>NC_065918.1:15030223-17545335 GCF_905147045.1 Nymphalis io
GATCGCACGTATGTTGAGACGCGGCGATCCCTGGTAACGGAAACGTGGTTAACCTCGTGTCTGTATTCATTTGTAATCAATTCTAGTAGGTTAGGGTAGTAGTTTATTAAAAAAAACTGTGCATATTCTTCTTCTTCTGCCTAGCGTTTTCCCGGCCTAGTAACGCAAGGGTTCGCTTTCCTGCATCTATTCCTCCACTTTGCCCGATAAACGACATCGAGCCGACGCTTTTTGGGCCTGCCGCGGGATGAAAGGCCTTCGGCAACAAAGTCCAGGCATGGGTTTCCGATATAGTGTGGCGGTCTGCGGCTGATGTGGCCAAACCAACGTCGACGGCTTTCCTGCAACTTATCCGCTACATCACAAACGCCGAGGCTGCCACGGATGTTCTCGTTATGAATGCGATCTAGTCGCGTAATGCTACACATCCACCGGAGCATCTTCTTTTCCGAGACGTGAAGGTGCTGGACATGTCTCGCGAGAACTGGCCACGTGTTGCTGCCGTATAATAGGACTAGTCGGATGATACATTTGTACACAAGGTCCTTTAATTTCACCGGTATCCTTCGATCACAGATGACCTCGGTGACTTTCCGCCATTTGGCCCAAGCTGCGTTTATTCGAGTTCTGACGTCATGGTCGATTGCACCAGACTCGTGTAGTATGGACTCGAGGTATTTAAACTTTTCCGTCTTGATAACGGATTCTCCGCCTATCTTTATGCCACAGGCCATATACTCGGTCTTCGAAACATTTAGCTTCAGACCGCCTTTCTCTAGCGCACCCTTCCATCGATTCACCTATTGCTCCAATACCTGCTTGTCTTCATCTAGTAGTGCAATGTCTCAAAGCGCACTACACTGACCAGGAAAGGACTCAGGGCCGAGCCTTTGTGGACACCAACTGTGAGCGGGAATGGTGTGTGTCATCAACGGCAGTCCTAACTATTGATTTCGAATTATAGTACCTATCTCGAATAATGTCAATATAGATTTGTGACACCTTCTTCATCGCCTAAAAAACTGTACATATTATGAATTTAAAAAAATATAACGGTATATAATATGAAATACAAATTTCTTTAGTTTTTCGATACTATATATTAAACTAGATATTGTTTTTTTTTGAGAGTGTTATAAATAATTAATTTACAGTAATATACAAAAATAAATCCTAGTTCTAAGTACTCTGAATTCATTTTGGTCTGCCGCGCGCTTGTACAGTGTAACAACATCTGCTAACAAACGACCCAAAGAAACACGGAGCTACTATGAATAGTTTACTGCGCTCATCAAATAGAGGTGGCATATGCCGTGGAAGTAGTGATTCCCAATTGAACATGAGTACTGCTTCTGATACTACGCAAGTTACTTTCAGAAACAAACGTAAACTCCACAGTGAAAATGACTGTATCATGGATGAATTATTTGAGTTAAAAAAAACAAATGGCAGATATGATGGCCCTCATCTCTTCAACCAGTAGCATTCAAAACGACAACATTAATAAGCTTTGCCAGGACGTAACCGCTATTAGAAACCAGGTCAATACTATTAGCAACACCATGGCCAGTATGACCATAGAACAAGACAAACTACGGACAAACATGCACCAACTTGTCACATCTGCACAAGACACGGAAAAAAGAGTCAAGCTTTTAGAATCCGAAATTGACCTACTGAAACTATCTGCAACACAAGACAGCAACAAAATGTTAGTAACATGTGAATCATATGAAAAATTAATAAATGAATGTCAAGAACGTAATATAAGGAGCAAAAACATCATCTTAGCTGGTATAACAGAATCCAGTGCTGACAATAGTGCAGACCGAGCACAACATGATATACAAGAAGTATCAAAAATAATTAAGTTACTTATCAACGACTGTCCTGACCCTCAACAAATATACAGACTTGGCAGATACCAACCAACTAAAACTCGCCTTAGTCTGCTTCTCTTCTGAAAAAAATACGAGACAACTACTCCGTAATAAAAGTACAGTACGACTAAGTAACGTTAAAATGTTTTCTGATCAGACACCCTATCAAAGAGAATTTTTAAAAAATCTACAAACAGAGCTCCAACACCGAACTGCCAATGGAGAGTGTAACTTACGCATTAAATATGAAAAAGGAGTCCCCAAAGTAATAAAAACGCAGCCAAAAAACTTTACAGCCACAATAACGAAAATCTAGGTATGTCTTTTAACAATAACGTATGGTATCAAATTGCACATACCTATTCAGAAATCAATGCCACTAGCAAATCGATCAAATGTTTTTATGCAAATGTAGGCAGTATAGTTAAACCGGGTAAATTTGATGAGTTAAAATGTATCCTACAATCTTTTCAATACACAGTACATATTGTTGCTCTATCCGAAACGTGGATAAAAGATAAGGAAGAAGCTAGTAGACTTCAATTATCTGGATACTCACACTACTACAACTTTAGACAACATTCAAGGGGAGGTGGCGTGTCAATGTTTGTCCATGACAGCTTAAATCACCATCTTCTAGAGGAAAGCTGTACCAATGATAACCACTTTCTTTGGGTACATATTGTCAAGTATTGTATGAATGTAGTCATATATAAATATATAAATGTCATATATAAACCTGACAGAACAAACTCAAGTGAATTTCTCGAGGAGTATTCACTGCAACTACATAGAAGAAAGAGAATGTTAATTTTTGGAGACTTTAATTATGACTTATTGAAACCCAATGCTGCGGCTCGTAATTATCAGCTTACTTTAAGAGAGAATGCTATCCAAATTTTAAACAAAATCAATCGTGACTACTGCACTCGTGAGACTAATACAACAACAACTATATTGGATCACGTATGCTCAAGTATTAAACAAAATGAATTCCACTTAGCAATCATAGATTCAGCAATGGCTGACCACGAACAGATTTTTTTAGAAGTAAAGAAATGTCAACAAGTACCAGTTAAACGAAAACAATACAATGCAATTGACTACAATAGGCAATTTTTTAGATCTTTCCAGGAGATGAGCAAAGACAACATTAACAACACATGCACAAGCTTGGAGAGGAAAATATTGACCTGTTTATCAAATAGTAAAGTTAAAAAAATCAAGGTATTAAACCCACCCAAACAGGATTGGATCAACCGGGATGTCATAGATGCAATAAATAAAAGAAATAAATTATGGCAGCTAAAAAATAAATCTGACCCCAGATATAAAACTATAAATGAAGATTTGGACAAGCAGAAGAAATTGGTTACCGAAATTATTCAAAATTCAAAACACAATTATTACCTTAAAACCTTTAATACCTGCTTAAATAAGCCTACCAAGATGTGGAATTTAATAAAAAGTCTGTCCATCAATAACACCAAAAGCGTACTATCACCACTTAGACTCCAAATTAATTCCAACGTTATTGTTGATGAGATGGAAATATGTGAACAGTTTAATTTGTATTTCTCTATGATTGGGTTAAATTTAGCGAATAAGATTATTTCACTATATCCTATACACCACACTCCACATTTGGTTAAAAATGGAAATGAAATTTCAAAATTTGAACCCGTTACCATAAATGAAGTACAGAAAATAGTAAAGGATTTAAAAACAAACAGCAGTTCTGGCCTAGATGGAATAAGTATTAAATCTGTTAAGTCTATTGAGCTGTTGATGGCCGATGAACTAAGTTGCTGCATACATGAATGTTTTGAAAATGGCATTTTCCCAGATAATTTAAAGACAGCGAAGGTGACACCTATATATAAATCAGGAAGTAAGATAAAGGTAATTACCGACCCATTTCTGTTCTACCTGTTCTTTCAAAAGTCTATGAAAAGTCAATCTATAATCGTTTGTACACATTTCTAACCCGTAATAAGATTTTATCTTAAAAGCAATATGGTTTTCGACAACACTCAAACACTCTTTCAGCCACAATTGACCTCATCACCCGAATTAAAACCAATATTGACAAAAAAAAGATAGTATTAGGTGTTTTTATTGATCTCAGAAAAGCATTCGATACAGTGAGCCATGACATACTACTGCAGAAATTATCTAATATAGGCGTAACTGGAGGTGTTAAAATCTTACTTAAATAATCGTCACCAAATTGTGAAAATAAATGACAAACACAGTAGTCCAAGACCCATTCTGTACGGTGTACCTCAAGGTTCCATTTTGGGACCTCTACTATTCCTAATATATATCAACGATATACAAGATATTGGGTTAAAAGGAGATTTGGCTCTCTACGCCGATGACTCTAGTCTTTTCTATTATGGTTCCTCTATTACTGACATTATCAACGGCGTTCAGAACGACCTACAGCTTCTTGATATATGGTTTAAACGTAATTTGCTGACTATTAATATAGAAAAAACAAATTATGTAATATTTACTGCAAAAAACAAGAAGATAAAAGCCTACACTGAACCTACTATTAATTCCGAACAAATAAATAAAAAAACGTCGGAAAAATATCTTGGTTTGATACTCGACAATAAGCTGACATGGGAACCACACATCCAAAAAATCATATCAAAATTATCATCCTTGACCGGAGCTCTTCGTGTAGCGCGATGTTTACCGCGAAAAGTATTGAATAAATAAATCCACACAAATTTAAATTTTAAAACAAAATCAGCTGTACAAAGAATTCAATTGCGTTACTCAGATCATATTACCTTGCGCATCCCTAGAACTAATTACGGAAAAAAAATATTACTTTCGAAGGAGCTAAGCTGTACAACGGGTTACCGAGAGACATTAAAAAGCCCACATCTATGGCAAGTTTCAAAAGACGTCTAAGATTTTATATAACAAACAACATAGTACAATAAATATATATAAATGATAAAACAATAATTCTAAAAAAATCTAAAAACAAAAAAAAACTGTCTATAAAATGAAAAAAAAAAAAACAAAAAAAAATGGAAAAAAAGGAAAATATATATTAAAAAACAATAGTAATAATAATAATAAAATAAAATGATGAACATATTTCATTAAATATGCCGCATCCATTTTTGTATTCCTGAGATGACACGGTGGGCGATATGTTTAACAAGCTCGTCGATCGTCAATCGAGAAGAAAAAATTTCTGCATCTACCTTCTTTCTTATGAATTTTTGTAACACTGTACGCTTAGATTTTTATATTAGTTTGTAACTTTCTCATGTAAGTGAATTTCTGTAATTCTTTATGAGAAATAAATTCTTTAAACTTAAACTAGATATTGCCTGCGGCTTCGCTCGCTATACTTAAGTAGTATAGGTAAAGGATAAATGGTTGTATGGAAATCTGTGATTTTAAAGTAAGAAGAATGAAATGTCATTAGGGTTAGAAAAAATATATATTACGGGGTTTTTTTCATGAGTGAACTTAAACCGTTGCCTATAGTTTGACTTAATATTTTTTATAGTGACCTAAATGATACATTTAATTTTACATCTCTTCCGATCTACATATGCATAAACGTTTTTATAATTAGCTTTCAGTTTTAAAAGGACACAATTTCCTGTGAAGGTATCGTTTGCAGTCACAATAAATAAAGCACAGAAACATAGACATAAGACATTCAAGTATTCCGGATTAGATTTAAGGAAATGCTTTATCCTAATGGCCAATTGTATGTTGCCTTGGTTAGATCCGGATGCGATGGAAATCAAAAAATACTAATATCCCACGAAAATAAAACTTTTGTAGTATGCTCTTCTGAAAGTTATATTACGCGAGTGAACCCGCGGGCACAGCTAGTATATAAATAAGTATGTTTATTATCTTAAGTATTTAATTTTGGACATATTCTTTGTCTTTTCCACTATATTATTTAAATATATATCTAAGGAGTTATCGTAAAGTAAAAACTCTCGCCCAAATATATATAATGTTACTTTAATTGTTACAACTTTAACTACGTCTCCTTTTGCTTTAATTTCATCAAATACTAAAATGATTAGGTTAAGTGAACCTGAGAATATTTTTTCTTAGACTGCATTTGAATGTCGCTCCAATTGTTAAACATTTATTGTTGTACATCCGACTTATGTCATAAGTTTTGTTTGTTTATGTCTGTTCTACTCGGAAACTACAAATTCTATATGCAACTTTTATTTATTTATTTATGCTTTTAGTCATATGCTATACAGTACGTTAATATGTTTATATTTATTTTAGAAATAACCTAACATTCGTCGTAGTCGAAGAGAAAATTGACATTTTGGGCTGTTACATGTATAGCGAACACGAAAACTGTAAAAGACTTTGATGTCTTCGTATTAGAAATTTGTAGATCTCCGAAATATCTATAAAACAGTCAGTGATAGCATATACTTTAAATTTCAGAAAGTATAAATCCTTATCAAAATATATAACATTAATTTTTAACGCTAACGTTGATAAATATTGCTAACACTAGATAGATATATTGATTGGCGAATGTTAGTATCTCATTGGTTAAAAATGCACGGCATAAAATAATTATTACACCAGCAGGAAGTTAGGGTGGGAAATTAGTACTTACATAAACTTATACTTAAATGAATAAACATACTTAATACCTTTTTTCTTGCTAAGGACACTTCCCATTTTTTTAGTTTGAAAATTGAATCCATGCGAAGCCGGCGTGAGTCGCAAGTATTATTTATTTAAAAAAAAAGTATAATATATAAACTTATTAAAAATATATATATAATGTAAAAAAGCAAAAGCAGACTGGAGCCTTAGATCGTGTGTCAGGTGCGGGGTTCGAACCCACCTCTCCATTGATTTAACTCTGGCGCCTAGCCACTAGACCAATCCGACAGTTTTACTTTACTTAAAAGGTTGCATATAAACCTTTAAACGAACCTCTAATCCTTCTTCTAATTATATATATATATAATTATATATAATTATATTATATATATATATATATATATAAATAATCGTTAGACGATTGTATAATTAATAATAACAGAAATAATCTAGTGGCGTGCAGAGTATACGTGTCGACAAATTATTTTAATTATTTAAATCATTCAGCAAGTGAAAAGCATCTATCATCCTACATAATAAAGTCGCAAACAGTTTACAAATATTGTGAGTCGTTACGACCTTTGACATTGCAAGACCTACCTACCCTAAGCTGGTACGGACTAGCCCTCCCCTCACTACCTCGGAAACGAGATGAGCTCATTATTTTTCGTCCTCTACTCTCAACGTCATACGTAAGTTACACAGAACAAAATTAGTGTAGTTTGATCTAAATTAAATACATAAGATATTACATTATATATAGAGACATTTATTTACAAACAGCCTAATATAGGCTGTGCCCGCGGGTTTACACGCGTATAACTTAAAGAAATCACTAAGACCAAACTTATATTTCAGTATATACAACATTTTTAGTTTTATTTTCGTGGAATATTAGTATTTATATTTTATGTATAAAATTTCTTCTTCTAACTTTGAAAATGACGGATTTCCATACAACTGTTCATCTCTTATTTCACGATTTTAGAGGTGAAATTTCCAAAAAGTCTTTCTTAGTTTGTTTATTCATCATAAAACTCATTAACTGTTAATATTTCAAGTTTTTAACCCTTGTGGTTTAGGCTCTGCGTTGATGAGTCAGATATAATAATTATATTAAAATTATCATATATAATATATATGATAATTTGTTCTGTCTGTATATATGATATGTGACTGTAATAACAACACACATACACATCACACTATATTATTTCGTGATCGATAAAGGTTTACTTGTTTCTGGTCGCGCTGTCATGTTGGCCACGTCAACATAAGAAGGCCAGTCATGTCGAGCAATGACAGCGCCGAAAATCATTTTCCGTAGATGCTGGGTTTGGGCTCTGACGTTATTTGATTTTGTCAATATATTAACTATTACCGATAGGTAAGAAAGTTTTTCGCGGTCCGCTGATAGAGGCTCCACCTAATATTTGCTTTAAAAGCAATATTCATCGCACGCCTGTCGATACTAATATGATGTTATTGCGGGAAATAATTGCCCGCGCTTGCAGTGAAAATTTATATTAAGAATAAATCACATCATCATCGAATTCCGATAGTTCACTGTCGACATTCAACGTATAGCATAGATAATACTTTATTTAAATATGTATAGAAATGAAATAAAAAGTACAAATAATATTTATTTTTTTATAATTTTATTAAATACTTTGGGCTGAAAGATTGCTAAAGTTAGAAGGTCTTATTCATTAGTTGACAATATTTTAGGTAACTTCAAATAACTTTAGTACAATAGTGTATTATTTATAAATATAATTTAATAATCTAATTATACATAATACTTTCAAGGGTAGTTATTAAAACATTATAATATAAGTAGATACACTAATAGCTCATGTGACTTACTATCGTAATATTCCTTGTAGCCTCTATGGCACATGATTACATGTGGCTTGAATAGATTACCGTATGGGTAATCTATTCAAGCCACATGTAATCATTTATTTACTTCGTCTACTTCGGTCCCTCGACGCGACAACGCTTTGATATTTTGCTATTACTATTTATATTACAATTTATCATAAACTTAAAGGTCCAATATGTATAGTTTTTTTTTATCTACATTTTAGTTTTATAAAGTTGGATTTTATAATTTTTAATGTAAATATTACTTCTAGCATTGTGTGTTGTGGTTGTTAATAGTTGCCTTATGTTCGTTTTGTTGAATAGAAATCAGTATTAAAAATGTAAACTGACTCGTTGTCGTGATTAATTTAAATTTGCACTGTTCTCATCGTATACAGTTTGTATCTGTTGGAGGGTTTCAGTAAATATCTCGTCCTTGCGTCAACGCTGAATTCATAAACGTGACGTTAGAGAATAAAACCAATTACATGAAGATTTTTTTTTTGTCATTTTGTAAAATGCTTAAATGTGGATAGCTGTAATATTAACTTGCTTAGTTTTCTTTGTTAAAAACGTACGTAGTATGACGGCCCTCGTAGATAGATAGACAGATAAGGGCATATATTAATTTACTTAGTAATATTTTAAAATATCTGACTAAAATACATCGCACAGACTAAGCCGATAAGTCTAACAGTATGAAATTTTCCTCAGGAACTCCCTATAGAAATTAGATGAGTACGAAGAATTTCAATCAAAATTTCTATTAAGAGGGCTATTAAGGGAATGAAAGATTGTATTACAAAAATTATTTTTTGTTAAAACTTTGTACTAAGGTCATATAAAAGTTTTTATCAAGAAGGAAATATCAACCACAGTAATTTTTTTGTGTGTTTGTTCACTCCTAATATTGCGATTAACTTTTCGATTAATTATTATTGCACATAAACAAACAATGTCAACATAACTATAAAAGCCGTTCGAATTATTTTTTACTTAAATAAGCGTCAAGTCGCATCTAATCGTATCGTCTCGTGTCCATAGTGAGTCATGCTATGTCGAGTTAACTTGAACATTTTTAGTTAGTTTTTTTTTTTTTATAAATGAAACAACTGTTTGCTATAACTTTCTAATAATATTTATTTTATTCTGGTTATACATTTTAAATTTTATGCGCCATTATATTAGACATGTTACATTCAAAATTTAGATAATATATTTTAAACGTTAATAATGAATCTACGTAAAGTATCTACTAGTTAGATATGTGATTTTCTTTAACATGATTAAATACGGTATTATTATAAATAACTTTAATAAAATGTATTTAAATTTGAAACGATTTAGTAATCTACGAATAGAATAATTTGTTAAAAAAAAACTATTTTGTAATAATTATAGTTAAAGATGATACTTTTATTTAAGTTGTGTAATTATTAAGCGAAAGAGCGTGGGGTATTTGATTATAGTATTAAATATCACCACACTTTCTACAAAAGAGCTACTAATATGATAGTTGTAATATGATTCAGAAACCAGCAATTTATTTTGTTACATCAGGGCGAGGAGATAATCCACGATCAGAATTCGGTGAGCTACCGCCCGAAGTGCTTTGTGGGCTTCTCTCATTTACCTGTAAAATACAAGAAAATATGTTATTTCTATAGAAAAGTAATTCGTCACGATTACAAATGACTACTGTTTTCAGAGGGCATGTTCCTCAAAAATTTTGTCCTATAAATTGTTGAACCTTCAATAGTCCTCGTCTTCTATTGACCTTAGTCCATCATGCTACTTTAATGCGGGTTGGTGGTGGATAAAGTCCACGACGATTAATTGTTGTTTTGCTAAGCTCGAAGCCGTAATTTTCGGTTAATAATAATGTGTTCTAACCACTGAATCGTCTTAGCTATAAATAAATAAAAATAAAAGAAATGATGACGTAATCAAGTCAGCTACTGATGACGATATTCAATGCATTTGCTCCATTAATTGAGAACCATCGCATATATACCGCGTTCAATGGCGTCATTCAGCAGTATAATAATTACCAATGGGATCTTTTTAATGTCACGTAGAAAAGGTAGGTATTTTAATAATATATAATGTAAGAACATTGAATTTGAAATAATCACTTTGTTTATGTTGTACTTTCTTTTTTCCTTTTTTGATTTTTATAGTATATCAATAATAACATCTAGTTACTTTAGGTAACAATAGTGACACTCCATCCAATTTAACCTTTTAACTAAAATAGGTGTCAATGCTATCCTTGATACTCGGGTCAAGAATATCTGGAAATATAGTTTTGAAATAGTGGGCAAATAGAACAGGCGATTTCGCTATTGGCATCTTGCCAACTTTGACGAAACTCAGACGGCATGAAAGCAGATTGTGGGTTCAATAGGCAAGATCACTGAAGTATGTTCCATCCAAGTTATTTACTCATAAGGCGGTTATTCACATCAATGAAAGTGAATGAGCTTATAAACCTTTTTATTGCTCTCTCGTAAATGGTAATAAATTTTACTTTTGACATAAAAGAAAAACGTTTTTTAACATCAGTTATAAGATTAAAGCTTTATAAATAGAAAACAAATGTTATGCCTTGTAAATAATTAATATTATAAATGCGAAAGTAGTAGTTTGTTTTTAACGCCTTCACGTCTTAACTATTCAACCGATTATAATGAAAGTTTGCAGACACGCTGTCATGGGAACGTAATAGTACATAGGATAACTAAGCTATGTATAATTTGAACTATGTAACTTTGAAAATATATTTTTTTTGTTGTAATCATAAAACAATCATTGGATTTAGTTGAAACTTTTCACAATTGTTACGTGTCTCAACAATATAAACTGTAAGAGAGTCGAATCGGATACTTGCATATGGACAAAGATAAATCAAAGGCATTATAAGCATGTAAATAAGCAAAATAGCTCTCATTTTGAGATCTCCTAAACTATCCGCCCGTTTGACTTGAAATTTGTCACATTTATTCCTTCCCCGACGTAGACGCTCAATAAAAACGGATTTTACGCAAGTCCTGTCCAAAAAGACATTTTTCTTCTTATCTACCCGAGCGAAGCCGGGACGATGTATAAAATGTTACAAATAATCTTTTAATGCGTCCAAAAATACATTTGAAATAATTAGTACTTCACGATGATGTCATCTTAAAAAAATCCTACATATTCGCAATGATTGCCAGGAATTCCTACAACATTGTATTTAATAGACTTCATGTATTGTGAAATTTAGTGTAAAAGCTAGCGTCATGCTACAAGGTTTCAAATTGAGCTATATTCAAATACATATAAAGTAAGAACAATGTAATAATTTGTAGATATATAAATATGTTGAGAATAATTAAGAATGCAATAATATCGCTAACGAGCGAATAGTTTAACAGTACTACTTTAAGTAACAGACAATCCTAGACCGTGTCGATACTTAACACCAAGCAAGTCAACGATCGAACGCTGGCCTATTAAGGGTAAAATAAAACATAGACTAATTACTACGTACCTTAAATATTTGACACCGTTGAGTGAATCCATCTTAAATTCACGTGTGCATCACATTACTTTGATATAGTTTATTAAGAGCTTGTTTTTTTTTATTTAAGTTCCGATATTAGATTAGATTTTATAGATTACAGGATAAATATTGATTTATGGCTCTTTAAATACCTAGTATAAAACCTTTCTAAACTGATTGGATTAAACTCTGGAGCTCTGCTTATGATACAAAATATGTGTTATTTTGTATGTAGAATAAAGCAATATATCATAATAAAGCAATTATCTAATGTTCCCTATTTTATTAAAGACAGCGCAATACATATTTTTTATGATATAGTTAGGCAGACGAGTATATGGGCCACCTGATGGTAAGTGGTCACCAACTCCCATAGACATGTTACCCATCGCTTACATATCCAATGCGCTATCAACCTTGGGAACTAAGATTTTATGTCCCTTGTGCCTGTAATTACACTGGCTCACTCACCCTTCAAACCGGAACACAACAATAACAAGTACTGCTGTTTTGCGGTAAAATATCTGATGAGTGGGTGGTACCTACCCAGACGAGCTTGCACAAAGCCCTACCACCAGTAAATTTTTAAGTTAAATTAAATTATATTTATCTAATTATATTTACCTATTAAAACGAAATGATCGATTAACAGTAGAACCACTAGTAATTACAGATGAAAGACTTAAGGCGAGGTAGCTCCCTTCGGCTTTATAACTTACTTGTAGTTGGGAATGCATTCAAGCTAACTATAATAAACGCTCTATTGAACTTTAAGGAGTTTAATTAAACGGAGACGTTTCAGTCGATTTCGAACTTAAGTCCCTTGATCGAATTGAACTTTGATAAAGTGCATCCATTGGACTTTATTAGCAGTATAAAATGTTAATTACTCTATTAATATATAGTGATAAATTTTTATGGTAATCATTAGTGGTTATCAACTTTTAAATGTATTTTTTTTTTACGATTGATATATTCTTTTAAATAGCCGAGATGGCCTAGTGGTAAGAACGCGTGAATCTTAACCGATGATCGTGGGTTCAAACCCGGGCAAGCACCACTGAATTTTCATGTGCTTAATTTGTGTTTATAATTCATCTCGTGCTTAACGGTGAAAGAAAACATCGTGAGGAAACCTGCATGTGTCTAATTTCGTTGAAATTCTGCCACATGTGTATTCTACCAACCCGCATTGGAGCAGCGTGGTGGAATAAGCTCCAAACCTTCTCCTCAAAAGGGAGAGGAGGCCTTAGCCCAGCAGTGGGACATTAACAGGCTGTTACTGTTTAAACAAAACATCGTTTCCCTTAAAAAATAGCACTGTACTATATGGGCGTATAGATCGATTAACGAATTTTTATATCTCACTGATTAAAAAATATATAATATTAAAAAAAAACGTGTTTACACGTTTTATGTTTTATGGTTTAGGTTTCGTGACAGTTGTGAGGTTTGAACTCACTTCGCCAACCTGTAAAAAGCTGCATAATTATCTAGGTCTAGTGATTGCGTAATAGATAATAAAATTATGACTGAATGAATGATATGTAATATATGTGATTAAAGTGGGCTGGTACCTATAATACAGGCATTAAGTTGAATACTTTATGAACAGATGACCGAGTTTAAGTATTTATATACATATAAATGTACATCGGAGGTACCTTAAAACCAACAACAGCTTAGTTAAAAAGAAAAGACGTGCGTTAACTTCAAGCCGCCATTTGCTTGGTGAACAAAAAGGTAAAGTAATTAATTAATTATTGGCACGAGTTGTGACGTTTAGAATGTGTTCTATTGTATTATTTGGATTTTAAGGAGTTATTGAGTGAGTAATTTACTTAGGGAAAGTCAGCACGAGGGTCTTAAATTTTCAATTATTTAAATAAACCTATGAATAAAATACGCAGGACGTGTTTTACTATGCTTTACGCATTTATGAAGATAGTTATATGTCCTTAACACTGTACTGTATGGGCGAAATCAATTGTGGTTGTTAAAAACATACTCGGGATAAAATTCTTATTTTACTCGTCCAAAGTCAGGACGAGCAGCTAGTTGATAATAAAAACGAATGGAAGGTATAAAAGTAAATTAACTTTAAGTGTCCCACCGCTGGCTAAGAACTCCTCTCCTTTTTGAGGCAAAGGTTTGTAGATAATTCCACCACGCTGCTGCAACACGCGTTGGTGGAATAAGCAGGTGACATGCATCCAACACAATAAGGATCCTTCAAGATGTATTTTTGCACCGATTATAAGCACATATTAAAGTGGCTTGAAACCGCAATCTTTTGTTAAGATTGACGCGATGAACCATCTCGAATCGAATGCGTATGATAGTTCGAACAATAAGTTAAAAAAAATAAAATATAAGGAGCCAAATTAGCTTTGACGGTGAAAAAATACTATGACAAAATTAAGACTTGAAGCAATTTTTATAATTCGTTATAAAAAAAAAATTATTGAAATGTATACCTGAAGTCCAGTATGCAGCATATTGGCGATGGTCTCAACATCAAGAGTGGAGTCTTGAGCGGAAATCTTCTTAATAGCGGAAGACACGATACATATATCTCCCCTCAGCTCACGAACAAGTGCGGTTATTTTCTGAGCATTACTCAATATTTCAACGCTCTGGGTATATGGGTTGTAACGAACTCCAAAAGGTCGTTGAATACTGTCCGCGTAGGCCCTGAAGAAATCGTATAATATTGTTATTTTAGTCAACTCTGTTGTAATCAAAGAAGTCGGCATTGGCAGCCAAGGTCTTAAGGTTATTCTCCAACCATGACGCTACATTTTCCAGACAAGTTGACTTGTAATTAGTGAATATAGATTAGATGACTTTATTTCTAACTAGTTCGTGTAATACAATGTATATAAATATTGTCATAGGAGCCACAATTTAAAAAATATTATTTACCTTAGAATAATATGTATAAAATATTTTTGTGTCGATGTTATATGAGGTAAAAATCACCTGTAACATCACACCAATATCGTCCAATAAAGTCGCGAGCCAAGCGTTGCTTAAAATATGAGAAAATTGGTAACTGTATCGCCCATAGTAGACCTACCTTGAATCCGCTTGTAAAAATATAACGCTAGGCCTGCTACTTTCCCCTTCAGAGACAAGTTCATTGCCTTTGCTCCAGACAGTTCTTTGAAATCTATTATAAACTTGAAAAAACTCGAGATAGACTTTATATTGGAAATTCCAGTATCAAAAAATAATAAGAGTATTTATATCAACGAAAACAAAATCCAAACAAAAATATTTTTCATGAAGCCGTATTCAATTTGAAAATGTAATGTAAAAATTGGCACCAACTGATAAATATAGTTATTTTCTTCCGTGGTATTGAAATACCACGTTAATAATAGCACTATTGTTCGATTAAAAAAAATAGTTCATTCAGTTCTAAAAACAAATTGAATTGGAACTAAGATAATCTAGTTCTACATTCCTGTTCTTATTAATTTCTAGTACAGCATCGTTTCACTTTATTTTATTTAATTAAAAAATTGTCAAATATTTTTAACGTTAGTTAAGTAAATTTAAAAAAACAGAGATTTTAAACCTTACCTCGTAGCATTATTTTGATATTCTTAAAAGTATGTTATTTTAAGTGTTATTATTAGTGTGTTGCGAGTAAAAATATAATTTTGGTACACATTAGTAACAGACCTCATTTTCTCCTTTGCTTCTTCGAAGGAGTCCGTGTAATAATACGCGTTCTGATAAGATGTGATGATGCACTCTTCGTTTACGGTGACATCAGGGTCGAATCTCTTTATTTTGTCAGGAGTGTTAAGGGCATGTTGCAGCTCAGCCACAGAGGAGAGCAGACCAGCACCGTATACCCGAAAGCTTCCATCACTTTGACGGCACAGACCGAATTCAACCGTGAAGAAATAAAGCTAAAATATAACGTTATTAATAATAATAATCTCTCAATATAGACAGACAGATTTTGCTTAATATATTAACAGTCCACAGCTTCGCTAGTGTGGAATTCTGTTTGACACGGTAATCCTTCGAAATCTGCCAATTGAACGAACATAATGCCTATTTGAATTATACATGTAAAATATTTAAATCATTTGGTAGCAGTGGTGGTCTCAAATAAAAACATCGGTCAAAAAAATAGACAACCAAAAATTCAAAAAATATTGTTTTGGTTTTGTTAACTCGTATAATTATAGCCATATTAACTTAAAACGAGGTCGTTACTTTGAAATCACAAACAGACACTGCAATTAAAAGTGTCCAAGCAATATTTTATTAATTCCTTTAATAATTTTAAGTTAAATTTATTGTTAAAAATTTAATCGTCTTTATTTTTTTTATTTTGTGGAATAATATGAGTATTAAAATTGGATATTCATCTAAATACCTACTTTGCTTATTTGTGTTGGAGTGGATTATTTAACGATGTCTTTTTTTTTGGTAAATATCAAATAACTCCCCATTTGGGTGACACTAATTTATCACAATGAACAATAACGACATAAAGTACGTCGAGCGATAACAACTGAAACAGTTGTAAATTATTGGAAGTAGTTTGTATTTTGTAACATTATAACTGGAAAAGCTGTAAAATATTTCTATTGGTAGTTTGTGTTGCGTAAACATCATTTAGACTTTCAAAAGCAAGATCGCCTCTTGTGAGCTGTTACTACTTTACGAGTAATTTGTTAGGATTGCTGCAGGCTTGAAATAATTTATTTTTTCTTACAAAATATCTAAAGATAGATAAGAAGTACTTAGATAATATTTTATACCTTTTAATAGTTGTTCCAATATATCTCATATAAAAATCATTAATTCTTACTTGTTCCAAGACTGTATAGTTAACAATAAAAGAGCTATGCTAGTGTTCCTTGCATGTTTATATCGGTATGCAATTTGCTATATAAATTAGTGGAAAAGATATACAAATGAGTTTTTTCCGGTCCTTGTTTGAAGAATCTACTGATTTAATAATGTATCCTGATGATTCAGAACTAGTATAAGACTTATATGAGTCGACTTGAATAAAGGTTATTTTGATGTTTAAATTTTATTATAATTGTATCTTCATAAACTTATTGTCCGTGCCTTTGGGGCATCATATCTTTAATTTATATTAATGTTATTTTTGCATGTTTTCGTGGAGCCTTTATTCCTTAGCCAGTCTGAATCTCTCTAATATACATCGCAGTTTTTATATTTAAAACGATTAAGTAAGTTTAGGAGCTAATATAAATTTTAATTAAGCCTTTACTATCAAAGTTTCATAAGGCCAGATATATAAGTTGGTACTTTAATCAGTTGATAATAAAACAAAAGTTTACGGCGTTAACTTTCAAGGAGATATTAAAGAGGAGTTGATTTCAGTTCGTTATAAGCGATGAAATTTCAATTAAAACTAACCGAAAGACGTTAACTCAACGATTACTCGTAAATGAAATATTTCGCTGTATTTTTATTTTTTTTATATTAAGTTATTTGTCATACACTTTTTATTATTACATCGCATAACTGACAAGAATCGCTTAATGGAGATGAATATGAATTACGCTGTTATTTTAAATTGACATACATTTCTTTTTAATTAATTGCATATTTTTATGTCTTACTACGGCTTTTTTATAATTTAAAATACATCATCAATAATTTATTCAGACATTTTGCTCCGACAAATACTATGTCATTCCGACGAAAAATTTTGGCGATTTGACCCTAAAATGTTTGTCTAATAATTTTTAGTGCCAAAAATTTTATATTTACAAACTCTTCGTATCGAGATCTTACCGTTGCCAATTTATCAATATCTTCATCTGTAGCTCCAAGTGATGCCAAGCCAAGTTCTTGAGAGAACTGTGCAAAGCTGGGATTGGCAAGCAGCGGCATGTGTCCCAAGAGCTCATGACAGCAATCACTACAAATTATTATAAGACATTATAATATTATTCAGGAGCTCCTCAACTTGTATGGAATTTATCAATGTCATGAAATTGAGATAGATAACTATCTAGCAGTTGGTGATCATCTCGAATAAACTCCATACTCATCTGGTGTAATTTTCGCTTCAAATTTTGTAAAATAATGTTTCTAAGGTACTCGTAATTTAAATCAAGTTATAGTTAGAAAAAAATATCTTCTTTCCCATATCAAATAATTATTTAATGACTATTATAAAAATTGTATACAATTCAAAATTATGTAAATCATCTGTTACTAATTCCTTCCCTATACAAATAAAATATACTACTATACGTATACGTTTATTTAAAAATATTAAAATACAATCAATATCAAGTAATATTTTCACCGATACTAAATGCGAATACCTCTTACGTTCAAATTGTATTTCTTTCTGTGCCTTAGGGCTTCTTGTAAAATATTTTAATAGTTCCGAATATTCTTCCTCAAATTCAAAAACTTAAATTGTTTTTTTTTTGTATTTGTTAATTAGTAATTTATAAAAAAATATTTAAATATGAATTTATCCATTTTTAACATGAACATAATTATTGTGACATTTATAATTAAGATAAACTTATTCAAAAATTTCACAAAAATAAGATTAAAACAGCTATTTTCGTTATGAATAAATTCTACTACACAAATGGTAAGTTATATTTCGTTTAAATAACTTACGGCTCCGGTGTGTAGAAAGGGTCGGACGAATGACGAATATACTGAGTGCAATGGAACACCCTAAAAGCCAGACCGGATAGAAAGTCTCTCGGGGATAAATATCCAGCGACAGGGCGAAGTTGGAATCCAGTCTTGCGTTTTAAGAACACACTTACATCTTCCAACTGCAATAATGAATATATATATCTCGTGCTTGACGTGATAGAAGATAAACATTGTTTATTCAAAAACTTTTGATTTGAATTCTATATCATAATCCATAGAAATTCATCGTCAGTTTTTAATCAATTCAATCATCTTAAATCAATATTTAAAAAATAGGTACTTAGGTAAATTAATTGTTTTAAATGTAAAACTACCATCGGCTCGAAATGTAGTTTTCAACGGTGACTTTGTGTTAAATTTATTCTGATGTATTTTTTAAAATATTCTTCCAGTTTATATGTTGTTCGGATTTTATAAGGATTTAAATTAACTACTAAATGTTGAATGATAATGAACTGCGATTGTTAAAAATATTTGAACAATCGCAATCAAGAATATTAAAAATATTTAATCAGCGACATCTAATGGCATTTTTCTCAAGCAACGTTGTAATTAAGGCAGCTTAATGTACAAGTCACGCCATCTATCGTTATTTGACTATACTTCTACTTATCACACTCACAAATACAAGTTTATATAATAAGGGATTTTCCAGTGTTGATGACATAATACGCATTATATATAGTTCGGTTGTTTTAATTGCGGCAAAAATGCAAAAATGTAGATTAAATGTGCTCGTCACGTGTTGCTCAACAAATAATTATGTAACATCAACATTTGATGAATATTGATTCCATAAAAATATTCATCAGGTCTTTCCATAAAAATATTCATTGTCTGTGACACACTGTGTTTAATTTAAATCCATGATTATATTACAATACATTTTAAATAAATGCATGTATTTATCTATTGAAACAAATGAATTAAAGTACAAAATTTATTTCTTACCTGAGGTAAATTATCTTCCCTGTATCCACAATATTTGACCAGCTGAGGCCAGTTCTCCAGATATTCCTCACAGGCATGTTTCTGGTAGAGTTTATGAAGTTCCCTGAACACAATGCCCCTGGAATTAAAAAAGAATTTCACTAGCTTCACGCAATTTATGATATATAATTAAACAAGCGAAAGAACCAATTTAAGGTTACTATAAATGAAAGTACCTAACTATCTGTGAGAACTAACTGTTTGTAATACCTCCTAACAAACGATTTTTTCCTAGGGAGACATACAAAGGGCCAAATGGCGGTTAAACAACAAAGAAACAATAAGTGGTTACCACCAGCCATATGCATTGACACTGTACAGTACAGTGACAGCCTGTTAATGTCCCACTGCTGAGCTAAGGCCTCCTCTCCCTTCTGAGGAGAAGGCTTGGAGCTTATTCATCCACGCTGCTCCAATGCGGGTTGGTAGAATACACATGTGGCATAATTTCAATGAAATTAGACACATGCAGGTTTCCTCACGATGTTTTCCTTCACCGTCAAGCACGAGATGAATTATAATCACAAATTAAACACATGAAAATTCAGTGGCGCTTGCCCGGATTTGAACCCACGATCGTCGGTTAAGATTCACGCGTTCTAGCCACTAGGCCATCCCGGCTTCACTTTCATTCATTGACATTTATTTTTTCATTGACACTGTAAGAAATATTAACCATCCTTTACATCGTCAATGCGTCACCAACCTTGGGAACTAAGATGTCTTATCCCGTGTGCCTGTAATTATATTGACTAGCTCACTTTTTAAACCAGAACACAAAAATATTTGTAAATATTAACGTCTGGCGGTAGAATGTGTGATGAGCAAGTGCAAAACGTGTGACTAGATCGGCTTGCAGAAAGTCCTACCACGAATTATTTTTTTATTTGAATCAGCCAATATAGCCTTTGTCCATCCTGAATGTTCATTCTAAATATTGGTGAAAGAATTAAAATCGGTAGCTCTGGACATTAATCCCTACATCCAAACGGACAAATTATTTTTCTTTACAATTTAATATATCGTGTGAGACTTTGTCTAAGGTGGCGAAAATTTCGAAATATGAATAAGGTAACCTCGAGTTGTAGTCGAATAGTCCTCTATTTCAAGTGTCAGCCTGTCTAGACGGAACGTATAGGTGCTTTGAGGATGGTGGAAGTTGCAAGATACACGATTGAGATTTTCACGAAAAATTTGATGTCATGAATAGTGAACAAATGATATAATTATATGGATACACTTTTTTTTTAAACAGACATTAATATAAATTAGAGTATTATTCAATTTAACTTTTACTTTTATCTGTAAGAAAGATATTAGTTACTTTTGTTTAAAAAACGTATATAAATTAACACATAAAACGTTACAATGTTTAATGACGAGCCGGTTGGCGTGGTTGGTGGATGCCTTTCACGCCGAAGATTGTTGGTTCGATTCCCACCCAGGACAGATATTTGTGTACATGAATATATCTGTTTGCCCTGAGTCTGGGTGTAATTATCTATATAAGTATGTATTTACAAATAAATAATTGTATATTTAGTATATCAGTTGTCTGATTTCCATAGTACAAGCTCTTTACGAGCTTAATTTGGGATCAGATGGCCGTGTGTGAAAAAAAATGTCCCAGGATATTATTATTATTATAATGTTTCAGGGTTCATATACGCATGCATATGCGTATGTATGTATGTATGTATGTATCTGAATAGATTTGGAAGTATGGTGTATAGTTGGAATCATTACATCGCCAAATAACACTGGCATAAATTAATTCATTAAAGGCAGTCGTGTTTTATTTAATTTTTAATTTTATTTTGTACGACATATTCCATTATCTTAAAAGTATGTGTATTAATGAGTTGAAGTTTATTAAGCTGCAGTTATATTATTAACTGACATTAACAGAATTGGTTTTATCGTTTACATTTTTTTAGTTTGATACCATTTTATAGATTTAAATATTTTGTTTAAAAGAAACATGAATAAATAAGGCAGTTTACTCAACATAAGATTATAATAATAATATGGACGATAAAAAGCGCGGAGTTAGTATTTGTTGATTTTCAAGTAGGATTATGCTTATATAAAATTATTTGTATTTAGCAACAGCCTGTGAATGTCCCACTGCTGGGCTAAGGCCTCCCCACCCTTTTTGAGGAGAAGGTATGGGAGCTTATTCCACCACGCTGCTCCAATGCGGATTGGTGGAATACACGCGTGGCAGAATTTAAGTGAAATTAGACACATGCAGGTTTTCTCACGATGCTTTCCTTCACCGTCAAGCACGAGATTAATTATAAACACAAATTAAGCACATGAAAATTCAGTGGTGCTTGCCCGGGCTTGAACCCACGATCATCGGTTAAGATTCACGCGTTCTTACCACTGGGCTATCTCAGCGTATTTTACTTTGTAATTGTATTTAACTATGTAATTTAATTGATGTAAAAGGAAAACTAATTCGTTTCTGGCCGGTTCATCGAAATCGAGTCGAATTTACATTTCGAAACGCTGATAGCGCATAGAAAAATATACTGAGTGAATAGAAAGCTATCTAAGCTAATATGTAGTAATTATATTTATGTTTATATTTTTTGATACAAAATTTAGATGATATATTAAATATATAAATATATTTTTATATTAAATGCAATTTGATCCAAGATCCTTGCCTAAGATTGAAATCTGCTTACTGTACTACACACGTATAGTTTCTTGAAATTGAATTTCAAAGTGTATCGAGAACATTGCTCATCTCAGTTTGCAACAAGTCTTGCCAGATTATTATAAGTTTGACAGAAACTTCTGTTAATGATTATCGAGTGAATAATGTTGCTTATTCAGATAATAAGAAAAGTGCCATAGCATAAGGTATGCTAAGAAAAACACTAAGAAATGTAAAATAATAAAACAACGCACACTTCAAACCGGAACACAACAATAGCAAGTGCTGTTTTGCGGTAGAACATCTGATGAGTCGGTGGTAGCAATCCAGTTGAGCTTGCACACCAGCTACCGACAGTTATGTATATGTGTTATGTAATACTTGTAATTGACGTGTCTATTAGATATTATATTATTATTACATTAGTTATTTTTTAATTGTTTGTTTTCTAAATTTTACTTCCTTAGGGGATGATTTTTTGTAAAATACGGCATCAACTGTCTTTAACTTGAATAAATAGATGCCTAAAGATTCTCCGATTTACAACGTCATAAAAACGCTTATTTTTAAAAACTTCCATCCCAAAAACACATTTTCTTAGACGATGAAATTTCAAAACGCTTTAAGAACACTCTTTTCCTCATAAACAGTATCCTAAGCACCGATTTCCGTATTTCTAACACGATGAATGACAGTTATACACGATTTCGTCTCCCATTTAACCCTCTTAAAAAATAAATTTTGAAAAATCCTTTCTTAGTGGTCATCTCCGATCCACAAGGAATTTCTGTGCAAAATTGCATCCTATTACACTCAGCGGTTAAGGCTATGCTCGGTTTGTTGCCAGTTACCTATAGTGTATAGTCACATAAGAAAATTATTTAGCAGATAAATACGTTTCTATAAAGTGTAAAAACAAACACAAAAAAGTACTTTAATCAACCCGACTAAAATGGATTGCTGTTTCTATTCGATTCGTCCTGATGGATTTCTATTTTTGGACGTATTCGTATTTTCACTAATCGAGTGTTTTATTTTAAATTTCAAAAAAGGGACAAATAAACTTTTTAAATATAATATTATGTATTATATTCTAATATTGGCATTCATACTGGTGGTAGGGCTTTGTGCAAGCTCGTCTGGGTAGGTACCACCCACTCATCAGATATTCTACCGCAAAACAGCAATACTTGATATTGTTGTGTTCCGGTTTGAAGGGTGAGTGAGCCAGTGTAATTACAGGCACAAGGGACATAAAATCTTAGTTCCCAAGGTTGGTGGCGCATTGGCTATAAGCGATGGTTGACATTTCTTACAATGCCAATGTCTAAGGGCGTTTGATGACCACTTACCATCAGGTGGCCCATATGCTCGTCCACCTTCCTATTCTATAAAAAAAAATATTATGTATTACTTCATTTACTTGCGTTGTATTCTTGAAACAGCGTATTGCTATTATTAAAAACTAAATTTAGGAATGCTTGAAGCTTATTCCAGCACGCTGCTCAAATACAGGTTACTACAATACAAGTTATACATATGTAGCAGGCATAGTATACACTTGTGGCAAAATTATATCTGAGACATGTGGACATTTCTTACAAATAAATGACTTGACTTTTTTTTGTAATGCCTTATTAATTCATTTACTTGCGTTGTATTCGTGAAACAGCGTATTGCTATTATTAAAAACTAAATTTAGGAATGCTTGAAGCTTATTCCAGCACGCTGCTCTAATACAGGTTACTACAATACAAGTTATACATATGTAGCAGGCATAGTATACACATGTGGGAAAATTATATCTGAGACATGTGGACATTTCTTACAAATAAATGACTTGACTTTTTTTTGTAATGCCTTATTAATTCATTTACTTGCGTTGTATTCGTGAAACAGCGTATTGCTATTATTAAAAACTAAATTTAGGAATGCTTGAAGCTTATTCCAGCACGCTGCTCCAATACAGGTTACTACAATACAAGTTATACATATGTGGCAGGCATAGTATACACATGTGGCAAAATTATATCTGAGACATGTGGACATTTCTTACAAATAAATGACGTGACTTTTTTTTGTAATGCCTTACTGGAAATAGCTTTTTTCAGAATATGTATCGGATTTTATACAAAGTTCTACAGTAAGTAGCTACGCTTTCCAGTTTCACCCGCTTTAAATTTTATACTATGATACATATAAAGTAAGCTCATGAAAATTTAGTGGTTACTTTTGGCCTGCACTTAAGACTTACGTGTGGTTAGACCACAAGACCAGCTAGGCCCTTAATTGTGTATATTTACCTAAACCTTACCATACTATACTTTTAATTAAAATATTTGATTCTTAACGGTTAATAATTTAATACAAATGTTTATTCCTTAATTAACATCGACATGGTCCCGTTTTTATTAATGTTTAGTTACTATACCAAAATTAATTTTATTTTAGTCATATTTTAGCAATTTGTTAATTAACGGTTACAATAAAAAAAATAGATTTTTATAGGGTTATAAAAGAATTTCTAAAATTTTTCTAAAAAAAAATGTTTTTATGTTTTTCACCAGTAAAGGCAGCATTCATAAGAAACGCATTCGTTCGACCGTTTTTTCCAACTTAAGTTGCAGGATTAGTATCCACGATAAGATTTTTTTTAAAGATTATATATGATATGATAACGATATAATGGTTTAAGTATTGGTAAAAGTACTTTTAAAATGATGACTACTTACGGAGATTATCTCTATAATAATACTACAACTTTAATACCGTCATATTTCAAGTATTTGCATATTGATTAATTCACAAAGTTATATTGAAAAATAAAATAATTTGAAATATGAGAGGTCTTATATTTTATATTTTTTAAATTCAAGTTAAATAATTGAATAGGAAACAACTTCGGGGATTTAATTTACATTTTTTTAGGATAATTTATATACTTACTTCTGTTCTTAAGGTGTTTTTATAGACTTTCCAATTACATTGATATTTAAATAACTGATTATTATGTCAAGTAAAATGTTATTTGTTTAATAATTACGTAAGGATATTTTCAAAAGCAAACGTTTGTTTGATAATCGTGTTTCACTATTTACATGATGGTTCGATTTTAATTTTAGTTGACTAACATTATAACATTTTATAAAATTACATAAAATTCAATAAGAAAATTGATCGATATTATAAAACTTTTATTGAATCGATATTTATTTTTTCAATTTGGTACAGTAAAGGCGTGTCAAATTGGTTTCGAGTTCAATCGACTAAAATGGGTCTTGTATTAATTATAAAAGCAAAGATTTTTGTCTTACCATGTTTTAATCTCAGTTTCAGAATATTGTACCTTCGGGATAGGCTGCCCACTATTTAAAACAAAAATAAAAAAAACATTAAAATTCAAATCATCACAAATAATTAAGAACATATTTTAGCTATTCTATTTTTGTGATCCAATAAAAACATTTTCATAAATAGTGGTGACCAGATACCATCGCTTTACTCGCTTTACCCTTTTTCTCAAGCAATAATAATAAGAAATAAAAAAAACCTTTACAGTTTTGATAGTATGATGAACATTTTTATGAGATCAATCGCAATTTGTAGTAATATTATTAATCATACTTACTATTTATAATTATTAGCAATAGCAGCGAAATGCTCCCGTCGCTTGCGATAAATTGGATCCTTGAAGCCAGGGTGATCAGCGTCAAGCTCCGAACCGTACATAAGAACATTTTGGGCACGATCTAAATCAGAAATCTTACGGGGAAACCACGCCATTTCACCAAAATCTAAAAACATATCACACAATCATTTCTGAACAAAAACTTTATTACCAGCTAGCTCTCTTGTAAATCGCCAGAAGTAAAGGAAAGAAAATAAATAGTTTATATGTAATTGCGTGCTTATGAGTTCCTTATTATTAAGAAAAAAGTTCATGACGATATACTCGCATAGTATTGTAGAAATTATGCTTCCAACTAATATAACGTTAATATGCCGATGATATAAAGATAATTCTATTGCGAAGCAACTGTTTCACTTATTTTAGTATGCAGTGTTACAACAAATTGGTTGCTGACAATAATGAATGATCAAATTGCATTACATTACCATAACTGTAAATTGCATCACGTAATTACCTTGTACTTAAAAAAACAAGTATGGAATAGATAGATTGCGTTGGGGAAATTGGGGCTTAAGTGACTGCGATTGGCGTCTTCAGCATTTTTATACTAAAGTTACTTTATTATAATTTGTGAAAGTTTATGATGTTTATGAATTTTTGTGTAATTGTAGATTTTTATTAATACCAATTACCAAATATTAATTATGATTTATTCATATTTGTGTGATTTTTTCGTGTATAGAACGATATGAAAATTGAAGTTCCAAGACAAATAAGTTAAATTTGTAATCGCAGGCAAAGCTCGAAAATTCTGAGTTTATTCTTAATTTATTATACCAAAGCTAGCCGCTGCAGATAATGGTGTTGGCGGTGGGAAGTCGTCACCAGTTTGAGAAGATACCACTTCAAAATCCTGGATTTCACGTTTTAGCATTCGCTTGAGCTGTTCCATTCTACGTGGGTCACATTCGACGTCCACCAGGATATCAGACTAGAAAGTAACCAATAAATTTTAAATATTCGCCCATGCAACCGCTGCCACATTTTGTCAACATGAATAAATTTGAAAACATTCAAGGAATAGTTCGATTTTAGAAAGTAAATATTAAGCATATTAAGAGCTAAAATAACGTAGTTAAAGTTATGAAAATCATAATAACAATAAAGCAATAAGATGAACACATATCAAGCACGTAACGTTCGCTGAAAATCAAACTCACAGCCGATATTTCCATTGTAGATTTTCTAGATTCAATATGAAGAACGTTGATACCGAGATCTTGGAAGACCGAAAGGACTCTAACCAAACCTCCAACTTGGTTCTTAACAGTGAATATTACTGAGATCCTCTCCCCTTCTTGCGGATGCTGTTGAGCTGCATGAAGTTCAGCCAACTTTGGGTGATGGGTTGACTCATTCTTGACTTGCCAATCAGAACCATTTCTATACAGCCACAAACCTAAAAGACCTTTTCCTGATCCACTCATTTTCTGTCTTTTTTTTAACTTTAAAAGTGTATTAAAAGTTTGAGTATATCGAATCAGTGGGTCTGTCTTGTATAATAGCAATATTTGTGTAAGTCGAAGTCACTGTGCACTGTCAGATACACACTGCGGGTTGCCCATTGCGTATCGCGCTATATAAAGAGAAGAGGCGCGGGAGATAGCCGGAGGGTGGGTATATTTGATTGGCTGAATCAACTGTTCAGTGTAACTTGGAAAATCTTTCATTCCATAAAGTCACGGGCACACTCCCATCGTTCGCTTTAAAATTTTATAATAACATTAATTAATGTAAAAACTTTTTATTGATATAGACCATTTCGACACTGTTATATACAGTAAAATATACTTATTACTTATTTTATTCAATCAACGATTACCAGAACGTGTCGTAAAATGTAAAAAAAAACTTAATATTTGTTTTTTGATGACCTGAATTAAATATTGTATAATATAGAATAAAATATAATTGAGAAATATGTTTTTTCCATAGATAGAATTAATTTAATTCTATAAATTTATTAGAGAATACGAAATTTCTTAAAGTTATAAAAATTTGAGTCATATTAATTTATTCGTAATATACGTATTAAGAGCAGCATCTAACCCAATGTATTAAGAATTAACTTGTGGTGCTAGTAATTAATTAGATGCTGCTCTTAATACTAAAATAAATTACAATATATATACAATATATAAAAATGATCAAAAATCTTATTTATAAAAGATAGGTAATTTATATGCGACATATTGTTAATATATCACAAGTGTGACCGCTTGTTGTATTCCACCCACACCAACCTTACGGGTGTTAAACACAACTCGCTGTATTTATTACCATTATTTAGCTGAGAGAGCATCCCTTATCATTCTTTAGCGGACATACGTATGTATATACATGCGGATATACGGATGTATACGGATACAAGGTGTGAGTATGTTACATTCAGTGTATTCTACAGCTACAAGATTTGCACACAATCAGGATAATTTATTATTATACTGACCTACTGAAATAAGCCCAGAAAAGCGGTCGGGTTAGCTAGTGTACTGATATTTAAATTTCGAGTAGATTTTACAAGAAATAACAGTTAGATCTTACATAAAACACTTTTCACCCTAAATTCATATGAAAAGCTTATCGAACGTACGGTCCATTAAATTTAGTGAGTGGTCAGAAGCGATTCTTAACTACTAAAATAATGCGATGGCCCGCTTAGGCACGGATTGGAGAGGCTGCGGGATCGTATCAATATAACGCATCCGCCGCTGTGCTCCACTCGTGGCTCTGCGAAGTTCTCCTAATAGGGTGAAGGTAATATCTTCCCGTGTACGGGGCGAGGTCATCCTGGCTGCTATCCTCCTCAGGACCATCTGAAGTAGGACATCACACGGCCACGGCCCTACAGATTTATCCCTCAGGAACCATGCATTTTCCGGGACAAAAAGTAGCCTATTAAACTCATTGCATTTTTTTTTTAATTTTAAATATAATATTGACCTTCACTTATATTCCAACGAATATTTTTATCATCTCACTTTGATATCTAGTGGTGTTCCGCAAGTTCTTTACAATGACATTCAACTAACGGTCTAGCTAAACGCGTATTCACGCTACACTTATTTGTAATTTTACTCAATGCTTGTTCGAAACAATCGCTAACATGCAATTACCATAATCCGATGACGTCATAAGAAAACAAATGCTGCACGATGAGCTCGTATAGACATGTTATACCAGTTGTAGGGTCAGTCGTTGTTAACGCATCATTAGTCTTGTAGTGATTAGAGTCTGACGATATTTTGTAACAAAAAGTTCGAACTGCTACTGTTACTTAAAGAGCGAAAAGATGTTTTCACAAAAAGGAAAACATAATTATTAATATTATTAATTTACTTTTCAATAAATTTAAATTAAACAAAATGGAAACATTTTATTTTATAAGATTAATGTAACATTGAAAAGCCGTCAATATGTTTTTCCATAGTATCGATTGAAGGTAAAGACCGAATGAACTGATGCTTCAATGAAATGGAAACAGATCTTTGGTAAAAAGCATTGACGCCAAATCATGCCAAAATAGTTTTAAAAATTAACAAATTTATATTATCTTTCAATCTTAGTCCTCTAACATTTATAAGATGAAAAGAGAGAAATATAAGAACTACTTTCTTATTTGAAGCTGATGATTTAGATTATTTTTGCAATGAAAAAATAATTTGCAGATAATTTTGTTTTAAAAAAATTTTAATTACGAAGTAATATTTTTATTTTATTCTATTATTAGGTCATTCGTATATTCTATTCATGTGAAATATCTAGTTAACGAGGCGTATAATGGATATGGTAATGACGTCAGAGAGATTTATCCTTTGTTTAAGTAATCAAGAGATAGGGGCTATATCAGGTTCGGGGTCAATTAGTTAAGAATTCAAATAATAATAAAATAAAAGATGATCAGTACTCAATTCGTCGGTATTCAAATCTTTTTTATCTTGTTAGAAAAAAAAAACAAAATATATTCTATATATGTATGTAGAATTTGAAACCTGTATTCTACCGAAAAAAACAATTCGCTATTCGCCAAGTTACTCTCATTATTATTAAGTTTTGTCTTAATTCGTGAATAAGGCTTAAATTGTGCTATGCAACCGCATAGGTGCCATCTGTTCTAGGGTTTTTCCGTCCTTGGATATTCTGGTTGATATAGACCCGAGGAACTATGAGTAAATCCGTGTACTAACTTACTATATTAACGCTGGCTGTGTGTGAATCCGAGGCATTGAAGCGCTGGGAATCGTATGAAATGTCTCTCTGCGATCTAACGTATCGGCGGTGACTGGCTGGAAATCGAAATGGCTTTTAATTAGACGCCGTAGCATCTTTCTATAAGAACATCACGGTCCAAATGGAGATTGTAAGAGTAAGCGTTCTTCGCTCAGGTTCTCCCTGAGACGACAAACAATGAAATTTCAATTAGAAAAAGTTGATGGCTATTTTAAATTGAAATTAAATTCATTTAGTGCCTGGCTTTATTTGCTATCTTCCATAACTGTAATACAAATAGCAGCACAGTTCGTGTTGGAAAGCACTTCTCGCTTGTTGGCGATGGGAACTCTATAAAGCTTGAGTGTAGCCTCGTGGTAACAAATATATTACGGCTTATGTTTGCTATTCTTTGCTATTGATAAAGTAGAACGAATAAGAAATAATTCATTATCATTCAATTGTTTTGAATACACAATAGAAAAATGTATTTACAAATCTGTTGAGGAGAGATTTTAACTCAATTTCCTCAGAGACGACGAAGAGCGCTCTCTGATTGTTTCCATTCAAGGTTCGTTATTCGTTAACAGTTTGTATTTTATTTGCACTTCGAAGATCGAGTTTCTTGTAAATACGTTTATTATATTACGTTTACTATGTGGGAGGCTGGTATAAATAATATTTACATAAATCAATTCAAAGTATAGGAATAGGTTTAGATATATCTACTGGCTGTAGATACATTTGATTAATATTTGAAGTCTCAGTAGTATTCAAGTTCATTCACTGACCCGTTGGCAGTGAGCCTCCGGAGCCTTCTGCTCCGGGGTTTTAGGTTCTATAAAACTGTGTCTATTAAGTATAAAAGTATTTATTGTATATTAATACATTTATTTAATATATATGTAAATATATATCAGTCGGCTATTACTTATAAGATAGGAATTAAGTTGACCGGTTGTGTAAAAAACATACAATATATGAATCTATAAATATTATAAAACAATGTCGCTAAATTCTTTTATATCTCCGTAGAATCCTTCTAAGCACAACTCATGCATTTCGATACGGTTTTTACTAATAGAAAGAGCGTTAAACGAGGATGGGTTTTGTATATAACATATTGTAAAAAATGGCTTAAGTAGGTTGGCGCTTAGCTATTTTAACGTATGAAAAACTTACATAGCTAATGCTGGCAATTGACATTAAAACAATATATAAAAAAATTGGAGGTCTTAAAAAGATCTACAGAATAATTTACGATAGCATAATCTATCTTCTAAGATACACTCATAATAACTACTTTTATCTTTACAAATTAGTAAAAAATTAAAGATTATTTGCGGAGTCATTTTCTCGAATTAATAATAATTATTAATCCTTATTCAGATGAATATGTTTGTCACCTTTGGGATTTGGCGCCATGGGCACGGGTGTTTCTTCTTTTAGTTATTAATTTTTTTATATATTTATTATTGATTATATTATTTAGATTTTTGAAGAATAAAACTCAATTTTTTTTTTAATTTAACAAATTCTATTGTTATTGTCTTATATTTAAAATTTGCTTTTTTTAATAAAAGGTTGCTTCTTTTATTTATTTATTAGTATTTTATGTATACAAAAAAATAGTTAATCTTCCACTAAGTCGGAAAGAGTCGAGCGTCTTTTCCTTTTCCACGGCATGCGAATGCATCTTTAGTTAAAGTTACACGAAAGTTTCATATTCCTCATGAAAAATTCTAAATCCAATATAGCATGTAACGTAACTCACAATATCAACTGTTTTCTTTTAAATTTTGGTCAAATATAATTAAATATTTGTAAAGCTTTTTTAACTGATTTGGTGTTAATATAAATAAAAATAAATTTGTTTATTATCTTAAGTACTTAATTCAAAACATTTGTTCTTTACACTATGTAATTACAATAAGTATTTGAGTGTGGAATTTGGAAGTACGGAAACTCCCGTGCTTCGGAAAGCTCGTAAAGCCGTTGCTCCTGCGCCTGAACTGATTTCCTATCGTGTCGTGTTGCCGTCGCATCGGATTATGAGAGTTAGAGAATAAAGAGTGCACCTGTGTTTGCGCATACACTTGTGCACTATAATATGTCCTGCGCAGTTAGCCAATCTCGCTTGAGACTTACGCCCATGTTTTCTTATTTTATTAAAACATTATTCCACGGTGTAATGTATGCTTTAATTTTCATTAAAAGTTAAAATTATTAGTTTAGGTAAAGTAGGTTTGTATATATATGTGTATTAACGTATGTGGCTAGATTGGGGCACCGTCATCGACTTAGACTATTTAATTCGAGACAAGAGTGATAGCGAACTTTTTGTCACTGTGACGGAACGTCAAACGGACAGACATTTTTTTTCAATTATTTTTGAATGTCGCTCCAACTGTTAAAGATGTATTGTTGGTGTGTTACTTATGTTCAGTTTTATTTGTTTATTTCGGTTCCACTTGGAAAATACAAATTCTATATGCTTTTGTATTTATTTATTTTATAGTTTTAGGACGGACATATACTATATAGTATGTTAATGTGTTGCATATTTATTTTATAAATAACCTAATATGTCGACGTAGTCGAAGAGAACATTGTTATTGTGTGTTTATTGTTGTTGGACTATAAAAGATATACAAAAACTTTGTATTAGAGATTTTTAGATCTCAAAAATGTCTACAAAATAGTCAGTCTCAAGTCTCAAAATGCTATCCATTTACCTATTTTTTATAGATATCTCTATTATATAGATAAATTTATTTTAAAACAAATGGAAAGAAACAAAGACAGACTTAGATCGTGAGTCAGGTGTAGGTTTCGAACCGACCTCTCCAGCGATTTAACACTGGCGCCTAACCTTTTTATTTATTTTTTCTCGCAGTGGAAACCTTCAGAAAGGTACCTACATCCCATAGCCTACTCATGGGTTATGTGGGATTCTTACACACTAAAACCACTTCGATGGCCGCCTCGGCACGGATCGGAGAGGCTGCGGGATCGTGTTGATATAACGCATCCGAGGCATATCCCGTGTGGCTCGTCGGAGCTCTCCTCAGGGGGCGAAGGTAATCTCGCTCCCCACTAGTGCGTCCGGCAACCCGAGGCCATCCCAGCTGCCGTCCTCCTCAGGGGGCGCCTAACCTGACAATTTTATTTCAGTTAAAAAGTTGCATATATACCGTGAAACGAATATGTAATCCTTCATCTTATTATGCAAGTCTAGTGATTGCATAATAATAATAATGACGACTGATTGAATGCTGACTGATACACTTAATATAATTTATATATATGATAAAAGTGGGCTAGTACCTATAACACAGGCATTAAATTGCCTACCTTATGAACAGACGATTTATAAAGAGGTAAAATTAGATGTTATGTATGTTTCTTTGTTATTGATAAACTCAAAAAGTACTAAACATATTATAAAAATTCTTACACCTGCTATAATTTAGCGATTTCCAGCTTATTTTCATTATCAGCGAGTAACAGAGGCAATACTTCAATTGAAAAAAAAAATAAAGATCCTAACGAAAATTGCAATAATGGAATCGCTGAATTCCTTTGCCTGTTTTTCTAAGCCAAAAAACGGATTTGGATACGCTTTTCTTTAATAGAAAATTCATTAATTCATAAATGGTTTGTAAATATCTTACACAAAATAAACTATTAAGTGTTTTGTCCAAAAAAATTATAACAGATACATAAAAACTTTCTAAAACAAATAAGTGGGTTTCCAAAACGTCAACAAAACAGTCCACGATATCATACATGTCTCATTTAATATTTTATAAATAACTCTCTGTAACGACTGTCATTATTTTTATTGCTAAAAAGAAAGAAAAAAAAATACGTACATAACGCGTAAATTAAGTATAAATAAATACCATATTAATATAAAAAAATATATATAGACACTTGATTCTTAATTCCTCTTTCGCTGGCAAAAGCTTGTTTTTATATAAAAAGCAAACTGAGTGTATATTATTATTTTCATGAGCATAGCTTGTGTATGTAGGAATATAATCTAGCTTAATTCGTATAAGTTCTTTATTTTTATGTATTCCTTGATTGTACTTGATTGAATATTATTTATATTTAAATAAATATAGATTAAAAATACTCGCGATTTAATTGTTATTTTATTCGTACGAAGTTGATAGACGCATATATTTAGAATATTGATTCATTTTAGATTAATAAAGTTTAAATTTAATAAAAATAGGTTATAGCCCACAGGCTACAATGCATGAATTTTAAAAGATAGGAAGAGAGAACCCCTTCGAAGAGGGGTTTCTTGCACGGTCAAGCACCTCTGAATATCCATGTGCTTGATTTATGTACGTGACGTGACGATATCTTTATATGTATCCACAAACTCACATGAAAACATCGCGATTAAATAAGCTCCAATTATTTCTAAAAGAGGCTTACTTAACCTTACAATTTAACCTTTCTTCTGTGCATCGCATTGCAATTTGCGATTACCTTTACATTAAAATATTATATTTATATATAATATAGTAAATTTATTTACAAATTTTAAGCAAAACGAAACAAAAACAAGAAATAATCTAAGTTTTTATTTAACCCTAGCTTTTAAAGGTATAGTCCAAGTATTTTTGGACTAAAAAGTAAACTTTAAACAGTAACGAAATGTTAATAGAAAAAAAAAAACAGTTTTATAAAGATTAAAAGACAAGCACTTCACATTAAGTTAAATCAATAGTGAAATATTAATATACGTTTTAATGTGGTGTTTTCGTAGAATAATATATAGTGAGCGATGTATACAGTATATTAGTATATAGTATATTTTTCGTAAAATTTAATAAATTGTTAAACTCTTGTAAGCAATTTTAATTTAATTTACATCCTTTTGTTAAACTCCACCCGTTAGTAGTAAAATGTATAAGTAACATAATATTATATCGAAGTGGTAGAGTCATATTAAGGGTTACTGAAATTTATAATCGCTAAATGGTTTTTACTCGTTCTCGTTAATATGTACGTTGAACCGTTCCACGATTTTTTTTGGAAATTATAAATGACACAAAAGTACTTCCTTAATTTTTCTTTACTAGCAAGTATGAAGTAACGGATAATAACAAATTAAATGTAAGCTCTGTGTTGCTTTTTTGCGTCATAAATTATATCCGCGATGTTTAGTTAAAATTTTCATCGTTAATTATGTTACTTTACAAATTTTTTAACGTTATTTATTTAAAAAAATATATGTTCTTAATCATGTTTGTATAAATTTTATTTAATTGACTAAATAAGTTAATATAGGACGAATATATATTTTAACAGAAACGTTCCTATTATCAGCCGTTATAGGACAGTAGTTTTCGTATGTCACTTAATGTACTAGGCTACAAAATCCGTAGATGGATCCGTGGACTTATACTGTTTAAGTTTATACGTCACCTATTATAATATTATATACATATGGATATATGTACAGTATGTGTATTTTATATTTACATTTAATAATTGGTTTTGTTTTAATTAAATATTAATATTATTTTATTCATACCATCACCTACCCCATATCCTATCTGTGATTACTTACACTCGGTTACCTGGAAGAGATCGCTGCGTAGCGATAAGGTCGCCATAATTGTACATTTATTTAGGCAATATACATGTTTTGTATTTTTCTCTTTGTGGTGTGATGTACAATAATTAAAGTAAAGTAAAAGTAAATATTCAATAGAATCTAAAAAATATATACTGACCTCAGCCAACCACCAGCTTAAGTTTGAACTTAAAATTATTTTCTTTTGTATCAATCAACTATAAAATATTCAAAGATAAAATATTATTTAAGATAGACTACCTCAAAAATATTTTAAATAGAAATCCTACAATTCTATAAATAAAACTAATCCTAAGTAAGTAAGCCTCTGAATATCCCACGACTGGTCTAAGTCCTCTTCTCATTTTTTGAGGAGGAGGTTTGGAGCTTATTCCACCACGCTGTTGCAATGCGGGTTGGTGCAATACACATGTGGCAGAATTTCAGTCAAAATTATACACATGCAGGTTTCCTCACGATATTTTACTTTACCGTCAAAGCACGAGATAAATTGAAAATATTAGTCTCAATTTCCCAAAAGATTAGATTTGTTAGGTAATAATATTTTTTTATAGTAAAGACATAACGGGCCGCCTGGTGCTACTTGTAAGGTACAATTACCCAAAATATATAAGATACCACTGCAAGTAGTTAAAATAACTCCTTGGTCCTTGATTGTAATTTCATTACCTGATACCCTACAAACCATTCATATTTTATTATTAATGTTGAGCGGTTGAATAAATTATACATTAATTATACTGTGGTACCCACCCAGGTAGGATTACACGATGACTTTATACTCGTATGATTCTTAATTAAGCTAAAATATACAAACCAAAGTTCAAGACAAGTCAAATGAAAATTAATATATTACTTTATTATTTTACTATTACTACTTAGCATTACTTTTACTTATTGACTGTCAAACATCTATTAACCACGTTAAACTAACAGTTAAATTATATAGTCAATTCGACACAGCATATGATACACATGCATACAGATGTATTATTATATTATAAATTATTGTAACCATTTCATAAATCTGAGAAACGTTGCGATAAACATCTGGATATTTTTTTGACAGAATGATTAAATATTTTTATATTACCGAACATATAAATATTAAATTTGTTATCCAGATTTATAACAGGTATTTTGAATTTCATCGATGTTCATATTGCAATCTGGAATGTAAACTGAATTTAGATTTGAAATCGACCTGATTAAACTGACATTTACCTGACCCCTACTTCTATTTACGTAATATTCGAACTCTAACTTCAGACTAAATTCGAGAACAAAATCATATTAATAAATACCCGAACACTATATTCGTCATTGATATTCTTAACAAAACAATAAGCGACTAAATAGATATAAGCTTTCAGTTATTGTGATCGTCTTTTAGGTAATGTTTTTGGACACATATTAACTAAATTTAGAGAACATACATTTTAAAGGACCCTGTTTACAAATGTGTATTTTTTACATAGTTGTTTGCGTGTACTTTACAAATTTTGATTCCGTACGTACATAATATAATGTCTTAAATCCTTTACTAATTTTGAGAGAATCTGTACTGTAAATTTAAATACGAATATACAGAACTTATTATCCGGAAGACGTGCTTATAGTCCAGGGCATTTGGTTCAAGTATGTCCGGAGACACTCTGGCGGTCTGCGGACGGTGTGTTGACAAACCTCTTAGAACGTGCGCTGCCTCGAGTCGGCAGGATGAAGATGCATTGCAAACATTGAACCGCTATTACATTTTCGTACTTTTAATTTTCGATTCATTTGACACACATAAAAATCTTTTTGGCACTAAAATCATGTCCCGTGTCAAATTCGTAACGAATTCTTGATAAATATTTTTAAAGAAAAACTTCTATGGACGTAATAATAAATTGTTTTAAAAACATCACTGCGTCTGAAATCTTTTCCTTCAAAGTGCCACGTGTTTTATATTAAAACCGCAATCGTCGTTTGAAATTCACGTGCTCCAACCATCTCAACTCTTAAGTCAGTTTTATAAAACCTTATATTGTTATTGGATAACTTTATGGAATAATTAAAAAAAGTGTTTTTGTTATTTTCAGCGCCACATGTTAAGTCGATGCTGTAACTTTCCTTCCTTTCTTATAAATAAAATAATTAATAACTAATAAAGTATTTATTTAATATATAATAAAAGTCTTAGTGCAGAGCAAGAAATAATTTATTTCTACTGAATAATAGTTTATGCTAATATTTTAACACCCACTCCGGACCTATTTTCAACGTGTTCTTTTCAAGACTTTGTTTAAAGTTTTTTTAAGACTTATCTATAATTATTATCTTATAATTGTAAAAGGCTAATGTATGTACATTAAAGATATTGGCAGCAAATAAAAAAAGAAATACTTTATTCAACATGGAAGCATTACACTTGCTTATTGAAAGTCAAACTAAAAACTACCACCAGTTCGCAAAAAAAACACCCAACCCTGAAAAGAACCGGCGAAGCTAGTATATGATATAGTTAGGCGTAACAGGTAGGTTCCGTGGACATTGTCCGCCTAACCGTCGCTCACAACGTCTATGTAAGCTGTTTATCATGGTTTGAGGTTATATGAGTAGGTGCTTAATAAAACACTACTTTGGTTAATAAATTTTTGATTATGATATATATATATATTTATTACAAATGTGCAGTTCATATAATGTATAATTAATAATAGAATTTGTACAAAAATATACTAATATTCAACTTATGTGTAAATTGAACCGAATTTAAGCCCCCTCCCCGGGTTACATATTTTTTAATTATTATCTATGTACTTTGGTTACTTTAAAACGACTAGAAGGGTCTATATGATTGAAGCTATATAATATTGTGCCTTCTAGTAACAAATCGGAAACCCAATGCTGTGATAAATCACTAAGACTGTTTTTTCTAGTAATTCTAGTAACAAATCGGAAACCCAATGCTGTGATAAATCACTAAGACTGATAATAAAAATGAAAGATTTTTACCTTTTTATTGTATTGGTAAGTGGTCATCACCACCCATACATATTGGCACTGTAAGAAATATTAAACATTATTTACATTTCGAATGCACCACCAACCTTGGAACTATGTTATGTCCCCTGTGCGTGTAGTTAGCTACACTGCCTCACTCGCCCTTCCATCTGGAACACCACTGTACTAAGTATTGCTCTTTGGTATAATATTCTGATGAGTGGTTAGTACCCAGGTGGTAACAAGTTAAAAACATTGACTCCTTCAAATATCAGCTAGTACTTATAATAAAATTTTAACAGGCCGATGTCTGTAAAAATTTAAAAATAAACTAATTTGGGGCTTATTTTTAGAGCCACAGAAGCCAAAACAATAGTTTTAAGAATTTTTGTCTGTCTGTTTGTTTGTACCTGCATCACTGCAATTGAATGCAGTTTTCACCGATGTATTGCTAGAGGTCTAACTTAAAATATAGGTTATAGTTTACTGCAGGTAAAAATCTTATTTTGATCATTTAAATCTAGTATAGATTTCAAGCGATGTAATGAACTGAATGCTAAATTAACAGATTTTGAGGAAACTAACGCCGCACTTTCATAAACTGATAAGTTAATCGTTCTGTGTAGTTGCTACCAAAAAAACATAGATGGTGCTGTTTATGGTTTTAAGGGTTTATCTCAACCGATTACAAATAATCTTATAAAATAATAGAAAACAGAACATATTTAGCTTTGTTTCATCGAAAGCAAATGAAGCCATTGAATCCAATAGAAGAGAATAGGATAGAAGTACGCACAAAGTTAATAAGAAATTACAATCAATAAGAACAATGTACAAATAGGCGAACTTTCATCAAATTTGCAAAGACTTGTCTTGTCTTTGCAAAAATAAAAATGTAGATTCTTGATTCTTTATTCCACACGTACAAGTCGCGGCAAAAGCTAGTCGTAAATAAATCAAAACTGAATGTAATTGTTTTTAAAAAACATTATGAGTGATTAAAAAAAATGTGTCTGATTTTAATTAAACCCACTGTTTAATAACTTTATTCATCTTAGTACATTTTGGGGAATCCCTTCTAATATCATAAATGTAAAAATGTGTTTGTTCGCTTGTCCTACTTTCACGAAGCAAATGATCGACATGTTATTGGAATGGATGTTGTTTATAACCTGGTAATCTACTTATCATCCACTAAAAATTACAGCATTATTTTGGGATAAATCTGTAGCTTCATTATGCATTTAGCACTTCATTCTTCTGGACTAACAGCATACTTCTTAATCCGGACAAAATATATTTAAAATTAAGTAATGTAAAGAACATTAAAACGGCTAAATGGATTTTAATGAAATTCCGTATAAAGATATCCTATATATTTGGTAACGTGATATTTTTTATCTCGAAAGATGCACGGTCTCCCCGGAATAGATCTGTAACGTTATTATGTCATTACCACTTCATGCTATACCGGATGAACGAGGATTTATTCAATTAGTTAAGAGTGGATCGTTGATCTTGAAATAAAACCGAGTATTATCACGCATAAAATGTGTTGTATAGCTATTAAATGTTTTTTTTTTCAAATCATCTTTTTATAGTGAAACTAAAACGAGTGAATGAGTTGAAAAACAAAAAAGCATTCAATGAATGATGTAAGAACTCTAATCATACCTCATACATCCAAATCTGTTTAGGTATTTAAAAGTATGGTGGAATAAAGATTCAAACATACATATATGCATGGTTGCGAGTTTATGTGTACATACTTGTATTAACCGTGAAAATATTTTATTCTTTTTTTAGGCAATCGATATTGATGTCATTTTATCGATACTAACATACCACACATGCCTCGCTTGAATTATTTAAAATATGAATCACATAGAAATTGTACATGCATACGTATAAAAAAACTGTAATTATTTTATTAGGAAACATGTACATATCTTTTGTACAATTCTGTACAACAACATATTATTACTAAAAAGATCCTAATCCGCTTTTACTAGAAGTGAGATTAAAACAAGAACTTCAGTAGCTAAGTTAATTTATTTAAGCTGCCAACTCTGGACGTAAAATAACCTAACAATCAAGTACATTTTACAGGAATTAACACTAAGAGCTCTTATACTCTCCGTTATCCGTAATTCGTGTGGCCTTGAAGTTTAAGTACATAATATGAGTTTAAAGCTATAAATTCTCGGAATTTAATATTTTCAAACCTAGCAGCGGATTAAAATATATTAAAGAAAATAGCTAAGCATCCGTGCCGCTGAATATGAAGGCTTAAGAGAAATGGGCCACCGGATGGTAAGTGTTTAACACCAACCATATATATAACCGCAGTAAAAATGTTCATCACATCGCGAAATTTTTTATTCTTTATTTTTGAAATTATAAATCTAGTCTAAGGGTATGAAACATAGTTTTTCCATTCTTAAGAGGGTGAAAAGGTGGACACTTCTTTCTTATAATATTTATAAACATATTGTAAGCAAAATAATATCTTATTAATTAAATTAGAACTTCGATCTTAACAAACTGCATACAGTTTTGTTCATAAAATTAAGAATAACTAATATTTATTAAAATAAAGATATACAATTTATATTTTTCTTATAATAAATAGATGATAGTTCATATAATTTTATTATCATTATTATTTATTTTAATAAAACATAAAATGTGATATGAATCGTGTTTTAGTTAATTTTATACTTATACTAATCTCAAGAAGAAAATTCTAAAATATATTTCTTTTCAATTACTCTGGAGGGTTTCCCGCTGATTCATAAATTGAATCGCGTGACGTAAGCAATTGGTATAGGGTGACATCTCATTGCATATTGTGGGGATGAAAGATGCGCGCGCAACTATTCCGATCATGCGCAACGCTTGCACTATTCATTATTATACGACTGAACTCTGGTCGATAAACTTCACGTCGGAGCGCGTCGCGCATGCACCCCTTGTGCTCGAATATCAGGTGTAATATCGACATGGCCGACAGCGAATTTGAAGAATTTCGCCGGGTATTCGATAAACTTCCACAACACATCAAGGCTCCAACGCCGTTTTATTCGTAAGTTCATTTATCACTATAACTAACATTCGCCATCGATTCGCATGACGAAAATAGTTCGTAGAAAATATGTCACCTAAAAATCGTTATTTCATTAATAAAGTCTGAGAATATATTACCATAATCGAACCAGAAATTTATATGATAATATTGTGCCAATAGATTAGTGCCAAATGTTGGTTTGGAAGATGACTCGCCTTCGTCAAAGAGTGAAGGTACGCCTGATGAAGAGGTCGGTGAAACGGAGACGGGTAACGCGGCCCAAGCTGATGCATCTCCGATAAATCAATCTGATATCACGGATGCACACGAACGCAGCCCACACCACCAAACATTTGCTAATGGCGAAAGGAGAAGAAGAAAACTTCCAGAAATACCAAAAACAAGAAAGTGTAAGTTTATTTACACAAAAAACAATATTACAATACAAAAAAATATATTTTTTAAAGCACTGTTTTTATTGTTGATTACAATAAGCTGGCGAGCATATTTGTTTTTAAGATTCAAGAACCGCTGTAGCGATATATTTTCAATATTTGTGTTTCATAGCAAAAGCATTGGCGAGTTTAAAATGTATATTAAATGTTAATGTGTTAAAAAGGTAGGTTTTTTTGTGCACGGATAATTGTGTAGTTTTTGCCATTCAACAATAATTATTAATATATTTATTTAAATATTTCCTCATAAAATATTTGTGTAAATATCACATGTATAAAGATTAAATACTACTTAACACGAATGAAAATATTATTTGATTCGTATTGAACTTGCCATTCCAGGATATTAAATGCAAAAATAATAAAAACATATAGACAAAATTAAACTTATAAGATATTTTATAGACAAAAGAAACTAATAAATATTATAATTCGCTGACAAAACGCTTTAATACTTCTCAAATTATGACTTTTTAACTCTGCAATACAATTTTTTCAATAAAATTTAATATTTTCTAATCAATATAATAGTGTAGTTTGTACTAGTTGTGTTGCAAGCTAACCGTCCCGGCTCCGCACAGTTCGTCGAATAACAAACATAAAAAGATAAATCTCCGATATCAAGCAAATTTTCGGAACGCATAAATACAAACATACAAATCGTCTTTATTTATATAAACATATAAATATATATTAATTACTAATAGAAAAGCATATATAATAGTATAATAATAATTAGAATATTCATCCTTTTTGGCTAGTACTAAACTAAATATTCATTTATTTTATCACAATGGGACTTAAGAATTTAGTTATTTATGAAACGAGATTGACAATAAATTAACAGTCTAATCTCATCTTAACAGGTTTCGTTAATTTTTTTTTAATAATTAAGAGACAAAATTAAACTAATATTATATAATTTATTTTATATATCACATATTTTTTTAAGTTTCTTTACGAAGCTATCAGCGAAATATTATTAATTGCTATGTATTAATAATGAATTCATATTAAAAAATATAAAAAATATTTTATTTTGAGGTATAAGAAAATCAGTTTTATTAGTAACATTATAGTAACAGCCTGTTAATGTCCCACTGCTGGGCTAAGGCTTCCTCTCCCTTTTGAGGAGAAGGTTTGGAGCTTATTCCACCACGCTGCTCCATTTCGGGTTGGTAGAATGCACATGTGGCAGAAAACACATGCAGATTTCCTCACGATGTTTTCCTTCACCGTCAAGCACGAGAAGAATTATAAACACATATTAAGCACATGAAAATTCAGTGGTGCTTGCCCGGGTTCGAACCCACAATCATCGGATAAGATTCACGCGTTCAACCACTAGGCCATCTCGGCTTTTTTTTCTATAGTAACATTAATTAAATTCAATTAAATCTAAAATTAAATAATGTAGTACTAATCCATTTTAATTTTTTAAATCTTAAAATTCGTAAAACATAAATTTACTCATAGCATTTAACTAATATTTCGCTATTGGTTAACGCGACGCACGTCAGTAAAGCTCCAAGCCGGCTGTTTTTTTCCGAATCATTATATTAACAATCACTCATCAACAAACAATCATTATATTTTGTTTAAAATAAACAAAAACTTAATGAATTATACCAGTTAATTTACCACATGAATTGCTCCAGCAAATAGCGAAAACCTTTTGAAAATCCGTTCAAAGACAGACAGACGTGGAGCGGGTGCTTTTTTACAATTCGTGGTGATTATGATTAATATAATAATGTGTGACTGATCCTCTAATGAAATATTTACAATTTACAGCGGCGCTAGTTCCATCTAATCAGCCCGCGTCATTGGCTGATGAATTAGGAGCGTTAACTGGTATGCTCATACGGCCAGGGTGTCAAGGACGACCACTTTTAGTTCTAAAGTGTGGATACCTTCTCGATGAGGATTCCAGTCCGGATTCCGAAAGATTACAGAGTCTTGGTGATGTTGACAGTGGACACAGTACAGCGCACTCACCTATTGACACCGGTCCGAAGAGTTTATCACCAACCCCTTTGCAGCAAAATGGTAAGTTCGAATAACTAAAACAAAAAAATAATTTAAATCGTAATATTTGCATCTTAATTTTTTAATAAAATCGTAATTTTTTTATTATTAACCTTATCGTTTTAAATTGTATATCAAAATATATAGGGGTAACCCTTGTGTACCATGTGAACTATATGCGCTTACATATATACTTTATACTAATACATTTTGATAATTTGTCCTAATATAAATAACAACATTGTATTATATTTTACTTACTTTATAGATGTTCCTCTGTTTCTTCTTCTTTTGAATTAAATTGTTTCTAAGTGTATTTTAGACGGCTTTTAAATTAGTGATCGGTTCATTTATTTGCTAAAGAAAATGTTTTTAAACAATTGAAAACTGATACGCATAGCGTTAGAAGTGTAGGAAGGGTGTGGCACTAATCTTATGTGTTTTTTTATTTCTCTAGTGATTGTAGTAAAATGGTTATTTTGGGATGGTCTCGCGTTGCCATGATATTTTTAAAAATCATATTTAATCGATTAATTTACGTAAAATAATATTCAGCACTAACATCTTTAATATGTTCCATAACCGTAAAAGAATAATTCCTTTACAATTTTACTATATTGAAATTATTATTTGTATGCAACTTAAGTCGCAATATTTCTTACATACATTTAACATCGTAAAAAAAAACAACCTCTCTAATCTGGACAAGAAAGCGCTAAGGGTAGTCAGCCAACATAAATTAATCTCTTTCTATTGAAACGAATAAAATAGATAAAAGAAATGTTTTCAGTTAAACGGTTTTTTTTTATATTCGCCGGGAGGGCAAACGACTCTACTCCACCTGATGGTAAGTGGTAGTAGAGTCCAAACGCGACGACGGCCAGTACAGACGGGAAAAACGTTCTGAACTAGCCGCCTTCACCTAGCCGGCCCGCAATGTCTCTTCACGCCTCGTTTGAAGGAACCCGGGTTGTAAGAGGAGGGGAACATGTGAGCTGATAAGGAATTCCATTTTTTGGAAGTGCGACAAAGAAAGGAGTTGCCAAATTTCTTCGTTCTCGATGGAATTGATGTCGCAGTTAGGCGGTGACATCGAGAACCAGCTCGCGTGGACTTAGGAAGGAAGGGGGAAGCAGGAATTAGAGAGAATAATTCCTCAGAGCACTCGCCGTGATACAGTCGATAGAAAGCGCTCAGTGCTGCTATCTCACGACGCAATTGTAAAGGTTCAAGGGTGTTTGTGACCTTTACGTCGCTGCAACCGGTCGAAGGCCTCCAGTAGGTACTTAGCGGAGCCATCCCAAAGGTGCGAGCAATATTCCACGCAAGACCGTACCTGTGTATTGTACAGCAGGCACAGTTGTTGTGGCGTGAAAAAACGCCGCACCTTGTTCAGAACTCCGAGTTTCCGTGAAGCTGTTTTTATAACAGTCTGGATGTAATCATAATAATTGGACTAAGGTCGCAGCGAACGTCAATCCCCAGCATGGCGATTTTGCTTTGTATCACCAGCGGAGTACCACAGAGGGAGGGAAGAGGGGAAAATGCTGACTTTTTCGCTGTGAAAGCGCATACCTGTGTTTTCTTGGCATTAAACTCAACAAGATTATCATAGCCCCATTTGGCGATGAGCTCTAATGTCTTATCGAGTTCAATGACAAGATCCTTCCGCCTCTCCTCAATTTCCGCTTTTATTTGGAAAGAAAGATAAAAATGATGTAGATAATGCACTAAGAACTAAAAAATAAGTAGGTAGGTCCTAGGTACCAGTCGTCACACCACTCTTCTCATCAATCTAAGGCATTTTCATTTTGATCAGACTCCAAAATAAAAACGTGTTATATTTCGTTACTTCATATTTCTCATTATGATTATATTAAGTTTACTTAGTGCCTCATTATTACAAGGTTTCTTTCCTAACAATTTGTTGAAGGTTAACTCGTCAATACATACTTTTTCCAAGACTTTACTCGACTCGAAGTACCACGTAAGCTTGTTCTTCCTTAAACAATTTGAAGCTTAAATATAAAACTGCATAGTCTGTATTGCTGATCTTTCCATTTTGTGGACAGTTGACAGTCCATGACAAAATTAAGAGCAACATCCTTATTTCCTTAACTAAAATTTGCTGGAAACATTATAGCTTTCTTACAAGAAGATATGCACAAGTCGTGAGGGGAATACGCTAACGACATATCATTTTTGTCCACCTTAATGCCACACAGTCCTCGGTGCGCTTTAACCTTTTACTTTAACTTTGGTGGTGTGCCAATACGAAATCTTGACTTGGGACTACGCTTGAATCCCGATTCAAATTTAACAAAGTTCTTTGTTAAGATTAGATGCCTAGATTTCAGTTTTAATGTATACTGTCTAAACTCTGTGATCCGCAATGCTTGACTTGGCTTTACAAATAGATAATAGTGTTCTATTTGTAAAGCCCTTTAATTTGGTAGCCATAACCATGTTACAGGGATTGAAACAAATATGAAATCCGCCATTTTGTAACGCCGGCCATCTTAGATTTCTAATTTTTATTAGTGTACTGTATTCTACTTCTAAAGCTCGTTCATTTGATACCCATATTGGTTGTTTGTGAGAAAATATTTAACCCGTGATTTTGTGGCGGCGGCCGTCTAGGACAATGATACTGAATATATTGAATTGTATCGTCATAAAAACTAAAGGTAGGTACAAAATTTCAGATCAATCGGTAAACATTATAGGAAGAGGGTAAAAAATCAATTTTTAAATGTGACGCAAAGTCAAACAACAAACAGGTCAATTTAAATAAAACCCTTTAATACAACCAGCCACGGGGAATAGATTCATTATCTAATTAATATTGATATTGTGATTACTTCAAAAATATTAACGCGAATTTCGCTATACTGTGGTTTATCAACGCCAATTACAATTAAATCGCTGGTCAAAACACTTATTTTTAGATAAATCAATATTCTCCTTTCAGTCTGTATATACCCAGTTCATTTTAGGTCCAACAAGGGTAGGGTAAGACATCTCTTATAAATAAACTTTCAGCTTCTTTAACTCAGGGTACAATATTTTTTAGTATTCTTAAAATGGATATTAAATTAAATAATCATCATATTCATCATATCAGTTTCCAATTTTAATGTTAGTAAGCAAAGTAATTCAAGATTTGTTAATTACAGTTTCTCCATCTTCAAGCTGCAGTATTAGCGGTATTAATTTTTCTGGCAACATGACTACGGTTCCTCACAGTCAACTAGAAATGTTAGAAGCAACACACAGAGGTCTACATAAATTCAACCCAAGACATCATGATGAAATCGAAGTTGAAATCGGAGATCCAATATATGTTCAGAAAGAAGCTGACGATTTATGGTGTGAAGGTATTTATGAGTTAATTTACCTTATATTTCTACGATAATCTTTGTAGTATAAATTAACTTACCTCAAGGCTCAATGGGTTAATCGTATTAGTTTCCCCCATAAATTTATAACTTAATCGGAGACATAAAAGGGAAGACTGGTTATAACTTGAAGTGTTATTTTGTATACTCCAACATCGTTCTTACTCTGTTGAAAAGTAGGGCCTTATTTAATTAGGTGATATATTGAGTATATTGAGTAGCAATATATCTACTTAATATACTCAAGGCAAATTAGACATTAAATTACAAGAATATAACATATTAACTCAATTGGTTGATGCAAATCATGCTTACTATTTCTGACAATGCCAATATCTATTGATACGAGTCCACATTTCATCGGGTGTCCCATTAATTGCATGGTTGAATAATAAATAAAAATACGCTGTTAATCAAAGCATCCTATTCCAAGGCATGTTATCAAGCATATAATCAGCTGGAGATTAGAATAGAGTCGTCTTTCAACCCTTTAGTGTCGTAAAAGTCGACGGTCATCCTATTAAGAGCACCCATCGATCAAACACATAAGCACTTCAACCACTCACGTTGTGGTAGGCCCAATATCCACCAACGGAAGTACTCCTACGGTGGATTTGCATTAGGCAGGTGACAGTTTTCACACTACTGATTCCAAATAAATGATAGAAAGGCAAACGAAAGTTAAACGGATTAACTGCATACTTTACTCAGATGTGGATCCACCCTAAGAAATATAGATAAACATTGTATTTTTTTTCAGGTGTTAACTTACGAACAGGTCAACAGGGTATTTTCCCTTCAGCCTACGCTGTGGATATGGATTATAACGATTTCGATCCCGCAAATGCCAAAGTTAAAAGAGAAAGATACTTATTAGGGTAAGTAGAATTTGTACCTTTTTATATAAAATGTGTATTTCCGAGTATTTTACTGTCTGGCTCAAGTTTATAATATTGTTTTAATTCCTTTATATTAATATTAAATGACAAACAGCCATTTAATGTACCGCTACCAGGCTAAGGGCTTCTTTCGTCATTTAGAATTATGTTAATTTTACATGAAATCAAAATGACTTACAAAATGATCGTAACGTGTTTATTGAATCAAAAGTTTCTGTATCATTTGCTAGTCATTTACTTGGTGGAAGGATTTTGTGCAAACCCATCTGGGTAGGCACCACCCATTCATAACATACTCTAAATAACAATACTTATCGTTAATATTATTGATTTTCGATTTGAAGAGCGAGTGAGTCAATGTAGTTACAAGTACAAGGGTCATAACATTTTATTTCCAATTAAGAGATATTACTAATAGATATCTAATAAAATATATTATTAAATAAGTTATTTATGATGTAGGCTATTATAAAATTAATTTAAAAACTGCTCGGCTATAATAATAAAATAGATTAAGTATTTACACTGGTAAACCCATAATTGATTCCATCGCAGATTTTGTTCAAAGTTAAAACCAGTAAACCACATAAAGTAATGATAATATATTTTATAAAACCAACATACATTTTACTCAAAACGTTTCTTCCTCGAAAATTAGTGGAACACTGAGCCGTTGAGCTCAAACATTTTAATGTTGTTCGCGTCAAATGGAAAATCACACGACACGTAATCACAAACGACTTCAGACAATAGATGGCATATAACCGCTCAGAGAATTTATTTAAAACCATTTTCTTAATTCGAGTAGAAGTAATTCAAGGTATTTTAAAATTATTAATCAAAATTATTTGGTAAATGAATATGGATAAAATTTGAAAATAAATAATAACTGAAGCCCTATCGTGACTTACCATACTTTATATCTAAAATGTTGTAACAATTTCTCGTTAGCCGACCATTAAACAAAAAGTGTTTATATTTTTATAATCTTTATATAATCATTAAGCATGAATATTTTTAATTTAATATAAAATTTTGTTAATGAATTTTTTCTTTGTTAGTGGCAAAACGAAAACAATGCTTTACTTTGAAACTTTTTGTTTGGTTTTATGCTTAACAGTTTGTTTTCCTCGAATATTTTTTTCCCTAAAGCATATACATACTATATATTTACTATACTATATATTTTCCATGCAGACATCCAGTTTTTTTTTTATATATGCGCCGGGATGGCAAATGACTCTACTCCACCTGACGGTAAGTGGTAGTAGAGTCCAAACGTGACGACGGCCAGTACAGTCGGGAAGAATGTTCTGTACTAGCCGTCCCCGCCTTGCCGAACCGCAAGATGCCTCTTCACGCCTCGTTTGAAGGAACCCGGGTTGTAAGAGGTAGGGAACACGTGAGCTGGTAAGGAATTCCATTTTTTGGTAGTGCGACAAAGAAAGGAGTTGCCAAATTTCTTTGTGCGAGATGGAATTGATGTCGCAGTTAGGCGGTGACATCGAGAACCAGCTCGCGTGGACTTAAGAAGGAAGGGAGTGTTTTGTATAACAGGCACAGTTGTTGTGGCGTGAAAAAACGCCGCACCTTGTTTAGAACTCCGAGTTTCCGTGAAGCTGTTTTTATAATAGCCTCGATGTAATCCCTTGGACTAAGGTCGCAGCGAACGTCCATCCCCAGCATGGCAATTTTGCTTTGTATCATCAGCGGTGTGCCACAGAGGGAGGGATGAGGGTAAAATTGTGACTTTTTCGCTATGAGAGCGCATACCTGTGTTTTTTTGGCATTAAACTCAACAAGAATATCAGAACCCCATTTGGCGATGAGCTCTAACGTCCTATCGAGTTCAATCACAAGATTCTCCCGCCTCTCCTCAGTTTCCGCCTGCCCAGCCACTGCGCGTCCGTGGTATCCACCATTCACTTTACTATCATCTGCATAGCAATGTATGTTCCCAAGAGAGAGCATATCATTGATATACAAAAGAAAGAGTGTGGGAGATAGCACAGATCCCTGGGGGACCCCAGCATTTACTACATAGAATTGTGAAGCGCAACCATCTACTAAAACACCAAGGCTACGCTTGTGTAGGAAGCTGGCAATCCAGGTGCATAGCTGAGCAGGCAGACCATATGGCGGTAGCATGGAGAAAAGACTTCTGTGCCAGACCCTGTTGAAAGCTTTGGAGATATCGAGGCTGACAGCCAGCGATTCTCCATGCTTGTCGATAGCTTCACCCCAGAGGTGTGTTACGTACGCTAGAAGATCACCTGTGGACCGTTTTTGTCGAAACCCGTACTGACGATCATTAATTAGACAGTGATCTTCTAGGCAATGGATCAGTTGGTTGTTTAAAATCCGTTCCATCACTTTACAAAGTACTGAGGTGATAGCTATTGGTCGATAATTTGCCGGGTCAGACCGATCCCCTTTTTTGGGAACCGCTTGCACATTAGCTCTTCTCCAAGCCTCCGGCACACATCCCGAAGAGAGAGAAAGTTGGAACAGGCGCGTTAACACAGGAGACAGCTCCGCCGCGCACTTCTTCAGCACTATGGCTGGTATTCTATTGGGACCGCTAGCGTTCCGTATATCAAGTGATTGCAGCTCCGCACGCAAATCACGTTGCCTGATTTTGATGTCAGGCATCGTGTGGCCACATGAAGGTATTGTTGGTGGTAGCGCACTACAATCATCGATCACAGAGTTTTCGGCAAAGAGTTTAGCCAGGAGGTCGGCTTTCTCCTGCGGACTGTGAGCTAGCGATCCGTCCGGATTTCTGAGCGTTGGCAGCGAAGGTTGGCAGAAATTGTTTTGCACAGACTTGGTCAGACGCTAGAAGCTACGGGAGCCCCTAGGATGCGAAAGAAGGTCATGACCAATCTGTACAATGCACTGTGCATCCGCTCTCGTGCCTTCCTACAGGACTTGGAATTTTTAGTGTAGTTTGCTTTCAGTGAGTCAATGTTAGATGCCCCGCTAACGCAGCCGTTGATACACGCGCGATATGCCGCCTGCTTAGATGATACAGCGTCGGCACATTCACGAGTGAACCAACGATTACGCGTACCCCTACTGATGAGATCTGAGCTAGGAATGTAGTATTCCATTCCTAACATGATCACATCTGCAACAGCAGCGGCACTAGCTGACGGGTCATTCCCACTGAAGCAACGTTCCTTCCAAGGAACTGACGCATAGTAATCGCGCATACCGTCCCAATCTGCCGACTTATAACGCCAAACGCGACGTTTGCATACCGCTGATGGCGGCAGCTTGGCCTGTGGCACTTTGGTAGATATGAGGCCGTTATCCGAAGAACCACAACCTGATATTCCACCGGGTGAAAAGTCAGCAGAAGATCCAGTAGAGAAGGCACTTGCCCATCAATGTCTGGGATCCCGGTGGGCTGATCAACCAGTTGGGTCAAGTCGTGTGTGAGAGCAAAAGCATGAGCAGTTCTTGCAGCATGGTCAGTTTTGAGGGATTTCAACCATGATTCATGGTGAGCATTAAAATCCCCCAAAAGCACCAATTTCGCGTTAGGAAACTGCTCTTGCGCAGCATCTGCCACCCGACTAAGATGATCAAATAATCGGCTTGTCTCCAAGTCACCATTGTGGGATCTGTAGAGACACACGTAGACTCGACTCTGACGAACCAGGTCCACACGTACCACCAATATGGAGAAGGAGGGGTCCTCCAAGCAGCGCAATCGGTGACAACAAACATCCGCCCTGACGAACAAGCATACTCCGGCTTTCGCTTTGAAAGATTCTTCAAGCATGTAGCCGGGATAGCTGGTGTCGGCAGGGCGGAGTATTTGCGTCTCCGTGAGAAACAACATTGCTGGCCGTGCTGTCTCGAGATGGTGGTGGACAGCGTTGAGGTTAGCGTGGAGTCCTCGGATGTTAGAGAACTCGATCTCAAACAGCGTGGGTATGGTGGGGGTGTGCACCACTGAACGACCGTTATTTCTTAGTTGCGCTACCATTTGGAAAAATAAGGAAAAGAGACGTGAAGCGAGCGACGTATTGTCACGATAGGTATGGGCAAAGTATGGAGGCGTGTTTTCCCAAATGGCTGCCAAAAGGGAAAATATACTGATCCGCCAGACGGAAGGGCCCCCGAACCCCGCCGGAAGTGGCCGCCGGGACCCCACCTTCCGGTCACCAACCGGCACGACGGTCCACCCCGAGATTATGCGTGGCCTGGTGGGGCAGCCTCGCGAGCTGGTTAGGCACGCTCGGGGCCCTGTACTATGCCACGTGAGGCCAGCGGAACAGCCGCTTCTTCAGGTCTCCCTGTCCGGCAGGTCAATACAGTTTCCCCCGGCATTGGTTCAACAGCCGTCTCCACTGGACCAACACCCATCGCGGCAATACTCGCTCGGGCACTGGCTGTACGCTGGCTGACCTCGAAACGCGGCTGCAAGCCACTTCACGAGTTTTTCACCAGGCGTACGGTGGTAACAAGCCAGGCGGATGTTAGCATCCTACCACCAGATGAGCAGATGATCGCTCAGATATCCCTTAGTCGCCTCTTACGACACCCATGGGAAAGAGAGGGGCAGTGAAATGTATTCTTTCTCCGTCACTGCACGGATAAACTGGATACTGGATTCTCGTCTTAGCTAGCATTGTATTACGTACTTTTTTAAAAGACTTGGGTATAATAATTGATATTATATATGGGGTTTAAAGATCAATGCTTTATTTTGAATCATTTTGTTCGATATTTGTTAATTTAAAACTGTTTATTCAACCGTAATAAATATAGCTGTTTTTTTTACTAAAGCATTTACATACTTATTTCTATTATATACTTGCCATACAGAAGAGTTTGCGATGCTGAATTTTAAGGTAAGCATGTTGTGACTTAAGATTGCATCTACGCCTCAAGGTACGAAGGTGGTTCTTGACTATTGCGATTACGATTTCTTAACTGGTTTTCAATATCTATGCAACACATTTTGGCTTTTAGCTTTGCACATAAACTCTTATTTCTTTTGAGGATTTGGAATACATATGTCTATAGCTAAAGATGCTGGCGGTTTCACTTTAGGGCATCATTGATGCTCTGACGACTCCGTTCGCGGCCACGGACACAAGTAATTTGCGTGAAGACAGTGGAGAGGAGATACCCTGACTGAAGCTTCAATGTCGCGAATTTACAAAGGTGCGGTCTTCAGCTGTAAATGAGATGGACGGTCTTAAACCCTTCATCGTCTCAGTCAGCGTTAAGATAAACACCCTTCTTTTAAAAATTGAGGAGTTGCAGCACATTCTACAGCCAACAACACTACCACAGCGGCCCAGACAGTCAAACCTATACTGTTTTGTCCCCGCACTACAGTAGCTGTCACGTTGAAGCCAGAAATGCTTGAGAAGGGCGTAACTGCCACCCAAATCTTGAAGCAGACCGAGCAGATCGTTGCGCCTTAGGTGTAAGGAATATATGGAGTAATGTCGGTGTTCTGACGCTCGATGACGTGGGTCAGGATCCTAGAGTTTCTAAAGGCAAAGTCAGAGTAATCGGAGAAGTTGGCGGAAATAATCCCCACTGAGCTGGATGGCATTGTCAGCATCGCCCAGCCTGTGAAGCGGGTGATTCTGAAGGTGACGTGTCACAACGACTCGAAATAATCGTAATAATAGTAATAGTATCGAATAATAATAATAATAGTATCGAATTTATAGTACAAAACACAAAGATTTTAAACTTTAATGTTAATACAATTACAACTTTTATTATTATAATTTTATTTATTTCACCATAAAAAGTTCGTAATGATTGATGTTATACCGTACCCCAAATAATATTGTTGATTTAATGACTGGTTTATTTATTAAGACTGGTTCCTTTTAAAACGCAATTTGTATAATAACCAAACGTTATTACCTTAGTATCCTTTTGGAGGAAAAACTGCCTTTATACTATAATATAGCGGTTATAACCTAGGTCAGTAACTTTTAAGTTTTAAAAGATCATTCAAAAAAACGGCATCTTTATGTCTCACGTATTTAAATAAAGTTAGCTATTTTATTAACTGAATTTATACATATGTTTTGTTCTAACGGTAGCACAGCCTAATTTAAGATCATTGCAACGCTTTAAATACACTCAGACAGCAACATATACATAACCACAAAAATTGTATTATATCTTTAAATGTTTTTTTTACATTAATTGCTATTTAATAATTATACTCATTCTTATGTTTGTATTAATACCACGAGATTAATTATTTATTGGTTTCGTCATGTCATTGGATGTAAAAATCTTTAAAAAAAATTAAATAAACAAAGTATATGAAGTCAAGATGGCCAAGTGGCTTGAACACTCGAATCTTAACCGAAGATATCATGTTCAACCCCGGCTAAAGGTTTCTTGTACTTTATTTGATATTGTAATTCATCTCGTGCTTTTATATAAAACAAATCTGACACTGTATTCAATACTGCACGCATTAGACCAGTGCAGTGAAATTTTCAAGCTGTTACATTCAAGTAATAGTACATATTTTATAAAAGATAATTATTAATGATGTAAAATGTTAATGTCTGTTATAAGTACAAGTACGGCGTTTATGCGGAGTGTTTATTTGATTGTAAATTACTTATTCATGTATTTAATCTGTGTAGAATCGTCAAACTCATTATTGTAGCCTTAAGTTCGATTCAATTGTGAATTAATATTTGAAAAGTGTTTATCGGAATACATATAGATAAATATTTTTTTATTTACACTTTGATTAATGATCATAAATGAATTAAACTGAAACAAGTACGGCGTTTATGTGGGATGTTTATGTGCTTATACATAATTTATTCATGTATTTAATCTGTGTAGAATTGCCATTCTGATTATTGTAGCTTTAAGTTTGATTCTGAAATTACATTTGAAAAGTTATTTTCAGAATACCCACAAATTAATATATTTTATTTACACGTTGATTAAATATCATAATTGAATTAAGCTGAACCACTCTCTTTGATGACACAAATTGTATTGCACAATAAATAAAACAGTTTGCATCATTTAAAAATCACTTTTAAATCTAACTTTTCCAATTTTATTAAAATATAAGTATGTCGATGATGTTGATGATTACATGTAATGTTCCTCATGAATCGCTCTACTGGTATAATTACTTGTGATGTAACTATTTACATTTTAAAATTTATTACTTGTATACACTAATTGTTTTTGGTTTAATTGTCGTGTTGAACTAGTAGTAGTAGTAGTAACTTATTAAGATGAACCAGTAAAAAGTTATAGGATTTTTCGAACAATATTTTAATGGTGCCAGCTCGGGGCTTGGAATTTGGGAATTTAGTCTCTCAACTTCGAAACCCCCAGCTGCTACTGTTAAAACTGACTACATCTGTTGCGCCTACGTTTGGATTGCTGTTTCATCGCATCATGAGAGTAAGTGAATATAGAATTTAAGAACACTCTTGTTTTGTAAATAAATAAATAATTAGTAAATTTATTATTTTGTAAATAATAAATAAATAATCATAAACTTCACACAAGTTTCAACGACGTTGCAAAGTTCACGTCTTTTCTTGTTACTTTTAGAATCGCTGTTTAACAAAACATATGAAAATAAGTATCCGTGGTTTGTTTAAAGAAGATACCTAAATTTACCATTAACTTAAAGCTATTAGGTCGCTCGATATGACACTGATTGTGTTATTAAATTTGGTTTCATAATAAATGATGCAAGAGGCAATCATGTCACTAACAATACACAATTAATACGGGTACGGGCTCATCAATGTTAGTCGAATGAATTATCACTGTGAACCCTCGTCTAGACTTGAAATGATTCAATTCAATACTAATATAAATAGCAACGTTTACCATAATAGTGTTGTTTTTCGGTTCAAAACTCATCCACACCGCCTTTTTAAAAGGGATATTGTATGATTTGAGTCATTTGTCCATAAATATGAATACTCAAATTAAATTTCATTTATTTTTAATTTACTTAATTAAAAAATTAACATTAAATACCTCTTCAGAACTAATATTAAAATATCGTTTGAAAAAAATCTAATATATCAGTAAAGCAGGCGGTGGGTCTACAATTTAGATTGCATAACTAAGCATGCATTCAGTGGGGGAGAAACTTATCAAGAGCTACCAAATTCGGTAGATTTAAGTTCATTCAATACAAAAATTTATTTTAAGCATCCTTAAAGAACACAAATTTTGCATATGTTGGCAAAGCCGTCATTGGCGTTGATGAGCGTCAAAATCGGGATCATATATCTATGTATATCTTGATACAGAGAATAGAAAACGATTGATGAATAAGTATATGCTGAGATACTCAACCAAATCTGAAGAGCATCATCACACGGCAAATGATTTACAAAACGTGCTAACCTAAACCAAACCAGTCTCATGAAATATGGAAAGCAAATATATCCTTAAGAAATTCAACCCTGAGCCACAAAAGAATATTGACGGCAACAAATTGACAGTTTTGTAAAGATTCGTTCGAGGATCCAGAGCAATTAATGAACTCCATTGGATAATTAATTAGTATAAACTACAAATAGGTTAGATTGCCATATCGCAATAAAAAATGGTGAAATATTTATTTGTAATCATGCCAACAAATTTTATTTCTCGGATGCATTAATATCCAAGCCGTATTGAGCTACCGTTCTAGCTAAAAGGCAATTTTCATGGCAATTTCATGACAATCCATAAAGGATAACCTTTGGAGTCTGGACTCAGCATGTGGTATATAATTAAGTCATCTAGAAGATTTTTTATGTGTTCGGTTTTTTCAAAAGTATCCATAATCTTTATTTGATTATAACTATTAAATGTTACTGTTTTCTTCGAATTTACCGAGTTACGAGAAAACTGTAACATTTAAAAATTGTATGGTAAATATTATGTGTACGTTCAGTTTCTATGAAATCTACTTTGGAAATAGTTTAATCAGTTAGTATGCAATATTTGTTTTTTTTTGCAGATACATGGGGTCTGTTGAAACTTTAGCTCACAAAGGTACTGGAGTGGTCTGTCAGGCGGTTAAAAAAATAGTAGGTGAATGTAATGGGGAACCAGGCGCGCAACCGTGCATATTAGAAGTATCAGATCAAGGTCTTCGAATGGTTGATCGATCGAAACCTGACGTAAGTTTACTACGTTTAATTTTAGACTGTTAAAAAATTTCACTTCCAATTTTTAACATCAAATATCAATTTTACAATTGATAAATTAAATGTTTACGTGAATCAATAATAAAAAAGATTATATAAATGATACGAAAGCAAAAAGAGTTTATAAAGTCGTTGGTTCTTATGAATTATTTTGAAACAAAATTATATTAACTAAAAAGTAAAAGAATGTTAGAGTCGCTTAAATAAAGTGCAACTAGATTTGATTAAGTAGATATCATTCAATTGCTTGGTAAATGTATATTCTTTAAAGAAGATAAAATTGTGATACCACAACCACTTGCGATCGATTAACACGTGGAAGCGAAAATAAAACAAGTTTTCACTATCCTCTACTCAGTCAAACAACACTTATCTGTTACCTGCTATTGTGTTTGTGATCATTAACTAACGTAATGAGAAATATTCTTAACGTAAATTAAGAATTTTTGAAAAGTGTATAACGCGTGTATTAAAATCTTTTATATTTTCCTTAAATTTAATTGACGTGGTAATTAGATTACCACATCAAATAATTCGAGATTTATTTTCTCCAACACGATGTCCTTTACATATTACTTATTTACGAGTTATTATACCTTGAAATCTTATGTTTATATTTTCTAAATCTGGACTGTCTGGTCACTTGTCCTGATAGTAGATAATAATTAATCTTGAGACGCCGTTGTAGTTGTGTAGTGTTTCGTTGTATCCTGTACCTTTTCGACGTTAAATTTTTATATTTTTATATTTATTTTTTTCATTCAAACAGCGAAGTCGAAGTGGTCCATGCATCGACTACTTCTATTCTCTCAAGAACGTCTCCTTCTGCGCTTTTCATCCTCGCGATCATCGGTACTTGGGATTTATCACAAAACACCCAACGCTGCAAAGATTTGCTTGTCACGTGTTCAGGGGGACAGAGTCTACAAGACCAGTCGCGGAAGCTGTAGGGTAAGACTAATGAGACAGTAAGTGTTCAGTCTTTGCATTTTGTTCAAAAGACGTTCATGGAAGACTCAACTATGTCAGCATGGCATTTTATATTTTTTATAATGGTAAATTTTGTAGCTAGGTACAACTAGTACTAGTTGGCAAATTTGTGTAACATTCAGTAAATCTATAATATTTAATTTTTCTTTTTAAAATCTTTAGTTAGCCTCAATGCTTACGTTAGCAATATGAAAGACAATATGGGTAAATTTTATGTTCAACCGTTGGGGTATCCTAAGGCCAGGATTGGAATTGAGCCTTTCAGATCATTATACTATAAATATTATATCATTAAAGATGAGCATATATTTAATATAAATATTATACGTACACCATGCTTAAAACAACTTATTTGGCTTTCTTGTCTATGTCCAACTCAATGGATGTAATAATAAAATTGTGTACGCATATACATAGAAGCACATAAAAATTGCTTAATATAAATAAATTTTATATAATTTTGTTTTGAAAATATTAATTCCATATCTTAGAAGAATAGTACGTATGGCGTTTTTTTTTGTTTGTTTCAAGGAAATTTGAAAACCATGTGTTTAACGCTCTGTTTCATGATATATATTTATTATTATTTAAGCTTATACTACGTGGTTAATTTTTTTTTATTCTCATTACAGGAGAGCGTTCCAGAGGTTTTATCAGAAGTTCATCGAAACTGCGTACCCGATTGAAGATATCTACATTGAATAAAAAAAAAAAAACAAGCAATAACTTATTCGTCTATGTTACATGCTTTCGTATTTAAAATTCACAGACTCTTAGCGTGGTTATAATCAAGTAATAAGTTAGTTAAAGTTTAAGCTAAAATCTTGAATAAATATTTAAAAAAAACTTACTCGTTTACAGATTTCGAGAAATCATAGGTTATATTATATAGCGTTATACAATTATATAGTATTCACGTTGGTTACCCTCCGAGCAACATCGCTTAGATCGATTCCATTTTATACCTCAAATATATGCCTTTTTATAAAATTTCGCTCAAATCAAATCATTATAAATATATTAAGAAACGCTAAGTGACTGTGAAACCATCATTTACTTCTACTGAAAATCCAATCACCATTTAAATGTATATTAATAAGTCGTACTAAATAAAAAAAAAAATCTAGTTACTATGAATTTAAAAGTATAAATAAATCTAAGAATGCAATATTATTTTTATTATAGAAACTTTCACGTGACGATGTTTTGTCGCATTAATTTTTTTAAATAAAAATCTCTTATCTATATTAAAAAATACATTAATAATTTAAAATTTATTTAGAAAAAACAGTATTCCAAAAAAAAATAAAAAATAGAATAGAGACCTACATAATATTAAAATTGGTACTAGGTAAATTATACAATTAATAATCAGGAAAATAATACATGTAACGTCAGTTTCTTAAACGCTAATCAAAGTAAGATTTACTAATCTGACTAAATAATTAAAATCCATTGGTCGCATATCATATTGCCATAGGCTGCCATCTACCAATCATATTAAAGTAATTGCTTAATCTGATTTTGACCAGTGTTTCAGTAACTGGTGGGTCGTCTTAAATTTCATCTAGTAATTAATTATATTAGCATTCAAAATGCATCGTATATTATTGAATCGAAGTTGTTATGAGCACATACTAATGCTAGAATTATATTTTATAGATCAGCTTGAAGATTAAAATTATCTTAGATTGCGATAGCTTAAATACCTTAAATTGTATTAATACAAAAACAGAAATCATTGACAATAGACATTAACAATATTTTAACTAATTTATTTGGTGATTTGGATTTTCTGGAGACGAGTTTATTTAACAGCTGTTTAAAGGCTGTAGTATCATGCATTTAAAACAATACGAAACTGTTTATCAAAATATTAGTATATTTTTTTAACAATTATCAAATTATTACTCTCACAAGCCTTGCAATGCCTTGCTTGTGATAAAAGAACGATTTCAATTTTGAATTACCCAATTGAACATTACCATGCAGCTTGGTGAAACCAATACAATGTGATTTGGCGGTACTAACATCTCTATATATTTATATTAACAGAATTAATCAATTGAATTATTTTAAAATGAATTTAATATTTTTTATTTTAATATAATTATAATATAAAGCCATACGCGGAGAAATATCAATTTAGATTCTCTTATAGCTGTGATATAATCAGTTGATTTTCATCGTAGTTTACATGTATCAATGTTTTATCATTCAAATTAAGTGGGATTCGCTGATGTTTATCTTTAGCTCATTAAGATTTATACCGATAAGGTATTGTATCGATATTTATATTTATCGATTTTATTGTTTAGATTAGTATAAAAAAAAACTTAATTCAATCGAAATCATAACAATATGGCACCGACTCTTCTTAAAGCAACCTATCAGATGTTCAACGTTCAAACACACAACTTAAAAAATTACGAAACAATTATAACCTTTTCACCAATCTGATTCACAAAATGGTTCACACTGTAAATAATTATCATATTATTCATAAATATTTACTAAGCGTATTATAAATGATATATACTTTGTCTCCTTCTTTATAATTTAATATATTTAAATGAATGAGACAATTTTTTTTTTAAATTTAAAATACGTTTATTTACCTTTATGAGTAAGCGTTTGATATGGTCACATGTATGATGCGATATCTTATTTAGATTTCATTTTTTATTTAATATAGCCGGTAAATAACTCAAATGAAGTAAGGGATACACCCCCCCCCTCTCAATTTCATTGTAGTAGTAACAATTATAAGTAGAATTTACTTTATCGATTAATTTTTATGCAACTGTGTAACAAATTTTTCAAAAGTTTTGGACTATGCGAAAAAAGAACAATTATAATATAATTATAATTCATTTATATTGTATTTCTCTGTTGTTCGTATTATCGTAACTGTCGATTCAATGATTATGGTTGTGCATACATCAAAAAATCTTCCATAAACGTTTGTAAAGTTTATATAAATATTACGAACTTTATATGAAATAAATAGGCTCTCGTTTTGTATATCACTACGCATGACATTTAATATTTTCGCATGCTTAATTTTTACACAAAGTCAAAATCAAGTGAATATGATAAATAATAATAATACTAATCTTAACAAATAGTCTGTCAATATTAAATATACAATTTAATTTAGGGGAAAAAAGTGTTCGCTTACATTTTAATTGCCTAGCTGATTCATGTGTTGTAAAAAAAAATGAAAACGTGTTTGAACAAAATAACCGAATAAGATTTGAACATTTATTTATAAAATTAAATGAAGATAATGCATCATGAATGTGTTTATGTAAATATATCTTATGTAATGTCGGCAGGTTTCAGTCAGAAATTGGCTATGGTTAACAAAGCTAAACGATGCTGTGAGACGAAATGATAGAAAGAATCTTATTTATTTTTCCAATGCTGTAATAGTGTAATTGACATGTTGAGTAAAGCATTAAAATGTATTATGTGGGACTGGTGTTCATTTGTTTTATTTGGAAATTAATATTATAAATTATATTAATAAATTATTTTATTTTATTTATGAAGGTCTTTATAAATTCCACCAGGTCAGAATGTAGGTATTACAAAGAACAACACCAACTCCGAAGTATTTACTTAAACGAATACGTAGTAAATGATTGAATAATGTCTCTTTTAGAAATCAACGATTACGGACTACAAGCTTTTTATCATCTATATACATATTCCTTGACTTCCTTGTTGGTCTAGTGGCTTGATGTAAGGCCGCAGACCCGAAGGTCCTGGGTTCAATTCTCAGGTCGGACCAATAAAAATATTGAGTTTTTCTGTCAGAAAATTCTCAGTAGCTGCCCGGCGTGAGAAAGCACGTAAAGCCGTTGGTCCTGCGCCTGAACTCTTCCCGGTCGTATCGGATTGTGGTCCCATCGGATTATGAGAGTTAGGAAATAGAGATTGCACACATATTTGTGCACTATAATATTATCTCCTGCGTAGTTGGCTAATCTCTCTTGAGATTGGCCGCCGTGACCGAAATCGGTCTGGAGAACATTATTAATTATTATTATACATATACCTTAATAAAAATTTCTGTTAATGATTTTTAACATAAAATTTAAATGCAATAGCAAAGGAAAAGATATAATTATAAAAATATAATAATTTTAAATACAAAATCACATTGTACTTGAATCGGAAAGTTTTTAGCTGATCTTATAAAGTTACACGGTAATTTTTCTGTAAAACCAAATAAGGTTTTTTTAATAACACATTGTTAACATATAAAAAACAAATTAAAGTTATCCATATCTATCTATTATTGGGTTACGAATACTTTAACATTCTCAATATTTAAAGGTTCTGGAAGAATGCTAAATATTTTACAAAATATCTTCACACACAAACTATTGTAAAACGAAATAATGTTTTATTTTTATTAATAAGTTCAATATTAAAGTAATTTATTCAGTTCGTATGCACTAGTTCTGATATATTTACGAATACATGAAAAATGGATACAAGTATTGTGATTTATATAGAATATTTTATTTTTTAATTTCAAATAATATCTTCGATATTAGTTGAGTTTTATATTGTACGCATCTAAATAGAAACTCAGATTAACTAACCGCAAATACGACCAGAAAACGGGGCAGTTCTTGGCGATGCTAACACTTGAACAATTGCCAGCGCTCATTACTACAGCGACACTATCATTGATTTTGTTCGCTACATAGGCTTTATACCAATTATATCACTTACTTCTCTTAACTTAAGTAATATTAATTTATCATGGAACTTTGATCAATCAGTCATATAACTTTATCAATATTGCACCGAATGAAATACTCTCCAAATTATAATCATTCTGATATTGAGTTTTTGATAGAAACATATTTTTTTACATATATTTAATTAATAAACAGTTGTATAATTACATCCTAAGCTTTTGGCCCAGTGGTAAGAACGCGTGAATCTTAACCGATGATCGTGGGTTAAAACCTGGGCAAGCACCACTGAATTTTCATGTACTTAATTTGTTATTATAATTCATGTTGTGTCTTACGGTGAAGGAAAACATCGTGAGGAAACCTGCATGTGTCTAATTTTCTGAAATTCTGCCACATGTGTATTCCACCAACCCGCATTGGAGCAGCTTGGTGGAATAAGCTCCATACCTTCTCCTCAACAATGGAGAGGAGGCCTTAGCCCAGCAGTAAGAAATTAACAGGCTGTTAATACTATTATGATTAATTCCCAATAGCAACTTAAAATTAACTGTGTTTGCACTCCCGTGCCTCGAAAAACAATACTATGCTACATGATACCTGGGGTGGTATCAAGTAACTTGCCAATTGGATTGCGACGTTGCTCCTGTCTTTTCGTAAACAACTCTTATCCAGCGAAGCTACTTAACGTCTGGTGAGAAAAGCCATCTTAGCTGAAGGATATTTTGTTTCCAGACTAAATAGCAGATTATTTAAATGTTTTTTTTTTTGTTTTTATTTTAAATAATATCTAACGTTCGACACATTTTTAAGCATAAGAATAAAGAATTGTAATATATATATATATATATTACAATTAAAATTTTAAAAAAATTTACATTAAAAAATTATCGCATTTTGCATCTAATGCCCTTGAACGAAGTTATTAATCATAAATAATGTTTATTTCTTCTATTAAATTGATACATTTGTTGCGTATAATGATATATTAATAATGATAATTTATAAATGGAAGTACACAATTTAAGCTACAATAATTTATTTAATGAATATGTAACGTTTTATTTATTTCGTTCATTCTTTAAAGCTGATATTTTTAATGACTCTTACTAGTATGGTTTGAAAAATAAAACATTTATTTTTTACATATAATTTTATTGAATCACAAAACTAAATTTAGTACAATATTAGGTACTACATACACGCTTTAAAGTTATTCAGTGAGCAACATCATTAAACACACCAATACGTAACATAAATTAACAAAATAGTTGAAAGTATACATTAACAATAACAGTAGTATTACAACAAATATATTTAAATTAATTTACAATATAATTAATCATCAAAGAATTATTTCAGTTGGACACTTAGCCGTATTCGCAAAAGAATATACCAATAGGCTTAGGCAAAGTCAATTCAAATACCGCAACATTCTAAATGTTTCAGGAAATGTTGCCCATGTCTTATTGCTTTTTATATAACAGGTGGACTAGCAAATGGGCAACCTGACGGTAAGTGGTCACCACCGCTCATAGACATTGCATTAAAAGAAATGTTAACCATAGCTTACATCGTCAATGCGCCACTAACCTTGGGAACTAAGATGTTATGTCACTTGTGCCTGTAATATATATAACACTGGTTCACTCACCCTTTAAACCGAAACACAACAATACCACGTACTGCTGTTTTGCGGTAGAATATCTGATGAGTGGGTGGTTCCAACCTAGACGAAGAGCTTGCACATACACACAAACTTGTATGATTCCTCGAGCTTACTTTCACCGTATATTGGAGACGAAACAAAAACAGAATAAAAATATATTCGGTTGGGCTTGCCTAAATTTGTATCCGTGACTTTTTTTTAGTATTTATCTATCAGATCTACTGAGATATTTCGGCTATACATCAGTGATAATCATCCCCGCTGTACAGCCTGTTAATCTGTAGTTACAGATTGATACAAGATAAACGAATTACTGTACAGCTAATTACAGCTTGATGACGTGATGTTGGTAAATTTAGGAAAATTTAAAAATTTATATATTTTTTTATATATAACGTGTCTACATTCGTTATTTGATGACTTTACAAAACTTAAATACCTCTCTCTTTACGTAGATTCTTGTCTTGATAAAACAATAAAATTGCATCGTAACTTTGTTTAAGCTCATTGGTTACTAAGAATATTCAATACATGAACATAATTTGCAGTGTACTAAAAATAACAAGAGTGAATAGTCTTGTTGTTTTTAGTACATTCGGCGGTTTTTTCATCAGTACAAGGAATTTGGAGCCACAAATTCGTATGTACTGACTACTGCGTCACTAAAAGCGCAATGGTCAAATTGTTTATGGAATTTGGCAATTTTTCGAATGTCTAACTGAAAATACTTCTTTGGTGATTGATTAGTTTAAAACAAATTGACAATTTTAAACTAACAATTATAATACATAATATTAATTTAATTAAAAATTTTACAATAATTTAAAAATAAATAATTGATTTTAAATATATGAATATTTTTGTAGATTTTAACAATACAGAAGAATTTAGTTGAGATATAGCCAGCAAATTATTTATTACATGTAAGTTAAATCTTTTCAAATTATTCACGAAGCGTAGCACTGCAAACAGCACATAGAAATTTCAGGTGTAATAATTAAAGGATTAAATCTCATACGAATTAATGACATCTCCAAAAAAAAACCCCGGAGTGGCTGTGTGGATACACGAGTTTTATTTAGTTATTATTTTTAATGCGCTTACTACTTTATGTCTTTTATTTCATGTTGACTTTTTAAAATAATATTAAATAATTCAATAAAATTAGTTTCTCGCAGACAGGGTTGTAGGCTAGGTACATTCATAGCTTATGATTGTAAAAAATATTCAATGCTATTCAATTTACGGAACTTGTCAAAATAAAACAAATGAGCCCAAGCTCATGAAGTCCACTGAAATATTGAAGAGTATCGTCACCATCACATCTGATCTATGGTGCCAAATTATTGAATTATCATTCGAATGACATAGATTGACAAATTATAAAGTCGACATCTAAATAAAAAAATTACACTTGTACCCAGATTTCATTTTTATATTTAATTTAGAAGTAAATGGACCAATTTATAATTAGTTACCATCGTCTATACATTGGGGCTGTAAGTAGTATAATATACTTCTTACAATGTCGCCACCACATACCACCATATGTTATGTCCATGTGCTTGAAATTAACCTGGCTTACTTCATTTCATTGGTAGAATATTTAGTGAGTCAGTCTACAATACTACTTTCAGTATATATACTTTGCAGAATAGTTAGATAAAATGATTTTATATCTTAAGTTTGTTTAAGTGTCACTGTCCACACTGCCTATACTCGTGGTAATTTTAAGTTTTAAGAAGAGTCACATCAAAGGATTATAATGTTAGACATACACACCTAGTTAAAGCTATAGGATAATAGATGACGCGTTATAAACGACGCCCGAGTATTATTTAAGTATAAGCGGACGGTGTACTCCTAGCCTTGTTTAAAGATTGAATCTTACCCATGCGATATATCAAGCATAATAATTGAATCTACTGTTCGAAATTATATATATACAGATTTCCAGATTGTGTTCATATTATTTTTTTATTTTTTTGGAAACGAATTGAGTTTTTATTGGACATTTTAATGCTTCTAAATGTTTTTGAATTTTCGCATTAAATAAGACTCAAATCTTTTTTAAAAGTTCCTGCAATCAATAATTCGTCCCGAAGAGAGTACCGAAACCTAAGGCCTTTGCCAATAGTATATGCGACGGAAATTTTGATATGAAATCTCTATGAACGTTTTCATGATATAATTCATTAATCAATAAAATCAATAATTAAAAATAACCTAACGGTTTCGAATGTTTTGAAACTGCGATAAGGTTACGTTAAAATAAAAACAGTTCTATTTTTCTTTGATACCGCGATATCATCATCCTTGTTACACGCACAAGTAAAGAAAGGGACAGATGTGGGATCTGATATCCCAGAACGAAATGAATGCGGACAATCACAACCAACTGACTTTTTAGTGGATCTGAGATGAAACTTTAAGGACATTACTCACAAACTTGCCGATCATGCATTTAGCAATAACGTCAACTTAATAAGAATGCCTTAATTCATTGCCGCAAGGAAAGTTATACGCCACACTATAAACCATCCATGCTTAGATTTCATTTGAAATTACGCTCAACCGAATCCCTTTAACATGTATGCGTTTTGAAATACAATAAAAGGAACATTTATCTAAACATCAAGATGATTAAAAAGATTTTAACACTAAGATGGATGTTATACATGAATAGCCTAAATTTGGCACTAAAATGGATCATTTGAAGACACGATGGGAACTAACAGGTGGGTATAATTTATGGCGTGTAAAATTGATGCATCAAAATCTTGTTAAATATTTAAAATACAGGTGTATATGATCTATTTATTATGGTAAGGATAAAATATTAATTGATTAAATTCGTGAATAATTCTATTGATATAATGAATTAATGAGCTGTTGAAATAATCAATTTCGATCAACGTCCAAATTACCTGCTCAATCGCGAATTGGAGATCAAAACGGAACTTTCAAATAATCCTCACATTCTCGATCGGTTAAGGCTGGCGTATGTCTGGCGAAGCACAGCGCAGAGCATGCTACGTACAATGTACATGCTTTAACTATTGTACGTGGCGTACACGTGGCGTACAAAAGCAGATATGCTTGAGTCAATGCACGAGGAAGCGTGAGAAGGTGTTAACACGTTATTCACGCCACCGGCGCGCTACATAGCGCTAATGCGGGCAGACGCGTGCCTGCGAGCAGATTTTTAACATTTCATCCAACGCTATTTTTTTAATAGACGGAAAAATCCTCTGAGTTGTGATTTGCCTGATGTTCGTTCAGCCCAACAAGCGAACCCATACGTGCGACTATAGAGCTGTAGGTAATTATAATTATGACATGATCTCAACATGAACAAATATTGAATTATAAATTGAGTAACCATTTTTTTTTTTGTTTTTCTGCCAAATATATTGCGTAATAATGTTCAAAGTAGATCAAAAATGTTATTTTAATTAAAAAGTGCTGAATACGACTATCTACTCATGGAATGGTTTATAAAATGCTATTTAAATATTTGACAACAATTACAATGAAGATTACATGAATTACATAAACTTCTATTGAATAAATTGTTAATATATTGATTAAAATTACAACACATGATACATTGTGTACTAAGTGTAGGAATTTTAATCAATACGTTTCTAATAAAGGATATATTATTTAAAACTTTTACAATGATTAAAATTTCATTTAAAACTATAAACTAACATGAAATGCTTACGTAAAACCTCTTTCAATTAGCCTATATATCAAACTCAACATTCACACGGTTTTTCAATACCGGTCATCACAAAAAATTATAGCTTTATCAGCTACATCTCGATTTCGGTATCCTCTTTGAAAGAGTATTTTACGCAAGTGCTCTCTAATATAAACAACTTTATATCATAAATTTAAGCAAAATGTGAGTACATAGAGCAGACTTACCACTAATTTCTGAAACGATGGTCAATGTCAGATCACTTAACTTGACATTAGCCAAATTGGTCAGCGGAGAGCCAGCCGATGATTCAATAGGCACAAATAAATTGTTTATTTAATCAAATTAAGTAATCTAAGTTAGATCAACAGTTCAGAATCTGATGATTAGCAGCTCAAGTAAAACTAACATCCAATTTTAAAATGTAAACACTATTCCAACTTCAATGAAACGACACCTTTACGAGCGTTGATATTTAGCGGCTAGCCTTTGTGACCGCAGACATGGATCGGATCTATCAATGCACGGATTCAACAACTGCGATTTAACGAATTTGTTCAACACAAAATGCACAAATAAAAAATGATTTCAACACGGAAAATGCTTGTTGTCTGATCAACTGAAAATTTACATTTTATTTTCGAATCAATATGAGCGAATGATATTGTGCTTAGGTAATAAATTCGTTATGAGTTACCTAAAATTCTATCGCGTATATTTTTGATTCCTCCGTTGTAATAATTCGATTCTCGTGTGTGCTTTTTGCAGGCGTAAAACTTCAAAAACAAATCAACTGTCATTAAAGTCACGTGTTCAAACGTTTAAAATATTTGAATACCGAATCTTCTATAAATCATGATGTTGCTTATACTTGTATAAGTGATAATAAATATTCTATTCGATATCTAAAAATATTTTTCCGTTCCAATACCGGTATTCAACGCTATTACTTTCAATGTTTCATTTATTTCACACATAAGTGTCTACTCCGCTTACAAATCTTCTAAATAATGATAAAATACATCAATCAGACATCTAAATAGTAAATAATGGTTATAATTTTTTTTTTTTCTAAATTTAATTTAAGAATTTAATACAATGTAATTAAACATTCGATTTTAGTGTTATTTAGAATTTGGTTACGCATTGGAGGTAATACGGCCGGCGTGCGTTTTGATTACTGATATTCATATATACAATACATCTTATTTAATTACAAATTAAACAAATATAATGATCAGACACTTGTTATAAGTCATATAAAAATCACTAATTCACCGAAATAAAAAATACTCTTTGACATTTTGCGCTAATAAATATTGATGTTCGGAATTAAGTGATTTTTAAAAAACATAACTATTAACGACATAAGTAAACGCGCGCCGTCGTTGTCCCCTCACGCTAAGCTACGCTAACTACTTAATACTAAGTGCGTAAGTGTTGATTGTAATCCTAATTAACATTGATTTATAAGTTATATCTTTGAATTTCTTCAAAAATAATTATTTTAAAATTATATATGTATATTATGTACTCATCAACAGCATAACATTCCTTTATAAACACCATTTACTTAATTACAAATTTAACTTGTCGGATAAAATGCATGTGCAAACATAAATGCTTAAATTCATCTATAACCATATAACTCTTTACTATATACTTCTATCAGAAATATTTATAATATTATGATATATTTATTCAAACATCCACTTTAGTATTGCTTCTCAGGTACAATTAGTATTTGCCACGGTTTGTTAGACTCGTATTAAATAAAAACCATTTTAATCAAAAACCATAATTTTAAACCGATTATAGATTGCAAAGTTCGGCAAAATAATTGAATTGTTAGACAAAGTACTTTAGTACATTTACATATTAATATTAAGTATTTAAAACTAATAAAATTGGCTGTATATATATTTAAGTTTTATTTAAAATTATACAAATCTTCCAAATATTGAGCAAATTTTTTAACATAATTTTACTTTATTTAGATTCTTTTTTTTTGGTTTTACAGCTTTTATGAAATATAATATGAAATATGTTTTATGAAAAAGCCGCAAATAATAAACGAGTTATGAATAATAAAAAAAATATATATTTATGATTGCGTGATTGTTTCTAGTTTGTTTTCTTTATTATTATTTGCTCACAGCACTACGTTCCTTTAATTATAATTAATTTAATTTGCATTATCATTTAAATACGTAATTTTTCAATCATAAGTTTAATTAGTATTCATTATATGATTTAAATGGGAACCGTTAACACTACTTTCAGTTATAGTTCACGGAGTATTTAATATGAGCTCAAGTCTCTTGAACCGATCTCGTTATATCCCCGTTTCTATTAACATGATCTTGAAACTGGTTACCTACGTTTTATAACTTTTTATCTAAATATCATGAATCATTCATGCTGCTCTGTTATCTATTTATAGATAATAATTATAAAAATAATTAAAAATACTCTGTTCTCATAATGCGGTTGTGACATTTCCTTAATCTGTGTCAATTTCATGGATGTCCAGAATAAAAAATGCTCTGAAATGGAGCAAAAGTATAAATACTCTTGCGTCTTAGCGAAATACAGTCGTTGTATCTGCTACCTTTACGAGTATAAACTTTTTTTAAAACCCATTTTCGATTGGCATCCGACGTCAACGTAGTATATACGTTTGGAAGTACACTGTACCCGATAATTTTATCATTGATACTTTATTATGCCAATAAGGTCACTGAACCCCATTTCAGATCAAGATTTATCTGATATTAAATATAAGGTGGCTTTATATGTCCATACACACACACAAATATATATATATATATATATATAACAAATTTATTTACATATTGCTCAGGGTTCCGCAAGTCAAACCTACAACGGTATCTATAAAGCGTGTCTAATTTGTTTCAGTTTTCCAACCGTCTCACAGCCAACGATAGATCATAATTATGCTTATGACGATAAATAAAAATTTACACTATCAAAAGAGGTTACATCAAAACCGCGAAAATTTTCTCAAAAATAATTTCACGTAAAATTATTTTATTTTATTTATCCTTACAACATACACCTACGGAACCCACTCGGCAAAATTCCTCGACGGGTATTATGTTACAAAACATTATAAGCGCTGTATATTGCATTGCTATTGTCAAAAAAGGAACAAAAATCTATACTTTAACACTCCTTAACACACACAACATTTCAATATATACTCGTAAATATGTTTAAAAATTACTATTTATGTAGAAAAAGTGTACCGTGCACTATATATGAATGTGTATTAACCGGTGTAAACTTTGATAAAATGAAATTATATTTTTATAAAACTAGGGCGATCATGTTATATTCTATTATATAAATATATTTATATATAATTATTTACACATATTATTCATATAATCACACATAACTTTCACAATCCGTCGTTGACTTAGTTAAATTATTATTTATATCAATGAAGTGAGTTGAAAATACCTAATTAATAGTTATATTTGATAGTATTTTATATATAAGTAATTCGCCATATTATTTTAATGTTCGTTTACTTATTAGTAAATATAACTCACCGTCTTCAATTTACCGAAAGCGGTTTATTCTAGATCATTTGGAGGCTAATAGATCTGAATGAAACGGCAAACGGCTGTTTGAAATCAATGGGCTATATGTTTGTACAGATTCGCACACATATTATTACATTAAAATAATTAATTTTTGCAACGATTTGACAAATCGTTTGTTAAAGTAATAGTTTCCTTGGCATGTCCAATTAATCATTCATACGACTTAAATATCTATAAATAGTTATATTTTATAATTTTACTATTAATTCTTTAACATGTAAATATCCGTGATATTCCATTTAGTGCGCAAAATTTATCCATCTCATTTATCGTTTATAAAGGAAATCATCCCTAGGAAACTAGGCAAAAATTAATATATGTATAAGGCGAATTACCCATATTACATTCATAGATTCACTCATTAATCACTCATACGGGACTAGACAAAAAAGAGTCATTACCCTACTCACCGATGGATAGGTGATTTCTACGTGGGTCATCCTCTTTATATAGGAAAATAGGCACTAATTGCTGACGTTTGGAATTCAGTTTATTGTACCTAATCTCAGTAGATTTATCCATAGTTTTGAGTTCTTAATGCGAAAGTGTGACATTAAGAACAGCCATTTGCTTACCTGAGCTCGAATAAGATGAAAATTTATTTTCGAATAATACTCTTTGGTGAAACTAATGACTACTTGTATAGTTGTCTACAGTAAAGTTAGAACGCTAAATAAGACTTCGCTTACATAAATTACAGTAAATAAAGATGAAGAGTGATATTATAAATATACAATAGTGAACTAGGTATTTACCCAACAGTAAATAAATTGTAACTACAAGTGCCTGCTGCATAGGTACAGACTATGCAGATAAGTTAATATAGAACATTTTAGCTAACATATTTAGATCCTATGAAGTACTATTACTTAGATTTAAGACTAAGATGACTACACGTTAAATACAATTTATGTTATTAAATATCCTCAGCGCTTTTTTTTTAATTTTTTTTTTGATTTTTTATTTCCCTAATCCTTAGTTATAGGGAATTTTGCAAATAGCAGGATTCAAATATATTTATAAAAAACTCTTGTCCAATATGCTAGTGGAGGTTCGTTGGTTTGGAATCCTTATCGTTACTGTAAACAGTGCAAGTTTGATTTATAGGTCAGATCTAATTATCCCCGCCGAGCAAAACCAGGTCGTCTGCAACCACATCGGACACATGCAGGTAAATGATCCAGTACATCAGATTAAAGCAGACGAAGCAAACCGGAAAAACGATCCGTGAGTACTTATCGATGTCTGACGGTGTCGTGCCGAGTAGCTTGTTGATACCCTGGAATATTTTAACTTGGCATTTATTGTTAACAACTTAATTACGTAAACGTTAAATACAATCAAATAACACCTTCGCATTAATTTACAAAGACATTCGCATTGTCTTGACTTCGCAATGCTAGATATAAATAAACACAAAAAATGGAAACAAGTACAATCCTTGGCTAACAAACCTTTGACGCTTGGAGCAGGTGTGCTGGGATTTCATCATCGGCCGTTGGGACTTGTACCGTGACGGTAGGTGGTGGTGCTTGCGATACGGGAAGTGTCACGGGAATCGTCACAGGTACGGGTACCGAGACAGGCACAGTTACCGCAACAGGAACAGAAGAGGAAGGCCCCCCTCGTGATGATTCCAATGGTCCGGTTTTAGTGTATACTTTAGCATCATGAACCTTAAAACGCACTTCCTGTGTATAAGGATTACAAGACTACAGTTAGTAAATTTAATTGTAATATAATTTTATTCTTTATGAGTAAGAAAATTTGTATTATACCGTTGAACGGCTTGGAGGTGCGGGTCGGCTAATGGTGCTTGTACGTGGTGGAGGCATCGGCTCGGCTGCAGAAGGCCCGGGGGCACTTTCCACCGCCGCAACCGTCACCGCCTGAGCATTTTTTTTCTCAGCGGCCATTTTTTGAACAGCATTGAATCGTTGTTTTCGCATCTGTATCCTTTTCGCCATGTAGCCGACAGTCGCATATTCTGCAATAGATGGCTATCAGTAATAGAGTGAAGCTTTGCAACTATCGCAGAGCCTGATCTTAACATTAAACATTGAAAAAAAAAACGCATCGCATTTAAATACTAACAAACACATCTTAACACAAATAGGCGTATGTATTAATTATATTAAGTATTAAACAATTCAATTTGCACATACTTTAAAATTCAATCATCTTGTGTTACCTAGTAAACTTGCGAAGACCATTACGAAGCAGGTGCCGAGGTATACGTCAATCGACTTGACATAAGATATTTTTGGTAAAGCTGCATTCGTTGATGACATAAGCGTGGTCATAGTGAGGACAGTGGTGACTCCGAGAGAAACCCTAGCTGGTGTTGCGTTTCGGTTCAACCAAAATGAGACCCAAGATATAATTACGATCAGACCAGATGGAATGTAAATCTGAATAAGATAGTAGCCCATTGATCGCACGAATTGAATTTCGCACGCCAGACGAGAGTAATTTCCTGCAAAAAAGAATAAACTTTAGTTTGACATTTTACAAGGTAGAAGTGATTTTAATAATTGGACATAATGCTCAGATTTAGGTAGTATCAGATATAATATTTATATGATCGCACAGGGATGATACTCGTAATAATGAATAAACGAAGGATAAATAAAGTTAGCAATCTAAATGGCGATGGCAAATTTGATTTGTACCTGTTGTCAATGAGATCTCCATTGCACGTTGTCGATGGCCGAGCACCTTGAACTGTGGTAGGGACACCTCGCTCGAAACACCCACTGAGTTAGGTCCCTCATTCCATTTATATCGGATGTCCCGCATGGTGTAGCCAACTGTACCATGCAGAGAAAATATGGAACGATAAAATTAAACACCCATCGCACTGGGTTTTCAATATAATCTTGACAATGGATGAATTTAACTACCTAAACTAACTAATTGTAAAACAAACCAGATGTATATGGTGTAGTATATAGTTATTTATAGAATTACGTGTTTGCTTTGTTAATTAATTGTCTGTCAAATGAAAGCCTCATGAAATTGCACACGCCTTGTGCACTGGGGTATTTAGTTGACGATATCGGTATTGTATCGTTAAAAACAAATCATCTTTTGTCAAGAGTAAAATACGTTTATGCTATACGAGTAAAAGTTTGGATTGAAAAAAAGTTTTAGTAAATACTTAATGAAGGATCAATATATACTAGGCAATTACTTACAGCTTTCAATTTCGATATTGCACAGTTGGCGATCCATTGGAAAATACTGCAAGTCCATTGGGCAAGAAGCGGTGATAGTTAACCTAAAATAATACGTTTATGTTATATAATGCCAAATTGCATAAAATAGCAGTCGAGAAATGTTTAGACATAGTCAGCAAGTGGTCCATTAATACATGTGTCATTTTAACACCACATAATTTGAAAATTTTCCACCAATATAAATGCAGGCATTTCACATCACTCTCAGACAGATTACTCCATACCAAAAGAAAAGAACGAAGAACGAAAGGAACATAAGGATAACATTTTATTTTTAGAATAGTAATAACGAATATTTGTGACATGTCGACAAGGCAGAATCATACTCCTTGAATTTTTTTTATTAAGCATTATCTGATTTATTGCACCTAGAATAATAATAAATAATATTAAAAAAGTTTTTGAACGTATGTGAGTCGAGATGATTGAAAAAAGTTGATACTTATAAGAAATATACCTAATGCTTCGGGTAATAGATCCGGAATGATGTATCCGAATAAATTCGTTGCTCGTAGTAGCGATATGGAAGTATGATTGCTTCTCGTTGACGAAGAAAGTATCAGGCACCCATATGTTTCGAATAAATTCGGATCCAACAGAGAGAGTTTCAACGCCAGGTCGTTTTTTATAGGCTAGTCTTGGATCAGTCCAAAATTGCCTAAAGTAGAAGTCCAGTGTAAAATCCTGCAAAATCGGTATTATTCAGAACGACTGACTGTAAAACGTGAAAAAGCACACAATGCATGTCATCAACTATTTCGCTTATTGTGAAAAAGCGTAATATTTAAAAATTTATTAATTATTAATATAATTTGATAAAATTATAATTTAGCTTAAAAACGTCCATCACTGAGACATGAATTGTCTGAACATCATAAAAGTGACATCAAGGCAGCGAGATGTTTGAAATAACATATATAAATAATTTGTACAGCATTAAACGTTTAAGATTGCATTTTTAATAGACAATCAAAGCTTAGACAGATACTCAGAAAAAGATACAAGAAGAATCGTGAAAATATTAAATTTAGAAAATTGTGCTGCCAGGTGCCATTAAACATTTACTACGCAAATGAAGAGTTTCATTTGATGTACAACAAACTTAAAGTACACGTAAAGTAGTAAGTAAGTAAGAAATATAGGTATAATAATGATATTTTAGTGGGTATGATGCAGAGCATTGGTTCAATAAGAATACAGAGCGAAGAATTTAGCAGGATAGAAACACACGATATCGCGTGATGAGCCATGTGCGCTAGTGGCCGTATCACACGGTTTCGCGTTGTTGGCATTGAGCGTGATAAAGTACACGTAAAATAGTAAAGGAACGTATAGATAACATTGACACGATAGTAAAATGATGAGGAGCATTGGTTCAACTAGATTGCATAGAGAAGAACTTTGCAGGATAGAAACACACAAAATCGCGTGATGAGCTATGTGCGCTCGTGGCCGTGGCTCAGGCGTTTCGCATGATTGGTAATGAACGTGTTAAGGTATGCGTAAAATAGTACAGGGACTTTATACCACGAGATACAATATATTTTTTTAAATTTTAATAGAGGTTCCGATTCTTCGTTACGTGTACTTTATTGATAATGATATAGATAGATCGTCTATAATTAATTGCAGGTCACGTCTTAAAGTGACTTTACGAGTCCCTTGATTTGGTTTCCACGAGGGGTCATACACCCTGGTCTCATATGGACTTTGTTTTTTGAAACCGTTATCAAGGGTATTTTGGCAATTCATTAATAAAAAATTTAAATAGCACAGATTTTTTTTCTGTGGCTTATAAACAAACGAGTTGCATTTTTTGTCTATTGTATGAAAGTTAAACAATATTTTTACTTATTCTTGCGCGTCGTATAAGTTACGAGTATATCAGTTTTAAATGTTTAATGAAAACAATGTTCCCTCGTCCAACCGGAACTCACTGTACATTCACAATACATTTATAGCAAGACTACGAAAAGTAAGTAAATTGCAAATGGCGAAGTTGAAGAGTAAAACACTTTTTTGGGAGACAATAGTAAGAAACCCACAGTCACAACAGATACCTACTCAAGAACATAAAAAGCTTAACACAAAAAACAACAATGGAGCAAGTTTACGACAGTGTATTGCTTGGAGAAATTCTTAGTAGCAGAGTACAATCTTATATGTCTTTAGATTTTGACAAACCCGGAAAGACACTCCACCTTAGTCAATTAAAACTAAAATTATTAATTATTTACAAATTTAATATTTCTATAGAAAAGCTAAATATATGATGTTGCGCCTTCCGGGCTGTCGGCTCCAATACGCCGGCATGCTCGCAGCCTCGTGTCTGGGGCTACTCATGTCTAGCTTGAGCTGACAGTGGCGAGTACCATGAGCACTTCGGAGACGGAGCTGATAGAGAGCACATACATGGTGACGCCCACCTCCACTGGCGGACCTGCAAATAAGCCCAATCGTGAGTAGAGCGCGTGATTCGCGCCGTGAAAACCAAACCAGAGGACGATGATGTGACATTACTTCCCTAGGTAGATCATGGACATATGGAGGTATTTTTGAACTCTCTTACCCCAAGCCATAAATCGACCGTGGGACATAACCTAAATTGGCCTCGTGACAGAACATACTACTTAATAATACTCTCTTAAATACCATTTTCACTTCAGATAAGGAGCTGATGGATAGCACGTACATGGTGACTCCAACATCCACGGGCGGTCCTGAAATTTTACATGTGTTACATCTACTACTTTTAAAATTCTTTTTGCCTTTTTCATTCTGTTTCTTCTAATAAATTCACTAAAATGTGTTAATAGTTAATGTAATTGTGTTTCCTAAACAAAATGTTGTTGATGGTTTTATCAATGTGTTCAAAATTTAAAATTATGTTCACATTCGCTTTAGACTTCCATTAAATGAATATATCCATATATGAATCCTTTTCAAACTGAGGAAATAAAATAAACAAGGTTTGAGGAAATAAAGTAAACAAATACACAAGCACAATGGTAAGCAAACCTGGGAGATTAAATAATTCACTGTTTTTAATAAAACACATAGATCTTGCCAATTGAACCTTGACCAATGATTACGGAAATCTGCGCAAGCAACACCACTTTTTAAATATGTGATTAAAATTCATCATAAGGTGAATTGTGACTCAAAATCTCGTGAGTAAATTAGCATATGATAAAATTCCGTTTCTTGACATTAAAGAGAAAAGAAGGCTCTTGCCCGACGATGCTACTATTTACGGACTATTACTTTATTTTACCATTCCATAACTAGCTAAAGGAAAATTACTGGAGATTTTTCCTTTCCCACTTTTAAATTTTAAATAAAGAAAACTTTCAACTCTGAAGTAAGTTGTTGTTTCCGTTCTCAGTTTTTAGTGTACGATGAAAAACTTGAGACTTCAAACTTTTTGGTGTCTGTCTTTACTTCTATTATACCCTCCATAATTTATATTGCTTTCAACTACTTTGCAAGAAATTTCCTAGAAAATGTTTCAGTTGTGTTTTATTTTATCTTTTTGTTTTTGAGATAATTGGCTATAACTACTGTCACTATCTTGTTTTAGTATCCCGTTCATTCCATATTCCATATACCATATATATACTATATATGAAGATCATATATCTAGATATATATAGACCATACATTTGTGTAGTAAGTATTTATTTTTGTTGTTGTTGTTGTTGTTGTCTAGTGTTTCCAAAACCGCAACACAGGGTCTTTTATTCGGGCTGATGAGTGTAAGTTATTATTTATTAGTTAACATTATATAAAATAATTTGACATTTCTTTAAGCTCTTTTATTTACGTTCTTGCTTTTGACATAAGGTTTTAAAACTTGACTTACCTTTTGATTTGTAATTATTTCCTACGGTCTAACAATCAAAATTCCGTTTTAGGCGATTTTATGTGTAGTAAGTTTTGTATTAAAAAAAAAACAGATAAATTTGTTTAGTTTGATTTATTTGAATGATGGATTTGTATTTGAATGAATTTTTTTTATCTTAAAAATGTTAATTATCATTAAATAATTACTTATTTCATTTATAAATTCGTTTTGTAGACGTTTGAATAAAAAAAAATCTTAATAAATAGCACGTTAGTGCTATCCAATAGGATAAAATATTTAGTATGTCTACTGTTTAGATAAAACCTGACGAACAATCTTGCAATCACAATTTTAAATAAATTGATAACAATCCTTTTGAAACTAATTCATTGATGAGTCTCTCAGATTTATTTAATTTTTAATTAATGTGTCATGCAATTGATAGAGAACATACTTTTGTGATCAAAAGACTCTCTGATAGCTAGCTTTCTGAATGCTTAATGTCCGGTTATTTAATCCTAAAAACGATTCGTTTTGCCTACGAATAGTAGAATTTCTACGAGGTCTAATTCTGTTGCCTATAAAAACTTTTCGTATCGTTAAATTGGCAAATGGTCCAAGTGATGGTTAGAGTTAACCACTGCACGTAGGCGTTAGCGCTGTAAGAAATTAAGATGTTATGGTCCTTGTGCCCCTTAAAATGTATAAATATTTTGTAATGTAAAAGGCAAAAAGAATTTTGTTTTTTCTTTTTAAATGAGATAATTTCCAAATTTCTACATACGTTTAATGAAATGACCGAGACCGCATCAGTGCATATAATTCTTCGTATTATTATTTTTTTCGATAACTTACATCCTGAACTAGACAAGGCCAAAATATACAATAATAATCGCAAAAATCCATCAATTCTAATGAAAATTTTGTTTATAGCTACATACTAGATTGAATTAATTAAACATTTCGTCCCATTCATGTCGAATATAAGATGTCCATTTTAACACAGTCTCTACGTAAGATCCCATAAGTACCGCATAAATGATATGCACTTTGGTTTAATACTTTATTACTATTGTACTCCATTGAAGGAAGTGAAAAGGAAGTAAAAATAATTAAATATCGATTCGATGATCGACGCGATCATTGTAATAGACAGTTGCTTAACTTTACATGGGAAATCATGATTAGTTAATATTTGAACGTGACGCCATTTATAATTTCTCCATACTTACTGCATAAAGTAAATGTGACTATATAAAGTAAATGACACTTACAGCATTATTCAATGTATCTACAAAATTGCACCTATTAAATAAAAAAAAACAAACTAATGTAGTCAAATAACAATTAAGTTAGAATAAAACTGATATTCTAATTATAAATATAGTTGTCATAATTTACATATTTTAAACTTATAATTGCTTTCTTGCTTATTTTTCGTTTTGCAGATAATATGGGATGTTACTTAGGAACCATCGAGCTAACATATTACGTACATCCTCAGGTTTAGTATTATTAATATTAGTATTATAACATATTCTAAGTTAAATATGAATTTCATACTAACCTCCATAATTGGGTCTCACTCGCTTATCATAGCTTACGCTTAACGAGTCGAGAATCGCCGAGATGTTGACATCACCAAACATACCACCTCCACCAGCCCCGCTATAACAAAAGAAAACAAATATATAAAAACTTATTCAAGAACAAAGTTAACATAACATATAGATTTGTTCATTTGAATTTATTATAATTACAAATCATTCAATAACTAAAATAATAGAAGTTCGTTAATAAGCTAAATATATTTTTTGATTATTATGTAATATATAAAAATCTCGTGTCACGGTGTTTGTGGTCGAACTCCTCCGAAACGGCTCGAACGATTTTTATGAAATTTGTTATGTATATTTGGGAGGAATCGATCGTAAAGTTAAGATAAAGTTTTCATACCACTAGGTGTTAAGGGTGTCCCTATCCAGAATTTCTTTTTCTATTTTTTTTTATTTTGTATTTTTTGAGATTTAGCATCAAAAATTACACCCCAACTTTTCATCACCCCAAATTTTTACCCTCCAAGCCCATCATCCCATTTTGAAGTCATGATTTTAATATTTTTGTATGAACAGTATCAAAATAATTACTTATAGTGAACCTCATCGAGCTTTCGTCCACGTCATTTACGAGAAGCGTCGCGTCATTTTGACATTTAAAAATTTGCAAAATATTAAACGATTTATTTAATTGATAAGAAATATAAACGTGTTTTATGATATTGAAAAGGTTGGTAAAATATTAAAAGATCAAATACATTATCGGTATAACGTTTTTATCTGTAAATACAACAATTTGGTCTATGTGTGTGTGTGTGTGCGTTACAGTGAAAAATGCCAGCAATACGCAAGTGGGCCCATTTGGTCCATCGAACTAATAAAGCATCAAGCATGCCTAATAATAAAGCAGAAAGAACAGACGAACAAATCCAACAAAATAACGAAAATGTGCGCGTGAGCATGCATCCAGTAGCAAGGCTGTTCCTGAAGTCCATTCGCACACGAAAACATATTGCAATATATTAGATTGCTATTATAACAATATTTTATTTATAGTACTCTGTTTTGATTGTTTAAAACTTATAAAGACATTTTTGACGTTTATTTTATTGTTAAAGTGTTTAATTACTTTGACAACATTCAAAATTAAATTCTTTAGAAATAATATCATTATTCTGAATCAAAATTAATTATTTAATGCAATAAGTAAAACTTAATTTCACTTGAATTCTGTTAGCAGCGCTACCTTTGAACAGACTATGTTTGTTTATATAGTTTGTGTGAAATAAATCATCTCGAGTTGTATAAACTATATTTCAAAAAATAGCAGTAATTCAATTTATCTTTTTTAATAGAAACTGTTAGTTGCATATAACTGAATCGATTGAAAAGCAATAAAAACACGTGGTTGTCTATTATTATCTATTACACTGGAATTATAAAAGAATAAATTTAAATTAAAATCTTAGGAGTCACGGCAAAATTAAAATTCTGGCGCAAGAAGAAAAATTATAGTGATGGCCAACAATGCGACAGCGAAATAGCCAGCGCAAAGATTATGTTCCATTCGTATGTTTTTTTTTTTTTTTTTATATTCGCCGGGAGGGCAAATGACTCTACTCCACCTGATGGTAAGTGGTAGTAGAGTCCAAACGCGACGACGGCCAGTACAGACGGGAAAAACGTTCTGCACTAGCCGCCTTCGCCCTGCCGGCCCGCAAGATGCCTCTTCAAACGAGTTGAAGGAACCCGGGTTGTAAGAGGAGGAGTACCACAGAGGGAGGGAAGAGGGGAAAATGTTGACTTTTTCGCCGTGAGAGCGCATACCTGTGTTTTCTTGGCATTAAACTCAACAAGATTATCAGAGCCCCATTTGGCGATGAGCTCTAACGTCCTATCGAGTTCAATGACAAGATTCTCCCGCCTCTCCTCAGTTTCCGCCCGCCCAGCCACTGCGCGTCCGTGGTATCCACCATGCACTGTACTATCGTCTGCATAGCAATGTTTGTTCCCAAGAGAGAGTATATCATTGATATGCAAAAGAAAGAATGTGGGAGATAGCACAGATCCCTGGGGGACCCCAGCATTCACTACATAGAATTGTGAAGCGGAACCATCAACTAAAACACGAAGGCTACGCTTGTGTAGGAAGCTGGCAATCTAGGTGCATAGCTGAGCAGGCAAACCATATGCCGGCAGCTTGGAGAGAAGACTTCTGTGCCAGACCCTGTCGAAAGCCTTGGAGATATCGAGGCTGACAACCAACGATTCTCCATGCTTGTCGATAGCTTCACCCCAGAGGTGCGTTACGTACGCTAGAAGATCACCTATGTAAATGTAATATGTTTATCCCATATTCTACCGCCAAACAGCAATATTTAGTGTTGTTGTGTTCCGGCTTAAAGGGCGATGGAGCCAGTGTAACTATAGGCACAAGGGACAATTTAGTTCCCAAGTTTGGTAGCGCATTCGCGATGTAAGGAATATTTTTATAGTGCCAATGTATATAGGTGGGGGTGACCATTTACCAATATTATAAAGGAAATAAATAACGCACCACCTTTTTCAAAAGTTCTATCTCATAATGTGGGACGAATGTACGATGAGCTACTACTCACACACAAAATCCGTAGACATAACCTAGAAAACAGTAATAAATAAACGCATGAAAATAATCGCAGGATGGTGCTTCATGCATATGATACGTATAATGATATAAAAGGCAAGGCTAAACGATGTCCGTTTGGCTTAGATTTGGGCACACAATGATTATAATATACGTGGCTCGTTCTCGGATGGGCAAACCATCGATCTTATTTGTGTTGGCTAAAGACGGACTGACAAAAAATATCGTACACTCAATTGCTCTTCGAACTTAATTTACTGCTTTAGGATAAAAATATATTACTTTTTCACTTTACATTTAACTTTTAATCAAACAATGAATATGTCCATTACATTAAGGAAATACATTGAATTGTGAAAATGAATGGTGGTGTCTTTTTTGTTTTTAACGGCGATTAAGAACGTCTACAGTGCTCCTTTCCTTTTTCTGTCATAGATCCCATCCCCACACACTTTATATGGCAGAACGACGTTTGCCGGGTCAGCTAGTAATAATATATAGAATCAACGAAGTTAGCGCCACACACTCACAGAGGAGTAGAGAGAGGCGGTGAATAGGGCTCATAAGATCATCATGCCGTTTGCTGTCACGGTGTATGGTCTTAACCCTGAGGTAAGCAAATAGATCAATACAAATACACAAATAAACCGATTACAACCGATTGGTTAAACCAAATCAAAATTATTTACTTTTCGGTAATTTGCTTCGCGCGCGCTTCGTACATTCATTTGTGAAGGCGTATCACGAAGTGCAGAACGAGGTAAACATTAGATGTGTAATTTGAATACGAAATGCATCGATGCCGCATTCTGCAATTTATTGCTAAAGAGAAGCCATAATACTCGTATTTAGTACATATATTGGTCTGAATTTTCGCCTAAATATCGGTTAAATATTTGTTATCATATCTTCGTAACATTTCAAATTTGATTTGAGAGCTATGAATTGTAATTATGTACGAAAACATTCACTACAGATCAAAATTCGATCAGAGGTAGAAAATCTGATAAGTAGGTAGGTGTAGATACGCAGGTGAGCTTGTGGTAGAGCACCACTAGTGGTAGGGCTAAGTGCAAGCTCGTATTAATAAATTAGTCATCTCCAGATAAATTATTAATATTTTATAAAGTATTGCATTTTATATAATTGATAGTGACAGTTCGAAATAAACACTAAAAACACTTAATACTAAAAATAAAATACACTGGAAAATTCGTTAATGAATAGCGCTCTCGTAAAACGAAACGATACAATGCGAACCCGGCGCACTCGCAATACATCTATGAAAGGTATTCAAAAATGTATTGAGGAATCAATGTTGTTTCACACTCACGTACTAAACTGAACACGAGTTCCATTTTTAAACCTTACGCTTTGATATATTTTTTTCTTTTTAGTAACTATTGGATTGGAATACTGGCTTTATTTTTTTTTTAGAGGATTGACGAATTGTCATGCAAAGTTGTACATTGCCAGTAGCGCATTGTATGACAAATATTTCTTCACAAAGGATGTGAGGCGCTCACATTGATTAAATTCAACACATTATGATTATATTCAAGGTATTATAAATTAATAAAACTTAAATTTGTAATTTTAGTACAATGTAATGTATATAGCGAAACAAATTAAATTAGCAAAATTCGATTAAAATTAATGAATTTAAAAAACTGATCTACAAATAATATTTGTTAAACTAAACTGTATCGTCGCCAAAATATTATATGTCCAATATATTAGCTCAATCTGCGTAATTTTACTGAAATGTGAAATTATTTTGTAAGTGTTTAACTTCTACTTATAAATGTGTGCACGCTTAAAGCATTGCATGTAGTGTTTAACGTGAAAATTCATGAACTAATTAAGGAAAAATCGATAGAATATTGAAATTGTTTGTTTTGTTAAGCATTTTATCGTCCCAAAGGCATAGGCGTTCTATTTTATTGAAGAGAAAATTTTGGAACTTTTTCCGCAGCGCCGCTTCGAAGCATGTTTGTCAATACACAATAAACACACACTATGATTTATAATAAAAACTAGTTGTAGTTAAATTTAATAAAATACGTAAGAATTATATCATTAATTTACAACTAAACTGAAATGAATTTAATTCATGAAGAAAATAAAAACACCCACCAACGTCTACTCGAACGAAATCTCGTAGATACGTAACTTCGTTCAAGAATCATCTTTTAATTATTATTTAAGCTTTAAATACTCGGCTTACCGGAAGATTATATTCTTTCTTCTCGTTTAAAAGTTACTTTGAATTAAATTCAAAGGCAAAAATTCTCAATTCATCAAAGTTTGGACTAAGCAAATTTCCAATCCGGTTTAAAACGCTCCTCATAGACATGATTTCGTTCAAGTTCGTCGTAATCTCGTCTAATTTAATCTCAAGTTACCATTGTCGCACTTAATTGGTTCAGTAAAATACTAGCCGTTTAAAATTTTTCATTTTATTATTTACTTAAGGTTTCGATTACGATTTAAGATCAATTTCCCGTTGCAATATTCAATGATATTAACTTGTTTCAATTTTACAAATCTTAACTTGGATATTATAGGATTTATAAATAATGTGAAATAATATATAACAAATTTGGGCTTTTTTACATTAGTATGTGTCATTTGAGTCGTGTGTATTTAAAAAAAACAGTAATAAAATTAATTGTTGTACTCCGGTTTTCAAATTGATTAAATCAGTTTCATTCCAGATATAAGAATATCTATTATGTCCCCGATTAGTATTTATGTTTATGGACGCAGGCGACATCGTTTTAACATGAACATGCATTTGCTTAATTGCCTATAAAACCTTAATGAAACAATATGCATATTGCTTAGTTTTTATTGCGCTTTTTATTTAAAAGGTTAATTTATTTGCGTCAAGTAAACTGGAAGTAGCAATAAATTAATGCCAAACTTTAAACAAATACAATTTTATATTAAAACATATAAATTTTCTTAAAGATTGTAAATCACGTTCGTTTAAATAAATTCAACTTTAAAAGAGTATTTCCTTTCTTTAACAAATTGTACTGTTACATACAAAACGATTAGCATTTGATATATTAAAGCAAACGTCTTTACAATTGCATTCAATCGCTTCTCGTAATACATTCCTCGACAGGACAATTACAATATAACTGCAAATAACTCGATTTTTGAATAGATACGAAGAATCCTTCGAGAACATTTCTATATTACTTTATTGTTTAATTTTATGATAATGAATTATGAAAAATGTAGTATCTCCGTCAATCCTGATGAAATGTTATTTGTTTACAATTTAATAAATTAATTCCCAAGGAAAAATAACTGATTATCACACCTCTGAAGTGCTATTTTGTAACTTACTTCGTACGTTCTTCGTTAAAAGATCGCCTTAGGGTTATACGTCATTTATAATATTCTGATATTCACAATCGTGTTGAGCACTGTTTTCATTTTCACATATTGAATCCCTTTATGACATTACTGTTGTATTTATCCCGTAGTATTTTTTTTTTTATAGAATAGGAAGGTGGACGAGCATATGGGCCATCTGATGATAAGTGGTCACCAACGCCCTTAGACATTGGCATTGTAAGATATGTCAACCATCGCTTACATCGCCAATGCTCCACCAACCTCGGGAACTACGATGTTATGTCCCTTGTGCCTGTAATTACACTGGCTCACTCACCCTTCAAACCGGAACACAACAATACCAAGTACTGCTGTTTTGCGGCAGAATATCTGATAAGTGGGTGGTACCTACCCAGACGAGCTCGCACAAAGCCCTACCACCAGTAACATCTACTCGTTCAGAAATGCAATCGTGTTAATAAGATAAACAATGCATTATACTTTTGCCTAACTATACTGTATATTCCAGTATGACTAGTTATCTCGAATTGATACGAGGCACATAAGTTACAATTTGATCAAGACCTTGGGACTGTCATTGTTTATATATATATTTAATATTGCCTATAATTATATTAGAATTGTAGGTTTAATTTAGGACTGCATAAACATAAATGTAGGCTTAGGGCCTATTAATGTCCTTAACTATTGGGCAGAACAAGAGAAAAAAAGAGATTGATTAAAATAAAAACAGGAAAGAAACCTTAGTTTCTTCAATAGATTCTGACTTCAAAAAAAATGCTAATGAAATTGAACTAGACATTATTTATAATTTCTGTAATACCAATTTTTAATATGTATATATTATGTGAAATATTTTATGAAATGGAATGAATTATGCAAAAGTCTCTCGTATATCGAACTTTAACAAAAGTTTGACACGTACTAAAATTCTGTATGTCAGAATTACAGGTCCCAATGGGTCGCGAGAAACGTTTCTGACAAAATAAATTTATCGTTTATGGAATTTCGATAACTATTTCAAACTAAAAAAAACGTATACGAACTGCGCAATTTCTGAAAGTGACTAATGCTGTTATACGATATTAGTTATAATAATTATATTATGTTAATGACACAACAATCGAAATAGCGTAACACCATAGTCGTTTTTGAATATTTAGCAATGAGATGGAGTATTCAATTTGGTGCTTACGGTTTATATTTAAAATGATTTCATATACAATAAATAATAATAACCATACTATTAAGACGAGGTATTCTTACGATCTATAAATTTTGAAAATAAATAATAGTATTTAATAACCCAATAATGTTTTACTCTAATTATATTGTACAACAAAAGTAGTTCATTAATAAATGAACGTAAACTCCGTAGGAAACCGCACAGCGGGATGTAGGAATTAAGAGCGAAAGATACGACTATTCCTCTCATTATAGTCCACAGTAAAGACATCGCAAGTTTTAAAAAAAAATAAAGTTAATCAATTTGTATTTCAACGATGAAATTCTGTTGTAACAAATTGTACACAATATTTCTATTTTCGTATCCATGTAAGTGCACCAATTCAATTACGAGTACGGATTAATTTATTTATTCCAATAAAAATCAAATATTTCAAAATTTTAACTAAATAAATATTTTTGCATTTTAATTAATTAACATGATTTTTAACAAACTTATTGGAAATGCTTTTATTATTTTACAATGAAATCAATAAAACAAATGAATTCGACTTGTTGAAACATAATTTTTTTCATAATTGGATGTTTTGATTACAATATTTAAAATGCATTTTATCATATTATCACTAGCTAATCGGCCTGACTTCGCTCGGCTCGATAAGAAGAAAAATGTATTTTGGATAGGATTTGTGTAAAATCCGTTCTTAGTGAGCGTCTACGTCGGGGACGAAGTAACCGTGACAAATTATAGTTTAAGAGATCTCGTATATACAACATAAATGTAACAAAATTTATTAATGTAGAAATAAAATGTCTTTGTATTGTTTGTATGTTTTGTGCCCGTTATTAAAATAAGTCAATCTAAAAACTAGAATATATACATACAAATTATTTATGTGTAGCCAACCGTATATGAATTTACGCTTGGATATATTCCCAAAAATAAACTACTAAATAATAGAAAGTAATGAAAATGATGAAATAAATTAATTTTAATGATATTCAATCTCCGAAAGAATTCAACAATTCCTTATAATCTACTTAAAAAACTATAAAATAACTACAAAACTGTTAAAGCGGCCACGAACAATACATCCCGACCCGTATTTTATCACAAATTCAATTGCTCAACCTCATCTCATCATCATCATCATCATCATCACACTTTTGTTGTCCACTGCTGGACATAGATCTCTCCAATGACACGCCACTGAGCTTGATCTTCAGCTCTCAATCTCTATCAGCTGCCAGCCACCTTGCGTTTATCGTCACTCCACCTAGCAAGAGGGCGTTCTACGCAACCTTCGTTGAAAGCGATTTCATCACTCCATCTCAGTTAACATGTCACCAAGTAGAATGACGTGTTTAATCATGTAAAATGATGTAAATTTAAATTGAATCCGTCAGCTAACATGTAGGCAAGTGGAGGCAAGTGGAGGCAACATGCAGGCAAGTTATTAATTAAGGAAGTGACCTCACATCAGCTATTCGATATTAACTGTTATACTGAGTTAAGGGCGATTGAATTCAATATACTCGTGAAATTAACGTTTCTTGAAAACAAATATTAATTGTTTTTATTTAATTTAAACGTCGGAATTATATTAGTATGATATTAAGATGATAATATTATAAAAAATAATGTTATAAAAAATATAATTATTCTATCGTGGTCATTGTGTATCATTAGCGACATTAATGTATCATTTATTATGAAAACGAATTTAATAATAAAGTCGGTATCACGTCAAGCATCCCAATTTAAGGTTTTAAGTAGTCAATTGTAAAGGAAGGTAAACATCCTTAAACAACCCGAATGTCTGTTGAAGTGAAAGTTTAATATCAGTCGTATTTATTAAAAATATAACAAAAACATTGTTTATTGTTTTATTTTTTCCACGTAAATAAATTAACGATTTTTTGCACTCTGCAGTCAATTCTATCTACATATAGAGATGAACTATACATCGATGTTGTTAACACATCCGATTTTTTTTTAACAATTAATACTTTAGTAAGCACAATAGTATAATACTGTGTCGTAGCTACTAACGTCCTCCAATTCGACAACACATTTATTTATCATTTGTTCAATGTAAACACCAAATAGAATATAATTTAATCCGTGAAAGTTTCTGGCGATTATAAATATTGACAAATGTTTAAATTTACATAAAAATGAAAAATATAAAAAAGGTAACAAGGGAAGATGATTATAACACTAATTATAAGAATAATTAATGTAATGCTTAGACAGAGCCGCAAATAAATGGCCTTCGCATAAAATGTATCATTTTTGACATAATAGGCGGTTTGATGGTGAAGTCCTTGTAGCAGATTTATCGCTCTGGCCATTATCAACGGAAAATGTCAACTGCGCACATATACGAGTAAACAAGTTTGTTCAAGCATAAGAACAGGAGGAACAGCAATCCAGGCGGAGAGCCAACAGCTTAAGGAGAAGTAACAGTAACAGCTAGGAGTTTTGAAATTGGGTGCATCCACCCCCAAATCCGAATCCCAAGCCACCACAGACAAATACTTGATCGAAGAATCTAATAACTTCTCAATACTGGATCAGCTTTATGAGCCAGCCGCTAAACTAACAAGACCGTTAAATTAAAAAAAAAAAACAAATATACAAGTAATAAATATAACAAACTAAAACATTTCTCATCACACAAGTAATTATACCAGAAGAGCGCTTCGAATTATGAACATTACATGTAATTAACAACTTAATTAAACTTTATTTGAATAATTACAGAAATGTGTGCTGACATTTCGAACTAAGCAAGTTACGTGTTAGAGTTTAAATCTATCTTTAAACGATGCAAACTGTTTCATTTATTATGCAATACGAATTTTGATAACTTGCGTCATCAAAGTCGGCGCTAATTTATTTATTAAGCTTTCCGCTTAGTTCAATAATGATCATTAATGAAAGTGTAAATAAAAAGTATTTATTTTAATCGTAATCTTACAAATAATTTAAACATTAAGCTACAACAATCAGAGAATTTTATACAGATGGAATTATTTGATTGTAAATAATTGAGTCATTTAGACTGAATTATATACAATCAAATAAAAATCCTGCATCCATAATTCTACAAAGTATTCTAAAAACAAACATTTATATTGCTATTATTAATTTTTTGTCAATAACATTTCTTAAGAGTATAAGTTTGAAAATTCCGCTGTGTTGCTACAATGGGGGTTGGTAAAAGCACGAGATGAATCATAAAAAAGTACATGTAACCTTTGCCAGGGATGGAACCCACAGCCTTCAATTAAGATTTACATTCTCCAACAACTGGGTCATTTGCATTTCATTGAGCTTGTCTTTTTAACAATTTTACAGCTTCATCTTTCATCTTAATCGATGAAAAAAAAAAACATTTATATATTATAATAATTAATCTTGTGCTTTCAATACAAACATTATTAAGCAACAATAAGAATGTATTTTAAGTTATTGGAATATAGCGTCATGAGTGTTTATGTGCTGTGTGTTTGTGTGTATATTTCAAATGGTGCATTGACCTCGACAAATAAGATTTTATTAGATTGCGTTACAAAAAAAATATATGTACTAATTCAGGTTCAATTCAAAATTGCATGAATCGTTTACAAATAAAATAGAAGTTAATTATGTTGTTGATGCTAAAAATACCGTTCGTATCGAACGATCTTTTAGAATTCAAAAATCAAAATACAAGATTTTTTCGGAAACTTAAAAAGATAAATAATTAAATTAACAATACAAGTTGTACGGGTGTGTAATGTTTTGCTGAATTATATCAGAAGTTACATCAAATATTGCTAACTTTGTATGCTGATATTTACAGTCAAAAATTATAATTGTACTTGAATTAAATCGTAAAATCCGAACATTACGTGCTGAGAGGGTTACGAGTGGGATCTCGACACTAGATTGATTCTTATTGAATTCCTTTATTTAGCGTTTCACTTATTTTCGTTTATTCACTTTTCGAATAAATTGAATAACAATGTAACATACTAATAATTAATCGGTTTTGACAAATGAGATATCAATCGATCCATCTTCATCATGCTTGTCACATATGTCTCGGTTCAAGTAACATTGAGTTTGCTATGACAATTTATATATATGTTCATTCAAATCCAAACTTGTACAAAATGTTAAGACCCCAACCATGGTTACGGTATTTAATGTGTAATTAAAGTGTTACTTTAGGTTGACTACTATATGTATAGATCATTAATTGTAATTGATCCGTAATGGTAAAATAAGAGTGGAAAGGAGTTTAACAGCGTAGACAAAAATTAAAGTAATTATAAAGTGCTTAGTTTCAAATAATGTTACATCTTAATACCCATTAGGGTAGAAAATATTTCATATTTCTTACATTACCAATTGGCGGTTGGGACCACTTATCGTCAAATGTCTCTTTTATCTTGACGAGCCGGTTGGCGTGGTTGGTAGATACCTGCCTTTCATGCCGAAGGTTGTGGGTTCGATTCCCACCCAGGACAGATATTTGTGTACATGAATATGTCTGTTTGTCCTGTGTCCAGACAAAGGACAAACACATTGAAATAGATACTTTTATAGATAATTACGCCCAGGTGTAATTATCTATAAAAGTATCTATTTACAAAAGAAAAGTAGAATCTGTAGTATATCAGTTGTCTGGTTTCCATAGCACAAGCTCTGCTTAGTTTAAGATTAGATGACCGTGTGTGAATAATATCCCAATATTATTATAATTATTATTATTGTCTACCTACTTTCTTATTGAAAAATAAATATTTACATATATAATAAAAATACTAAAAGAGATACGTCAATAATCTTATTAATATTTATCATTTAATAAGCATAAGAGACTTTTTTATAAATAAATACAATACACTGTAAAAATTCTAAACTTTTAACTCTCAGCATCCCAGGTAAAGATGGAAAGGTAATTCCAATTGAAAAAGCAAAAATGGAGCATTCGAAGTTCGTAAACTATTTTGTTTTCCCTCGAGGAATGATCTTTTACTTTCTATCTAAACTTCACCAACACTAACTTTCATCAAAACTTTAAAAACAATGAATTCCACTACACTGAATTTGAAACACAAAATCACAATTAATTAATTTGTGGCAGATTCATTTAGTTTTTGTTTTTGTAATTGAAATTTATAATTTAAGACCAAAGGAAAATATTATCTTGTATTTGACAAAAATCATGTATTTAACAATAAGCGCATGAACATTTCTGAACAGTTGCTTGCTTGGATATAAGTCCGCGATCTTAAGTTGAGTTACTTAAAAAGAGTATATCTCTTTTTACGAAGACATCTCGGCATGAAAAAATCATTAGTAAATAAATATTAGATTATGAAATATAGTTAGAATATCAAAAAACTTTTATACTTTATATATGGAATTAAATAAAATGATGCATATTATTTTACACAAAAACGTTTAATTTTTTTTAAAAAGGATAACATATCATTACTGCGTGGAATGGTGGCAAGAATTCTCCTAATAGCATTTCCCGTTTAATCGTAATTCCTATTCTCTGTGTGAAAAATGAACCGGCTATCGTGTCATCGGCGCCAGCAGCAATAAAGATGAGATGGGGTACTAAAAATCTTTTAGATCTAATGTCGTAGCAAGCGATCCTTGAATTTTTTTTACGAAAAGTGTAGTTAAATGCATTGAAAATCATATTTAACTGTTAAATACATAAAGTGGACATAAGCATATTGTAACATAGCGGATCTTAAAACAAAAAACAAATACATTATTCTCCACAATCCCGACTATCAAACACAGATGCGCTCAATTATTGCTTAACTTGAAACTATGTTGTCAACTATGCTCTGAATCCGTGGGTAGATTTAGAATTAGTTTGTCAAATCTAAAACTAAACCGAACTCCGAGTCATTTGCACTCAGTCAATGCCATTGTATAAAACAGTAGTCATTGTTGTAAATTACTCACGCACTAATTACTTATTTAAGCGACATTTACGAAAAACAAACAACTATTATTTAATCCTTAAAATTATTAACAAGTATAATTATTTTAAAAGTGTTTATGGCAAAAAGCCAGTGCTTATCATTCACTGGAGGAGCGCACTCGATTGAGGAGCCCTCACCGAGTGTCATGGACCCTCAAACAACGCTCAGACTCGTTAATTGACTCACATAATAGGTTTAAAATTCATAAGACGTTGTGTATGAAAACAAAGCAGACATTTAACAGCGAGAAACCGAGTTATAATGTATCGTGTTCTTCATAATATATTTACAGTTATATTTTATAACTGTAAATATATTGCATCTCTCATGAGATTAGCCGCCGTGACTGAAATCAATCTGGGGGACATAATATTGCATTACATTGCATTTGCCTTCCCGTATCCTATTTATTTTTGGATCGGCGTTTGTGTTGACGTCATTCGGGAAGGATTTGTTGGATTCGGCTCGGATGGGTAGAAACGGCGAAAATGCATACTATCATAAATACATATTATTAAGTTAAAAACAAATTTAACAAGAGTTTAAACAAAAGTTCAATATGCAACGGGATGTATAGGTATATATTCAAACTTCGTTATAGCTCGAATTTAATTTCCTCTTTAATTTCCTGGTTGAATCAAGTATTTTACTAAAATATTAAAACATTGAAATATCCATATTTTGACACAATTAGATTATTGTTAGCATTAATATGTTAATACAATACAAGGAAAATTGTCAGTGATTTATCTTTAATTGAAATTATTATTATTCGGATTGTTCGTAGTTAAAATTTAACTATTTTTTTCACAATATTCTTCCATTCGAGAATGAACTGTTTTACATTCCTTTCAAATGATATAAGTATCATCACCTACTAAAAAAACTATTATCAAATATTTTCGATATTCCCGTATTAATGATTAGTAACCACTAAGAATTTAATCGTTAAAGTTCAGTCGAAGTGTATGGTTAATAAAAAGTGTGTGTGTGTGTTTTTTTTTTATAGAATAGGAAGGCGGACGAGCATATGGGGCACCTGATGGTATGTGGTCACCAACGCCCATAGACATTGGTATTGTAAGAAATGTTAACCATTGCTTACATCACCAATGCACCACCAACCTTGGGAACTAAGCTGTTATCTATCTATTATATCTACATCTATTATATATTAGGCACAGGGGGTGCCTGTAATTACACTGGCTCACTCAAACCGGAACACAACAATACCAAGGACTGCTGTTTTGCGGTAGAATATCTGATGAGTGGGTGGTTCCTACCCAGACGAGCTTGCACAAAGCTCTACCACCAGTAAATCATTGTCATTATTTAAGTTCATCGTGTCATAGTATAATGGATGCCAGAATACTTTAAAAATAAAAAATATTATAAAGTTATTGTCACCCATTTGTCCTGTAAATTATTTCTAAGCAAATGTAGTTGTACCGACCATCAAAAAAAGTTTTATATTTGTAAATATAACACTCGAACTTGAATATTTTAATATTTGAAATAGTCCAATTTATAAGTCAGCATTTTTCTGTTCACGGTAAATACAATAACTAATTTTGTTTATTATTTTTTCTCATTGAATTTAATTAATATTTGTTGCTATGTATGAAAGTAAAGTGTAGCCAACTTATAGCTGTTGAAACTTAGTAGCGTGAAATTTCAAGCGGCAAGTATACTTTGCGTAGGTTTTCGTTTATTTTATTTTATTTAGAAATAGTAGGACTTATAATTTAAAGATAAAGAATGTTTATAAAAATGTATATCTACTGAAATTTTTCTTTGTAGGAATGACAACAAATATAGCCTTAAATTATTTTTTCTTGTTATTTGGTTCTGAAAGGCAGCATACTCTCTCCCTTATCGTCCAATTATTTGGCGTCTGATAAGAAAAATAATTTGACGGGCTTTTACGTCGTATCGTCTGTTAAGTTCACTGCACTTTTTAAATACAATTAAATGGAAGTCCAACGATATTTTTTTTATATATATGTTTGCCGAGGAGGCAAATGACTCAACTCCACCTTATGATAAGTCGTAGAAAATAACAAACGCGACGACGGCCAGTACAGTCGGGAAAAATGTTCTCCAATAGCCGCCCCCGCCTTGCCAGCTCGCAAGATGCCTCTTCACGCCTCGTTTGAAGAACCCGGGTTGTAAGAGGAGGGGAACACGTGAGCTGGTAAAGAATTCAATTTTTTGGAAGTGCGACAAAGAAAGGAGTTGCCAAATTTCTTTGTGTGCGATGAAATTGATGTCACAGTTAGACGGTAACATAGAGAGCCATCACGCGTAGACTTATGAAGGAAGGGGGAAGCAGGAATTAGAGATAATAATTCCTCAGAGCACTGTCCGTGATGCAGTCAATAGAAAGCGCTCAGAGCAGTTATCGCTCGACGCAATTGTAAACGCTCGAGGGTGTTTGTGACCTTTACGTCGCCAATAATGCGGACCGCACGTCGCTGCAACCGATCCAAGGCCTCCAGTAGGCACTTAGCGGAGCCATCCCAAAGGTGGAAGCAATATTTAACGCAATACTGTACCTGTATTTTGTACAACAGGCACAGTTTTTGTGGCGTGAAAAAACGCCGCACCTTGATCAGAATTCCGAATTTCCGTAAAGCTGTTTTTATAACAGCCTCGATGTAATCCCTTGGACTAAGGTCGCAGAGAACGTTCATCCCCAGCATGGCGATTTTGCTTTATATCACCAGCGGAGTGCCACAGAGGGAGGGAAGATGGGAAAATGGTGACTTTTTCGCTGTGAGAGCGCATACTTGTGTTTTCTTGGTATTAAACTCAACAAGATTATCAGAGCCCCATTTGGCGATGAGCTCTAACATCTTATCGAGTTCAAAGACAAGATCCTTCCACCTCTCCTCAATTTCCGCTCACCAAGCCACTGCGCGTCCGTGGTATCCACCATGCACTGTACTATCGTCTGCATAGCAATGTATGTTCCCAAGAGAGAGCATTTTTTTTTTTTATAGAACAGAAAGGTGGACGAGCATATGGGTCACCTGATGGTAAGTGGTCACCAAACGCCCTTAGACATTGGCATTATAAGAAATGTCAACCATCGCTTATAGCCAATGCGCCACCAACCTTGAGAACTAAGATTTTATGTCCCTTGTGCCTGTAATTACATTGGCTCACTCACCCTTCAAACCGGAACACAACAATATCAAGTATTGCTGTTTTGCGGTAGAATATCTGATGAGTGGGTGGTACCTACCCAAACGAGCTTGCACATAGCCCTACCACCAGTATATAATTTAGCATATAATTGATATGCAAAATAAAGAGTGTGGGTGATAGCACAGATCCCTAGGGGACCCCAGTATTCACTGGCTGCGCTTGTGTAGGAAGCTGATAATCCAGGTGCAAAGCTGAGCAGGCAGACCATACGCCGGCAGCTTGGAGAGAAGACTTTTGTGCCAGACCCTGTCGAAAGCCATGGAGATATCGAGGCTGACAGTCAACGATTCCCCATGCTTGTCGATAGTTTCACCCCTGAGGTGTGTTATGTACGCTAGAAGATCACCTGGACCGTTTTGGTCGAAAAATGTACCGGCAAAGAGTTTAGCCAGGAGATCGGCTTTCTCCTGCGGACTGTGAGCTAGCGATCCGTCCGGATTTCTGAGCGGTGGCAGCGAAGGTTGGCAGAAATTGTTTTGCTTTTGGGATTCATGGTGAGCATTAAAATCTCCCAAAAACACCAATTCCGCGTTAGGAAACTGCTCTTGCAAAATACACTGATCCGCCGGACGGAAGGGACCCCAAACCACCCCCCCCCCGGAAGTGGCCGCCGGGACCCCATCTTCCGGGCACCAATCATCACGACGGTCAAGGCGAGATTATGCATGGCCTGGTGGGCCAGCCTCGCGAGCTGGTTAGGCACGCTCGGGCCTCTGTACTCTGCCACGGGCGGCCAGCGGAATAGCCGTTTCTTCGAGTCTCCCTTTTCCGGCAGCTCAATACAGTTTCCCCCGGCATTGGTTTAACAGCCGCCTCCACTGGACCAACACCTATCGCAATGCTCGCTTGGGCACTGGCTGTACGCCGGCTGACCTCGCAACGCGGCTGCAAGTAGCCACTTCACGAGTTTTTTACCATGCGTACGGTGGAAACAAGCCAGGCGGATGTTTAGCATCCTACCACCAGATGAGCAGATGGTCGCTCAGATATCCCTTAGTCGCCTCTTACGACACTCATGGGAAAGGGCAGTGCAATGTATTCTTTCTCCGTCACTGCACGGATAATAAAAATTTAATAATAAAAATTTGTTACTCTAAAATTAAATGGGTTAAGTCTATGTATTCTACTTCATTAGATAACACTGAAAAACATCATATAAATTTCAAGTTTGTGTCAATTTATTCATAAATTAATATATGAATATGTATAAAATAATGAATAAGAAATATTTTATTATGACACTATTTAATGCTTCTTGATTTTATTTGTGTTTATAAATGTGTTTATAAATAATAAACAAAATATATTTCGGCATTGACTTTAAAATGAACATATTATTATTCCGTAAATGTATAATCACATAAATTCAAACAATGTAATAAAGTTCAATAATAAAGAGCTCATTTGTACCCATTTTTCAATCAAACTTCAGCATTCTGTGAATGACAATGATAAAATGCATTGAATCGGCCAGGAATCAAAAGGAAATAACGGAAATCGAGTGGACGTAGCACCCATAGCAAAAGAAGAGAAAAGTCTAATTAAAAATGGGAAATGGAGGTGAGAATCCTACAACAAAAAGGGCAATACGATATGGTTTCAAAAAGGCAAATCCGTCAATTGATTGATCGTTGAATGATATTGATGATGTATTGAAACTTTAGTGTGTGCCAAGATCGTTAAAAAATAAAAATCAAAATATGCTTTATTGACGTGACTCTTCTGTTACAAGCGTTTTTAAATTTGTCTTTCATTTCACAGGATTTAGGAAACTTTTGGATGTTGATTCTACTAAGATGAAGATAAGATGAGGATATGTTACTTTGGTGAACAGATTTTATGATTTACATTTAATCCAAAAACTATGTAACTTACTGATAAATTTACGAACAGAGTTATAATTCTACCAATCGAATCCAAACAAAACTATTACAGTAACATAAATAGTTGATTATCGTTGCTTTATAACTAACTCGGAGCGCCTAACTTCAGACCGGAGCGGCAAACTTAGACTTCATGTATTGTCCCACTATTGTATTCTCCTAGACTGAAACAGTAAATCCTTATTCAGTATAATTAATTTATTATTCAATAATAATGTTTGTAGAACAAATAATATGACTAAATATTTTAATGGGATTTGTGCAAGTATGTCTTATCAGCTATTCTACCAAGAAACAGGCTTTGCTTAACTGCTTTCTGGTATGAAGGTTTAGTCAATGAAATTATAAACATAGAGGCATAAAATCTCCAATTTAATAGCTTTTAACTCATTATACTTTTAACAGTAATAATGCGAGTATATGGAGGTAGCTGAATACTGTCAGATGAAAACCATACCTATGATAACTGATATTCTCAAAGCACTTAAGAAAAATAATAAATACCAAAGTTCCTTAAAAATTTAATAGCATTTCGCCACATTAATGCGATAGTAACATATTTCTTCATTGTTATGCAAGTAATCGTTATTAATGATTGTTGTTAGTGCAAGCGTCGCTTCAGAGCTGGTTCACATTAAGACCAACATTTATCGTCTGACAAATGTTTCGGGTGTATATTAGCATTTTGTATGTCAAAAGCACTATTCACATTAGTGGAGTCTGATAAAACTATCGGCCAAGACATATTTAACGAATATTCTGTTGTAATATAAGTATATTCCGGCTATTATTTATAAGTAATGTTATGTAGCGCAATCGGTACGACGTATTCGTTTGTATAATAAAAACCCAACAGACACTTTTTGCAAGTTCTATCAATATACTTAACGAGCGAAGAGACGTTTTCACATCGACCGAGTTGCTGAGTTTCGATTATTCTTGATAAAATTTACTTTTCGAATCGATAGTAGAATCATCAAGAGTTACGATTCAAAAGGTGCTTGGAAGAACTTACTTATTTTATTGTCACGTATTGTAATGTAATTTAATTCAATCAGCTATAAAATGTCGGATCAACACGTATTGACAGCTACGAAATATCATTTGAAATAATAACTCAATATTACATTGTTAATTTGAGATAAAAATACAATATTTATTATTAATTAACAATCAATTAATGGCCGTTTGCAAATTCATTGGTTTCGGTTATGTTACCGTCAAACAGATCGCTTAATTAGAATGAGCAAATCAAAATAGACTTGTGATAGATTGCATTCGCAACAAATGTTTTATTTAGTAATATAATTCATAAATATAAACTTTATGTTAAAAATATTAGTAGATAAAGTTTATTACACGATACAGGACTTTTTGATTTTTTATATTTAACAAGTGAATTTAATTGTATATATAGTTGCATATATATTTTATTTGAGAAAATAAGTAACTACAAACTTTCTTGTCGAATTTCTTTTGTAGAATCTACATTCTGAAACGGTGGTAGCTCACAATCAATTAAATCTCGTAAAATGGCGGTTCTAAGGTGCTTAAGGGAAAGAGTATTTGGATTTTATTTTCTGTATTACTTATTAGGACACACCAAATGGTTTTACATTCCATCTTTAAATATCAACACTCTGTCTTTGAGTGAAGTCTGATTACTTTATTCAAAAAAAAAGGAAATTATGAAAAACAAAGATAGGCAGGCGGATAAAAATAACTCACAGCTGCCTAAATTTTCGCCTAATTACTGAAAATTTTAAATCAAACCACTTGTTAATACTTCAATAATTCAAAAAAACATATTTTTATTTTATTGACATTAGTAAATACAATTATGTCGAGCCGGTGCAATGAATACAACATATATTATCAAAAAGTAAAAACTAAGCCTTACCAAGCAAATACTAACTTTAATATGTTCTTTGTTCGATTCACCTCTTTTAAATCTAAGAAGTACACCACAATAGGGGCAATATAAAATTCTTACCGAAGAATTGCCCAGCCTTGGGATATTATCCCTATAATCCCTAGGCTACCGTATTTATATAACAGTCTATCTGCATTTTCGTGTTTCAAGTTCAAGCTCGTGACAAATTCGGGTTTCTTTATATTAAAACTATGATCAATAAATTAGTTTATTACAATAAAAAAATAAATGACACATAAATATTAACTTTATTACTTAAATATTATAGCTTAAATAAACTAAGAACTCAACTCATACAAACACAATTCATCAATTTACAAGCAGATTTAAACAAACAATAATGCAATGAAGCTTTATGTAGGTGTGATCGTACTTAGAATTGTTGGCAATTAAAGCTTTTATTTGGTTGGGCGTTTAGATTGAGTAAGCAAATCAATGATTTCAACCAACATATTTGTCTATTTGCTGAAACTGAGTGAGTTATTTATTGGACGAGTATTTTGATGGTTTGTTAGATTTGGGTACGTTTTATTTACCGAATACACTAAGGAATTGATGTAATAATTATTAGGTCCTTACATATGAAATTGGAGTTTTGTACGGGAGGAATATAAAGTCAATTTTTTTTTTTTGTAAAATATATTTAATTAATCAAAGTATGAACCGTTGTTATCTATGAACTTTTTCCATCTCATAGGTAGTTCATTGATCCCTTTATTAAAAAAACCCATTGGGGCGAGAATCAATAATTCTTTGAAGGCGGTTTGGACTACCGCATTCGAGTTGAAATTTTTTCCTTGTAAGAAGTTGATAATAGATACCTGTCGTTTGCCCAGATTTTAAAAATTTGTAGTGAACGGCACCGGCGCTAGTCCACCAAATAGTACAAGTAACTTTTTCTGAGTCAATTATCGTTTAGGGCAGGATTTGGCTGGGTCTCCAGGGTTCAGCCATTACGACGAGCGCTTCCGATTATCGTACAGTATCCACTTTTCATCACAAGTAATGATTCGATTTAAAATCCCTACATTATTGTGTCGGTCGAGCAAAGTAACACAGCAGTCGCGTGTTTGCAAGTTCGATTTACTCAATTCATGAGGTACCCATCGTTCAAATTTTTTTACTTTCCCGATGTTTTATCACTCAACCCGAAGCCTGCAGCTATCTCTGAAGTGCTTTGTGATGGATCCGCTTCCATAATAGCCCTTAATTCTTCATTTTCCACTTTGGCCTCCGGCCATCAACGGGGTTGGTTTTGAAGGTCGAAATTGCCAGAACGAAAACGTTGAAACCAAAAACGTACCGTGCTTTCTTTTGCGACACCAGCGCCGTACACATTAATCCTTCGAGCTAATTTCATATGTAAGGACCTGATATAATATATATTAGAGTTACTTTATAAAAAACAGTTACGACAAGTACAAAGAATTAAAAAGCAGGAGAAAACAAACTTAAAACTACATCATGTTTTTTTATTATATATAATAGATAGAGAAACATTCATGGACAATACAATTTCGCAATAAAGGGATTTCAAAACGTAGTCTATTAAATTTAAATATCGAAAAAGCTATATATTTCAAATAAACGCCAATACAATCAATCCTAAGTGGAAAGTTAAAAATCGAATAAACGAATGAATGAAATCGGCTTAATATTTCGCTAGGGCTAACATTCTCGAGTGAATTTTATTAACTGAATTGTATTTTGATGATCAATAAAATCCTAAAACTTTAAAACTATTAAAATTTTCTATTTTGAGACAGTCATAATATTTTTATTGAAATTTTGATTTTTTTAAATTCATTTTAATGACCTAATATATAAAAAGTAACAAAGCTTCCACTTTTATACAATTGAAAAAAAAAGAAGTTTTGTGAAATTATTAAAATTCTGACATTAATGAAGCAAGATCTTGAGTCTGGCTTGACATTTTGAAGATTAAAAGTAGCGGTATGTGGCCCTGAGCGACTAATCACGAAAATGCAGCGTACCGTATAAACGGAAACACCACGAGACATTATTCAACGTATTTGTAGCCCACTTGACTGCAGTTATCTGAACTAACATAGCGATAGCTAGGGGTTGTTGACTTGTGATTGAGGGCACCAGTTTAAGCACGACATAGCCTATATTTGAATTTAACTGAATCGAAACACTAACAATTATTTTACTAATTTTATATTTTTACTTTGTTATTTGTTTTACAGGACATAAATAATTTTCATTGGTTTTGGCTAAACTTTTATTCTTTTAGAAATTAATGTTGCTAGCAGTGGTTTAGTTAATAAAATGGTATTTTACCTCATGAATTTGACTCAAATTTTAATTTCATTCGATCCCTAATAGCATATAACAAAAATGGCATTTATTCTCTAAGCGCTTTTAATGTGGACTGGCGAAATACCGACCGACGAACTCTTAAGAATTTTCATCTTAACTGAATATAATATAAATCTTCATGGTCAATGCGGTAGTTGTTAATTTGTTCTGTATTCTGTGTTACGAGAATGGGTTCAAATTTGCACAACTTGTTCCGTACTTAGGACGGCTATCACAGTGATTTTAGTGGGTAAGAATCCCACACAACCCAGTACCCCCCCCCCATGGGAGCCGGGTACCTTTATGAAGGTTACCACTGCATGAAAAAGAAAACTTAAGTGGATAGGAGACGTCGATCATAATAAGGGATGAGTTCAAACTTGCGAGATGTGTTATAACTTCATTTTTAATAATGCACTCTGACTTATTTAGAATAACATCGTGAGGATGTATGTCCGGCACATACAGGTATCTTAATATATAAATTAATTACTTGGTGATGAAATTAAAATGAAAACATTTTTTCTTTTTTGAGATATCTAGCTCAGCCATTTTACCTTTTTGACTCCTTAGGATTGTAAACCAAGCAATTATATAATATAAGTAGCTAATCATCCCGGCTTCGCACGGTTAGATAAGAAGAAAAATGTGATTAATAATCTGCAGTCATAAGTTTTTAATTTTTAGCGAATACATACAGAGTAAAATAAAAATCTTATATCAACTATCTTAATATATTTAAGAAGAGCTATTAAACAAATTCGAATTAATTGAAAAACAAAAGACGCAGTTTAAACTATCAAAAGTTTAAATTATTATCAATCGCAATTAATGAATGTTTAATATAAATATTTGAATTCTATAATATAATATAACTTATATAAGTTAAATAACGTGAAAAGAAAACTTAGATATATATCAACATAACACAGGCTAAATATATAGCTGAAAGGCTTAGACTTTGTGCAGTTCCGTTGAGTGGGTGGTACCTATCTCGGGTGCCACCCACTTATCTGTTATTCGACTGTCAAACATCAATATTATATTTTGTATTGGTGTTTGATTTGAAAGTTTTATATTATATATTATTATTTATTATTATATATATATCGGCGTCAAATAATATTTTATACATTTGACACCGCACCGGTGATTTAAGGGATGGTTTACACCGAGATAGGTCGGTGGTCACAACGCGTAAATCTTAACCGATGATGGCAAGCAGGCATGAACTACTGAATTTTCGTTTCTTTTTTTTGGGCTTATAATTCATTTCTTAGCGGTATATGAAAATGTCGTAAGGAAACCTGCATATGTCTAATTTCACTAAAATTCTGGCACGTATGCCAAACTTGTATCCACCAATCCACATTTCAGCAGCGTATACTATAAAATCTAAGCCTTGTTTTCAAAAGGAAAGGAGGTTTACAGCAGTGTGACATTATCAAGCTATTACTTTTACACATAGTGCCAATGTCTTTAGGCATAGATGACTTCTAACACTCGGTTAGTACATTATTAATTGGTCAGTCAGTATTAATGTTAAGAACATTTTTATAATATAAAAATATTGATTCCGTTGCATCAACATTATGCAACTTATAGTTTTATGGCACATTTTTACGGCATTTATACACATAATTACGGCTATAAAGTGTCCTAATATAAATCGTATATCATGATGATCAGGATACATGTCTCCGAATTTAAAACTGTCAAGTTATATCAATGCAAACAGGCTGCTGCTTTAGCTAATTGTATACCTATTGCTCGTTATACAAAAGAAATAATCGTTTTATAAAATAAGTTATTAGTTATTTTACATTGTGATTGGTTATGAGCATCACCGCCACACCTGCTGTATTTATGATGCGGACTAGAAGGGGTTAGCGTGTAATATGTCACGCAGTCTATCTCTTTCACCCTTAAGTGTAGTGTTTGAGTAACATCAAAGAATAAGCGGGACAAATATACAAGATACAGCAATAGGATTTAAAACGTAAGCGCTTTGAAATAAGGTCGAGATTCCTTTGGACGTATGCATTATTCTTTTTCATTGTTAACCCTGCTTCATATGTGATGGAACATCATATTATTATAATACCCTGCGCATTCACTAATGCTATTTTTAGGCCCATGGTGATCTCATTTTGAAACATTATTTTAAGAAAAATAATGCTTAATTTATTTAAACAAACTTAATTTCTATTCGTATACAAATTTATGCTATAATGAATATGATATTAGTAAATAATACTTCTGAAATAAGATAACTTATATGACTTTTTACAAAGTCAACCACATACTTGCCTAATTAAAATATAAATAAACAGATAAAACAAATACGCCTGACAGTTGTAGTTTTTTAAAGCGTCATAGAGTGCACTCGACAATAATACAACAATCATATGCGTCGGTCAAGAGAATGTCAACTGTATGATTAAAATATTACTGCCGCATAATTCATTGTTGCTTATATTATATACTATGTAAAAAGCAAGTTAATGCCTAAAATTCAACATATGAGCTACCGTACGTCTCTGAAATTTCTACCTTAACATGCTGACTCTTTGTAACAATGAAGTTAAAATTTATTAAAAATAAAAAATGTGTGTGTTTGTAGTTACAGATTGGTAATTCACTTTCTATATTTTATGATTAACAATGATTTTATTAAATTTTAAAATGGCTGAAATGTTACCGACCTGAACGCATAATGCCTAGATAAATAAAAATGTCGAAAGAGCATTTCGTAGAGGCCTCTACGCGGCCCAATCTGACCCACTTCATACCTAATATGTATTGCAATAAAACAAATGTGACTAAACTATTAAAACTTTGCTAATATTATGTTTATTTATCATATAATAAAGCTGTAAATGAAATTATACACATAGACTTTGTAAAATTAATTAAGTTCATTCTTGTTACAAGATTATTTTTCCTTTTCATTCATTCATAGAATTCTTTCGCGTGTTTACTCTTTGAATATAATAGAAACTGCACGGTGTTAAAGCATAATTTTTTATAAAGAATAGAAGAAATGCTCTTAATCGTGTCTCTGACACCTTGAACTAAGCTTATAAATTATAATTGTCATTTTGACAATATCCAATCTCAGAATCGTGTGTTATGCTATTAAACCCACTATCACGCTTATATTCAGAGCTAAAAACTATTTAAATATTGAGTGAAATAATTAATATATTTTAGATGTTTGATAATTTTGCATGAGTGATTTTTTGAGTGAGTTAATTGAACGTTTTTCTAAACTCATTAGTGTGGTACTGAATTCATATTAGCATGATAATGTATTAGATTATTTTAAAGTTCATTTATTTTTATCGTTTTAGGTAGACAGAACGGTAAATGGACCACCTGGTGGTCACCACAGTCCATAGACATTGGCACTGTTGACAATGAGACAGCAATTTTGTTGTTTTGACACTTGCTACACTCACCCTTCCAACTGCTGGACAATTATACTAAATATTGCTGTTTGAAGGTAGAATTTGCGATAAGTGAGTAGTACCTTTCCAGACAGGGTTGCAAAAAGCCTTACCATCATGAAATTATGATGTGTAACTTTTGACGAGCCGGTTGGCGTGGTTGGTAGATACTTGCCTTTTCACGCCGAAAGTTGTGGGTTCGATTCCCACCCAGGACAGACATTTATGTGCATGAACATGTCTGTTTATCCTGAGTCTGGGTGCAATTTTCTATAAAAGTATGTATTTTACAGAAGAAAAGTAGTGTATGTAGTATATCAGTTGTCTGGTTTCCATAGCACAAGCTTTGTACAAGCTTAATTTGGGTACAGATGGCCGTGTGTGAAAAATGACCCAGAATATTATTATTGTAACTAAAACAGGCTCAAACGGTGTTGCTAATAAATATTTAATATAAATGGATTATTTCTTTTTATATGAGACTAACAAAATAGTTGGAATAAAAGGATAAATTAATACAATGACGCATCTATATAATATGAATGAAATGACAAGTTAAACAAAAATATTCTTAAAAACATTGGTGAGCCAACTTTGATGGATGGATGTCTTGAAAGGATTTTGATATAACACGACACGTGATGGTTGCTGATAAGATGAGTCAACATATCACACATTACATCTTGAATACTAAATTATATGATTAGTTAACCAATACTGTGTCTTCTTCTTTCGAATGTCAAATCAATGATGATAAAAAGAGATAAATCGGTATTTAACTAAACAGCTGCTATGCAACGTTTATATATGAGTCTGTAAATAATTCCATAAAATACAAGCGTATTATAATAAAAATCGCAATAACTAGCTTCATCTTATGTAAACATAAGGTTCGATGAATTAGAAAATCCTACCTCGTAGTAGCATATAAATTCCGTCAGGCTATGTTTAAGCTGTTTCAAGGTTGATGCATGGATTCATGAATTTAAAGGGTAATTTTAAAGTTAAATTAACCTCCGTGAATAACCGATATTAGTTTATTTGTAAATCAAAATTGTTTTTAATAGTAGTTCAATTTCACATGGAATGGTGTCAATGCCAAGAATATTTTTCCGTTGAATGACCATTTTTTTATTTGATTTAAAATATAACTAATCGGTCAGTTTTGTAGCATAAGCCCAGCCAAGTGCAGAATGTACAACCAGTGGTGCGAAAAAAATGCTACAGTTTACTTTTCAATATCCAAGAAACGCTTAATAATTCATTCACGCCTATCTAAAGTCGATTACACTTTCATATTTTCTGCAGTTTTCGACATAAAGTCATTTGCATGAAATTTTGCATCGATATGAATAATAATTGTTTATATAAAATACAAGTTTTTGTATACCAGCCTAAAACTTTACACGTAAGAAGTGATTGGATTATAATGTTTTTATATTTTTTATATACTTGGAAAGCAAATGACTCCACTCCACCTCATGGTAAGTGGTAATGGAGTCCAAGCGCGACGACGGCTAGTACAGTCGGGAAGAACGTTCTGCACCAGTCACCCCCGCTTTTCCAGCACGCAAGAGTCCTCTACACGAGTCGTTTGAAGGAGCCCAGGTTTTAAGAGAATTAATGAGGTATGATTACAAATAATTCATGTGCTTACTTACGTGTGCAGCAGGTTATTTATCTGATACAGATACTTTGAGTGAGTTTGCGAGCTTGATGCGAGTCGTTCGTCGGTGGAGTGCGAGTCGGTTGCAGTAACCTTGACGCTTAAATGATCAGGCGTGTAGGTATTACGACGACGCAAGTTTCGATCAAGCTAATAACCTAGAATTGACCGACTTATGTTATTCATAAGCACAGGCTGAATATTCAACGACAATGATTAAAATGAGTGTTTTGTTTGTTTTTGTTTTATGTTATAGGCAGGCGGACGAGCAATTAGGACACCTGATGGTAAGTGGTCACTACCGCCCATAGACATTGGCGATGTAAGAAAAAATAGCCATTCGTTACATCGCCAATGTACCACCAACCTCGGAACGCAACAATACTAAGTATTGCTGCTCAGTGGCAGAATATCTGATGAATGGGCACCCAGACGGCAGACCCCTGCACAAAGCCGAGGTAAAAATTAACTTGTTAGTTGCTACAGTACACGAACATCTACAGCCCTATTACTATTTTTGAAAAACGATTTATTTGCTTACATATTGTCTAATCGATACTTTTTTTTGTAATATAGATTCTGTCATCTTTATTATTTTTTATGAATCAAGAGTCACTTGCTTCATCGTTAAGAATTTCACAGATGCAATAAAGTTTTAAATCGCCATAAAATATTATTATATTTAAAAAGTCTGAATAGTGTAGGTATTAATCGCATATATACTTACTTTTTAAATGAATTTATAGTCATGCAGTTTTATTTTAGCTTGCAACAACATAGTACAACGTAATTATTACTTAACCCACCTTATAGAATTCTACAAAGGTTGAAATAAGTAGAGATAATAACGTTGCATATTTAAGTAAAAATGTATGAAACTAACGTATTATGAAACTAAAACTGTCAGTAATTATAATTAAGGCATAAACATTTCTCTTTTATGTAAGAGAAAGACTAGACATTCTTTAGAAATTGTTAGTCTCGCTATAGATACACCTTAGATGCTGGTATTATAACAGGAACAATATGAACTTAAATTTGTAATACGCATTCAATAATATAATACAAAAATCATTGTGTTCAAGCAGAAATCATCTAGGTGGCTAAATTTTAAGGATCTTAAGTATGTCTATAGTAAATAGTAGATTTTTTACATATAAAGTAGGTTGTTGGACAAGCAAATGGGCGGTGGGGATGATAAGTCATCACCACTGCCCTATTGGAGCTTTAATAAATATCAACCGTTGCTTACAACGCCAATGCGCCACCAACCTAAGTATTTCGGTCTAGTAACAATGTACACAGTAGTCACAATGTAAAGGAAAATGTAAATAAAAATCGAACTCGATATTAAATTTCCCGATTTATAACACGAATATGTGATCGTGATTTTACAGATCGCCTACAAGATCATTTTGTAGTGTAACGTTTATATTTTGCAAATTCAGTTTGTGTATAAATCATACGTAATACAGCAAATGAAACATTTCTTCTAATTTACAAGCTTGATACTAGTTTTTTCTTATTTTGGCCATTAAAAAATTCTTTCATCAAACTTTAATCTTTTTCACTCGTTAAATTACTTTTATTGATATGTCTCGTGAAATTTGATCAAAACTATTTTCAGCGTGAAAATGCGCCCCGTGTGTGTGCAGCTTTGCGCCGGGTAGGGATCGGAGGGGACTGTTTTAAATTTGATTTATAAAAAATCTAATAATACTAATTATGTATATTTTTCATTTATTCCTTTGAAAATATCTTTGATCTGAATACGGTCGTTGACGTATAAGGTCTTATCAAGATTAAAAGCGCAAAAAATACGCGATGTTGAATATACTAGTAGAGAGTAGTGTTTTTTTTTAATTCGATTATAGAAATTTAACTACGTTAGCGTATTGTGTAACCGGAACCTTATATCGTTAATACCTTATGACCTCAACCTAGGGTATAAATAACGCTTAGCGTGAACAGTTAAGTTGTTGTAACTCTAAGCGGCTAAGAAAACTTGACAGTTATTGCACAAGTTAAATTAAACAGAAGGCTTACATTTATTATTTTGAGGAAAAATTTATAGCAAAAAATACTTAGTTGTAATTTTTTTATAACGTAAACTTTAAAATATTTTATCTTTTAATAATTGCGCTATTTTTGTTTTGACTCGTTTGTTCCTGTCACTTAGGGGCTTAAAGTTAATAAGAAAATAGGAAGAGAAAATTGTATCTAATTTAAAATGCACAAAGTTCACTCGAGTATCTTAAGTATTTTTATTCTTATAAATTACCTCCGTAGCTTATCTTTATTGTAATATAATGTTATTAAGGTATTGAAGTTAAAATTTTAATAAAAGAAACGTAAGTAAGGAACCTTAGTATATAAAATTGAAAAACTCGGTACTTTCTCCATTTATATACAGCTTTTCATTTGCAATTGATCCATGGATAATAGACTTAGGCTATGCCGCCAGTTTCTCTACACTCAACGCCGCATTAGGGCTTTGCGAACGGTGAATTATAATTTGAATCTTTCCAGTTTAAATTTAGAAAAACCTTATGTCTGTTTTATAAAAGGACATTATTACATAATTTATAACATTCGTGCAGAAATATTAAAATTTGATGGTAATCCAAAGTTGGTAGATATATTAAACTAACTATACATCTATAGTGAGAAGAGCCCCGAGCCCTTGCATTACTAGATGCCAATACATAACTTGAGCTGATTCTGATCTTCGGTAAGATATGAACGTCGGTTCGCTAGCCGGGATAGATTGTGTCTTTACCAAATTCATCTCAGAAATATGAACCAAAAATTTGAATAGGCATAAAATTGTATTTAGCTTAATTTACTAGGGAATATATATATTTTAAAACTATGTCACAATAAGGCGACAAAGTTTATATTAAGTCAAAACTCAGTCGTTAATATTTAAACAGTGTGACGTAGTTTTTTCCGAGATATTAATATGAATTATTAAATGAAAGCAGCTTTTAAAATCAGTTAGTAGTTGACTATTAAAATGAACAACAAAGAGAGTTATAGAAATCGCGACTAAAAGTGTCAGATAAGAGTAATTATAATAAATTTTCACAGAAATCCGGTGTCCAATCCAATTATTACAAAAAGGATGCTATTTTAACGAAGCAGATTTTAAGATCCAAATAGTAGAGCCAGGAATACGAATCTGTAACATACACTTATATTAATTGTTTGTGTTTAAATAAGCAATTTCATCTTAAAAAAAGGAATTAAAAAGAAAAAAACAGTAACATTGCATACATTTTTTATAACTAGGCAAGAATGTGACATAATTTAGGGTTTTTTAACAATGCTTCATTCATTCTTATGCCAAGCGCGACAATTCATATACCTAACACTACGAATATTAATAAACTTTTTATCTTTAAATATAATAAAACGATTAGAAATTTAATAGTTAACTAATTTATTCTTAAAATCCACGATGCATTGATGCAAATTCTCTCCATAGAAAAGAAAAAATAAAATACCTGGTTAGACGCAGTACCTCGAACCGATCGCTCGAAAGTAAATAAGTTCAGGGTTGCAAAAAGAATCGAAAGGATAAAGGAATGAGTCGGAAAGCTTCGCCTGTTTACCAATTATTTATGGACTATTTAAATACTATTTATTTGTTCTACTGAAAAAGACTTTCACGGAACCAACATTTTTAGTCATTTTTTATTTCGACTTCGGAAAGTTGGTATTTTTTATTTTCATTGCTATAACGGTACGCTATCTTCCTGTGGGAGATGTATACGATCATAAATAGATATATATTATCAAAACAGTGTAAATAATATTTTATTTTTTAATTCTAAATGTTATAATTCTATCAATTTATTAATACTTTTTTTTTATACAATACATACTAATAGGATATATAAAATATTTAAATCTCAATGAAACCATAGCAACCAAAGTCATAAAAACACTCCAGCAGATCGTATGAAATGGAATTTTGAATAAATAAAGTCGATATGGCACCAACATCGTCACTAAAGAGAATAGCAAACTAAAAAGCTTACTATTTTTGCAGATTGCAGTCGCAACGGTTCATGTTTTTATATTGACCAATGAATAAATTTAAGGCTTATGTTAATAAAATATTAATAAGTAAGGCTTATAATTAGCCTGTAAAAGACGGTAAAAAAGCTAAGAGTTCTTTGGCAAAAGTGCAAAAGATTAATGGAAAATTGCAACTATTATTTTAATTTCTTGCCAGTTCTTCATTAACGTCTGCTATCCAAGTGGTAGCCTTACATTTAATTTATCTTGTAAAATGGCAATGTTATGTGTGTATCGAATTCGATTAGCAAAAATACAGACGAAAATACAAAAAACGAATTTGATAATATTACGAAATACCGTGTTCTATAAATGCACCATGAAAACTGATGAATGTCTTGTGTTCAAGATAATAATTTAGTAAAAGTCTTGATATAACATTTCAAAACATTAACAAAACAATATATCATCGAAAACATTGACTTCACTCTTGACTTTTACTTTCGAAGTAGATGTGGAAACGGAAGCGATGATAACATGCCATAATATGAACCCGTCATTTTATTACGTGTTTCGGCATATGTGAGTATTGAATGCTGCATAGAGTTAACCCAGATTTTCGAATCGTAATAAATGCGTATTGGGTTTGGATTTGTGGTGCTAGCATTGTATTTCCTATTGATCTTTTCATGTTGCTATATCAATCTTTTTTCAATGTTATAAGTAGGTGGACGGACCTGATGTTAAGTGGTCACCACCGCTCACCATTATTAGACATTGGTGATGTAAGAAATATTAACGATTCCTTACATCGCCAATGCCCCATTAGTCTTGGGATCGAATATGTTATGTCCCTTGTGCCTGTAATTACACCAGCTCACGAATTATTCAAACCGGAATGTAACAATACTAAGTATTGCTGTTTAGCGGTAGAATATCTGATTAGTGGGTGATATCTACCCAGACGGGCTTGCACAAAGTCCTACCGCCTAGTGAAATAAAGTATATCAAATAGCTCGTTTTAAAGTTTATTATATCAAATTATTCTGTACAACGTCATAAATGCTACTATTAGATGCAATATTACCACAGTATGTGAAGTTTTAACGAGAGCTTTCCAGGTTGTTAAAACAATATTAACTACGTCCATTTAATCCTTTTAATAACGTAACGAAAAGTTGTTAGAAAACTTCGCACAGCGATAACTCAATAGATTACCGCTTTCAAGGATTTAATAGTTGGTGTAGATTTTATGAAATGGTTGTTGATTTTAATTGTGACATCCGATGGCAATATAGTAAGAAAGTATTTGTTGAATTAAAAGTTCAAAGTTCATGTATTACTTAAAGTATAACTCTATTTTGCATAGGGATTAAATGATGAGTTTGAATGAGACTTTTGCTTAACTTTCGAAGATAAGGAAGCTAATGTACTTATTGCTATTATATGTTAAGAATACTTTAAAAGGAGTTAAGATATCTCAATAAAGGCCACTTAGGCCTTAACAGTAAATCACGGGTTTTAATATAGACTATATTTTTCTTCATCGCCCTGCAAAATGATCAAAACAAATTATGTACTTTAGGAAGAACTTGGTGCGAACCCGTGATTTTCAATTAAAATCATATATTTATGACGGCATCTTTTTCGGCGTTCCATTGATCAAATAGCTATCTATTAGATAATACATAATATAAAAAAATCATATCATTTTACTGGCAAATTCTTACAAAACAGGCAAGCGGACATCATACACTCCAGTCATACACACATACATACGTGTACAAAAACCCACATATACACTTTAGTATCACACAAGAATGTGAAATTAAGAAAGTGCATGCCACAATCATGTTTAGCATTCAACAAAGTCAAAGGCACAATTCGTCCAATCAACATTAACACTATAGTCATTTTGTGATAAGCGCTGACATCATGAAATGACCAACGAGAACGGTTGAGTATCGGCTTTGAGGATCATTTTAGAATAACTGACCATTACGTGCACTCGAGTATAAGTGATTACGTACTCAGCTATTCCTATTTGAAGACTAAAATAGACCACTATTTGCAGTGTAAGACGTCGATATACCGGATCGTGTAATTCCAGCTATTATGTGTAATTAACACATTTTATTAAAGACTTACGTATACTTCAGATTTTTTTAATAGTATAGGTAGGTGGACGAGCATATGGGCCACCTGATGATAAGTGGTCACCTACGCCCATAGACATATTGTAAAAAAATTTATCCATCGCTTACTTCGCACATTCGCTACCAACCTTGGGAACTAAGATGTTATGCCCTTGTGCCTATAATTACACTGGCTTACTCACCATTCAAACCAGAACACAATAATACCGGGTACCGCTGTTTTGCGGTAGAAAATCTGATGAATGGGTGGTACCTACCCATACGAGCTTGCAGAAAGCCCTACCACCAGTAAACCACCAGTTTGCTTTGTACTGGATTAAACTTACTCATATATTTGGAAGATCCTGGCTTTCGTATTCAACACCTACCACCTTTTTCAATCATCGGTCCACCTGGCTAGTGGGCGCCATACACTGATTATCGATCCGGTAAGCCCGATCCAAATTAGATACGATGAACTCCACTCAAGGAGTTATCAGTCCTTCACTATTCGTGACCTGTCGCATCAATCTTCTCTGATTCTTCTCCGGATAATCTAATTTCTGATTTTATCCTTTAAAAATACTCTAAGCGTACATAGCACGCTGAGTGAACTTCTATTAATGGAATAGTCAAGTAATTATTGTTCTCGTTTCATCGCCGTAGATCCTGTTAAGACACATTTGCTGAAAACTTTTCTATACAAACATTGCAGTATAGCTGAGGTAAGGACTTCAAGAAAGTTGGCAGATACTGTCCATTCCAAACGAATTATTTCATCTGCCATTTTTCCTGCACCTCTTAGTGCCGAGAATAGCGTTTATCACGCTCGATGACCTCGATATATGTTTGTACTTTTTATCTTTAGCAAAGACTGGAATTTTATATCTGGTTAGTGTAGTTTGCTTAGTGAAGACTGAAGACCAGGGATAAAAAAGTTTATGTACATCGTAAAGACCTACATGATTGCGATTATATTATTTCCACGATACGTTAATTTATACTAACAAATATTACTACAAATTAATTTATACTCCGCTGAATTTTCGATTACGAAAATGTATAAAAATTACAAAATTTAAGAGGAAATCGGTTAAATATATTTTTCGTAGAATTATTTAAATATTTTTACATCCTCTTTTTTAAATTTGAGCTGGTGTTCAAACTGTCTTTGCTCGGTAGCAAAGAACATTTTATTAATTTCATATTCATATTTTAATTAAATAGACACACAATTTATAATCATTGCTATAAACAAGATCAATACCCATTTTATAAAAAAATAAAGTAATTCGATTTCATACAGTATAATTAGTTCAAAGTCAATTGTACAAAATGGAATGTCAAACTTCAATGTCACCGATCTGACGCTTTCAACCGTGGCGTGGTGATCATTAATGTTTCCTCAAGCCGCGTTAACACGATTGGTTTTTGGTCGATTGCAAAATCGAAAATCATTTGATAATCTGAACATGCCTTCAATCAAATCGAAGCAGCATAAAATGTTGTTTTGATGTTTTTTATTCGATTGCATCTTTAGTTGGGCAATAAATTTTGATGAACTATAACCAAACAGCGTGAACCCGCTATTATCATCGAAATGTATGGAGACTTAAAAAGGAAAGAAAAATACTACATCGCTTTTATGTTATGAACTGAGAACATTAATTGGTCTCTCAATAGTCAATTTCCTCCAAGTCCTCAATTTTTTTTGTGATCTCTTATATATAATATAAATTATCTGTCGTAATTAATTTTGAAGCGCTTTAACTGTACAATAAAGAAAATATCTTATAATAAACTTGCGACGCTATGTCATTTATTTTGTGTTTGAAGCTTAACTATTTTCCCTTTACAAGAAAATCTAACATCTCGTTTCTCCTGACTAAAAAAAACACACGGTTTTACGCTCAAGTATCACTTTGCGCTTGATAGTACAAACTAGTTTGCGCAGTTAAGCGTATCTATGTGGACGAATAAATGGTAGTTTGCAGAAACCTAAAACGGCTAGCTATGTAAACTTGTGAAAACGCTATCAAAGGGTACTACTATTTTTGTTTAAATCGTTTATTTTTAAATAACAAGGAGCATTTTTCCACTTACCGGGCCATCCAATGTAACAAATATTGAAAGTGTGTATTTGCTTAATTTGTGTTTACAGTTTATCTCAAACGATAAAACCATGAAGAAATCTGAAAATTATATAGTATAGTGTCATATAATGAATCCAGCTCCAACCAAAAGCTAGTTAACTTTTAAACGGAAAGGGGGGGCCCCTTTCCGTTACCGTTGCAATAACTTTTAAATTGAATTGAAATGTGAATAAATTATGTTAAAACACGTTGGATAGCTCTGTAACGATATAATTATTATTGATTTTCATTTAAAAAAACTAGTTTTGAGCATAATTTAAACGTGGAACTTATAGAATGAGGATATCTGCAGAACTTTGGTTTTATCCTGGACCGGGGTAGTAGAATTATTGAGTTCTATTAAATAATTCACAGTAGCAGCCTAGAGTAAGGACAGTCTTACAATCCCGTGCCTCGGAAAACACAAAGCCATTGTTTCTACGCCTGATTCAATTAATCTTTGAGATTGGGCCACAGTAGACGGATTCAGGAAGGTATTATTATAAAATATATTGCTTCATCAGCTTAAGTGCCCATACCGGACTGCTATATTCAGATAGAATTTTAAATGAAATAGAATGCCACTGTATCTCAAGATGTATTAAGAAATGTGTTTATAATTAAAATATCATTTGAAACATAATTTTAACTGTTAATAACAATTTGTCACAATCATCTATGGACTTACTTTTAAATAACCGTTTCTTAGCAGCTGTTTAGTTAAACACTGATTTATTTCTTAATGTCATTTTTTTATTTGACGTTTGTAAAAGAAAGCATATAATTGTTTAAGAAAAAATTCGTTAAATGACGTTTATATGTAAGGCCGTTTATTATTGGTCTAACTGTATATTATCTCTATTAATTGTTAAGCAAATTTTCAGATACCAAAGTATTACTTTACAATTTCAATTTAAATAGAATGTTTTTCTTTTTTGCACTAAAGATTAAACCAATCATGATAAAATTTAGAGAACTAAGTGCACTTTCAATGTTATCTGGTTTTAATAAATAATATTATTTTCCTGCAAGGCAACCACTCAAAAAATAAAACATTGAAGATGTTGTACGCGGTCGTCTGAATTATACAATCCGAATGCTAAATTAATTTTAAGCCAGAGAGTAGTTGTAAGCGAGTTATGTTTTATAAATTAATTTTACACCAGCGAATTATTCAGTGTTTAACGAGTAATTCTTTATATTACTGTAACTGACGTAACTCTTATTGAAACGCCAACCTCAACCTGGAGATGTTGGAAACGGAATGATAATTCAAATATATTACGTCTGAAAATTAAATTGATTTATGATATTGATTTTTCATAGAATCGATGAAGTCATATAAATTAACGCATCAACGATCAATCGAAATAAATCAACGCAAGATATAAACATTACATCGTGCGTTGCTGGAATATTTGATGAGAAGCGAAAACTACTTTCCCAAATATAGCTCTAGATACAAGGCTAACTTTGTTGATTTGTTGACAATATTTCAGCTCCTCAAACGACGCACACAAATTTAGACTTTAAGAGGTTTATAGTAATTGCTAGCTCATTTGCGCTAGACAGCGTTTCGTTCCTTTCTGGAAATACTATTCTACTTGTAGCATACTCATAATAACTTAAGAAATTGGTAGCGTTAATAAATCCCACTCGTCAATAACTCACCGCCGAAAATGTACACTTGGCCTTGCTTCGGTTTTTTGATCCAGCCATCTTGATCACAGGCACAAGAGGCGTAACATCTTAGCTCTTATGGATGACGATGCATTGACCGATGTAGATACATACACCGAGTTCATTTTTATGGGTGCTGGTCATTACTCATCATCAATTGACGTATTTACCAGTACTTTCCTTTTTCCTATTTTCCATAACCTTTACGTTATACTTTAAGGTAGTCATTTTTAAGGCAATAAAAATGACTTAAATTTCCCACTCCTGGGACAAGATCTATCTACTTGAAGAAAAGGCTTAGAACCGATTCCACCACGCCAATGGAGCTTGGTAGATACACATGTGGCAGAATTTCATCATAGATATGAATTAAATACTTGACACCTCATTAGTGCGTCCTGAACTTGAACCCACATTTTCTGATGAAGTTACCTGTGTAACGAAAGACCGTCTGGACTCGTAAACTATGTTTCTGAAATATTACTAATAACCCTAAAAAAATATATTTTCATGCTATTTTGAAATATATACTTTTGTTTAACTTAGTAATATACTGCAATGTTTTGACTAATGACAAACTGACATGCAATTTTTGTTTCATACAACTTCATGAAGGAGCTAAACTATTTTTATGCTAATTAGAATAAATTACTGTATATATTAAAGGCTATAACCATTACTTTTACTTGGGGATAGGACTTTGTGCAAGTCTGTCTGGATAGATACCACATACTCATCAGACAAATAGTAATACTTAGTATTGTTGTATTCCGTTTTGAAGGGCGAATGAGCCAGTGGCTAACAGGTGGCCTATTTTTCCGGCGGCCTACTTATTTAATATAAAAAAAAACCTTTAAACCAGGTATTTGGAGAACCATACCTATTTGAAATTAACAAATTAAAAGTACTTTAAGAATTAAATTGTAATTTGATTTATTTTTAATTTTCGTTAATATTATATTATTGTCATTCCTACTTTTATTTTAAACTTTAGCGCTTAATTGGGGAGATAAATTAATAGGAATATCAGTAAGGGTGGCTCACCCTCACTTATAAACTTTGAATATATTGTTTAATCACGTCCTGCTTTGTCTTCCTGTTTCGAACGTCAAAGGAATGCTGAGAGGAAGAAATAAATATATGCGCATATATTTAATTACATGTTTTTTGCGTAAAGATTTATCAAAATTGGATATACATTTTTTTTTTGTTGTTGAGTAAAAATGTGTTTATTAATAACTAAATATAAAACTGTTACGTTTATTGCAAACAAAAGTTACCAACAAAAAGGTTTTACTAAATTTTACAGAAATCTGTGCCACGAGTAGGCGACGTTACTATCGTACATATCATCCGCTTTCCGTAACTATTTCGATTTTCGATTGAAACGAATAGCAGCTTTAAAACTTCAGTGGAAATGGTTTCGAATTCATCGGATTGTTTCAGACTAAATCATACTAATCAAACACTATCATTTTCAAGGTTACGTAGAAAGATAATGCTTTCAAAGAATGTGTTACGTTAGTTGTAGTCTAGTCGACAATATGTCGCATATTTGGTTTATACTTTCATTGATCGAAACATAGTTGTTACCGTATTTTACTCGTCCAACACGTCTGTTGTGGCTCTTCTACCCTAATCTGTATTCTCTGAATGGAGCTATGCGTACGTTGTTTCTTCATTGTGCCCTTAGTGGGTTGCAGATAAAATGAAACGAGGTTCAAGCATAGTGTGTCTGCATGAGGTTGGCACGGATACATACCATTGTCCCTTTCTCTCTCACCACCTTAGTTTTGCGCAAGCGTAATGTAGTATCAATTCGGTAAGGATCGGGTCTCGTGGGAGCCCCGCTTAGATTTGGCCAGGGTCGACAAAATTGTTTCTAAATCCGTCAGCATACACAAGAATGTTCTCATTATGACTTCGCTTTATTTTCATATTTTAATTCGTTGTCTTGTCAGTCTTGTAATTACTATAATTGTAGCATCAAAATACATTTAATTTTACCGGTTCGAAAGATATGAATAGTTGAGTATTTCTAGACGATAGTCCTGAATATCGAAATTAGTTTATTAAAAAAAAAACAATGGCATTTCACAATTTTTCTTTAGAACCATTTATTAAATTATTTATTTTGACGATATTATTTGTATACGTGTACGTCATAATAATCGTAGAAGATCAATCGTAATATTTCGTGACCGGCTTAGTAGGTCAAATGATTAATATTATATAATTTGAATATTTAATTTGATATTATTTTTCAAATAAAATGAAAAACTAAATTTTAGTCCCGTTGCTTGAAATATGCAAGGAAAATGCTACATTGGAACATGTCAGTCAACAGTCACAGAACTATCGAGATGGCCCAGTGGTAAGAACGCATGAATTTTAACCGATGATCGTGGGTTCAAACCCGGGCAAGCACCACTGAATTTTCATGTGCTTAATTTGTGATTATAATTTATCTCGTGCTTTACGGTGAAAGAAAACATCGTGAGGAAACCTGCATGCGTCTAATTTCACTGAAATTCTAACACATGTGTATTCCACCAACCCGCATTGAAACAGCGTGATGGAATGAGCTCCAAACCTTCTCCTCAAAAAGGGAGAGGAGGCCTTTAGCCCAGTAGTGGGACATTCACAGACTGTTACGGAACTTCAAGTTGTATTCGACATAACACGTTTTAATTGTGTCATGGTTAATTCGTAAAATAAGAATTAAATCAATATTATCACAAGATATAATCAATTTTTACGTCTAATCACATGTATGTTTGTATATTTAAGATCTCATATTACCTATAAACAGAATTGATAGTTCCGGGTATTTACAATTTGTGCCTAATTTGCTATCGATGTTTAATATTATAATCTTACGTTAAGTTACAAAATAACAGAGTCTTCTGTAAGATGTACTAAAGCTACGTCGCCCAACGACATTGTAATCTTGCAACATTGAAAATCAAATAACATGTCAATTATAAATTAATAAAATTTCATTTAAATTAAAAGCACAACATAAAAAACAGCGAATGTAGCCAAATAATTTAAGCTAAAACAGGAATGAAATAGGATGTTAGTGATTTCCATTATTTATTCCATTTACCATGTTAATAATTCAAATAAAACTTTTATCTCATTAGTGATTTCAGCTTTATTTGTATACAATTTGATTTATTTAATCAAATTAACAATTTTGATTTTTTAATTTAAGCGCAAATAAGTCAATCAGAAAATACAGAGAGGGCTAGCATTAAGTAAATACAAATGACTCTCTTATACCCAGCAAAAAGCTGCCAACAGCTCTATGGTACCACCCTGTAAGCCGAAACACGACAAAACAAAAGTATGATTGTCGGTAGAACGCGTGTGAATAGACCTTTATGTACGACTAGAAAAGTTATATAGATAATGGTGAGACCTCTCTGATGCTTTGAAGTTTTTAAATGTAAATTTAACAAATAAATTGAATACCTGAAATAAATTTATTTACAATACTAAATGAATAGTTCGTAAATGTTCTACAGTCAAGACTCTAAAGCATAACAAGCTTAAAAAGAGAAAGGAGAGCCCTTTTAAGAAGATAGCTTTCAGCTACACTATTCTATCCTGCTCTGGTACTGTTAGAGGAAACCCATGTGATAGAAATTCACCTGATTAATGCAGGCAATTTCTTCGCAATGTTCTTTATTACCACCGAGCATATAAATTATATAATTAAGCAGATTAAGCCAAATCCGTTCTATTGTATTTGGCACAAGAACGGATTGGTTCATTTCCACGTTTTTCACCATGGGAACATATCGATTCTATTTTAATATATGTGATATATTATTTTTGACTGCCCCGTTGGTCTAGCGCCTTGATGTAAGGCCGCAGACCCGGTGGTCCTGGGTTCAAACTGGCTCCCAGGTAGGGCCAATAAAAAGTTATTGGGTTTTTCTGTCAGTAGCAGCCCGCAGTCTGGAAATTGGAAGTATGTACACTCCTGTGCCTCAGAAAGCACGTAAAGCCGTTGGTCCTGTATTTGAACTCTTTCCGGTCGTGTTGAATTGCCGTCCCATCGGATTATGAGAGTTAGGGAATAGAGAGTACACCTGTGTTTGTTGAGTACGCAGTTGGCTAATCTCTCTTGAGATTGGTCGCCGTGGCCGAAATCGGTGTGGAAGACATTTTTATTATTATATTATTTTTATAACATGATATTAATGGGTAAGTTTTTGATTAATTATCTTTCAATAAAAATTGAATACTGACAACAAATGTCAAAATCCATGGTACTATAGTCAAGTGAATGACAACATACGTCGACTTTGCACCTCGGAGCGTGTGAAATAAAATCTGACAGAATAATTGTCAAGTATGAGTTGCACGTACAAGGTTAACATGAGTTCAGTTCAGTTTTACTGAACTATTATTCTTATTTCAAACATATTTAGGGCATCTTTTAGAAGACAAGTTGTGAAAGCGTTGATATCTTACGATTAGCTAGTAAATTTTCTTCTTAAAATATACCGAAATAGAATTTATTAAATACGCATTTTTTTATAACATATATATTATATTGTACAGCTTTTCCTATTGTATTGATGTTTGTGAACGATGCAATTAGCGACTATTAAGAAAAAAATATTTGTAGATATAGAGTCTGCTTATGAGTCAGAATCAAATGATTCGATCAATATGTTTTCAAAAAAAGTTTCATAGTCAATGGACGGAAATAAATAATTTATTTGCAAATATTGTGCACATTTTGCTTAAACCTTAAGAAGATTTTGATCGTATTTCATCTCGCTGCTCCTATTTAGTCTAAAGCAAGAAACAGGGTTTCGCTTATCACCATAGCTTTAAAAATTATAAACCTTTATTATTATAGTATTACTCTGTGCTTGAACCCACAGTCTTTGTATTGAGTTTTAGTATCTAATATACTATGCCATGTTCAAAAGGTAACAATCTCATAATCCTAGCTAAAATTACAATGCACATGCAAATGTATTACCTAAATCTAAATATCGGTTTGTGGATACCCACAAAGGCCACGATCACAATCAAATCAACCTGATATAAATGGTTATTTGCTCTGTCAATTCTCCAATCCAAACAGTTAATTGATCGATGCCTAAAGCCACAACATAAAGGGAAGCTCACACAAGGGATTTCAATATAGAACTGTTATTTTTATGATTAAATGTATATATATTTTTTTCTATAAAATAGCTAAGTTGACGGTCAATGGCTACTTAGTAGTAAGCGGTCACCATCGCCAATATTATACGCCATCGATCTTGGGAATTAAGATATTATACCCCTTGTGCCTTTTACACTGACTCACTCACCAATAAAACCAGAAAACAACATTACTAAGTATTTAGCGGTAGAATATCTAGTTCTAAAGTGGAGAAAATAAATTATAAATATTTATTATAAATTAGAAAAATAATTATTATACACGATATATTTTAGGTAAATTAAATTCATCAATACGACTATCGAACTACATCAAAGTACCCAAAATACTAATAGCATTTCCCCTTTGTATGAGCAAGCTCAGACGTTAGCCGAACTAACGGTATGCTCTTACATATTAACTTGACGTGATATTAAGTAGTTTCCAAATAGCCTTTATATAGTTGCATCTATGTACGTTCAAATTTATATTTGGCGAAATATACCTTGGTAATAGTTTGAATATAGGTTTCATCGTTCGTGTAAAGTGGAACTTAAGTTGAAATATTTGGTGTTTTCCTAAATATTACATATAATAAGATGACTTAAAAATACCATTCACATGGCAAGAGTTATAACTACTGAGCGAATAACGTATGGATAACGCAATTATTTGCGTATGTATTGGACCTGTACACATTATTGAGTTTGGACAATTATCGTAACACTATTTATTGTAAATAAATATTTGCAAAAAGATACTGTTACAAAATAATATAAAAAATGTAGACCGATTATTCATGTTACTTTAAATAAATCCACTTCTAACCGACCTTGACTCGATGATGACTGAATGAATTTTCAACCAAACCATCAACGCAAACCGCTAATCACTCTCTATTTTGAATAACAAAAGCGTAGAAACATCGACGTGTATTCATTAATGTTTCAGAAAACAAAAGTTTTTGCTGGAATGTAAGCTTTATTTCTAATGAGATACGAACTATTCTGCCCCAGAATATACTGACTGGTGGCACCTCATACATGATTTAGCACATAGCGAATGAACGCCGTTGTTCAATTAATAGTTATGTATATTTATTCCATTAATTAGAACACAAATGCCAATTAAATGACAGAGTTTGTCGGGCATGTGCTATCATGAGTTAAATAATCTTGAAATAGTTTCTTGAATTGAATACTGTTGTTAAGTAAGGTGTTTTAGTGAGGTTTCTCAGTGATAGGCTTCAATTTAAATCAATGTGAAGTTAAATTTCAAAGATGATGATTGCCTTTTAGAAGGATATACATAATATATATATGTAATATATTGTATAATACGAACCTTGCTTAAAATATTAAATATTTTTTTTTATATTCTTAAAAAGTGGGATTTGGAACAATTAAACCACTTCTTAGATCAGTCAACTTTCATAAGATTTGTGTTGAAATAAAAGAAGCGATATTCGATATAACGAGACTGTTTTTTTTTAAATAATATGAAAACAGCCATCCTGAATTCATGCATGGTAAGTCACAAACTCGGATTTAAGATTTCCTTGAACGGCGATATAACTTTAGCGGTATAACTTTAAAGATACTTTTAAAGAAGAGACCACTTCTTGAGCGAAACGTTTGACATTTCGCTAAATAAAAATATGGGCATAAAATATTGCGGCATCTTTGAAATATTACGTTTTTCATATGAAAACACAAGTACTAAACGAATAAGTAATCTTTAATGTGTCTCATTATTTGTTGAAAGCTCTTACATTTTTAACATGTTTGATGTTTTGTGGTTTGTTTATCACGTTTGGATTATTTTTACTAAATACAATATTTTAATGTTTCTATAAGTACTAGTTTGTCATTATACTGTATATGGGATAATGCCTTATACTGACACTTCTTTACTTAAACAACGGTTGAATCTGAAGCAAGCATAAAATTATTAAACTAAAGTTGATGTCATTTTAAGTCATTTTTAATATTCAATTTTATGTGTTGATGTCTCAAAATTGCTTGTATGCGTACTTGTATGTGAATTCCAAGTTTATCGTGAAAATTTTTCTCCCATGTCTAAATCATTGATATCTCCGAAGGTACCAGATTGACATCTGATTGGATTATGTATGCAAATACATAGAAAGTGTGACTGTGCTTACGAACTCACTAATACGTTTCAATATAGTTCTTATTCCTGGACGAAAGCCTCCCGCATAGAACACCTACCATCCCGATATTGGGCAGTCCGCATCCATGCCGTACCTGCCACCTCCTTTAAATCGTTGATCCACCGGAATATTTGTCCTTGAAAATAAATGGTTTCGGTGGATTGAAACTCAACCAGATATTATTTTCTTTCTATCGTAAAAGTAACAAAGTAAACATACAAAACTAAATTACATAATATTACTTAAGAGAAAAATTTGTTGAGCAAAGACCTCCTCTTCTAGTGACGAAAAGGTTCAGAGCTTATTCCAATACGATAGTCTAATGCGGATTATGGCAGAATTTTCGACGCGAGAATTTTTCTCAAGATGTTTTTCTTCATTGGCGATCGGGAGATGAATTATATACTCAAATTCGTTTCATAATCTTGAGTTTAGATTCGCGTGTATTAACCACTTTGTAATAAACCAATTCATTTTGCAAATTAACTATAATTGGTAATGGGAGTCATTAACCAAAAACACTTGTGATTGTTTTGCGTAATGTCACGCAAAACAATAACAAGTACGTAGGCTGGTAATTGGCTCGGTGTAAATCCTATTAACGTCATAATTTATAATAAATAACGTCATACTTTGCTTAATGTTATATTATCATTTTTGGCATTGAACACGTTCTCGGTAGCTACGTATGCTCGATAGTTTATGGTTACAGCTTATAAGGTATCGGATTCAAGGCTTAGCTTGGAACAAGAATAGTCAAGAAATTCCCCTGCCGTGAAAATCATTTAAAAGCCGTGGGTTGTGCACTTGATCTCTTTCCAGTCATATCAGATTATCGGTCCGTCGGACTCTTGAGGATGAGGTGCGAATTATATTTATACCTAAACAAAATTTAGCGAATAGTTATCATGTTAAAAACAATTTATTTTTAAAATAAATAATTTTCTTTAATTTACATTAATAACTCACTTATTAATTAAAAACTTTATAAACGAATATGTGGTAGAAAAACATTTCATGACAAAATTTAGCTTATTTTCTTATTATTATTATTAACAAAACAATTTGTTGCATAAAATTAGATAATCTGAATTGGATATACTTTATAACGTATATAATGTTATATTATTGTAACAGTTCAAATGCAATAAGGATTAATGTAGCGTGCTGAGTAACCGATTCCACGAATGCTTACGGAATTTTAGAAAGCAGAAAAAAGGTAGACGAGCAATTTATAGTGTCAGTGATGTTGTAGCAACTTTTTTTCAGTAAAAAAAACGGTTCATTTTTTCATTGAGGACAACTGTTTTGTGGTTTTTATCATTAAATACGACACTGTATTTTTATTTTAAAGCTTACAAATCAAACCAACATTTAAAATACGTTCCATTTTATTGAATCTTTAAAATGTATTCCTTGGATAAGTCACAGTGATAGTAACCGATATAAGTTTAAATAAAGAAAGAATTTATTCTGCTCGATTTTGGAGATATTACAAGATATTTGATTAAAAACATGAGAAATGAAACAAGTAGCATGCTAATTAGTATAGTATAAGTAAATAGATACTCATTGTATCAATCAATCAATCAACAGCCAATCGTTGTCCACTGCACTCATTGTATAATAATATTTAATACTACTATTAAAACATATATCATGGCGTAAAATTAAAATTATGTTAATTGCTATCGATTGAGTTTATTAGATTAATTGAATCGATTAAATTTAGTCGATAATTGTGACGATTAACAAGAATATCCATCCAGATTTAATATTGCAGGGCTTCATAAAATATGTATAAATATTAAACAAGATTTAAACAATCTTTATGAAATGTAATGAATGAAGATGTCTGATTTGGAAGTGTCTCAATCGTGACTTCGAGGGCTAAGTAAATTCATTAAACTTATTACTATATTTCATTGATTCTCTTAACTCGAAACTCTATTTAATACCAACTGTCTCAAGTGGTCTAGTGATTACAGGCTGCAGATAATAACTCAATCCTGGCTTAAAACTCTGGGACGGACATATAAAAAATATATAAAGAAATTCTCAGTAGTAGTCCAGAATTTCGCAGTTGGCAGTTGCTTACACCTCAGCTGGAAATACGAGGAATATAAGAAATAAGAAGGTGCTTGTATTTGCGCATACGCTTATGTGATATAATGTTATGTCCTGCAAGTATCCATTGTGAATGGACACTGCGACCGAAATTAATTTAATATCATCACTTATTCTACATTTTAACTGTTTTTTTATAATATTGAGATGTTATTAATTTTTTTTAATTATACATAAGATCGGAATGTGAGCACTTCTAAGAAGAACTGATCAGATATGTTCTAAGACAAGTTTTATCAATCGTCACAAAATAATCATCCGAAAATCCGAGAGATATTAATAATAATTAAACAAAATATTTCACTAGAAAACATTTATTTAACTAATACTTTATTTTATAGTTAAAATCTTCTTAATTAATGTTTCATAACCAAGGAACATCGAGTTGATTATGCATCCAACATTTTCTTACTATAATTAACAAAATTAGGCGAGCTTAACGTGTATGTATAATTTTACCTAAATTTGATGTATCAATCACGATGTCAAATATGCTAAATTTATGTATAGGAATACATGACTATATGCCCCTATTCGTTAGAACAGTTAGAAATTTGGTATAGAGCATACCAAATTACGGCACGTATAGTCTAAATGTGTCCTGTCTTACAATACGCGATTGACCATACCTAAAGATTAATCAAGGTGCAAAGCTATTTAAAAAGGCTTACGTCGCGTGTTTGAAATACGCCAAACTTAGTTGTAACAAAACTCAATTTTTCATAAATTTATAAGTATATTTTGAGTGAAATAAGTTTAATTTCATTCCTTTTTTTAATAAATACCTCAAAAAATGTTTTAAAAACTAGGAATCGGTCCCTGCTTGAAAACTGACCATTTATTTATTTTAACAAAATTCAAATAAATGTGCCATTAAAAAAAATTGTTTTTGTCCTTAAACATTAAAAACCAAAAAAAAAACTATTTAAAATAACGATATTCATGTATACTTATAAACTAATTAGTTAATACATGAATCCATAGTAAAATAAGCCCTTTTTATACAATGATTTTCCATTGCAATATGATTCTGGCATTCCTTATTGAAAGCGTTAATTGCGGTCCTATCAGAAATATGAAATTTTAAAAATACATATTTACAACCTCAGATTACATTTAAAACTATAAAGATTATAAATAATATAACAAACTTGAATGCAAGTTTTGTTTGTTTGAATATGCATTATTACGAAACCATACAAAGTATTATCGAAAAAATATATTATGATAAATTAGTTCTTTAAAATATTAAAACGGTAAAATTTTTAAATGAAATTTATTTTTACTATCTGTATTTTATATAACAAGTACAATTCTTCTGAATTTAAAAATATATATTTCGTTCGAAAAAAATATTAGATTTTATAGTGTAAAGCGAATAAATCCGTTTTTATCGTATTTCGTATTTAAATTTGTTGACTATGATGTTTTACGTAGGTGAAATTTTATTTCAATTTTTGAATTATTAATAAATCCAATAGTCGTTTGTTAAATATTTGAGTTAAAGTAATATTGACATTGGGTAAATAAAGTAATTTTTTTACACAGATTATAAATTGTGTGATTTTGGCTGAGTTAAACATCTGATTTTAACCCGTAGATGTCGTAGAGTTTGCTACGAGCGTATTTTTTGTTGGGCGCATCCATCAATTATCGTCAATAGCACCTCAATCACCCGTACGACGAGCAAAGGCATTTTTAAAAGGCGGTAGGAATTCTCCAGGCCATTAAAGTTTGCAAAATATTTTTCCCATAATATCAAAACCTGGAATATAAAATTAAAATTGTAATAAATATTTTTGTTTTGTTCAATTAATATTTATTAAACTTCAATTGGATTCTAGCAGTTGATTCTTCGTTTTATTATGTATTTTAATAAAAAAGGCACATTTTCAATTCAATTTATATAATTATTAACCTAGCAAGTATTTGCATGTTTGTGAAAAAAATATTAAATAGATTAATGATCAATATTAAAGATAAAAATTTCAACCAAACAACAACGAACCTTTGCTAGTGAAATTAATTATTGAACTAATAAATTTAATTTTAATTTGTTAGATCGCCAGAAATTCCACGAGTGTTTCTTAATTGACCCAGAAACATTTCGATCTATGTCTTCTATTCACGTAAGGTCTTACTATTTTGTATCAATGTAATATATACATATAGTATAGTACCTCGCTGGTATATAAAACCGAAGACCCCGAAGTCCCGGGTCGGGCCCATAATAACTTATGGTTTAATGTAAGTAATGATCTATATTTCACTATACATGTGATACATTGAACCGTCGGCCTTCGTATTATAAATTAATAATATTATTTAAAAATAATAAACGATTGTTTTTTATATTACACGACGCTGACCAAATTTTTCCAAAATAAATTTTTTATACGTATTTTAGAAATATTCCTAAGTACAAATCAATCTTCATGATTAATCTGATCAATATTGCAATTCCCATTTTCCAAAATTGACGTTGTATTTAAAAGTTTATTTCATTTGTTATTGTTTTTAAGCCGATAGCATTTCCCGTCGACTCGTTTAAAACAATAAAAATAACCTTGAACTTATCATATTTCCGTTACAGAATACTTCAGCTTATTTTTAAAATTTCAATTAATATATTGAGAATTCTTTTAAACTTATTTTATTCAATTTTATAAAACTCTTGCAAACATTTATCAATATTCGGATGGCTCATCAGTTAATATGATTTCTATAAAGTTATTTTAATCTTATATATCAACATGTACTTGATAAGAACGTTCCGTTTAAAAATTTTATATATATATTGATTGATTGTTTTTTGATAAGTTATTGCAATTTAATTTTAGTGTTTTTCTTAGATTATTATAGATAATATTTTTCTTTAAATATTATTTCATTTAATTATTATTCGAAAATATTCGTTGGTTTATGGCTAAAATACCGTCGGGTTATGTTATATATTTAATAATTTATAATTGTTACGTCTATTAAACGCTTAATTAGTTAAATCATTTTGGATCGAAATTTATTGTTTATTTACTATAAATTATAAAAGTTTTATTTTACGGTTGCATTGCATTGCAGACATGTAAATATTGGAATCATAAGATCTTACGTGAATTAAACCTCTCAGTCAGGTCTCATTATATTGGCATATCATACTATGATCTATGATTTACTGTTCAATGCGGTAATGTGAGGCTTATACGCACCGCACCTGCGGTGCTGTGTGTACCGCACGGTATTGCAGTATGGCGCCGATAGTCTCGCAGCGACATTTACTCGAAGCATACTAAACAAAAATTCTATACCGTGATTATTAACCGGTCAATCAGCTTTGGAATACTAGTCAGTGTAAGTGCTAGTAATGGTTTTCCTTAAAGGCTAACCGTTCTGAGTCAAGTCTTGATGCCGTCAGCATCTTTACCCAACGGCTATGTCCTCGTAGCGTGCTTCGTAGCATCCTGGTGCTACGAAGCACGATCAAATCATAATAAAATAATAATAATGGGAAAACCAAAAAGAATTATTAAATTCAACGACATTTAAATATTAGCTCGTAAATTATTATTTAATTTTTATATCAATAAATGTTCTTTTATGTTCATTTGTAATAAAATAAAGGTACATTTACTTTTTTCTTGTCAAATACTAAGATATTTTTTAGATATTAAAGGCCTTATAATAATTATTAATTATTAATTATAAACTCTAAGCAATGTTGTGTCTTCTTCGTTCGTATGTCAAATAATAATGACAGAAAGATAGCAATCAGTGTTTAACTAAGTCGCTTAGAAACTTTTATAAGGAGGGAAATTTCCGAAATGATAATGACAATTTTGTGTTAAAGATTTAGATTAAATATATATTCTTCATTATGTTGCATAAAGTATGTACTCGTAATTATATTTATCTCAGTTGGAAGAATTCAAGAAAATAAAAAATTACGTTTTATGATTTTGATAATGTAATTTTTTAAGTAATGATTTTTACAATGGTGAAATATATTATCCCATCTGAAATAACAACATAACCCAATTTTTATTTTATTTTTAAATTTTTGTGGCTATTTTTTGTTTTTTTTTTTTTTTTGTTTATAAGCTTGAAAGTCTAAATAGTGTTTATGGCTGTTATTCTTCAATAACCAGTTAAATTGTAAGCGGATTGATTTTCAATAGGAAGACCGATTTTTCCGTGTTGAAGCTGTTGGATCGTTAAACTCTAAAGCTCCAGTGAACGAGAAACGTACTACGTTTACATTGAAAACTATATATTTAAAAATATATATATTTTATTGGTTGTATTTAATACGTAGCAAAACAACAGCCAATCATGAGCCCCCATAGCCCAGTGGATGAAAAAGACCAAACTATACGAGTGAAATCCGGACAAGGGCATTAATTATAAATTTTGCTAGACATGTCTAGCAAAATGATGACATTAATGAAGGTCAATGTTGTATTATTTTGTTCCAGCGTAACTATTGAACATAATTAAAGGGTTTACCAACGTCACCTGCGTGTAGTCAACATGATGATTATCTCAGCACAAACTTGACGACGTAAGTGGTATTCTTCTATAATTAATGGTAAATAATTAAAATTTGATATATTATAATAGTTATATTAGAATATTTATTTTTAAAACATGAATTGTGTTTGTTTCGCATTTTTATTAGTTAGATTTGATTATCGGATGTTCTCGTAGTTCTTTTTTTATTATAAAATTAAACATAATTTCATTTTACATTAAAATTGTCGATACATTCGTTTAAATTATTTAAATTGTATCATGTAATATTATTAAATGATATAATACTTTGTCTATAAGCTTATTTTAATAAATCAGATATTTTTCAATGTATTATGTTAATCTGGAAACTTAGTCGTTTTATGCTAATATTATTTTATTTTTTGTCTTTGAATATTATTAACGTCCATTTCGTAACACATCGTTTTTATAATCATCGTTATTTTTTTTTTAACTTTCAGAAATTCAGTAGTATAATAAAAAAAACCTGTCTTTATATTAAAGTAAAGAACTTTTAATATTAAAATAAATTACGAATATGAATTTTTGGTTAAATTTAGGGCTTGGTAATACCGAATTGTAATTTATATACGGATAAATGTAAAATTAGTTAAATTTAATAGCTTTTTTTCGATTTCTTAGATCATTTTATAATTTTTGATTTAGTTTTATGAAAGGTGCGGATTTATTATATAATTTAAGCCGCACATTTTTATTAATTGTATTAATATTTTTAATTAGTTTAGTTTTTTATAATAACGCATAAATTTTATGCATTTTCAAAATAATTCATAAAATATTAGTAACTTTAATTTATAAAAAAAAAATCTGTATAACTAAAATTGAATAAAAAATCTTTAAGCACTATTAGAGCTTATTTTAATATGACTTTAATTCAGATCAAAAACAGGTTCGGTTTTAAATGTAAAAAATAAAAATAAAAAAAAAACGGGATAAAATAAAAAAATAATAATTTATAATTAATGTAATGTACTTACGCGGCGTGATCTGCATGCGGCAACCAAGCAATCGCGAGAGCCACCACAAGCGCAAGGCTGCGAACACAACGCGGTCGTTTCGATTGCATGTTTATGTCGGCACATGCAGCGGACGCCGGCAACCGTGATCGCGTGTCTACCTGACGGTGGACTATCACGGTCTCAGGGTCTTGGCTCAGTGTGGGACCCGCGCTTGCGCCCTGCGACCTATCGACCGCCCGGCCCGACCCGCCCGAACCTCTCCTTCCGCTCACCGCTGATTTTCAGATCCTCAACTTCTATCGAGCGAAAAACACTAATTTTACTCCCCACATTAAAAGGAGATTTTTTTTTATTGTTTACCTTTTTAAATTCTAGAGTTCGACTCGCGACTGCGCTTTCGCGCAATGAGATGATATCACACGGCGGTTTCTCCGAGTCCGTTCAAATTGCATGTTGACGTTTCATTAATTATTCGTAATAGAAAGAAGTTTCTGCTACCGTCACTGTTACTAATTGTTTGTAAATTTAATGCATATTTAAATATCTGATAATCGTTTAATGTTTACCGAAAATTAACGAAGTTGAACAAAAGCTCAGTAACGCTTTAATGACACCTTTCCATATTTATAATTAATAACCTAAGTACCCTACTTGCCAAGTAGGGGTAGAACTTGACATTGAAAACAACGCCCGACGTGCTTTGCCAATTAAACTTAGTCTTGCTGAGTCGAATATTTAAATAACAGTACTTGAGCGGCCGAGCCCTGCTCTGCTATTTTTGTTTTTTTTTTATATGTTTTGTTACAGGAAACGCTATATATTGTAATTCAAATCCAAATTATTTAATTGCAAAGTTGTAGGTATATTATATATATATGCTATAAAAAATACGTAGAATATCAGACTACCTTATTTTAATTTATAGAAGATATATTAAAATGTCATAAAATTAATTTAGAAAATTTACATTTATAAATAATATAACAATATTTTAAAATTTCGATTATTTACAATAAATTTAACTGTTTAAAAGTTTATCTATTTATTGTACTACCCTATTCTAAATATTCTTTTAAATTATAATACCATGGATTAATTAACCAATGCTTTAGTTTTTGTTTAAAACAAATTAAATTTTTGAATTGACTGATGTCATTCGGCAACTTATTAAAAAAATTACAGCCATAAAATAAAAGTTAACACTGCATAATTTAGTTCTAACTTTAGGCAGTATTAATGTGTCTGACTATCGGGAGAAAATTACTTTCATGTGTACTACACGTTTCATATAAACAAGGGACAGTCAGTTTTTCAACCTATTGAAAAGGGGTCTACATGATACTACAGAGGGAGATATAGGTGAACTTAAGAAGCAAAACCCGAAGTACAAAATTTAAGCCAAATCGTTAAAGCAGTTTCCGAAATAAACAATACAAAAATAATTTCTCATTTAATATTATAAAATATTAAAATTTCATAAATTATTAACATGAAATAAAAATAACAAAATAATGCAACCTTTTCTTGTAAATAACTATTAAAATGAAAAACAAACAATTTGATGTTGAGTGCTAACAAAATATGCAGGAAATTTTAAATATTTTAATTTTAGCAGCTCTTATGAAACTTTTAAAAATGTAAATGTTAATTTTATTTAAATTACAACGAAATATAAACCTCTTAATTTTTATTTTATCCTATTTTACATCCGATTATTTTTTAAATCATTTAGTTCAAACATTATATGAAGATATTACACGTGGTTCGTTCCCGGCAAATAGACTACACTCAAGAACTTCGTATACAATTTGCTAGTGAGATGGAAATTGCATGCATGCCTCCAGCTCAAAATGAGCATTCGAAGTTGTGAGGTCTTGACCGCTCAAAGCGCAACGTTTTCAACGACGATTTCAAACAGTATTGAGTTTGCCCTCTTAAACACGGGTACACATAATATCTACGAATCTATAAATTAAAACAGGCAATTGGTACACAAATAAAAAATAAACTACTAAATAACTTTATACATAATCATCTTATAAATATATATATGAACAACAAAAAACAAATATTGGAATACCAAAAAAAAAATATTAACATTTACTTATATAGTCATTAGTGTTGTTTTTAAATGACTCCCTGTATACAAAAACATTTCCTTAAGAGTTCCACTATTTAATATTTATTTAATATCAATACCGTTAATATTATTATTCAAATAATTAATATTTAGCATGCTTACTGTTTAATTCAGATGCGAATCAATCGTTTCACCCAACTCTTATTAGGTGCTACGCCTGCCGCATTGCGTCACTCGACCATTCTGGTATTTAACTCTACACAGGCCGGTTAGTCGTTTCTGGAACTAATGTACACTTAAAAAAATACACAGCTAATTAACTTAACTGAATATATTATACATACCTATTTATCTTGATATTAAACATTAAACATTACATATTTAACCTTTGGGATTACTTGCATTTAATTTTCATATGGTAATAATTATTTTTTTAGGTTATAAAAAAATTTGACTCTTCGCAGTGAAAACTTAACCTATTGAATTCGTTATTTTCATGCAAAATCTAAGTAGAATCTATCCTATAGTAAGCGTGTCGAGCTGCATTTTAAAGCAAAGAATTTATACAAAATATACTTGGTCTGAAAAATTACACATAAAAAAATAATTAAGGCTAATACTTAATTAAAGTTCATTAAATACAATTTGTATTTCACAAATCCATTTATGTAAAATGTAACTGCCCATAAGTGCACCATTGTTGGTCTAAGGCCGAGGAGGCCTCCTCTTATAAATAAAGCTTGGAGCTTTTTCGTCACGGTACTACAGCGGTGCATAGCCTTCATGTGTCCTCACCATTATTTCCTTTTGCTTACCTATAATTCTCATTTACAGCAAAACATAAAATTAGAATATATTAAATACAAAAGCAAAAATAAAGCATTTTGTCGATTTTGAAATTTAAATTTATAAAGATGAATGATAAAGGAAGGACTGTGGGGACAGGATGTGTGGACCCTGCACCACCCTCCAGTCATGGAATGCGTCCCACTATATTTATTGAGACCAAAAATTTAGTTTTTAGTTGCAAAATTGATTGCAAATTAAATAAGCCCATTATTTATAATAAAATTATATTTCTCTCAATGTTATTCTTTGCAAAAAAAAATTTAATTTTTTATACAAAAATGCTTGATATTTGAACTGAAAAATCATTGAGTGACATTAAGGTTAAACTAAATAATGTTATTTCCGTAACCCATCCTTATTAATAATAAAAGAAAGTTATCTATTAAAGTGTTGTCAAGTATTTGTGCTGGTGTAATTAGATCAGAGTCGATATTAGCATTCTATCTTATATGAATAAAATATTGGTCGTCCTCTTTATCTCTACTAAACTACTCACTAAGTAAATGTATAAAAATGATATTAAAATATAATAAAAATCTTAAATTCCATATATTTGAAGCATGTAGCCATAATAAGAAATTATCTATCCTGATAAACGCTTCCGATGACACTTGTTTCAAATGTGGGTGATAGGGTATTATACCATCAGCTACATTAAGTTAAGTAGTGTATTTTTATGTAACATTTGATTCATGGAACATATAAAATTTAAAAAAAAAAGTTGCCAAATTAATACATGCATAATGTGTTTGTTTTTTGTTAAACAACCTGGAATAATAAAATCTCGACAAAGCAAGTCGGACCTTAATCATATTTGTCAAACTTCAAATGTCCTCTAGTATGAATATAGTAAACATCATGGTTAAATACAGAGAACTTTACCTTCAAAACTGAAGTCGAAATTTGCAATCAATGCCCAATGTAAATAAAACTACACGCTTCAACTGTATCTGAACTCGATCCGCTAAAATTATTTGACGGTAGTCGATTTTCTTAAGACAACTTAAGATCTTAATCAAAGATTGCGGGTCCGTATCCGGACAAGTTAAGATTACAGAATATTCTTGTGCTTATTTTGTGTTTAAAATTTATTTCATGCACAGCGTAAAAGAAAACATCGCATCTTTAGGAAACCTGCAAGTACCGGATGAAAATCTGCTATAAGTTTACCCAATAACCTAAATCGAAGTAACGTGGAAAACAAGGTAGTTTACTTTTTTTCTTTAAAAAGTAAAGTAACAAATTTTGGCATTTTTGTCTTTGTGAAAGCCAGCCTGGGCGTGCCAGTCAAAAAGTACTGTAATGAATTATTGTGTCGCTGTTTAGGATAAAACAGTGCAATTACAAACAAAATTAACAATAGTTCTCATGTTTGATGGAGCATTGATAATAGAGTCATCAAAATCATTGTCATCGTCATTGCCAGCCTGTGTCACTCCACTGCTGGTGCACATTAGAAACAGTTTATTATGTTGTATATTTTTTAGATATAGCTTAATATGCTGACGCAGTCGAAGAGAAAATTGTTGTCTAACGGTTTCCAAGCGAATGCTGCACAAACTAGTACCGATACACGAAAACTTTTTGTCAGATATTTGTAGGTTTCCAAAATATCTACGAAAAAGTCAGCGACAGCACGTATTATTTTTTATATATCACTAACAGCATTAATTTATTGTCCCATCTATATACATATTTATATGGGAAAGTACATATATATCAAAACAAATAACATATTAAATTCAAACATTGTGTCCTAATAAACAAAACACTGCATTTCCCATACTATTCTTATTTTAGTAATATAACGGGATATTTAAATAGCCCGTACAACGCTTTAGCACAGTACGGGTGAATTGATTGTAATTTTAAATACAAGCGTAGTAGTGACGGTTTCTTTGTTAACCCTTATACGAAAACAACATGGATTTGTCGTTGTTCGCCCTAATTTTGGCTTGATGAACGTCCAAAGGCCCCTCTGATTAATGACATGAGATAACGTTGGTTATCAACACTAATCCCACCGGTTTCTCCAGTCATAAAGAGCACAGTTGCTCATACTACGCCAACATTTTTTTTTCCTTTCCTTATGGCTTGCATCTACGCTAATTCAGTACAAAATATTCTGCCTATGTCGCATATGATAATTACGTAGGAAATTAATAATAAGCCCCGCCTGATTAAAAATTTAATAAAGAGGTTCTTATAAATTTCATATTTATAGTAAACTTTTTTTTCAGTAATTAAAATGTAAATATGTCAAAAAGGTCAATATGAAATGAAATAAATCACCCCCAAGCAATATTGAATGTTAAAGTTCATATTACGTAGATTTTAATGAAGGTTTCGTCATTTGAAATATTTATATTTGACACAAGAATTTATTTGTCATGCAGCTGAAAAATTAATAATCAAGTATTCAAACGTACGGTCTATGTCTTGATATAGCTTTAATTACTTACAAATACTTGTTTTGACCTACATTTCTAGAAATACTTTCGTAGCTATAGGCTCACGTGCCGCTATTAAAATTCAATTTCTGATTATATAACATTCTACACGCAAACTACTCAACGTGCTTTGGTTGGTGCAACGGTTACTTACTAGTGCTACGTACAGTCAACCTCAAACTTTGAGTAACAATTAATAAATATCACTGGTCATTGGTCAATTATTTGTACAACAGTGATACTTTCTTTTCCTTTTTTATTGTTTAAAGGGTGTATCATCATATTCAGCCCACATTTATCCACTGCTGGACATAGGCCCCCTCACAGGCGCACCAATTCTCCCGGTCCTGTGCTAGTCGCATCCATTGAGCACCCGCCATTTTCCTAAAATCGTCGGACCATCGGGCGGGTGGTCTGCCCACTTTGCACTGCCTTGCTTCTCTAGGCCACCACTCCGTGACGACTTTAATCCACCTTCCATCTTCTCGTCTGGCTAAGTGTCCTGGTGATACGCTTCCCATTATCTTCGACTTTCGTCTTTCGTCGGATTTCCGCGTTTGGTACACGATTTGGTACACGATAAGGTGTGTGAGCCATTATAATTGCGTGCACGAATATTGACAAAACATCTTAGATCTTAGACGATGTTAAGTCCTCCTGTCCCTTCTCAAAGATGACGAACAATCCACCACACTTATAACTGTATATTATATTATTGCGTAAGCTCAAGTAAACTCTCTATTTCCTCGCTTTCATAATCCAACGGGACTCTAAATCCGACACAACCGGTAGGAGCTTAGTCGTACAACCAATGGTTTTACGTGCTTTTCAAAATCGAGTGTGTTAATATTCTCGTGCATAGTCCGCTGCTTACGTGCTTTGTAAAACCTAATCGCAGCCACTGACATTGTCTCGACAGAACCATTAATAATAAATAATATTGATAATGAATAACTCATTTTTTTGTCTTTGAATACATATCAAAGTGATCAGCGGCCTTAGACGTTAAACACTAAACTATCGAGGCAGTGAACATTATTATTATTTACCAAATATTATTTTATCGTAAATATTAACCACGTATAATATTTACGATAAAATAATATTTGGTATAAACATCTATTATCTTAACATGACTGTACTTATTTGTACACGTACCTATACAATTTATTTTATGTTATTTCTCTTCGTATTACAACTTGTTATATAAATTATTCACACTCCTCAGATATTAGAATTTTATATCGGAATTTTCATTTCATGTTTTCAGAAATTTCAATAAAAATAATGTAGTTGATGTACGGTCAATTTCTAAAAATTCGCGCTGGCGTACGTAATGAAGTCCCGATCACAATATTACGATCAAGCGACGAGCGAGTGAAGATTCTATGTATTGATACAAATACACCTGTTGAATTATACAAGACAAATACACCAAACTTACTTGAGAGTTATTATTTCAAACAGGTGTGACGGTAATATTATTCTATAGAATTATCAGCAAAACAGTCGCTCTCGCTTCGCTCGGTTGTGCAAGTATGTTCGATGCTTTCTTTCATCCAATTAGTGCCCTCTGCTTGATGCGGGTGCTATTTAATTGTGAATAGAAGGGCTCGTATCCGCTCCTCTAATGAAGTGCCCACTTAGAAGTTTTTAAGAGAACTCAAAGAAGAGTAGACTTGCGACGGAGACTTAATCGATTAATTTACATGACAACATTATAAAGTGTGTCTTGAATGAGATGAGGTAAACACATTTCTACCCAAAACCAACGGTACATATGTAAAATACAATTGCAAAACTACTAGGGATGCTTACTATTTTTTTAGGTTTTGAAATTATTAAAAGTGTAAAAAACCAACATTTTTAACTGTTTAAATGGAGAGGTTCGTTCCCACATATGCGTCCACTGCTCCACCCGTTCAATGCTCGTAGCTTGGTGGAGCTCTCCTAGGGAAACGAGGTCGATCAAAATTAAAATCAAAATGTACTTTTTTCAAGTAGTACTATTTGAAAGTTGGCTTACTCCATTTTTATTAGTTATACAATACTTGTAAGGTAAAATTAGAAAGATATCATACACAAACATAAACTTCCTTTCTTGCTTTCAAGTTTGATCCTCTGCACTAGTTAAACGAGATCCGGAATTCAAATTATTATATTATAGTATTATTTATTTTTGTATTAATTTAAGAAAATAACCCATAATCGAAGAAGCGGATATTATAAAATTTATATTTTTGTTGGAAAAGAGCCCATTTAAAATTAATAATTGTCGTCACTCTAGCTTAACCTTTAGTAGAGTCATATTGTCAGACGTCTTAATTCGCACACATGCGTGGAAGTACCATCTTAACGCGGAGAGACGAATTACGCGACCGATTAAGGTGTCTGATTCCCCAAAATATTTTAAGTATGTGAAATCGTCATTCATTAACACAGGAGTAGTATCTTATAGCATAATACATTTAATGTTATATACTTATTTTAATTCCGACCGATGAGGATTTGAGGATTGCGCCCAAGAACTGCGCAAAACTTACAGTATCGACGTGGAGCTTAAAAGGCTCAATATCGATATTGTAGCATTACAAGAGACCAGAACTGAAGACGAAGGGTCTTTGCGTGAAGCTAACTACACTACTGGAAGGGCAAGAGTTCCTTGGAAACACGAGAGCATGGTGTAGGTTTCGCGGTTCGAAACCATCTCATCAACGCCATAGAGACACCTGTAGGTGTTTCCGAGCGGATTATGGTCTTGCGTATAAACACAAAAAGCGGCTTTGTCACGCTAATTTCCGCTTACGCACCGACGCTTAGTTCAAAACCTGAGACTAAGGATCAATTCTACGGCTAGCTCGATGAGACAGTGCGCAGGGTGAATTCAACTGACAGACTGCATATTTTGGGTGACTTTAATGCCCGCGTCAGTCAGGGCACATCAGCCTGGCCTGAATGCCTCAGTGCACACGGCATAGGCAAGCTTAATGACAACGGACAACGACTGTTGGAGTTTTACTCAAAGCACCAGCTGTGTGTTACCAACACCTTTTTTAAAGGCAAAATGATGCGGAAAGTCTCGTGGATGCACCCTCGATCTAAACACTGGCACCAATTAGACCTTGCTCTTACAAGAAGGAGGGATCTACGGGAAACGCTCCACACGCGGGCGTTTCACAGTGCCGATTGCGACACCGATCACAGCCTCGTTGCTACTAAAGTCCGAATTGTCCCTAGTAGAGTCCATTCTTCCAAGCCACTCGTTCGAAAAAAGATAAATCTTTTCAAGACTCGTCACATGGAACTAGTGGAGTCATTTGGGGAACTCGTCCGCGAAGAAGTTGCAACTTGGGTCAGTACGGCATCAGCGCGAGTCGAATGGGAAAAAGTCAAGCCTCTTCTCACTGACACTGCAGGCAAGGTTTTTGGCTATCAAAAGGCAAAATCTTACGACTGATTTCAAGAAAACGAGGAGCACTTACTTCCCTTGATTGACTCAAAACGCCAAGCCGCTTTAAATTTTCGCCTTAACCCTTGTGATGCGACGCGTGAAGATCTCACGAAGGCAAAAGCCTCACTCCAGCGTACGGAAGTCCACTACAGCATATGGCGGGGTGTACGCGGGCATCAAAAGAGCTCTTGGACCTACTCCAAAAAAGACGGCACCTCTCAAGGAAACCGACGGTTCTGTTATAACAGACAGCACCCGTCAGATGGCAAGATGGGTAGAATACTACAAGGGGCTCTACTCGTGCCCAGTGGATATTCAGCCAGAAACAGTGGAGCTTGTCCCGAATCTGGCAACTTGGCATGAGCTAGACGTTGCACCCACAGTAGAGGAACTTTATCTGGCCGTCAAGAAGCTCAAATGTGGAAAGAGCCCCGGAAAAGACGATGTTGTCACCGAAATCGTCAAGCTTGAGTTCCTCTTGCCCATCCTTCATAACCTGGCTAAGTGCTGGGAAGAAAACTACGTCCCTCAGGATATGCGAGATGCTAACATCGTCACTCTTTATAAAGGCAAAGGCGATCGTGGCGACTGCAACTGTTACCGCGGAATATCTCTTCTTAGCATCGTCGGTAAAGCCTTTGCCAGGGCCATTTTAGGCTAGATAACTACAAAGGCTCGCCGACCGCGTATACCCTGAGGCACAATGTAGTTTTTGGTCTTTTGTCTCCGTGAGCAGAGAAGGGTTGTACTCGGTTCTTGTCAGAATTGGATGCCCCCCAAAACTCGTAAGGATAGTACAATCATTCCACGAAGGTATGGAAGTCACCGTCCTGCACAATGGCAACACATCCACGCCATTCAACGTACGCCGTGGTGTTCGTTAAGGTTGTGCACTGGCCCCCACCTTGTTCGGAATATTCTTTTCGGTGCTTCTGAAGGTTGCTTTTGGAGATGAAAAGCAAGGCGTCCACTTACACACACGAACCGATGGTTGGCTGTACAACATCTCAATGCTCAAGTCCAAACGCCACAGGGAGGACCTATTTGTAGATAGTCTCCACTTCGCTGACGACGCTGCTTTCGTTGCTCATGACCAAGCTCAACTCCAGAGTCTAATGGACAAATTTGCCAGAGCGTGCGACCTCTTTTCAATGTCCATAAACTGCAAGAAGACCGTAATTTTAGCGCAAGGATGTTTAGAGCAACCAATCATCTTGCTTAACGGCGCACCTTTACAGGTGGTTAACAAATTTTGCTACCTTGGGTCGCATTTGTCGAGCAATCTCTCGCTTGATGCAGAGATCGACTTCCACATAGGCAAAGCAGCCTCTACGTTCGGGAGGCTCTGTACAAGGGCTTGGAATAACAGACACCATACGGTAAAAACGAAAATGCTTGTTTACCAATCATGTGTCTTAAGCACACTCTTATATGGAGCAGAAACGTGGACAACGTACGCAAAACAAGAACGCCGACTAAACACATTTCACTTGCGCTGTCTTCGGAACATTTTGGGCATCACATGGTAGGATCGCGTGACAAACGAGTCTGTTCTAGGCAAGGCACAGCTGCCTAGCATCATGGCCATTCTCAAAAAAACGGTTACTGGGACACGTGCATCGAATGGAGCAGACTCGTCTTCCAAGGCAAATACTACTGGGAGAGGTTGTGGATGCAAAGAAGTCTGTTGGGCGCTAAAGATTGCGCTAAGCGTGATATGGTTGCGTTTAACATCCCTAGCAATCGATGGGAGGAATTGGCAGAGGACCGTGCCAAGTGGCGACGCCTTATTCACGAAGGTCAATCAAAGCATGACAATGACTGGCTTAAATTACTAAAAGAAAAACGCACGCCTAGTGCGTTTTTCTTTTAGTGAGCGGGCTTCAAACCCCCGCCCATCTGGGGGCGCATACACTTGTCGGAAGTGCGGCCGAAGGATCCTCTCTCGCATTGGTCTTTTCAGTCATGAACGCAAGTGCCTTCGCGATGCCGCTTAAATCATCTGTCAAAGATGCAGAGGCCTAAAGTAATACATTTAATCATTGTGTGTTCTATCTGCAGTTGTACCAACTTACGCTTTACCCTTTTGTAAAAAGAAAAGTTATAAGTTAGATTATCGCGAACATGCCCTTAGCTAGGATGTTGATGTATCTCATTATTAATGAAGTTTCATTGCAAAAAGCTCGCAAAAAACCGCTAGATAGAACTTAAAATAAGAGAATATGTAAAGATCGATATTAAAATGAAAATTAGAAAATAAAATAAATATGTCGACGACGCATATGAAAATATGCGTCGTAAACATGCTCGGAATTATAAAAAAGCGCAAACAGAAAAAGCCTCGCGTCAATAGGAATGGAAAAAAAACATCAAATTCCAAGGCCGAACGAATGCGAGAACGATGAAAGCTTCAAAAAGAAAATGAAAAAATTGAAATTTTTCCCTTGCGGATATGTTCGATCTACGAATAAATTCTATTAATTTATTCATTCATTCATTCACCTTGGCCCGTGGATACTTAATACATAGACCTGACTAATCCTCTCTCCACTGCCTCGATACTCGGTCAATATTTATACCATCAAACTGACATTGAAAGTCTTGACGCATGTTAATACCGAAAGCTATGAGATAGTGCTAAGTGATACGCCTGAAGGTGCCTGAGACCACTTGTTAAGCATTATTATTAGCTACCACAGACCATTGATTTATATCAATTGTTAAATTTATTGCATAAGCAATAAATTTATAATTTATCAATTATGTAACGATAAATTATACTTCTCTTTGTAACCACTGTGTTATAGAGAAAATAATGATAATCAGAAGCTAAAATGTTACAAGTCTCAAACTTTAATACATTTAAAAAAAATAATAAGAATAAAACTGCTAACAAACACACAAACAATAAAACTTACAGTGAAAAATAGCAGTAAAACTAAATTTTTGTAAGCAAAAGTGTATTGCCCTGCAGCCTATCTACGAGTTGTAAATCAATGGAATGTTGCCTTCAAAGATGTCCGCAACGTGTATAAAAATGTTATTATTATTATTATTCTGTACAACCTTAACAAAACATTTACAAAAGTTTACAGCTATTATATTAAGGGAATTTAAAAATCAGTGTTTCTTACACAATTTAACTTAACTTTAAAATTTATTTGTTTTATTTTTGCAGTTAATCATATACTAGTAAAACTCCTTGGTAACCTTTGTATTATACATATATGTTTTGTGTTTTGATTAGTATTTTGATTTACTTATATATAAATCAGCTAATAAATTCTTGCTCATTCTTATATAAAATATTGACTCAATACTCGTGAAAACCTAGCAAGAATTATGCTTTAGTTTGACGGTAATATTTTAATAAGAAAATTCTTAAAATATTTAAGTTCAGATATTTTTTAATGCGAACGCGAGTCACGGAAGCCACGCGCGTCTTCTTATTAGGTACCAAGGAGCAGTAATCGTTAGATACTGTAATTATGCGCAATCACTTTGCTTGAATTGGATTTTTTTTTATTAATTCTTCAAAACTACTTCACTAAAATATAACCTATTAATTTGATTATTACGATTGATATTAAAATATCCAGAACCAATTGAATGAAAGAAATACAAATTACATCTTGGGTTAAAATTTCAGAAAGAAAACAAAATGGTTATATTTTATTTAAACATGAAATCGAAACGGTATATCTAATTCATATTCATTAAAGATACGTCTATGACACTTGAGGCTTTCTTAGGCTTCAAGGAGTCTTCGTAGATATTTGTAAGAGATGATTCTGCACTAGGCAGGCTTGATATGCTCCTGAATATAAGTGGAAGGTGATTGCATTCATATTTATCCTGGAATAATAAAAAGGCACAAATTATTCAAATCGAATATTATATACAATTTGTTTCAATGTACACTAGGAAATCTAAATCATTTCCATGTGAGCCGATGTGGTTTATTCATGACTTATCATGTTCTTAATTCTAATTAATAATTAATTTCCCATTTTATCGTTAAGAAACTTTCATGTGTAGTTTAAAAATCTATCAAATGAGTATCCAATAATCAGCAATAAAACGTGGTCGGATATGTTCCATGCCTTCTTTTAGTAAAGGTCCTTTATTTGTGTGGCAAAAAATCGAAACGAATACCTAGATAGCATTATAATTTTCAACGCGATTAAAAAAAAGTTAAGCTGACGAGCCAACTATACAGTCAACGCTAGTGGCATTAAATAAGACGATTAAGCCACCATAAGAGTTTAAACGCTGTTGCCTTAATACTGATAATGGTTCACTCAACTCAACAATACAATGTATTGCATGGTTGTAAAATATTTCATGGCCCCGTTACTATGACTACGGAGTTTTATTCTTAATTCGACCACGAAATATATAAAAAAGATTATTATTTATGAACTATATAAAAATAATAATGCGATGGATTTTTAAGCTCACTATTGTGATATCTTAAATTGAAAATTGTGGGGGACACTAAAGGATCCGAGTCCGTAGCACAGCAATTACGCATAGGCCCATATTATTAAAGCATTTGTCATGAGCGAGAATCGAACTCACAATCAACTTTCATTGCGCTAGGCCCTATTTTAGTAGCCCTAAAAATAGGGCCTTTTTGATGACTAGAAGGTTTTCACAAAATATATTATCTGCCTACAATGCCAAGTTAATTATGATAACAGAAAAATACGTCAAAAATTTAATAAAAAGATCTACCGTTAAATTTAATATTTATAATCTCGTAAATAAAATTTCTAACAATACTCCGTAAATTAAAACATTTTACGTATTCGATATTTAAAATTCGTAAATTATTTTCTGCGAACAGATAAAAAATCTTACACAGTATAAATAAAGGCCGTATAAAAGTTATTATATTTAGAAAAGTTTTTTTTTAAATAATTACTGCACTCTTATATATATTTTGTTGTTTACTTTTCAATTTCTGCACGTGTGACTATGGTGTCCTTTCAATCGATTTTGCTACGGCGGCTATTCTCAACTTACTAACTCCGAAGTGCAATTAAGTTTTATTTTTTATTTACACGACCCGGAGCTACTCCACGTTAATTAAGTGTCAAGAAAAGAAAATATTTATTTAGAATTATTCCAACATCTATATAATTGTAAATATTTTGTTTTGTATGTATTTACAACTCTCTCATAATGATAACATATTATATTACATATTACATGTAATATAATATGTTATGGAAATCTTTGGCCTTTGTCCAGCAGTGGACGTCTTTCGGCTGATATGATGATGATGATGATGTGTGTTCACATGTGTCAGAATTTCAGTGAAATTAGACACATGCAGGTTCGCTCACGATGTTTTTTTTTTCACCGTCAAGCACGAGATGAATTATAATCTCAAATTCAGCACATAAAAATTCAGTGCCCGGGTTTGAACCCACGATCATCGGTTAAGATTCACGCGCTCTAACTACAGGGCCATCTCAGCTTCATTCATGGAATGGAATGAAATATAATAATAATGAACAACAACAATAATATTTTATTTACATAAGCGAATGAAGCAATAAATAGCATTTACGAGAGAAACATCAGACGATAAAACATGCCATAAAATCTTTATCCATTTCTTGCAATTTAATCCGACCGAGAGCAGGAATTCCTAAGGGCTTAAATTGCGGCAATGCAATGATCCATTATAATATTAGGTAATTTATTTAACGACACTTCACCGTGTAGAGTAAGTTACTGATTCCAATAATGAGTTAAATCTGTGTACTCGTAAAAATAATAATAATATCTTTATTTTTCAGGCATCAAGGCCCATACTTTTGGTACACGATTATTACACATTAAATACATTCAAATGACACATTATTAACATTACATAACATACAATAATAATTAGTCATTAGTATCACAGTCACAATCACAAAAATAGTAATTAAAATATATAATCATTAGTAATTAACTAATTAATGACATAAAAAATAAAAACAAATAATATAAATATATGATGAGATTAAATAAAATTGATCATATATGAGGCACGTAAACCAGAGTATTACACAGACTTCTGGATCATCAGCCTCATCACATAACCGTTCACATCATTCGCAATAATCTTTAGGATAGTTGGGACTGTCTGTGATTTTAAGTATCAAAGATGCAGATTTTTTCCTCATACTATATAATATGTTACCTCATTGATTATATTATATTTGTGATTAATAATGTCCTCCAGGCCGATTTCGGTCACGGCGGCCAATCTCAAGAGAGATTAGCCAACTGCGCAGGAGATATTGTAGTGCAAAATTGTGGGCGCAAACACAGGTGCACTCTCTATTCCCTAACTCTCATAATCCGATGGGACAGCAAACCGACACGACCGGAAAAAGTTCAGGCGCAGGACCAACGGCTTTACGTGCTTTCCGAAATACGGGAGTGTACACACTTCAACTTCCAGACTCCGGGCTGTTACAGAGAATTTTGTAACAGAAAAACCCAATAACTTTTTATTGGCCCGACCTAGGAATTGAACCCAGGACCTCTGGGTCTGCGGCCTTACATCAAGCCACTAGACCAACGAGGCAGTCTGATTTGTGATTAACAAAGAGAGAAACCGAAATCAACATTATATAATTATTCCTTTCATTATAGTGAAGAGTTTCATTACTAAAATATGTTTACAATCAATTGTTTCGTTTAATTCGACTACAATTTATTTTATTTTATTTGCAAACTAATAATCCCGCATTCTACTAAATACGATAATTATCTATCATTATATAAATATGATGAAGAAAATAGCTACATTCATCTTCCTTTCCCTCTGCTACTCAAAGGCTTCATCTCCTTTTGAGGAGAAGATTTGGAGCTTATTCCTTCACGCTGCTCCAATTTGGCAGATTTTCATCCAAATCTTACCGATGTATGAGACAAATAACATAAATTAAGCACATTAAAATTCAGCGGGCTTGCCTGGGCTTAGACCTGACGGTTAGTTCATGTATTCTAATCATGTCGCCATCTCGTCTCTGACCATGCTTGAGTATAATGGAAATTTTCAGGACGGCTACGAAACCATGTCTTATTAATTTCCGCCCAAACATAAAAAAGTAGCCATCACAAGATGGAGCACGTCGTACGTATACGATACGTTCTCAGACAGGGGTATCAAAATTCTCAATGGGAAATCAACCAAGCAGTCATAAAAACAGAGTCAAACCTAAGATCAGATTTTTAGATAACGTCGAAATATTTTTTCTAAAAGTTTAAATTGAAGACCCAAAGCCAGAAAATACATCGACCAATAGAAGAGACCTGTGCTTTTTTTTTCAGCCTTTTGCCGTCCACTGCTGGACGAAAGCCTCCCCCATAGAACGCCAACCATCCCGATCTTGGGCAGTCCGCATCCATCCCGAACCTGCCACCTTTTTTAAATCATCGGCCCATCTTGTCACAGGGCGTCGTACACTACGTTTGCCTAAGCCTTCTCCTCTCCCTTTTTGAGGAGAAGGGGAGAAGGTTTGGAGCTTATTCCAACACGTTGCTCCAATGCGGGTTGGTAGAATACACATGTGTCATAATTTCAATGAAATTAGACACATGCAGGTTTCCTCACGATGTTTTCCTTCACCGTAAAGCACGAGATGAATTATAATCATAAATTAAGCACATGAAAATTCAGTGGTGCTTGCCCGGGTTTGAACCCACGATCATCGGTTAAATTCACGCGTTCTTACCACTGGGCCATCTCGGCTCTCTATTACTACATTACTAAATCCATACTTGAATTTGAAACTTAAAAAATTTAAATCCACATTAAATTACTTATATATATATATATATATATTATAAACAAATATTTAGTTAAATATTTGTTTATCTAATTTTCATTGATTCACTGATAACGTTATTATATACAAACTATATACATGCAATCTAAATATCTTTACTTAAATACTTACATCCAAAATCATACAATCGTGTCGACATTGTCTGCTGTGTGTAATCTCATCGAAGTTTCTTCTCTTCTTACGATCATCTATATCGGGAGGACCATACTTAAAGTTACTTTTAAAAACTCCTACTATATTCTGCAAAAAAAAAGTACAATTATACTATACATACATAAAAACTAACATCAACACTACAAGCCCTTACACACCCAAATAAAAAACATTTAAAACTCAACTATAAAAAGTTGTACTTTCATATTTTAAATAAGATTAGCTGGTTTTAATATTTAATGTTGAATACTGACTTTCGGATATTCAAAATAGAAAAACTAACAGTATGAAAAATAAAACACTACCAACTTGAGAAGAACCGACTTAGAAGCTCAGTGGAATTTAATTTTAACTTTATTCGCTCATAACTTTTTAATATACATCCGTAATTGTGTATATTCTTATAAATAATATGTGGTAAAAAATCACGTATTATTTATGTAAGAGTATATAACAAAAAAATGTGTTAAAAAGGGACGACTTGTACTTGATTTGTCGAATCGTAGAGTTCGCAGAAAAACTTCGAGCGTTTTGAGATGGCTTACACAATAGTTTTAATACAAATGTAGTGTGTTGTTCAATAAAAATCTAATTTCGTTTTCCTATTGCTATATGCTAGTAATTATTTTCCAAATTATTTTCCTCTTCAAAGTTTTTGATGGCGTGAACCGATATTAATAATATTTCCTGTTTTACGCTTACTACATTACTCAATGTTAGAATCAATCAACAAACCCATGAAAAAATTACATGATGCAAAGATTATGTAACAAAAAAACCATTAGAATTTAAACCTTAGATTTTTCCATGTAGAATATGTGTGACAAAATAATAAATAAAAAGAATAAGGACGGCAGTAATATAATGTGAGTATGAGGGGCGTGATATGCAATATAAATTGTTTCTTTAATGTCACGTGACATAAAATATTTCTCTTCATCATGTTATAATGGACCGTTAAATAGATATACGAGTAATTAATAATACATATTAATTTTGTTACAAGCTAATTAGTCATTATAAATTATTGAAACACCCCAAGTGATGTACAATTTAACTAATTGCAAAATAATAATTGAGAATTTCAACATACTTATTTTAATTATAAATGCGAAAATAAGTTGGTTTATTTGTGTGTTAGTTACGTTTTCACTTCCTACTGAAACGATTGTTACGAAATTTTGCATACACATTATCATGGGTACAAACTTCTTATTAAAAACTAACTATTTAATAAAGATGTTCCACGCTCGTGCTAGTTGAGTTCATGTTGAGAAATTAAGACTAGCAACTCGAAGACAGTGACTTACAACCAGTGCCTCCGTAATCCTTCCACAAACCAACAGCCTATGTATGTCCCACTGCTGGGCTAAAGGCCTCCTCTCCCTTTGAGGAGAAAGTTTGGAGTTTATTCCACCACGCTGCTCCAGTACAGGTTGGCGGAATACACATTTGGCAGAATTTCAGTGAAATAAGACACATGCAGGTTTCCTCACGATGTTTTCCTTCACCGTAAAGCACGATATGAATTATAATCACAAATTAAGCACATGAAAATTCAGTGGCATTTGCCCGGGTTTGGACCCACTGGACCATTTCAGCCCTCACAAGCCTATAATGGTAATGAGTTAACGGAAAGTCTACCGGTCTTAAAGTACTAGCCTAGGTTTTTACCAAAGTGGCTGAAATTTGATATATAATGTAAATTACTTAACGAACTGGTGTCCTTATCTTAATTGACGTAATATAAAAGCAAATAGGTATCAGAATATAATCATTTTATACTAAAATGATACTAATACATTTGATACACTAATACCTATTACGATAGTACTCAATTTTCCACTGGTCTTATCAGTTATCGTAAGCCTGAATAGGAACTGGGATACCTGATTTGTTTGCGTTCCTAAATGAAAAATAAATATTTAATATTGCTGCAGTGATCTCATTTAATATTTAATATAATTATGAGGACACATATTTTGAATATAAATGAAAAATACAGGTGAATTCAAAATATTTGTCCTTAATCAACATTTAGCCTAATACCTACAATAAATTAAGTAGAATATATGAATTATACGAATTCCAATATAATTCGTGGAGTGGTATTTGCGCGGTGCATTCATAAATGAACGGGCATTCTCCGGACTTGTGCTTTTGAATTTTTTATATTTAATTCAATTAGGTGAAAAAACATGCATTATTTTCACTGATATTATGTTCACTTCAAACGACGGAGCGGATTCTACTGAAATTTAACACACTGTATAAACAAGAGAAACAAAGAAAAGTTGTTAAACTAAGATTCCGTCTCTACAATATCAGTTCATTCTTCCTTAGGTAAGAAGCGAATACTTCTGTAATAAAATACTCGTAAATTCTTTCACCTTTGTTATTTAATAAATTCAGACTTGGGCAAAATGTAATCAGATTCACGATTAATGGTAACAACGTTTAATCATCAATCGTAATGTATATATATATAAAGTTATACCTTATATAGATAGTTGGAAAGCTATTGAATTTCGTAACAGTTCTTCTTAGTTTAATATATAATAATATATATGTATAACCTTCTCCTCAAAAAAGAAGAGGAGGCCTTTAACCCAGCAGTGGGCTGTTACGGGTATATGTATAATATCCTGGGACATTATTCACAAACGGCCATCTGATCCCGAACTAAGCAGAGCTTGTACTATGGAGACCACAACAGGTATACTACATATACTACTTTTCTTTTGTAAATACAAACTTATATAAATAATTACACCCAGACTCAGGACAAACAGTTCATGTACAGAAATGTCTGTCCTGGGTGGGAATCGAACCCTCAACCTTCGGCGTGAAAGGCAAGTATCTACCAATCACGCCAACCGGCCCGTCAATGTACAATGAATGTACAATCCTAACTATACAATAAGTGGATTGATGATGGTTTACTCCGCCCATAGACAATGACTAATTATAATTAATTATATATTATATATAATTAATAATTATTGTTATTAATATATAATACACAGCTCGGCTAGTTGTCTTAAATAGATTAAATAGACATGTCTTTTACAGATATAGAAATATTATAGACAAATAAACTTTAAAAACACATTCATAAACTTACATTTTGCAAAATATACTTAGCTATCACTTTTGCTTGAATAATGATAACTGTAATGAGAGTTAAGAACATCCACAACAAAGCCGCAATCTTTTGCGATGCGTCCTTCAACTTGTTCATGTCTTTCAATTTATTGAATACAGTCGTCTGTAAATAAAAAATTCAATAAATACTCAAACGATAGCAAAACCTGCAATGTAGAAATTAGTTAAACTTTTTTGCCCCATACTCGTATGATAATAATTAAAGTGGCAGAGATGCTTCGATTTTTTAAAATAAACGCAATATTTTTTTTTATTCTCAAAAATTAGGACTTTACAGCACTTGTTCAAAGTTCTTTAAAGTGCATCCAAAATAAAGAATCAAAGAGAAAGAGTTGAAAAAACACGGTTAAATCTCGAAGAATCGAGTCTACCCTGTGTGCGTTTACAAAACATGTGTGTTTTCCTGGTACATATCACTGTAAATATGAAATCACTATGAATTCTTCAAAAACTTTACGATATATAATGTGAGCCGTTTTCCTTATCGGTAAAACGACTAAGAAAGCATGTGACAAAAATATTTTACGAATCGATCTCAGGCAAAAACAGTTATTTAAGTGTGTCGTGAATATGACAAACTATGCAATGTGTCTATATATGGCGCTATCACTGATATATTTTTCGATACTTTGCTAAAGTACAAGCTATTTGGCATATTTGGCAAATAATAATAATTTAACTTTGTTTAACTTGTTTCTATGTTTTTTTGTTTATTTTTTTTTTAACAAACATTTCATTTTATAATTAGTATATTTAAATTAGAAATGATGATTTCTGATATCCTCTTTTTAAGCTCAAGTACATCTATAAATATTTGGGCACCTTAACGACCGAGCTTCGTTCGGCTTTAATAATTAGTTATAAATGAACAAGCCTTGTACCCAGTGCGATCGGCAATATTATTCCAATCAACAGCCAATCGTTGTCCACTGCTGAACATAGGCCTCTCCCAAGGTGCGCCAAAGCTCCCTATCCTCCGCCTTCCGCATCCAGTTGGTGCCCGCCACCTTCTTAAGGTCGTCGGTCCACCTGGCTGGAGGGCGCCCTACGCTGCGCTTGCCGATTCGCGGTCTCCACTCTAGGACTCGTCTGCTCCAACGGCCATCGGTCCTACGACATACGTGACCAGCCCACTGCCACTTCAGCCTGCTAATTTTGCAAGCTATGTCGGTGACTCCGGTTCTTTTCCGGATAATCTCATTTCTGATCTTATCCTTCAAAGATACTCCGAGCATAGCTCGCTCCATAGCACGCTGAGCGACTTTGAATTTGTGGACTAGTCCCGCAGTTAGTGTCCACGTTTCGGCACCGTATGTCATGGCAGGTAAGACGCATTGGTTGAAGACTTTCGTCTTCAAACATTGCGGTATAGACGACTTGAGGACTTGACGAAGGTTGCCAAATGCTGCCCATCCCAAGCGAATTCTTCGATCGGCTTCCTTCTCGAAGTTGTTCCTACCGACTTGTATTATCTGTCCTAGGTAGGTATATTCACTAACAACTTCGAGAGGTTTCCCCTCGACGTATATCGGTCCCGGCACGACATGCCTATTGAACATGACCTTGGTCTTGTCCAAGTTCATACCGAGACCGACACACCGGGAAGACTCGCCTAGGCTACGCAGCATTTCGGTGAGTTGTTCCAGCGACTCTGCTATGATGACGATATCGTCGGCAAATCGAAGGTGTGAGATGTACTCGCCGTTTACATTGACTCCATACATAGTCCAATCCAGCGTTTTGAAAACGTCTTCCAACGCGTTGGTGAACAGTTTCGGGGATATTACATCCCCCTGTCTCACCCCTCTGCGCAGTTGGATCGCCTTCGTCTTACAGTCCTGGATGTGGACAGTCATTGTAGCGGCGTTGTACAGACATCTCAGTACCTCGATATATCTCCAATCGATATGACATCTCTGCAATGAGTCGAGCACTGCCCAGGTTTCGATGGAGTCGAAGGCTTTCTCGTAGTCCACGAATGCCATACACAGCGGCTGATTGTACTCTTCGGTCTTCTGCACAATCTGCCGAACAGTATGGATGTGGTCCACGGTGCTGTAGCCTGATCGAAAGCCGGCTTGCTCTGGGGGCTGGAACTCGTCAAGTCGTCTGGCGAGACGGTTCGTGACGACTCTTGAGAACAGCTTATACACGTGACTCAGGAGGGAGATTGGTCTGTAGTTTTTCAAGAGGGTTTTATCACCTTTCTTGAAAAACAGTACCACCTCACTCCCGCTCCACGTTTCCGGGGTCTTGCCATGTTGGATGACGGAATTAAAGAGGCTTGCTAGCTCTTTCAGGACCGGAGTCCCGCCTGCCTTAAGCAACTCTGTTGTGATTCCGTCATCTCCCGGAGCTTTGTTGTTTTTAAGCTGTTCTAGAGCCGCCCTAATCTCTCCTTGGTCAACGACCGGGAGCTCCTCGGAGTAATGGCGCATAAGAGGGGCGCGCTGGTCTTCAATACTGATTCCCACGGGTTTATCCGATCTTGAAGAGAACAACTGCCCATAAAACCTCTCTACTTCTCCGATAATCTCAGGCCTAGAGGAAACGACCCCACCATTTTCAGTTTTAAGTTTTGTCAGACGCGGCCTCCCAAACTTGCGAGTGAACACTTTCGATCCCCGATTTTGCTCAATCGCAGCCTTGATGGCACGGGTATTGGAGCGTCGGAGATCGCGTCGCGTCAGCGTTTTTATTGTTCGGTTTAAGGCCTTATCTGACAAAAACGATGGTAGTTCTCGTCGTTTTCTCATGAGCTCGAGTGTCTCAGCAGAGAGTTTTGGTGCGTTGTCTCTTCTCTGTGGCGGAAAACACTTGCGGGATGTGTTTTGCAGTATTTTGACCAGCGTGTCGGTTCTCTCATCAATGCTGCTTATGGTTTCCAACGCGGTGAATTGATTTTGAAGTTCCATTTGGAACTTTTCGGAGCCTTGAGCAGCTTGGAGCATGGTAGGTCGGAGAGTAGACCTCATCATTCTCGATCTTTCGGCTTTTAAGTTGATATTTAGAGTGCCTCGAACCAAGCGGTGATCACTTCCGGTATTAAACCTGTTGATCACTGAAACATCTCTAAATATGTGCCTTTTATTCGAAATGATAAAGTCTATCTCGTTCCTTGTCACGTTATCGGGGCTTCGCCAGGTCCACCTCCTCTGAGGCTTTTTTTGAAAGAAAGAATTCATCAAAAAAAGCCCCTGCGCTTCGAGAAAGTTTACCAGCATTTGCCCCCTGTGATTTCTGCAGCCCAAGCCGTAAGGTCCGACTTTCGATTCACCGCTATCTTGTACTCCCACTTTAGCATTAAAGTCTCCCATAACAACATTGTAGTGGGCCCTCGAGGTGTTGTTGAGGGCCTTTGCGATGTCCTCGTACATCGCTTCGACCACATCATCAGAGTATGTCGAAGTTGGCGCATATACCTGTACAACCTTCAGGGAGTACCTGTCGGAAAGTTTTAGGACAAGGTACGCTACCCGGTTCGACACACTACTGATTTCCACAATGCTGCTAATGAGATCCTTTTTGACTAGAAAACCGACACCACCCTGGGAGAGGTTATCACCTTCGCGGAAGTAGAGTAAGTTACCGGACTCTAGAGTTATCGTGTCCTCCCCCTGTCTTCGGACTTCAGATAACCCCAGTATATGCCAGTTTATATGACTTAACTCTACTTCTAATTCGGCGAGGTGATGGTCCAGCCTCATCGAGCGTCCATTATACGTTGCCATTTTCAGTCGTTTTATACGGTAGCCTGCCGTGAACCGGTGATTCTTAGCACCCCCTGCCCTGCCGATACCGCGACCGCTACCTTGGTCGGGCCTAGCGGGCTTGCCGGTAACTGGGGGCCTTTTTTTGGGCGCATCTGCCATTAAGGGAGGGGTTTGCCCATACTCGCCGCGCTGGGCAGGCGTGTTGGCGAGCGCAGTACGGGGTAAGATGTTTATGGGAGGGGGGACGCTGCTGCCCATCCCCCCTTTTCCCCGTCCCTCAGTCGCCTCTTACGACACCCACGGGATGAGATTGGGGGAGTACTATTCTAAGCCGGTACTCCACGGCAAATTATTATTCCAATCAACGATTATATAGAAACCCAACAATTTTATTTTTAAGTATTAAAATTTACTTTGGTTACTTTTACTAAAATGAGGGTTGGGTGCATTGACCGAACCCTCATTTTAGTTCGGTCACAAAAATTGTTAATCTAATTATGTTAAATTTTACATATTTAAGAGACACCAATGAGGTTGGCTTTGTTTAGATAACTTTAGCCTAAACAATTTCATTACCTAAAGCGACCGTCAGTTTTTTATTTAATATCTTAATTACAATAACAACAAACAATTAAATGTACCGAATGAAAAAGCAAAGTTCAACTTGTTGGTGAACTTTAGACTATAATTAAGGAGCGGATACTTCAAAATCACGTCACCGATAAATGAATTAAAAATATTTAATAATAGTAACACTTCTGTACAGTCAGTACTAAAGGTAATGTATACACATTATTTTTATTATTCTTTCTTCAATGTATGAATTTAATGTTTTCAAAAGAAAGTTATATACCAATACATGAGCTTATACACATAAAATCAGTAAAGTACAGAAAATAATAGTTTTACTAAATAGCAGGTAGTATAATAAAAATTATGTAAGATCAATATATATAAACCAGGAAGGAAAATTATAAAGGCACCTACAAAAGTCTGTGTAGAAAAAAATACACCTTATTTTAATTAAATTATTAATTAAAATAAGGTGGTGGAGATAAGGAAATGTTAAGTTTCATGATCTCTTGTATATACAACATTTTAACAGTAGCGCTTTAAATCATTTAATAATAAGGTGTAATAAGCACATCACTTAATTAAAAAAAACACTTCAATTCAGTTCTAAAATAAAATATAAATTGCGAAGTAGCTTATTATGCAAGCTAACGCAACCTGAGTTTTCAGTACTCGTATGAAAGCTCCATTCAAACTGTATACAAAACAGTTTCCTACTTTAATTTCCTGTATCAAACTCCTCAGCCTATGATGGCCTGGTACTAGTCAGTAGCGCGTATAAAAAATACTTTACAAAAAGAGAGAAATTCTCATTCACCCTCTGAACTTAGTCATCACGAGATTTATTCACAAAAATAATAAAAAAATGTATAAAAAATAAAAATGAAAATACATTTTATTTTCATGGATATATCTCCTAACATTATTTGTTTTAAGTAAATAAAAGAAATGCAGTCAAAGAAAATGCGGTAATGAAAGTTTTTACTTCGCCATGTAATTTTATCTTTTTGAATTTTACAAATAAAATTAACCGTTGTTTGTGAAATATAAGAAATATTTATTTAACATCACGAATTTATGTTATTTTGGCACACAAAATGAATACCAACGTCAACACAGGGAAGATAGTGAATGGTAGTTATTACAGTAGTCTGTAGCCTGCATGAATAGGTATCACCCACTCGTCGCACTACTGGCTAATATTAGTAATTTGTATTGTTGTATTTAGGTTTGGTCGGTTAGTGGGCGAGTTTATTTTGATCTAATCAGTCTTTCAGAAATTAGAGTTATATTTTCGAGCTCCAATTAAATTAAACCGGAATATAAAATACAAATATGTTTAGAAATTAAGTAACTCGCTATATAGTAAGCACTATTAAAAATAAGCAATTTGTATTTCTTAGTCTTAATCCATGATATAATATGAATAAATATGAATATTTTTAACCATATGTACCAACCATATATTATTTTATCCTGCACCTGCTATGAAGTCCAGACCAATTTACAAAATTTCATTCAATACAAAGAAATAGAAAAAATCACCTATATCATGCGTAAATAATGACATTACCATTTCAGTTAATAACGTTTAATTAAATCAATACAATATTCACTTTTACGAGAATACAAAAACAATATGCTTTCGTTCTATTTAGCGTTGCATACCAACATATAGACTTGTGAGACTCACCCATATAACAATAGGCATCATCACCCAAATACACTTCCAAAATTGCGTTGGCTTAAAACCGAGCCAGAAATGTATATCAGTCGAGTATCTTTGAACTCCATACAGCCACATGACAATAGCGACCTTCATACCACCCAAGTATAGACAGCACGTGTTCAGCCCGTACATAATGCCCACCATTTTCTGTGTTGTCAACTGCAATAGAAACTTTAATAAATAAATAAATATATATATATATATATCTTCGTTGCATATTTGATAATTTTAGCGGTAATGTTGCATAATTATCAATTTCCGACATATCACGATCATGTTCTACGGTAAATTAATAAAAGGCAAATTTCGGGTTTCTGTATACATATCCGATAGCTTGTTTTAATAAATATATTTTCTCTTGCAAAACAGTTTATTTAAAAAAACATATGAGCAATATTTTCCATAAGCAGCATATTTACACAATATTTATGTCTTTCAGTCTTTTATTTTGCGTTATACAGTGTTTAAATTATAATGAAAGCATATATTTTAATTAATGACGCTTCGAATAGATCACTGATTCGAAACAATTGCATTTGTATTCGTTTAATTATAAACAACATTAGTATAAATTTCTCTATTCTTCGAGTAATTAGTGCGTCTGACAAACAAATGAAATATTTGTCAGAGCAGTCAGCGTTTTGCCAGCGTTAGCTGGCATAGTTTTGCATTGACGAAAATTATGAAAGCGTTTTTTGGTTACAAAGCGACAATGTGACATAATATAATTAAGTCAATTAATTGGTAGACTAATTAAGATCCTGATTCCACATCAACGGATATTTCAAATAAATAATTGATGATTTAAACCTGAGGATAAAGTTCCAAAAAGCCCATATGTCCAATTAATTTGGAATTTTCTGTACCCTTTTATTTTGCCTAGCTTATCACGAATATCGTGTAATGAAAGTATACAAAAGTTTTCGTTTTCAAGAACTGATATAAAAGATTTTTTATTTTATTTTTAGGAATTATTTTATTATTTTATGTATATTAACCCATTCATAAAACCAATTTGTGTAAGAAAAAAATGGTTAAAAATATACAAGGACAATTTTTTCTTTGTTGACTACAATTTTTGAGGGCAATAATTTTCTTTAAGAAGAACAAATTTATCCTCAGCAGTAGGACAAATACATAATATTACCTATTTTTTTATCTTATACTAGACTGGCCCAGTCACCTGACGTCAATTCCACTTATGAATGCTTCTGCTGTTTGGTAAGCTTTCCGTAATCATAAACAGTTTATAGTACTAAACTGTAATATGAGTTTATGATAGTGTTTGGGTGCTTTGAAACGCAAACTAGCTGGCTCATACCTACTACGTTTATGAGGGATTTAACACAGGAGATTATATAAAGCTTATAAATTATTTAAGGTAAAGAATATTTTTAAATACAAAATTCGAAATCATTCGTTTTTTTCGATTATTTTCGAAAGCAATCTCACGGATGCTTTGAACTAGCGAGCTTGTTCGTTATTCATTAACACGTTACCTTTTTTTTTTTTTTTTAAGGAAGGCGGACGAGCATATGGGCCACCTGATGGTAAGTGGTCACCAACGCTCTTAGACATTGGCATTGTAAGAAATGTCAACCATCGCTTACATATCCAATGCGCCACCAACCTTGGGAACTAAGATTTTATGTCCCTTGTGCCTGTAATTACACTGGCTCACTCACCCTTCAAACCGGAACACAACAATATCAAGTATTGCTGTTTTGCGATAGAATATCTGATGAGTGGGTGGTACCTACCCAGACGAGCTTGCACAAAGCCCTACCACCAGTGAACCTTGTCACATCGCTGAACAGTGGCATATCAGTGTGATGTGAAAAAAACGAAAAACGGATATCACCGAAATTATGACACTTATCGGATTTGAATAAAATTTAGTATGTACAAGTTGGTTTGAACGTTGACAAATACTATTTTTATTTCGGTAACATGTTCGTTTTCCCTGTACGATTCAGGACTGATATGTTATTTTGCAATTCACGGAGCGACAAATAAAACCAATGAAATATCAAGTAAATTTTCAGGAACTCCTACATCTCAAAGATTGAGGATTTAGCTTAAAATTGTTATTTGTTTTAATAAGTATTTGTACTTTGTAACAATTAAACTAAATGACGCGTGTCATTATTCTTTCCTTTCTTTTTAACAATAAAAACAATTATAGTAGTTACAGAATTACCTACCATATTATTACAATGCAAGCTTTTTCGCGAAATGGAATGCGTTGTAACAGATATGTACTGAGTTATATATTTAGTTAGTTTGAATACCTATTAAATTGATATTTTAAAAACCTCGAATTTTTATTTTTTGAAAATATCATATCAATCATACAAATTTATGAAAACTACTCGCTCAATTACTATGAAAAATCCAAACAAACTATTTAAACACATTCAACAAATCAGAAGTTGCATCTAGAATTAATTAAACTTTACCTTTCTGTCCATCAAGAAAACATTTCAAGGTATATATGCAACTTTTTAACTAAAATTAAACTGTCAGGTTGGTCTAGTGGTTAGGCGCCAGAGTAAAACGCTGGAGAGGTGGGTTCGAACCCCACACCTGACACACGATCTAAAGCTCTAGTCTACTTTTGTTTTTTTTTTACATTTTTTTATGTACTTTTTAAAACCCATGCCGGCTTCGTATTTTTATTACTATTTTTAATGCCCTGCGTATTATTTCATGCGTTTATATGAAAACTTTAGTTTATTAAAATTACTGGTTCGAATTGCAGTGTTAACAATATTTACTAACAGGAACTGTTTAAAATTAATATTTATTTTGATAAGTATTTTATACTTTGTAGCAATTAAACAAATTAATAGGTATCATTATTTACCTTTTCATTTTACATTACAGTTAACAAAAATTACACTGGTTATATTGAGTTATTCATAAAACATAAGTATATATCATTGACTGTTTTGTAAGCATTTTGGATATTTTATGATAACTCCTAACATATATATATTGGAACTAGCTGAGTCGTGCCCACTTCGTTGGGCGGTAAGTTTACTTATTTTTCAGTTTACTTATTTTTCAGTTTACTTATTTTGATAAGAATTCATAATTATTGATAATGTGACCAATAAACATGACCTAATGATTTTAATTATTTTTTTAATATAAAAAATTACTTTTTGTGACTTAAATATAAAAGTTAGACACATGCTGTAACTGACTTTTTTGTAGGCATTATTAAGCTTTACACATTTTATCTAGAACTAAATCATATATCTCTTATCGTTAAGGCAGTGTCTGTAAGAAACGTTTTCGTTCGACAGTTTTTTCTCCGACTTACTTTGTAAATCCGACTACCACGTAAATGCCTTTTCATTTTTCGAGTTAATATATAGCCACATGACATATGACACTCACAAATAATTTCTTTCTATTGGCAAAATCAGTGCAGTAGATAAGATTACCCCCTACAACCTCACAAACTTTACCTCTTTATAATATTAGTATGGATTATAAGGTTAAAGGATAACTATGTTCTTACATTAAAACTCAATATAATAAACATATATATTTATGTATTATACATTAACGACATATCGGTTTTAAAAAGCATTGAAATATTTTTCAATATTTTGGACTAAGATTTAAACGATAAAAATGGAATGGTAAGTTATCCTAACGCTATCACGAATCTTTTTTTGAATATTTCATAACGAACTTCTCAGCCATACATTACTTTCATGTAACTTTAACTATTGACGCAGCGTACGACTGGCAAGCCGTCGAGGTGAACGACTTTTCCCATCTTAGTAGACGAAGATGATCATTAATTTAGCAAATTATTATGTATTGTATATTATATATAGATAAAATTAAGCGTGTGCGTCCACGTATGTCCGTCCTATGACTATAAAATAAATATATATTTGTATTTTCCGAGTATAACCGAAATAAACAAACAAAACAAATCAAAATTTACATTTTATTTGATGATTTACAACAATTGGATCGATTTTCAAATACCTGAAATATTATATACATTTTATACAATACCTATTCCAATAATTTTAAATTTTTACGTTAAAATTAATAATTACAGCAACTTTTAAATACAGTCTTTGAACAAATATTTTTATTTAAGCAGGAGTTTAGTACAATTGAAGTGACATTATAATAATAATAATAATAATAATAATAATATCCTGGGACATTTTTCAAACACGGCCATCTGATCTCAAATTAAGCTTATACAGAGCTTGTTCTATGGAGACCAGACAACTGATATACTACACATACTATTTTTCTTTTATAAATACATACTTATATAGATAATTACACCCAACTCAGGACATATAGACAAACTAATAGGATATATAGATAAACTCAGGACAAATAGACATGTTCATGCACACAAATGTCCATCCTAGGTGGGTATCGAACCCACAACCTTCGGCGTGAAAGGCAAGCATCCACGAACCACACCAACCAGCTCGTCAATTCTAATACAGTTTTAACAATATATTAATATACAGTAGGCCAAAACTAAAAAAATATCGACCTAAGTTATTGTGTATGTTTAATACATAATAAAAACAAATTTTAAATTCAGATAGGCCACAAAAATAGCAAATGTAAGATGACTGTTATTGACTCAACAATCTTCGCTCAGCGTAACTGAGGGCGGGCTCCCCTGCAATCGCACCGCCGACCACTTCAATAATTATATTTGTCGGGCAAAAGTATTTATTTTACGATAACTCTTATTTATATACATTTTAATTTTATAATGGAACGGGCAAGTTTGTTCTTAGTTAAAAACATATAGGAACACAATATAGGAAAAAAATGTTTTACATATATTTCATTATTTTGACCAAAATAATAAAAAACTATTTCTAGTAAAGCCTTTATATAAAAAATATATATATATATATAATAAAAAAAGGGATTTAAGGGGAGCCGATAAAAACCTAGGCTCTCTACCGTCAACCTCACCTGCTCGTGGTACATCCTGCTAATCAACGAACGAGGCTCTGGCGACCGAAATCGTGGCGGTATAACCACACAAATGCTGGAATCCGAAAATGCAAATCCTGATAGCGGGCAGCAGCGCTATTAGTGAAAGATTTCCAGCCACTGCGGTCACCAACCCGCCTGCCAAGCGTGGTGACTAAGGCAAAAACCCCCCTATGAGCGACGACAAAAATTCACGGCCCCCAATTCCCGGTAATCACACTATTCCTGGCCACGGTACCGGCCATGGTAACGGTGCGATGGGGGGTGCTAAGAATCCCCGGGCTACGGCAGGGTACCACAAACGGCGACTGTTTCTGGCCACGTATAATGGACGCTCTCTGCGGCTGGACGAACATCTGACAGAATTGGAAGTAGAGTTAAGTCGTATTAACTGGGATATAGTAGGTCTATCAGAAGTCCGAAGACAGGGCGAGGACACGATGACACTAGATGCCGGTCACTTACTCTACTTCCGAGAAGGACACCAACCATCCCAAGGTGGCGTCGGCTTTTTGATCCACAAGTCACTCAGATGCAATGTCGTGGAGGTTAGCAGTGTGTCGGCGAGGGTGGCATACCTTGTCTTAAAGATAACCGAGAGGTATGCCTTGAAGGTTATACAAGTGTATGCCCCAACGTCTACATACACTGACGAAGAGGTCGAAGCCATGTACGAAGACATAGTGAAAGCTATGTCTCGTACCAATACCTTCTACACAATTGTTATGGGTGACTTCAATGCCAAAGTGGGAGTACAAGAAGATGGTGAATCGAGGGTAGGAAAATTCGGCTATGGGCGCAGAAATCATCGGGGACAAATGCTGGTAAACTTCCTCGAGGCTCAGCAATTATTTCTGATGAATTCATTTTTCCAGAAAAAGCCCCAAAGGAAGTGGACCTGGCGAAGCCCCGATAACATAGCGATGAATGAGATCGACTTCATTTTATCCAATAAGCGCCAAATATTTAGGGATGTCTCCGTGATCAACAGGGTAAACACTGGAAGTGATCACCGCCTGGTAAGAGGCACCCTGAATATTAACACTAAAATAGAACGATCGCGGTTAATGAAGTCGACTCTTAGACCAACTCTGCCTCAGGTCGAAGCTGGTTGCGAAAGCTTCCAGCTGGAGCTACAGAACCGATTTGCCATGTTAGAAACCAGGCAGGGCATTGACGACGCCACCAATGGTCTGGTGCGTGTCATCCGCGAGGTAGGCCAGAATTACTTTCGACAAAAGAGCAATGGACGTAAGTCGAAGCTCTCAGGCGAAACTCTGAACGAGATGACGAGGAGACGAGAACAGCAGAACATGACGCCATCTGAGTGTCAGGCACTTAACAGGAAGGTTAAAAAACTAATAAGGCGTGACACAAGACGAGCGAATACCCGGAATATTGAAGATGCTATAGCACTCAATAGGGGCTCAAAGGTTTTTGCAAAGTCACATACCTCCTGTTGTCACCTGACAAAACTCAGAACCATACAAGGCACAACCTTCACCTCAAAACCAGAGATTCTAGCTGAAGTCGAAAAGTACTATGGCGATTTATACTCATCACGAGTACCTCCACCTGAGTCCCACAGTGCGGATGCCCCACGAGCCAGACTAACACGCCATCTATCAGACGATCTTCCCGACATCGATTTGGGCGAGATTAGGATTGCTCTCGGGCAACTTGGAAACAAAAAGGCTCCAGGAGATGACGGAATTACCTCAGAGCTTCTCAAAGCAGGAGGCACACCAGTTCTGAGAGAGCTGGCTAACATCTTTAATTCCGTCCTCCACAATGGTATAACACCGAAGACATGGAGCAGAAGTGTGGTGGTGCTGTTTTTCAAGAAGGGCGATAAAGCTCTTCTGAAAAACTACCGCCCCATTTCACTTTTAAGCCATGTTTACAAATTGTTTTCGAGGGTAATCACGAATCGTCTTGCCCGAAAATTCGATGACTTCCAACCCGTGGAGCAGGCTGGGTTTCGAAAAGGCTTCAGTACCGTAGACCACATACACACACTAAGGCAAATAATACAGAAGACCGAGGAATATAATCAGCCTCTATGCCTAGCGTTTGTGGACTACGAAAAAGCCTTCGATACCATCGAGACCTGGGCTGTTCTGGAATCCATGCAGAGATGCCTAATTGACTGTCGGTATGTCCAGGTGGTAAAGTGTTTGTACGAAGCCGCAACCATGACCGTCCAAGTACAAGATCAGAGCACAAGACCAATCCAATTGCATCGCGGGGTAAGACAGGGAGATGTAATATCACCGAAACTCTTTACCAATGCATTGGAGGACGTCTTCAAGACGCTCGATTGGAACGGACGCGGCATTAATATGAATGGCCAACACATTACACATCTGCGATTTGCCGACGACATTGTCATCATGGCGGAGACTCTGCAGGATTTGGAAGAGATGCTAAACAGCCTGAGCGATTCTTCAAGACAAGTAGGTCTCGGGATGAACATTGAAAAGACCAAAATTATGGCAAACCGTCACATATCCCCGAGACCAGTGGTCGTAAATGGCTCTCCACTTGAAGTTGTGCAGGAATATATCTACCTGGGCCAAACTATACAACTTGGCCGGCACAACTTTGAGAAGGAGGCTAAAAGAAGAATACGTTTGGGCTGGGCGGCATTCGGGAGGTTACGTCATATTTTTGAATCGTCGATCCCACAGTCGCTTAAGACCAGGGTCTTCAATCAGTGCGTCCTACCTGTAATGACTTACGGTGCCGAAACGTGGACACTTACCGTAGGAGTGGTCCACCAATTTAGGGTCGCTCAGCGAGCAATGGAACGCGCGATGCTTGGGGTTTCTCTGGCAGATAGAATCCGAAATGAGGACATTCGCCAGAGAACTAAAGTCACCGACATCGCGCTTAGAATTAGCTCGCTGAAGTGGAAGTGGGCTGGTCATGTCTCCAGGCGCATTGATGGCCGATGGAGCCGACACGTGTTGGAGTGGAGACCACGCTTAGGCAAACGTAGTGTAGGACGCCCTGTGACAAGATGGGCCGACGACTTAAAAAAGGTGGCAGGTTCGGGATGGATGCGGACTGCCCAAGATCGGGATGGTTGGCGTTCTATGGGGGAGGCTTTCGTCCAGCAGTGGACGGCAAAAGGCTGAAAAAAAAAAAAAAAAAAAAAAAAAAAAAAAAAAAAAAAAAATACCTATCCCAAATCTAACACTTCTCCGTGCACCTATTTTGCTTAAAACGAGGTACAGTGTGCTCTACGCTTATTACCTTATATAGATGGGTAATATTCAGGTACCCCCGTAAAATAATACATCTATGTAAAGTTGATTATGAAATAGGTAGACGGACTGATAAATGAACCACATGATGGTAATTGGTTACAACCGCTCAAAAATATAAACCACTTCGTACATCGCCAATGCGCCAACCAACCTTACCAACCAACCATACCAACCTTGGGAACTAATATTGGTTAATTCCCTTAAACCCGGAACTCATCAATACTAAATATAGCTGTTTGTCGATAGAATGGATTAAGTAAAGTGGAAACTAATATCCGCATAGATGAAAACGCTGGCGTAAGCTAGTATGCTACACTGGCTACACTAATAATAATAATCCTTATAAAAAGAAAATATAAAGTACGGTTGACTGCGAACGGTAAAGTTTAGCAATTAACGAGAAAAAACTCCAGGCATCCAACATTGCATTGCAAAGCAAAAACATTTTATTTTACTTTAAAACATTGGATATAATATTGAATAATGAAAACGGTTTTTGCATTAATGTAATGTAATGTAACAGTAAGACGTAAGAACAGACACATTAGTGGCGATTTTTATCTGGAAGCTGACTAAAACTGAGGGATATGATGCCTTATTTGATTCTTATTCTTATATTTCCCGATGATTCTTACCCGCGTTAGCTTCGATGTCAGATTCGCAACGAGATGAGTGAAAATTAAATGAGAAAAAAATAAAAACCAAAATTATTACAGGGTTAATTGTAAAACAGTAATAACCTCGCAAGACCGTGTTACTAACACCATAAATAAGAACTAATTTTCTATGATATTTAACAATACGTAATATTTATTTCCAAAAGAATTTAAGTTATTGCTGTTTACCCTGACTCTCTTAACAACTGTATTTAGTAGGGAGTAGTTAGGTCACTCTGATCATGTTGAGAACTAATAAAAAAGAAAAAAAGAAACTACTCACATAATGTTAATTGAAACGATATATTATTTAACAATAATAATGTACATGAAATTAGCTATTATAAAATGATTATATAGAGGATGAAAATATATATTTGACATTTCAATATATTTTATATGACATTTAACGAACTGTTGCCTGTGTTTGCCCAAGAGAGCGTTGGATAAAATTGAACCCTTTGAACCCAGAGGCGTAAGTCTTTCGCCATTTTCCTCGGAAAATTATCATTTATTTCTTAAAGAATTCTTCCCCTTCTCCTATATTTCATGAAACATCTTCACTAAGTAAGATATTCATGTGAAAAAAACACGCTAGTAATAGCCTTTTATTAATCACGAGCATAACCCCTAGATTTAAAAAATACTGCAAATTAAAACTGTGTACATGTTTTTTTTTGGGTGTAAATAAAAAATTATTTTTATTATATGTACATTTATATTGACCACGCGATGGAGTGCGCGTGGAAAACAATTAAATTACGAGTGCAATACGCGCACAAGCATCTGAAATCCGGAAATTTAACCAGATAATCCGCATACGTCGGATGAAATTCTGTCAGATAGGTATGTATCCAACGATCCGCATTGGATCAGCGTGATGCAATAAACTTCAAACTTTCACCTCGAGTAAATCCTTTTTCCCAGCAAAAATTTGATTGATCAAATTTAGTTCCATTGAAAAACAATCACATGAGGAAAATCTTTGAAGGCGATAAGTGCCAAACAAGCTAATGGTTACAAGGTGTAGGTACAAGTTAAAGGTGGACAAGGCTGATTTCGAGTTACTATAACAAACAAATAGAATAACAGGCTTTCGACACACATGCTTAAAATCATAATAGACAGACAAGTTACCTTAGACAATTGACATTGTTCCTGTTCTCTAAACAATTTAAACGTTATATCCCATACGTTTATACACTTTAATACACATACGATATAAATATTAATAAAATACGAAACAATTGCCTTAATATTTGCTAATAACAACATAACAAACAACATAATACAAAAAAAAATTAAGCACAGAAACTACTAATTTACGTTCTTTCAGAAGAACGTGTTTATAAACTCTGATAACATTCAGATTCCAACCTAATTCTGCGTATTTTTTAACTGAAAAACCCAAACACATATCACGGTCAGAACATCGGAATTTGTAGTCTTATAATATGAAAAATTAATTAATAATATAATGAAACGCACAATAATAAATCATAAAAACCAAGCCATGAAAATTCAAACACCAACCTTTTAAATAAAGCTTCACCGAAATCCCACGGAATTACATAATTAAGCCTACTAACAAATAATGGAAACGAACAGAAGCTGACAAAATTGGCTTAAATTCTGTAACCGCAGTGCGCTGATAGTACGAAATGTAAATACAATTTAAGTTGAGTCGCGCAAACCAACAGCACTCAAACCTTTGTTTGAGTTCAATGTGCATAGCCGAGTAACCTGTGAACCGTTAATACGTTTCACCTTTGATGGGCGGCCCGCTTTAAGCCGACGCATATAATTAATCGAGTTTCAACATAATAACGTAATACTTTTAAAGAACATCCGTATATTTTATGTAATTTCAAGGTTGCGGATTAAATTATGTGCTTTTTCCATTTACAAATTTTTAACATTATATTTGCAGTTATAAATTTATAATTAATAAAATATTTAATGAGCTTAAGTAAACCTCGCTTTAATAATTATTGCAGTTACGTTCCATATTATTTAAGCTATTTACTGAAATTTATTTATGTAATGTTTTAGCGTATCCAGTTATTCGTACGTTTGTATTGTTCCGACTCAATAAAATACTGTAACGAGTTTACTATTAAATTTTTAAAATGTTAAATTATATTTTTGATTTCGTCGTATAATTATGAAAAGTTAATACGACAAAAAAAAATAAACATAATAAGGAATACAATAATTGACTTTAACTCATTGGTGCTTGTCTGGATTAAAACCGAGATTTTACTTTTACTTAAACATGTCATAACTATAAAGACTTTACAAAAGTTACCATCATGAATAAAATCGTTGATTTTTTTTTACATATTAAATAAATCTTAATACTTTAAAATTATAACCAAACATTCATATAATATATAAACGTGAATAATGTAAGCTATTCACATTGAACTTAGTGTGCTGAATTTTCTAGTCAATATGAAAAATATCCGTAACTTCGACTGATTATTATGTTAATAAAACAATAAAATATTTACATTATCTGCTTTAATTTTAATGCTTACGCAAATATTATATTAACGAGCTTAATTCGCTTAAATGCGTACATACATTCCGAGTATTTGTTTGTTGCATTGTACCAGAACAAATAGTTTCTCGATGTTAAATTAACAGATAGTTTTTTTTTTGTTTTCAAAATAAATTCATTTGCTCGTATTATTGGAAAATTAAATAGAATACATGTTAAATTATTGTTCGACGCAATCGACCTCTTTATTTTGATACATATTATATAACATATTAATAGTGGTCGTAGAGACAATGTCACGTAGCCTCATAAAGACTTCTCTGTTATTTTGCGCGATCGACTTCTACGTCGGAGTATGTTTGAGTATGTTAAAACATACTCGGTGGGCAAAGCAAAGCGACATGGATAGATCGATTTTAGATTCCTGGGGAATTGCCCTTTTGTGTAGCGCTACAAGATTTGACATATTGCTCCACTCTGACAAAGGGCAGCGTTTACGTTGAAAGCCGAGTCGAAACATGCAGTATTGACAAACAGTGAAAACTATTGATCGTCTTTTATTTGAAATTATATTTTGATAAAAAAAATGGAAATAAGGAATAAATTTTAATAAAAACTATATTATATTGAATATTTAAAAAATTGTTATATTTTTTTTATTTTTTTAGAAATTGTAAACAATGCCTCTGTATATTAAGCGTAAAGAATTATAAAGTAAGTAATAAATTTTAAAGTTTAGTCATAATTCTCCTAATATGTAGATTGATTACTTATTTAATATAAATACTTAAATGTTTCACGGAAATCTATGATATTTTAACACTTTTAACTATTTAAGTACTATTATTAAACTTACTAAAATACAAAAATAATCATTTCTACTTTTCATAATTTTTCATCAACAGGAGCATGATTATTAAATAATATAATATTTATAACAATTTTACTGGCATTAGAACAACCGAAAATGTACGCTGAAATTGTAAAACAAAACAAAACATATATACAAAACATGACATATATAAACATGTGTTCCGATGAATATGTCAGTAGCTTACGTTTTATATTCAAGGTAGCGTTGCTCTGTATGTGTGATTCGATCTTAGCTTACGTTTCCCGCCCGATGAATTTTTCGGGCGAACACTGAATTGTTTATTATCAACTTGAGTTGTTCGAAGGTAACGTATTCGAAATAATTTGAGATGGTTGCTGTTAGATTCACAGCGAGTTTTTCGTCGTTTTTCAATGCAATACCCTGTTATTACATTAATTTAGTATTAAATAGGTATTTTTGCAATTTCCTTGTATTATTTATATCTGCAAAACAATAATGTTCCACTGCTGGACAAAGGCTTCCCCTTTTGAAGAAAAGGTTTGAAGCTTATTTTTCAACTCGCTGATCATATGCGGATTAGCCGATACCTATGTGGCATGCTTCGAAAAGTGCCTGCATGGAATAGCCAGACAAGAAGGTGCGCTTTCAGACTCGGCGCGCCACATTCTGATAGAGTGTGTCGCTTGGGGGGCCCTATGCCTTAACCTGGCGGCTATTGTCGATAGAATAACACTTAATACACTAAAGTTTCCTTCCATAATATTTATTTCAAAGTACTTGAGGCTTGTAATTTCCGAACGAAAATTATTTATTTCTCCAAGGTCATTTACGACCTCCAGTAACAGGTGGGCTAGCGCGACTTTGTACTTATTTAAAACTAAAAAGCTTTTCAATTTATTATTGCGATGTTATTTTAGTAGTTGTAGAATTTCCGGCTCTTATTTTAATTGACTCGTTGGAAAGTTGACCATGTTGCGTTGCGTCGATAAAGTTCTTGATATTACTATCAGTCTGTGTGCGATTCGGTCAGCCCATGCATTAATTACTTGCCATTTGATGCTTTAAAATACAGATAATGTAATAAAATAAAAGCTGTATCGAATTCGTTAATTTTTTTATTAGGTATTTATTATTCTGTCGAACGAATAAGCTTTTATAGGTCGGATCTGATAAACTTTTATTTGCTGAAAGCGATAATATTGTTGTCATTATGTATGTGACGAAACACGAACGATTTTATTATTGTCGTTGAGACACACAGATACACTCGCTTACACGTATAATAAACGCAGTTATTTAAAAATATATAGTATTAACTCTGAGGGACGACGTAACGGTACACGGCACCAGTACCGGGAGAGGTACGGCGTCGTGCCGCAGTACACAGTGCCGGGTACGGAGCAAAGCACGTTCATTTATTTACTCAACAGGTTTTCTGAACTCGTATTACTTTTTTATAGAAGTGCTCTATGATATCTTGGTTAGTAGTTCTTCAAAACTTGATATGGACATTCTAAAAATCACCAAATATTTTCAGCGCTTCATATATCTTCTTAAAATGACGTCCATCATGGTTCATTAAAGAAACATATGGATTCACCCAATATTTTCTTTAATTCTGTTTTGTCTTCATTCTTGGTCTTAGCAAGACCAAAACTGTCTTGGAAACGATGATTTCCAAAACATATTTTTTAAACATATTTTCTGATTTTTGACACGACAACGTGTAACGTTGTGGCATCGTGACGTACGTTTTTACGCCACGATAACGTAAATTAGTACGGCACGTCGACGTTCCGCGCCAAATCGTTTCACGTCAACGATGTCGTCACATGGTGATAAGGACAAGCCTTTAGTCGGAGACAAATTTAAAAATCGAACAGATTGTAACAAACTTTATAAAAAAAAATCTTTACTTAACACTTTTGAATATTTATATAAGGGGATAATATTAAATGTAAAACTACCACCAATAAATATATACTATATATAAGCAATGTGTTGTCATTTTACGTCATGAGATTAACTTAAAGTGATTCTCAATAACCCTTCGATATTCTGTTGAGTGTCTATAACACGCTCATGCAAGTGTCAGTCAATTCCTTCGGTTATAAATTATAAATGACTGCTAGACTTACGTCGAAATTAAATACCCATTCGGACTAGTCTGTAAGCTATATCTTACAGATAATTTTTCATTTGAAATAATAAAAAAAACATTCATGATAGAAAATTTATATTGTGATATGTTGAATGAAAAACGGTATCACGTTTAGTAAATTATTGTTTTAAAAGAGATAAATGTACCGGGATAGTAAAAATGTAATGATAACCAGCTGCCCGTCCTGACATCGTACGGGTAAAATAACAATGATTAACATTTGCCAACCGATCTATTCGCTGTGTTAAAGGATTGTGCATCACGTACTTCTTTTTTTGAATTATTTTTCTAAGAATACTAATTGGAATTACGTAGCATAAAAGGCAATATTTATCTGCATATCACTATTAAAATTAACATATTATTTATTTTTATAAGAATTAATAGTTTGTGGCTAATATGTCGGATTATAGTTGTTAATTATTTAAACATTGAAATGGTTACTGCGAGTTATGGTGTCTGTAAAAGTTAGATATGATGTAACGTTTTTGTAGACATTTTTTTAATCTCCAAATATCAAATACAAAACTTTTGTTTGACTGTTATATTTTTCGCAGCGTTCGTTTCGAAAACGCCTGGACCGACAATTTTCTCTCCGACTACGTCGCGATTTAGCTATATCAAAAATATGCAACATATTAACATACTATATAAACTATGTCAAGCCTGATCCATATCAATACGTAAAAGTATTTTACGTGAATCGGGAAAAAGAAGCATACGTAAAAGTATTTTACGTGAATCAGGAAAAAGAAGCCGAGATGGCCCTGTGGTAAGAACGCGTGAATCTTAACCGATGATCGTGGGTTCAAACCCGGGCAAGCACCACTGAATTTTCATGTGCTTAATTTGTGATTATAATTCATCTCGTGCTTTACGGTGAAGGAAAACATCGTGAGAAAAAAAGAGTCTAATTTCACTGAAGTTCTGCCACATGTGAATTCTACCAACCCGCATTGGAGCAGCGTGGTGGAATAAGCTCCAAACCTTCTCCTCAAAAAGAGGAGAGGAGGCCTTTAGCCCAGCAGTGGGACATTCACAGGCTGTTACGGAAGCATACGAAACCTCTTATGATATTAGTATGACACGGAATCCACAAGATTATAATAAATAAAGATACTTCTTTTGATAACTTTTTGGTTTTACTAGGACTATCTAATAATGTATTACGTAAAACGGAAAACTTAAATTAACCAAATATTAATCAATCAATTTCACTTGAAAATCTGTAATCACATTTTCACATTAGACCTTAAGCTATCTACCTCTTACATAATGCTAATGAATGTGCTCAATTGAAATTATCAGAAAGCGATTTTTGAAATACGTTAATTATATAATTTAATGGTTAAAAAATAGTTTTTATTTTTCCAGCGCACATAGATAAAGGCATTCCATTCGAAACGAAACGATTGCTATCGTATTTCATTCATCAATATTTAATCACGTGACGTTTAGATACTTATATGAATATACTGTGAAATTTTTATAACCTTTGAGTATAAATACTAGAGTGAAAGATAAAACCATATGGTATTAGGAAGGCATTAATATTTATTGAATGAATCACAAGAAATAATGATATAATTATTTTAAACGTGAAAATTATTGAAAACGAACTTACTATAGAGGATTTTTAGATTTGTCTAACAGTGGCGTGTGGCTTTCGTAGCAACGATTCTGTCAAACCTCAAATGGCAAAAGCGTGCTACGTAATTGTTTTAATGACGCTAACCTTATCTTCCGGATAAGGTTAGAGTCATTAAAACAATTACATAACAAGACCGATTTTATAAATCTATTTAACAAATTAAAATATAACCCTAAAACATTTTGGATATACTTATTATTTATCTTAATATTAATAAATTTATTGCTAATGTTAAGAATTCAACTGTTAGATTATAATTGCGTAGAAATTATGAGTGTAACCATCGTGGGTTAACTGCACCTTATTGTAAAGTATGTAAATATTGCCGGCATTGGCAATTAAATAAATAGATTTTATTATATTGAAATAAGATTAAAATGAGTCAGTTTTTGTAATGAAATAGTATTGACGAATGTACATCTTTTCTCTGAATATAACGCTAATGAAGCTAGAAGGTGTTGCGCTGGTGTACTGTCATGTAGTCAAAATGAGAAAAAGTCATCAAATATCGCCAAGAAGGCTTAGTGTTTAAAATTAACAAAAAAAGAAAGTAATTACTAAATAGAATCATCGTCTAACGTACATAACACAATTAGTATTGTCGTTACGATACATATGGAGCAGTATCATATAACTAATAAATTTACTTACAAGAGTCACAGCGATTGAAAGATTGAAACCCAAAAAACATAATAGTCCCACGATGTAAACATTCTTCACTGCACGATATTCGCTGTGTAAAAGCCTCGCGATAATCGTTGTGAACATTGCCTGTAAATGAGTCAGCGTATCAATCAAGATATAATCACAACGAATTAGTGGAGATTGTACAGAATTCTCCTAATTAATGGAGGAATAGTACATGTATATCGTACATGTCTTATATCATCGAGATAAAATATTATAACCTACCGTTCTTAAAAATAATCCATTAAGTTAACGAATATTTAGTCATCTATAAAATTTAATCTTTCAACGAAATTTTCATTCGAAAAATTTTATGCATAACTTTAAAAAATGGTGATATATTTCGGAGTATTATATAGCTTATCTTAAAGCTATTAATTAATAAAATCTATGTACAAAACGAATTAAAACTTAGACATAAGAATCAAAATTATATAATGAATTTCAGCTCAACCGGTAGTTTAAAATTCAGTTATAAACATTTAAATATCATAATCGTAAATAAATTACAAAAAAGTAATGAAAAATAAATTTGAACGTCAAATTTTAGTATTAAAATCTTTAATTGTAAACTACGAATACATTGTGTAATACCTAAAGATCAATGGTCGGGATGAATATGACGAGATTCGTTACAAAATAAAAAACTACCGAAATCATAAATCCTCTCTCGTTGGAAAACGATTTGGAGCTAAATCCCACACGCTTTTCCGCTATTCGCTGGCCGGATATTACGTTACAGAACTTCTTCCGTAACATCTACACGATGTATTCCTTCGCCGCCAAAGTTCAAATCCAATTGTTAATAAAACTTATGTAATTTCAAAATGTGATAAATTCCAACCAAGATTCGATTTGATGAAGAATAACATAAAATGTGTCAATTAAATATTGGCACGCAACATTGGGATATATTTATTATATCAGATTTGTATGGTACGACTCAGTTGCTATTTGGTACTGTTATCTAATCTCTGTTGTAGGGAGCGATTCCCGAAAATATTTAAAGAGGCCTTAGTCAATTATCTTTCATGACTTACGATTTCAATAAACAGTCGAAATAAAAACTTTCTAGATTGCGGCTGATGCTCGCTGACCAAATAGTAATAAATAAATAGTGTTAAAATTTAAATAGTGTTGATTATTCGACTTACCAAACAAGCAACTAAAGCAGCCGTTAGATACGAATATATATAAAGGACAAATATTTTATGAGCGTCCATGAATTCTGTACTGAGCGGCAATATTGCAAATAGCAGATAATGAGGGGATTCTGAGATTTTCACATCGACGCAGTTCGTTAGCATCAAATAAAGTACTCGAACTATTAATGAACGAGCAAATGAAGTTACTATGAAGACAACGGCGAAAATAATTATCGCATTGTCAACCATTGTGAATGGAGACATCGTTCCAAAATCATAAACTCCTATTAATCCAACACCAAAAGGATCCGTTACTAGGTTAAGAGCGCTGTGCTGAAACAAAAAAAAATAGTGTAAATTATTAATACAATAAATTACAGGCTTAAAGTAATTGTGACTGGCATTTTTAACGAAACAAAAATAAACAACAGACATGTGATATGAATTGAGTAAATGAGTGAACTGTGTAAATATCTACCACCAGTTCGTAAATACTTCAAACATGAGAATAATTATAAATACTTTTCTAATAATTACAACATACATTATTTATTTAAAGCAGCTTCAACGTTATCTGTTATTTTACAATCATTGTTATTATCTAAAAAGTCAAATTATCACCTAAAAATGCAACCAACATTTTTTTATGATATACATATATTTATATGGATAATATAAAATTACTAATTTATAAATTATATTAAAAGATATCTGATATACATTATTTATTAAGAATAAATTTCCATATCCGCAACAACTGTAAAGTCATATTCGAGTAACGTTTCTATATATAAAGTTTGAATGCAAAGTTATTGGGCCAAGAAGGTTTCATTTCTGCCACATCAAGTGACTTTCACGAGATTTTTTTAAAGGCTAGCCAAGTTAAGTTTAATATGTTTTCATTAATTACAGAAATTGATTACCTATTAAATTATAACATTCATCCAAATATTAATTTTTCAAATAATCTACTTTAAACTTACACGTCCTCGTAAGCGGTATTTTTATTTTCGTGCTTATTATTTTAGCTCGTTTAATTTAGTTAAAAGCGCAGCTTTTATGAGTGCTCTCATATTGAACGCTTATTCAACGTAATACCATACTATAATAAATTAATACTAATACCGTATCAACTCTTCTGCCGCGTTGCAAAATGCCGACAGCCGAAAATGTTCACTAAGTATTTAAATTGAGTTTTCCTATAAAATATATATTTCACTCCATACTTTTTTTATTATTTAAATCGTGAACGTTTCGTTATAGATACAAGACAAAATTATAATTTGTAAATTTCAAACATGAGTAAGCGTGTAATTTTGGTGACATCCCTACATGACAATCCCGGCGTGCAAGGAAAGTCAAGCCGTCGTACCGCAGGCGACAACATCAGAAAGATGACACTGCACTCTCTTGTTACTCAGTCAAGCGGCCGAGCTAACTCACATTCAGTATTTATTTTTAGGCTTTGGCAATGCGTTCAAAAATATTGTTGTACCTAATAGTCTAGTCTGACTTCAAACCCAAGGTCAGGCCAAAAAATGCTCCCATGCTCGAAAGCACTTTCAATCGTGAAATATCAAAATTGATGTGCAACTTTAGCTATAATAATTATTATAACATTTGAACAAACCCCTATCGCTGTAGCATATCAACGTAACGTAAGTCAGTTTTCAAGACTTCTGTCAGTTTTCAACATTTCACAAGGGAGTTCTTGCAGAACTGAACACTGAGAGATGTTTAAAGTAAATGAAAATAAGAAATATTGCTATTCATTTATACACATAACTATATGAAATCTTCAGGAATCTTCGCAAACGAAAAAATATGCTTGTAAAGATTATTATTGTCATAAAAACTGAATCAATCAAGAATCACTTTCGATATTTCTAAAAATATAACTAAACATAGTTTGCTTGGTTTAGAAATTCAAGTATCAAATACATATAAGAAAACTTCGACATACCAAAGTCGGGTTATAAATATTATATTCTAATACGAGCGAGATGACAAATGCTTTTTCAATTAATCATACTTGTATTCGAACTAACATTGGCTACCAAGATCAATATTGATTCAACTCCTCTAATACGTATATGATGAGAATTTAACAACACCGTATACAACAGAAATATAGTTTGAGTAAATTTCTGTTCTGAATATAACAACCAACATAGACCGATACGATTACAATTCTAAAATGACCAATTATAAAGCAACGATTAAAGAAATATTTTATAGGGAATATATAAAACATTTTTTTTTTTCAAATTTATTTTAGAAAGATTGACGTGTAAATGGGCTTTCTGACAGTAAATATCATATTTGCTTTAATCACTCGGCACTATAACAAATATAAGCAAACCAACAGCTACAGATTTGCGCTGCCAAACGTAGGTAACTTCATATCTCTTGTGCCTCTCACTTACTCATCAATCTGGAATACAGCAATACATGTTGAATAACCGCTATGTGGGTAAACTCTAAGATGGTACTGGACGATACCCACCTGCGTACTAAAACTATTAATGGAAATTTATATCAAACGTACATACAATCAATCAATATAGACGCGATGCGTTATAACTGATGCTATGGGTCACGTAAAATTGGTCTTCAACGTGTACGTGTTTGAAGGGCACGAGTATTGGAAAATTTTCAAACCTTAATCTCCATCCGATAGTGCACTCTCGGTGTTTGTTCTCGTGAAAGCTTTGAGAAGCATATTGTTAGTCCAATATTTTGTGTATATCGCCTCAAGCGCATCGTCATTTATAAAGTAAACAAACAACCTAACAAAGACTTTGTCTATCAGACAACGTATACTTCTAACTATTAAACATGTGGATTCGCCTTTGATAACTTACTTATGCTTTTGCTAAAGTTGCTAAAATTGAAGTACACTAAATGCAAGTAGTTATTAAGGAATCCGTGCTATAATATAATTATGGTAAAATCATATTCTACAAATTTTATTGATCCACTTCACTTCATTTTATAGTAATGCCTCCTAGGATTAGACACGTGTGTCTTTCAGGACCTTATCAAACATCTCCAAATAAGTATAATCGAAAATAATTAACATATTCTACTCTATTCAATATTATAATAGAAGACAAAATTAAAGATAGGATTACCACCATTTCACAATTTACATTCTACCGAGGACAATTTGGCATTCAAATCAGAATCACATTTATTTATTAATTTGATTCTTGTAGTTGTATATAATTTCAATTCACTCATTATTACGTATGACAATCAAATGTTTGATTTAAAAGAAATAAATATTTGAAGCGTACTTCAAATCTCGTTAAGACGATATAAATATATTATAATCATGGGTTGAAAATTAACGTGGGCCGCATAATTAAAAAAAAATCCAAAATATATGCACTAATTTTAAGCCTGAATGTTGGTTTATTGTTTTCCTTTTAAAGCAATCTACATTAAATAATGACTAATCAAATTTAAAATATGAATCTAAAATTTTACGATAAAGCTGTTAAAAGAAATGTTTTTTTTTTTATTTCGTTTTAGGTAGGCGGGACTGGCGGTGTAAGAAAGGTTAACTATTAATTACCGCTACGAATCTTGAGAACTAAAAACTTATTTCTCTCGTGTTTGTTTGCTTTTTAAATCGGAATACAGCAATACTAAGTAGTGCTTCTTAGCGGTAGAATATTATGACGTTATAAGTTGGCGGTACCAACCAAGATAGGCTTGCACAAAGCCAAACTACCATATAAAAGTGGAATAGCCAACTAATATTCAAAATTGAACGACTTCATAAATAGAATTTCACAATTTTATTAACATTCCTTTTCGATGTTATTTTATTTCAATTTAAATTGAATTCACATTAAAAGATCAAATGGAAAATACGTTGAAACTTTGATCTCGTCTATGTGATTTATTTCCAAGTGCACATCTATTTTACGACGAAGTTTAGAAAATCCTTTTAAAGTAATTAGAAACGCGCGGCTTTACAACAGTGTGGCTTTATTCAATTAGAGACCATCTGCAAAAGCACACTACAGCTATGAGAGCGACTTAGAAACAACTTCATATTTAACATATTCGAAAACCATTTAGACACATATATAATAAATAAGACACTCCAGAATTAGTTAATTAAGAAACAGCAGTTAGAAATATGACGACACGTAATTCAGCAATGTTTATTCGGAATCTTTTAGTTTTTGAACCATCAGGACAAACATTATGTCTTATACGGATTGTCGAATTAATTTTAGTGAAACTAGGTAGGGTAACCTCAATCCTAAGTTGGAATTGAAACAAAAAGAAGCTTATTTATATTATATAATTTTCGGCTTAATAAAATCATTTTAAGCCCGGAAATATTCCCAAAATACAGTCAAAAAATATAAGTGATATTTTTTCAAAAATAAAATAAATTATAATGCATTTATTTATAAAAAATACAACTTATTTTAGATTGATATGTTGTCTTTTGTCTTTCCGCTATGGCTCCGACAGTGTAGAATAAAAGCCGTAAGTTCTACCTAAGTGAATTTTCGCTGAGCGCACCATTTATTTCAGGCATCAAGGCTCATATATAAATACAATGTTATAGCTATGCAATGAATTTTTTAAATATATAAGAAAATATAAAACGATAAATAACTTATTTACGCCTATTTTCGGTGTTGTATGACACGTTGTGTCCCGTAGATGGCCTCTGATTTGCTAAAGTTCTTTATGTGTATGTTGGTAGAAAATTGGTTAGCTCTCCCATATAAAGGAATTTAAGCAATCTGACTGTTGATCCTACTATAGGATTTGGTTTCGACATGCCGATATTCTACAAAATCCTGGACTTTAATAGAATACTGTAGGGCCAGCAGGATACAGCCGATCGTTCCGCATTGATTCCAGCAAGAGGGCTTTATTTTATTTTACTCCAGCTTAATAATTTCCTTTTTGTTAAAAAAAATAATCTCTGGATCCATTGATTGCATATCCCTTAGAGTAGACTCATATTCCACTCTATTTTTTCCCATTGCTTCGAAAATATTTTTCATTAGATATACAGACTGGCAACCTGACGGTAAGTGATCACCACCGCCTATGCACATTGGCATTGTAAAAAATATTAACCTTCCTTTATATCGTCCATGTACCACCAGCCTTTGGAACCAAGATGTTATGTCTCTTTTGCTTTTAGGTACATTAGCTCACTTACTCTTCAAACCGGGATACAACAATATTTAATACCGGCGGTAGTATTATGATGAGTGGTTGGTACCCAGTACCCAGACGGACGCACATAACCATATCAGCGAGTAAAGATAAAGACCAAATCAACTTGGGAGATCATTGACTGCAGATTAATTTACGTAAGATACTTTACGTGTTTTCATAAGCGTGGCAGCAAACAGTACCAACTTCTAGACGAAAGAGAATTTTTGACCACAACTTTCAACAGCTTCAGTGTCCCGACGTTCGGTTTGAACCCATGACTTCGGTATGTGTAACTTGGAGCTTGTACCAGACCAACGAGCCAGTAATAATAATGCAAATTACTGTTGTACAAGATTACACGTACAGAAAATGGACCGCCTTTTGCATATAAAAAAGCAACCTACGCTTTGATCTATAAAATACGCTCCTGACTACAGTTTCTATTCCATTATCTTTGATATGATGGCGTATCACTACCTCGGAATTAATAATGTCAAAGTAACCGTACATTGTGGATTTTTTTAGTCAATAAGTTTCAGCAGTACATTAATAATTTCATCGATCGTAGAAAAAAGTGCTCCGAGAATTGCTGTTCGTTACAAATTTTATTAGTTCTTTTTTCTAATTAGTTTGTACTCGCAGTTCCATTGAGTCATTTCATTTATCAGCTTACTCTTTATTAATTAACTTTTTATAGAGACTTTACCATGAATTTAACTCAAATATAAAAGTAGAACGTACATTAAACAAGCTTTTTTTAAGAAATTTTATCAAACACTAGCTAGCAGTTCCGGCTTTACACGAATATTATGAATGTTTCTATCATAATCCATACAACTCTATTGGTTTACGCGGCACACGTAAGTAAAGTTTCCAGTCGCTAAATTTATCTTAATTTCTTTTCGACATCTTCAACAATCATATTTCAGGCATTTTACACAAAACCTTGAAGAATTATACATCTAAACCTTCCTCGTGAATCAAAACCACCTCACCTCTTGATGAAAACCGTATGATAATCCATTTGGTAGTTTTTGAGTTTATCGCCTTCAGACTGACAGACATGGCGGAAGAGACTTTTTTCATAATATTTAGTAATGTAAGAAGTTATGTAGAAATAAATTATATGAAGTATATACTAAACTAAATTTGTTAAATGTGTTTTGCGCCTGACTGACTGTATGCATAATTTCATGACGATCGGTTTAGTTGTTAAGACGTGATAGCGCAAATAAACAGACAAGCAAACATACACACTTTCGCATTAATAATGTTACTAAAGATTACATTCATTTATATTTTCAATTTCAAAATGCACCTATCGAGTTTTTTTGCAACGCCTACACTTCTCGATAAAATCTATTTCCGAATCATTTGACTTTGGGGGTAACATGATAGAGGGGCATGATAGGCAATCATTACGATTTTTTCAACATTTTCTTTTCGTTGCTTAGGACTTTTCTTTAAGAACAAACTCGAAACTCAGCGCAGAAAACGGACGTGAAATGACAGAAACTGATGTACGACACTGACCATTCTAGTAATATGTAATTAAGAATACACGCATAAAATTAGTATATCACAATAAATCGGTTGTCAACATGTCACGTGTGAGTACGAAGTGAGCTACAGAATACAGCTACAGCTATTTTCCTACCATCAATTTATCAAACAGTATCGTCGGCAGTCCCTTGTACTATTGGGGTCGGTAAAATGTGTTTTACAAGATCACAGGATACAGATTTGACTGTAATGTTATATTGTACCGTACGTACGGCCGCATGTCTGACGTCAATCTTCCTTGGGAATAATTTCATTCAATGTTAATAGGGTTCCTACTATTATATGTTTTGCTGTAACTTACTACACTGCGCAACTAACTTGATCAGCTTTTACAAAGGCCACGTGTTGATATAGAATGGTTCTATTCTAATTTAAGACGTTGCTACGTTATGTATTAATGACCACTCAGATATAATTTTCATTGAAATAGTTTTATGATTTATGAAAAGAAAACAATAAACATACTTACTCGAAAAACTTCTTGTACATTCATTAAATCATAGAAAGCCTTAGATGTGTATTGCGTCGAAAATAATAAAAAAACTAATATAAAAGCTGTAGAAAACGTTCCCCACAGGAAGGAAAATTTAAAAAGCTGAAATAGAAATATTTTATGTAACAAAATGTTTAACTTGTTGATAGAAAACGAATGTTCAATTCAGTCGTAGTTAAATTCAATAAGAATACTTTGAAGTCAGAAATTGTCCCTGCAAAGAGATCAAATACTCATAGCTTCTATTGAAAATAAACTTGCAGCAGCAATAGGATTGACACATAAAACATTTCTTTTTTATATACATAATCTTATTCGATACTTATATCTTTCGTCGTAATATTTACATGTCATATAGACAAGTATATATGTATATATCTACATACTTGATAAATTTATAGAGATTTAAAAAAATGTTTAAACATGACCATGTTTAGAGTTTTTTAATTTAACAAAGTAAGTCAAACTTGCAAATGCGATACTTGATAATTAGTTTTCTCTACTTTTTGACAGGCATTATGAGACAAATATTAATTATCCTTCTTTGTGGAATGCCTTCCTGGCGGCCAGTGTTATTGCAAGCACAGGGGACTTAACGTCTTAGTTCCTAAGATTGCTTGCGCGTGACATGTTAGACATTGGCAGTTCATATTTATTTAAGTGCCAATGTTTATTAGAAGTTAAAATCCAGCACTCTATTTTATAATTTGCCCTTTTAGATGATTGCACAAATTAGGAACGAAATTCTTTTAAATTGAACAAACGAATGAGTTTGATTTTATTACACTGTAAAAATATATTGTCAACATTTTAAATATACATACACTATATCATATATATGATAATTAATTTCAATGGTTTTGATTACTGAGCATTGTTTTATTATAAAAAAAATCAAAAATAAATCGCAACCTATTAATTATTTAACAAATATATGACTAAAACCAACCATTAAAAGTGCATTGTCGGTGACAGTCGCGATGAAAAAGTTACCAATCCATACAATAGCGATTACAAAGAGTCGTATCGACAAGTTATTCCTGTCGATGTTTGAAAATAACTTCCTGAAAATATTGTTTCAATTTTATTAACATACTCAATATATCGCAACATAAAATTTTTATTAATATTAAAGATATTTTATAATACCGCTATAAATAGAGGAAAAATGTAAAGTAATATGATTGACTAGCACCTGGTTGGGCTTCGCCCACGCTAGACGTTACTGCCCCGCCCTGTTGTACCGTGGGCCGCAACGTGATATTGTGTTACCGTCAATAATATTTCTCATTCGTTAGATTATGTAACGCAAAGGATTTTTTTAATTGCCTTTTTAAATATTTATAAATCATAGTTTATTTTACATGTCTTAACATTACATAACGAACGAAAAAAAAATATATAAAACCGCTATAAATAAGGATAAATGTTGATGTAATAATATGATTGACTAGCTTCTGGTGGGCTTCGCCCACGCTAGACGTTACTGCCCCGCCCCATTGCACTGTAGGCCGCGAGTTGATATTGTCTTAACGTTATAATTATAACGCAAAGGATTTCTTGTATCGGCTTTTTACCAATTTATAAATCATAGTTTATTTCACATAATTCACAAAACGATTCTTTACGCAAACATAACGAACAAAAAAACAATTGGCAGTTTGAAGTATAATTGTCTATGAGGCATTATTGACAAACGTCAAAAATAAAATGTTTTGCAAGTTTCGAATTCGCGTAGTATGTGGCGTAAAGCTTTATAGGAAGAGCTGTACGTATCGTTACTAGTAACTTAAAATCGATAGCTTACCGATGCCAATACGGATTGCCGGCTACATAATCTTGTGACAAATTGTCATTTAACACATTTGGGTTTCCTCACGATGTTTCATTCACCGCCGAACACGAGTTTAATTACAAATACATATTAAGCACGTGAAAATTCTGTAGTGCTCGTCCGGGCTTAATTACATAATCTTCGTTTATGATTCAAATGTTCTAAGCTCTTCAATGTTCAAATGTTCTAAGCCACAGAGTCAAATTCAAATGTTCTAAGCCACAGAGTCATTTTGGCTTTAATTGACAGTACTTGGGCGATCAAGCTACGCTCGTTTCTATTAATAATTAGTTATAAATTTATTATTTTTTTTTTATTAAAAAAAATGTCTATTTTTCCAGAATGACACATATAATAAATTAAATTAAAAAACGAAACCATATCAAAATACATAATGTAAGCCATATAATCTGTGCCGTTTCCAAGATGCACGAAATAAATGTATATATAAATATATATACAACAATTGCTCATTATATTATAAGATAGAGATAACCACCTAAAATTTAGATCACACCACATTAAAACTATAAAACGTACGTAACATAACAAACAAAGCATAGCATAGCCAACACGCACGGCTTACATGTAACGTAATAATAACTAAGGTTTCACTAGAAAGTACTATCCAACGATAATTACAATGGACGACAAGTCCCATACATTTGTTTTCCATTTCCTTTGACGTATTATTACGGGAAAAGTTATGTCTTAAGAACTTTGAACGTGCCACTTAAGTTCATATAATTTTTTTACACTAGACTCTAAGCAGCTCTTTTTTTGTTGTTACATCTATTGAGGCTAACCGTTTAAGACTCGTACACCGTGACGGCAAACGACATGACGCTTACTCGTATCGTCATACTCCTCCACCGCCGCTTTCTACTCCTTCGTGTGTGTGTATTTATAATTATAAGAAATATACAATATTAATTGGTTTAATGAATCTTTATTTTTTTATTAAAAATTATTTCTACTCCTGATTATTCTGGATTTAAGCTTTAATGCCGACGTCAAATCAAAAAGCTATTAAATTTCAAGAAAGACTCAGTGGCAGACCGACTTTTCGAAGGTCCCAGTGTTTACACGTAAAGCCAATGTATTCTCTCGGTAGTGTCGGATTGCCTTTCCTTCGAGCTATGAGAATTTGGGAATAGAGTGCACCTGTGTTGCGCGCACAAATATTGTCTATAATATTCCCCGTGCAGTTGGCTAGTACCCGTTGAGATTTATATCTGCCGTGACCGAAGTCGCTCAGTTGATACATGTGATGGACTTTTATATATAGAATAAGTAGAGTGAGTGAATAAGTAGTAGTAGTATGATTAAGGGATATTATTTGAAATATCTCGGTTGAAAACATTTTTCTATCCAGAACGCGATATGATTGAATTTTATTGAATACCATCGCATGCGAAGTATTAATATTAGTGCTTGAAGTAAGAACTGGGTCGTCGCCATAACGACGGCAATTTTGACAACAGGAGAATATATATATATATATATATATATATATATATATATATATATATATATATATATATATACTAAATTCCATCCGTGGTTTTGCCACGCGTTCATTCTGTTCCTCTGAAAACATGATAGTACGATTAATACCTTTAATAATAATACCCTCCAGACCAATTCTGGCCAAGGCAGCAAATCTCAAGAGAGCTTAGCCAGTTGTGCAGGATATATTATAGTGCACAAGTGTGTGCGCAAACACAGGTGCACTCTCTATTCTTTAACTCTCATAACCCGATGGACCGGCAATCCGACACGAGCAAAGGTTTACATGCTTTCCGAGGCACGGGAGTGTACACGCTTTAAAATTCCAGACTCCGGGCTGCTACTGAGAATTTTAGATAGAAAAAACCAATAACTTTTTATCTGAGATTTGAACTCAGGACCTCCCGATCTGCGGTCTTACATTTAGCCACTAGACCAGTACCTCTAATAGTACCGTTATAAAGAAGCAGACAAAAAAAAACCTTGGCCATGTGCAAACAGGAATCGCCCACTAAGAGCGATTTTGGCATCACTCTCGTCTTTTTATTATTATTATTATTATTTGTCATAGTCATGTTATGATAGCGGTTAAGGTGATACGTATATTTTGTGAATATATTTAATATAATTTAATTGTAACTTTTAATGTAATATTATTTATTTCCTGTTTTATACATTTTAACCAAGTCAATCGATATTTCTAACGCCGGCCCTTTGGGCGGAGCAAAGTGAGCATCTCTCTCACTCTTTAAGCGCCAGGTGACAAAGGACGCTAGCATTCATGACAATATAAAGCGAAAAATAAAATTCCGAAGATATATGTTATGATTTACAAAACTGCATGACGGGGACTGCAATAGTAAATTGTTTATTTTTAGGTAAGTTCCTAAAAAGACGTAGCTTATCTAAGCTATGTCTAGACACTACAATCCATTTTTTAACTGAGCCAGATTCCCGCGCATTCCTGATTTAAAGCCATACAACATATTCATAGATAGCATAAAGTCGGTACACTACATTATTGCAACACAGAGCTTATCTTTAAAACAACAGAATAATAAAATACTAGGAAACATGATATAGATCGTGTCTTGTTTTATAAAATTCTTAGTAACGTAGTTTGATTTTAACATCAAATATCAAAATTCAGCTGAAAGCGGATTGTAGAGCTTGTAGCGCTTTTACGTTTAGTTTTACATAATACAGAATGCTTTATAGTTTTACACTTTAACAATACGGAGAAATTTTAAACATAACTATAACGGCAACAACTACAAAGCAGATGAAGCTTAGCTTAATTTTGTATTCAAGTGTGTGTTTTTAAAATTAATATATGTTTTTAAGATGTTCGACTCAGTTTTTTGTTATTATAGTTTAAATGTTTCGAAGGAACACATCTGGATGGTAAACGGTAGGCAAAGACCTTCAGTTTACGCTTTTTAAAAACTTAAACCGACACGAAAATATTTTTATCAAATGTAAAAAAAATCACACGAGATAGGTGCCAACTAAACGAAAAAAGGGGATTAGTTCGCATGAAAACGCTGAATCCATCTATAAAACCTTTATCAAAGCACCGGTAATAAAAAAATCAAACGTTCGCTTGAATCGATATTCGAATGTAATGAATTAAAAACACGATGTGTATTATTTTTCAAATATAAATAAAAAATGCGGCGGCTATTTACCGTACCGAGACACTGCGAGATATCGGTTTTATGAAGGAGCGTTCATATTTAAGATTTTTTTTACATTAGTATAGTAGTATAACTTCGTATCTGTCTGAGCTATAAAAATTAAATCTTTAGTTTATTAATTTAAACAAAACTTTATGAAGGTTCTACAATTGCTGGCACAAAGGTTTTTTTTATATGATATTGGAAGGGCGGACGGGCAATGGGCTACCTGATGGTAAGTGGTCAAAACCGCCCTTTAAGCTTTAATAGCGTTATTCCGATTTTGTACGGATAAAATAATAATTTTATCCTGAGCACTTTTTAATCAATAACTATATGATTTGCTTTTGGTTTCTTTTACCTTACATATTATTTTAAAAATAAATTTAAACTAGAAAATTTCCCTGCAAACTTTTAGATAATACTTGCGACCCACACCGGCTTAAATTAAATAAATTAAATTACTGGTTCAAAGTATTAGTTTTGGCATATTTATCAGCATGAACCGTTTAAAATTAATAAGTTATTTATTTTAATTAGCATTTATACTTTGTGACAATTAAACTAAACTACGGATTTTTTTAACAACACAGTTAACAAAATAATTACAGCGGTAACATCGAGTTATCAATAACAATTAAAGCGAAATTCAAATGCAGGCTTAGAAGAAAAAAATTAATAATTTTAGTATTTAATGAAATTAAAGCAAGTTGTTAGATAGTAAGAAAACAATTAAAATATAAAAATTTAACATTAACTACTTTAAAAATTAAATTATATAGATCTTTTTTTAACACGCAGTGGAAACCTTTAGAAAGGTACCCAGCTCCCATGGGGGTGGGAAACTGGGTTATGTGGGATTCTTACCCACTAAAACCACTGATCGGATCGGAGAGGCTGCGGGATCGTGTTGATATAACGCATCCATGGACTCTCGTTCTTTGCTCCGCTCATGGCTCTGCGGAGCTCTCCTCAGGGGGCGAAGGTAATTTCGCCCCCCGCACTTCTCGCTAGTGCGTACGGCAGCGTAAGGCTATCCCGGCTGCCGTCCTCCTCAGGGCCGTCTGAAATAAGACACGCGAGGCCCCCGCCCTACGCATCCATGGCTCCAGGGTTACACCCTTTCTTTTAAACACCGGGCGTCGGGGCTGTGGGAGGGCTGAGACGACGCCGATGTTGTCTCCGCCAAGCAGGATCGACCCTTTCCCGTTCCCGCTCCGCCATCTTCTTCTGGACCATGAAAGTCTCACAGAAGGAGGCTACGGTCTTATATAGTATAAAGGCCTTTTTTTTATAGAATAGGAAGGCCACTTGATGGTTATTGGTCACCAACGCCCATAGTCATTGGCATTGTAAAAAATGTTAACCATCGCTTACATCACCAATGCGCCACCAACCTTGGGAACTGATATGTTATGTCCCTTGTGCCTGTAATTACACTGGTTCATTCACCCTTCAAACCGGAACACAACAATATCAAGTAATACTGTTTTGGGTTAGGATATCTGATGAGTGGGTGGTATCTACCCAAACGAGCTTGCACAAAGGCCTACAACCAGTAAAATTTAAATCTATATAACATAATAAATCAATTACTAGCTTCGGTTAGAATAAGGGTCTCAATAGAACGTTTATATCGTAACGTATAACTCTGTTTCGACTGTTTCCAATATTTTCAACAATCACTGTAAATTTTTACACCTAAACCTTCCGCACGAACTCATTCCAACATTAATTTTAACGTATGAAAATCCGTCCAGTAGTTTTTTAGTTTATCGCGTTCAGATAGATAAACAGACGCGATCGGGGTGCTTTATTTTATAATACGTAGTGATGAAACGCTATATCAAGTTCTAAGCGCTATACGTTCATATTCATCTTTATATCTTTATCAAATAAATACATCGAGAATATTAACAAAACTAAAAAGAAGATTAATATTATGCCTAACTTATCCTACGTTAGTATCTTAAAAGTATAATTAAAAACACAAAATCCCCTGTTGGCAAGGGTGCGTCAAACATTCCCGCTCCTCCAGGGAGGGCTGTCAGGTTTGCACGCCAAAGTTTAAATCAAATTTCGAAATATATTTCCTCTTTATAATGTTGATCGTAGGTACAAACATTTTCAATTCCCCTAACATGTGCACATTCGGTGCACACATACGTAGATCTAAGATAATACATGCGCTTTTATCGGCTTACAAATGTACGTACAATGAAGTGATAAATCCTATTTTAGCTACTCATATTTGTATTTCAATAAATACTAGTAGCATGGGCTCGTCTTAATGTGTCAAAATCAATATTGACTCAAGGCTTCTAGTGAATATGATATGACAAAAATTATTGGACAATCGATAAATGAAACATTAGTTATGATCGCTTAATACGTTCAGACATATGTATGTAAATAATCTACACATACATCTCCCTTGCTCATTAATTTGTTTTGTATTTTTTTCTCTTATTTTAAATAGGACAAAGGTACTTTATCATGCAGCTGTTATAATAATTAAAAAATATTCATTTTATTTTAAAGATAGCTCGTTCACTCTTTAAACCGAAACACTTTACTAAGTTACTGTTTCACAATATTACTTATACTTTTCCGCGGTCGAATATGTAATGAGTGGGTGCTACTAACCCAGACGGGCTTGCACAAAATCCTACAACTAAAGTTACAGTATATCATAATTGTATTGAAAACAAACAATAAATAATAAAAAAGGACTTACATATAATTCACATGTGCGGATGTTATTTTAATATCCACCATTACTTTCTCGCGGCAATGCAACAATATGTCTTGGGAAGTCATACACGTTACATTCGTGTTTATTTTTTGACACCTCGACCAAGTCGGAGTCCTATTCATACTGACCAGAAAAAATCTTAGAGAATCCGCTAAGTCTCTTGCGTGCTAAAAAAAATTTAAAATATTCATAGTACGTGTTTCAATTACATTAGAATTGATGTTATAAGCACTTTTTTATAATTATTTAAAAGCACATCCTGATTGCAGGTATTGTCAGGTTTTATTGCAGTAGATACCGTAAGACAACTAGATAGCTTCTTGGCTATTAATTCGCCATAAAACGCGGAATGAACTACGTTGTTTATCTTGCCCCTGTAACGGCAAATTATTACTGATATGATGATATGGCGATAGAATAAATATAGAGTACATTTATTCTACCGCCAAAGCAAAGTATGCATAATAAGTGACCCGGAAAATACTTATACTCTGCGTCTCTCTGTGCCACCGTTAGAAATATTTTTATTTAAAGTATAATATAACAATTCAAACGTAATGTTAGTTCATTTCATAAATTCCAACTCCATTGCTAATAAACTCAAACAACGCTTTAATCAACACAAATGAGCATTCCAATTCACATATAGACTTCATTTCCTATCAATTTATGCACGTACGTATTAATGAGAAATGCTCTTATCACAGTTTCCACTGAATACACTGCATTTAATTCATCTCGTTCTATCAAACATTTATATGGACAGCGAGCTATATAACTGACCGTGAACAATGCTCGTGTAAAACGTAGAGTTACACGTGAAATATTTTGAAGGTTAGGTTAGTGTGACCATGCTTACTGATGTGAACGGGACATTTTTTCGATTTAAAAAAAAAATTATACATTTTGGAGAATATAAAAAAAACACATATTACAATTTACTCAATTTACTTTTTCTAGTGTATAAAAAGAAATGATGTAAAAGATAAATAATAATTTTAACTAGGACAACGTGATCAAGTCAGATAATCGCAAATTGAAGACATTTGACATAACCGCAATCATCGATTGATAATTATAAAATATAATATATCCTTTAAAGCATAAATCAAGGCTAACGGGAACGTTATACGCTATAAAGGCCTTTTCGGATAGAAATTTCAAATAGATTCGTCAGAGCACACAGCACGCTTGTCCGTCCATTACGATTGTATGAATAGAATTCGTGTGACCTTCAACTCCCAAACCACCATTTTTTTACGAAATTCAACGAATTGATTGTAACGAAAATATAAAAGAATAAAAAAGAATTTTCAAATCCTACTGAAAAATATGAAATAAAAGTCATCAAATAAAAACCCATACAATTGAAAACAATATTCGATGTAAAAATTGCTCGCAGATTTGTTTTCCGTTTTCCAATTGAATGTTTTATCAATTTTACTAGAAATATAGTTCATCGGAATTGACTTCATTTCTGATGCAAAAATAAATATAAAAAATAAATAAATAAAATAAATTATCATTGTTGACAATCAGAAAGTGACATCATTAAGATATAAATTTATAGTAAAAAAAAACTTTTATATACAAAATTTCGTATCTATGCTGTTATCCATTGTGGAGTTTCATAAAATGAAATCAAATCAATTATTCAATATAGAAGCATTTCACTTATTTATTGTTAGTGAAATTAGAAACTATCACCGGTTCTGAAAAGAAATGACCTGGCAGAGGACGGAAGACGCAGCGAAAGACACTCGTCATCGGGGTCCAATACGAGGGATACAATCAGGTCATGCTTAACATTAGAACTGAATCAATATGTAAAATTTCAACTCCGTGAGATAAGAGGCAGATTTTCTAATATGCTTGCAAGATTTCACTTTAAGAAGCTTATATTTTGAAGGTAACATGCCCACGTTTCGAATATTTTTAATTCAGAAAAAAAAATCGAAATCGATAAATATATTGTTAATGGATATGCGACATTGACAACAATCATTGTAATATATAAAGGATATACACTTCAAAATTGCATGTCAATTTTCAACATTTTATAATATCGTGACAATCAAAATGCTTCTCACAGAAAAACTTTGCTGCACGGGTAGTATTAAACAAATTAGAACGCTTGAGAACCCTTTTGAACAACAATTACAACTTCCCTATCGTTCCCTATCCCTATATAATTATGTAATTAGAATTAATTAACGCGAATAATATAATGAAACTTCATCTTCGATTAAACATTCTATATGACTTTTATTTAGATTTGAAAGGAATCTTGATTGTATGAGAAATGACAACTTAGATTATGTTTACTTTCAAAAATAAAGTGTAAGATATTTTAATAATCATCAGTAAGCAAATTGACATAATTCCCAACATACCCATTTCCAACGAAAAACACTGTCTACAATTTTTAATAACGTTATCGTTTTTAGTATCCTTTTAATATCTATATATCTGCAGTTAGTTTTATAATATACATTTGTCAAAAATTAGTACGTAATTATGTAATATGATCAATTTTTGTCATATAAAAAAGTATAATATAAAAATATCAAATTAGAAATAAAATATTAACTCACCAATAATGTCCAAAATGCTGTCTGCAAAAGAATACCAAACGATACGCCTTTCATTAGTGGATTCAAATTTTTATTCGTATCCAACCTCCTTGTATACTGTTTTATGAAGAAATCCATAAACATGTAGCTAACTCCGATAAATATTACGTATAATATATATTCAAATAAGTGAACTGAAAATAAAGTATATATTTAAGTATTATTCCAAAACTACATTAAACTACTTTTTTATTCAACAAGGACATTTTTAAAAATATACCTTATATTTGAATTATCAAGTAATTTTTAATTAGAACGTCCTATTACTATTGTTTTTTTTATCTTGACTTAATTTGCGTTTTTATTTAATTTGAAGGAACAAATAATTATATTATGTTACATGCACTAAGTTATTCTATATGGTAGATATTCAATGTAAGAACTCTTTTGTAAGCTTTATTTACTCCTAAAATTTGTTAATTATAATATCGGCTTTATATTTTAAATAAATAAATAAATATAAAATATGTAATTGTTTTTCAGCGATAGTGTTCTTATACCAATATAAAACAAATGAATAAAGGTGATTTACAAAAAAACTATCATCAATTTTTATAAGATCAGATATCACAAGAAATCCCGAGGAAACCTCTTATTTCATATTCAATAAACTCAAGATAAAATAATAAGGAAAGCTTCAAAAAAGGAAATTTTATATGGCCTGTTCAAAACATGACGTCTGCCTTTAAATTCGAAACATAAATTTATACGAGAAAATACTTCAGACATCACTAGAGAAGGAAATACATCTCTGTGACAGCCTAAGACGGAATCACGTATAACTTGTCATACGATGTGCACGATCTTCAACCGGATATTTGATATTTAGGCTGTATTCTATTTATTTACTAGCGATCCGCCCCAACTTCGTACTGGATGAATAATTATTATCTATCTAAATGAAATAACAAGCTGTAATTCATTTTAAAACATGATAACGATATCGTGCCATTTATTTTCCCGACGACTGCTTCTAATAGAAATGCGTTTACCTCCTAAGTGCGCTCTTATGTTTTGTAAGTGATTAATTGTACAGAGCTCCACAAAGACTACGAATTTTAGCCGGCGTCTATATGTATCTGTACGCGTTCTCTTAGACCTACAGGAAGTGTTTGACGAAAGTCGCCGGCAAACACAAAGGTGACGCCTCCAAACATTTTGCCTGAACTTCTTAGCTCTCTTAGAGGTTCTGTCTACGGCTTATTGTTACCAATCTATTAAACGTGCAGGAGTTTTTATTTTTCAATAACTCCTAAGAATAATTTAAATTAAATAATGTAAAGTAAATAAAAATATATAATATCATGTTTATTTATAAATTTATCTATCGACGAGAATCAGACAATCAGTTAGACAATATTCACGACCATTAAACGGATATTGATTTCCAATCTGTATTTTATTTAGTTACTTAAATAAAGCAGGCGAGCAAAAGATCTATCTACCAGATACGTAGTCAGTCGCCTTTCCCCATAGACACACCCTGCTAACGGCTGAAACCACTCATTATATCGTCAATGCGCCTCCAATTATATTATCATATAAATATCCCTTGTGCAATTAGTTGAACTCGTCCATTATGTATCGTTTAGTGGTAATATAATTAAATGGGTGAATAACTGAATTAACTGGGGGGTATTTTTAATAACTATTTAGAAAAATCAGCAACAAACCGACTCATGTTTATAATTTTTGTTTTTTACTTATTAATCAGAATCTAGAATTTATATTAAACACATAATATTTGGAGGCGATCGTTTCCTACTAAAGTAGCCATCATCAGTAAATTAATTAGTTTTGAAATGCACTTTAGCCAACAAAGCTACATTGTTTTTTTTTTTAATTTATCGTTCAACAACTTTAAATGGATCCTTTTATAAAAACGTCCATAAAAGTATTACAGACTTTATGGAGTTAGTCACAGCGGTAACGAGTTTATGTTTGTTGCTATCCAATAGTGTGTCACAATTTCCAAAAAAATCTTGGCTATTATTCCATAAACATAAATCAAATCAATTCACAATGAAAAGTTTACTGGATAAAATGAACATCATCATGGAAAATAATAATTTGCGAAACTGAAATGTTGCACCTGTTTTTGATGTATTTCTTATTAATAGTCCAATACGCATACTAAACGAATTATTTCGTGTCCTACAAATCGAGACATTTGCTTTAAATTGAATCTCACCCAAACGATAAAAATATATGCACAAATTAAACACGTTAAAACTCTTTAGCACTTTCTTCGTTTTATAGTCTCATTTGTTGTTGAAATATGATAGCAAATGTTATCGAACTACGATCTTAATTTATTATTTCCCATGGCTAATTTTAAGAGTAGCGTCACGCTTTGGTATTTAAAAAAAGGAATTTAAGCAAATATTTATATAACACAATGAGTACCGAGCCAATAACCAATCCGCTCGTACTTTATACATATATTAGTACAAAAAAAAACAAACGAACTATATAAAATATAAGTAGGAGTTATGTTGTAATCCTCGAAATTAAATTAATAATAAAAAATCTTATGAAAATTATTATTTTTATTCACAAAACCGAAATTGCGATTCAGCTGGAAAAATCTGATAACGCTTATAATGCTTAATGTTAATATACAGCAGCCTGTAAGTGTCCCACTGCTGAAGAAAAGCCAATATACAAACATAACATAAAGGCCTTTAAATTATTCAAAATAATATTAACCCAGTGATGAAAACATCTGCATCTTAACTGATAATTATTGTAGTTGCGAGCCCGGGTAAAACCTGAATATAAATGTACTTAATTTTTATATGTAATTCATGTGGGGCTCGCCGGTGTCCGAGGCGCCGAGTACGCCTCGAACATCGGTTTACCGCTGGTTTTTTTGGTGGGTATTCCGACCCACTAAAAAAACCAGCGGTACCCTTTCCGTCTTAACGTGAAGCGCCACCGGATCACTTTCGCATGCTACCGTGAACGTGCCAAGGCCTAGCCAAGCAATAGAACATTAAAATCAATCTTACTAAAATAGTTTAAATTCCTCGAGTATTTTGTAATTACCGTGAACAGCGAGTACTTTAGAAAACATGTCGAAACTGAAACTCGTAGTTGAGAACGCATGCGCCACGTATATAAATTTCTTAATACTCTGCCATCTGAAGTGACTTCGTATATAGAAATCCTAAAACAAAAATATAAATTAATTCAATCATTAGTTCACTCCAAGGAGAAGGGCCCCACTAATACAGCCTCCATTTCAAAATTGCACTGCAAAGATTTGAAAAAAAAAGAGTGGGGCGCGTCATTTTAAATTCTAATATCTATACAATATAAATATTTTACACATTTAATAAAAGAGTTAAAATGAATTATTTATGTCTTATTTACAAAAGGATGACAAACACAACAAATGTAACGAACACAAAAGACTAATCAAGAATATAAAATAAAATTTTTAATATTTACTGTGAAAGTATAATATTGTAAACAGAACAATAAATTAAATTAAATTGCTTCATTAGGAACACTTTAATAAATTACTGACAAACGAACATTTTAAATTTTATTAAACTATAACGACCTTACCGTTGTTTAGAGGGAGATTATTTTTAAAACTTTGCCTCTTATTTTTTTTGAATATTAAATCAGTTATGAGAGTAAGATCTCAGATAAATCAGTGTTAACTAAACAGCCATATAAGTATCGTTTATAAGCAAGGTCATACACATATATGATATGACAACCAAACATAAAGAATTAGTAAGATCAAGTGCATAGTCGGTATTTTACCTGAGCAAAGATTGGTAAAACGGTTAAAAATTGAAAACCAATTATTACCCAGGACATGGCTAACCAATCGGCGTTACAGCATCTAATTTTTACCATAGCTGTAATTACGATCTTTTACCGCTGCATATCAATTGAATATCTTAATAATTATAATAATTTATTTTTACAAACAATTATATATAAGTGAAATTTAATTTAACAATTATTTTGAACTTTAAATTTAAACACGGAGACGAATATTTTGTCATTTGATTGGAACTACTATGAAAGGACAAAATTAAGAATGGGGTCAAAATTGGAAAAAAGACGTACTCGTATACGCACTATTTGAATTGGTCGGTTAGGATATCCAGAAATAATAGAATGAAAGTGGTAACATTAGACTAGAGATAATATTAAGAATTTTTCGCAGCAGAAATGACGTAAATTATCGACTATTTTATTTTGTATCCAATTATAACACCGGGCTGACCAACTTAAATTATGCGTATTATATGTAAAATTGATTTATAATTCGTATTTGCCCGAGTTTGAGTTAGTAAGCCCACGGCTATTCATTCGATATGTAAATAATATCAGGTGTTAATTATGCAAATACAGAGCCGTCGAGTCGGGTGATTGAAATTTGTTTTAGATTCATTACCGTATTTAGTTCTCGGAAATTACGGGAAAACGTTTTACGAACATACATAAATGCGAGCTTGGAGTCCTCAACATGAGAGAATTTGACAAAAGAAAAAAAAACAAAAACAACTAGTACGTAACTGTAAAATTGCGTCAGTCATATTACATTATACAAGGCATAAACGTGCCGGCTTTGTGCACGTTTTAGCAGCCGCCCACCATTGCCAAACAACAATACAGTGTATTTCTGTTTTCACGTTTCCTACGCGAACTAACAAGTGTACAAAGGGGCTAGAATTATTAATTTAACCGTATTGTTTCGTAACGTACCGAATTTTCAATCAAAAATACTATTTGAAAACATTTATTACATATTAAACGAATATTTTGAGTAAATAAATTCGTATTTTGATACGTAATAAAATTTACTTTGATTAGCTTTTTGGCGTAATAATATAGTTTCGACCAAATATTGGCATATTGGAAAATATTATTAGCAAATTATCAACAGATGAACCGAATACACAAATAAACCAAGTATTAAAAATATTTGAGGTATTAGAAAATATTATTAATAAATTATTTGCAAATGATTTGAATTTACAAATAATTCAAACACTCCAAAATATTTACCATAGCGAATTCGAAAAACAATTATAAATTGACAGAAGCTATTGAGCAAACAAAGTGTGGACTGACAAAGCAAATATTTGGTATTTGACTCCTTTGATGTTAAACTGAAAACTGACTAGTTGGTTGAAACCTGTATTTGTTATAAAGAAGTAGTATATAAAATAAAATCGAATAGATTATCGTATTCGGTCTGTTGGTAAATATATGCAAACATAATACAAAAAGTGAGGAGCCGTCCTAATAAATATTATATTTATAATATATATTAAATTAAACAAATATGATACATGAAATTCATATTATCAGACTCAATATTCGTCAACGAAACAATACTTAAACGTCATGAATATTCTTCTAATATAAAAGCTGCTATGCCTGCTTCGCAAGGCTAAAATTAAAATATATTTAATTAATTATAAAACAAATAAACAAATCGTCTGTTTTGCCAAATTGAACCAGAAACTGTTGAGCTGTGTTCACGCGTTACAAAACATCCAAACTAATTCCATAAATGCATATTTTAATACGGAGGTTAATTTGTGATAATGTTTGCGATATCTCCTCACAATATCTGGAACGACTAACTTGACAAAGATCCATTGTTATATGTGAGTATTATGCAACTGACGCTCTGTCTGGTTAATCAAGCACCAATGCCGTTTGGGCTTCTTTAAGGATATGTGTATTTTATTCTTAAATCGTCATGGTACGTTTAATGCACCAGCAAAATAAATTGATAATACTGACTGATAATACTATCTTTTAGGTTCTATACAGTGTTAAATATTATGTCTTACACATACATTATTAATATTTATAACGCTGATGGCTACCTGGTTATTGAAAGGGACTGCGTAGATATTGTACATTTTTATTATTTAACCAAAATAAAGTAATTGCCACTAAAAATATGGATGATACTCACATTTCTGTCATTGGAAGACGAGGATGAATGACTTGCCGTTAAATCAATACATCTATGTCTCATTTTAATTGTTTAATTCGGTCAACTCTAAAACAATAATACAAAATTAAATAAATATTCTCTTCAAGAAACATTAATGCTGACATGATACACGTACAGCGCGACAATTTAACAGAAGATTGCGAGTCAACTCCAGCAAGCTGAGTTTCACGCGTTTTTTATAATTCATTTCGTTCTTGGATGTGAAAGGAGTCATTAATTCTGCAACATGTCTCCCACCCGTACTAAGAAGCAGTAACCTTTTAAAAAAGACTGTTTCTTCTTCCTTACTTTTTAGAAAATAACAAACTATTTTTTTTTCTTTCTAAATAAACATATATGCGAGAACAACAATTATTATATTAAAATCTATATATTTTTTTAACGTACATAAAGATCTGGTACCCATTTTACAGCAAAAAATAAAAAGCTTTTTTTGACTCAGTGATTATAATGAGTCAGCTAAATTAAAAGTACTAATAATTTTATTGACTTGGATCCAATCATTAGCCCTGCCCTTAACAGGAGAGATAGGCTTTACCAAACATTAGGTCATTCAGTATCTGTTACTGGGCTACATATTATTGAAACTATTAAACTCAAAAAAAATATTAAATACTCTGCTTATAACAGTCGTCATTTATACGATTACTTGCGGCATAAAAAAAGAACTTTTATATACATTCAAACACACTGTGTTATAAATTTCAAAAAGTTCAAATATCGAAAAGTTTTAAAAAATATGTGATAACAACATCAAAAATATAATTCAAGATTCCTATTTTTGGAATCAGCATTCCATTCCTCTGTTTCTAATATTACAAGTATAGAAGGAAAGAATACTCCATTATGATATTTGTCATTGCTCCAGAGTTTATCTAAATAACAAAGTAGATTTTTGGTCTTTTTCTCCTATATTTATTCATAACACTCTTCTTGAGTGACATTCACCCTCAAGCATAACATGAACAATACTCGATTACTTCGAAACTTCCTAACACTTACTAATTTACTCATCCCCCATTAACGCATCCAATTCTTCGATCCATAAATAACAAAAAGTCATATGAAAATATTAAAAATGTTCCGCTTTATTTCACAAACTTTGTTATAGGTCACTTACCTTTAAAACGCCCGAAAACGTGTCTGTCATGAGAGTAACTTTTAAAACGTCCGCTTAAGCGCTTGTTTCGTATTCGTACTGATTATATTATATACGTAAATTACAAAATTGAAACAGTCAAAATTAGGTTAAAAACGTACGAACGATATTAGTATTTAAAATTCAACACTAATAAAGAGCGCACTCGGGCTGCTCGCTGCATTCGGTCTTCAAAGTAACCCAAAACTTGGCCATCCCCAATATTTTTCTTTTAATATTCCACGAGATTTTTTTAATTTATTTCCACAATTTTACAGCCTCTTTGATTGACCAACTTTTGATTGGTTCTGGAAATATTGAAAATTATTTGTAAATTGAAAAATTGTTTTTTTTTTTAAAAAAACTGTGAGAAATTTCTTTTTATTTACGAACCTAATTTGGTACATAAATAATGTAAAATAATAAAATGTATTTACGTTTTGATTTAAAATATTTATTCAATGTTTTTGGTCAAATCGTTGGTTTGATTATCATCAATTGTCATAATTTGTCATTCGGATTTTTGACAGAATAAGGCAAGGATCCTAATTTAAAAAAAGTACCGAATAACAACATTTTTCTTTAAAGCAATACCAAAGATAATTAAAAATAATAAATAATATTACATAATGTCATCAATGTATTGATTAAGGCTACACACAATCTGTAAAAAAAGTCAGAGAATACAATCGATAAGAAAAGTCAGACAAAGTAAATTCAATAATGTGCTTGTTAAAATAGTCATTATGAATTTTCCATTTAAAAAGATTGGAAAAAAACAGATATGTGTATTATATTTTTGTGCTATACGACGTATATAGACGTTTGAAGAGGTTTTTGTCAATATTGAATTACTTCTTATGTTTTCTAGGTAGGTTCCACCCACAAATATTCTACCGCTTAACCGCAATACTTATTTTTGTTGCGTTCCGGTTTAAAAGATGAATGAGCCAGTGTAACTACAGTCCCAAGGTTGGAGACGCATTGCCGATGTAAGGAATGGTTAATATGTCTTACATCACCAACGTCTATGAGCGTTGGTGATGTAAGACTCTATCATATTAATAACAAGTCTCTAACAATACTAGCTCCCCTTAACTTTTCAAATGCCTTTAATAACGTTGACTACGACAAACGCTGGGAAATCCTAAGATCTTTATACATAGATTCTACTGCCATTGACTGGTTTCGCTCTAATCGGGTTAATCAACAGCAATGCTTAATGGCTAATAGTAGATATTCATCTTATTTAGATATTCCTCCTGGTGTCCCGCAAGGTGGTGAACTCTCTCCTCTACTGTTTTTTTTATTTTCATTAATACTTTCGACACTCATTTGGCATTGGATTTGGCAAATATATCTCAATGGTGTAAATCTGTATCAAGTGAATCCGAGGAAGTCGCTAGTAGCTATTTATGGCATACATCAGCTTCTGTTGAGGGTCCATGATAAAAATCTAACTTCAATCTTATTTGAAACCCAATTATTACATATGAAAGACTGTTAGAAATCTTGGACTACTACTTGATACTTCCTTTTACTGGATACCGCAGGTTGCAGAAATGTGCCTTATGGTTTTCGCTATCATTGGTTCGGTTAGGCGATGGAAAAGTCTACTATCCATCAAGGTTAAGATCAGCTTAACCAATTCTTTCTTTTTGCCAATATTGAATTATGCTTATGTTTGCTACATGGATTTAACTGAAGACCTCCTAAATAAAGGCTGGCTCCTAAATAGTGGATGCCAATCAGATTTGAAAGAAATCTGCACAACTTATTTCTTCTCTACTCTGTTATATATGTCGAAAATATACCATTTTACCTTAAACAATGCTTTAAGTTTATTGGATCTGACAGCATACACAACCTGCGTTCTTCAGAGATTATAATAAGCTCGTAACTCCCTGCAGCCGGACACAATTCGGTTCAGTACCGGCAAAGTAATACTTATACTGTTAAAACCATTAAACTATGGACCGCACTATCCACAGATATTCGGCTGTCGAAATATATATTTAATAAGGTTGTTCTTATGTAATATTTATTATCACCTCTTTCATATTTAAATGCACTTACCTGTTCTCTCACAAAACTTCTTTCACCAAGTTTTCGTGAGAGATCGCTATAAACGATAAGACCACCTTTGCGCGCTATCTTTTGTTTGATTTATTTTTTTCTGTTACTCTTATGTCATCTGTTATTTATACATTGCGCAATAAAGTATTAAATAAATAAAAAAAACTTAGTTCCTCATTTTCTTTGTTTGGTCCGGCTGTATAATAATAGATTATAAAAATTTATTTGAATGTCACTTCAACTGTTATTACCTAAATACGAGTACGTCTCGTTTTAGTTTAATTTTATCAAACGCTAAAAATATTAGATTAGGTAGACTTTCATATTCATTTCATTTAAAGATTAGAGATCGACATACGCTATATAGTATGTTAATATGTTGCATATTTATTTCAGATATAGTTTAATATGTCGACGTAGTCGAAAAGATAATTGTCGGTCTAGGCTGTTATATGTATAGCAAACACGAAAACTTTAAAAGATATACAAAAACTTTGTATAAGAGATTTGTGGATTTCCAAAATATCTACAAAACAGTATGATAGGATATACCTATCTCTTAAACATTTCACAATCATCATCATCATCATAACTACAGGTTTAGGGGACAGAACATTATCATTCCCAAGGTTGGTTGCACATTGTCCATGTAACGAAATAAGGTCAATATTTCATCGTAAATCGGCGGTGTTGACCACTTAACAGCAGATAAAATGTATCTGCTGTTAAGTGTCCGTCCGCCCGTCCACCTACTTATAACATATAAAAAAACACGTTATACTAGTAAAGAGACTGTGTGAAATTAAAAACTATTTGAAAACCGACTGCCAAAAAAACACCGACTTGTTTTACAACACCGAACATCACAAAGTAAATATATATTTTTTAAACCCAAAGGCCTAAACTAACAACTTTATTGCATGTGTTAGTTTAACCCAGATATAAATACCTATTAGAACTGCTACTATATATTTATTTATGTGCACGAAATAAAAGTTAACTAAACTCAAATCAAACTAATTTATTAGAGGCTTTACACTAACTTCTTGATAGTCAAATTAAAAACCTACCGCCTGAAAAGAACCTATAAATTATTCTATAATTTACTGATTAAAATTGAAATATTAACGTCATAGATTCTGAACACACAACATTCAGACCACAAAATATACAATTGTTACCGGGTTACAATCGTTCACGCAAAAACCAGTTGGTGTAAGTATTAATAACAATGTCCTCCGAACCGATTTCGGTCACGGCGGCCAATCTCAAGAGAGATGAGCCAACTGCGCAGGACATATTATAGTGCACAAGTGTGTGCGCCAAGACAGGTGCACTCTCTATTCCCTAACTCTCATAATTCGATGGGACCAAATGACCAAAGGCTTGACGGGCTTTCTGAGACACGGGAGTGTACACACTTATAAGGTCCAGACTCCGGGCTGCTACTGAGAATTTACGACAGAAAAACCCAATAGATTTTTATTGGCCCGACCTGGTGAACCTTCGAGTCTGCCTTACATTTAACCACTAGGCCAATGAGGCAGTCAGAGGTGCAAGTACGACCTAAATGAAAATTGACTGTTATATTTTTTTCATACATTCAACATACATGCCCTTGTCGCTGTTTATTAGTTCACGTGTAATATATTTCATTCTATGCGCCTGTGTTCTGAAGCGTAACTAGGAAATATGCAGTTACCTTTATATTAACTTTAACAAAATGAGAAAAAATACAAGAGCGAGCCTTTTAACTACGCCAGCTTCATGAAGTTGTAGGCATGTTCAACTAGAAAATTAAATAGAACATTTTCAAGCCCGGACAGCTATTACAAAAAATATTAATTTTTTTATATATTTAATAACAAAAGGTATTTAATCTTCCCGTCCAAGCTGTTCTACATGTTAAATTCTCGTTAACAATTTGATTAAAAATATTTTTATATGATGAATTTCATGAAATTATGAATTTAATTGTTTTCGAATGTTCAACGTGTATTTCTACGTATCTCTTGCGTGTCGTTTACGAGAAACTTATCACTTTGTGTAGGAATTAAAATTACATTAATATAAACACCCACTTTTCTTTAACGTTTGGTGACAATACGTTTGGTAATAAAACTTGCATTATTATGCAAGAAGAGAATGAAATGAGTTATTTCCTTTAGTTTCACGATCTTTATTAAATTTAATCGTTTCATACGATACTATCGACTGGTGGAAAAATAATATGTTTGAAGCAAAGTAAACCGATTTGATTCCTGGCCGGATAATGTATTATTTAAAACTCTTAATTTTATGATATTTTAGTCAAAATCTAAATAAGCCGTCAACTTCTCTAATCATTTTTCAAATCTTCAATATTCAACTAATCAATAATAATATTTGTCATAAAAAATATAGCATGTACACATTATATATTTAAAAAAAGAAAGAGTAAAACACTACACATTGCACTGCAGTCGCAAAGCTTATGGATATAATAAAAACCGCATATGGTCCAGACCAGCTCACGTCGCTCGATCATCTTTCACAATGGTTGTTCAGTTCACATTGCTTTAATCTTATCCCTTTATATTGGAATAAACCGTCTTTGCACCTCACCGCTTCAAAAATAAAATAAAATTTAGTCTTGCTCCGTCGCCAGTGTAGATGAGGTGAAGAAGACTATATAACTTTAACATATGCATCTATTCTTTCTAAAGGCTAAGCAAGCTTTGTTCCTTACGAAAACATTTTCTGGAACGCATAATTCTAAAGTATATTTATACGACATTTATACATATTCATTATATATTTACAGATTTATTTTTTTAGCATACGTAGTTAGGATCTCTTTGTGTTTTTGATATTTTATTTATAATAGAAAACCTAAGTTCTATACCGATTTTCAGCTCGTAGATTTCAAGATAATTTTTGTTATGCATTTTTCTTGAAAACCGTGATGAAATAGGTGAGACAAAAATTGTAGATCTTGGACTTATCAACAAAAATCACCATAATCCATTCCTGAGTTATCACCATTTAAAACATCATGTACATAACTGATAAGATAAAAAAAATCCGCCACAATCGGGGAAAAGTTTGCGGTTTAGCCGCACCAATTATTCCTATTACTTAATTATTTATTAATAAATCAGTTATGGCTTCTATGTGTCAATTGGGATATCCAGCTCCTTCCTCATTTCAAAAATACATAGATCAATTACCGCTCAATATATAAATTTATGTTAATATTGTCGCCTTCTTGGACGTAGCCTTAAAGCTTACGGCTGCGTCATATATTAAATATTAATAGATGCAGAGAGGAATATAAATGTACGATTACTTTGCGTAAAATCTAAAAATTCGCTTGTAAAAGGTGTTTTATTGGGATGTCCTGGATAGTCGCTAAACCAACGCATTTCATTATGTCAACTATTATTGCATTTTTACGTAACTGGCATATTTTTTAAGTAACAAAAGTTTTATTAATAGACAAAATAATGTTCGAGAATAAGAAGAACAGCAATGTTTAAACTTCAGTAAGTAAACAAACAAGTATTATAGTTTCGAACCGTCATTTTGAACAAGTAAATTGAAAGGAAAACTAACACAAACAGCAAAATACTTAAAAGGTATTTTCTTGTCTACTTCCGTTGATAGCAATACACTTGCTCCTACATCTCAAGTTCAACAGCAAAGTTCAAGCGCATCACACAAGGGTTGTCAATTTATTGTGTAGAAAATAATATGAAGCTTATAATATTAAGTGTACGCTTGATTTTCCTCATATGCTTTCGTGTATTGTTCGTCCAATTGCGTTGAAACTTCGTACCCCTGCTGTCATGCGCGTTGATTTTCAGGACTGTATAGTAAACGTACAATGTCGTATCGAATATAGTACCTGTCTGGTAATTATATGTGGCTTAAAATGCTTCGGCTGCGCGGATCGGGCGGGAGAAAACAAAGCCTTTATTAAAAATTTATATAATATAGTACACCTATTTTATTTAGTTCAGTTTGTATATATTATTCCATTGATATCATATTTCATATGTAAAATATTCATTAAATGCAGTGGTTTTTAGTCAAATTTCGAGGTATGTTTGTGGTATGTTTCCATCGAGTATTTTATTATGAATCATGTTACAACATCGTACAGTACTTATCCCCAAGTATCCCCAAGTATATATCCCCAATTTTATAAAACATTTTTTACAAAGTGACTAATAAATTATTACATTGTTATTATATCAAACGAAGCCATTTGAGGTTATATCGACCCTTAACATAAAAACTGTAAGTGTTATTTATAGTGATGAGTTTTTGTATTTAAAAATATATAAAATCTCACGCACACAACCCTACTTCGGCAGCTTGTAGACAGAATGTCAATTGCCAAAATCATGTTCAAACATCATTGAAGTACAGCTTGTTAAAAGAAAGGGACAGTATTATTAAATTTATTGAAAATATATATACTACATATTCGTTGAATTTGAATAAATAATAATAAAATATATAATAAATTTACTAAAAGTGATAACATCAAATTACGTAATAACAAGTTTCAAATAACAAAATATCAAAAATAATAAGTTATTTTTAAGTTTATAGCCCAATCATGGAAAATCTGCTTAGACATGAGTACCGTCTTTAAAAATAATTAATTAGGTATTGTAAGTTATTAGTTTAATTTAAAGTTTAGCGTACTTGCAGACAAATTTTCATTTCATTTAGGTATGGATAGATACAACAAATTTCAAAAATTATTAAATGCGTACGGAAACCTCAACAACAAAATATTATATATTTAGGTGCGCATCATAGAAATAGAATATAAACTTCATACCTTGTATTAAATAAAGTAGTAATATAACAAGCTTATTTCGAAATAAAATAGAATGTCCTTTTAATAAAAACTCCGCATCGATAACCATGATCTTATTGACAGGTTGTAAGTAACGCCTCTGTATTGTATTTCACTTCGTTTCTATTTATTTTACAACCAATGTATTTCGATTCATGATACCGTAAACTAACCGCATAGACAGCCCCGTTCGCGGCAAATCGAAAGTACAATACGAAATGTATTTGCTTTTGATCATTTAGCGAATGAATTCTCCGTGAGGTACATGTCACCGTTAGTAATGTTATAAACTCGTCGGTTCGTCGAGTTATATTATTCTGTGGAACGTATAAACTAATTATAGTTTATAGTATAATTAGTTATATTTTTATAAATTTTAATTATATTATAAATATATTAATAATACTTATCGCCAAACGGATATTATGAGACACGGAGATATTTTTATGACGTTATGACCTAATGCTAAAACATAGAAAGTAATATGTACTGATGATATTAATAAATAAAAATGAATACTTTAATTTTTTTATTTAGTATTTATATTGAGGTATTTTAAATAATTCAATACTCTGAAACCGTACATCCACACCAAACATTCTGCAGATTGTAGACCCTAGTATGTCGACAGCCTCAATGATTATAAAATATATTGTATAGTTATAAAAAGAGAATATATTACTTGCAATCGAATATACAGATTAAAATTAAATTAACAGTTGAAATTAACAGTTCACAGCTGGACTAAGATCTTCACCGTTTGAGGAAAAGTTAAGAGCTCATCCCACCACGCTTCTCAAGTGTGGTTTGGTGGATACACGTGTCAGATTTTCATCCAACACGTTTACGTTCCTTCACGCTCTTTTCCTTTATCGCCGAGCACTAGATGAAATATAAACTAAAATTAAGCACACGATAACTCAGAAGTGCTAGCGCGGGCTTGAATCCATAATCTTTGGTTAAAATTCAGGTGTTCTAACTAACGGTTAAGAAAAGAAACTCACGTACTTTAAAATAGCCGGCTAAATAAACTCAACGGTTTTCATAGTGGTATATTTTTTAAAAGTTTACAAAATTCATTATGAGATCTAATAGCCAGGAATGAAATGAGGACGAAACTATCAGTTTATTAGTCCTCATTTTGTTGTTATATATTAAATCACTAATTGTATTTATTAACCAATCCTAATCTTAGTCTTTCGCACACTAAAGTTCCTTTGAAATATAAAAATCCCTTAAAATAATAAAAATATTAAAATGTAATACATTTATACCGAAGCGTGAAACCGTGATACATTTTTTACCCGTTTAAAGTCATTCATTTAGAAATACAGAAACGCGTTCAAGTACAAAAGACAGCATTGGTAAATAAAAAATAAAAATCTCGCCACCAACCCTTATTCTCTAACGGAATACCTAAGAACAAAATACATTTAGAAATTCTATCGACTCTTTTAATAAAAACCAAATGTGGCCGTCACGGGACACCCGGCAGCACCGCCGAAGAACATTCATTTCTCATTTGTGAAATGTGAAAAAAAAAAAAGCCGAGATGGCCTAGTGGTTAGAACGCGTGAATCTTAACTGACGATCGTGGGTTCAAACCCGAGCAAGCACCACTGAATTTTCATGTGCTTAATTTGTGATTATAATTCATCTCGTGCTTGACGGTGAAGGAAAACATCGTGAGGAAACCTGTATGTGTCTAATTTCATTGAAATTATGCCACATGTGTATTCTACCAACCCGCATTGGAGCAGCGTGGTGGAATAGGCTCCAAACCTTCTCCTCAAAAGGGAGAGGAGGCCTTAGCCCAGCAGTGGGACATTAACCGGCTGTTACTGTTGTGAAATGTTGGCAACCGTCTTATGGTCATATATATTTAGATGCGTGTATTCTTGAAATGTAATAATTGTTAAAGTCAATTCTGTATCCTGCAATCTCTACTCAAAGAAATGGTCTGCTGACGATTTCGATCAGTCATGGGACTGCTGACGATACTATTCGAAAATGATTGGCGACAATAGTGCGATTCTGTAAGAACTCACATCGTTTTCACCCGTGAAATATTGACAACCGACTTATGGTGATATATTATTTTGTTGCGTGTATTCTTTTTTTTATGTTATAAGTAGACGTATGAGCATATTATTAGGCCGACCTTTTAGAATGTCTTTCTCATAATTATAAAAAAATAACAAATTTAAAAAGACGTAAATATGCTAAATACTACAGTTATTTTTTATTAGTGCCACCTGATAGTAAGTGGTCACCATCGCCCATGGACATAGGCATTGTAAGAAATGTTAAGCATCCCTTTCAACCCCCATGCGCCGCCAACCTTGGGAACTAAGATGTTATGTCCCTATGCCTGTAATTAGACTGGCTCACTCGCCCTTCAAACTGGAACAACAATATCAAGTACTGCTGTTTTGTGGTAGAATATCTGATGAGTGGATGGTAACTACCCAGACGAGCTTCCACAAAGCCAACACCAGTAAAAAATGTAAATGTAATTATAAATTGTGTTTCGAGTGAGTTCTTACAGAAAAGAAAACGATGGTTATTGAAATAATTTACAATGAAAGGAAACCAATAAATAGTAAGTATGGAATAAAAATTTGAAAAACACACAGATTCATACTAATATAAAATTATTTTTTCTTATTATTATAATAAAGTGGTACACATGAATAACATCGGTATATCAACGAAGTATAGCATATGCGCCATGCACAGAATGGTGCCCTACAGGAGGGGGCGGATTGACTATATAAGAGATGGTTGCCGTCACTGCTTACGAATTGGTCTTGCCCAAGGTGCGCCAATATATATATAAGCAAATAAATTATATTAGTATTATTTTTTCCTTTTAATTATTAAAATCGTTTATATCACTTGTATTATATATAATATTATAATTCCCAGTCCCAAGTTCGTGTGAGTAATAAAAGTATTACATTCTTAGACATTTTTAACCAATGAGCTTTATGGCTCGTGAATGTGTATATAAACCGCCAGCCGAATTTGCACATCTATGCGAGTGCGCGTAATGCCTCGTTCAATATTCATATGTTTATATATGAACATTAATCGAAAGCACGTACACATAAAAATGCGTAATGGTAATGTGACGAATAAAGCTAGTTTGTCAAACTGATTTTGTTTTGATTTTTAACCCGCTATCTTAGTAAAATCTTAATATACGCTTAACTCATAATTAAAAAAATAGCTTTCTTCTATTTGGATAGATGTAGCTGGATTGCGTTTCTGTATGTTCTTTCTCGTTGATTTGCCGATATTAACAATGACACAAGAGTTAATATCTCTTGAAATACTTTAATTTACACTCAAAACATCAAAACCCGAAAAACCGTGCATTAAAAAAAAATTCGACTTCGTGAACAAAATAAAAACGGTCTCAAGCATTTCCGTTTGGCCATAAGAAATGCGTCGAAAATCCCGTAATTTTCTGTAACCTGTAAACCTGTAATGCCGAGAGGAAAACCTAGTGTGATAAAAATATTTAAGTCTAAGTAAGTTCTTTATTACCTATATTGCCTGCCTTGTTGGTCTAGTGGCTTGATGTAGGCCGCCTCCGGGTCGGAGGTCCTGGGTTCAATTCCCGGGTCGGGTAAATAAAAAGTTATTGGGTTTTTCTGTTAGAAAATTCTCAGTAGCAGCCCGGAGTCTGGAAGTTAGAAGTGTGTACGCTCCCGTGCCTCGGAAAGCACGTAAAGCCGTTGGTCCTGCGCCTAAACTCTATCCGGTCGTGTCGGATTGCCGTCCCATCGGATTATGAGAGTTAGGGAATAGAGAGTGCACCTGTGTTTCCGCACACACTTGTGCACTTTAATGTCTCCTGCGTAGTTGGCTAATCTATGTTGAGATTGGCCGCCGTGGCAGAAATCGGTCTGGAGTCTGGTATTCCTGGTATACTTGTATGGCACTTCCGGAAATATAGCTGTTGTAAGTTAAAACATTGTTCTTGGTTCTACGATGTAAAACGAAGTTTGCTTTCCAATCACGCTCTGAATGTCAACCATAGTTGTATTTAAATTTTTAATGGAGAAAATTTAATTCATCTTTCCGAAGGTTTTAATTATAGGTGCATAATGGTAAAAATCAAGATAATAAAGTTCAGACGAAGAATACAAATGCAGTCGACTATGGACGGCGTAACTTCCAATGAGGTCATGACCACGACAAACGCAATTCTATCGAAACGTCGGGCAAAATAATTAAACTGCAAGAAAAATAGATAGTAAAAATCATGGAGTTAGGAATCGTTGATTTCCATACAGAACTCCTTACTTTTATAAGCATAGTTGATTATGTATTTCAATTAAGAAATAAAGCAACTACTAAGTTTTTCTTGACTGAGTCAACCATATATTGATACTGTAACGCCACGTAACATGACGATTCAAAAGAATGTACCTGTCAAAGTGTACGAGAGAATAAAGGATATTTTGATATTAAAATAGATCGAATTACAGTTTAATTGAAGGCACATGGAACAGAATGTCTTAGATCTCATAGTTCGCGCTTTTTGACTATCAATGTAAGGAGTACCATCCAGTTACCATTCAATGCCTATTATCTGCCTTCTTATAATTAATAATATAAAAGTAAGTGGGTAAGATTTAGTATCCGGTAGCAGGAGGGTAAGCATGTGAGGTTAGGAGGGTGTTCATAAAAATCCACTGAAACAGAAAACCGACATCACATGGAGTCGTGAGTTTAAAAACGTTTATTCCAATTTGGCGATTGCTTGTCAATTTTTGTCATTTGTAAGCTTGTGTGCAGCGTTACTGCGTATGTGTGTATAATGCACACTACTTTAAATTAGTCTAGCCAATCGAAACAAAACATATTATTGATCTTTAATGTTTTTGTTCCGTCTATGATGCTTCCGTCGCTCATGATGAACGTTAATTTCTGGTTTTACAAATTCAAGTATCAACCATATTGCCATAATACTGAGTTATTTTATTTTGATATTGTACCGTCAAAACTTGGAGTATTTTTTATGTCACGTAAGTTCAATAAAAAAATAGCACATACTTAGTTACCATAATTTATTTTATAAATTAAATTTCAATATGTGCACCTGCCTGCAGTATCAGATCTTGACATTAATATCTAGCCATCATAATAAAATGCGCACAAAAAGTTTCGTGTCCTAGTTCCTGAGAATTCAGAAGTTTGTTACCGAAAAAAAAATCCAAGCTGCACAATCATGTTCCATAATAATTTATTCATCAAAAGAATGTAAACTCTTTATACTGATGAATAAAGATTAAACACATTCTTCTATTCCAAACGTCTTAACAGTGTTAAATACGTACTGAAGGAGTAGTATATTCCATGCATATGTGCGAATTCGGCACGCGACAACGACCGACACGGCCTTTCTCTGTGAGCGCTCAGCGCAGAATGCCGGTAACCCTTACGTTTCAATGTTTATAGGTAACTTTGTAAAAAAAAATTAATCAAAAAACTACGGTACCTACGAGTAAAATAAGAATATTATCACGTGGGATTTTTATCAATGACCAATGATCTATTTGCTCATACAGTACAGTAACATATAAATAATCTTCATATTATATATAAATACTTAAACACGGTAATTTGTTCATAAGGTAGGCAACTTAATGCCTATGTCGGCATTCATTCAGTCTTCATTATTATGCAATCACTAGACTTGCATTATTGGATAAAAGATTAGATATTCGTTTCAAGGCATATATGCGACTTTTTTAATTGAAATTAAACTGCCAGGTTGGTCTAGTGATTAAGGAACCGGGAGAGGCCGCGGATGCGTTATATCAACACGATCCCGCAGCCTCTCCGATCCATGCCGAGAATGGCCATCGCAGTGGTTTTAGTGGGTAAGAATCCAACATAACCCGGTTCCCTACCCCTAAGGGAGCCGGGTTACGACTTGCCTTTTGAAGGTTTCCATAATATGAAAAAAAGGGATTAAGGTGTCTGTGTTGTCGCTGGAGACGTAGGTTCAAATCCCACACCCGACACCGTAGGGCAACCATTCAAATGCTTTTATTTTTTGTATTATATATTTAAAAAATAAATTTAGACTAGAAAATCTTCCGACAAACTTTAAAAAATACTTGCAACCCACGCCGGCTTCGCGCGGATTCAATTTACAAACGAAGAAAATGAGAAGTGCCCTTAGCAAGTAAATATCAAGTATGTTTATTTATTTAATATCGTTTATTTATTACTTTATGTAAGTACTATCTGCCTGTCCTGACTTCGTATTTATTTTGATGAGAATTTTAATTTTTGTCATTTAAACTAATCTGCAGGTGTCATTACTATTTTCTTTATCATTACATTCACTTCCAAATAATGGAATTCCTTACCAGCTCACGTGTTCCCCTCCTCTTATAACCTGGGTTCCATCAAACGAGGCGTGAAGAGGCATCTTGCGGGCCGGCAAGATGCCTGTCAAGATGCCTGTCAAGATTGCCATCCCGACGCATATAAAAAAAAGAGACTAAACTTTTATAAAGATTTTTTAAAGTTATTCATAAATATCTGGCTCAGTCAAAACCCTTATTAAGGGCTAATCCGGCTTAACCGCTCTTAACGATATCCGTCAATTATCCGATTTCCTAACGAACAATGCAACCAAATAGACAAGAAAAGCCACATAATTATACATATTCCACTTCTATTCGTGACAGTTCTACTAACCCCACGAACACAACCGAGCAGACAAATAAGCTAATCAAATGACAGAACACATTCGTAGCATTCACACATTCCTTAAGTGTTTTGACAAATGACAAACTATCTTGTACGTTGCATCATATCGAATTTAAATAAAATTTATTAGTTTTCCTGCTCTTTCAGTGTTATTACTTACGTTTTATTTGATACGTTTCCGCGGTTATAGATGATAGTTTTCCTCAGTTTTATCATAAATGGTGCATTGTATGGTGATGGCAGTAGTATTGTTCTGATGATTTTTTTTTTATAGAATAGGAAGGTGGACGAGCATATGGGCCACCTGATGGTAAGTGGTCACCAAACGCCCTTAGACATTGGCATTGTAAGAAATGTCAACCATCGCTTATAGTCAATGCGCCACCAACCTTGGGAACTAAGATTTTATGTCCCTTGTGCCTGTAATTACACTGGCTCACTCACCCTTCAAACCGGAACACAACAATATCAAGTATTGCTGTTTTGCGGTAGAATATCTGATGAGTGGGTGGTACCTACCCAGACGAGCTTGCACAAAGCCCTACCACCAGTAGTATCAAAATCCAACCATATATGACAATTGTTATATATATATAGGCCACCTGACGGTTAGAGGTTTACCACCGTCTATAGACATTGAAACTAAAAAATATTAACTATCCCTAATATCGTGGATGCGCCATAAATCTAGGGAACTAATAGGTTATGTCCCTTATGCCTAGAGTAACAATTGCTTACTCACACTTTAAACCGGAATATAAAAATACTACGTTTTACTGTTTGACGGCAGAATATTAACTGAATTTCTCAAAACTATACGAAGTTTTGAGAAACAAGATTCTAAAACCAACCTAAACCATGTCATCAATACAAACGTATGTGGCGTACAAACATTCCCATACATTAATATTAATGTTACTAAAAAAAAGTATAATTAAAAAAGAAAATAAGCAAAACATTGTAAAAAAAAATAATAACCACGGTATTTATATTTTAAAACAATTTATTCATGTAACAATAAACACCAAGATAATCATTCCCTTAATATAAATTCAGCCGTGAAGGGTCTTGCGCTGGAGATGAGGCCAATAATCGGATCTTCCGAAGGTAGAACGCCGTTACTGCACTCAATCCTGTACTTTTGCATAATTCCAACAAATACTATGAATATAAACGACTTGGCAAGCGAATCGCCGGGACATCGCCTGCGACCTGCGAATTATAATATTATTTATTTTAAAATTGCTATAAAAATAAAAAATGAATCTTCGATCTGCGTTTACAATCTTATTCATTTGGACAGAAATGTGTGTGGAGTCAACTCGCATATTTAGAAGCCAAGCTTTCGTAACAGAAGTGAGTCCGCTTGGAACATAAATTAAAATTATATTTATCATACTTTGGTATAGTATAATATTGAAAATTAAAAAAACACGACGACATTATTTGTCATAAATCGTAGGAAAAGACGAAAACAAATATATTCCTTGAAAAAAACCGATAAATATTAACCAACCGACATAAAAAAGTAGCGGACATAAAAAGAGTCGCGGGAAGTCAAAATGGAAATCCTTGGGGGAGGCCTTTGTTCAGCAGCGGACGTCTTTCGACTGACATGATGAATATTAACCAAAAATACTATTGATCGTAATATTATATAATATTATATTAAACAAGGTCATTGCGAAAAAATGAACTAGATGCGAGTAAAAAACGAAATTTTTCAAGTAATACGACTTACCGATTCCAAAGGGATACATATGTTCAATATCCTTTAAATGTCCCGTTTCATCTATGAATCTCTCAGGCATAAACTTCTCCGGCTCTTGCCAAATATCTCGATCGAAATGCACGTCTCCGACCGATATTAGTATCGTCGTATCTTTCGGTATAAGAAAACCTTCCATATTTACATCTTCGAGCGCTCTCCGTGGTCCCGCTATTGGTACTATTGTAAAGTATCTCTGAATTTCAGATAGAAAAGCCATTGTGTAAACTAGCCTAAACGAAAATAAAAAAAATTTATTAAACTGTTCATGTAGTTTTATAAATATTCATAAATTAGGTGCTTCGCTTTAAATGTATCGTCTTAGTATGATATTACATCGATACAAATATTATATTATGTCGTAAGAAGCAAGCTTTAACCCCAAGTAAAGGCATAAGCTACTTTTATACTAAGTAAACCTAACACCTACCCAAACCTAGTACGCGTGTGAAGCCTAAAACTAGTAATCTATAAAACTCAACAATTTTTTTCAAACCCGGACGGATAAATGCTTGGATCAGCGCGTCCAAACGAATAGAGAAACAATCGTTTAGTAAAACGCCGAAACACGAACCAAGAATCACAAACTGTTCGTCTTTACCTAACAGTACACACATACTATGCCTGAAACATTTATGAAATAAATACTCAATATTCTCCTTAATCAGTTTGGTGAAAATTTAGTATTTATTTGTATAATTGTCATGCATTTTTTTAATTACTGCACGATTGCAAAATAGGAAACAGGTCCTCTGATTGCATGTGCCCTTTATGCCTGTAATTACACTTATTCACTAACCCTTCTAATTTGTGTTTTAGCGTGAAGGGTGAGTATACAATGGAGCAATATAAAGTAGGTAGTGATATTTGTGAGGTCGAATAGCTGATGAGTTGAAGGTACTATAGCATAGAAGGTTGACTTATGTTAAAATCCTTGCAATAATCATATAAAAATGATAATTATGATAGATAGAACCGAGATGGCCCAGTAAAGAACCGAGATGGGCCAGTAAAGAACCGAGATGGGCCAGTGAAGAGCCGAAATGGCCCAGTGATAAGAACGCGTGAACCGATGATCGTGGGTTCAAACGCGGGCAAGCACCACTGAATTTTCATGTGCTTAATTCGTGATTATGATTCATCTCGTGCTAAACGGTGAAGGAAAAAATTCTGCCACATGCGTATTCCACCAACCCACACTGGAGCAGCGTGGTGGAATAAGCTCCATACCTTCTCCTCAAAAAGGGAGAGGAGATCTTAGCCCAGCAGTGGCACATTCACAGACTGTAACTGTTACTGTCATGATAGATAGATTGTTATGAAAGCAAAATCGTATAAAATCTATAAACAGCATTTTGTAAATAGACATATATACTTATAATGTATTGTGTCAATCCATGATGAAAAGTCTAGAAATCTAACTCAAATATTCAACGTGTATCTGAAAGTTCAATCACTTAATATACAAGTACAATATAAAAAAAAAAAACAAATAAATTTACGAGTTAAAATATACCCTAATTCAAATATAAGTCGAGTTTCGTTTGTTCTTTTGATTTGTTTTTAAAGTACGTTCTATATTTCGAGCTCGCGGAAGCTCATTATTATTCATTGTGGTTTATTGTTATATACTTTATGTTTTTACCTAGTCAAGAATGTTTTCTTCTAAGTGTCGTTACTTCCACTAGCTAATCGAAGTGTAAGGGGGATACCAGCGAGTATAGCAACCACGCTGGACCTCTGTGTACAACTAAGTAATTAAGCAATTTATTATATAATGTACATTATGTAATGAAATTATTTTTTAACACCACTATACATTTTTTAATAATTACGAATAAATACAATTTGTTATTAATGTAATTGAATGAGAAATATAATTGGTTGAGAATTATTCTATTATTTTATATATGTGTCTACCTTTGTATTATATAATATATATATATATATATATATATATATATATATATATATATATATATATATATATATTATATGAATCATGCCGTAATTTCAGTTTCAGAAAACAAATGATGGGACACCGGTAGATGTGAAAAATAAAAAATGATGGATATAGAAAGAATTATTAAAGATGAATTTATTTAGTAGTATGGCTTTATGCAAGACTGGGTAAGTCCACTAATCATGAGCGTCACGATAGCATGCGAAAGCGATCCCGTGGCGCTCCTCGTTAAGACGGAAAGGGTACCGCTGGTTTTTTAGTGGGTATTCCGATGTTCGGGGCGCCGGCGAGCCCCACATACCCCCTTACTGTTCCCGTGGGGGAAAAAGGTGCCACTCATCATGTTATATAATGTTACTATCAGGTAAGGCCTATTTACCAGTCAACATAACCATGTAAATGAAAAAAAAATCCCCCACTCCCAAGGCATGCCAATTGATGTCTCATGTCAAAAAAGCGTAACACGGAAGGGCACTTTCACTCTCACTCTCATCTCAAGAGGAGAGCCAACGCCCCTCCACTGTTTTATAATTACACTTAGTAATAGATTTACAATACCTCAACCTTTTAAAACGAAGTATAAATAAAATTTCACTAACCATTCATCGCTAAAAGAATTTAATAGAAATGAAAGTAACTATTGAGAAATATTCTTATGAAATAGTTACATTTATTGATGGATAATTTTTTCTATTACCTTAATTAAAGTTCGATAAAATATTAAATTTATGTGGTTTTCAATAACATAAAAGAATATATTCAAATAGAATATTCCATTTCATTCTATGGAATCCTTTTGATGTACGTCAAAATATTTTAATTATGAAAATATGTACGTTTGTAATTTCACTTACTAATCGACTTGTTTTAGTCGAATTGTCAGTCAAAACGTTTTCATTTTCATTATGATCGTTAAAGTATTTCCATCTAGATTAATTAAATACGATTTTGAAGACTCATGTTATTTATTTTTAATAAATAAAGCTTATTATACTGTATAGGATTATACACACAATAGAAAAGCTTGGAGTTATTCATTGATGTTTATACAGGATATAAAAATAATTGTATATGATTTTTGAATAGGTAAGGAGTTACTCATATATCTTCCATGTACAGACAGCGATCAGGTAAAATTATGCGTATAGATAATAAAGTTTCAGAAACTAACACATAAGTTAATGTAACATATTATTTTGTATACATTATGTACGTATTTCGCCAACATCTATGGCCAGTGGCAGCCCTTTATCATCAGACGGCAAATCGACATTTCTGATGATAAATTGATAAAAAAGCCGAGATGGCCCTGTGGTTAGAACGCGTGAATCTTAACCGATGATCGTGGGTTCAAACCCGGGCAAGCACCACTGAATTTTCATGTGCTTAATTTGTGATTATAATTCATCTCGTGCTTTACGGTGAAGGAAAACATCGTGAGGAAACCTGCATGTGTCTAATTTCACTGAAATTCTGCCACATGTGAATTCTACCAACCCGCATTGGAGCAGCGTGGTGGAATAAGCTCCAAACCTTCTTCTCAAAAAGAGGAGAGGAGGCCTTTAGCCCAGCAGTGGGACATTCACAGGCTGTTACGGATGATAAACTGAGGTTTACGAATCATTCGTAATATCAACAATAAATGTCAAAATAACTTTTTTCGTTAACACGTTACTTAAAGAAACGTTACACCGACCTTGAAACTTAACTCTCAAAACGCCCAAATAATTTTATTTAAAAATATAAATCCCGATAGCTTACCTGTTAGTGTCTGCCCATGAAGGCATGTCATCACCAAGTGTATTGATTATTTCGTTAAAAATCGTCTCTTGTATATTCTTCTCCCTTAACACTTTAAGAATAGCAAATTCTAGAACGTTGCTCGTCGTTTGCGAACCAGCTATCAGGATATCCAGGCAAATAACCTTGAGTTGCTCCTCTTGAAATAGAAAAAGAAAGATAATTAAAAAATGCGCTTGATCTTGAATGCAAAAAATCTCTTTTGCAAATTTACATTTTTATAACCTTCGTCTCAGCGAAGTCTTGGAATTATTAAGAACTACTAAAACGACGTCTCGACTTCATACTTGAATATAAAATAGGAAGTTTGTCTTTTGTTTTCGAAATGTTACAAAAGGGCGAAATATTAGCGAGCATTCTAGAGACAAGTGTCACGTTTATAAAATTAATTTAACATTATCATTATTAGTTTTTAAAAGTAAGATCATGTAACATCGCGTTATATATATATAAATTTGCTACTTATACAAATAATCCCTTTATTTGCTTTTATAAGCTATCAAAAATCTAAACTGACATAAAATTGTAACAGGCCTGTAGATTAAATATATTGAAAAAAAAACTAGTATCTTTATAAAAGCAACAGAAGCCAAAATAACAGTTTTAGGAATTTTTCCCTCTCTACGTTATCTGTACTTTTGTACCCACATCACGTAAAAACGACTGCACGGAATTGAATGCGGTTTTCACCGATGTATTGCTATAAGTCTAACTTTATATATATGCTAAATTTTACCGCGGGTAAATATCTTATTCTAATTGTTTTTTTATTTAATATTTATTTATTTATTAATATTACCCGGAGCTCACGATATTTAATGAACTTAATGCGTAATTAACAGATTTTAACTAGCGCCGCACTTACACGAACAGATAAGTTAGTCGTCGTGTATAAAAAACACAGACGGCGCTGTTTATAATATAATGGCTTATATCAATCGTACTCAACCGATTACCACTACAGTCATACAATAATAATAAAACAATATTTAACTTTATTCATCGAAAACAGAAGTCGAAAAAAAATGTAGCCATAGATTCAAATAGAGGAGAATAAAATAGAAGCACACAAAATCCTTAAGACTACTAAAGTTAAATCACAGTAACGGTTTAACTTAGTTAATAAAACACGGGTAGAATGATATTAATTCTTATGCAATTAAATAGCTTTGTTATAAAGATTTATTATATACACGTCAATTCTTCTTTAAATTATTTGCATTGGATATTTCGTTTAGAAGTATGGACTGGTATAATTACGCAAAAAGTAAGAAAAATAGGAAATAATACCATGGTGGTATCCAATGGGGCGGCTTCGAAGTATCCGGCGCAAAGATTTCGTATGTTCCATTTGTATATACCATGTTAATCACATATTCTACCGCCAAACAGCAATATTTAGTATTGTTGCGTTCAGGTTTGAAGGGCGAACGAGTGTAACTACAGGGACAACAAGGGACATAACATCTTAGTTTCCAAAGTTGGTGACGTATTGGTGATGGAAGCGATGTTTAAATTTTTTTATAGTGCCAATGTCTATGAGCCATGGTGAACTATTGTAATAAAAAAGTGTGTGCGCAAACACAGGTGCACTCTCTATTCCGACACGACCGGAAAGAATTGCGCAGGAACAACGACTTTTCGTGATTTCCGAGGCACGGGAGTGTTCACCCTTCTAACTTCCAGATTCTGGGCCTAGCCCCACTTTATTGGGGGCGGGCAGCTAGTTTTTTTATATAGTTAGGCGGAAATGCAAATGAAATGCCATAATTTTTTTAAAATAGAAATAGACAAAAATAAAGCCAATAATTGTCTGCTTTTGCTTTGTATGCTCGTCTGTTTATATGTGCAATTTAATAAAAGAGTGATGCAAATGTCGGAACATTGAGATGGTAAATTTGGAGTGGACGAGGCGGGCAGCTGTTTCGAGCGGAATGGGAGGTCACCCGTACACCCCTCGATAGTTAACACCGCCCGCCGCTAGGTGCCACTATCCTCATTTAGATCGCGCTATCGTTTGCTCACTTTCAAAAGTACAAGTGAACCGACAAAATTTTGTTACATTGAATAATGTAGTATCCTAGAGATAGTATTTTTGGGACGTTGTCCGACTAACTGTCGCTCACGTCTAGTAGCATAAAAAAGTATAAGTTGTTTATCATGGTTTAAGGGCATATGAGTAGGTGCTTGATCTACTCATATTCTGGTGGTTACTGGTGGTAGAGCTTTGTGCAAGCTCGTCTGGGTAGGTACCACCCACTCATCAGATATTCTACCGCAAAACAGCAGTACTTATTATTGTTGTGTTCCGGTTTGAAGGGTGAGTGAGCCAGTGTAATTACAGGCACAAGGGACATAAAATCTTAGTTCCCAAGGTTGGTGGCGCATTGGTGATGTAAGCAATGGTTAACATTTCTTACAATGCCAATGTCTAAGGGCGTTTGGTGACCACTTACCATCAGGTGGCCCATATGCTCGTCCGCCTTCCTATTCTATATAAAAAAAAATATTCAACTTATGTGTATATTTAACCGAATTTAAAGAGGAGGGGAGGGGGTTATATATTTTTTAATTATTATGTATGTACTTTGGTTACTTTTAGGGGATCCTTTCTAAGGACATCCGAAGAAGAGGATTCGTCAGAGTCGAGCACGACTTCGGGCGCCTCTTATGAAGGCCTATATGATGGAAGCTATATAATATTGTGCCTTCTAGTAACAAATCGTAAATCCAATGTCGTAATAAATAGTAAAAGTAATAATAAAAATGAAAGATAAATGTAAAGATTTTTTATTGTATTGGTAAGTGATCATCACCGCCCATAGATATTGGCACCATAAGAAATATTAAACATTCCTTACATTTCGAATGCGCCACCAACCTTGGAACTATGTTATGTCTCCTGTGCGTGTAGTTAGTTACACTGCCCTACTCGCCCTTCCATCTTGAACACAACCATACTAAGTATAACTCTTTGGTAAAATTTTCCGATAAGTGGTTGGTCCCCGGACGGGCTCGTGCAAAGTCCTACCAACAAGTTAAAATCTTTGTTTCCTTCAAATGTCAGCTAGCTACTACTTATTACTACTTATACAATTGTAACAGGCCGATGTCTGTGCATTAAAGATGTTGAAAAAAACACTAATATGGGGTGCTTATTAGAGCAACAGAAGCCAAAACAAGAGTTTTTAGAATTTTTGTCTGTCTGTTTGTATGTTTGTACCCGCATTATACAGATAAGTTAGTCGTTCTATATAATTGCTACAAAAAAAATAGATGATACTATTTATTATTTTAAAGGTTTCGTTCGATTGAAATCGAAGGACACACAAAATAAATTACAATTAATAAGAACAATGTACAAAAAAGCGAATCTATTGCTAGGTGTCTGTTCCAATAGCATAATATTTTTTATTTTTTTCATTAAGGTAACATTCGCGTTATAACCTCAAAGACTTTAATTTTCTGTAAATATTTTTCTATAGCAAAATATTTAAGGTTACAACAATTGTATTTGATTTCATATTTCAGTAAAATAACTAAAAAATAATTGAGGCGTTTCTGTGTTAAATACTTAAAATTTTCACCCTCATTTCGGCTTCTGCTCAAGCCAAACGAGCACGATTGAGAAGATGAACAGAAAGTCAACCATAGCGAGAAGAGCGTCAGTATCAAAATATGTTTTCTGAACGCGAATCGCATCCTAATGCTAATAGACGTCATAACTCCGCGTCACCGTCTGAAGAGAATGGCGTACAACGTGACAGTCGATTGAGTGCAAACCTGTCTAGCCACGCTGAAACACGAATTGCGGAAACTCGGGAATAACGTGAGATTCGGTTAAGCTCTGATATAACCCCTTATACGAGATTTCCTGATCTGTAGAGACTAATTTCGAACGAAAACAGCGTTTAGCTAATGACTACAACCGTCACAAAATCTCACGGTCCCTTAAGTCAAATCAAGAAAGAAGATCATTTTTATCGGCTGACCGCATTCGCCAACAACTCTCACGTTTTCCAAAAATGGATGGGGAAAGAGAGTCATGTCTGTCTGCTGACCGCGTTCGCCACGAAATCTCACGTTCTGTAGAAACGCATGAGGAAGGAATGTTGCGTTTGTCTGCTGAACGTACTCAACACGAAATTACACGCTCTCTAGAAAATATCAAGCTCAAGCTGATGAGGAAAGACACTTGCGTTTGTCTTTTGACCGTAGACGCCATGAAATATCACGGATTTTGGAGACACATGTAGCATGACATGATGCAGCTGGTGTGGTAGACAGGAAAACACCGCTCATTACCTGCAAGAAGAAAGTAGTCGTGTGCAAGATTTGTGGCAGACACAATCCATTGAGACCCAATCTGTGCAGTCAGAAGAAGACCAGCTGCGATATGACGTTCTTAGGCTATTTCATAGCGATGATGATGTTTCGCTGGTATACGAACCCGAAGACTTGCCGTGGATAGAAAAAAAAGTGGATTTTATTATGTCTCAATGATAATAAAATATGCCAATTATACTCATCTTGGCTCAATGAACGATAAATACGCGCATTTCCGTGCATTGAAATAGAACGAAGAACCCAAAGAAATGTTTTGTTCATCTGGGAAAGTTCATTTAGTGAGAACACAAGAACTAACAGAATCTTTGAAAGGATGCACAAAAATAAACACTGTTTACCTACTAAGTGCATTTTATTGGTATTCAATTCTCAAATGCCTCTGCAAAAATAAAAATATAAATACTTGATTCTATATTCCACGCGTACCAAGTCGCGGGCAAAAACTAGTCTAATATAAAAGTGTACTTTAATAAATCCGTCGTAAATATATTACACGTTTTTCAATATCAGCCCTCGATTTTAATTTTAAGCCGAACACGAATTAATATGCAGCGGGATAAATCTTCGGCGTAGGTAACGAATTGTAATCACAGCATATTGATTACCTGTAGCCGCCATCCCACATGACATACTCGTTACGTGACAGACGTTACATCTCCCACTAGTTTGGAGCTTAATCAACAATTATGCTTCATTTCGGGTAGGTGTTTCATACATGTGATGAAATATCATCTAACATGTGCATTTGCGAAATGAGTTATATATTGCACGGATTTAAACTCACGTTCATCGGATAATATTCACGTATTCTATCTGCAGGGTTGAAACACATGTTACATTTTAGCACGATAATCCTCTTAGGTGCTAGGAACGCTTTGCAATAGATCGGTCGGTACTCTCTTAAGAATACATTTCAATAGATACAGAAATAAATTCAGTAGGATTAATAATGTAAGATTTTATTACAAACATTTTTATAATATTTTCACGTTTTATATAAAGTAATATTTATTAATTAACAGTGAAATAATTTCGTCGACAATATCGAAAACATTAAAATATTCATCGGACCGCCCGATGTTATATACTGAGCAAATACTCGTATAAAGAAAACATATCCCGACGAAAAACTAGCAAGTAAAAAAGCAATTAATCAAAAGCGCATATTAAAATGTTGACATCAGTTATCTAGTGACGCAACTGCTATAGAATTTATCATCGTCAAAGCGAAGAGAATATAATAGCTAATTGAGATAGATATTAAATGCACTTCACGAAGTACTTTGTCATTATACCTTCCACTTCAATATTGCCTCGTTTTAATATTCCTCATTCCTTTGATATTGTAAACTTCAACGGACTCAAGTCTTAAGTTTTATGCGCATTTAAGTTAAGCCTCGTGTACTAATGACGATTAAAATTAAAATACACTTTGGCCAAAGTTTCCAGTATATTTATAACTAATTTAGTAAAGCGCTTACTGTAAGTAAGTACTATAAATATATGCTATATGTTAATATATATATTTTATAGAATAGGAAGGCGGACGAGCATATGGGCCACCTGATGATAAGTGGTCACCAACGCCCATAGACATAGGCATTGTAAGAAATGTTAACCATCGCTTACATCACCAATGCGCCACCAAAATAGGGAACTAAGATGTTATGTTCCTTTTGCCTGTAATTACACTGGCTCACTCACCCTTCAAACCGGAACACAACAATATCAAATACTGCTGTTTTGCGGTAGAATATCTGATGAGTGAGTGGTACCTACCCAGACGAGCTTGTACAAAGCTCTACCATCAATATTGGATGAAGAGTCCAATACAGGTGCTCACTATATACAATAAAACAATATAAAAACATTTACTGCTACATCTTGGTAGGGTTTACTTATATTCTACCGCCAAACAACAATACATAGTATTGTGTTCCGGTTTGAGGGGTGAGCGAGCCAGTGTAACAACAGGCACAAAGAAGGTAGCATCTTAGTTCCCAAGGTTGATGGCACATTGGCTTTGGAGGGATTAGTGAAATTTTTCACGACAATATTAATTGGAGATAGTGATTACGTGGCCACTTGCCTGAACCAATCTATTTCATATATTAAATAAAAACTTTTGTTTACATAAGGATAATAACATTAAATATATTTCAAACAAATTAAAATAGATTAGATCCATTAATTCTATTTTGAATAGTCATTTTACGAGGTTAATTTTAATATAAGGCTACCAACGGCTCGGAATATATGATAGACAAATAGAACAAAAAAGCAAAGGAATTCAGTACTTATTTTTTTTCATGTATCAATTATGATTGTGTGTGTGTGTTATTTTACACAGTTAATAATTGTAACGCGTGTTTTACAATAAAAATATGAAGAAATAGGTATAGATAGATATTAAATAATAAACAACGTAGAATTTTCGTTAATTAATAAGTGATAATCCTAATAGCATTTCAGTGTTCATTGAATTGGAAATTTTAATTATTAATCGTTTAATAAGTTATCGAATTCATTGAATTAAGCTTTTATGATAGAATTGCATAACATTTTAAATTATACTGTTACTGTTTTGATCAAATTAGTTTGGACATAAAAAAAATGTACGCCATTGCCTTAGTTATGAATTTATTAATCAAAGGGAAACAATTATAAGTTTTGTGTGAATACGATCACTTTTGCTACTTAGTACTCACTGCTATTATTATTAGTAGCTAGTTACTTTTTCTTAAGAACTTGTATGATATACTTAACGCTTCTAGAACATTCTGATAAGAAAACGGGCACCTAATTTTATTTGATCTTGGTTTTGATACTTAATCAAGTACTGGCTTTTACTTTTTTTATTAAATGCCAGAGACGAGCAAATTTAATGAATGTCGTAATCAGCTTGAAGAAGCACACTTCAGAATGTCAAAAGCTAACTTTGAGCGTTGATGAAGATGATATGATACTCTCAATCAGGCGTCAGTGAGTACATTGATAATTTACTCACCAGTAAATGTGTCATTATTTACTTTCATTTCTTCCAAAAATGAATATATGAAATCACTTCCTGTCGTCAAATTTTTCTTATGGTTCAAAATGCTTTCCTGAAACATAATACATTTATTAACCTTAAAAATTTCAGATATTCGATATTGATAAAAAATAAGTAATTTGTGAGCCTTTAGTCGATTAATGAATTGGAAATTTGAATGAATATTCGTTTAATATATTTTCGAGTTCATTGAATAAGCTCTTTCGATTCAAATAATACATTAGTGTATAATCCACAGGAGCATCCTTTCTATCTACTTTTAGAGTCCGTCGAATGTCTGATGAAAGCAATAGATTATTCAAGGATTACTTCAGGAAATGACTTGTTCGAATCCCATTCGAGTATTTGCATTAATGCATTCTTTTTTAACGTGTTAACTTGAGTATTTTATATGATTTGAGCATTCAAATCATATAAAATACCAATGACCATCATATATGATTTGAGCATTCACAATTATGATTTTAGCTATAAAAATATATTTCACTAGGTCATCAGAGAACTCCAATACGAAATTACACACGTTTTATGATCTTCATTTACACTAAAATACATTTTTTATAGAATATTACCTCTATTATGTCAGATATTTGCTGATTCATTTTTTTTATTAGCGTGTAACCACTTGTTTCTGGTAACAAGAACCTTATCCAAGGCCACTGGTTCAGCCATCCGCCGGCCATTGAAAACGCTTTCGAACGTGCATTTAATAATTCCAAAAGAAAATTCAGACGTTCCTCTTTTATTTGCTCTCCTGCAACGAACATTATTAGGTAAGACCACTCGTTTTCCGCTCGCTAAATTGAATTTAAATCCCAATAAAAGTATTAATTCTATTTCGTATCTAGGCTGTTTGTCTGTTTTGTCCGATTCTATACAATGATAATTTAAAACTTAATTGAGCATTTTATTTTATGTTCTAATAAGAACTGCGGTCGAGGGGTAGGTGGGTCCTTTTATATGAGTATGAAAACCGGTTCAATCGAAGGATTTGTTTGAAAACATTTTAATAACATTGCCTTCCGTCCTGAGAGGTCTCGCATCTACCACAGAAATTCACGGACTTTACATTGCGATCGTGCGTGACCTTTAACTATTAAACCAGCAGTGTTTTATGAAATTGATAAACAGTTTTAGTGTCCATTGAAATATTTTTATATGATAAGCAGCCAGTGTTCGTTGTTTGGCTGTTTTGTTTAATTATGTATTGTATAATTATGTTTGTATTTTTTTTCATCGTGAATTGATTTCGAAAGTTATTTATTATATTAGTGGTTATAGAATGGCCATCGTGGAAATCCTTTTCCTTTGTCCAGCTGTCGAATTTTTACGGCTGATTATATGATGATGATACCACAAGGTTCAACTCTAAGGGTATTATATGATTTATAACTTATACAATAAATTATAAATTTAACGTAGTCCCATAAAAATTCAAAATTTTTAACTCGTCACTTCTTTTTTTCAGGGGAACATAATTTTTATTTTAAGTTGTTTTCTATTCATAATATAATTTTGTGAACACTTTTCTCGAGGTTAATGTTACAAAGTCACGTCACGTTTTGAGTCTTGAAGATCTGTGTGTTTAAGAGGGACAAATTAATAGTATACTTCGATTCCAAATTAGCAATATGCTCCAAATTTATTTTAAACAATTAAATTTATATTTTAATTACATAATGTCCTCCAGACAGATTTCGGCCACGGTGGCCAACTGCGCAGGAGATATTGTAGTACACAAGTGTGTTCGCAAACACAGGTGCACTCTCTATTCCCTAGCTTTCATAATACGATGGGACGGCAATCCGACACAACCGGAAAGAGTTCAGGCGCAGGACCAACAGCTTTACGTGCTTTCCAACTTCCAGACTCCGGGCTGCTACTGAGAATTTTCTGACTGAAAAACCCAATAACTTTTTTCTGGCCCGACTTAGGAATTGAATCCAGGACCTCCGGGTATGTATTACGAAAACCACTAGACCAACGAGGCAGTAGCTTAAGACCATACTGATATTCCAATTATCCTGTCAACTGAGCGAAAGCTTATGATAATAGTGGACAAGACAGTAGATCGGGTCAAAACACTCCTAACATATTGCTTTGTAACCGACATCATTACTATTGAGGTTATTGTCCATTTATATAAACTAGGCTATTAGTTTCCGCCAGCGCGTGTAGGGGGCAGGTATTAGATACGTAATGTCCCTTTCTTCACCCCTGACAACGTGCATGCATTTATAATGTTAGGATATGTAGACACACTATTGTCATATATTTTTAAATAATATTTATTTAACATTTTTCATTGAAAATATTTCTTTTCAAGTTTTTTTTTTTGTTATTTACTCAAATTTACGTTTAAAACTAAAACAACTTTACGTTTTATAATTAAACGAACACGAACGAAATTCCTTTGTTTGTCGTATAATGATGTTTTTGTATACAAATACAATACTAACAAAAGCGAAACAAATTGAAATTGTGCGCCTAGTTAACATATTAATGTTAAATTGGCATGAATTCTTTGTTTTTATTTTAACAGTACCATCATCGTCCTGTTATTTACCTTTGTTTGATAATTAAACTCTGTTTGATAAAGCGAACAGATAGCACATCCGATGTCATATACTAAGTGCATCTACACAAGTGCAATTCCTTTTTTTTCATATGCCACCCAATTGTATGCGGTCATCATAAATCTCTGATAGTGGCACTGTAAGAAATATTAACTGTTCCCATCACCGTCAATGTAAACTACTCACTAAAGTGTAATAAAGATAAAGCCCACACCACAAGTCACCAGTACTTGTGCAACTCCACTTTTTCACTGCAATAACCTTGATGTTCACACGTTTCTTCATAGCTTTATTTATACATATGATTTCAACCTTTTATAAGTCAGGCCCGGCCCGCGTTGCGTTTTTAAAAAGCACATATAATTGTTGCTTACTGGGTATTTTTTATTTTTGAAAATTCATCTGTGAACTACCGGTAAATATCCTACCACTGTAAAAAGATCTATATCGTTTGTTAACAAGAAGAACTTGAAGTCATGAGACTTTCCTTCGCTTGCGAACCTGAGAAGAATAATTGCTAGAATATATTAATCACATGTAAATCTGTGGTTGTATTTAAAATTCACGTTTTCTACCCCTATCGAAGTACATAAAACATATATACATGTTATTTAATACAGACAAAAATTATACATCTGTCCATTAATAGCGATACTTACTAAAAAACCTACAATGGTAACAGATTATGCCGTTGATCAATGTTGACGATCATACTATACATTTCATCCTGGAAAACGCGAAGGTTCCGAAAGATAATAAATGAACACGACCTCTATATCCAAGGTCAATGCTAACAAGTCAAGGGCGCAGCAGCTCATATTAACTAAAAACAAAGTTACAGCAGCGCAGCGTCGTGTTTCAACCGTGTTGCCTCGCGGTTTACATACTCTGATAAATTCATAGAAATTGTTTAATTAAAACAACATTATATTGCACTACGTCAGACTCATAATTAATATAATAAGGGTAAATGACGTATTTAACCGTCATTGAAATTAAATATAATTTAAACTGTTGGAGTAAAAGGTTAGAGTGTGTAGTAGTGTAGTATAAGTAACGTATTTTCTAGATTTAGAACTTGAATGTGTTTTAAAAATATCTGAGTAAAAAGCTGGTCTTGGAGTTATGTTGTTCTCGGCTAAATATTAACAGAATAATGTTCATTATAGATTATATTTTTGGTTGGTTGGATTTTCAGATCAAAACTTCGTCAAACTTCATAACAAGAAAACGTAACTAATGTTATTTTAAAGATCATCTACAAATGTTATTTTAAGTTGAATTTATGTTGCTCAATCACGCACGGATGGTTGAAACTATTCTAATGAAATTTCGTATAGAAGAAGATCTTATCGTGGAAAATTATAATCTGTATTTATCCAACGTTTTAATTAGGTCACTTCATATAATGCTACTTGTTTAGGCTTAAATCAAGACGTTCGATTTAGTGGTTGCGACATAGTCGAACGTTGATTTTTTTTCATACAGTTATTCTCCGGTATCCAAAGTTTGATTTATAAATAAAAACCATAACAAATAAATCTTGTGCATGGCACAAATCAGCTCTTACTCAACAATTACCTTGAAAAGCCAGTCACCGCGATTTTTCAATAGAAATGAAAGTTGGTACTTAAGACCACTGAACGATAGTCGAAGATAAACTTCTGTCGTTTATTCATGTTCAAATGAGCAAAAAGTTTTAAATCGTATTAAAACTACTTAGTTTAATTGGCAAGTCTTGAATAAAGCATTTATTCCTCGTATTATCTTGGAAATGTCAGACCTCATCCTAGTAGACAGACACAACAGACAGATTCCATTAAATGATTTATTAGATTAAAAGAAAATTTGAATAGAGTTAACACAATTAATTTAATTACGTATTATATTTTAACTAGTTTCCGCTTGTGGCTTTGCCTACGTTCTAACTACTTCTTGCTAGATTAATTGAGTTGATTATGTTATTAGTGATGGATGTTATTATGAATTAAGTAATATATATTTCGCCTCACTTTTCAATCACCAAGTTATAATCATTTGATAGATTCATCCATCAAGACGCCAGATACGTAATATCATAATATTTTCGAGAAATCAAATTAACAGTTTTTAAATAACATTTTTTTTTCATACCAAATTAACAAATTTATCGTTTATATTGTCAACTCAACTATATATCTATCTTCGAAACTATAGCAGCATATTGCAGCTAGTTTCAGTTTTTATTCACTAATAAATTGCTTTGTAATCGACAGTTGAATGAGATCGAGAATTTGCCGTTTTATGTAAATCGCTAAGTTATGTTGAAGTGTATGTATTTTTTCTATTTAGTGGAATTTTTCCGGTTTTTTAACTTTTTTCTCTTTAACAGAAAAGAATAAAAACAGCAATAATAAGACACGAAATAATCAAGGTTTTATTTATTATTGTTATTATAAGTTTAATTTCTTCGTTTTTATTTTTTCACTGTATATCGATTGAAAAAATAACATATTTGGCTTTTGGGGTCCCTCGGCTGGCGGGCGCGCTAGGGCGCGGTGCCTTATAGGCAAAAACACGGCGCTCATTTTACTCTGATAAAATCGCATTGAGTCAGTCGCCGTCAATCTATGATATGTCGTATAAAGTATGATAGTTCGCATACGACCCGTCTAATACGCATATTATTTCAAATAAAAGAAAATCATTGATTACGTTATTACTTTTATTTAAATTACATAAGAACCCTTACCATCCAAATCATTATATATAAACGTTTGTTGGTGGGGATAACTCCTAAGTTTCGTGGCCGATTAAGGTCATATTCACACAATATAGGAACAGAAAGGTGTTGCTGTAGTCAATAGATTAACAAACTATATTTTGTTTATTTTGTTTATTTGTAAGTAAGTGAAACAAACAGCATATTTTATATTACATAAAACTTATAAAAACCTTAAATAACACACATGCCAATACAGTTTCCACAAATAATTAATCTGGAAGTGAACATATATATAAAATAGATAAAACAGTAAAATTAAAGGTATGGTAATTAAAAAAAAAAAAAAAAAAACTAACAAGTGTAAAAATGTATATAAACCAAACCTATATCATGTGAAATATGAAAAAGGAAAAAAAAAAAAAAAAAAAAAAGTTAATAACAAATCTCAATCTAATTATTTTTAAGTATCGAGTTAAACTTACCGATACCGCTGCTGAACAAATCTATGTGGTATATATATTATAATTTTGCACTAAAATTAATCGTATCCTAAATATATCATATACGTATTTTATTCGGTTTTGTGGCAAAAAAAGTAAATGGTAAAATGTGGCAAGTACTTATTAATATTATTATACTTAAATAGTACTTCAATAAAACAGCCTCGCCAGAAAAAAAAAATCTGTTATTCAATGATAATGATATCGACGATACACTATTGTACATTAACAGCAGCCATCATATTAAATAACATAACAATAAATGCTATACGTGGGAGAAATTTCACCTTAAATCGGATAATCCCTCCATTCTCATAGCTTCGACTACAATACCAAAACATTTGCCTCGACACAAGCGAGCAATTTCTTAATGAACCTGCATAGCAAAACACCATATAGAGAGCTAATTAGTGTCACACGTCCCACGCATTTTCGGTTCGTTTAATTAATTTATGATGTGGCGTTGGTATACTTCGGTATTATGACTTTATTTAATGTGAAGTTAAATTAAATAATACGAATTTTCAGTTAGCATCTCTTTGTACAACTCAACGTGCAACTCAGTGTGCTACTGAGCGTGCCACTGAGTAATGTGTTTCTAAACTCAACTTGGAATCTGAAGGATAAAGCTACTTTTGTCGTATTTTTTTATTATTTTCTAGTATTTGTATTATATTTTATTTGTTACGATTAACTTTTTTATTTAATATATAATTTCTTTATAAATTAATCGTCTGGGTAGGTACCACCCACTCATCAGATATTCTACCGCAAAACAGCAATACTTGATATTGTTGTGTTCCAGTTTGAAGGGTGAGTGAGCCAGTGTAATTACAGGCACAAGGGACATAAAATCTTAGTTCCCAAGGTTGGTGGCGCATTGGCTATAAGCGATGGTTGACATTTCTTACAATGCAAATGTCTAAGGGCGTTTGGTGACCACTTACCATCAGGTGGCCCATATGCTCGTCCACCTTCCTATTCTATAAAATCTCTTTCGTAAATTTGCAAGTAGCAATTAACAAACGTATTTAAATATAATTCGTGACATTTATAGACAATGTTGTAAAAAGTTTTAACTGTATCGTCTGACATAAAATATAAAATTAAATGCGTGTACACGGTATACAGTCACGCTTTTAATAAATTAAATATTTCATAAGAACCTTTTTACAGAAAGCATCAATTTATAGTGGAACTACATACATAAATTATGTTAGAAATAATTTACATTTACTCTTATGGACAATTCAAGGGGATTACGAAGTATTTGTTAAATCGAGGAAGTCGTTATATTGAGGTACATTATATAAGTATAATGTGTTATTAGAATTATTAAACATATCTGTAGCATTTTAAAAATATAGATAAAAATGAATGATCAAATGATTTTGATGTATTAGTAGACAAGGGACAGGTTACGTTAACCCTTTTCGATGGCAAGTTTTTTATGCATCTCGGTCCATCGAACCGGTAACCATACGGTGAATGCATGTTACCTGTATATATAAGTCATTAGTTTCAGACCCTATGAATTAATTCAGTTATGATGCGATATACGTTGTAACCGTGACTTAATTATAAACAATTTCATTTACAAAATTCTCTAAAACGTATGTAGTGTTTGCGTGAAAGAGAACAAAAATCTACCCATCCTCACAAGCTTCAAATTTAGAGTATTCTCCCATCTGCATTCATAATATAATCCTTGCATTGTAAATATCGGTAAACGGTTTTCATGGCTATTAAATAAGTGGTGAATATTAGTAGCAAATGTTTAAATAATTTTAGACATCTCATGACACCTTATATTTTAAATTTTAAATATATTAAAATTGAATACCGAATATTCGTTGATATTAATTTTTAATGATATTTAAAAAAAAAATAACAATTGCATCATATCTATTATTAATATTTATTAATATTATTGTGATATATAAAATTATCTGCGGGTTATTATTATAGAATTGTATTATATGTTACAGGAAGGATGTATTGAGTTTGCGAAGTCGGAAGCTCGGTGTTGCAAGTTTATCGTTAGTTCTCGTGTTTATGTAAGGTTTATTTGTGTTGCTATCAAAATAATCGATTCTGTTATATATTTGCATTATATTGTTGTTATTATACTTTGACGCTACAATAATTATTCTTATTTCGTTACACGTTTATTTCGTTACATACATGAGATATCCTGTAATCGCTATGGAACTGGCGAGCATTTCGGTATTCCGATTAAAGTTTGGCTAAAAACGATCAATAGATATTGATTTCGTTCAACAGTCCTACGTGTTTGCGTTTTACATTTAAATCGTTTTATTTACTTTTTAAAGAATAATTTTTAAAGAATAAGCGTACTATATTTAACACACTATAATAATAATAAATATAAGACATTTTTATCATTAATTTTGAGTTGCACGTGCTAGTAGAGATACTGAGAAACAAAGATTATTTCGTATTAAATGAACTATTTTAATTTCATTTTTAAACATGGAATTATTCTCATGCTGCGAAGCGCAGGGATCGAGTTTTATAATTATAATTAAATGTTGTCGTGGTGAATGAATATCGTAGTGCATATCAATCTCTCTGATTTTCATTGCTTTTATAAAAAAAATCTGAATATCAGCGACGATAGATCTGAGCAAATACTGTTACATTAAAAACACTTTTTTTTTATTCAAAGCACCGTCAGTCAGTCCTTAATGCTACTGATGGGACTTTGAGTATCATAACATTCAACGCGTCAAAAAAGCGTATCACTGTCATACGCGTACTTTAATTTCACGTACTCACAATAAACATTTCTCATATACTGACATTTTTCGTTGCTTTATTTTAAACACATTTTACAGTCTCATAAATAAACCTAACACCCCTCTCATACACAGACACACACACACACACACAAACACACACCCTACAGGCTTACGGTTAAGTGCTTTCGTTATTTGTGTCTATCATCCAAGAATATGTAGTCATATATTCACTTATCACCCTAAAATGTATACGTTGTAAAACTTTCTTTATATAAAATTTTATTTTCATTAATAAATAAAACTTATTGAATATCAGGCGGTTTTCAATATTCCTTTAGTGAAATACGAAGCGAATTCTCACAGAACAACACCGCTGACCTTGTATCTATCGTTCAATTAAATTCAACAGCCAGATCGAGAATTCGGTATCCATTAAGAGCTGACAAAGTGTTCACAACCGATGACTATTCTCGATCACAATTTGATTACATGAAACATGACATTTGATGAAGACGAAACAATTGTAAGATTTGATTTTATATTCCTCTTTTGTGTTTTGTGGTTTCGTTACGTTACAGTAATTAATTATATATAATACTAGTATTTACTTGTATTTCAGAAAAAACACAAGTCAACTAAAAAAAGTAGTTTTTTTATTGTGTAGGTAGGCGGACGAGCAAATGGGTCACCTGATGGTAAATGGTCACCAACGCCCATAGACATTGGCATTGTAAGAAATGTTAACCATCGCTTACATCACCAATGCGCCACCAACCTTGAGAACTAAGATGTTACGTCCATAGTGCCTGTAATTACACTGGCTCACTCACCCTTCAAACCGGAACACAACAATAACAAGTAGAATATCTGATGAGTGGGTGGTACCTACCCCAACCAGCTTACACAAAGCCATACCACCAGTGAATTGTACTTATGTCTTTCCTTGAGGTTTAGGCACGCTTCATACTAAATTTCATCAAAATCGGTTCAGTGAGTAAGCCGTAAAAAAGCATAATATACTGACAGAACTGCGAAATTTAAATGCGAAAGCATTTAAAATAACATATATATATATATATATTTATATAGCTACAACACTGTTTAATAACTGACTTAATTACTAATACACGTACTCTTTGTACTGCAACCATAAAACCAACGATGAAAATATTGATTAAAGTCGGAAAGATTTGGTCAGCTCATCAAATACAACTGTTTATCATAATTTATTCACGTATATTTACGGTGACTTCCATCACGGCTGAATACAGAAGTGAGCGGAAATGTTATACCGCCCACGCGGCTGGAAGTGCTTCTTTCCACTTTTATAACTGTATATATTATAAATTATTTAATATTTGTAATAAGCGTGGTGCTCTAAGCGAGCCCGTCTGTATAGTGTATCACACACTCATCAGATATTCTATTACAAAATAGAAGTTCTTAGAATTGTTGTGTTCCGGTTTGAAGGGTGAGTGAGCCAGTAAAAACCCAAGCACAAGAAATATAACAGTTTAGTTCGTAAGGTTAGGCGGTGGTGACACTCACCATCCGATGGCTTATTTACATTTCCGCCCATCTAATTTATAAAATAAAGTTATGTAAGCTGTATATATAGACTTCGATTTATATATATATATATACTTATTGGTTTGTTCAATGTTTTTATATTAAATTATACCACTACACCGATATAGGGACAGGACAATGCAATGCTTTAATAGTAATATAAAACGAACGAAAGTTAGTGTCATTTTCCATTATAAATATAAACATGGTCATGTACCCTTTTTAGTTTAGACAAAACGTAATATATAATTGCACAAATATATATTCTAATTCAAAATAAACGGCACGGCGAAATAGTAACACCAATAATTTAAGATATCAAGGAAAATGAGATAATTCAACAATAATTGACTATAACCATGACTCACTCACTCAATAAAACGTCGGAAATAAGTTTTCGATGCGCCGTATCTAAATATATGTAAAATTAATGAAATTCTAAAAATATATTTTTAGTAGCATGTCATGATTCGATTACATTTATCCGTACGATGTAAAATTTATTTTTCACGTGTCACTCATAAATTAATTTATTGAATAATTATCATTTTTATCTTTTTTTTTATTTCAATTTCTTATTTCTTTCTTCGCATTGACACGAACTTGGAGCGTCACTATAAGAACGACATATATATATGACATATTATGAGCGACAAATACGACATGCAGCGTCCTGCTCCCACGTTTTATTACCCGGCAAGCAGGGAGTCTTAGTACTTCTTCGCATTTATTTGTGTCAAGTTTTCATGGAATAAATAAATAGTTTTTAAATTAAAATTAAATATAGAACACTCTATTTTACAAATATTTTTATATATATTGTACCGATTGATTTAATATGGGAACTTTTTGTTTTGTTTTTTCGTTTATATTTGTTATATTCTAGATACTTTATTCATTCCGATATGTGTATATATAGACCAACGCCAGCGCCTTTCCATTTAGAAATTACATCGAACGGCTTGTAGAATTGGTAGACCGCTAGATAAAGGACACTCGTATAACATATAATATTGTACTAGTACTTAAATTAGTGTATGTTCCATATATAAATCCGACTGTAGTTACACCCGACTGAACATCCGACTGAGGCCGAGATACGATGAAATTATAATTAATATTCAATTTCATTCAACCATTATTCCCAAAATAACGTAATCAAATACTCACCGGCCGTGAATTTCCATAGAATATTTATAACAGACATTGCAAGCATATTTTTCGGATTGAAAGGTTTATTGTTTTGATTGCTGATGTAGTTTAATATTTTCTGCATCTCGTTCTGTATGTGGGTCTCCATTGCTGTCTTACCGAATCCAACATTCTTCAAATGTTTGACCGTGAACTGTCTATGCTCTCTCCATAACGCGCCATCGGCAAACGTTATGCCTAGATTTAAATTTACTTTATTTATACAAACAAACATTTCAGTAGTGTGGTTTTGTTAAAAATAAAAGCAATATCGTTGGCGTCTATCAGTTATATCTGCGCCTAATGCTTATTTTTTCAAATAAATGAAGGGATGATGATGATGCCCTATTGACCAAATTCGTCAACGGTGGCAATTATCAAATGACATTAATCATCAAACACAGTCAGTGCTTATGACCCTGGTATGTGTTTCAAGCCGATATGGTTTGGAGCTTCCACGATGCATTCCGTGTCAATAGATAAACAAGTGGCATGATGTCATGAGAGCACGAGAGTAGGTTTAAAAACAAATTAAGCATGTGAAAACACAATCTTTAGTTAAGATAACGTCATCCATGTCGGCTCTAAAATCCTAAAGTATGTGTCAACAAATTAGTCGTCAGATCTACATTTGCAGGTTTTTATTATCCACTCATTATAAAATATGTATAAGGTAAATATCATGATTAAATCAAATAATAGAAAATAAAGGGACATACAATGAGTCACGGTAAGTTTTTTATTTTTTTTTAAACGCGGTAATAACTTTTACAAAGTTGAAAAAAATGAAGACGTGAATACTTACCCATTCTCTTCCCGAGACAGCGAAGCTTAATAAAGAAAGTGTCGGGTCGTCCTTCAAACTCTTTCTCCGTGAAAACTCTTCGGACGTTATTTTCTCCAAAGACGACAACTATCGGTTCGGACGCAAGCTTTATTCCGAGGACTGACGTTGAATATTCTTTCGCTATTGCTGATAAGCCCTTCCACTGAGATCCGTGCTTCCTGACCATATTTTGTACGAGCGCACTGCATCCGAATATTGGGTACCATTTTGGACCTATGACAAATAAATTATATGATTTGCATACTTCTATCTTTCTAATTCGTATTGATTATAAAATGTCATATTGATATCGGTTTCATTATTTTATTTAAAAACAGATCCGACGCTCGCTTATTAATCATCAAAAATTAACCACCGATTCACAAAGAAATACTTATGGGAACGAATAGATGAACGAATAAAATCACCTTCGTAGTTATTAAAGGACACTTTTTTAATGAAATGTTAAATGAACAGCTATGCAATAACCTATCTGCTTTATTCTAAACAAAAAGAATTGAAAACATTCCTTTTGAAAATTTATAGTTGTTCGATTTCCACAGTATAATTCGAAATGCGGAGAACTATTCCATATTAAACTGGCCCGGAGTTCCGACGTGGTTTACCCTCTCTTTGTGTCGCCCGCATTTATTAGCAGACAATTTTCCAGCAAAAATAACTATTTTCCCATCGATACAATGTAGCAACATTGCTGGTTTTAATTATTAACTGAATTGACTGAGGCAAGACGATGTATTCGCCTAATTAATTTTTAAACTTGTGTGGAGTAAATGATTACATTGTATTGGAATTAGAGATATTTCCCGAATTATTTTACAGCGAAAGGTCGGATTATACAAAAGGAACAACATAAATAATTGTGATGTGGGTTGCATGCAATCAATGTCTATTGTAATTGAAACGTGATTGTAATACTTGTTTTTGATAATTAGATTATTGAGGGTATGGAACGAGATATTCATATTTCATTCGCATCGTACGTGTTACAGCGAATGATACAAACATGTGCAATCAACAATTTCAATCAAGCGAGCGAGCAATTATCAACTTTTGTACTTGTCGATACGAAGGACCAACAAAACAGTTACATTATGATATGGTCAAAGATCTTTTCATTGATGTTTTCAATTTAAGAAGCGAAGAAGCTCTTCCTACCAATCAAAAATATATTTTCGAGGAAATCGGAACTGCCGAACCGAACCGACCGAAACAGCCTGTCAATGTCTCACTGCTGGGCTAAAGGCCTCCTCTCCTCATTTTGAGGAGAAGGTTTGGAGCTTATTCCACCACGCTGCTCCAATACGGGTTGGTATACACATGTGGCAGAATTTCAGTGAAATTAGCCACATGCAGGTTTCCTCACGATGTTTTCCTTCACCGTAAAGCACGAAATGAATTATAATCACAAATTAAGCACATGAAAATTCAGTGGTGCTTGCCCGGGTTTGAACCCACGATCATCGGTTAAGATTCACGCGTTCTTACCACTGGGCCATTTCGACTTTTCTCGGAATTGAATCGGAACTGCAAATGATAAGAAAAATGTCGCGAACATTTCTATATAACTATTTCACGAGTAAATGATTTTAAATGCAAATTTAAATTATACTTCGTACATTTTCGGAGTTAAATAAATGTTATAACGGAATTGCTGATTAATTCGCATTGTAAGTTATGAAGACTCGTATAATACAGATACGTTACACGTGGCAGTTCAATATTAATATGCATTTCTAACATCGTATTTGCATTAGACGTACCCTTACAATTATACCACTATTGAAAGCTGAAACGAATGGAAGCAATCAAAGCGCGTAGCAAATAGAGAAGTGGTATTATTTTAATTTTTCTATATTAATTTGATTGGATATTGTCGAGAAAATTTTTGTTAGAACTATAAGGTTTCAATTGTATTTAATAATAGGTATGCTTTCCTAATCAATATTTATGATTTTTAAATTAAAATGTATTTGATTTATTACTATCTTACTCGTTTTATCTGATTCAGTTAAATATGATTAGTCTTACATCACTGATAGAGTAATGATAAATTAGTATAAAAGATCCCGAGGTTACAGATTCACACCTTAAATCGGATCAATAATAAAGTTATTGTTGAGATCTTCCTGGCCAACTTCGGCAAATCTTAAGAAAGATTAGCCAACTGCGTTGTTATATATATTGTATATTAGAGTGAAAGAATATGTGCGAAAACAAAGATGCACTCTTTATTGACTCTAAACTAAAAATGCATTGGAACGAAAATCCGACACTACCGGGAAGTTTTCAGGCGCAAGACCAACGAATACTACTGAAGCTACGTCGGCGTAAGATGTGGCTACAACATTAAATCTTGCAGATTGAATCTGATTGATATGGAAGTTTCACATTATAAGTTGTAGTAGCAGAATAAGCTTTGGGTATGAAATATGCTTATATATTGTACATTTTTTAGTTAAACTCTGTGAGAAGATTCTCTGATTTCTGCCGAAACAATAACAGATACTTTGTTTGTGAGATCTACCTACAAAATGTTTAAAGAAAAGCAAACGCCATCATAATATGGGCACAGATGATTTATGCTCATTTTATAGATAAGTCACAGTAACCTATAATATAAAATAAATGATTAAAAACAATGTTATATTGAAGGGCTAGTTCTTTTTGAGATAGTACAGAATATTTGAAAAAAATGCTCAACATAAAACATCATAGTCTCAAGACTTACAGTATTACGTATCGGGCAGTTGCAATTTCGTAAATATTTGAATTAACTATAGTTATTATTGATTATTATTATTAATCGAGTTTAGAAGGATTTTTTGTAATAATAAGTTTATATTGATGTTTCGTTGTCAATGTTGTTTTATTGAATATTTCAAACCTAAAAGTGACAACTAAGCATGGAATCCTAGATTTTATATGGTTCGATTAGAACAAACGATCTTCGGTTAAGATCCACATGTTTTATCAATTAGACCATTCCGGCTCTATTATATGAACAGTAACTCAAGTGCATTAACAGCAATTGAAAAGCAGACAAAAGCGTCAGTTTGTGTTCATAATTTAATTAAAGGTTATCTCGGAATCTTTTGTTTTGACGACTGCCCACAGAGGCTTATGCAACTGCGTTGGCACGAACAGTTGTGGTTCCATTAATCCGATGACAAATATTTAGCATAGTTTGTGTGTTTCTCTTCCGACACCGAGTTTTAGTCAAATCAAAAACAAATACACTTTATTCAATTACGTTAGTAGTTACGGGAAATTTGGTGTTTTGTTTCAGCATGTAGATTGTACTAAAATGAACTGACAATAGCTACATTAATTACAAATGCGACAATACAACTACATAGGTATTTGTATACAGTTGAACTAATATTTATCCTTTATGGAAATCAACGAATGCTAACTCCTTTACTGTCCTATGCTTTTTAATATTTATATAATATAATAGAAACCGATATGTGTAAAACATTTAGATTTATTTAGAGCCTGTTTCATTAGTATATGTTAAAATTAACAAATATTTTCGTGTTTATATATATAATGATGAGGTTGCCTGCCTGTCAACTACGGCTGTGAAATTTACGAGTACGTTCTATTGGTAGGCAAAACGAATCGTTTCTTGAATATCGTAACGAATATTAATCTGCTCTTCTTCTTCTTCTTCTGCTATCTTGCTATCTCTTGAAAATTTTGTATGATTGAAATGCGAAATCAATAGCCTTTACCCAAGGTACCGGTACCTCTTTACTTAAATATAATACTATTTTTATTTATTTGACTAAAAAGTTACCAACTCAGCTTTATATTGCTGTATATTTTATAATATCTTTGCTACCGGATTGAAGTTGGTCTACATTATAAGTATATAAGTAATTCGGTCATTAAATTAAGACTACAGAGCTGTTTTTTCATGTAAATAAAAGCTTTTCCACGAGCAGTTAACTTCTTTGATCGACTTTGCCCGTACCCCTCCGATTTAGTCGGCGTCCCCCTGTGACTATAGTTATAGTTTTAATTATCACCTTATGCTAAGTTATATATATAATATTGAAAGCAGTTGCTATATGTATGTATATTTATTGTCATTAAAAACATTAAAAGCGTGATTCAGGTTTGCCATATACGAAAAGTCATCACGTAAAAACTATAAAAATACAATTTATATCGTTATTAAAAATGCAATTTATATTGATATTAAAAATACAATTTATAACATTGTTTTTGTTTAGTTGCAATTTTTACGATGGTTAATAAAGTTATGTGGTTAAAACGAATTTCCAAACGAATAATTAATGCCACCTTTTTTATATTCAATGAACTATCATTGTATATAAAAAACAATGATGAAACATATATATCTATAGTTATTATATAAAATTATTAAGAAAATAAACTAAATTATAAATATTGGCATTATGGATTGATGTTGGTAATTGGTACAAAATAAATAACTAGTTTTATATAACAAGACTACCGGCTTCATGCATAGGGGGAAAATAAGGATTTTAATTATATATATATAATAAACATTCGCCTTTATTAATTTAAAAATTATCTCATCTAAGAACTAGATCTCAACACGCAGCCACCGCAATGCTTGTAAAAACACATACAAAGTCTATCAGTTTCCCGCCTTAAAAAAGTATCTGTCAATGTTCTTGTCGCCAGATTAAGAATATATATTATTATTGTTTAATATTAAAAAATAACATATACTCCACAGTAATATTTAATAATAATTCGTATTACATCTAATAATATATATTACAATCTAAGTCTTACACTCAGGATACCTTATTTCAACCGTAAGTTGTCAAGTCGAGCTGCCTACTAGAAAAGAATACCCCAGTAAAACAATCCTTCACATTTACTTTTAACATTTTATTCTCTTCGACACGTATCTTGTTATATAGTTTATTACTAATTCATATTTTACAATTCTATTACAATTTTATTTTCAAGTCTCCCATTCACACTGGCAACCATCGCACGAGTCAATCTTTCCGTGTTGTTTCTTTTTTATATATCGCGTAGTTTTTTTAGCTCAATAATTTCCAACCAGTGTTAATTTAGTTAAAAATATTACCATTATATTGTAAAAATCTCAAAATAATTATTAAAAATCAGTATATTTTAAACACTATATTTTATGTATTTTTGCCTTTTCTGATTTCCGTTCATGTACTGATTATCGTTATCTACTTAAGAAAATTGCTCTGATCCAAGATGCAATTTAGGCTGTTAAATTACAATATCACTTTCGAAAAAAAACTACTGACATCCACTTGGACAATAAAAGAAATACCAGAAGAATACTACATACGTGTATGGTATTAGTATATTATGTATTATCGTGTATTCTTATTTTTTCTCATTCTTAATTAACCTAACAAATAAAATGTATATTAAAAAATAGATAAAATTATGTAGATATAATATGATAATATATGTACAACATGATATTTGGTGTACAATATGAGTATTGATAGACATTTATAAATTTAATTTTAATTACAAGCACACGATTGAATAAAAATATGGTGACCATGAAATTGGTGCTATAAGAAATGTATAATTGTTACGATCATATTTCAAATATAGAAACAATCAAACAAAAAAAGGTACCTGAAGGTAATGGTCGATTATTCAACCACTGAAGTTTTATTTCAATTAATTCTAGCACGCATAACTTTTTATGGAATTACGATTTTGACTATTCGGATACTTCTAATTTGGTACCAACAAAATTAAAAAAATATATATCTTCCTTATTATTTTATTCTATTAATTATTAGATAAGAAAATAGGTAAAGGGAAAACCTTTTATCTTAATAACTAATCTTCTAAATTAATACAAGTAACTACGTTTAAATCTGCCCCGAACAAACAAATACGCAAATCAATTACTTAAAGCGTAAAAAGATGGCAACGAGATGTATTGATGATTTGGGGAATGCCGTAATTTTCCGAAGGTAACATCGGCAAGACCGATAACTGAATGTATTTCAGTCTTCCTCGACTTTTTGACAGTTAAACAATGTTTTTAAAACATTTTTATAGGAAAACAAAAATGACGTCTCAGTTACACAATAAGACATTTAAACTAATGCTGGTATTGTCTTTAATATTTTTAAAACACAGGGTATGTATTACATGAAAACAAGCTATAGCTTTACAGATAAAAAGACTCAAAAATAACAGCCAAGTTTTTTTTACTTATTCAATTATTATATAGTTATAGTATATCAATTATTTATTATAACTAGACAGCGCTGTTTTCATTCCATACAAATTGCAGTTAACGTCAACACTATCTAATAAGCACAATTTTTAGAAAAATCGGAAAATTGCGAAATATTAACGATATTTTTTATATACATATATTACATCTAAATTTTCTTAAAATATATAAAATATTTCATAATAAATACTATAAAAGTAACCAAAAATCATAATATTTTTTCTTTAATTTGCAGTTTATTAAAGGGAACATAAGAACTGTGATAAAAATTTAGTTAAATATATAAGCATTGAATAATATTCAATACCTATAAAATGCTTAAAAGTATTTTCATTCGCCTTTTATGCAATCGGACAAAGTTTTGATCTGAGCGTTGAAGACCATCAACTCATCGGTATGGTATACATTTCAAATATTATATTGAAAAAGTTTTAATACACCGTTCAGAAAACTGCAAGTTTATATGAATTCACTTGATTCAAAGAAATTTCGGTAAAATTTTGTGATGTGTTCACATCAATATTACCATAAACACTGGAATATTTATTACATAAAGCTGAATGGTATTTAACAGGCTGAACTAAATTTATGTATAGATTTAGGCTATCCAAGTTATTTAAAATCGATCGCAAATAAATAGGATACGGGCAAATGAATTAGTTTTCTTGGGAAATAGTATTTTTGGGATTCCAGTCCATCCTTTGTTTGTGTATGTTATAGGGATTCCTCTGGAGTTTAGGAGACGATTGGCGGCATTTATCCAACATATCTCCGTTACACATTCTATCTTTGACCAGTAGATAACATTTTTCATGTTGAACGGTTTTGAAACTTAAATCAATTTTGCGACTATCACACTCGGCTATGAATCATTTAGTTCCAAATCGGTTCCAAAAAATTACCTAAAAAGAAATTAAACAAAAAAACGTTAAACGGCGGCGTAATGATCGCAATGAAAGTATAAGCATAAGTTATTTTACTCATTTGTAGTAAACTTACTATTCGTATTCATGTTCCATTTCATTCTGGAAAGCGTTCTAATAAAATATTTTCATATTATGAGAACAATATTGGTACATATATTCGTCTCGTAATCTAGAATTATATATTTGAAACACTTGTAACTTGTAATGATAGTGCAAAAACATTTCTAATACCTTTAGAATCCCGACTTATTGCTTCCTCTGGCGACAGAAGAGCTGGTACATTTTTCACCCCGAGAATTGGAATTGCGATTCAAAGGAGAAATGCTGCTAGCATTCTTGCCACGATTCCACGCGGTCATGATTTGTACAGTAGGTATTTTTAATTTTGTATCGTATATGTTTATTTAAGTCTACTACATTATTAAGAAACTATTAATTTAATAACTGTTTTTCAAAAAAATCTATTAAGTTACTAATATTTGAAAACTCCCATATAATAGCGCTCCGGAAAAATTGCAGTTCATTTCGTGCTTAGTGGTGAAGGGCAAAAACATTGTAAGAAAAATTGCATGTGTCATATAAAATTCAGCCACATCTAACTACACGCATTATGTCCTCTTAAATATTAAACCCAAATATATGAAGAATGTTCTTTACTTTTATTTAAAAAAAAAAAGAAGCAGAAAATTGTATTAGTAAAGGTCAATTAAAATAACTTCCAGGAAAATTGTATTAGTAAAGTTCAATTTAATTATTATTTTGTATTATGTATTGCTTTTATCTTAATCTTGGAATATCAAAATACTCTGGTCAAAACATATTTTTTTTGCAATTTCTTTATTTTTTTTTTTGTGGGACTTCTTACGTACAGATATGTACATATATATAAAGTATAATTACTAGGTTATGTGTTTAATGGGTATTATAAATTATATTATTATACTATCAATCAAACATATGTATCAATAGATGAATTAAAAATTACTTGGTGCCTTATTCCTTTACCAAAATCAAGTCAGTGCTAAATGGATGTAGAATCCCAGTTGAGCATGATTTTGTAACAAACATATGCTATCACTATATAAAATCAGTAAGATCAATAATGTTTGTGAATAATAATTGAATTATTAAAAGAAAAATTAGGTATATATAACATAAAACAGAATACATATATTTAATATCTACTTTTTTATATATATTAAATAAATATTCATAGTTTAAAATAATAGCTAATTACATATATATATATATATATATATATATATATATATATATATATATATATATATATATATATATATATATATATATATATATATATATATATATAGGAATATATGTAAACAAAATTCTGTTTCTTTGACTGTTATGATCTGTGAATCATCTTATGATCTTTGAATTGTCTTTTCCTCGCTAATAATAATCACAGATTTATTTTATTTTTTAAAATTTCTAGATATCATTAAGATAATTAGTTTTTAAAAATAATTTAGGATATTAAATATTATATTATGTTACATTTTGTGCAATGGCAAATTTTTGTTGGCATAATAATGAGACAACCATATAGATTTGTGAGCCATAATAAACAATCCTTGTTTGGTATTGTAAGAAGTTATTTATTAGACATAGATTTTTTTTTAATATGTAATGCATTTTTCATGATTTACTTTGTAAATATAGCCAGGTGGTTACTTGGTTAGTCTAATGTTTATAATCTTTAATATAAATTCTATACATAAAGCTACTTTTCAATTTGCCACAACTATAACTAAATTTGCTATAAATTTGTTTATTAATAGAAGTTGTGCTCAGCACAATAAACTGTTTCTAAATAATAATATACAGTGTATGTAATATGTATATTCTTGATCTTAATTTTAAATTTAATATTATGAATGTTTAGCAGTGTTGTCGCTAAATAAAATTCTAAATGCTACAATCATAAATTTCTAAAAGCTAGTTATATAAGTAATAAAATAAAAAATGATTTTATTATTTATTTAATTTTTTATTTAATAGTGATTTTGTTTTTGTTTTTCCTGTCTTATTATTATTTTTTTCTTTATTTTTTGCATCTTCTTTCTTCTAATATTTGTCTTCAATATTATAATATTGGAAACTTTTGTTGGTTTTATTAATATTTCCTATTTTATTCAATATAACTATATCATTTGTTTCCAGAATAAATAAAATGATAATAATAGCTGTTAGCACAAGTTTAAGTAAAAGAGAGAATTTCTGATATATATTGTTTTTACATTTTGTGCACTTTTTGTAGGACAATTGTTTGAATAATAACACTAATTGCTCATTCATATAAATTTTACAAAACCACCTATATTATTATTTTTAAGAGCAAATTAATACTTTTTTACATTTATTGATGATCTGCATTTAGCATTTTTAGCCCTTCCCAATGATATTTTTTATTATTATTTTGCATATTGTATCCCATTACCGTCTGTTCGTGTCATGATAATGATAGTTATAAAATGTAAGTTGAAATGAGTCAACTGTATAATATAAAGATATAAATGTCTAGTATTATTTGTTTAAATGTAAGTTCCTAATCATTTGATTATGCAATATTAAAATAAAATAAAGGAACATCAAAACGAATAAGTTTCTTATTTTAAAAAGAGTTCGTTACCTGCGCTTTGACAGCCGTCGAACACAAAACAAAACACATTGCTACTTTAAGAAACTACAGAATCCTATGATAATTTTTATAACCAATTGTTTATTACGATGGATTCATAACACGGAATTAGTTTAAATATGTACGTATATAAATAATTTGAAATGAGAACAAAACATTTTTTAACATCTGCAAAATATAAGTGTTGCCACTATTGACTACTTCGCAATAAAAAATATTTGCATTTGTTTAGTTTAGTTTAACAGCTTTTAATTGTTGTTAATAAAATTAAATTGTTGTTTAATTCACACAACAATTTATCGAAACTTCATCAATTACACTGTTCCATTGTAAAATTATAGTGTATGCATTTTCCGTACGATGTTTTCCTTCACGTTTGATTTGGATGCACATATTGTTGTATAAACTGGACTTCTCATCTGATTAACGGTAACGAACACACAAACATATTAATATTCTTATTGAATTTACACCCAGAATTTATTTTTTAATTGTATCGCTAGCAACACTTAAAATAATCGCCGCAAAATTTGGAATATATTTACATAGCATAGACGCTGTAAGCTATAATTTATGAATTTGAAATACCTAACTAAACATAAATATAACATAAATGAAACAAATCATAGATACAATTAAATAAGTATCGCTTGGCAGTCCTAAGCAATATATATCTGACATCGTTAGACAATTTAAAAATAAACATAAGTCTTGAACGTTCAGTATTCGTTCAGCGCATGCTAGAAATAGTCAGGTCGCTAGAACTATTGAAAAATAGTATATTAAGTATACCTGGAGGGAAGTTCTTCGGTTTTGTGATAGATTTTAGGATGTATCCAGTGATAACTAAAACGATTAACGCGCAAGTAATAACACACATATTATCGTCGTTTGTGAACACGCGCACACTACTGACGACGTTCAAAGCAAGACTGTTAATGGTGTACATCAAGCACATTCTTTTTATATTTCATAACATTACGTAAAACTATAGTGTCAACTTCGATACTAATTTCACTTGACTCGTCAGTGATATGTTTCATCGATATCTTCGATATTGTTGCTTATGAACGAATGCGAAAATCAGTGAAAAAACACTAAATAAATCCATACATAAATGTAATAAAACAAAAACGCACACTGCATCTTTATATATTTTCTATAGAAAATTTAATTAAACGGAAATCGAAAACTATTCATTAATCTATTTCTAAAAAATAATAATAATAATTTTTCTAAGTCTGCAATCAAACCAATCATAATCAATACAACATCAGATAGTTAAAAGAAACTCGACAAGACGATAAGTTATCTCAGGGTACTTGTTGTCCAGGAAAATTAAACCCTTCGTAAGGAATTTTAAAGTTGTATCCTTATTTTTAACCATGAGCACAAAATAAAAATCCATCATAGACTTTCTTCCAAAGAAATACGTAAAGATTATTATATAATATTCGGAAATAATTCGCAAATCCACTAACATAATGCCAGGCGTGAAACTCAAAGGATAATATTTTTGCCTTTATGTTAGATAGGTTGACAATTAGTGCAACCACTATTCAAAATAGATAATATTTTTGTTATCCAATTCTAGACTTACTCAGAACTTTCTTCAGAACTTTTTCTGATTATTTGAATATTCTTTCGAAAAATATATGATTTATTTTTGCATTACTACTTTATACCATGTTGAGTAATATATCATGCAATTTCCTCCACTTTTATAATTCACCACATTCAGGACATCTTATAAAAACACTAAAAATTTAAGAAAAAAAATACTGTTGTCATCTGACCCTCACACAAAAGTTATTACATAAGCTTTATTATATAAAACACATAGCAACTACAGTTCATTTTATAATAAATGCAGATGACTTCCGTGAGTAAAAATTACATCTCATGCCAAAATGTCGACTGATCGTCATTCTTTGCAAGAACTATTTTAATAGTTCGCTTGTGTGATCCTACAAATAATTGTATAGGCTGATTTGGTTACTTGTGGCGTGTGATTTAGGAAGTTCCTAGGTCGAGGAGAGAGTGTAAGATTAACGTGATCGATAGATCGATAAAAGTTTCGGTAAATTATATTGAAATTATTGCCTGTATGATAATGCAACGAATGGAATATTTAGATAATAACAAAAGAAAAGATTCCACAATTCTGAATCTGACACCGATATATGAATAACTAAACTTAGGTAACAAACATTATCATTAGATTAGTTAGATGAAAAAAAAAATACCATAAAGTTAATATTTTTGAACATATAAATAAACATTACGACTGTTTTGGATGAAACAGATGATTTATAAACATAGGTATGTATGCAATTCACATTTTTACGGGATGAATTAAACCTAAAAGTAACTTGCTATCTTTTCCGACTGCACATTTTAAAGAGATCTTATAGTGTGTTAAATGTCAACGATGCAATTAAACTTTTAGGAGTTTCCTCGTTCTTATAAGACTACAAGTACTTAGTATTACATAACAATTAGAATATCGCTTGAAACTGTTAGGATATCATAATGTAATGAACACATAATTCATATGCGACTGATTTTTATTAAAATAAATAACGTAATGAAATAGAACTCGCATATTTTAAATCATCGCCTTTTGCCAAACTTACCTATTTAAGTATGATTTTCGTTCGTTGATTTGGCTCACTATTTTAAACTTATCGGACAATGATTGCTAGGAAACGAAACCACAGATGATATAATCTTCATAGTCAAAATTGTCTTGTCTATATATACAATTTTTTTTTTTTAAATGCTATGTCAAAGAAATCAATCTATTGTGCGCTTTCTTTAATAGTATAATAATTACTTTTATATCGGATGGTACATATTCTATCTACCTACATATGAGCGTATGATGATGATTGATTCTTTGTCTTTATAAATAAATGTATATACATACAGGTATATACGCACAATAGATTAATTTCTTTGACATATGCGTGTTATGAGTATGTAACTATCTTTCATATCTCATTTCTTAAGAAATCGTGAATGATTCAGTCGCCGTTCGGGTTAAAACATCTTTATTTCTGAAAAAAAAAAATATTCACAACATTTATAAAGCATTAAAAAATATATTTATATATATAGTTACGAAGAGGGTATCTGTGAATACTTTGCATTATTGTCGAGAGACTGGTGTTATCGCAAATACACTAATTAATTACAGCTGGAAGTGGTATGAATGAGTGATAATTTATGTATTTATTATTTGTATATTTTGTATTATTTGTTTTTATATTATTACATTAAAAAATATTTAACATTATTATACAGCTGTGATTTGATTAGATTAGTCTAATACCCATCCTACGTTTGAAAATACGTCGTTGAAGCAGTCGCAGATATCTCTCACGTCCGATACAATTTTGTACAATATTTGAAGTTTATTTGGTGCTACGATTTCCTAATATTTGTTATTGATGAGGCTGCTTATTAAATTCTGTATTTTGTGAGTTTGTTTTTGCTACAACTATTGACATCGGTATATTTATTATGGCAGAGTGAAATTTAATTTCTTTTATATTGGAGCATACGTGGTCAATAATGGTATTAGTAGTGGCTTTGTAAGACTTAGTCAAGTTATCTGAGGTTAATAAGTTAACGTTGAAGTCTCACGAGACGATTTCTCTCTTCCTGTGATGCAATTTACAGCTGGTAAGGCTTTGTGCTAGCTCGTCTGGGTAGGTATCACCTACTCATCAGATATTTTGCCGCAAAACAGCAGTACTTGGTATCGTTATGTTTCGGTTGAGTGAGTTGTAACGGGTGAGTGAGCCAGTGTAATTACAGTCACAAGGGACATAGCACCTTACTTTCCAAGGTTGGAGGCACATTGGCGATGTAAGCGATTGTTAACATTTCATACAATGTCAATGTCTATGGGCGTTGGTGACCATTTATCATCAGGTGGCCCATATGTTCGTCCATCTTGCTACTCTATAAAACATTTTTTAAAGAAGTATTTTTGACTGTTACTTATAAATGTTAACGTTGACGTAATATTAGACGTTTGCTGCCGTATTTCACTCAATTCATCCATTATATGATCATTTTGTTCATAATGCTTCCGTTTGCTGCGGTTAGTGGCGCCCAAAAATTCTTCTTTCGAATTCGCTGTTAAAAGGTACGGTTGTTAGCTTGTGACACTTCTAGTCGGAGAAACACTCATGCGTAAGTTACGTAGAACGTTGTGCGTAGAGGACGAGAAATTATGAGCTCGTCTCGTTTTCCCGATGTGGTGAGGGGAGGGACACGATCTAAGGCTCTAATCTGCTTTTGTTTTTTTTACACTACATATATTTTTAAAATAAATAACACTTGCGATCCAAGCTGTCTTCGTACGGAGATAATGGGAAGTGCACTTAGCTAGAAAATTTTTGAACTTAAAATTTAAATAAGCCATTTATTTCATACTTCTGTGCTACATTTCAAATGTTGTTAGTAATTTTTGAGTAAGTTTGTTTAAATTTTTTACATTTCATTTTTCACAACTGTGTACTTCTGTTAACTATTATTATATGTATATACATTACAAATTTCCGTAAAAATAGCAAATTTTCAATTTAACTTATAGTATTTAAAATCTATTAAAATACTAAAGACCATTTACAAATTCAATTAAATTATAAAGATTTCAACGCATTCTTAAGAAAAGGATGTCAATCAATTTCAGGACGAATCCCTTGCTTGTTTATTTTTTTTGTCGCGGTACTTTGGTGGGACGGACGAGCTAGTGATGCTTTTCCATTGCAAAATTCTACAAAATAACGATGCAACCACTAAAGCACCCGATCTTTCATGTATATAAATATTTGAAAATTTGACTGAAACAATTGGAAATGTAGCGACATGAATTGTTTGTAGCAATTCCTGTGACCACAGCTGAAAGATCATTTTCAAAACTAAAATTAATAAAAACCTATTTAAGAAACTATGGAACAAGACAAACTACATAACTTGGCTATTCTGTCTACAAAATCTATGGGTCTATCTTTAAACTTGGATAATATTATTGATACTTAATGAGCACCATAATTTTTTTTTAATTTTGTTTTGCAATCGTGTTAATATTTTATAAAAGTTAATTAATTAAGCAAAAGTAATAATTTGCTCTCGTTTATACATTTCAACAGATTTTAATAAGATACCACCCATCCCTGTAACAATTTGATGAATATCGTCGTTAAAATGTTTTATCGTTTCACACCTTATTTATTACTGTTCAAATAAGTTTGCAACGCTTAACACATAAAGTCAAATAAGCTGTCTATCTCTGAAACGTCCACGTAAACGGCGAAATTCTTAATATAATAACTGCGGATGTAAGGCTATCTTGTTAAAATTCTAACTTGTGTCTCGTAGATAATTGATTATTACAGTTCATACCTACGAATTATACATGTGATGCATTATTTTTAAGCTCGACAATTAATATTGATGGATTCCGTTCGAAATTTGAATTTGTTGTGTATGTAAAGTAAAATAGGATATAGATTTTAATTAATAAAGCTTAGATCGTATAACATTATAAACGTACGTTTTGAATTACCTTTGATATATTATAGGAATAACACGACGTGTTTATTGAAACTCAGTGCTGACAGTCGATATTTGGAATTGAAATAAATTGATCGATCTCAGGCCAAGACATGCATTAAAGTGGAATATAAGCTTTAAATGTTACTCAGTACGAATCAAATTAGAATAAATTTTCTTAAACAAACTAATTGTTGTCAATAGATATTGTAACATTTAAACTTTGTCTCTTATGTCGATGAAATACTTCACCATATAAAGAGATCACAGCTCAAAATGTAGTAGTTTTCAAACAGAATATAATTTTGTCTGACTATACACCTTAAGAGTATATAGTCGATCACAGCTCAAGTCTTGACGGCTTCTATAGAGTATCATACAAACTGGAGCTTTATTGTATACCAAACCAAACTATATAAAACTATAATAGTTAACATTAATATTTACAAGATAAGTTAAAGTATAAAACGTCAAACGATCGTATCTACCTTAATTATTGCCATAAGAAACCTAAATCACCCCAAACACCGTCAATGCGCTGCGAGACTCTTCCTTTAATTTGTAGCACACCGACACAAAGTGTTGTTACCGAACACAAGTCTCTCTATCTATCTCTATCTCTTATAATGATGTTTTTATTCAAAAATCGAATAAAGCAGTGTGTACAGCACACTATATATAGCAATAAGAGGAAACGCACTGGTAGTCATTTTGGGCTAAGGTTTGCTTATTAACTTTGTATTGTCATATTTAAATTTTAATTTCTTTTTTTTCGACCTTTTGCCGTCTACTTCTGGACGAAAGCCTACCCCATAGATGCCACCTTTTTTTAAATTACCGGTTCACCTTCCCAGAGAGCGTTCTACACTACGTCTGTCCAAGCGTGGTCTCCGCTCTAGCACGTGACGGTTCCATCAGCACCAATGCGTCTGGAGACATGTCCAGCTCACGTCCACTTTAGCGAGCTAATTCTACGCGCGATGTCAGTGACTTTAGTTCCATGGCGAATGTCCTCATTTCGGTTTCTATCTGCCAGAGAAACCCCAAGCATCACGCGTTCCATTGTTCGCTGAGCGACTTTAAATTTGTGGAAAAGGCCTACGCGCGTGTGTGTCCACGATTCAGCACCGTAAGTCATTATACGTAGGACACACTGATTAAAGACCCTGTCTTGTCTTAAGCGACTGTGGTGTCGACGATTCAAAAATATGACGAACCTCCCAAATACCGCCCAGCCCAAACGTATTCTTCAAGCCTCTTCTAGCTTCCTTCTCAAAGTTGTGCCGGCCAAGTTATATAGTTTGACCCAGGTAGATGTATTCCTGCACAACTTCGAGTGGAGAGTCATTTACGAGCACTGGTCTCGGGGATAAATTTTTTAAATACTCTTTCATATCCACGTATGTAATATGCAATAAGGTAAATTTTAATTCTAATAACAATAATTTACTCATCTGATGCCTACAGAAATGAAAAGCCTCACTGGATAGCAAATGAATTCATATGGAAACATCCATAAAACAAAATATATACGGCCCGATATTTCAAAAAGTTTGCACTTAAAACGATGAGTTCAACGAAGTTTATGGCTTAAAATTTAAATTGCAAACTTACCTATTTCTTAATATTATATAATTTATCTAATGCATAATATAGATTAAAAACTTTGTAGGTGTTCGTATATTTATTTATTCGACCTTGAAATATCGCGTTTTAAAAGTAAATACTTTTAAAACACAATTTTTAAACATTGCTATCTAAATATAATATAATACGTTATCGAATTTTAACAAAACAGTAAAATTATATGTATGATAATTATGTTAAAACAAAATTTATAACATCAGGTTTAACTTGATCTCCATGTAACAACCCATGCGATTATACCAAAAAAGTGTATATTTTAATAAAATGATGACGCCGTTCCTTTGTTTAAGCTGCGACCTATCGTGAATATCAAAATGTAAAGGTCGTGTTATAACAAGCACCAGATCAAATCCCCGAGAAACTGCGCTGGCGGATAATTTAAAAATAACGCCTTCTTTGTTCTTGAAATACGTTGTCCGACACAGTTTATTTCATAACTAGAATAAAATAAGGTAAGACGAGAATATAACAGGTCTTATGTAAAAAATACATTAAAAAGAATGGTTTTAGATTAAAAGGTGATTATTTTATAACCTTCTTGCTTTCCACGAGCTAGAGACATAAATTGATCGAGTAATAACAATTATTTTTTTGTCTTTTTATTTATTATTGAGAATACAAATTAAAATAATGTTAATCAGGTCCAAGAAGTTCAAAGCCTCATAACGTAAAGTTAATTATTACCTCGTTATATGGCAGGACGTTGTATTATTTTTGCGAATAATGTAATTAATTTATCAAGACATTTTTTTTGTTTATGTTTTAATTAATGATATTTAAATTTAAATGTATGAGATTCTCATTGCTTTTTTATTCTGATTACAAGCTAATTAATATTTACGTACGTACAATGAATAAATGATTACTTAGATTTGCATAATCTGCAATTTAAATATTAAAGCGAAAATATTGCATAGTATAATCAATAGGCACCTAGTACCTACCTATCATATTGTGATCACATCTTGTTACAAAGATGTTACGTGATGTTCCTTATCCGTATTATACTTGGTGCTGATAAATTAATGGTATCCCTTTTTAATTACCATAAACCCAATTAGTTTAGTTTACAGAAAAGAAGGATCAGTCTTATGTTACAGTATTCTCTCTCGGAATTTTGTTTTTAGAATATTCTTGAATTTATAATACTCTTCTGAGAAACTCAGCCGCGGCCTACTATTTATGACTAGGCCCAAGTGTGCCTGGCCAACTTGGGCCTGGTCCTTATGTTTTATTATCATATCCTTATTTAAACGTATTAGGTACACCAATCATTTTTCAAACAATAATTATTATTTTAATTGACCAATTTAATGGTTGCGGACAACATCCACTAATATTTGCATTGAACATAATAAGTGTTTGGTTTTAAATAATAACAAGATATGCAAGATGAATTTCTAAAAAAAATATCCAGTCATTTCCGTTAGACTATGATGTTGAAGTCCTATTGACCGATTTCTGATGCAGCATCCATTAACAGCACAGAAACGAGCCAACTCTGCATGAGTGTGTGCTCAAACAGTTGTACGCTATTCTAATTATACGATATATGATATATTTTTACTATCGAACGGCAAACAGGCAAACGCGACCAAAGCGCCGTAGGTACACAGTGGAAATTCCCCGCCTACGTACGAAGCGCTTTGAATCCACATTCATCATTCGCACTGCGAAACTATGGAATGCTTTGCCTGAGTCCGTATTTCCTGATAGGTACAATGTTGGTGTCTTCAAATCCAGAGTAAACAGGTTTCTTATAGGTAAGCGTGCTACATCCTAGACCGTGTCGATGCTTAACATCAGGCAAGTCAACGGTCAAACGCTGGCCTATTAATTATGGTATGGCGGAAATAATGTCAATTTTCAAATTAAAGGCAGCTACGAAAAAATTGTTGCCAGAAAGAACTTTTTAATGACACAGTACGGTTTCGAAATTAGGATCTCGGGTTCTGCAGCTTTATTTTTTTCAGCTTTATTTTTTTCAGCTTTATTCAGGCTTTACAGCCATTAGACCAACGAAGCAATCTGCCAATCAATATAAGTCTGTACAAATTAATAAAACTGAAATGTCTGTCTGTGATTTCAAAATAACTGCATATTTAAAGTTAATGTGGGTATTTGCGAGTTACCAAAACCAAAACAGTTATTTTTTTTAATACTATCTGTCTTTCTGTTTGTCCATGCTAATCTTTAAAACGACTAAAAATTACAAATTGAAATAACTGAATTATTATAAGTAAAGTAAAGTATTAAGTAGTATAAAAACGTGCGTATTTTTGTTGTTATAATATATGATACGTTCATTAGCCTATAGATGGCGGTGCGCTAAATACGTCAATTTCTGAATCGCAGTGTCTAGACTTCCGGAGTAACGTTACCTTTTGCCATACATATTAGGATTCGTTTTTAGTACAAATTTGGGCTTTCGTTGATTTCGTCGTTTCGTATGATTATTTTGAGTTTTTTCATTAATTTCATTATTGCGTTGATAATACTTTGTGGCGTTAGGTTGCAATTATTATTATTAACTCGGTTGTAATTTTGTTCTATTTTTACATTTTAGTTTAAAGATTATTGTTTTATTAGATTAGAAGGTATGTAATTTATTTCTATTACTTGCTGCTGCTTTACCTATGGGCAACTATATGTAATATGTTCACGTGTAACTCATGCCAAATATATCGTTGCCCTAGCAAATGGAAATACAACATCTAATGTAGTATATAAGGAGACATAACATTAATTTAGTGAAACCATTTTTCTTTAATTAGTAGAGTAATAATAATCATACTCATATTGTAAAAGCGATATGAGTATTATAAATATTGTGAATATTCTTCAAGCTTTATCAGAGCTAAAATATATCATAAACATATTTTGGCCCTTTTATCCCGATTAACTGATTAACTATTTTTGATTATGACGCGAGTGAAGCCGCGGGTGAAGCGCTAGTCATATAATAAAAAAACATGCATTTATTTCCATGTACACATTAATTATCTTTTTTGTATTTCACTGAAACTGACGACCGCGATACAGTATTATTATAATGTAATTGATGGAAGAAATCCTTTTTAAATATACTTCGAATGAGATAATTACAAAATGAACTATGGTTTTATAATAAAATACTTCTCTTTATTTATTACTCTTTTTATATCAAATATTAAACATACGTTCTACTGTATAAAATGTAGATTAATTGTTTGCGCCTCATAATAAAATATAGCAAGCCGAGCCAGATGGGAATTGCGTTATGCATGGTTTAAGGCATTTTGATTGCATTTTAGTCTACCTGGTATCTTAGTTTAGATAATTTCATTTGTATTTATATTTATTCATGTCTGCTCCTGCAAACATTTTTGCATATGACAAGTAATACGTGTAAAGTTTATATTACTGATGAATTAATAAACAATTCATTACAATTGTTCTGCACTAAATTAGATACATAGATGACTAACTTATTATGTAGATGACTAACAGACTGCCCGTCTACGTACTGGTAAAATAATTATTCTAGAGATAATTCTTAATCAATAATATATACTATACAAATATACACCAACACTATTAGATTCGTTTTAGTATGCGCGTTTATTTATACATCTAATCTTACTAGATCTTTTAGAACTTGCTGTAGGAGATATTTGTAGATCTCCAAAATGTCTATAGATAAGTCAGCGACAGAATATGTTATTAGCTTAAATTAAAAAATATCTCAATGTCAATTCTTATTCTGTTCGTACGGAATTGAGATGAGCAAGTATGTAATATAATTTGCCATTTAAAAAAAAGAAAAATAATTCCTATTCGAAAAACATGCCTGTGTTTTATACTTTAAAAATTCAATTACAAGACTATTTATTTAGCTAGAAAATACATACAACCAATAGCATTGAAATTCGAAGAAATATACCAGTATAAACAACGAAAGTGTTTTTTTACTTTTAAAAATTCCATCTGGATGTGTTTGTTTAACAATACCGTGATGGGTTGTAAAAAACGTACAATATTCAAGGCAAACAAAATGCACCTTGACATATACCTACGGAACGATCAGCCCCGTCATTCTTTGAAATATATTTAGGCAATTATCGTAAAATATTAAAAATGTTATATTTAAATTTTAATCTTTATTTTTTTTCTTATTTTCGGTTAAGGCATTCGGATCAAATATGGGGTATCTTGATCTAAACATTTATCTTTAAGCTGGAAAATTTTCGAAAGATACCAGAGTCCTACCGGGAATCGTGTGGACCAGGTTATGTTGGTTTTGCAACCAATAAAGCGCCAGCGACGGCCATCCGCGACACTAATTGGAGAAGCTGTGGGATCGTTTTGATACTCATCCACTTCCGTGTCGTGATCCGCTCGTGGTTGGTGGAGCTCTCGTCAGCGAGACTGATCTCCTTCTGCAATTCTGTGCGTGCTTTACGAGCGGTCAGTTCAGGAATGAAAAAACAAGGGTTGATGATGAGGAAATTTAGATATGGTTTATTTAATAACCTCGATATGTAAATGAAAATTTATAGCATAGAAAAAACAATATGAGGTTTATACGGTTTGTAATACAAATCAAGAAGAAAATTTATCTTAAAAAGTATAATAACAATGTCCTCCAGACCGATTTCGGCTACGGCGGCCAATCTCAAGAGAGATTAGATATACGCAGGAGATATTATAATGCACAAGTGAGTGCGCAAACTCATAATCCGATGGGACGGCAATCCGACACAACTGGAAAGAGTTCAGGCGCAGGACCAAAGGCTTTACGTGCTTTCCGAGGCACGGGAATGTACACACTTCCAACTTCCAGACACCGGGCTGCTACTAAGAATTTTCTGACAGAAAAAAAACCCAATAACTTTTTATTGGCCCGACCCGGAAATTGAACCCAGGACCTCCGGATCTGGGGCCTTACATCAAGTCACTAGATCAACGAGGCAGTCATCTTAAAAAGTATACATGTATTGAAGCAAAATTTATTAAAATATAAAATGATAAGACCGTCTGGAAGCTGTGGTCTTTCGAGATATTGTAACAGTATCGATCTGAAGAGACACGTGTAACCTTGCTTGTAAATCTCAATAAAAATGTACATACAATAATAAAACAGCGAACGCTAAACAAAATAAAATCGTTGATTTTTGTTGTGCAACAAATATCGAAGCTTTTTACTTGGTTGTAGGGCTTTGGTCAAGACCGTCTGGGATACCATCCACTCATCAGATATTATAGCATAGCAATACTTAGTATTGTTGCGTTCAGGTTAATTAATTATAAAAATATTTTTGTCCTTTTTTTATAAATAAAATGCTTTCAGGTAAGACACCTACATAATAGATAAACTTAAAACGCAAATCCTTTTTTTTTATAGAATAGGAAGATGGACGGGCATATGGGCCACCTAATGGTATATGATGATGATGGTGGATAGGTAAGTGGTCATCAATACAGATAGACAATGGCATTGTATGAAATGTTAACCATCGCTTACATCACCAATGCGCCACCAACCTTGAGAACTAAGATGTTATGTCCATTGTGCCTGTAATTACACTTGCTCACTCACCCTTCAAACCGGAACACAACAATACCAAGTACTGCTGTTTTGCGGTAAAATATCTGATGAGTGGGTGGACCTACCCTCACGAGCTTGCACAAAGCTCTCCACCAGTATAATCCTATGATTTTCCATTGAGTCAATCGTTAGAGCCGTTTCCGAGATAAATTTATACAGAAAAATTGCTTGTTTAATATTATAAGGAATATAAAATGATTATTCTTAACGAATTAGCTTAAAAAAACTTTAATTTGTTAATCTAATGATTATATACGTTTTGATTTTATTAATTTTTATACTTTTTTAAACGTATATAACGTTTTGATTTCATTTTTGGTCACATTTTTTTTATTTTGAGAATACTTTTAACATTGTTAACTTAAAAGTATATCGAAATGATTATAATATGAAATTTGTGTAGATGTATGCGAGAGATCGTATTTTATTTGTTTGTGGTAATAATAAAATTAAACTATTTTTTTTATTAAGCATGTTCTTTTTATTTGACAATTTTATCAATACATAATAAAAACCAATAATCCTAATTTTAATTGTGCCACCGATATCTTATTATTTTAACAGACATATTTTATTCAACCGACACAATTTTAAATTATGTGCTAAAATAAAGCTGATGGTGATAGTAATGTGACTATTCTTCTCCTTAATATAATAAATAATACAATTCGACCTTATGCACAAGCACAGATGCACTCTCTAACCCTCCCTATCACAAGCCTTTGGGCTAGACCACTTTGAGCCCCACTTTAACCGCAAATGATAATACAGATAAATAAATAGTATATAAATATAATAAAATAGGCTTACACCTTTGTTACAAAAAAATATAATAGCAGGTATAAAAAAAATAAGAGGAAGCCTTAAGTGTAAATTGCATTTAAAGACTGTTTACAACTAGGATAAACAAATCAAACTGTAATAACAGTTATTTAATTATGCAATGTTTGCACCAACAACTATGTTAAATAAATATCCCGATTATAATTTTAAATAATAGCGTTCACAATTCGACCGCGAGCAGTGTTACTCTTTAAGAATTCACTTCGTATATCACACGTGAAACTTTAAAAACGGCTTGATTTATATTTGTGTGTACTTACGTAAAGATATTTAATTTTAATTAATTTCAGTTTTATAGTTTGATATTATAATGTTTTAGCAACTTCTTACTTTCTACCTTCTTTACTAGTGTAAAGGAGATAGAAAATTGCCTTTTGTATAAAACCCGACCAGCGAAAGTCGCGTCAGTTAAACAAATTCGCTTAATTTACACGTTAACGCTTTGGAGTAAATGCTGACCTTTTGCGTTTGATCCGGAGTCTCGAGTATTCCGTAAAATGTCGGCATAAGGAAATTATTCGGACAATCAGTATACATTGGGGGTACGATTTTTCCACTAGCGAACTTAGAAGATAACGGACAAAGTGACGCTTACTTTCGAATAGAGTAATCATATGAATATTACTACTCGTACTTGTATAAACGGTGCAGGAAAGATTACTAAAAAAGATAAGTAAATATAAATCTGATTTAAAAATAAATATAATATGGAATTTGGAAGCTTTATTTTTATTCAAATATCCTCCAGTTCCGGTTAAACGGTTATAAAAGTAAATTTAATGAATTTAACTTTTTCTTTAACTAAGATAAGATACATTTTAGATTTGACAACTGAGAGCGATAAATAAATAAATTTTATAAATATTCAGCAACTTTAACATCTAACGAAATATATAAGGTAATCTGACTTTGATCAGCGTTTTGAAACTGTTGATAATTATTTTTTATAATAATAATATTAATATCCTGGGACATTTTTCACACACGGCCATCTGATCCCAAATTAAGCTTGTACAAAGCTTGTGCTATGGAAACCAGACAACTGGTATACTAAATATACTACTTTTCTTTTGTAAATACATACTTATATAGCTAATTACACCCAGACTCAGGACAAACAGACATGTTCATGCACACAAATGAACCCACAACCTTCGGCGTGAAAGGCAAGTGTTCTACCAACCACGCCAGCCGGCTCGTCATTTATGATAAAGTAATTTAATTTAATTTGTATCACAGTATCTGTCTCATATGAAGTGGTCCCCCTAAATACAAATAAGTACTGTTTCATAAAAAAAGATAGGTTATTACGCAGCAACATAATCAGTTAATTATTAATACTATACTAATATTGTGTCACTGGCTTAATTTTCTCTTGACAAATCTTGCAGTGAACGGTCGAGGTTCTGCGAGCATCCCTATATGTGGTTCGTCTGAAGGTAAAACTCCATTGCTAGATTCAATTCTGTATTTCTGTAAGATCGCTACTAACGATGTCAATAAGAATGGCTTAGCCAATGGTTCCCCAGGACACCGTCTGCGACCTGTAGATGACAGAAAAATAACAAAATATATCATTTAGTGTTAATTTAAAAATATATATAATAATATTATAAAGAGGTAATATTTGACTTTATGTATATTTGTTTGTATTGGATAAAATCAATAATTACTACACCTAAATTAAAAAACAACTTTCACTTACAGAAAGCTTCATTATAAACGAGTGACACATGCTGCATTTTATTTAAAAAAATTGAGATCTCTACTAAAATTGCAATAATACAACAAAACAAGGTACCAAAATAAAACAAGGTACCAAATTTCCTATAAAATATATACGTATCTTAAGATAGATAATAGTTCAACTCGGACGAAGTCTGAATGGGCCGCTAGTAATCAATATAAATAAATATACCACAACAAAAGCTTTTCTGGGGTAAAAGGTTTAATTCTGCTGTGAATCTATTGGCACGCCTTGAAGTTGAGACCGACTCGTGAGTCATAAATATAGGTATTTCTATTTTTAAATATAAGTATAAATAAACAAAAAATAGTGAGGACTGTAGCTAACTATAAATATGGACAGCGTTGCAGCTGTTTTATGATTCCTCGCTTAATAAATAATTTGGATAACAGAACAAAACGAGAAATAACCAATAATAATATAAAGTATAAGCTGATGTTGTATTATTAAAAACAATGATAATTATATCGTATCCAAATCGAAAGATGGAAAGGCACTCAGATTCAAAATTTAGGTGGTTTTTGCAAGGCTTTTATTAATTTTTATTTTCTCTTTTTGTATTGTTAAGTAAATAGAATAAAAAAATTGGCTTTCTTGAATAATATTTCTTTTCACTGACCATCACCAGACACTAATAGTGTTTGACGTGCATTCCGTTCCGCGACGAACAAAAACGACAGTGACATCTGCCGTAAAACCCAGGTATCATTAAGCGTAATATTTCGGAACTTGTATGTATTTCGTTTTGAAATTAAAAATTTCACTAAGAATTGTTAATTATAATCAAAGAAAACGTAGACGAATGTCAATGAATTAATTGATCCCTTAATACATATACGTATTTCATATAGTTCACTTCATCGTACTTACGAAATTTCTACAACAGTGAACATGTAATTTATGTACACCTAAATGGCTTGTGTAAATGTGAATGATATATGTAAGTATATATATATATAAAGCCTAATATTAAGTAGTTATTTAAAAACGTTTGTTTAATTATTTTATATAAATATGTCATAAATGAGAAATATGAATAATATTAAAATTGTTTTTAATCGGCTTAAAGATTTGGGCATTATTAATTGCCAGTATTCAACATTTTGTGTTTCGAAACGAACGATTTTTTGTTTAGGTACTCGTAATTAATTTCAATATTAATGTTATGAAATTATACTAAGGTTTAACCGTTGTTAGCCAAGTATCCGTCCAAAAACTGTTTTATGGAAAATATATCGTCACAGTACAGCCATTTTATAAATATTTAAAAATTACATACGAAAACATTCCACGTTTATCGCTCTTTCTGTTATTGAAAATTGTATCAAAATCCGTTCCGTGGCTTAGAAGAAGTAAACGGAGATAGCGACAGACAGCATCTTTGTTTCATGTTATTTGGTGGTAGCGGCCATACATTACAGTTCGTGGCGCTGGATCAAAATATTGCATCAATGTGAACCGGTCATTATGTTATATGATTTATTTTAATAGAACTGTTTTTTATGATATTGTGATAAACAAAATTACACACTTTGAATTATTTGTTTAAATTACTAAATAAAAACACATGAAGGGTGTTCAATTGAAATTAAAATATTTATACCATATTTTATAAAGAAGTAAGTAATTTTAAAAACATTATTGTAATGTTTTAAAAATTAGGTTTAGGTAGTTTGTAATAAAAAGGAAATACTTATGTAACATTGATTGTAACGTAAGTATTTTATATTCAATTATAGTTATAGTCAAATCTAAAGCCAAAATAACCTCAATTCAATATAAAAATAAATTATAGTACACATAAAACGTTTAAAATAAAATTGAATACGATTATCAACATTTATATTTGTTATATACGTAATGAAATATGTACCTAGGTAATGTAAAAATAAAATTTAAAAAAATATATTTGATAAACATATAAAACACTTACCTAAACCAAACGGGTATGAATGTGTCGAAGATTTCAGTCGGCCGTTCGCGTCGATAAATCTCTCCGGTTCGAATTTAGTCGGCTCGTCCCATAGTTCCGGATCTGTGTGCAAATCGCCGAGCGACACGAGAATAGTGGTACCCGAGGGTATTGTATAGCCATCCAAAATACTGTCAGCAAGCGTCCTTCTAGCACCAGAAAATACGGCTATTGTGTAATATCTTTGGACTTCACACACAAACGCTGTAGTGTATACGAGCCTAAAATAAAATTTCCAATTCACTTTATCAGTCGAAGTTAGAATTAATTAAAAATATGAAAGAGTTAATTTGTATTATAGTCGCGTTCTTTCTTATTATTAAAAGAACTGTAATTGTTCCACGCGACGCTGATACGTCAGAAGATATATCATTTTTATTAATTTCAAATAGGAAACCAGATTAGCAAATGGGCCAGCTGATAGTGAGTGACCACCACCGTCCATAGATATTGGCACTGTTAGAAATTTTAACCATCTCTTACATCGCTAATACGACCAAACAAACTTCAGAATGGATGATACAAGTAGTTAGTTACTGTTTGACGGTAATATATGATAAGTGGTTAGTATAAAGCCTTACCACCAAGCATCAAATATGTGTTAGTTAAAAAAGATATACGAATCGAATTTTAGAATTTTTAAATTTTATATCTACAAGGTCAAAAGTATGAAAAATTGAAGAGATTCAATTGTTTCAAATATGCTATATATTTTATGTTCAATGTTTGACAATTGTTATATACGAGTATTCACAGGAAGGACGTCGTCTGTCGAGTTTTTCTTTTATATATTATTTACCTTTTTATATCTGGCCAATTATAATCTTCATCGCCCAGAACACTAATGATTTCTTGGTACATTTTTTCTTGAATATCCGCGTTACGTAATGCTGCTAATATCATAAAATCGAAGGAGCTTCCTATTGTCTGCGCACCGGCAATTAGGAAATCTAAGCATGTACCAGTCAACTGATCCTCTGAAAGGATAAAATTTTTAAGTAAAAATAATTTGGCCTGAACTACTTAATAAAACTTATATAAATATATATAAATTTCGAGCCTAAACTAAACATAATAATTTGAAGTAACAGCCTATAAATGACCTAGCTGTTACTGTCACTTACAAGTTAAGATAAGGTCATCTCTCTTAAGGAGAAGATTTATGACACCACGGCGCCCAAATGCAGATTGTTGACAAAATTACACCAGAAAGCTCTCACGTTTTAACTATTCAACCGATCTTCATGAAATTTTTCATACACGTTGTCAGGGCTACAGTAGGGTTATATTGAACTTGGGGTACCTAAAACATACCCTGTCCTCACACGGGAATTATAAATTAGCACAAATTAAGCAAATGACAAATATATGGTGCATTCCCGGTTTTTAAAATCCGAAGATTTGTTTTATTAGATACTTTATAGAAGCTACCTAAGTCGCTTTGTATTTATTTTTAATGACCTCCTTGTAAAAACCTACTTGCTACTACTAATGATAATAAGGATATCAATTGGATTTTCATTTTGGCACCCTAACTATTAATAACAATAATGCTAGTATACTTTTTCATTTATTATATTAGTTAAATTTAATAGTCTATTATTAATTAGACTAGGGTATGCATTTTTTTCACGATATATGCGTAAGTGATTCCGTGGCGCTCCTCGTTAAGACGAGAAGGTAGCGAAGGTAGAGTTATTAGTATTTATTCCGATGTTCAGAGCGCATTCGGTCCCTTGGACACCGGCGAGTCCCACATACTCCACTGTTCCCGCGTAACGCTAATGGGGGAAACGCGTAACGCCTTTTTCCAGCGATAAAAAAGAGCTATGAATTTCTTATGAAATGTATTCATGTTCAAAATATACATTAAGGTTTAATTAAGACATAGTTAAAAGAATGAAAGTATTTACACACATACTAAATAACCATTTCCAATGAAGATGTTACTTAATATACATCGATCAATATTAAACGTAGCTACAGTACAAGCTATGATAGGGTGGAATTGTGGCGAGAATGTCAGCAGCATATCTCCGTTGAATCGCTATCTCTTGTTTAGTTAAGAGTTACACAATATTGGTTATCTTATATGAATTAATACTAATATAAAATAAACTAATATACATAGAAATTGAAATATAATGAAAAAAATATACAAATATCCAATCTAGATATTTAATATAATTCATTTTTATTAGGTAATAATAAAGTCGAGATGGCCCAGTGGTAAGAACGCGTGAATCTTAACCGGGCAAGCACCTCTGAATTTTCATGTGCTTAATTTCTGTTATAATTCATCTCGTGCTTTTCGGTGAAGGAAAACATCGTGAGGAAACCTGCATGTGTCTAATTTCATCGAAATTCTGCCACAAGTGTATTCCACCAACCCGCATTGGAGCAGCGTGGTGGAATAAGCTCCAAACCTTCTCCTCAAAAAGGGAGAGGAGGCCTTAGCCCAGCAGTGGGACATTTACAGGCTGTTACTGTAGGTAATAATTTCAACTGACTAAACATTTTATAATATACTTTTTTCATAAGAAGCACCATTCCACATAATAATGTCCTCCAGACCGATTTCGGCCACGGCGGCAAATCTCAAGAGAGATTAGCCAACTATCCAACTTCCAGACTCCGGGCTGCTACTGAGAATTTTCTGACAGAAAAACCCAATAACTTTTTGCTGGCCCAACCTGGGAATTGAACCCAGGATCTCCGGGTCTGCGGCCTTACATCAAGCTACTAGACCAACGAGGCAGTCATCGTCATTAAAGCACTTCAGAAATTGGTACATTACGAAAAATAAAAACAGTAAGCCGAGATGGTCCACTGGAAAGAACATATGAATCTTAAGCGAAAACTGTGGGTGCTCAATCCTGGGCAAGCACTACTGAGTATGCTTAAGTTGTGTTTATAAGTCATCTCATGCTGAGCGGTGGCAAGATAAATCTACTAGGTACATGTATACCAATCTGCTTTGCAACAAACCTGAGGGGCCTTATCACATCAGAGGGACCATTATGTATTAGGTATATATTATATTTCCTCACCTGTATATGTCGCTTTATTTTTATGCATTTCATCAAGGAAAGCGTATATAAAATCTTTTCCCTTGACTGATTTTTTTTTATGTTTTTCTATTGATTCCTGAAATCAATAACATGTTTCATTTAGGTACATAGCTGTCAGTGTCGTAGCTGGCCCTTGATGGGCCTTGTATCAAAATTTGATGGGGGCTTCATCTTAACTGCGGTGTTGACTTTTTTTCACGCGAATTTAGCGCCTTGACTATCAACAAGCTAAGTTATCTATTCAAATTTACTTTTTCCCGGGAAATTTAGCGTACGGTTTTAGACTTCGAGTGACATTTTGGATAACATTTTACGAATTTTTGCCTACTCGGGTCCGGGGCTCCTGTACCTAGGTTGCCCGTATCTTTGATACAGCTGTTGTGGTGGTATGATAATTGTTAAACTCTTAGTCTTGTAGTACGCTTATGAATTGCGTATCCTTAAGGCCGAGATTTTAACCCTGGTAAGACCAACCAAAGTTAGAATAAAACTGGTTTTTAGTCCCGAGTATAAAAAGCCATATCACTGGTGGTAGGGCTTTGTGCAAGCCCGTCTGGGTAGGTACCACCCACTCATCAGATATTCTACCGCAAAACAGCAATACTTGATATTGTTGTGTTCCGGTTTGAAGGGTGAGTGAGCCAGTGTAATTACAGGCACAAGGGACATAAAATCTTAGTTCCCAAGGTTGGTGGCGCATTGGCTATAAGCGATGGTTGACATTTCTTACAATGCCAATGTCTAAGGGCGTTTGGTGACCACTTACCATCAGGTGGCCCATATGCTCGTCCACCTTCCTATTCTATAAAAAAAAAAACTTACAGTAGAATTAGTAAGGAGTGCATTCCAGAGTGATATTTAAACTAGAATAGAACACCCCGATGCACAACTTTATATTAACACTTTACGCATTTTTCGATCAGATATTGTATCCTCAATAGAATAAGTACTCGGTTTGACAGTTGAATCTTTCGATGGTGAAGAAGTAGTGTGTATATTTTAACACCGATTTAAATAAGCCACTTTTACTGTACTATGCTTTAATAATATCGTTTTTAATTTTTAGTGTAACTGCCATTTTAATGCCAGTGGACTTTTAGTTTAGTGAGCAAGTTTTAACTTACAATAATAATATCATGTATTTGCTCATTCATTTTCTTAATAACAGCATAACCACTCCATTCGGGTGCAATAAATCTTAAGAAAGGCCACTGGTTCAGCCAGCCCCCCGCCATAGTAAAGATTTTTGACCTAGCGCTTAGTAATTCTATTATTTTCCTAAGCTGTGAATCCTTTATATGTTCACCTGAAATCAAGTCGATTTTTTGAATAAATACAACACGTTTTTATAAACAAATAAAATAAAGAAGAACTTCTTCTAATCGTTTATCTTTTAACATGCAAATCGAATAATACTATTACGACAACTATGAGCGTGTACCACTTTTAGTAACATGTAGCGCTACGCTAGTGCTGCGTCAATTTCAAGCTAGACAAACTAAGCGTTACCAGTATATTATTTATTGTTGTAGCATCAATAAGTCTTATATTATTTTGCATAACTTAGAGCTGGTTTGTATTAAGCTAGACAGATACATTTAATCTGACAAATATATATATTTAAATATAATGTTTTAGATTTATAATGTAATTATAGGCCGTGACCCCGTTCCGCTAAGATTTAATTTTCGGATGCCATGCTTGGTAGCGAAAGGTGCTGGATGGAGATGGTCTCCTTCTGCGAAAATGTCATGTCGCAGAAGGAGGCCGCGGAGCGGGAGCGCGAGGAGAGTGCCTCCGCTGACCCGCTTCGCCGAAGAACACCGGGGAGAAGACGCCGGCGCTATGCGCATCTTCTCCTCCCGCCGTGAGTGTCCCCGGGGCCAGGGGGTCTCTGTACCCCGAGTACCCCCTAGGATTTGGAGGCCCGCAGAAGCGGGCCAACCGTCGGGACGGCACGGTAGTATGCGCAAGCGATCCCGTGACGTCCCCCGACAAGATGGAGTGGGTACCGCTGGTTTTTTAGTGGGTATTCCGGCGCCTTCAGCGCCGGCGAGTCCCACATACCCCCCACCTCATGTGGGGGAAACACATAACCAATTTATATATACTTTAAGTATAAATATTATATTTTAAAAACATCTGGTAAACTTACTGAAGTCCAAATTGGATACCGTCTTTGTAACATAAAACGTTAGTATCAGTTACATTAGATAAAAAATAAAAGAATAAGGCGTAGGTAAGGCTTGCGTGGGTTGTGTACTGACGAAGAGCAAGTAATAAGCGCTAAACGCTAAGTACTAAGCGCTTATCATCTACCATCTACACTCGACCAATTATAATTCAGATTTTTGATCTTTTATGTGAGATAAGAGTAACACAAAGTGGTTGTTTTTATTGACAATAATATTTTCTTTATACATGTCTGTGTAGAAACAACTATTGTTTATAAATACCTGCTACATACTTCCATAATATATTCATAGCCGACATCGCAACCATAATTTTTATGTTTATTGGATTTCCGTTGCTGTTGTTTATAAAATTTAATATATTTTTCAAATTATATTTTATGTCTTCATGCATCAGCTCTTTTCCATAACCTATATTTCTTAAATATTTAAATGTGAATAATTTGTGTTCTCTCCACAGTGGACCATCTACGAATGTGATTCCTGTAAAATGTTATATTATTAATGAACGTGAACTTTAATTAAAAGGAGAATAATGTAATTATCGCCCAATTAACATGTTTTTTTATATAATATAGTTAGGTGGAACGGCAGGTGCGCCATCCGAGTGTATGAGATCGCCACCGCCCATAAACATTGCCACCTTAAGAAATTCTTATAGCATTCTTTACACTATCAATACGAGACACCAACCTTGGGAACTAAGATGCCACTCGCCCTTCAAACCGGAATACAAAAAAATTAAGTATTGCTGTTTGGCATTAGAATATGCGATGATTGGGTGGTACCTACTCAGACGGGCTTGCACAAAGCCCAACTACAAAGTGCCCTCACTCAGTAGTTACTCTTTTTCATCCATTAAATAACATACATCAGTACAGTACAGTAACAGTAACAGCCTGTTAATGTCCCACTGCTGGGCTAAGGCCTCCTCTCCCTTTTGAGGAGAAGGTTGTGGAGCTTATTCCACCACGCTGGAATCCGATATCCGGATTATATCCGATGATCGTGGGTTCAAACCCGGGTAAGCACCACTGTATTTTCATGTGCTTAATTTGTGATTATAATTCATCTCGTGCTTAACGGTGAAGGAAAACATCGTGAGGAAACCTGCATGTGCCTAATTTCATTGAAATTCTGCCACATGTGTATTCTACCAATAACATACATAATAACCGAAAAATACTATCAGTAGTTCACTAATCACAGGCGGTACCTAATATTATTAAGGAGAAAATCTTATATAATAAAATAAGACAAACTTATAACTTACCACATCTTCTTCCAAAAGACCTAAGTCTTAAAAAGAAGTTGTCTGGCCGAGCATCGAAGACCTTGTCATTGCTAACTTGCTGAATATTTTTTTCCCCGTAAACGACCACTACCCTCTCGTTTCCCATCTTCAATCCCAGCACATTTGTTGAATATTCTTTCGCCATTTCTGATATTGCTTTCCACTGCGACCCGTATTTAACAGTTCTTTTGTGTAAAATACTATTACAACCGATAAACGGATACCATCTAGGACCTGAAATATGAAAAATTATTTTGTCTTAGCGCACCTGATATTATTGAAAATTATTACTACTTTTGCATTTATTTCGGTTTCAATCAATAAGATATATAAGATAAGAGCCGAGATAGTTCAGCGGTTAGAACGCCTAAATCTTATAATATATCTTATGATTGCTGGTTCAAACCATCTCATACCCGGCGGTGAAGAAAAACATCGTGAGGCAAAATGTGTCTAATTTTAGTAAAACTAGACAAAAAAGGCCTTAACCCAGCAGTGGGACATTAAAATGTTGTAAAAAAAGTAAAGTAACAGACTTTACTTTTTTTACAAGAAATAGACAAATTATGCACAAATACAAGTAAGTTTATTTTTAAAACTTCATTTCTGCAACCGCAAATGTCAGCCATTAGAACAATGAGGCAATTGACTTCATGTCATATAAATATCTTAACAAATATAATAACTATCTATATAAAAAAAATACTTGTTTGTTTGTCCTTTATACGTTCCTAATTCGACTGTGATGAAACTTTTGTGAGTGGTTCTAGGTCCGCCTGGGTAAGGTAAAGTTTCTCGTCAACCTTTTTGCATGTTTGTCCTTCGAAATAAACGTTTTAAGTGTCCTCTTATCTACCCGCGCGTAGCCAAGACTAATAGACCCGTCTACTATAGTCTTCAATCTACTAATTAGTAGATTATAGTAGGTCGACAGATATACCTACAACTCATTATTACAATTAAATAACATTACAATCGCGCACCGAATACTAGAATATGTAAGGAAATAACTTGCTCCAGAAGCTTTGCCCGCGCTTAAGGAGGAACCTTCAGCGCAAAGCTGATAAGGTGTTATGTATCCGTTGTCCTTTTCCGTAATCCTGAAAACGCGTATGCAAAATTTCATGATACTCGGTTGAGTAGTAAGACGTGAAAGTAAAAGTATTGCAAATAAAGCTGTTTAGTGCGAATTATAACACATAAACAGTTCTCGTAGTTGTTAAGGGAAGCGAAACCTTGTCACGGCAGCATGCGAAAGCGATCCCGTGGCGTTACTCGTTTAGATGGAAAGGGTACCGCTGGTTTTTTAGTGGGTAATCCGATGCTCGGGGCGCACTAGGCGTCTGGGACACCGGCGAGCCCCACATACCCTGCGAGTGCTCTGAGGAATTATTCTCCCTGATTCTTGCTTCCTTCACAAATCTACGCGTGCTGGCTCTCGATGTCACCGCCTTACTGTGACATCAATTCCATCGCGCACGAAGAAATTTGACAGCTCCTTTCTTTGTCGCACTACTAAAAAATGGAATTCTTTACCAGCACACGTGTTCCCCTCCTCTTATAACCTGTGTTCCTTCAAACGAGGCGTGAAGAGGCATCTTGCGGGCCGGCAAGGCGGGGGCGGCGGAGCCGGCAAATGCAGAACATTTTCGACTATACTAGCCGTCGTCGCATTTGGACTCCACTACCACTTAACATCAGGAGGAGTGGAGTCATTTGCTTTCCCGGAATATATAAAAACAAAAAAATACCCCTCCCACTATTCCCGTGTGGGAAACGCGTAATGCGTTTTTCCAGCGATAAAAAAACTAGAAGCGAAACCAAACATTTAACAACGACTCACAAACATTACACTAAATAAACGTGATCTTTTAACTCACTTAGCATTCCTTAATTGATTTATTGGCAAACATTTTTAATTAAAGATACATCAATAAAGTTTTAGCACAAGAATTGATAATATAAGTTTATAATGTTATTTCTTAGATTATTAAACCGAATAAAATAAAGTAAAATGATTTATAATCTGTGGGTAATTCATTATATTATTTCGTTATTAAGTAGAGAAAAGCAATGATAACGACCTTATTGTCTTTTATGTAAGTTTTTGACAAAGAGGTTTTAACAATTTTTTTTTTCTTTTGTTTTTACAATATATTTGGCGGACAAGCATATGGGCCAACTGATGATAAGTCACCACCGCCCATAGACATTGGCATTGTAAGAAATGTTAAGCATTGCTTACATCGCCAATGCGCCACCAATACTGGGGAACTAAGATGTTATGTCTCTTGTGCCTGTAATTACACTGGCTCACTCACTCTTCAAATCGGAACACAACAATAACAAGTACTGGTGTTTGCGGTAGAATATCTGATGAGTGAGTGGTACCTACCCAGACGGACTTGCACAAAGCTCTACCAAAAGTATATAATTAAAAGAGACATGTATTTGTTTGATGATTTAAAATTCATATTTAAGGCTCAAATTGAACCACATTGAAATAGACGATTCAAGCAACTCGTGAGAACCTAAATACTACATAATATTTAGTACAGATACACTCTCTCTTCCATCCGTCTCATAATCCGATAGGACGGCAATCCGACACGACCGAAAAGAGTTCTGACGCAAAACCAACGACTTCGTGCTTTCTGAAGCACGGGAGTGTACGCACTTTCTACTTCCTTCTTTTTATTGGCACAACCTGGAGTTCGAATCAAGGACGTTGGACAACATGACCCAATCTATGATTACATTTAAAACGTGTGTGTAAAAGATTACATTTTAGAAAATATAAAAAAAAATCGATTACGTCTCTGCTGATTTAAACTCATTCGTTAATGATATTCATAATGTTACTGTTGTTTTCCAGAAAAATATCGAAAGTCTTTCGATATAATAATAACTCATATTTATCATATATATACATAATAATATTTTGAGTACCTATAGTTAATTTCATAACAAAAATTATAATAAATACTGAATTTCTAAAGCATTGAAATTATTTTATAATACAAGTTATAAAAACACAAATTGACAATTACTTCAGCCGAGACGTCGTAACGGTGAGTTCACTAAGAAAAAAAAAACGAGATCAGCAAAAGTGCAAATTATATATCCGCCTATTCGAGTCGAGAAATAAAATATAAAATATTGCAGGAAATATTACCGGGCAGGTAATCGGGATAGAAACGTGTAACCTTGGACGGGAGCTGAGTCTAGATGCAATGAAAGACTTAATCCGCTTGTACGGTACACTATACCAATATCACGTTCTGTTTAATATAGGATTTTGTGATCAACTTGTTTGGAAAAATTCTAGTAGCGGGACGCCTACGCGCTTAAAGGGATTGTTTCCATGAATAGCTATCGCAAATGATACTTTAAAATATATTTTATTAATAAAGCTGACGTCTGTATGTGTGGAGCACCTTTTTCGGCGCCGATTTTAGGCAGAAGATACGGATATTGTCTTTTTATAATTGTTACTTCATTTCGACAAGTATCATATATTTTTACTGATGTATGTACAAAGTCATTATATGTTAGTTATTATATTAAAATTAAATTAATCTATTCAGTTTTAATGATCATCTTAGCGTTAATAGTGCCAAGGTGAAATGGGATAAATATTAAATGATTTGACTAAGTATACAAGGCTAACAGGAAAACGGCCAATTACGCTTGGTATTTTACCTTAAGTTCAATAGCATCAATTTGTCATTGATAATCTAATGTTTTAAGTTAAAACTTCTTTATTTTAGCCTGTTTATGTCCCACTGCTGGGCTAAGGCCTCCTCTCCCTTTTGAGGAGAAGGTTTGGAGCTTATTCCACCACACTGCTCCAATGCGGGTTGGTAGAATACACATGTGGCAGAATTTTAAAGACACATGCAGGTTTCCTCACGATGTTTTCCTTCACCGTCAAGCGCGAGATGAATTATAAACACAAACTAAGCACGTGAAAATTCAGTGGCGCTTGCCCGGGTTTGAGCCCAAGATCATCGGTTAAGATTTACGCTACGGTTAGATTCTAACCACTAGGCCATCTCGGCTTTTTTATTCTTTAGGCGCGTTGCGCTGGTTTATGAAGAGGATAGACTAATGGCTTCCCGTCACTGACATGCTAATGTTAATACAATGAAATCGTTGAAAGTACAAATTAATGAAGTATTGTGAAAATGATTGAGAATAATAATGATTGAAATGTATGTAAATACTAACAGCATATAAATATAATATGATGTATTTTAACTATTATTTATTTAAATTAAGCTGTATTCATATTTTGTATCGAGCTGCGGCATACTATGTATTTTGATGAATAAAAAGCTATAAAATAAAAAGAGATAAAAATATTACTTGGCGTGCCAATAGATGCGGAAATTGGACAAATATAATTAACAGTTTAAAGTTTAACTTCTATCGCCAGTCAATATGACTGCCTCTTTTTTTTGTATTTCTGTCTTACCGATCTAAAATCTAGCTTATAAGACTGTTGATCCTATATTTGACTCGGGATTACAAGTAATAGTTAAAAAAAAGAACATATATGTTTTTGACATTTAATAATGACTATTACTGGTGGTAGGGCTTTGTGCAAGCTCGTCTGGGTAGGTACCACCCACTCATCAGATATTCTACCGCAAAACAGCAATACTTGATATTGTTGTGTTCCGGTTTGAAGGGTGAGTGAGCCAGTGTAATTACAGGCACAAGGTACATAAAATCTTAGTTCCCAAGGTTGGTGGCGCATTGGCTATAAGCGATGGTTGACATTTCTTACAAAGCCAATGTCTAAGGGCGTTTGGTGACCACTTACCATCAGGTGGCCCATATGCTCGTCCACCTTCCTATTCTATAAAAAAAAGACATTTTAATAATGAGTATTAGTAGTAGAAATGTTTACAAATTGTTTTCGAGGATAATCACGAATCGTCTTGCCCGAAAATTCGATGACTTCCAGCCCGTGAAACAGGCTGGGTTTCTGACTGTCAACAGCTGACTGTCGGTATGTCCAGGTGGTGAAGTGTTTGTACGAAGTCGCAACCATGACCGTCCAAGTACAAGATCAGAGCACAAGACCAATCCAATTGCATCGCGGGGTAAGACAGGGAGATGTAATCTCACCGAAACTCTTTACCAGTGCATTGGAGGAAGTCTTCAAGACGCTCGATTGGAACGGACGCGGCATTTATATAAATGGCCAACACATTACACATCCGCGATTTGCCGACGACATTGTCATCATGGCGAAGACTCTGCAGGATTTGGAAGAGATGCTAAACAGCCTGAGCGATTCTTCAAGACAATTAGGTCTCGGGATGAACATTGAAAAGACCAAAATTATGGCAAACCGACATGTATCCCCAAGACGAAGGTCGTAAATGGCTCTCCACTTGAAATTGTACAGGAATATATTTACCTGGGCCAAACTATACAACTTGGCCGGCACAACTTTGAGAAGGAGGCTTAAAAAAGAATACGTTTGGGCTGGGCGGCATTCGGGAGGTTACGTCATATTTTTGAATCGTCGATCCCACAGTCGCTTAAGACCAGGGTCTTCAATCAGTGCGTCCTAACTGTAATGACTTACGGTGCCGATACGTGGACACTTACCGTAGGACTGGTCCATAAATTTAGGGTCGCTCAGCGAGCAATGGAACGTGCGATGCTTGAGGTTTCTCTGGCAGATAGAATCCGAAATGAGGACATTCGCCAGAGCACTAAAGTCACCGACATCGCGCGTAGAATTAGATCGCTGAAGTGAAAGTGGGCTGGTCATGTCTCCAGGCGCATTGATGACCGATGGAGCCGACACGTGTTAGAGTGGAGACCACGCTTAGGCAAACGTAGTGTAGGACGCCCTGTGACAAGATGGGCCGACGATTTAAAAAAGTGGCAGGTTCGGGATGGATGCGGACTGCCCAAGATCGGGATGGTTGGTGTTCTATGGTTAAAGCTTTCATCCAGCAGTGGACGGCAAAAGGCTGAAAAAAAAGTAGTAGAAATAAAAGTAATATTTTTTTATTTATTAATAGGATTATAGTAATTATTTTTTGGAGATTAATAGACATTTATAAAATCTACTTTGTTGTAAGTCGCCACTATCTGGCGGGAATACAAGTCAACGTCAACGTCATTACGATCATTGCATTTGCTATTTGCAAGTTACCAGAACAAAAAATCATTTTTTTTATTTTATCAGACAATCGCTACTATCTAATAATTTAAATATTTTATATACGCATAATTGAAATGGGCATTATGTACGTAAAAATTGCAGATGTTGAAGGATTTTGCTAGTTAAAAGTATAGAACAGTACTTTGGAAGTGACATTAAAGTAGACATAAGTATCTTACGATAGTGGAATTGTGTTGTAATAAAGATAACTAAACTGCCTATAGTTCATAACATAGCAGAACTATTAGAAAATATGTAATATAAGGCTTAGTTATCCATTTCTTCTTCGATTGGATTTTAGTAAGTGGTCACCACTGCCTAAAGAAGTTGACATCGTAAGAAATATTAACAATTCCTAACATCGCCAATACGCCAACAAGCAATTACAAAGTATCGCTGTTTGGCGGGAGAATATGCGATGAGTGAGTGATAACTGCCTAGACGGGCTTTTATAAAGCAAGCAAGTACCACGAAAATGGTCTTAAACTGCTAATATAATTGATTGTGAAAATGCATTATATGCATATCGTAAAATTAAGTCACAAGATAAAAATGTAAGAAACTAAAATAATATAATTGGCAAAAGAGATACATTATAAATACAAACATTTTTTTTTTATATAAAATAGGAAGGCGAACGAGCATATGGGCCACCTCTTAACATCAGGTTATTGTAAGCGGTCACCAACGCCCAAAGACATTGGCATTATAAGAAATGTAATTACACTGGCTCACTCACCCTTCAAACCGGAACACAACAAAACCAATACCAAAACTGATGTAATATAAATACATAATAGTAATTCATTCTTTTGATAATAATAAACTAATATATTAAAAACACTGAACAAATCAAATTAAAATTTATAAGTAAATCTTACATTACTTGAATCATTAATTATAGCCAGTAATTATGTAAGTAATGAATGATGCACACATCACGGTATTTGAGAATAATAAATTAATTATAAAACAGTTTCTCTGCCTTTATATGACAGAAAGGAAACGTATTTTAATGAAAGTAGCAAACTCTAGCAAGTAATACGACGAACAGAAAAATATTCCGAACAGAGACTGACAGTGTTGGGGAAATATTTAATGATTAATTTAATATAACAATCAAAATTTTAATAAAATACAGGCTTTACAAAAAACAAAGTTAAACAAGGTTTTAAATATTAATATTCAAAATTATTATGTTCATTTTTCCTTATTACATTCAATAAAATACTTAAGCGTTAATTAAATTACGTCATTCAAAAAGTGAGTGGATCATAAAACATAGAAACACAAAAAATCGCATTCATAATATAAGCTATAACTCATAATCATAATTAACATTCATTTCTTGTATGTATTATTTCACAAGCAACATCTCAAACACATATGTGACGCTATTTAATTGCCTATTATATGCTTATTAAAAATACATTTACCAAGTCAATTGGTTGACGGGGAAGATAAGAAATAAAGAAAGATTTAGAAGAAATTATCTCCATATTACAAAATAAAGGTCTCGTTAAAATTCATTGTCTCTAGGTCGTGTAGTTTAAGCTTTGCGTTTATAGTTAGCGAGTCAGGTTCAGAGAGATTGTCTTGTACATATATTTATTTAGGTACGTACGTACACTATTTATAATATTTTTTAAAGAATACTAGCAATGGCCATTTTTAAGGAATTACTAATACTCTTATTTACCTCACCAATTAAGCGTGCAGCTTGTGTTAGGAGTGGGAACTACAGTAGTATATCAGGATCGAACCTGCGTCTTTTACATCAATAGGTGGTAAACCATTGTGCTATTGACGCTTATGTCACATTCGCCGATCGTAGATATATAAATTATTTCAAATATCAAATATCTAAATACTCACCTGGTGGGTAATTTTTCGGCTTAACTATTATATCGCAATTGCGATGAATGACAACAATAACACTGTCACGATTAAGAAATTACGAGAATTCTTCAACAACTAACACTAATACATCCAGCTCAGCTGATTTAGTTGTTATTAACAATTGTTTTTAATTTTTTCGATTGGAAATTAATTTACTAAAATATCAATACGGCGACAATAGAAATCGAAACAAAGAAAAAAGTTAAATCGATCGCAAATTAAAAAATCAAGTGCATATTAAATTAATGGGCTTTGTAGCTAAAATTATATACATATATGTATTTGTATTATTACGATCAAAGACGAACAATTCACTAAAATTGACAGTATTATATTAAATGTATAATAAACTAAGTACTCTCTCAACAGTTTATACTTTTCTAGAATATACTGATTGTACCAGCCCACACGCTATCGCATATTGTTATTATTTATATTTATTAACATTAAAAGTATATTAATGAAGCAAGTCGTTTAAGCAATGCTCATTTATTAAATTAACTAATATTTGATTACAGATTTATTGCATAGATTATACACAGTATTAGTTAATTACAAGACATTTATTAATGAACGTCAAAACTATTTAATTATATATATTATTTTTAATTCAAAAATAATTGAAATTTAGGTGATCTTAATTTTAAAAGAATTGGGTAACACGCTTACCTGGTGGATAATTTTTCGGCTTAACGATCATAGATAAAAAGGACAATGATATAACTAACGCGGTCAAAATCCAAAGTAACATGACGGTATTGTAATAACTCTTCAAGGTATGTGTTTCAGACAACCAGCCTCTCGACCGTTTTAGGTTAAATGATAATGTAGTCTAAAGTTTTTGCGCTACTAGTCTCGTTATATACCTCACCTAACCTAACGAAGTGTATCATAACATGACTGCCATTCTTTTCACGCACAAACCTACGTCTGTAAAATATCTGCCTTCGAACAAAGCGAATACCGTGACTGTAATTTTTACCAACGACGTGTCCCAACTCCCAAGTCGTTTCGTGTCGTTCAGCTTTTAATTTCTAAACGACACTATTTCTGTGATCACAGATATAAAAAACTGACGTACCCAATTTAGTTATTATATACATCAACTTTAGTATATAAAATCTAATATATAATAATCTCGTGTCACGGTGTTTGTGGTCGAACTCCTCCGAAACGGCTCGACCGATTTTTATGAAATTTGTTATGTATACTTGGAAGGTATGAGAATCGGTCATAAAGTATATTTCATACCGCTAGGTGTTAAGGGTGTCCCTATCCAAAATGTTTTTTCTATTTTTTTTATTTTGTATTTTACTTAGATTTAGCGTCAAAAAATACACATAACTCCAAATTTTCACCCTCCTAACCCATCATCCCATTTTGTAATCACGATTTTAGTATTTTTGTATGAACAGTATCAAAATAATTACTTATAGTGAACCTCATCGAACTTTCGTCCACGTCATTCACGAGAAGCGTCGCGTCATTTTGACATTTAAAAATTTGCAAAATATTTAACGATTTATTTAATTGATAAGAAATATAAACGTGTTTTATGATATTGAAAAGGTTGGTAAAACATTAAAACATCAATATATTATCGGTATAACGTTTTTATTTGTAAATACAACAATTTGGTCTATTTGTGTGTGTGCGTTACAATGAAAAATGCCAGTAAGACGCAAGGGGCCCATTTGGGCCATCAAACTAATAAATCATCAAGCATGCGCAGAAGCAACAGTCGAACAAATCCAACAAAATAACGAAAATGTGCGTGTGAGCATGTCACCATTGAACGGTATGCTCATCGGCACGTATCCAGTAGCAAGGCTATTCCTGAAGTCCATTCGCGCACGAAAACATATCGCAAAGGACCTCGTTCCTCCCCAGGTTTCTTCTTCCCCAACCGTACATTGTTTTTTTGTTATCGTTTTAATTTACACGTGACTTATATCGTGTTTTCATCGCAATTTTATGGAGGAAAGTCGAGAAACCGAAATTGTAGCAAGTGTAAGAAATGCAATCTTAAAAAATAAGTTAATAAATCATGTAAATTAATTCAAGTATATACACATTACATACATTCAATATACACGTAATTTGAGTGATTATATACTTACTATTACTATATCACATGATTATACTGAGCATTAGCTCAGCGTCAAAAAAACTGTAGAAAAAAAAACAAAATCAATGACCATTATTTATTAAGCTATTATAACAATATTTAATAACAATATAGTACTCTGTTTTGATTGCTTGAAACTTTTAAAGATATTTTTGATGTTTAATTTATTCTTAAAGGTTTAACTTACTTTGACATCATTCAAAATAATATCATTATTCTGAATCAAATTTAATTATTTAATGCAATAAGTAAAACTTAATTTCATTTGAATTCTGTTAGCAGCGCCACCTTTGAACAGACTATGTTTGTTTATATAGTTTGTGTGATATCTCCAAATTTTATCAAGTTTTTATTTTATATAGTTTGTGTGATATCTCAAATAAATCATCTCTAGTTGCGTAAAATATTAAACTATATTTCAAAAAATATTTAGCAGTAATTCAATTTTCTGTTTTAATAGAAACTGTTAGTTGCTAATAATTGAATCGATTGAAAGGCAATAAAAGACGTGGTTGCCTCACTGGAATTACAAAAGGATTAATTTAAATTAATATCTTAGTCACGGCAAATTAAAATTCTCGCGCAAGAAAAAAAATGATGTTGATGGCCAACGACGCGACAGCGAAATAGCCAGCGCAAAAATTATGTTCATCCATTCGTATGTACTATGTTTATCCCATATTATATATACCGCAAAACAGCAATATTTAGTATCGTTGTGTCCCGGCTTAAAGGACGATGGAGCCAGTGTAATTACAGGCACAAGGGACAATTTAGTTCCCAAGGTTGGTGGCGCATTGGCGATGTAGGGATGGTTAATATTTTTATAGTGCCAATGTATATGGGTGGGGATGGTTATTTACCAATATTATAAAGAAAAAAGCCGAGTTGGCAAAAAAGCCGAGTTGGCCCTGTGGTAAGAACGCGTGAATCTTAACCGATGATCGTGGGTTCAAACCCGGGCAAGCACCACTGAATTTTCATGTGCTTAATTTGTGATTATAATTCATCTCGTGCTTTACGGTGAAGGAAAACATCGTGAGGAAACCTGCATGTGTCTAATTTCACTGAAATTCTGCCACATGTGAATTCTACCAACCCGCATTGGAGCAGCGTGGTGGAATAAGCTCCAAACCTTCTCCTCAAAAAGAGGAGAGGAGGCCTTTAGCCCAGCAGTGGGACATTCACAGGCTGTTACGGTATAAAGAAAACAAATAACGGACCACCTTTTTCAATAGTTCTGTCTCATAATGTGGGACGAATGTACGATGAGCCATCACTCACACACAAAATCAGTAGACTTAGAAAACAATAATAAATAAACTCATAAAAAAATTCGCAGTTTGTTGCTTTATGCATATATGTATAATTTTTTTTTTTTTTTATAGTATAGGAAGGCGGACGAGCATATGGGCCACCTAATGCTAATAATGACAATAAGTCGCAAGGCCAAACGATGTCCGTTAGTGGCTTAGATTTGGGCACACCATGTTTATCACCCGAATAAGTATACGTGGAATGTTCTCAGGTGGGCAAACCATCGAGCTTATTTGTGTTGGCTAAAGACGGACTGACAAAAAATATCGTACGCTCAATTGCTCTTCGAAATTAATTAACTGCTTTAGGATAAAAATATATTCCTTTTTTCACTTTACATTTAACATTTAATTAAACAATGAATATGTCCATGTACATTAATGAAAAACATTGAATTGAGAAATGAATGGTTGATGTTTTTTTGTTTTTATCCGCGGTTATCGTCTACAGCGCTCCTTTCCTTTTTCTGTCATAGATCCCATCCCGACACACTTACAATAAATTCGTTACTTTTTATTTAAAATCCAAAATATTCAGTAAATATAATTTATATGATAGACCAATGTTTGCCGGGTCAGCTAGTATACATATGTTTTTTCATTTAACATAACAATTTCCTCCTTGCGACGCTCAAACAAAAAGTCAGACATTAAGAACGAATTTTCTCGAAATTATTTGTGATTTATAATTTAGCTACGACTGAACGGATTCTAATGTGGTTAAGTTAAGTACGGAAGCCTCGTTCGTGTTCGCTGGCTCATATTCTGCTGCAATTTTGTTGCAGGTTCATTGCAAGGCTCGTTTTGTTAAAATTGTTAAACATGTTACGCACGATTAAAATACAAGGTTGCGTTTAACACTAACTAACCTTCACAAACTTTTTTTAATGTTAAATATTTATTATTGTATCTCGACATACATGTCCATACCGTCGTTCCACCTTGACTATAAATTGATTTGTATCTGTAATGTGTCTTAAGCTTTTTATTGTTAGGTATCATGATAATCTTAATTTAAGGATGGCAAATTAATGCCAATTTTGTGCTCATATCCTAATTTTGTTAAAGTTTGCAGTGTCTACGACGACAACTTCATTGACTCGGAATTTGTGCCTGTTGTCTGGTGCTATTCCTCAGCTGGTCTGGATGATATTCGACCAGTGTGACCATAATAACTTTATCTCTATTATGGATCGCCATTTGTAGATTGTAATCCAGTATCTCCTTAGTCAACCTTGTCAGTGTAAAATACGAAGTTCTTCGTTACATTGCAAACATTGCATGCCTAATCTAATATTTGAAGACAAAAAATCTATAATATTACACTAGACTTCAATTTTAAATTTCTATAACATAACACTATTAATATTAATTTACATGTAATTATTTTATCCTGTAAGGCAACATTTTGTCCGCAGTGGCTAAACATTTAATTATTATCTATAATAATTAATATAATGTTTCACAATGATAATAAGCATTTTAAATAAATGTAGAAGTTTTTATACGACTTTTATAAATTAATCGACCTGACGCTTAGCGTCGTTTCTTTTACATAGTCTATGTTAATGGAGGATATTAAAGTCGTATTATATTATGAGATATGTATCATTGTTACATACGTTTTTTCTAAACCAAATTTATTATACTATTTTTAAACTTCCACATTGGATATTTGTAGCTTTAAATTTAGTATAATCTTGTAAAATAACGATCCAAAAATTGATTGGGTTTGATTTTAACAAACTATCTAACGGTCGGCAACATGTAATAGAGAGTCATGATATATTTTTAAATTTAGCACGCAATGTTGCCCGCGTTACTTCTTTGGTGAAATTTTTAAATAATTATATCCATAGCCTATTCCAATCGAAGAGGGGAGGAGGTAAAGATTAAAGCACCTTAGATTTACATTTATCACATTTTCTATTAGCTCTGCTAAAAATTTTATTTATAATATTACACTATTCAAAATAACTAGTGATACCCAATTTGATTTTATTTCCAAAATTTCATTAGCAATTTCACCTATCAACACGATTTTTTTTTTAAAAACGAAATGCTATATGCGTATGAAAACTATTGTTACTGCTGGTCGGTGGCTGTGGCAAAATTTCATCTGATGCGTCATGATGTTACCCAATGAACTAAATAATTGATAACACCAAGAATTATATTTAACTGAGTGGTGCTGTCTCCGATTCCACGCAGTGGAAACCTTCAAGAAGGTACCCTGGGGTAATCGGAATATGTGGGATTCTAACCAACTAAAATCACTTCGATGGCATTCTTTGGCACCGATTGGAGAGTCTTCGAGATTGTATCAATATCATCCGCATCCGCGACTTCGTGTAGAATTTGTATGCATACAATAAAAATCATTTTATTTTTTTTTGTTTAGTTTAAAAAACAAACATTGATAAAAACAATGGTAATTCTTTTTTAAATTGGGTAATAAATATGGAGAAGGATGTTCACTTGTAATTATTTTTTTTATTTTTATTATACAGAAAATAGAATGCATTTGTGTTACAAAATTAACAAAAGTTTTAAAACAATGATAATATTATACATTTTTAACATTTGTTGTATGAAATTTATGTTACATTAATGTAAAATTATTTATTCGAGTTTTATTTAGCGGATTATTTAAATCATTATATTGTTGTTATCAGCAATTGTTTCGTTTATATCATTTTATTAAAATAATAATTTATATCCATATATTCTCCGGCTATTGTTACTTATTATATTACTTACTATGTTTTTTAAGAGTAATTTTTCGATTTTCGTTCACACCCACGAATGCTCGGGTTTTCACCAGATAGATACTATCATTACACTCTCTGTTCATTTTAATAGTGCTCCACAGTGAGTCGGATAACCAGCACAGGTTTTATGCCTAGGTCTACAAGGAATCGACCTAGGGGTCTAACTGACATTTATAGTTACTATTGAGTTATAACTCGGAAAAGTTGCAGCCCAGAGTTTGAAATATAGCTGTGTGTACACTTCCATGCCTCGGAAAACACTAAAAAAAGCATTGGTATTAGAGAGTACCTAACCTATGGGTGGGCGATACGGGATCGCTCGCACATACTATGCAACGAGCGCAACGCCTCGGCTGTTGGCACGCCTATGCGAGCCCCCATTCCTAGGGGTGTTCCCGGGTTACAGAAAACTTCCCTAGCCCCGGCGTCCATTAAATCGGGGTCTATCTATAGGGACGACTATAGCCTCCTCTTCGGTCTTCTTCATCAGAGCGGGTCAGCAGAGACACTTTCGTCATGCCTCACGGCCTCCTGCGTATTGTCATGTCTATCCAGTAGTCTCCATCCAGCACCTCTTACTGTCAATCATGGCGTTAATCACGCTAGACAGCGAGATATCCCCACCAAGTTCTGTCAGAAAACTAATTCAAGAGGGCCTTGCAACGCCGGGTGCCTATATAAACTAATGTATTGTAAAATATTATGCGCAATAATAATTCATGATAATTGCTTAAATAACGGTTGTCGTACAAAAACGCTAACAATTACAGGTTGTTAAACCTTCGGGAAGAAGAAAAAGGCGCTATGCGCACCTTCTCTCCCCGCCACAATAGGCGCCGTCGGGACTAGAGGGGGGTTCACAGTACCCTGGGAACCCTCCCTAGAGAATGAAGGCCCGCATAGGCGGGCCAGCTGTCATAGCGCCACGGTAGCATGCAAAAGCGATCCCGTAGCGCTCCTCGTTAAGACGGAAAGGGTACCGCTGGTTTTTTAGTGGGTATCCCGATGTTCGGGGCGCACTCGGCGCCTTTTACACCGGCGAGTTCCATATACTCCCCCAGTGTTCCCGTGGGGGAAACGCGTAATGCGTTTTTCCAGCGTTAAAAAAAAAGGTTGTTACACCTTGGGATGAAACGATCGGCACCAGTTATGTATTAATAACATAATTATAGAGATTCTAATTTAATCGTATTAATATAATAACTTCGCTAGTTTATCAGTGTTTGTTAATCAATGATACTCAAAGACTGAACTTAAGCGTTAAAAATACCTATATTATAAACATTGACCGCTTCGTTGGTTTTGTGCCTATATGTAAGGTCCTGGGTTCAAATTCCAAGTCGGGCCTGTAAGAAGTTATTGAGTTTTTCTTTCGAAAATTCTCAGTAGCAGCCCGGAGTCTCTAGGTTGTAAGTGGGTACTCTTCCGTGCCTCGGAAAGCACGTAAAGTCGTTGGTCCTGCATCTGAACTCTTTCTGCTCGTGTCCGAAAACCGTCTCATCTGATTATGAGAGTTAGGGAATAGAGAGTGCACCTGTGTTTGCGCACACACTTGTGCACTATAATATCTCCTGCGTAGTTGAGATTTTTCGCCGTGGCAGTAATCAGTCTGCAGGACATTATTATTATAAACAATTAAATAACATACAGCGAAGCGAAGTGTAATTAGTTAATTAAATTATCTTAAATTAAACTTTGTTTATTTAAGTAAATAGATAAGTACAAATAAGGACTCCATGTCTCAGGTCCTAGTTTGGGGTTTCAGGTCAATTAAAATAATTGTACTATTCTATGAAGTATTTTATATATTATTAATAACTATTAAATTGGTTTGGAATATGGTTTTGCATAGTCACTAAGCATGCTTTAATTAAATACAATCGTCAACATTCTCTTACATTTTTTTCCAAATTTTGACTGTGAGATATGAAAACGCCTAAAGCGATTAAGTAAAGAAAGTGAACTAACTACTACGGAGAGTTCAAAATTGCTTAAACAAAAAGTTATATTGGTATCATTAAATGTGATTTCACATCACGGTCGGTTTTGCTTCGCCTTATCGAACTGCTCACGAGACTTAATATATCCAAGGTTAAAATAGTAGAAAGTAATTACGTTGCCCTAGTTAAAAAAGGTCGAAAGGAAAAGCTATACATTTTACTCGATAACCTTTAATATTTCTTTAAATCTCAATGGCATTTATTTTAATACTTATTAGACGACTTAAGAAAAGGCGGATTAACCGTAAAAAAAACTGAATCAAACAGCTTTTTTGAGTAACTTCTACTGGTGCGACGCGTATGCTGTGCCAGATAATGGCATGACGCTCTCTCATGCGTTTATGCTCTCTTCGCTGCCACTCTCTACTTCCTTGTGTGAGCGTTTAGTGTTGTACTATCACTAGTACAAGATTACTCGGTAGTAGTGACTTTGTGCAAGTCCGCCTGTAAAGTTAAAAGTGATTATATGAAAAATCAATATATTGATTATACTGACTTGAAGGCTGAGTGAGCCAGATCAACGTTTATGTCTTTAGAACTTATGATGCCTTTGTTTAAATACTTGGAACTGAGGTCAAAAATTTGCAAAGAATACATCATTGTAACTACAGGCAGAAGATCCATAAAATCTAAGTTCCCAAGGTCGGGGTCGCATTGGTGATGTAAAAAACGGTTAATATTACTTACAGCGCCAATTTCTATGAGCGGTGGTGACCACATACCATCAGTTGGCTTATTTACGCATCCAACTATCTATTTTATAAAAATCATTACATTACAAAGTCCCCGCCCCTGTATGTCCCCAAAGGACGGTTTGATTCATGAGAAAAGTTTAGTTCTATAATTCATTATTGTTTAATAGATTGATATATATTACGGTATAAACGTTTTATGTAGACCATTATTCTTAATATATTCTTAAATATATAATCAAGCTTTTTGAGTTTTAACAATCTCAATCAAACAAAATGGCTGATGCCATGCCTCAACATAAATGATCACCTCCCCGTGCTGATATGCGATAGATCGATACGAATTATTAAGAGCTTTATAAGCCCCAGTTTTTAATTTGCTATCAACGACATCACGGAGGTATCTACGAGATTAGTCCTTTATGTCTATTGAAGATTGCTAGACTGTAACATCGCTACGTGGGTTGTAGGTCGTGATGTTATATCTTGATTTCTCGAACCTAATCTATAGCCGGAGCACTAATGTTTAACGGTGATGAGATCAAGGAGTCAGATTTATTTATTTATATTCAATTCTGGGAATTTTATAAAAATCTCTAACCGTACCTTGTGATAATGACCATTCTTTACATTGTCAATATGCGGCCAACCATTGAATTTTATTTTTAAAAACGCCTGGTATTATAATAGCCAACGTTCCCTAAAACCTGAACAAAGAACTCATAAATTAAAAAAAAACCAGGTTATACATAATACCATCCTAAGATTATCTACATAAATACATATTTTATTCAAGATTTTTTTATTTTTCCACTACTTCTAAATACAAAACCAAAACATCATCTCTATTATTTTTTTATTCATTACTGTGTTGATACTCGTACATGTATTAATACAGTTGTAATATGTACCATTAGTATTTAATGTTTGTTGTTAGCACAAATTAATGTATAATATAACAAATAAGGGCACGGACACTTAATCAAGATAAGTGGTATCAAGTGGATGCAATCATTGAAACTAATCGACAGTTAATCGCAATCCATTGCATATACAAAGGCTTATCTCAAAGTTTGTCCCGGTCCCCGCCTTCCGCATCCATCCGATTCCACGATCTTATTCAGGTCCTATCTAGAGGGTGCTGGTAAACATAGAGTAGGTAGGTAGTACTCCTAGTCATCGGCCCTTCAACATACGCAAGTAGCCCACTGACACTTCTGTCTGCTAATCATGCAAGCTATGTGGGTAATTCCAGTTCTTTTCCGGATAACCTCATTATGATTTTATTCCACAAAGATACTTCACATAGATATAGCATGTTTTTAACAACAAACTTTTAAATATCATAACATCTTAGTTTCGTTTTTTTCAGTAATTTGACATTTTTAATTATAACAGCTTGAAATTAAAACAACAGCTTAAAAGCAGGCGAAATTGCGAAGCATCTAGAGATAACATTATATAGTAAAACTTTTTCCGACGCACGATGCATTTTCTGGTATAAGTTTTATGTGCATTGATTTAGTACATTACACATTTACAGTACATTTTTGTACATTACAAAAAAGGGCATAATTTTTTATTAGTATAGATATTGCATCATTTAACAAATACCCTGGGAAAAGATGTTGCGAGTTATTTTTGTGGCCATGGTGATTGACTTGCTGATTGATTGTCGGTGACAATTTGTCAAGACAGAAAATCGAGGAACTGAGAGAATTGCTCAGCAAATGGTGGAAATATTACTATTTAAATCTACCTCTATAAGTGTGTGAGCGAGAGGTCATTTAGTTCTATTTAACAATGTAACACACAACATTGTGAAATAAAACTTCTCACGAATTAAATTAAATTAATGAAGGAGAAGTTAAATTAATAATGACAGTAAGAGAAATCAGTGTTAAACTAAATAATCGTTAAGGAAAGTTTATAAGGCCGTAAATGTTTAAAAATGGTACCATTTTTTCATAACATAGGTGCATACCTAATTCAAAAATGTGTAAAGAAGGTGACGTCGACAATTTTAATTTCTTACATAGACGTAATAACTGAATTTACTTGAGGAACATTTTTTTTTATAGAATAAGAAGGCGGACGAGCATATGGGTCACCTGATGGTAAGTGGTCACCAACGCCCATAGATATTGGCATTGTAAGAAATGTTAACCATCGCTTACATCACCAATGCGCCACCCACCTTGGGAACTAAGATGTTATGTCCCTTGTGCCTGTTATTACACTGGCTCACTCACCCTTCAAACCGGAACACAACAATACCAAGTACTGCTGGTTTGCGGTAGAATATCTGATGAGAGGGTAGATGATCTACCCAGTTGAGCATGCAAAAAGCTCTACCACCAGTAAACATCGCATAAGGTGATACATTTTTTTTTTAATTCAACAAATACATTATAAATATAGGATGAATTTCCTCACACAATGATACCGTATGATATAACCGTAACCGACTTATGGTGATATACTATTGTGATGCGAATATTCTTGAAATGTTTTGTTTTTTCTTGTTGTTTCTTGAAATTAAGTTTATATTTTTACAGTCTCATTATTTATTTTTCTCCAAGTAACTTAATGACAAAATTCTTTACTCAAGAACCTTAAGTCTCAAATTTCTCTTATAGACAATTATTTAATTAAAAGCCTATAAGTGACGTGAAATTTAATAATAAGTTTATAATTAATAATAATTGTATAGGAAAAATTTCACAATAATTCATTTCATTCATTTTAACAAATTATGTATCATCTCATTTTTTTTTTGTAAATTTTAAAAATATCGTTTTTGAGATGTTTGCTTTATGGTCACTATACATAACTTTATCGACACCTAACCAGTTCATAATGAAAATATGTATGTAATATATTACTATTTTGTTGGTTTCCATGTTATAAATGGCAATGGCAAATAAAAAGCACTGTATATAGTCAGTTATGTTTCATTAATTTGATTAATTGTACATATTATAAATTACTTATATGACTCGTACCGGAAAAGTCATGGCCCTCTGCTTACAATTTTATTACTAAATCTCTGACTCGCAATGAGTTACGCAAAGATTATCCAAAACGAGTTAATTCAGTATTTTTATTGGTCTGAGAACAAAATATTTCAACATCATTACATATTTTATTAAAGTAATTAACACGCACTATATCTCTTAAAAAAACAATGCAGTTTTATTTTAACAATGGAATTTATAAAATACATTGTTTTATTATCAAGACGTTGTTGAAATTCGAGCTGTTTTGTAGATTCCAAAGCTTTTTGCATATTATTTGCTATTTCAAAGTATTTCTTAGAATCATGTAGCTTTTAATCAATCACCACCCTTCTTGTACCAAACTGACATTTACACAGCAAAAACATTACCTAATTCAAATCCAGTCTTCACAAACATAAATGCTTGCATTAAATCTATTTTAATTAGGAAATCTATGTTGGTATTTTCCTCTGAAAATATTTAAAATGTCAAATTAATATGCAGCAATATAAAAAAAACCTGCATTCGAATTTGTAAAGTGTACCTAAAATACTTACCATAAAAACTTAAAAGTAATATTTATAAATTTTTTGTTTCTATTTAATTGATTTTGTTTATACGAGTCTTAGCCAAGACGGATTGTTGTTGGCGGATTTTCATTTAAATTGAAAAAACGATCACAATTTGACGCGTTTTCGTTTTAATCTATTTCAGTCCCAGTCCTAGTCATTTAGTCCAATTACGTTGTGAAGTGATCGACGATATGACGGTACGGTTATGGTTATTATTTTAAAAAACTTTTGGTTATTTTTTTTTCATGAATTGTTGTAAAAGTCAGTTGATTCAGCCTTTTTAGTCTGGATCAAAAAATATAATAAAATAGTAATAAGGTTACAATAATAATAATGTCCTCCAGACCGATATCGGGCACGGCAGCCAATCTTAAGAGAGATTAGCCAACTACGCAGGAGATCGTATAGTGCACAAGTGTGTGCGCAAACACAGGTGCACTCTCCCTAACTCTAATAATCCGAAGTATTTACAAAATTTGTTCATACCGTTTTATTCCAAAGAAGCACCAGAAAACCTGGCATGTACATAGCTGCTTAAAAAAATAAAAATGTAACTTTTGTCAACGAAAGTACAAAATTAGCTTTACGTGCACAGCAATAAAAGCTAGCAGCGTTTTCGAGAAAAAAGTTCCGTTTTTTTATGTAGTATTTTGTAATGATTATAAATCGAATTTTAATTTAATGATCTATGTCCTTTAAGCAATATATAGTAAAGTTGGCATATAATTTTTTATCGTTGCTTACTGCTTATATTTGTAAATATAAATATAATAAATGCTAAAATTTTAAAATAATAAATAATAAACCTAAAATTAATTTACCACAAAAATGCAGGTGTTAATGAGGAGCTTAAATCGGTCTGGTTTATCAGTGCTATACATATATATAATAATATTATATATTATTATTACATATATGACTGCCTCGTTGGTCTAGTGGGTTGATGAAAGGCCGCAGACCCGGAGGTCCTGGGCTCAATTCCAATAAAACATTATTCGGTTTTACTGTCAGAAAATTCTTAGATTCTTAGCCCGGAGTCTGGAAGTTGAAAATGTGTACACTCCCGTGCCTCGGAAAGCACGTAAAGTCGTTGGTTCTGCGCCTGAACTCTTTTTGGTCGTTTCGGATTGCCGTCCCATCGGATTATGAGAGTTAGGGGATAGAGTGCACCTGTGTTTGCGCCCACACTTGTGCCCTATAATATCTAGTGCGTAGTTGGCTAATCTCTCCTGAGATTGGCCGCCGTGGCCAAAATCGGTCTGGAGGACATTATTATTATTATTTACATCAAATTATTTGACACCTTATTAAAATTTATAAAACAATAATTTTAAAAAAATACCTAAAATACCTTTGACATTATAAGCTACAGTACAAAATATTCGTTGCGATATAATTAAAAAAAAATAAGAAAAAGAAACGTGAGGCACACGGTAATTAATTGGATCGCTTGTTCGGTTGACGTTGATTATTTATTTTAAAACGAACTAATCATATGATTGTACACAAATGCGTAATTATAATTCAATAAATCTCAGTATTTTAAATGATACTACAAGACATTTTAATAAGCATCTAAGAAAAAAACACGTAGTCATTTCAGTAGGATGTATCGGCATATTCAATGGACAGTTAGATCATTGTTATCATGTTTCTCTTTTTTTTTTTTTTGCTAATCACGTGTCCAGCGTAAAACGTACCAACGCATTATAAAGTGACTAAAAAATAAAACATCACCAGCAGTGATAATCTGTAAGAAATCACTTCATTATTCACAAGTAAAATGTTGAGTGTGTTCTTGAATTAATATTATGCTTAATTTTTATGGTGAATATCGCATATCGAATATTACGTCCGTATTATATATAATATAGCAATTTAGTAATTTTGTAAATTACTAAATTATAATATTAATAAAATATACAAGATAATTGTAATATTCATTAAGTGATGACGAGAAATATTTACATTTTATATGATGGTATATTGTTTGGTTAATCGAATATATTTAATCGGTTAATTTCATTATGGCTGTTTTTTATTCTTTTTACCATACTTTTCAAAGAATATCAATCAAACTAAAAACAATTTTACCCCTTATTATAGCATATTTGTTCTTTAGTGTACCTTCTAACCTTAGTTAACGTTAACGTTAGTGTACCTTCTAACCTTCTCCTCAAATAGAGGAGAGAAGACCTTTAGCCCAGCAGTGGGACAGGCTGTTACGGTTACGGTTCTTTAGTGTAAAATATCCTCGATAACAACATAACATTTATCGTCGGTTATAGTTATTTCATAAATTCAAAAATATAATTAAATGTTATAGCTATTTAAAAATATTTTAATAAATATTTTAATATGTACCTATTGTTTAATTTAAGTACCTGTAATGGCTATATATTATCCTGTTAAAAAAAAAAAAAGGTTCTTCATGAAGGCGGCACGGAGAGATATTATCAAAGCATGTCCTAAATCTTCTCCTTTATATAGTTGTATTTAGAACCTGAACTTCGAACTGCGAGGGCCAGTCTTAAGAGAAGTATAACTTCTCACAATAACTGTTCAAACTTGGTCCGAATTTGAGAACTAACCCTGAAATCGATAGGTCGGATGGTCCACGGTCTGCGGCATCTTATACGTGTAGTAAGTATACTATATAAATTCTGATAAGTTCATGATATGATATGCATGATAAACATACCCTCTAAAAATGTGCAATAATTATATAATATAATAGCAAAAGGTTACTAATTAAACGCTTAAAAGACAATTTAACTGCAGCAACTATCCCGAGGATTCATGAATTTCATCGACTTACCGATATCTTTCAAACAACTATAATTTCCTGTGAAAACATCACAAGAAATGAAAGAATCAATCGCTTGCAATTGTGTACTCACTAATAATAAATCCCAGGGACTAACCATCTCTTTGCTTAGAATCGATATACGAAAAGATTGTTTTTCCCATGGCCAACTGAATGTTGGCTTATCACCTTGGAACCCTAGAGGAATAGTAACTTTTGTTAATGAAAAAATATTACGATGTTAAACATTTAGATAAGTTAATGTGTATAATGCATAGCAACAGAAATTATAAAAGTTAGAGTAATAAACAATATCATAAATAAAAAAAAAATTGTGACTTTCATGTACCTATAAAAAAACTTAACAATAAAAATGAAAATCTATGTAGATTAAGAATAAAAAAACTTAGTTTAAGAAATTTATATTAATTTATATTGGTTCTTTACTAATACTGTAAGATGAATTTCACACGAAAAGTCGTGGACACAGTACACTATTAACTGCAAATATTATAACTAGGATGTTAATAAGTACTAGTAAGTTTTTAAAATACAAATTAAGTTAATTACATGAATACGCTTAAGTATACATTTTGAACGTATTCAAATTGCTCTGTTAAAGTGCACGAATGAATCCATGACATCTTCCTTGACAACCTGGTAAAAATGTAGTGTTCAAAAGGTGAGTGTCACACTATTTTTTTTTTCAGCCGATATTCGATTAGCTGGTACTGAATCTTAATTTTCATTTTTGAAAGCGGGTGACATTTTTCACCTGTTGATAAACTTGAGAATCCTCACGTTGTATTAATCTATGTGCTATTCAGAAGAGCCGTGAGAGCTTAGTGGATAGAGCGTAGATGATACTGTGATAGACGCTGCATGTATCGCATGTTATCGCATTGTATCCGCATTTTTTATTTTTTTTATAGCATAGGAAGGTGGACGAGTATATGGGCCACCTGATGGTAAGTGGTCACCAAACGCCCTTAGACATTGGCATTGTAAGAAATGTCAACCATCGCTTATAGCCAATGCGCCACCAACCTTGGGAACTAAGATTTTATGTCCCTTGTGCCTGTAATTACACTGGCTCACTCACCCTTCAAACCAGAACACAACAATATCAAGTATTGCTGTTTTGCGGTAGAATATCTGATGAGTGGATGGTACCTACCCAGACGAGCTTGCACAAAGCCCTACCACCAGAATTTGTACACCATGAACGTTATGCAGTGAGTAAATAAAATAAATCGTTTTATTATAATATGTTAATTTGCGAACCTTCTGTACATATTCTTATGAATCAATTAATAGTATGAGAGCTGAGCGGTATTTTTCCGACCTACGATAATGTCACACGAGGTATTATCCTTATGGCCTTCTGGATTTTATTGACCTCTCTCCGACAACCTGGTCCCCTAAAAACTAGGAAGTCATTGAATTTTAACCGGTTATACTCTATCCTTTGTATACTAAATATTATTCGATTCTGTTTACAGATTAAATGATATTTATTTTTAATGTGAACTTTAAACTAATTAAGTCGTGTTTTTTATAAATGAACGTATTTCGAATAATCGAATATTTGTAACATTTCTGCGAAAGAATTATTATTATCAATATGTGTGTTTTGATGAATGAAATATAATTTCATTTCGTTTGCCTGTTTGTCTGTTTTTGAAATTATGATCACTGCCATATATCCCATAAACACATAATAACTCTGCTGATGTAATATATATATATATACTTTATTCATAAATTCATTGTGGAATATACATTTTTGAAATTGACATCTGACCTACCGTACGTACTATAAAAGTTAATATCTTTATTGCTAGCTCCTTAATACATCGCCAGATATTAAGTGATCCGCAAATTTGAACGAACATTGTCTATGGAATTCCAGAATAAAATAAAATATTTGAAGCACTTTTTATGATTCGAATTTTTTAACATTATGTCATATAAGTTTTTGACCACATCTTGTTTCGATGACTTGGCAACACCGGTGGCTTGTCAAGTCTATTAAACAGTCATCGAAGACGTAATGATTATGTACTCTGTGCCGACTGCCGTCTGCTGTCAAATCAAAGTGGCAATGCCACCGTTGTTTACCAAAAGCATACCTACTTAACAAAAGCATAAGTTTATAAAATCTGAATTTAAGGGTGAGTAATGACGTGTAATTAAAATCACAACTAGACAAAACTTCTTGGATCATAGCTATTGACAGAGACAGCCTAGGCGTAAACGGATCCTTATTATATAAATATAAATGCGAAAGTGAGATTGTTTATTAATTTCTTTGTAACATTTTCACGGCTTAACAAAAGGCGTAGGTATATCTCCGTCCCCTCAAACGCGGGCAAAGCCACGAGTGGAAGCTAATATTTATAAACTATGGTGACCACAGCCCACTGTAACAACTTATCATCAAGCAATCCACTTGCGACTGACAGTCCATTCAATTATATATTTAATTCAACATACAAATAGTTTACGTACATTTAATTTGTAACAGGAACCCAGTGCATCAAGTAATAACTCGCATTATAAACACAGTCAGCTTTTAAAATACTGATTTATTTTTGAAAATTCTAATTGGGATTCATAGAAAATTATTTAATTAGGCAGAGTAAAAAGTTCTTATATTGGACATAATAAATGCTTTAGAATTTCAATCACTAATTATTTGCAGTTTTATCAATATTTCTATTTTATTTTATTTATTCTAAAAACTCATATTGTTTTTTTAAACTTAAGAAAGTAGCTCCACTATACATGCAAATACCTTTTCGTAATGAAGACATTGAAATATATTTTCAATTATTTTTTTTTTATTATTTTTTATCTTGGTGGTGTGAGGAATTATTTCATAGCATGCCAATGTCAGATGACGCCATGATAGAGTATTTTTTTTAGTTTATTATATCTCCTTCCTTATTATCTAAAAGCTATTTTACAAGGTCATTTTTGCTTTTTATTTGAAATAAATAATATATAATTTTCATATATTCATGTTTGATTTTTTAAAAATTATTTTATAGCTGTATTTCCCCATTACGGTATGTTCATACATTCATTAAAAATATTATAAATATTTTTTTCAGAAAACTAAGCAACATAATAAGATTCAAATATCAACTTCAATGGCTTTGAACCAATGTAAGTATAAGGTTATTATATTAATAATATGAATTTTAGTAGCATTACTGGCAAATATTTATAAATAACTACTACAAAAAGGGGTTATTTATAAATATTTGCATATTTATTTTTGCATTCGATCTCTATTTGTGCAATGATTGTTACTTTTAAATGAAGTAGATTTATTAAGGAAACAAAGCTTCGAAATATATAATAAGCTAATGCGAATTTGTTGTTTTATTTTTTATTTATTTTTATGTACTAACGAGTTACTCATTGACATCTTCTTTTTGCACTAGTAATTTAATTACTGCAGTCGAGAGATAGAAGGTAACTTAAACCGTACTTAATAATCTTTGTTTTATTTATTTTTAACAGACGATTATTCTAAATGCCCTTACTATGTTTTCTTAGGTTTAATTAAAGTCAAATTATTTTTTTTACATCTCCCAAATTTCTTAATCGTAATGGCTTAGTGATACCTGTGAGGCAAGGTGCCTGTGTTGCAATGATATTTACTGAGGTGCTGAGTACTAAATGTTTTATATATAATATGTTAGTTTGCGAACCTTAATTACTATTTTTTTATATATATTATTTAAATTAATATATTTTGAGTAAGCTAGAGAGCGCGTGTTCAATTAATAGTATGACAGCTGTGCGTTATTTTTCCGACCTACGATAATGTCATACGAGGTATTTCCTGATGGCCTTCTGGATTTTATTGACCCCTCTCTGACAACCTGGTCCCCTAAAAACTAGGAAGACATTGAATAAAAAGCATATACTTAAGTTATAGTTGATTTTGCCTTAGTGCCCAGAATATTTGCTAGCTAAGCATGCATACGATTTAATATACTGCGATCGTATTTTTATGTTTCTTCCTCAGCGCGTACTTTGCCCTAAAAGCGAAAGTACGTTCGCCGCTGTATATGTACAGCGGCCACAAAGAAAACGTGTGCTAATTGCGAAATGAGCGAATACATGCAATGCTTTTGCATTTTGATTTTTTTATATGTCGCGAATAATCGAATAATAATATTTGTAATTGTAAGATTGATTGAATTGTAAGTTTGTATTTGTAAGATTTCTGCGAAGGACTTATCAATGTGTGTTAAAATGAATGAAATATTTAGTGCGTCTATTTGTTTTTAATAGTTTATAATATCGCAAATGCATAATAGAAACCTTTATTGAAATGGATATCTGACGTACCGTACCATAAACATTAGCATCTTAATTGCAAGCTCCTTTAACAAATAGACAGACGAGATAGTAAGTGGTCACCGCCCACTCAAAGTCATTGGTACACCGTCGATGCATATTGTCTGTAATTTCACTTTTGCAACAATTCTGCTGTGCAATGTACTGCTGTTTGTCGGTTGAAAGTTTTGTGCGTGGCGGTAGTGAGTGGCAGTAATATTTAATCTTGACTGGCTCGTTGGTCTAGTGGCTAATCTAGAGGCTAGTTGTAAGTGTGTACACTCCCGTCCCTCGGAAAGCACGTAAAGCCGTTGGGCCTGCACTTGAACTCTTTCCGCTCGTGTCGGATTGCCGTCCCATCGGATTATGAGAGTTAGGAAATAGAGAGTGCACTTGTGTTTGCGCTCAGACTTGTGCACTATAATATCTCCTGCGCAGTTGGGTAATCTCTCTTGAGATTGGCCGCCGCGGCCAAAATCGGTCTGGAGGACATTATTTTTATTAATATTTACTTCATAGTTCATCGATAAGTTCATGTAATCCCTATATATGACGTGAGCAACTGTCACTTGTTGATCTCTGCAATGTAATTATTAGTATTTTATTTTAAATTGATCGATAACAATTTCGATTTCAGAATGCTGTTTAACAAGAAAATCGAAACTATCAGACTGACAAATGACTGACTACGGAGAAAAATTGACATTTTAGACATGAGAATTGAACAGTGAAAAATACATTCGTCACATTGGAATTAACGGAGCAGGGAGTTTAAATTATGTAAGTTTATAAATTTATTATTTCATTAGACATCCCGCAACCCATTCTCTAGTGGTGTATAGAAATTTGCCCCACCCAATAAGTCGAGTTAACAAACATGTAATTTATGTGACATTCTTCTTTTTAACATCATTAATTAAATCGCAAACAAAAATCAGAATCTTAAAAAGTAGCAAAAATGCAGCGTGTAGACGATAGATCTAATCCGTACGTACCAACAGGAAGCATAAGCAAAAGTCGCCAGAAAGTTGAAACAGTAATAGTACAACAAAAAAAAAAAGTATCGTAAAAAGCAAACACAAACACCGCTCTATAAACATATAGTGCCCGTCAATAAATATTGCATATCGATCTTTGAGAAGAGACACTGAGCTAATTTCAGCTTCGTAGAGCGTTATCTGTATCGCACACTACCTATGTGACGTTTCTCAGTCAATGTTCAACTGCCGTTGTGAGCGGTGAGCGCGTCGACCCATATCGGGGCACCATATAGAATCACCGACATCACTACACTGGCACAGAGGTGCCGGCTTAGCGATCCCGGTCCTCTCACGTAGGATAGGAGGCGGCCTAACGCGGCGGCGGCGCTGACCTTCGGACCGAGTTGCGCGAAGAGTTGCCTGAAGCACCATCGCCCATTCACGATCAAGTCAAGTTTCTTCATTTGGGCCTGCACCTCGATCACTGTCCCGTGAACTCCTGCGGAAGCCGCAGAGGGCCATAGCGGTGCGAGTTATCAGAGGGTATCGTTCGGTGTCTTGGACAGCGGCGACCAGCCTCGCGGGTGATCCGCCCTGGGAAATCCAGGCAGAGGTGCTTGCATAGAACTGCTTTCGGGCCGAGGAGAGGGAACGCGGTGACCGTTCACGGTTGGCGAAGGTCGGATCGAACCTCTAGCCCAGCCCTGACCACCCGATGGAGAAGGACCTGGGGTCCCCTACGGTGGGCCTGGTGACAGTGAAGATGGTACGTTCCCACTTGAGTCGCTGAGTCAAAAGGAAACGAGGCACGCTCTCAGGTTGACGCAGGTACTTACGGGACCCGTCTGCTTCCTTAAGTACCTGCACAAGACAGCGTGGCGGGAGTTGTCACCCTCCTGCCACAAGTGTGGTGCGCCATTCGGCACGGTGCATCACAACCTGACCGAATGTGCTGCGTGTGGGCCACAGAGGCATTCCTTGTCGGCGGAGACCTTCTGTGAAAGTGTGATGTCGCAGAAGGAGGCCGTACTGTTCCCTTGAGGGAAACACGAAATGCATTTTCCAGCGTTACTAAAAAAAAAAGTTTTAATAATTTCGCAGTATCATCATATGACGTTAACATTGGTTTTGGTCAAGCCTTGTTGAGTTATGACCCTAAAATCGTTAGCATTTATTTATATAGTTCATTCCATGATTTTCCATTACAGATTAAAACAGCAAAAGTTATTGTTTTAGAAATAATTAATACAAATAAAAAACACCGTCGAATCCAAAATGCTTCCCTAACAGACATGATATAATCAACTCATTGCTAATTGAATTTCCAATTTTAAGACTGGGTTCGATCATAATTGAAACTAATCTAAGAATCGAGATTTTTACCAAAAATTGCAGAAACACAGTATCGAGTCACTTACTTTGATTGTCTATAAATACAATCTGTAATATTAAGCATTTGAAATTAATCTCTTAATTCCTAAATCCATATTGATTTCTTGTTAAACTATTATTATTTTTCCAAATATCGCTTTAGTTTAGCATTAGGTATTTTTTCAATTATTTTTATAGTTTTGGCAAAAGCGAAATTGGTTTATAATTACGACGAAAGACGAGCCGGTTGGCGTGGTTGGTAGATACTTGCCTTTCGCGCCGCTGGTCTTGGGGTCGATTCCCACCCAGGACAGACATTTTTGCGTATAATAGTCTGTCCTGAGTCTGGGGGTAATTATCTATATAAGTATATATTTACTTTTGTCCGGTGTCTATAGTACGAGCTCTACTTAGCATGGGATCAGATGGCCTTGTGTGAATAATGTCCCTGGATATTTATTTAATTACAAATATTGTCAGTATGTATGATTTAAATATTGGATAAATGAACCGTTCTCAAAAAGTTCATTACAGATGAGTGTAATTGGTTTTTGCTAAATCACAACTACTCGCATTAGTAATCTTGAATGCTTTATTTGCTTGGATTAACAATTTGAGACTCTCAAACTCACCTGTTGGAATCATATAGAACGAGTTCATTTGGTTTGAAAACTTAGTTTGTTTACTTATAAGTTCGACTACAGTGGTTTTCGCTCTACTTATTATGTTATTTGCCATATGTTTCTCAATACTATCGCAATCAATATTTGCTGCATCTATTGATTTTTCGCGACTTGTTGTTGATAATATATCTGATAACCGTATCTTTATGCTTTTTCATATTCAATTGGTTTTCGTGTAATTTGTAACTGTAGTATAAATATTTATATTTAGTTAATACCTTTCTACATGTATTATAAAGCTTGTTTGAAGAAAAACATCTCTATATTTTATACATCCTATTAAGCCTGGAGTAATCCAATAGCCGAGATGGCTATACGCGTGAATCCTAACCGATGATGCAAGCACCATTGAAGTTTTTCATGTGCTTAATTTGTGGTTATAATCTCGTGCTTTTCGGGGAAGGAAAAATCGTGAGGAAACCAGCATGTGTCTAATTTCACTAAAATTCTGCCACGTGTGTATTCCACCAACACGCATTGGAGCAGTGTGGTGGAATTAGCTCCAAACCTTCTTCTCAAAAAGGGAGAAGAGGCCTTAGCACTTGGGACATTTACAGGCTGTTACCAAATCCAAAGTTTAAGATTTTTCTTGTAATTGTCAGCTTAATGTTTACAATATGTGTAGTCTCTAAAGCCTTTGCGACTAATTTTAAGAAAAGTATTTGTGACTTCTTCAGAATCTTTATTTAGGTATCATACCACTTAATACTTTATAAGCATTTGTTAATTAAAGTAAATAATTTTATTATAAATTTTGTATTTATTGTTTCTTTAGCTATAATTCTAGATAGTGACACAATGACACATGCATAAAATGTTCCTATTATTCACCTGTGTACAAAGTAATTTTTTTCGTTCTTAGTATACTTAAATTGAATTTTTTAAATATACATGCCCCAGTAGTGCAAATCCTAAAATCAAATACTTTAAAATTTAATTTTTGAAATAAAATTTTCCCCTTGGAGTGTCGTTTCTTTCTTTTTTGCTTTATTGTTGTATGCAGCATAGCCTCATTTATATACTTTAATTCTCTTGTTTGTTTCAGAACATGCACGGGTACGGCCATCTTTATTAAAAGAAAAATAATAATTATTGTACAACATCCATAAGACTTTTAATACTTACCACTTATACTCTTAAGTTTTAAAGTTAGTTATTTAATTTTTATTATAATCAATTTTTTTGAATATTCGAAATAGTAATTCAAAAGTTCGCGGCAATATATCTATTCAATAAAAAAACAATGTAAATAAGAATCAAGCGATGTCATCATTCATATGATATTACCTCGTAACAATAGCATGTCAAATTCGTTATGCATATACAAATAACAATGTAAATTAATATTTAATACCCCTTGACTACCAAGCAAGATCTTTGAAAAACTAATACTTAACAAAATGTTTGTACATTATGACACATGCAAGGTGTTACACAATAAACAATTTGGCTTTACAAGGGATCGCTCGACAACCGATGATTAAAGAGCCTGGGTGGAGTCACTGGATGCCTAAGGGCTTATTTTGTGATTTATCTGAGGTCTTGGATTGTGTGCAACATGAAACGTTGCTCAAGAATTTACCTTACTATGGCATTAGAGACAAAGCACTCAATCTGCTTATTTCGTATCTGAGCAATCTGATTCAGAGGGTTGATGTAAATGAAAAGAAATCAAGGATCTATTCTTGGTCCATTTTTCTTCCCCAATTATATAAATGACTTGCCACATCTTAAGTAACAAACATGAGATAGTATTGTTTGCTGGTGATACTTCCTTAATTTAAAATAAAAAGACGTCTTTCAATTTATCACTAAGTAAATAAATCCCTCTGAGTCTCAATATCTGAGGTGCTTATTCCCGAACCGGTGGTAGATTTGTGTTTTTTTTTTGTAACCAACCTCTTTGAAAATCCTAATGATTTCAGTTTTGTGAAAAGTTGCATTAAAATAGATAATATATCACATAAAAATTCATTCGTATATATTTTGTTATTAAATCGAACGTAAAGCATGAGACACCATAAAATAAAATGAGGAGCATCTTCATACGTGTAGTTAACTATTTTGATGATTTCTGTAACTCCAATTTCGACAGGTGTTTGTTATAACGGAGTAAAAATACTTTTGGATTACAAATTCGGTGTGATGAGTGACCTTGTCTTCAAAACAATAACAATACCATACCGTCTCAGTATTATAAAATTAAATAGCAGTATAAAAGCTTTGAGAAATTCTTAATCTATTAGCAAATTTAGCAGCACTTCTTATATTATATTTTTCTTATTTTGTATTTTAATTAATGTAAGTTTTCCATTATTATATAGTTGTTTAGGAGGTGAACGTTTAAGCAGTAAAATAAAACTTCTTGAGAACGGTAGAACTGGTTGATTATGGTGGAATCGGTTGAATGATTTTTAAAAAACGGTACGAATATATATTCAAAAAGTGAAGTAAAAATTAACCAATCAGAATACAAGAAAAATATAAATTGTAAAAATGTAAGAATAATATCAAATGCGCGCGTCTACATTAAAAGTAGGAATTTTGATTGGCGCGAGAAAACCTGTTTTGCGTCTTACTCCCGCGCTTAATTCCCCACTATCGACGATGCGCGGCTGATTCTACAAATACTTGTTTTACCGCGTCGTCGCGTTCAGTCAGTTCGAGCGGCGCATGGAGTGAAGACGTGTTTTAAGAAGTCATCAAGATGAATTGTTTTCGTTGAAGAAGTGAAACAAATTGAAACGAAGATTATTATATGAGGATAATAAATATAAAAACAGCTCTTTTAAGAGCTTAACATTACGTCATACTTCTTAATTGCATGCTGCTTCTTTTTGAAATAAACAGTTCTTTTCAGAGCTATTCGTTGTTTCAAACGATGACGTCATATAATGCGGCATGCGTGGCGTGTGTATTCTTGTTGCTATGTGCGTATCGACGTACTGCTACAGGTGTACAAATAAGTTTCCGCCGTTTTTTATCAAAAATTGGGCTTATCTCGTGAAAAAACGGAACCTTATGGCTTTTGCGAAGTATTATCCATTGCTAGTCACTACTTTTCCCTATCTTACTGGCAGCATACGGATACCTTTTTTTTTACGGATTGGAAGAACACTTCGTCTTACGAGGCTATCTGTGTATCGATCGAATTTTTGGTATCTTCAAATAATGCGAAGTACTGCTAGGATAAGCCATGCATCATCGACAGGAACAAGTGATAATCGGAAGGAGCAATGTCTGGTGATTACGGTGGGTGGGGTAGAACTTACCATTTAAGTGTTTCCAAATAGGTTTTCATCCGTTCTGTAACATGTGGCCGAGTGTTGTCATGTAGCAAAATCAACTTCTCGTGTTTCTGCTGGCAGCTGTTTTTTCTTCAGGGCTCGGGTAAATCTCATCAATTGTGCTCGGCAGAGAGCCTTTGTAATGATTTCATTTGGTTTCATTTTAAGTGACTTAAAATTGCTTATTGAGTCACTCCTAATATGAGTACAAGATTTTTTGCATTCAATTTCTATCTTCGTACCATAATGCCTCCAATTCCGTATACACCGGTCTTAAACTTTTGGAAGCACTCACGACAACTTCTCTTACTTATAGCTATAAGCCTTACCATGTAATTCTACAAGCTAAAAATGTGCTTCTGCTGCAGATTTCTTCAAATTAGAGAAGTAAATAAAAAATTCCCACAAATGACGGTTATTTGGCTCAAAATTGGGACATTTTCGCACGTAGAAAAGTATGTAATGCTGATACAAATTCGCTAATACGATGAAATCACAGTATTGCTGGTTCAATGGTATGTCCAATCTTACAATAAGACGATTTACATTTCAACCAAAATCTTTTGTCAAACGGCGGAAACTTATTTGTAAATCTAATAATATTATTCTTAGTACCTTGCACATCACAAGGTACTTTCGCTGTCATATTGTCTTCAAATTTCTTTCTCTTGAGTTCCTCAAGACCGAAAAATAGACAGAAACGCCCATACCATATAAATTACTTGTTGAATATTGAGGAATACGGTCCTTCAATCTTGGAAAGGTTTCTGTTTTGTTCACTCTATATCCGTCAGAATATTCAAATGGATGTATTTCCAACATAATACATTGAAATATGGCGGTTTACATGATTTTTTAAATAAAATGTTAATAAGATATTTAGAACTTTATCATATTCTTAATGTTTTTTTTGTAATTCTATTTAATTAGTGAAACTTCTGCTTAATAAATGAATAATATAAATTGATTGCGTTTTATTATTATATTAAAGTGCTGAAGGAGCAATTTCTGATTATAAAAATATTGTACGGGATAAAAATACGAGTCCAAAAATGCAATAATATGTCAAATAAAATAGAAATGTATCTATTTGTTATTGAAGAATAAATCAGTTGTTACTTTAAAAAAAGAAGTAATAACCATCGCAATATAAATCGAAATGACCTTGTTTGTTAACCTACTTTATTCCCCTTCCCATTAACACAAGTTGCATGAATAATAATGTATCTAGATGGTATCGACGCATACAATGAACGAACAATCTGTAGCTATTTCGAATCCAAAATTTACAAAAGGAGAGAAGTGCATTTTCACGCATTTGGTGCTTACTTTCTCGTTAACACTGCTCATAACATTAGTATACTTAGTTCATTTGTTTGTTGTCGATCATCACGTTCAAGAGGTTTTTATTACTAGGAGATTCATTGCCGATAAAAATGGTATGTAAGAAAAATGTTTCACGATTAACCATTAAATAGTTTTTTTGTTACCAGAACTTTGGACCGATTTTAATAATTTTCCATAATATTATGTTGTAGATATTCAAGTCAACTTGTTATGTCTCTAATCATTGATTTGAAGGTACTGGATAGTGTTTATATTTTTAGCGGGGCGAAAACGATCCCATTGGCAAATAAGGTTTAAGCATAGAATTAAACGACACGTATCTAAACAGTTTTAATCTGATATAGATTGATTTGAAAACTGATTTCATCTCAGGTTTTTTTTATTACTATATATATATATATAATTATTATATAATAATATATATAACAATAAAAGTACACGTACATTTAACTCCACGCTGCCGATGTCAATGTCGGTTTTTACGTCTGTCCTTTATTCTTTAACTTCTTCCAAAGTATACATACTTTGGAAAAGTTAGCGACAAGTAACGTCTAGTAATAAAGCGAAAATAATGCCATCAAACAAAAGTCCGAAGCGAAAGGCATAATTATTAATTACCTAATTTAATATATTTTCGGTAAATAAAGATTGCCATTTTTTTTATTAACATCTCGTTATTTATAAAAATGTCACAGGGTGAACGCATAATTAAAAAACGTCTCGAAAGAACACGTAAAAATCATTTTTATTCTTAAAGATTATCCTGAACTCGACGCCGTACCAATAGGACAATTGTTTATAAAAGTCAGTCCTATTATTAATATTTGTAACGTTATGTTATTGGCACCTGGTTGGTCGGTCGGCCCCGGACATTGTATAGCCATGAGATCAGACCCGGAGCTATCACATTTACTATTCGCTTGGAGAATTAAATATAAATATAGTAATACAGGTAAAATCTTAAATATTCAACTACATTTATAGCAACGTTGCTCTGCAGCTCATTAAAATGAGAAGTTATATTACTCTAATATAAAAATCACAGAGATTTTTTTCACACGGTATCTTAGTTGGTAATAAAATATCTGGTGAACACTGGTACATGATACAACGTGAATCTGGACTTGCATAACAGGATTTCGGAGACACTAAATTCTACTATTTACGCAGATGTTACAATCAAAAGAAGTATTGTTCATCCACATTTCAACAGGGACACGTTTGCTAATAATATTGGACTTGTACAACATGTTACTCTTCGTGGTCAGCTGAAATATAATAGTAAGTATTAAAAGATACCCTTATTATTTATACTAAAAAAATGTCGATTTTTTTTAATAATAATTGGATGTACCTTTCTATAAAGACTTTACTTTGTGTAATCTCATAATACGTATGTTAATTAAAAATAAAATTGATAAATTAGATGTTTTTCCTATCGTCGTATAATAAGACAAAAAATCTGCTATGTAACACTCGGTTAAGTCTGTTATATGTCTGGCCCTGAGTCATAGCAATTTACTTCAACCTGAGCGTACCATGATAAAATTTCGCGTTACTATTTCTAAGGTTATTTAATAAAGCTTTTACCGTAATGCGTTGTTAAATAATAGGTCATGTAACATTTAGCAGTGTGGTTACTGGTTTGCCAGGCACTAAATTCTTAAAAATAAAAATTAAGTAACAACGTGCAGTACTTGTAGTAATTTATTTTTATTAAAATAGGATGTAGGAATTATTAAAATTAACCATTTCCAGTTAAAAGTACTATATGTACGAAAACTTAAAATATCTACTAGTTTATGAAAAAAACCTACGTAGTTAATATGTAATACAAATCTGACATGCATTGTTTTGACGACGATTTTTTTTTTTTTTTGGAAGTTATCGATACCATTCGCGTGCTACTTAATGTAATTGATGGTAGGTATTATGACAGTAGCCAGTAGTCTTCACGCAATTTCTGACAATTACTGTACCTATATAAATTTTTTTTGTTGTATAAACATTAACTTTATAAGAGTCAAAAAATTAAATTAATTTGTAACTTACCAACCTACAAAAAAGTTTTTCTTACAAATTCTATTTGTAAGAAAAATCTTGCAGCTCCATTGTTTTTTTTTTGTCGATCGTGTTATAACAATAAACATGTTCTACCTAGTTTAATAGCCATCGTGTGACTAATGATAATTACATAATTATGTACCTAAGTTTATAATTCACTAAGTATATAAAGCATTTTATTTCTCATTCAGTAATATCTCCAATGCTAATTTAAACAAAAATATTAGTGATATTACAATCAAAACAGATATTACAAACAAAGTTAGATCTTATCGAAAAGTTATTAAAGAACCGGAACATTGCAACAAATATAGTAAGGATTTCAGTATCAGTAAATTTGTTTCAATACAACTTAACTCTTTTTTTTCTAATTAACTCGATATTTCTCTAATAAAAATGAAAAAAAAAGTAGAAAAGTAAGTAGTTACCTCGTTTATTAATCTAGGGCATAAATGTAATGTATACAAAATCAATTTCTACGCATGGCCGTGGTACACGCGTAACGTAGATTTCCATGGACTTTCAACTCTATTCCATCTCCAAGATGAGGAACGAGGCTTTCGAACCCGCTATTATTAATAGCAGGTTATAATATTAAATATATAGGTAGTTGTGAGTATAGTCGTCAAGGGTCTTATATTTCGACCCGCAGGCGTCATAAAGACACCTCATCCTCATCGCCCCAGATGATAAAAATACATCTGCTAATGCTAACTTATTAGGTTACAGAGAACACAGAGTAATTCATTGCACAAGCCTAAGCCGAGGTTCGGCCTCTCAGATTGGACTATCAACATCCGGCTGAGTATTTTTAAGACTCGCCCCCCGCCCGGTGACGCTGTTAAGTCCAACATTTGGGCCAACATTAAATAGTTAATTTAAAAAAAAACCGGTGGTGTTTTTGTTTTCCTTAAAAATGAAAAAAAAAACATCTACACGAAATATGTATATCTATGTTTGTTGTGTGGAAGAAACTAAATACTTTAGGGCCCGAACCTAAAAGTTTGTTATATGATATAAATAACTAAAATCTAGTACGAATATAGTATATATAATAGTCACAAGAACGATTACAAACATCCTCTGCTGTAACCTGGCCTACGGAAATTATATATCGCTTTACCTTGAAGTCGTGAAGAAGTGAAGATTAGCCGCATGCAAGATCAACGTGATCTTGCATGCGGCTAATCACAGTTTCGCTTCTATATAATTTTTCTTTAATTCTTATAGTTGTAACCCGTAATCATCTAAATAACCTACTTAAAAAAAAAAGATTATCATATATAACGAGAATAATTATATTTTCGATCGGTATATAATCTATATGTATTGACAAAATCATGGAATTCTTTAATTGTTATAATAACATCAAGCTCAGCCTTTAATACAAGGAAAAATATAAAAATATACGAAAAACAAGTTTCAAAAAAAGTTAAATCGAATTAAAAGATACAGAGAAAAAAAAATCACTAATAAGTGAAAAACTTCATTTGCAGTTTTTCATTTTTTAATTGTTTTTAAAGTCGATTTAAATCTGTTTTAAAGTTTTAATTTTAAAAACCTCTAAGACTAATTACTTGGATTACCAACGATATTTTTGTTAGTTTAAAAACTTATTTAATCATACCTTTGTTATTATTTGCAGTGGGCAGTCATATCGACAGCACCTTAAATAATTATGAGACTGATAAAATTGTTATAATAAGCTGGAATTTTGATACAATCCAATATAAAGGTAAAATTGTTTTGTAAAAATATTTTTTGTGAGCATATTTTTTAACTAAATACCTTTTCATTGATAATTTTTTATCTCTCAGTTCCTATATTTAGGGAATCGTTATTGTAGTTACGTTTTAAACCGATCGTTTTTGAGTCACGACTAACGAGTCATGCCTGTGGATTCGATTTCAATAATTACAAAACCGTTTTTGTATATACACGGTTTTAAATTACACTTCGTAGACATTTGTACCATTCGTAAGAAAACCTATTGTCTCCAATGTATGGAACATTGACATTATGATTGAAACATTAATCAGATTGCGAGTGTGAATTTGACAAAGGGATTTAAGATGGTCAGTTTAACGTCACAGGTTATACCAATTCAAGGTTTCTGGTAATCTGCAAAACGTGCTTTCCTTCACCGATAATTACGAGATATATTAACCTTAAGCTTCGACTGAAACAAATATTGTTATCACTGACTATACAGAACAGCAGCAACATGCTTTATATATCTTCTAAATGACATATGATTCATAGTAATCTTTCACCTATTATATCTGATTTCTGAACAGGTATGATTTAAAGTTTCAATATGTATGGGTCATACGTAGTTACAGGTGAATGATGACATGAATTTTCTAATATATTTAAAAAAAAACTCATTACTTTGATTGAATAATTTTTACTTTTAAACAAAAAAAAAAAAAACAATGATAAATGCGTAAATTGGAACTTGAAGTTAGTTATTGCAATCTTCACTTTGTTTTAATAGTTTTTGGTTATTTACAAATATTTTTTAAAATTTTTGTATAGGCCGTTATTAAGTTTTAACTGTTTAAATATTTCTGTTGCAATATATAAAAAAGTATATATTTTAAAATAATTATATAAGTCAAACATGATGAAATTTCAGATAAACATATTGTAAAACATCCTGTTCAAGTATTGAATGAAGAAAAATGTTCAATCTATATGACACCAATAATAGAATTGAGAAGCTATGAATTTTGTACAACAATTGGGAATGATGTCAATACAACTATAGGTGTGTTTAGGTTTTTTTTTAATGAGCTTGAGAATTATTTTAATTCGTACTTAATGTTCTAAAACCAAAAAAGTACTGGCAACTTATTGTGCTTTTTCCACTACCAGGATATGTGGATCATTATCAACAGATGTAACAGTTATTGTTAAAATTATGAATACCATATTGTCCAAGAGTATATGATATAATATTGATTGTCAGTAGTAGTATGTGCACAATTAAATCAATTATTATTTTCAATTGTTCATACCTAACTAAAATAGGTAAACTAACCTACATTTTACAAATCTTCCAGTTAATATATTTTTTGCACTTTTATAGTCCAAATACAATAACTTATATAAAAACAAGAACTTTTTGAAAGCCCCAGATTGAATTAAACTTAATGAAGACTATTGTATATTTTCAGGCCATGGAGCATTAATTTGTAATAGGAAAGGTTCACATACGTTCGGATTTTTTACATGGGGAGAGAGACAGGAAAGGTCTTTACCACTCGTTATTCTTAACTTAACCAATTTTCAAGAGTGGTTAAAAACGATTATAACGTTTTAACATAGTTAAAATATGACATTTCAAAATAAACATTTGTCCATCCAAATTGTTTTATTTGTACAACTGAGAATTTATAACCTAACACAAAAAAAACATACTTTCTAATCTTATTTAATTGAATATGTGAGCAAAGAAATTATAGCAAATAACAATTAACAACAAACAAATGTCAAAAAATCATATGTAAACTGACATTAGACATTTCCAACCACAGATTAAAATACGAATAAATAAATCTTCTTACTTGCCAAGGGAAATAAACTACTGAGTATAAAATAATTTGTAAAATTTAATATTAACATTATAAGCAGAAAAAAGAAGTTTCTTCAAATTTTTATTTTCATATATTTAATACATTTAAAATGTAATTAATAAACATTAGCCACTTTATTTAAAATGAAAGCTGTAAAATAAAGAAAAAACAAATGTATGATTGATTTTTCGCTTTAGACAAAAAACAAGCACAAAATTTCAAAAAATTATTTATATTTACAAATCCGTAAGTCAAAGTAAATTATTTTATTAACAAACTTAGAAATAAAATTAGAATTTGAAACAAAGTTAAAATTTGTTTGTATGGCATGATCAAAGGCGCGATTATGTTGACATTCAATATGGCGGTATGTCGTCAGTGCTGTGCTGTGTCGTGGTGAGATTTGATAATTTTATGGATTGTGTTTATATACTTCCTCTATTATTTGTTTCCATTTAGCCTTAAATTGCCATCAGTTAAAAAAATCATACGAATTAGGTTCGATACATGTCGAGTAAAGTCAAGCGGTAGTTCAACGTTATAATTTTTGCACATCGTCGGTCGGGTCGGGCAGCCGATACCTACCTAGATAGCAATAATAAAATGTAGAACGATATTCTGATGCGACGCTTTGTTATAATTCACTTGTTTCATGAAGTTAAACGTGCATAAACGTGATAGTATTTACTTATAAAAGATTATTATTCGTAAAAGGGAATTCTCACGGCTCGATTTTCTGATTAGCAAGACTATCGTAGTCGTATCGGATAGTATTTTTCAATTGAATCTACTATAGGCATAAAATGTCAAGTGAGTTTGTGAGGGTATGAGTACATTGCGCTATCAGATGCTACCCCACTGTTGGCGAGTACGGACACATTTTTAGTTGAAGGTGTAACAAGAAAATATCCGGCGCGCGCAAGCAGTCTTTTAAATTACTTTAAATTTAACATCTCCCTATTCAAGTTAGATTCAAGTAAGTGTTGTGTTTTAAACGTTTTCAATTAAATCATTGATTAGGTTGTTATTAGTTATTTCTTTTTTGTAATACTGAAGTTGAATAAAGGTTAAAAATAACGAATTCTAATTTGTTGCAGTAGGTAGTGTGAGTAACCAAACCATACAAATCCAAACAAGCCTATGCACAGGAGGGCTCCGATTCAGCAAGCATTGAAGACATCTGAGGATCTAGTGTAGTTTATTCTTAAGTACATATTCTTTTGCAATAAAAGTGTTTGGTGTTTAAGTTTTGTGACTTCTGTGAAGAAACTTTGTGTTCTCTTAGACATTATAAAAAAATGTGATTCGTTGTTTAAAATTTTAATCTGTTAGTAACTTGTAACACCACACCTTCTTCTGTGATATATTGGTACATAATACTGAGATTTTTTGACTTATATACAAGATAAGAAAAACTTTCAAAAAATTATGTCGAGTAATCCTCAGTGGAAAGTGTTCCAGCCGCCAGATTCACACTCCTCACCTTTACAGGAAATATTAGATCTACAGCAATCAAATATGCAGGCAAAACAGGGGTACCGTAATGGTAAGTTTAATATAATTATTAATTTATATATAATTTATTATGTCCTATTATTGTTTTAACTATTATTTCATTATTTTTAGGTACTTACAGCACTGACTATCCGAGTTCCCCAAGAGATAATTATCATAATATGGGCAAGTCAGGTGGTAGTAATAGATTTTCCCTTGGCAATTTTAACTTGGACTCATGCCCTATGGGAGATTCAGCGGGAGTGTACTCATCTAGTTCGAACAACAGCCAACCTCAATATGATTCCATGAATCACCCTCCCATCAGGGAGACGGGAATCATTGAAAAATTACTTGTAAGTATTTTAAATGAAGAAAAAAAAATTATATATACCATTTTATATATACAATAAAACCAATTTATTCAAATTTAAAGAAAGCTAAAAGTTATTAGGATTATATTTTTTGTTTCGAATAATTCAAAGTTGATATATAATTCTGTATTACACTAATTTAAATTGTGTCCACATTTTACAAGTATGGGCATGTAGAGCTTAAAACATATTTTCACAGTCAGATAAAAATACATTAATATAGAAATATGTTTATATTGGTTAAAGCATTTAAGTTATCCTTTTTATTGTAGCATTCCTATGGCTTTATACAATGTTGCGAAAGGCAAGCACGTCTGTTCTTTCACTTTAGCCAGTTTGGTGGCAATATAGACCATTTAAAGATAGGAGATCCCGTTGAATTTGAAATGACGTATGACCGTCGTACTGGTAAACCTATAGCTTCAACCGTAACAAAGATAGCACCCGAAGTGGTGTTGAGTGAAGCCCGTGTCACAGGTATTGTTACCACTGAAGTCAAGGGAGAGGGTTCAGGTGATAGCACGGGAAGGATTTCCTATGAGAATAGAGGCGAATGTTTTTTTCTGCCTTACACAAAAGATGATGTTGAGGGTAATGTCACTCTGAGAACCGGTGATGCTGTAAGCTTTCAAATTGCAACGAACCAAAGGTGAGAACTATGTATTGACTACTTAACACCGCTTAATGAAAACAAAGCCTTAGTAATGCTAAATACTAATTTCTTTATTACATTGTTTTTATGATATAAATATTTGCATGTAATATTATCCTTACTAACGTCAATTTTGTTTTCAGAGGTACATTAGGTGCGTGTCATGTGCGTTTCGAAAATCCAGCTCATCCAGTGAAATATCATGGTGTGGTCTGTTCCAAGAAGGAAAACTTTGGTTTCATTGAACGAGCTGATGTTGTCAAGGAGATATTCTTCCATTATTCCGAAGCCAAGATCAAAGAGGAGTTGTCTCTCGGTGATGATGTCGAATTTATTATTCAAACTAGAAATGTGAGTATTTTAACTTTATTTATTGAATTTGGACATTTAATTCATTTAATATATTGTAAAATGATTGACTAACATTGTTCCAAGTTATTTTTTTAAATAAAAATGTTACGCATCAAACTCGAAACAATAAGAAAGCATCTTAAGAACACAAGGTGTGTTATGTTAAAATGTATATAAATCGTGAGACAATATCCTTGCAGTGGTTTCGCCACTTATATAATAATATTAACCGGCCGTCGAAATGATATCAATAGCTTGTATTAACTACAAAGGGGGAAGCTGACAATATGTCTACTGACATAATAATTATGGAAGGGCTTAAGCCGGTTTGATTGTTCAAATTACATTCGGGCGATATGTGTACATAATGCGAACTGCACATTGAAGTGTAATTCGGCGAGTTACACGGATCGGATTATAGTGACTTTCATTAAACGTAACGTTCAAAACTTAAATGGTGGCTAATTTGTGTATTGGCGATGTTGGTTTCGATTATGTGCTTACTATATATTATGTGTGGTATACGTTACGTTGTATTATATATGTCAGTCTTAATGCATCGCACTTTAACTGTTTAAAGAAATTTTCATGTTGTTCAGTGTAATAATTACGTCGAGTAGTATTAAATATCAGTTCAAAATCGTTGCGTATTCTAACAATGAACGTTTAGTCTGGAATTGGTTTTCATTTCATTCGATTAAAAGCACTTCAATCGATCGTAAAAAGAGGCAAAAGTATCACTCTCTATCCGTTAGGAGTGATTGTTTTTAGGTTTTTATTTGTATGTTCGAAGTACCAGAACTATGAAAAAAGTGGAACGAACGTTAAACGAACTCGCTCGCAAATATGCAAATATTTTGCATATCCAACCCCGCTCGAATTCGTGTCCTTTAATCTAAACACGGATGCTGGACGGCGAAAAAAAAAAAAATTAAACCTAACTTTTCAAAAACACACTATTCAATTTTAAAGTTGGTAGTGTATGGAATACATATACGACCATATATTCAAGAGACGTGTTTTTCAGATTCTAATACGTGTACTTATATATATGTATATAAAATGTTATTATGTTTGTATGTTATGTTATTATCACATATGAAAATGCTGTATATGCATATGCAATCAATAATGTACTTATTCGTTTGAATAATTAGATCATAAGAAATAGCATTACTTCATTTATTTAATAAAATTAACACAACACGTGTGAAGCCGCGCAAAACGCGTAGCTAAATACAACCCCTTTACGCGTCTGTCGCAGTTTAATTACGTTAATTAGTAAATTAAATGCATCGTATAACCCTGTCTAGGGATTATTGTTCCGAGGTTTTCGATTTCGACGTGTTATTCGCGTTCACAATTCAATAAATCGTATATATTTTACTCATGTCTATCAAATTTATACGAGCCGTACTGTAAACATTTCAAAAATTCATTCGCTTTCGTCTATAAAGGAAAATTTTCATTGCAAAGTATTTAAAATATTTTCGTTTTATAAACAAACTAAATGCCCTGTTAAAATCGATTGTATATCATATAAATTCATTTATCATATAAATTGTATGTTCTTGTTTATAAACGCTTTTCACCGGCTTTATAGTTAATAGTTATTTCTTATTTTATTTATTACTATTGTTTTGTTAATCGAAAAAAGAAAACACGGCATTGTTTAATTATCCACTAGAAAAATATTATAAATAAGGCCGATAGTATTTCATACCTAACTCATATTCAGATCCATTCAATTATCACAAGCCGAGTATATAGTCCGTATTAGAATTCCGTATAAAGAAATTTTATTCATATTTGTCTATTAATCGTGACGATATTTATGTCTCGACTTTATACATTGCATAACTAGCAATTATAATACATGATTGGTTATAATGACATTATAAAAAGTATATAAATTTATACGTAGGGTAAAGAAGTGGCGTGCAACATAACAAAGCTACCCAGTGGTTCGGTTGTGTTTGAGGATGTCAGCCCGGAGATAATGCGAGGCCAAGTTTTGAAACCTCTGGAGCGAGGGAACATGGCTCGGGTACCGCAGAACGATCCCCTACCAGGGCGGATTAGGTATCGTGCCGCTGATCATTCTGAAGTCGAGGTGAGTTATTTTTATATACACTATACTGCTAATAGACTTATTATAAATATATATTAATCATAATTACTGTTGACATTTAATGAAAATATTATCTATGTCTTTTAAAATGAATATGCGTTTGCCTTGGGTACAAAACGTTTCTCGTATATTTACTTAATAATGTAAAAAGTCTTGTTTTAATTTAGAAATTTTTATTAAATTTAATTAAAATGGTTAGTTTTTTTTTGTTTTTATGTATTTTAATCACTAATTATTCGTACGACTCGATGAATACAATTTAGTCGATATTATGTTGTCGTAGGTGATAGTTTCTTATCAATCTTCTATCATGTATATATATATTTATATATATATATATATATGTATATATATATATATATATATTTCACATATATATATAATTCACAAATGTATTTATATATTTAATAAGTTCAACGGCAGTCAATATACATAAAACTGTATAATATACAAAATCCGGTTTAAGAAATATATAACTGATGTAATCGAAATACAGCAAACAATCGTTTAATTATATTTTACGCGAAATCGATTAATATAAATTATGTTAAACTTTAATATTATTTTCAGTTTATAGTTTCATTAAGGTCATAGGCTATGTACTATGAAATATTATATAATCGGAATCAAAATTGTTGGTGTAGGCACTTCGATGTATAGCCCGCGAAAACTTTACCAAATTTTTTATTAGAGATTTGTATATCTCAAAAATATCTTCACTAAAGTCAGCGAATGAATATTAATATTTATCAATATTATCAAGCTATTAAACGAAAAATTTTAATTAAACAAATTTTTCGACAACTACAACAAAATATGAACCCATTTTATATAGATAATTTGACTTTTGAACTTTACAATTCGACTCATAATTTTTAGAAACGTTTAAATAAACATTTGAGAAACACACGGTGCGTGTTGTACGGTGCGCAAGTACAGTACGAGCGAATAGATCGGCTGGCGAAGTATATATATGTCGTTTGTTAAAAAATAGTACGGAATAATTTCATATATTATAAGTACGAAGTCGGAGACGCGCTTACACTGAAATACATAAACGAATTTGTGTGCAGAGTGGCTTGCTTGAAACCAATAGAGATGTTAGATTAAATTCTGTTTTCAACTTAACAATTTTTCGCAGTCATCCGTGACAGTCCCTCGCGTATCTCGGCCTAGTTAAACCTCTTATTTATTAATATCCATTCATTTCAAATCTTGATTCACTTTAGTCCGCTTGAAGTGTGACTTATATTGCCCACAATTTTATTATGCCACTGCGAATTCATTCGAAGTAACTTTATAAAGGATTTTCATTTTTTATATATTATATTTTAAATGAATCATCTTTTCGAACGTTATTATGTATATAAGTCATTTTTTATATTTTTTATATTGTTATGTATAGACATAACAGTCAAATATATTTGATATAATTACTCAAATGTTTTATGAGTCAATATAAGAATGGTAGAAATAGAAAAGGTCGTTTATTTTTTTAACAAAATCGCTCATTGTTAGATTGTAACGCAAAAGAGATTATAATTATTTTAAACTAATAAAACGAAGCGAATTATTCGATATTAGATTATAAAGGTGATATAAATTATTGTTAATTGTATGTTATTTGAGTTTAGTTACCTGCCTGCCTATATTAATATTATAAATGCAAAAATAACTCTGAATCACTGAATTTGAGTAAAATTTGGCATGAAACATGCTTAATCTTTAAGGAAGGATATAGGCTTCTTTAGGCTACTTTTTAACGCCCTAAAACCCTAAAAAGCGAGCTAAGCCGCGGGCGACTAATAAGCGTCGATAGTAAATGTAATCTATACGAATGTTATAAAGAGTATCTTACTAAGATGACATCCCCAGTATGATATGTTGAGTCCTCAATTTCATCATCATCATTGTTTGACAGCAGATCCATTAAGATTAATTATGAATCGCTATAGCAGCTAACTGAACCAGAATTACTACTAGTTGTACAATACAAGTAGAGTGTCGTTTACGTATTGCTTGCATAGTTCCAGAATTGGGTTTCTAAAGGTCAACATCTTTCCATGTGATGAGAACTTTAATATTTTTTTCGCTAATTTGATGACGTATCTTCTTGTAGTTCAATAATATTTATTGAATACTTATTTTTTTCTCTGTTCTTGTAATTTTGTTTATTCTTACCGATAAGGTTCTTTTTTCATCAGTATTGGGTTTTTTGATTATTATGTCACGATTGTACGATGATCGTGGGTTCAAACCCGGGCAAGCACCACTGAATTTTCATGTGCTTAATTTGTGATTATAATTCATCTCGTGCTTGACGGTGAAGGAAAACATCGTGAGGAAACCTGCATGTGTCTAATTTTACTGAAATTCTGCCACATGTGTATTCCACCAACCCGCATTGGAGCAGCGTGGTGGAATAAGCTCCAAACCTTCTCCTCAAAAAGAGGTGAGGAGGCCTTTAGCCCAGCAGTGGGACATTCACAGGCTGTTACGGTTACGGTTACGGTATGTTAGAAATGACATTTACTTTTTTTAGAGGTTTCGATTAGATTTTTTGTATGATTGTTTGTAATGGATAAACTCAAAAACTACTCAACCAATTTATAATTTTTAAAGCTACGTTATCAGTGAGTTAAATAGGCAATATTTTATTTTAAAAAAATGAGAGATCCGTACGAAAATTGCAATAATGTAACCCAAGGTATCATTTTTTTCTTATAATAGTCATAATTTGGCGTGCGGTGCGAAAACTATTGATGATACGTAAAATAATGTACAGGGCACCGGCCACCGTGTAACGGTACGGCGCCGGTGCCGGGAGACAGCGCGTCGTCGTGTGTGCGAACTAAGTCGCACGTGTTAACAAAAATGGCTGACAAATGTTGATTTTTTTATTTCACTAGTGGACACAAGTCCCGTTTTCTTATATAATATATAATTATTTTATAAAAAAATATACTAAAACATTGGCGTAAACTTATATTTCTATATAGTTATGCATTTTCATTCGAATCGATCAAGCAATTTTTAAGACAAACCTACAGACAAAATTATCAAAAAAGTGTTAAATGTGAATATAAGAGATGGTTCAGTGGAAACAATACGTGGATCTTTATCGAGGTTCAAAACCGGGGAAGTATCAATTAGTTTACAATTTTAGTTATACTGGAAGCACGAGACGTCCTTATACTAGTGAAATTAAAAAGGCGATATCTAAATCGTTGTCAGCCATTTTAATAAACACGTGCGAATAAACTGGTGGTAAAATTTACTGGTGGTAGGGCTTTGTGCAAGCTCGTCTGGGTAGGTACCACCCACTCATCAGATATTCTACCGCAAAACAGCAATACTTGATATTGTTGTGTTCCGGTTTGAAGGGTGAGTGAGCCAGTGTAATTACAGGCACAAGGGACATAAAATCTTAGTTCCCAAGGTTGGTGGCGCATTGGATATGTAAGTGATGGTTGACATTTCTTACAATGCTAATGTCTAAGAGCGTTGGTGACCACTTACCATCAGGTGGCCCATATGCTCGTCCGCCTTCCTATTCTATAAAAAAAAAAAAAGAAAAAAAAAACAACAGTAAAGCATTGCGGTGCACCGTACACGGCACCGTGCTGCGGCCCGACGCCGCGCCGTAGACATGTGTCAACATGTTTCTAGTACCCATTGTTACCTACAGTAAAGCTTCATACAACAAATAACGGGCCACATTTTTCAAGAGGTCTGTCTCATAATATGTGTACGATAAGTCACTACTCACGAAGAATATAAAAATAAATAAATAAGCGAAAAGATCGATTCGCGAATGTTTATACCCTTTGGATTAAAAAATGCACGAGATGAAATCCATATTTTACCCGTGCGAAGTTAGGCCAGTGAAATTTTAACACACACTAGCTAGTCGTGTTAAAATTTCACGGCCACACATTTCGCTCTTTCTGTCATCATTGATTTGACACTGGAAAGAAGAAGACACTGCATTGTTTAACTGATACAACATTTTTAAATAAGGCCTTATAGTATAAAAGAGTAACAGACTGATTTTCTTGTCGGGTCTTAGCTTTGCGTGTTATTGACATCGTAATCTTGTAAAATGACATTTTATAAGTTCTCGTTAAACTAAAAGCCTTTATACGAAGTGAATTTTAATATATATATTCCATTTTTATAAATGGAATATAAATATTCCTGAGTAAATGGTCATTATATAATAATATAAGGGTCTGTTTTCCTATTGTTAAAGTAATTTGTAAAATGCATAATTAAATTACCGAGGAAGGAAATAGTTCATTTATATTCTTAAATGCATTATAATTATCACGAAGCTCAATAAATTTAATACATTAAAATAATAACATTACTATATTTTAACATTAATATATTTTATACATATACACAATATATTTTTAATTTTTATATTTTTCTTCGGGTGATACAGATAAGATATAATAAAAAAATATACTTTTTTTTTAAATGGGAACCCTTTTGCAAACGATCGTCTCCAATTCATTTCAACTAAATATATTTTATTATTAACATTATTGTAAAAAATATGTTATATTTGAGAGAGATAAAGAGAAAAATACCATAGCTAATCAATCGCCGGTTCGTTTTTTTTTTAATTTCCGAATTCGATATTTATCGGTGATTGTTTTGTCAATCAATAAGCAATTTGACTTTTACATCGAAAAAATGACATTGTAAACGACATTTAAAGTTTATTATTCTGTTTTTCTCACAATTCCTTATTATTATTTTTCTGAATATATATATTTTTTTTAAAACATCAATTCTTTTTTTAAATGTCATTTCTTATTTTTTTTAATTATCACATGTAAAGTATTACACAAAACTTAAATGCCAGTATAAATGCAAACTTATCAAACATTAAAGAAATATTACAATTACTTCTTAACATTTTATAATATAACTTTGTGAAATTATACCAAGTCAGGTGCCGCGTAGGTAGGAAAGTAGTGGGTTGAATTTAATCCAAAATATAATGAACGGATATCGCCCACATGCTTTACTAGTTCTAATATTTTTGTATGTAAAAATATTGTTGGATTTCCCATCTATAAATAAATATATCCAACTTATATTTTGTAGCGTAACTAAGGATTCACATATTAATATTACATCCACGCGAAATGTAACTTACCAAGTACAGGAAATATATACCTGTTCATAACGAATTTGACTATCGAATCTCGTCTCTATTTGAATGTTGATAACCAAATTACGGTAAAACGCTGCATCGTATGAATGGTATTGTTTATGAGGCCAAAAGAAAAAAAAGGCTTTAAAAAAGCCAATGTCGCTCGCCAGTTTGTATGCCGGTGGGGGGTTGGTTTCACGATACGGGTTGTCAAGGCGCAAACTGCTAATGTTATAATTAATGACTTACACTTGGCTTATATTTATCATTTCGTTTTGTTTAACTATAGTAATTATATTTAGAATTACAAATAATAATTATCTACGAGTCGTAATTCAGGCGCTACCAATATTATTGGCTTTCAACATATGAATCAAAAGCCGGACTTTGGTTGGTTTTGACACGCACGTATTGAAATGGGGTTTTGTTGGCGAGTCTTTCAGTAACTATCATGCGATTGTCATTTAAATATTGTAATTATTTATTTAAATATAGTCGAGCGTTGCGAAGCCAAATGGTTTAGTGTTTAGAAAACCAGAATCTTAACGGACAATTACAGTTCAAGCCATGGTAAGAAGCAATGGGTTTTATTTGCTTAATTATTAGGTGTTATTAAATTTAATTGTTGCATGGAGATTCTTTTAAATATGTATCAATAAGCGGGGAGTCTTTTAGTCTAGCTGTAGGAATAGTCAGATTGTAGATAAAAGTATAACATTGCAAATTACTCGTAACAACTCACGATCGAGTTCTAGTCTAGTTGAGTTTATTCTTGAAGAGAGGTTTCAATGCATAAAGTTGCTAGTGTTACAATTTCAAAATAAGTCTTAATATAGCAATTTAATTTCATAAAAGTAAAGAGTTAAATAAATATAAATTTTCTAAAAGTTATAAGTTTCCGTTGTGAAATTAAAGCTATCGTGCAGTTCTGTAATTGTGAAGACGAACCCCTAGAAGACTGCATCGTATTCAATTTTATTCGAAAGTCTAGAGTTTTGAAACCGCCTTTGTCTTAACTTAATGAATTGCTGGTGGAAATATTATCGTTGTGAAATTAACTTCATTTATAAATTAATATTTTGCTTAATTTTAACAAGAAAAAATTAAATTCCGAGTTGATATATTGAAAGGGATATATTTATTTTACCTACAATACTATACATACATATTATCTCAAAGTCTATAGTAGCCTCCACTACCAGCTCAGCGCGATGATGTCAAACAATAGTAATAACCGGAATGACATACCCTCGCTAAGTTTCAAATATAAACGCTTATTAATTATATATATATATATTCTTTTATATACATGCAAAGATAGGTTTAAAAGGCAAGTTAAAAGTAAATTAACAGTCCACAAATAGAATATTTATTGTTGGCGACTACGATAGGCAAATACTAAATACTTCTGCCGAGATTAATTGACCGTGTGTTTGTCACGCTCATCAACACAATACGCAGTTGATTACCGTCGCGCGTTGGTAGGTTATTCAAGTTTAATTTTCTATATATCTTCTATCTATATAAATGATTTTTTTTTCCTGATTTTGATGACGAGTTGGGTGTCGTATTGCGATGTCAGATAAGGTTTGTGGTCTTAAAAAAACAGTTGAATGTTTGTGTTTTAATATAAACGCATTATGCAGACATTTATTTTATCGGCGCAAAGCCGGGATGAATGGCTACTTATATTACATAAATAAGCATTACAATTAGCGTTTCATGACCGGTTACGATGGTTAATAGTCTCGTCTACGAGGCGTAATTCAGAAGTTCCAAGTGGCGCGTTATCTACGAATCATAGGGTTACGAATAAATGAATAAGCGAAGTAAATGAATATGACATTATAATGGTTCAATAAAAAAAATTGACGTCAATTAAGACTATTCTACCATTTGGGAGCAAAACGAGCCGTTTAATTGAATAACCCGTTATTCGATATAATTTTGAAAATACCCAAACCATAAAAATACCTGTAAAAGAAATGTAATGGGGTTTTCGCTTCGAATTGAGTTCATGATTGTTTGCAATCTATTCATATAATAAAGCAGACAGAAAAACGAGTGTGAGCGATAAAAAAGAGTAACAATGCTTTTATCTAAATATATCAGCTGGTGGTAGGGCTTTGGCGCAAGCTCGTCTGGGTGGGTACCACCCACTCATCAGATATTCTGCCGCCAAGCAGCAATACTTAGTATTGTTGCGTTTCGGTTTGAAGGGTGAATGTAACTACAAGGGACATCACATCTCAGTCCCCAAGGTTGGTGGCGCATTAGCGATGCAAGGAATGGTAATTATTTCTTACCTCAACAATGTCTATGGGCGGCGGTGACCACTTACCATCAGGTGGCCCATTACGATATATATATCGTAATACAACTAATTTCACGCGGATGATGTCGCGGGCAATAGCTAGTTTTTAATGTATGAAATAGGCCAGATGTATGTTTTGTCACGATTATCTTGAATCGAGCATGAAATTATTTTAACTTGGTTGTACGGCTTTGAGCAAACCCGTTCTCATTAAATATTCTACTAACAAACAACAATATCTAGTGGTGTTTTATTCCGGATTTAAGGATGAGTCAGCCATTTTAATTACAGGCATAAGGGCATAACTCCTTGCATGTAAGGAGTGGTTAATATTACTTACCGCCAATGTCTGGGCGGTGGTAATAACTTACCATCAGGTGGTCCCTATTTGCCACTCTGCCTACGTATTATAAATTAAAATTCAAACCTGTATAAATTAAATTTCGTAGTCCACGAAAAGTTAGTGGTACTTAGATATGATCTCCAGCTAGGTTACGACCATATGTCTTAACTATTTTTATCTACATGACCCTAATTTTAATCATATTAAATCAAATTAAAAATAGCTAAAAGTCAAAAGCTCTTTGACAGACACTTTTCAATCGTAATTTTTGAAAGATTCATTAAACTTAAATTACGTTTCGGAGAGTAAATTACTTTAAGAGGCACTGTAAAAAAATTAAATGGTTTCAAGAATTTTGCTCTTAAAACTTTCTTTATATTCATATAATTACTTTTCTACATTTACGTCTCTAGTGCCTACCAATTGTATATTGAACATTTTAAGATCGATTGAAATAAAGTTATAAATTACATATTTTATCATATAATACTATAAACTATTTACACGTATATACGAAAAAATATACATTAATAAAGTTATCGTTATGCTTTTTGAGTAAAAAGGAAGTGATTTTATAAAAAAAAAAAATATAAAAAAATTATTGAGAAATATATAAAAAAATTAGCTTGTCTGTCTTTGTTCTGGCAAAGGTATCTCGACAGTACAGCCTAGTGACGGTCCTTTGAAGATGACTAGATTTAAAAACAAAACCTATGACAATTAAAAAAACGTAGAAAACAAAGAAGGTTTTTCATGGTGTTTTCTTGGAGCGTTGTATATTTGAAATTTAAACTAGACGACAAAAAATGATTTTCATAGTGCTTTGCTGGAACATTATTTTTTTTATTCAAATTAGCGTACTGCTTTATTTATTTATTTTTTCTCGCAGTGGAAACCTTCAGAAAGGTACCCGGGTCCTAAGGGGGTGGAACCGGGTTATGTGGGATTTTTACCCACTAAAACCACTGCGATGGCCGTCCTCAGCACGGATCGGAGAGGCTGCGGGATCGTGTTGATAAAACGCATCCGCGGCCTCTCCCGTGCTTTGCTCCACTCGTGGCTCGGCGGAGCTCTCATCAGGGGGCGAATTTCGCCCCCCCGCACTCCTCGCTAGTGCGAACAGCAGCGCGAGGCCATCACGGCTGCCTTCCTCCACAGGGCCGTCTGAAATAGGACACGTGAGGCCCCCACCTCACGCATCCACGGCCCCAGGGTTACGCCCTATCTTTTAAGCCCCGGGCGTCTGGGCTATGGGAGGGCCGAGACGACGCCGTCGTCGTCTCCGCCGAGCAGGATCGGCCCTTTCCCGTTCCCGCTCCGCCGTCTCCTTCTGAACCATGACGGTCTCACAGAAGGAGGCTACGGCCCTCCACGCCGATTCCCTGCGAAGCATCGCCGACACGATTGCTCGCAGGGACAGGTCTTGTCCGACTTCACGGACCAGGATCTCCCTCTCCGCACTCCACGCGGGGCACACTTCCAACGTATGCTGAGCGGTGTCCCGGTCCGCGCCACAGTGGTGACACATCGTCGTCGATTCGCGTCCGATCTTACACAGGTATTCTCCAAAAAAACCGTGACCGGTCATTACCTGCGTAAGTCGGAAGGTGACTTGTCGCTTTCGTCTCATCCAGGCTTCGAAGGCTGGCAGGATCGCTCCAACGATGCGTTTGCGTGTGTACCGTACTTCACAGAGACGATCGCGCCACGTAGCAAGAGCCCTCCGGTGTTCCTGCCGCTTCAACGCCTCGAGCGCACTCGAAGTGGGCGCGCTTTCACTGTCCTGGCGGAGAGCGTATTGCTTATCCCAACTCGTAAATGTGACACATTGTGTATTCTTTTTTCGAAGATTATTTAAATATTTTCGCTACGGTTTCAGACAAAAAAAACTATGATTATGAATCGAGTACTTGTTACCAAGTGCATGTGACGTCGCAATTTAAAAATTTCTACAATAGTCTGTGTCATCATATTCTTGTGATGTCGATTACTATATTTGTTTTTCTCTTTCTCATCATCAAAAGCACTTTAACATGATGACGTCACAACCTTCACGTTTCTTTTTGTTCTAGTCCGCATCTTGTTGAAGACAGGTATTAAGATATAAGAAAGCCTGTCCTCCCTTGGGTTTAAGTTTTCTTCATACCAAATTTCATCAAATTCGTACAATAGCGTAAAACACATACAGACTTATTTTCGCATTTATAATATTGGTATAGATATAAGCGCTTCGATTCTTAACACACATGCTTTTACATTAGAATGTCCAAGTTTTAATAAGTCTACAAAATTGAATTCTTCTGCCAGGTGCCTTTCGGAGATAAAGACCAGTGTGGGGAGTTTACGCTGCGGCATGGCGATTGGGTCCAATTTCAAGTGGCTACAGACAGACGGGACCAGTTGAAACGTGCAACTAATATATCGCTACTCGATGAATCATTCAATGTTTCGGGTGAAAGGTAAGAAAAATTAACTTTGTTATTATTATCTACTTAAATATACTAATCTTATGTTGCCATTATTGTGTGGTATTTTATATGTTAGATCCTATTTTTATTGAGGGGAGGCCTTTAATAATTTTGTATTGTGAGTGTTTTTTGAATGGATACTATCGGTATATATCTTTTTCTTTAACGGATTACGCGTTTCCCCCACGGGATTAGTGGGGGTATTTGGGACTCGTCGGTGTCCAAGGCGCCGAGTGCTCCCCAAACATCGGAATACGCACTAAAAACCAGTGGTACCCTTTCCGTCTTAAAGAGGAGCGCCACGGAATCGCTTGCGCATGCTACCGTGACGCTCATCGGTACTTATATACATATACCCCCTATCCCAATCAGAGTAGGAGTAAAGGTAAACAAACCGTAGAATTACACATTAATTTAACTTTAGAAATTCCGATTAAACTTCCGCGAAGTGAAAACATTCTATCGCGAACTACTATTTTATCGCGAATTAATCGAAGTGAATATCATAGATAATTCAAGATCTCGACCAATGTTATCGGTGTCAAAGTTTTTTATTTGGGTTTACTCATCTCGTGGTTGAAAATTGCTATAGATTTAATTTGACACAGTCCCCGAAACCAAGGACTAGAATCTTTAATTCATATATGCGGTGAAAAAGGATAGCCAGATTTGCGGCATTACTTATAACCATTGTTTAGCAGGCAATTAGTTAAGCTATGATGTGTTATCTTCTTTCGAATTTCAAATCATCAATGACAGAATGAGTCAATTCGTTTAAAAGTTCCTGTGTTTTATTACAACAGAATTAGCGCTATATGAAAGTAAACGCCCATAATTTCTTAACTGCTGGGCATGGGTTTTTAACTAATTATGGGGAATGGTTGGTGCTCTGAATGAGCTCATTACGCAGTGACGCTTGACCGATTCCGAATCCGCGGTCTACGTGTACGATTCGATTGTTCACTCTACTTGACCATTTCGACTATATGACAATTGGTAAAGAATTTATTTTATTTTTATACTTCAATGTTGAGTAAAATTAAATTATTAACGACATACGTTTTCAAATTTAAAATGAACAAGTTAAAAATATGAAATAAATAGATAAAATCAATAGTAATGATTTTGATTACAGGCGAATACCTCTTCACGGTATAATGTAATGAAGTTTCATATAAAATCTTAAACGTTACGACTCAATATCCTTTATCGCTCTATTTTCACGAGCATCATTTGTTTCAAATTAATTTGTTTAAAGTGTATCACATGCGGTATACGTGACACGTAACGGGCTACACAAACCGGCAAAGGAGCGGCTTGGTTAAAAAAAATCCGAGCGTTCTGATATGGCTTTTCAGTCTCTTATTATATCTTCTTCCAATAGATTTTCGTATGAGTAATTCTATTAAAATATTTGAGATGGATATACCGCGCTCGACCAATAGTTACCTATACAGTCTATTCGAACCACGAGGAGTATAAATAAACAAGTTTGACCTTGAATTGACACGATATCATTGGTCGACGTCTCGAATATTCTATGAAATTCAAGATGGATCCGCGAAAAAATAGCGTATTGAATGTCAGCAAAGTTGTAATCGGAACTTTGGAAGTTGAATTAAAGTTATAACTAGTTGCGTGCAATAGTGTTGTTTTATAAATGAAGGTGAATAATACAGTAACCTATTAGCAAATCGCATGGAATATCTAAATCTAAGGTTCTGTTTATCTTTACTTCTTCGATTGAAATATATATGTGGTACAGCTTGTGGTGTTCAATTTTAAAGTGGAATATAATCGTAATGTTTCCGACGCGGTGTTTCTCTCCTGTCGCCGATACTGAAATGCGCGCCCCGTAATTTTTTATTTGTGTCTGCGACCTTCCCTAAAATGTTTGCCACCGTGCGGATTATAACATGGTTATATTAAACTTCAATCTTTATTTATGAGGGATTTCATTATGCATCTAAGAATATTTTAATTACGTTAGATAATAAACATCAATAGTAAAAATATAAGCCTTAAACATCCATCATGTCTCATGAAAAATCATAAAACGGAATTTACATATAGGATGAAATTCGTTTAAAGTCGATTAAACGATGTAAATGTCAATTTATTCCAAAGTTCTTGGGTTACATCTTCAGAGCGATCCGTTCAATTTTTCGGTCGAGATATTCTCAGTAGCAGTTCAAAGTCTAGAAGTTTTGTCTACACTTCCGTGCCTCGAGAAGCGCGTAAAGCCCTACCCTGTACCCTACCTAGTACCATGCGTCGGAATTCTAGCCGGCCGTTTCGGATTTGCGATCGGATTATGAGTGTGAGTGGACAGAGTGTGAGTGAATTAACGCAGACATCTGCAGCATAACACGCCGTGGGCAGTTTAATAGTCACCCCTAAAATGGCCGCGGGCCGAAACTTGATACCGATTTTTGTACGAATCTTTTTATGGTAACTTAAAAGTAATGAATGTTTTTCTAAATAATATTTTAACTATCCTCGCGTATCCATTCGGAATTATTCAAAAGTTTCATTTCTATAAGAAGAATGGAGTAAAGTATCACTAGATTCATCGCAGAGGATTTTTCTTTCACCTGTGAAATTGTATTGTAAATGACAGTCACATTTAATTCTAATTATTCGTCTACCTCGAGATAACAATTATCTAGATATATCAATTTGCGATAACAACCGGCTAATTGTCAATCATACCGCCGGTAGTTGTAATCGAGTACACGTTTAAAACGATCGTTTATAGCAATTTATAGAGGACGTGCGATTCAATGGACAAATGTTGCTAACAATTTTTTTTAACAACCTTCTGTACAAATCTTCAGCCATGGCCAGTACTCGATGCGCTACGTATACAGCGGTACAGATACAGACATTGGATATCTAACAAGTAATACCTTACACACACGCGAAGCCGCAAGCGAAAACTAGTCTTTAAATAATTTAAATATTGCTTATCAAATGTCGAAAATCGGATTTATGATCATTATTAAATACCTCCATATTTTACTAACACGACGGCGTCTGTTTGATTGAATGTCATCCAATTACGACCGAAATAGTAGCACTAGACCGAAATATTTGACGAGCCGGTTGGCTTGGTTGGTAGATACTTGCCTTTCACGCCGAAGGTTGTGGGTTCGATTCCCACCCAGGACAGACATTTGTGTGCATGAACATGTCTGTTTGTCCTGAGTCTGGGTGTAATTATCGACATAAGTATGTATTTACAAAAGAAAAGATATACCACTTTTCTTTTGTAAATACATACGTAGTATATAAGTTGTCTGGTTTCCATAGCACAAGATTTGTACAAGCTTAATTTGGGATCAGATGGCCGTGTGTGAAAAATGTCCCAGGATAAAAGAAAAAAATATATATACTGATATAATTATATGTAAGCACATATGAAGCTAGATATGCAAGCACAAAGCAAGTGTATTTTATTAATTTTTAATTTATAAAATATTGACGTAGATTAATATACCGTTCAACGAAACGAGTGGGTCGAGAAATTAATTATAGCATTATATTATAGCATCGATTTTCAATAATAACTATTTAACAGGACGGTAATCGGATCACTTGATAAAAACGAGATCATTTAATATTGCAAAGTTTTTATAATTTTAAGGCGATTATATGTTTTTATATAATATAATATATCCCGGATTATTTCAGATAAAGCATGCAATTTTTTATTTTTTTGTATTTTATCCAAGATTCGTTAATTTAAAAATAAATAAACGGCATTTTTTTATAATGCATCTATTATTTTTTCTTTAAAATATAAGTTATTTGGGTAATATTGTACAATGCATTGAGTTTATTTCGTTGACAATTTGAACAAACGGATGATAAGTTCAAACTCACTAAAATAAAATTTGGTAATTATGAAAACATGGCTTGTTTATATTCGGTTGTACAAAGGTAAGTATTGTGTACCAATTAACATATTTCATTTAACTGCCTCGTTGATCTAGTGGTTTGATGTAAGGCCGCAGACCCGGAGGTCCTGAGTTCAATTCCCAGGTCTGGCAAATAAAAAGTTATTGGGTTTTTCTGTCAGGAAATTCTCAGTAGCAGCTCGGAGTCTGGAAGTTGGAAATGTGTACACTGCCGTGCCTCGGAAAGCATGTAAAGCCTTTGGTCCTGCGCCTGAACTCTTTCCGGATTGCCGTCCCATCGGATTATGACAGTTAGGGAATAGAAAGTGCACCTGTGTTTGCGCACACACTTGTGCCATATAATATAGTCTGCGTAGATGGCTAATCTCCGTTGAGATTGGCCACCGTGGTGGAAATCGGTCTGGAGGACATTATTATTATTAACATATCTCGATGAACACTCCACGACTACGGTACGGCAAGATTAATAAATAACTCTTTGTTATTTTGTGTATTCAACATGAATAACAAACGTAAATCGTATGTTTGTGTGTTGACATTTATTTTATTTTAATACATGTATTTTTATATTAAACAGGAGGGAACAAGGCGTCGTCTCGTCCCTCAAGGAGGGCTTCGGGTTCATCCGTTGCGTCGAGAGGGAGCAAACCATGTTCTTCCATTTTGCTGAGGTTCTCCGTCTTGGACAGGAGCTCAGTGTTGGTGATGAGGTACGTACTCGTACTCTTACACGAATGAGAAAATTTTATGCAAAACAAGGTTTAATTATAAATAAAATTCACGGAAACTTTTCAATGTATACAAAAGCTATTCGTTAAATCATAAAAGAATTTTCTGAAATTTTTGACGTAAATTTTATCATACAAGGAACAAGCTGCTTGTTACGTCTGTAAGCTAACAACAAAGCGTACAAGACTTGTTATTATTTTGTGACATAATACGTATACATTTTCATAAAATGATTCCGGTAAAAAGTTTATAATACATCAATTTATACAATTGATATATTAATATATAATATATAAATCTGTAAAAAATAATGTCGAGAGTTGTTTGTGGTGTGTGTGTGTAGTTAATGATGAATTTAAATTTCATGACATTATATAATAATGACAACACGATCAAACGAATACTAAAAGAAACGATCGCCGGTTTAAATAACAAAATATATCATACTAATATTAAAGAGGTAATTGTTTTGTTTTTTCCAGTTTCATGCAAAAATATTTATTCGATTGATATGAAACTTTCATATTGTTTTAGTTTATAGTTTCCGCTTTATAATATGTTAAAACATTACATTTTTTTTGTGATATATAGATACATATATATATTAATATATGTAGTCGAATCGTTTGTAGGTGATTTTGAAACTGCCCAAAATTACCACACTAACAGATACACAAAAAACTGTATTAAAGATTTGTGAATCTTCAGAATGTCTAAAAAAATAATAATTATGTCTCTGATCTACTTTTGCCGATTATTTCCAGGTCTTAGGTATCTTTACCTAAAACGGTTATACATAAATTTTGTACTGGAACTGTGAGGTGACATAATTTTTGATATGCTATAATTATTTTAGCGGATAATATAATATAAATAATGTTTGTAACCAGGTCGAGTTCACAGTGGACCCCGTGTCGACGTTCTCCAATATGAACACCCGTCAATCTGCAATTCGTATCAAACACTTATCACCCGGTACCGTGCAATTCGAGTCGCTCCTCGAACGCGGAGTACGCGGCATCATCGCCAAAGAAGCCCAAGCGTTTTCATCTTCATCGTCGTCCTTTAGCCCCACTAGACAGCCGCCTTCTGTGAGTTATTACATTCTTTAAGTAATTTGTATAATTAGAGTATCAATTTCCTCCCGCCCCTTTTTACCATCGAACGGCCAGGTAAACGCGACCAAAGCGCCATAGGTACACAGTGGAAATTCCACGCCTACGTACGAAGTGCTTTGAATCCACAATCATCATTCGCACTGCGAAACTATGGAATGCTTTGCCTGAGTCCGTATTTCCTGATAGGTACAATGTTGGTGTCTTCAAATCCAGAGAAAACAGGTTTCTTATAGGCGAGCGTGCTATATCCTAGACAGTGTCGATGCTTAACATCAGGCAAGTCAACGGTCAAACGCTGGCCTATTAATTATAAAAAAAAAAATACTATAGGAAGGAGACAGACGCAAATGGTCTACTGGTGGTGAGTTAGTAAAGTAACCTTCTCCCGCTCTGTCAGTTAAAGAAACATGAACTGGGTACAGTACGCCATTATGCCTCAAAATGGTTTATAAGATGTTACGTCACTTATGTCTGTGATTACATTTGATTACTCACATAATTTGGGTGATAGAATGCGCTGTAGTTCTATGTAGCTGATGTGTGGATACTACCTATCAAGACGAGTTTCCACAATTCCTATCGTTAGTCGAAATGTGATTATAAATGCGTGATCTTGTTGTTATATTTAATAATAAGAGTTAAATATTAGGAATGTTCTTATTCATATACGTATGCACCTTGTCACATTAATTTGTTAGCTATACATAGAATTGGGGGAGATATGATAGGTAGGTTGTACTTTGAACAAGACTAACCGTTGATTCGATATTAATATTCTAAATTTAATTTGAAATAACTTCAATTCAGACTTAAAATAAAAAATTTCATTTTATTTCAATAACCTGGATATGAGAATAGATTGAAATTCAATTTAAGTTTGATTCAAATGTATTTATATCAGTTTAATTTTATATTCCTTTCAATTGAAAATAGATTGTCATACAGTTGTCAACTTTCTCCTCAAAAAGGGAGAGGAGGCCTTAGCCCAGCATTGGGACATTAACAAGCTCTTACGGTTTTTTTTTTTGTATAGCAATTGTGTTATAGCGTATGTTTCAACGTGCCGTAGCCTGTGCTAAGTGAAACAGTGCACGAAGTACCCTGTTGTCACATCTAACTATTGAGCTAAAAATTTAACTGATTTACTAAGGATTAAAAGTATTATTTTATTATAAATTATATTTTAACTTTAATAGATTACCGTAGAAAAAATATATCCAAAGATTTTCCATATTAATTTAATAACTGAGCAGACCGGAGCTCCGATATTTTATCTTATTAGTGCCTCCTGACGTGACTGCAAATAATTCAATCAATTTTTATAATAACATCACAGTATATTTGAAGCGTTCACACGTAAAGTTCAAACGATCCAATATTAAACGAATAAATGTTGTTTGTGATTGCGTGCAAGCTATTTATTATATACCTTATTACGTTGCAATAAAGTACATAATTGTCGATATCGTCGTTCCCCTTGACTGTAGGGTACACAGCATTAATGACAGGTGATATATAAACTTATGCACCACTTGTATGTCGTTTGCTTTTTATTCGGCGGTTTGGACGAAGATTGGGATGGATTGAATGCAATTTTTGATTGTGCGCGAATCTTTGTATGGTAATTGAGAAATGAGTGGTTAGGTCATATTTATTGATTGAGACGATTGTTATTATATTTGATGCGAGTGTATTTTTTTTTCAATCATCTAATGGACTTTGGTTGGACGTTATATTTGTTCAAGGTTTTGTAGGGAATTTGTTTGGACGCAATATTCTGTATTTAATTATGATGTTAGTATCAATATATTAAATATAATAATCGAGTGATTTTGTTGTTTGTACCGTTTACGGAAAGTGTATATGGTACTGACTAATTTATTTATCTAATTTTGAAATATTTCTTTTAATTCAATGTTGTTTATCAAAGAGTATGGAACAAGTTTATTTGTATTTAAATTTGAAGCTCGTTTGCCGTTAAACAGCGATACACAATGAGAAGAAAACAAAGCTTTCTGTTTGTTTCTAAATATTCGATTTGGGATTAGAAAGTCTACAGCAAAGGAAAATTGGCAAAATTAGTGTTCACAACAATTGATGACAAAAGTAATAAACTTGAATTGTCAACAAAAAATAAACCACCGAAGAATTGCAAATAATTGCAAACTATTTCGATGTTTTGCGATACTTAAAGTTATATACATATATAACGTAATAAAGTAATCATATAGTTGAGCAGTGAAGTTGAAAATTTGCAACTTAAAAAGTCAAAGTAACTTAAGCGCATTATTCCAGCTAGGCGGCGACCTCGTTGTTCCGTTTATGTCATTTCTACTTAAGAATTTATTACGAAGAATTTTTCCGTCTCGTTGTTCAAACTTCTAGCCTTCAAGTAGTACATCCCGAGATCCTGGGTTCAAACCCTGTGTCGGGATTAGAAAATAATTTTTGGTTTTTCGGTCGAAAAATTCTCAGTAGTAGCCCGGAGTGTCGAAGTTGGAAGTGTGTACACGCGTCTCGGAAAGCTCGTAAAGCCGTTTCTCCTGCGCCTGAACTCTTTCCGATCGTGTCGGATTTGCCATCCCATCGGATTTGTGTTTGTGAGGGAACAGAGTGCAACTGTTTGCGCACACACTTGTGCACTATAATATATTCTGCGCATTTAGCCAATTTGCATTCGAGATCTCGCCGCCGTAGTCGAAATCTGTCATAAGGACGTCACGAAGAAGAGTTTTAAAACACAAGTCTTATAACGATATAAAAGTCTTTGTCGCAAATTTTAATATTCTACTGATGTTAAGTTTTATTTTCGAATAAGTATATACTCGTATTCTTTTCTTTATTATATATAGTTAAATAGTTATGTGCTACGTAAATGCATATCATACATCATACATGCTATGCGTATGAGTTTTTCTTGGACTATGGTTTCGCTTGGACTTTGCATCGTAACAATTATAGTTTTACTATCTACACTTTGGGTAGATAAGAAGAAAAATGTATTTTGGATAGTATAGTGGAAAGAGTTACTGAGACGGATTTCAAGTCAATCGGGCGGATAGTTTAGGAGATCTCGTGATGAGTTTTATTTCGTTTATATGTATTTATTTCTACTATCTTAGTTCTTTTGGTTGGGCTTTGTGCAATCTCGTCTGCTTATGTACCATACAAAAATCAATGTTTCTATCACGAAACTGTTCGTATTGCCTTGTTTTGGTATGAATGTAGAGTGACCCAGTGTAACTAAACCCAGTGCATATACGACTTTATATATCTTAGTTCCCAAGGTTGGCGCCGCATTGGCGGCTTGAACGATTTATATTTCTTACATTTTCTATTGGTAGTGATGACCACTTATCGGCAGGTGGCCTATTAGCGAGTCTGCCTTTCTATAAATAAATAAATAAACATAATTAAAGTTTTATTTACAACATGTTTTTGTGTTTTTTTTTAATTAAAATGTATCGCTTGTTTTAGGAAACTGGCATCATAACATGTCAAATAAACAATATGAAGAAATCCATCACGTATACAGCAAAGAAATGTGAATCGAAAATGCTTCCACGTGTCGGCGACAAAGTAACCTTCGACATTTATCAGGTAAGTTTTTTTTTTGTATAAAAATGTTTAACTAACAAAGCACAGCTCCGTAGATATGAGGATATATTTACGGAGTTTTATAGGATGTTATCTATTTCTATACAATGGAAATCCGATATTTATTTTCGTATTTCGAACGAACTGTCCCTGATATCTCGTATTTTTCTTAAATTGAAAGATATATAAATAGTTCTTTCTATAAAATGCTTTCAACGGATATTTGCACATTTATAAGATAATCTATTTTTTTTAATACTAATAAACGTATTACACTATTAATGTAATATAATATTATAATGCTTGTGCTTAATTTGTGCTTATAATTCATCTCGTGCTTGAAGGTGAAGGAAAACATCGTGATGATGATGAAACCTTCATGGTTCTAATTTCATTGAATTTTTGCCACATGTGTATTCTACCAACCCGCATTGGAGCAGCGTGTTGGAATAAGCTCCAAATCTTCTCCTCTAAAGGGAGAGGAATCCTTAGCCCAGCAGTGGGTCATTAACAGGCTGTTACTAATTAAATAAATTAGTGTGAATCAAATAATTTCTAATGATTAATTGTATTATTATTATTTTTTAAATTTCACAGGTTAAAAGGACAAAGGAGTTAATTGCGATGTCCATTCAGATACAGCACAGCCTCACGAACGGAAATTCAAACGGTGGCAACAACATGCGTCCAATAATGCAGGGATTCATAGCTGCGCTGAAGGACGGTTTTGGTTTCATCGAAACAGCGGACCACACCAAGGAGGTGTTCTTTCATTTCAGGTGAATTAAAACAGGCAATATACATGAAAAAAAAAAAAAAAAACTCTGGTCGTTAAATATGTACTCTATGGGCTTTTGATGTGAAATTATACCTATTATATATATTTATATTGTGTTGAAGCGATGCGAATAACGATCCCATAGTATATTTTAAAACTTAGTGTTATTTATGTGTACATTAATCTTTGTAACCGATAAGCGTCATCGCTTTCTTGTTTGTTGTGCTTCGAATGTTCATTAATTTTATTTGCATTGCGGTTTTTTTTTTTTTTTAATTTATTTAATTACTGAATTTTCATTTGGATATCGGTGCAAAGCGAAATGCATGGCTGTTTATTTTAGATATAGTTTTCGTTTTTTTGCTTTTTTTGTTTGTTTTTTTTTTTTTTTATATCGCGTGCCATGCGAATGATACGTGTGTTCTATTTCAAAGGACAAACGTAACGGTTAAAATCGATTTAAGAACTTAAATAACATGATCGGTGTTATGAGAAAACAACGTCAATCCACTCGTAATTGTTTGATTAGCTCACTTGGAAAATTGCTCAACGTTATTGATTACTGTATTTCCAATAGATATTACGTACGGTATTTTTTTTTTTTTGTGTTGGTTTCAAAACGATTGATTGATTGATTGATTGATTGATTGATTGAACAACGTACTTACAACCTTATATATATATGATTGAATGCAACAAGTATGGGATATAAAAGGAACGTAAGCGATTATTTCGTGTATATGTAAATATCGTCTACTTAGTTTGATAGTTAAATTAATTTTTAGCGCTGAGCGGATGATTTATATTGCATGAAATGCTGTTAACAGTAATATTACGTTTAATTTCTCTTTTAAATTATAAATTCAATTGATCTACATTTTATTATAAAAATATGAATAGTTTATTATATTCATTTTACTTGTATAGGCAATAATTTCATTTCATATAAAATAGATGATAAATTATAATATAAATGCTTATATCAAATAGGACATTACATATTTATGTTATATTTCTAAACTGCTCTGTCTTCGGCTGTAAAGTCTATATTAGTTGATCTACGAAATTATCTTAATATGAGATATATTGAAGTTTAAATGATTTTTTATTATAAAAATTAAATGAAATTAAAAGAAACGTTTAAATTAATCCAGGATAAACAGGAACATCAGTTGATAAGTTAATACTAACCCTCAAATACCATAAATGGAATATCGTTTCAGTAATTTGGAAGGCAGTCCCGACGGATTGGAGTTGGGTACAGAAGTGGAGTACAGTCTCGGTCGTCTGAACGGGTCCGGGGGTGGGTGTGCAAGTGCTGAATTCGTACGAGTACTGCCAAGGGGATCAGTTACCATCGCGAAACCATTAGACCCAACACTTAACGGAACGGTCACACGTACACTGCGAGCTTTGAATCCCGATCAGGCGAAATATTCAGGTAATCGTATATTATTTATTATTTCAATACTCTAGGAATACTTAGATAATCTGTGCCACAGAAGTAATGGTAATGTCTGGTCCGGCGGCACCGCAAGAAGCACTTGATTTCTACTGAATTATGTTTTGAGTTTTTCCCTCGTTTCATTTTTTTTTTTTTTTTATAGAATAGGAAGGAGGACGAGCATATGGGCCACCTGATGGTAAGTGGTCACCAAACGCCCTTAGACATTGGCATTGTAAGAAATGTCAACCATCGCTTATAGCCAATGCGCAACCAACCTTGGGAACTAAGATTTTATGTCCCTTGTGCCTGTAATTACACTGGCTCACTCACCCTTCAAACCGGAACACAACAATATCAAGTATTGCTGTTTTGCGGTAGAATATCTGATGAGTGGGTGGTACCTACCCAGACGAGCTTGCACAAAGCCCTACCACCAGTACATACGGTATATACGTATATACGTATAGAATATGAATAATATGACTGCCTCGTTGGTTTAGTTGCTTGATATTAGGCCGCACACCCGGAGGTCCTGGGTTAAATTCCCAGGTCGGGTCAATGAAAAGTTATTGGGTTTTTCTGTTAGAAAATTCTCAGTAGCAGTCCGGAGTCTGGAAGTTGGAAGTGTGGACACTCCCGTGTCTCGGAAAGCACGTAAAGCCGTTGGTCCTGCGCTTGAATTCTTTCCGGTCGTGTTCCGGATTGTCGTCCCATCGGATTATGGGAGTTAGGGAATAGAGAGTGCACCTGTGTTTGAGCACACACTTGTGCACTATAATATCTCCTGCGCACTTGGCTAATCTCTCTTGAGATTGGCCGCCGTGGTCGAAATCGGTCTGGAGGACATTATTATTATTAAACGTGAATCCTTATCGCGTGTTCAAAGTGCGACGAGCACAACTAAGATGTCACTTACCAATTTTGTGTTTATTAATCATCTCTTGCTCCGAATTGAAAGAAAATATTGTGAGGTAACTCAAATGGTATAAAGCAAGGTCAAATAAATATAACCATTTTTCCCTTTAGAATAGAGAATATATTTACTTGGCGGTTTCGGGTTTTTATTGTATATAATGTAACTTATTTTATTTCCATTAGGTCTCATTCAAATGGAGGGAGGGTCAACCTACGAGTTTGGAATCATGGGTCTCGCATGCAAACGTGAAATCCTCCAAGTGGGCGACCCTGTTACCTTTCAAGCAGACGTCGAAGGCAGAGCTACCAACATTATACCTATTAGGAAGAAGAGACGCGCCGTTGTTGATGCTATAAAAGGTAATATCCGCTTGATTGTGTAGCTTACTTGTACCGCTGCAGATCATGAGGTATCGGCTGCCAGGTCTGTCCAAAGGTTAGATTGTATTAGGTTTCTTAGGCTGACAAGAAAATCGCAGTATCAAGCGTGAATTAGGAAGTTGCCAGTGCGACATTGTCTTTCGAGTTTTGTGGGATTGTCGTCCCAGCATACTATGATAGGCTATAATGAATTTTAGGATATGACTGTCTTACTAACTATACATAAAAGGCTTTGTGCACTCACTTAACACTTACTTTAACGCCAAACAGGAATACACGAAGTATTCCGGTTTTAACTATGAGTGACTCAGTATAACTAAAGACACAAGGTATATAACATCATAGTTCCTATGGTTGGTGGCGCAATGTCGATGTAAGGAATTGTTAATATTTCTTACGCGCCAATGTCTATTAGCGGTGGTGGCCACTTACCATCAGGTCGCCCATTTTCAAGTCGTAAAATGTATACAATAAATGTAATTAATATATTTAACTCATATACATTCCCTTTTTTTTTTAATTTTCGATGCTATGTATCTAAATTTTTACCGAATATATCGTTTTATTACGCTTTGTTTTACGCAGTTAAATTGTGATAGACATTGAGTTCCCTCCCACAAACACTCTGTATTGCTGCCTTCCTGCTTGAAGTCGGTCTGTGTAATTACAGGCAGATGAGATATAATGGACATAGTGGCCATTACAATAACAATACACATACAATACAATAGCAGTTATAACAATGGAATATTCACCAATCAGAATGGTCAAAAGGTGTCGTGATTGATTGAGTGATTGGTTGTCCATAATCCGTCCGCGCACTTGATTGGCTATGATAATCGCACTGATCAAACACAAACGATTATATGTCTTACTGTTGTATTTACTAAGAACGGCAATACGGCTTAAAGTACTATAGTAAATATGTTCGTTTAAGTTTATTTCTTAATCGTGCCAATTGGGAGATGGATCGGGACCGTGTAGGCCAGCTGTACTCAATCTGCGGTCCGCCGGCCGCAATTTTGTGGTCGGCCCACTTTATTTTCAACTATTTTAAATTTCGATTTTTTTTATCTCCTAAATATTTTGAATAAAATAACTGATTATGGCCCCGGATATTACAAAGTGTATCTGTATCTATAACGTAAAAAAAACGATTACATTTTTTTTTTAAATAATAACGAACCCTAATATATTTTGTTCGCGGCCCGATACTATGACTATCACATTCTTGTGTTATAAAAAGTTTGATATCGCTGGTGTAGTCTATCGAGGAAGGAATAGCGATAAACAAACCTTAGATTTACATATTCGATTTGATTTGTTAATAGCTTTGCTTTTGCACGACAAACAGTCGAACGATACTTTTACCATCGAACGGCCAGGCCAACGCGACCAAAGCGACACAGGTACACATTGAAAATTCCACGCCTACGTACGAAGCGCTTTGAATCCACATTCATCAATCGCACTGCGAAACTATGGAATGCTTTGCCTGAGTCCGTATTTCCTGATAGGTACAATGTTGGTGGTCTTCAAATCCAGAGTGAACAGGTTTCTTATAGGCAAGCGTGCTACATCCTAGACCGTGTCGATGCTTAACATCATGCAAGTCAACGGTCAAACGCTGGCTGATTAATAGTAAAAAAAACGACTTGAATATATCTTTGTTTATACTACAAGACTATTTCATTTAAAGTACCTACAACATGGTACCGACCAAGTGTAAAATGCTATATTTTTTTTCTCACGAATCCTTAATGACCAACATGATTATCCAACATTTCGACGAATATATAACATTTCACTAGAATGCCAAAGTTGTTAATTTGTCTTTCCTTCTCCTGTGATGAGAATTGTCTGTACATGATGCACCTTGATGACACGCGGACAAAAATAGACCCAAAGTATAAACGTCGTATCCGTCGTACATTCAAATGACACGAAATTCACCCGAAAATACTCGATGAGTTTATATTGAATTCGTTTGTAGATATGTATTTTAAAAATTGAGATATTGATTTTGAAAATGTTTAGCGAGTGATTATTTCAACATGGCAGTGTCTTCTTTTTTCGAATGTCAAAATAATAATAATATTCTGGGACATTTTTCACACACGGCCGTCTGATCTCAATTTAAGCTTGTACAAAGCTTGTGCTATGGAAACCAGACAACTGATGTACTACATATCCTACTTTTCTTTTCTAAATACATACTTATATAGTTAATTACTCCCAGACATGTTCATGCATACAAATGTCTGTCCTGGGTGTGAATCGAACCCACAACCTTCGGCGTGAAAAGGCAAGTATGTACCAACCACGCCAACCGGCTCGTCGTTCTATATATTTCTATAATAATGATAGAAAGAGCCGCTAAATAACGTTCATAATAACTCATAAGATTTGCACTTAGGATTATATGAATGGTCGAGGTTAGTTAGGCGTAGTAGAATGGTTTGTAAATCGCGTTACCGCTTGAAACTTAGTTAACTGTAATATATATACATACATACGGTATATAGTAGGTAGCTATATAATATTATTTGCATATAATGCTTCGAATCGATAATTTAAAACGACATATCATATGCGACCTCGTCCAAGTTCATACGTGATTAGAATTTAATCAATAATAATGTTGAGCGTATAATTATTATCTCGATAAAATTAATGATTAATCAAATAACGATGTCAGTTTAACATGACAGTTTTTCAAAGAAAATATGTTAGTATACGATGCAATAAGACTTGGAATTGGAATAATGATAATAAATAATATCCTGGGACGTTATTCACACACGGCCTTCTGATCTCAAACTAAGCAGAGCTTGTGCTATGGAAACCAGACAACTGACATACTACATATACTACTTTTCTTTTGTAAAAACATACTTATATAGATAATTACACCCAGATTCAAGACAAACAGACATGTTCATGTACACAAATTTCTGTCCTGGGTGGGAATCGAACCCACAACCTTCGGCGTGAAGGGCAAGTATCTACAAACCACGCCAACCGGCCCATCAAGATTAGAAGACAATTAAATATGTAGGCCTTTACATAATAGTAAATAATATATAGTAATTTTATAATTAACACAATAACTCTAGTCTCAATGTGTGCCTTGGATTAACTTTTAAAATACATAACGTTATTTGATGAAATTGTGTATAGAAATATCTTGAACCCTGATGCAAGGACTTGTTGGACTTGGAATGGCTTGAAATTTTTTTTTAAAAGGGAAGTAAATAACATACGGACGTGAAAATAACTTAAATAAAATCCATGAGTTCTCGTTTCCTTACTGCATACTTATAATATGAATAAGAAAATAAATATAATATTACTAGTAACCAAGTTGCCGTCTTCGCCCGCGTGCGAAAAGGTGGGGAGGTGTTAGGTTAGCCTGTATCTTGTTCTGTACTTCGGACGAAGTGTTTTTATTTTTATAGAATAGGAAGGTGGACGAGCATATGGGCAACCTGATGGTAAGTGGTCACCAAACGCCCTTAGACATTGGCATTCTAAGAAATGTCAACCATCGCTTATAGCCAATGCGCCACCAACCTTGGGAACTAAGATTTTATGTCCCTTGTGCCTGTAATTACACTGGCTCACTCACCCTTCAAACCGGAACACAACAATATCAAGTATTGCTGTTTTGCGGTAGAATATCTGATGAGTGGGTGGTACCTACCCAGACGAGCTTGCACAAAGCCCTACCACCAGTCCAGTGTACGTAAAATTCAATGACGATCGGCTTAGTACTTAGGAAGTGAAAGCGTTACAAACAAACTTACTGTCGCATTTATAATATTAGTAAGGATATAATATAATTATCATTAAAATATAATAATTATTATGTTTTAAGGTTAAATATATTAAGAATAATTCCGACAATTACAGGTGGATTTGGTTTCCTATCAATAGAGGGCGAAGATAACCGGCGGCTGTTCTTCCATATGTCCGAGGTGCGCGGCAACCCGTCAGATCTGCAGTCTGGTGACTCGGTCGAGTTTGTCATGTTAACGAATCCCAGGAACGGAAAGTCGTCAGCTTGTAATGTTGTTAAAATTGGGTAAGATATTTGTCACAGATTATTTATTTTTCTATGAAATCTCATGATATTTAAAATAAATAATTTAGTATGTCGTGAACATCGCGTTGTTTATATTAGAATAATTAAACATTGCCTGTTAAAACAATAAAAAAGAAAAACTTGTTTTTTTAAATTATACGTTACGAAAGGTATCACAGTAATTATATAATGTAATTATATATTGTGAGAGAATTGTCGATAAAAAGTTGATACATAGTTCAAATCAAGTCAATAATTTTCTTAGCCAAGGACTATTGTCATTAGTATGTCACGGGCAAATGTTGGTACAAATTACCTAAATTTACGAAACGATTTGCTAAGATTTGGAATATACTCCCGACCTCCGTTTTCCCCACGACCTACAATACGGGTACCTTCAAGTCTAGAGTGAATAGGCATCTTCTAGGTAAGCGCGCTCCATCTTAGACTGTATCATCACTTTCCATCAGGTGTGATAATAGTCAAGCGCTAGCTTATATATTAAAAAAAAAAAAATAATGAATTCGTTCACAATTCGCATGATTTATTTGATAATATTATATATTTTCTTGTAAACCATGCAATGTCAACAGCAGCAAGCCGATAACGAAAGCCCGGAGCGAGCGACCCGAGCGACTACTGGCGAGACTGCGTACTGTCTCGCTCGAAGATTCGGCCGCGCCTCGTGTTGTGGTGGCGAGAGCGCCGCGAGGACCAGACGGAAGTCGTGGGTTCAGACCTCGACGACCGCTGGCTGGTGAGATTATAATTTTCTATTATCTGTGCCCTACATTTTTATCCACGCTTTCATACACTTTTTGATTACTTGTCTGCACTTGTCAGTTCGATTCTCCTTTATGTTTCCCGTTTTCACAACTAAAACTGCGAACCAATGTTCGTATCCAGATCATCGGTATTTGTAGAATATCAAATGACCAAATAATTTATCCCTCAGATTACACTTTGAATTTAGAATTGTTTGTCTCCCCCGCGATTCAGATTTACCAATCTCTTCTTGTCTTCTATCAAATGCCAAATCAATGATTACAACAAGAGATAAATGAGTGTTTTGTGTTATGAGCACCCGCTAAACAGCGTTTATATGTGAGGCCGTTATTCAATACTTTAGTAGATTTATTTTGTTAAAACAATACAATGTTTTAATCGACACAAACACAAGTTAAGTTACATAAATACAATGTTCCGATGACAGAGGGAGTAAAGATAATCAAACCCTAGATTTTACATATTCCGTGGGATTTAGCCGAGATGGCCTAGTGGTTAGAACGCGTGAATCTTAACCGATGATCGTGGGTTCAAACCCGGGCAAGTGCCACTGAATTTTCACGTGCTTAATTTGTGTTTATAATTCATCACGTGCTTGACGGTGAAGGAAAACATCGTAAGGAAACCTGCATTTGTCTAATTTCATTGAAATTATGCCACATGTGTATTCTGCGAACCCGCATTGGAACAGCGTGGTGGAATAAGGTTCAAGCCTTCTCCTCAAAAGGGAGAGGAAATCTTAGCCCAGCAGTGGGACATTAACAGGCTGTTAGTGTGTAGTGTTATGCGGTTTCCAGTGTATCTAATTAGAGTTTTTTTTTTACTTGGTCGATAGCGTTAAAGTAAACTGCGATTTGTATGGAATTTCAATTATTGTCACCAGAGGGCGCTGTGTTTATTCCATAAAAATCGCAGTTAACGTTGACGATATCGAATAAATAAAACACTCGCACTAGACACGCTGTTCGCTTTTCATTTAAAACCATGTCACAAGTAATGAGTGACAATTTAATCGACGTAATGTTGAAAGTCACAGATAAATAATACGAAGTCTAATTAAGAATGTTAAATTCCTAACCGATATGAGCTCAGTCACCAAGTTTACAGTATAATAGGTGTTAGTATATAGTATATAGTATGGGGTTGGTGGAATACACATGTGGCAGAATTTCAGTGAAATTAGACACATGCAGGTTTCCTCACGATGTTTTCCTTCACCGTAAAGCACGAGATGAATTATAATCACAAATTAAGCACGTGAAAATTCAGTGGTGCTTGCCCGGGTTTTAACCCACGATCATCGGTTAAGATTCACGCGTTCTTACCACTGGGCCATCTAACTTATCATAATTCTTAATATTGAATTATTCTACTAAATCAAATTAAATATAGTTCTAAAATGTAGATATCACCTTATAAAGCTTTTATTGAGGTTCAAATCGCAGGGAGCATTTGGAGATGTTTTACTATAATCATGTTTTTTATCAATTAAATCGAATTATCACATCTCGGGATACTCATTCTATCATTCATCTTCATCACAATTATACGCTATCGTTATCAAAAGTCTGTCTTTACTTTTTCAATTCACCCTTGTGGAGCAATTTTATGGACGATAAATAACTTGAAGATCACACATTATACTATTTACATAATCAGTTATTATGGATGGGAATTAAGGATTTCCAATTACATTATATTATCACTTGTCGACGTTAATTCCGACTTTGGCCACGAGCCAAAATATCCTTGTCGCGCTTTTGTATAGTTATATGTTTCTTCATCTTTACTCCATTGGAATAGGTTATGTGAGTAATTTGTTTAAAAAAAAAATTGTATAGTAAATCGTTCACTAAAACAATATCATATTAAAATATTTATAACAAATATCAATTATTAACGGTAACATTAAACATGAAGCTTTCGCACTAATGATACAAAAAAATTTCAATTTCAGAACAATTGGCCGAGTGAGAATAGAAGATATATCAGCGAGGCCTGAACAGTTACATTACTGCTACGTAGGTAAACATCCTAGGTTTGATTTTCAAATTATCAAAGGAACGGTAAACTATATCAACTACGGCACCCTCCATTATAGAAGACTTAAAAGTTTAAAAATAAAACGCAACTCCAATTACGTATAACGTTTTTTGTAATCTATTTTGTAATACTAGCTGGACGTTGTCGTTTGACAGTTCGTTTGTTTGTTGAAATTATTTCGGTGTTCGGTAAAGTACGGTGATGTTGTTTTGTATGCAATATATTGAAACGTAGTAGAATTTAAACAGAGAGTGCCTTTTCGTTGTATAGTTTACCCGAACGTCATTTGTATTCACGAGAGACTGATCCTTTCTTTAGCAGCATTTAGGGAATTTTCGTTATTTTTACTAATATAATTTAGGTGAAAAAAAATAAAATATATTAAAATAAAATCAGCTGTTCATCAAACGAATCAATACATCACCGATTATAGTTTGTAAATGAGCGAGGAACATATCAAAATGAACTAATATTTGTTTTGCTTTTTAATGTATACGTTTACATGAGGTTCTTTTTCGCATAGACACGTTGTTCAAAATTCCGTTCCGTGTTCCGAGTATTTAGTACCCAATGATCGATGTCGGGTGACGCATAACATTTGCAGTTTTTTGTAGTTTTTTGTAGACACGGGACTTCCGTGATGTCCCTAAACCCGTCGAAATATCAAGAACGAACTTTAAATACATAGCGATTGTTGATTTATGACGAATCGATTTAATTCCAAGATTGATCGATAAATTTTCTCTCTTTTTTTTAAATTTTATTTAATGGTTATTTGAAAGGCCAATCGCGATTGGTTCAATTTACAAAGTTGTATTACGTTTTGCACGTGTAACGTAGACACTTGCGTTGTTCGAATAAAACAGCGTTTTAAGTATTCGCTATATACAAGTTTAGTTGACGTTAAGTTTTTTTTTTCAATTGAAGGTTAAGGGGGAATAAAGATCAGCTAAATCATAAAAAAAAACATGTCTTATTTTTAAACATATTTTATAACTATGTAAGTTCGTGACAAACCAAAGAACATGGTTATCGTAACATCGATTTTACGTGTATATCGATTTATCATTTTACCGATACTGTATCATCATAAGATAGTTTACGTAAAAACGAACTAGATGGCATTCCTATCTCAAGTTAGTATAAATTCACTTGACTTGACTCTGGTCATTCTTCCCCGTTACCCATTCAGTTTATATAAATTATCGTTGTAGGAACGTAAATTGTCTCTTCCAAACTGGTAACTCGGTATTATAATAGATTTTAGGTCAAAATACCGCACCTTTAGATATACACATATATTTGTGCTGAAGAAAGGACGAGGAATAAATTTCTCTCTATGGTAACGTGACATTTCAGCTTCGATATTAGCATTCTTTAAAACTCTTTAATTCTTTACATTAAACGCATTGCTAAATTATAATGCGTTTATAGCTTTATTAAGCTATTCAAATTATGGATATAATCTGTGTCCTTGGCTTATATTAAAAATTATTAAAAAAAAAATGTATGTTGTAGATATTAATTTATTGAAATAATCTTAGTTACGTCACATTCTAAAGGTGCGATATATTTATTTTTTTAAACAAGATAAAATATTTTCAGAGTCAACCCCTATAGACACCATGTCCAATTTCTATCATTCAAAGTTTACCTACCAATATGAAGTACCGCTAGTTTATGATACAAAACTAATTGCATATCGTAAAGAACGAATTCGTAGACAAGACTGGATATGGATATATAAAAATTTAAAATAACCAAATTTGGACTTGAATTTATGTGAAAAATACAACATCACAACCTTTAAAAGTATCGTAGAAGTACCTCGTTTATTCTTTAAAATGAGCTTATTTATTTTTGATATACACAATTTAAATTTTTTTACTCTCATTACTACTGATATTGATCAAATTTTCAAAAAAACAATTTATACTAGTTTTTTTTATTGATTATTAAATAAATAACAAAAAAAAAAAATTGTGATAAATTAAATGGCGTAAAATTATAGTTTCGTTAATATTTGATTTCGTTATATTTAATTATTGTAGTGTGTATGTTCTTACGTTTAGAAATTGATAGACGTAACTCTGGAATTATAATTATAAACGAATTTGTGTTAGTGAGAAATATGATTTTAAATAACACAAGATCAACTAGACATTGCCAAAACAAAGTATTTTCAAATATTAAACATACGACGTTTTGTTTAATGACTCCGTTTATAAAACACTTAAATGATAATTTATTTTTTATAAAAAAAATGTTATATAAAATTTCGAATGTATTATATTTTTCGTGTACAAACTTATCCTTATTACCTCCAACAAAAACGCGTTAATTATAAACCTTATAGACTCGAATAGATCTCTATCGGAATAAACTGTGATTTTGGATAATTCATGTGCAATAAAAAAAAAAAAAACAAAAGTATTGAAGTTTTATAAGCTCCTAGGGCGTAGAAATTAGTTTTATCCCAGTTAGATATAAAAATCGACACCACTGTTGGGACCGTGCATACATACTCAGTATATAAGAATACATAACGGGGATTCTGCGTTTATGTATACCGATAGTAGAAAAAATAAATTAATTTTGAACAATTTGCTACAAATATTTCTCCCGCCGTATTTACATTTATAAAGTTGAGTGGAACTCTTAATCATACTTGAGCCGTTGACGTTTTACATCAACAAACGTAACTAAACCTCGTAGTAATAATTATTACTTTGTTATAGTCAACACCGACTTTAAGGTCATGAAAAAGAGATCATGCAGTTTTGCACAAATGAATTTGTATCGGATAATGTTTTTGCTGTCGGTACATAACGTAGCTGTGTGTGTGTCACACTTAACTCTAATGCCGGCGAATATAAACTGCACGTGATATGCGTCCCCGATCGACCCTGAGATTGTAACGAACAAAATTTTTATACATAGCTAATAAAAATAATAATCGGAATAGAGCATTTAAATTATGCTAAGTACTGGAATGGAACCAAAGACTGACAAAAATATTTATTGCAATAACACTATTGGTATTAGATTATTTTAATAAGAAATATTTTGTAAACTCATGTGTTCTATGTGGAGTCATTTCGAGGGAAAAACGTCGTAACTGTTTAATTTAAGTGATAACTATATTTAAAAAAATATATAAAAATAAACTATGACGATTGAAAGTGCAGCAATAATCTTGTTTCGATCGCGGGTGATATTGATTGTTTCGTATAGTGGTTAGGATGTTTTTCCAAAAAGAACTTCCTCGAGACGTCATCGATTTAAAAAAATAAATAAATAACTTTTTAAATCTATGCAACGATGATGAGTGATTTGTAAAAATAAAATTGGTTTAATTTTTTTTGCTTTTTCTAATGATTGTACTTTTTTCTTTTTTTTTGTTTTGTTTTTTCTCTCTTGTATTGTAAAAATCAGACTGATGTTAATAAGAGCAATATGAATTGTGTTCATATATGCATTCACAGATTAATTAGATGTAGTTGTACCTAGAAGTGGGAAATTAATTGAACAGAATATTGTATCTGCTCTTTAGACGCTACATTAATAAATTGAATGATTGGTTTGTCCGAAAAGGAAAATGTCGCGATATAGCATTAGATTAAGTTTCGACTTATTGTTAAATTTTTAAGGTCCACTCTTTCAATGTCTTTTAATTGTATTGTATATATATACAAAAAAGCTTTATAATCGAATAATTAATTTATTAAACGTGTTCGAATGTCTAATTATGATTCTAACAAATTAAACACGATTCGATTGTAAAGTTAATTAAATATATAATAATATTAACATTTAATTAAATGTAAATAGAAATGGCAGATTTCGAATTATTCGCGACCGTTTCCGTTCGGATGTAAAATTGTATGATGATCTACGAAATTGTTTATGACTAATTCCAAAGAAGAATATATAGGAATTTTGAACAAACGTTATATGCTGTAAGCTTAAACCGCATACGATTATTTGCTTGTATCATATACGCCCATGTAACCGATATAATAATAGTGGAAATAAATGATATAATAATCAGGATATTGATGTTGTAGTGTTGAAAAAAAAAAAAAATGTCCCGGATCGTTTCGGGTATAGTTATTACTATATACTAGTCGTTAAATGACGCACGGTGGATGAACATCGCAAGTGTATGCCCTCGATACCTTATCGCTATACAATGAGATCTGAGCCAAGCCGTCGTCACACTGTACCAAGGCATCGATTAAGTATCTCGTAGCGCAGTGTGGTGCCGTCCTAAACTGTAGCTATATTGAAATTGGCTAACGATTTTTTTTTTTTTTTTTGTGAAATATGTATGTAATGCAGTGCCTAAAAGAACCTCGACTTGATATACCAAAATGTCTAAACTGATTTTTAGCCTTTCAGAATTACAAAACTTTGGAATTATTATAAGGGTTTATTTTATTTTAGTTTGTCGTTTAACGTAAGTTATTTATGCCAAATGTTAATATGTCGTGTATGTTTGAAGATAAAAAAAAATGTGATATGTACACGACTTCCGACTTATAGCCCTCGCAGACTACAGACTTTTGATCGGCCGACGATCGTTTTTTTTTTTTCTTTTGACACTGTCAGTCATTGGACTGAAATACAATGGACCACTTACAAAGAAAAAGAGAAACGATCAATAAAATCTATTTTTTTTTAATATTAACATTGAACACGTAAATTATAATATTGAATATTTATACAGAATAAAACACAAAAAGACATTCGTTCATGTTTTTTTTTATATTCTAATTGCCTTCCAAGGTGTATGCGTTCGTATTAACGGCGATCTGAAGTCGATCAGTGTATGCAGTATGCGAGTATGTAATCCAATTAGACTGAAATATCACTTACATAGTCTGCGGGGGTTCTTAGACTCATCTGTCGCCATTGAGGCATGCCTTCCTAGGGTTCAAATTAATCTTAAAATAATCGTGTCGTTCACGAATAAGTCGAAAGTGTATGTGTTATGACGGTCGGCCGACTGTTGCCATGCCAACTATATTTAGCTATACGATTCTTGCAATAAATTTCATTAAACATATACTAATAAACGATGTCATTATATCATAACGGGCTTTTAGTTATTTGTGCCAACGACAACACGCATTGAACTCATTTACTTTTATTTAAATTTGATACATGATATAAAACCAATTTTGGGTAAATAGTAAATTGATACGAGCATGCAATAAGGACTCTTTCTTCGCCTAAATAAACCGCTAGTCGTATTTGACGTCATTTTGTTATCCGTAAAGTATGTCTATCGAAGCGTTATCTAGTCATTTCATAAGAAATTTCTTATTTACGATATGAATTTATCAGAATTATAATAAAAATAATCTCGCACTGTACAAAGGAGACGCAGAAATCAATATGCAAAATACAATTGCGATAAGCTTTGTTTTATTATTTATTTTCATAAAATACAATTCTAAAAAAATTACTTACTCTCATAATGCATTAATATTACTTACAATAATATATTACTTTTCGTCGAAGCTCGATAAAATCACGACAAAATGGGTGAAGGAACTTTAGTTGTGATATTCCACATAGTATAAAAACAGTGCATGACTTCGTATTACAGACTAGAAATGTCCAAACAAGTCTGTTTTATCGTAATCGTATCGCTTACGTTTCAATCGATATTCACAATAAACAGTATCGATTCAAAAATATATTTTTAATTTTTTTTTTTTTTTTAATTTTTATGAAAGTTTTAAGAAGTCAAACAAAAAACAAGCAGATCGCGTTCTATAAACAATTTTTTCTAATATCTCTTGTACGAATAATTGTTGTCGCTGATGTTTATCATCTTTTGTTATGATTTTATGTGAATCTAATAATTATGAACAAATAAAACATTGCTATACTTTGTGATACGATTTAAGGAATACGATATATTGAGGGTCCGTTCACACAGACCGGCTCGGAGAGGAGAGCAGATTTTTATCACGTTGGAAACAGTGTTTTGAGTGATTGTAGTAAAGTTTATTTTTGCATTTGCACCTTTTTTGTCATTAAAAATGCCTGAACGCGCTTCGTGTGAAGTAATAAAAGGAGCCGACCGGCTCCGCTTGCGTGCTCTTTCTCGCTCGCACCCGCTTTCAGATCTCTTCCAGCCGGTCGATGTGAAATAGTTGGCGGCTCCGCTCCGGCCAATTCCAAGCGTATACGACCCGGTCTGTGTGAAAAGAAAAAAGCAGGCCGATGCTCTCCGAGCCGGTCTGTGTGAACGGACCCTGAAGCGTATCGCTTAGCCAAAAAAAAAATCGATATATCGTATAGTGCTCTATCGATATGTCGATATATCACATCGATTCGGGCATCCCTATTACAAAACTATGACATACATGGGACAAGATTATTTGTATATCTAATAAAAGGTATTAATTAACTATTTGACAGGTAAGTTGTTTTAATCTATTTGTTTTTTTTTTTCTGCATGCCTTTTTTACGAGCTATGCGGTGTTGCCATCTGGTTATTCAACAAGAACTTCTCTTCTATATAGAACAATGATTCGAATTCCATAAAATATGAAAAAGATATAAATTGTTGTTTATTGAAATAAAACACGTTTTAATAAAATTATTATTTATGCTAAATAAAAAACATAGTATATTCTTATTCTATAGAGTCATTTAATTGCTCTCACTAGCATTGTAATTTTTATATTATTTATTTATATCCTATAAAGTACAAATTATTAATTGTACCAAGAATAATTCAGTAAGTATCATCAGTGGTACAGTACTGCTATTCTGTATGAACAATTCATTACTCATCCGCGAACTGTTGTCAAGCGACTTATGGTGATATACTATTTTGATGAGTGTCTTCTTTTTTTATGGAATAGGAAGGTGGACGAGCATATGGGCCACCTGATGGTAAGTGGTCACCAACGCCCATAGACATTGGTAAGAAATGTTACCATCGCTTACATCACCAATGCGCCACCAACATTGGGAACTAAGATGTTATGTCTCTTGTGCTTGTAATTACACTGGCGCACTCATCCTTCAAACCGGAACACAATACCAAGTACTGCTGTCTAGCGATAGAATATCTGATGAGTGGGTGGTACCTACCCAGACAAGCTTGCACTAAGCTCTACCACCAGTAATATACAAATTCTTGGAATGTTATAATTAATAGCCTGCTGCTAACAGTTCTATCGAGCTGTTTTATTTTACACGCGAACTGTTTGGCTAGTAGCCTTGTTTTGGTACAGACATATGGTCGCAAATAGATATATATACATATGTACATGATATTTTACAAACTGTAAGATAAGTGTTCTCATATAACGAAACTTTATATTACAATATATACAACTTTATAAGACAAATTAAGACACAAATGATAGATTTTTTTTTATGAAACATAATGCATTCTATATAAACATTATTTCGTAGTTTATAACGTAATTTATTTAATGTTATATATTTGTAATCTGAGCCGTGAAAAACCACAACTTATTCTAGAAACGTTGACTGAACGATAACAGTTTATTTACAGATGAGGAAACATTGAAGAAACTGTACCAGCTGTTCACGAACCGACAGATATAACAATTTATGTAAAATATTTCAAAACATGAACTAGCTTTAGAACTTTCATACATTATTAGAATTACATAGATTTGTCACACGGTTTCACCTTCTTCAAATATGAATTATAAATGTTGTGTACTGTTGAGTATAATTAAATGGACTGTAAATGTAAATATTCGTAAGTATTGTTCTTGAATCTAACAAAAAACAGATTCGTTTGTTAAAACGTACAAACAATGAGTACACTCAATATAATTCATTATTTAGATAATATCGCAAGAATAATAATTAGCTTGCAAGTCTTAAAAAATTGAAAATTTGTCGAAATTTTAAGTGTTATGAATTAATCGATCATTAGATATGATATTTCGTTATTTACATGTTCGTCATTATCAAATATATTGTCAGTTATCAGATTATTTTAAGTCAACAGAAAATAATAATATTGAGAACTGAGTTTTCTGCTTTGTCCGTAATTTTTTTAAAAATCATCATCTACACGGGCGATGGTATGATTGCGTTTTGCCATTTTGTTTTTGTTATTGCTGGTGACAGAAAAATTTGAAATGGGTGGAACTAAACCTTGTTTTTATAATACAGCTTGTATTAAACGCGCTGATCATCTCAGTCACACCCCTTTTATTAACCAAAGAAATACACAATCTTAGCATATGACATTAGTGACATAAAATGTCAAGTCGAGAATTTTTTTACTAAATTGTTCTAAAAAAGGCTCACATACATTTTTTGTTATTTAGTTATCACAATTGTTTCTACAAAAAGATTAATTTCATTACTTTAAGTAAATGAAAATAAATTCCATAGGACTAATCTCATAAAGGTATTTCCTTCGCCAGGTTCCTGCGTAAAGATTGGTGATATAATTAGTTTTAGTACTTTAGCTAAAATCTGTTTTAAATATGGTGATGTATCTGCGGTTTGTATATGTTTGTTATATTTCTATGTATTAAGATGACAAAACTAAAAGATTTTTCATCTGGTTTTCGCGTGTGAAACTCTCACACAAGTATAAATAGCCAAAAATAAAACAAATAATTACTTTACTAAAAATTCCTTTTATACGTTATAGTTTGTATGTATACTCTTTTGACATATTTTCGCATCTAATTTTTGTTTTCCTGTAATGTATAATATAAAAAATATATATAATTTTTATGGCACGTATTTGTTTTAAAATTATGAAAAAAAAAATAGTATCGGCACATTAAAGTTATAAATCGCATACATTCATAATGATTTCGACTTTAGATGTACGTGTACGTTATGCTTGTACGTGTCAATGGCCAGACTACAAAAGAAAAGCATTACGCGAAATCAAAGCTAAAGCCACACCTCCGCGGCTGCTTATATGTGTTATATCCCTAACATTCAACAATAATATACCCTATTTATGATGTCATTAGCCTCTCTAAGCTTCTAGGTACGTAGTATTTGATCTCCATACTTTTCTTGTATCTGTGTGCAGTTTAAACCGTAAAACCGGCGTTTATGATCATAAGTATCCCATAAACGTAGAGCCTGTAAGAGATTCGACCCAGGGCTCGCCGTGTCTTGGACATCCTTCGCGCCGACGACTAAATAATCAGGACGAAGATATTTCATTCTTACTCCATCCTCCAGTAACATTCTTGTTCTATTTAACTGAGCTTCCGTAACTCGCGAATGATAAGGCCTTTCTCCGCGATAATCTCCTGTGAAGATAAGTAAGTATTATAAAATAAAAGTAAAACTTTACTTAAACTAGCGATGTGCATTGAGACGTAACAATTAAAAATTATAACGCCCTAGTTATATATTAAGTTAAGATGGTGTTTTTATAAACTGATTTCTCCATTGATATAAAATAGAGAGGAAAAAAAAACACTGTTGTTTAACTAAATCACCCCTAAACAATATTTACAGATAGCCGTTAATCGCTATATACTAATTAATGCGTGTATCAAAATGGCTGGCGACTTAAATGAAATTTCATTGATAATACCATAGGTACCAAATATTTAAACAAAGGCACTAAATGCTGGTAGTATTTTAAAGCTACATAAGTTGAACACTAACGGCCTTGCTTATAAGCGTTACTTAGCGGTTGTTCAGTTAAACATTGATTTCTCTCTATATGTCACTATTAATTTTACATTCGGAAGCAGGAGAAACAGCATTGTTCAACTAATTACCCGTTAAATAACTTTTATAAGAAGAAGAAGTAAGAAAGTAATTAAATACTTAATATTTAAATAATTAAATTGAATCTAGTTCAGCTACGAACGCAGGTTTGAAAATAATTCAAAATCCAAATTATCGATATCTATAATAAACAACGTTTCATTAGTGTTGAAATATCTTTGTTTCAATTCGAATTAAATGCATTATTGTATAGGTTTTTATATTAACAGGTGAGAATGAATGGTCTTCCTTTTTTTGGTATTTATTATAAAATAATCTGACGATCCGGTTGGCGTGGTTGGTAGATTGCCTTTCACGCCGAAGTTTGTGAGTTCGATTCCCACCCAGGACAGACATTTGTGTGCATCAACATGTCTGTTTGTCCTGAGTCTGGGTGTAATTATCTATATAAGTATGTATTTACAAAAAGAAAAGTAGTATATGTAGTACATCAGTTGTCTGGTTTCCATAGCACTAGCTTTGTACAAGCTTAATTTGGGATCATTGGGATGGCCGTGTGTGAAAAATGTCCCAAGATATATTTTATTATTATTATTATTATAATTTGTACAAGAAATTGTCAGATTTCGTCTAAAGTAATTGGTGTAATGTACTGCAAATGATACTAGTGAATATAAATAAAATTACCAATGAATGCAATTCCCAAAGAGCACCTATTATAGCCATAAGTGTGAGCTCCTTCCTTATTCCAGCCACGTCCTTCGTATACGCGACCGTCATTGCCGATAATAAAATTATATCTGAAAATATTCGATAACAATATTTGTTTACTATTTTAATGACTTGGTCAAAGTGAAATCATCTCATCTCATGTCGTATATACGTTTTGACACGTATATACGACTTACCGAGGAGACCAGGACCCCCTATTTTAATGAAAGTCGAGATGGCCCAGTGGTAAGAACGCGTGAATCTTAACCGATGAACGTGGGTTCAAACCCGGGCAAGCACCTCTGAATTTACATGTGCTTAATTTCTGTTTATAATTCATCTCGTGCTTTTCGGTGAAGGAAAACATCGTGAGGAAACCTGCATGTGTCTAATTTCATCGAAATTCTGCCACATGTGTATTCTACCAACCCGCACTGGAGCAGCGTGGTGGAATAAGCTCCAAACCTTCTCCTCAAAAAAGGGAGAGGAGGCCTTAGCCCAGCAGGGGGACATTTACAGGCTGTTACTGTACTGTACTGTATTTTAATGATGCGTATCATTGTGTAGCTTATTAAATATTGTCTAGGACATATTTTGTTAAGGATCTAATCGTAATATACATAATAATCATTATAGTCTTTATGGACTCGATAATTTTAAAAATTGCCCCTCATCAGGTGATGCTATCGAGGTCATTTGCGCCAACAGTAAGAAGTTCGAGAAAACATCGTTAATTTATTATGTTTGGGCTAAGTCTCGTCCTAATATCTCTGATTAGATAATATTGACAGTCCGCCATAAGGCAACGGTTGAGTAGGGTCTGGGTGACTACGTCAGTTAAACGGTGATAGCAACGATAATACATTACACAAAATGAATTATTAAACTTACGGGATATCATATTTGTGAAAACTGATGTACCAGCCCTGTATATTCCGTAGTTCAGCAGCACATTGAGCAAACTTCGTGCACTCCCCGCTTACGGTATGTTGGACGATCACCAACATCAATGGTTCGAACTTTTCGGCTATGTCTGATGAGTTGAACGACTGAGCTAGCCACATCTCACGGGTTATGTTCCATTCATGTGGAGCTGTTGATAAAGATTAACTTAAGACAAATAAAAGCTGAAACTTTCAATTGATTTAATGCTAACTTGTCACCGCGTATAGACATTAATGATACAAGAGAATATTACCCATTCCTTCTATCGCCAATAATGTGGTACCAACGAAGGGTACTAAATAGTTATGTTCCTTGTGTATTTAATAACAATGACTTAAAATAGCAAATTAAAGTAATGCAGTACGATAAGGTTAGAAGTGAGTTTTAAAATATTTTTTATGGTACGTGCACAAATCCTCATCACTAATGTGCAATGGGATGTGTGTGGAAGCTTTGTGCGTGTTGTATTGTTCTCAGACGAAATATTACACAATACAATAAACAAAAAGTGAAGTTGCACTTATTTAGATATAAACAGGGAGGTATTATTCGAATGAGTCCTTCGAAACGGATGGATAAAAGCTGCGGAGGTACTGGCAGCTTTTGTCATTACTATAATCAAATGTCAAACAATTTTTTATTTATTTATTTATTAATCCTTTATTGTACAAAATTTACAAAGATATAAAAGAACAAGTAGTACATATAGTATGCAAAGGAGGCCTTATCACTTACAGTGATCTCTTCCAGGCAACCTCTGTGAAGAGAAATAGTTATGTTTTTTTTTATAGCCAGGATCATTAATCGGGCGTAGTGTGCGAATAACTTATACTTAAAATTTATTGAATGCTTATACTTAATGCAAATTTGTAATATACCAACATACATACTCTTATATATATACATATACACGTATACATACATACATATAAACTTATATAAGAAACAAATAACCATATACATATAATAATACAAAATGCTATAGTTATATTGATAAATAATAATTATGCAAACGACTCTTAAAAATATGTACGGATTCAACTTGACGAATTTCTCGAGGCAGGGAATTACATAGTTTGACTGCTTTAACAGTACAACAACTCAGAGGGATCAGCAATTTATTATCTTGCTCAGAGCGCAAATTGATTGGTGTATGAGAGCCAAGGAAGGTAAATTGCTCTTTTAGGCAGGTTGGAGTTTGAGGATGGTAGAGTATAGTATAAAGCATTGGACATGCACATTTCGACGCAACCATATTCGCAGCCACTTTAGTGTTTTACGATGCTGAATAATATGATCATATTTACGTAATCCAAATATGAAGCGAATACTCATGTTCTGCAAGCGCTCTTTTTTATTTAGCAGTTCCTCAGGAATATCTAAATAGACCCCGTCGGCATAGTCCAATATGGGTAATAGCAAAGAGTTGACTAAGGCGAGTTTGGTTTATGTTTCGATCAATTATAATTTATATTATGTTAGGCTAACTCGTTTCTTCTCTAGCACGTAGATAAAACTCGCGGTTAAAACTTAGTTAATATACGTAGTAGATATACGTACGTGAAACAGTACTACCTACCTACCGTAAACATATGGTTTACAAAGCTTGATTCTTGAAATAAGACTACTCTAGATAAATCATATTTCATCAGCATAATAATCTCTACAATTATTTAACTTATTTAGTTTTTCGTACTATTTAGATACATTTCGTTAATGTAAAAAAATAATTATCTACTAGCTCAATATTTAAGAGACCCACTTGTAGCTGAGGATTATGCATTCTGTTAAGCGCTAGCCAAGCTATCTATAATAAAGTAATAGTTCAATTAACTTCATTGAAGAATTTACTACGAAACCGTGTACCGTGTTTAAATTGTCTACAAATTTAAGTCTACATTGAATATGTAAGTATGATCCCACACGTTATATCCACGTTATCTTTGTCACCGAAGCGTAAAAACGCAATAACGCTTTAGTTTTTACGACTTAGTGTTTGCAATAGAATAGCCGATAGTGGACCTACCCTAATCTTACATTATAACATAATGAATACTTGAAAATCGCCTGACTAATGAAGTGGTTCACCGCTTTAATTAATTAGTTCAAGAACAGATTAGGATTATCTTTAAATGTATAACATTTTCATTCGTTGTCACACTCACGTTATCGACTAAATTGACCGATAAATTAACATCGATCTCTAATTAGATAAATATTTATTTAACCCAAAATGTCGAATCCTATTTAATTTTGTCATAATAAAGCACAATGCGAAGCCAGTCGGAATGACAGATACAGGAAGTAGGTACACGTTGTTTCCACTTTGTAATGACCTCGAAATGACGTAGCGATGTTTTGTATGAATACAAAATGTTTAACTCTTTATTAATACGTATTTTTATAGTTTTAATAGATAACTGTCAGTGAAAGGACTTGCATATTAACAATTCGGCAAATCGAATTTCGATAAAAATGTTGATTATTAAGGTGTTTTTCATATTAATATGTCGAATATTTTTTAATTTCATTTTTATACCTATTGCCTATTTTTGTGTAATAGAGAAATTGTAATGTTATTATGTTAATTTTTTTTTTCATAAATAACAATAACGAGATTGTTACATAAAACTCAATCAAATGAATCACATATGCCGTAGTGTTCTCGATATAATACTAAAATATAATACATTACTAAAATATTTCGTTTATTTCAACAGTTTTTATACATATATATGTACTTAAAGGTAATTAGGCCAGATGTAACTTTATTGTTTACTGGAGTAGAATTAATTTGATCGTCCTGTATTTTAAATTATATTCCCTAATTAAAAATAATTAATTACCACCACCTACCACCTTACCATGACCTATTAGTGTCATGTTCAAACCGAAGGCGTCATGCGCCGGTGGAACTACAGGCTCAAAGTTCATTTGACATCTTAGTTCTCAGATTTGGTGACGCATTGACTATGTAGGGTTAATATTTCTTACCGAGCCGATGTTTTAGGGCGGTGATTTTAACATATCTGTTACCCATGGGCAGTTGAGTTGAAGCGTATAATTTAATAAATAACAGTAAATATTCATTTGTAATGGGAAATGTGTTTACCAAAGGGTAAGAAGCTTACAAAGGGTTAAGTACAACTAACAAATACTTAGTATATAAGTCACGTTATAAACGACCAAACAGACACGTGTGATTGGAAAGTATTTTTAGCTCAGGATGTAGACGTAATAGACTTCCTGGACCGATGGTGAATTGTTAAAGATTTATCATAGTAATTTAGTATATACGCTATTTATTTGCAATATTTGAAATAGGTAAATCCGCTACAAAAAAAAACGCAATCAACCCAATGAAAAGCCCAACTATAAAAATATATTTTTAGTAGATGGTTTTGACCAACTCTTCTAGCTTAGCCAATCTATAAGTCGAAAAAAAAAACCAGAAAATTATAAATGGTTTAAATGAATCAAAAATAAAAAGTAATTGTAACTCTAACGTTTCGATTCCGATGAGAAAATAATGTTTAAATAGTTTTTATTTGAGTCTTTAAATTTTTGTAATACAAGCGTTTAGTTTTTTAAAGACATTTTTAAGGCTGTTAAAGAGTCAAATAAATGTTTTCAAAGAATGAAGTCACAATGAAACTCAACAAGGACAGACTAGCTATCTTATGTTATAATTAATATAATAATTAAGGTTCATTTGGAGTTATTTTGAAATTCAAATATATTGGAGCAAAACATCTATATATGGGCCGAGGTGGCCTAGTAGTTAGAACGGGTGAATCTTAACCGATCATCGTGGGTTCAAACCCGGGCAAGCACCACCGAATTTTCATTCATGTGTTAATTTGTGTTTTTGTGTTTATAATTCATCTCGTGCTTGACGGCGAAGGAAAACATCGTGAGGAGCTCCAAACCCTCTCCTCAAAAAAGGAGAGGAGGCCTTAGCCCAGCAGTGGGACATTCACAGGACACACACATCTAATATAATATTTAAAAGTAGATTCAAATCTATGTTATAATGTCGTAAGTTCTAATAACGACAATACAGTTTCGTCTAAATATTTTAAAGCCTTAATACATTAGCAATAAGGTTTGAATTTATGGTTGATGTAAATATCTTAAAGAGGGGGGATTTCGAACCGAATTCGGTGGAATGGGGAGGGTGAGGCTCAGACTCATCCCTTATTTCTACCCCTGCCAACAGATGGCACTGTATGGAGTTAGATCGCGCTGACGAGTTGTCCAGTGAAATGTACGTAAGCGTGGAAAAATTTTCATCGTCACGCACTATAGCCACCCTTGAGACCATGTTAGTTGATAAGTTTATTCTATTTATAGCTTAGACTTAAGATATCAACTACATGGAATCTTGGAAATTTTTGAAAGCGGGCTACATTATTGTGTATCACCCGTTAAAATGTTCTGAAATTCGCTAATGTGACTAAATATTGTATATTTTAGTTAACTCTCTGCAGAAGAGAGTTGATGCTCTTTGTATAATTTACTAATTATGATATATTTGTAAAAATACATAGAAATATAATTAACGTCCACAATTATGTAGTACCTAGATATTGTATTAAAAAATGTAACGAAAATGATCATTTATGACCATTTTCAATAAATATATTTGAGTTTAAGCTCTCTATTTTATTTATTCATAATAAGTGAGAGTAATGGCTTAATAGATCTAAGAATCAAATATAAAAAAAATATATTAAATAGAATAAGAATCTAACTACTTAACTGGTGGTAGGGCTTTGTGCAAGCTCGTCTGGGTAGGTACCACCCACTCATCAGATATTCTACCGCAAATCAACAGTACTTGGTATTGTGGTTTTCCGGTTTGAAAAGTGAGTGAGCCAGTGTAATTACAGGCACAAGGGCATAAAATCTTAAGTCCCAAGGTTGGTGGCGCATTGGCTATGTAAGCGATGGTTGACATTTCTTACAATGCCAATGTCTAAGGGCGTTGGTGATCACTTACCATCAGGTGGCCAATATGCTCGTCCGCCTTTTCTTTTAAAAAAATATATCTAACTTGATAACAATATTAAAACTATTTTTTTAAATACAAATTTTGAAATATAGAAAACAATAGAATGTAAGAAACATTAATTTCTATTGGGAATTAACTCTTACATTTATATAAAACTAAAATAGCATTTATACAATATTATACGCGTTGAATGTTTGACCTCCGATTATCGTGATTATAAAAGTAATATACTAGTTTTTATTATTTATTCATTATGACGAGATGAGATGATTGCGTATTGATATACGAATGGTATATCAATACGAAATCGCGATTTGCATTTAGGAAAATATATATCAGTTGCTATGTACTTTCCGCTTGTTTTTTAAGTTATAGGTAGACGGACTGTCAAATCACCACCGCAAGAAATTTAAGTGGGTGGTACCTGCCCAGATACCACCTAGTATCGTTTCTGTATATATGATTAATACAGATGACACAAGAATAATGACGGCATAGCCACCCTGAAATATTATTTAAAACACTTGACATAAGTACTTAACCTAAAGAGATTTGGTGGATTTTTATTACAATATATATTATAACTTATAATTATAAATTGCTCGAACATTTATCAAACAAAAATATCGAACTCACGGCTGTCCAAACCACCGCCAACTTTCGTGCTTTGTACTGTGAAATATACGATGAGAGTAATGCAGACGATAAGCACGACCAGGGCCGCAGCGCAGGACAGTCTTTCGGTCCTCGAACTGTTCTTCACCAAGTTCCAGATGTAGCTCGGTAGGGGTAATTCTGAAACATTATGTTAAAATTTAATAAAGTATTGTTGTGTCGTTTGTATATGCTTCTTTGCATGCAGTGCTTATACACATAGCGGTACCATTTTTTTTTATTACACTTTATATTTATTAGCGTTACTTTTTTTTTAAACGAACGAATTAAATATTAAATCATTCTAAGGTGAGACAGTACGTCATCACTATTGCTCTAATGCAATGACGCTATTTCGTTTTCCCACTTGAAGCTTTCCTCTAGTGGAAAACATATATTCTAGTGGTTATTTTCCGCAATTATGCGTGTTGCTGTAGTTGTCAGTATGTTCCTTGCAACCTTGGCTAAACTATCGACACAATTTTTGTTTTTCGGCCAAGACATTGTTGTGTTATGAGTCTATATACAGATATACCATTTCAGAGATACAGAATATGTTAAACTTATACAAGGTCTGCAAGCATGTGATAGGACTACATTTTGCTGGGGTGGAAACGGATCTTAGATTTAGGTATTTATATAATTATGTAGGTAATTATTTATTTATTTATTTAAGGAAAACAACAGTATGATACAAAATATGTTGACATTAAAAATACAATATACAGACAATAGAGCCAATTACTGTTTTCCATTATGAGTAGCTTTCCAATTATGTGATCGAGAAAGTATTTGTCAGAATATTGGGACATGTTTAAATATATATTATATTTATTTTTCCGTGCAGTGACGGAGAAAGAATACATTTCACTGCCCCTCTCTTTCCCATGGGTGTCGTAAGAGGCGACTAAGGGATATCTGAGCGACCATCTGCTCATCTGGTGGTAGGATGCTAACATCCGCCTGGCTTGTTACCACCGTACGCATGGTGAAAAACTCGTGAAGTGGCTTGCAGCCGCGTTTCGAGGTCAGCCAGCGTACAGCCAGAGCCCGAGCGAGTATTGCCGCGTGGGTGTTGGTCCAATTGGAGACGGCTGTTGAACCAATGCCGGGGGAAACTGTATTGACCTGCCGGTCAGGGAGACCCAAAGAAACGGCTGTTCCGCTGGCCGCCCGTGGCATAGTACAGGGGCCCGAGCGTGCCTAACCAGCTCGTGAGGCTGCCCCACCAGGCCACGCATAATCTCGGGGTGGACCGTCGTGCCGGTTGGTGACCGGTAGGTGGGGTCCCGGCGGCCACTTCCGGGGGGGGTTCGGGGGCCCTTCCGTCCGGCGGGTCAGTGTATTTTTCCTTTTGGCAACCACTTGGGGAAACACGCCTCCACACTTTGCCCATCCCTATCGTGGCAATACATCGCTCGCTTCACGTCTCTTTTCCACTTCATTTTTCCCAAATGGCGCAACAAAAAAGAAATAACGGTCGTACAGCGGTGCACACCCCCACCATACCCTCGCTGTTTGAGGTCGAGTTCTCTAACATCCGAGGACTCCACACTAACCTCAACGCTGTCCACCACCATCTCGAGACAGCACGGCCAGCAATGTTGTTTCTCACGGAGACACAAATACTCCGTCCTGCCGATACCAGCTACCTTAATTATCCCGGCTACACGCTTGAAGAATCCTTCAAAGCGAAAGCCGGAGTATGCTTGTTCGTCAGGACGGATGTTTGCTGTCACCGACTGCGCTGCTTGGAGGACCCCTCCTTCTCCATGTGGTGGTACGTGTGGACCTGGTTCGTCAGAGCCGAGTCTACGTGTGCCTCTACAGATCCCACAATGGTGACTTGGAGACAAGCCGATTATTTGACCATCTTAGTCGGGTGGCAGATGCTGCGCAAGAGCAATTTCCTAACGCGGAATTGGTGTTTTCTGGGGATTTTAATGCTCACCACGAATCCTGGTTGAAATCCCTCAAAACTGACCATGCTGGAAGGACTGCTCTTGCTTTTGCTCTCACACATGACTTGACCCAACTGGTTGATCAGCCCACCAGGATCCCAGACATTGATGGGCAAGCACCTTCTCTACTGGACCTTCTGCTGACTTCTCACCCGGTGGAATATCAGGTTGTGGTTCAGGCTCCTCTTGGATCTTCGGATCACAGCCTTATTTCTACCAGAGTGCCACAGGCCAAGCTGCCGCCACTAGCGGTATGCAAACGTCGCGTTTGGCACTATAAGTCGGCGGATTGGGACGGTATGCGCGATTACTATGCGTCGGTCCCTTGGAAGGAACGTTGCTACCACTGGTGCATAGCACATACCACAGGTGCATAGCTGAGCAGGCAGACCATCCTGGTGGGCTGATCAACCAGTTGGGTCAAGTCATGTGTGAGAGCAAAAGCATGAGCAGTCCTTCCAGCATGGTCAGTTTTGAGGGATTTCAACCAGGATTCGTGGTGAGCATTAAAATCCCCCAAAAACACCAATTCCGCGTTAGGAAATTGCTCTTGCGCAGCATCTGCCACCCGACTAAGATGGTCAAATAATCGGCTTGTCTCCAAGTCACCATTGTGGGATCTGTAGAGGCACACGTAGACTCGGCTCTGACGAACCAGGTCCACACGTACCACCAACATGGAGAAGGAGGGGTCCTCCAAGCAGCGCAGTCGGTGACAGCAAACATCCGTCCTGACGAACAAGCATACTCCGGCTTTCGCTTTGAAGGATTCTTCAAGCGTGTAGCCGGGATAATTAAGGTAGCTGGTATCGGCAGGACGGAGTATTTGTGTCTCCGTGAGAAACAACATTGCTGGCCGTGCTATCTCGAGATGGTGGTGGACAGCGTTGAGGTTAGTGAGGAGTCCTCGGATGTTAGAGAACTCGACCTCAAACAGCGAGGGTATGGTGGGGGTGTGCACCGCTGTACGACCGTTATTTCTGTTTTGTTGCGCCATTTGGGAAAAATGAAGTGGAAAAGAGACGTGAAGCGAGCGATGTATTGCCACGATAGGGATGGGCAAAGTGTGGAGGCGTGTTTCCCCAAGTGGTTGCCAAAAGGAAAAATACACTGACCCGCCGGACGGAAGGGCCCCCGAACCCCCCCGGAAGTGGCCGCCGGGACCCCACCTACCGGTCACCAACCGGCACGACGGTCCACCCCGAGATTATGCGTGGCCTGGTGGGGCAGCCTCACGAGCTGGTTAGACACGCTCGGGCCCCTGTACTATGCCACGGGCGGCCAGCGGAACAGCCGTTTCTTCGGGTCTCCCTGACCGGCAGGTCAATACAGTTTCCCCCGGCATTGGTTCAACAGCCGTCTCCAATTGGACCAACACCCATCGCGGCAATACTCGCTCGGGCTCTGGCTGTACGCTGGCTGACCTCGAAACGCGGCTGCAAGCCACTTCACGAGTTTTTCACCATGCGTACGGTGGTAACAAGCCAGGCGGATGTTAGCATCCTACCACCAGATGTTACACTGGATCACTCACCCTTAAAACCGGATCACAATGTATACCTAGTTTTAGAATACCTAGTATTGCTGTTTAGCTGTAAAATATTTGATGAGCGGATGGTACCTATTCAGACGGGCCTGCGCAATGCCCTACCACCAAGTAAAATCTGGGGATCGGAGGTTTTTATCGTAATCTCCAGTGTTGCTATAATAATTCGTTAATGTCTTGTGAGTGTTATGATAAAAAAAGGTAATTCATAATGAATTAATTGAGTATTGTGCTGTTTTCATTGTGAAAAATGAAAGTTTTTGTTTTCGCATATCTAATGTGTTGCTGCTCGTGTATTTGGTTTATCATGTATAATACGAATTTTGTATCGTTCCAAGATGTTCTCTATATGCTTCTCTATTTTTTATTCCTGTTGCCGTTAAAAAATTGTATAATTCTATCGACATAATTTTATGAAGTCGTTTAACTTCAATCCTAATCTTTGCCGAGGTGGCTTATATATTATTTTGCAAATTAGGTATTTTCGGTTAAAGTTTTATTTTGGCTTCATTTATTTTAGCAGCAGTCCATGCCGCGCAGTATTGAATGAGCCCAGCCCCTGGCTCTTGATCAGATTAGAACGAGATTGTCTTTTAGCGCCCTTTGTTCGACTCTTCCACTTATCGTAAATTGTACTTGGATTTTATGAAAAATAAGTAATGAATTCCAAATTTTCAAAAAATCTACTTATATTTCAAACACCAGGACTTGGTTCAAGGCTAGTCTAACCGCTTCAAACATTTAGATTTGGTTGTAAAAAGACTATGGAATTATCCAGAGGCAAATAAAGGGAAGAGATAAAGCAACTGTGTTTATCACGACTTAACTGCTGAACCGATATTGATGAAATTTAGTATGAATTAAGCTTGAACATCGAGGAAGGACATTGGCTACCTACCACCCACCCCTCTCCTTTAAATGCGGGTGAAGTCGCGGGCAGACACTAGTTTTTTATAATTGCTATTTGTTGCTTACATAGGTTTGCAAGTAAAGAAAATCTTCTAATGATATCGGTATGATGTTCATTTCTGCCTAATTCTGTAATCATAAAAAATCATATTATGTCTTCATACCAATTGTGATAAAAACCATAATGCTATCAAAAAGAAAATGTAATATATGTATAATATATGAATATATGTTTTATATCATCATACTTCTGCTGCTTTCTTGTAATAAATATTTTATTTTATAATTTATGTAATTGCACTTTAAACAAATAAATTACTCCATCACCATTGCAAGTAAATTCCGTAACAGCCTGTAAGTGTCCCACTGCTGGGCTAAAGGCCTCCTGTCACTTTTTTTGAAGAGAAGGTTTGGAGCTTAATCCGCTCTAGTGTGGGTTGGTGGAATACACATGTGGCAGAATTTCAGTGAAATTAGACACATGTAGGTTTTTTTCACGATGTTTTCCTTCACCGTAAAGCAGAAGAAGAAGTATAATCACAAATTAAGCACATGAAAATTCAGTGGTGCTTGCCCGGGTTTTTAACCACGATCATCGGTTAAGATTCACGTGTTGTTACCACTGGGCCATCTCGGCTTATTGCTTATTTGCATTGCAAGTAAATATCAACGAATGAAGTTTATTATACCGGTTTTTAAACTGGTTATAAATGATAATCATCTGAAATGTAATTATTTTTTACGAACGACGCTAGCCAATCAAGTCCAATTAGACAAAATACCCACTAAATGATAAAATTAGATGCAATGCCAGAGAACATTATTTGAAATAAAACAGGTTCACTTGAAAACCTGTTCACAAACTTATTACTTTAAACTGCCCTAAAACTAATCAATATATTCATATAGATATTTTCTTAAAATATCTTTCACTATATTTTTAGATTAAGAATTTATCGTTTGTTTTATTAACACTTATGTCATTTGCGAGGATCGGTAGGTGATCCTATCTCTTAAGTTTTTCACCTCTGTTGTGGTGGTGTCTACAACTTCTCCTTCATTGATAACAAAAATTAACGTGGTTTTTGCTCACCTTGGTAATTTGTTCACCCACTTTATAATTGGCACTTCCTAGTTCTGCAGGATGTCCCTATCCGACAGCGTTCAGGCTATTGCGAGGATGGTAGCTTCTAGCCGTAAATCCGACCATCGGGTTTTGTCTATGTTAGGGGTGTGGAATGTGATCTTTCGCGAGTGTCTTGTTTCTTCGTCTAGGGGTATGATGCCTTCAGTGGCTGTATAGGTTGCAATATGTGGTTATCCGTTTCCATTTTATGACTTTTGTGGTGTAGTAATTGTAGATAGTTGCTTCCGCTGCTACGAGTTTCAACTTTAGCAGCTCTTGGGTTGGCGATTGTAAGGCTTGAGTAAGTTGTTGCATTATAAGATCTTTGGAGTTTTTGTGGCTGTCAGTACTTGGTGAAAACGTTGGCTATGGAGTACGTAAGAGCAAGTTAAATTGCAATTTAAAACTTACAAAAATATCATAAAGTGCATCCTGTGGTCCAAATTGTTGATTTAGTTTTCCATTTTGGTTACATTCTTGACATACCAAGATAATTAGTTTTTGTATTACGTTCGTAGCCTGTAAATGTCTTACAAGAGGGTAACGACCTCCTCTGATGAAGATTTAAAGCTGATTTCACCATTGCTGGATGGATACATTGCTTATAAATTTCCATATGTGCATTAAATGCAATTATTTCAAAGCCAAAATCGTTGATAGTGAACACAATATCCGTAAATCAAAATTATCTTTGAAAATCTTTATCGAGCCCAATTAAGAAAACCAGGTTGTAGTGATATCAGAAAATAATCGACACAGCCACATTGAGCATAAGCAACAATAGGAATGTCAAAATTAAAAGTAACTGCTAACAGATGAAATTTGCTTATAAACAATATCAAATAATTGTTGTCATAAAAATATAAAAATTATATCGATGTATCGATTTTTAATTTATACGTAGATTATACGATTATACTCTTTAGTCTTTCGGCTGTTTTAACGAATTCATCAAACGCCTACGCTAAATAAACACAGTGTGAATGTAGTCTTATAACTGTATTTTGGGATCGATGTCTTTCCTTGTTAAATGTAATATTTTATTTTAAATTTTTTTAATAGATTAATGGTAGAACTTTGTGCGAGCTCGTCTGAGGGTAACACCCACACTTCAGATATTATACCGCAAAACAGCAGTACCTGGTATTGTTGTGTTCCGGTTTGAAGGGTGAGTGAACCAGTGTAATTAAAGACACAAGGGAGATAACATCTTAGTTCCCAAAGTTGGTGGCGCATTGGTAATGTAAGCGATAGTTAACATTTCTTACAATACCAATGTAAATGGGCGTTGATGACCACTTACCATTAGGTGGCCCACATGCTCGAATACTTTTTTTTTTCGAATAATATATAAAAAACAATTGAAAGTCATGCACATGTAAAATGTTATTTAAAATCTGCCAACATTAGGCAACTGGTTATTTGAGGGTTTTCAAAAAATATTCAATAAATATACTATTTTATATGAATTATTACTTGTTAAAGTATTGGATGTTTAATTATATATGAAATTCATTATTTTAGGTAACCAAATTAATGCATAAGATAATTTCCATCTATAATAATTTCCGCGTTGGGCCTAGAAGGGGCATTCCCTTTTTTATATATAAAATATAGATAGAACAGATATGAGAATGTGTTTGTGTTAATTCCGTAGGTATATTTATATACATCGTATCATTAATCGGTAAGCTTTATAACGATTATCGGATTTGGACAATGCAATGTATAAATCGGTTTTAACATGAATCAATAAACATAAAACATTATTTATTTCGAAATGATATATTTTTTCTTTAATATTCAGTACTTATTAAATACCATCTAATCCGCCCTCTACTGGCAGTCAAATGAAATCTAATAATATAATTATCGAGAAGTGATTAGAAGAGTTACATATATAAATTGTTGTTTTCTTTTTTATTCTAAAACTCTAAACTAAACCTATTAAAAAGTTGGGATAAAGATATTCTTAATTATAAATAGCGGCCCTTGTATACGCGATTTGTATAAACCCAAAATAAGATTTCTCAAGAATTCGAAATTTTGAAGATTATAAAATAGAATATAGGTACTTAGAGGTCAAATTATGATCTCTGAGATCTAGGAGTTAATTGTTAATATTAAGTAGATAGGATACCTCTATAAAGAAACGCAATTATTCAAAAGAAAAATCTAATCTAATATAGCCCAGCGGCGCTCTGTCGCCCAGAGACTAATTATTAATATTACTAATTATTAAAAATCGTAGAAACCAGCGAAGTTTAATATATATAAAAAAATATGTATTTTTTCTTTACGATTATGAGTATTACATGCAAAAACAGCCAAGTTATAATAAGATAAGTTTTTGCAATTTTATCTTTCGTATTATTGGCACGTATGTATGTGTAAGCGTACTAAGAATTTTTTAAATTAATAATAAATAACGCCTTGTCATTCGCAGATAATACTTTTAATCAGATACAAATAATAAAATACCAATAAAAAGTTTAAGTGTGTATTTTGTCGACCTCATTACTGAACGTTGACATATCAGACATAGTTACTTATCAGAAAACAATTTCGTTTGAAATTTAAAATTAGATTTGAAATTACAGCAGAATTAATTATTGCTTTTTAAGTCATCATTGCAGCCAGCTACAGAACCATTCATTCATGAGTTATTATTTTTAAATAATATAATAATTGTATTCATTCTTATATAAAAGTTAATTGCTTTTTTTATGCATATCTTTTTTATATAAATATTTATTTGTAAACTAATAGTAAAAAAACAAAAACGTTAATATTTATTTGTATTCGAAAAAGACAAAATGAGTCACTCAGGCGCCGACAATTCGAGGTATATTTTTACCTCATAAATACATGTTAACAAATTCGGTATACAACTAAGTCCGTTCGCAAAAACAAAACTACATAATTATAGATATTTTTTTCCTTAAAATGAATTTAATTTTTCATAATGTAAGACAAACATAAATGAAGTCAGGAATCTGTTTTGTAATTTTTCCTTTCACATTTCACATAAAAAAATATTCTGCGCAAAGGAATCTCCTCCGAAAGAGAAGTATTGAAACTACCGCGCTGTTAGAGTTGGTGTACTGTGCACTGGAAGCGGACAGGAAAATGGTCCACTTGATGGTAAGTGGTCGCTACCACCCATAGACTTTGCCGCTGTAATAAATATTCCTTCCATTCCTTTCATTCCTTACATCGCTGCACCACCAACCTTGGGAACTAAGTATGTCCCTACGGCCTCTAGTTACCCCTGCATATAGTTAGTGTAAGTATTGCATCATGATGTTTTCCTTTTGCCATCTTAAGCGCTTGAAAACTCAGCAGGTATTACACAGATTTTCTTGTCTTTTAAGACCTATATTCTCTATCCACTAATCCTGTCTGTTCTATTCACAATTTGCAAGCAAGTTCCACTTAAAGTGCTGACAACGGCAACAGGGCTGACGAAGTGAAATGTTTAATAAACTTATCACCAGCACATTATTTGTATTTAATTAATATTCATTTAGAAATAAATACTATTTAAGTCGATTCTTCTTTTTTTTTTCTTTCTCTTCCTCTTCTTCTTAAGTAAAATTTTAAATATAAAATGTAGTTCTGAAAATAAATCTTTTAAGTATAAAATATAGTTAAGAGATCGATCTTTTTTAATGTTTTGTTATGTCACACCGGCTGTACAGGGTAAACGACGTACCACGGTAGCATGCGAAAGCGATCCCGTGGCACTCCTCTTTAAGACGGAAAGGATACCGCTAGTTTTTTAGTGGGTATTCCGATATTCGGGGCGCACTCGGCGCCTTGGACACTGGCGAGCCTCACATACTCCCCCACTGTTCCCGTGGGTGAACGCGTAAGGCGTTTTTACGCGTTCACCCACGAACTTGGTTAAGGTTACCTACTTTAAATTTTATTAAACCCTTAGAACGAGTGTATCGAGTGCAGCTATTTTAATCGATGGTAGTTATTACGATAAGCAGTGATAGTACCACGATAAATTAAAAAAAGATTAAAAGGGATTTGCTGGTGATAGTGACGACCGCTGACAAAAAGGAGGAGCCAGTCGGCGAAGGAGGGGTCAACTGATCAGAACTCCAGCCCAATGGTTAATCTGACGAAAATAGCATTTTGAGAAGTAATTAAAACATATATAGAAGTTACAGGAATTGTAATTATATCACATTTTGCTTATAAGCAATGTTTGTTTTTAGTTTAAATTTATAGTACATTTTTATCCTTGGTCTTAAGCTACAGAATTGTAATCGATAGGAGAGTAGCCCAATGGTCTAAACCCAACTTACGGCTTTCTTATAGTTTTTTTTTTTCGCCAAGCCGCTTGAATACCCTTGAAGTTGACTATCAATTCGTTCGATTGTAATTGTCATTACCATAACACCACCATAGTTTATTTAATATGTCGATTGTGCTGTAAACTATTTCTAAAGTAAAATTTTAAATAGAAAATATAGTTCTGATAGAACGAATCGATCTTTTGTTTTAAATTTATTTTTTGTTACGCTATATAAGAGGTGTAAAGACAAGACATGGGTTTATTTATTTAAAAGGCCGCCGATAAAGCACACATCGTTTTTATAGCTTACCACTGTCATAGTTACTTCCGGTTTTAATTTTAGGTATTTTTTATATATGGCTGATTAAGATAAAAAAAAATACTCAGGGAAATGCAATTGTAACGATGACACTGCGAAAGTAAAATTTGTGTTGCTCTTGTCAACGCCCACCTCCAATCAATTGATATTTATTTATATAGTTTAAAAATATGTAAGCTTTTATAAGCTTACATTCATGATTAATATTGTTTTCCTATATAAATAGGAAAACAAAATAAACAGTTGCGTTTATGTGTTTGTTTGTTTGTGTGTATGAGACAGTATTTTTTTATTCGAGAATTGATTATAATTTTACAATAGTACCAATATTTTCTGTTTCTTCATCCGAGTTGGCAGCCATATCAGACATTTATTTTTACATACTTTCTCAAGTTAAAGTGTTCGCATAAGAATTATAATTGAATTGTTGTCGACCCATTATGCTCTACAAATTAAGTATAAATCGGCTGTCAGGAAATATATCGGCTTATTAATAACAAATTACTTTAAGAATTGCTCTCTGAAATCTTTCAAGACGAATCATAATGTTTTTTTTTGGAACCAGTCAGACTATAATACAATATGGCAAGATGGGCTGGACTAAGGTATAGTAAACTGTTTTTAAGCCGTTGAAGTCAGTCACATGACTTGGATTTTTTATACATATTTTAATTTACTAATTCGTGAGACTACTGATTCAATTTGGTTTTCCCACTACAATATGCTATCTGTAAAACCTAAGTATATGAAATAATAAATATATAATGGAAATTATTTCTAAATAAAAGCAATTTGCATTTACAAATAACTTTTCAAATTTGAATATAATTGTGCATGCATTTTAAAAGAATCTTGGCCTGAGCAAAACTTATATATTTTTTATTCGAAACATTTAGCGTGAGTTCGTTGACCTTCAATAACCAAGGTTAGAGCTAATTCTGAGAACGCACGGACTTGATTCCAAGTTTTGCCATAAATTAAAAGAGCTGTATCGTCACTACACCAAAATATACCAAATTATGTTCTTTACTCTTAGGCCAATCGTTCGATACAATTGTGTACGTAAGATAAATTTTGAAAGTCTCATATGTACTCCTTATGCCAATTCTTACTAGCTTGTTGAATAGGATGTATAAAAACCATGTCGAAGACAATATTAACTACCAATGTTCTGAACTCAATTGGTTTTAATATAAGATGAAATTTTCATTTAAATAGCTAATGAGCTGATATTTTATTATTATTTATAGGATTCTAATCTTCTCAAATATCTTAGATAATACAGAAAGAACTGATATTAGTTATTAATTTACAATATCATTCCGTCATCTGGCACTGTTCCGATTCCTTACAAATATTTATCTCGTAATAAAGGTTGTCTTTAGAAAATTCTTGAAGCAATAGGAAGCATTACAAAACCCAGCCATTCCTAACTCAGCTATTCTGTGCAATGAAGACTATCGACCAGTGTTCTTCTATTACTTGTGATCTTACTAACTAAAGATATGAACTTGATAAAACATATTGGCGCATACTATGATTTTATTTTCGTAAATTAAAAAATTTGACCTCCAAGCGTTGGATAACGATAAAATATTGTATCAAATAAGGCATTGTTACTCGAACAGATTCCTGCACGTCACACGAGGAAAATGTGTCGGTTCGTAGCGAAGAATATAATTAACATGGAGATAACATGTTAACATAATATTTACACTTCAATATTTATAATTTATACGATATATTATGTAAGAGGATCTTCATCATAATGGTTCTTAAATATATAAGATTTACCAGCGGGTTGGTGGAATACACATGTGGCAGAATTTCAGTGAAATTAGACACATGCAGCTTTCCTCTCGATGTTTTCCTTCACCGTATAGCACGAGATGAATTATAATCACAAATTAAGCACATGAAAATTCAGTGGTGCTTGCCCGGGATTGAACCCACGATCATCGGTTAAGATTCACGCTTTCTTACCACTGGGCCATCTCGGCTTATTATAGCGCACGGTACTTATTTAAGATTTGGAGTCATTTAATTTTAGCCGATACTTTTTAGTTTGAACATACTCGAAATTCACCGCAGGAAATGATCGTGAAATTTCAGAAAGTGATATACGAAATTGACCGTAATAATCATAATATTTCAACAATAGACAGATCAAGATAGTACATCACCACAAGTCGCTTGTCAACATTTCACAGGTGAGTATTGAGTTGAGTACGTACATATTATTAGCACTGCTTGTCTAAATCGTAGCTGAAATTCTCATAATCCAAGGTGATGTCTTATTATTTACATACATAGTAATGTAATGTATGTCTATATTATATATCTTAATCAAGAATAATTATCAAAACCCAAATACAGTTCCCGCATCGTCCGTATCATCCATAATACGATTTTATAAAGCTAACAAGTTTGTTTTTTTTTCCTTTGAAACGTTTTACTATAATTTTTTTACCAGCTTTGCGTTTGTTTATACTATATCACATCACGTTACGAATCACGAGTGCAGAGCAGTGACGTTTTCAACGCGGGTGAAAACTCGTGAAACAACTAGTATGTTGTATGAATAACATATTTTTTCTTAAAAAATTGTAAATTATTCGAGACTTGATGGAATCGTCATTATATTCACGTTCTTATATTTTATGTTTTGGATTTCCGCAATTAATGTTTTATGACCGTTATGTTATTTCATATATATAATATGACCTTTAATTCCGTAACAGTCTGTGAATGTCCCACTGCTGGGCTAAAAGCCTCCTCTCTCTTTTTCAGGTGAAGGTTTGCAGCTTATTCCACCACGCTACTCCAGTGCGGGTTGCTGGAATACACATGTGGCAGAATTTCAGTGAAATTAGACATATGTGGGTTTCGTCGCGATGTTTCCCTTCACCGTAAAGAACGAGATCAATTATAATCACAAATTAAGCACATGAAAATTCAGTGGTGCTTGCCTGGGTTTGAACCCACGATCATCGGTTAAGATTCACGCGTTTTACCACTAGGCCATCTCGGCTTCTTACTTTTAATTACCTTGTTCGAATCCCTGACTTTTAATAAACAAAAGTTATTGGGCTGTTCTGTTACTAGATTGTTAGTCGAGCCCGTTGAAAGGTTTGCGGTGCCACTCTTCAGTGATCGGGAAACACTTTAAGATGTTCAGTCAGTGCCTGCTGTTATTTGATAATGTCTTATAAATTAGCAATAATTAGTATTATTTATTGCCGCACATACCAAGGTCACAAATGTGCACTATAAGATGCAGTGGCGGATTTACAAATTTTCAAGGTATAAGTTGTAAGGTTTTACCACCTTGCCCCACAACTGTAGTTGTAATCAGCAGTAAACTAAAAAAAAAACAAGAACCCAAAAAAACGCAATATATACGACAAATATTATTAAAGATATAAATAAAAAGACACTAACAGACAACTCTTTTTGATTTCTTTGATGATTGATTGATGCCAAATTTGCCGCCCCATAAAATCTGCCGCCCTAGGCCTATTCAGCCTGATGGTAAATCCACCACTGATAAGATGTACTTTGAAGTTGGTAAATCTCTCTTAAAATTTTTAAATTGGTCGTTGCGTCCGAAATCGGTCAGGACATAACGCATAGTATTGTGAGTTAACACTAGTTCATTGGTTTGGCATAGTTGCTGAACTACATGCACAAGGGACATACAGCTAAATGAATGTTCATATATAAAAAAACGCATTAAGAAAATCTATCGAAAACACGAAAGTCGAAAACAGGTTGTCTTATTATTTGTATAAAATATATTTATATTGGTCATTTATTTGGATGTACTATATATAATGTATGTTGGTAGACGAAAATTGTATACGAACAAAAAATGACTATGTTCTCGTTGCCTACTTCCGTAGGAATATTTTCATTCAAAATAAACATTTACTACAACAAACGTGAAAAAAGATATTCTTATTGTCTATTGGTATTTTTCCATATGCCATCATATTCGTTATGAACGCGTTAAAATATAAGACTATAAAATTTAGACTAGTCTATATCATGAGAAATAAATAAGTGAATAATAGTAAATAGTTTAATTAATACGAGATAATAATCTTTAAAAAAAATCTCGTCTTTTCCTCCCGGTAACCGCTCTACCGACATATTTTTTTACCTAAATTATAACAATGGCTCGTGAAATTGTATATTAGTATATAGGTAACATAAATAAAAATTATATTGTGTATAAAAATCTAATTTTATTAACGTTAACCTTGTATTGACTACAATTATTACATATAAAACTATTATATATATATAGAAACAATAATATGCTGAATACATACTCATGTTTACTTTGGAAAGCGTAATGGACAGACAGATTACGTTCATTGAAAATATATAATATATACCATAATCATAAAGATTTGTCATTTAGCTTCGGTAATGAGATTTAATATTAATAATATAAGTTAAAAGTAACATAAGGGTTTATAAATACTAAATGGTCCGTCGCTTCACGAACCTACAATGTTTGTGAAGATCACTTATAGACTATTATACTATTTAAATTTAAATATAAAATCCAAAACATTTTTTTATTTAATCTCCGCGTATAACATTATTGATAAGAAAACTTCATAGTCATTATGTCTTTAATATTTAAAATTTTGTCGAGACCACGATTCAGTCTTACAATGACGTATTAGTTATATATTATACAAGGAATTATTTTTAATATATTTACTTATAACTAATTGGAATCATACAACTGATTCTGTAATATTAATATCTTTATGATGCTTGTAATAAACAATAAAAAAATCTATATGTTTCGAGATAAAGTCGTGATAAAGCCTTTCATCATTTATGTCTCATGACTAACACAAACATACAAATGATAAAAATACACCATTCTTATTGGTCCAATTCGAACTTCGAACCGAATTCCTGCACACACACATTTCGGTCTCTACGACACTAAACGTAGACTTTTCAATAATATTAATCATCAAACGTCTTTGTTAAATATTACTCATGAAGAGCTATCTATTTTAAAACTCAAAGGTATATATTGCGTGCGAGTAAAGTTGTCACCTTGGGAGACAGCCACTTGTATTCTCCGGAACCCAATGAGGAAAATGGTGCATCTTGTTCATTATTTTTGGTCCAGGGCTGACAGTTTGTGGGTTAACTTGACACTGTCCGTAAACTGTGTAATTAGGCTGGAGGACACCTATTCTAACCAACGTTTCAAGCAAGATATTCGTATGGTTAAATTGGGCAAGATCGGGTACGTCATCCACATAATTCCCTACGAACATAATTGATATGCTTATTCTATTAAACGAAGTGACCATTGCTCCAAAAACATTCGCACCTCTGCCTTCGAAGACGTATCCGTTGCCAGTGACGAGGAAGTTTGGCCCGATATCATAATAGCCTCGCCTTAAATGATCCTGCTGAATCACTAGCATTTGTTCAATGCATCGATACCTTTGGTTACAGTAATTGGCAGCTGAATGTCCTATGATGACAGTTGAAAGTGGTAACTGGAGAAAATCGGCGCCGTACGCCGGCATCGCCTGCCAATCGTCACGACGAAGATACCAAGACTCGTTCAAACCTTTATTAACAAAAACGCATATGAACTTCATAACATGAAATAAAGCAAAAAGATTTGAAGTCTTAAATGGTTTAGAAGAAACGAAAATGCTTATCGAATCAGTCATATAAAATGCTTGGAAATTGAAAATTGTTATTTCAGAAAATAATGGAACCAAATTAAAGCTAAGTGATATTTATAATTTTGAAAATACTTAAAGACAAATAAAATCAATTACCTATGTCTAGCCGTGTCTGCTGGCTAGGCAGGGCAACGTAAACGAGATATACGATTAAGGCAGTAGCTACAATCAATGCCCAACATACGAAGACAGCCACGCTGCATCTCAACCTGCGGGCTTGTTTCGATGACACCAATTCGAGGCCCAGAAAATGGCCTGAAACAATAGGAAAAAACCATTATTGGTGAAGAATATAAATGTAAAATTTTCTTGTAATCTCTCTTAACTTTAATGTTGATTTGCGATTGATGAATTGTGATTGGATTGGTCTGTGTGATAACAGTTTCCGTGAATTTAGCGAACCTTAAGTATTTATAAGTTGTAGCAAAATTGTGGAAAAGTTAAAGCTTGCAAATGGTGAATATTTAATATAGATTTCTAAAAGATATTTTACTACAATACTTTTCGAACGGAAAACAAGAATGAATAGACTGATATCGATTCCGTGTAATATTTTCTCTTTCAATTCTCATAACAACCTATCTTGTAGCTTAAGGTCAGGTATAAATTTTTACACGTAAATATTCCTATAATGTATTGGAAATACCGCTTTAATAAACACATGACCGCAAGTGTCATAGTATATCCATGACGAAGAACTTAATAGATGTAGAGACATTTATTTTTAAATACTCATACTGACACATATATATATATATATATATATATATATATATATATGTACATACTTTGACCGATCACGAAGACTATATTTTATAAAGTTAATATTTTAAAGTATATGCGACAAGTGAAAGCGTCTATAGTACGTATAAGACTTTAATAAAGAAGAATGTTGATTATCTAAAATAAGGAGTCACGTCTCCACTCACACGTGGAGTGTAAAAGGCAAATTGGCAATAACAGTTTTGTCAACACGCATTGCTGATAGAAGAAATGCACCGAAACGACGAAGAAAGTTGCAACAATGTGTATTGAATGCGAAATGTATTCTAAGTACGTAGTTTATTTATTGAATAGAATCATTATCAAATAAAATATCAATTACATGGTTTTAAATACGTTGCTGACTAGGAAAATTTTGGTCCGTGTAGCTTTTCTATTCTTGACGTATCTATATATTGAAATTCAAGCCGCACATTATTTATATTCGAAGTTTTTATGCAACGAAATAAAATTTTACTCGTGGATAATCGTATAAAATAAATCGTAATTAAATTTTATCGAGACTGTTTCTGTTACTGCCATACAATTGACATTATTAATTGTATTTAATTAAAAACAGCTGAATATGTCGAATATTGAATATAAAATGAATATTCAGTTTTTTTTTTTTTTTTTTGAGAGAAAGCGAAAATAGGAAATAGTAATAATATGAAGAGGAACAAGACAGGTTCTAACATATCCAAATTCAAGTTTTAGCTGTTACTGTATCACTACCTCAAATCCTGGGAAGTGAACAGCGTGCATTAACGCAAATGCACTTTCTGTTCCTTAGTTCTCGTAATTTGATGGGTCGGTACGTGCACGGAAAGAGTTCAGGCGCAGGACCCACTATAGACTTTTCGACGAAAAATCGAATAATATTATATTGACCTGGGTCTTTAACACCATAACTCGGGGTAAGAATTGACCCTCTAGATCTACGAGGCAGTCAATATAAGGACATGTTATGCCAGGTTTTGTTAGTATATTGAGTACTTAATAAAGAAAGACCACTCAATATATGTAGAGTGCCGAAAATTCTATCACCATTTACCATTTCAATGAAAAAATATTGTATTATTTTACTTATTAAAGAAAATTTTTTTTTTAATAAATCAATAAATATCACGGCAAACAAAGCAATTATTTGGTAATAGGTTATTTTATGTTCTTCCAAGAACACATATAGCTTCAAGGTCACCGTTACGCGTTTTGACGTCACCTTCTTGTAAATAATTTAAGTCAAGTTTTAGCTTAGGTATAGTATATTATTAGGTATAGAGTTAACTCTGATTATATTTTGAATTCATAAAATATTTTTAATAAATTTATTCATAAGCGTAATGAGTTTATGTCTAACTCAATAGATAACACTAACACCTCAAAATGCAGCGCGTTTCGGGAAGTTACAGTATAACATTAATTATCTACCTAAGTAGCTGCTTTAAATTTAGTCTAATGACGTGACAAGCGTAATATGATGTTCTTATAAATGATATTTCGTCAATTTACTTGCAGGATATATAATTTATATTTTAATGTAATACGTGTAATATGATAAATAATCGAAGTAACTAATGAGTTTCTTCCTGGTTCACCTTTATCTGAATTCAAAATTGGTACATTGATTTGTCTTGTAATAAGAACAATCAAACCTTTTTCTTATACACTTTTTGAAATACATTTTGATTAATATTGATTATGCTTCAAAATGTCAACTCATAAAACGAGTGACGAAAAACCTTGGAACCTCGGAAATTACTAGTATGAGCGAATAATTGTCACGAATGGAAACGTACTCTAGATATAATGAAACGACGATTTCTTAGAAAATATTTGTTATTGCTGTTATCAAAAGAGCCAAAAAAGAAAAGAAATTTAAATGGATATAAATATACCTAAATAAAACAGTGACCAGTTATTGAAAAATTCTAACCACTGTGTGATTTTTTTACGGTAATGATAAATGGTAAGTAATAGTATGTATAGGTAGTATGTATTAAAGTAGGAGTTAGTCAAATTTTTTTTAAATATTTGCCGGGAAGGCCAATGACTCTACTCCACCTTATGGTAAAGGGTAGTAGAGTCCAAACGCGACAACGGCCACTACAGTCGAAAAGAACGATCTGTAATAGGCGTCCCCGAATTCCCGGTTCGCAAGATACCTTTTCACGCCTTGTTTGAAGGGTATTAGAAAAGGGAAACACGTGAGCTGGTAAAGAATTCTATTTTTTGGGAAAAGCGTCAAAGAAAAAACTTACCAAATTTCTTCGTGCGCAATGGAATTGATGTCACAGTAAGACAGTGGCATCAAGTGCTAGTACGCGTAGACTTGTGCAGGAAGGGGCAAGATGCTCAAACGGTTAGTACACGTGAATCTTAACCAATTATGTTACTAAAGAAGGTGGCGAAAAGTACGTGGAGAGTGGGAAAACTCGGAATAAAGCGTCGGCGCTATGCGTTTTTTTTTCCCGCCGTAAGTGCAGCTGGGGCTTCGCAGGCTACTTACTTGAATATAGTGTGCCAAGCGTCGGATCGTCACGGTAGTATACGTAAGCGTTTCCGCTGGTTTTATAACCACTACGGAATACCCACTACCCCCACTTCATGTGGGAGAAACACGTGGATCTTAACCGAAAATATCTGGTTCAAACTTAGAAAGCACCACTGAGTTTTTATTTGTTTAATATTCCATTGAATTTGTCATGTCATCCAATGTTATAACAGCATTAAGTAAGGAGTCTAAGGCATTTCAATATCTACTAATATAGAAAGACAGCATAGCTACACGTATCTATGCTGTCTCACTTAAATTCCGTGGAATTTCAACTTTTGATAAAGATTTATCAAACCTTGAATTTGCTCTTGTTTTACCTACTGCATTTTTCTTATTAGTGAAAAGTCGGAAACATTCATACGTCAAGTACTCCATTTTTAAAAATTAAATCAACTATAAAGCAATTTTTCACTTTCATTTATGATAAGAAACCTACAATAAATAATTAGTTATTTTAAGTTTATGCTATTGAATTTAGCTTTTGTTTATCTGTGCGAAAAAAAAGAAAATCCCCTGATAACGTCTGGTTGGAAGCGCTAATCTAGATAGATCAGGTAGGTGCAAAATTGATTATGATCTTTATTACTAAACTATGTTTTTATGTCATTATAGAATTATCAAAATTCGAACGTGACTCTCATGAAATCCAATTTATAGAGAATCTTAATAAAAAACATTGGCTTTAAATTAAAATAATCGTAATATAAACACTGAAATTAGTTTTATTTAATTGTGACATGAAAACATTCCTTATCAGAAACACTTTAAGCGCTTTCTACAGATAAAAATTGCCCCTTGGACGTTATAATTCGAACCGGTACATTTACAGATAGTAAACGTTCGAGTTCGAGAGAGAATTGCAAGAGCATGCTGAGCCGATAGATGTCTTATCATTGGATGATACATGCTCAGATACTGGTGGTGAGATCACGTATCGAGAGATTAGCATGATCGTAATATTTGTAATAAAATATTATAACGATTTATAGTGAAAATCCTTTCGTTCTCTTATAGATGTAGCATTTAACCTGTCAAGTGTAGATAGCATTTAAATTGTATTGCATAAAATTTATATTGCACTCTCAAAATTGGCACGAGTCATTTCGTTTCGTACTAATTGTAAAAAAAGTCGCTAAAATAGTATGCAATTAGTCCAAGTTGATGTGAAAACATCTGAACCGGTTATTACTGGTTATTTATAGAAGTAATATAACATGGAGACTGTAAGCTTATTACTACAATATTACAGTATTATATATTCATTGGAATATCAGGCAAATGAGTGGACTGTGGAAGGATATGATCAGAGAGAATAGAAAGATTACAATACATTACAATACACAAACGTGTAAGTAAACCAGTGTTTATATCATTGTTATAAGCGAATATTTAATACGAGTAAGTCACTAAGTTAAATGAAATCTTCGTGACGTCAAAGAGAATAATCAGGTTCATTTTCCTTATATAATTTTTTGCGCATCGAATAATTATTAAACGGTAACAAAAAAATGTTATTATTTTCTTGTTTCATTAGTTATATCGTCTAAACCAAATTGAAATAACCGAAATAAGTAAATTATATCTTCGCATAATATTTTTCTGTACTTTACAGTGTTAAATATTTTTGCAAATAATGTAACAAGATGAAGTTAAGATAAAATATATAATATTAATGTTAAGAGAGACAATTATAATATTATTTGTTTTTTTTTAGCTTATCACCGTCCACTGCTGGACGAAAGCCTCTCCCATAGAACGCCAACAATCCCGATCTTATTATTTTTTGTTAGGTTTTTATTAATCGTCAATGTTTATGTTTACTTATTGATTTATTATAATATGTAGAGTTTGTCTCTTGAATCTGTCCTAGAGAGAAAGAGAGAGCGAATAGAGGGGGAGGTAATGACGGACCTCAGATCCGACCAAGAATCTGTTTTTAGTATAAATTAACAAAATGAGAAGACCAAAAAAATTGCATAACATAAGACTTCGAAGCCATAAACATTACCGTCTATGAGAAATTAATGAATAGTTAATATTTTAATATTATATCAACAGGAGATTCTTTCTATCGAATCTATACTAGAGAAAGAGATAGACAGAGAGTTTGGGAAATTGTGACGTATGTCTTCTATATATATACGTCTATGTATCATGACCCGTGGACAATTAAAATGCGCAAATGGATGAATGGCTTACTTCCTCGGAGGACTGCATTCACCAGAACGAGTTACACATATCAAACTGGCTTTATTGTTAATACCTTCAAGATTTTATTATGAATTGGCCATAGCAATACGTAGAAACTTATACATACGTATAAATACAAATTGAATTTCAAAACATAATAATTTGTTTATATTCAATTGATATATTTAAATATACAGTTACTCCAAGTTCTAATAAATTGAATAACGGTCTGAAAGAGCGACAAAGTGCAACATTGAAATAATTGTTTACGCACTTAAGCATCTAAATCACTTTGCAAATGTTTGCACTGCTTCCTTATCATTTGTAAACAACTCCGGCCATATACTTATTTATAACTGGAATATCGACTTAAAATGGAATTCGCAATTCGCACCGCATTATTTCTATGTATGTCATTGGCAATAGCTCTAACTATAATATTTTCACTGATAATAATTACAAACAAAATAAAATTATTATAAATCGCAAGCAGAAACGCATGTTTATCGATATAATTAAAATGGCGCAGAACAAAGACTGGATACATGCGCGTGAGTCGCTCACCTTTAACCATCTCCGCGTTTTGGACATTCTGGGTGACGGAGACGAACTTAGGGCCGATGTGAACTTTGGAAGACTTGGTGACGTTGAGGGTCGCGACATTAGGTACAGGCATCGCAGCCGCGATCGCCCTCTCGTCCATAACCACCAAATCCGAGCCATTGTTCACGCGACCCCTTTCCTCAATGCTGTTTCCATCGTTCGGTGTCCACATCACAAACACAGAACTAGTATGACGTAATCAAGAGCACGTATGGAGACGACGGTTCGCGACGTTGTCCGTTGCGCTACTAACTTCACTACTACAATCCACAGCGCTGACTCAATCGGTAAATCCTGATAATAAATAATAATAATAATTTCCACAGATTCGCATGTGAAATATTTTTAAAGATTCTATTTGTTTATTAGATAAGGAAATAAACAATACTAGACTGATAGACTCAAGAGTTCGGTTCGTTTTGTTAGTTTTATTGTACTGACTGACTAATGACTGACTCTGACTGCCTCTATCGATTCGAGTGATTGCTAATAATATTATCTATTTCACAAATAAAATTGTTCATAAAGATCTGTCACATGTAATTAGGACACTTATATTTGACTGATAAAGATACAGAATATGAGGGTGTTATCGTCTTTAGGTATTCTTATTGTGAAAATTCAACGTTGAAACGTTTTTTTCTTTATAGAAATGTCCTTGTTGTTTTTAATTGTTTTTAAAATATTCAATGTTACGCAGCAATTAGTCAAAATATCAAATTAAAACATATATTACTTGTTTATATATATCAACATTGTTATATAGTCATGCTACATTGGCAATGCCAATTAGTAAGTCGTAAAGTCCAATTACATATACAACTATAAATACATGCAACATTATATCTTATTTCATATTAAATTATTTAATTCAATGCGAAAAATAAAACATTTCATAAATATCATATATTTATCTCGTTAATTAATCCAATTATTTCGTTAATATACTGAAACAAGAGTATTTTTAATTTACAAGAGTATTTACTGGTATTTTAATAACAACTATTCTCATTTTTTAACCTATTATAATTATCCAAAAATTCAATTTTCCTATTTTGCTTTAGCAAGGCGCCGAGAAGTTTTTCATTTTATTATTAAAAGACATTCCATTTTATAGCTTTTTTTAGGGACATGCCTTAAAATTATATGAATGGCGTCGAGACACGTTTCATTATAAATTTGTGTAAACTATGTACACGAATCTAATTTCAACATAGATGATATGAATAGGAAGTGGGTGAAGAAACGATTACAAGCAGCTCATAAAAGATACGAAGAATTAATCCAATAAAACAAGACGGTCTCGTTCTATTAATGCAAAAATGATAAAAAAATTAAATAAAAAACAATCTGAAAAACTTTACCAATAGTACAAATACGCATTTAAATCAAAAATAATTAATAACTCCAGAAGCCTTTTAAAAAAATTATGCCCTATATAAGTAATTTTTTTTTAAATTATTATTCTGCTTTGAAAAACTGTATCTTGTAGAGGTAATAAGTCAAATTGAATGTCAATTGTGCCTTTAATTATATCAAGGTAGCTACTAAGCTTAACAGTAACAGCCTGTGAATGTCCCACTGCTGGGCTAAGGCCTCCTCTCCCTTTTGAGAAGAAGGTTTGGAGCTTATTCCAACACGCTGCTCCTATGCGGGTTGGTAGAATACACATGTGGGATAATTTCAGTGAAATTAGACACATGCAGGTTTCCTCACGATGTTTTCCTTCACCGTTAAGCACGAGATGAATTATAATCACAAATTAAGCACATGAAAATTCAGTGGTGCTCGCCCGGGTTTGAACCCACGAACATCGGTTAAGATTCACGCGTTCTTACCACTGGGCCATCTCGTTTATTAAATAATGGGGTTAACTTGGCTATTCTTGTTGACTTTGATGCCGGTCACGGGTCCTGAGGCTTAAACATGCAGACATGCAAACAAAGCTAAATGACCTTCATCATCTTCATGGCGGTGCTGCGGTGACGATACTCAAAGTCGGCATCCGTAAACTACAAGTAATCAACGCGACCTGGAGCGCAAAGCACATACAGCTGGTCATAGCACAAAGGTTGGTTGGTATTTTGAAAATTTAACGTCAGAAGCTGAAAAAACTATAAAAATATAAGAAACTATAGAAACTTTACGGTGAAGGAAAACATCGTGAGGAAACCTGCATGTGTCTAATTTCACTGAAATTCTGCCACATGTGAATTCTACCAACCCGCATTGGAGCAGCGTGGTGGAATAAGCTCCAAACCTTCTCCTCAAAAAAAAAAAAAGAGGAGAGGAGGCCTTTAGCCCAGCAGTGGGACATTCACAGGCTGTTACGGATTACGGATAGAAATAATCATAAAAACTGGCACTTAATAAAACTAAAAATATTCTGGTTCAACGTAAAAAGTGCGCATGACGAGTTACCAAACTTATCTAGCGCCAAATCCAAGTATTATTATTATCAGGTAAGATTTTTGAGAATAATAAAAAACAGATAACAACCATATTATTAGTAATCTTATATTTTTTTATTAGTATTTAATTTATTTTGACCGATAACAGATATATTAAATACAAAATACATGCACTTATGTTTCTGAAAAAATCTTTATAAAAGCATGACGTATGGTTAAAAAATTAAATTCTATTATATTGTCATTATAATTTGAAAACACTTTCATAACTATATAAATACAAAAAATATAATATTGTCCACAAAAATAGTGTATAATTATATTCTTACATAATTAGCCAAACACTCACCGAATTAACTCATAATCTTCTTTTCGAGAGTAGAGAAGTGCTTTGTCCAAACGTGGGAGGGTCATAGTAAGATTTCACTTAAGCCCTTAAATAAGGATGTCAGTGGCGACTTAAGTTACGTGGAGCATCCAAACGGTAAAGATAACGGAAATAAAAGCAAGACCCTCTTACATTGTACGTGTATTTCCATCTATGTTACTTCTCATTTATTCGTAGGCACTATCGATATCATTTAAATTTCCTCCTCCTAATATCCAATTATTTAGTTTTGTTATCCGATTGAATTCTATTTTCCTTCTAAACATTAAATGCTGGAAAGAAAACTGTTAATATTGACGAAATTTTAATTTGTTAAAGGGAGTCCAGTCAAATAAATAAATAAACAGCAAATCAAATTTATGTTTATATTTTTTTTTATTAAAAGTACAGTGACACCATGGCATGAGTCACATTGTGCAAGCATTCGGGGATATTTGAAAAAAAAAACCACTGATTTGCCTCCGGCTTTGGGAGCAGTGCCTAAAAATGTGAACATGCTTAGTGTCTCTTTTTCATATTGTTGTTACCTATAAATAACCTTTTACCCTTAGACTTAATACTACTACTAGCTAGTATTTTTTTTGAGAGTAACTGCGCACATACTCTGTTATTTATAATGTACTAGATATCTTGTATATACGGCCACCTATATATCATCGGATGTATGCTGTGAACATGAATATACTATTCATATTTCAAATGGCGATATCTCGGGAACGGTGATCATTAAGAAAAAAAGTATATGACTAAGATTAATTAATAAACTAAATAATTTCATTATCTAGAGATGAGAAAACCCGATACGATATACGAATTTTTATATGTAGTTACTGTACTTTTAATTTGATCTTAACATTATTGCAGTTAGCTATTGCACGTATACAAATAATATAATCGGAAAATCATCTTGGATGGTATCGAAATTATCATATTTCAGGATGGGTAGAATTCCTTAATGATCATCGTCTATGTGTCATAGATGTTAGAGATAACGAGGAATAAATGATAAAATAAATAATGTTGTTTAACTTGTAACAATATCTAAGAATATTACTTTATAAATAGCCTCGAAGTCTTCGAAAGCAATAAAAAAACGTGGTATGAGTTATTTTAAAAACAAACAACTATTGGTTCAAAGAACAACATTCTCAATAATCAATATTTCATAAATTATTATTATACTAAAAATAGAAACGCCTACATGTTTTATCGCCGTAATGCGGGAGAAAAATGTTTGCTATGACTAAAAGTATTCTAATTATTTTTTTTCTCTTCACGTATAAATATTGTTAAGAGGATGATTTGTTAAATAATGCTGTATCTTATTTATCAATCAAATGTCAAATCAATACTGTAAGAAAGAGATAAATCAATATTTAACGAAAGTAAGGCCGTTTATTGATAAATATGAAAATAATTTTTAAATTAGTTGATAGTAACAAACCTAAATTTATAAATTTTGCGAATATTAAAACACTGACTTAGTTAATATGTGATCTTATTAGTCTTCTTAATCTTTCTATCTAAAATTCTTGATCTTAAGCGACAATTTAATACAATGAAATCAATATTACAAATGAATTAAAAACTTTTTATTCCTATTTACATAATTTAATATTATTCTATTGACAATATGTATCTGATTAAAGTTTTAACAAAAAAGAGTAGTACAAGAATTAATAAGCCTGAATATGTAGTATTATTTGTAGGGAACTTTTTTTTTTGCCGGGAAGGCAAATGGCTTTACTCTTGATGGTAAGTGGTAGTAGAGTCCAAACACGACGACGGCCGGTACAGTCCGGAAGAATGTTCTGCACTAGCCGCCTCCGCCTTGCCGCCCTCTTCACGTCTTGTTTGGAGGGAGGGGTTTGGGTTGTAAGGGTTGTAAGAGAAGGGAAACAGGTGAGCTGGTAAAGAATTCCATTTTTTGGAAGTGCGACAAAGAAAGGAGTTCCCAAATTTCTTTGTTCGCGATGGAATTGATGTCATAGTTAGGCGGTGACATCGAGAGACAGCACGCGTAGACTTATGAAGGAAGGGGGAAGCAGGAATTAGAGAGAATAACAATACAATTGGAATCATACATAAGAAAAACGTAATACCCTCAAATCTATTCCGACATACTTAAATTTATTTCCCTGTGTTTTATTTATTGTAACTGCAAACGATCCCTTAACAGGAAATTGTGTCCTTTTAAAACTAAAACGTAAATCATAATATGATTGATCATATAGATCTGAGTTCTACTTACATTTAAAATATTTAAATCTCTAAAACTGTCCATTTTTTAACTTTTTTTTGTTCCTATAAGTTTTCTATTATCATCATTTACACAGACTATCGTTTATAGGTGGCTAAAGTTTCAAATCAATTTTCCATTTATCTGAACAGTTATTTTATCAAATAAATATTCGAAGATATTCTTTAAATGGACAATAATTTATGAACCGATTGAAATAAAATAAACACAAAATTTTAAGTGAAGTTAGCCACAATATTTTAGTGATACCGCACTCAAATCCGTTAAGCCTTTTCTAAGATTAGCGTACACGAACAAACAGAAAAACACAAAAATTCTAACCATCATTGTTTTGAGTATAAGCCGAGATGGCCTAGTGGTAAGAACGCGTGAATCTTAACCGATGATCGTGGGTTCAAACCCGGGCAAGCACCACTGAATTTTCATGTGCTTAATTTGTGATTATAATTCATCTCGTGCTTTACGGTGAAGGAAAACATCGTGAGGAAACCTGCATGTGTCTAATTTCACTGAAGTTCTGCCACATGTGAATTCTACCAACCCGCATTGGAGCAGCGTGGTGGAATAAGCTCCAAACCTTCTCCTCAAAAAGAGGTGCGGAGGCCTTTAGCCCAGCAGTGGGACATTCACAGGCTGTTACGGTATTGTTTTGAGTTCTATTTCATTGATACAAGTTTTACTTACATATATTATATCTTCAATGACCAGACGGCGATCAATTAAATCACAATCGATCAAAATTTATCCAATTTACAGAAATATTTTAATTTACGAGAATACCATGTGGTTGCGAAAAATAAGTAACACCTGCAAATAAAAATAAAAGTATGTAAATTCAATGTCAGAATGTGTTCCGACAAACATTAGCTGAAATACAAATTAATTTGTATCATAAAATAAATGAAAATAATAGTATTATTTAAAATACAAAGGACTTATATGATATTTATTTTGTATTTTTTTCCTTGTCAAAATTAATTTACAAATATTTATGATATATCGATATTTTTTCTTATAAGTATAAAATATTTGGGTTTTAAATAATACGAAAATTTGACCAAACAATTTTTGTTTATTTTCATCACAAATTCATGACATCATATTATAACATAAACTTATTCATAAATGTTATCTGAAAAACAATGTTTAATCGATAAAATAGCCTTATTACTTACCTACTTTGTAATTGTAGTTTTATTATTAATTTACAAAAAAAATATACGCTTAATTTCATTACAGCTATAGTGTTATCACGTGGTTTTTCACCCTAAAACAACATGTTATTTGAAAAACACACCTTTGGTATTATTGTGAATCAACAAATAAGATCAAACGTGAAATATTTATTATTTTGTGCTACAAAACGTTATTCGAAATGTGATTAGTGAAAAATGTGTTTTTCAAAACGTGTATACTTATTCAATTATGTCTAATTATATGTTTATATTTTTCCAATACTTGCAATATATATTTTAAATTATTTATAATATAAAAACTCGGTATAAATTATTGATTTAAATCAAAATATAATTCGAATTTAGACGGTCTAACATCTTAAATCGAATATTTGTCATAATTCAATTAATTCATTTAAATTTTGTTTTCCTCCCCTTTTTTTTTAAAGAAATCTGAAAGGAGCCTCTCCTTAAATCAATGAAATTCTATGTATATCATACTTTGAGACAATGTTATTCAATATTCAAATAAAAATTAAATTCATTTCTTTACAACATCGCTATTTTGGATATAGCAAATGGTTATATTAACTTACACTCTAAAATATTGTGAATTTTATCAATATAATATTAATTTATTTGATCTATGCGCCTACAATAATTGATTCTGTTTCCTATTGTAAATCTCTATTGAATATTTTCGGCAACAAATTCACATTTTTATTCAAGTATTTATCATCTAAATAAAAACGCGTTGTCGGTTTATTTTGTACGCGTATTTCTGGTAAGAGAATGTTAACGTGATAATAAATAATATATAAGTTTGTTCTCCTGTTGGATTAATAAGATCATGTCAGTATTATTATATTTTACATAATATAAAAAGAGGGAAAGAGAAAACGGAAAACAAAAGTGTGTTAAATATATAGTAATTTAAAGATGAAGTTAGAAAACATATTATTACAGAAAACTGTGTCAAAATTTGATAGTTTTTGGTTGGATCAATCGAAATTTATAAAAGAGATTTATTTGCCAGGGTTTACGAAATTTCATACGATTATTTGAAATTTCTTTCATATCACAACATTAATACTAAAGCATAATTATAAAATGTAATACAGTCACAGATAAAAAAGTATTCGTAAACGACAACAAGTCAATAAAAATGTAGCTGCTAATATTTCAATACATTGGAATGTTTTTTTTTTTATTATTAAAAAACAAAAGATTACTTTTAAATCTAAGACCATATTATACCATTTTAGCGCTATATTTATTTGGATAGACCTTTCAGGGATTCTTTGAGAGATTTCTCTATACAGATTGTTGTTACTTTAAAATATGTTTTTACAAATCTTACGAGAACTAAAAAAGGTTATATATTATAGAATAAAATAAATAAAAAAATATATCCAAACACTATTATAGACGAGACAAAGCGAGTGATTACGATTGAAGGAAATACATACACAGCTGTTTTACTCATTCAGTAAAACAATAATAAATTAATTCGAACTTGCGCTTTATTAAAATTCTTAGAAATAAAATACGAATTGTTATACCTAGTTGCAAATAATCTACAGGAAACAAGACAAAGAAAATTTTAATTATAATTTTTTGAAAGAAAACACAAGATAGTATAGATTTCATATTAAGAATTTTTTATATTTATACCATAATGAATAAAACAATAGTGAAACTGCCAAGTTTTTTTGTTTCAATAAAATCTTTGATTGTCCATGATCAAATATTGACAGAAGAAATAACTTTTGCGGAGCTCATTGAAACAATGTTACGTAAACAGTTGCCAATACGCCGTCAACCTAAATTATAATTTCGTGTCGTCTCGCGACGTGTAACTAACATTTAATAACATTTGATAAACACAAAATATTTAAACGACTCGAGATCTGTCCGTGGTGAGACCGATCGGACCGAAGTGTACCAGTGAGTTGGAACAATTTTGTAATGCATTTGCGTGCTGCCGTGGCAGAGCGTATCCGACAAACAGGCCACGTTCGAATGTGTGAAATGTTTGTACTTGATATATCTTTGCTTCAAATTACACTTAACTATTGGATACATATATATAAATAGAATAAATCGAGATTACATCAGCTCGTGGTTTGTACCTAATATGTGTGTATGGCAATATAGCGCTGAAAGCGCTCGGAACGCTGGAGTTCGTCTAACTCCGCATTTACAGATGTGTTATGATGATGTCGTCATCGATTTCGTCCTTTTCATCATCTTCTTCTGGAGGTTGCTTGGCAGCTTCAGCCGCGGCAACCGGGTTCTCAGCGATAGCCTTCAGACGACGAGCCTGAAACGAATTTTAACTATTAATATTTTTTGCTTTAAAAGGTAAATATTGATTGCAAAAAAAAATCTTGAAAATATATTTAAGAAAAACAGGCACTTTTCTCATCTGTATGGCTTGAATAATTCATTTTATAACGTAGACTTGATAAAGGACCTAGGCATATGCCATAAAAAATTCGCAACCCAGATTTTATCAAGATTCAGAATCCTAAGTCCGCGAGTCCGACTGGAACTTGGCTGGTTTTTACTAGAGTTAATAAAGCTCTAACAATAACAAAATTTACCTTTCTCATGTGAAGTATCTCAACAATTATGTAACCGACGACACCAATTAGGAGGGCAACCATCATCACATATAGTTTCATCCTGGCGCAGAGATGGGTGGAATAGGCATATGCAACAACGAAACCAGCGCTCTCCCAAAGCCTGTAGTTGGAAAAGGCGGCCTCCTTGTTTCTCCGGAACAAAACACCGTAAAGACCTGGAAAAGTCAAATGTTATTCCAATCAAAACCATAAGCCTTGAGGTAACATAATAAAATGCTCATGACTTGACACGAGTAAAAATTGACTTCAACGAGATATATTATATATTATATAGGAAAAATTGTTTGAAAAATTATTTAATATTTATATAAAAATAATTCAATTAATGACAGTATAACAGCGAGAGGTAAACAAAGGAATTTTCGTAGTTATCAGAAGAAACTACTTCTTGTTTATGGATAGATCATTTTCTCTGTTCATTTTATACGTTAAAGGTAATAAAATGTTTCAAACGTGCTTACACGGTGAACGCGTCAGGTGAGCCATTTCATTTTCAACCAGTGTTCTGTAGCACAATCTAATACGGCGTAGGTTTACGTGTCGGATGACGTACAACCGGTATAAGTCGTCCGAGTTAGAAAGTCATTTACTTTCAACCAGTTATCAGTACAAACAAATCAGTTTGACATTTTTGAAAATCGAAATCGAAATTGGATTAATTTTTTTAACGTATTTTCAAAGTATACTAATCACAACTTTTTACTAAGTTCTAGCTAATCCTAATTTATATTTATGTATTTTATTTAAAATCAAGAAAAACATATTACCATGTTATTTAATCATATAAATTTATCAATTTTTAATTAACGGACTATTATGTGCATATATAAGATATCGGCATTAACACATGCCGAATTTCATTACAGAATTTTAATTTCGGTTTCATTAATAATAAAATGATACCTTATCAATCAAACATGAGACACAGCTCCATTTATTTTGCCTTATATAACAAAAAAAAAAACGTATTTAACATAAACGAATGATTAAAGTAATTTATTTATGTTCAAATATATGGTAACAATATAATTCATGTTGAATGACGTAAACAGCAATAGCGAATGGATTAGGAAAGTCGGTCTATATTGTACTGTAATTTAAAGAGTCAAATAATTTTTTATTCTAAAGCTGTGCGTCGAGTAGGGACAGCAATTCCTTTGCTCAAAAGCGGACGCGCTTCGAGGCGTGCTTGACTCCGCTGCGACTTCAAACAAAAACGTGTTTATTGATACACTTCAATCAAATAATAAATTAAAATACAGATATTTCAAAGTTAGATGTCATGTTGTGTAACTTACAATATGATAACAACCGTATCGAAGCAAGCACGTCGCCTTACAGTTGAGCAGCCTTGAATGTGTGCCGCGTGAATTGAGGCGCCTCTGATAGGTACGCGGCTTTATAATATAAGCTTAAAATACTTTAAAGTGAGTTTTTTCGTTTGTTTATTTCTCTTTCACATCTTAACTTCTCAACCAATCACACACATCAATCATCATTGCATATGCGTTGGCAGAAGTTCAGACATAGTGTACCCAATACTTGTGCCCTTCCCCATTTTAACAGCAAAAAAACTTAAGAAGAGCCATATGATGATAAATGGTTCATGACAGAAAAACCTATTTTTTTTGTCCCTTTTGAGAACTAGCCTCTAGAGCAACGATTTGGTCTTGCCTTTAAGTTTTTTTTTTTTATGTTATAGGTAGGCGGACGTGCAAATGGACCACCTGATGGTCTGTTAGTAAAGTGATCACCACTGCCCATAGATAATGGTGAAGAAATAATAACCATACCTTACATCGACATCACCAACCATGGCAACTGAGATGTTGATTTGTCACTTAACTAAATAACAAATAATTATGACTGTAAATTAAAAATGATAATTTTCAAAAAATAACATTTCGAATGCCTAGTACGATATTATAATAATACTATCTACTTCCTGGACAAAACCGTTATAAATGAAATATAAAAAAAACGTTTCTCAACAATAACAAAATTTTCAATTTACGTTTCTTTTGGTAGTTTTTATTTTTTGCGGATGTAAACAAAGTTATTATATAATAAATCTTGATGTTAAATATATTATTATTGTTTGTTTCATAATGATTTGGTGAACACGCTAGGCCGTTTGTTTCGGTTATTATTATGAAGTCATTGAACTATTAGGAATAAAACAATAAAACCCTTAGGTTTAAATCGTTCATCCTTAACAGGATGAAACCAAAAAATAAGTAATATATTGTTTATATTTAAGCAAGACAAAGAAAAGTTTATTTTTTATTAAATTATCTGAATAATATTAAGCAACGGGTAATGCACTTTGTAATATGAAAGGGACAGGATATTTTTTACCAAAGTTTTTGTTATTGTTTTTTAAAAAACAACAATATGTATAAACGACAGCAATTTTATGTCAACATTGCATGTTGCCATTTTAGCGTATTTTTATTTTATAATATAATCATTTGTTCTAGCTATCGCTACTGATAAAAAAATGTTTTTGATTAAACACTCGTCTGCATTTTTTAAATAAACCGACGGGCAGTTTCTTTTTTTCAATATAATAACTTGTACGATTCCAATTTCAATAAGATCATATGTCATGTATTTAATTCCGAAGGAACTGAATTCCTCATTCCTGCATTGCATTTTTATTGGTTACAGAGTTATGGTGCTTTTTAAATACCTTGTTTTAATTATAGGTTTGTTGCATTATAATTATAGGGAAGATTCATCAAAAACGTTTTCGCTTTAATTTTGAGTTATTTAGGCTCCGTGCGAAGCCTAATAAAAAAATCAAATAAAGGTCTAAATAAAATGTTTACATGTTTACTTAATAGATGATATAACTATTTGTTTATGCAGCGGTCAAACATCGTCACATTGCAGTCAATTTATACAAAACCTTATTGAATGGTACACCAAAACTTTCCTCATGAATAATTCTATCCATAGGTAAAAACCGTATGAAAAAATGTTTGGTAGTTTTTTAATTTATCGCGTATAAACAAACAGACGCAGAGTCCCGCCGCTGCCTTTTATAAACTATATCATTATAGTGATTGATTTCATGCTCATTGGTGAAGGAAAACGTCACGGGAAAACCTGCATGGGTTGATTGATATTCTGCCAAATGTATACCCACCACCTTTGTAGTAGCGTTATGACATGATACTAGCTTAATTCTTTTCGTCAAAAGCTTTTTAATTGGTTGTAAAATAAATAGTTTAAGTAAATAAGTTTTACAGGCGGATAGTAATATAATTATGGCTTACAATGTCAGTTTTATATTTAGCCTTCTTGTTTTAATCGATTAATCAACAATTATTCTGGCGTGGTTTCCTCTAAAACCGTACAATAAACCGCTACACTGACTCGTATAAGTAACCTACGATTCTTATCTCTTTGATGATAGTTCTATCGCGAATTGGAGTCACACTGACGTCAGACGAGCCAATTACTGGCCGTGATGTAATTGATTTCCTTGCTTATTTTCAGATTTCCAAGGCGAAAATTATAGAACCTTCCAGTTATAATTATACTCTTAGAAACAAAATAAGTTGTTTTAAAAGGAATATTTTAGACAGATTTTTTAATAGAGGTTAATTTTATTTGATGAATTTGTGTTATATATTGACATCATAATCCATTTTCAAAATTAAAAATAATTCAATATCTGATAACTTACTAAGTAGTTATTTACTAACGTCTTTAATTATTGAATTTTGTTTCAACTTAGAATAATAGTGGATATTTTAACGTATCATTTACTTTTTCTACATTATAATCTTTATTAGGTCTTGGGATAACAATAAATGATTTTAAATATAAAATATTAACATTAATATTGAAAAATAATTCTAATGTCTAAAAGGAATTAATATTTGTTTTAAGTGAATTGCTTTTCAGATTTAAATTATTATGACCTTACTTTTAAACTTAGCTTAGTGTTTAGTTAAACATTGATTTCGCTCTTCCTGTCATTATTGATTTGACATTCGAAAGAAGAAGACGAATTCGAAAGATGAAATCGAATGTGATAATTTTTATAGTGTCGCAAATATCTCACATTAAAATCATGATACATAAATAGAATACCCTAAGGCATTGAAGATACTTCTATTTATATGAAAAATTCCTCAGCAAGGCTAAAAATATCATCGCCCAGTTATGAGGTTGCTAACCTATTCCCGGAACTCGCTGTGTTAGCCCTATAATAAGACCTATGCGACTAGAATGCTCGCACTTCTAGTTATACTAAGGCCGTCCATTTGGTTACTTAGTGTGAAATAGCCGAAGCAGTTTATATTATTATATTTTGATTGTGATCGAATTTATTATTTATAATATGTCCAAAATTGTTATGAAATGTGGTTGATTTGATGTAAATAATGTTGCTGTTAAATAGTTTTTTCGATTATATATATATATATTTTATTTTAAAAATTTAAAGGAATCTTAAAAAACTAGCTGAACTTCGTATCAAAAGATTAAAATTTTTGAATATTTTAAATATTTATTACAGACAGATACCATAAAATCGTTGATACCGGTTTTTTCTTTCGTAGTGTGCGTTCCTGCGCTTGCGCCTACCGAACCGTGACCAATAATCGCAAATCCCACGTCCCTAATAACAAGAACGTGAACTTTTTTTACCATTCGGTTTTTTACTGAAGCCATCGGATCCTTTGGGTCTCGAGTTTATGTCGTTATCTTATTCTGTACATTTAGCTGCATGGAGTAATGTAATGATGATGGTATGTTCTTTGCAATAAAAACCTTTATAATTGTAATATTAAAAATTAAATCTGTTAATTTGTTAAGGTGCCTGATCAAATTTCGGGGCCATTAACAATGGCTAGAAAATTGCGCAGCAGATATTAGGTAGGCAACGTAGGTGTGTGTGCACACAGGTGTACGCCATTCCCATCGACAACAATTCTAGAAAAAGGCTTTACGTGCTTTCCGAGACAAACCGATTGCTACGTAATAATTTTTTGAAAGAAAGTTCCAGTAATTATCACCGACTCGGGATTCTAACTCGGAATATTATGTATTGCCTTATAACCCACTAGGAAACGAAACACAAACAATGACCATACCATCGACACTATACCACTGAAAGTATAACAGTATAACACTGAGTTAAGTATCACACACCTAACTAATAATGAGAGGTTTACCTATTGGGATAATGCTAATGTATCTGATACTAACATATATAGCAAATTTAATGTCGTTTTTAATTAAATTTATTTGTTTTTATTTCAATATTTATTTTTAGCTTTTTGCTTCTAAGTCTTACATTACGGTCAAGTATGTTAATTCATTGGTTAAGTCAATTATTAATTAATAAGATCTTTCTAATTTTTTGTGCTTTCATTTTGTTTTACTCTTTCTCAGTATAATTTGTTTGTAATATGTGCAATTTGTCTATAGTATGTGATGCCAATAAAGCTATTTTTATTTTCATATATCTTAAACATGTTTTCAATAAATAATAGCACAACGGAATATATATCTACTTATTATATATTCCTGACGTATTCAAATATTTATATTCGAGCGGATGATATTATGGATTATTATTTTGTTTCTGGTAACACTAATATATATTAATCGTACGTAAATAGAATTGGAAGTGTACTTTTGGTATTAGTTACATAAGCTGTAACGTAATGTTTGTTTCAATAATTAATCTATCATTCATTAACACATGATAAGATATATATAAATATCGTTGTAGAATTACACGCATTGACCTTCTTAATACTTCCTGTATCTTCAATTACAAATTGTAAACGAGATTAATATAATAATATCGTTTGACCGCATAATGTATTTTTATGTAACCGATTTGCATTCACAATGAAATTATATTTCCTTAATATATTATCTACGAGCAAACCACGGCTTCGTCCTTGAAAATATACCTTTACGGCGCGATATCAACATATATTTTTAATTTTATACATATTTTTCAGCCTCCGGATATCTCGATATAATTTTAATTTAATATTTTAATATAATTTTACGCATGCGAACTCGGAACGGATAGCTACTGAATGATTTAATTTCTAAACAATAGAACTAAACAGCTATCGGGTTCAGATTTAATGATTAACTTTTGGCAGTAAAATAAATTACTTTGAATTTAATAAATGGTTCATAAATTAAATGGACTGAAGCGCCCACATAGTGAACTATCGTCTCGACATATTTTTTATTTTTCTGCGAGTTTGCCATAATCAGTCACATCGTTCACATGATACCCATTAGACGCATTGTTAATTATATATTATTCTCACATGTATATTATTAGTGACTGTTTAGTTAAACACTGATTTATCTCTTGTCTAATAGGTATGCACGTTGAACAATTTTTTATAAATATACTTTATAACTCACCATTAACTTGCGTTTGCCAAACAGCATCTCCAACACCCCACAAGCCGGATATAACGAAGAATACTGTCGGTGAATCAGGATTTGGTGTCCAAATAAGCAGCCAGACGATGAGACCCAAGTGAAGAGCAGCTCCCATCACCAATATTGGAAATCGTCCAATGTACTTCATAGCTGAACCAAAGAGCAATGAGCACAGCGCGTTCACGACCCCAAAGCATATCATAACATAGCCAATGGATCGGATACCGAGAGCACATGAGACGTAGGCCTAAAATACATATATTTAATGTAAGACACGTATAAAATATAGGAGTTATAAATCAATTAAACATATTTTTTTTTTCTTTCATTTTTATATTAGGAAGTCAACGGTACATTATGGGAATGTAAAACATATTGTCTATATATTGTCAAATAAAATATAAACTACTCCGAATACACCATCATGGTGCTTCCGTCATAGAATATAAGTTTTTATCCTCATCCTTTAAATCGGAATACAGTAATACAGAATTCATATTTGATGATAAAATAATTGACGGGAGGGTAAATCCCACCCAGACGGGTCAAAAATATTGACTTCAGGTACAATTTGTTTGGAAAATGTAAATCTGATGGCGCTTACTTGAGTGTAATCAGCGCCGATGAACGCTTGCTCCATCCCGATCCACAGCGTGATGGGGATGAGCAATTGCTGATTAGGTTTCTTCAACTGGTAAGCTGTTGCTGACAGCAGTTGAATGCCCGTCAACTTTGATGCGTCAGATGTTCTTTGTTTCTCTCCGTATCTTAATAAACATGCTATAATATTAATATATTATATCTTTTAAGTTTTATATAGTTTAATAAATTAATTTAGAAAATTACTCTCATTTTAGATAGTACATCTAAATGATTAAATGTAACCTTTTCAATGTCAACGGATCAACGGATCTTCTTGTAATGTTCAAGACTGTGACTTCTCCGAAATCGTATAATAAGATTCTATTTGAAGGTAACTCAATTAAAATATGCAAAAAAGAACAATGATTCCAAGATGCCATTGTAACAGGCGTTTAATGAATTTTTAGAAGATAATTACCGTTTGTCTTCCTTTAGTATTTCGAAGCTTTAAACGAGGCAGGATATACACATTCATCGAATGACTAATAACGTAACGCAAATATAACGAAGACAAAAAAGGAACATTAAAATTAATGGGCAAAGTTATATGTAATTTATTCTTTAATATACTGTAAATTTAAAATGACACATTGCGAATTTGGTATAAGATCCTGTGCACATAAATTATTATTGTAGGGAATTTTATGTTGTGAGTATTCTAAAATTTGCTGGGTTATACATGCCTTTGATATTGGAAGAATTGTTAACATATAAACGTAAACTTAATACTAAGAAATTCAAATAATCTGCATTTCAGTCATCAGCGCTCTTTCCTAGGATTCATATAATTAAATATATAATATTTACATTTTGTTTTGAACAGAATATTAAGTTCATTATGTAAAAAAATTCAAATAAGATCAAAAAGAAATAATGAATTGTAAATTTGTAAATATTAGAATAATCTGTTAGCATAAGTTAAATTCATAGCTATTGAGATGTTAAGCATACCTAGAAAGAGGATCTACAAGGAAAGCCACCATCAAAACGGCTACCACCACACACGCGAGGTATATGGCACTGATCTCGTATATCTCGCTGTCTGGTGGCCGGTGTAGGTTCTGGTTGTCGTGGTGTCCTCCACCGATCATGCAGAAGTTGGCTCCACATGATAGAAGTGTATTGCTGGTGTTCTCTTTGGATGTATTTCCGCTGTGCACTCCCGATGAAAATACTGTCCAAGAATATATGAATAAGATTTCACGACTGCTAGATTCAGTATTATAATATTGACATTAAAAATACAATAATTCTTTGTTTTACTTATAATATAGAATATAATGACACGTTGTACAAACATACATACGAATTGTTTTTGTATTTGATAATGGTAGGAACTATTAACCGTACTACTTATTTGATTTACAAGGGGGCATCATTTATACGTTTACAAGAAGGCCCTTAACATAAATAAAGATGATGAAGTGCTTGTATCATCAAAATTAAATTAATGAGAATTTTCAATAGTAAAAAAAAACTCATTTGTATCGTCAGGCCATCGAACCCGGATGCTTGCCGAAAACCCATTGTAACATCAGAAACGAGTTTAATTTATACTTCAACAGCCTTAATCGAAAACTTTCATGCTGTGTAGTTTGTATGATCAATATCCGTTAACTTACCTAAACTTGAGATAAGATTTCCCCATAATTCAGCTGTTTGCCAAGCCAGGAAGAAGAAGCCGAAGAATCTTACGATTATGCCATCAACGGCTTGATCCGTTAGTTTTGCGTATACACTTCCAGCTTGAGTTAGATATGTAGCCTTCGAGGTCCACATAGGAGCTGCTCCCAGGCCAACAATCACTCCAGCCGGAACAAGCGTGTAAAACGCAGGGTAGAATTGGGCGCCAATGTACGGCGCATAACAGAGCATAGAGAGACACAAGGTCCATTTCACAGTTAGCCTCTTAATTAGGAACGTGGGTACAAATATACAAGAGACAACAAGAGCCGCGTAAATGGAACTCAGAGAGACCGTTCCCAGTCCGTCAGCGGCGTTGATCGAAGACTGAAGATTCGCAGTTCCCTGAAAAGCGGTAAACTGCACCATGAACGCAGCGCTAACGGCTGCTACGTTCTTCAATATCCTCCACTTCTCATTTCTCGAAAGTTTGACCTTGCCCGAGGCGTAGGAGTCGTCTTCGGTAGGCAGGGGTGGTGGTTTAACGATATCGTCGTTAGAATCTCTATCGTGCTGGTAGCCATCGTTCTTGAAGCCAGTTTTGATTGTATATACCGAATCCTTGTCCGGGCGGTTGTCTTCACAGCCGCCACCGTGCGTCGCGGTCATAACGTGTTCTCCGTTTGCCCTGCAAGCAAAACAAACTTTTAGAAATTTTGTCAATACAACTGGAACTATTTCTGATACAATTCATAACAACGTAACTACGTACTAATAACAAATTATATCTTGTATGGCAATGATAATTTCAATTCGATCATATAAGGTTTCCGTCAATGTTTTTCGAGACGTGGAGGAAAAAAAAAACAATCGATGAGAGGCCATGTTTTGCGAATCACATTCACGGGCTACCTAGTACAATAATGGAGCGTGTTGTGATCGACAAGGAGGTAGTTTCTGTAACAATTCCGATTTGATTCGCATTCAACGCCACAATGGACAACATCGGCTGAGTACATATTGTGCTATTGTGTTGTTCCACTTGCTCTTTCCTCGTGACATAACCATCGCGCGACCACATGAAATGTATAAACTTAATGAACATCAGGTTCTTTAATATTTAATTGCTTGATTTGATTTCTTAACGAATGTTTACTGTAAAAATACATTTAACATTAACTGAGTAGAGTTTTTCTTGTAAGAATGTTCGTAATCTTAACTTTTATTTTAAAATAAATATTATTTAATAACTCATTTTTATTAGACGATTTATTTTTTAATTAACAGGGATATTTTCGTATGTTGTAATCAATAATTACAAAGACAGAACATATATTGCACAGTTTTTATAACGTTTTAATTACTTTGATTAATTAATAGTTATTACCATTAAAATAAAACAAATAAATTTATGTAATATTCTAGTTGGACTTTCAGCACACTGAGGCATTCACATGCGGTAGTGAAATGCTATCTCGTTCTCTCTTACACAATTAGTATAATATTGTCTATCTTCGTTACTAGCTACAGTAATATAGTGTTTTATTTTTTCTATAAGAATGATATTTATAATCTGACATTACACGGCCTACATAATAAGTATTTAATGGCCCGCAGGCTAGTAAAATAAAAATGGTTTAAATAAACTTGCAATTGTATGCATAGAAGACATTTTGTAATATTTGTATTATTTTCAGAATGAATGCTAACAATAGCATTGTGGTTGTGTCCAACAATTAGCCGTTCGGTGATGAAACCTTGTATCTATAATATTCCGGACGGGTACGACAAAAACAAATACGATCGTCGAATGTTCTATTGTGTAACTTTATGAGTATGTTGTGAACGATAAATCGGTAATGTTTTCATTTGCCATCGTCGATTACCTGTTTACGAGTCTAATTATAAACCAACACAGTTGACAAAGGTGGATTATGTTACTAAGTACCTAATATAATTTAGAAGGGTAACATTTGATTGTCGAATTAAGACGAGGCAACTAATCGAATTTTTGTGACAAATTAAATATTTTAATTTTTCAATTAAATCATTATTTCGAATTACATTAATATTACATGTTTATATTCATATTTCGTCAATTTAAGTGAGGACGCTTTTTAGGCTAACCCGTCATTTTTAATTATACACTTTTGTCGTAAAATTTATAACTATTTAACGAATTAACTATCATTTTAATTTGAGCTTGATTTTATCAACCATAATTGATAACTATGTATAACACTAATTTGTTAATGTAGGTATTGTAATAAAGAAACAAAGACGATTGATAGTCACTTGAGCACGCATCCTGCCCTCAATAAGCGGGCGTCAGATTATATTGAAATTTATACTTTATCAATGAAATACGCTTATAAAGCACGTCTCAGGTGATTTTCAGTTGACCTCATAGTTTTCATCATCGGATCAATCAGACTATATGCGCTCTTAATCTTGAATACAGAAAGGTTAATATCATATGACACTAATAAAAGCAATTATTGCAAGGTAGGTATTTACAATACGTGGTAGCCAGGCGCCTATGATAAGGATAATTCGTATTATTATTTTTGTTTTGATTACTCATAAAAATATTTAATGCTATCAATTACAAAATGAGGAATTTGATTACAGACTTAGTATGCATCTTTTTATTTATATTTCGTCAATTGAAATCACGATCACGACATGAAAATCTTTGGGGGAGGCTGGAAGTTCGTCCAGCAGCAGTGTGTGTGTGTATGTGAATTTATTGAAATATTTCAAAACTAACACAGCTAACGTGCTACTGCTATAAACAGTAGAGGACACATATGTGGTAGAATTTTACTTGAATCATGCTAGTTTATAATCGAGCACGAGAAAACTTGAAAATTGATCGACTATATCGGCTATTAGATTTAAATTATTGATTTTATAATTAATTCTATAATGCTGCATCGGGACGAGCTAGACAAATATTCATCTCTCATTCGAAATTATATTTCTTATCATCTAAGAAAATATACAGTTATTGAACAGTTATTGATGTGATTTCTTGTTTACGCTTCGAAAATTCAAAATATAAAATTGAAGGAAATTTAAAACTAATAAGAAAAACAAGATATTTTTTAAAGCGATCGATCACTAAAGTCGTTTTCGTATCAATAACATAAACAACGTTTAATAAAGCATCATTCTTAAGCATCGAAATACGATACGATTAGAACACAGCGTTGACATCAAAAATACCAATAGTCAACCAGCGTATCTAAATTAAATAAATCCATTCCCACAGTATCACATACAACATTGCCCACATCATTTCCTGTCATCCCCGCCTACTTAATAAGGCTTTGGAGGTCAGGTGAATTAGCAGAACGAAATGGCTGACGTAAAAACATTTTGTACAAAATTAGCCTGTATTGTTAAGCATTTATGTCAAATTGGTCGTGTCGTAAATAAACCTCTACTGACTGATACATGCGTTTCATTTTATCTCATGGGCTACGCGCGCGTTACGTGTTAGGCTCTTTAATCCTTCGAGAATTAAAAAAAAAGGATTACATAAAGGAATTACAAAAAAAAGGTTATTCGAATTTGAGTTATGATAAATTGTTCAGTATAATATTAAAAAATACTGGATAATATTGTGATATTTAAAAATAGCGACATTTAAGCGACAACAATATAAAGAGTATAAAGAAAATGGTGTTAGTTTTTATGTAATACTATTTTCCGCCTGCAGCTATTAGCTGGAAAGTGTGGGAGGGTTATGTATCTGGAACTCTATGTCTTTTTCTGTACCCCTTTCTAGTCATAATTTATACAAAATTTCACGATAATCGGTTGAGTATTTAAGACACAAGTAAACAAACTCACTTTCGCATTTATCATATATTAGTTAGAATTGTATCCCGTATCTAATTTGGTACAATTTTATTTGTTAAGGATTTTAAAAATATTAATGAAAATAATTTAATAAAATTATTAAAAAACTTTTAAGACATTGACGTCACAGTTTCTATTAAACTTGTATACAGATACATAATACTAGAAGGCTTACCCTTGTAGTTGCTTAATCAATTAGTGCTTAAGTCTAATTAGCGTAATGTCTAATCGTTGTTCAAGATCGGTATGCAATTAATCGCTTACTTTAAAATCAATTATTTTATCTCCGTTTCAATTTCAGAATTTTATCGAACACTATTAAAAAATTGCGATTTAATTATCTCGAATCATTTAGTATAGAATGAGGCAAATTGCATAAGTGGAAAAAAAACGGATCGCAAACGAGCACCGCTCGCTTAAATCCAGGCGAATACTATAGAGTTTTGTGTGTGTGCTTGTGTTGTGATGGAAGTCTAAAAAACGTGTAAGTATATGATGGAAATACCGTGGTGAAGAACTGCTCCTTAAGATGAGATCATCTATCATACTAGTCTATACTAATAATATAAATGGGAAATTAACTACGTATGTAATACAATGGGGTCACAAGCAGATTCTATTAGTCTATTTGTTACATTACGGCTAAATTACAAGTTATACAATACTACGTATTAATTACGGGGTTCACCGGAAAAAATAATACCGGATGGAGTCGCGAAGAACAATTATTTAACCAATACGTGATTTATGCTAAATATTATACATTTACACAGACACCTTTCAAGCCCGACAAACTAAGACGACAAAAAAGAATTGCTGTTTGATGGAAATATGTTATGTTTTTTTAAGAAATGCAGACGTCAACGGTAATTTTTCTATATTTCTGTATAATATAAAGTAACACTACGTAAGTCGCGTTGTCGAAGAAAGCTAGTTGATAAACGTTTTAATAATATTTGCGATAAACGACTTGACAGATAAAAATATTTCAACGGAAATTATTATCGTGTTATTTTTTTTTCTGAGAACATATATCAACAGGTACATAAATTCGTTGTATGTGAAATAGGTGCGATGCTCGTATATCGACTAATCAACCTCTTATATCAGGCTCTTTTACAGCAACTGAGACTATCTACTGCTATATAATATATATGACGAGCCGGTTGGCGTGGTTGGTAGAACACTTGCCTTTCACGCCGAAGGTTGTGGGTTCGAATCCCACCCAGGACAGACATTTGTGTGCATGAACATGTCTGTTTGTCCTGAGTCTGGGTGTAATTATCTATATAAGTATGTATTTACAAAAAGAAAAGTAGTATATGTAGTATATCAGTTGTCTGGTTTCCATAGCACAAGCTTTGTACAAGCTTAATTTGGGATCAGATGGCCGTGTGTGAAAAATGTCCCAGGATATTATTATTATTATTATTATTATTATATAATAGGTACTTCACTAGAAATAGTATGGTAAAAAGTTTAATTAAATATTGTGTTACAGTGTGATAAGTTATTTAAAATAGTAAAACGAAATGCGATGTTCTCAAAATGTAAAAAAATAAAAAGAATTCTTAAGGATTTTTTTAATGTTAAAAAAAGGGGTACGAGCAAATGGGCCACCTAATGGTAAGTGGTCACCACCGCCAATAGACATTGGCGACGTAGGAAATAATAACCATTCCTTACATCGGCAATGCGCCATCAACCTTGGTAACTAAGATGTTATATCCCTTGCGTTTTTAGTTACATTGGCTCACTCACCCTTCAAACCGGAACATAACTACTAAGTCTTGCTGCTTAGCGGCAGAATATCTAATAAGTGGGTGGTACCCACCCAGACGGGTCTGCGAAAACCCCTACCACCGGATTTGTGGTGTTTATATTAAAAGTGAACCATATAAAAGCTTATTTTTAGTTTTGCATTTTTTGTCAATTATAAAATTTTGTATTATTTAATAATTTCAATTGAATTGATATTAAGACAGATTATCTTCGTTATGATTTTATCCGTATATTATTTTAATGAAGTCTAAACAAATTGAGAATAAAGTTTAATAATAAAACATTTTTAATAACAAAAAGTCCAATATACAATATATCGCGCTTATTATTTAGTATTTATGCAAGGAATAGGCTACAAAGACACGAGACAATTCACGAGCGTGTGCTAGTGATGAAACAAACTCGTTCCACGGTAAGGACACCCACTGTTGTGATATGCGCTGGCGCATCTTGACCGATATTCATGTTGCCATAACTTAATCGGAATTTATTGTTGCCGACGTTCACTATTTTCTGATAAGATCTTTACGCGACAAAAGGTTTTTATTATATAATATTGACTTGATCCAACAGTCGATGCAAGGAGTCTTTATATATATAAAGAATCGTAATAATAATAATAATATAACATTTTGTTATTTTTATTTAATATTACAAATATTATATGAGAAATACGAAGCAAAAAAAAAACAATTTTACTATCAAAATAACTAAGTACTAAAACTTGGTTGAAGGCATTAATTAAATGCTAGAAATATAGATTATTGTACATACTTTAAGCTCTAAAGAAAGTTACGTTACGTTAAGTAACGAAGGTTGGCGTCATGCAGGCGGATGCCGCAAGTTTGCCAATCCCTTCCAAATGGAGTATACACTGCCACCGATAAATGAATGGCATAAGAATGTAACGTTATTTTGACATATAGGATGTTAATGATAGGCAAGTATACGACAAAATGCCCATCTGATGGTTAGTGGTTGTCACCTTCCAAACATTGAAAAAATATTACCTATCCCTTACACACCGTATTTCTGTGACAGCCTTCATGTCTCCCGACAAACAAAGACCACAAAGTAAACAATTATTGTTTGGTGGAAATATCTATATTATAGCCGAGTTGGCCCTGTGGTAAGAACGCGTGAATCTTAACCGATGATCGTGGGTTCAAACCCGGGCAAGCACCACTGAATTTTTATGTGCTTAATTTGTGTTTATAATTCATCTCGTGCTTGACGGTGAAGGAAAACATCGTGAGGAAACCTGCATGTGTCTAATTTCATTGAAATCCTGCCACATGTGTATTCTACCAACCCGCATTGGAGCAGCGTGGTGGAATAAGCTCCAAACCTTCTCCTCAAAAGGGAGAGGAGGCCTTAGCCCAGCAGTGGGACATTAACAGGCTATTACGGTACGGTACGGTATCTATATTAAATGTAAAATTTATTTTTATCAACACAACACGATACACCGATCGTTTTCAATGACATAATTGCAAAATTATCTTTGAATCTCGTACCAGGTACATTTGTTGGAAACTAGTAATTTCAAAGATTATAGCGTATTTCATAAGTATATATCAAACGCCCATTTGTTAAGTCCGCTATCATGCCCACAACGAATCCATGCACTTCACATTGACATGTCAAATTTAGGTCTCAATTAAAATCAAATAATATAAATTTTCTTTGATTGGAATGAAGGAATGAAAACCCATTGAGTATTACCTATTTATGAATAACCAAGGACAGCAGACAATAGAGAGCTGAAATTAAGTTCTAAAGTAAATAAAATTTGTTTTTAGTCTCTAATGATTTATGGAATTGTCCTGCAAAATTAACTAATATACACATACTCACACGAAATGATTAACTTAACACATATGGATAATCTCCATTTATATTGAGCATTCTTAGGAAAGCTCATGATATTTGCAAACAATTTACGTAATCATGAATCGTACGTATTTATTCCATGTCTCGTACCTCCCAAAACACGCCGAACAATCCTTGATATATAACAAAATGGAAACGCTATCCCACTTTTAAAAGGTGATACGTGGTCTGTCGTGGGTTATGGAACTATTTGAATATCGAATGTTATACTTATACAGTGCCGATAGTTACACCTAAATCTTCTTATATATTAGTTGCGTTGGCAGTCTAACTCATTATAGCAGGGCTATATAATATGCCCCAACAGACCACTTTGTTTTTTGTTAACCAATTGTTATAATTTCTGTACCATAATATATCATATTAGTGTTCGATTAAGACTCTAAAATTATTGGAAGTATTTTATGCTGCAATAAACTGGTTATGCTATTGAAAGAGGATAATGCTTAAACATTTTTTTTATATACTTGGAATGTGTGTTAAAAATATTTTCAATTCATTTTCCTCCTTCCATAAAAAAGGAATAAAAATCTGTACCTGTTACAGAGCTTGTATTACAAATGTAATTCTATGCATGTAATAATACGCTCAGATGAAATAATTATATTTTTATTTTATCCAAGCGATAAAAAGTAATTTATCCTAGTTTAAAATTAAGGTTCAGGCAAGTAAGGTTTTTGAGTTTTCCTATCAATATATTCAGAAACATGGAGTTAGGAACATGAGATTGTAATGATCTCTTTCCAGTCGTATTGATTTTTGTACCGTGTTACTATGAGATTGTAGGAACAAAAAGTATCCGTGTATTGCCGCACACACATATGTAACATAAAATCTGTGCAACTGAACTAAATTTCAGCCAGGATCAGGAGAGACCTCATATTACAACACTATGCATTTTTGTGTACCAGTTTGAAGAGTAACTAAGACAGATCAATAACAGGTACATTATAGACGAACCACTTGCATTCACGTGTTGTAGAGCTATTTTTAGGAATCGAGTAATTTATCTTAGCCCCAGAACCAGTTTCCGTGAACCAGTTACAAAAGGAAGGGATATGAATGGAATTATCGGCAACTAACAAAAAAAAATGTTCGTTCGTACGGCCGAGCTACTTACTGTCATCATTATACAGTAAACCTCTTAAGGAATGCAATTCCGGGTTCAAATCCCGCGTTGAGTAAGGTCGCACTCGTTTCGCGAGTTTCTGACGATTCTTTTGTGCAACAACACAAACTGATTCTTGACAGGTAATCGTGACATTTGTGTTAAGTGAATGGGTGATTTTCTGCGACTTTTTTTACGAGAACGTTGATAAGAAAGAATAAAATTAATAATAATTCATTTTGCAAAAGTTTTTTCTGTCTCTTTGAAGCTCTTAATTCTTCAGAAAGTAATGATTAATTTGATTATTTTTATATAAAATAGTCAATAGCGTTGTATTACATATATTATATTAATTCCCTTATAAATATATCTGATACAATGTTAAATAGTAATAGCCACGAATGGCAAATTCAGTCTTTCGCAGATAAAGTGGATCAATATATATGAAATATTGTTGATAAAATGAACAAAAAGTATTTTTTGAAAAATAAATATGCTTTAATTTGTAACAAGACATATTATTGTAACTACCACATGTACCATGCTAATTGTTAACGCCATCTGTCATTTGGTTAATATAATACATAAATCCTAATCGGGACTCGAGAAACTCGAAGCTGACCAGAAATCAAACAGACATTGAATGTAAATTAATTTAAATGTTGATTTTCATTACGAGAACATAAAAAAATGTAGGCAGCATTGTTTTTTGTTCTACAAAACTCTTATATTTTTTAAATGTAAACTCGAGATAACACGTTGACAGTTGAAATATAGTATTTATCCAATCGATTTATTTTAGTTCAATTAGATTCAAATTCCGTTCAGATGATTCGATTCGGGAAAGCACAACTAAATTGTTCATCTATACTATTATAAAAAAATTTTGCTTTATGTGAGTTATTTATATGCAATGTGAATAATAATATTCAGCGATGGTTATCCTCACAGCAGATCACGATTACATAAGTACTGACAAACTAAAATATTATCGAGGCCTGTTAATTACGCAGAAGTCATTATAGTTCGCAAGTGTGTCTACGAACACAAGTGTAATCTCATAGTTGGATGGGCAGCAATCCGATAACACCGGAGAGAGTGCAAGCACCAACAGCTTTGAGTATTTGCTGAGGCATGGGAGTCTAACATCGACAACTTTCTACTACTGAGAACTTGACTATCAACAATGAATAACTTTAAATCCTAGGAACCGTGGACCTCTGGATCGGCATTTATATAAACTAGCCATAGAGATATTAAACGTATCATGATTGTTCTTCGATCGATCTTTAGTTAAAATCTAAGTGTTCATTGGTCATCATGGATAGGTAGGTCCGCATTAATGCCTAAAATAACAATAAATGATTTAATAATCAATGTTATTTTTTTTAACGAAAATATAAAACAAAAACATAAAACAAATCTGGTGTTTCAATACTGAGTATAATCCGATTAGATCAAAGAGGCGGTCATAGCGTCTAAATATTAAGAGGCTAAAAGACTACGCATCATAAGCGTTGGAATACTAACCGTTTAAGTTTAACGCTCGCATCATCACGCTATATTATCTTTAATTCTTGTGACAATTAATCAGGCGGTTGCATCTGGTTGAAAGTGGACGGCACCACATCAATCTGACGATGTACGGTTGGTCTGGATGGAATCGGTTATATGTCGTTGCTCCCTTGTGTTTATTTTAAGACTCATTAAGAACTTGCCTGCGAACTGTCATTATGAAAGGTTGAGAATTTTCCTTGACCCAAGATCTCGTTCGGATGTTTGGAATTTGTGTATTGGTGAAATTGATTGATTGGCCCACGGCAGACTAGTTTGTTTAGATATAATTTTGGGTATTTAGTTGTAAAAAATTTGTAAACAAAAACGGCTTACTTATATTTTAAAAAAATATTAAAGTAGCAATGATGTTTTAGAACACTATTAATTACTTGATCGTTTTAAATTTAGCTTTAATCTAATATATTTTTTATATGGCTTTTCGGTGGGTGAACATAGATTGATTCGTCAATGTAACGTAGAAACTAACTTACATTTCTAATGAAAAGCATTTCAATATAAATTGCATTTTCATACTCGTCATTAAATTTTAAAATATCTTATACGTTTTATGATCTTGATATTTGATTGCGTACAAAAATAATATCCTATGCTATCCTAATTCATCCTTTCCTCATATTAAATTTGAACTAATTTCTCTTAACTTTAAAATTTAAATAAATTTTATTTTATTTATTTTTGTGAATGACTGAATGAGAACATTAATTATATCCATAAAACGGTTTAAGACATGTCGTTTCCTTTGCAACAGTTGACTGTTAAAAATGTTAAAATGCAATCTGTTCTCAATGTTTGCGCTAACATGTGTCGATGCGTGTTTTTAATCCCGTCTACGTTCATTCTATCAATTCATTGAATGAATGGAATGTCTCATGAACAGGAACTCATGACTCACTCTGTATAGGATTTGAAAGCGATACATTACGATCAATTAATTGATGAGCCGTTGCATGCAAGATCTAACCAATCAATAAATGTTTAATTAAAAACTTTCCAAATATTTTGCATTTCAATATATGGTGAAAAATATCGTACATTTTTTTATTTTCTAACTTATAAACATTGCAAAATATTTACAACAGCTGAATGTTATTATATCGATTAGAAATTAAAATTAAATTTCGAGATTTTACGCTGTCAAGGAACCATTTGAAGAGCACAGAATATATTTTTGACATTTTATTTTAATTTTTATCGAATAATGCTATCGTTAATTCAAATAATTAATCGCGTATTATAGCGGAACTTATAAAATTTATAATTTATGAGTGGACGCAATAATTAAACATCTAAATTCTAAGCAACGCAGATTTAAAGGTTAGACGTCATACTTAAGCTGATATCGTGTTTTAAACTGACAAGATATTATTTTGAAATTACGATTAGGTATAATTAAAGTTTTTTTATCGGCATTACTCGTTCAAAACGTTGTCTATCATAGATGTTTATGTTCTAACGGACAAAAATCTAGCACTAATTCAGATATTCGTTAAAAAATACGAGTCTAAATTACATGCTTGTGCTTAGCGCAACACGATTGATCCCAAATGTTTATTATAAAAAATATCATTGATTCATGCGCCATGATATGTTTTAAATAATGACATTTAGGACCGGTCGATTGAAAGATTGTATTAAGTATTGATGAGAGCAGTCCCCTTTATTCATAGTATACGGTTTAATACATAGCAATAAACTATCATATATTTAATAGGTTGAATATAATGTAAACATACGTTAATTAAAATTGATGAAAATAATTAAATTTAAATATTTTAAAGGAAAGTCTCAGACGTTTTTAATAATATTTATTATTAATGCTCTATCTCCGTGGGTTTCAGCGTGATGGTATAAAGTATATCTATTTATTTCAATAGGTAGGGTAGGACTTACCTGTACTTAGTATATTAAAACAATTATTCTGTTCACCCTTATATAATATTATAGACTGTCGCGTTGATAGCTAGATTGCTTATAAAGCTTGTGAGTGATTGCTCGCAGAATATTGGATGATTTAAGAACAAACAACATTTATTTACACCTTACAGATCATATTTTGTTACTAGATACACTAATCTAATGTTAGTAATCATAATCGATAATCCTAAACTTCAATCCTAAAACCTTGTCTAAGATAAGTTTGATTTGTCAGAACGTGCACCACTTGAAAATGGTTCAGCCGGTTTAGGTACTGACAGTAATTTGTCAGCAAACATCCTTAGGATGACGGGGATGACGCGCATGCCTTGCGCCCCGGAATAAGCACCGAGTCCAACTCCAACAAAGGATACGTTTGTTGAAAATATTTTCTAGTTAGATAAAGTTGCCACGTTACGAGTTTATCTTAATCTTCAACATAGTTTCATGTGAATGTTTTTTTGTTATTAATTAATTAATTACAATAAATTAAAATAAAAACATACAAATTTCAAATCAATAATTTCTATAAGAACGTAGAAGTACCCAACGTTTTTTTGTACAAAACATATTTGTAAATACCAAAAAACACAAAAAATGTTTTGATAATGGTTTTTCCGTTTCTTAATACAAAGTTATTCCACGCTTTGTTAGAGGTAAATAAAAAATACAAAAACTTGTATTGTAATAACAAAAAATTGAACATAAGAACATCCGTTCGTTAATTGTTATTAATTAATCCTCAAAATAGAGGATCGTTAAATATTTTCGCTAATTTAAAAAAAATGTTGATAGTTTAAATTTTATAGGCACATGAAGAAAAAATACAATTATTATAAATTACAGAGTTAGTTTGGATTTAAGAATGGCTGAGTTTTGAAAATAACTAATTGACATATAAATCAATGACCTTTATCGGGTTATTCCGGGGAACCCCGATGTATTGGAAATTAATTTTATATATAAAAAAGCTGAATTTTAAGTGAACCTGACGAAAACGAATGACAGATAATGTATCTAATATAATTAGTTTGTTCATAAAAAACGCGTTAATTTTTTTTTCTCATTCGTTCTTCGGGTACCTAAATGTTTGATTTTCGGAGTTTCCAGCAGACGTATTATTACTTTAACACGTATTAACACGTAGAAGTGACGTCAACTTTGCGTTTTTTCACTTGTTGTTGTTGATAAGAACGCTTGTAACTATTTTAAGTAAATAGGAAAATACTTAATGATAATATCCTGGAACATTATTCACACACGGACATCTGATCCTAAATTAAGCAGAGCTTGTACTATAGAAACCAGACAACTGATATACTACATATACTACTTTTCTTTTGTAAATAGATACTTATATAGATAATGACACTCAGACTCAGGACAAACAGACATGTTCATGTACACAAATGTCTGTCCTGGGTGGGAACCGAACCTACCAACCTTCGGCGTGAAAGGCAATTATTTACCAATCACGCCAACTAGCCCGTCAAAAACGTCATATTATATTTATATACCAGTGATATATAATCATATTAAATTTAAAATTATGTTCACTGGTTCTTATACATCTCTTATCTCTTAAAGTTTTTTGTAATTTTCCAGTGATAGGTTTAACTATAATTATTTAATCATTTTCAGCATTCAAGACTAAGTTATAGTATCAAAAGTACGAGATTAAAAAAATAGCAAAGTTATGTTAAATTAAGATCATTTATTACGTTATTTTATTTGTAATTATGTCTCTATATTAAAAAATCAAGTTCTGTTGTCTGTGTTGTTTTCATATTAAAACTTTAATAGTATATACTTCTCGCTGATAATCGCGTAAAGGTTTCTATCCTGGAATAGAATATGGAATGGTTCTATCAAAAGTCAATAGGTGGCGTAACCTTAACCTTCTTGCAACGAAAATTATTACATAGGCCTTACAACACTGATGACTTATCTCTTTATTATAAAATTCTTTATCTAAAAATCATTAAACTGAGATCATATGATAAAAAAATAACTTTATACGTAACAACATATATTTAACGGTCTCTAATTAAAATTAATATGAACCGGCCGTGAAAGAATTTATGAATAGCACAAAGCAAAAAAGAACTTGAGTTGATAGATAGACATTTATGACTTGTTGAAATGAAGTTATGTTAAAATATTTATTAAGATTTTTTATTAATTACATATTAATTATAAAATAAAATGTCCTGTCCGTCTGTTTTACCGCGATAAATTCAAAAACTACCGAATGGATTTTCATACGGTTTTCACCAATGGATGGAATGATTTATGGGGTAGATTTAGATGTATCATTCAATCTGTAAATTGACTGAAATATAACGATGATTGTTGAAGATGTCAGAAAAAATCATGTTGACTTTGAACTTTACTGGCGTACACCAATAGTTATATAATATGACGATATAAATAGTTTTATGTAGTATCAACCCGTGAGAAGCCGGAACGGGTAGCCAGTATTTTATAAATGTTAGATCTCATACACGGTACTGTGTTGGGGTAAACCCCTTTGTACAGTTACTATGAACCGACATTAATGAACCGGTCATCGGACATTAAAAACGTAAATATCTCATTAAATATTAAGTATATTATTTATGTTTTTTACACTTCTTCTTTTTGAAAATACACGAAAAGTAAGCTTATACAATAAAAACATTATAGTATGTAGTGTGGTATTACTTGGTGGTTGGGCATTGTGCGAGCTTGTCTGGGTAGGTACCACCCACTCATCAGATATTCTACCGCCAAACAGCAACACTAAGATTGTTTAAATTGATAATATATCGTAAGTATATTTTAAGTGTGTTCTTGTCATTGCACAATTAAGTCAGTTATTTAAAAAAAATAAGTATTATAATAAACCATCATAAAAAATGGTTTTAATTAATATTTGTATCGATAACATTATGTTATGTAATTTAAATTTCAGTACCATTTATTTCTTATAACATTTAAGTTAATTCAAGAAATAACAAAGCATAACATTGTTATATAACAACTCCAACAGGTTCAATAGCATCTTGGAGACTCGTTACTATATATATTTACTTTAAGCTAAGTGTCGTGCCTTGAAGTTTGATCCAGTACTATTAAGAAATCACTTCGTAACTCACTCGTTAAATGTTGCAAATATATAAGTGACACACTATTTTGATGCGTATGTGTTTCAAATGTTACAATTGTTGTAGTAATTTTTTATGAAATTGGTAGGCAGGTGTGCAAATGGGACATCCATGGTAAGTAAGGACCAAAGTAAGGACCATAGACATTGGTACTGTAGGAAATATTAACCAAATTTAAAATAAATTGTCAAATTGTATAAAATTTGTATATTTATTATTTTTTACAAAATTATTTATTAATTTGGTTATTTGTTATTATTCTTTTGTGTATTTTTGATTTAATTCTTTGTGAAGACTTGATTGGTCATATACCAATGTTTTTTAAATTTTTTTAATGTGATAATAATTTTTGTATATGTCGTAACTGTTTGTCTTCCTTAGATTAAATAAATAAATTCCTTTCATCGCCAATGCGCCACCAAAATTGTGAACTAATATGTTTTGCCCAGTGTAATTACAGGCGCAAGCCTGTAATTACATTGGCTCACTCATCCTTCAAACCGAGTAGATGGTAACTATTCAGACGTGCTTGCCTAAGCTCTGCGACGAAATATAATCAATGTCGCGTATCAAATAATTCTGATATTTAACGATTATGCCCTTGTGTTGTGATCGCGTTGTTCTTACAGAATATCCAACTGTGATCTAAATATTTAATATCAATTTACTTCAAATAGGAAATAATATAAAGTGCAATGTAAAACACATGGCACTTAATATTCTCAAAAGCTAGCTATATCGACTAATATATACACATACTCAGCTATTTTTGTAGTTTTTGATTTTGCAGTATATTTTAACATATTTCTCATGATCATGTATATTACCTATTATGTTCTATTTCATTACACGATACCGTAACAGCCTGTTAATGTCCCACTGCTGGGCTAAGGCCTCCTCTCCCTTTTGAGGAGAAGGTTTGGAGCTTATTCCACCACGCTGCTCCAATGCGGGTTGGTAGAATTCACATGTGGCAGAACTTCAGTGAAATTAGACACATGCAGGTTTCCTCACGATGTTTTCCTTCACCGTAAAGCACGAGATGAATTATAATCACAAATTAAGCACATGAAAATTCAGTGGTGCTTGCCCGGGTTTGAACCCACGATCATCGGTTAAGATTCACGCGTTCTTACCACAGGGCCATCTCGGCTTTTTTTTTTTTTACACGATACAGTGGCTACAATACGGACTGTTTTTATTGTTCTTAAATGTAGTATATTAATATACAATAAATAATAATAAGATTGACTCGGATTTTTATAAATATCCTGGGACATTATTCACGCACGGCCATCTGATCCCAAGCTAAGCAGAGCTCGTACCATGGAAACCAGACAACTGATATACTACATATACTACTTTTTTTTTGTATATACAATTATATAGATAATTACACCCAGACTCAGGACAAACAGGTGGACCGACTCCAGCCAGGTGGACCGACGACCTTAAGAAGGTGGCGGGCACCAACTGGATGCGGAAGGCGGAGGACAGGGAGCTTTGGCGCACCTTGGGAGAGGCCTATGTTCAGCAGTGGACAACGATTGGCTGTTGATTGATTGACAGGACAAACAGACATTTTCATGCAAACAAATGTTTGTCCTGGGTGGGAATCGAACCCATAACCTTCGGAGTGAAATGCAAGTATCTACCAACCACGCTAACCGGCCCGCGTTTTTATTATTTTATAAATGTATATTCAGCAGATATATTTGTCGATAGTACGTTAGGAACAGTTTTGAATACATTGTATTACATACATAAATAATGTTTACAAAAAAATACATGTCAGGTGAATTCGAATCTGCAACCCGAGGCAATATCTGATCACTGCGCGATATGGTTTTTAAGTACCTATTTATATACGCAACTATACTATGCACCGTGAATACGAATCCATCTATTTTTATCTGAATTACTTTCTGTACCTTAATGCGGTCTACACTTGGATCTAGTTAATCTAGTTTCCATCAAGAGAGCGCGACTAGACTCGCCCAGTTGGAAATTACTTTAATTTGTAGTTTATTAGCAACTCGCCCCGGTGGCACTCGACTTGTTTAGAATAAGACCATTGAAACTATTTTTTTTTATGAATTTTAATCGGTTCATAAACTCTTACTTATAAACAAACGCAGAGTTTCTTTTTATCCGATTACAGCGCAACAGGGATAAATGTGCTTACACTAAATGTCAACAACCTCGATTCTATGTTTTTTAATCGTTTGTTACGAAGATATTATGGTCATTATAAAATGTGTCCATAGTTTTTACTTTTGTTAATTTTACATCCATGTTCATAGTGAAATTGTCTATGTTAAAACACTTAACCTCACTTCTCTGTTAGTCGGTTATCAGTATTTGTTACGCTAGTATAGACTACAGTGAAAGTCTATTTGATTCAGTATATGAAAGTAATTTGTGTTCAATCATATAAAGGAGATTTATATTTCTAACATACTTAAATATCTAAAGTAATATTATAGTAAAAATGCGAAAAGCTGTCTGTCTGATGGTTTTTTATACCGAACTTTTTATAAACTGTCCCCTCCCCCTATCTTAATACAAAAGGGGGCACAAACTAGTCAAAAATATATACGTAACGATGTAGTTTGAAGTTGAATTATTTAGCTACAAACATATGCCGCTTAATTTCGAGAAGCTGGTTGGCGTGGTTGGTAGATACTTGCCTTCCACGCCGAAGGTTGTGGGTTCGATTCCCACCCAGGACAGACATTTGTGTGCTAAGCATGTCTGTTTGTCCCGAGTCTGGGTGTAATTATCTATATAAGTATGTATTTATAAAAGAAAAGTAGTATATCAGTTGTCTGGTTTCCATAGTACAAGCTCTGCTTGATTTGCAATCAGATGGCCGTGTGTAAATAATGTCCCAGGATATTATTATTATTAATCTACCATATAAATGTGAATTAGCAAATATACTAAAAACCCTTTAATAGAACGTTTTCGTTTCGAAGCGTTAGAAGAAATGTAATTAAAGTAATAATAATATAATGTAATTAAAGTAATAATAGTGTCATCATAAATAAAGCTGCGATTTTGGATTAAGTCCGTGTTAATACATCTTTTAGTGAGATAGATAATTATCAAATATGTTTTATAATCATTATAAACTCCCCGTCCCCACTTTGGTACGAATAAAATTCATACAATTTTTTTTAAAATCCGTTTATTTTTATGGTATTTCGCTTATAACTCTCCGTTGGTCTAGTGGCTAGATGTAACGCCACAGACCTGGAGGTCCTGGGTTCAATTCCCAGGTCGGGCCAGTAAAAAGTTATTGGATTTTTCCGTCAGAAAACTCTCAGTAGCAGCCCGGAGTCTGGAAGTTTCAAATTTGTACATTCCGTTTTGTGCGTCACAAAAGTACGTGAAGCCGTTAGTCCTGTGCCTGAACTCTTGTTGAACTCTCTGAAGTGTCTAAGGATTGCCAGCCCATCGGTTTATGAGGGCTATGTAATAGAGAGTGCACTTGTGTTGTGCACTATAATATGTCCTGCACAGTTAGCTAATCTCTCTTGAAATTGGCCGCCGTGACCGAAATCGGTCCGAAGGACATTATTTCGCTTATAAATATTATAATAGATGTCATGTGTATTGAAACACTATAGTAACATAAATAAAGAAATAATAATATACACGATCGTTTTATTACATAATTTTAATATTATTATTTTAAGAATAAAACATTCTATTGATGTAAGTCTTTTTCGACATGCGATTGATTATATTAACTTTTTAAGCAAATTTGAATCATATACCTCATGGCAATAAAGTTTAATATTGAAATACTTACGTTTCTTTTTGCTTGGAAAAGCAGACGATATAACACTGAAAGTGCATTAATCTATAGATTATATCATACTAGTTCTTTACTGTGATTTCCGTCCGCTTCGTAAAATAACAAGTTTTTTTTTTTTAAAAGATCCGTCAAGTTGATCGGGCGTGAACAAACAACTGAAAACAATGTTCCTCACTTAAAATATTAGATGCTGGTATAGCATTGTGGATTTTGGATATGAAAGTAGTATATTTTTATTCAAATCTTTTCACAAGTATTTATGACACGTCAAGCGCTACCTCTTTGAAAAACGTCCTGAGAAGAACCGGCGAACGAAAGTCATAAAGTTAACTATAAGTTTATTGTTTCCTAAACATTACATTTATGGACCTTTTAACAACATTTTAACTAACTTTTTTTTAAAATGTATCTAACGTTTCGTTATATGTTAGGTTATATGATATTATAATAATCTAAACGCATTTTTTTCCTTCTAAGCGACCTTAATGAATACCTCCAGTTAATTATAATATACATTTTTTTTACTAATAAAATATTAATTACCGATACGTGAAAATGTCGTCTTGAATTTTTATCGTGTCGTGATCGACGAGGTTGGCTTTGAATTTTCCTTTTTAAGCGTATACGTGACGCGAATAGTAATATCACGTTTAGTTTTATACTTAACCATTTAAATATTGATAAAGAGAGAGCGCACACTTTAGTCTGCACGTAAACGTGGTCTAGGTCATTTATTTAATTTTAACATACATCATAATCAGGAAACATACATTTGATATACTATGTCAAATAACAAAAAAAATCGAGCCATTATTATCAAATAGAAACAAGTTCGTTTTTTATGTACACATTTTTTTTTGCACAAATAGACCGTTAGTGTGACGTAATGGAAAAGTACGAATAGAATGTGGGGTAACATGCACGTGTGGAATGAAATTCTGCCATATCCACCACCCGCAGCGAAGAAGCATCTTATGTATCCTTGGAACTTAGTTCAAACCGAAAATGGGTATATATGAAGAAAAATTGTATAAGAATATCAAATAAAAGTTAGTACGGCTTAGACTAGAGGTGACCAAGTAAGCAGAGCTTATGTTAATTTAGGTACGGTCTATCTCACAGTTCCACCAACCAACAATGGAGCAGCGTGGTGGAACAAGCCCCAAACCTTCTCCTATCAGTAGGATATTCACTGGCTGTTTCTATCCCACAGTAACTAGGCCTAAGAAAGTTTTAGGTCAAAAATAAATGACTTGGTAGAAGACGCTACCTGTGAAGACAAGACTGAGTAAGGGGAACCTTAATACCCGTAGTTACGTTAGCCAGGAACAATAACCATCAGCAAAACAACGTCAACTGTAATGAAGACCGAGAGATAAGTCTCGAGGCCTTGAACCGGCGTCTCACGATGAGTTTATCCTGTAATTTCCTCCTCAATAGAAAATTTTGATGATTGGTAATTTTTTTAATAGAAATTTGAGGTGTCCTCGTTATTAAAGCATTCACTGACATATATTTTGATTTTTATTCTATCATCTAATGTACAATATGGCCTACGAAATACGTGTTGTTAATACCAATAATTCAACCATAACCATTCATATATATGGAAGCGTTTAAGTTTTTTTACATAACAACATGATTACATTACTATGATAAATAATTATTATCTTCACTAAATATATTATAGTTTACGTCTCATAAGTAAGAATTTATCCGTTCATTCAATTAAATACATTAGTATGCGAACACGGTACTAGTTGTAATTTTGTTAAAGTCGGTGCGTCATATATCTATACATGGATAGTATATGTGTCTATTATCGTCAAAACACTCTTATACGTCATTAAGAACAAAAATAAATGCAATAACTGCCGTCATACACGTCCGGGAACAGATCGCAACACTAGGCGACTAGACAGGTCCCGTGCTTTCCGAGGCACAGGAATTTAACCATTGAATTCATTTACAGAAACACCGAATAAGTGATAATTGACGGGCCGGTTGGCATGGTTGGTAGATACTTGACTTTCACGCCGAAGGTTGTGGATTCGATACCCACCCAGGACAGACATTTGTGTGCATTAACATGTCTGTTTGTCCTGTGTCTGCGTAATTGTCTATATAAGTATTTATTTATAAAAGAAAAGTAGTATATGTAGTGTATCAGTTGTCTGGTTTTCATAGTACAAGCTCTGCTTGGTTTGGGGTCAGATGGCCGTGTGTGAATAATGTTCCAGGATATTAGTATTATTATTAAGTTTTATGTATTGGCTGGAACGGAGATGTTACTATATTAATATGGCAGATAAATCAAAAGTAAATAAACATGAAATAATTAATTTTGTTTAAGTGTAATTTCGTAGTTCGTACGTCAATAATATGTGTTAAGACGCGAGCCTGGCGTTAAATGAGCGCCAAGTTTTCTAATAAAAAACATTAAGCGCGTTTTAGAAATAAAATTGAAAACTCGTTACTTTCTTATTAATGTTTTAATTGTTAAATAATACAATTTTGATGTTATTAAAAATTGATCTATCATTTTCATTTGATATTTAACAATGTTATTTTACGGTGTATATAATTTTCATAATCTTATCGTAGAAATGGCGCACGCGCTAAAGAATTCATCATTTAAAGTTTATTCATCTGTTTCCAATTAGGTTACTGACGCGACATGCGTGACGTACATCTATGACGTTGAGATCACTAATGAATATACATAAGCGAGTAAGAATAATCTTAGCCATTCGTTAAACCGTAATTATTCACGAACGATCACAAAACATCTTGTTACAGTCAAGGAAGAGGTAACAATTTGATTAAACGATTTAATTTGAGATCGTGTAGCAGTAACGTCCGCCATCTTGAATTTTTGGCGTCAACATTTTGTTGACGTTTTATAAATTACAGTTGAAATGGATTGATAATTATAAGCTATACAATAACTGCTAACTTTGTTTAGAGAATTATTAGTTAAACAATGCTGTCTTCTTCTTTCGAATGTCAAATAAATGATGATAGAATAAGAGAAAACAGTGTTTAACTAAACATCCGCTTAACATTTATAAGTAAGGGCGATAGTTTATGGCTTTATAATATTAAAAAAATCGAAATTCATATAAATTCTTTACGATTGTCTTGTCGTATACGTGCACGTGACACGTCATTGTTCTCTCGTCTGTATTATTATTGCATACGCGTTGATGTGTTCAATAATTGTTGCATTTTCACTTTTCGCTCGGTTTGAACTAATTTACATGACCAAATTATGTGTGACGTGTCACTCGTTGTCTCGTTTTCACTCATTTTTATTTGATCGTGTTATCTTTATTTTAATATATTTAAATTTATTGACTAAAAATGTCATGTCATGTAACTCCAGTCACTAAGTTTTAATCAAGTCTTATATTCATTCTATTGATTTAATGCTTCGTAAATTAAAAATATTTATATGAAAATGATGTTATTAAACGTAAAAAATGGATTAATATTACTTTCATTTATTTACCAATTAACAAGCACATTAATAACAAAATCTTATTAAGTTGAGAAAAACTGTGTTTTTTTTTTCTTCATTTTACATAATATATTATATTGAATATGGATAGTTTAGAGGACGTACGGTGACAAATGACTTTTTTAAACGCCTATTGGAATGGAATGGAATTGTGGTCCAAAATTCTTTATTATCTTTGAATCGTTGGCAAATCCGCCACTTTTTAAGCAATACGTAATTCGTATAACTTTATATTATTAAGAGTTCAAACTGTAAGTGTATTTATTCTAAAAAAAATAATAATAGCACTTATCTTATGGCGTTAAACTTACTTATCTCTAATTTTAACCGTTAAACTCTATGGCAAGACTTAGTGCTACGTCATAATTAGATTAATTTACGCGTTACTTAATCAAACGAGGATATCTAATCTTAAAACATTTAAAATGATCTTCCCGTGTAGTGGACCTCTCGCTTAACCTATGTAGGGTGACCATAGTTTACGCCACTGTTATATAAACAGTCAATCGAATTTTCCAGACCGTATCGTTTCGAAATACACTTTTATGTCATATAAGTACGTAATGTATTGAATAAATTTAATCGTTCGTGTAATTGGTAATAACGATGATAACGCATATTATAATTAGTTCGGATAAGAGAAATGAGCGTTTTTTAGTTCATGGTTTCATAAAGTTTTTGCGATCGAGGTGTCGTTAAATTTTATAAATACTGCTTAATACTTAATTGCTATTATAGTATATTTGCATTAATTCAGTTTAACGGTGCACACTTAGTACAATAATTTCGAGCTTTTCTCTTTTGCAAGATTCCATTGCATTGTATGAAACCAAAATTAAAAATACATTTGTATATTTAAGCAATACGAATAAATCAACTGGTTTTAATTATACATCTATTTTCAAAATTATAGAATCCGGTCAAGGACCGCTGCGTTTTTAAATCCTTCCTGACTTGTGTTTATAATAAAATCATGCTAATTAAAATGTCACAATGAAAATTTGTGGATAAAATTCACACAAGTTGGTGGAATAAGCTCCAATTAATCGAGCTAACAGTAAAGGAATATTAACAAGCTATTATTTATCACCCTTGTATCATCTTTATTACGAATGATGGACATCTTAGCAAGCAATTGAACGACCCGATGACTCTTCCATTGTTTTTTTTTTAATTGTGGTAATTTCCGCAGCTCGTTTCGTCGGATCACGCAAATATTACAAAATGAATGTCAAACGCCTTGTAACAAACAATAAATAGATATTTACGAATGGGGATATGCTATTTATAAAATATATATATATATATATATATATATATATATATATATATATTATGCATTTTTTAGCTTGAATTGTTTTGTTTCCTAAAATCATAAAGTGAAATGGGTTACTGTTTCGGTTAACTATAGCTCGACTTTTTTCTACAAATCAAATAAAAACAAAGAAGATAGTGGATTTATTTAATATTTTTTGAAGGATTTTCAATTCAACGTTTATATGTAACGTTTGAATAAAACCATTAATTAAAAAATGAGTTTTAAATTTGTCACGTTTTTAATTTTTCTTCATTTATACTACGATTATACTATCACAATGTCTTATTAATTTTATTTATTATTTAAACAAATTCTGGTTCTGTTAATAAAACACATATTTGTAATTGACAAATATTTTAATGAGTCAGACGTGTATGATCCATGTAATACGTGTGTTGTGTTCTTTATTTGAACGTTATAAATGCCTTATACATATCGAAGTGTGTACCTATCGTGTCTTTATTTGACAGAGATTTGTTTATATTTATGAACAAAATATAGTTGACATAGCGAAATGTATCACCCGAAAAAATCAACCAGTGGCCCAATGGTTAGAACAACTCTAGAACAATATTAAGCGAAGGATCAAACCCTTGCTCAAAACGAAAACTAAGCTAAGCTAATTTGCTGCTTACTCTTACGCGGCGGTGAATATTTCCCGCATTGCAGCAGCGTGGTGAAATAAACTTATCTTCGAGAAAAGAGGAGGCCCAGCAGTTAGATACTTAAAGCTGTTACTTTTTTTTGGAAATAACCTTTGAGATAATTGCTCACGATTGTCGAACGCGAATCGGAAATGAAAAACAATTATTAAATAGAAATAATTTATTTTATAGACATTTTACAGAAACTTCACAAAAAAAAAACACTATTGCACGATATCATCTGAAAAACTTCTTGATTTTTGTTTGTCAATATAATATTTGACAAAACATTAACACTATTCTGTTTACCGTTCTGTTTTACATTAAATGGTAATGATAATCGTAATGTTAATTTATCGGGCCAATATTTAACAGGCACTTGGTAACCAGATCGTTATCAGCGATCGAGTGATAACTGCTCGTGTCAACTGTTTTCAAATGATAATTTTAAACCACTAACTTTATCAATGTACTTTCATTAATTGATAATTCCTTATTTAAAAATCGAATCGTGATTTTTAAATAAGAAAATTTATAACGGATGTCTATTGTTAATAATTTTGTTTTTAGACATTTTAATTTAATTCATTAACATATCACTTATTAGAGTTAAAGATGAAACAATAGCATATCTGTACGAGTTCTCATTTAAATATGTGAGAAACGGTAAAAATTATAAATATTTTAATATTCAAATTAACGGTTCACTGTTAACAATTGTAAAGTGTTAATGATAACAATAAATTAGGTTTAACTTAAGATTTAACATTCAGCGATGCATGTTGTTTAACGATTAACATTCGGTCGTATAATATGCCAATCACGATGCAAGGTAAGTGTGAACGCGACTCTCTTATATGGCTTCAAATTGCTAATACACTAACTTTAGGACTGCTGTCCATAAGATGTGAAATTCAACAATGCGTAATTTTAACCCAATCAATATCTACATTTTTGTCAATATTTAATCATTTGTATGCTCATTATGAAAAAAAAAATACATTTAAAACCTTCGACGAGCAAATTTGTATCACACTGGTCACTCACTATTTAAACTGTAATAATAATACAACTATACCAATAAAAGGAATCAGCCAAGGATACATTACAGGATCAAGTTGGCGTTTGACAAATATAGTTATAAGGCGTTTTTGCTTTGGTAAATGCTAGTGTGATTTTATTTTTCCTATAAACTTCCCCAATAATACTATCTGCGATAAAAACAAATTATGAAATTGTACTGCAATCCTTTCGCGCGTAATAAATAATCCAAGATATTGATAGATAAATAAAACATTAAACGGAGACCGTTAGCTTACTTACTTTAGCTCTAACTGCTCGCTGGCAATACGGGTCCGGTTAACGCAGCGACCTGGACATTAAATGCACTATAATGTGTTGTTTAGTTTGGGTTTGATATTCTTTGACTCAGTATAGAATATAATAGAGATCCCGGATTAAGAGTATAATAAAAATTTAGTCTTTAGTTTTATGTCTCCTCATCAGACACTTATATATTTTTTATTAATGCTTCTTGAAACTCGTTTGGTTATTATTGTGTTCGTCGTAACTTGGTACGGAGTGATACTTTATAAAATAAAGATATACGTAATAAAATGCCGTCATACGATCATGAAATCCATTAAACGTAACATTGAGCGCGTATGTGTCAATGTTTATTAAGCGATGAATGTATCCATCCATCTATCAGACTATAATATTACAGTTCATTCATCTTGACCTTCTGTCGCGTTCCGTTATAAGCAATAATAACATGGGAGTATTGCCATTTGTAAGAGCCAAGGCGACCCAATGGGTGAATCAAGTGGATCTTAGATCTTAATCGACGATCGCGATTTAAATCCCGTCCTGGTCGCCTGTGAGATGAAAAAATATATCATAGAATATATTGTGCTAATGCGGATTTGAGGAGTAGGTTTGGAGCTTACTCCATCTCGATTCATCAGGTTAATAGTACCTAATTCTTTTCCGGATTTGAACTCGAAATCACTGGTTAAGATTTTTGTCTTCTAACCACTGGGCCATAATGGCTCTTTTATATAGAACTTGATAAAATACTGCGAACCCGCAACATTCTAATGTTATAGCCATGCATTTAGTGAGTGGTCTGCGTTATGTCTGTTGTGTAATTCGTTGTATGCAAAATACGATGGTGGTCCAGTCGCAATTTTAATGATCGCTAATCTCGTCAATAATAATTAAATTTATTTTTTATCTCAATGTTTTTTATTTGTTTTTTGGTGCTACAGAATACTGTATCGCAATATAAGCTGTAACCATCTACCTAAAAGTTTTATCTATTTATCTATTATTCACTAATATATTTTCATCAACCATACATTTTGGCATAATTTTTATAATTAAATACAGAGTACCGGCCCTGGGGTTGAGCGAGAAGAGCGATCGCTCTAGGCGCCAGGTAGCGAAAATGTCAAATTGTGTGTGTTAAAATACCCCTGGAAATTGGCTTGGCAGGCGTTGTTTGATTTTTATAAATGTAGTAATTATTATTAATATAAACTTTAACTGAAATTCAATTCATATAAAGTGAAAGCGTCGATTAAAGGGCGCTGAAAGACAATCTCGCTCTACGCTGATCAAGGGCCAGGGCCGGCACTGCATACACATGACCAACTGTTTCCATGTCGTCAAATAATTACGGTTGGAAAGATGAAACGCTTTGAATTTGGATTTATAACCTATTATATAAATTTTCGATATATATAAAAATTGAAGCGTATACAGCGACCTTGAAACAAACTCAAGGTCGCTGTCCCCAGTGACTGAGTGCTCGGCCTTGCATTGCGTTTATTTGGCTGCAGACTGCGATTTATATGATTTTCGTCCAGTTTAAATTTCACTAATAAATGATAAGTGTTAGTATTAGTTAGTTAGGCGTCACGGTAGTTTGCACAAGCGATCCGAAAGCGAGCGAGCGAAAAGACGGTGAGGGTACCACTGGTTTTAGTGGGGTGTGTATTCCGATGCACTTCAGTTCCAGGCGCCGGCGAGTCCCCATTTCATATAAGGGAAACGCGTAAATGCGTTTATCCAGCGAAATAAAAAAAGGGTTTAAGTGAAGTTTAAAAATTTAGCTCTTAGAATATATTTACTGTTAATATTCAACTGAAAAATGTTTTGTATTTTTCTTTCCTAGAAGTTAACATACTATAATTAATATTCAAAATTTAATACATTGCCAGCACATACGTCTTGCTTGCACTCATTTATTTATTTTATTTGACCTATAAAAATGCTTCAAAAAAACAAATTAATGCCAGATTTTTTTTAAGGAAAAAAATCCTTTATAATTTAACATTTTATTTATACACAATAAAATCATGGTAAAGTATGTATTATACCGTTGAATGTTATTAAAAACAGTCAATACGTACTACGTGTTTGTAGTTATCGTCGCTACGTAGATTCGCCGCGGGGTCGCGGCAGGTCCGGGCGAGTGGCAGGCCAGCCCTCGCGCTACAACGAGACCAAACTATAAGTGCTACGCAACGCAGCGCAAAGCAATCGAACGCAACGCACAACTTACACAATCGCTCGCAAATGTGACAATCGCAACGCTTAACAATATAACATGAAACATTGATTACAAAATTTGAATACAATCTTTACAAATATTTTAAATAATGAGTAAAACTTTAAAACATTTTTTACCAGTCGATATTAGATAAATTTTAATATTTATCACATTGAAATATGGCTTTTAATAATACTTGCTGACGTTGTTTATTATATTTTTTCCTCATTCTTACGTCCCGTTTTATTTTGCATATTAAATTGCTCTTATAGCACGGACGACGAAATAACTTTGAATTAATTAGCCTTTACCGAGCCCAGCCCGCTTTTATATAAATGTATAAAGGCGTCATCACACATTGAGGACGCGTTCAATAAAATAATGTGATATTTGAAAATTGAATATGCTATCGAAATATTACGTATTTGATAAAAAAAAGTAATTACTTTGTAAGAGTTTCTAGCTCGACAAACGTTAGAGACAATAGTTGAATTTTCATTCTAAATATTATGCCTGTATTATACTGTAATATATTGCAATATTTCGTAAATAAATTAAAATTAAACGATTAGTTCAGTGCCCCTTTCGGCCCTTCATGATTAGCATAATCCAAACAAATATAACTTGAATGTATATCACATAAATGGATTTACATACAGTACAAACCGGAAAAAAATAGTTTTATTATTTTAATATATAGTTAAATGTTAAATAATTCACAAAAAAATAAATTATTCAACGTAGGTGTAATAATATATTAAAATGTACATTTTGTGGTAATAGTGGACACAGTCGCCTCGTACCGCTTTATTTCAACAATCTAATCCAGTGTCTTTGCCAAGGACTCGCTTTGTTTGTTGAACAAGTCAGTGCGTGTAAATACCATTTAATATTGAATATTCATTGTATTAAGAATTGATCAAAACGTTGGCCTATGCGATTAAACGAACGTATTATAGAAGTTAACGGAATAACATCTTGTGATTGATTATTAAACAGTTCCGTGTCTTCTTCTTTCCAAAGACAAATAATGCGAGAAAGAGCAACATCAGTGTCTATCAAAACAGCCGCTAAGCGATGTTTACATGTAAGGCTCAACCCCAAACATAAGTTGGTAATCGTCGCCATATAACTTCATATTTAATGCAGAAATATTGATAATATTTATGCAGTAGATTACAGTGTAACTTAAAACTTTTTTTATATAAAATAGGTAAGGAAGCCTATGGGCCACCGATGGTAAGTGGTCACCAACGCCTGTAGACGTTGGCATTGTAAGAAATGTTAACCATCGCATACAATGCCAATGAGCGGCCAACCTTCGGAACTAAGATGTTATGTCCCATGAAAAAAAACCTATTATGTTTTATTGATAAAAGCGCAAAATATACTAAAAGATATATTTAATCTTCTTTTTTACAGTTTGTTTCAAATAATATATTAATCGTTCGTTGTAGGTTTCTTAAGTACCTAGTTTTACAAGTCTCGTTCATACTCAAAATTTTATGATCAAAGTAAATTATTTTAAAATACTAAATTTTATAACGTTTTGGTAACTTTCTTAAACATTTATACATAATATATTTTACTTAATATATACAATTAATATTGTCTTTCATTTTTCGCCCAGAGTCGAAATTGCGATACAACGGTATTGCTGAGAATGCCAGCTAGTATTCTTGCCAACATTCCCAGCGGTCATGTATAAAAGCTATTATTAATTTTGATTTGTATAAATTTATTGTAAATAGTTTTAATGTAAATTATTATAAATAAAATTATATAATAATTATACATAAACAATATATTTTTAAATATTAATATATAATTACACAGCGAGTATAGCAAACAAAGATAGCTATTGAAATTCAAGATACAAGTTTATTGTATGACCGCTGCATATGTGACCGTTGAATCTGGCTCATATCCAATTTCCGATAATTTTAATATAAAATAATGGCATATTACACGTAGAATAACAATTTAATAGTTTTAATGGTTTTTAACAAACTCTATCAAATATACTAGTTATTTAATGAAAAATAAGTGATCGTAAAAGTAAAATGCCCCAAGTGCCGGTGCATACTTATTACAAATAAAACATAAAACGAAGTTTTTGTTAGAATTTTATTGCATTTATCGCGATGTTAGTCAACATATAAAACCTTATCAATAGCTTTTCTGTTTTAAAACGTAATTCAAGTCTGTTTTAAATTAAAAAATATATTAGTCAATATTGCATTAAGTTGTAATATCAATCATTATTATGTAATTTTAAACGAATAATTTACACATTTGGTATGTGTAATAGTATAAAAATACTTTCATTTTGTATTTTTAAGGTTATATTTCCTAAATTTAAAATATATTTTTTTATAAATATTAATTAATTTTATAATTCGCGGGATAACAAAAAATCATAAATCCACTTCTATGAAAGTTAGCAGTAAACAAAACACTCGATGCCTGAATCGATCGTGAAATTTCCAAGTCGACTGACAGTAATTATGTAGTGAAATAATATGTTGACGCCCTTTATATATTAGTATTATTATTACATTTATCTTGTCAAAATAATTTGTAACTTTGTGTTGTTTAAAGTATGAATAAGTTTCACTTTACGGCTTCCCTTTTACCAGTTCTACGTCGTGTTTTGATGAGCGAGAAAGTAAACACTCATTTATGAGTGTGGTATTGGCATTGCAATATAATAGTTTAGGGAAGTAAATACTAGAGGGAAAAGCAGTGAAGTGGTTCAACACAAATGATCTTTGCATGACACATTAAATTAAACAATTAATATAACATAAAATCTTATTGATTAGGCTATACAATCTTCCAACAACATTTTCAAGTATTTCATGCATAATTCAATTTCCTCGCCATGTTATATGCTTGCAAGAAATCTGAATGTTATAAGCTGGATATAGTTTTAAGATTTATACACCGGCCTAATATAATCAAAACCAAAAAAAACCGCCATAGTTTCACGAACAAAAAATCGCCTGAGCAAAATAATTATTACTGGCTAATAAAGCTGATATGTATATAAAATCATAGGATCGGCTGCGATGAGGTCGGTTCTTGCCTCTGCGACGTTTGTCAAGGTCGAAACCGAATTTTATAAAGCAATGAGAACTTAAACCGGATTTAAATGTTAATTTTTTGCATTACATCATACATTCAGAGGATTCGTTAGATATAACATAGTCATTCGTTAAGCCGTCGAACATATTGATAACCAAGGATGACATATGTATATCGTCATGGACCACTGATGATAAATTTACATTATAGTTATAGTATGCAGGTTAGGTAATTTTTTTGATATCGTACGAAACTTCACTGTCGAACTTCATAGCGAAAAACTAATACTTTACATTGAAAATTTGTTAATACAAAAATGTACGCAAAATAATATACTAAGCTGATTTAAACTTGAGTCATTAGTACTTCGAAAATATTAATGTGAAATATCAAAATTGTAATTAAAATAACAGATTATTAACCAGAAAATAAATATACCTATATATAGAAGGAACATACCGTTTTCCGTCACGGCATACGGCGGTATATGTTTCAGGCCAAAAATTGATTGATTTATTGTTGATTTATTTAAATTAATTGTACTTATTGTAACCTTTGGTCGTTGCGTTGGAAGCTTTATACTCGTATGTAACAAGTTTATTATTAATCTGAACATTTCTCGATTGCATGTTTTAGAATGTCAGTCTATTCATTCAATGTAATATTACCAACGTTTCGGAAAGCGGCCTCTTTCGAAAAAAAACCGGAAAGAAAATCGCGTAATTGCTCTTTTGAAAATGTATCATGTTTTATGATGCCTTTGCACACTCATTTTTATATACTTTAATTTTAAGCTAAATTATGTAACATTTTATGAATAAATTTTTTTTTTTATTCTATTCTATTCATTTTGCAAAAGCAGTATCGTTGTTGAATAATAATAATACTATACACAATGTTTGATCAGTCCTGCGTTGGAACCCGAACATAAATCCAAGCAAATCCAAGCAAAGCAATTTTTTGTTTAATAGTGATTTAATATATATTTTTTAAATTTTTAAATGGTAAATTATATATACTTTTCGTTTAAACTCCAAAATAATTTTATTATCCTCTATCAAATGCCAAAATATATACGTATTAAATATTATTTTTGATACATAGTGATAATATTAATACGAATTCAAAAGTAAATAAAACATAACACATACAGCGTTTGTGTACACAAATAATGAATTTTATAATTAGAATGTTAGTTGGATATATAATTTAATTATCTCACGTCCAAAGAACATTTCAGTAAGTGCAACATGAGCAGTCATATATACATGCCATAGTAAATGAAATGCAGGTTGCGAGCGCGGAAAAGGCAAGCATCATAATAGAAACATGACGCTCTGTGCATCGCTGATAAAACTTAGCCAGACGATTTATGACAGTAGTTAGTTCCGCTTCTCAGCACCAACAGAAAATACGTGATGTATGTATGTTTACGATAACTTGCCACAGCTTCCGCTAGGCCTGAACGTGTTTAAGCGACCATTGATAAACAAGTTTCTAGAATTTTTATATTTACTTCATTACGATAAAAAAACATCATCGTTTTCTGCTGAAATGATGAATTCTTCGTATTTTAATTGCTTTGTGTTATGTATGCCTTTGTGACAATTGTTCCAAGATTGACGTTTAATTTGATTATATACCCTAATACAAATCGATGTTTATCTATTACTATGAAAGTATATAAGTATGCATTTTTTACATAAAACCGGTTTATTTACTATGTTGCAATATCGCTAGATATCGCTGCAGCGCAAGAACTTACGTACCGTTCAATAGCACGTCATCCATGACAATTGGTACGTGTATAATAATACACTAAGACGTTATTCACACGCGGCCATCTGATCCCAAATTAAGCAGAGCTTGTACTATGAAAACCAGACAACTGATATGCTACATATAGTACTTTTCTTTTGTAAATACATACTTATATAGATAATTACACCTAGAATCAGGACAAACAGACATGTTCATGCACACAAATGTCTGTCCTGGGCGGGAACCCACAACCTTCGGCGTGAAAGGCAAGTATCTGCCAACCACGTGAACATATTGTTATGCAGAGAGTCTATCGGGTTTCACTAATATATTGTACTGATTATATAATGATTATTTGATTGTGCTTGCTGTATAGGCATTAATGACTGTTAAAACCAATTCATTTGCAACAGAAATGTTATCTCTTTGAACTCTCGATGAACGATAAACATGACAAAGTTTCATATGAATCCATCCTGTAATTTTCTTATTCTGTTCTGTAGACATCTCGTGAGGAAATAACTTGACAGTCTAATAAATTATTGTGCTCAGACGTGCATTTGTCTGACCGACACAAGTAAACTTTTTAGAAAACATTTCATGTACTGAATTACAAGGCCGTGTTGTAATTTTATTATATTAAAAAAAATTAAACATTATTATGTATTTATTAACTGTGATTGCTTCAAGTATTAATCATTGTTTTAAATGCTAAGTCATTATTTGTATTTGATTATTTATATATAAATATGAATAATAAAGACAGAACAGTAAATACCATTTTCTGCTATATGAGTGAACCGAATTTCTTTTGTATTTTTGAAAGCTATTTATTAGGTCCAGTGTTGTCAATAAACAAAAATTTGGAAATGTCTAGCCATTTTGAAATTTTTAATTTGTCATTTAAAATTGAGTTTGTATTAAAATATTATATTATATGTATTAAAATATAAACATAGTATAACAACTTGTAATCTTATTCCTAGTAAATTATTTTATGTAAAGTCAAATGGCTATGTATATGTGTACAATTGTATATATGTTGCAGAATATCATCTGACATTCGCGTTTCCTCACGATGCTAGTCCATCCTCGATTTTTGAAATTAAAAAAAAACGATATCATTACATAAGGATAAAATAAATATAACACCAATTCTAAACAAAAGCTGACATAAAGTAAATTGTATTATCCATACAAGAGACTCTTTATTGGTATTGTAGAATGGCTAAGATATATAAATGACAAAATAAACAATCTTTTATTATATTGATAATAGTCAAGAGTACATTTGTATAAGTTTTATAACGCTATTCGAAGGTAAATTGTATTTTAATGATGTAATGACAACAATGAGATAGTAGCGTTTGTAAAAACTTATATTCTTTGAATTTATAATGTCAAATACTGTGTAATATTCTATGTAATAACTGTCAGTTCGATATAAGGCTCTCTCTAAATATATAAATTATACAAAATTGTATTCGAAATATAAAAAAATCAAAATAAAATGATGAGTTGAAATTATATAGGGAGATTCGAATGCGGGATTTTGTTCGAGTTGGAACAATCAAGTAGACGTCACGATTATAAATGTTTTATCCATAATTATAAATGCGAAAATCACTTATTTGTATGAATTAAAATTTAAATGGAAGTAAAATTTAAAGACTGGTGGTAGGGCTTTGTTCAAGCCCGTCTGGGTAGGTACTACCCACTCATCAGATATTCTACCGCAAAACAGCAGTACTTGTTATTACTGTGTTCCGGTTTGAAGCGTGAATGAGCCAGTGTAATTACAGGCACAAGGGACATAAAATCTTAGTTCCCAAGGTTGGCGCATTGGCGAAGTAAGATTGTTAACATTTCTTATAATGCCAATGTCTATGGGCGTTGGTGACCACTTATCACCAGGTGGCCCATATGTTCGTCCGCCAACCTACATTATAAAAAAACGAACAAAGAATTATTTAATCTCGTTATATTAATTCTTTTAATTTTTATAAATATAATAAAAGCTCTCTTCTGTATTTCTAGTTTTGTGTGCATAATCTCAGAGAAGTACATACTGCTTATTGACGATCATAATTACTTCTTGCGCGATACACGAAACGTGTCGAGGTGAAGTTGATTATAATATAATTAGTGTATTCGCATTAAATATACGATTACATTTGATTTCCATAGAATATATATTTTTTTATTAAAGATTATATACAATGTGACATTAATTTGTCAATTTTTCAATGTAATTAATATTCTAGATATTAAATTACCAAGCTAGAAAGTTTTTATATTTGAACGCGCTAACCTCAGTAACACAAAAAAAAATGCGTTAAATAACCCTTCTATCAAGATGGTGTACAAGTTATATAACGCCACGAATTCGTCTCAACAACATTGACACTATGTAAGCTTGTATTCCTATATATTTTTTAAATAATCATTTGTCTCCACAAACTTTTCCGTCTTATCGATTTTACTAACACTGTTTTCTTTGTTTTGTTTTGCCGAGTTATTTGTGAATTCAAATTCTTATATATATTCACATCGAATTCGACAGACGTGAATCCTGTGTCAATGAATTTGAACCGAACCAAACCATAAAAAACTCTTCGATAAGATAAATTATACTTAAAAGATGAACCAAAAAGTTTCATACAAACATAAATATAACAATCACTTGTTATATATCTATATAAAATACACCCGTATTATAAGCATTTGTTTTTATTTAGTAGTACTATTTAAACAGCAATCAATGAAGTAGGATTAATATGATTTTCCTTAAACTTCCAATTAACAATTCGTTTCAAGATATATATATTTAATTATTTCAATAGTATTACGATCATTTTAATGGGAATACAGTTACAATAAAGACAATACGGCTAATCTAAAGTACAAAACATAAAAATATCAAGTACTTTATTTTATGATAGTGAAACGTAAAGATATATATTATACAATATACTATTATATATATATATATATATACAAAGATAATGCTTTGAATACCAACTTTAAAATAACTCCTACCAAAATCTTGAAAAAATATGAAGTTTGAAATATGTCTTTTAAAGTGCTGTTATATTGTAAAAATATTGTAATTTAAATAATTTAGCCAAAATTCATAATAATTATAATTCCCAAAGGTATAAATCCATAGAATATAAAATTACTTTAAAGTGTTAAGAAATTATATTTATTGCCTGAAGTATCCTGTAATTAATCATAATTAATCACATCTCGGGACATCTCGACGTGAGGTGCGAATATAAAAACAACCTAAGCGGAATTCATTTGCAATTTCAACTTATATGTATGTTATTTATGGTATGTTTGGGATTACTTTCTTTGCGGGTGAGACAAAACATGGTGTGACAGAGAAAGAGCACCAAACTGATTTTTCGACCTTATCTAGGACAGGACACTTTTATAAAATCTTTGTCACAATATGAACATAGCATAACCTTTGAATCGTATTTTTATACGTATCGTTATATCGTTCAACTCTGCCCGTGTTCTTACATGCTGATGATAAACCTTGATTTATTGGTTTGTCAATTTATAATAATCCATTCTTACAACTAACTAAACAATGTATCGTATCGATTATAATAAGTGGTACCTTCTTGGGCCCCTGGCTGCTGGCTGGTGTAAATATAACAATGAATAATAATAAATCAAATTTAACATAATATTGTACTGTTGTAGCATTTCTTTAACGTCCCGGGATAGAGCCAATCTATCAACTAGAGGTTTTCGTAAGAGACGACTGGTGTCCACTTGAAACGCTCATTAAAGTGAAATATACTAATTTTACTTTAAACTGAATTGTAATTGGTCGATAACAGCCGATGACGCAATAGACGACCAATAAGCGTTTGGTATTTTGTCGGATTAGTAAAAATGACTTTGACGATAGTTTCAGAAATGCTAATACTAAAATAAATTTAAATTAATTATTTAAATAACAATATGTTATTTTGGGTTAAGTAATGATTATTTTGATTAACTCAACAACACGTTTGGTAGCGGGAACTCTACTCACCCAGGAAACGATTTCACCAGAAGGATCTAACAGGAGATCGGCTATAAAATTACGCTGACCTAAAAAATCAAACGACGATTGTACTTTCCAGCTATTAAGTAATCAACTTAGCACGCAAATTTGCGATAATGAAAAAAAGGCATAATATTGAAACGTTTTTCATTTTCTGATGATGAACATCGATATGAATAATTAGCTTATATTTATAAGGACAATGTATTCTTATTTACATATGCGGGTCAAGCATTTTTCGTTCTTTGTTTCCGTGTCATGCAAATAATTATAATTACAAAGTAGAAAACGAAGATCCCTTACAAGTATTTACGTTCGGAGTAATATTGGAAAACACTGTGCGTATCCGACGTAACAATGTAGCTGGACCGCATGCTAAGGGGCCTTTCAATCATAGTTTAATGATTAGTAAGGCCGTTTTTAATCCAGCTGGTCTCGTCGCGACTGCTCAATGTTTTATTACGCGTGCATCTGGAAATAATTTGCGATGTCCTGCAATCAATTATAAGTTTAAGTGGTCTCCGAGGTAACGGTTCGTACGCAGCATGCAATGTAACTGTTATTATAATTATATTTTTAGTTATATACTAGCATCAATGTTTCATATTAATAGTTTTATATTTTTTAACAAGTTACCTATTTACTTTAATTCATTCCATTTTTGTCATCCTAATTTAATAGTCGTATCGTTTTAAAATATATATATATATATATATATATATATATATACATATATATATATAAATCGAATAGCAATACAATAGTTTAATACAATCGAGCTGATATGCACGTAGATAGAAGAACTCTTAGATGATTTCTAGAAACCTCTTGAAATTGGGTGCATACAGGTCGTTTTTACATATATATATATGTATAGGCTTATATTTACAACTGCGAGGTATTTTGGGTTTTAAGCTATAATTACAAAAAACGATACGAAAACAATAACATTTAAAAGGATCAAATTAAGCTTATATAATTAAGCGGTGACGATAGCAAATGGTCAAATCCATTAAGCATCCCGAGAAAAACAACGCGTCACCGTCGCTTCAAGCGCTTTGATATGGATTAATTAAGGAAAGAACTCACCGCTTATTAACAGCCGTGTGATCGCGAATAGATGCGGTGCCATAAAAGAAAAATAAAATGACACGTATATGTTTAAAATAACAAACAATGACCATTGTCCTGCGTTTAATTAACGCTCTATGACTATGATTGGACTGTCTCACTCTCGCGATACTCTCTTGAACTCTTTCGGCTTAAATATACTACAGTGGTAAGTTCTATGATCGTACAGATTTATTATACGTCTTATTAGTAGATAGTATAATCCTACCTTACATGGCGACCCTGCCACCGGAGTTGGCCAAGCACGTCTCGAATTTGATACACCGTCCATATTTCGAAAGATAATTTTATAACAACATTTTAATAATGTTGAATATCGGTGATATATTATTCGTATTGTTGATTTTAAATGAATCAAACGAAATTAAAAATCGTATTTTATTATATTTAATTAACTCTACATACACACATACATATTCCTCACGATGTTTTCCTTCACCGTATAGTACGAGATGAATTATAATCACAAATTAAGCACATGAAAGTTCAGTGGTGCTTGCCCGGGTTTGAACCCACGATCATCAAATAGAATTAACTCACTGGGCCGTCAAATTAACACTGGGCCGTCTCGGCTATTATAATTTAAATACATGTGTCAAGTACACATTATATAGAAGTCACATTGATTTATTAAAGCTGTCTAGACAAATAACACGCCCTTGTCCTTACGTAGGACGTGAAGTTCTTTATCAGATGAGAGGAGTTTTCCTCAACTCCTCATAAAGTATGTACTACGCAAGCAAAGTCGTATTCTAGGCGAGAGGTGTAATGAATACTAAGTAATAGCTGGCCGTAAATTTAAAAAAACAAATTGAAAATTGCTTTTGAGCTGTCGGAAATTTCATTCTTTATAACTTAAATCGATAATTTATTACTATAACTATATTTTTTTCGATTACTACAATCCTAATTAATGAATACAGTAACAGTAACAGCCTGTAAATGTCCCACTGCTGGGCTAAGGCCTCCTCTCCCTTTTTTGAGGAGAAGGTTTAATGAATGTAATTATTATATTAGTTAGTAAATTTTTTTAATCACTTTTCATATCACTAATTTGCTATTCCGATCGTCTCGCGTAATTCTGACATAATAATGCGTTTATACACCAATGTCTATACATCATTTTTTCCGTTTATTTAGCACATCAATAGTGCTTGACCGGGTTAGAACTCGCGACAATTAAAGTTGAAATTTTAATATAGCAACAAAAAAACAAGCTATTAATTCGAGATAAACTAAGAAGCGTAATACCAAAAAAATGGAATATTCTATGAGCTTAATTACTTTATACATCACTTAATCTACACTCAGCTTAAGTATAATCCTACGTAAGTGTAATGTGCGTTAACCCGTGCAGACGAGCACGTGATATTGTTTATGGTTACCGACCATTACATGTAATAACCCCTAATTGTTATAATTAACTTAATTCGCTGTATGAAACCTTACCGTGACATCTAATACTATTATTATTAATAACTATTTCCGTCTCACATATTTCATTATTCATAATTAAAGTAGTTTTTTATGTAAATTTATTTTTAATATTTTTTTATCTTCAATATGTAAACTTTTTGGAACGTCATCTAAAAATGAAGTTATTTATACCTAATTTTATACGAGTAAAAAGGTACTCGGTAATCTTGTAACTGGCATGAAATAAAATTATACCTATTTATTTATTTTTTTTAATTTAATTCTGCGGACAAAATCCAAGATTAAGTTATTTGATCACATTAATTTGGTATTAAAAACGAATGAAAACATTATATTTTCATTTAAATGAAATACCTAGTAAAGTTATATTTATTTAATAATAATTATTATCTATAATGTCGAAGAAATCGAATCGATTGCATTGTAATCACAACTTGTACGAAATATGAACAAGAAATGTCAACATAGTTTCATTTTTCCTCGTATAAAATTCTATGAAGTATTTTTTATGCGTTTTTTTTTTCACCTAAACGGTTCAATTTCAGTTGAGAAATGTCATTAAGTATAATAAAGTTTTGAATAAAAAATTTCATGCTCAAATAGGTAATAAGAATAGCATTGTTTTCTGTAGCGTATTCAAATGTACCAATCTATAAAATATGCGAACTAGTTTATCATTATATAACATTCATATTACTTAAATATTTCATAGTTACTCTTTTAAAGCATTTGATGTCTTTCTAAAAAAGTAAAAGTGACAGTTTGAAAATGTGCTGGGTAAAGCCTTGTTTCAATTGAGATTACCGGGTTTGAACCAGATATGAAATCTCGGGCTAAGATTTTAACTTCGGAGCCAGCTTGGCTCTAAATCATTTTATGACGTTAACTATAAATTAGCATAATTTGCAAAGCGTTTTTTTTTATGCAAAATAATGCGAATTAATGGAACTATACGACTTATTCATACCTTAAGAACAATACAACTTACAGGAAATCCTTTAGATTATCATTCAGATAAGAATAATACTTCCTCTTATAAAAGCTAAAAATTCTCATAGTCATAGTTATGGTGAAGAATACAGATCGAGCATTGTATGATAAAAAGCCAAAGCGCAGACTAAAATAAGTTACCGGGAGACTATACGGAGACTTGTAACTTTATAAGTAGATTAGTTAGAAAGCCTTATTCGAGTTAGAGGTTACAAAGATGGTGTTATTTGTTCAATCAATCAATAAAATTAGAAACAAATGGTAAGATTCTGTTATATTCACCGAATCATAAAGGAGTAAGTGTTTGATTAAAGTCATTGTTCTTAACGAGAGAGATCTTTGCCTAGCGACACAAGCATTTGCCATTTGAGTTTATGAAATAACATATCTGCAGTACGGACTTATTTTAATAAACATTCAACGTTTATCTTTGGAACTAATATTTTTATTATAACATTTATTTTATGTTATACATAAATGATTAAGTTTCATCGTGATGAACTAATGGGTAGGAAATCGTAGCCAAGGCTCTCAGGGTGAAACCAGGACAAGCACCATTGACTTCTCAAGTGCTTATGTGCTTATAATTCATCTCATGTGTCAAACGGCGGTGAAGGGAATATCGCCAGACGTTCTACTTAAAAGAAACCATAACCCAGCTTCGGGACATTAACCTGATACTTTTTTATTACATATGCAATATTAATTTAAAATATTAATGCAGATTAAAAAAAACGAGAAATTATAACGAAACAAACAAGCTAAGTTGAATAAATTTTAGATAAAAATGTAAGTGAAGGCTCTTCGATAAAACAAATTGACAGATGCTCTAAGATTCAATCATAATATTAAACTCGTTTTTTGTTACTTCAAATAAAATAATTATGCTTAACGAATTAATTACTCAGTTAGTGTTTGGGACGAAACAAAAATAACTAAAATTATTAATTTATTTTGATATTGTTATATGTACAACATATATGGTAAACCTTAATTAATAACATGAACGAGAATGTTTTACAAGATATATTCTGTGCATATAGCATAAAATGACAAAGATCCTTGACTGCTTTCGCGAAAAAAAAAACATACGCGACGAATATATAATTCTATTTTTGAACTTTAACTGTTACAATTAGCTTAATATACATATATAAAAATGGAGCCCAGACAGCCCAGGGAATTAAAACAAGTTACCAGAATATAACGAATTCAAATACAAGGACTTTTGAGTGCTTAATTTGTGTTTATAATTCATCCTGCGTTATGCGCTGAAGGAAAAATGCATGTTTTCGGCACACATTGTCGCAGCCACAAAGAGGTGAAATATTTCTAATTATTGTATCTACACCCATGTATCAATAATTAATTTATATAAAACATATTTATCATACATACTAGACATTGATATAATTTTATTATGTGTTTTATTTAAAAACAACTTTTGGTTTTTAATCTATATTTGTTGTGACTTGAAATTTACTATACTGTCTATATATTATATCACAGTTATAGGATTAAAATAAAAAATGAAATTTACACTAACAATACTAATAAACGTATTTTATTTTTATCTTTTTACGTAACTAGTAACATATTCGAATGATTAAAAAATAAAATAAAAGAACAGCTTCGAATTACAAAAAAAAAACCAACAGTGTGTTATTTTCAGCTGTCAAGCATTCATGACAACTTTTTTAAATACAATGGCCAGGTATAGACCTCCATTTTTACATTTCATGTCATGCAGGAGAAGAAGAAATCTCAATAAAATTCGTTTTTTAAAATCTGTTGAGACACGAAGAGTTTTTACATGATAAATGTAAATAGAGTAAATATAATATAGACTGCGCGGTGTACGTTTTATAAACACCCACCTACACAATCAAATACTTAATTCGAGTCAATTCATTGTATTACATGAAGTTGTTTAATGCCTCAGAATAACACAAGTGATAACATCTAGATGGTTCCGTAATTACTAACTTTGAAATACTCTGAATGCGATGTTCTCGTACACGGAAAATAAATGCATAATCTCTGAAACGTGTATGCGGGTTTATTTGCATTGTGCAATTCAAAGAACCTTTTAGTGCCGCGTTTAAAAGATGTGCTAAAACATTTTGAATTTAGAATGCGAATGAATGAACGTAAACAGGAACGTAACGGTGAATCGAGTGTCACGATTTTAACAGTTCTTTTTAACAAATAAAAAAACATTTTTTTTTTTGTGTAAACATTGTGAATAATTTAATATTACATGTTTTTAAATAAATATGTATGAATAGAAGACAATTTAATGGCTTCGTATAGCGATATATAAAAAAATATACGGGAAATGACTGTACACAACGCCATCATAAAAAATGTGTACTATTTCAAATAAGTCAATAATAGTGACTAAATGTCGGTAATTTGAATAAAGAATCATTAAATTGAAAAATGTATAATCACATAGAATACGCAATATAATGAATAGTTACGATCTTACGGAGTTCAATGTGATGAAAAAAAAATCATTACCTCTTTTTAAAGACAAAAAAAAAAATTACGTTTGAATATACTTTTAATAATATATGCTCATACATAAATTGGACAACTTCAAGTTTTAATTTGAATCAGAAGAATATAATATTAACACTACCTACTGATATAATTATTTCAAATACAGATATGTATGTACACGTTTTATAATTTTAATAATGTATAATTTATTAATCACTATATATTATAAAACAATGTGCTCCCCCGTCGCGTCTGCCTATCTACCTGGACCCGTCTGCTTCTTAAAAACTACCGATTTTCATAAGTTTATACGGTTATACGGTTTATACGGTTTTCACTAAGGTTTAAGTATGTATATTTATTATAACATGTGAGCATATGGGCCACCTGATGGTAAGTGGTCACCAAACGCCCTTAGACATTAGCATTGTAAGAAATGTTAACCATTGCTTACATCACCAATGCGCCACCAACCTTGGGAACTAAGATTTTATGTCTCTTGTGCCTGTAATTACACTGGCTCACTCACCCTTCAAACCGGAACACAACAATATTGCTGTTTTGCGGTAGAATATCTGATGAGTGGGTGGTACCTACCCAGACGAGCTTGCACAAAGCCCTACCACCAGTAGGTACTAAAGATATATATATATATATATATATATATATATATATATATATATATATATATATATATATATATATATAATAAATGATATTACGCATCTAATATTTGGCAGAAATAAAAATGTTTCTATATCTTTCGCTTATATGGGTTTGAAAAGTGTAGTACTTTAGTGTCATCGTATTAGGTATTATAGTAGTATAGAGTATTGTAGTATATTCGTATACATTTTATTTTCTTCGCTATAAATGAACGATTAGTGTATTGATGTCTCTACCAAAATTGTTTATAGGTTAAAATAACATGTTCATTAGTCTGTTTTTAACCAAGTCACAAAGGTAAAATTGTCTTATTAGCTAAGCTGAGACGAGGTCGCGACGATTTCTGACCTTCGATATTCAAAACACTCTGGACACAAACCGTTAAATGCGTGACCAAGTTTATTTAATTCACGTGTTCCAACTTTTGGTTTGACATTTCTTCTTTTTTTTTTTTTGTTTAATTTTCTACTCTTGTCAAGAGCGTAAAAGTATGGTACCATACAGCCATGTCTTAAGCATTTGAAATTATTTAACCAAAAAAATAAGTTGATACGTTGTATTTCTTTAACGATATAACTTACTTTTTTAGTAATAAAAATATACGAAACAATTGAGACAGTATCGTATAAAAAAACATATAAATGTGTTAAGATACATAAATACGGAATAAATACAAGTTTTTTGAGAGGATATTGAACAACGTCAGTTCCGCGAGAGGCCAATAAAAGAAAACAGTTCAACGGAGAAAGTAAATGTGAAATCTTTGAAACTCAGACATAAAAATATATTTGCCGTCCCAAAAGGACATTGCCATTGGCGTTTAATATTATCTGTGGCACTTATTAAAATAAACGTGTATGTTTTTTTATTACTATTAACTATACAAGTATTTTTTGTTATCTATGCTAATATTGTGGTCAGCAGCCGGAGGAGTTATGATTGAAAAAAAAAAGATTCTGTTAATATGGAGCCTATAAAGGCTTTTATAATATACTGAAAATAGATAAAAAAACATACTAATAGTTATATTCCGTTGTTAAAGTAGTTGAATAATATTTTATTTTATAATCGAATTGTAAACGTCATAACAGTAAAATTAAAGTGCTTTGTAGGATTTGTGGTGCAGGTGATTTCGAAAAACGCTTCATATGGATATGCGGTATTTTAGGGCATTGTTATATATACTGGAAAATCGGCAAGGCGAGGTGTAGTAGGTGTAAACTTCAGCCTAGTAGGGGCGATATAATTAGTCCTATCCATAATGTACATCCAAGACTAAAATAAGCTTAAATTTATATGAAAATGAAAAGCGAATTTTGGATGGAATGAAAAAATCGTTTCCATTTTAGGAACGTAATACGTAAAATCGTATAAATTTTAATAAATATATATATATATATATATATATATATGTATTGATATTTGCGATATTTGCGATACGGTACATTATAGTAGAGTATTTTTATTTGCGGACGATTTAAAATTAACAAAAGTAATAAACAACTTAGCTGACTCAGAGCTCTTACAGGTGGATATTAATGCTATATATAATTGGTGTAAAAATAATAAAATGGAATTAAACGTCAGTAAATGCAAGCATATAAAATTTACGCGGAAGCTCAATATAATCAAAACAATATATAGCATTGATAACATCAAGTTGGAGGATGTTTTTGAAATAAGTGATTTGGGTGTCATTTTTGATGACAAGCTTACTTTTGTCCCGCACTTCAATAAAATAATTACGAAAAGTTCCAAAACGTTAGGATTTTTAATTAGAAATGGTAAACACTTCACGAATAACACGAAAAAAATAATCTATAACGCTTACGTGCGTAGTGTACTGGAGTACGGTAGTGTTGTGTGGAATCCTTGTTACAATGTACATCGTCTGCGTATAGAGAGAATACAGAAGCGATTTGTATATCATCTATCCAGAAACAAAAAAACCTCATACAATAAATCTAATAAAAATTACAGCAATCTCTTGAAAGACTTTAATATGGATAGTCTCTCTGTACGCAGACAATTATTAGATCTCTCTTTCCTATTTAAGATAATTCGTAACGAGATCGACTGTACTTACTTACTTGAAAAGATATACTATCGTATTCCAAGGCGCAATGTTCGTAGTTTTCTGGGCACTTTTGATGTCAGAATATCAAAAACGAAATTAGGATGTAATGCACCAATGCCTAGATCATCACGGTTGTACAATGGTTTTTGTCAAGATCTAGATATTTTTAATGACTCTGCCATGATTTATCGTAAACGGGCGCTAGAATTGTTGAGAGATGCAAATAAATAATAAATAAATAAATAAATAATAAATAATGTTATCTTAATTTTATTTTGTATTAATTAGTATATTTTTAGTAATTTTTTTGTAACGTAAACTTTGCATGAATTTAATGAATTATTTAATTTTAATTTGTACCTATATCAATTTCAAACTATTTGTGTTATTAATTTTAATTTTATTAAGTGCATGTTTATTTTTTTATGATCTTTAATTTGTACCAATTTGGACTTTTTTTTTTTTTAATCTTTCTACTCATGTTGCTATAATTATGTGTTAATGTATTTTTAAAACAAATATTGTAATTGTTGTGGCTACTTTAAAAAGCTTCACATGTTAGCTATTTTCACTAAATTGTTTTACATTTGTCATTAAAACATGTAGTAGCTACTAGTGGTCCTTAAAATAAATAAATAAATAAAATAAAATAAAATTGAAATTACGCGCAAATGTTTTAATAGTTATATAAGCATTTCCGTCATGTCCGACAACGTTTAAAAATAAGAAAATGGATTTGCGACGTTTGATTCGATTTTGAAACGTCAAAAGTGATATGACGACATTGACCTAGCGTATAAAGTTATGGTTAGTTGATTGAAGAATCCGAGTCCAGCATTTATAAATCCTTTTATGTCTAATTTAAACTGATTTGCCTATTAAACAACGCTACAAAAAACGATTAAGATTACTTTCCCAGTTACCCAACTATTTATAAGGTCGAAATTTGCCGTAATGTTCGCCGTGCTGTGCGAATACTAATATACATTTGTAAAAACTTTGCGTTATTCTAATGAAATCGAAACGGGTTTTCGTTACATAATAAGAAATTCTGTCTAACACGAGGATCTATCTCGACCTGGCTCGTTTTGATATTTGCGTAAACTCTAAACATAATAAAAAAAGGGAAAATGTAAACAAAAGTAAATATAATTCTTCTATAAAATTATGCAAATAATTACCATTAATTTTTGAATTTCATAATGTGTTAAGCCACCGTATTTGAAATATAACATGAAAATTTAAAACCTGTTATCGGTTGAACACTAAACGTAGTCATCGAACATTTTTCACGGCTTCGAAAAGCCTAATATGAATAATTACGCAAGAAAATACAATGTTGACGTATATCAAGTATATCAAATCAAACGCAAGTCTGGCGTCCCATGTGTATTTTTAGAAAAATGATAATTGCACGAAAACCTTCAACAGAATTAAATTCAAGAAGCGCAACGTAGCGTAATCAGTAGACGGGACAGGTTTATTGTAATTCACTATTTGTTTGTTGTCTCAGTGAAGTATGTAGGAAGCTTAGAAGGTTTAAAGTACGGATTTTCCCGTTATCGAAGAATCAAGTAATTAACAAGCCTAACAAGTATATAATATCTTAATACAAGACTTCATACAAAATAAATAAAATAAATTTATAATGAATTGAAATCTCATCTCATTGTATTGATAATAACTGCGCAATTTGTATAATTATTTTTTTAAAACATTTTTTGTAAACAATTTATGTATTGATTTTTTGTACATTGATACTACGAACTGGATACATTTGAAACACTGACACTACGAGTCTTATAAATCACTTCTCACATCGACAATGAACAGCCAACCTTGGCATCTAAGACCAAACATCTCTTGTGCCTGTAAATAATTCGCTCATTATTCAGAATACAGCATAGTTATGCTGTGAAAACAATCAACGTTATTGAATAATATAACGATTTTAACAAACAAAGTTATATTAAAACTAGTTAATTTATTTTTATTGCATATAAATAAACCCGCAAATTCAATATTCTAAAATATCGTCGTTGATAAATATTTTTTTATACATGATATATAGGTTTTTATTTTGCAAAACAATACTTCAAGTTCCGGCATCTAAATCTGACGTCAGATCTTAAAGATGCAAAATTTAAATGAACTCTCTACTTGTATACTATTGATAATTGTGTATGAATTATTGACAAGAACTATTAAAAAAAACGATAACTCGTTTTTTTAAAATCAATCGTCAATTTTATTATGACGCATTATTTTCTTTCTCTAATATTTAAGTAATGCAATATTATAATTAGGTCATTTATTTTTAACACTTACAATACGGCTCAAGCAGTCTTAATATCTGACAATTCAATCCTTATCCAATAATAGTATTGCAACATTATCTATAGGTAAACTAAAACCAAATCATTTGCATTCTAAATTTAAAATTTAATTTTTTTTTATAATAATTCAGTCAATAACAAAATAAATATAATCATAATGCCCACAATTATATTCAAGTGTTAAAGAAAACAGTTCGAGTGTTGGCTTTTTGTAGAACGAATAATATTTACAAATCTAAAAATATTTGCCAAATTTTATCTTACACAGATGACGTGAGCCAAACATCGTCATCACGACTTTGCGATTAATGATGGTCGTTCATTTGAAATGAATACATTATTAGAATAAAAACTTAGTTTATTTTTTACAAATTAATCAATTAACTTAAAAATTTATCTGTCTTTTAAATTACTTAATTATTTATAAAACAGTCAAAAGCAGTTGTTAAGAAAAATTATATTTTTAAATATAATGTTTAATTGTACCACCGCAATTTGTTTTCATCCATGTTTATTGGTCTTAAGACGACTTGTTCTTGAAAATATTCAAATAGTAGTTTTGGACGTTTAAATAGCTGTTAGTGTTTCTTCAAGACCGACAAGGTGAAAGTTTGACATTTATCTAAAATCAATTAAAACAGATATTTTGCTTGGCGTCACGCACTCTTATTGTTACTATATCGAAGTGCACGAGTAAAATAAAAAAATATTTTTAATCTGTATTCCAAAGATCAAAAATTAGACTAATTATAGCAGAATTGAATGATTGAGCCAATCATTCAATTGTGGTATCATTCATTCGCTATCTTATTTCTATGGCAGTTTTATTTGAAAAAAAATATTCTTTATATGCATACTTCCATGAACCTTGTTTTTATTTCAATAATATGGTAATCATATTACTGGATACCAATTTTGTGGGTTGTTAAGGTAAATTGTATAGGCAGTAATTTCGTACTCTACAGCATACGTCGATAACATTGGGCACATTATTTGAACAATGAGATATAACTGCTCATTGTTCGTCTTATGCTCCTGTCATCATTTAATATAACGATGCCACCTACCGCTTAGATGTGTTGAGGTGTGATATTCCTGATTGTGAATTATAGGACAGCTTTATAAACTATTTATTTGATTAAAATATATTGTTTTATTTACTTTAGTATGATGTATTATATATAACATTAGGTACTTTTCGATATTATTTTTAAGAATCTCTCGAGGGTATTTCACAATTTTGTAGTTTTATGTATAGGTTATTCTAAACCTGATAAGCTTAACTTTACAAAAACTTCCTTTAATTTACTATCTGAAGTGTGAAGCGTAAATCTTTGTAAGTCTGGGCTGCTAATAAGACTGAATTTTCAAGAGAAAAAAAATAATTAATATTTTCATTGGCTCGAATCAAGATTTTTCAATTTTGTATTAACATCATTATAAGCAAGTCTAGACGAATGAGGCAGGTTCTTATTCAGTGATAATTAATAAATTGTGGGTATTATCGAGTTTATAATTAATTACTGATTTTCAAAAAGTGCTGAAAATGTATTAATTTAAAATTATTTTATCAACGAAAGTAATTCGTACATAATATTAACATTACAGTTTCATTTATAAGATGATTAAGATCGTATTCTTAGAATCGAGCACCTAGTTCGAAAGTAGGTAGGGCCGAGTTTGCTTCGTATGTTTGTCAAACTTGTTTTTACCGTTCGGTCTTACGAACGTTTGTGTGCGCGACGGGATACGATCGACGCTGAAAACGAGACGAACAAATAAACTACATACACTTATACAGTCAGAAGAATAAATAAACTTTAACTTGAGGTCAGGTGACCTGCGTGAGCACATGATAGAAATACTCAACTATTTTAATATCCTGAAAAACAATATTGTAAGGGTAATACAGAAGATTATTTTTCCATCATATCTATTATGAATTCATTAATAACTTTAGTTTTATTTTTTTAAAAGTCTCTGAACTTATTCATTCAAAGTCAATTAAAGATGTACTAAAGTTCTTTCGAAATAGTCATATAGAAGTCTAGTTGGTTCGCCCGATATGACCGACCTCTTTCAAAATTATCCGCGCTCAATATACACCAATTATCATGGCGATCAGTTTAACGGTAAGACATATATGTGCCAACGTTCATGGCAGAGTTGTGTCAATACTGAACCGCACCCTGCAACATGTAATAATGAACCCCCCTAAAAACCGCAATGAAATTTCCTTAAAATGTATACTGTAAACTTTGCAGATTTTCTAGCATGAAACGTATTTATATATGATCTTACTTACAAAAGTTACTTAGCTAATGAATAGTTAAACAATTCTGTGTCTTCTTCTTTCGAATGTCCAATCAATAATGACAGAAAGAAATAAACCAATGTTTAACTAAAGTCACTAAGAAACGTTTATAAGTAAGGTTGAATTGAATGACTTAATCAGAAAACAAGATAATTAAATATTAAAAACGCTAACGACTAAGATTTTGCTAAAGCCACGTACGTTGTTAATGAAGGATTTTTAACGAGTATTCGTATAAAAGTAAATTAGCTACCTGTATAAGTTCCACTGCTATGCAAAGGCCTTTTTTATTAGAATAAGGCTTAAAGCTTATTACAGATTCGAAACAGAAATAGAAATTCCTTTACCGTATTCGAAATTATTAATTAATTATTTCTTTATTTGCTCGTAGAACCTAAGTAACAGTTTAAATATGTTGTTGATAAAACGCCAATTGATATGCAATTTTTTTAGACCCATTACGTCCCTGACTCTCTTTTTTTCCATTACTACACACCGGCCTAAATATTGTATCACAATCGCACTCGTGTGTAAATAGCAATAAGTCAATGGCGGATGTACAAACAATCGTTATTTAGTCAATTTGTTTATAAATTAACCTTGCTTGTTTGATATTTACAAAAGGATAAAACGCTATCCACAAAAACAATGATTGCCCCGTAACTATTCAATCCTTGTTAAATTTCAAGTCAATGCACTTTTAACCCGAATTACATTCTCAAATATTTTATTATACTTAAATCTAGAAATGAATCCCTTAAATGGAACGACAAAAAAAACCGTATCAAACACATAATCAAATAGTTGAGTATTACAAAACAGAATAATAACAAGGTATTAACACAACGATCAGGTTCACTCGTTATAAATGTATCGTTGAGAATCAACACGCGGTGGATTTGCAAATATATGTTGAGAAGAGATTGTGAGTTGCGGTATTCGTGTCGCGAGGATGGCGCCAAGCGACCGGTCGTCGGTCCAGAGAAATCATGCGCGAAACCAGCGCCGGCGCAGGCACCGTGCAACACGCCGACCGTACGTTACATAAACTCAACGTAGTGTGTGCCTTTGGCCTCAATCTGAACATTTTATACGAGTTCAATAACATAATTATTTCGCATCACGCCTCGTCCACCGTTGTTCGTAACTATTTGTTATCTCTCGTTTATAAAATGGATTTTTCGAAGCCATTTGAAGGTGGTTGTTTTTCTAAAAAACAATATAATTGCCTAATCGCTTATACACTAGTAGTAGGTTAAATAATATATATATAAATTGATGTGGCGACCCCAATGTTTTGTAGACCGATCGTTAGCAAGCTAAATATACACACTTTTTCCGGTCTTATTCAAATATAAATATAAGATTAGTATAAATATTTTTATTGCATAACATTTTAGATAATCCATTGTCCGTATTATTAAAATTGATATTTTTACCTTATTTTAAATATGTGAAAAAACAAAGATGTGCCTGATGGCGAGTGTTTAACAACAGGTATAAAAGAAACGAAAGCGGTTAAACATTGAACGTATGTGCAGAGGGATTAGAAAATATTTGTCGTATGTGTGGTATCCTCTCGCTGGATCCTTGAACGATCCTTTGTATCGAACTTTTGAACTCGAGACGAACGTGATCCAGATCGGAAGATATATTAATGATAATTATTTCGCAGCGTATTCTGCAAGGCTATTACTGATGCGGTGCACGCAAAACGCCGAAACAACCTTGTGGCAAGGCTTTTCTGGTAGCTCGTATGCTCGATGACCGTGTGGTAACATTTGACACACGAACTCATCAAGCTATTTGGAATAGCACGTTCATTAATAAAACATTATGTAATAAAATTGCAAGCGAACAGTGTCCGTATATAAATATATTAAGGTTAAAGTATATTATTTCTATGTTAATAATGAGCTTATACAAGTTTAAGCATCTATGGATAAAATTAGCAAAACATTTCTATTGTCATTAATTGCTTGCACAAAATGATCTACGAAATTTACTAGAATTCCTTACGTTTGAGGTCAGATAATACTTCACGAGTCTACACATTAAATCCATTAACCCGAACCAAGTCAACTTTGTGACGTATCATATATGACAATATTTCGGCGACCATTACACTCCGTGTTAGTAATTTTAATGTCATTAACTGTAAATAGCGGGCAATGTAAATTGCACTAGCGATAACAACTTAAATTAGCAAATCGTGAGCACATGTAGTTAAGGCTGATGACATTAAGGTGCGGCGACGAGCAGAAAATGTTAACAAAATAATTATCATTGTCTTGCAAAATTTATATTTTATCATAGAGTACTCTTCAAGACATTCTCAAATAATTCATTAAAAAAAAAACTAATTGTAGGTGCTTAATATGGTTATCCGTCTCTCTAGCAAAATTCTCACATCCACTTTTGTTCGAAACAAACTTTATATGTGTGACTATATTCTGATCGGTCAAGTTACATCGCGCATATTGCATGTATTGACGAGCTTTGCTATTTGGAAGTATCTCTTGAAGCAGTTTTTTTCGACAAGCCACTTAGAGGTACCTACGAGCCGTATCGTTGCTTATGTTTTTTTAAGGATGCTTGTTTCATATTTCTTTTTGGAAAAAGTTTAGTTTCAATTAGCTTTTAATTTTAAAATGTGTCAAATGTATCAGGGGATACCAAAAGAATGACGTAATACGTTCTTAATTTGAAAATGTCTCGTTAAAATTATACAGCGTTGTTTAATTTTTTGTTGACAATTCGAGGTAATCACGGTAAGATTTTTCACAAATGCGCGTCGACTGCAAAACAATGCCAAATTTTTGTTGTTAAGTTAAACTTAAAATTGTGAATTATTAAATTTTGTGTCGTCCTAAAACGTGACTTCTCTGGACAATCTATATCATATTTGAACTTCTAAAGGTATTCACGTAAACTAATTAAATCTTTGTAATATATTAATACAACTTTAATTTAATGATTCTTATCAGTCCTCAACAAATCGCAGATGTATATTTTAAAATCTCAGTTACAACAGTCAACCTCTGAACCTTAATAATTATCGGCATACGTAATATTTAAGTACGTTAAGAATAAATAAAGCTATACGACTACAGCTTAAAAAATTAGATTGTCAATCTTTGTTATTTAAAAAAAAGATTTAATAATTTAAAAGTTAACCTAAATGCCCAAATTTCTTCCGTGGGGAAACCTTGGATACCTAAGATTCTTATAACCTATAATACCTTTTTTATTTTTAACTATCGTGTGCTCTCCCCCAACCAGTCATTGTAAGAAAAGTATAATAATACCATACGTAAGTTAAGGATACAACCTGCTAAGAAAATAAGCACGCGAATGAAAAAACGGTCTTACATTTTTTGCCGTATACGTATATACTCGTAACGTAATAAATAAGTCTCGAATGCGAGCAAGTGTTATGTTCAATTTAAAACCAGGGATGAACTTGTAATTACATCATTTATCATCTCCCCAATCTTTTTGTTTTGCATTACAAGCCCTGATCACTATTGTTTTGTTGAGTTGTAAAAAATAAACTCGTAACAAGAACAATAATTATGTTTATTCCACACATGGAAATAAATAACGTATTACTAAAGAACTAAGACCGAATTTCCTTTAAATAGAACAAAACGGATTTATGAATCTTTGTGGCTTGTATTTCAACATAGTTACAGGTTGGCTCTGGCTTGAAACCAGTTTCTAGATAATATTCGAGACTCAAGTTCAATTTTTATCAGAATTATTATTCATCACGATCCCGGTTACAATCATGAAATCATTTAAACATTACAAATACGATGTTTATTTCATGAACTTGATATAAAATATATCAAGTTTAGACACGATGATCTATTATAACACATATAATTAACTCGTAGAAGCGCTGTCTGTTCATAAAATGGATGTTAATCGTAAAGATACCACAGCTGTGTTTTTATATTAGGAAATTTCAACATGTCTTAAGCGCCGGATTAACATAAGTAAGTTAAGTACTGTTAATTCTTTTTCTATTGTTTTTGTTCCACAACTGCTGGATCTGTACCCACTGCTGGGCAATTACCTTCCTATTCTCAGTTCTAAAGGCGAAGGTTCGGGGCTATTTCATTTCACTTCATTACCATTTGTTTGCTTAACATTGGATACTATTATCGGACTTTAATAAGTCTTTAGGCATATGAGATAATTTAGTAAATAAACTCAATTTCCATAATCAGACTATGCCAGGTTTTTCCATTCCAATATCCATCAGAAATTCTTCCATTTTCCATAATACGAATACTGTGATTAATTTAAAGAGGAATTCCGAGCGTGATTGCAGAAAATACATTTTAATTATTCCCACGCGATGTAACTTTTTTTTAATTAAGTGCATAGTAATGTAGCCTAAACGCAAAATAATGCAAGATCCACACTTTCGCCTTACATTTTTTATTTTGCATTTTTAAGACATACGGATAAAAAGAAACGAGGAAAAAGTTTGGCATTGTGTTGGTGTATGTTATTTATGTTGGGGAGACGGATAAATAAAAATTGAGGTTATCTTAAACATTATTGCAGTTTTCCATCACACAACGATGATCTTTATCGACGACATCGTGACTGCACAATAAAACGTACGACCTTTTTCAAAGGATAATAATGCACACACAAACGCGCTTGGCTATATGTGGAAACGGTATATACGCAATATAATGAAATTCGTGCATAGCTTGTGCATATAGATAGATATGGGAAATACCACATGTTTAAAAAGCCTTTATTCTTTAGTGGACTGTTAACTTAATTGTTGATTTTATATTTTGCTGTATATAGATTTTTATATTTAAACGAGATTTTGAAAAGTAAATTTGAGTCAAAAAGCTGGCTAAGGAAACAATTGTATTGTACAATGAAGTGATCCTAAATAATATTATTCTCAAGCCGAAGAAAACCGAATGATGTTAATCTTCATTTTAATATTTCTATGACCGTAAAAATATTTTTTAAATGCAATTTAGGAATCTAAGATGATCCCTAGCCCAATAACTACCTCGACTTACTCATCCTTGCAATAGGAACACAGGAATATATAGTACTGATGTTCGGCGGTAGGTAGGTAGCAACCAATCGATGATTGGTTAAAAATTCAAAAGAGCATAATTAAATTTAAATTCTGTAAAAAATAAAATATTACTTGATATCTCGATGTACGTTATAGACTTTTTGGTTGGTCCTAACAAATGATTGTAATTTGTAATTGCAAAATGTAAGCTTTTTTCCTGCCAAGAATTTTTCCGCTTAGCGTTTCTCATTATTGGTCATTTATCATTTACCCGTAATGTCTTTTTCACATTCTTACCTGATATTTCCAATAATATTAAAGATTTACACAATTACATATTTTCTTAGAACTGACTCACGTCATTGTGCCTTCAATATGCTCATAATGAGTATATTTTTAAGTATTTTCGTAAAGCATGTTTATATCGATGAATGAATATACCGGTAAATTGTTTTCGATTCGGGAAAGCTATATTTTACATGCATAGAAACCGGTCACGCATTAAAATTACTTACTGAAAATTTCTTACAAAACTAAGACTTATGCCTATATAGATAGGTATATATTTAGACAGCTTGATGGATGGCTTGAGTGGTAGGATTTAAGTCTTCATGCAAGCTCGTCTAGGCAGGTAAGACTCCAATTGTGTGGCAGGATAACTATACTGATGGACGTAAATACACTAATACATTATATTGCTGTCTTCGAGTTCCAAAGACAATACAGTAAATTTACACGAGTAAGAGCACGAGGGGAGTAAATAGTACAAAATATTGACGGTGGCAATATTTTTATTATAATATATTAAAATAATAATATTTTTTATAATGTAAATAATCAATAACATATGACAGGTGTACCCGTCCGCATTCTAAATAAAAAAGACAATTAGGGAACACAATTCGTACACAATGTTTTTGTGTGATAGGTCAATGATCAAATATAAACAAGCAAAAGGAAACCATTTGATCCAATGTTTGACAAATCATTGCCATAGTATAGAAGCGCCAACACCAACCATGGCCAGTAATTACTACTCGTACCACTTACTCGTACAATGAAGCTGATTGTTTGTTAAAAAAAAATGTATGCTCGGAATGTATTATTTACAGTTTTTGCTAAGTGCACAACTAACAGATAACAGAACTCGATGGGTATTTAATATTTTATCGGTTTCAACAAATACCGGCTTATTAAAAACGCATCGATTCGAACGTTTATATAAAATAATAATATTTAAATTGATTAATATGACAATTTTTGTATTTATAATATGCAATGAAAAATTAACCATTATTTTGGTAAAAACTGAAAATATATTCAGATAACTTTTATTTATACTGTACTTTAGCCAGAGACGTGTTCGTAATCATTATATACAGATAAAAATTTAACTAATATTAATGGGAAAGGATAGATGTTTGGTATTTAATTAATCATTAAAAATCATTACCAACATTTTATTTACGATAGAAATCGATAATAACCTTTGTAGCGGTTAATATTCCCTGTATTTGCTATTAATTAATAAGGCGTATTACTCAACACAAGATTATATCGTCGTTCGGGGACGATAAAGGTAATTGTATTTAAATGTTAAAAAAGAACAAAGACTATTTTTTACCGGTGTTCTCGATAGAATCTACATTTCGAACCGATATAATCCTGTAAATTGATATTGATTCAAGTGCTTGTAAATGTTTGCTTTAATAATGAAGTAATAAGAAGATAATTTTAGAAAGTTCGATAATTTGGAGACATTTAGAGACTTTTAACGTTAAGAAAATTATAGTAAAGGAGGAAGCGAAAAATTAATTGTGTAGTATTATATTTAAAGGTATAAAAAATCTGTTAAAAAAGCCTGCAGATTAGTTGAATAATATAAGACATGCAAGTTATGTAGTAGAGTAACAAAATGTTTTCTCTATACGTTTTTGGTTATGACTGTATTAGCATTTTTGCATGCTATTACAGTCATAACCAAGATTGCAGAATTCGGTAAAAACCGACGCTATGGAATCTGACCTTGACTTTTCGATCGTAGGTCAATAGTTTTATTGTTAGATTAATAAAAATCGAATTTGCATTTAGTTTCCTCGAGTTACAAAACGATGAGAGAAGCGAGATGACGCAGTGGATAGAAGACGTGAATGTGACTGAAGATTTTGGGTTCCATTTAAAAATTCTCAGATATTTTTCATTTTCATTTGTTTTCATTGTTACAATTTGTTCCAGAGAAATACATCGTAAGGTAAATTAAATGAACATCAACCTGCGCCGGAACATCTCGATACAATAAGATCCACCGTTCTCCTCGAGATAAATTTTATTGTAAATGTTTACATATAATAAATAAAATTAAACATACGGTCACTCTAAAATTATATGTATAAATTATATTTAAGCATAAAACCATAAGTTTCACATGACGCGATGTTTTAAATTACAAATTAACTTTAATGTTATTTTAAATGCTCTGACGGAGATTGACCTTTAATGACCTTTACAAAAAATAACGAAAATATAATTTGACTGGTATTTAAACGTTCGAAAACGATTTAGAACTCTTTAATTAAATTGTGTTATACATATAATTGCATGTTATTAAAAACGTGTGCGTTCGAAAAATCATATAAGATTATCATTACGATAAAGGTGAATTTGACCCCGATCCTAGGTCATGACCATAAGACCAAAAAACAAACTAAACATCCTTTAACAATTATTTCAGATACTATTTAGATACTTGTATACACGATTAAGGCTCCTATAACATGACTTGAACATTTCAATACAAATACAAAAAACATTTCATAGCATTATTCATTTGATATTCATCAATCATTATTTTTTTACTATAATTTTATATTGACGTAAGTAAACAGAATGAATGGTTTTTTTAATTTCCTACGGTTATATTGGTTTTAGTGGTGTGACAGATTGTTCTAGATTAAGCCAGTTGCGGAACGTCAATATGCGAATTTATTTTCAATTACTTTTAAAGTGCATCGATGAACATGTGCGTCAATTCCTACATTAGATATAGTATACTACATTTCCCAATTCCTCCCATTAAATTTACCTTTGTTCCTGTCAGATTTCTAGACTCTATTTTATTTATTTTTATTCTATTGTTTTGCATATTTTTTTCTTGTTTTGGCTGCAAGTTTATTGACACTCAGGACAAATATCGAACACAGATCTGACAACATTTTAAAGTCACGAACATTTAACAGAAAATCTTGCATGACTATTGTATTAAACGTATCGTGCCAGTAATTAAATGTGTAAAATAAAAAATATGTTAATTTTAAAATGTGTTATTAGATGTTTTGTATTATTTAAAATGTCTAGTTTATCATTGGTTCCGATTGAAAGACGTCGAGTGTAAAAATGTACAATATTCTATGTTACCTGTCAGGAAGCTAGCTGAATATGCTCATTCTAAAATTCTCATGAGACCCCGTTCGGCTTAAACGATGTCAGACGTTTTTATCTATGCCAACTTAACGGTCGTCTGTACCTTGAATATTTGCTTTGTCAATCACAAAATGTATTCTCTTCATTGGAGGTCGTTAAATAAATGAGGCGATTACTAAGTAACCACTGAGGTTACATATGTATATTAAAATTAAAAACCACCTTAAAAAAATATTGGCGGTTTTTTTGACAATTAACATTAAACATTCATACGCATTTAACTAAAAAGGTTTTATGAAAACGGATTTTTTTTTGGCGATATGTTTACCAATCGAGCGCTAAATCGTCAAATGGGAACGTCACGTATAGACGTAAGATATTACGTTTTTACTGATTATATGAGTAAATCAATGCAACACAACAGTCTATTTGCAAAAGCAACATAATGATAAATAATTATTTCGTTACATTAAGCATATATCTCTTGATACCAACGACGTCGACACTGTCATCTCGCTTGCCAATAAATTCCTACTGTATTTTATACGCAAAATAATATGTGCCAATTTTATATTAAGCACTTCATATCCGCTGCACCTGTACCCATATGTAACTTATGAAAACATTGTGTAAACAAACCATTGAAGTACCGACTATAACGTATTTCTACTTCTCGTAGCGAATTAAAACTTTGTAAGTAAAACTAGTTTAAGCCGAGTAACTATACAATATTTAGGTACCATCCACTCGATCTGAAAACCAGTAGGTCGATGATGAAACTTTTTTTTAGCTCTCTCGTATTTTAGTTCATTTGGTTCAGACGAGTCCCATAAATTTCAGTGGTTTCTTAATTTTCTTAATATGTATTTCCTCTAAAAAAAACAATCATTAAAAAATAGACGGTATGTTCCTTCTATGAATAAGATATACGTTCGACAATTGAAAGCTTGAGAAAACTAAAGGTCAAATCAAATGTATTCAAAAAATCTAGTCATTTTTATTCGGGTTTTACCGGCCATAGTCTAAAGAATACATTATGTTTATGTAAAATCTGACGACCTACAATACGTTAGCGATTCATCAGGAAACGTTTATCATCGAAACGGAATATTCATTAGATATAGTCGTCGACCTCATGGAAGATCCGATCCGGGGAGCATCTTGCCACAAACATCAATGACATTAAACACAACATCGAAAACGGTAGATTTTTTATTACTTAAGTTTACTAGCTGTTACATCGTGTTTCTCGATAAGAGTTTTAGTTTTGCGTAACTGTAACGATGTTATGAAATACTAGGAATGAATGGTACGAGCTACGACAGAGCGCTAGAAATGTTTACAAAATAGCAAATTTTATTTATCCTGCATCGTATTTTTAACATTTTAAAATATATAGCGTTAACATAAATACAAATGTATTGCTATAAAATTTTATAACTTTGACCATCGTAAATGATTGACAATGTATTTGGAAACATACATATATATATTATAATTACTACGCATTAACAATTTAGATATGAAAAGGACAACCACTGATTCGGTTATATTGTATTTTTGATACTTCTTAAAGGTTTAGGAATTGAACTTTTTAATTTGTAGCTTCAATAGATCAACCCGTCCGTTGATATACATATGCCTCACTCGTCGATGCGCATATTTTGTCGAACAATCATTTCTCTTTGGAGGTGATTTTAGGAATATTAGGTTTTCCTAAAACTAAGCATTACTAATCTTTTAATTTTTATTTTATTCCAGTTATATGTAACGTAAGTACAAGTATAATAAATACGTAACAAAGTGTTATCTGTCCGTGCATATTTTTTATATTGTGATAATGAGATTTTAATGAAAGGCCTACTCAGTCGGTTTATATTTCTTTATGACATCATTTATTTTGTTATACCAGTTAAAAAGTTGTAAGGATGTAAATTAAAAAAAAAATTGAAAAAATCTATAAAAATAATTACTTAAGCAAAGTTACGTCACACATCACAAGTTTTATGTTAGCATCAAAAACATTAAACTTGCTATCGTAATGAACCATGAAGCAAATAGTAATTGAATACAAACGCCATATATATTAGTCACACATAAAAGAAAACAAGAACATTTTGTGTATTATTTTATTAATAGAAAGCTAATGCACCAGTTTGAATTCGGACGCATGAACTAGACCGACAATGTGCAATTAATCTGTCAAAACGTCATATACTTTGAGCATATTAACAAAATCAAATACGTGAGACCTATGCTATGAACAGTAATATTATATACTGATATACCTTTCCGTTATTCGTTCCTGTTCACAATTCATCCGACTAATACGTATTTAAGTAATTAGTCCTTAATCATTGTACCGGATATTTGTCATATTGCACAAATTATTGTATCTGTGCAATATTGGCTATAATGAACAGAGTTACGATCCACTCTACGTCTTACTACGATTGCTCTGCTTTCAATCATATTATGCTAATATAAATTAAATATATATAATATTATAAGAACATTAACTTCACGCTTGTCACGTTAAATCTAAATTTAAAGCGTTTACAACTGCGAAGTGCATCTTACTTATATAATAATATTAAACACTAAAACCTTTTCCGTAACGCTCTGCATCTTCTGGTATTTCTTCTTTGTATATTGGTTAGTAGATTATTTTATATGTAATATTTCATTTACTGTAACATCATGCTTACATCGGCAAATCTCAAAATCTCCATTTAAGCAAAAAAATAAAAATTAACAATGTATTCGCAAACACAGGAGTACTCTCTCATAGTCAATAAGTAATTTATTTAGGCGTTGTTTATTTTATATAAATTTATTTTTTTAATTGACCGATTTTAATCGGTGATAAATTATTGACGCTGACTTTAATAACAGAGTAGAGAAATCTAAATTGAAAGACATGATTATAGCGTGATAAATACGACCACCTTTCGTTTGCCCTGTTTCGATTTATTTGGGGAAAATGTATTTTATATGGTTAAATATCAAAACATCCAAAGGCATTAAAAACTTTTACGAAACCAACGACATCTAAGTTCAAAAAAAATATCAAATGAAAATCAGTAATTATTCGTGTATTTAAACTCGTGCGTATATATAATTTTATTTCTCTTTCGTATTTAACCGTTTGAAAAGTCAGCGATAACATTGTATGAAGAGCACCTTGACTCTTAATATGTTTTGAATACTGCACGCTCGTTTTCGGAAGATTAGTTGTTTTTTTTCCGTAAACGAAACCTTCGAATAGGATATTTCTATATTCTAATACGACTTTGCTAATAACATATTAAGTAGAGTTCAGTGTTTGCGAATATTTTAACTGCACTGCATTATTTGAAGCTATAAATGTTTGACATACTTTTAACCATTAATTTGTCATGGATGTTTTGTTTTAAAAATATAATTAAAGTTTTATATACTTTATTTATTGCTGAATGGTTTTATGAATTATGTTTTTTTATCTGAAGATAACGCAGAGGTATCGAATACATACATTATTACTTATAGTATTAATCTACGGTCAATGTAATAACATCTAAAGTAACAGCCTGTTAATGTCCCACTGTTGGGCTAAGGCCTCCTCTCACTTTTGAGGAGAAGGTTTGGAGCTTACTCCACTACGCTGCTCCAATGCGGGTTGGTAGAATACACCTGTTTTCCTTCAACGTCAAGCACGAGATGAATTATAAACACAAATTAAGCACATGAAAATTCAGTGGTACTTGCCCGGGTTTGAACCCACGATCATCGGTTAAGATTCATGCGTTCTAACCACTAGGCCATCTCGACTCTTTAATAACGTTTTTTTTTTGTGTGTTAATGTGGAAATTGTATTTTCCATTCAAATAAGCTTCACAACGAATACTAAATTAAAAAAATGAATACATCATTCATTAATTCATTATGTCAACTTCATGAAATTGTTTCAACTATATGACGTCAACAAAATTTTTATATGGCGGTCTTATTAACTAATCGTTAGCTTATTTGCCTTTTCTGCTCACGGAATGTAATTTTCTATTATCATCATTACGTGTAAACTATTGACTTGTAAATACATGTATTATTTAAACATTCTTTAAGGACACAATTGGAATGCCAAATCGTTTTTAATGCCCTCCTAACCGATTTCGATTCTCAAGGGTACGGGACTACACGCAACAATTTGGGACGGCTAATCGGACACGACCGAAGAGTTAAGGTGTAACACCGGCTTCACGTGCTATCCAAGGCATGGGAGTGTAAGCAATGTCAACTTCTGGGCTTCTAGTGAGAATTTATAGACAGATAAACTAAATACCTTTTTTAGTAGCCCAACCCGGGGTTGGATAGGAATAAGGATTTATTTGTGTATGTACTCAATAAATTTAAGGTTATTCGCTTTGTTTTGTTAAAATTTGAAATTTTAATTAAAATACTTTAATAAAAATATTATCATATAATGATACATAATAAATAAAACAATTACTTTACTGAAATAAAATTACACATTCAACATTTCTACATACTTCGAATATAATTCAGAGTTAAGGATTTCTTTATGTATTTAAATATAACTAAATGTAAAACGCGATGAGTGGTTTGATTACAGGTATATTAAGCAATTATTTCGATTTCCAGCCCGGACAGGTAACACTGTTGTTTTATGTGCCATTTGTTTTTATAATTTATCTCGTACTTGGGGGTGAAGAAAAACATCGTAAGGAAACCTGTATGTGACAAATAAAAATCTGTCACGGTTCTACCAACCCGCATTGGAAAGTTCAAATTCCTTGTTGAAGTTTTTATGTCTAGTAATTCATAGTAATAGTCTGCAGTTATTATACCAATGTTACCCCGTTATACCCCGAATAGATTGACAAATTAATAAAAATATTGTGTGCCCGCAATATAACTAGTCTCCGTTCAGAACTGATCAGATGGGTATTGTCCAAAAACATATAGCTCTCGCATTCAAATGATGCAATTAACTATAAAATATATATACTTAAGTATAAGAATAAAGATAAAATCAAAATTAGAATAAAATTAAATTGCAAACGACGTTAAAAATTGGTCTCGAATTATTTTACGTTCAGTAATTAATTCGACTAAGCTCGAACAATAAAAACTTTTTCGTATGTTATTATCACACGCTGTAACGCATTCTATAATGCGAAAATTCGCACGATATTTTATATATAATAATAAGCAGATAAAACTTAGTTGTCATTTATTAACAAATTTAAATAAAACGAAATAATTGACTAACATGTTTAATTTCCAATATATAGTGAACAAATAAATTTTTCACAATCTAAAGCCGTCCTAAGGCCACAGTGGGCTAAGGAATTCGTGTCGAAATAAGGAAGTCTGCAATTTGACCTACTCTTAGAAACAATTTCTAGTATCAAATCGTCAACAAAATTAATCATCATATAGCTAACAGAAATTAGCTAGCGACTAAAGTAGACCATCTTAACGTTTTTATGTCTCGGTGATTCTGTTAGTGGAACGTATTTTGTATGAACAAACCAGACACTTAATTTAGAACTCAATCGTGTAATGTCATAAAACTTTTGTATTAGTTGTATATTAATTATATATAAACGTTAGTATATTTTCATATTCCCAACCTGTATATAATGATAAAGACGAATTTGTTATCGAGTGGATTAAGGTTGCAAATATTTTAATAAATTTAACATATATATAAATACTGTACATTTTATATATTTTTAACTCGTTGACATATAATTTAGATGTAAGTAAAGAAGTAATTCTAATATTTAATTGGTAAGTTTTATAAAATAACGCGGTATAACTCAATACTTCAGTTGAGAACTAAGGTCTTAGCCACCGACTTGACACATAAATAGCGCGTGCTCAGTTAAAATAACACTAAAATGAAAACAAATATTATTAATAATATAACAAACATCCCAGTGTTACAGTTTAAGCTCTCGAAACGATCGTACATAATAAGCATCATAGAATCATGTCATATTATCGTCCTTCTGAGTACGATCATAATAAAGCATTATATTTTTATTGTGATAACGTACTTGAGCTAATTAATGAACGTAAAGTAAATTACCATCAATCCTTAAATGGTTTTGAGATTTCACGTACCTTAAAATTATGTAATAAAATTTTTACAATCGAAATATTCAAGCTAATTTTAAAAAAGACAATGTATTTATTTAATAGGCCATATTAACCATTTATTATTGATTAAGTATAAAAAAATGTGTAATTGGAATTGTCTGTGATAATAAAATTTGTGGTCACTGCTTGCGTAGTTTACATTCAACAATATTTTAGTACTGATAACATAACTTTATTCCTAGCACAGTTAGAAGCTACTAAATATACACTATATTAACAACTGTATATATGTAGGTCATTATTAGAAATAAACCTCAAGTCACGTAACCAACGTATTATTAAATCAGCTAAATCAATACTTACAAAACTGGCTGTCATAGAAAACACTACAAGAAGAAACGCAAATTTATCATAAATTTTAGGTCACATTTTGTGCTTACAATAAAAAAGCGTAATAGTAAAAATAATACGGATATAAGCATAGAATCATAGAGCAACGAGATGACGAGTTATCACTATCATTGGAAGCCCCAAGTTGCCCCTATGACTTAGTCCTTGACATAAATCCCCAAAAGGGTTCGGATAAACAAACACAAGGTTATTCGTGATAACTGTCGCTTTTCCTCACTTCAATCGTTCGGTAAAGAACCATTCGCCTTTATTGCAAAGCGATACGGTATATATTACCGTAATTAAAAGCAAGTGAATCCTGTCGCCATGTAAAGATGGAAAATGAAAGTTAATGTGAATAGACTTCCTATGGCTCAAGTTGACGCCATACTTTTCTAATACAAATTATTTCTATTTTATATATTTGTATGCACTGTGTAAATAGGTATAAAATTAACATATTCGTATTGAATCCATTGAAATCATGATTCATCCATCCATTATCATTCGTGTGGAACAATTAGATTATTAATAATGAAAAAAGTGCCAAAGTTTTATAAATTGCTACAATACATAGAGCATTGTAATGAAAAAAGTATAAAAAAATGTATAACAGAGTTTATAATTTAAATATACATTACAATTTGAAATACGACTTATTCGTTCTTGTGATTTAAAAAAAAAAAACAATATTTTAACGAGTTAATATACGCTCATAAAGAGATGTTAGGTAGTAAACTAAAAGTAATACATTAAATATTAGTAACTAAAAAATATATATTAAATATTTGAAATTAAATCTTTTAAAATAATTCATATATAGAATTAATAAAAGGAGGTTTCGCGATAAAAAAATTAAAACTAAAAGAATTAACCTTGTCTTCGCAGAACTTAAACACGTTTAAACAATGTCAAATTTGTTTTATTTGTTTTAATTATTTCCAAATCGTTTATTTATCATGAGGTCGGGAGGTAAAGGACGTTGGCTGTTAGCATACTTAAAACGGAAATTAAAAAAAAACCTGTTTTATATGATAAATCATTACGGACGACCCAGATAATAATACCGTTGTTACTTGTTACACGTCTTATCAATTCATTTAAAATCGTCGATATAATCATTTTATTGTCGCAAGCAAGTGAACGGGAATTTAATTTTTTTTTAATTAATAAATTATTCTTATAATTTAAAACCATTTGATGTTATTTAACGGCTTATGGTGATACCATCTCGACCTCTGATAAATGTGGATGGTGTATTTTTTTTTAATGTTATTCAAAATGTTGTCATTACATCATCATTACATCTTTAAGCAGAAATTTTGCCTGCTGACGTTTCTTCCATTGATAGAAACATAAACATCACAGTACCAAAATATAGCAGTATAAATAACATCACATATTTTTATTAGCAAAAGTCGATAGCCGGCCAGTGACAAAAGTATCAGTCATACCCAATGTGAACCAGCTCTACATCGGATGTGTCACGTGAATAACCGACCATTAGAAAGTGTTCTCAGGATAAACTTGCGCTCGATTGATCATGCTTTAAATAATATAGATACCGATCTAAATTAATTATTATTATTTAGATCGTATTTAGACGAAATTTTAAACGTCACAGGTGTATTTTTCGTTAATATTTGAAATTAAAATTATTTTTAAATATTTATATAATATTATATACAATGTACATATTAGAAGAAGTATTTAATTGTTTTATCTGTTTATTTATTTAATAATTCGTAGGAACGTTCTATTGAAACTCTAATCTAATAATTAATTATTAATATTATTTTTACATTCAATTTAAATAGCAATTAAAACGCAACTCTAATTAGTATGAAATGTATACGTGAAAATGCTGTGTCATTATTTTTCAATCGAGAAACAAGTTCTCCCGTTGTGAGACTAGTTCAATTTAAGATCATCTTTCAGTAAGCCTACTTCATTAATATTATTAATGCCCATAAATATTATTCAATTGATTATAATACAAATTATTTATTTTTCAAATGAAATCAGTGACATTAAAATCTTATTGTATTATAAGACTGTTTAACATAAATGTTTAAATAATTACTTTAAAAAAACCATTTATTTAAAAATATGACTAAATATTAGTTATAACTCGATAATACATGATATACAAGTTCATTAAGATATATTTAAATTGTATTAACTTTAATCAGATAATGTATTTATTTATTTTACTTTCCATTCGCGACGCTTGAAAAATACCGCTCCGTTAATACGACATCAACGCGATCTCCTGGCCTTGTTCTCTTTGGATAACACAGCATTGTATTCGCGTTACGAATATCGATCGTTTTTATAATGATAACAAATTATTTATTAGCAAAACAAATTAAAGAGGCTATTAGACCGTTTAATAATGAGATTATTATTTTGATATTTGATTCCGTTTTACCCTGAATATAAGGTTCACCACCTTTAACTATACATTTTAGTATTAATTGATCACTGTTAGTATCAAATAATACTTTAAGACCTTAAATTACAAACTGTATAAAGCGTATAGTTATTCTTTGTTTTTTTTGGATTCTTAAAATTTTTTTATATTCAATTACGTGTTTTCTATGTTGTTTTATTATAACGCATTAATAAAATACATACATTGCTACTGTATGTCACGTTTTCATAAACTTCAGTGTTCACGCAGCAAAAGAACAACCATTGAAAGCATTTTAGATAAGGTGAAGAAGGGATGAGAATCCGCGGGTTAAAATTGTTGTTGACCTGCCTTTTCAGTGTATATCCTATACATTGAAAGAGCAGGTCTGTCAGGGCATAATCAGTGAACTTAATTTTGGTACGAAGTAAATAAGATATATATTGTATTAAATTTTTACATCATAAACACTATCAAGTATATACGTATGGGTTATCGCTGTATCTATGTAATTAAGTCAATGTTAGCGATAATACTAATGAACCGCGATGGTCTACCGGTCCCTATTAAATGTACATTAGCATACCTGTCTATTTTTAGAGAAAAACTTTACTTTAATAAGACGAGAGTTTTTATTCTTTAAATAAAAACCTTATGAACTAATTATTGTGATTAAATATAAAAAAGTGTAATGTAACTTTTATAATACAAAATTTAAATCACTGTTTCGGATTGTTTAATATTTTGTCTGAGCCACAATATTGACATTATTGTTTATAAAAAGTTAAATAAATTCTTTCAGAGTAACATTTTTAAATTTAGAATACATTAAAAAAGTAACATAATATATGAAAATAGTAATGTAATGAACATAATAAATGTAGTAATGTTCTGAGGTAATGTTATATGTTTGAAATTGAAAATCTGGCGTAATAGTAGAATTGCTTGTTAGCATGAGTAGTTTAGTTCGAATGAAATGTATACATTAAAATATATTTAGACAGAGGGTTTTCAACTACCGCGTTCGTTCGTTATATTTAGTAGGTCGAATCGAAATCGGTCTAATTGGCTATAAATGACATATGTAACAAGAAAACAATTACCATATTCGTATCAATAAATGAGCTTTAATTTTTTATAGCCTTATATTGGAAAAATAATTTTTATCGATATTTTTAAGCGAAATTTTTAGCAAATGTACTTTGTATTATTTAAAAAAAAATCTAATTTATTTAGCTGTCATCTTTATATAAAATTTATTACAAATGACCCAGTTCTTCGAAACTGCATCAATAATATCTTCAAACAAGTGAGTGTTAGTAAGTAACGTTCTGTTTATATCCCACAGTTGCAGAGGCCTCCCTTAATTAGAAACTGGGACTTATCCCACCAAGCTCTTCCATCAAGGGTTGGTAGATTAACATGCCACCAATTATCACCCGACGCAGGTTGCAATTGTCTATAAGTTGTCTATAACCAGGCACGAGATGAATTATAAAAACATTAAAGCTAGTGATGTCGGGATTAAATCTCGAGTAATAACAATCTTCAGTCAAGATTCTATTCAAAGGTATCAAACAAATTACAATGATTATTGTAACTCTTGCCAATTGAATGGCAAAAAACTACTAACGCGTCGGGAATAATATCAGACCGGAGAAGAACCAGCGTAAGATATGTATCTTACGCTGGTTCTTGGACGGATTACAGATGGCTTTGTTTTAATTATCGTGTCTGTACGCCACGTTCTTTTACACAAATTATTTAAAATATATAAACGAATAGTTGTGACATTTCCGGTTTTTAAAAATCGAACATTTTGTTATTAATGTTGCAAATCCAAGTATTTATTTTAACGGCAATAACTAATATTATTTCGTAAGGTTTTGACGGGATTTCTATCTTAAATACGACTTAAATGTAATTAGTTATAGAACCTTGAATATCTGTCAAGTGGCAAGTGTTTATTGCAAAATCCTAGTACGTCATAAAAACGGGAAACAAGTTTGTTTGAATCAGTCTCTGATATTTGATTAATGATTTCACTTAACACCTGTTGTTTTTGGGTTAGATATCAGTCTTGCCAAAAAATGTTTTCGACTGACTTTCGGTGGAGATAGAATAAAAGATAGTTTTCGGTTTTCCTGAGCAGAACTTACTTTAGTGCACAAGTGTAAGCGCTAATACAGGTATATCGCTATCTATTTCCTCGCTCTCATAAAACGATGCTTCAGGCGCAGGACCAACGGCTTTACGTACGTTCCGAAACATGGGTCCTCAATTCCAGACTCCTTGTGATCAACTGATGTCAATATATTTACAAGTACATAGTGTAAAACTAGAGATATATTATATACAAAATTATGTACAATTTTTTTTCGTACGATTACCGAAGCAATTGGCTACTATTTATTTATCAACCAATATATTCAGCGGGTGTATATTACTTATATGTATATTTGTAATTTCTGTCACAAAGAATTAATCGTATGGTATTTTATTCCACGCATAATGGTTAAATCCTGAATGACTTCGATGAATTATTCATATAATTTTGCGGATTGAATATTTTCTCAATAAATACATATGTTTGTGGAAATGAGTATTATTTATCTATTGTTAAACGTTTTAGAACTAATACTTTATCTGTGGCGATGTGAGATATGAAATAGAATGGGTCTCTCAAATGGCATTGTGTGTTTTTAAATATTTACATTCGCATGCTATTGTGATTAAAATTAAGCAGGAGCTAAATTTTTATGTTATCGTAATAGGTCATCGTCTTCCCGAGAAGCAATGATAAAATATCTCGATTCTTCCGTCAATAAAAAAAGTATTGAATATTTAACGATATTCTTAAACGTGTTCAAATCATCGTAACTTTTTCAATTGCTTTAACGTTTTATCTAAGTAGCTAGAAACTCCTCAATAAAGTTTATTACGATGATATTTTATTCAATAAAATAAAACGTAAATGGAAAATTGGATAAATTTAAGCATTTATTATTGTCATAAATCTTATGAAATTTTAATAGTTTTATTTCCCGCACTTTTATGTTCGATTTTTTTTTAAATGTAATAATATCTGTTAAAAGTAAAACGAAGATCCGAATAATCAAAAAAACACAGCTACGGAAACCAAACATCAAAACGCGCGTATATAGAGATTATGCATTAATACGTCGTTGTATAAAAATGTTGTTATTTGAACATTGATAGGGTAACTAACCACGAAAAACATGGCTATAAATAGTGAACAATGTCAGCCGAATTATCAACATTTTGAAATGACAGTTATAGACGCATTATAACCACGAGTATTTTAAGGAAAGACTGCAACCAAGCAAAGTAAGTTACATTGATTTGTAAAAGAAAAATGTAGCTATTAAGGCGCAGCATAGCGCTATAATTTGATGGAATAATGCCTTTTATAATGTTATGCAACACGTCCACCTTCCATGTTTCCAACAGCCCATAGAACAGTATATTTCAACCAGAGTACACCGGTTCTATCCAGTTCGATTATTTTTAAACTACGCGTTATATTATACATGCAATAAAATAATATAATTGCTATATCTCAGAATTTTAATAATGATCGATAGTAATTATAATAGTTAACGAAATTGTAAAAATATTATTCACTACGTTATGCTAAGTAAGCAAACTATCTTTTAATTTTTTTTTAATTTAAAGTGAAATACTCTACGTCAACATCATATATAAATTAGTGACAGTTATTAATGCGCAGCGTAAGCATTTCAAAAACGCATGACATTGATATGACATTACGAAAGAAACCGTTATAACATAAGTGTAATACCAAAAACACAAAATCTATATACATTATATAATGATAATTCAATTATACGTGACATTGGCAGAATATTTTGCGCTCAAATAGCGTAGACACACGCCAGAAAAGTAAAAAAAAAAGATAATTCAAAGGGCTTACTTGGTAGGCTCTTGCCAAGTTGACTTTGAATTGTCATTTTACAAGACTATATTACATGTATAACCACTAAATCAGGATTTAATTTTTATTAAGCATTTGAAAGTAACGGCAAGAAACCCATAAGCAATTATGTATTGAAAACATTGCCATCATCACACGAAGATCGTCACAGCGTTAAACGAATTTTGTCTTTAATTAATTTTTCAATTCAAGTATGTATAATTATTCAAAGTCCACGCTGAAAGTTTTAAGCACTTGAGAGAAAGCAAGAGAGCATGAAAGACGAAGTAAGTTACGATCCATTTTGTTTTTTTATCGGGTTCACAAGAGGTCACAACTTTAAATATCGATCAATATAATATTTTAACATCTAACACTAATATGTAAGTTTTTTACGCAATACTTGTTGAAATTATTGCTTTTTTATTAATGATAATTGACTTAATCAGACATTTTAAAAGATATAAACTGCTAAATTCAGATACGTTTACGAATGAGAAGTCATTAGGTCTAAAAGAAAATCGATTTGAAAACGCTTTAAATTGAAACGAGTTTTACATAGATCACCGAAGATGGGACAAAAATTATAGAGCTTTTATGTGCTTGATCTGTGTTTATAATTCATCTCAAATGTACCCTGAATGTGTCGGATGCATTTCTGCCACATGTTCATTCAATATGGGTTATATTGGAACCGTGTGGTAGAATAAGCTTCGAAACTTCTCCTTAAAAGGAGAGAAAGGCTTGCCCAGCGCTGGGTCACTAACAGACTGTTACTACACTTTTATTTCCATTATTGCAATTGATTTTTCATATTATAATGTATGCATTACATTATCATAACGCTATTACATCAAACACCTACGCATTGCAAAAGTCCGATGGGTTGGTTGCAATGCACCTTGAGGACGGCAAAATTTATCGTTTAACTGTCGACAAGCTAACTGCTAAAGGACAATGCCGTTACCTTTTCAACATTATGATACGTCAGATAAATTATTTTTTTATTATTATATAAAACCTTGTTTTGCGTGCGTGGTATGTAAATTTTGTTGTGATTAAAATATCATCACTTTTATCGAAATGGATAAATTCGATAATAATACTTTTAATTAAAAAGAAAGGTACTGCTATAAAATTGTTTTCCTAATTTGCAGTTTAATTGATCAATAATATTAAAAAAAGGAACGACATTAAATTTTTTTATTGAAACAATAAAAATGAAGGAGGTTTTTACAATTAATTTAATTTAATTTTAACTTAGTAGTGATGAGATTATTTTTCACCAACTTAATTACGTACACCAACTATCTACAATTAAATTAATATATCTTGCATAATAATCAACGAATAAAAACTCAACGGTTTTTTAATCTCACACAAATACCGTAAAGAATAATATCTCATAAACACTAATATCAGTTTTTTTTTTTTAATATAACTTAAATATATTTCTTGCCAAATGTCAAGAACGAATGACAAGTATTTGCGGGAAATAATTAGAAATTGTCCATGGAAGAACGTATTAACTTAGCGGTTAGCGTATTCGGAAACTAGGCAATAATTAACTATAAGTTTTCAGAGCCATTTCATATCGCTCTTTATGCAGCTATAAATACAGTCCATATTTCAGTAATTTTACACGCTAAGCGCTTTGAACGCTTTGATGATACAAGCTAGGACACCGCAATTAACATTTATATAGGGTTCACATTCGAGCTATCAGATTCATTGATTACGGAAAATTTCTTCAATAATAATGTAATGGAACTCGTCAACAGCTAATTTAATAATTAGAAACATGCGATCTGTCTTCAGTGTTTTTTTTAAATACTTTTTATACGAACATTATATGTAATATGATGATATTATTTACAGAAAAATTTAAATTGAACTTAATTGGCAGATTATATTCTTTGTCATTACTTTATTTTGTTTTTGCCTGTTTTGTTTTAAAATAAACAAAATAAACTTGTTTGTGTAAAATAAACAAGTTCGTATATTTGAAAATTCCCCTCCCTCCCGCGGACAACAACATTTAAGATGACCTTTAATAAATTTCGAAACCATGACACAAAATAATATAATATAAATAAATAATAACATTTCTTGGGACTTCCCTTTTCGAAGTAAAATAATATGAAATATTTTGTATTTGTTGTTATTTTGATGTAATATATAAGCTTTAATTCTTTTATATAATAAAGAAAAACCCACCGACTTGTATACAAAGACTTTGTATATAATGAAAGACATATTTACCTACTTAATCATATTTCGACAACAGGAAAAATTGTTGTCACATTGTAGTCACAATTGACATTTGCAAAAGCTTTATCTACTTTAAAAGTTCTAATAATATTTCTTTATAAGAAATGCCAAGGAAACCAGCTTCTAGTTAGTGAATTGTCAATTTTTATTTTTCTTTTAATAAATGGCATATTATTTATAAAAACAAAACAATTTGGCGGAATACTTTATATCTATTTGAAGTAGGACTAAAGGCAGACTCGTATATTTAATGAATTTCTTTAATTACTGTCATTTGCAACTTGTAAGATCGACATCGAAATGAAGTGACTAAAGAATATTTTGAAGAGTTTCATTGAAATTCTATATGTATACGAAGAGATACACAAATTGGCAAGTCAGGCAAATATACACATGCCTTGCGTGAGTTTTGGTGCTTGGCGTTAACAACAAGAAAAGGAACAGCACTCATGTGATTTTTTCCCTTCGGTTTTAATTCTCGTAACTTGTTTGGTTTTCATATTTTCATAACTATTCGACGTTACATTACGTAACCTTTACCAACATATTAAACAACAGTGATGACATTTTATCTCAAGATTTCCGCTATATTTTTAGTCTGACATACGCGTACTGATACTTTATATACAAGTTAAACAAGAAAAAATCATAGATATTCTTAGAATAACGATATGATCATTAGGTACATTGTACTTGAAATATAATTTAAATGAATACATAAATAAATTCATATTAAAGACAAATAGTTCATTTATATGAATAACTTAACATTCAATTTCAATATATCAAAGGTGTAATTATAGCAGCGTAGCAATCGATATAATGCGGTAGTTTAAATAAAAATATTGATTAGGCTTTTTAATTAATTGATCAATTGTTAAATCGATTACAATATAACACGGATATGAAAGGTAATATTGATAATAATGTCAAAATTATCGAGGGAGATTTATTGTTTACCAATCCAGTAACAACAGTTTGTCTAACAATTAATTACTACACTATGTTATTGTCCGAGAGTGTACCAACAGCGTTGGACATCGTAATCATTAACAGGTTAAGACAATAACAGCCTGTTAATGTCCCGCTGCTGGGCTAAGGCCTCCTCTCCCTTTTGAGGAGAAGGTTTGGAGCTTATTCCATCACGCTACTCCAATGCGGATTGGTAGAACACACATGTAGCATAATTTCAATGAAATTAGACACATGCAGGTTTCCTCACGATGTTTTCCTTCACCATCAAGCACGAAATGAATTATAAACACAAATTAAGCGCATGAAAATTCAATGGTGCTTTCCCGTGTTTGAACCCACGATCATCGGTTAAGATTAACTCGTTCTAACCACTGGGCCATCTCGGCTACACAATAGGTTAATATATCATAAATATTTTTACAATTGTATGGTATATTATTCTGGCGGTTAAACGGTAACCAAGTGACGGGTACGTTCGAGTTAACGCTGATAGCGCTCGGAATGTTTACTCCCGAGTACCTTCAATATATCTTATGAACCAACTTCGTATCGCAACTGTCTATTATTTAATATATAATTATTCACACGACAAACTCGCCTGTTTGCAAAGTTCAAATCGTACTACAAGATAATTACACACAAAATACACAAGAAAAAGAAATAGTTTTATTTTTTTTTGGTTCGACAGTCGCCTTATCGTCATATCAGAATCGCTTCGTTTAAATATTTTATGTTTTTCATTATTACCCAACGAGTTTACGCGAGCTAAAGGTGTTATAATGGTTTTTGTATTTCATACCTGTCGCGAGTGAATAACGCGCGAACAAAAGAATCAAACATACGCGTCGAATCGAGAACCGCTTTTCACTGCGACATCGATACGAGATATTTAAATTTGCGAATAAGTCGACGTGAGGAAAACGAAATATTTTATCGGCATATTATGTCGTATTAAAATTTTTCGCCTCGACCATATTTACAAATACCGTCAGAGCTGTTAACCTTAGCGGAGGCGTGCCGTTCGGAGTGCAAAGAGCCCGCTAAAGGGAAGGGCCGAATGCGAAACGCCGACGCATATCTGCAAAATTATCCGCGACGACCGCGGCTCAAGGAGCGCGGGCGTTTTGGAAAGTGCCGTCGGTAATCTGCAAACTCGCTAAGCGGACACTCGCTATGCTAATTGTCTAAGCACTCACCCCTTAGAATGTTTCAGATGTCCGAATCGCGATGGATTCCTTTGCGCTGTATCGTGTCAAGAGAGTAGTCCGGTTTTGCATTCACGTACCGAAGCACGATCACACTGCGTGAGAGAAAGGGCGCGCGTTCAACGCGAACACTATCGCGTGTTGATGCTCGGCGTTGCAGTGCGGGAGTGGGTGTCGCGAAAGCGTGTTGGCGGTCGCGGGTCGTGGTTGGGACTGAAGGCCGCGCGGCGCGGGGGCCGTTTTATGTTGCGCTCGCGCAGCGCACCCCGCAGCAGCCTGCGCCGCCGCCCGCGCCCACGCCGTGCATTCGCCGGATCAGCCCTCGACGTTGATCACATCCCACAACTTCAGCCCACACAAGTATACGTGACTAAAAAAAAGTATCGTTTAATATTACAAAATTTTCAGCAATATTCAATAACTTAAATTATCTTTAAAAATATATGCATTCTAAAAAATAATATTTTTCCATTGCTTTACAAATGATTACCCGTATCAAGTTCGAAGAACAAATATTTAAAAAAAAAACCGTTTCTCTAAAACATTGTCCTTAATCTTAACTATTCAAATATATTATAAACTCGTAAAACCGTACAATTCAATGCAAATATCGTTTGTTACTCAATTATTCAACAGTGAATTTTAAGTTCAAGTCGATTAAATAAAAAAAAAACATATTCTTATTTGTTATTTTTGTATTAAATTTTTTTCGGTATAATATAATTAATACTAAATAGACCGAAAAAAATTATACAGAACAAATCTAAAATATAAATCAATTATTTTTATTGAGATCAAAAAAAAAATTTCAGAATATTTATTAATATAGATTTATTTATTTAAAGGAATGCGTCCATTCTACCTTAAATAAAATTTACGCAAGTACCAAAAATTTTAGTAAATATTATTTTGAAGAAGAAGTGTAGTAACCGTTTGTAAATACGAACAATAAAATTGTACTTTAATCCTACTAAAAGAGCCGTGTTGCTCAATGATTTTAAAGCGTGAGTCATGACTATAGCGGGTTGAAACCCGGGCAAGCACAGAACCTTCATATGCCTAGTTTATAAATCATCTCGTTCATGTGTATCCACCCGTACAATTTACAATATTTTATACATAAATTACTTTACAACAATATAACATTTATTATTTATCAAAAAATTATTTCTGGTGTAATAGTAGCAAATTGCTTAAAGTCGAACTTCGATTATTATCTTGTAAAGTAACAGCTTGCCTTCCTTTTGAGGAGAAGGTTTGAGGCTTATTCCACCAATGCGGGTTGGTTGAATACACATGTGATAAAATTTCATTGAAATTAGACACATGCAGGTATCCTGACGATGTTTCCTTCACCGTCAAGCACGAGATGAATTATAAGCACATTTTTGACAAATTTTGAACCCACGATCATTGATTAAATAACCTAGTGGTACTAACCACTAGGCCATCTCGGCTATCTCATGTATTACTCATCTAATAGTACAAAACTATAATATAATAGTCCCTCCAAAGTGTTAAAATTTAAACATCTTTTCGTTTTTAATTAAAAATAAGAAAATTATACTCTTTAAATATGCGAGTAACTTGCTTAATATAGCAACGGTAATCATTTAACCTATTTATACCCATTTTGCTTATATATATCATATGGTTTTAATTTTACCCTCTTAGTATACAATTCGATAGAAAAATATCAAGTGCGACGCATAAGGAACACCAACTATGTTGTATCATTTAAAATGAATCCAAAGGTTTCGATGATACACGTGTTTAGATACATATATAACTACAATAGACACACTGCTATAAGTATAAGCAGTCCCGACTTCATACAAAGTAAATTATACCCATATATATACCCATGATGTTTTTTTTAAATATTTTTTAAAATAATAATTTTTGGGGCTTGATTCACGCTCTAAAATCATTGAGCAACACGGCTCTTTTAGTAGGATTAAAGTACAATTTTAATATTAATATATACCCATGATGTTTTTTTAAATATTTTTTAAAATAATAAATTTTGGGGCTTGATTCACGGCGCTACTTTAATGCGGATACACTTGCAATATAATTTCATCTGACACGTACAGGTTACTTTAGAGGCTTTCCTTCACCTCCGCACTTAATAAATAATACACATATATTTAGCACATGAAAATTAAGTGTTGTTATGCTTTGATTTGGTTTTAGTTGGTTTCTAGATTCATATAAACTTATAGTATAATACAATCGGGATAGATGTAAGCGATCTTTGCCTTTCTTAATATTGATATCATATTTAATGTCGTTCGGTTGATTACCTCGTTAGTCTAGTGGCTACATTCAAGGCACCTTGGTATCTGCATACCGAGGCGCTGGGTTCAAATCCCAGTTTGGGCCGAAGAGTTATTGGGTCTTTCCGTCAAAGATTGTAATCAACAGCCCGGAATTTAAGAGATGGAAGTGTTGTACACACTTCCAGGGTCCAGCGCCTGAACTCTTTCCGGCCCTGTAAGAAAGCCGTTCCCTCAGATTATAAAAAAATATGTAACGTCAAGCTATCAATTTCGCGAAGTCAATTCCTTCCTGGGACAGTGTACTCAATTCTATAAAATCACGCTGACCGTTTTATATTTGAAGGAATTAATTGATGGTAATAAATATTCGTAAAATTATTTTCAACATTAAATAAATAAACTATGTTAATCTTGTCTATAGATCTATTTCAATAAGATTCACTCATTAAAGGCACTGGTGGTAGGGCTTTGTGCAAGCTCGTCTGGGTTGGTACCATTCACTCATCAGATATTCTACCGCAACACAGCAGTACTTGGTATTGTTGTGTTCCAGTTTGAAGGGTGATTGAGCCAGTGTAATTAAAGGCACATGAGACACAACATCTTAGTTTCCAAGGATGGTGGCGCAATGGCGATGTAATGAATAGTTAATTTTTTTTACAACGCCAATGTCTATGGGCGTTGGTGACCACTTACCATCAGGTGGTCCATATGCTCGTCGGCCTATCTATACTATAAAAAAATATTTGATATATGTATGTGATAAAAACATTACCTCAAGTTGGCACATGGCACTTTGGAATTGTCACATTACAGTATTCAATTAAATGTAAAGCTAAAACCGCTTCGGTTTAGTTTCTCAAAATTTATTCAACTAAATCAATTAAAAATATATTTTTATAAAGTGTACAAAAATTAAATTATTTTTAATCTAAAACTACTTTTAATTCGTTATTGTAAGAAGATAAAAAAGCTATCATCGTTTCGGTTCTACTAGCATAGAAAAAAAACCAATAAAACTTAGCAGTTACTAAGTACTCTTTTTTATCAGTCATATATATATATATATATACATGTAATCATATATAATAAAATAAATTTAAATATCATGTATAAAAATCCACGAATACTGACTCCTAGCTTTTTCAACATCTCTATAATCTTTTACAGAATAATGTTTATTTATATTTTTTAACATCCTTATTAATATCATAAATGTGAAAGTGATTTTGTTGTTTTGTTACGCTTTCTCGTCTAACTACTTGACCGATCCTCATGAAATTTTGCATACACGTTGTCGAAGGTAACAGAATAAGAAAGAGGATACTTAAAAAACACGAGGACGAATCGATCGGAAACTAATTATAAATTGATTTATTGGTAAATGTGTAGCGAGCTATTGGATCTTATTATAAAATCGAATAACTACCACAGCAAGTGTATATTGATAAAGCGATGTCGAAAACTTCGTGATACAAGTTTATTCCTTCTAGTATTCATTCTCTCGTTTAGTATTGAAGCATTATACGTAGCGATTTACATATTTGTTTAAAGTTAAATAAACACAATGCATTTAGGTTTTTTGGATTTAAGCCAATTGTTTTTGCTGTAAATAATTATGCAGCAGTAATAATAAATTACCCTTAGTTTTAAACGTTGCTTATCGACTGATTGGTTAAACTCTTATTGAATCCCTTTATGATAGGCCGGTTGGCGTGATTGGTAGATACTTCACGCCAAAGGTTGTGGGTTCGATTTCCACCCTCTGTTTGTCCTAAGTCTGGGTGTAATTATCTATATATGTAGTATATCAGTTGTCTGGTTTCCATAGTACAAGCTCTGCTTAATTTGGGAGCAGATGGCTGTGTGTGAATAACATCCCAGATTATTATTATTATCCCTCTCCTTTGACTGTATTTCTGTCATTATTGATTTGATATTCGAAAAAAAAAGACTCAGCGTTGTTTAACTAATTACCAGCATAAGAAATATTTTGAATAAAGCCATTCATTATAATCTAATATTTTTTTTTACTTTTATCATTTTGAATATAGTGCTTCCCCTTAGAAATGTACTAAGTAAGGGTAAGCAGCCCATCACAATCTGTCCTCTAGTTAGAAGAAGTAAGCAAATAAACGGACAGACTCTGTTGTATATTAAATAATTGAATTAAAGCATGTGTACTTAACTTCCTAGAGACTTAAACAATATTGACAAATTAAGCGAAAGATACTTAGGAGTATCATGGAGCCCTAAGAATTTTCTTATGGATACAATAGCTACAAACCATTGTTACATGATCTATTATTTGTCATGTTGCCATCCTGTAATCAAGTAATTTTATTTACTGTTAATTAATCGCTTACATAAAAGCGTATAATTCGTGGAATTAAAATATCAACAGATTTCCAGGCTTCTGGAAAAATACAGTCAATGTATCAATTATGAGTAAGTTAAATTGAGACAAAACATATTAGTCATGCTCTACAAATGTCATACATCATCACCGTTTAGAAAAGGCATAGGTGCCATTATGCTGTGGTTTTCAGGATTGCGCAATATTAATTAGAGGAAATCTTAATTTATTTCTGCTCGAGAATTTTGAAAATGAACTTACATGTTTGACCTTACTTCGTCTGTGAGAATTTTGGTTTTTCTCACGACTTAAAATATTATATATACATTTTTTTAATCGTTAGTTAGTTAGTCGTTAGTTTCATTTAATGATATATTACCACCAATATTATCAGAGAGATAATGAAGAGATTAGTGAAAATACTGAAAATAACTATATATTTCTTATATATTTGAGACAACTATAGGCTTTAACGATCAAAATGAATAAAAAAGTGTTTTACAATCTGATAACCGTAGTATCAACAATTTGGTATATTAAGATTTTAAATAGTATAATAATTCATTTAAGAAAGAGTTATTTTTATAAAGCTAGTAGAAGGTCCTATTGAGAACCTAAATCTAAAAGTCTATGCTTTTTCAATCAAAGCTATCTTTCATATTCAATATATTTATAATAATAATTGAAAAGGTAACAATTTTATCTAAAAAAAACATTATCGTGTTTATTTTGATAAAAAATATTCAAAATTGAAAAAGAAAACTAACTGACTAATAAAATCAATTATCATAGATGCGGAGTTCCCACCGATATAGTCGAGAAAAATGATTATTAAGAAATTAATTACATAACTAATATGTTAGATGTACAGTAACAGCCTGTAAATGTCCCACTGCTGGGCTAAGGCCTCTTCTCCCTTTTTGAGGAGAAGGTTTTGGAGCTTATTCCACCACGCTGCTCCAATGCGGTTAATGTTATATAATACAATATGTTAGATGATACTTGTGATTTTACATACGAGAAAAAAGAAAGCATACTTCTATCTAAATCGAAGATAGATCTCCGAATCCGAAACAGCCTGTGAATATCCCACTGCTGGGCTAAAGGCCTCCTCTCCTCATTTTGAGGAGAAGGTTTGGAGCTTATTCCACCACGCTGCTCCAATGCGGGTTGGTGGAATACACATGTGGCAGAATTTCAGTGAAATTAGACACATGCAGGTTTCCTCACGATGTTTTCCTTCACCGTAAAGCACGAGATGAATTATAATCACATGAAAATTCAGTGGTGCTTGCCCGGGTTTGAACCCACGATCATCGGTTAAGATTCACGCGTTCTTACCACAAGGCCATCTCGGCTTCGGATAGATCTAGAATATATATAATAGAATACCAAAGCGTATAATAAAAGGTACTTTTTTTCAATATGTAAATAAACTCAAACTGAACAATAATATTAATAATTATTATTATTTAATATCTCTTATTTTATATTCAATATTGATAAGGGTGTCGCTTTTTTAACCTACCTAACTAATGTACATGAAACTGGTACCAGAAGATGCAACACGATTCGGAGAAGGCTTCAGTGTATATACGTAACACCACCCGCATAGACTTTTGCATTTTATGAAATATTAACCTTTCCTTACGCACCACTTACCTTAGAAACTAGGATATTTTCTGTAGTTACATTAGCTCACTCACCTTTCTTGACAGGCTTGCACAAAGCCCTTCCGCGTTTGCACTTGCGTTGGTGTCTTCAAATCCAGAGTAAGTAGGTTTCTTCTAAGCAAGCGTGCTACATCCTAGACCAAATCGAGGCTTAACATGAAACAAGACAAACGCTAGCCTATTAAAGAGAAAAAAACACATTAATATAGTTGTATATGATTATTACATGTACATTTTGTCATTGATGAAAAAGAGTAAATACTGAGTTTCTTGCCGGTTCTTCTCAGTATAATCCACATCCTGAAAAGGTGGTGGTTTTATATTAAAATTAAAATTGTCGAATCGCACCATCGAGTAGACGCACCTAGATGTCTGTTACTTAAAAAATGATAGACCATGATTATCAATCCGTTTATATAACGAACAATTTACTATTTTTATTAATATATTTATTTCTTAAATATGTCAGAAATATATCTCAAAATTATTAATAATTAGTTCCTTTTGAGTTAACAAAAACATTGTTAAGATAAGAGAGAAAGTTAAAAAGAACTGTAAAATGTGATAAAGGTAATTCATTCGCTGTTGAATGAGTGTATTATATACATACATAAAAGATTAGAAATAATTATTAGTTTTCTTTTTTTATTCAGTAGGTAGGCGGTCACCAGCGTCATAAGAACCACCATTAACCTTACGAACTAAGAATTAAGTCCTTTGTACCTGTAGTTACACTGACTCGCTTATCCGCAAGCACAGATGCATTCTCTATTTCCTAACTTTCATAAACCGATGGGACGGCAATACGACACGACCGGAAAAAGTTCAGGCGCAGGACCAGCGGTTTTATGCTCATTCGGAGGCACGGGAGTGCGCACACTTCCAACTTCCAGATTCCAGACTGCTATTGATAATTTTCGACAGAAAAACTCCAGGACCACCGGGTCTGCGGCTTACTTAGTGGCTAGATGCCACCAGACCAACAAGGCAGTCAAATATAGAAATAACTAGTATATATAACGTATAATGTAGACATTATATGTTATATATACTAGTTTTTTCAAATTTGAACCTGACCATCGTTGCCTTTTCCGAAAAGCATATATCAAAATCAAGTCACAAACAATCAAGATATCGCAATTAACGTCTCTTATTTTAAGTTAGTTATTTTTTGTGTAGATTGAATTAAAAACAACCAAAGATAATTGAACACACGACAGTATAACAACAATATCTCAGACAAACATACGAACAAATTATATGTAGTTGTCTAAAGTCCGTAACGAGGGGAAGTGCGCATCATGATGTTATCAATCATTAGTATAATACACGAGTATTATCTTTGTTATGCCGCTGCAATCAATTTTTTAATTAGTGGATAGATTTATGCAAAAACAGACATACTTGAACTTGAATACTGAATATTTGTTATGTTGTCCGGTTGCATAAAGGAATTAGCATCAATATCAACGGCGAGCAGATCACGCATACTTGATTTGCCGATGACATTGTAATTATGGCTGAGAAAACTGAGTTTTCCAAGAAAACCTCGGCACTATGCTCGATGATCTCAGCAGGGTCTCCAAACAAGTGGGTCTAAAAATGAACATAAACAAGACGAAAATCATATCGAACGTCCATGTTGCACCCACTCAAGTTAAGGTTGGTATTAGGTCATACCATCCAACTAGGTAGGTCCAACTTCGAGAAAGAGGTCAGTTGTCGAATCCAACTCGGCTGGGCGGCGTTCGGGAAGCTACACGATATCTTCTCAACCCAAATACAACAATGTCTCAGTCTTCAACCAATGTGTGAGGGCTTTGCTCGGAGTTTTTCTGCGAGATCGAATCAGCCCGACAGACAGACATAGCCCGAAGAATTGCTAAATTGAAGTGGCAGTGGGCGGGGCATATCGGTCGCAGAACTGACGGCCGCTGGGGCAGAAAGGTTCTCAAGTGACAACCACAAAACGGAAGATGCAGCCTGGGCAGGCCCACCTCCCTCTTGTAAAGTGGACCGACGACGTAAAAAGTGTTGCGGGAAGCCGTCGGATGCGCGCAGCGCAAGACTAGCCAACATGGAAATCTTTCGGAGGAGCCCTTTGTCCAGCAGTGCACGTGTTTCGGCTAACATGTGTGTATGTGTATGTGTGTGTATATTGTCCAGAAAGATTTTTTTTAAAGATTTCTTCTTAATTCAAATTATGCATGTAGTAGATAGCTAGAAAATAGAAATCTACTTCTTCTTCAACCGTCAGCGCCTCTCCAAACAAATTAAGATATTATGTCCCCTGTGTCTGTAATTACACTGACACACCATAAAGAAAGAAACATACTCTCATCTAGTAAAACATACTTTTATTAGGTGAGAGTATGTTCTTACATTAAAATAAACATTTTAAATATTCGTAAAAATTCCAACTAAAAAAACAGTTATAGATAAGGTAATTTCTTATTTATTTTTGTAAATGAATATAAGTTTAATTTTAGGTTTATACAGACATTTTTATAAAATACAAAATTAAAATCAAAAGAACAAAATACACATTACAAATTTAAAGCAGAAACACGCCGTCTAAAAGATTGTCCTGTGGCATTGTACCCAAGACGCGGCACTGTTGCCTCGCTGCACCGCTAGACTCAGCCTTTGGGCTAAATAAACGCCAGCTCTTGGGTCACCAGAAGTGTGGACCAGTTCCTTAGAATTATCTTTTATGATTCTTTTTGTATCGGACGACCATGGACCCAATGTTTCAAAACCCAGCCCCGCAAATTCATATTCGTTGGATGAAAGTGAATATTTGCGGCGCTTGAGTATTTGAGCAGCTTCAGCGGCTGCACTGGCCTTACGAGACGTATTATTGATATGAGATACTGCCAGCGTTTCTACGCAAGTTGCATCCCACACAAGAACACGTCCCATCGACCATGGCACTAATGTCGCTCCATCGGGTCTCTTGCCATCATCTCTGCATAAACCATTCGGTTCCAAAGTAGCAGAAAACAATGCTGTGGCAAAAGCGCGACGAAGTATGTCTTTAAGAGATCCATGGCGATATGCACGGCCAGCGCTTTTGCGGCAGCTAAGTCCATGGCGTCCGAAATGGTCCACCTGGGTACCACAGGGACATGTGTGAGGCTCGCACACCTTTAAACCTAAGCGAAGGCATACGGCGAAGCGTATCGTTGCCCGATCAAGTACTGTCCATAGATTTTTAGAAGGGAGAACCTGAAGCCAGTGGCCTGACTCTTTTTCAGATACAGCTAGATATTTTATGTAAATTAAATTACTTTATCAACTCATATATAATATTGCTGTACTTGTCTTTAAAAGTGTTTTGCATTGAATGTGGTTTTTTTTGTTTTAATTATTTTATTTTATTTGCAGAACGCTATTGGTGATGACTAGTTACCACCAAATAAATAAAAATACTTCCTAATGATCCGTTTATTAGGATCTCAGGCGTACTGATCAAACCTGCATAACTGTCTGTTATAAACTATCTCTATCTATTTGATAGAAAATATTGCCATCGCTTTCTCATATAGTCCTGTCTCGATCATGAATGAATTCATGATATTCAATACATATTATTTTTTTTATAGTATAGGTAGGCGGACGAGCATTTGGGCCAACTAATGGTATGTGACCACCAACGCCGATATACATTGACATTGTAAGAAATGTTAACCATCGATAACATCGCCAAAGCGCCACCAACATTGGGAACTAAGATGTTGTGTCCCTTGCTCGCTCACCCTTGAAACCGGAACACAACAATACCAAGTACTGTTATTTTGTAGTAGAATGTCTGATAAGTGGGTGGTACCTACCCAGAGGAGCTTGCACGAAGCCCTACCACAAAATCTGCTTGAAAGCGATAAACTCAAAAACTACCCTAATAAATTTTCATATGGTTTCCACCAATAGTTATTCTTGAGGTGATTTAGATATACGATTAATTAAGGCTTTATGAAAATTATCTGAAATATGACATAAGTGTTGAATATTTCTGAAAATTACCTCCTCTTACAACCCGGGTTCCTTAAAACGAGGCGTGAAAATCTTGCGGGCCGGCAAGGCGAAGGCGGCTAGTGCAGAACATTCTTCCCGGCTGTACTGGCCGTCGTCGCGTTTGTACTCTACTACCACTACCATCAGGTGGAGTAGAGTTCATTTGCCCTCCCGGCAAATATAAAAAAAAAACTGACTGGAAGCTTTATTGACGAGTGCCGCGTAAACCATTAGAGTTATATTATGTTTTGACTATATAAACGTTTTATATAACGTCATACATACTTAAAGGTGTAATCTCCCTATATTTATTTTCTTTGGATCGTCATACGAATTTCATGAAAAATGTGTTTTTATATATCATTTTAATTCATTTTCTATTTGTGCGTTGTTAGTAGGTGTTACGACCTATTTTGTTATAAATAGATCTATTTCTGTAAGCTTTTTCTAAATTTTTCAACGATAATATAATTTACTACAACACATATAAATTATTACAAATACTATACTATCTTGTGTGAGATATATTTGTATCTCAAAAAAAAAAGCATACGTTCAAATATACGCAAAACAACAATTGAAATTTTAATGCTTTCTATAAAATAGCAAATTTGTGACTTATCACCTTTATCAACTCATGTCTTTATGGAAGTTCTAGAAAAAATCGTAACGAGCAAATACATGTGTCGTATGTCCTGTAAATGATGCGACATGCGAAGTAGAATGACAATGTTTTTCGATATTGTATTTATATATATGCTCGTAATATAAATTTTTTATTAGAAAGCTAGAAATTTTGTGTAAGCCTATTTAATAAAGATCTTTCGTTCATTTTAATTAATAGAATTAAGTCTTGGTGGTAGGGCGTTGTCAAGCCGTTGGGTACTTGCGTTCTACCGCAAAACAGCAACACTTAATATTGTTGTGTTCCGGTTGGAAGGGCGAGGGAGCGGGAGGAGGGGAGGCATTGGTAGCGCATTGGTTATTTTAAGAATGTTCAATATTTTTTCCGGAGCCAATGTCTATGAGCGGTGGTGGCCACTTACCACAGGTGACGCGTGATCCGTGACCCTGTCTACCTATAATATAAACAAAATTTACGTAACCTCACTCTATGATGCTAAGAAGAGAAATCAACGTGCCAATTAATGGCAACCTTTCAGGCAAACTCTATGAGACTGAGACATATAGTCCAAATTTAATACAAAGAAATCCGAAAGACAAATCTCGTTATACTGTAATAATCCGCTGGTGCTATCTGAACCTCTCTATATGTTCTCATCAATATTTGCCCAGCCTTTTTTTTTTCAATTATATTACTAAGTATACACTAGTTCTGTCCATCCGGTAATTCTATTTTTGACACATGGAACTAGTAAGTGCGGCACTTTGGTTATCGATTCGATTATTGACACTTTGGTGGCGATTATAGATATTTGGAGTCAAAAAAAAACTTTTTTGTCTGCTGTATGTATATGTTTATTGTTATTAAAAAAACAAAACAATATAAAATTGTCGCTTTGTTATCTGTAAATTCAATATTGGTGGTTCTTGTAGCGAGTAATAGCGTTAAAATAATTTAATATTTTTAATTATGTAGTAATGGATACACAAATATAAGATTAAGGAAGTTCCATGTTGGAAGATTACGAATAATAAATAAGTTAATTTCTCTTAAATATCTATTTACTGCAATAAAACTTGTAAAACTTGTAAATATTTATTTTGTTGTTTAATTTTTGATTTAACAAACCCACAATCTAAAGTCATTATCTTCTTTTTTTTCTTTTCTTCCAAATATATATATTTAGGATTGTTTCATTTATATTTTTGAGTGATTTGTGTTTGAGATTATTTACGATTTATTTATTCACCGCAAATACATTCATCTGAATACATTCACGTCACTAAGTACGAAGAATTAAACTATTTATGACGCATGACGCTTTTTTTTTAAATAAATAAATACATTTACGTTATAATATCGTACAAAAGATATAAATGTTCATTAATATTATAAACAAGGTTTAGTTTACATTTAGGGTGGTTAACATTTTTTTATTACGCAATATAAAAATAAAGTAAATGAATAAATGAACAATATTATATTGAACCATATTTTTAATATTTATATATATATATATATATATTATAATACTTTTTATCATAATTACTGCTCAATAAATATACTAGACTGAAGCATTTTAAAATTATCTTGTTGCAGTTATAAGATTTATTCTTAAATACATTATGTATGGTTTATCGACTAATTATATCTTGATAACTTTTTCGTATTAGCGATTTAAATATGCCAAATTAGATAGACATTTCGTGAAATAGCAGCCATGACTATGCTTTACTAATTAATGAGGAGAAAACGTCTCATCGATTTATCATGAAACCAATATACTCAAAACTTATACGAGATGAAAATGGTGCATTTCGGAAAAGTTTTTGATTTATAATATTATCATATTTATAGTTGCTAGATAGTACATGTAGATAGTGGCTAGATATAACGCCGTAGACTACTGGGTTCAAATCTTAGGTCAGTCCAATAAAAATTTATTGGGTTTTTCTGTCGGTAATTCTCAGAAACAGCCCGGAGTCGGGAAGCTGGATGTGAGGCCGCCGTGGCCGACATCCGCTTTAAATTTAGAATTTGAAGTTCTTGTAGTGTGTAGATAATATTACACTAAATTAATAAAAAAAAAACATTATAATTTTATGTCACTGGAATTAAATAAAATTATAAACCATGGTCACTGTAACTTTAAGTAATTCATTAAACTTAAATTATACTCGTGAAAACTCTGAACACACACAACGTCGCGTGGGAAGAAGGCAATCAGTGGCATATTGTTAAACACACATCAATTATTACCAATTACGTTATACAAGCTCGTGTTAATACTTGAACTGCGCAAATGAATTTAAACCTATGCCATCAGTTTGTGTAATACTTATTCGTTGTATTATATTAAGTTAAAAACCTATTTCGAATGATTTTCATAAAAACTTGCGCCTACTTTGTACAACTATTTGGCTGTATCATTCGACTACTAGTATCAAGACATTTTGCAATAAAAAAAAAAAAACAAATGTCACCACCAAGAAAGTGACGAAGTATTTCCGAATGTGTTAGACAAATGGGTTATTTGTGAATAGCTTAAACACAAGTTAATCATGTCTCAGATATTTCAGATCGTTTACGAGAACATTGTTAATGAATTTTCGCTTTTAGGGTCGGATAATATTACCTCTATTAGTAAAAAAAACTGGTAAATACATATTTTACCCCGAAAATTAAAAATATGGGACCTTACTTTAAAATTATTTTTTTAGTAGAAGCGGATAAACACGTTATTTAATTAATATCTAGTTATTTAAAATTATGTTACAGGATAGCTTATAATAACATAAAAATACATTATATATGATTTTAACTATTTGGTTTTATTTGGTCTAGTGGCTCAGCGAGAGTGTTTGATAGCAAGTCTTTTTATATATAGCCAAAATGAACTCCCTATACAGTTATATATATAAATATATGTATTTACCCAAATACTATACAATATAATACACCTTTTTTCTTGACTTAACTATTCATATTGTGTTAATATTTCAACAACATTTGTCTACAAAAGCCGATATGGCCTAGTGGCTTGACTTGACGTGAATCTTCATCAATGATTGTGGGATTAAACCCAATTTCTCCACTGAATTTTCACGTGCTTAATTTTTATGATCCTCATGTGTGCTGGCGTATTGGAGCAGATTGGTGGAACATCCTTCTCAAGAGGGGAGGTGACCTTGGTCCAGTAGGAAATTTACAGTCTAATTGTTGTTTACTTCTACAATCCTATTACGTTATTATTATAGAATTAGACGTGTATTCATTTCAGGCTGTCATTGTTAGACGGAACGCATAAATTATTTACCACGTAACATCATATACGCTATGTACTTTTATTCTCAAACAATAATTACATACAAACATATAATGCACTTTTGTAGCGAAATCATTGTCTACGGAAAGTTACTAATCCACAGTACATATAATGACTACTCGTGCCTCTATCACGATGTGTGATACTAAGTAAATTGCTACACTGTTATATTTTGAATTCAACAGCCGTTAGTTCATTATTATTTATACAAGCTACACGTCCTGTCTTTGTGCATATCATTAGAGTTTTTTTAAAAATATGCTTAAAATAAACTTTATACAAACAAGCTTGTAACAACAAATGATTTGTAGATTAAGAAAATTAAATTAAATTCAAAGGCTATGTGCAAGAACAGGGTAGGTATCGCCCACTCATCAGATATTCTATTGCTGAATAGCATCTGATCCCAATTTGTACAAAGCTTGTGCTATGGAAACCAGACAACTGATATACTACATATACTACTTTTCTTTTGTAAATACATACTTTTATAGATAATTACACCCAGACTCAGGACAAATAGACATGTTCATGCACACAAATGTCTGTCCTGGGTGGAAATCGAACCCACAACCTTCGGCGTGAAAGCAAGTATCTACCAACCACGCCTACCGGCTCGTCAATCAATCAATCAACAGCCAATCGTTGTCCACTGCTGAACATAGGCCTCTCCCAAGGTGCGCCAAAGCTCCCTGTCCTCCGCCTTCCGCATCCAGTTGGTGCCCGCCACCTTCTTAAGGTCGTCGGTCCACCTGGCTGGAGGGCGCCCTACGCTGCGCTTGCCGATTCGCGGTCTCCACTCTAGGACTCGTCTGCTCCAATACGTGACCAGCCCACTGCCACTTCAGCATGCTAATTTTGCAAGCTATGTATGACTCCGGTTCTTTTCCGGATAACCTCATTTCTGATCTTATCCTTCAAAGATACTCCGAGCATAGCTCGCTCCATAGCACGCCGAGCGACTTTGAATTTGTGGACTAGTCCCGCAGTTAGTGTCCACGTTTCGGCTCCGGCTCGTCAAATATATATAATCTATAATAACTTGCTCTGGCTTAGCAGTGTAGGAAACTTGATGTTATAAGTAACTTCTCGTGTTTATACAAATATGGCCGCAGATTCTATCAAAATAATCAATACTATTGTGAATGTGTGTAATATTATTGTAAAAATATAGTGACGTATATGTAACTATTCCTATCTCGTATTATATATTCCTATCTCGTTAGAAAAATCCCGCAGTCTTGAGTTTTAAGATTAATAATCGATCGATAGAAATAACAGCTCTTTTAATTATTGTAAATAAATCAACATAAATTAATAATTCATTGATAAATGTCAAATCAATTACTTAAATTTTTAAACGCAATGTTTAAAATAATTTGTAATATCTTAAAGCTAATATTTAATCAAATTTGTAAAGTGTGAACGGCATTTTTTTTAACAAGTTTTTTTTAAACATGTAAATGGTTACTGTGACTTACGTATAAAAGATACATATATATGGTGTGGCTGGCTGTACTGTAGGCCATTTTAGACTTACATTATCTTGATGCAATTCTTGTGATTAGCGGCTGTTATGCTTACTTTTAACGACTTGATTTCTTGACAAAACTTTGAAGTTCCCTTTTACAATTTAAACAACCACTAATAAAAAATTATATAAGAAGAAGATAGATGTGAATAGGTAGTTTCTTTTATACTATTAAATTTATTATATTTGTTTTATGCGCTTTTCCTCGGCCATTTTTTATTGAATTACTTTTTTGGCAAATCTCAAAATAAAATTCCTACTTTGCGTAAATAATTCGTTTTAAATTGTTTCTTTTGTTTCTTACGCCTTAATCGCGTGCATCAGAATGACCGTACAAAGTGACAGAAGTGTTTAGTACCTATTTAGTACCTTTGTTTAAATATTTGGTACCTAAATCATTAATAAAAAAAATTAAATGGCCGATCTTTCTGAGATCAAGATGACCGGCCATTTGATTTTTTCCGCCAAAGGCCCCATATTGTGCAATTGTTTTTACACAATCATTTAGTACCTATTTGGTACCTAAACATACATATTTATTTGATCAGTAACATAAAAAATAAAGATTATCATTAGCAAAAAAAACACTGATCTGTCATTTTGTACAGACGTTCTGATGCACGCCCTTAATCTAGCTTTTTATTTTATAATACGAATGATATTTATAATCTTATATTATAAATAGTAAAGTAGGAGTTCACCACGAGGATCGTTGCAGGTTGAAGTTGCTTGAAATTTGCCAAGGGAAAACCGCCGTTAAAGCCAGCGAAAATCACTAATCAATAAGTACCAAATTTCAAGAAGTCAGAACTGCGTGTTAGGACCGAATATATTGCTACTTAAAAATATGCAATATTATTTGAATATAATAATAATAAAACGTTAAAATGGCACGAGGGTAGATTTGTAGGACTCTCGTCAGAACCGCGGGTTCGGGTAGTGTATATGTAAGCTTTATTATCTTCGGAGCAAATGATCGGTAAACGGCAAAATTCCGATTGTCAGATACAAAAATAACTCAACCATCTAATTAACTGTTGAGGTAAATGGTAGTAATATATATATATTTTTGTAATATAACTTTAATTTATTATTTATTTGCCTTGAAAGCATTGACCTAGACTTTTGTATCAGACTAAGTAAGAAGCTTGAGCTATCGCGTGTCAAGCAATCGCGTTCGACCTTGGGTCATCTTCTATGAGATCGTACTTTGGTCCAGAACGTGGTCGTGGTTCTTCCTGTGCTTAGTGCAAACGGCACTTAAAATATAATTTGGAGGAGACGATTATTAGCACCGCCAACACTCTTCATCATTATCCGCCCTTGACACCATTGTAAATTAAAGTAATTTAAAGTTGCGTGCATCGTCATCATATGTATTAGTAATTTTATTAACTTTCCGTTTTAAAGTTCTTGTTTAGGTAATATCTTGTCTAAATTTCAGATAATTTCATGTTTGTGATTTTATCTTAGGAATATGTATAATTGTGTGTTTGTATGTGTGTGTGTTTGTACATATTTATATGGATATGTACTATTTATAAGTACAAGCGTAAGTTTAATAATTCGTGAAAATAATATGCAATACGTCATTGGTAAGACATTCCTTTCTATTTACGTTATTACGATAAAATTAATTCATAAGAACTTTAATAAACAACAATCTTTGAGGAATACGTAACTAAACCTTATCAAATTCGCTTAAAACGTCGTGTAGCGACTCATTCACCATTCATTTATGGAGCTATTAAATATTATCGCTTTGAAGTACATTCGTAAACCGCGAAACATCAATGAATTTATGAGCAGTAAATAAATAATGCAGAATATTGAAAAAAAATATGTTGCTTGTTACATTTTTAATATTTACCCATTCTCTAGTCATTTTATCTATTTGATACCCGTCTGGGTGGGTATTACCCATTTACAGGTTATCAACTGAAAATCAGCTTTACAGGCACAAGGGCCATTCATTCATTCATTCATATAGCTGCCATGTTGCTGCGCATTAACGATGTAAAAAGTTGCTGGTACTATTTTGTATCTTTCTTTTTCAATAATTTATCGACAATATATGTTTTTATGTGAAAAATCAACTTTGCATTATTTAAAGTAATTCTTGAAATTTTAATTTTATAAATAAAACGTGTTTACTGTCTATGTTCCGATTTCCTAGATATTAATTTCAATAATTATTGTTAAAACATTGTTTAGAGAATTAATTGAAACATAATTATTATTAGTAATAACAATGTAATTATTATTATATTAATGTTATTATATTTGACGGGCTGATTGGCGTGGTTGGTAGATATTTGCCTTTCACGCCGAAGGTTGTGGGTTCGATTCCCACCCAGGACAGACATTTGTGTGCATGAACATGTCTGTTTGTTCTGATTCTGGGTGTAATTATCTATTTAAGTATGTATATATTATTTATTATTAATAATATGATATTTATAATTTTCTATTAATTCAATCAGAATATGGTTAGAAATTAAAAATAAGTTTTTTAATGATAATCTTAATTTATTTTGTGTGTGTCGGAAACGACTCTAACGATTTGGTTTTCGTATTTCGATGAGGTCTGCTTATTAATATTAAATTATAAAAATAAAACTAATATTACTCGAGCCGAACGAAGCTTAAATACCTACGCGAGCAACTTTAATATAAAAGGGTGCCAAATGCATGACTCGCTTGGTGCATCTAACTAAGGCTGGTTCAGATTGTGTTGTAGTATAAATAAATTCAATTATTGCAATTTTGCAAATCAATACAAGTTATATTTATATAGTTATCTTTTTCATTATATACATTGGGGGTCACTATTTTGACAAAGCTGCACCGTACCTCCTGTGGTCACGAGCTGACAGACAATCACAAATCTCGCTCAAAATCTCCTGTCATATACTTTGTCGTAGATATTTTGTTGATCCACAAAATTCTCACAAAGAGCTTTTACATAATTGTTATTGTTTTGGCTTCATTCGCTTTATACCGACAATTTTGTTCTCCGACTAAATTGACATAATAAGCTTAATCTCAAAGCAATGCAACTATAAACTATCATAAAAAAGTTTATTTAATTAGGAGTTAAGAATCTGTAAAACAATCAGAAAAACAAGTAAAACTTCCTTATATATTATTAAGTATAAAATAAAAAAAAAAGAAAGCATAAGATAAATTATCTTTTTCGTTACTACGGTACTTCTATCGAAACGCATACCAACTTCACTTCACTCCCTTTAAATACTGGAAATATTCCTTTCAATATGTTAACATACAAATTATATTCATTCCACTACACAATTATATATGTATGTATATCTTTGTTGGTAAGAGGAAAATTATAAACTCAGTCCAAGCCTAATAAAACTAGCAAAGCTTACAGATGGCTATTAGAGAATAAATACGATAAATATTTATAATAAAAACAGTCTATGTAAATGCAAACGCCAGTACAGACACTTAAAAAGAATGGTGCGCGGGCGCATAACACTGAACGATACTTAGAAACAGTGCGCATGATTTCCGCATATTTCTAAATGACTCTCGTGTCTTGATTGTAATATAAATAATTGGATAGACCTTAAGTCTATGCTTTTTAAAAATGCAGTCCGTGTTTATGATTTGATGCTAATTCGTTCAAGTAATTCTATTTTTAATAACTCGATTTCTATAGTTATCGAACCACAAAGGGATATAAAAAACCGCATCAAAATTTACCACGTGATAAAATATTTTCTATACTAAGAATGAATAAACAAGCAACTATGTATTTTGATGGATTTGATATATACTTTAGTTAATAAAGAATAATTGAATGGGTTACTTAAGTGGTTTTCTTTCTGACTTATTGTATCACTACGACACATAATACATTTCATCATCATCCCTTCGTCGTCGACTGTTGAGCATAGGTCTCTCTATGGCACGCCACTGAGCTCGATCTTCGGCTCCCAGTCCCCATCCGCTGCATTATACATACATACTTATAGTAACAGCCCTTGAATGTCCCACTGCTGGGCTAAGGCCTCCTCTCCCTTTTTGAGGAGAAGGTTTTGGAGCTTATTCCAACACGCTGCTCCAATGCGGGTTGGTGGAATACACATGTGGCAGAATTTCAGTGAAACTAGACACATGCAAGTTTCCTCACGATGTTTTCCTTCACCGTCAAGCACGAGATGAATTATAATCACAAATTCAGCACATGAAAATTCAGTGGAGCTCGCCCGGGTTTGAACTCACGATCACCGGTTAAGATTCACGCGTTCTTACCGCTGGGCCATCTCAGCTACATACATACACTAACACAATACATTAAAAAAATCCTTTATAGGACAAGCTTCGCCCGCGTGTTAGGAGTCAGGTTTTAATTACTCTATACCCTTTTCTGTATCCCTGACAACGTGTATGCAAAATTTTATTATGATCAGATGAGCAATTAAGCCGTGAAAACGTAACAAATACTAATATTATAACTAAATTATGTATATATGTATGTCTGTTACGATTTCACGGCTAGACCACTGAAGCAATTTTGATGAAATTTCGTATCATACAAGCCTGAACTCCAAGGAAAGACATTTTTCATGAATAACGCCTGAAAACAAGTACATTATATGACGTCATATTACCACGGGGGTGAAGTAGTAACGCTTAAAGCGCTTGAAAGCGCGTGAAATAGCTAGTTAATAATAAACTTCATACCGTCAGACGATGTCATGGCCAAAATTTAATTAAAATTATTAAACATTTTTTTTCATAAAATATTGCATTCGTTCATCATTCACTTTACTTTTACGAACGTCCTTGTACGTGACGCACTAATGTATTGAAATGTCGGTTCGGGTAAATATTTCGTATTTACGTATTTTGTATTACATTTAAAATAAATAATCTAAAAATAACGTATTCATCATATTGTTTTAGATTATGCTATTGTTGCGTTCTAATATTATGATTCAATTTACTGACTGAAACTAAAAACTTAACGTTTATACGTATAAATACTTGGTAGGAGGGCTTTGTGCAAGCAAAACAGTCTGGTTAGGTACCACTCAGCCGTCATTTATTTTACTGTCAAAAAGCAATACTTAGTATTTTACTTTATTCCGGTTTGAAGGGCGAGTTAGCCAGTGGAAAGCACAAGGGACATAACTTAGTTCCCTGAGTTGATGGCGCATTGTCGATATTTCTTGCAGCGTCAATGTCTATAGTGACCACTTACTATTATATGGTCCATTTGCCTGTAAGCGTACCTATTGTATAAAAAAAAATTAGTAGCTCAATGGGATAAGTGCCGCCTACCTATGTAAAGGCCTAAGTTTGATTCCAAGCATTGAAGTGATTGAACGCCGTACAAACTCTTTTAATACAAGTTTTATACTTTATTCTACAGTAATATATATTTTTATTCAAGTTTTAAACCAATCAGGCTGTTTTGTGTCAATTAAATTATAACACGTAACGTTAGCAAAATATTTGATAACAAGCGCAGATAAAAAAAGGATAATGTAATAGTTATTACTGAAAATTTAAATGAATGTCTTTAAAATTTAATATATTGTTAAACATAGCTGACTTTTATTATGTCAATCAGCTGATCCACTGCGCTGACACTGATTAAATGTCAAGCGAACGATGATGATGACGATGAAAATAATGATAATGCTAGGTAAGTGAATAAAAGGTTTCCATACCTTATTTCGCTTCTCTTTGCTGATTATGAATATACTTTAAAATACCAGCACTTTTCATTTTCAAGGTCAAAACTACCGTTTTTTTTAAATGTTATTTATAGTAAATATGTGTCTTAGAAGAGCTAATCATCTGGGGACCCTGTCACTGTCAAAAACAAATCTTATCACTTAAAAACAGTTTTTTATAAAAAAATTCTTATGCCTTCAGCACTACTGAGAAAGTACAGCCACTTTTTTACGCAGGAAAAACGCATTACGCGTTTCCCCCAGAGAAACAGTGTGGGGCTTGCCGGTGTCTAAGGCGCCGAGTGCGCCCCGAACATCGGAAAACCCACAAAAAAATCAGCGGTACCCTTTCCGTCTTAACGAGGAGCGCCACGGGATCTTGCTTGCCTTTGTAGGTAACAATTTTCTTGCATATCGATATTTATTACAATAAAATTCTTAATGTTTTTCGGAAATACACCCACTGCTGGGCCTTCTCTTCCCTAAAGGCCTTCTCTCTTTTTTTGAGGAAAAGGAAATACACCCAATTTAATGAAATAGACTTAGTTAATGGTTATTTACTGTCCAAAGTTCACTATATAAATTATGCTTCATACACGAACACATTATACAAAAGTGTAATTGTTACGCTACATTATAGCCGACACACATTACACGAAGAATGAATGAATCACGACTTGTCACATTTATTTTGAAAGATTAATTTTTGTTTCTTTATATCAAATATATCAAGAACGAAAACTAATTAATTTGTGCACAAAATTTATTTTACATATATATTATTATAGCAATATTGATAGTAGAGGAAGCCTACAAGTATATCGGAGTAGTCTGCACGTGTTAGATGAAATTCCACTTATGTATCCACGATATATCGTATTGGAGGATGAGCATGATGGAGCAAAATTCAAATCTCCTCCTCAATTTAGAACAATTTTAATGTAAATATTAATTATTGAGTTGCGATTTAAAGGGGAAATGCTGCTATCATTCTTGCCACCATTCCACGCGGTCACAATTTGTACAGTAACTATTTTTAATTTTTATTTGTATTAATTTAAGGGGATTTTTTATTATTGTAAACTATCCATCAAATAAGCTGGTCAGTATATAAACTCTTGACACATAAAATATTATAATCTATTTACGTTCTAACGCTTTACCCGCGATTCGCTTGCGTCGTAATTCAGAATTACTAAATACCATTAATTTATTTAATAATAAATCTGTATTTGGTTCTAAATTTGGCTCAACATAAGTAGTCTCAGCTCCTGTTTCCAAATCTCACCACTCAAAGCTAGCACCCAAGTGCAAGTTAAGAATTTATGGTGGGTGAGTCCATGTTCTCATGTCTGTTAATGAATATTCTACATCTGGAATCACATAAGATGTTCGTAGTATTCGGGGATGTACACGTGCTTTTAAAAAATCTTCGTTCCATTTCGGCTTAGTTAATGTCCTTTTCGCTAGCTCGATACTGGGGATCGAAGACTCTGAAATTAAGGGATGGAAGTGACGGTTAAAGGAAATATTATTATTAATATAAATACATATATAAATATTTATGGGATGCTACCTGTGTCAATACCTTTGCGGTCTCTCATCTGGCTCACACAACACGGACGGCTGGGGCGGCTGCGGAGAGTGCAGCAGTGAGAAAGTGGGTGAAATACGCCCCCTTGTGTAAATTTTTTTTATTTGTGCCACTAGCGTTCGAGACGTCGGGATGTTGTGGGTTGGATGCCCTTACCTTTATCAGGGAGATGGATTTATCAGGGAGGGAGAGAGGGGATTTGACAGTAGCTCTGGGTCTTACTTGGCCCAAAGGTTGTCCATTGCCGTACAGCGTGGAAATGCGGCCTGCATTATGGGCAGCTTTGCGTCGGGTAGGGATCGGGAGGAACTGTTTTATATTTAATTTAAAAAAAAAAAGAAAAAAACGTCATTAATCAAATATACATAGTTATCTATTATGTAAATTAGCGAGTAATTATCGTTGTTCTTAAATTTCTGTAAAATTAATAATATCTTAAATATACATACATATATATCCGAACCGGTGGTAGCGCTTGTTGATTCACAAGTACATGTAAAAGTCGATTTGAATAAAATATTGTTATTTGATTTGATTATTCAATTTGTCTCAATCAATCAACAGCCAATCGTTGTCCACTGCTGAACATAGGCCTCTCCCAAGGTGCGCCAAAGCTCCCTGTACTCCGCCTTCCGCATCCAGTTGGTGCCCGCCACCTTCTTAAGGTCGTCGGTCCACCTGGCTGGAGGGCGCCCTACGCTGCGCTTGCCGATTCGCGGTCTCCACTCTAGGACTCGTCTGCTCCAACGGCCATCGGTCCTACGACATACGTGACCAGCCCACTGCCACTTCAGCCTGCTAATTTTGCAAGCTATGTCGGTGACTCCGGTTCTTTTCCGGATAATCTCATTTCTGATCTTATCCTTCAAAGATATTCCGAGCATAGCTCGCTCCATAGCACGCTGAGCGACTTTGAATTTGTGGACTAGTCCCGCAGTTAGTGTCCACGTTTCGGCACCGTATGTCATGGCAGGTAAGACGCATTGGTTGAAGACTTTCGTCTTCAAACATTGCGGTATAGACGACTTGAGGACTTGACGAAGGTTGCCAAATGCTGCCCATCCCAAGCGAATTCTTCGATCGGCTTCCTTCTCAAAGTTGTTCCTACCGACTTGTATTATCTGTCCTACGTATATCGGTCCCGGCACGACATGCCTATTGAACATGACCTTGGTCTTGTCCAAGTTCATACCGAGACCGACACACCGGGAAGACTCGCCTAGGCTACGCAGCATTTCGGTGAGTTGTTCCAGCGACTCTGCTATGATGACGATATCGTCGGCAAATCGAAGGTGTGAGATGTACTCGCCGTTTACATTGACTCCATACCCAGTCCAATCCAGCGTCTTGAAAACGTCTTCCAACGCGTTGGTGAACAGTTTCGGGGATATTACATCCCCCTGTCTCACCCCTCTGCGCAGTTGGATCGCCTTCGTCTTACAGTCCTGGATGTGGACAGTCATTGTAGCGGCGTTGTACAGACATCTCAGTACCTCGATATATCTCCAATCGATATGACATCTCTGCAATGAGTCGAGCACTGCCCAGGTTTCGATGGAGTCGAAGGCTTTCTCGTAGTCCACAAATGCCATACACAGCGGCTGATTGTACTCTTCGGTCTTCTGCACAATCTGCCGAACAGTATGGATGTGGTCCACGGTGCTGTAGCCTGATCGAAAGCCGGCTTGCTCTGGGGGCTGGAACTCGTCAAGTCGTCTGGCGAGACGGTTCGTGACGACTCTTGAGAACAGCTTATACACGTGACTCAGGAGGGAGATTGGTCTGTAGTTTTTCAAGAGGGTTTTATCACCTTTCTTGAAAAACAGTACCACCTCACTCCCGCTCCACGTTTCCGGGGTCTTGCCATGTTGGATGACGGAATTAAAGAGGCTTGCTAGCTCTTTCAGGACCGGAGTCCCGCCTGCCTTAAGCAACTCTGTTGTGATTCCGTCATCTCCCGGAGCTTTGTTGTTTTTAAGCTGTTCTAGAGCCGCCCTAATCTCTCCTTGGTCAACGACCGGGAGCTCCTCGGAGTAATGGCGCATAAGAGGGGCGCGCTGGTCATCAATACTGATTCCCACGGGTTTATCCCTCTCCTAAACCTCTCTACTTCTCCGACAATCTCAGGCCTAGAGGTAACGACCCCACCGTTTTCAGTTTTAAGTTTTGTCAGACGCGGCCTCCCAAACTTGCGAGCGAACACTTTCGATCCCCGATTTTGCTCAATCGCAGCCTTGATGGCACGGGTATTGGAGCGTCGGAGATCGCGTCGCGTCAGCGTTTTTATTGTTCGGTTTAAGGCCTTATCTGACAAAAACGATGGTAGTTCTCGTCGTTTTCTCATGAGCTCGAGTGTCTCAGCAGAGAGTTTTGGTGCGTTTTCTCTTCTCTGTGGCGGAAAACACTTGCGGGATGTGTTTTGCAGTATTTTGACCAGCGTGTCGGTTCTCTCATCAATGCTGCTTATGGTTTCCAACGCGGTGAATTGATTTTGAAGTTCCATTTGGAACTTTTCGGAGCCTTGAGCAGCTTGGAGCATGGTAGGTCGGAGAGTAGACCTCATCATTCTCGATCTTTCGGCTTTTAAGTTGATATTTAGAGTGCCTCGAACCAAGCGGTGATCACTTCCGGTATTAAACCTGTTGATCACTGAAACATCTCTAAATATGTGCCCTTTATTCGAAATGATAAAGTCTATCTCGTTCCTTGTCACGTTATCGGGGCTTCGCCAGGTCCACCTCCTCTGAGGCTTCTTTTGAAAGAAAGAATTCATCAAAAAAAGCCCCTGTGCTTCGAGAAAGTTTACCAGCATTTGCCCCCTGTGATTTCTGCAGCCCAAGCCGTAAGGTCCGACTTTCGATTCACCGCTATCTTGTACTCCCACTTTAGCATTAAAGTCTCCCATAACAACATTGTAGTGGGCCTTCGAGGTGTCGTTGAGGGCCTTTGCGATGTCCTCGTACATCGCTTCGACCACATCATCAGAGTATGTCGAAGTTGGCGCATATACCTGTACGACCTTCAGGGAGTACCTGTCGGAAAGTTTTAGGACAAGGTACGCTACCCGGTTCGACACACTACTGATTTCCACAATGCTGCTAATGAGATCCTTTTTGACTAGAAAACCGACACCACCCTGGGAGAGGTTATCACCTCCGCGGAAGTAGAGTAAGTTACCGGACTCTAGAAATATCGTGTCCTCCCCCTGTCTTCGGACTTCAGATAACCCCAGTATATGCCAGTTTATATGACTTAACTCTACTTCTAATTCGGCGAGGTGATGGTCCAGCCTCATCGAGCGTCCATTATACGTTGCCATGTTCAGTCGTTTTATACGGTAGCCTGCCGTGAACCGGTGATTCTTAGCACCCCCTGCCCTGCCGATACCGCGACCGCTACCTTGGTCGGGCCTAGCGGGCTTGCCGGTAACTGGGGGCCTTTTTTTTGGGCGCATCTGCCATTAATGGAGGGGTTTGCCCATACTCGCCGCGCTGGGCAGGCGTGTTGGCGAGCGCAGTAGGGGGGGTAAGATGTTTATGGGAGGAGGGACGCTGCTGCCCATCCCCCCTTTTCCCCGTCCCTCAGTCGCCTCTTACGACACCCACGGGATGAGATTGGGGGAGTACTATTCTAAGCCGGTACTCCGACCGGTGGCGACCGTCCAGGGTTGGAGGAGGTGCTGCGAATCAGGACTCTCGCCCAGCAAGCCCTGATTCGCAGGTGGGAGGAGGATCTGAGGTCCCCATCAGCAGGCCTGGCGACAGTGGAGGCGATCCGTCCCCACTTGAGTCGCTGGGTAACGAGAAAAGGCGGCACACTGACCTTCAGACTGACTCAGGTGCTTACTGGACATGGGTGCTTCGGTAAGTACCTGCACGGAATAGTCAGGCGGGAGGTAACGCCCTCCTGCCACGAGTGTGGTGCGCCTACGGACACGGCATGCCACACTCTGATGGAGTGTGCCGCTTGGGGGCCTCAGCGCCTTTCCCTGGCGACTTTAATCGGCGGAGACCTTTCGCTGCCGAGCGTGATAAATGCCATGCTTGGTAGCGAAAGGTGCTGGATGGAGATGGTCTCCTTCTGCGAAAATGTCATGTCGCAGAAGGAGGCCGCGGAGCGGGAGCGCGAGGAGAGTGCCTCCGCTGACCCGCTTCGTCGAAGAAGACCGGGGAGAAGACGCCAGCGCTATGCGCATCTTCTCCTCCCGCCGTGAGTGTCGCCGGGGCCAGAGGGTCTCTGTACCCCGAGTACCCCCTAGGATTTGGAAGCCCGCAGAAGCGGGCCAACCGTCGGGACGGCACGGTAGTATGCGCAAGCGATCCCGTGACGTCCCCCGACAAGATGGAGTGGGTACCGCTGGTTTTTAGTAGGTATTCCGGCGCCTGCAGCGCCGGCGAGTCCCACATACCCCCCCCCCAAAAAAAAAAAAAAAAAAAAGGATTCTATTTCTTTATAGTTACGTTTTAACAGCCAGTCTGTTAAGGCTTTTTGCTATCATAGTATGTACTGGAATATATGTCCACTTCCTGGTTTATTTTATTAAACAAATAAATAGATTGTCTTGAGTATTGTCTTGAGGCAAATTTACTTTTGATAGATTCATTATATGGCACTGTGTACTTCCTGCGTTTATTTGTTAATAGAGGTAAATATTTCAAGCTTTTATGGAGCCTTAATACTGTTGCTATTATATAAAGTTTTCTCACCGTAAGTAGACCGCTTATCTCGTACAGTGCAGTGGTAGGGAATCTATATGGTTTGCTGTACATCACCCTCATCAAACATCTTTGAGCTCTTTCCAGTTCAAGGAATCTAGTCTTAGCTGCTCCACCCCAAACAGGAATGCAGTAGCCCAAGGTCGATTGTACTAAAGCTATGTACACTTTATTTAGTAAGGGCTTTGCACATACATACCGTAGAGATTTAAAAATACAGATAAACTTTCTAACCCTAGTTATCATCAGTTCCAGTTGCGAATACCGAGATAATCTTTGGTCAACCATAACACCAAGGTATTTTACACTAGCCACTTTATTTATTTGAGGACAGTCACAATCAGACTCGAGGTCGTCAGAGCATTTATGAATTTTTATGATAAAATCGGATTTCGGTTGAGCGCTGCTAACTTTCGTAAAGCAAACGTAATTTGTTTTGGAGATATTCAAAGTCAATAAGTTTCATTTAGCCACTTTGCAACTTTTTTAAGTCCTAATTCCGCTGTTTTCTTCAAAGAAGACCAATTGTCTGCCACGAATACGATGGCAGTGTCATCTGCATAGGTAAAAATTTGGCCGTCTTCAAGCTCCATATCACACAACTGATTAATGTAAATCAAAAACAGGGTCGGGCCAATCACGCTTCCTTGGGGGACTCCGTAATTAACAGTTACAGTATCACTAATAAATTCACCTATTTTGACGGATTGCTTTCTGTCTTTAAGGTAACTTGTGAGAAGCGAAAGGGATTTATCCCTAAAACCAAGACCCTCCAGTATCCTCAATAGAATATGCACAGACACCGTGTCGAAGGCTTTTTTCAGACTAGAAACACCGCCAAACATTTTTTGCCCTTATCAACCTGCCGGACAATTACTTTGCTGAGATCCCCGACCGCATCCTCAGTGGACACACCTTTACGGAAACCATACTGCGATTTGGAAATGATATTATATTTGTCAAAGTAGTTCTGGAGCCTTCTATTCACTATTTTTTCCATAATTTTTGAAATACCGGTCAAAACAGATATTGGTCTATAATTTGTTATATCATCCCTGTTTCCACTCTTATATACTGGTGTGATTATAGACTGCTTAAAGGCCTCCGGAAATGTACCTTGTTCGAAACTCAAATTAATTATTTTACTTATTATAGGAACAACAATGTCCTTGGCCATTTTTAGGAATGCGGTCGGGATGGTATCCCAACCTGTTGCACTATTTGTATCTAAGTTCATAAGCGTACTCTCTACTTCTAATGGATCTGTACATAATAGCACAAAAGAACTTACCTGAGGACTACAAATATCTGAACCGGTACATACAGCATGTAAGTTATCAGTAATAATAGCCTGAGCAAGGGAACTACCTATACTTGCAAAGTAATGGTTGACCTGATTAACTGACTGTAAAGGCGTCTCTTTAAGATTGAGAAGATCGGTGCATGGTATTTTCGGTGCTTTTATTTGAGTTATAACGTCAATCGTCTTCCATAGTAATTTTGAATCTGTTTTTGATATAGCCAGTTGTTTCTTAAAATAATCTCTTTTTAACTTTTTTATTCGTCCATTACAGAAATTTCCGTATCTTTTATATGTAGTTTTTAAAATTTCATCGCATGGATTAGCTCGCAATTTCCTCTGCAACATATTTCGTAATCGATCACAACGCAGGATACCCTCATTCATCCAAGGCTTGAGTATACGTCTATTACTAGAAGTGCAAACGCTTCTAGTGTGTTTCTTTAAACAAATTTGTATTACTTCAACTAGTAGGTTAGCCAAAATGTTGGGGTCACTTTGTTTGTAAGTATTTAAGTAATTTAAATATTTATTTTGTAGGGTCAAACTATAGTAAGCTTCTTTAAAATCCACTACAACTTCCTTTGGTTTTTTCTCCTTAAGAGGCTTATTACAGTACATGGATAAAAATACCATTTACATATACAGCAAGGTTGAGCATCTTCTGACAGTGTCCTAAGCCGAGGTTCGGCCTTACAGGAGGCGCCGACATCCGGTGTCGCTGTCGAAGCCATTTAGGCCAAAAGCAATAATAAATCGAAAAAAAAAATTAAGCAATTTTTCCAGATGTTTTCCTCCGACAAAATGAAATGTATGAACGAAGTCGATCCTTACAAAAAAAATATTATTATACATTCGGTAATGTAATGATTTTCTTTGTTTGTTCTAAGTAACCAGGTCGCTCTCCTATTTTACCGTATTGCATTAAACCTTATGGATAGTAATTATTTGTGTTTATTTCATCTTAATTTGTAATACTCATACATGTTCGCAACACTGAACGGTACTATAAAACTTGTGATATTCATTCATTAACAAATTACATTTAAAAAAGAAAATGTGCTAAAAGATTTAGTCGGGAGTACGAATAATGCTCCCAATTATGGGAGAATATATATAAAAAAAACAAACTAAAGGATAAACTACTTAAATACTATGTCATCCAAATAATTCAGTCGCTTTTGTGTTTGTGCGTGTTATCGTTTTACCCTAACCCGCTTAAGCCAACTGGTTTGTAAAACTGCTGTTATGTCGATCATGTAGCTGGACTTTAAGAATCTTGAATATTGTCCATAATACGTATCATTTATTATTGTTGTTAATCAATACGAATCGTGTTTCTTTTTCTTGTTACGATTAATGATTAGGCGGTTATTATATCGTAATAAAATTTTGGTATTAATTTATTATATTTTTTTATCTCGAAAGACGAAATTCACTTACCAGTTATTTCTTCGGATAATATTGTTCCAAAGTCCTGTGTTCAAGCCCCATGTTAGGGTAAAAGGTATTCGCTTTTTCCGTCGAAAAATTTTAAGTAGCAGCCAGATGTCTAGAAGTATGAACTCTTTTTGGTAGTGTCGGATTCGCCGTCATGAGGACCATTATCATTCTGCAGATATACAGTTATTCTTGTTTGAATGGCGCTTGCCAGTTTTAACTCAGCAGAATACGATCGCGAAATTTCATAAAGTAATATGCGACATTGAATAATTAGGTCATTCAAGTATACAGACAACAAAGTAACTCAAATCCTTTTTCAACATTTCACGAGCGAGATCTTACAGAATAACTGCTTAGCTCACTTGGCTGAGTTCGTTCGACGAATTTAACTTGCATTTTAACGTAAATAATTCTGCGCTAGTTTAAATGTTTCGAAATTTGAATAATTAAATGTGTTATTTTAAAAAGGTATTTATATAGTCGATGCTATTGTAGGCATTGCATTTGATTTAAGCAGTGAGATATATCTCGAAAAATAATAACTTCTATAAGCAACCCATTACCATGTGGCGCATTTCGCACTCGTCGGCCTTCCTTCCATTAATAAATTAAAACAATGCCACTCGTCAACACTCAATACAATCGTCTGATATCAGAATGAATTATATTAATTTAAACTGTGATGTTCGATAATTCCTTGATCTAACCGTTAATAGAACACGTCATCAGCCTAACCAGATGCGCTTAGATTTAACCGATTCTAAGCCGGTTGAAACCAGCTAGGTATAAGAAAACACGCAACTTCAATTGTTTAGATTAACTAGAGTACTGAGTTGCTTAATAATTGTCATCGTGGTCATCATTCAAAAGGTCGCAATTTCGATTTAATTACTAGATAGACTTTCATATGTGCGGAATAAGAGTATTTGAAATCAAGACGCAAGGTATTTACATATTTAAGTATGAGTTTTAGTGTTTATTGTGAACACATTTTTACAGTGCGGGATAAACCTTATGTTTTATTTATGTATCTTTAATCATCACTCTGTACGATAAGCTAAAAATGAACTGCATTTGTTTTATTGTATGGATGCATTTAATCCATAAGTGTTTTGCATCATAATCGGTTTTATTCGTTGTCAATTGAAGTTTTTCTAGAACCCGAGGCGGTCTGTCTTATATTATTTATTTGTGAAAATCTATAAGGCATATCTATAGGTAGGTAATTATTGTTTACTGAAATATTTTTGCTATTTAATAAGATGAAAAGAATGTCTTTACATTATATATTCTCATATTTCTTTTTTTTTTTTTAAATGTTTAACATGCTTGTTTTCTTAATAAAAAATAGTTATGTTTTATTGAACTTGCATGTAATAATAATAATTGAATATGAAGAGGTTAATAATAATATTCTTCATTGTTGACCATAACTTAGAATTACACCGAGACACAATAAATTTCAATTAAAATATCGTATGTAATTAATTAGTTAATCAAGATTTTTTTAATTTGTCAAGCCTTTTTTTACAGGGCCTCGTTTTGCTGGCACAATAAGTTTAAATTATTAATTATCATAGTTACTTTTAATAACCGTCCTGTTGAAACGGGTTTGGAATGTCTTCCACCACGCTGCTCCAATGCGAGATGGTGTATACATATGCGAGTGTGTGTTTGTAAAAATGAAACAAAATATATAGGAACAAATAAACAATATTTTATATTTCAGGGGCGCACGAAAACGTCTAATCTAAAATACATTATTTTATGACATTCTAAGAATAACAGCTAAATGATATCATATGTTTAGCAGCAAAATCGGTTCAGAGGTCTTTTATTTACTTAAATGCAGTTGTATTGGTACACATAGAACAGGCAACTTTTATAAAACGATACGGTCACGATCAAGGCAACAATTAATTTGTAAAGTAATACATAAACACGTGCACACTCATATATATCTTACAGCATTAACAATTTCTATACGACTTTAGATCTTTAATCATTAAATCAGTTCTGGTCATGATTTAAAATTAATTTAGTTTTCGTATTTATTAATTTTTTTATATAAATTCACTATTTCAGCCACCAAGAGCATTCGTGGTAAACTTCGAAGCGAGCATAAATTACCTTACACGTATATTTTAATAGTCTGATGTACATAAATAGACAGCGATCTGCCACCATCGGAACAATTCTGGCGTAATATCAATAGCTTTACGTGCTTTCTAAAGCAATGGACTTGAGCCCGATGACTTCGGATCTGCAGATTTATAAACAAGCCGCTAGACTTGAATCATTAACATTGTCACAATTGTTAGTAGCGACTTATGCATTGACGCAATGCTTCGTTTCTGAACTAAATTTCTTACGAATGTTCTTGGCAACTCTTACGATGTCTAAAAATGATAATATTGTTGACAAATGACAAACTTATTAGAATGACAAAAGTTAACACTTCAATGATTGTCAATATATCAGATTACGTAACATTAAATAGTTAAAAAAAAATTTAGAATTAAATAAACGACCGATCAACAAAAACGAAATGTACACTTATTTTTGTTTCTCACTGCACATTGTAGAGATAAAAACAAATTTTGGATATAATCGATTTCAAATTCTAGAACATAATTCATAACAATTATTTTATCAACTTTACTAATTAATCATCGCTATAAAAATATTTATATAATTTAAATGTCTAATTATTCATGGAAAACGTTTATTGTATTTGATACATTATAACACAACATCAATATAGCGATACCAAAATAGTACAAGTGTATTTTAAAATTATATAAACAATTGTTATACAACAGACGTGCAAAGTCACATTGTAAAAAAAAAAAAAAAAATTGTCTATGGATTTTGTCAGCGCTACTAAGCCTTAACGATATGTAACATGCGTTTTTCATATGCCCGTTAATATACAATACTATAAGAAAAAAACCGTGTATCGTTTGTTTAACATTACTGTATTCGTTGCACATCACTACGACATTTCAAGTTCGATTACGATACCGAGTGTCGATTTTGTTCTTCCAGAGAATAGACAAGAATTTTCTTTATGGTACATCTAAAGCAACTACAGAAACATACACTTATAAAGCAAAAACAATAAACCTTTAATGTACTAAATGCGATCTACGATGACTTTCTTTGAAATGTCTATAATAAGGCACCACAGTGGCAGTGTTTTTGCAACCAATCTCTGCGAAAATCCATAGACTATTTACACTTTTTATACACCCTACTGCGTTTATTTATGAAACTACGTTTAAAACATACTCCGATCATTTATGTCCTTATATATTGCGGTGAAATATCTCACCAATATAAATGTGATAGATGGAAAAAAAAAAACGCAGTAGACATTGATCGCTTGTAGAAGACTTTGTTTGTGATGTTCAAATGCGTTCAACTTATCACGATTATCCGATATCAAATAGCAATTTGTTTATATAATTTCAAAAAAAAAAACACTATATCGGTCTTTTAGACCTTTATATTATTGCAATTGAATATCATGCCTCGAAATACATCATCGTATAAAAACCAGAAAATCGTATTGCATCTAATATCCATTTGAGTATGTACAATGTATCAGAGAGGAAACATCAACAGTCCCATTGTTGGGCAATCCTCTTCTATATCATACTTGGAGCGTGATCCACCACGCAGCTCTCGTAAATTGTAATGCTCTCTTGAATTTCACTATATTCTGCTTTAATATCTAACGTACTTTTATGAAACAATAATAAATAACCATTTTTCTTTTAACACTAACATATTGTAACGATAATCCAGAAATATGATATAATTATAATATAATTGATTAATCTGAAATTTATTGCTATCATTTCCATCGTTTTCATATTATTATTATATTTCTTAAATAAGACACATTATAATGAATTGTATTTTAAATTATTTAAATAATCATTTTAAAAATAGAGAAAATACGAAAAATTATTGGAGAATGTAGTTTGATATTATTTGTGCGTTTCGAGTATAATTATTATTATATTAATGGCAACACTTGGTAATGGAATGTTTCGCGACAATGGTTACTGATACGATTTTCTGGATTTTGTAACGTTCATTATAGCTGCTAATAAGGACGCTTAATGCTAGCGCCTCGACTTTTTTTTTCAGGACCGATTCTTAATTCGATGACCTGCAAAAGAAATAAGACATTATTTGAAATACTCAGATAATATGAACTTGTTTTGTTCAATAGGAGAGGCACGTTTCATCAAATCTACTACCAAACAGCGATAATTTGTACTCTGGTTTGAAGGTCGAGTGAAGCAAAAAATTACAAGGCGCCTTGGCGGTATCCATATTTATTTATATTTACAATTATACAAAAGGAGGATTAGTGAAATGTAAACATTTCTGTAAAAAAATAAATAAATATTTATTCTTTAAAATAAAACTGGGCTATTTTCTACTTTTTGAAGGAACAAGTAATTTTTCTAATAAAATATATAAAATAATAAAATTAAGGACTTTCTTATTTGGGATAACATTTTACATAATTGAAAAGGCGTTATTACGCAGTAATCCTTTGAAAGTATGAATTTTTCTCCTTTCTACGTGTTTCAAACAACTCAACTAGGATTTAGTACTACAGAATAATGAAGTCTTTTCCAAACCCAAAGATTATACTACTATATTTTCCTTAATAATATGAACAATTTCATGTATTGATCAGATACATTATAAAAATATTTATTAAAAAAAAAATTATATTTTTAAATTATAACTATTATATCTCGCGGGTGGCGAGAAATCTGGAATGAAAATGTACACTAAAAATTTTAAAATTACTCAACGGTACCGGCTTGAAACAGTTTTGTAGAACATATAAAAATTTTATAAACCCAATTGCTTTTTTTATAATATAGGAAGGTGGACGAGAATATGGGCCACCTGATGGTAAGTGGTCACCAATGGACAATAGACATAGCCACCAACCATTGAAACTAAGATGTTATGTCCCTTGTGCCTGTAATTACACTGGCTCACTCACCTTTCAAACCGGAACACAACAATACCAAGTACTGCTGTTTTGCGGTAGATTTTCTGATGAGTGGGTGGTAACTACCCACGACGAGCTTGCACAATATAAAAATATAAGCGATTACATACTTAGTGTGAGCTAAGAAAATTGTTTTACACGTTTATTATTTTTAACAAGTTAGTAGTTAGGGTTAATTTTTTAACAACTGTATACGGAACGACATTGCAATATGCAACATATGCAATTTAGTAAAATTACTTAGAAAACAATCACAATGACAGATCTGTGTGCTAATAATACATCTCACTGAAGGCTCCACGTGTTTTCTACCTCAATGTTTATAAGATGTCATGACATCTTACTAGTAATACCACTATAAATACTAAAAGCAGAGATGGCCTAGTGGTTAGATTCACATCTTAACCGATGATCGTGGGTTCAAGCCCGGGCGAGCACCACTGAATTTTCACGTTCTTAATTTATGTTTATAATTCATCTTGCGCTTGACGGTGAAGGAAAACATCGTAAAGAAACCTGCATGTGTCTAATTTCATTCAAATTTTGCCACATGTGTATTCTACCAATCCGCATTGGAGCAGCGTGGTGGAATAAGCTCCAAACCTTCTCCTCAAAAGGGAGAGGAGGCCTTAGCCCAGCAGTGGGACATTAACAGGCTGTTATCGTAAATACTAAGCTACATATGTATATTTTCATTTAGATAATGTTAAAAATCGTAGGGTCAAGACGAAAATTCGTTGTCTTCTACATGATACTAAGATCACACGAGTGATCCCGATACCGAGGAATGTGCGATGGTCGAGAGTCTGCTGGAATTGAACGCGGAAAGCGGAGCGGTGCTCCCTCGGCACGGGATAGAAAAGATTTTCTAGTATCGTTGATTTCTCGTACCTAAACTGATAATTATTATATTTATAAGGATAAAAGAAGTATTAAGAGCACTTGTTGCATTCTCCCTATTCTATAGAAAGTCATTGTTACTATTACTAAATACGCTGCTAACGCTTTAAACGAGAAAAGCCACAGGTATTTAGCTACGGCTTTTCATTGTAGTAGGTACAACTAAAATAAAAAGGAAAATTGTAAAACAAAATAAAAACTTGCGTCTTTCAAAAACGATAATTCATAATTAAAGACTTGAGTTATTTTCATTTATTCTAGTAGACAAAACTATTTGCTAATTAATACCCGAAACTACATATCAGACAAAAGTCTAATCATATCGAAGTAAAACGGAATGAAAATACGCTTTTTTTTTTCGTCCAAAGCTAAGGAACACATAGATAATAGAAGATTTATTTAATCTATATTAAGAAGGGACTATAAATAACGCGTTGCGGCAACACTGAAAACTATAATGTACCGTTAAACTAAATGATCTTAGGAGTTATGTCACTAGTACCTGTAACCGTAAACCGGAAATCGCCTATTCTAATGGAATCGCCTCGTTACTCGGTCTGTGTTATTGTCTGTGATGATAAATTACATGGATCTGTCGATCTAGGTAGCACTTATCATCACTACCTATGACCTGACCTTCGTGCTTCAGGGAACATGTTTCATTTATTACAACGTGAAACATGATCATAGGGTGTCTTGGGTGATGAATTTCAGTAAACTAAAGGCAGCATACATGGTATGTGTACAGACGAAGCGATCAAGCAAATATATACATATATTGCCGGTAGGAGTTTGGTACATGTTCGTGTAGTATCCACCCATACATCAATTAATCTCTAACTATAATTGAGAAAGAGTAATCACAGGAACAAGAGATACAATATTTTTGATCTCAATTTTTTTCGTTACAGGGACAATATTTTTTTTTTTTTTATAGAATAGGAAGGCGGACGAGCATATGGGCCACCTGATGGTAAGTGGTCACCAAACGCTCTTAGACATTGGCATTGTAAGTAATGTCAACCATCGCTTATATAGCCAATGCGCCACCAACCTTGGGAACTAAGATTTTATGTCCCTTGTGCCTGTAATTACACTGGCTCACTCACCCTTCAAACCGGAACACAACAATAACAAGTACTGCTGTTTTGCGGTAGAATATCTGATGAGTGGGTGGTACCTACCCAGACGAGCTTGCACAAAGCTCTACCACCAGTAATTAGAAACTGTGAGGTCGAACCTCGGCTTAGGAAGCCGTTGAAGTCGGAAGGACGTGTGCATTTTAAGCGCCGTCATACGCCTAAGCGTCGACGGGGCGTAATGAATGAGGGTCGTCGACCCCGCCGGCGGGGTCTGTGTGTGTTTATTCTGTAACCTAGCGTCTTAATATTGGCCGATGTAATATTACCATCGGGAGCGATATGGACGTCTTTAGGACGGCTACGGATCGATAAGGGACGAAAACCGGGGTGAGTGTGATAGTTGCTATATATTTCACAAAATGTGTACACCGCTTTACGTATAAATAATTAAATAAATTACACATATTAGATGCAATGGTTACACATATGTAATGAAATGGCACTTATTTCATAACTTGATTACCCGTAGTTCGTAATGAACGATCTAATGAGCTTCAATTATAATGTGATCAATTACAGATTACACTGTAATGCTAATCAACCACCAACCGTTTCCGGCGTCATAGTAAAATTGGAATCGTTGAATACCGCAGATTGAATTTGGTTTAATTATTGTAATTTATTGCAAAATACGTTACAAACATTTTAAAAGTTAATTCTATCATAAGCCAATATCAGTAGAAAACCAATACACGCTGTAAATGAAATACTTGAAATTGTCGTAAGATTAAATAATTTATTATTTATTTATTGATAATGGTACAAGTTATATAATGAAAATACGCTTATAATATTAATACACTGTATTTACAGCGCAAAATAACTTTAAGTTACCACCGCTAGGTGCATATATGACAGAGTCCAATCTGAGTAAGAAATTTTGTACATATTTTTTTCTATCATTCGATATGTAATTTATAAAAATTTGTATTTTTTTAAGGATATCTAGTTAGTTTCTTAACGGTTTTTTTTAGATAGAATCCACATTCCGAACCGTTGGTTACGCTTGAAGATTCTTAAAATGTATTTGTAAAAGTATATTTTAATAAAAAATAACGTTGATTTTGATTGATGACGTCATACTCACTATTGCGTGGAAGAATAACGGCCTGATTGTCTTCAACTGTGCAACAATGGAGGTTGTTATGAAACATGTATTGGATTGTTAGATGTTTCTCGTCGCCCGCACATGGATCGTAGAAACCGGGCAACTCATACTGAAAAAAAAATATTATAACATAAAATTACTGATGGTAGGTCTTTGTGGAAGCTCGTCTGGGTAGGTACCACCCGCTCATCAGATATTCTACCGCAAAACAGCAGTACTTGTTATTATTGTGTTCCGGTTTGGAGTATTAGTGAGCCAGTGTAATTACAGGCATAAGGGACATAACATCTTAGTTCCCAAGTTTGAAGGCGCATTGGCTATGTAAGCGATTGTTAACATTTTTTACAATGCCAATGTCTATTGGCGTTGGTGACCACTTAGCATCAGGCCGTATGCACGACCGCCTTCCTATTCTATATAAAATAAAAATAGTACGGTAGTGAGCTAATAAACTATGTTGAAGGATATCATTAAGATACGATACTCAAAATATTACTCTGGTATTTATTAAGACGCATTAATAAAAAAGACAAGCTATCCTACTACGGTACTACTACGGTATTTTTCATAACATCTTATATATAAATAAAATAAATAGAATAGTTTTAACAAAAAATCTCTTATATTATAGAGACGTGGTAAAGTTCGATTTTTTGAGATTGAATATATACAAGTGAAGTTAAGTTGGTAGGCGCGTCCCCGCACCCCGTGATGATAGATAGTGAAGCGCCGCAACATAATATATATATATATATATATATATATATATATATATATATATATATATATATATATATATATAGTTCGATTTTTTGAGATTGAATATATACAAGTGAAGTTAAGTTGGTAGGCGCGTCCCCGCACCCCGTGATGATAGATAGTGAAGCGCCGCAACATAATATATATATATATATATATATATATATATATATATATATATATATATATATATATATATATATATAGTTCGATTTTTTGAGATTGAATATATACAAGTGAAGTTAAGTTGGTAGGCGCGTCCCCGCACCCCGTGATGATAGATAGTGAAGCGCCGCAACATAATATATATATATATATATATATATATATATATATATATATATATATATATATATATATATATTATAGTTCGATTTTTTGAGATTGAATATATACAAGTGAAGTTAAGTTGGTAGGCGCGTCCCCGCACCCCGTGATGATAGATAGTGAAGCGCCGCAACATAATATATATATATATATATATATATATATATATATATATATATATATATATATATATATATATATATATATATTATGTTGCGGCGCTTCACTATCTATCATCACGGGGTGCGGGGACGCGCCTACCAACTTAACTTCACTTGTATATATTCAATCTCAAAAAATCGAACTTTACCACGTCTCTATAATATAAGAGATTTTTTGTTAAAACTATTCTATTTATTTTATTTATATATAAGATGTTATGAAAAATACCGTAGTAGTACCGTAGTAGGATAGCTTGTCTTTTTTATTAATGCGTCTTAATAAATACCAGAGTAATATTTTGAGTATCGTATCTTAATGATATCCTTCAACATAGTTTATTAGCTCACTACCGTACTATATATATATATATATATATATATATATATATATATATACGACGAGCCGAGCCGGTTGGCGTGGTTGGTAGAACACTTGCCTTTCACGCCGAAGGTTGTGGGTTCGATTCCCACCCAGGACAGACATTTGTGTGCATGAACATGTCTGTTTGTCCTGAGTCTGGGTGTAATTATCTATATAAGTATGTATTTACAAAAAGAAAAGTAGTATATGTAGTACATCAGTTGTCTGGTTTCCATAGCACAAGCTTTATACAAGCTTAATTTGGGATCAGATGGCCGTGTGTGAAAAATGTCCCAGGATATTATTATTATTATTATTATTATATATATTGTAATCACATGACATGTCCAGAGGGTGGATCTACCAGTTATCTGTCCGATAGCTGGTTGGAATCACTACGGGTACGCGACCCCGGACTGCTCTAGCTACTAGTGTCACATTCCTGTATCTTCCGTGATCACAGTATCCTCCCCCCTCTCCTTGATACGTTGTTTCCCAAAATTATCCCAGGGTCACGCCAAAGAAGAAGGAAAACTAATATTAAACCCGGAGCGGTGCCTCCGTTTAGGCGTAAGCCAGTCACCTGCGGCCAAACCAGCACCACACGTATTGACTCGTCATTCCTGCGGATCCTGCTGGGGAGGAGGAGAGGGTGGCATGGGTACTGGGCAAGCCCGTGTTGCCATAAAGTCGCCTGGCCCAGGCGTAGCAGCATCCACGGAGAGGACACTTCGCTCACCTGTCTTGCAGGTGGAAAACAACACGGAGAGTGGCAGTCACCGGTTATAAGTCAGCACGAATAGGCGTAAGTGAGGACGCCAGGGGCCACTCTTGACAGTAGGAGGATCCATCGTAGATCCATTGATCAGTTACCGCCTGCTTTAAGTCGGGCAGCCCCCGATCAATAAGGTACTGATCCGCCTCAGCGTTAACTTGTTCCGCCTGGGTGAACGGAACACAAGCCTTACAGCTGGACGTTGACGCTGTGACATTAACCACCTGCTCAAAGAAACAAAAATCTCAAAACCCACAACAACGCTGCTTACATGCGCTTTGCGACATGGAATGTCCGAACGATGAGGACAGGCTTCCCGAACACCTACGGAAGCTCCGATTGCGCCCAAAAACTGCGCAAAACTTACAGTATCGACGTGGAGCTTAAAAGGCTCAATATCGATATCGTAGCCTTACAAGAGACCAGAACTGAAGACGAAGGGTCTTTGCGTGAAGCTAACTACACTTTTTACTGGAAGGGCAAGAGGTCCTTGGAAACACGAGAGCATGGTGTAGGTTTCGCGGTTCGAAACCATCTCATCAACGCCATAGAGACACCTGTAGGCGTTTCCGAGCGGATTATGGTCTTGCGTCTAAATACAAAAAGCGGCTTTGTCACGCTAATTTCCGCTTACGCACCGACGCTTAGTTCAAAACCTGAGACCAAGGATCAATTCTACGGCCAGCTCGATGAGACAGTGCGCAGGGTGAATCCAACTGACAGACTGCATATTTTGGGTGACTTTAATGCCCGCGTCGGTCAGGGTACATCAGCCTGGCCTGAATGCCTCGGTGCACACGGCATAGGCAAGCTTAACGACAACGGACAACGACTGTTGGAGTTTTGCTCAAGGCACCAGCTGTGTGTTACCAACACCTTTTTTAAAGGCAAAATGATGCGGAAAGTCTCGTGGATGCACCCTCGATCTAAACACTGGCACCAATTAGACCTTGCTCTAACAAGAAGGAGGGATCTACGGGAAACACTCCACACGCGGGCGTTTCACAGTGCCGATTGCGACACCGATCACAGCCTCGTCGCTACTAAAGTCCGACTTGTCCCTAGAAGAGTCCATTCTTCCAAGCCACTCGGTCGAAAAAAGATAAATCTTTTCAAGACTCGTGACATGGAAGTAGTGGAGTCATTTGGGGAACTCGTCCGCGAAGAAGTTGCAACTTGGGATAGTACGGCATCAGCGCGAGTCGAATGGGAAAAAGTCAAGTCTCTTCTCACTTACACTGCAGGCAAGATTTTTGGTTATCAAAAGGCAAAATCTTACGACTGGTTTCAAGAAAACGAGAAGCACTTACTTCCCTTGATTGACTCGAAACGCCAAGCCGCTTTAAATTTTCGCCTTAACCCTTGCGATACGACGCGTAAAGATCTCACGAAGGCAAAAGCCTCACTCCAGCGTAGCACGCGCTTCTTTGTAAATGCGTATTGGACAGAGCTTTGCCAAAGCATCCAAGCGTGCGCAAACGCGGGGGATATTGGCGGGGTGTACGCGGGCATCAAAAGAGCTCTTGGACCTACTCCAAAAAAGACGGCACCTCTCAAGGAAACCGACGGTTCTGTTATAACAGACAGCACCCGTCAGATGGCAAGATGGGTAGAATACTACAAGGGGCTCTACTCGTGCCCAGTGGATATTCAGCCAGAAGCAATGGAGCTTGTCCCGAATCTGGCAACTTGGCACGAGCTAGACGTTGCACCCACAGTAGAGGAACTTTATCTGGCCGTCAAGAAGCTCAAATGTGGAAAGAGCCCCGGAAAAGACGATGTTGTCACCGAAGTCGTCAAGCTTGAGTGCCTCTTGCCCATCCTTCATAACCACCTGGCTAAGTGCTGGGAAGAAAACTACGTCCCTCAGGATATGCGAGATGCTAACATCGTCACTCTTTATAAAGGCAAAGGCGATCGTGGCGACTGCAACTGTTACCGCGGAATATCTCTTCTTAGCATCGTCGGTAAGGCCTTTGCCAGGGCCATTTTAGGCAAACTACAAAGGCTCGCCGACCGCGTATACCCTGAGGCACAATGTGGTTTTAGGTCCCAACGGTCAACTGTCGACATGATATTTTCACTCAGACAGCTACAAGAAAAGTGTAGGGAGCAACATACCCCCCTAGTCATTGCATTTGTAGACCTAAATAAGGCTTTTGACTCCGTGAGCAGAGAGGGGTTGTACTCGGTTCTTGTCAGAATTGGATGCCCCCCAAAACTCCTAAGGATAGTGCAATCGTTCCACGAAGGTATGGAAGTTACCGTCCTGCACAACGGCAACGCATCCACGCCATTCGACGTACGCCGTGGTGTTCGTCAAGGTTGTGCACTGGCCCCCACCTTGTTCGGAATATTCTTCTCAGTGCTTCTGAAGGTTGCTTTTGGAGATGAACAGCAAGGCGTCCACTTACACACGCGAACCGATGGTAGGCTGTACAACATCTCAATGCTCAAGTCCAAACGCTACAGGGAGGACCTATTTGTAGATAGTCTCCTCTTCGCTGACGACGCTGCCTTCGTTGCTCATGACCAAGCTCAACTCCAGAGTCTAATGGACAAATTTGCCAGAGCGTGCGACCTCTTTTCAATGTCCATAAACTGCAAGAAGACCGTTATTTTAGCGCAAGGATATTTAGAGCAGCCAGTCATCTTGCTTAACGGCGCACCTTTACAGGTGGTTAACAAATTTTGCTACCTTGGGTCGCATTTGTCGAGCAATCTCTCGCTTGATGCAGAGATCGACTTCCGCATCGGCAAAGCAGCCTCTACGTTCGGGAGGCTCTGTTCAAGGGCTTGGGATAACAGACACCTTACGGTAAAAACGAAAATGCTTGTTTACCAATCATGTGTCCTAAGCACACTCTTGTATGGTGCAGAAACGTGGACAACGTACGCAAAACAAGAACGCCGACTAAACACATTTCACTTGCGCTGTCTTCGGAGCATTCTGGGCATCACATGGCAGGATCGCGTGACAAACGAGTCTGTTCTAGGCGAGGCACAGCTGCCTAGCATCATGGCCATTCTCAAAAAAAAACGGTTACGGTGGCTGGGACACGTGCATCGAATGGAGCAGACCCGTCTTCCAAGGCAAATACTACTGGGAGAGGTTGTGGATGCAAAGAGGTCTGTTGGGCGGCCTATGCTCCGTTACAAAGATTGCGCTAAGCGTGATATGATTGCGTTTAACATCCCTAGCAATCGATGGGAGGAACTGGCAGAGGACCGTGCCAAGTGGCGACGCCTTATTCACGAAGGTCAATCAAAGCATGACAATGACTGGTTTAAACTACTAAAAGAAAAACGCACTAGGCGTCATGAGCGGGCTTCAAACCCCCGCCCATCTGGGGGCGCATACACTTGTCGGAAGTGCGGCCGGAGGATCCTCTCTCGCATTGGTCTATTCAGTCATGAACGCAAGTGCCTTCGCGATGCCGCTTAAATCATCTGTCAAAGATGCAGAGGCCTATATATATAATCACATGACATTTTGTATGTAATTATTATTTTGTATTTTTATACATTTCAATTGTACTGCAAGTAATTTAAGAAGGCACAATATAAATTGTTAGTACTGAAGTTATTCACAAGTGACTACGCAAACAGATTACACTACTGAAATTATCAGTGTTATCGTTCTATTATGTACAACGTTACAACGTGACAATAGTCGTATCATTATAATTCATTATGAATCGAGTTATCTTTTATTTCCTATGATTTATTGTGAGTATGTTTTAATAAAGCGATCGATGATCAATCATTGAAAAAAAAAAATTATTTAAAGAACGCCAGTCGCGAACCGTCGTAATTTATTCAATTACGTCATTTGTAAATACTTCGTTGAAATTCTATTCCGGTTTTAATTAATCAAATCGTTTATATTTACAGATAAACACTTTTTTGGTACAGATAAAAAAATAATAATAAAAAACTTTACATTAATGTGATTTTTACTTTTTTTTTAAATATATTTTTTTAATTGCATACTTCATATGCATCAGGCGTATGACGTAGCTCTACTTCTCAATATCCTTATATGAGTATATGTACATGCTCGAACGTCTCGGAGACAACTTCAGGCCGAAAAACTCAGTTCACATTTTTCATAATATATAACACGTGCTAATAAGAAAGTCTATTTCTAAATTGATAACAGTACTAAGATTAGTTTAATAAGCCAACACATTTTCAATTTTATCGCTTTTCAAAACCATGTTTTTTTTTTTCATATTATTTAATTCAACTTATTTGCTGACGCATCCCTAAATGAAAGAAGCAGCGTGTTTGCTTATTGTGATTATAATATTATAAATATATATCAATGAACAGATTGACGTAGAAATACTGCAAATATTTATATTCCAAAAATTTATATTTATGCAATTTTGTCCCCTTTGTCACGTGTCAGGCATTTCGAAGTGTACTTATAAGCTTATGTATCACTTACCTTGCTAGCTTCCAATAGTTCTAGTCTCGAATCTTTGGTGAGACATTGCAATGGTATGGTTACGTCTATGACTTCCGAGTATGCATTCGGCGATTCAGGTAATGCTGTATCACCCGTTTGTTCTATGGGTAATTCGTGAGCCGACGCACCTGAAAAAATATTGTGTTAATAAATTCGAAGTTTCTTGTGTGTGCTTTTTTATCTATTAGGTCTTATATTTTGATATATTTTTTGGAATAACCTGCAGTTATCCACTCACATTACAAGATTTTTTATATGACGAGCCGGTTGTATTGCCTTTCATGCTGAAGGTTGTGGGTTCAATTCCCACCCAGGACAGATATTTGTGTGCATGAAATGTCTGTTTCTCCTGAGTCTGGGTGTAATTATCTATATAAGTATGTATTTACAAAAAAAAAAAAATAGTATATCAGTTGTCTGGTTTTCATATCACAAGCTTTGTACAAGCTTAATTTAGGATCAGATGGTCGTGTGTGAAAAATGTCCCAGGCAGTAATTAGACTGGTATTTAATAATTCATCAATTTAATTTAAATTTAACACGAAACAAAAATAATATAATTATTGTAACAGATTGTTCCTGGTATTATGACGTCGAATATTATCATATCTCTCGTAATCGTAGGTGCGTAGAAGTCTCGAGGTTTATATATTTACCGGAGAACGGGCAGCGGGTTCTTTTTGAGTACTTAAACCATCTTAATGCTAAGACGTCAGCAGTGTCAGAAGTGTGGCGATTATGGGATATCCCCATTGACAAACAAAACAAAGCCCCCAAACACTCCAAATAACTGCGATTAATGTTATCAAAACCGGTAGCTACCATAGACTGGTAAGAATCGACGAATCATAATATCAAACTCTGGACGTCTCGAATGATGAAATCTGCACTCAGTTCATCACCTTTCCAAACCTCAAAACTCTTTCAACTAGAACTTCAAAAACGATTCCAACGCCTACAAGACAAGAAATAAGTGACAACGCGACAACGCAGACCTGTTAATAGTTAAGTTTCAGATCCTCAAACAGTTTTTTCTGTCTCATGTATTATCATTTAAAGATACCCAGAGTTCTTTGGGGAAGTTGGGTTATGTGGGATTCTTACCCACCAAATATAAGCCGAAATGGCCTAGTTGTTAGAACGCATGAATCTTAACCGATGATCGTGGGTTCAAACGCGGGTAAGCACCACTGAATTTTCATGTGCTAAAATTGTTATTATAATTCATCTCGTGCTTGACGGTGAAGGAAAACATCGTGAGGAAACTTGCATTTTTCGAATTTCACTGAAATTCTGGCACACGTGTATTTCACCGCAATGGAGCAGCTTGGTGGAATAAATAAGCTCTAAACCTTCTCCTCAAAAAAGGAAGAGGAGGCCTTAGCCCAGCAGTGGGACATTTACAGGCTGTTACTGTGTATATATGTGTATGAGAATGTACTGTTATAAGCTTCAATTATTATGAGACACGTACCAGCAGGTAATTTTCCATATAAGGCCTTAATTATGACCAGCCCCTTTTTCTTTTCCTCGTCGCTTCTGATCCTGGAATATGTTTCCCTCATCAGCTCGACCGTCGCTCGTGCTTGTCGCTGCATTTCTTGTAACCTGGAATAACAAAGCATATTATACATCAATATTTTTTATTTGCAGCACAGAGCAGACTTATAAATCGACCACCTTATAAGTTGTAGCTATTAATGTTCATAGACATTGGCATTTCTTACACCGTCAAAGGTAGGCAAACAGGCCGTAGGCTCACACGATGAAGGTTCCCAAATAATATGCAGTTCGATAAAGCGCCAGCGAAAGCTGGTTTCACAGTTTTTGTGCGAGGCTGAAAATGTCTTAAGAGCCCTGTTGTAGATGTCCAGACGTCGAGGTCATGTGGATGGAATTCGGAATTATGACGCGATGTCCGATGATTAAATTCAGTCAGAAGCCGGAATTGATCCAAGAAATGTATGGGAATATTCCCCGTTAAAGTTGTTGTAGAAGATGTAGAGTGATCTAACATCTCTACGCAGAGCCAAAGGATCGAGTCCGTCTGAAAGAGCTTGATCGTAGACAATTCAAGCCGCTCTAATCCGCTTGAATACAGTCAAATGGAAAGAGCTAGTAACTAAAATGATTCTGGCTGTGCCAAACAAATTTGTGGCAAAATTTCTTAAAATGAGAGGATATAATGGTGATTCTTAGCAGTCAAACCGGAAATTTGAGTTTTATTAGGTTTTAATTGAACCAAGCTTAATTTTAGTTTGGCTATAGTCCGAAACTATTGGTGATAAGATTCAATTTCAAGCACAAATTTGTTCCGATTCCATCGTGTACCCGATAAATATTTTCCGCCGGCTTATAAAAGCTTTTACAGTGCTATCACCTGCATAGCAGTGAACGTTGCTAATTTGCAATGTGTCATTGATATACGGAAGAAACAGAATATAGTGTGATAGTACGCAGCTTTGTGGAACACCAAAATTAACGAATTTTAAGTCACAGCATTAGGGATCGAGTGCACTAAAACAGTCTTCCAAGACTTTGGGACAACGCCTAATGTGTATGAGTGCCAGAGGAGACGGCTTAAGACCTGTGCTAACTCTGAAACACATGTACGCAGCACGATCCAAGTTATACCGTCAGGCCCACTCGACCAAAAAAAGAAGTGCTTTGCGAAATGCACTTTGTCTTTTGTCACGCTGTATAATGGAGGAGCGCTGACAGAAGCTCCTTAAGCAATCTGTGCTAACTCTGAAACACATGTACGCAGCACGATCCAAGGTATACCGTCAGGCCCACTCGACCAAAAAAAGAAGTGCTTTACGAACTGCACTTTGTCTTTTGTCACGCTGTATAATGGAGGAGCGCTGACAGAAGCCCCTTAAGCAATCTGTGCTAACTCTGAAACACATGTACGCAGCACGATCCAAGGTATACCGTCAGGCCCACTCGACCAAAAAAAGAAGTGCTTTACGAACTGCACTTTGTCTTTTGTCACGCTGTATAATGGAGGAGCGCTGACAGAAGCTCCTTAAGCAATCTCCTCCTTACAACATTAGCGAGAGACCAGCACGCATGTCTTCCTGAAGAAAGAGGCACCAATTTCTCGCCATTTCTGCTAGTGTGCTCCGACTTCGCCCAAGCAATAAGGTTTATGTTTTTATTATATCCTCTATGACGTAAACGCACCCAGATATACTCTTTGACGTAACACAAACCGCGGTACAATGTAAGAAACATTCCGAAACAGAATTTCAATAGGCAATAAAGGCAATAACACTATGGGTTTTAATATGAATCAATTGCTTCTATTGTCAAGTAAATGTCCCTAAGTCCCTAAGATAATTTCTATGGCAGTGTTTCTGGGACAGAGTAAACCACCTTCAAAACAACCAAGATTAAAAAAATTACAGAGAATACGCTACGCTTTGCTTAAAGTGCGGAAAAACTAGACATGTGTACATAGTGATAAAGTTAACAAGAACATCGGTCTAAATCCATTGCTGCATACAACTATTAGGAGCTAATCCTTAACCCAAACGGAACGTTTTAAGCTGAAATGCAATAATTGTGACAAAATTTACCATACTAAATCAGTCTACCTCGAGATGTAAGATGTTGGCGAAAAGTTTTAATGTGGCGAGAGAATAAGAAGAAATATGAACACCAATGGCTGTTCATTTCAATAGTCATAATTTTACAGCATTCTAAGATAGCGGTGCAGAATGCAAGACAAGCTTTTACTAAAAATCAAAATAAGGACGAAACTATGTCATAAACTGCCTTCATTGCACCAGATGGTTTAAACGAACATGTGTTTCAGGGCACTATAAATACTGCATTACGACTACTACAGGACAGCATGAAGGATTGTATATGCTGGAGGTTTTTACAGCGAACTGAAATCGTTTGCTTGAATATAGCAATAATAAAACACTTTCGGTGACAACTGCAATGCATAACAACATAAAATACAATATCAAATTCAATTGAAAAATGCTGATTTCTTCAGCCACAATCCTATACAGGTGTGAATAAGAGTTAGCACAAATCATAAAGAAGTTTGAATAAAGCGAAGAATGTATTGGTATCGGATAAACGTTATTGCTTTGGCACACTGTCATAAATAGAAAGAACCTAACTGTAAAAAATAGTTCGAAAATCAATCAGCTTCACCTTAATAAAAATAATGATATTTTTATTTATTTCTTCACAAAAAGTTTACAAATTAACATATAACATTTAAATATCCGCTAAATAATGTGAATACTGGTGCTTGCAATGGATAAACTGTTCTACAAGACACTAGGCCTCCACTACCGTTTATATGAACCTTGCTAAAACATTATGGGTGAAATGGTGGTAAGCATGAATATTTTGTTGTCCTAATTAAATATGTTGTCTCTTTATTTGCAAAACCATGGCAAATCATGAGTGACTAGGCCGGCGCCTTCAAATGAGAATTTGAAGGGTTTTGTAACATATCATATCATCTACCAACACTTGATAGTTCCTGTGCACACCTTCTCCCCAAGCCGTAAGCGCCGCTGGGGCTAGACGGGTTTCCTGTACCCCGGGAACCAACTAGGTTTGGATCATCATGTTTACTGGGAAATCCGATGCATTAGACGGTCTAGACGCCAGCGAGTACCACATACCCCACACTTCATGTGGGAGAAATGCATAAATGTGCTTTTCCAGCGAAAAAACAAAAGCACTTCATAACTCCAGGAGCTAATCTAACAAACAGCTATCCGCTCTATCTGTCATCGCCGTTTTAATAAATGGATTAACTATCGTTCGTTATTATGAAACTCGAGGCTGGATAAAATGCCAGTAAGCAATCAACAACCAAAAAAACAACATATTATGTTAGTCCAATAAAAGCTGTCATCGGAATATCCTGTGCCATACCATATTATCATTGATTGACGACAGCTACATACAAAAGCACGCAGGAGGGAAAAGAAGGCAAGATAAGAATTGATCAGAGCAAATCTAGCGTGAAACGTTTCCAAACGGGTGGAATGTTTTATTCAATATTAACCCTAGGCGTCAAATCAGACTTTATCTGAAACATCCTAATGGAATTAAACCAAGAGGGATAAAATAGGATTCCATGTTGGCGCAAGACAAACATACTGTTACAGCAGACACAAACGAGATCTATCAGAAATAAAACACAGTAATAAAGGCAATGTACAGTGTTCATTCAGAAAATTATATTTGGTCTATATTGGCGAAAAAATTTAATTAGTATATAATAGCGTCTTTTGTCGTATGCGAAAGGTTTTTTTTTTTATAGAATAGGAAGGTGGACGAGCATATGGGCCACCTGATGGTAAGTGGTCACCAAACGCCCTTAGACATTGGCATTGTAAGAAATGTCAACCATCGCTTATAGCCAATGCGCCACCAACCTTGGGAACTAAGATTTTATGTCCCTTGTGCCTGTAATTACACTGGCTCACTCACCCTTCAAACCGGAACACAACAATATCAAGTATTGCTGTTTTGCGGTAGAATATCTGATGAGTGGGTGGTACCTACCCAGACGAGCTTGCACAAAGCCCTACCACCAGTGAAAAGTTAAAATAAATTAGATTAAATATAAACGTATTATTATTAAATGTTATATGGGACTCTATGTATTACAAAGCTTTCTTTATCACTAAAAAAAGTTTTTGCCTCCATCTACACATACATGTTAAATGTCTTCTTGTTTTATAAGTATCAAACTTACCTCTCAAAATTAGCCTCCATTGACCTCTGCCGCTCCCTCTGTTGCCTCTCCCTGGCTATAGGATCCAGTACAAGTTTCTTTAACACTAGCCAGGATATCATTGGCACAACAGTTGCATAGAATACAGGCGAAGGTATCACTTCCTCGCACAGGTGGATTGGTACTACTATGGTTTGAGACGAACACGACCATCTAGAAATCAAAAGATATTAATATAATTTAACAAGAAATATTAATTCAAAGATATGTTATGATATAATGTTTACTGTAATATATATATATATATTCTTAATCATCGATTTTAACATAGGTTTTATAATTATTATAAATACTTACTTTAATTTGAGCATAACACCGCTAGGTATACCGAGCATCACCGCGGCCGAGACACTACTATTTTGCGACACCTTTTTCTCCGCTCCATACTCAGCTATTGCACCGAACGTACCGAATCTGTAAAATTTTTCATTTCATTTAACTTAAGGAAACGTATTAGCCTAAGGTATTAGCCTATAAAGCCTATTCCAAACACAAGAAGACAAAATACAGATAAACATCTTGGACATTGATTTGTCGGAATATCATCGAGATCTTGAATCATAAAAAAAATCTATGATATTCACTATGTATCTGCGGAAAAGTGCAATCATGTATAAAGCTGATGTTATTATATGAACTTTGAAAGTAAAATTAAAGTTCATATAAATAATTATGTGCAATAATATGGTTTTATTATTTGCATAACATAGCCGAATTATTAGCAAATCGCAAGTAATATGTAGATCTAACGTTTGTTTATATCGACTACTTTAAATGTCAATACACGTTCGAAATGTCATATAAATGTTTTTTTTTATCTATAACTTATAAATGATGATAATTGTAGCATTAAATAATAACAATGTATAAAATTTAATTAAACGAATTCGCCCAATAGATTATAACAAATTTGCAGTTTGAACTAGTCTAAACCGGTTTGAATAACAGCCTGTTAATGTCCCACTACTACACACTAAGGCCTCCTCTCCATTTTGAGGAGAAGGTTTGGAGCTTATTCCACCACGCTGTTCCAATGCGGGTTGGTAAAATACACATGTGACATAATTTCAATGAAATTAGACACATGCAGGTTTCCTCACGATGTTTTCCTTCACCGTAAAGCACGAGATGAATTATAAACACAAATTAAGCACATGAAAATTCAGTGGTGCTTGCCCGGGTTTGAACCCACGATCATCGGTTAAGATTCACACGTTCTAACCACAAGGCCATCTCGGCTTTTACTAGGCCATCTCGGCTTTTAAACCGGTTTAAGCAAGTTAAATACTAATAAGACTTCATATAAAAAATATTTAACATTAATACTTCGCATTGCATAATGAAATTATACAACATACATATTCGTATATATATTTCTAAGTACGTGTACACAAAGTCGCAAAGATCATTTTCCATTTATATCGCAATGCTTATATGTAAACACTTTAATAGATAAAAGTAGGGCTTTTTGCAGGCCTCATTGGGTATCGATTAATTAATTATTCTAACGCTAAATAGCGATAATTTAATAATAAACGGGATTGTGTGTCAGTTTTTTGCTTATTAACACAAGGGAAATATAATTATAGATCCCATTGTTGGCAGCGCACTGACGGAGTATGGAATAATCATTATATATGTATAAATAAGGCATAGCAAAATTTTTTATTTCTACGGACATAGATTGTTCAAGATACAAAGAATTATTATTATTATTATTATTAAATACAAGGAAAGCACAACCTTGGCTAATTCTAGTTATTTTACATATTATTATATTTTTATTATATTTTTTTTAATAAAAACAGCAGTACTCAGTATTGTTATGTTCCGGTTTGAAAGGTGAGTGAGCCAGTGAAAGTGCTGGCACAAAGGATGTAACATCTTAGTTAACAAGGTTTATGGCGCATTGGCGATTTACGTAATAGTGAATTTATACCATTTACCATCAGATGAACTACTATATAAAAATATATATATAAATTTAATATTTTTTTATCACAGACCACAGCATATATAACCCAGGAAATAAGATGGCCAGGACACTTAATGAACTTGGAGATTCTAATTTATAGCCTATACTGTAATTAGATACAATAAAAAAATCACTTACTTTAAAGCCAAGCGCAGCTTGAGATCATGCTGAGGTAGCTTCTTCATGAAATTGAACGATATAACGGAATGAGGGTTGCCAATTTGTACCGCCGTATTAATATGATATTTCTCGGTATCTCTCACATATGTCGAAGTCATTGAAGAACCACTTTGACCGCCCGCACGGTAGGTTAAATAACCCACTGAATGGGCATCGAGCTGTAATGCCATAGCTGTGAAAATAAGCAATTAAGTTAGTCAGTTGTAGTACTATGAATAAGTACAAGTGCAAGCCCGTCTAGGTATTAACCACTAGGGAATTCGATTTCGGCCCTATTTTCTAATGAACCGGGATTATAGCTAGGTATAAAAAAACCGAGATAAGCCGAGATGGCCTAGTGGTAAGAACGCGTGAATCTTAACCGATGATCGTCGGTTCAAACCCGGGCAAGCACCACTGAATTTTCATGTGCTTAATTTGTGATTATAATTCATCTCGTGCTTGACGGTGAAGGAAAACATCGTGAGGAAACCTGCATGTGTCTAATTTCACTGAAATTCTGCCACATGTGTATTTCACCAACCCGCATTGGAGCAGCGTGGTGGAATAAGCTCCAAACCTTCTCCTCAAAAAGAGGTGCGGAGGCCTTTAGCCCAGCAGTGGGACATTCACAGGCTGTTACGGTTACGGTATAAAAAAACCAGAGTATATTATATAAATCAGCTGTTTTAATTATTTTCAATGGCAAAAAACGAAATATGAACATTCATTAAATAATCACTTTTCAGATGTTTTTTTTTTTTTTTTATAGAATAGGAAGGTGGACGAGCATATGGGCCACCTGATGGTAAGTGGTCACCAAACGCCCTTAGACATTGGCATTCTAAGAAATGTCAACCATCGCTTATAGCCAATGCGCCACCAACCTTGGGAACTAAGATTTTATGTCCCTTGTGCCTGTAATTACACTGGCTCACTCACCATTCAAACCGGAACACAACAATATCAAGTATTGCTGTTTTGCGGTAGAATATCTGATGAGTGGGTGGTACCTACCCAGACGAGCTTGCACAAAGCCCTACCACCAGTTAAACTAAAATAAATAAAATATTTTAAAATAAACGACAGCTTCTAGTTTAAATTTTAGAAACAAAAATTAACTCAGACATAAATTCCTACGTGATTATTATACGTGTACAGAGACCAGCACTGATAATGACAAGATTCATTTTAATGTAAAACACATCGAGATTCAAAAGTAAACTATTTTATCCCAACTGAAGTGTTAATAAATGATAATTAAAATTAAGACGTTAAACTTTATAAAATCAAATGTTGCTTATTTTTGTGAATCCCGAAAATCCCGAGATTGGTCAAACTTAATCCCGGAATTTTCGGGATTGAAAAATGACAGGGATCCCGGGATCGAATTACCACCCACTCATCTGATATTCTGCCGCTAAGCAGATTACTTAGTATTGTGTTGCATTCCGGTTTGAAGGGTGAGTGGGCCAGGTGGGAGGCGCATTGGCGATGTAAGGAATGGTTAATATTTCCAAAGTCTATGGGCGGTGGTGACCACTTAACATCAGGTGCCCGTTGCTCATTTACCCGTCCACCTATACCATAAAAAAGCCACTAGACCAACGAGGCAGTCAACCGCTGAAGATAGTAAGCAACTAAGACATTTGAATAGCATAACTCACTTATGTTATTCAAGTAACACTTGGTCAATATTAAACGCATATAAAAACGCTTCTATGAAGCATCATCTATTCCTTATCATAATAAATGGCTTTATTCCTATTGTGATTAGAATAGCCTATTCCGACGACGGTTGATGGCCAGCCAGTCATCAGGTCAGCTGACAGTTAATGAGATTACACGTGGTATTATGTTTATATCTGATATCAGAGACATTAAATAGGCATGTATAAAAAACTAACCATCAAATAAAAATATAATAAAGCCAATCAATTCGTATTGTGATAAAAAAATTAAAATTACCGTTTTATTAATTGCGCTCAAAAAATTATTTAACCAATTACGGCCTTACTCATAAACGTTGTTAAGTGAGTGATTACAATGCTGTGTCTTCTTCTTTCGAATTTAAAATCAATGACGTCAGAAAGAGCGAAATATGTGTTCAACTGGGCACTCGCTAAACAACGCTTTTGTTTACAATCGTCACCAATCTTGTATACATAATCATTTCGACTTACTTGAAACAAAACTCGGTACTATCCCTCTCGGCGTAAATTGAAGACCAGTCCAACAATTGACAAACATGAGCCTGGATATTGTTCTAAATATCTTGAAACCGACCACTGGACCGTTTCCAATGCCACATTCCAACTCAGTCCACCCACGCTCTGAACTTAAGTGCCGATTTGATACAGTTAATGAACCGGTGCCTGAAAAATATAAAATAAAATATTAGCAAGGTTAATTTTTAATAAAGATAATTTAATCATTTCGATATGAAATACATAGAGCTAGCTACTCGACCAATGAGGAAGATTGTTCAACGATGCCAAACACTCATCAGTCAAGTAAGTATCACGGTGAGTTACTGCTTCACCCCGATGAATCGTTGCATGATGTTCCTTGGTCTATAATCTTAATAAATCAGCTAAATCAAATATAATTTATTGAATCGATAGACTACAAGTCTACCGTGAGGTTAACAATGTCGTAGTTTAATTCCAGTGCAAGCAATGCGTTCGAATGGGGCTTCTTAACCCCTACAACGCGGACCAGGGACCTTTTTTATATAAGAAACTGAAATTGTGTCTCGTATAAATTATAATTTGAGATTAAAACATAATTGCAATTTCAGTTTTGATAGGAAAACGGATCCACCCCCCTCCAGTTTCTGCATTAGGGCCCGAAAAATCTAGTTACGTCACTGGAGGTTAGCATATCAAATGGTAGATTAGATGTATTTGTTTTATCACCTGTCCCATTTTGCGTTGAAATATTCCCTGATAGTGTAGCAGTATTTCTAAGCGTCACCGGGGCATCAATAGATTGTTGTATTGTCATACCGGAAACTTCAATACTTGGTATAATAGCTGCATCTTCTCTGTAAAAAAGGGTAACATTTTTTGTTGTTACAGTTTAAGATATTGCAAAGATATTTATATATACTAGATTATCCAAAGAGTTGAAAATTCGACCGCAAGCAATTGCTAATAAAAATAAGATTTAATATTAAATATTTATTCCTTTGAACTATCTGCGATGCATGCATTTTTGAATTACAGTTGGCGAAACCCGCATAAAAAATTAAATGTATTTAAAGCACGAATAAACGTAAATTTTATCTATCAGCGCATCTTTTCCATATGAACTTTACTACAAAATATCACAACCCTCTGTGCGTGCAATGTGCTTAAAAAGGGGTACAAATTTTACTCTTCACATATTAATATATAGATGACATAATAGTATGAAGCCGAGATGGCCCAGTGGTTAGAACGCGTGAATCTCAACCGATGACCGTGGGTTCAAACCCGGGCAAGCACCACTGAATTTTCATGTGCTTAATTTGTGATTATAATTCATCTCATGCTTTACGGTGAAGGAAAACATCGTGAGGAAACCTGTATGTGTCTAATTGCATTGAAATTCTGCCACATGTGTATTCCACCAACCCGCATTATACCAGCGTGGTGGAATAAGCTCTAAACCTTCTCCTCAAAAAGGGAGAGGAGGCCTTAGCCCAGCAGTGGGACATTAACAGACTGTTATTGTAATAGGGTATTACACCAATTTTTGAAAAGTCAATTAGACTCTATAGTGGTCTGGTCATGAAGTCAGTTGTCTATGTAAAAAAATTTTGTCACGTTAGTTACGAAAATAATAATAGTACAAAGCCTTTATATATGTTGTGTTCGAATAATTATTTTATTTAATTATAATATTGTTTTATATATCTACTGTAGAATTACATAGTTTTCACTCATCATCATTAAACAATTCTAAATTTAAAACCGAATAATCTCATATCATATGTATCATCTATTTTATAGTGACATTGGCAGAATATTTTGCGCTCAAATAGCGTAGACACATGCCCGAAAAGAGAATAGCAATATTATTGTCCACAAATGTATATTTAATAATTTATAAAGTTATTGTAAGTCGTTCCTATCTTTTAAAAAATGAAATTTATCTTACTTACAAAATATCATATTCATCGTAATACTTCATAAAAAGGTCTGTTGCATTTATTGACAGTGTTATGGTACCCCTGGGATTCGCACTTTGCTGTAGTCTCCTTTCTTCTCTTTCGCGTTTCAACCTGTACATGAGATTTATGTTTTAAGCAAAACTTGTTTCTTGTACACATAACAATCACAGTGTACGATTACAAATAATCATACTGTTGTTCATTAGATATTTATATTAAATGGCGTAAAATCAATGACTTCTTGTCTAAATATACTGCAATATGCATTTATAAATATTAATGATTGTGTCTTAATATCATTGCACTCTAAGGAACCCAAATCCGGTGATGCTGTCGACACCACTTGGACCAACAGCAACAAGTCAATTCGAAAAAAAAACTAAAGATATCTATAATATGAATATCCTGTAAAATCCATTATACAACTACAAAACTTAAGTTTATATTTAGGCAAGATATAAGGTATAATGTAAAATTACCTTTCATATTCATCTCTTATTTCTCGAGGCGTTCTGGTACGAAATATAATCTCCCAACCATCAACTTCCAAACCTCTCTTTCCTAAAAAGATAGTAACAATAATTGGAAGTTTATAATTAATAAAGCGAACACTACGAATATCTGGTAACTTTGTGTATTGCCAAATTGTATACAAATATGTTTTAAATGATTTTACAAGCAGTAATGATTTCTGAGTTCATTAATATTTGTAGTTCATATTCAATTAATTGATATCAATGGTAACATAATAATTTAATAATATAACTTTTACCAACTTAACATAACAAAGTCTGTAACATAGTATGCTTATGTTGTAAACATTTTCATAAAATAAAATATTCAGCCATTTAAAACTATGTAATATTAATACAATAGGAGCTTAACAAAAAAAAAAATCTACTTATAATGCTTAAAGGCACTAATATAAAATATGCACTACATTAAATTTTGCAAAAAAAATAATTTCGGGAAATGATAAAATAATTTAATTACCTAAGGTATCATAGATGGCTCTTTTATGTGAATCTGATAGAACCTCATAGGCCTCTTTGACTTTGTTGAATATCTGTTCAGCCCATTTTTGCTTGTTTGGATCTGTGCTGTGCTTATCTGGGTGAAATATGCGGGAAAATCGACGGTATGCACTATTTATTTCCTCGGGTGTTGCCTTGAAATAGAAAATTTCGTATTTTATTCATATATATATGTAGAAGAATGTAAAATATAGAAATTCTAGTCATTGTTTTAATCATTTCTATCCATTACATTATACACACAATTTAGATGTTATGAAACAATAAAGTAGGAATATTAATAAATATATATAATGATGTATCTATTAAATGTGTTTTAATTTGGTTAATTTAAAATTTCTCTTTTCAATATTCTATAGCAGCATTTAAATTACTTTGTTCTCCGATGAAATATCAAAATAATTTTATAATTATGAAAATGGTTACCTTATTTCTATTCCATTTTTTTTTATATACGAGTGTCCATATTATTCTTGTTATATTACAAAATCTCAATACTGTCACACATTTTATTTAGAAATTAAAAGTATCAGAATAAAAAAAAAGATAATTTAAACAATCTTATTTATGAGTAAGGAATGAACATTTTTATATTTCTAAGATAATTCTAGAATACTTAACTTATGGTGCCCTATATGCATACAAGTCCAGGATTGCATAAAACTGAATGTGTTTTAATGACCTGATTTATACAGATTCTATTGCGTTAAATATAAATAATTTGCAAGGATATTTATAAATTACTATGTCAAGCGTTAATGGGCTCAGTAATCTAATTAATTTTATTTTTAGTTCCATATGCTTGGTGTCTTAGCTGTGGTGTTTACCTTTAGCCTTTTATATAAACTGGGCTCTAGTGCAAGACAGTAAAAACAATGAAATACAAATTTACATACAAAGATACATGTTGAAGTAAATTCATTATCATATCAATATTGTACTAACTATCACTGTATTTATATTCAAACAGGATTGTCATTAACATTAGGAATATAATACTCAGATATGGAATAATAAATAAGAGTTTATGTTAATATTATAATAAATCAAAAAGTTAAGTAAGTAATTCAGTAGTTAAATCTAGTTTAATGCATGGCTAACATATAAAGACATATCTTATGTAGGTAGACTTTAAAAGAGAAACTACAAAAAACATGACTAACATGTTTTTGTAATGGGTATACTTAATTATTAATAGTTTTATTCATTTCGTATTTAAATTCATGAATCTCATTAGTTAATATTTTCAAAATTTAACGATTAAGGTAAATATTTTATTTTACCCACAGGTAACAATTTAAAGGAAATTAATTAAAAGTATGGTAATGGTAATGATTATAAGTAAGCAATGTTATATAACTATATTGTAGTATTTGATTTTGTAAATTATAAACGCTTATGACAATAATTATATTTTTATGTATTCAATTTCATCTTGCACATAACCTATAAAATATCTTTATAAAAGATAATCGCATCTAAAAATAGGAATCATGATAAATACCGACCACTTGCCTGCATTTAAACCAATTAATTAATTATAAATTTTATTTAGAGAAATATGATTTGAACGTTATATAATAATGCTGCAATAATATGTTAATTTGGAGAAATAAAAAAATGTGGAAAATTATTTACCGTTTTTGATACATTAAGCAACTGATAATAATTGTCTTCTAACAGAATACTATCTCCGTCTTCGTCCATTTTTGGTAAGTTTTCAAAAATATTGTTAAAAACTTGACGGTCTTTTCAATTTCTTTTACCGCCGCACTGACAATTAAATGAGCATAGTGAATTATAGACACACACCGTAGTGTTGTACAGAGTTTGGTGTAGGCCTAATTAATCGGTATCATTTAATTTTAATACAAATAACAATTTGCACAGTATCTACTTATTTCACAAAGTTCGATGCTTATAAATTATTACGTAAATCTAAAAAAGTGCGTTTTGTTCGAAAAAACACTATAAGATAATGTTAGACATTAATTATAAGCATTTTTGTCAGCCAATTGATACATTATAACAATTGAGTTTTTTAATTAATGAGCTACAGTACAATATTATATTAATCGTGTTGTAAGTATAATGTATGTGTATTACACTGATGGTTTATACAACCAACGTATGTATAAAATATATACATCGTATTATTAATAATATGATGTAGTAATATTTATCTATTTATTGTTATTTCGTTCTATATTCATTAAATACATAAAAATACGTTTAAAGGCTTTATCTACAAAGTTTTAAATTTTAGTGGCTAAAACAACATCCATTTGGCTTCGAAAGTTATTCAAATAAATAAAATATTTACATTGGTGACAGCGTTTTTATATAATTGTACATCACTAGGGAAAAATTAAAATTAATGGGCACAACAGTATGCCTCCAAATATACCTGTGTATACTTGCGAAAACACCATATATTTTTTTATCATATTGTAATATATAACGATATAGTTAAAAAAATGGAAAAATGTCTATATCCAAAGACAACCTAGTGAGTCACTGACAAATGATCAAAGCATCAAATAAGAAATTTTATTTTATTTATCTGTATACTGTACTGGTTGCTCTCTCCGACGTTAAAATGTGGAATAAATTTAATAATTTCTTCTGTAATGTCCCGTTAAAAATATTGTTGTAAATGTAGTTTTATCATTTGTTATTGTGATATTTTCGTGAATGCGAATGAAACGTGATTAATTATAAGGTAAACCTTTATTTAATGCATGTTTTCTTCATTTATAAATTGTTTTGAAAAATTTTTTTTTTTTTTACAATTATTTGTGGTATACGGTTTTAGATTGTTTATTACGTTACGATCTATTTTCGAAAAAATTAAGGCCACCTGCGAAAGTTTTTGTGGAGGCTGTATTTTTGTGTAGGCGGAAATTAATGATTTCGCATTTAGTAATAATGCAATATCGTTACTACAGATAAATCGGTGTTTTCGGTATTTTAGTTGAAGCTGTATGTTAATACTTGGCGGAAAATGTTTTCTCTTAGTTGCATGTCTTATGTGTCAGAGATGCACTAATAATTTCTTTAAGTATGCAATATAAGGCTTTCTCAAGATACATTATCCTCAAATACACTTGAGTGAAAGTTTAATGAACAGCTATGCATGCATCTAAACTAAACATTATTAAAATATCTATTATCAATTACTCCGGAATTTGCACATAGTATTGCTTATTATTATAGAGTAAAATGATACTTGTTCTATGTATCTTTGTTAAAGTTATATTTCTATAATAAATTATAAGAAAATCTATTTGAAAAAACATAGAAAAGCTACAGTAATTACTCAGCTTGTTAATTCAAATATCTGAGTCCCAATAAGAAGAGTTAAAATGAAATCTACTGTAGATTAGTGTTCCAAAGATATCAATGTATATATTTATAGCATTTTTTATTGACACTGAAATTATTTCAAGCCAAACAGGCTTGGATTGAAATAATTTCGCACACTATTTTATTTGGGATAAACATAAAAAGTGCTTCGCAAAGATAACAATTTGTCAGATAATCTTATAATATATATCTATAATAAATCTCATATCTATCTTATTGTCATTGTTTTGTTTATGTAATCTAGTTGTTACATAATCTGTCGAATACTGACTATAAATGCAATTTTTGGCTATTGATCAATCAAGTTTAGACACCATTTAATAACACAACACTAGTCCATTGTAATGGTTGGGACTGGATATCTATTTATGCCAATTGTCAGTTATGATTACCCACCCACCAATTATATGTTGATGGTACTATGCCAGAAACCTTCACATAAGTGCCAACAACAACTACACTTTCTACTCAATAAGATGAATAGTGCTGGGGCACACAGTATAAAAACAAATAATTGGAAAATTGTTTTTAATTTTTTTTTAGTGAGGTATATGAGTGATACTATGCAAAATTAGATCAAAATATTATATGGCTACTTATATATTCAATTTTCAGAGCAATGTAAGCCTCATAATATATTATACATTCTTTTTCAAAACATAAAAAAGAAAGTGTTTTGGATCAAAGTTATCAAAATTGTAATAGCTGGTCTTCAATTCTTTCATATAATTAGTAACCTATTAACTAAAGCCATTTAAATTTTTTTGTTCTAGATTAAGCAGAACTGGAATTATGCCGTCGACACACTTGAATCTACGTGAGGACGACGTCGTCCGTCTTTCCCTGGAATTTTTGCATAACCGTGATCTCCACATCACGCAGTTATCGTTGGAAAGGGAGACAGGTGTCATTAATGGGAATTATGCTGACGACGTACTATTCCTTCGTCAGCTTATTCTCGACGGCCAGTGGGATGATGTGCTAGAATTTATTCAACCGCTTAGCGCACTTAAAGCTTTTGAAGCGAATAAATTTAATTATGCTATTCTTAGACATAAATACATAGAACTTTTATGCATTCGATCTGAAATTAAAGCATACAACAATGTTGAGAACATTGTGGACGAAGTCGTTAAGGTTCTTAGCGATCTAGAAAAAATAGCGCCTTCTAAAGAAGAATATTCTAATTTATGTTTACTTTTGACACTTCCTAGTATAACTGATCACGCACAATTCAAGAAATGGAATCCTAGTAACGCACGCGTGCAATGCTTCCGAGAGGTGTATCCCCTTGTAGAACAATTCCTACCATGCGACAAGAAGTCTTCATCGAGCGGTTCACCAGCGAAATGTGCTAAAAACGATCGTTTGATGCAATTGCTGATTAAGGGTATTTTATATGAATCCTGTGTAAATTATTGTCAAGCGAAAGCGACTGGTTCGAAAGAGGCGCAGTCGAATGAGGTTAACTTTTCCCGTCTCCTAGATGGCTCCGGGTTTGACGAGTCGGATTTAAGTTTGCTATCATGGTTGCAGTCTATACCGGCGGAGACTTTCAGCGTACCGTTTGAACAGAGAATGTTGAACGTGGATGTTGAAAAAATGGAACGGCCATCGTTGCACACATCTTGGACGGAACATATGCTAGTAACGCCTATTAAGCCTCGTACTTTTCCTCACTTGGCAATGCCGTTTAGGAGACCTAGATCTGCGGCGGACGCTATGACGAGATCACTCCGACCACTCCCAGACGGTGCTCCTCGACACCCAGCGGTAATGGCTCTATCCGCTATTGACTATGGACCGTCATCGTCATATTTCGCCGGTTTTCATCTCACTGGAATCAAAGGCAGTAAATTGATGAATACGTCTGTCGATAGATTGTTCGACAATAAAAACGGCGATAGTATTTATAATGGTTTAAATGAATCGTTGAAGCCAATTGATGAGCAATTGAAACCGATTGGCGAATATACAAAGGCGAGCGAGGCGAGTAGTATCGGTGCTTCGAATGCTACAACGCCGGAACATAGGGGACAGGATTATTCTGCATCGACTTCGATATCGACGGCTCCGGTTTCTGCTGAACGTTCCTCCATAGCGGAGAGACTACCTCAGCAGCTTGAGACCTTGACTCCCGGGGGAGACGGTGACTTTAGGAGGGAATTGTTGAAAGAGTACCAGATTCAGAAACAACGCGAATGTGATGATTACTTACGTAATCTTTGTTCCTCTGAACTAAGGCCACAGAAAACGTAAGTACATGTATATTTCTTATAATAAAAAAAAAATATCTCTTTGAGTATCCGATGATCAATTCCTATATCAAATATCAATATTTTATTTGTATTATTAATTTGTACCAATTCTGATACATACTAAATAAATATTTATATTTCATTAATATTCTTAAATAATAAATTATAGTCTAATGTTTTCAGGATGGAGCAAATAGGTGATGCTGCATCGGCTTTTCCGTCGGCCGTCAAGTATACTCCTCCACCGAATGCGGAACACAATCAGAAAATACACGAACATTCCCAATACATGAGGTAAAGATTTTTATCCATATAATGTTCATATCTTTAATATAGAATATATAATAGTATATACAACCCGGGTTCCTTCGAACGAGGCGTGAAGAGGCATCTTGCGGGCCGGCAAGGCGGTGACGGCTAGTACAGAACATTCTTCCCGACTGTACTGGCCGTCGTCGCGTTTGGACTCTACTACCACTTACCATCAGGTGGAGTAGAGTCATTTGCCATCCCGGACATAAAAAAAAAAATAAATAAATAAATAAATATAATAGTTCAATATTTAAAAAAATAAAAACAAGAAAATCTCTGAAATGTTCTTATTCAATTACTGGAAAGTTAGGAAATATATTTGTGTCCAAAAATGTATATGATATTAATTTGATTAGATATATATTTTCAAGATTCGTCCCTTCATTAACGTGATGAATGTTAAAGATTTAAGCTGTGTTTTGACAATCGCACAACCAATGGTTTCTTTAGAAATGTAATATAAGGTATATTAGTAAAATAATTTTTTATTTCTATTATTTCAGACAAAATGATATCAGCGAGTCCATCGAAATACCAGATTCAGCGAATGTAAGATATATTATTATTATTATTTACTACCTAGAAACATTACACTACACACTTATACAAAAGAACTAAATAGCTGCTATATATTATTAGAATAGACACATAAGTTGTAGGTATCATTCTGTCTCTTTTTTTCTATTTACTTATTTTATTTATACTGAGATAGAAGTGAAATAGAAATATTAGTAATGCGTCATTAAAATAGGAATTCCTAAAATCATTAGGAATTATAAGCCATATTATATTATAATCAACAATAAAAATAATGTATTTTTGTCTAGAAAAAAATTAACTATTTTTTTTATATCTATCGAGCCACATTGAAGCTTGCCTTGACGCTGAATCATTGACCTCAAAACCGAGGTTCGGTATCGACCAATGAGAGAACTCATATCATATAACATCATATTTCTTAAAAACAAATAAATTATGAACAGATTAAAAAAATTACGAACGATCACAGATAACCGTCGAGAAATATTTACCGCAACGTATCAGAAATTTCGTTTTAAAACAATATCAAAGTGTGAACGCACTCGTCTGTGTCGCATTTTTTCTTCGTCTCAGTCCACTGGCCATGTTCTTCCGAATACTTATTGTTTAACGCGTAAGTGTATCAAGTTAATTAAATTTTTACGATATTTTGTCACACCATATAATAATTAACCCAGTTTTATTAAATACGAGAGTTTTAGTTAGAAAACGTTTTTTTTTTTTTTATTTATTTTTTTATTTGTATATTGTATATGCAATGATCTAATTATATTTTGTGTGTGTTTGATTCTATATTGTGTTTGGTTTTCGTTGTTTAATTACTTATCCGTTGGCGAATTTTCTATATTTGAATTTTTATTTTTAGTGTGATTTATTAATACTATCATGAAAATTAAAAGAAAAACGTCGCTATGCATTTTGATAAAAGTTTTTTTTTTATAATTAATAATAACATTAATTACAATAAACTAATTAATTTTGCAAAATAAATTATAATTAAAAATAATTTACTTCATGAATATATTTTGCAACTTATAAATCATTATAATTTGTATATTGCACGATTCAGTCAGGTCTGCGATTGGTCTGTTAATTTCACATAATCTATTTTTGTTTTTATATAAATAGTTTATTACTTTTATTAAATCAAAACGCTATGCGAATGATTTGCTTTAAATAAGATGTTATTTACTTGAATGTTGACGTGAAAGAAATTAAGCAAAGTAAATGCACTTGCTCACTGATTTTGCGATATTGATAATTGCTTTATGCCTTAAATATTATTATCAATGATTATTTTTTAAATGAACTATTCAACAGATATGAATCCTAAATAATCATTTTGCATACACGTTGTCAGAGTACAGAGGGTATCCAACCCCCCTCCCTCCCACGCGGGTGGAAACTAATTTAAATGTAATACTATTCACACATATTGCAATTATCCAATAGATGAACTATTGGATATTGTTTATTTATAATTATATACTTGATTAGGAATAGAAAAGCAAATATTCATTTTGCGCTGTTACAATTAAGCGCGCGTAAATATTCTATATTAATGATAATGGCAAAATCAAAATGGCGAGATGGCCCAGTGGTAAGAACGCGTGAATCTTAACCGATGATCGTGGGTTCAAACCCGGGCAAGCACCACTGAATTTTCATGTGCTTAATTTGAGCTTGATTATAATTCATCTCGTGCTTTACTGTGAAGGAAAACATCGTGAGGAAACCTGCATGTGTCTACTTTCACTGAAATTCTGCCACATGTGTATTCTACCAACCCGCATTGGAGAAGCGTGGTGGAATAAGCTCCAAACTTTGTCCTCAAAAAGAGGAGAGGAGGCCATTAGCCCAGCAGTGGGACATTCACAGGCTGTTACGGTTACGGTTACGGTTGATGATATTTATATTATATTTCTTATGGTCTATTGTTTCTAGTATCAATCTTGTTCATATGCAATATGTTGTTTTAATCGAGGATTATGACGATTGGCAATTAGTATTTTATTGATGAAACATCGTTTATCATGATGGCATTAATTTTACAAATGAGAAAAATATTATATATTTACAATTAACCTCAAACTTGGGCTTAATGTAATTTTGATGCTACTATAAATTCCTACTAAATTTTTACTAGAAAATGCCATCACGCATTCTATGTTGATTAAATAGTCGGCTCCATGTGGCTGATGCCGAGATGGTCTCGCATCCGCACGAAGTAGCGAGGAGTCCGATGGGGAGTCCGAGATGCCACAAGAGCCCTTTATGGGACGCAGATGCGTATGAAGGAACGATCATTCGGCATCTCTGATCTGCGTCAAAGACGGCCATTATAAGATCACCCTATTCACCAATTCATAAGAAAGTTAAAATTACTTGATCTTTAGCTGTTGAGATGTTTTTCGCCCTAATACTTATTGATTGTATGTGGTTTAATTGCCAGATGAGCTTAGCAAAATAAGGTAATATTTGGAATTGTTGATGGTATATCACTTGACTGTGATAGGCTTAATGGTTAAGACAATGACGAATTGTTATTTTGCTTATTGTATCTGGCGTTTTTAAAACTTTTCTCCAATAATCTATACAAATAAAAAAAATTGAAGTGTCTGACTGTGATTTAATAATAACTGTCCCTTTTAAAGTTAATAATGCTATTTGCGAGATACCAAAACCAAATCAATCATTGCTTTAATTTTTTTTTTTTCTGTCTGTCAAAAAGTACAAATTGATGTAACTGAATTGTTATGTAGTATTTCATGGTGCCGTTTAGTCATTATTTCATCGAAATCGGTTGAGTTTATCAAAAGTTATAAAAACGTACGTATTTTTGTTGTTATAATGTATATTGTGAACATTAGCCCATTGATGTGTTGTGTTAAATACGTCAATTTCTGAATCGCAGTGTCCAGTTTTTCCTCAGTGGAGTGAACTTCTGCCATACATAATAGCATTCTGTCGTAATTCTGTTTTCTTTTGGTCTGAATTTTTTAGGTAATTTCATTTTAATTTCAATATTAAATTGATAATATTAAATACGTTGTAGCTTTAGGTTCCAATTATTGACTTCTGTTGTAATTTTGTCCATTAATCTTATGTAAGATTTTTGTTTTTAATTTTATAGATTATTAATTTTTACTTTAAAAAGCCAAGATGGCCTAGTGGTTAGAACGCGTGAATCTTAACTGATGATCGTGGGTTCAAACCGGGGCAAGCACTACTGAATTTTCAAGTGCTTAATTTGTTTTTATAATTCATCTCGTGCTTGACGGTGAAGGAAAACATCGTGAGGAAATCTGCATGTGTCTAATTTCATTGAAATTCTGCCACATGTGTTTTCTACCAAACCGCATTGGAGCAGCGTGGTGGAATAAGCTCCAAATCTTCTCCTCAAAAGGGACAGGAGGCTTTAGCCCAGCAGTGGGACTTTAACAGGCTGTTACTTAACTGTACTGTACTTTTTACTTTAAGGTTACCAATTCCCTAGTTTGTAGGGTCTACTACAGTTTGCATTCAATTGTTCATTCAGCGAAGATGCTTATTTTAAGCGCTTATTATAAGGGTATTATTAGCAGTTAATTCATTAAAAGCTTTTATTCTGGGAGTCATAACCGGGACCCGTACGCTGGATTATTAATGTACAAACTAAGTGCTAAGAGTTGTTTTCAAATGAAGGTAGTATTCCTGCATACGTATTCAATTATCATTAATTAGATAAATAATTTAAATAAACATAACAATTCGAGGCAGTCCTTAAAAGGATTAAAACGGTCAAATGTCACTGATTATGCAAAAATAATAAGCAGTAACGAACCTTAGTAATTCAGGGTGAATGCTTATAAGGTATTAAAACTTACTTTATCTGTTTACATATGATAAAAATGTTACCGTTACTCCGTCCCGTCACCAACGTCATCATCGTCTGCATTTTGATGATTTAAAACAATGACAAAACGACCTTTTTAAAATGTATGCTAATATGACAAGATTAAAAACCATTTCAGTATCATATACATTTAAATAAATTAAAGTAAAAATTGTTATTCAAATAGTCTGTTCTGTTATTATATGCCTGCCACAGATTAAACGCGTTACGCGTTTCCCCTTTTCTTTTTTCTATTTTTTTTTAAACGCTGGAAAAACGCATTACGCCTTTCCCCCATGGGAACAGTGGGGGGGGGGGTATGTGTTACTCGCAGGTGTCCAAGGCGCCGAGTGCGCCCCGAACATCGGAATACCCACTAAAAAAAAACCGGCGGTACCCTTTCCGTTTCCTTTACGAGGAGCGCCACGGGATCGCTTTCGCATGCTACCGTGACGCTCTGACGACGGATTAGGCCACCTGCTCAGGTTATAAAATGCACAATTTTGTAAGCAAAGATCATTTTATTTTATTTAGAAATTGATCCATTTTTAACATACGAATAAAAAAAGTTTACCAGTTCACCTATTGAAATCACATAAAGCTCAGAAATCACATATAATAATATGATTACAACTAAAAATTTCATATTTATTTATTAATACTGTAATTTGTGTAGTACTTCTATTTTGTAAACACTTGTACGTGTAATTTAGATTAAGCGAATGAGTTTTGACACTTCTTCTTCTTTCGTTCTTTTATATTTAAGTATAAGTTTTTGTCTATGGCCAAAATAGATAGCGCATAAAAATAAATGTTAACATAGTTTTTAGTACTTGGTGCTAGGGCTTTGTACTACTGGGTAGGTCCCACTCTCTCATTGGACATACCGCGAAACAGCAATACTTAGTATTATTCTGTCCACAAGGGACATAACACCTTAGTTCCCAAGGTTGGTGGCGTGTTAGCGATGTAGGGGGGGGGGGTGGTTAATATTACCTACAGAGCCGATGTCTGTGGGCGGTGGTGCCCATTTGGTATCTGATGGCCCGTTTGCCCGTCCGCCTATTTTTTCGTCCGCCGATTCAGTGATAGAGCACATTGCGAGCGAAGCGATTGTGACGCAATCTGTTACAGTGTGCCAAGTGCGAATTTTTTGACTTTGCGATAGCGTTGACCTTAACTGATATTTGCATGTACTAAGGATTACTGTCTCTAGACGGTTTTCATTCTCTATACGTCGAATTTTACGTCAACGATATCAAATGAGTAAAAAAACTCGCACTAGGCACACCGATCTTTTGTACAGCTATAGTGCACTTATGCGAACAAGCGAGACTGATTTGAAAAACGATACTTGGGTGTACATTCCTCATTTGAACGTAACTTTAAATAAGATATTGCTACAGGACGTTTGGAAATAAAAACAAACACATTAAACTACTACAACACTAGAATCAATTAATATAATATATACAACGAAGGCAAGAAATATTTCGAAGTTAAACTAAGTTAGCTATGATTCAGTAACAGCCTGTTAATGTCCCACTACTGGGCTAAGGTCTCCTCTCCCTTTTTGGGGAGAAGGTTTGGAGCTTATTCCACCACGCTGCTCCAATGCGGGTTGGTGGAATACACATGTGGCAGAATTTCGATGAAATTAGACACATGCAGGTTTCCTCACGATGTTTTCCTTCACCGAAAAGTACGAGATAAATTATAAACAGTAATTAAGCACATGAAAATTCAGAGGTGCTTGCCCGGGTTTGAACCCATGTTCATCGGTTAAGATTCACGCGTTCTTACCACTGGGCCATCTCGACTTTTATATATATATATTTAGCTATGATTAATAATTATAAATTCACTATTAGACGCGACACAAGACGATGATGACATTTGTTCATTTACAAGTATTCATTTCATTTTAGATGAAGTCTGTAAATGTCAACGTCGTTACGAAAATTAAATGTTTGAACTGACTCGACGTGATACCTCGTCATTGCGACTTTTAGTAAGGCAGTTCGAATGTACCGAAACACACCGCAATCTCCCGTGAAATGTCAAAATGTTATACGAGTGTTTCGAAAATACTCGCATTGAAATAGTATATCAACAACAACCGCCTTACAATTCTCGAAAATTCACGTGTGATTAATTGAGTTCTTAGAAAAAAAAAGCACTGATGTTTTCAATTTATTATTTTTCCTAATTGTTAAATATTTAATAACCCAAACATATGTCTCTGTCTACGGTACATTCAGCGTCATATATAAAGTTACAGAAAACATAACCAAATATACAGAAACATCTAAAGTGATCAATAACATTCATACAACCAAAGTCGTCAAATTATTTAAATCAATCATTAATTCAATCAAATATATCGGAGCGCGAACCTCGTCAGATACATAAATTCATTCAAACCGTCATTAAAGTAGTAACAATCAAAGCGCCAGTGCCATCAAGCATCTAAAGTATTTAAAAATATATATCGAAAAAATATTATGATTCCTTTTTTAAATTTTATAGGTCTCCACATTATGTATCAAAATCAAATATATAATTGTTTCGAATAAATTATTACAACCACTTTTAAATAGTTATTAATGAGACAATTTTTTTAAAAACATACATATGTTATAGATAAAACGGGAAAATGGGCCACCTGAGGGTAAGTGGTCACCATCTCCCATAGACATTGGCGCTTTAAGAAATACTAGCCATCCCTTACATCGCCAATGCGCCACTAACCATTGAAACTAAGATGTTATATTTCCTTGTGCCTGTAGTTACACTGGCTTACCTCACCCTTCGATCCGGAATCAAATAATACTGAGTATTGCTGCACTAAGTTTGACATTGTCACAGTTTTAGTATAGATATGCCATATTCTGTAATTTAAACTAAATGAATCGAAAAGTGGACGTTTTATCATTAATTAAATGACTATGAGAAATGGGTTATAGTATAATAATCCCACGTGTGACGTGTTTATCGCGTCCTTATCGTACACGAATTTAGACAGCAAAAATTTTAATTGTATCTATTTTGTGGCTTGTTAGCCTATGTCTTGTGTTATTCCTGCTCAACGAGGTTTTTTTTTTATAGAATAGGAAGGTGGACGAGCATATGGGCCACCTGATGGTAAGTGGTCACCAAACGCCCTTAGACATTGGCTTTGTAAGAAATGTCAACCATCGCTTATAGCCAACGCGCCACCAACCTTGGGAACTAAGATTTTATGTCCCTTGTGCCTGTAATTACACTGGCTCACTCACCCTTCAAACCGGAACACAACAATATCAAGTATTGCTGTTGATTTATTAATGAGACAATTTTATTGTATTATATTGAGGTATACAATATAATACAATAAAATTAAAAAAGTACAGTTATTTCAAAACAGGTTATAGTTTTATCATGAGTTAGTAATTTTATAGCATAAAGAACATATGCTTTGTATTTAAATAATTAAATTATTTTAAAGGCATAATTTATTCATTAAAACATTAGTTTCGAAATTCCTATATTTTTTTAAATTTTAATATTCACTACGTCATTAAATTGATATATTACAAAATACTCAATATGCCAATATGCATCCGTTTGTTTATATAAATGATATGTGGCTAAATATTTGTTGTTGAACTTCATATTTAGAGTCATCAGTATGTTTATTTTAATATACAAACAGAGATGTTTATTTGCGAGATAAATGAATACAGTGAGAATTATATAAACGCGCATATGTGATGTCGAATGGATGCTACTGCGGCTTCCGGTGTACTACTAATGCAAAAAACGATTTCGTTTTCGAATGCGATATCAAATATCTTTATTTGAATATTGAACCACTTAACATTATTATTGATAAACATAAGCTTATCACCGGTTTTGAAAAGCAATCAGTATAATTTTTTTTATCAACAAATCGACTAATAAAATTTACATATACGCATGGTCTCCTTAACCTATTTTTATGAAGATAAATTTAGTTTACACACGACAATTTAACGGTTTTACTATATAGATAACGATAACGAAATAGAAACAAAAAGCTTGTTTAAATTATCCGATTCAATTACCAAATTACCATCTGTTTTTTTTTAACAACGCTCGATACGATCACGATATTTATGGCTTTTTTTAATTCATTAATTTTAGTTTTTAACGTCTTATTTCCGTCAAACTTTGATCACGTGACATACCAAACTATACATACATATGACATACTTATGTTAAGTCTATATATTTTCGTGTTTTCTACAAACGATATCGATTTAATAATGTACTATCGTGTAATGTTGTCTAGGTCGTGATTAGTCCTAAATTTGGTCCTTTTTTTGTGAGAAAATTTTAGTATATAATTTATAAGTTATATATGATATACTTTTATTTACAAAACAATAGCATCTGTTCTATAATATATATATATATATATATATATATTGGAAAATATGGAAATAATAAAACGATGTATTAGTTTTTTAGTGTAGAATCTTAGTTTTTTCTTTTACAATAAATAAGAAAGTTTTTCTCGAAAACGTTATTGATTTAGTGAAACGGGCTTCGTGGTAAGTTATAAATATATACCTATTATTTACATTATCCGACCCGACCTCACTCACTCTAAAATATATGACGTACGATATTGTCGTAAACTGTAAATAATGAAAGACGAAAAACGAAACAGTGTGGTTCGTTATTATATAAAGTACGGGTTGTGTAAATATACCATATATTGATATGTAAATATGTGTTACAAAAGTAGACGAAAATATGAGCATAATTTTTTTAACTTTCACTCCGTTTCGTGTTTGTTTCGGTCTAAAACATATCTAGCCTTTAATTATCATAATTTAAATTGGAAATTAAACTAAACTTAAGTTTAATTTGAAATATAACTGGCGGTACAGTACCGCCTCCACACTGATGTATCAAAGCCTCTGATTAGACAGTAATGTGTCCTTATAATTAATTAATCAAGCTTGTTATATTAAAATTTATCTTTTAAAAAATAAAGTGATTCGATTAATTTTATTTAAACGAAATCAAATATTTACATGAGTATCAAGAAGAAGTCATCGAATAAATCAAAACATTTTTAATAGTACGTGCATTTTAAATATGTTTCTAATAAAATATTTTATTTTATTTAAAACGATGCATCGTTAAATTGTACATGATTATGAATAAATTTGTCGTTTCATCAATTATATAGTGATACGTATGAATAATTTCTCCTCACTTTCCTTACAATCCGGATTCTATAATTTAGTATATTTTGTACAAATACTTTCCTATATGTGTGTTGGGTAATAAAAATTATACTTGTTTTATTTAATTATATAATATAATAATATTAAATTCCAAAATATTTTTGATGATTTTTGAATGCGTATTATTTATTCATGTAAGTTGTTTCATAACATATTTTGAGTCAAAAATGTCGTATGTCATTTTCCGACTCGTAAACTGTATATATGTAAAAATGAATATTTGTTCTCTGAACAAAGCTTTAGACTTTAGCTTTTTCTATGTCCATGATAAATAAAATTTATAATATTTCCGAAGTGGAAGAGAATGAGGTATTTTATCTTGATATTAATTAATCAATTTTATTATCTATCACAACGAGAACTTTTTATTGTTTTCAAAGATACAATTTGTAATTTGGTTAATAAATTAATTAAATCGTGAGGAAGCCTTAATGCGTTGTGTAAAATTCTACCATATGCGAAGTAAGTCTGTCTGTCTATCGGTTACGCCTTCGAGGCTACAACATAACTCACCCAATTTTAATCATATTTGCTACATAACATAAACGCGGGTTTTACTGCTAAAAAAATTAGTAAATAATATAAAAATAAACGCCATTTTGAAGTACTCAGCTCATATATCACAGGATCCACTTTTAATAGTACGCTTGTTACTTCGAACTAGTTTAATAACAGTAGCTAAATGTTGTTCAATTTAACGGGAGCTCGCCTTTTAAGGAACCGTAAAATCGCCAAGCAACAATTAGCCACTTCATTTAATTGAGATGTAATTATCTCGACGCGAGAACGAATTTACTATCATATCGACGATTTCGCTAAACGGACTGCTCGCTCTGACGATACACATAAAACGGTATGTCTATATTTGAATTGGAAATCGTCGGGTGTGGGTTTCTGTTATTTAACGAATACATAATTTTATATCTCGTATCTCTTTAATGACTTTGTGGTAACAAAATAAATGTCGTCGCCGTTTTCCTAGCTTCGTTCGACACGGACGACCTTCGATCAAACTTGGAGTAACGCCTACGTTCGACGGTCCACGATTATTATTTATATACTTGCCGCTCTACTTGAGTATTATTTACCTCCTTGTCACCGTATTTACATACATCTACGGTGTAATTGTAGGACACGTTGATAATAATTGGTATTGCTGCGCGCGCGCATGCCGCCGTGAGTCATCGTCGAGCGTTTTGCGCACAATGCCGTCCGAACAGTCCAGTCGCGTCGCGGCATACTTAGAGGACATACATATTACTTAAGTCACGCTTTTGCAGTAACGAGAATCGTTGTTTGCGAAACATTGTCGATAGTTCGTTCGTGAATTAAAAAAAATATTGTGGCGCGCTTTTGTGTACTACCGAGAAAATGACAGCGGTAAAAAAGGCCTTGGCGATGCGGCAGTTGGATTCGATGTTCGGAACTATGACCTTAGAGGGAGAGGGACGTCACTCCCCTTTAGTCAGCTCCACTATCGAACACGATCCACATTGCGACGTCCACGGTCGTTGTAGTACACCTTACAGATCATCCTTATACCTGCACAGCAGGGAATCAACGCCTGGTTATCATAGGGAGTCTATTTCACCGACGAATGGACTCATCATAAGGTCTGTAAATTTAAAATACAAGTGTTATTCAATTTTGTTATCAAACTATTTAAGTTTTTAAAAATTAATGTGATGTGACAGGCGTAGGGGTTCCCTGGGTATACCGTCATCGCCTGTGCGAGAGATCGAGCATCCCTCGACATTCCCGAGCATTCTCCGACGAGACCGATATAGTCCCTCTCAGACGCCTCCCCGTAGAGATACACCGAGTCCAACGCACAAGTACAACTCGAAGAGACATTCTATGGGTTCATTCCCGAACCTGTCCCGTAGCAATGTAGTGAATTACAACAGACGGGATTCGATCAACAGCACAGGCGTAAGAGATATGAAGAGAGATTACGTCGGGTCAATGAACTCGCTGTCGAGGAAGAGTTCTATTGATACGAAGAAATCCTCCACCGATTCCTTGGATACTTGGCACACAAATTGGGACTACGATCGGCACAATTCCATATCGTCGTTGGCGCATGACGACAGGCTCTCTTGCGGACATAATAAGGTAACTGTGTTGGACAGCGACCCACTGTTTATCTGTCATTCGTAACAGCATCTCTTTCATGATCTCCTAATATGTAAATAATGATTACATATTTGTTCGCGTATCGATGGAATAATGCAATATGTAAGCATCCGAAGCATGAGATCACGTCTCCGTTTATATGAATATTAATATTATTTAGTCATATGTCACACTTTTTTTGCCTCTATGACAATAAACCGTTGAAACGGCGGAGGTGCGTTTTGAAGGTTTCTTCAATAAATGGATATTGAGTATTGTTTTAAAGTTCGCGTACACTACAAGTTATAATTAAAACAAGCCACATGCTGGTTTGTGGATAATTATTGTACTCGATTAGTTTTAGAACCGTTGTAATGATCTGGCTGTTCTTCGCCGTTATTCAGTTAATGAGCGTTACGATTAAAACTTACGTATCAATGTTTTTGTTAAGATGGTCTGTTTGCACGCGGTTACTATTATACGCAATTATTTCTTGTTATATTATTAGTTAAAAATGGAAAGTAGTAAGGAATACATTTTGAAATAGTTAAAATTGTAAAGGTTATTGAACTCGATCGTTTATAATGGAATTTATTGTTTTCATTGACTAAATAATATCGAAAAATAATAACAGTTGTCGCTATCTTTAGATGTGAATTATTAGATTTTGTCTAGGAAGTTAATTTATTTATCATTGACATTTCATAAATCTCTATATTAAAGTGTTGGTATATGTATACAAAATATATTAGCTCCGCGCCGGTTGACCCGCGTTAAACGTTCCTGCTCCGCCCTCGTGGGTCGTATCGTGATTCATGATGTTATATCGTCAATAAAGTTTTACAATAAATAAGCTTACAGTTAAAAATATGTTTTTAATTCGTACTGATTGAACTTGAGATTAGCGCGTTCATACAAACTCTTCAACTTTTATAATAACAGTATTAATATAAACTTTTATATCTATAAAAATATTTTATACCCATAAAGTAGCTAGTAGTCCTGAGATAAAAATCGAAATGGAATGTCTCGACTAGGCCACTCTACAAGGCACCGAGTCTTGACTCGAATACCATACATGGTTACGTCGCTAGCACGCTAAATCATGACAATATTTACATCTCAACCGTTTCGTCATATAACATCGTACTCTTTAAAGAAAATAATTAAACGATCCCAAAAAAGGTGACACAATATTTTTTTATACATAAATTTAATATGGATATACCGGTTTCGATACTCTGTGTTTTCGGAGGTCGTGTTTGAGTTTTAATAAAGTTTCGATGGTAATACGTAATGACACAAGTTGAAGAATATTTATATATAAGATTAAAACATAAAAGAATGTTTTAATCGTTGTATTATAATATTTATGAAGCATATTTTCGTGATTTCAATTTTATCTATTTATTAACAAATATAATGCCGAGCCTTTACTTATAAACGTCGGTGATTAGTTAAACAATACTGTTTTCTTTTTTCTAATGTAAAATAAATGATGACAGAAAGAGAGAAATCAATGTTTTACTGAACAGTTGCTATGCAACGTTTATTAATAAGCCCGTATAATTTTATGTAATAAATTATAATATATCATTTTGAAAGATATAAAAGGCGATCACTTTTGGTGTAACCATTTGGTATATTTATTTTTTAAGATCAACGTACCTTATGAAATGAAAAATATTTAGAAATCATACGGGTCTCATCGAGTATTTATTAAGTATTAAGAGGAGAATAAAAAATATATAGATATTTCAATTCCCTCCCTGTGAGATTCTACCAATATGAGCGTGAGTTCGCGTCTCGCTGGATATTTACTTTTTACATGTTAAAACGCATCATCGGCTTTTCAGCGCATTTACGAATCAGTAGCGTTATACACATAAAGTGAATGTATGCAAATAAAGGGTGAGGAAACAAAGTGAAATCCACGGACATTACGTATGTATGCATAGTGTGTGAGTTACATCCAATCATGAAATCGGTCCAAGCGATTTATTGTAACATTGTATTTAATTTTGTATTACAGTATTGTTTAATTAAAACGAAAGCAAGGTAACTTACGAGGATATTATTTTATTTTAATAACATCGGATTAAATAGTTTTGTTGTTTTGTTTAAAATAAGCTTAAAGAATTAAGTTTTTTTTAATCAATTGCATAAAAGAATGTTAATATTTATTAATTCGCTTAGTAAGCCAATTTTGAGTATTTTAATGTATTCTATCATTTATTCAAAACGACATCATATTTCTCATTTAAAAATCGTTCATATGATCTATTCATATTTAACATATAAAAACCAGCTGCAAAATGAAATATACTTTTATTACAAAATAAAAAAAAAATCAGTAAGTGCATCTGAAAACTTAATAATTATTTATTAAGGGCAGTGTATAACATTGTTGTTATTTAATTTTCAAACACCTTAAATTACCTTTACAACTTACTTCTGCAATGTAGATCCTACCGAGAAAAAACTATCAAGAAAAATCAATATTTATTCGTAATAAACATGTATATTTTATTTTGATAATTACGTCTTTCAATTTTAAAGTTTGTTTAACATTTTGTTTATATAATTATTTTATATTTGACCTTAATTTAATAATTGACCTTACAAAGTTACATTCTTACATATAATCTAATTACGTAAAGTTTGTAAAGTGAACATAATTGTTCTCGGGGCACTCGTTACGGAGCTTTTTTAAATAAATTAGTAACTTATACAGTATCAATAAAATATGTATTACGCTGTCAAAGAAAGAAAAATACAGTTGTGAAATAATTGGCAATTTCTTAGTTTGTGTATTTTGCAATTCTCCAAAACATCACGAACAAATACACACCGTCCTATCAATTTTTCTTAACTTACACGCGTCGCCAGCACTCAAGTTTCTAATTTTCTTTTGATAGACACGCATATTTAGAATCGTTGAAGTTTTGTTTAGAGAAAACTACTATTATGTAACTTTTAATGTATTTTTTAAACTGTTTATCGAGGTTAAACTTAACGCATATTAATAGAAGCATCGTGACGTAATTATTGAAGCGATAAACGAACCGAAAAGCGTTAGTCACAAGTTTATATAAGTCAAATTGATAAATTTCAAACAGTACAAGATTAAATTCAGTCATAATTGCGAGCTCACACGGTTCAATTTTAATTGACCAAAATATGTAGCACATTTTTTTAAAACTGAATATCGAATTTTCATTGAATCGAATTTTGCAGCATCAAATTGATCCTGATTGTAAAACTGTTTCGAATAATCGACTCGTGTGAATGCGGTATAAGTCAACAATTTGACCTGAGACTGACTCCAATTTAATCAATAGGATGTAATTGATCGAAAATTCCAGACGACATTCTCAAGTGATTCATTTAAATTAAAACTGATGCAACTCAAAGTGCACAAACATTTCTGCAATAATATTTTTAATAGCTATATTTACAACTTTGTCGTCCTTGAGAATAAATCATTCTTTTCAAGATGACCTTATATACATAAATAGTAGTTGTTATCAATCTGATTCTTGCATGCCGTGCGTAAATTAATTGTTGTTTTTTATTATTAATAGGCTCGGTTAAAGTCAAACCGTTCCGACGTAAATCGAACTTCAATGTTTATGTTAATTATAAAAAGTGCACCTTATTTTACAATGTCATAGTTCGGTTTTAGCAGAATGCATAATGCCTTAAGCATTAATGAAATAACATTTCATATAATGACCTAAATGTCTAATATCAACTCAAATGTGCAACTCTGTCGAAACGGATGAATCTAAAACTCGAACTTAATGTAATAAATAGATAACATATAACATATATCGAGAAAGTTCCATGTCTTATTTATAATTTTAGTAACATGATAATTTTTAAAAATGATTGACCGATGTTCGCGTTCATAGAAAAAATAATTAGTATTTATATAAGTAATATTTAATTATATGTTTAAGCTATTTTAAACGTGTAACGTAATAATGCGTCTCTTTAAAAAGATAATATAATCCTAGAGAAAGTGAACTTCTTGGACACTGACTAACCAAACGCAATGACATAGTAAAACGTTTTCACTTTGACCTCTGACTGTATTGTCATTTAATTAAATCTCTTGTTCTAATTTTCTAGTACAAATGCGTAAAACTCATAAACGTAGCTTTCTTTATTATCATCCGACGCATAATAAAGATTCCTGTATGGCTCAAGTAGATATTTAAGCTGTATAATTTGTCATCTCATCAAAATTAACATATATACATACAATCATACATACGTATCGTTTGTGAAAAATGATTTATCTTTCGATATTCGCGTGCAACTGCGTCAATATTTACAACAAATTCTGTACATGGGGTTTTTCAAAACGTGACTCATGTATGAAGTCATATTGTCTCTGTTATGGAGCGTTTATTCACGTAATATAATCGATGAGGCTCGAAAATGTGATTCTATTTTCGAAATGCATTATATATTTACCATTCCAACAGTCGTTACCAGTGTTTAACTTTTTTTTTAATAAATGCCATCTAAATATCTATGTCATCCATTTGGTTTAGTTAATGTGAAAAAAAAGTAATTCCAATTATAATAAAGGTATGACATACATAGATATAATAAAACTTTATCAAAGCTATATTTGTTAGTAATTATTTATAATTTTTCATTAATATAATACATACACTCTTACCACGAAATGAAAAACTATGGCACATTACTTCTTTACGTATTAATTAATATTTTCATTTTACTCATGTGAAATATTATGCTTATTTACTCATTTATTATGTAAATATAGACAACTGATAGCGGCATCTTTAGAATGTTAGATGTATCTTCATATGGAATGTACTAGTTATAAACACAGAACAAACATATATTCAATTAAATCTCTAATCTATAAATATTATATACCGATTTTGTTAAACAAATTCGCGATAACGATCGTATTAGTTTGTTATTGGCGTGAGTATTAAGTGTCTTTTATTTACGACATACATCATTTATATAATATATAAATATAATTTTCTATATGCAATAATGAAGATTTATATTTATATATATCATATTATTGAGTCAAATACATACCATGTTTGATGATGTGTGAAATGTTCCGTTTTAAATGTTATAATGTCTATATATGTTCGTTCAGAGGGATGTATGTGTAAACTTTAGAAGTTCATACATTGTGTCGCAGTGCATGTGAAACTGAAGTACCAATTTCATGTTACACTTGGAAACTTTGCCCCATATTGAAGTAAACTGTGATTATATAATTATATAAAATCTTATATTCTTTATAAAGATTATATGATTTCGCTCTTCTTAAGTCTTCATTTGAATTGTTACGTTCATTGTAATCTGAGGGTATTATAAACATATTAATAAACGTTTCATAAGAGTATACAAGATGAGAGCGAATTATGGATGTAGTCGAGTCCACGTTCCACATAGCCAAAGAAAGAGATAGAATGAAGAGGATCTTACTAAGGATAGAGAAGAATTGATGAATCAGGGCAAGCAGTTAGTAACAAATTCATAACAGAAATTGCTTCCTCGATTTTCTTGGTTTTACGGTTAAATTCTGGACTAAAAGTCGAGGTATACAATCATTACGTATTATTCTAATACCAAGACCATCTTCGTATTAGTGTTAATGAGGCCGTTTAATTAAAGTGATGATTTGTTGTTATAATATTAACGGAATGTGATATTATATTAATAATTATTAACCCAATGGTGATTTATGCCTATTTTTTAAATAATTATTTTTCGGAATTATTGCGTAATATGCAGGTCAGTAAATGTTGGTGGCTGGCAGTAAATGAGTAGTTATTGTTATTCGAAATTAATTCCATAGAAGTCGCTATACGTGCTAATTATTCATTCATTTTCTCGTGTAGGATGATTTAAGATGATAAGTTTCTTGTGTTATAATGTTGTTTATGTTATGATCTGTATATGGTTCAACCTTGGGTTCCATTACAAATAAGGCGGCTAATTAATTGTTTCAAGTTTTCCAGTACAATATGCTGTCGCGTAGGCGCATCATGCGCGTTACGTTTTTTTTTTTTAAATTATGATTTATAGCTTTTGTCTCGGTGATCTGTTAAACAATTTGTTTCAATTATTTATCAACGTATATTAAAATATAATTGAAGTCTGTTTCTAGTTTATGTTTTGAATGTATTTATTTATTTAATCACTAGCTGACCCGTGTCTAATTCGTTAAACGGTAAACATTTTTACTTGTGCTGAAATTATGATTGTGGTTCGGTTAGTACTGAGTGCTATGATTTATTTCCTGTCTGCCAAAAGTCGCGTTGGCCGAACATTAATAAAATTCTTTTCATTTTACGGGTTAATATATAGTCTATGACATTCACAAACATTGTGGCTTTCTATGGGCTAAATAATCGTTTCAGTAGATCCATAGAACCTCACAAACTTTACCTCTTTATAATATTAGTATAAATATATCTGCATTGCAGACGAATCAAAGAAAATTATTGTCGTAAAATTATATGTGAATAGATAAAAAATTATGTTTTTATATTATTAAATATGAAAATCATATAATATATTACACCTATTTGATATCACGTCAGACAATTACCGCGTAGTAGATGTAGTAGTGTCGCGATTTGTCGTAAACCTCATTCATTCGCACATTGATTTTGGCTTTAATGTGTTAGTCGTATCTTTATGCAATAACACATTGAATTACAGTATCAAAATAAGGCGAATAAGATAATTTTAGGATATTTTGTGAAGATACACACTAACCAATTAGAACATTTCACACACACACATATATATATATATCGTTGACAAGAAAAATCTTTATCCATTTTTAAGCATATTTATCGCACGTGAGGGAGTGCGTAGAAAGCCTAAACTTTAACAAATGTGTAAATAAATACTCTATTTTAAATAAAATGAATTATTCATGGTGAACGTTCATCCTGCCAAAATCAAATGCACTTCAATTTATTTGTTTTTTTTTTTAAATATGTATGGAAGAAGAAGTATTAGTTAAGTATGGAAAAATAAATATAATCGTAAATAATATATCTTACTGTTGGTAGGGCTTTGTGCAACCTCGTCTGAGTAGGTACCACCCACTCAGATATTCTACCGCAAAACAGCTATACGTGGTATTGTTGTGTTCCGGTTTGAAGAGTGAGTGAGCCAGTGTGATTACAGTCACAAGGGACATAACATCTTAGTTCTCAAGATCGGTGGTGCATTGGTGATGTAAGCGATGGTTGACATTTCTTACAATGCCAATGTCTAAGGACGTTGGTGACCACTTACCATCAGGTGGCCCATATGCTCGTCCGCCTTCCTATTTTATATAAAAAAACAATCGTATACTTCTGACACACACTATTTATATTCTTTACTACCTCGTTGGTCTAGTGGCCAGATGTACGACTGCGGACCCGGTGGTCCTGGGTTCAAATCCCAGGGCGGTCAGTAAAAAAGTTATTGAGTTTTTCTGCAGAAAATTATCAACAGCCCGGAGTCTGAAGTTCGAAGTGTGTACTGTGCCTCGGAAAGCACGTAAAGCCGTTGGTTCTGCGCCTTATCTCTTTCCGGTCGTGTCGTATTTCGGTCCCATCGGATTATGAGATTTAAGGAATAGAGATCACATGTATAGCGCATATGCGCACACACTTGTGTACTATAGTATGTCCTGCGCAGTTGCCTAATCTCTCCTGAGATCGGCCGCCGTGGCCGAAATCGGTCTGGAAGACTATTATATATTCTATCGTTGGTGTATTTTGTACAATTTTATATTACGTTATTAATTTCATATAAATATATTTGATACGTGTATATATATGCATAGTTATGCGTAAAAAAGGAGACAGTAGTACTCGAATTCTCTGTAGAATCGACATAAAAATGGCTTCGTTTTTAAAGTCTATTTGATTAAATAATTTAGATTATAATTTTTATAATTATGTATTAAATTTGTAATATTATTCAAGATTTATTTCCCAAATTGTCTTATGTAACAGTTACATTTATTATGTTATAAAATAGTTAATCTGAACGTAAGAAGGAGCGAAAGTTACTCGACCACGTGACGAATTATAAGATATTTCGAAAACCTATAATTTGAAACGTTTCGTGCGGGTATTATCAATCGATTGCCTTCTCGCAATATTATTACTTATAATATTGTTACGAAATTAAAAACGTTAAGAGTCACATACGATTTATAGCGACAAAGCGAAAAATAATCTTCAACTTTAATAGTATGAAACATAGTGGATTTTCGTTGCGTTTTTTCGTTTGTTCGTTTACATGTTCTTAATTATTTTATGAATTTTATTTTTACAAATAATTAGGGTAAGCAAATTACAATGAGATTGCTCGGACTGGGTCGTATTATTTGTGTTATATTTGTTGAATATAAAATTACTTAATATAACTTAAATTTCGCACTTACTAAATCGAGATATATGTACATATGTCTTTTCGCATATTGACGATATTATTTCAATTAAAAATATAATTAGAACTTTATGTAAAAAACCCACTTAACCTTACCGCACATTATCATTGTTAATAAAGCTAAAAAAGGCAATCGTATTGTTTTTTGCTAGAACATACAAAAGCTTAATGATAATAAAATTTGAGATTCATGTTTCACATAACGTGAAAGTAATGGTCTGCATTAATAGATATCTTATATTAATTATATACACTGTAGCAATATTTGTAAGCAATAAATATTCAGGTTTAACGACATTAACAAAGAGATATTTGCGCGCGCGCCTCCGACGAGCACTGTTTGAGCGTGTTGACCGAGGGGCTACCCCTTTCACTTGTATTCGCGTTCAACGGATCGAGCGGAACGCGTGCGCCTTTCTCTATGTTCCTATCTCTGTCTAATTCACGGTGAACGATGCTGAGCATCAGTGGTGGGTTTGTGCGGGCCGTCCGCCATCCGCGACAACAGTAGCGCAGTTTCGTCGGCAACATCCGCACGGAACCGAACTCGTCGCGCGCGGATGGTTTATCGTATTCCGCCATGAAGTCGAAACCGGCACATTACGTTGACGCGCCGTTCAGGCCATGGCCTCCGCTTTCCCGTCAGGTGCAACCGAACTTTTACTTTCGTCCGCCGGACCCTGCGGATGCAAGAAATTTCAAAACATCCTCCTCAAAGTCCACTTATTCCGATTTCTCTGGAATGAGCGCGTACAGTAATAAGTCTCGGGACTACTATTTCCTATCGCCCAGCTACAGATCGGCGGGTGCGCCGACACCGAGCAATCACGCGGATCTTTATCTCAACAGAGAGAGACAGCGACAGATCAGGAACCCGAACGCCTCATCTCCCGCTTGCCCTTGCAGTCGGTCTCGTTCCCTCGAGGACGTCCGCACCGAGGTGGTCACCGAGTGGGAGGACGACGATGAAAACGGCAACCGCATAGTTGCTCCCGCGACTAAATTCAATCGCACAGCATACAAAACAAACACTGCATTCGAGAAACAGAATTTTCTTACGCGACATTCCATGGAAAATCTAATCGACAGATCTCCACAAGTGCCGCAACCCAAACGCATCAGTGCCTTTCAGGTAATTGAACAACTTTCTACAGAGACAGCGGTCTCATTGTGAGGTGATTTATTTAAACAACTACATTTCATTCTATATATTAACAAGATATCGTAGTTCTCGGTTAATTTGTTTGATTACTATGCACATTTGCTAGTTAAAAATGTATTTATGCGTACTTTCTAAGCTATGGTTATCTACTTTGCATGAAGCGAACTGATGATTTTCCAGGCGAAGTTCTGGAGTGCATGCGATCTGTGTTTAGTTCTGCTTATTAGTTGCATCGTGTTAGGAACAAGGAGGAAGCGATGGCCTGTCAAGCGCCGTTCAGCTCCGTTGAACCGCATCGGACCTTCCTGCGCGTACGTTGTAACGGAATATATTATGTTAATATTTGTGTGATATTTGTTATCTAAAAAGTAAACAGCGGCATATATTTGAAATGCCAAAATATCATTCGAAATTCAATATCGGACTGTTAATTAACTGATAGACATTACAAACTATCACACCTAAATAATATTATAATTGAACCAAATACATGCTATTTCAGGTTTCCAGGTGATTCGGACGATATATTTTTTTGTACTGTTGCCTAATGCGTATTGCGTTGCGAGTGTGAATTCTATTGTGTATTCGGACCACTTGAACAAGTTTTAGTAATCGTGCTATTATTATGTAACACATAATTATTGTCTATATTCGTGTTTCGTGTGTAATAACTTTTACTTCTACATTTGAAATTTAATTTTTTTATGCATTGCGATTTATAATTTATTCGATCTTATTTAATACAATCTATATACAAACTACTTGTATATTTAATCTGTTTGTTTTCAAAAATAATAGAGTTTAAAGTTTTTTGTAATGAATAAGAGAATCTAATTTAAATTTTACAAAGAGATTTAATATAAACGAACAGAGTGCCCTCATAGAGTGGCTGTCTTATTAATTTACTCGTCTCCAGTTTCTTAGAGTTTTCACGGTTTTTGTACAAACAATTAATTTAATTGAGAAAAACAATGAGAAATAAAACATATTATGACATTAAACGTAAACAAAGCTATTGGGAAATTTTAAAAATTCAAATGATTTACAATAATTGTTTTTAAAAGTACAGATATAGTAATAATTCTTCATATTAACATATTATGTCATAGCACGAATATTAATATGTCTTAATATTTAAAAGAAAGCGCTTTTGCGTAATACATATTTGAAATCTTCGTCAGTAGAAAGCTCTATACTATACAAAAACCGAACGTACTGCATAACATTATATGACAACCGTTACGTTTGCTCTAACACTCGTCATATAGATCGTCAGATAAATATGTATAATATACTTATTGCCCATATTTGTTCTTTTACGACAATAATCGTCATATGTAATTTATTTTATTCCGTAACCGTACCGTAACAGCCTGTGAATGTCCCACTGCTGGGCTAAAGGCCTCCTCTCCTCTTTTTGAGGAGAGGAGGCCTTTAGGAGGCTCCTCTTTTTATTCATTAACAACAATTCATTTACAACTGTTTATTTTTATTCTTGGCCCATCAGCCTTGTCAGCTTGCATGGGTGCATGTTTATTAGGAGTGGAAATCTATTATTTCTTAATATTAACATCCACTATAAGTTATTAATTACTGTAATTAAGTTACGTTAGTTTAAAAAAATAATTAATTAAGTCGGTCATTACGTCTACCATTTCCTCATTACGTCTTACCATTCTATGAAATTGTCATAAATATAAACTTGTATTTATGGTGAAAATTTCGAGCGCGATTACGGTAAAATTTAGAGTCGAATTTATGTGTATTCTTTTTAGTAATGCATTTCAAGAGTACACGGATCAAAACTGTGCGTAACTCAGTTGTCAACATTTCAACGAAGTGAGTTCTTACAGAATAGCGCTGATGTTATACGGAAAAAAATAACTATTTCCATTTACATACATGGTTTCATTACCGTTACAATACAATTTGTAGTAAAGATTAAAAATTCATAAGATTTCATTATTTTATCTTTTCCATCGAACTTACCGTGTTTTACCTTGTACATATGTATAACACCAGTCGAACAATAATTAAACTTTCTCTCATTCGTTCTCTTATTCAAATTCTCCGAGCGTGTCGGTTTCATCGCGCAAAAGCTAAATTATATTTCTAAAAAAAGTTATCCACCTAATGTAACTCTTTGGATATATATATAAAATGTTAATAGCGACATCTATCATAACTACCCGCGGAGCGTTTAACTCATACGACATAACTTATAAACGTTGTTTAGAGGGCGATTAGTTAAACAATGCCGTGTTTTCTTCTTTCGAATGTTAAATCAATAATGATAGAAAAAGAAAATCGATTTATCTTTTTCTGACATTGTTTTGTTTGTATTGACATTCGAAACAAGAATACACGGCATTATATAACGAATCACGTCCTATGTCCGATTTGAAAAAAAAGTCTGCCCAAACTTATATTGTTTTTAAAAATTAGATATTTGGACTTCATCATCTGGTGGTAAGTGGTCACCACATTGGCTTTGTAAGAAATATTAACCGTTCTTTACATGGTCAATGCTTAACCTTAAGAACGAAGACGTACTTACACTGACACCCGTCAATCCGAAAGACAACAATACTAAGTTTAGCTGTTTGGTGGTAGAATATCTGATGAGCGGGCGGTACCTAGCCCATCAGTAATAGTAAGTTAGTCCATTAATTTAGAAAATTTATAGATTACTAAGAATCCGAGCATAGAGATGAGCGGTAAAGGGAATCATACTGCGCCGAACCCAAATAAATATTGTAAGGGTGAGTGAATAATGTGACGAAAAGGCTACGAGCCGCGATCGCCAAGTCGATAGGACATGTCCGTCAGAAGTCTGTCAGTTCATAGCACCGCTGGTTTGCCATGTGCTTAATTTGTGATTATGATTTATCTCGTGTTCGACGGTTCGGAAACATGCATGTCAGATATAAATCTGTATATTTGTTCAACCCGCATTGTAGCGGCGTTGTGAAATAACTTGCAAACATTTTTTCTATATCTTCTCATTTTTTGGGATTTACACAAGCACGTCTGTTCCATTATACCTTTAAAACAAACAGATACACAATACAATAGCCAAACTCTAATTAATTATTAATTGCAACCCAATAAAAATAAAAACGCATTTTAGCAGATTCGTATATAGATCGCATCAGATCGATTGAATGATTTGCACAGTCACAATATCGAACAAACATACTTTTAAATTACTTTATAATAAGTTCCACAGACCAGGGTGTCTGGCACATTCCATTAACGAGTAATATTATCTTACATTTTTTCCCACAAACAATTAGGAGAATCAATTTTTTATCATATAAAAACCAAAGTTTTTAATGAGATACGTCCAGCCTTAAGCCGATGAATTATTGAGTTTCAAACCTTCTTCTTAAAATGACAGCAGTGGGTTGATAACAGGCCGCTGCTTTACTTTTATAATTTCATAGTTAAAGTATTGATTTAAGTATTTCTGTCTATGTTATCTTTTAAGAATAAGATAATGCACTGTTCTTTTAACTGTATTTGAAGTGATTGGAAAACAAACACAAAACATACAATAAATGAATTCCCAGCATTGACACTTTGTTGTGGTTTACGAAAACTACTTACTAAATAAACAAAAAATGTATTCGTTTCACGTTTACTTCCTTACGATGACTAGAACCTTTGTAACTACGACCTTAAAACAGTTTTTTTTAACTTGTTTGCCTTACCTTCTCATATAAATATCAGCTAATGTTAAAAAAGAGCACAATTCGATTTTCCAATATAAAAATTGCTGTCATAAGTTTCTAAATTGTGACGTTAGAAAACTTTCAAATTTAAAGTGACGTACGTACATTTAACAAATTTTATTAATGTAAATATTTATTAGTGTGTTATTATCTATTAGCTATTGACATAGAGTTTTTTTTTGTAATTTTCAAATTCTTCATTGAGATATTGGCTGAGAAGTCAGCTAGTCTAACCTAAGCTTTTGTCATATACTAGCAAGCGAGGCAAGTTCGTTTGCTTATTTAGATAGGTATTACATATGAAAAACGGTTTCTCCCTCTAGAACACTTAAATATGAGACCTATTATTACGCGACATTCAAAGTATCTGTTACTATATATTCCGACAACGATATTTTCGGAATTACCATGACTGTTTGGCGGTAGAATATATGATGAGTAGGTGGCTTGCACAAAGCCCTACCACCAAGAATATGTAATGATGATGAGAGTAATATCATATCAGAAAACTTCTACACTAATGTTTCTATATGTGACGGTGATATTTATTGTAATTGACTATAATGTTAGCTGCTAGCTTATAAGGCAAAACCTACGTGTTTGGTGCAAAATGCCGGACGGGATAAGAAAAAGACTTCCGTTCCGTCGCGATGTTCTCAGTGATATCCCGGAGTTAGAAGTTTACCGTGTTTATATTCTCGTGCCTCGGAAAGCACGTAAAGTAGTCGATTTTCCGATCGTAGTTATTGTAAAAAGACTACTTTTTAATTTCAATCAATAGGTAATGAACACGGCCGGTGTTACAGCCAGTGCTTAGTAATTGGCATTAGTGTTTTCGTCGCTTATGATTGGATTCATGACGATGTATGGAATTTAATACAAGGAAGCAACCGTGTCAGTCGTTTTTAAGAGTAACGAATCGTTATCAACAACACACGCTAGATCTTAGAACAAGCGTATAATTTTGTGTTTACTATGTCTGATAATGTTACTGCTTATGGCGTTTAGGTTGTAATAACAGGTAGTAGTAGTACTGTACCCTGAGTAGGTACGTTTAGTTTGGTACCACTTATCAATTCGAAGTAAACTTACAACCACACGGAGTATGGCATCTTAATTCGTAATCGTATGTAGTGTTTGGAATGATTAATATTATTATAAATTCCTGAAGTCAATGGACGATAAAGTCCAATAATTATCGGATGCTAATAAAGAGCAATAACATTTTTAGCACTTATGAAACTCGACAATTGAATTAAATTACAGCTTATTATGAGAAGTTTCCCATACTATTACGACTATTAAGTATTCGACCGTAATAGCTTATATCCGTGCTCCTCATAGGAATAATCAGTGCTTGAGAATGAATTGGGTCCCAATAAACGGTTGGAAAACAAACCCCATGACGTCGAGGTCATAAAAAGTTCGAGACCTCAATGTGCTTGAGGACGTAGACTACCGTGCTCACCCTATATACTCTTTTATTTTTTCTTATCTATAATATATATTTTTTAATATCAATTTTTCGATTTGTTTTATAGTTATTTCCTTTGCACTGCACACAATCGGTTGAAAATCTATGATTAATGGTTCTATATGAATAATCTAAAATCTAAACGCTTTTTTTAATCATTTGACTCCAAAATATTAAAGTAATTTCTTTTATTACAAGATTTTTATGTACTACAAAGCTGGCTAAAGTTAGTGCCAAGTCCAATCCTTCTAGTAAATATGATATATAATTATAATAATGAACTAACAAACCATATTACTGAATAATAACGACGATAGCTTGCGAGTAGCGGACTAAATTTGTATGTAAATGCGTAAACAAAATGGTTGAAATTCTTCAAGGGCTTGGCAACAATTACATGCGGTTTTTTAGTATATGTAATTTGAATTATAACATGAAATATATCCTATCGGTCTAATTGTTTTTTTTCTTCGTTTTCTATATATAATCATAGAAGCACGTATGTAGTAGTTTGCAACTGACCTGTAACTGTTTTATACATGTATATAAACAAATAGCAATATTATTATTTAGCAAATTTTTGCAATATTACTAGATATGTAACTATTGAACTTTAAATGTATTTATCCCTTTCAAAATTGCATTTAAATTGCATTATATTAAAATCATGTTTCATCATCATTGAGGAATCTAAACGGGTATCGTGCACAATCTGGGTCGACAGGAACGTTTTAAAGAGTAAATGTTTCTATTAATTGCGGTTTAATTATATCTGAATGTTTGTTTACAAGGACAATTACTTGACTATTCATTATGTGTAAGTCGTGCAGTTTTAACGAACGCAGTCGCAAGCTGGTGTTTTCCTGTACACTAGCCGTGCCTCGCAGTTTCATTCGCCTTTTTGGAACATTCGAGTTGAAGCATATTTGCTATATTTCTTGTTTTTTAGTTATTGATCGTCTGCTATCTGTTTCTATAGCAGATATATAGTCATAGCTTGAAGTTATTGTCAGTAAATGGTTATTATATATTAGTGTGTTCAGCTGTACATTCCTCTTTCGCATCCAAGTTAAATCTGGATTAGCAGTAAATCATTGTTAATCGAGTGATAAATACATATTTCTATATGATTTTTTTTTTCACTGATAAAATATATGTCATATATGTATTTTTAGTTTTCATAGACTCTAGAGGTGAAAATCGTTTTTTTGTAATAAGAATAAACGAAAGCAATCTATGTATTTACAGCTGCATATATAATATTTTAAGGAGTTTGCTTTTTTGAATTAACTCTTTGTTGAGTAAAAGTAAATTAATAATCCGTCCAACAGCTATAAGTGCTTCAAGATGAACGGCACTGCAGGTTTCTTAATTATTAACTGCTAATTTTAAAATGATAAAATGATTGTATCGGAAGATGAATTTCGATGAACGTTTTCTTGTATCGAAAACTCTAAGGTTACTGTCCCGTCTCAAGTTTTATTACTGTATTTTTCAGCGACACGTCTCGCATGAGTAGATAATTTTAAACTACGTAATTAATATTTCAAATATGATGTTCACGAAATATTTGGTCATCACTTGTTCGTTTACATATTTTTATAACTACGAAATATAATCAATTGAAAATATATTCTACTGAAAACCCCTATGATCGAGTCGTTAATTATCTTTTTTAATATTACTTACTTTGAACGCCAGTTAAAAGAAGATAGACGTTACATTTATGAAATAAAATCCGTAATAATTACCCACACTTAGCATATTATTATTATATAATAATAAATTTGTTCCAATAACTCACAAGAAACACGTGAACTTCGAAATACTCTAATAGAAGAAGCCAGTACTTGGTAGATATTTAGAACTATAGTAAATACTAAGTGAAGAAGAAGTTTTTACTTACCCAATGATCTAATGCATATGACGTCTCATAAGCGTATTTACCAAGTTTTCTCAAAAATTAAAAAAAATATATGGTTGCCTGACGTTCCTTTAGTTGGTTTCTAATTACCATATATATGTAGGACAAATTATATCGTAAATAGTTCGTATTACAGTTAATTATAATGATCCTATAAGGCACCGCTATTTACACTATACATAAACAAACATCTAACAACACTAATAAAACAAGTTCTTATAAAGTAATTTATTTCAGACACAGACCAGAAACGGCGGTCAGAGCGCGCCGCTATCAACTCCAGTAGCTGTTCCCGAAGTAAACGGATCTCGTCCCACCTTCAAACCGGTCACGGTACTGGAAGATTTGCAGGCGGTGCGATGTGCGGAGTTCCATCCGAACGGAAAGTTGTATGCTGTTGGATCTAATACGAAAACGTTGAGGATATGTACTTACCCGAAAATAGACGATGTCAAGTGAGTAACACCGACTTTTTTTTGCGCTTAAAACATTTGTGGAAGATATTCATAGTTCGTTCATTTATCTTTAATTTTGTAGATAGCGAGTTTCCGGTCGAATAATTCGTGATAAATAGACAAATCCAATACCAAAGTACAATTAGAGACAGCGCTTGATTTTCGATTATAATATATGACTGTGTTGTGTTGAGAATTAGTATAAAATATAACCGAAAATGGGAGTTAAAAAAATACTAGTCAAAGTAGGTACTAGGACGCGATAAATACTTAAAATGTGTAAATTTCCCATTGCTGGACTAAAGTCTCTCCTTTTGAGGAGAACAGTTTGGAGTTTATTCCACTACGCTGCTCGAATGCGGATTGGTAATTTTCGTTCATGATTCGAGACGAATTACAAATACAAAATTAAGCATGTTAAAAATCAATGGTGCCTGGGTTTGAATCCACAATAATTGGTTTAGGTTCAGGTGATCTAACCACCAGGCCTCCTCTGCTTTTTATACGATAAGGATTAATGCGGTAAATAATTAAAGTATGCGATTTTGTATTTATAAAGACACGATTTTTTTTAGATCTAGTAATTTCTATGTCTCTTTGTCTAATAAGTTGTTTACGCAATCATGACGTAATTCAAGCAAAGTGACGTCTAGATTTTATATTCTATTGTAAGACCGTTTCATCTTATTCACAGTGGCTCATATATATTGTATAATGCATCTCTTGTCTTGTATTATATAGCTAGTGCTTAAGTTTTAATTTATATCGCTTTAAACTGTAACTTCTTAGAGCGCTATGAGCATAAAATTTCATGGCCAATTTTCGTGTCGTGTCGTGTCGATCGAGGTCATGTCAGATTGCAGTTCCATCAGATTATAAGAGTAAGGGAATAGAGAGTGCATCTGTGTTTGTGCACACACTTGTGCCCTATAATATCTCCTGTGCACTGACCGAAATCGGTTAGGAGGACATCAATATGAATTATTTTATTCTGTGTGCAAAAAATATTCAAAATCAAAATATAACTCATGTAAGTTTGAGGAAAACTTTTACCATTTTTAACCGATATTTAAGATGTTTATTTTGAAGGTACACCGACACGAAACTCAGTAGTTACTCTTTTTTAACGTATCTATTTATATAATAATAATAAACTATTTACTAGTCATTATAACCGAACTGTACATGCTTAATTTCACGTTACATTCATAGAGTAAAAAAAACTATAAATGCAAAGGTCACGCCGCACACATAAATTATGTTCCCAGTCGGGCGAAAAAGTGGTTTCGTACAACTTTTTTATGAAATAAATTGACAAAGGCGATGAAGACAATGACAGCGCACAAGCGGTTCTTTTTACTAACCGAATTAAAACATTAAAAAAGTATTACTAGAATACAATTGAAATAAACTACAAATATATGTATAAAGTATTTTATGGTTAATGGAAATTAAGTCCCTTAGCCTTATAAGAAGCCTTTAATTTCCTATTATAAGAAACGTTAGTACCGGTGACGTCATCCCTGTCCCTTGGTCGTCAAGTTACCTTCATTAGACGACCCTGTAACTTGTACCTTTCTCAATTAACGATATACGGTTTCGTGGTACTATTATGAGGGAATTCATGACTAGAAGGGTCCGGTACGTTTTTGTTTGTTTATTAGTAGAAATATATTCGAAATTTGAAATATTATTATAGAACAATATTCGAAAAAATAATAATGTCGATAAGAAGAGGTGTTCAGTTACGGGTGCTGGATGCCCAGGCAGGCATATGATCGGACATAAAGATGTAATAAAAATAAAATTGCGCCGATTTTTAACAACGAAATGGGACAAGGGTAATCAACTTTTACTGGTGGTGGTAGAATGTCTGGGTAGGCTACTTAACTAATTATTGGTTATGTTACCGACGAATGTCAGTTTCAGTTTAAAGAGTTAGTGAGCCAGTGTAAGAACATCTCAGTGGCACGAGATTGGTGGCGATGACAATGACGGTGGTGACCACATACCAGATCTCCCTTTTGCTTAGCCTGTCATCCTGTTACCAATAAAACAACCAAGCACTGCTATAATTTATTTCTTTAATCATTATCTAAATCTGTTTTTGCGGTTTGGCCTGTTTAGATCGGATTTGCTCCCAATAGAGTTTCGTATCGCTTAGCCTGTAATCATTCTATAAGGTCAAGGAATAAATATGAAAGTTTAAACGAATTTAGTCCAATCGTTCTTAATTCTAAGCTATTTTGCTTAGAATTATTCAAAGAACGTTTTCTGTATATTATATAAATGTAATAAAAATGTTTAATGAAGTCATCGTTTTCTTTTATAATTCATATGGAAATTATGGAAAGCAGATGGACCACTGCCATTTGCTTTCCATAATGTATTTTTTTTTTAATTAGTAAGTGGCAATAAGTTGACGTTAAATGGTCACAATCACCAATAACCATTGCCATTGTGAAAAATATTAATCATCACTTACATCGCCAATGCACCACCTACTTAAGGGAACTAAGATGTTATGTCCCTCGTGCCTGCACTCAACCTTCAAACCGGAACACAACAATACTAAGTACTGCTGGCTTGCGGTAATTGATGAGTGGGCCATACCGACCCAGGAGCTTGCACAAACCCTACCGCTAAATAAATTTTAATTTTAAACATAATATTTAGAACTCAAATTATTATTTATATAAAAATACAATAAGCAATTGCATCATAAAAATGGTACAATCCGAGGTCAATTGTACAAAAAAATTTCATATCATTCAATAAAGGTCATATTTAAAGACTTCTCGATCAATACTTAACATCATTGAAATGCCTTAATGTAACATTTCGTCAGGTGTCATTTAATGGTAATGATACAGTCAGAAAGGGCGACTTACGGCTTAAGATACGGATACGATACGACATGTCGGATACCTGAATGATATATTAAATGAAAAATTTACAGCATCCGATATTGAATATCGTGTCAAAACTGTAAATATAAGTATATTAATACTGCGGGGAGGTAAAGGAGACATTACATTTTCGTATGACAAAATTAATATTTTAGATCATTATAAGTCTACAGGGCTTATTTTACGAAGATTTTCTTTAAAATCATAAGGAAAGCTTAAAAACAATCTATTAATTACTAGTAAAATCATAATTTTCAGGAAATATTCCTAAAGTAAAGGAAAATGAGTAAATTTAGTCATTATTATATAACCTGTAATGTTTTTATATTGTTATGTAACATCTCAGTTCCTAAGGTTGGTGGTGCATTGGCGAGGCAAGAAACGCCTGCCCATACTATAAAAAAAATGTTCTAGATCTTAAATTTTGATCGCGTTGGTATTTGACATTTTGCATCCTGACGTATACCTCCGTGAGGTGTTCAAGGTGTGTTTCGAATAGTTCTGTAACAACTAGTTCTAAGAGATACATCGAATGTTTCTATCAGTATATTCAAATGTTTTATTTAAGATAAAAGATTTTTGAAATTATTTATTTAAGATAAAACAAGTCTATAATTTGATTTATCGTATGATATAATATAATAACCATTTTTGTATATAAAGGAATTTTGAACTGCTCAGCTCGTTTTATCCGTGTAAAACGTGCTTGCTTTGTTCCCATACGATATATATAGTACATAACCATATCCAAGAGTTGGGCTATCAAATAGAAGAATTATTTTTTTTAAATCTGATAGGTAGTTCGTAAGACTAGCACGTTAAAACAAACAAATTCTTCAGCTTTATTATATTCATATAGATATATAAAAGAGTCGTTTGGAATTCCTAGACATATATGTATATACTCACTATAAAATCATTAAATCTCTACATTGCGAAAGCCTATAAGAATGCGTTTCGAGACAAAAGAAATAATTGCGGAACATATCACTATAACTCGGATTTTCTATTTTTTCCATTTGAATTACGTTGATAATATCGTGATTTTAAACAAGTTGATTGCCGTTATGATTATGATTAAAGTTTCTTTTAAAAATATCAGCATTTTTTAACTTTATGAATCAACGTCAATCAAGTCCGGAAGCCGAGATAGCTCAGTGGACACCACGGAGTTTTCACCTGTTCAATTTATGGTTATAATTTTATGTATTCACAATTTTGATATGTTGCCACAAACTACCAATCTAATCTAATCTACCAACTAAATGCGGAGGATAGTAGTGGAGTACGATCAAAATCAAACTTCTCCTAAATAGGAGAGCAGGCATTTGCGTCGTGCTATAAAAATCAGTCACTCTCAAAGTTATCTGTCGGTCTATATAGATTACCCGGGTGTAACTTTGACTTGAAATGGTTTTCGTAATTCGTTCAACTGGGAAATTGTGATATAAACGAAGTAAAACCGCCGCACCAACCAAGCGACTACAGTTTATTTATGTTTGCTGTCTAACTTTCGCTTTGCTTGTTTGCGTAGATCGGATTCCGGAATGTCAAACACAATGTCGATAATAAGTCTAAGCGATGATTATTTTTTCTTTACTAAATATGTAATGTCAACGACCTAAGATTTTGTTTATGTATGAACCGTTTGTTCTTCCAAATATGAACGTTCAACGACTCATGTTACAGAAGGACAGTGTCGCCCCCGCTTTACGATACGAAATGGACATAGGATGGTGTGCAAATAAAATCGATTTAAGAGTTAATAATCCTAAAAATAATAGTTTATATTTGGTGTATATTTTTGAAGAACGATTAATCTGTAACTATATGAAGTTTTTATAAATTTAAATTCGTGTATTTTTTTTAATTTAGTTTACAGTTCTAATTTCAAAATAAATCAAAAGAGATTAGTGGATAATTTTCTATTATGCCTAATTAAGTTTCAAAAAATATATATTTATGATAAAATAGTTTTTTTTAAAAGCTATAAATTGTATATTTATATATGGAAATTTATATTTTATTAGCTTTTTATTCATGAAATAAAAAATGTACGTAAAAAAATACTTAAAAAAAACAAAACTGTGTCATATAAGACATAAAAAATTTAAAATGCAAAAAGTAAAAAAAAAACATTATGTTATACAGCCAAAAACAAAATTTATCGAATTAATTAACTCGGCAGAGCAATCATCAAAAGGTTTAAAATTAAAAATGGAATCATTTATATTATTAAAAAAAGCGACGTAATTCAGCTGGTACAATGAAACGCTTTTCCTAGTAATTGTGTCACCTGCGTTTTATGCTCGTGGTCACCGTGTACTCTATTAATCTCATTTCACCTGACTTGTACAATATTGCAAATATGCTATTTAAAAACAGCATCGTCACGAGTTGTATAAGTTAAACGTCAGGAATATTAAACATGAAGTTAGAAAGTGATTCATATTAACGCGTTGGATTCTTACGAAATAATGATCGTTCGGTCATCTTTAATCTTTAATTTTAATAAAATGTGATTATTAAGAAGTAAATCCAAATCATGAATCCGTGCTTGTCCTTATCACGCAGAAATGAATCGATTTTATTTTGCAAGTATATATTTTATGCGAGTGATAAAAGTAAAAATCAAAATCGTTTTTCAATACAATATAATTATTACACCGATTGTTATTGATTGTGTAAAAAAATAAGCGAATCGTTATTTTATATAATATATAATTATATAATATAGAATGTACACTAATGATATTTTAAAATTTGTCTCGATTCGATTAAAATATTCAGAAGTCAGTGAAAGAATAAGTAAAGGTAGCCTAATCATTTACATTGTAATTAAAATAGACTTTCTATTTACATTTTAATGATTCAAAGCTTATATTAGTAAAAATATGTTCAAACTTATTCGATTTATTTAAAAAAAAAAGAATTTACAATTCGCAAGTCTGTGGCTCTGAGTCGTGATAAATCATATATCGTTCACAGTGATTTCAGTTCAGGAATGACTAACGCTTGATTAAAAAGCAATTATGTTAAAATCACTCGAGGCACGTCAAGTAGTTTCTTGGATGACGACGAGCTTTCTTGTGAATAAACGAACGCATTGCGTAATGTATTTGCGTCTTTCAAATGTTGCTTTCACGTGAGATATGATGTTTTTTCGTCATATTTTCTCGTGCGATATAAATTTATTTTATACTATATAATATCTGACATGCGTTACAATGCTTGTTTTTGTATGAGTGTGTGTGGTACGATGAAGTGGTTATGTGGTACGACCTGAGTTCAAACTGCGTAACGTTGATGGTAGCATGCCAGAAACTTTCATGGAAGTGTCAACAACAACACACATACAGAGATCTTATTTCATTGGACGAACAAAGAATGTTTGTGTCATATGTATTCCATAATTTATATTTATTATCATTCATATCTTCTATAGATTTAAGGTTTAAAATGGTTTGGCGTAAATTAATATAAATATTTTTTCTATACCAAATTTAATTTCTATAACAAATTTAATTACGAACCGACCAGTCGTTTGAGCGTAATTATGTAATAAACAGCCAAATACAAATTATCACATATGGTTATTCGGATTTCAATTATCATTTGAAAATTATCCAAAGCAATTATTTGATCTCATGTATTTAGAAAAAGGATCTTTTGTGTGTCGGCGCCTTTCAATTTTGAATCGCGACGTTAAATAACGCTAAATCCTCTTCCAGAGACAACAGTGCACCAACAGCACCAACAGTTCTACTCAAGAGGACGAAGCACCATAAGGGTAGCATCTACTGTCTGGCTTGGAGTCCAGCTGGCGACCTATTGGCCACCGGTTCGAACGACAAAACCGTCAAATTGATGAGGTTTAACAGTCACGCTTGCAATTTGGAAGGACAAGAGGTAGTAATTATTTATTAATATAATTGTATGACATTAAGACATACTATAGTCCAATATTTTTCTTTTGCTTGATTTTATCTTATCATCATAGATATATATATGTCGTTAATATATACAAACATAAACACTTCGTTCAATGGACAATGGACTTAACACAGGCGACACTTGAAGATGTGCTGTAATGTGAGGATATTATTCTTCACATAATAGTACCAATATGAAATTTAAAATAAACATGACTTCATCTCCAATCAGTCACTTAATATAGCTTCGTGTATTATACTTGAAACTTGATCGTTAATAAAGATACGCGTATTGCATTTCCTAGACTGCAATTGTGCCATTGGACTGAAATGTGACACTCTAAGGACACACGGTGTGCTATTCGAAACGTGGAGACAATAATTTGCTGATTACTTAACAAAGATTTCCTTGCAATAGCTTTTCTAGGGTGGATATTGACGAAACATTTATTAATCATTGATTGTGTTGAGAGCTATAATGGAGAATTATTTAAAATGAAAAGTTTGTTGATAGCTTTATTAAGTGCTCGAGCGCTTCAAGTATTTGATCTTTTTAGACCATTTCTTAGTTCACGTTTCTGATATCTTGACAACACATTCGGGGGATTAACATATTTTGGATAGAACGCCACAATAAAATAATAATAATAATATCCTGGAACATTATTCACTCACGTCTATCTGATCCCAAATTAAGCTTATACAAAGTTTGTGCTATGGAAACCACACAACTGTTATACTACATATACTACTTTTCTTTTGTAAATACATACTTATATAGATAACTACACCCAGACTTAGGACAAACTGTCTGTCCTGGGTGATAATCGTACCCACAACCTTCGGCGTGAAACGCAAGTATCTACCAACCACGTCAACCGGCCCGTCGGTAAAAGTTGATTGCGTGCCATCGTTATTAATGTTAGCTGTATTACAACGATCTAACCCAGTGTCTTGTATGTAATTAACGTCACCTGTGACTTTAGCTTTTGTGACGTGTTCTTGACGGACAAATTTCATACGCTTTATTTGTGCTTCACTTTTATGTAACTAAGAGAGACAGTAAGTAAGTTGATTGAAATCGATCCTTTTTAAGACTAAATTATATGTAATTCGGTTGGCATTACTATCATTTGTTACAGCGTTGTCTTATTAATTGGTATTTTTTAACGATTCACATACACTGACGAAAGAAAGAAAGAAAGCGTTCTTTTTAATTTCATGTTTTAACTATCATATATATTGTCTATAATTTCATCTAATTCGTGCAACTTCATGATCCAATTAAAAAAAAAAAAAAACATTTTATTGTTTCAGGAAATAGGTTTATCTTATCTGTTCATATATATTCGTCAAGTATTAAGTTACTAATAATCGTCAATGACGTTATCGTTTGAAATTTCGATGATCGCACGTGTTAAGAATTCGGTGCTTATATGTATTATACATTAAAAACAATATGCGATATTTGTCATTGTCCTGTTAGTTGTTGATAATTGTGTTGTTAATTCCAGGAATAGTTTTTGATTTTCGAAGTGCTTATTTGTTTATTATTCTTAAGACTTGGGTTGGCTGGGCTAAGGCATCCTCCCTCATTTTTTGAGAAGGTTTGAAGCTTATTCCACCACGCTGCTCCGTTGCGGGTTGGTGGAATAAGCTACACATGTGGCATAATTTCAAAATCATAATATACTTACTATTTAAAAAAGCATTTGATATAATAAAAATGCGTTTGAATCATGACACCATGAATGGCGTGGTATTGGTTCATTGAACATTCATCAAATGATTTCGAAGGTCTTATTTTTTTGCTTTGACAATTCATAAAAAATACAACATATTAGTAATAGAATATTCAGTTAAAAAACTTACCAACTGTACACAAAAACGAAGTTACTATGGGAACTTATTTGTTTATTTGTCGGTAAAGAATTCATTAAAAACTTTGAACGTGTTTTACATTCCATAAAAAAATTAAATAAAATTGATTTAAAACACTAATTTGAATATAAATAAGTAGCAGTCGTTACTCGTGATTCAGTGAGATAAAATTACCCAGAAGAATCACTACGAAAGAAACTGAAATTAGATTGTCACGAATCCCTTCAAAATTTAATTAATTTACTTCTTGCCATATGAGAAGTCTATAAATGTCTTCACAAATTGAAATAGCATACTATTTTCAAATTCAAACTTTAGACGATTGATTGACATGAAATGGAAATACGACGATACATAACTATGTTACTGTTTCAATTTCAACTATATAATCACCATTTTAATAAAAGATGTTTCGTCAAAGTTATATAAGAAATAAATCCTATTAAAATTATACTTAACTCCAGACCTCAGAACATCGTCGTAAGGTTGCCTGTCTGTCGGTATTCTACAAGATATATTTCGGAGATTGTGCTATTTAATTTGGTTTCCCCGTCACCTTTTTACCACAGAACTGCGAGGCATCGAAAAGATCTGCACCCGTAGTTGACGTATTTAAGACACGTACAAAACGATTTGCTTCCTCGTTTCTGATACGCACCGCCACGGTCTGGAATACCCTCCCGACCTCCGTTTTCCCCACCACCTACAAAATGGGTACCTTCAAGTCTAGAATGAATAGGCATCTTCTAGGCAAGCGCGCTCCATCTTAACTGTATCTCACTTTCCATCAGGTGTGATAACAGTCAAGCGCTAGACTATACATTTTAAAAAAAAATACTTACTATATCTGATACTTTATGATAATAAATTACTATTTTGTTTACTTCGCTTCACCTTTAAATTCTATATTTAAAATTATATTTCATTTTAACAGGTAGAGTTGACGATGCACGATGGCACTGTTCGTGACGTCTGCTTTATAGAAGACACGTCGAACAAGACGAGCCTGCTGGTGAGTGGCGGTGCCGGCGATTGCAAGATATACGTCACGGATTGCGCCACGGGCAAGACTTTCCAGGTAAGAAATGCGAAAATAAATAATCATCGAGATAATATGCATTGTTGTTAATGAGCCTAATTATTCCGCGATAGGATTTTGTTCATTTTTTTTTATAAAATAGGACGGCGGACGAGCATATGAGCCACTTGATGGTAAGTGGTCACCAACGCCCATAGACATTGGCATTTTAAGAAATGTAAACCATCGCTTACATCACCAATGCGCCACCAACCTTGGGAACTAAAGTGTTATATATCTTGTGCCTGTAATTATACAGGGTGAGTGACCCTTCAAACCGGAACACAAAAATAACGAGTACTGCTGTTTTGCGGTAGAATATCTGATGAGTGGGTGGTACCTAGACGAGCTTGCACAAAGCTACCACCAGTATATAACTTGAGTAAAAATTTAATATTTAAGGAATAGTTTTTTTTAAATATATGATACATACTTAAACGTTTTCCTTACTTATAATTTTTATATAGTAACGATACAGTTATTGTACTTATTTGTAACTTGAGGAAGCAAAGTTTTAATTATGGTATAGTTCTATTTAACATTAAAACTGTTTTTAAATTGATATCATATTTGTCATTGTCAAAAGATACCGATATTGTTTGCATTGCTTTCAATTAATTAAGTGATCCGTTGTCTGGTGATATGATGAAACTTTCCCGGTGAGGTCGAGTCATGTCTCTATACTCGATTTATGGGAAATTTCAATTTCAAAACTTTGTTAAACCTATGAATTAAAAGAGCAAAAAGTATTAAAAAACTATTCTATGGAATTAAATTGTATTATGGATAATTTTAATTAATTGCAAAAGTTCTACATCACTATATAAAATGTAGTTAAAAATTCAATAAACCGAAAACATTGAAACACTTTCCTATATTATTTTCTTTACAAGATTATGACGTCATACAAATAATGCTATGATTCTAAATATTTAAAAATATATATTTTTTCGACCGTATACCAACACACTGAGACATTTATTCGTCCTTGTATTAGGCACTCAGCGGTCACTCGGGTCACGTCCTCTCTCTGTACAACTGGGGTGGTGCGATGTTCGTATCTGGCAGTCAAGATAAAACAGTACGCTTCTGGGATCTTCGTACCGGAGGCTGCGTCAATGTTATAACACCACCCACCGGACACCCGAGCAAGGTAAAATATAGAGTATACCTAACCGTTCTAAGATATTATCTCATGGTAATTATAATAAAAACATAATAAAGACTATTCGTTTCTTACAGTAATAATTCAGTTACATACATGCATATGTAGATAAGTGTCTATACATAGATTAATATTTTTAAAAATTTTGTAATTATAAACCATTTGTTTTGAATTAACGCTTTGATCGTCTGCTTTAGTACCATCTTTAGACGTAAGCTGACTTAACAATAAAACTTATTTTATGCTATTATAGTTGGAACGAAAAGTGTTTTTTTTATATTGCTAATAAGTAAATGAAGGGTTGTAACCACTCAATATCAAAAGTTCATTGTCCCATCAGCCTTGATGTTTCAAGAAAATCAATGCTGTTGTTTTGCGGTAAATATTTTATATAGATCGAATAACAGGCGTGTTTTACGACTGTAACTTTTGTGTTTTTCTTACGTCAATAAATGTAAGTTTTGAAAGTTAATTTGTCAGCGGAATCTTTTATTGCTACTCTTCAAATGTTTTTCAGCGAAATCAATCAGAATGTATACATTATGTACCTGAGAGAAAGTCATTTTATTAACGATAAAATTAATAATAGGTTGTTATGGCTTTCATTGCCTTTTGTTCACAATTTCAACTTTACGATAGCTATGAAATAATATGTAACTTAGAACGGTCCGTTATTATTGGCTGTAAAGGTATGTATACACTTTATTGACAGTAGCTCGAAAAACAGAGCTGTCGTAAAAATATACAACTAATAATAATAATTTTCGTGTAGCTTGTGTGCAGTTCAATAGTTTAAAATTTTTTGTTTTAGGGTTCCGCTGTAGCGTCTTTAGCAGTTGACCCGAGCGGTCGTCTCCTTGTTTGTGGTCATGACGATGGTTCGTGCGCGTTACACGATGTGCGCGGTTCTCGTGCGCTACAACGTTTCACGCCGCACTCGAGCGACGTGCGCAGTGTGCGCTTCTCGCCTGGAGCTTACTATTTACTAACCGCAGGCTACGATGGAAGAGTTGTACTCACTGATCTGCAAGGTAAGTTAATTTTTAAAGCGACCATTTATTTATCCCTGTGCTTACATAAGGTTTATAGTTCGAGATTGTATGGTACCGAGCATCGCAAATGTGTACGTATTTTCAGTTCCAGGAGCTAGGTGGAAACGGTTTTAAATAGTAGCTATATAGCTTTTAGCAAATTAACAGAACAAAGTAACATATATTGGTTATAAATAAGAGATTTACAACATATTTGGTTTTCTCATTACGCTAAAATGTCCGGACGAAGTGTTCGAACTGAAACCATTAAACACACGCCTCGCTGAAGTCATCTATCTCTTATTTATCAAATTTATGCTCATAAGTGTTTTTGGTAATAAATATCACATTTTTTAGCTGAAAATAAACCGTTTAATAAACATAGTAGTTTGTTGAGGGTAGACATATTCTATTTATTGTACGTAAGAGAAAGATAAAGCGGAAAGTGGATCGTGTTAAGTGGTTAACTTCGTACACAGAGTTTGTTGACGTAATATAAAAAGGAACTAATATGTTCTTTGTGCTATGCCTCCAAGTATGTAAAATTTTTACAGTAGTATGTAACAGTAACAGTAACAGTTGCTGGTTAAAGGCCTCCTCTCCTATTTTAAAGAGAAGTTTCGGAGCTTATTCCACCACGCTGCTCCAATGCGGGTTGGTGGAATACACATGTGGCAGAATGTTAGTGAAATTAGACATATGCAGGTTTCCTCACGATGTTTTCTTTCACCGTAAAGCACGAGATGAATTATAATCACAAATTAAGCACACGAAAATTCAGTGATGCTTGCCCGCGTTTGAACACACGATCATCGGTTAAGATTCACGCGTTCTTACCACTGGACTATCTCAGTACATAAGTAAAAATTTTAAAAGTTAATAATTCCCGTTCGCATCGCCAACATAAAAATATATGTTCTTACCGTAGACTCTGTTTACGACCCATGGTATAACTATATAATATATATATGACGTAAGCGATCCCGTGGCGCCTCCCGAGGCGACGGAATGGGTACCGCTGTTTTTAGTGGGTATACCGATGCAGTCAATGGTGGCAAGTTTCACATATCCCCTCGTGAAGCGGAAGAAAACGCGTAAATGCGTTTTTCCAGCGAAAAACAACCCTTTTAGAATAATTCGCGTTATTGTAAAATCGCGTCGATTTCGTTTCGATGTTCTGCGACTATGTTGGTTAACATAAATCGAACCAGCCATAAGTAAAAGAAATATGTCACGTTTGTAACTTGATATATATATATATATTTATGAATTACGAACCAATATAGCTTTTTAATCATTATTTTGTCATATATATACAAATATCTAATAACGACTGAACTGATTGACATTATAATATGATACGTAATAAGATTGTACGGAACGAGCACTACGTGACGTGTCCAAATAGCTACGTGGCTTCATTTTGAATTATTCTTCTGTATCCATAATAATATTATTAATGAGACATATGTACATGATGACATATGTACTCTATGTCTGAGTCGAGATGGCCTAGTGGTTAGAACGCGTGAATCTTAAACGATGATCGTGGGTTCAAACCCGGGCAAGCACCACTGAATTTTCATGTGCTTAATTTGTGATTACATAACAGGGGCCATCTCGGCTTTGACATTATATATGGGTGTAATATTTTTTTTACATAAACTAAATATTTTATAAATGGTATTTATTCTATGTAAACGATGTATTTATTTATTCTAAAGTAAAATACGCGTTTATAAAATTTTCTTATGAAATGTTTTCTCTTCCCAGGTGACCTGACCTGCGCTTTACCCAGCGTTCCAGTTGCTCGACATCCAGACAAAGTTATATCCGCGAGATGGCACCCTGACGACTTCTCATTCCTCTCAACGTCCGCCGACAAAACCGCAGTACTCTGGACGATACCGCCGGTTTAAGTTCAGAACGCACGAAACTGCCTAATACACGAGTAAGGGGTATTTTGAATTTGACCCTCGAATAAATTCGTATGTTTTCGTTTATCATGTGTTTCATGCTATTTCGCTTTAATGATATATTGTATCGTTTCGATATGTCACGCATTAATAAATAGTATGAAATCGGGTGCTGCTTTGGTATGCGTAAAATACTGCATTCCCGATTCGATAATTAATAAAGATTAATGTAATTCAATTAATTATTATCGTCGCTTTAAAATCGGCTTATGAAAACTAATTTATATAACTTAGCCTAATACTTTATTTTTCAAGGTCCGCACTAAAAAAAATCGATTTTTTTTTCTTCTTTTTGTTAATCGATTCGTGTCACAGAATTATTTCCTAAAATTTCTTAAGTTGTATTGTAAATGTGTCCTATTGAAAGGGTGATTTTTGTTTATTTTTTATTTCATTTAACGTACATACTTACGTCTTATAATATTGTTTTCAAGTTAGTTGGTACGTTGAACCAAGTGAAGCTTTAAAATGTTTTATTTAATAAAAATGTATTATTAAAATTTGACATTCATCGTAGAATATTTTTATCATCTGTTTATAAAACTTTTATATTGTAATAAACTTAAAAAGTAAATAAGTATTTCTTATTTGTAAGACTTCAAAATTGCAAGCGCATTAATGCCAAATTTCAATTTTTTTTTTTTAATACAAAGTCGATCGACATTGGTCGTTCATTTTGTTTTGTGACGTAATAATATTATGCGATGGATGAAGAGTAAATCAACAATTTAAGTTACGACTAGCGTTATGTAAAAAAAATGTATTATTTTTTTGTAATTTTTTTTCTCTAATTTCTTGTAAAAAAATATTATAACAGTCAAACAGTTACTGATATCGACGACCTTATTTTCATATGAAAGTTTACGAAACGTTATATAATGAAAATAAAGTAGAACAATTGTATAATAGATAGACTGATTCTTAATTTTTTTTTTTGCGTTTGAATTGATGTACTATGATCTTCAAACGTAATGCCGTCTCCACAAATATCGACGATCCCTATATTTCCAATCTTTTATTAAATTGGAGCAATTTCTCATGGTCTCGATTTGGTGGGAGCTTAATAAATCTAATAAATAACACATTTCAATCACGTTCTTGTTAAATTTCGGTTTGTATGATGAATATTCGTAATTGTACATCATCATTCGTTCGTCAATCTCTGAACGAGCTATACTTAAATACGCGACTGATATGGTTTTTTTTATCATCTATATATACTTACGATGGTTTATTTATTTATTATTGCTTACTAAGGATTCGTTTAAGAATAGATAAATGACAATCCATTCATTGATTCGTTCTTTAACAGTTGTCAAATAAAACAATGTTTTTTTTTATTCTGCGCTGATGCGATCGTTACTTAAAATAAGCGTTGTATTTAAACATTATTAATTGCGTACTTTCTGCTGCAGTTGTAAATATTATCCTTTTGAATTCAATGTGCAAAAATCTCGCGTCTTATTAACGATATGATTTTTCAATGTCGTTAATAATAACGGACTGTACATTTTCGAGCCAACAACTGTCTCGTTAACGTTTGGACTACGGTGTATTGGAATCGTGTGAAAAGATTTAACTTTTAACCAAAAATATCCGAAAAATTATATTGTAATGTATAAGAAATATTAAGATTATGCGCGTAGCTTGAGAGACTATTTGATAAAAGAGAAGAGGGATGGGGGTGGCTGTTTGTTTGAAAAAGAAATTCAATTGTAATATCGTTGGCTCCTTCTAATGTTTATAGTCGAGTTTTTCCTTCCTATTGATAAATCCTTGGGTGCTCATAGCGGCAAATCCAGCTAAGCCTTTGATCGATATTGTGGTATTGATTGCTGTTTATATGTCGATTTTAAGCAAAACTGCGAGATCTCGCAACGGATTTTTTTTTTTTGGAATTTTATACTCGTAATTGGTCCTATACTGGTCCTACAATACAAATATATACAATACTGTTTGACTAAATAAATAGGAAGATATATGCTATCTTATTCCTAACTGGCTTTGTAGACCTGTTATATATAAGTAAATGTTTAGCTTAGATTTTGTGTACTATAGAATCAGCACCATTAATCGATATTGCTTATTCACGTAATTATATTATTTTACCGATTCATTATTAAACGAATCTGTAATGAAATATAGAATTTCCGGACACAAGCAAAATCCAATAGCTTAAGACTCATGTTTTGGACACAAGCAAAATCCAATAGCTTAAGACTCATGTTTTGGACACAAGCAAAATCCAATAGCTTAAGACTCATATTTTGGACACAAGCAAAATCCAATAGCTTAAGACTCATATTTTCGATCGTTTTATACATTAATTAATTATTTTAGACGTTTATATAAAACTGCGCATTGTTTCCCCGATACTTCGGCTCGAGGGCAGTGAAATTCGAATGTCGAATTGTCGTATATATTTGTAACGTATCAGAATTATAGTTATTTCATTAATACATGTGACGTTTCGCTTCTGTCTGACACACTGCATGCGATTTTGTTTAAAAGTTTCAACATCGACTTATTTATGCAATGACTGTATCAAATTAATACTATGACCGTATATCGAAGCCTTAATATTGTAATATTGGAAAAAAAATAAAAGAGAGAACTTTGAGGGTTTGTTTGCCGATAGGTGTCTATAGCTTCGCTTTAACTAGAACAATGAAATATACTAAGTAAAAAAAAATACATTAAAAGTATTACAAATTCGATTTCATTTGTTTAATAAATATTACGTATTTAATTAATTGATAAACTTTTAAAGTTAAAGGTTCAAGTTAATAAAGTTCTAGTTAATTTTTTATTGTGTTAACAATTATGATCGGAAATAGTGTTCTATCTCTCTCGAAAATATCGCTCTAACTCTCTCTTACGATATCAAATAAGATGAGCGAGATCATTAAAATTTAGAATTTGGGCTTTTAACGCGATTTAAATGTAAAATGCTTTGTGCAAAGTTCTTATAAACGTAATTTTTTTTTTTTTTTTTTTATAATTGAAATTATTGTAACGATATTATAAATTACTGTTTTATTCCAGCTATTATTATTAATCTGTTCCAATACTACAGTTATATTTGTATGAGGCGTTTTTTTGAACTCGGATCACAAATTAATCTATGTATTAAAATAATGCTATATATTTAATATTTTCTATGTATAGGTTATGTTATTGATTAAGTCTGATCTAACGCTAAATTGAACAAATATATGTTAAACCAACTTCGATAACAATCGTTTCTATTGTAAGAATATAATCCCTTATTTACATTGATTTGTTTTATTTTGGACCTTAAATCCCTTATGAATAGAGGCCGCTCGGACGTCTGTTATCTCAGGCGTTTAAGAATGAAATAAGGTGAGTTGTTTATTCTAAAGTTCATTAAGATTGCATGGAAAAATGAAATACTTGAACAAATAAAACAACTTGCATGATTGTCTATTATACTTAATTTGATAACTCAAAAAAGGAGAGGTATCAGTCCAGCAGTGGGATATTCACAGGCTGTTACAAAAAAAATACATATATAGCAATGGATCTGAAAGCCCTCGGTTGTTGCAGGTGTTCACTTTCCATCAGGTGAGCCTCCTGCTCGTTTTCCCCCTCTTACAAAAAGTGTAGACTAGTGAGGTATTTTCTGGAATCTGCGAAACATTTCATAATAAAACGGTCCAGATTAGAGTCCATGGTCCTGACAATGACGTAATTTTTCATTGTCTTTGGCTGTTGGTGTTCTAATATTTTTTTTTGCCTTTTAGTTAGTTTTTAAATCCTTTTCAAGGTGTATCCTTAATTGTGGAGTTGTTTAACTGCACCGTTATGGAAGAAGTTTCGGGATGTTAACCATTTTATATGTCACGAGCTGTCCGATCCGGTTTCGTACGGTTAGAATTCTACATATAACTTTGATATGGAAGAATAAATATAAGGTAACATTCTTGAATTTGTTGGGTCCAGAACACAAGAACGGAACCCATATGTTATATGTTTTTCATATAGTATTCAGTTTTTCCTGTGTTGCTATGAAAGACTGCACGAGTTGATCGAATACTGAAAGGCGTTAGTCAATATTTTAAGCTAATTTTCAAATATCTGTCATTTCGAACATTATTTGCCATCGAGGGGTAAATGGAGTACAATCATTCTCCACAAATAATCTCAATCGTAAACATACATACTTTTGGAGTTTATTTACTTCTTTAGTAAAATCACTTAATCCGAAAATTAGTACACAAGGTATTTTTTTGTTTTCGTCTTCAATTTCCTCGAAGCATTACTTTAACGAGCGTAAATTATCTTTCTTTTGATCTGTCTTCGCGTTACTGTAAAATTCGCCCTTTGATGAAAAATATAATGAATTGAATAAAACTCCCTTTATTACCTTCTTATTCGTCTATTTATCGTTTAAAAAAATGTCTATTAAATTTACTTAATATTACAAACAATAAATAGTATCAACATCGCCGTTTCTTAAGTAACAGTTACCAATTTCAATCTTCAAATGTAAAAAATCCGCTTGAAAGATAGTATATATTACGTTTTTTTTAAATAAATAATTTTAATTAACTTTGATACCGTTTCACGGGATTACAAAGATGGGTCAATGTCAGCCAATTTTCATGAAAATCGATCATCAAACAATATCAGTTTGTGTTAAAATCATACAAATAATATATAGATCAATTTTTGTTTTGACTGATACACGCGATTCAATAACGATATTCAATTCTAATAAGCTCCATCTATCGGTGTCGGGTTGTAACATACGCGCTTAACCAAAAGATTTTTACCCCAACTTTATTACTTATTATCATTATTAATTCTAATAACAGAGCCTGCAGTCGTAGTTGTCCCTAATGGACTATGAGATTTCGAAATTCAGTAAAAAATTAAATCAGCATAAAGTTAAGCATTTTTTTATAGAATAGGAAGGCATCAAAGTCAATTTTCAAGTCAAACTTTACGCTTTTTATTATCTATTCTTACAAACCAGAATTGAAAATGACTTTGTAAAGAATACATAAATAAGTATTTGACTTTATAATAAAATACACAAATAACAAACGAAACAATCGTTAATTACTTTAAATGCTAAAAGAAACAACTAAAAATGACAATTCAAGTAATTGTATATTCGGAGCACCCGAACTTCGCGCCAAAAGTGATATTCTTCTTCTATGACGGGCGATGACGCACTTTTTTTTTTTTTAAATATATTCCGGTACAAGAAACAGATACATTCGGTCTAAGATTGTTAAGACTATATTATTAATCATTTAACAAGTATTACACCAATCGAGCATTCAGTTGTAAGCACCAATACATAATGTTAGTGCCAAAATATTGATAGCTAAGTTTTAATTAAAAGTAAAGTTTACATTATTAATCTTATTGCGAACTCTGTTAAACTATAATCTGAGACGATGCTAGGCTACAAAGTGATCTTTTCATCCGCTGCGCTGCACACGAGTAGTTCACAAGTCGAAGATGAATCTTGTGCTGAAGCACAGGTTATTAATAATTTTGTTTAAATTTAATTTTAATTGAAATATTGCATTTCTAACTCATCATCTTCCATGAATATTGTATAGCACATTGTATCAAGCTAGTAAATGAGTATATAAATACGCTAGAGAAATTACGCTGGCCTAAATAAATGTGAAACGAAGAATGTAAATATGTTTTATAAATTTTTGTATTACCTAAGCAGACTGTCAAGTGGGCCACCTAATGTTAAGTGGTCACCACCGCTCAAAGACATTGACATTGTAGCAAATATTAACCATCCGTTACATCGCCAATACGCCACCAACCTTGGAAACTAAGGTGTTATGTCCCTTGTGCTTGTCACACTACTAATACAAAGCATTGCTGCTTGGCGATAGCATATATGAGTACCCAGACGGACTTGCACGAAGCCCGAGTAGAAAATGTGAGTATTTTCTCCACTAGCAACATTTCTTTTTATTTATTTTTTAAATCGGTCGTCAAATTAGGTGTATCTAAGGTGTAAAATAAAAATCTTAACTGAATGTTATCATTTATTTGAATCTAAATTGAATAACAATTGTGGATAGATAGACAATCATCAGTGTTACTTTGTAGCTAATTACTCTATAACACTATACTCCTAGTACAATCAGGAAATAGTGTACATCAAAAATGAAGTGAAACTTTCAGATCTATTACATTTATACTATCTTAAAATAGCGGATATTTTATTTCTAAATATTATATATAGTAATTAAAATTAAAACATAAAAAAACAACATTGTCGGTTGCACTTCAGCACTGTTACAGGGTTCCAGACTGTCACGAAAGTTTTTTTTTATAGAATAGTAAGGCGGACGAGCATATGGGCCACCTGATGGTAAGTAGACATTGGCATTGTAAGAAATGTCAACCATCGCTTACACAGCCAATGCGCCACCAACCTTGGGAACTAAGATTTTATGTCCCTTGTGTCTGTAATTACACTGGCTCACTCACCCTTCAAACCGGAACGCAACAATATCAAGTATTGCTGTTTTGCGGTAGAATATCTGATGAGTGGTACCTACCCAGACGTGCTTGCACAAAGCCCTACCACCAGTAAAGTAGCTATTGTTTGGGAGTACACATTTTTTATTTTATAATGAAAACAAATTGAATGTTATACAAAAGCGCTCGTTTTTTAAAAACGAAAATAAAATATTGAAAATAAACAATCATCAGATTAAATCTTGATCTTGTATTTTAAAAGTCTACAGTTGTGTTATACGTAATAGGGCCAAACGGTAGTTGCTATGCAATTATTACTTATTATCTAACTAAGACTAAACCTTTGGTATACTTACTAAAATATGATTCAATATTACATAATTATTTCTACTAATAATTAAATATTTGCCATCTAAAATGATTTTAAACAATTATTCTATTATAGTTATGAATAATAAGATCAGGAACATTGAACCTACAAGATTAAATTGAGGACAATAAAGCCATTCTATTCAACAACGAACTAATTTATAGTAAGTATTAACGTCATTTGCTACGCTATACATATTTAATTTATGTTTTTAAATTCGAATGTGAGAAATATACATTTATATATATTTGGTATCTACTTCAAACTTTTTGGTCTCAATTTCAAGTTTTAAAAATTCAAATGTTATCGTTTCTACTCTTAAGAATTGCAAATGACAAAATACGTAAACATATATTTTAAGCTAAATTACATTAGAAAAGAAAATAAAAAAATAACAATTATAATATGAAGAAAAATAATTTTATAAAACTTTTTCCCTTCAGATAATATACATTACATCGTTCAAGTACCCTGTTCCCTCCGGCAACACAATCGCCTTAAAGATACGACAAAAATATTTTTAACTTTACGAAAGGCTGTAAAAGACTTACAGCGAGTGCCGTTAAATAAATGGAAAGAGAAAAACATACGACCCTCAACCATGATACGTAAATGTTTCACGAAATAAGACAGTACTTCCTTCGATATTATTCAATGACATTATTTTACACTTTTAGATGGTAACTTGCGCGTGTATAATTTGTATGTTTCATACAAAAATGATATAACGATACGTAACGATAAATACTTAATTCGCCTTTTTGATATATTTTTTGATAGATATTTATTTTTTTGATACAGTAATTGGGACGATTTTGATACAGTAATATGACGACCCAATGTCGTTTTTAACATTCGCTTTCAATGAATATAAAGCTGTTTTTATCAATATCACTTTTCGAATTGAGAACAAAAATTATATCCGTAGTTTACTTGTTTTTATTTTTCTGACTATCCTTTAATGACCAACTGGATACACACACATGTTTACATACCAACAACAGTATGTGAAGGTTAAACATTCAAATCAATATAAATAATTTGTGTCCTTACTAAAGTTTTTTGTTAGACAAAGATATGTAGTTCGAGAAAAAAGGCTTCATCGTTTTTTCTTGACCCCAAAACACGTCGTAAACGTACGGAAAAATGTTATAACATTTTTATACCAACTTCAATCAATGGAATTCATTGCAAAAGGATAATTGGGCTCTATTCATATCACGTAGTGTAACATTGGCATTTCAAACGCTCCTGCAATACTTTTATAGGAGAATGTGATCTTCGTCATATATTGAAAAATCACACTTTTTCCGCGTTGAAGATTCTCCGACTTCCACGCTTAACAAGGAAATTGACTTGTTAAGCGACGTGATGTAATAACATTCGCTTCCGTATTTACATGACACACATGCCACATTTCCTTTTGAAATAAAATTAAAGATTAAAAAAAAATAACGTTATTAAATTCAATAATAACTTGTGTAAATTAATATGCGATTTGTTTTATATATACGATTACCACTAGCATCGATTGTCGAAATACTATTGCGATCACTTCCAACAAATAATTTGAGTAAGATAGTGGTAATAGGCTATTAAAGAATCTAAAGAAAAACATTCTTTTTTTTTGTCATATACCTAAGGTATATTTTTTCAATATAATTTCTTAAATTACACGATTAATATTGAATATTGATATAATCAGATAGAATTGGAATATAATTCTAACATGAAGCGTTTAAAAATGCCTTTTATGATTATAAATTATTATTATCGTAAAATATGTATTATAGAAAACAGTGAGGTAAGTTTCTATATCATTAGATAGTAAAAATGTGAATTTCGCTAAAAAAAATTTGTATGTGTGTGTACAATTTGATAAAGATCACTGAAATTAAATCGATATTTTATGTATCCAAATATTTGATAATTAATGAAGGGCCCTAAACATTTGAAAATACTAAATTAAATTGTGATTTATGAATTTACTAGTTATCGTTTTAATATTTGCTTTATATATAATATATTTCGTTATATATAGTAGATATGAATTATCTCTTTAATATAGAATATGCAGAGGTTAATTTTAATAAACTACATATGAGTAACATATTATCGATGTCCGTGATCCGCGCTGCTGAAATTTTAAATGTTTGCCGTGTCTCGTATCTTTAAAGCAATCGCTGCACCAATTCCTTACAGATAGGAATCCTTCGTCTGATCCGCGGGCGGTACACCAGCTGTAGACATCTTACGCCGCTCATTACGAGCGCGCGTTACAGGCCGGTAGTACTGCTCGCTTCGACGCCGTCAGCGTTCCGGTACAGGAATCTCCGACTCCAGCTCCATCCAGAGAGAGCTGATGACGCGGGCGTCTGGAAATATAATATATTTAAGAATCCTTTGATTAAGTAAATTAAAATAAATAAATATATATGTATTCATTTGTGAGATAAATATATATGTATTCATTTGTGAGACCTATTCTAGAATACGCTTGCACTGTCTGGAATCCACAGTATAGTAAATATATAGAATTCATCGAAAATATTCAGGAAAAGTTTTTAAAATATTTAAAATTTTCGTCTATAAATAATTTGAATCAAATAGAAAAGATACCGAAAACTGAACAGAGACGACTTGAACGTGATATGGTGTTTTTATATAAATCGATCCACAACATATTTGATTCCCCTTATCTCCTTTCTAAAATAAATATCAAGTGTCCTCGCCCTGGTAGTCGCAAATCACTCAATCACACAAATCTATTTTTGATTTTCACTTGACAAAGACTAAATATGCAGCAAATGCATTTATTAATAGATCATCTAAACAGTACAATAAAACATTTATTGAATGTGATATATTTCATCTCTCCCTTAAAAAATTCAAACTGCAAGTAAAAGAAATATTATACTCTGAAGAGCCTTAATTTACTCATGCATTTTTAATTAATTAATTATAATTTGATTATTTATTATTAAATTATGTTTTCTTGATTTAAAAATTAAATTTATATTAAATTAAATTATATAAATGAATTATATAATTTCATGCACCTATTAAATATAAAAAAATGTCTTGTTTTGTAATTACTTGAATTGAATTGAATTTATAAATGGAAACTGTTTTGGTTTAAGAATTGTTTTATATTTTTTATTTTATTGTAATTATTTCACTGTTTGTATCCTGTACACTAAATAAATAAATAAATAAATAAATGTATATAGAATATGTACTCGGAAGAACAAATCCACCATTCCATGTGGCCGTGATTTGTACAATGGCTATTTTTAATATTGATTTGGATATACTTAAATTATATAAATGTTTTTGAAATTTGCATATATAAATTAAATCTATAAATAACGCATTGATATTATATTTATCTATTAGTTTAATAAATGAACCGCCTAACGTTGGAGAGTTAATATTATGGCAAAAAGTCAATAGTTTTCTTGTTGACGATGTCGGAAAATTCATCAGACGTCATTTTTAAAACCGCGTAACCCACTTTTGGATCCATGGGAGTGTAGACTTTTGCCAACGATATCGGTTGTCTAAGGAAACGTTTATGTGGTTAGTCGGTCAAATTGTAAAAAATCTAAAAACTCCCACCGAAAGATAAATAGTGTACCGATTTAAAGTTTTAATGATTGTATCTCTAATTGGCAAACCATGTTCACAACAGCACTATCCATCCGTTAAAAATATTTTTATTTATTAGTTAAAGGCAAAATAACAATTATATTAATGTATTGATTTGATTATTATCAATTTCTCTTAAACTTACGTCCAGTTGATATAAATCGTGGTAATCCATATTTACGACAGTTTGATCTTAAGCGTTGGTTTCTGTGACCACAAAGGTCATCAAACCCTTTCGTACAGATTCGATATTCCCTAGAGAGACCTTTCATTAAAGGTGTATATACAAACTAATATACAAACTAATATTATTGAAAATCAAAAAGGTCCTATACATCATGAAATTATAGTAATTTTTATTAAATAGTATCTTGTTGTAATTAAATTTATTTTCCGGTAATAATCGATGTTATTTGACAAGACCGAAAATAATCGTAAATGTGTTGCTTAGGTGTACATACGAACAAGGTCCTTTCGACCCTATCTCTTACTTGATACGATTACAGATTTACATTTGTTGCTATCCATTGAATATAAGATAATTTTTGTCCCTTGTATCTGTTATCATCCAACACACACTCATCCTTAAAAACGTAACACTGCAATACAAATTGTTGTTGTTGTCTTTACAAATTACCATTACATGGCCAAATTTTTCATATTAAGACATGTGTAATTTGAAAGAAAATAACTCATCAAGATTATTATCTTGATGGGTTATTTTCTTTTATATAGCATATTTCCTATCCAAAGATTTAATATTTTATTATACATAAAATACTCGATCGAAGGTCCGCCGTTTAAGTACAAAACCTTAACATTCAAAATGTAATACAATCGAGGGAACAAAAGTGATTATTCTACTTCATTATAACACATTTCGCCCTCTCCATTGTAACTTATTCTGTAACATATTTAACACACTTTGTGTGATGTTATGAGAGCCGGTAGCCACTTCAACTGACGAGTGAGGTCAAGGCTAAAATATCGTGTATTCAATAAAACTAAGCTATGCTTGTACTTTTTTTTATTTTTAAAGAATACCTGTAAACCACTCCTAAGAAATACCAGCACAAACGTTTGATTATGGGTCAATTGCCAAATACTTACATTTCAAGAACGAACCTTGAACTTTTATATAGATATAAGATCTATGTACTTTAAGGCTATTTTGGCAAATATTTATTTATTTTCTGTTTTACCTCGTGGTAGAGCTTTTTGCAGGCCCGTCTGGGTTGGTATCACCCACTCGTCAAACATTCTGGCGCTAAGCAGTAATATTTAGAATGACTTACCCAACAAACCGGAACCGGAAGGGTGAGTGAGCTAGTGTAAAAGGGACATAACGTCTCGGTTCAGGTTCATCATAATCAGGTTGGTGGTCATCATCATCACATTGGCGATGTAAGTAATGGTTATTATTCGTTACCTCACCAATGTCTATGGGCGGTAGTGACCACTTACCATCAGGTGAAATACTAGGAAAATAAGGATGTGTTATTAGTTTCAAATCAAATACATACACTATCCTTGTATCACACTTTGGTCAAGTTCCTAGCTCTTAGACTATTGTGGATGTAACTCAGAAAAATTGTGTAGACTTGTGATTGATTTTCTTAGAGTTCGTTTCGTATTTTGTAAGAGTTTGTTTAATATTTTTTACTACTTATGATTCTCCTACTATTAATACTACTTTATAATAATATATATCTAAAGTAATTAGCTTATCTCCTTGATGAATATTTCAGGAAAAAAAACAATGTTTAATGTAAGAAACATGGCGAGTCGTGATTATAACATTTCTCATGTACTCGTAATGCTTGTCGCTTATGTCTAGCACAGTTATCCTTTTATTGCATGAATGTAATTATTGTGCTTTATTTTGTAAATAATTTATTTGTGTGTAAACAAAAAAAAATATAGTGAACTTATTAATTTAACTACTTTTTACCCGCGACGACATGCGTGGTATATAGAATCAAGTATCTATAATTTTATTTTTACAGAGTCAGTTGAGAATTAAATACCAAAAAAAAAATGGTCTTGAAACGGTTAGATAAACAGTGTTTATTTTTGTGCATCCTATTAAAGACTCTGGTAGTCCTTGTGTTCTCTCTTAATAAATTTTGCCAGGTGAACAACGTTTGGAGCTTATTCCACCAACCCGCACTGGAGCAGCGTGGTGGAATAAGCTCCAAACCTTCTCCTCAAAAAGGGAGAGGAGGCCTTAGCCCAGCAGTGGGACATTTACAGGCTGTTACTGAACAACGCCTTTCTTTGGGTTCTCCATGGCACTTCAATGTACGGAAATGAGCACATATTTCGTTTATTGAGCCAAGATGATCATCGGCATATTTTATTATTGAGACATAATAAAATCTTCTTTTTTCTTTTTACATCCACGGGAACTCTACAGAATAAGCTCTAAACCTTCTCCTCAAAAAAGGAGAAATGGCCTTAGAAGCAGTGAGAAATGCACAGGCTTTTATTAATAATTTTATCAATTAAATTCAAACGTTCATTACAATAAGACTTTTGAACTTCCTTAACTAAAATACAATTTTATATTAATATTGAAACGGTATTATTTTTGTACGATATTGTTAGATATATACAAATATAGTAGCTTTATATAAAGTTATGTTATGGTTTAACACATACATTTCTACATAGTTAAAGCAAATGTAGTAAGTTATTTGGTACAATCTCTTCAGTAATTTAAGCACATTCGCCCGGGAATATTTAGAGGTGTGTCTTTATGTCAGATGATTAAATCTTAGCATAGTTTTCGAAGATGAGTGAATCCCTTTTGAAACGTTGATGTTGATTTACGATAACATTAGATTAAGCATTTTGATATTTTAATACATTTGAAATTATCTCAATTTAAGTGAACACATTAAATGTATATGAAAATACTGAGGTGCTTGACCAAATTTGAGCCCATATAGTGGGTCAAATATTATTTTAAAAATCAATTAAGATTCCCACGATTCACGATTCACTGGTCTATCGCGGTTAATTTTTTTTTACCAAACATTTCAAATGTTACCATAATATAAAACGCTTCACAAAAGTTCATTCGTTTAAGCAATTTGAAAGTAATCCAAAACTTGACATCTGCCTATTAAATGAGACGTCAAAATTAATGAGGGTGAGGAGTTGTTACACTTGAGGGAATTGGTCGGAAATCATTATGTGTTTGTTAACTAGGCGAGCCCTTTTGTATCAGAAAATTGTATCGAGACATGTATGTATATAAATGAATCGATTGAAAGTGAAAAGTTCTTAAGGGATATTATAAAACAATATCATCATTTGTTTTCTCCTAATCGATTTCAGCCACAATGGAAAATCTCAAGGAAGACAAGCCAACGATTCAGGATATATTGTAGTGCACAAGTGTATGCGCAAATGGTGCACTCTATCCCCTCACTAGTTACGATTTCAAGCCTGAGCAAATACCACTGAGGTGTGCACTGTGATTAATTTGTGCTTATCATTTACTTTATGTTTGGCGGTGAAGGAAAACATTGTGAGGATACCTTCACATGACAGATGAAATTCTGCCACATGTACCTACTATCCTGCGCTGGAGCAACACGGTGACTAAGTAAAGTTTCTCTTCAAGACGAGAGAAGGCCTTAGCCCAGCTGTGGGATGTTACAGGATATAATTTTTACTTTAAAGCTTAATCGATCCAGTTTGCTATGTATTTATTCAGTGCTTTCGTAATCTGATGTTCAGAGAAAACGATGTAATATAAATAACAAAAATATCACTTTAGTTGTATAACTCTAAAAGTGTATATTTTACATCTCGGTGGTATGTACTCGCGTTAACATCCGCCTTTAATTTCAAACAGCTCAGCTCGTACAGTTTTCTATTAATTATTTGATAAAATTTCTATATATTTTATATCTTTAAACTTAACCCTTATAATAATTAATTTCAATTAATTAATCATAATAATTTTATTTAAGTATTAGTTTAATTTATCGAATGTATTTTATCATATTGATATTATCACATGATCATCTTCAATTTTACTTGCTTTCATTACATTTGAATGATCGATTTAAAGTTATTTCGAAATAATTGCTTACATCAAAGTACTGTACAGCTATTTTAAAAGAAGAATCAAATTTCACTGCAGAACACAACCGTGAAACATCAGAAAGTGATTTCCTCCATATAATACTATTTAATGGATGCGCGCATCACCGGTTTCTAACATAATAGGACTGCTATTTTAGTTCAACTTTCGATGTTTGAAAATAACTATTATTATTATGATAATGTTATTAGACATGAATTAGGTTTGGCGGGAAGCCATAAGATGGCAAGGTAAACGATGCGACAAGGATAGTAAATCAGCAGGCTATTTATTCTTACCAGTATAGATCACCATTCTAATCGCAGAAAGCAATCCAACGAATTCCTTCTTGTCGATGTTTGCGTTGGAATGTCGGAGTTGGTGAAAAATACGGAATAGATATGGATATATATATGAATTGAATTATTTAATAACAAAGACAAATAATACCATCATTACTCACCTTGGTTAGTGGCGACAAGTGTGTTGCAGTTAAAAATAATAAGTTGATATTTCATATCGATAACTTATACTATATTTTTTAACATTCTTATGTTCTCTTGATATTTTAAGAAATAGCTTGTTAATGAGCTCTTCTGTTAATGAAAAAGTTGTTGATGTTTGATTTAAGGTTTTCTTATCTTTGAACAATATCTACAATAAAGTTTAACAACCTTTAACCTTGGCCGAGGTTATTGCGATCCGGAACGTTGACTCAACTACTGCCATCTCGGCTAATGACGCTGCGTACCAATGATTTAATAGACTCTCGTTTGATCCACAAGTCGCATATATTAGAGAGTGTCAACTGTAAACTATTATCTATCAATGTATATATATGTTGAATGTTGTTCTTGTTTAGCAATGCTGAATTATCGATTTGAAGTTAATATTAAGAATAATTTAAACCTCGGCTTCTATTCTAAGCAACATTCATGTTGACTGTGTTCTGGTTTGAAGTGATTTCTTAGATGGTTGTTTATGTATGTGGCCAACTGAAAGGAAAGTTTTAAATCTGATTAAATTATTTATATATACCATTAGTAGGAAGCAGTGCTCATGCTGTATTTATAGTGTAACATGAAACTACTCTGGCATATCTGCTTCGATGTTACCTTTTTGCAAAACGTAAGTGTGACAGATTAACATAAAAATGGCATTTTTTAATCTGATTGGTTTTTATTGTATCATTGCCTCCCACGGTGTTACAGTAAGAGGCACGAATTGTGGTCGATTTCCGAAAATGTTCATTGGTAAGAACCTCATTCGATAGAAGGTAAGTTGTGACCAGCGAATCAGAAAACTGGTGAAGTTAGCCGTTCGAAATGCTTTCCAAAAAGCCACACGACATAGGATGACATCCGTTGACAAAATCGTTTGCACTCATACATTGCAATAATGAATGTTGGTTCTACAGCGAGTGTAGACGTTTAACATTAGATAGATGGATAACGCGAACCAACTATTGGTTTACTTTATCTACTATATATCTAATGGAACGCATATGAAATTCACTTTGTACCAGGCTGAATAAACAAAACGTTACTAAAGGATCGATCTTCGAAGTAAAAGCCACTTATAAATGGCCCTGTTATTGAATTGAAGTTCAAAGCCAGTTATGTCATCCAGCTAACCGTGTCATCATATTCTATCCATATTCAAGCTCACAGGAGCTCTGATACTATTAAAATTTATATTATAATAATAACGGCCAAAAAACTAAAACTCATTCTATCCTACAAGAAAAAGTAACACAAGTCTGTAATCTTAGTTTTATTATAAAAATGGATTAAATTGTTGACAAAATTTAATCAATTGTTTGTCTAACTATTGGTGAGTTTCTGAAAAATTTTAAGCGTTACACACACAGTAATTACAGCAGTATACTGGTTACGGAGGTAGTTATGATAATATAAAATAATTGACTTATAATAAATGAATAAGATCGCTGTTCTTGGTAGATAAGAGATGTAGTTTATAGTATTTGTTCAATTTAAGTGTAACAGACAGTAATAATTGAATCGTTATGAAATTCTATTTGAATTTCTAGAATTTTCTTTTAGCTTATAATATGCGTATATTATCGATTTGAGTTATATATGCAAATCTCAAAAACAATTATTTAAATAAGATTTATTTGTATTGAGGACTTGAATAAGTATACACAAATCAATATTAAAAATAGCCGCTGTAAAAATCACGACCGCGTGGAATGGTGGCAAAAATGTTAGCAGCAATTCTCCTTTGTATTGCAATTTCGATTATCTGCACTATCCTTACACCAGTGTAATAAGACATGGCGTTATCTTAAACATGTAGTATTGACCTTATATGTAAATACGTAAGTAAATAAAGCTTCGAATAAATTTCTAGGAAAATTCTCAAACGTACCGATACATAAAGCTGTGTAAATATGTATATGTAATATGTGATCGCCTGCTCCTGTTTAAGTATGAAACTACACACGTTTTGAAAGCGAAGCTTTTGACGCTATGATAATCACATTTCTAGACGTTTCTACGTGTAACGTTTTCTGACGTTTAAATAAATCATACTTACAACTGGCTAGTTGTCAACAAAAATAAATCGATTTATTCTATCGTGTGATTCAGTTGTAAAAGAGATAGAAAATATTTTTTTTCGGTTTTTTCCAACGAAACCTACAACGATACTGAACGAACAAACGAGACAGTTGCTAAGTGACGTTAAAGTTGCTTGGTTTCACAATTGCGGCCCTAGCTTTACAGATCATTACTCGTCACGGCCGCTTTCGCTTTTCTTGATCGCGTCGTTTTTCGTTAACTCTTGCAGATAATCCTACAATTTATTTGATTCATTCAGTTACTTATGTAAATTCTGAATTCAATGAATTATTTATTTAAAATTGATAATCAGAATAATTAAAAATTGATTTCGAATATACATTTAGACATAATATCTGAAATTCATTATGTTTTTTCATATACTTTTGTCTGTACCTTGATTATTATTAGTGGTCGTTCTTAGTGACATTTATCACACTATTTAATAATTTTACATTGCACACTTGTACAGTAGCAATTGGAAAAAAAGGGGTGCGGGATATTGCGGATTGAACGCTTGAATCTTTGTAATACAACCGTAAAATGAGTCCCCATGGTTTTTTTATAGTATAAGTAGGTGAACGAGCATATGGGCCATCTGATGGTATAGTAGTCACCAACGCCCCTAGACAGTGGCATTGTCAGAAATGTTTTTTTTTTTTTATGTGCGCCGGGATGGCAAATGACTCTACTCCACCTGATGGTAAGTGGTAGTAGAGTCCAAGCGCGACGACGGCCAGTACAGTCGGGAAGAATGCGTCCCAGCCTTGCCGGCCCGCAAGATGCCTCTTCACGCCTCGTTTGAAGGAACCCGGGTTGTAAGAGGAGGGGAACACGTGAGCTGGTAAGGAATTCCATTTTTTGGTAGTGCGACAAAGAAAAGAGTTGCCAAATTTCTTTGTGCGCGATGGAATTGATGTCACAGTTAGGCGGTGACATCGAGAACCAGCTCGCATGGACTTAAGAAGGAAGGGGGAAGCAGGAATTAGAGAGAATAATTCCTCAGAGCACTCGCCGTGATACAGTCGATAGAAAGCGCTCAGTGCTGCTATCTCGCGACGCAATTGTAAAGGTTCAAGGGTGTTTGTGACCTTTACGTCGCCAATAATGCGTACTGCTCGTCGCTGCAACCGGTCCAAGACCTCCAGTAGGTACTTAGCGGAGCCATCCCAAAGGTGCGAGCAATATTCAACGCAAGACCGTACCTGTGTTTTGTATAACAGGCACAATTGTTGTGGCGTGAAAAAACGTCGCACCTTGTTCAGAACTCCGAGTTTCCGTGAAGCTGTTTTTATAATAGCCTCGATGTAATGGACTAAGGTCGCAGCGAACGTCCATCCCCAGCATGGCGATTTTGCTTTGTATCATCAGCGGTGTGCCACAGAGGGAGGGAAGAGGGGAAAATGGTGACTTTTTCGCTGTGAGAGCGCATACCTGTGTTTTCTTGGCATTAAACTCAACAAGATTATCAGAACCCCATTTGTCGATGAGCTCTAACGTCCTATCGAGTTCAATGACAAGATTCTCCCGCCTCTCCTCAGTTTCCGCCCGCCCAGCCACTGCGCCTCCGTGGTATCCACCATGCACAGTACTATCATCTGCATAGCAATGTATGTTTCCAAGAGAGAGCATATCATTGATATGCAAAAGAAAGAGTGTGGGAGATAGCACAGATCCTTGGGGGACCCCAGCATTCACTACATAGAATTGTGAAGCGCAGCCATCTACTAAAACACGAAGGCTACGCTTGTGTAGGAAGCTGGCAATCCAGGTGCATAGCTGAGCAGGCAGACCATATGCCGGCAGCTTGGAGAGAAGACTTCTGTGACAGACCCTGTTGAAAGCCTTGGAGATATCGAGGCTGACAGCCAACGATTCTCCATGCTTGTCGATAGCTTCACCCCAGAGGTGTGTTACGTACGCTAGGAGATCAAGTGTGAACCGTTTTGGTCGAAACCCGTACTGACGATCATTAATTAGACAGTGATCTTCTAGGTAATGGATCAGTTGGTTGTTTAGAATCCGTTCCATCACCTTACAAAGTACTGAGGTGATAGCTATTGGTCGATAATTTGCCGGGTCAGACCGATCCCCTTTTTTGGGAACCGCTTGCACATTAGCTCTTCTCCAAGCCTCCGGCACACATCCCGAAGAGAGAGAAAGTTGGAACAGGCGCGTTAACACAGGATACAGCTCCGCCGCGCACTTCTTCAGCACTATGGCTGGTATTCCATCGGGACCGCTAGCTTTCCGTATATCAAGTGATTGCAGCTCCGCACGCACATCACGTTGCCTGATTTTGATGTCAGGCATCGTGTGGCCACATGAAGGTATTGTTGGTGGCAGCGCACTACAATTATCGATCACGGAGTTGTCGGCAAAGAGTTTAGCCAGGAGATCGGCTTTCTCCTGCGGACTGTGAGCTAGCGATCCGTCCGGATTTCTGAGCGGTGGCAGGAAGGTTGGCAGAAATTGTTTTGCACAGACTTGGTCAGACGCCAGAAGCTACGGGAGCCCCTAGGATGCGAAATAAGGTCATGACCAATCTGTACAATGCGCTCTGCATCCGCTCTCGTGTATGCCTTCCTACAAGATTTGGAATTTTTATTGTAGTTTGCTTTCAGTGAGTTAATGTTAGATGCCCCGCTAACGCAGCCGTTGATCCACGCGCGATATGCCGCCTGCTTAGATGATATAGCGTCGGCACATTCACGAGTGAACCAACGGTTACGCGTACCCCTACTGATGAGATCTGAGTTAGGAATGTAGTATTCCATTCCTAACATGATCTCATCAGCAACAGCAGCGGCACTAGCTGTCGGGTCATTCCCACTAAAGCAACGTTCCTTCCAAGGGACAGACGCATAGTAATCGCGCATACAGTCCCAATCTGCCGACTTATAGTGCCAAACGCGACGTTTGCATACCGCTGATGGCGGCAGCTTGGCCTGTGGCACTTTGGTAGATATAAGGCCGTGATCCGAAGAACCAAGTGGAGCTTGAACCACAACCTGATATTCCACCGGGTGAGAAGTCAGCAGAAGATCCAGTAGAGAAGGCGCTTGCCCATCAATGTCTGGGATCCTGGTGGGCTGATCAACCAGTTGGGTCAAGTCATGTGTGAGAGCAAAAGCATGAGCAGTTCTTCCAGCATGGTCAGTTTTGAGGGATTTCAACCATGATTCATAGTGAGCATTAAAATCCCCCAATAACACCAATTCCGCGTTAGGAAACTGCTCTTGCGCAGCATCTGCCACCCGACGAAGATGGTCAAATAATCGGCTTGTCTCCAAGTCACCATTGTGGGATCTGTAGAGGCACACGTAGACTCGACTCTGACGAACCAGGTCCACACGTACCACCAACATGGAGAAGGAGGGGTCCTAAAAGCAGCGCAATCGGTGAAAACAAACATCCGCCCTGCCGAACAAGCATACTCCGGCTTTCGCTTTAAAAGATTCTTCAAGCATGTAGCCGGGATAGTTAAGGTAGCTGGTGTCGGCAGGGCGGAGTATTTGCGTCTCCGTGAGAAACAACATTGCTGGCCGTCCTGTCTCGAGATGGTGGTGGACAGCGTTGAGGTTAGCGTGGAGTCCTCGGATCTTAGAGAACTCGACCTCAAACAGCGTGGGTATGGTGGGGGTGTGCACCGCTGAACGACCGTTATTTCTTAGTTGCGCTACCATTTCGGAAAATAAGGAAAAGAGACGTGAAGCGAGCGACGTGTTGCCACGATAGGGGTAGGCAAAGTATGGAGGCGTGTTTCCCCAAATGGTTGCCAAAAGGGAAAATATACTGATCCGCCGGACGGAAGGGCCCCCGAAACCCCCCGGAAGTGGCCGCCGGACCCCACCTTCCGGTCACCAACCGGCACGACGGTCCACCCCGAGATTATGCGTGGCCTGGTGGGGCAGCCTCGCGAGCTGGTTAGGCACGCTCGGGCCCCTGTACTATGGGCGGCCAGCGGAACAGCCGTTTCTTCAGGTCTCCCTGTCCGGCAGGTCAATACAGTTTCCCCCGGCATTCCCCCTTAGTCGCCTCTTACGACACCCATGGGAAAGAGAGGGGCAATGAAATGTATTCTTTCTCCGTCACTGCACGGATAAGTATTTTTAACCATCGCTTACACGTCAAATGCGCCATCAAACTTGGAAACTAAGATGTTATGTCCCTTGTGCCTGTAATTACATTGGCTCACTCACCCTTAAAACCGAAATACAACAATACCAAGGACTGCTGTGTCTTGCGGTAGAATATCTAATGAGTGGACGATACCTACCCAGTCGAGCTTGCACTTAGCCCTACCAAGAAGTAAGAATAGTGGACTCTTGAGCAGTCACAGTTACGCGGTAAATAGCATAACGTAACATCTATTATTACAATAACACAATCATATTAATTTTATATATTATATAGAAGTCATTTTTTACAACCCAAAAAAACGCGGGCGAAGCCACGCGCTTAAACTAGTATAATGTGTCAAAGTGTCATGTTATTACAATAACATGAATAAGTTTTTTATTAATCGTATAAATATATGTAAGTAGTGTGTCTTACTTTTCAGTTTATAAATTGTACTTTTCACTTTACCTGCTTTTTCATCACCATTCGGGGCCTCATTAGCTTCCTCTATGCAACTTTCATCGGGAAACTGGACATGCTTCTTAATAGCAGATCGGCTCGGTTTCGAGAGGACGGATGCTAGGAAGATAATACCACGTGTTAGTCATTATTATTAACAAAATAGTATTACATTAAATGTACAAGTAACTTTAAGAAATAAGAAGGCTTTAATCCATTATACGTAGAGCTTTTTGTGTAGGTACCACCCACTCATCACATATTATATCGCCAAACAGCAGTACTTAATATTATTGCGTTCCGGTTTGAAGGATGAGTGAGATAGTGTAACTAAAGATACAAAGAAATCTTAGTTCCCAATATTGGCGATGTAAGAAATGGTTAATATTTCTTTCATCACCAATGTATATGGGCGGTGGTGATCATGTATATCAAATGGCCCATTTGCCCGCTTACTTATAACATAAAAATGTTTAACTAATCACCCGCTAAACAAAGTTTACAAGACAGGTTGTAGATGCCCTAGTACTAATCAAAAGCCATCTCCGCTTTAAAGGAGAACCTTAGCCAATGCTGACCACGATATCGGTAATTATGATGACAAATTGTGGGTGCGCCGTATGAAATCACACAACATGGTAAGTAACTAATAAGACAATGCTATACTATGCATCTTTATATGTCTAATATTTCATTAAGAATAGCATCTTAATACATAGTAAATAGTTTAATTTAATAAGATTCTGGCAATTTGTCATATACTGTTTGGCCTTTCTAAGTAACTTAAGATATATGTTTCGTTGGGGAGAAAATTTGTAATACCAAGAATTTATGGTGAAAGACTTGAGTCGTATTTTCTTATTAAGACAATTAACTTGATTACTCTTTACAGTCATCACATACGGGCTCGTTATTTTATTTTCAACTCCGTTTTTCCATCTTTCATCATTCGTCTGATAACTTTTCAGATTAACCAAGTTGTAATCAGAACAACGAACACAAATTTATTCATTGCTCAAAAACTTTCTTTAATCGAAAATACTCTTAAAAATATTCTAACATAATAATACATATTACTGAATATATATTATTACAGTATATTGTTAAAATTTACAATCATTTATACGAAAAATTGTTACAATTCGAACACTTTTAAAGGTTATACTAATTATTCGTGTCTGTGTCTATGTTAAAAAAGTGAATAGGCTGTATTTTATTCTCCCCTAATAGCAATGGAACGAAAGGGAAAATAGACAGCTTTATAGTATTTTTGTAATTAATTTTTTTTACTATGACCGGTAGGGCTTTGTGCAAGCTCGACTGGGTAGGTACCACCCAATCATCAGACATTCTATCGCAAAACTTGGTATATGGTATTCCCTAGCAGTTCTTGGTATTGTTGTATTCCGGTTTGAAAGAGGGACTGAGCTTGTGTAAGTACATTCACAACGGACATTACATCTTAGTTCCCAGGGTTGGTGGCGCATTGGTGATGTAAGCGATGGTTAACATTTCTTACAATGCCAATGTATATGAGCATTGGTGACCACTTACCATCAGGTGGCCCATATGCTCGTCCGCGTACCTATACATACATACATATATAAAAAAGGCTAATATGTTGTAAGGCTATAATTCAATAAGAGTTAATGCCTTTGTCTAATAAATAATCATCGGTTGAAAAGCAAAATAAGTCCATATGAGATCGTTTATTTTTAATATTAACAATTGCATTATCTCATATTAAATAATTATACATTTAAAAATGTAAAATTTAGTCGATTATTATTCGTTGAAATCGATCAACGTTCATTCACGTGTAAATATACAACCATCCGTTAATTTTGTTCCGTTCGTTTCAGTGCTTTCGAAAAAACCGCAAAGCGTTCTCTTGCTTATTTAATCAATATTACTTTAAGGAATATTTGACTCAATATCGATATCCTTTGATTACTCTAGACGTACGCTTTATTTACTTTGCCTTTAGGCGTAGCGAATATTGCTATGACACTGTATTGACTATTTACGTAGCATCAAATATTTGTACCATAGGATTAAGATAATATTAGAAATGACATAATCATCGTATCAATCTTATTTGCTAATAAAATAGAGATAATAATTACTATTTCAGGCGCCAGACATTTAAGCATTGGCAAATTCCTTCTGATAATTTATTTCCAGAAATACTCATGAACTTTCTATTTGCCGTCCAACTGGGTTTGGACCTGTTTCTGGAATCTTGCGGTCTTATAAGCTGCCCATAACCGAGGTACATAATACCAATCGTGAAATACATTCGCACTAAGAGTGTAACCACTATAATAGACTTTAACATGAGAAGTGTTGTCGGATCCGTAAAAAGCAATCACCGAAAACTGTATTATCAGGAACGCAATGCCAATTTTTAATTAACAAGGAAATGGTTTTTCACGTTTATCACGTCAGTAGTCTAAATTTAAAGCGAGTTAAACTGCGAAGCGCAACTTATTATACACCAAAATCGTTTCCGAAACGCGTTATATTTTTTGAATATATTTTATGTCTGTGATTAATAGTTTTTTCTGTTCGGCATTCTAAAAAAAACGTCTCCTCGTATATTAATACAGATGAATGAACATGCCTCAAATATTTTTTAATTTTAATAATTATTAAACATAAAATAAATTTACGTCTTAGTTAGACGTAAATTAGTTGCGTCGTTTGTCCGATTTAGGTTATTATTATGGTTCCTTGGCCATTTCTACATCAATTTGAATTGAAGACTCTATCTGAGTTGATATTTACTTATTTTCTATATGGACAATGCTTATGAAACGTTGGGGATTAGGAAATATTTTACGAAAGATAAGGGAGAAATAAATAGAAATAAAACATCATTCGTCATTGATATTCTTAATGTATATCTCATCACTCTAGTGACTATCTTGTAAATAATATGCCGATGCTCTGAGTTTGAATTAAAATTTTGGTCAAAGACCCATAATCTCAGTATCTATATGTCTATCGTTAAAATGTCCTAAAATCCTTTTTAAATGCGATCCACCACTAACAATACGAAGGTCAACTAAATTTCAAGGCTCAATGTGACGTTGCTAATTGTTCCCATAACAATAATAATATATTGTTCCCGATGTTTATGCCAATTACCTTACACAGGTCCCCGGGCTAACTTTATATAATATTTAATTAATTGGAATTCATTCAGTTATTTCGTCGTGGTTAAGTATAAGCGGGTAGACAGAATTTCTTTCGCATTTATAATATTAGCCCGAACACACTTGCTTTTCGATTGTCGAAAAAATATTTTGCAATGATTCTACCGAAAATATTTTTATAGTGCAATCGATGTCGACAATAGAAGTATTACCAGTTGTGTTCAACAATAACAGATAAACTTTTTTTAACCAGAAACTCATACATTTTCATACATATCCCAAATGTGTCTTTAACTTTCACCGATCTTGAATCATTTTTTTCTCACAAAATTGTTTCAAATGTTTTATTTTGCGTAATTACGAAATCAAGGGTTAACTGACAATGCTCATTGTGATGTATTGTCCATAAATGTATCGCAAATTAATCAAAAAATCAATTGTTGATTACATCAAAATTAGATTTCAAGCAGTTGGATTGTTAATTACAAATAATGTTATATTATTAATCGAATACTGTAAATAGGGTTTCTGTCTTTTTGGTGGTTTGGCATAAGTAGTTTTAGTTAAATCTTGGAAAAATAAAAAATGACCTGGTAGTAGGACTTTGTGCAGGCCTGTTTGGGTGGCAGAATATTTGATGTGTGGGTCATCAAATATTCTGCCACTAAGCAGCAATACTTAGTATTGTTGCGTTCCGGTTTGAAGGGTGAGTGAGCCATTGAATTACAGGCACAAGGGACATAACATTTTAGTCCCCAGGTTTGGTGGCGCATTGGCGATTTGAGCGATGTTTGACATTTCTTACAATGCCAATATACTTTTCCGCACCTCTGACAAAGTGAGTCCAAAATTTTATGACTCAAACGATTTTAGTAGTTAAGACATAAGCGTATCAAACAAACAACTTACTTTCGCATTATAATATTAATAATTATACAATCTCGCTTATTTATTAGAAACTAAACATTTAATATGTTTATATGATATTCTGTTATGCTACCCCGGTCTTAAACTTATGGGTGAGTATAAAGAGTGACAGTGTAATTAGGCCGAATAATAGTCCATTAAAAGTCTGACATGAAGTCCATATAAATCACTATATTTAATAACCAACGCATTTAATATACTAAATGTATAACAATAATGCTTTAGGTTGCAGATATATCGTTACAAGTAGACGTCAAGTTTATACATGTAACGCTCACACTTTTTTGTGTTACAGACAACCGACGAGCAAATGGGACACCTGATGGTCTGTGAGTGAAATGGTCACCACAGCACATAGAGATTGGCGATGTTAGAAATAATAACAATTCCTTACATCACTAATGCACCACCAATCTTGGAAACTGAGATGTTATTTTCCTTGTGCCTGTAGTTACATTGGCTCACTTAACCTTCAAACCGGAACATAACAATAACAAGTACTGCTGTTTTGTGGTAGAATATCTGATGAGTAGTCGGTACCTACCAGACGGGCTTGCACAAAGCCCTACCAACAGTATTGTCAATGTTATTTAAATTTTGGTTATAAGTTCTAGATATTTGAATATTAATATTGATAACTTTGCAGGTGTAGAAGCAAGAGGAGTGTTTAAATTGTCCAAAATTAAAACTTGCCGTGGTCGTTGCCTTATGCTAAAAAGACAATAACTTAAAATTGGATTTCCGAAAATCTATCAACGGGTGCATGGAAACGGGGATTGAAATCCTTATATACAAAACACTCGTTTTTGAATACGCTCGGGAAATTTGTTTAGTTTAAAAAATATATCCGCTCTGGAAAAGTTTGAAAATATTAAATATTGAATATTTCAAGGTCTTAGGAAATGTTTTAAAAGAAGAGTTCTTATCTCTGAAATTTTAGAATTAATTTCTTACAAATAATTATAATTTTTTTATTATGTACAACAGTAGAGCTTTTACAGTATGTTATTTTATTACTTTACATGGAAGAACTGATGATGAATGAACTTTGAAATCATTATATCAACAACAACAATCATAAAGTGAGCTTAAACTCTGCTAGCTTTAAAACTTCATCTATTACTGACAAAATCTTGATCGAAAATAGGAATACATTTTATTGGTTTTGAATCTAGGACCTCGAAATCTAAAGCCTTATATTAGGTAGTCACTAGATCAACTAATTAGATATGTTGATTATGTAATACAGTTTAAAACTATAAAATAATGCTTGAAAATCAACAAACACTTACTCCATATATATGTATATGACAAAAAAGTGTGGAGTAAGTGTTGTTCTATATCATATGATATAGAATAATATTACTTGTTTATTTATTATCTATGCATAATATAATAGAGCTGAAGATTTCCGTTTTAACGCATATCTGAAACTACCAGTCGAATTTGATTAATCGCATTTGATATCCCAATTAAGGTTATAGGTTATTTAACATCACGATACGGCCTACGGGAGTGGAACAGAAATGTGTATAATATAATATGTTTGACGGTCAGTATACCAAGTCTTCTACTAATCATCCAATAAAATTATACGTACACCCTTTTTACACATATTTAAAAAAGTTAATGTTATTTAAAAATTATTTTATTCTTAAAATTTAAAAATACTAACTCATAGTCAGTCGATCGTCAATCATTGTTAACGGCTCGGATAATCCTGGGAGATCTTTGTGTAATAAATCACTCGCGAAGTGGCGTAACTTTGAAATAATAACCGCAACTAGACAGTGGACTATTTAACTATTTTAACGTTAAATTGCGTTAATACATTGAACCAAATAGGATAATATAACTCACCGCGTGTAAATTTTGGACAAGTATGGGTAATAATGCTTGTAAAGTTCTGTTGGGTCTGTTTCAATTCCGTAGCACGTGTTACGTTCGCCGTGTAGACCACTGCTACGGTACTATGCGGAAACGGTGCTCATCTTTGATGCGCAAGATTTGTGTCAGTCCCTACAGTATGTTGAGAGTATTTGCTGATAGATTCTATAAAAAAATACTGACATGCTTAACCATACTCGATATTAATTTAATTTAGTCGAAATAAGGATTAATTATTGAGCGCCTTATTGTTAATGACGGTTATCAATCTATCTTTGTGTGGTTACATTTTGGACGTCAAAAAAATATATACTTTTTTTTAAGTTTGTTTTGTATACACAGACGTATTGTATGTGTGTGTGTTTTGAGAAGTATTATTTTATATCTTTATTATTGTGTAAGAGTAAATAAAGCTTTTTGGTATCTTTTTTTAACGATAGATAATAACCTACAATTTTAACGTAACTACCATACAATATACTATGAATGTCTTTATAATGATATCCTCCAGACCGGATTTCGGCCACGGCGGCCAATCTCAAGAGAGATTAGCCAACTACGCAGGAGGTACTACAGGCAGGGATTATAAGTGCACAAGTGCGCAAACACAGGTTCACTCTCTCTACCCTCACTCTCATAATCCGACGGGACGGCAATCCAACACGACCGGAAAGATCAGGCGGAGGACCAACGGCTTTACCTGCTATCCGAGGCACGGGAGTGTACACACTTCCAACTTTCAGACTATGGAATGCTACTGAGAATTTTGAGAGAAAAACCCAATAACTTTTTTATTGGTCCGACCTGGGAATTGAACCCAGAACCTCTGGTCTGCGGCCTTACATCTAGCCACTAGACCAATGAGGCAATCTTGATAAAGACAATATCAATGATAATGACTTTATATTATTTTTGTTAAAACAAAACAGCACTATCACTCATTTTATTTTAGTAAAAAAAAAACACTAACCATTACGAGCACCAGTTCGAGCAAATAAAAACGATCAGACATTAATTTGACGTATTTGTTCAAGGAACACAATGGAAGGGTCGTGACAGGTCATTTTGACAGTCTTATTTACTCCGGTTAACTAAATGATGTGGGTCACTATTCAGTTGCTAAAATCGAGTCTTGTTAAAAAAGGGCCTGAGAAATGGAAAACATAATTGTTGCTTTATTTTATCAGTGAGATAAAAACTCAACATTATATAGTAAGTTAAGTAATCCGAACTGATATTATAAATGCGAACGTGAGTCTGTTTATTATTTTGTTTGTATACCTAAAACTTGCTCCTCTCCTCTCATATCAGCCGTTGTCAACTAGTCATAACTTGTTTCAATAAGATCAGACCCAAACTTTTTGATAGTCATCGTTTTTATATTATTTCAATATAAAGAAATAGCAGAATTTATGTCGGAACTAAAAAGTCTTAAGTGATTTCACGTCGTCAACCATTTCTTATAAATAAATACACGACATTTATGACGTACGTAAATGCTATCTCTTTCACTCGGCTCTGATTGGTTTTAAGTTGAGTGCTTTATGGAACATCACGACAATCATAAATAACGATCATTCACATCTTCTTTTTTTTGTGCTTGTGAAGCTATATATGTTGTCTATATAGTCTAACAGCTAGCTTGTAAGGCTTCTCTCAAGGTCCTGTGTTCAGGCTCCGGGTTCGGCCCGTTGTTAATGGGTATTTCGAACCAGATAAAACAATGGCAGCTCGATGTTTGGAAGTGTTTTCTGAGTCAATATTTACAAATGATAAACAATATTTTATACTGCGCTTGCACTCTCTTCAGTGGTGTCAGAATGCCGTCCCATCGAATTATGATAGTTATTGAATGGGGAGTGCACCCGTGTTTGCCTACACACTTAAGTACTATGATAAGCAAGGCCACCGTTGCCAAAACTGCCTCGTTACCGATTTTCGTCATCATCATTATAATTGCATTCTTCGTTACTGAATGAGAGCTCGCACAATAGACTGTGTAATAAAAAATAGTATTGCAAATAATAAGTTACTTGAGTGAATAGACCCGTGATTCGTTAGACTAGCTTTCGATAGTTACATATATAAAACAAATTAAATTCTCTATTCAAAAAACATGAATAGAAAAATTCGAATGCTTGTATTTCTTAAAAAACCAACCACATTCAATTATAAAAATATTTTTATCTTATATAAATCAATATAAGATCAACGATGTATTGTATCATTTGTCTGTAGGGAATAACAAAATAAAATTGCAATCTATGTTGGGATCTGTAACATATCAGATCCGTATTAATGTTACAATATACTGGAAAAATGTTTGAAAGAATAATTCTATATGGAGTTTATTTTGGACAAAGTAATTAGATAATAATAATCATTTAATCTTTAATTTTGTATGGTTTTGATAATATAGAAATAAATAAAAAATCTGCGATGATTAGAACACCTGAATCTTAACAATCAAAACAAAATCTCTTGTGGATTCAAGTCATGTCAATTTTCATATGGTTAATTTGTGTACCCTGACTATACAGTGTCAGGGTGCATTTTTGACTCATGCATGTTGTATGAAAAATTAAAACTTTTAAATGCCATCCATATTTGAGGAAGTAGAATTAACTCCAAATCTCCTCTTCAAACGGAGAGAAGGCCTCAGCCCAACAGTAGGGCATTTAGGGCTTGTTACTTTACTTTAAAATAATGCAAAATAATTATGTAATTGATATGAATGTATAATTTAAATATCTTATTCACCAACATGTTAGGTTGCGTAAGTGTTTCATTTCGCATGAGTACATACCGTAGACCGAGAAACAAATAGTCTATCCCGTAACAGCCTCTGAATGTGCCACTGCTGGGCTAAAGGCCTCCTCTCCTCTTTTTGAGGAGTTTTGGAGCTTATTACACCACGCTGCTCCAATGCGAGTTGGTGGAATACACATGTGGCAGAATTTCAGTGAAATTAAACACATGCAGGTTTCCTCACGATGTTTTCCTTCACCGTAAAGCATTAGATGAATTTAATCACAAATGAAGCACATGAAAATTCAGTGGTGCTTGCCCGGGTTTGAACCCATGATCATCGGTTAAGATTCACGCGTTCTTACCACTGGGCCATCTCGGCTCGAATAGACTAAGGGGCCGTCAAACCGCGATTGAGATAGTTTGTCAATGTGTGCGTATAATGTTGCCATAGTAACTGTATTCCCTGTTTTGAGATATAAATATTTTTCAGAATTTCATGAAAACAAAATAAGGTTATTAAATTTTACTTTTTAATATTTATTATACATTTTTTTAATTAAAATATTATTTTGTTTTCCAACTACACCCAAAAACCGTTTGTTTTTGTTTTCGTTATCAATAGTACTTCAGCATCTTTATATGGTAGTGGATTAGCATTCTCCTCAGACGTTGAAATCTAAAACACTCAATTAAATCGTTAATAAAGAATGGTTGCCACATATATTTCTATGTTAACCTCTAAACTCGGAATCTAATAATATTATAAATTCATGAAGAATGTTAAATAATGTTGTCGTTAGGAAATTATAAATAGGAGAACGAATAAATTAATATAATTTATTTACATATAAAGAAGCACTTTAGGTTATTATTGGACTCCGTATTTATTTGTTTACATTGTCGACGAGTCGATATTTTTATCGAAAATCGGGACATTTTTTTAGCTGACGCTGGCAACACTTACATGATAAATAATTATAGGTTATGAATGATAAAACTGGAAAATCCTGTTATCTTCAGGATGCAATGTAAGGTTCCGTCATGCTATGGCATAAATAAATATCACTGAGAAACTATATTTAGGGATAAAATAGTCGTACTTAGGCGTGAAAACACACGCCGGCAATTTTTTTCTTGCTATCTTTTTAACATGAAATAATACGACAATGCACCATTGTATAACCTTAGATATTATATCAGGATTGTTTATCAGCCTTTTCACTGGATTAGAATCGTTTTCTAACATAAAAATAAGCGAAATTTGAACAAAAAACACAATGAACGAACCAACTGTCAAGTTTGTTTCACTACTTGAGTAGCGAAACAAACACCAAAACTAGTTACGCGATAAGGGACAAAAGATTTGTAATTCTATCTCTGTCTAAACCATTTGTAACGTAATTTTCGTTCTCTTTCGTGTGTAATTGAGACGGAAGTCGTCATTGAGTCTATTAGTTTCTCTGTCTACGGTACATACGAATTGGGTTAGCGCATAAAATATTTCTAAGCCCCTTTTTACACTACCGTATAGCTGACGCAATATTCTAATATAACTAAAAATTAATTAAATTTCAAGATCGAAATTGAAGCTGACATCAGATATGTATCGTTTGAAAAAAAAATCTGACGCAAAAATGTTTCAACTCTTCTATGAATATGGGATTCGCAAGCGCTTTAATTTTTTACTTTATAACAGTAAAAGGTAGGTCAATCAAAACAATATATTTTTCATTTTTGTTAATCTTAGGAAATATTATGTTATTTTTTATCGAACAAGAACGCATTATTCGTAAATATTATTATAAACTAATTACTATGATGTTGTCTTTTGTATAAAATAGGCGGGAGAATGATCAAATACGCCACCTGATGGTAAATGGTCACCATCGCCCATAGACATTAACGCTGTATCGGCAATGCGGCACCAATCTTGGGAACTAAGATGTTATATCCCTTGTGCCTGTTACACTGGCCCACTCATCCTTCAAAACGGGACACGATAATACTAAGTATTACTGCACAAAGCCCTACAACTGGGTAATTATTTGCAAGTTTAATATACTTGCGTAAAAGTTTTTTTGCTTTTCAGATAAAACCGCGTGCGATGAAAATACTTCAGTGTGATAGAAGCTCAAAGTTGTATATCAATGAAAGGGAGCTCGTAAACAAAATTAAAGGTAACGTAGAATACATTTTTTATTCTATCTATACATAATTTATTGCTCTATACATAATGAAGTTCAACGTTGTGTTTTTCTGAAAAATTAATACTGAGCTGGATTAAGCAGTTGATTCTTCATAGTTATGTTAAAGTTAAAATCTGAATAATTGCTTGTTTTGTCTCATAAGTTGAATTATCAATTATTTGGCTAACTTTTCAACTTTTTTTTATGTAATTAAAATCATTAATCAAGATGTTATCTGTTCAATTAACATTTGAAACGTAAACACGCAGTGTTATTCAGCGAATAAAACAATCACAGTTTATTATGTTATGTTTCCGAAATTTATAGTTACTATCCTACCAATATGATAAATGTAAAAGTTTGTATTTTTGAGTTACTCGATCACGCGAACATAGTTGGATAGATTGGAATGAAAATTGAATTAAAGATAATATATAGCTACACTAATGCTTAATACATAGGCTACTTAACAACAGCCATCTACACGCAAGCGAAGCAATGAGCGGAAAGAAGTTATTATATATTTCTGATAAATATATTTACTTTCATTTTAGAATCGACTACATATTAAGTTATTTATTTGTCATTATTGATAGCTTTGCCGAGATGGCCTAGTGGTTAGAATGCGTGAATCTTAACCGATGATTGTAATCGTAGGTTCAAACCCGGGCAAGCACCACTGAATTTTCATGTTCTTAATTTGTGTATATAATTCATCTCATGCTCGACGGTGAAGGAAAACATCGTAAGGAGACCTACATGTGTCTGATTTCATTGAAATTCTGCCCGCATTGGAGCATCGTGGTGGAATAAGCTCCAAATCTTCTCCTTAAAAGAGAGAGGAGGCCTTAGCCCAGCAGTGGGACATTAATAGGCTGTTACTGTTAAAGTACTGTATTGATAGCTAAATACATCTATGCTTATAATATTTTTGTAATGCCGAACTGTAACAAATGAACCCGTATACATAGACTAGGACGTGACAAGCGTGAATTGAAGCGTGATTAATAATTTAATAAAATAGAATTATGTGCAAAAACGTGACGTACGTATATTGGTTGTTTTTGTTGTTGGACGTTTGTGTATTTGTTACATCTAACGGTATAAACCAATTAGAACTTGAAACCATTTATAGAAATGGAAGAAAGATTCTACATCTTTAGAACTTTTTTTAATGTTAAAGCAATTTTTCTTGAACAACTAAAAGCAGTTAGAATGGTGCATAATGAATGAAAGTGTCCAGTGTCCTATCTAGCAGTAGGAAACTTAAAAAAGACTGGTTCTTGCGTTTATTTTTAAACATTGGAGAGTTGTAATCAGAAAATCTATCTTGAATTTAGCGCTCGCCATCTGCTTGTCCATTATTAAAAATCAAGTATTTTACAAACAGTCATTGCCTATTCTATTGTGCAAGAATATGAAAAAAGTACCAATTTTTAAACTACGGTGAAACGTTTGTATATCAAATAATGAAGTCGATACTTCACTGTTTTAATTACCATTACTGTTGTCGTTTTAGAAGTTCTATAAAATGTATGAGTTTCTTCATGATGTTGCTTACTATAAAATGATGTAATAGCTCGAATTTCGCGTAATGTTAAAATGATTATTAGAAGTATAAAGGATCTGTAATAGCTTACTAATGGCGCGACTGGGGGCTTCGGAGAAATCTTCGGGGTCACATCGGCTGGGCAAAGGTCTGGGTGCTGAGCGGCGACGTCCACTTGGTGCTGAGCTGGTGGTAGTGGTGTGTTGTGCGGTAGCTGTGTACTGCACAACCGCAAGCTACAAATAATTGTGTTGAGTAGTAAACTTTAGCGTAAATATAAATGAATGAAATTAAATTTAAAATAATATAATTATTTAAAAAAATATATAAATATGGTTTTTAAAAAGAATATGATAGCGTGGTTAATTTATTTTTTGATAACTATTTACTCAAATTATATCTATATTATATAAAATTTAAGCAAAATTCTCGTGAAAGCGAAATCAGTTTTTAATAAGACATTATAAAAATCATGAACTTTAAGAAATATTATATCCTTCAATTATTCAATATATATATTATATAATAATTATTATGATAGTTTCAAGCCAAGTATCATAAATAAGTTATTCAAAACTTTCAATATGACAGCTACAAGTTATCTCAAGCCGTTCAAGCCTTTGATAATTATGCTATCGATGGAATAAAATTACCTCTACCAGTAATATAGATTTGGTTTAGGCCTAGATTCTGTGACCTCGACCGCTAATCCATTATATGGGCGAAACGACACGGCCATTACGCTGAAGTATAAAGTTGATTGATTAACATGTCAGCCATCAATAGGCTGGGGAGCTGATGACTGACACTGGCCAGGGTCGTATTGTTAGATGGCTAGCAATTTTAATGACATTGTGGTGAAATAGCCTTTTTCGGAAAGTCATGCGGTTCAATTGATGATAATTCTGATTATGTGGAACGAAACGATTTGGAAAAACTTGGAATAAATCTCAATTGTATTCATCAGGGTATTAATATCTGTACAATTTTATCGTTCTTTTTTCTGGTTGTTCTTTTTGGGATGATTTTATGGTGTTTTTACAGTCGCTGTAGATAAAAACATATAAAAAGAATATTTCGTAATCGCTACATTACACATGTATGACCGTAGCTTAAGCTTCACTTCGTCCCTCAATATTTTGGACATATAATCTCTTGCCGGTTAATCCATGAGATATAATGAACTGATGCTTAACGAATAATACGGCAATACAGTTTATTTGATACAAATGTTAAGCCGATTAAGCTATTTCGATCGATAGTTTTTCTTATTTTATTTATAAGGCTTTTATAATGATCTGTGCATGAATATGAATCTTTTATACCTGTGGTTTAATTTACAGACAAACATATACAAGCAAGTTGGACTTTGTACATGTCTATGTGGGTAGGTAAAACTTACACTACAACGATTTGAAAAAAGCCAGTATAAGAACTGGTTCAAGTAAAATTTATATCTTGATTTCCGTGGTGTTGTTGATGGTTCAAAGACGATATTAGAAATATTTAATATTAATTAATTCCCATCATCAATCATTTACCATCGAGCTTATAAAATTTTGTTTTATAACTTATCAAAAGGCAAAGAATCCTTAAATATCTTTATCATTGTATATGATATAAAAACAAATTTGTGATCAAAGGAATTCTTGCTTTCATAATATCTATGATAAATAAATTTGGTACACGGCTTTCTAACTTAATAAAGTAATTTGATGAAAATTTTAATATAATCGATATTACTATCATTTATAAATAGTATGATTCTGTTTATAGGAAAGTGAGAGAATTGAGCTAGCCTGACTATGATAATGTAGTTAGCAACTGCACAGTCTTAACGCAATGTGTAATTGTATCTGAGCTGTATTTAAATTTTAAACTAAAATTTTAAAACTATTTATTTATGTTTTTTTTTATAGAATAGGAAGGTGGACGAGCATATGGGCCACCTGATAGTAAGTGGTCACCAAACGGCCTTAGATATTGGCATTGTAAGAAATGTCAACCATCGCTCACATAGCCAATGCGCCACCAACCTTGGGAACTAAGATTTTATGTCCCTTGTGCCTGTAATTACACTGGCTCACTCACCCTTCAAACCGGAACACAACAATATCAAGTATTGTTGTTTTGCGGTAGAATATCTGATGGGTGGGTGTGTAGTTATCTGTATTAAATTATCTAAAAAAGCTACATTTTATAAATGGTGTAAATCACTAGCGTGAATTAGTATATTACAAAAAACTGTAGTTCATTTACAGTTCTTAGTATATACATAACAGCACTTTAAAGTACAGTGTCGTATTAAACAATAACCCACTAAGACTGAAGAATCTGTACAAAGTCCTACCAATCAACGGTGAAATTTATACTCAAAATCAATCAAAATATTACTACTCCTATTTATATTGAAATAAAGTCAGATTTTATATGAACAATAGCCATGTAACGGCAGTTTTTCTTCTACCAAATACAAATGTAAACAAATACCAGAGCTGTTGATGCAGTGACGTCACAAATATTTTCAGTTATAGCAGCAATTCAATCGGTAGCTTGTTAACGTATTTGCATTAACTTCCCGAGATTGTAGACGACTTTTTCTTATATTATATGATATTTGCTGTATTTGTTTCAATATAGCAAATAACAAAAACATATTTCGTTTACATGGCGAATATTTAAGCTGACATTGACCAATATTTTGCTATTTTGCTAATATTTCAAACAAAACCAACAGAATAAATAAACGGGAAACCGTTCTCACTGTTTTCATTAGAAATAGGAATTTTCTAGAATTTTGTAATAAAATCTTGTCTGATGTCAAAACTAAACACTAAAATAAATGTGAGAGCTATTAATAGAAGTAGTTGGTTTTGGGCACAAGACGGGTGCCTTGTAATTAATATCATGTACGCTTGTTGGGCTTAATTACATATTACCCTTTGATCTACCGACGTACTTCTCAAGTTTTCATTGAAATCAAATTGTTAAGTATTCAGAGTGTTGTTTAAAGTTACGCTATCTTTGAACGAAAGTTTGATTAGAAATACTTTATTGCTTTAATTCGCTTTCATATAAAAAATAACTAAATTAAATATTTCCAATTATTCGGGCCGATTTTGTTATAAACAATTTTTGCACTAATGTAATTTTACAAGATAATAATAGCTATCTCTTTGAAAGCTTATGCATATAAAAGAGACAGACGCGTATGAAGATCTATTAGAATAACATATGAATGTTTTTTTTTGTATTCTTTCAAATTATTTAAGAGATTTTGTAGCAAATATAAAACCGGTACCGTTGGCTTCATCCTTATCTTTTTCTTGTGAAATATTTTAATAATTTTAAAGTCGAAGTGATATAAATAAATATGGTATATTTTTGATCAAATTTTGATAATATATTTGAGTATGTATACTTTTGGTTTTATAATAAAAGTTGATCGTTTTTATAATAACTTACTCTATCTGAGTAGTCGAAGGCAGCGGTGCCTCTCCCGTCCAGATATTCTTGAAACTGCGATATCACGCACACCATGGCATAGATCTAGAAAGAAATACACATACATAAATAAAATGCTTAAACGATTAAAATATTTAAAATATTTTTTTTAAATTTCCAGGCATTCGAAATTCAAAAATGTTTATTCAAAGCTTAAGATCAATGCCAGCTGTAGTCAAAGAAGTGTGATATTATTATATGTAACTTTTCGCTTTAAATTCCGCTCGGCCTCGATAGGTCGTACAAGGATGTTATATAACCTTAATCAGTAAATTATTTTTAATGCTTTATTTACGCCGAGATGCCTTTACGCCGAGATAACCTAGTGGTTTGAACGCGTGAATCTTAACCGACGATCATGGGTTCAAGCCCGGGCAAGCACCATTGAATTTTCATATGCTGAATTGTGATTATAATACATCTCGTGATAGACGATGAAGGAAAACATCGTGAGGAAACCTGTATGTGTCTAATTTCATTGAAATTCTGTCACAGGTGTATTCTACCAATCCGCATTGAAGCAGCGTGGTGGAATCAGCTCCAAATCCTTCTTCTCAAAAGTGAGAGGAGGCCTTAGCCCAGAAGTGGGACATTAACAGGCTGTTACTGTTACTGCTTTATAACATATCAGTACGGTAAACAATGTCACTTGCCGCTTCTGCCTATCTAGCGCGATATGACTAAAAAAATACTGAACGGATTTTCATAGGGTTTACACCAATAGACGGAGTGTTTCATGAGGAGGGTTTAAATCTACAATTCATTATGGTTTTGTAAAAATTGGCTGAAATATGCCGATCAATCTTGAAGATGTCGGAAAGAAATTATGGCGACTGGGAGTTTTTTACACTGATATGGTGCTGCGTGAACCATTTAATTTATATGTATTACGATATTAATGTTTTATGTGGATAATGGTTATCGCGTGTCTGCCGGGACGAGTCGCTAAAATAATATAAAAGTATTAATATAAAAATTCTTATTATGTTATAATTTAATATTGATAATAGAAGCACTGAATTAACATATTGATAATAAAGTAGAAACTACGTACGTGTTTTTTTGTCTATGATTGATTGATCCTATGATCGAGACTAGAAAACAACTCAACCTGAGGAAAAATCTGAGATTTTTTTTATAGAATAGTAAGGCGCACTAGTATATGAGCCACCTGATGGTAAGTGGTCACCAATGCTCATAGACATTGGCATTGTGTGAAATGTTAATCATCGCTTACATAGCCAATGCGCCACCAACCTTGGGAACAAAGATGTTATGTCCATTGTGCCTGTAATTACACTGTCTCCCTCATTCTTCAAACCGGAACACAACAATACCAAATAGTGCTGTTTTGCCATAGATTATCAAATATAAATTATATTATGCTGTGTTTACTTTAAAGTCTTTTAAATTTTGAAAATATGAATTAGCGGCGTAAGTTTAGTTCTCAATGTATTTTATAAAAGTACCAAGTAATCGTATTACATTTTGCGAACAAACGTCACTAAAGGTCTTTTAAAATAAGCAACAGAGATGCTGTTGCTTATTTCCTGTTCGGTTATTTCCTGGTATTTTTATAAACGCTACGCTGCTTTTACATTTTGTACATACATTTATTTCTGCAGAAAATCATTTTTATATTATATTCTATTCAATGCCACTGCGTGTCGGTGGATTCACATCGGAACCAGATATCTTCGTGAAAATCCTCATAATATGCCTTGCCATTCCATTCTTGATGGAATAAATTAATCTTCTATCTTGCTCAGTAATATTTTATGCAGATTTCTTCTCGACATTTAGCTTCAAGGTACACCTCGAGATAAATAAAATGCGCTAACAATTTATAGGATTAGAGCTGAAAATAATTTGTCTTTCATGTTTTTAATAATTGTAAGTCTGCGTGGGATGGTCGTACATACTCACCAATTATTCTAGAACTAAACAGTTCTACTTAGTAGTACTGAGTTTTGGTTGAAAGTGTTAGTGAGCCAGTATCACGGCTTATGAGATGATATGTAACAAAGACGTTTTTGGCAGCCACTGACTACATACGATACAACGTATATAGACGCTCTTACAATGCCTGTATAGACTCACAAATATCGAGACCTGAGATGTTGATCGCTCTGTGACGTAATTAAACACGGTCACTTGTCTATTATGATTCATGAATATTATAATTTAAAATAAAACCATCCATGAACAAGAAAGTTCTATAAATACAACAAAGCACACAATCGTACGCTCTGTTTTTACAACTGATAGTCGTTACCTCTAAATTTTACCTTTTAATTGACTACTTTATGTAAATATTTTTACCCTTTAATTTGTCGTGGCAGTATTTCATCAATATCTTATGACATATGAAGAAAATGAATATTTTGTTTTTTTTTTTTAAATTTTTTTTTATTGACAAGTTATTCTATTGTTATATTATTCATGATAGTTTCAATCAATTGATGCTTTTGAATATCGAAACGCTGATGTTCTTAGAATCGAAGGCACTGTTATGTGATATACATTATTTATATATTCAGACCGTGAAACGTTTTTTAAAGATGAAATACATATTGCTTTTAAAATATTAAAGTGAAATGTACTCGCTGGTAAAATATAGTTTTGAAAAATAAAATAGTACGTGAATGAAAAACATTCTATGAAAGATATATTTCATGTTTTCCGAATGAAATATTCTGGGGGGGAAATAAAAATAAATCAAAATATACTTTATTCAAGTGCGGTCTTACGAGCGCTTTGGTTTTGGTCAATTTACTGAATTATATTAAATGTAAAGCTATAACCATTTGATATAGTTCTACCAATTCTTTATCGTTATACCACTTTCATTTATGACGATATTTTAAAATAGAAAATAAAATATTTCTTTTATAGTTAAGTGCTAGCTCCTTCAAAAAGCCCATGGAATGAAGTTCTAATCTTGGCGAACAATATTACACACAACCAGGTTGTTGATACCTGTAGGTATGTATGTATATAATTATTATATGTATATATTTTTAAAATAATTAATTAATGGTTATGCAACAACCTTTAGATATCCCACAGCCCTTCTTTTGAGGAGAAGGTTTCGAGTAGCACATGGGGAACTTTTCTACCTGTACTTGCAGGTTTCCTTACGATATTTTCCATGCACGAAATGAATTAAAGGTTAACACCATCAAATTTAGTAGGATTTGATTTTGTTTGAATCAGCAATCCTCGGATAAGGTTGACGTGTTGTCCATCTCTAATCTCAAAATCGCCATAAAAAAAACTCAAACATGAGGTTAGTGAAATACAAAAAGGCAAGCCATAGTTATTGTGACTTCGAATGCTTTAAAAAGTTACGGCCATACCAGTGTGATATACACATTATCTTGTTCACGTATATGTAGCCATAGTTTAACATGAGATTCCAGGTCACGTACTCTTCCGCTTCACTTTTACGTGCATTGTTTGTTCCCTATATGAACAAAGCCTATATAGCCTGTTGAAGTTTAGGTATTGACTCCAGTTGTAGTAAAAACTGATGAGAAGTTTATTGTATGACCGTGCCCATTTACATTTTATTTTTAGCCACAATAGCGCTTTAATGTGTAAATTTGCGAGTATCCATAACGAGGTATTATTGAATTGCAAAATACAAAAAAATTATGGTACATGTATGGTGTATGGTATATAAATAAAAAGCAGTAAGCGCTAGTTTTTTCAGTATAATAGAGAGCAAAGGTGGGATTATAAATAAAATAATGTGATTAAGTACATTTTAACACATCAGGTAAGCAACGACGGATTAAATCTCATTTTATTATATCTAATTTATTAACAGCTATATTGAAGGTGACGCCATGACTTCATCGTAATTATAAATTAATTTGAATAATAATAATAGCTAGTGTCGTGTTTTTTATCCAATGTAAACTTAAATATTAACCCTCAACTAAATACTCAAAGGTCTATTAGATGGTCAAATTTTGCAACTGAATTTTAAAAAAGTTCTATGTAACCGATGGAGCTGTGATTTTACTAGCAATTTTGACCTGGTGCACGTTTCTAAATTCGAATTTGAAAAATGAAGAAAAAAATTAAATAACCACTGAAAAACACACATACGCAACGACGAACACGCCACCAAACAGAACAACACAGCTGATAACAACTCTTCTAATAAATCCTTACATACCAAAGATAAGAGATGCTTCAATCGAGAGCAATTTTATTTAGAAATAAAATAATTACTACCCAAAGCGTTGAAAGAAATTCCAACCATTTCTCACAAACACTGTTAATCAGAAAATGTTTGTTAGGTATTTTTTATAATTATAATTCATAGTAAGATAAGCATAGTAAGATTTTCAACTTATATTGTTACACATTATGGTACGGGGCAGGCGATAAACTTATGTTAGCTCATGAAAACGAAAGTGAAATGAAAGTATATTGTTGTCTCCTTCACACAAAAGTCGGTTAGGGGTTCAAGGTCATAGAACACGTCACAACCGACAGACTACGCTAAGCAGGTGTATATACGCTTCAATATTGTCTTTGTGCTAGCTAGCCTTAGTATAATATAACATTACGGTTCACTTTCATTATACAAGTCAAAGTTTATCAAGTGAATCGGTTTGTTTGGACATCAGGCAAATTGTATAGATTTAGGCAAGACTTAGAATCTATTAGTCTATAGTCACTTTATTATTTTAGCCGTGAATTGTTGAAACGCTATTGTAGATTGCCGATGATCAGATGTGCTGTTTAGGTATATTATGGATTTTTTTAGACAGACAGACGATCAATCAAATAAAATCAACCATGTGTTGGTAAGTAAAGTTGACAACAGACATTGGGTATATAATAAATATAAGCCAGTTCTAATAAATCATAAATGCACAATCAGTTACGAGATCTACGTGGCTTTAATTACACTTGCTCACTAATAATTCAAACCAGAATACTGCAAAGTACTATATTGGTAGATAATATAATTATTATAGTGGTAGATAAACCGGGGAGTGGTTGGTATTCATCCAGACGAACTTTGCGTTTAAATGACTTATAGAACTTGCCATAGGAATCGTAAATTAAATGTAAGTCAAAGCAGAAACTGAATAGGCAGTAACAACATATCAGAGTAAAGTTATGGAAGACCAGCTTCTATTTATTGTTATATATAATGATTATATAATAGTATAATAGTTTAAGATCATTTTTCATTATTGACTTTTATGTTTATTGCTTGTCCGTATATGCACTAAGCTCATAATAATAAACAAGATGTTATGACACTTTTAATTTTTATAACTGTACTGGATTTATTGTTATGTAGAGAGGTTATTTCGCGATAGGTTACTAACTAGCAAATCTGATGAAGATTTTGAAAAATCATGAGCGTTTATAATTTTAGTCTTTAATGCTATAAATTTTACTTAAAAATAATGAAATTACTTATTTGAGTCAAAAATCATGAACTGACTAAATCTATTTTTATTTATTTTATTTCACCCATTGATTGTTGTTGTCTATCTTTCTATCCGCATATGCCGTGGAGCTGAGTAATTTTGTTAGAGATGATAAAACGAGAAATTCATTGTTAAGGTATTGTCTGTATGTTAAGGTATGTATTATAGTACTTGTTAGTGTATCAACTATAATACTTTCTGTTAAAAAACGATATACTGAAGAATGTCCCGTGAAGGTTAATGGTAATTTGACGGCCGAAGGCCACAGATCTTGAGGTCCCGAGGGTTGAATCCCCAAGACTGACCAAAAAAAGATTATCAGGTTTTCCTGTCGAAGATTATAGCAGCCCGAAGTTTGAAAGTTGGAAGTATGGACACTCCCGTGCGTCGGAAAGCACACAAAGCTTGGTCCTGTACTTGAACTCATCGTGTTGGATTCTCCTCCCATCGAATTATGTGAGTATGACTTATATGTAAGTTTTAAATCTATATTTTTTTATATTATAAGCATGGGCAAATGGGCCACCTAATGTTAATTGGTCACCAACGCCCATAGGTATTGGTGATGTAAGAGATGTTAACCATTCCTTACAACGCCAATGCGCCACCAACTTTAGGAACGAAGATGTTATGTCCCTCGTGCCTGTAGTTAAACTGGTTCACTCATACTGTCAAGCTTTGACACGAATTTCGTAAATCCAAAAAGGAGTAAGAGTCTGCTGAATTCTACATTTTTGTAAAAATTCTAGGTCCGATTAATACATAATTAAAAATGTAAGTTAAGTATTTCGCTTAATATATATGTTATATATCTATAGTTTGATGGGTAATTAAAATGAATGCTTTATTATTCATTGACATTTTCACACGTTTCACCTTTTCATAGTTCATTTTTACGCGAGTCACTCTCGTTGGACTTTTAATATAACTTGATATCCCTTTTATTACGCAGATATTTATAGAATCATCATGAAAACAGATATACAAGACGTTGAAGAGGATAGGAAGTCCTTTTCTCTAACTTGTCACCCGACAATGATAAAAAAGCTCTCCAAAGATTTGTCACCAGCGAGACTAGTAAGTTGTTGATTTATTGAATATTTGGTACACACACATACATCTATATAAAAAAAACTTTATTAAAATTTGGGTTTAAAGTCTGTGCCACCGTTATGGCTTGAAGAGGAAAATAAAAACATTTAACCAAATAACTATCCCAAAAGAATTATTTAGTTTTCCTTAGATAAAAGTGTCATATTTGTTATAGAAAATTCAACACTACTTAATTTTACCAAAATTCGTTTTGATATTTTAGAGCGAAGAGTGAATTACTGAAATAGCTTTAATAGCTTTTCCTCAGAAACCGTGATTTAAAATTGTCTAAGATTTATTTGCAACCCTTCGCTCAAATCTTATTTAAACAAACTTATCCATTATAACATGAAGTTGAGAACAAATATAAATTGATAATAAATATCTGATCTACACTTCCGATATAGAAAGGAGCCATGTTTCGAATCAGAGTATATTCATGCCAAAAACATGACGATCTGTCGCTCTATTGCTTCTTGAAAAAATAAATGAATAAGAACACTTTTTCTATTATAATATTAGTAGGTATATACAACGACTAAAGTAATGGTGACACATACAATATGTTTTTGCGCTATAGGTTAAGAAAATTACGAGACCACATATTTGCGCCAAGCAAAAATGTCGATTTTACCGGTCAAATTCTATGAATTGGAAAACGAAGCTTTGTTCAGCTAAGACTATTTTTGATTCGTAATAGTTCATTAAATTATTATGTATATGTAAACTTGACTATTTGTATATATATATCACTCAATACAAAATTTTGATGAGATTAGCACCACGTCGATCTTACTTTTAAAAATCCTCAGTTACAAAAAATACTGTAAGGAACGGCGTTAAACAAGCAATCTTTATTCATAACATTATAACGTCGTTAGCAATTTTCATGTATACTTATTTCCTTATAACCATCGCATCCTCTAACTCTAACGAGCTTCGTGCTCAAATTTTAAATTTTTATAAAAATAAAATAAAAAAATTAATTTGTAATTTTATAATTAGTAAAAGTAAACAAAGTAACACGTTCGAGTTTTTGATGTCAATAAATACATCGAAAAGTATTTTTCATGGGTGGCATGCATGGTTTTGTGCTTGGATAGGTGCCATGCACTTTCTAGTTGTAATCCATGAATCACCATTTTGTGTTTCTGTTTTTTAGTAAGAATGATGAGTGAGTCATTACATTATATAACTCTGCTCGTTGACACTAGATATCATTCTAATACATTTTATTGCATTATTAATTAACTAATTATGTGAGTTGGCTTCTTATAAACTATTAAGAGTATTAAGAAACATAACAACATACAACCGATTATAATAAAAAATATCGAATTTACTTTGGTTTTTTTAAGAGTGTTCTATACGACACACTAGCCATCATAATTGCCTCTTTTTGGGTAGAGCAACGATGTTAGACAGTTGTGCATCCTTACGATCCTAATCGTTTGTTTACGGAACACGTGAACGGTGTTCAACCGTCTCTTATTTTACACACGACATCTAACTCTTTGCACTGTACAAGAGTATTCTCTACATGTATGCTTCTTACACAATGATCTTGGTTTTGGTGATCAGATTGTTTTCAAGGCGTATTAAGCTTTCCAAACAGTGTCCCTTATTGATACGCCTTAACAAGGTAGTTTTAAGCAATAAATATAAACAAAAATATAATAGAGATTTATGCTGCGGAATCAGTACATTATAAAATACGTTTCGAGCCCTCGTTAGCTCTAAAACACCATCTATAAAACCTCCTATATTAACCGTATATGATAAATCGTTCTCATCGGGTCGACGTTTCCTGTGAGGGTATATTTATGCGGGGTACTTTTCCCTTGAAAGTGAATAATTTTCGTTTTTAATAAACTGTGTGTATTGAGAGTGATAAGAGTTTTATAGGTTAATAAAATCTTTTGTAAATTCTGATATAAACATTGATTTTTCTGGATTACATAATCAAAGTGAAGTATACTTTGACATAATCATAATAATAGTAGTTCAACTGGGTCTTCAATTACTGGCCTACGTTACCAACTTTGTATAGTTTGTAGTCATTTTATTATTTATTTTATTTTGGAGAACCAATTGTAGATACATTAGATAGACAGTTAAAATAGAGGTTGAAAAGGTTTTTGACTAATTTTCCACTAATTATAGGTTATCACATCATTTGTAAAAGCATCACATTATATATAGACATTAAATAAAATTAATAGTTAACAATTACAAGTCCATAAAAATACAATAACATTAACATCATTAAAATTATTATTAAATTATTATTAAATTTACGATTTAATATTTATATAAACTTACATATTAATTTAGAGAGAAAAATTTAAAGAAGAAAGAAAAGAAAAACAAAAAGCAATTTTAGAGAACAAAAAAAAATCATAATTCTATATAAGTTAGTGAATAATAAGTCAAATTGGGTCAATTGCTAGATAGTTTAACGAGGGCGACTATATTAAGGTACTAGGTTATCTTGGTGCTGTGGTATTCTCTGAAAACAATCTTATCGAAACCACACTCGTAACTCATATAGAACTCTACCGTGAAATGTCAGACAGCGTGGTCGCTGTTTTTTTTGAGGTGGTACGCAGTTTAGCAATGGATAACCTGATAGATATTAACATTATTCTTTGCACCCATAATTCTTGGCCTTGTCAGCTTGTTTGGGTACTGCATTATCATAATACATCATTTAAATATTGGTTTACGCGGCGTGATGATTTTTTTCTGTTATCTTTTATAATCATCAGCATATTTCAACCAATTTACACGAAGTGGCTCGCCTAGCCGAAGCCGGAACGATATTCAGGGCGGACCGGATAGGAATGTTGAGCTTGAGGTTTTCCATCTCTAAAACAGATTAATTCTTATTCCACGGCAAATGTCTGCGAATCAGGGCTCGTTGGACAAGAGCGCTGTGAGAGATCGATTCCCTGATGGAAGGAGGATCTGGGGTCCCCATCAGCAGCTCTGGTGGTAGTGGAAGCGTTCCATTTCCACTTGATTCGTTGGACCCACTGGTTAGAAAGGAAAAAGAAAGCGGCATACTCATGTATAAGCTGACGCAGGTGCTTACCGGACATGGTTGTTTTGGTATGTACCTGAACGGGATAGCGAGGCAACATCCTCCTGCCACGATTGTGGTGTATCACTTGACATGACTTACCCCATCCAGACAGAGCCCCAGAGGCATTCTCTAGCAGCGACCTTGCAAGAAATGCGGGGTGTGTGAACTGGGTCGCGTTTACGTTAATAGTCAAAATTATCGTTCGTATCGTTTACGATTCACGCAGCTTGGTGGAATAAGCCAATCCTACTTCTCAAAAAAATAAGAAAAAAAGCCCTTTGCCCAGCAGTGGGAAATTACAGGCTGCTTCTTTGCTATGTATACTTACATTGCACCTATTGTTGCCATTGCTAATTAACACAAGAATTTGTACAAAATTAATTTTAACAAACAAACCTAAGCTTACGCTTACAACATAAAGTAATTTGTGCAATTACTTTGTTTTGTAAATCATTCCTCGCCGAAAACCCTCCAACAAAGTGAGTCAATAAATCAAATATTTAACTGACGCGTTATATTAGGTAACGCGAAGTTAGCTCCGAGTGTTGCACAGTAACGATATATGTACATATTTCGTGCTATTGGAAGCAGTTAGCTTAATTCGATTTTAATACTATACAATAAGTGAGATTTAATTTAGCTAGCTAAAGAAAATAATGCACTCTTTTCTTGAAGGTTTCTATGTCCTATCGTTTTGGGAAAGCGGAAGGCGGTGAAAGCTAATTCTACTGAGTGAACCATCTCTGAGTCAGTTAAACTAGAAAATCACCGGTTGAGTGACGCTGACGGAAACTAGCGATCGCTTATCAGCTGGTTCTCCTCTAGGTACCGCGGGAGCTGACAGTTTATAATAAAATCCATTATTTCGCAAACAAGCAGGTGATTGCAAGAGGTCTAAAGTTTGCTGGACTTTCTGAGTACGGAATGAAGAGTTCATTGCCTTAAAGTACTTCATCAGCGACCAAGTCAGCAACGACGACAGAGAAGGTCCAACAAAGAAGGTGTATGACCATCGACATTTGGAAATCGCGTTGGCGAGGTAACCAGTTGTGTCAGATCATATGCATGATCGGTTGTACGTGATTCAAGCCATTTGGCGTGGTGGGCGTTAAAGTCACCAAGAATAGCGATATCTGCGGAAGGAAACTGCTGCAACACGGAATCTGTATCTAGTTGAATGTGCTCGACGAGTCGACCAGTTTTGGCATTTTCGCTATGGGAACCATGTATATAAGTACGTATAGATTCGCAGTCGATGCGAAGCAAAAGAATGGATAGGGTCCTTCTCTTCCTTCAAGGTTGCCCAGGTTGCCGACGAGAGCAGATATCTTGTCTGTCCTAAGCCCGCGGTACAAAGGAAAACTTGTACCTCGGGGGGGAAAGATATGGGCCGGAGAGGATATCTGGGTTTCGGTGAGAAAGAGCAAGGCCGTCTTCGCCGTCTTAAGGTAAAAGTGAACGGCGTTCAAGTTGAAATTCAGTTCCCCTATGTTGCAGAAGTTCATAGCGAGGGTGAAACGAGTTGCCTTCTGATGCCTGCTACTGAGGGTAGCACGCATCGTGACAATACCACTATAAAATCTCTGCCATTCTAATCTTTATGAATTGTGACATAAATAGATATCGTACAGATTTATGGTCTTTACATCCTGATACTACGATACGTTGAAAAAAAACACCACACGCATATCGCGTTAATAATACGAACTTATCATAATGATGGAAAAAATGATAGTTATTTTATTTGTTTTAATTCTATTCCTTCAATTATGGACGAAAGCTTTTCCAAATAAAATTGAATTCTCTTTATCTCTTCAAAGATAAACCATCATAAATACATTTTGTGGAATCGTTGAAATTTGACGAGCGTTCCGTTCCTTCTTACCAATGATTTGAACGAAAAATGTTTTTATTCGATATACTTGGAAAAATAATAAATAAAGTGTATACAGAGTTTTAACTATTATTATTATTATACATAAAACTCGAATTTCAAACAAAGAATTAATTTAAGCAAAGAATAATTCTCTCCTCTTCTCCCAAAGTACTACACTACACTACACTTATTGTACCAGACTGGTTCTCTCAAAATATTTTTAACTCTTTATTTCTTGCTCGGGGTCGACCCCCAATTTTTACTTAAGATTCACGTATATCAGCCACTGGGTTATCTATAAAAAAAACTGCCAAATTTTTATTCACCAACACCAGCCGAGCCGCGTGATGGGATAAACTTCAAGTCTTCTCCAAAAAGTGGAACTAAAACCTTAGGCCAGTCCAGAAACAATAGGACACCGGCTATTATTTTTTTATTTATGTACGTAATCATGTCATATAATTATAATAAGTTAAATGTATTTATGCTTAAAAAACAACATAAAAAAGTTGCAATCGATTCAAAGACGTTTTTTATATATATAATACACCAAAGAATTACAAATAGAAGCCATGGATACATTAATTTTGGACTATAAGATTATTATAGTTATTATGTACCTAAGCTTTTATGTTTTATGTAGTTACCTGTTAAATTTAAAACTAATTCTAACCTGAATTCAATTCTCTTCTCATGGACTATTATAGCCAAGTTTCTACCAAGTAAGGTTGTTTCCAAGTGTCTGAAACTATTGAAATAAATTCCTGTGGTTATTTTCATTCTTAATTGAGTTAATGCTCTTTGTAGATTCAGGATTCATTGTGTCAACAGGATTCCTAACTATTTAACGGCTCACGTCGAATCTCTTTGAGAAACAAAGCTTGAAAATTTGAAAGACGAAGCCGACTTGTACGGAGAGTCAAATTCGTTTATAAGGTATTTTAACGGTGTGTTAGTTAAAACACTACCGCTTTTCAAAAATAGTAGCCAGTTTGACTGTTACTTGATGAAAACCATACTTCCTAAATTATGTAAAACGTAACACTTATAACTAACTTAAAACTAATAACAAATGGCAGTATTGTTTTCGTACTGAGCAATAAATTTACTCCGGTATACGATGTTTTCAATCTGGCACTCCGTTAGCGCGATCTAACTTCGTATAGTGACATCTAGCGGATGAGCCTTCGAAACGATGGACGTTGGTAGGAGGTAAACCTCATCCCCTTACAGGTCGATCTCTCCCTTGCCACCCCAGCTAGCCAAACCAACCAATCATATTTATTACACCTTGTTACCTATGTTAAGGTTCAAACTATGAAGTAAAATTTCAATGTTTTCAATTTAAATTATTACGAACATTTGTTTCAGAACAGTTATAATGTTGTTTATTAATCGTTAACGATACAATAATGGTTACTACCTTTAAAAAATACGTCTATATTTTTAGGTCTGCGCTAGTATATTAGTTGTTAATATATTTTTGTTTTTACTCACGGCCATTCCTTATAAGACTTTTAATAAAAAATGCTTCTTATAATTTCATCATGTCTAAAATTTGAAATAAAATTTTCGCAAAAAAAAATTCAGTATTTTATGCAATGCTTAATGCATTATAAAAAAAAATAACAATTTAAAATAAGCAAAGTTTATATCAACGGTTATTTTAAATTTTATTAGTTATTTATTAAATATTTAAATATTTATTATTAATCAACGGTTGAGATATTTATAGGAAACCTTAATATATTTATTATGTTAAAATAATTAATATTAGTATATCTGTTTGAGATTAATATACTGCGACATCAACATCATCTAATTGTGCGCTTTAAAATCTTCTAGTATGCCCTGATGCCATGCGGCATGACGTCGTGCCTCGCTCTCTTGTTTTTTGTATTTGCATTGTGCGTATACTATATACTTTGTTGCTATATATTAATAATGATAAACATTTATTTTATAATCAAAACTCTATCGGTTTTTTCTTTTACTCTATTTATTTATTTACAACCTCCTGACTTATGCTACGTTTAGGTGTCGTTTATCACGTCTATTATTACACATAATATCTTAGAAGGGTTGTTTTGTCTTTAGAAAAAACGTTATTACGAAAACATGTTATCCGTATCAACTGAACCTACTGACATAACTGATGACCTTAAGAAAAAAACTTCTAAGACACAGATAAATTACTAACACATATATTCTCGTATATGTATCATGACACTCACACAGATGATTCCATCGCTATTTGAAAGAATATGAACAAGTAATTTACCCAGTACAGACAAGTCCCACAGAAATTTACTTAAAATAATTTGCCTTTTACACTAATTTCGTAATCACCATTACCTTAATCGGCTCACTAGAAAACTTGATAAAGTTTCTAGGCAAACGTGGAAACTCGGCCATTCATTATCCGCTGTCCAACAGTTAAATTGTGAATGTTTGTTACGATATTCTTTTTCTGTTTGATATTTATACTATGCGCCACATTCAAGCCTCGGCTCGGGCGAATAAAAAGTTAAATTAAATTAAATCAAAGGACGAAGAAATTTTCAATAACAGCACAAAGTTTTAAAGTTGTTAATGTTTTAGTGTCTCGAACAGCATGTAAAGCTAATGATCCTATGTCACATTTGATAAGTAAGAGACTTGATAGTGACTACTGTATTTGCACGGACACTTATGCAGTATAAAATTATAATATTAGGAGTTGGTTAGTTTCCATTGGAAAGCCATCGTATCCAAAATTAGAGTGCAGGAAATCATTTATTTCCCAATTGGTAGTTATTGCAATTTGCCCAATTGACTTCATCACGTAATTGAAATTTTCTTAAAATTTTTTTTGATTATATATATATTTTTTGGCACCTGTAGTATTTATTACGGACTCATGGGCATCGTAACGTATTTTATTGCTGAATGTCAAATCATGCTAGGTCCAGAACACAGAATTTGATTGGTGATATTATTCTGAGATCCCAGGAATGGATTTTGTAAGAAATAAGCTGTACAACTATCAGTTCATCAGTCAACTGTAGACAAACAGGAGAAGCCAAGAAGAGAAGAAGTTGGATGGTCCAGGTGAATAGTTTTCACAGTTGTTCCGCTGAATCAGAGAAAAGACAAATTCGTTTTCATATTAGGGGCAACTAACTGACTGCTAATAGATACATTAAAGATATTCTCCAAGGATTAAAGATTTGTTGACGATAAATTCGAGCTTGCTATAAATGGTCGTTGTCACATTGCTCGCATTGCTCAAGAATTTTTGATTGACGTTGGTATTGAGGCCATGGAGTAAAGGGTTGACATAAATCTGATCCTGTATTTGAGTTACGGGCTCAAGTGAAGGGTGCAAGACTAGCTAGTACTAGCAAAAAATGCTAAAAATGTGTTGTTGAAGAAAAAAAGCACAATTTGTTAATGATATTGTTAAATCGATGATAAATTGAATTCTTGCGATATTTTATATTTATGCATTATGATATGTATTTCATTAGTATTACGACATAATTCAAAGCAACCATTGCCTTTATATAACCACGTTCACGTATCTGAAAAAGAACTAAAATCGTTTGTTGTATTTTCGCCAATTGGTAAATAAAGAGCGAATGGTGTTTTATAAAAAATAAAAATATATCAAATGTTTTTTTCGCTTGTTTGCTCAGGTGGCTGTATGATGTATTTCTATCTTATTTTATCTTTACAAATTGAGTCTATTTTTTAAAAGAAAGCTATTAAAACTTTGTGTAAAGTTAACCAACTGTTTTAAATAAGCTGGAGTTTGAAAGTATCAATTAAAATGTAAGGTGTTTTTGAAATCAGTTCATATTTATTGTTCAGTTCAATTCATATTTTACGTATATCTTTTTCATTATACATTAAAAAAAAAACTAGTTTTCATCCAGTGGCGAGCGCCCTAATCTTTCTTTATAGAAAACATATATGAATTTGCATGTTTTGATTTTTTTGTAATCTTATTTCCTTTCTTTTTATTTAACACTAAACAAAATAAGAAAATCGATTGATAAGCCGAAGGGAAAAATATACCTAAGTCTTTTGTCTTTCCTTATTTTTATATGTAATTTAATTACCTAAGGGGCGAAAATATATTTAATAATAATAAACTTGATGATTTTTATGTAAACTGTACAAATACATAAAAGATAAATCCGAGAAAAGAATCTTGTCTAGTATTTTATCAAGGAATATTATCGATTTCTTAAAGGGCTCTTGCATTTGTGTTATTCGATCTGCAAATAGAAAACATGCTTTGTTTCGTTTTCAATGCAAATTGTCTTTGAAAAATTAGACGCAGGATCAAAGGCTAACTTACTATTTCCAAGGATAGGTACGGATCAATTCTTTCTCTCTCGGAAGAACCGAGACTCATTTCGTCTTTAAAACATTTGAGTACGAGATAAATTTTTTAAAGCAATCTTTGTTTGCTTTTTAATTATGAATGCCCACCCATATTCCTGTTCGCCAGGGCTTTGTGCAACCCCGTCTGGGTAGGTACTCATTAGATATTCTACTTTACGGCAATTGTTACTTTCTGGTATAAAGGATGAGTGACCAAGTGTAACTACAGAGATAAGGGACTTAACATCTTCGTTCTCAAGGTTGGTGGCGCATTGGCTATAAGAAATGTTTAATAATTCTTACATCGCCAATGTCTATAGGCGGTGGTGACCACTTACCATCAAGTGACCCATTTGCCATTTTTTAAGTAAAAAAAAATAAATAAACGACATGTTTATTATGTAATAATACAGATATTATCAAAGGCAGGTTCGACTAAAAAGTCCTCAAATATAGGTATTTATACTTTTTGTCAGCTAAATATTGCTTATTAGTATCAGTTTTCTACACGTTTTTTTTTTTCGTCCTATTATAGCGGGTCACGAAAGGTCTTTTAAACACAAATTAAGGATATGAAAAAATCATAGATTATATTATAGCTTTTATTTTATTTATTAAAGAAAAAGTTAATAAATAACATAAGTATTCTTAAAAAGTACAGTGTTCCTTTGTTGTTTGTACAAAAATGTCTAATTAATTGAACACATGCGAAGCTGGCAGCGATAAATAGTAAATAGGTATATACTTGTAAATATGACTTTAAAATTGACAAAGTTTCCAGTGCAATACGAACGGAGTAATAGTCTTCTATCAATAAAGCCTTGTTCTGAAAGTTTCTCATTATTATACGTATATTATGAAAAATCCTTGTTATACTGATTGAATTCAAACCGATAAATCCTATTATCATTGAAATTTGTACCGCTATGTTAGTTTATGTTTTCTATATTAGCATAAGCTATTAATGTGATGTTGTCCTGACCGATTTCGATCATGGCGGCTAGTCTCCAGGGGAAAGAGCCAAATGCGTTCGTGCATTTTCCTATACCTCACGGCCATAATCCGATAGGATGGCAATCAGACTGTTAGAAAAACAGTAAACAGTAGAAAAACAGTATCGCTAGACTGTTTCTTGTGATAGCAGAGGAAATGGCACTGGTCTCATCCCTTTGTGATCGGTGTCGGCTTATCTGTTCCTTGAACAGTTGAAAAAAATAGAAATATAGTAGAATATTATTATATATGGTGGAATTAAAAATCTGAGTAAAGTCCTAATAAATACCGGAGAGTATTTATAATTATTTCATAAGATTTGTTTTAATTTTTCCGTTTTGTTTCTTACGAAGGCTGTTCATAGGCATAATACAGAATACAGCACTCGTCTTTCTTAAAGCAAATAATATATTTTTAGCGTTTCTTGGCTGTTTAATGATAAGTTACCAAAAAAAGCATGGGAGTTTTATGCTGCTTTATTTTTTATAATATATATTAAATGCCTCTTCGAAAAGTCTTCAAGAGTTTTCAGCTCACCAACAAAGCGGCAGCAAAGGTCGAGGCCGGACTAGCTTAAAACATATTAGCCGTCATGCATTATCGAAATCGCTTTAAAATGAAATAACGTTAACATAGTATTGTAAGAATTTTTATACCACTACTTTACTAAAATAACGTTTATAGCTAGTTACGTTATTTTATTAATTAATTCAAAATCTATTATTTATTCTTAACATTATAAGCCCGAAATCCAATTTATTAGGTTTATTAAGCTATAGATTCTGAGCATTTGATCTTTGTTGCCTATCTTTGGTCATGACGTTTACGGGATTGCCCTTTTAACCACAACAAAATTCAATAACGCCGGTCTTGTGGCGATGTGACCGTCTACAGATTATTTGTTTAAATTGAAGTTTGACATGACAAGACAATACAATCCCTTGTATTATGTAAATAACTTTTTTCATGTCATAAGTACTAAGTAAATCTAATTTCGAATCTAATCTTAATAAATCTTTTTGTTTATCACGAATCAAAACCACTACTAAACCTAATCGGTTTCACTCGGTATTTCGGTAACGAAATTTAAGTAATAGGGGATACCGAATATATGTAAAAATATAGTTAACGCAGACGAGAGTCGAGGGCAACAGCTATTATATTGTAAAACTTGAGGATATGGAAGGCGCGGCCATTTCGGGAAATACAAAACTGATTTGAGTCATAACCACTTTTGCAAACGGTAATTTCAAACTGTAGGTACCATCATCGTGTTTTGTATACAACAGACATTAAGCAAATCCAATAAGTATGTTGCTAGCTTGGCAGTCTTCTTCTTCTCTTAAAGTGAAGTGAAGTTTAAAACTTATTAACGACACTTGCAGGTTTCTTTCCAATATTATTATGTATCGCCGAATTCAATATTTAGTTATAAACATAAACTAGGCATACGCAAAATCAATACTTGAGATAAATTATTGGAATTCGAATCGGAAATCTGCGGTTAACATTTTCGTTTTTATACGATAAGATGATTTTGTGTTATGTCTGAATTTTACATGACTGTCTTTCATATATATATTATTAATATAAAATAGGAAGGCTGATCGGAAGATGGAACAAGGCATAACCCATAGAGATTGGCGCTGTTAGAAATATTAATTGTTCTTTACGTCGTCAATGCACCAATGGAAATTAAGATGTAATGTCCATTATGCCTGTAGTCATCCTTCAAACTGGAACACAACAGTACTAAGTATTGCTCTTTGGCGGTGTGATGTGGTACCTACAGGGCTTACCACAAAGTAAATATATGTACATAAGGAACCTATATTTTAGTAAATATATATAACAATTACATATACAAATAAAGATAACATAATAAAGTACTTTACACGGACTATAAAATTAAGTCAATATAAAACTATTGCTTATTCCTTTATAATTTATTCTTAATGGGATATAGAATTTCGAATTGGTGTTAAGTTTCATTGGATTGACTTTAAAGACTTTTCGGTCGATTTTATTTTGGAATAGAAAAATATATATATCGATTTCCGTGTTTCAAATTAGTTATTTGTACGTAGTAGATTTTAATACATTGAGGGCATTTCCATGCATTAACAATTGTTTACAATCAGATCCATAAAATTTGTAAGAATTTTATCTTTAAATAACTAGGCTATTAATATTTATAGATTCTAAATGGAAGTATTCAATGTTCATATCTTATTTACTAACGATCCATCGTAGATGACAAGCCATAATTTCATGGAATTTAATTAATCCCTACGTTTTATTCTTCATTCGATTTAAGATCAAAACGGACGGTTGAAATTATATAGAATTTATGCTAATGACCAGCCTATGGGCGGCCCTCCCCGAAAATAGGTTTAACTCTGGCTGCAGGCCAATTACCCACAACGTTGGAACCGCGAAACCATTTAATGGTATCATTTATTAAAACTATTTGCCTTAATGTGAAACAATTCATTTAAGTTGAGATAAATATCACCCGACGTCTATCACTTCATACTTTATTTTTATCATGAAATTCTGATAGTTTAACTTAATGAATGGTATGATTATATTGAAGGCTACATTAGTCATTTATTTTTATTATATTTTTTTTTTATTTAAAAAGGCCGCCTGGCAATTGGATTACTTGATGGAAATTGTTAACCCATCGACATTGGCAATGTAAGAAACGTAAACTATCTGTTATCGTTAACGCGCTACCAATTTTGGGAAATAAGCTTCTGTCTCTTGTGCCTGTTATACTGGCTCACTCACCCTTCAAACTAGATAACAAATATTCTAAGTATTATATATATATATCAACAGCCAATCGTTGTCCACTGCTGAACATAGGCCTCTCCCAAGTTGCGCCAAAGCTCCCTGTCCTCCGCCTTCCGCATCCAGTTGGTGCCCGCCACCTTCTTAAGGTCGTCGGTCCACCTGGCTGGACGTATTTGTCATAAACTAATTCATTCTAAGTATTCTTGTTAAGTTATTATATGTTTGTTAAAATTATTAAAAAATAAATAAATAAAATTTATACAAATGTAAGATTAAGGATGTTTATAAACCAAAACATATTTAGTTAATTATGAAAAATACTATCGCATTGGTTATCAAAAGTAAAATGTTATCAGTCGTAATTTCTTTTTCATTGTCATTCTTTGCTCTCATAAAATGTAAGTGATGTATTGCTAGCCACATCCTCAGAAGAACGGGATTGCGCTCAGAAAGCTCGTAGAACCGTTGCTTACAAACTTCCAAAGTTAGGAGTGCTACGGGGAAATTTTTGAAGAATAACCTACTAATATATAGCCACATAACCTAGCTGCTATTCGTACTTTTTTTCGTAATTAGTTATTTATAAAAAGTTGTTAATTTAAAATGGCTACGACTATTTTTCTTAACTTTCGTGTTGATGTTTTAACTACCGTTTATATCACCATAATAATAATTGATTGTATAAAACACATTATTAATCTATTCTTGGTTCTATGTTTAAAATAATTTCTACTACTTATTTAGTTTGTGTATTTCTAAGATCCTTAAAATACTAATTTCAGTCCGCGTGTGAAGGAAAAGGACATTTAGTACATAACACCTCCGTATTAAATAACCTTCATATGACCTTAACTGTATCCGTGACAACATGTATGCATATTTACATTATCGGTTGTATTATACGGTCGTAACAAGCAAACATATAAACTAAATCACTTTCACATTTGTTAAACTAGTAAGGATATTGTATACGTATGTCTGCTAATAGATGACGCTGAACCTGTTTAGATCGCGTCATAAAATTTGTGTAGTATTCTTCAGAATGACTAACTGAGATGGCCAAGTGGTTAGAACGGGTGAATCTTAACCGATGATCGTGGGTTCAAATCCGGGCAAGCACCATTGAATATTCATGTTAATTTGTGTTTATAATTCATCTCGTGCTTGACGGTGAAGGAAAACATCGCGACACCTGCATGTGTCTAGTTTCATAGAAATTCTGCCACATTTGTATTCTACTAACCCACATTGGAGCAGCGTGGTGAAATATGCTCCAAGCCTTCTCCTCAGAGGAGGCCTTATCCCAGCAGTGGGACATGAACAGGCTATTACTATATACTTCAGAATAATATAATTGAATCAATTGCAATATTGACTTGAAAATAATTAATATATGATAAAATCTATTTTAGTGTGTAGTGATAATTGTTTAAAGTTTTGTATCAAATGTATAACAACGTATTGTAATGTTAACATATGCATAATCATTATGCTGCTCTAATAATACTAATATTTGCGATGGATTTGGTTAGTACTTTCTATTAAAAGCAATTCTTTATCGGTCATACTTCTAAAAATTTAGCGGCTGTTTAGTTAAACTGTTTTTAAATCATTCTGTCACTATTAATTTTACATTCTCAAAAAAAACAGAGCTTTGTTTACCCCGATAAGCATCGTTTATAAGTCAAAATCATGAACGATTATTAATAGCTACAAAATAAAATTGAAAACCAGAATATATAATATTATGTTTATAAGCAAAATATAATTTTTTTTTTTATAGAATAGGACGGCGGGCGGCGGACGAGCTTATGGGCCACCTGATGGTAAGTGGTCACCAACGCCCTTAGACATTGGCACTGTAAGAAATGTTGACCATCGCTTACATCGCCAATGCGCTACCAACCTTGGGACCTAAGATTTTATGTCCCTTGTGCCTGTAATTACACCGGCTCACTCACCCTTCAAACCGGAACACAACAATACCAAATACTGCTGTTTTGCGGTAGAATATCTGATGAGTGGGTGGTACCTACCCAGACGAGATATATAAGTATTTCGTTTTCATCAAAAGATCAAAGAGAAAGGCTCGGGTATATTGTTTATGACCATGACGTGCGTATCAGCGTTAGCTACGTAGCGTAGCGTATGATATTTGTCGATTTCAATTAAATAAATAGTTGTATGAAAATAATTTTTAGTCGAAATTGTTCCTATTAATTAGATTTTAAAGATAAATGGAAGTATATGTACTCATTTACATACTATATCATCATCATTATACAAACGTATTTACACACAATTTTACCCAGCGACCGACCGCGCAGCTGGTATCTGAGTAACGTCGTCGTCATAGCAGGGAGAGGTATGTGTGTATATTATGCCGGCATACGCCTATCTGTCGATCGTAATAAACGAGGGTGGCAGCACGGCATCAATTTATACTAGTATGTGAATACCTATATTGAAGAAAAAATCGCGCACTGAAATGGTATTTCATTAAAATGTCAGTTGAAGAACGATCATAACGGACGCTTATAAAGTATATATATGTGTACAATTACACTAACATACTTTTCATTTTTTTTTATTTTTAGTGCATTAATAATATTAGATTGTTTAGATTATTACAAACCAATATGGTATGTAAGTTGTTCAGCTTGGTTAGTTTTTTTGTTATGTACTCTCGTTTTTTGAGGACAACGCTCTGTTAGAAATATATTTTAAGATATTAACCACTTCAAGTACTTTTATTAATGACTATTTCCTTTTTTTTCAATAGTACGTTATTATTATCAATAGTACGTTATATTTGCGTGATTTGATCAATAGCAGAGTGGCGCAGCGGAAGCGTGCTGGGCCCATAACCCAGAGGTCCGTGGATCGAAACCACGTTCTGCTAGAAAAATGTTTTTGAACAAGGATGTATTTATTTTTTATGTTAATATTTTATTCAATTGTTCGTTATTTTTGCTAATTACAATAAGAGTAGAGTGGAACAGTGGACATGTGCTGGGCCCATAACACAGAGATTCAAGGATCAAAGCCACTCTCTGCTAACATATGAACACCATGGTTAATTTTTATGTTTTGTTAATATATAATATATATGATAATAATAATATCCTGGGACATTTATCACGCACGGCCATCTGATCCTAAATTAAGCTTGTACAGACCTTGTACAATTGAAACCAGACAACTGATATACTACATATACTATTTTTCTTTCGTAAATACATACTTATATAGATAGTTACACCCAGACTCAGGACAAACAAACATGTTCATGCACACAAATATCTGTCCTGGGTGGGAATTGAACCCACAACCTTCGGCTTGAAAGGCAAGCATCCACCAACCACGCCAACCGGCTCGTCAATATGTTATTCTTTTATTTAGTGTTAATTGCGTAAATCAAAATAAACGTTGAAAACTTTTGTTCCGAAGCGTAGCACCGTTTATTTTACACGTAAAGCTAATTAATAACATGTCGTAATTGATGAGAATTTTAATTATCTTTATCGACAAACTACCATTTCAACGACAAAAGCTTTAAATATATTCTGTAAATGGAATTGAATTTATAAATTACAATAACATTTTAGTTTGAATGGCATTTTGATTTGAAATTTCAATGCAAATATTTATTCATAATATTTCAGATGATAAAGCATTTCATTCAAACGTAATTTCGTTAAAGGCGATGAAAATTTTACATTTGTAAGCAGGTTTATATAATATATTGTTTGTTAGATAATTGCAGTTTACATATGAAAACATTTTTTATTATTTTTAAGGAATGAAAATGAATGTAGCGTATTCCGATCACAGGAGGAGTAAAGTTAAATAAAAAACATTTGTTATTGAATTGAAGCGATATCATTACTCGAGATCTTGAACAGTCTATAGTATTCATTGTGGATTCGTTAAAAAATGCTTATTGAAAGTCAAAAAAGTTAATATTACTAGTAAAATTTAATGGTGTTGCATTAATAATAAAAATTGTACTGGTGGTAGGGCTTTGCGCAAGCTCGCCTGGGTAGGTACAACGCACTCATCAGATATTATACCGCAAAACAGGAATACTTGGAATTGTTGTGTTCCGGTAAGTGAAGGGTGAGTGAGCCAGTGTAATTAGAAGCACAAGTGACACAACATCCTAGTTCCCAAGGTTGGTGGCCACTTACCATCAGGTGGCCCATATGCTCATCCGCCAACCTATACTCTAAAAAAATATATATTCATCAAGAACTGTTTGTATTAGTGATTATAAATCGAATAAAATATGTACATCAAAAACTTCTTAACTTCTTCAATTGGAAGAGAGTATAAAATATTATATTTAATCAAATAACGTTTGAGAAAGTTTGACTTAAATGAGTTGGTATGATATATATTTATAGTCATGTTACAATAAGTTAATTTTGTAAGAGATTCTATTTACCTAAAATATTTTGTTGTTAAGTGTTAAAATATAAAGCACTTCTTTCTTTGGACATTCATAAGTCAAGTGAGCGCATCGTACTGTGGAAATCCCACTTCAGCTTCAAACTGTCTCTTCTAGAGAGGGGGATGCTTTTTATTAGCAAAGGGGCTGTTCTCTGCTTTTAATTTTTATTTACAAATGATATAAGCGAAATTATATCCATGTCGATGTCGTAGCGGGTCGCCAGCTATAGCAGAGTTTGCTTAAAGCCAGAAAGCGGAGCGTAAAATACATTAAATTCAATAACTTTAAATGTTGGACATCCACAGACCCGATACGACTGGAGTAAAATTCCAATGGAAAACGATATAGCGAAACATTGGAATTTGAAATTAAACTAAACTATTCTCTATTATCTTCGCTCGCCACAATTGTTAACAGACTTATTTGACAAAGAAATAGTAGATTTTTTAAACTCAATATAAAAACGATAACGTATCGATCGAAGATATCGACCAACGTGTGATTAATTACTATTGTCCATAGACCGGTCGTGCTGTTAGAAATATTAACTTTTCTTTACACAAATGCGCCGACATCCATCTAAAAATCTGAAATGTCATATTACTTCTTTCAAGTGAAAAGTGATTTTAGTTATACTTAATACGCCTATTTTACGATTTAGATTTCAGATGTAAAATAATTAACAATTGTTAAGAGCCAACACTGTTTAACTGCTATTCAAAGGCGTCTTTCTTACAGACAGCTTTGATGGTTGCCTTCGCCAAGCGGTCGGCGCTATAAAAAATACGTAATTTTTAAATACTGTTTGTTTTTTAATAAAATGTTCTTGTAAAGTCAAGACGCTGTGGACCATTTTAAAATAAGCATAAATATCGGTTTACGGTTAAATGCCACCCGCATTCGTTCTACTTTGTAAGATATCGAATTCCGTTTACTGAATACAAACGGATTTAAATTTAAATAAAAAAATAAAAATTTTATTCATAAAATGTACTATAATGTTTTTTCAATCCAAATTAATTATTGTAATTGTGATATGCGTACAAGTGAATTGAAGTTTTGATTAATCACGACAATTTTAATGAAATTCTTAATAAATTCCTCGATAATTTCTTATCAACTGTTAAATTTAAGAAAATTATAATAAACATAATAGTTATATTTAACAAGTTTGCGCGTTAAGACGAGAAAGCGTAAAAAACAAGCAAACTCACTTTCACGTTTATAATATAAGTAGCGATTATAGAAATAGCAATTGCTTATTAATTTAAATCAGTATCGCTTATATGTTATTGGAACTAAATATTTGTTATGGATTGAATGTAAATTTTGTTTAACTTAGTTCTGCACGCACAATTAGCTTTTATTGCAGCGTATTTGTGTTTCGTTCAAGACTGGGGAGGCTATACGACTGTATATGTATTTGTGCTTATTGTATTATATTATGTTATCGTATGTGTATCGTTTGCGCGTTTCTGTTAAAACTTTGTGTATTTGTTGTAGCACGTGCTTGAAGGTCTACGTTATAGTACTATGAAGCTATGATAGATGGCGCGCGAGTCGTTCAACGTATAGGTGTATCACGTAACCAGTAACAGCCTGTTAATGTCCCACTGCTGGGCTAAGGCCTCCTCTCCCTTTTTGGGGAGAAGGTTTGGAGCTTATTCCACCACGCTGCTCCAATGCGGGTTGGTGGAATACACATGTGTCAGAATTTCGATGAAATTAGACACATGCAGGTTTCCTCACGATGTTTTCCTTCACCGAAAAGCACGAGATGAATTATAAACAGAAATTAAGCACATGAAAATTCAGAGGTGCTTGCCCGGGTTTGAACCCACGTTCATCGGTTAAGATTCACGCGTTCTTACCACTGGGCCATCTCGCCTTTTTTATATCGTATCGTATCACGTAACGCTACCACTAAACCAAGTCTCGCAACAAACAGCGTCATAATTACTTTATATAACAATAGAATATAAATCTAATGTTGTTCCAGCCTCTAATTTAAAATTCTTATTAATACATTTTATAAATGTATTAATAATAGCTTTAGTTTCATTTAAATACTTCAGAAGATTCATATCCATTTTAACGTTTTTCGTAAAAGTTATATCGTATTGGGTTTAACTTTATGTGGAGAATTCTATGGCATACCTTAAAAGCTCAGATGTGTTTGAACGATAATAGCTTTCAGTATTAATGTATAGCAAGAACGAAAGTTATATTTTATGATGAACTTCTGCTATAAACACAAAACGATTTTATATGGCGCTGAGATTAATCGTGTTCCCGTCCTGAATATCTTACGGACAGACAGATATTTAACGCCTCCTACCATCCCATCAACTTGAAATATATTTATGAAAGACAAGAAAACCTTCATTAAAAAAATATTGTTTATAAATTAAATGAAATAATTTAATTTAGAATGTGTGTTTGAAGGCATATGTATATAAATATATATGTGTTTGTGTGTCTGTTGATATATTTGTGTATGAGCGAGAATATATTTCACTATTTGATTTTTGAAGCTGATTATTATTAAGGATTAGTTTCTTGCGGAAATATCTATATTTATAGACGATATGACCATATTTACTATGCTAATCTTCGAGAATTGATTGTCAAGTATGTACTCAAACTTAGAGAACACTAAATATATGCGTTGGACATATAAGGGATTCATTAGCACGTTGCCTGACAAAATAATTAATGAATTAATATAATAAAATATGGTAACATTTTTAATTTTCTTTACTGTAAGCTATTTGGATCTAGATTGAAGAAAAATTCACATATTAAAAACTTCAACTATACTAAGTTTTTACAATATAAGATAATAAATAAGGCAGCAGAAATATATGGAAAACCCATTAGGATTCATGTTCAGAGAATTGAACGAATATAGAAGAGAATCATGTCAGTTGGCTAAAGTACTTAATATAATCGAGAGTGGTTTAATATTAGAGAGACTGAGAAGCGCGAATACCATGGATGTGACACACTTTTGACATGGCAACCTATTATTAAATAGGGAAAAAATAACCTTTTATTTCATAAAAAAAATCAATTAATTGTCAACTGGTATTAATAACGCATGTTTACTTGTTTGTTCCTTGCAACTTCATAGTTGGTAGAGCTTTTTACTAGTGGTAGAGCTTTGTGCAAGCTCTGTCTGGGTAGGTACCACCCACTCATCAGATATTCTACCGCAAAATAGCAGTTCTTTGGTATTGTTATGTTCCGGTTTGAAGGGTGAGTGAGCTAGTGTAATTGCAGGCACATGGGACATAACATCTTAATTCCCAAGGTTGGTGGCGCATTGGCGATGTAAGCAATGGTTAACATTTCTTACAATGCCAATGTCTATGGGCGTTGGTGACCACTTACCATCAGGTGGCCCATATGCTCGTCCGCCTTCCTATTCTATTAAAAAAAAGTTGTGCTCAAGAGAAAGTAGACAACCTATATTTTCCAATTCCTTGTGTTTGATTTTTATCAATAACAAATCGGGGAAGTTGATCAAAAAAAGTGAATTAAAGTTAATATTAATAAACATTGATGGTCCGTGATTTAGCTAGATAATCCTAAACATATAAGCTTTGTCATCATCAAATAACAGATCGGGGTACTATTAATGTTTGGTACGTTAAGAACTATAATATACTTGAATTATACATTGGTCTATAAAATGTTCAAGAAACTGTTTTATATATTATGGCTTAGTTGCTATATTATGGCGAGTGGAGGAAAATCAAAATTGATCGTATAAAGTTCTTTTCTTATCTGTCAATGTGTGATCATATCCTCGAATGAAACTCGAGGTTTAACTCCTAATGATTCTTCTTCTAAAAAAGTTCAGCCACAAATATGATGAGTATATTAATTATTAAACATCTGATATCACACCACATACATGGTTAACAAATTATTATCATATTACCTCGTAGTTTAATGTGAAAACTTAAATATTTTTCACTAGGAAAATGGTCCACTTCATGGTATGTGCCTGGTAACTTGGATATTATCATATAAGACTTAAAAATATATGTGAATACATTTTTATTGCACTATCATAAAAGAAAAATAAACTAACAGCTTGTAAATATTCCACTACTGGGTATCCTCTCTACTCAGGCAGAAATTTTAGATCTTACTCCACTGCTCAGCTCGACGCGCATTGATGGGTACACCTGTGTCGGAATTGCATCAGTCACATGCAGGTTTCATTCACCGCCGAGCACGAGATGAATTCCAAAGACAAACTAAGAACATAAAGAGTTATTTTATATAGTATAGGTAGGCGGACGAGCAAATTGACCACCTCATGGTAAGTGGTCACCACCGCCAATATGCCACCAACCTTGGGGACTAACGATCGAACATCTAAGATGCTACGTTCCTTGTGTCTATAATTATACTGGCTCACCACATTTCAAACCGGAACACAACAAAACCAACTGCTGCTGTGCCGGTACCTACCTAGATGAGCAAGTAAAATACTACTTGCTACTTGCCCGGACTTGAACCTGATTTTTCGGTTAATACATGTACACTAGCCCTATAACATCTCGACTTTTACTTCTATAATTTTAGTCTATGTTTGCGTGAACTTGTATATATCTGTATATATAATAGTGTGCCTACGTAATATCTGTGTTACGAGTTTCTAGAAAGGTCGTGCTTACTAAGCATTATACATGACCGTAATTAATTCCAGCCCCTCTGGAAAGTTCAATTTTGTCTGCCATTTTACTCTTATGATTCTTATACAGATAAAATATATTTTTATCACATTTCATCTGTATCATACGGATATTATCAAGAGATAATTTATGTTTGTTTCAAACAATCACCAATAGGACTGGTGTTATATAGATATATGTTATGTATATTAAATTAATTTTTCCTAGTAAATTTATTTTTTATAACTCATAAAATATGAGTTAAATTTTTTTGTCTAGGATAATTCGAGGAAACTCAGTACACGTGGACAAATTCAATTTAAAATACTGTCTGAAATTGTAAGTAACGTTTGACCTGATACAGATTCTTCGCAAGTTAACCAAACATTTGAGTAGCTGCGATTCAGATGCAGATTATATTTATTGAATTCAAACACGATTGAATATCAAAAAGTATACAATTTTCCTATATATATATTTACAAAATTGGAATGTAGTAACATCCTTAGGTAATATATTACACTTCAAAAGAAATTCAGAGAGAAACATTAAAAAGGGAATTCCAAGGAATAAAACAGATAACCGCCTGAGTTGAGATCGGCCACGGTGGCCATACCAAGGACTCAGGTGCGTGCGTAGTTTGTGGCACATTAGTTATGTAAGGAATGATTAATATTTTTTAAGGCGACAAAGTCTATGGACCGTGTTTACTTACCATCAGGTGAACCAAAACACATATATATTTTAGATCAAACCGAGATATGAAAGGTTTTAATAGCTTACAGTGCCCATTTCTTACTTGACCTTTAATTTCTGTCTTAAATAAAGTAAAATTAGTAATATAATTTTGCTAATGCTTTGAAACTAAAACAAAGAATTTCAACAAATATTAATCGCCTGTTTGTACAGAATACAAAAATTAAATTATTATATTAAAATTAAAATACTTAAGCATTTTATTTTAATAGACATTTTGTACATTGTGTTAGAGAAAATGGTATCTAAATTGTTTGTAAAACGTCTTTTGTTTAAATACAAATAAGTAAATTTGAAAATGTTTCCAAACGAAAAGTAATTTAAAGGATATTCTTCAAGTTGTTGTGTATTTTCGTCTATTCGTTTGATTATTTTAATCGTTAAAATTATAATTACATTTAATTCTTACATAACCAATTTTGATTTATTTATTTTTTGTAGATTTCTAATTATATTGTCTTTTCTAGATATTAATATAAAGGTGGGTGGGTGGACTTATTATCTGAGACTGAAGATTTTTTTGTGTCATTTTTAATATTAGTTAAAAACTACGAATAAGATTAACCTAAAATTTCTTATTACGATAACTAATGATTTACAAGCAGATGTAGGATCCTCCACTGTGTCGTTTCATTAGCGATTATTAAGGACAATAGCTAATATTTTATATTATAATAGATGTGAATGATGAAATCATTTGAGTTTTTTTAAAGTCTACAATAATTATACCGTACTTTACATTTTTTAAATAAGAACGAACTGAAAACGTATTACGAGTGAGTTCTTACAGAGTATCATTAAACTTTTATATTTAGATAAAATGCCTATAAATTATTTTTTATACAATTTACTTCTAAGAAAAAATAAATGCTTATCAAAATATCGACATAAAAAATTATTCAGGTATTAACAAAGTAATCGAATTTGAGAAATGACAACCGAAAACGAATACATAACTTATAATTAGGACTATTTTTAATTAGTTTTATTTATTTTTCATTAATGTATCGTTTTAAACAAAGTCTTTTATAATTTATCTACCTTGTTCAACATCAAAAACGAAAATATATTTTATAAAATTGACTATTAAACTACCAACGTCTTGTAATGTAGATTCCAACGCAAAAACTGACAAGCTACTCAGTATAAAATTTATCAAAATTAAATTTTCTTATCCTGTATGAAAGTCGGCGAATTCTAACTCCAAAGGATTTTATCGTCTATGTAATTCTCTAAAGTATAATGTATTTTATGGATACTTATTTAACATTAACTTTTTAATGTATTTATTGGTAAATGAAAATTTAGTCTTAAAAATCTTACATTACGATGAAATACAATACCAATGAACTTTTACTTTCGTGTTTTATATTTTATTAATAAAAAGGCTTTTTTCATCACTTCATTTATCATAGCTTGCGTTCGGTATAAATCGTGTAAAGATTTTTCTCTCGAAAATTGAACAAATTTGTCTTTATTGTAAAAAAATCTGATTGGATTTGCTGGGTGAGTTCTAAATTAATATAAGTTTGAAAGCGTTGGTTAGCAGTGTGTAGTGCTTTGTTGATTCAAGTTTCCAACTAATTTATAGAAAATTATACATTTCATATGTTATATATGTCTGTCTGAGCGGATGCCGAGGTCCGATAAAATGATTTATGTGAATGATATTCACTAGCAAACCGCATTTGCTAGTCCCTGATATTCGCAAAACTTCGGTCAGAAGCAATACTTCATTATAACAAAATAGGAAAATTAGACGAACAATGAAGGTATATAGGTAGTATAAATTACTGTCACATATATGAAAATATATAAGAAGTAAATTGAAAAAAATCTTTATCGGTTAATTGCATTCATTTTATAACTTTACAGCAACACATTTAAAATTTTCGACAAGAAATGAATTAGTTTTGTTCAAATAAACCATTTGATACAAATTATAATAAATATTTTATCGATAATGTACAGAATTTATACAAATACATAGAGATTTTGTTACGAAACTTTTCTGAATAATATTAACATTTTTCTCTTCCATAATAGACAAATTAATAACGGAGCAATTAATGTTATTCAGTGAATGTCTTCGTTGATTATTTTTTGTACTCTTAACGCCTTAACTTTAATAAGACTAATGATACATCTAAGAGTAAAAAATACCGTATATCTCAAAACCATAGCAAAATCTAAATCTGGATCTCTATTTTCTTAATAAAATACTGACTCGCTTTTAAGTCAAATCGTATATGTTATATGAGCAAGAACAAAGAGCCTTAAAAATCGAAATAATAATTAAAATAATATTTATATTTGGAGTATAATATACGCTATGGTTTTAGATAATATCAACACTAAAATAAATTATAGCTCGAAATAGTGCAATAAAAACACAAAACAAATGACTTATATTTCAAATACTTTATTTCTTTAGTTTTATAATTTAATTTGCAAAAAGGTGTTGTATTATATAGAAAACTGGCTAACCTATACGCTTCGCTGAAAGCAAAGAATAGATTTATAATGATCGAGTATATTCTTAGAAATTAATTTCAAACAAAAATAGTCTCTATTTACACATTATTCCTACTGCTTTAAGGCATATACAATTCAAATAATTCCTGCTTTAATTGGTTCCCTTTTTTTTAGTCGATTACTGATCCATTTAAACGATATGATACGATATATGTTAATCTTAATTTAAAAAAATAAACGAAAAAATATTAGAAAAATGCTGAAAAATGAACCTGCTGAATTAATTATTATTATCTTTTTTTTTTTCTTAAGCTCATTAAAAGATTTTGATATTTACTTCGCAATATAAATAACAACGTAACACTAAGGGAACCTTCGACTTATTCTTGCAGAATATATTTTTTAACTTTTTTTTTACGTAATCGACACGGGCAAATCGAACGAATCAACGATGTTGTTACGCTTTTCTCCTCAAACGCAGGGCACAGAGGATGTGAGGTTCATGACCAGCAAATTTATCGGTAGCGTCCAATCAAGCAAGGTAAACGACGGATGTCCACCTATTATAGGAAAGTTTTAAAGCATTCTCATTCGGCATTTAATAATTTCAAAACCAATCCACGACATGTTTACATAAAATAAAAAAAAAAAAATTTACTATCAAATTTTAGATGTTGTTTTTTATATCTTCTGAGGCGCCGGCTACTCCAGTAAATGTTTTTTAATGTGAATAACATTTAAGCAGCTATATAAAAAGCTTACGGAAAATTCTGTCGAATTTCAAACATGTTTAATAGGGCAGATAAAAAGGGGAGTGTATTGATTATTAACACCTCCCTGACCCCCACTTGTTCATCCCTTCGATGATGGATTTTCGGAAATCTAATTTAGAGTTACTTTCTTTGTAATATAAAGAACGTTTTGCTTAAACGCTATTCACTTAAATTAATTTCTAATCGACATCATATATCAAAATAAAAAGCAAGTTAAAATATATACGTACACGAAATCCACAGAAGTTACGGCTTAAAATAAAAAGATTTTTCATCCTTAAATTTGTCGTAGCTTAAAGTTATGGTTACGAGTCACGTCACAAGCTAAAAGTTTACACAGCAGCTCAGCAGCACGCGCTTTCGCAGTTATTTCGAGGTGTATACGAACCACCGCTGTGACTACACGCTTTAATCAATATCACATGTATATACACACACATAAATATACCTAAGCTGATAGTTTTATATAAATTTTGTCTACGTTTTAATCGTTATAGTCGTAGTAATTTGTCGAAATTTTATTTAAGTTACACAACAGAAAACAGACATTTCGCATATTTCTTAATCGAATTATTACATTGAAGCGTATCGAACCGTTTAGCCATAATATTGAATCGTTTAATCATAGAAGTTTATGCTTCGAGAACTAAATATTTTTTTTGAGATGAAAATAGACCTTTTTCACTTTCCAAACTACAAAATATCTCCTGGAAAAAAACTCATAAATCCGCTGCTCAGTTGCAGAGTGAAAGAAGTATAAACCAAAAATGCATTTTTCCATAGGGTAGCACAGATTAATCATGAAACGACTGGAATGTAGATTAAATTACACTTTTATACATTCGAATATTTTCTCGTGAAGAATATTAAAAAATGAAATGTAAATTGTTTATATATTCTATATTCAAATTTAAGCTATCACTAAATAGGTCATGGAAAACGTGATCCAATAGTGTATTCAATCTCATTTTTCTTTACCCGCAAATAAAACGGTAAATTCTTTGAAGCGCTAAAGAATACTTTTTCACGAGGTTTATTTTGATTTCAATTGACTCAAGCCTTAGCGCTCAACGACGAGTAAAGATAAAAGTTTTATGACGCGTCCTTTTTTTAATTAATTGAATGAAAAAAATTGTACTTACATTCAACACGATGATGAAAAAGTCGAGGGTAAACAGGAACGACGTTATAGGGTTGAAATCAAGCTGAAACAAAAGAAAGAATTTGAAAATTATTTCTTTTTATGCATCTTTTTACATGTATAATATAATTGGTTTTAAGATAGCACGTAGCCGAGATGACCCTGTGGTTAGTATATGTTAATCTTAATTGAAGGTCACTGGTTCAAAACCACTAAAATTTTGTGTACTTAATTTGTGCTTATAATTTTCCTCGTGCTAACTAGTGATGGAAAACATCGTGAGAAAACTATCAACCCATTGCAGCAGCGTGGTGGAAGCTCCAAATCTTATTCTCAAGATGTGACGCGAGCACTTAAAGCGCTTTCACTAAATACTACAGCTACTATTAAATAATAAAAATCATTAGAAATAATTACATAATTACGTAGTTAACGATAGTTTTATAGTTACCGATAGATAGATACCGTCAGTCAATATATATTTGACTATATATATAGCTGTTCCTCTGGCCTATGTAATATTAGATAAATAAAAGAAGAAAACTAAACTCAGCTCAACTATGTATTTCAATTAAAACAAATGATTTTTTTTTTCTTGAAAAATCAGATTAATATAAACAATAATCATACAATAAAATGATGTAACTAAAAGAAGAAACGTTGTCCTGGTCGGGACGCAAACGGCAACGGCGGCAGCGCGGCGGCCAACCGCGAACTTGTTATCAGTTGCACGTAAATTAGAAATGGTGATATCTCCTAAATAATTTATTCGAATTTTAAAGTGTAGATTATTTAATCTACGAGTATAATAAATCCCCAAAGTAATTAAAATCCTATAATTTCATACTAATTTGTAAGAAATTGTAGATAAATATAGTTATTGTGAGTGTACTTTAGAAGATATACATAAGCTATCGCGGACTTTTCTGTACGTCTGAAAAGGACGTACAATTTTAGTATATTGTTTTAATGTATGTCCTGAAGTTTCCGAAAATTAGCTATGTGATTTTTTTTTTTAACATTTAAAAACAGTTTTTATGACAAAACACCGACATAGTTCAACAATTTCGTACAAAATATGTACGAATTATATATATTATATAACCTATATTCGTTTAATGATCTTACTATTAGTGAAAACCGTATCAAAATCTGTTGCGTGGTATAAAAAGAAATTATAAAGAACGAGGAATTAAGTGACTTTGTTTTTCACTATTTATAAATATAAGAGCACTGCTAAATAAATTACTTTACCAATGAATTCTGGAAATCGATGATAACGTCTAGATTTTTTTTCATTTCCAAAATTGAAATTGTATGGTAGGAGTCCACAGGCACTTTGCTATTTTTATATTTAGTCCTATACTTATTTTTAATTTTTGGTGAAAAATTTTTTTTAAAGAGTGATATTTCTAGTTTCATTATAATACCATATCCAACTCATGCCGGTTATCTTAAGAAGTCGTCTACACCGCAGAGCTTAATGTTTATTAATAGCTGAGATGACTTTTTTTTGTATGACTTAACTGAAAAAGCTATTAAACCAAAATATATTAAACTTGTTTCAAACGATGCAGCGTTTCGAGATGATTTTATTATGTAATACATGACAGGCAACGTGCTGTTGACGGTTTTGTTCATATGTATGTATGTAATAAATACACACTTACATACGCTAAATATAAGTGGCGTTTGTCTGAATTTTAAACAGCGAACGTCAGTTAACCGATGATCACCGTTGATTCAATAACTTTCCAACTTCAAAATGGATGAAAGAGTCAATTGAATATTAGTGGTAGTAGTATTCAATTGTAATTTCGCTTTAACTCTTTTTAATTCCTTCATACATAAATAAAATAATTTAATAATAATTTAATTTCATTTATTTTAATTGAAACCAAATCAAAGAATATCAGAGCCATGGCCGTGACAGTGTGATTTTATTATTGAATTTTGAATGGCCTGGAGGCGCGCTCGTCAAGTTAAAGGCGTATAAATATTTTGTGAATCTTATAATCGGAACAAGTTTTGTTCATAAATTTACTTATAAATATTTACTAACGTTTTATTCAGAATTAGAATGCAACGTACCCTAATTTAATATTTGAGTAAAATCTTTCTGACGCAAAAAAATCCTTGTATTTACAGTAACAGTCTATAAAGTAAACTGGTGGTAGGGCTTTGTGCAAACTCGTCTGGGTAGGTACCACCCACTTGTCAGATATTCTACCGCAAAACAGCAGTAATTGGTATTTTTGTGTTCCGGTTTGAAAGGTGAGTGAGCCAGAGTAATTACAGGCACCTGGGACATAGCATCTTGGTTCCCGGGGTTAGTGGCGCATTGGCGATGTAAGCGATGGTTAACATTTCTTACAATACCAATGTCTATGGGCGTTGGTGCGCATTTGCCAAACATATGCTCGTCCGCATACCTATGCGGACGAGCATATGTTTGGCAAATGGCAAGTATAGGTATACTACCAAATAAGAGGAGAATTTACTTTTGCCCATTAGTGAGCCAACAATTCTTGCCAAAGGCATCTTCTCCAGACTTGGTACTTATTCCGCTACACTGCTCCAATGGTTTGGTGGAAATTCATTTAGCAGAATTAGCCACTAAGGAAGTTTAGATTGTCTAATTTATTTTAGTAGTATCTAGTTGTAAAAGAGCAAAGTACTTACTAATTACATGAAGTAAAATAATGGAGTTATTAAGTATATAAAATCCGTGTATTAATAATATATTAGCAAGCGTTAGCAGTAGATAAGTAATTAGTTAAATAAGCCAGTGTAAAAATAAATATACTGTCTGCTCCAGAAGAGTCGAATAAATAATTTAGGGACGTAGCAGAATATAGTTATAGTTTCCGCTTTAGACATTTTAAGCTCTATGGTAGTGACCATAGTCAGTCAGTATATTGTTATAGTGATAACAATATACTGACTGACTCGTTGGTCTAGTGGCTTGATGTAAGGCCGCAGACCTGGAGGTCCTGGGTTCAATTCCCAGGTCGGGCCTATAAAAAGTTATTGGGTTTTTCTGTCAGAAAATTCTCAGTAGCAGCCCGGAGTGTGGAAGTTGAAAGTGTGTACTCTCCTGTGTCTCCGAAAGCACGTAAAGCCGTTAGTCCTGCGCCTGAACTCTTTCCGGTTGTGACAGATTGCTGTCCCATCGGATTATGAGAGTTAGGGAATAGAGAGTGCACCTGTGTTTGCGCACACACTTGTGCACTATGATATCTCCTACATAGTTGGCTAATCTTTCTTCAGATTGCCCGCCGTGGCCGAAAGGTGGTGGAGGACATTATGATTTATTTATATTACTTGATCTAATATAGTAATCATCCTGCAAGTATTATTATATTCATTTGATGTTGGCTTTGTTCCAAACCTTTAGTAGCTACTACCCACTTAATACATATGCTACCACTATGTTAGTAGAATTGTTAATATTTCTCACAGCGTTAATGTCTTTGAGTGGTAGTGACCACTTACCAATGGATGATCCAGTCCATCTAGCTTTTATAAGTATTTATAAAAAACATATCACAATCTATAAATGAACGATCTTGTAAGAGATAGGATTTTAGTATTTTATTTATCATATTCAAAATAACAAGGTTTTACATACAAAAATGAGTTTAACGATATATCCTACGGCTTTAATGGAACATAAAAGGTTATAAAAAGTCTATTTCGAACGAAATAGAGTGCGTTAGCGCGTAGCGGATGATCCTAGTTTTTTCCTTTAAATAAGCGTAAAGCCAGGAGTGGTATCGACAGTAGCCCAAAGGGTCATCAGTACACTAACAGAATTTTGACATCGCAAGCGGCTTTTTATTAGACTTCACACCGAGAAGAGAATGCTCTCCATTTGAATTTTGTGAATGTAAAACGATTTAAAGTACCAAATAATTGTGGCAAAATATGTTTGATATTCAGTATTAGTACACACTGTGCATAAGCTATCGTAATTATATATAACTATTTTTTCAAACTCCAAACATTTTTCCTTGCTCTCCCGAACTCTTTCCAGTCATGTCGGATTTGTTATCCAATCTGCTGGATTATGAGAATGAGGGTGTATAGAATGCACTTGTGTTTGCGCATATTTGTGCGCTTTAATATTAAATAGGCAGCTAGCTAATTTTCTCTAGCATGACTAAAAGCATCATCAACGAAAGATATCATAATTGCTTTCTTACTCCTGTTATAGTTATTTGAAAAAACTTTTTGAAAAAATAGAGGTTTTTTGAAAAGAGACTTAAATACAATTTCAAGATTAAATCTAAGAACACCCTACATATAGAATTTTCTGAAGCAAAAGTTTTTTTTATTTATAGAATAGGAATGCGGACGTTTATACGGGCCATCTGATGGTAAGTAGTCACGTCCATAAACATTATTGGCATTGTAAGTAATATTAACCATTGCTTACATCACCAATGCGCCACCAACCTTGGGAACTAAGATGTTTTGTCCCTTGTGCCTGTAATTACACTGGCTCACTCACCCTTCAATCTGAAACACACCAATACCAAGTACTGCTGTTTTGCGGTAGAATATCTGATGAGTAGGTGGTACCCACCCAGACGAGCTTGCACAAAGCTCTACCAACAGTAAAAGTTTTTCGCATCTGGTACGTTACGTTTACAGAGTTGTATTTTTACAGATATTTTACACGTTGATCTTATTTCACTCTTATTATAAAACCATTTATATATATTGAGGAATCTCCTGTGTACAAACTTTGATCCCAAAAAAGTACCTATCGTAATTAAAAATTCATAAAAACCTTCTAACGTAGTCGTACTGTATTAAAGCCGCTTCATAGGGAATACTAAATGATGTCTAAATATGACGTTATTTACTTTATCCATTCAACGTAATCTGTAGCGTCGATGCTTGTTGATTTGTTTGTCTACTTGTTACAAGATAATTAACGCTATAGATTGATTAGTATAAATATATTATGTAACTTGCAAAAGATCATCTTTTGTCTCATATTTTTATTTTAGTAGTACTTTTATTTTAGTGTTTTTTGTATTCTTCTTTTTTTTCTTTTATGTTATGTTTGAGGAATTATTGTTTTTATTCATTCTTATTGTATATAGTATGTATTTATATTATATACTTGTAATTTTATATGTATTGATAATATAATTTGACGAGCCGGTTTTCGTGGTTGGTGGATGCTTGCCTTTCACGCTGAAGGTTGTGGGTTCGATTTCCACCCAGGACAGACATTTGTGTTCATAAACATGTCTGTTTGTCCTGAGTCTGGGTGTAATTATCTATATAAGTATTTATTTACAAAAGAAAAATAGTATATGTAGTATATAAGTTGTCTGGTTTCCACAGTACAACTGTACCCTTTTCGTCTTGACGAGGAGCGCCACGGGATCGCTTTCGCATACTACCGTGAAATTACAGCACTACCTACCTCATATCCTATGAGTTATTACTCATACCGTTGGTTGCCTGGAAGAGATCGCTATGTAGCGATAAGGTCGCTAAAATTGTATGCTTCTTTTATTTAGGCTGTATCCATGTTTTGTATTTATTTTTTGTGGTCTACAGTAAAGTATAAAGTAAGTAAAGTATATTATGTATAAGCACTGTATCACACCCTGATCGTGTGAGACCATAAATAAATAAAAAGATAACAGATGTGTATCCTCCTGACCGAGTTTTGGCTATTGCAGCCAATTTGATGCAGCTATTACTAGTACTCCTACTATTTCTTACAATGCCAATGTATATTTTTGGCTGTTATCACTTCTTTTACTTAGCCACCAAAAATGAAAACAAACGTACACTTTAATTTTGAAGCGGTACATATGGAAACGATTCACACAATTTCGTTCACGATATTAAGTGTCACCGCGCTCAAAGGAGTTATTATTAAAAAAGGGAACTGTATAATTTTGTTCGAAAATGTTGGAAATGTCGGTGTTTTTATAATTATTATTTAATTTCATTGTATGCCCCAAGCACCATGTGACGATTTTTAAATATTGACTCAAAATATGAATATATATCCATCGTCCATTTACTTTGAGTAAAAGAGGATACCATTTTGATCACAGTTTTTACGCTTTTTGTTTTCACGCGATATTCTTTTTGTAAGAATAGTTTATATTATTTTTTATGATATGACTAGAGACTAGACTGTCTTAAGACATTTTATGCTTAAAATTATTGTTTATTTAATAAAATAAAGAAAAGGAGAGAATTTTAATTTTAATTCAAATTTTAGGTTAGGTTTAAATTTAGTATAAAGCGTCATCGTTTCGGAACATAGAATCTAACAAAGTGAACCAGTAAGAATTTCTGTAGTTCAAATAACGGAATACCAAATTCCACTTATTTTTCAATTACAATATTGTGTTTAGTTTATAATGTCATTGTTTATAATTAAATTTATTTAAATATACTACCAAGAATAGCTTAAAATATATTCAAACGACTATAATTCTATACGAAAATGTCTTTGAAGTAAGCTCTTACGATTTGCGTCAGTAAGCTTAGAATATATATTTTGAATAGTTGTAAATATGCACATACATTGAAATGTACGTTCCAAATTCTATGGAAATAGACTTGTCAAGGTGAAAACCGCCCATAAGGAATATTCGACAATTCATTAATAAAATTATAGAATATATATTTGAACCTCACAAACAATTGCTTGGAAAGAAATACAGAAAGTTGGGGACAAAAGACGAATAAGCTTAGTAGACCTGTGTCACTGTCATAATTTTTTCCGAGACAGATTTTCTTGTGATTCTATTCTTAACCGCCGAGTATGAATTGTAAGCACAAAGAAAACCCAGTGGTGTCGGTATTTGAACCAGATATTTTCTGTTTTATCAAAAGATGAAACATGTATGTGTTAGTTTCAATTCTGCCACATTAAGATATTCGTTTTTTTATAGAATGGTAAGTGGTCACTAACGCCCATAGACGTTGGTATTGCAAGAAATGTTAACCATCGCTTACATCGCTAATGCGCCACAAACCTTGGGAACTAAGATGTTATGTCCCTTGTGTCTGTAATTATACTGGCTCACTCACCCTTCAAACCGGAATAGAACAATACCAAGTACTGCTGTTTTGCGGTAGAATATATGGTGAGTGGGTGGTACCTACCCAGACGAGCTTGCAAAAAGCCCTACTACCAGTAAATTAACTTCAAAATTACAGGAGACGTATTGCTTTGACGTTTACCTGTTACTTTACTGTCTTACTAATTAGAAACTTTGAAAATACTCGTACTTGTTTGTATGTACGCTTATTTTTGATGTGTGTATAATTGAACCGAGTAAGAGTAGCGATATCTTTAGAAACTTCTACTTAACGAGTTAGCTTCAAATTGCAATGAATACTTTGACTTTAGATGAGTCTAAGGCTCCGGAGATTTTACAGTTTTTAACGGTTTTATGAGCGTAGCTCAATTAATGCGGTTATTTTGATAGCCGTTGCGTAAGAAATATTTTCGTTATGAATATTTTTTACATGAATGAAATAATGAATTATAAGCTCAAATTAAGAAATTTGAATTTAGTGGCGCTCGGCTGGATACGAATCGCGATATACGGTTAAGATCTAACCACTGAGCGATCTCAGCTTAATTTGTTATATATATAATAAATCATAAGCTATTCAGTCCTCCAGATGTATTGCGGTTAATGTAATGTAGCTGCAATACGTAGATAAGTCGAATAAATTTGGTGACATACTGGTATATGCTTAAAAGTCTTGTTACAGAATCAAATAATTTGGCGCTTTATTAAATTCAATTTTAGCGAAAAACGCGTATACAGTAAAACAATATTTTAACACAGATACAAAACTGACACAAGCTATAGTACTGTCTATTTCTTGTACAGTCTTGCAAAGTTTATTTATAACGTGCAACTCAATATAGCGTTTCATCTTATTTGCTCTCGACTAAGTACAATGTACATCGATCATAATCGCTTTACTCTGCGTCTTGACTGCCGTACAGTGACTAGTTTATAAGTGTTTGTAGGAGTCCAGAGCTAGAAATGTGGCAGAGATACTCTCTCGTGTTTCGGAAAGCGCCTGATTTCTCTAGTCATGCCGAATTCCCAAGTCATCAATATTGAGAATGGAGAAATAAAAATAACATTTGTCTTTGTATATTCCTTTAAATGTCATGGCCGGAATTCGAATGTTGTAAATGATAAAGTCGAGTTTCAAATAATTAACTTGAAGTCCTTTATAATAAGTTATTGATATCTAGTAAGGATGAATTGGGTATCTATCGTCTTTGTGTTTATCAATCTGATAACTTTATGTATCATAAAATATGATTTTTATACGTTATTTTCTTTTTGATTGTAAGCGTCACAAACTCATATGCATAATCGCCAACCCCAAAAAACCCAGCTAATATTTCTTTAGTTTTCGCAAATGTTTCTAATGAGAGAACATCGAGCTGAAATCGTCATGTTAAATTTATCGAAAATATTCCTAGTTATCAGTCATCCCTCGTACATTATGCGCGATCACGATTCCGTAACCTATCGCTGACCGAGCATCGACTTATAGATGATTAATGAACATCTTAATGCTACAATGGAATGCAAGCATTCGTGAAATTGACTTTATCACACATTCACATATATGTTGCGTCACGGACGGCCGAACACGTCATCATTTTTTCTAGTTATTCATTATATTAACGAAATCAGGCAACGTAGCCTTACATTAAATTCGGATGAACATGCGAATACGAATCGTTTCTAACACAGAAATAATAATAATTTGATTTTACTAATAGTTACATATACATAAAATGTACAATTTTTTCCTTTATCAGTTTTAGTATTAGAGTTTTGTTTTCTGGCTTTATTTAATTGGCTGGTAATTCCTATCAAATGTTCGATTTCGAAAAAAAATACTTTGTATTAATTTTATTTAAGACGTAAGAGATGTGTAAAATATTAAAATTACCTAAACAATAAAATAATTTAGCATCTTGATATTACTTTAGATTATTCAAATAAATTCTTATACTTCGATGTGTCTGTCTTAAAATGAATATTAAAAATTAATTTGTCCTAGTGTACTATTTTGAATTTTCCCATTAATAAGAGCAAGTTTAAATAACGGATGTTTTAATACATAATATTGTTTGCCAGCTTTCGCTTATTTTCGTTTATGTTATCTATAAAAGTATTTTATGTTATCTATAAAGTAAGAACAAAAACATCGCAAGACACGATTGTGAATGTGCTCATGTGACGGGCGTGCCCAAAACCCTACCCCCAGGTACGTCTGTGTACCCACCCACTCATCAGATATCCTGCCGTTAAGCAGCAAAATATTTAGTGTTATTGCGTTTCGGTTTAAAGGATGAGTGAGCCAGTGTAACTAAAGGCACAAGGACATGTCAATTCCCAAGGTTTTTGGAGCATTGGCGATTAAGAAATGATTATTATTTCTTACCTCACCAATGTCTATGGGCGGTGATGACCACTTACCATCAGGTGGCCCATTTGCTCGTCCGCCTAACAATAAAATAAAATAAAAATATCCTCTATGATATGTGACGTTGTCAAGTATAATTATAACATTTAAAGGGTACACGCATCGCGAGGGAAATACGAATGAGTCCATACACTTTCATTGTTATTTTCTACTAAATGATATAATATTTTTTAATGAAAACGATGTGTTGTGACATTAATACTTTTCACCTACACTTCCTATATGAATGCAAATCATAAGAATTTAGTCCGTAATTTGATACAAATCGTATTATTAATTAATATTCTAATATTTATTAACTTTTAATAAAATTGCGAGTAAATTAACGAGGTCTGAATGAAAAAGGAATGAATGAGTGCAAAAGCAATATAGAAATCTAATAATTCAAAATTGACTTATTTCGAAAACAATAATAAATAATTAATGATTACTTTTATGTTACAATTACATAAAAGTAATCATAAATGCCTAGACATAAGCGCCTCTGTTGCTAATTAGCACTAGCCGTTCTGTATTAATTGTTCGTTGCAAATGAAAACGTTACATTAATATGAGCTCAAAAAATTGAAAAACCAAATATAAAGTAGAAATTAATAAACAAATATTTGAATAAATGAAATTAGCTGTACTGGTAACGAGGGAATATTTTATGTCCATGAATTGTCAATATCGGCGACCACTTACCGAGAAGTAGCCAAAAACAGTACGTTGATGATAGCTTGTGCAAATGAAACAACGAAGCATTGACTGTTCAGCATCCTGAAGTAACCACGCTTGTCTAAAGATGTCGGGATTTATCTGGAACCGGTAAACCACCGATGAACCATCTAGCACATCATAGCACATTCAAAGAACGTTAAGAAAATATCAATTAGGCCGTTTATATAACCGAACATACATACAAAAGAAAATCATAATACGACTACATTAAAATATTTTATAAATGTTCGAAAACTCGATGAACATTACGCCTTTTTCAGCTTTATAATATGGCCGTTCATTATTATCGATTTCTGTTAACTTTTTATATATTTGACTTAACCACATTTCGAACCGGTAGCGCTTGAAGATTTATAAGTACCTACTTAACAGTAACAGCCTGTTAATGTCCCACTGCTAGGCTAAGGCTCCCTCTCCCTTTTGAGGAGAAGGTTTGGAGCTTATTCCACCACGCTGCTCCAATGCGGGTTGGTAAAATACACATGTGGTAGAATTTCAATGAAATTAGACACATGCAGGTTTCCCCACGATGTTTTACTACACCGTCAAGCACGAGATGAACTATAAACACAAATTAAGCACATGAAAATTCAGTGGTGCTTGCCCGGGTTTGAATCCACGATCATCGGTTAAGATTCACGCGCTCTAACCACTACGCCATCTCGGCATGTAAAAGACCTACTTGTAAAAGTCTATTTGAATAAAAATATTTTGATTTGGTTTGATTTAAAACTCTCAAATTTGAGGAAATCTTAAATTACTGACTAACAGACATTTGATTACGTTTGACTGTTGAGCAAAAATCTATTCCCATTCCATATCTTTCCAGGGCACAATATAAGAACGATCTGATTCCATTTGACGAGCCGGTTGGCGTAATTGGTAGATACTTGATTTCGCGCCGCAGGTTGTGGGTTCGATTCCCATCCAGGACAGACATCTGTTTGTATTAAAAAGTCTGTTTGTCCGAAGTCTAGGTGTAATTGTCAACATAAGTATGTATTTAAAAGAAAAGTAGTATATGTAGTATATCAATTGCCTAATTTCCATAGTACGAGCTCTGCTTAGTTTGGGATCAGATGGCCTTGTGTGAATAATGTCTCTAGATATTATTATTACTATATATGTCAATAAGATTTGGAGATTAAACAAGTCTATGATCTAATATTAAAGTTTTGCCATTGAATTAGAGCTCATATGCTAATGATACTCAAGATTTCCACTTCATAAGGTTAATAATTAACTATGCGAAGTGTAAGTTTAACTATAATAAGTGTAACATTTTGATTAAAATTATGCATTATATACTAACTAATAACAAACTTAAGTTTGTTATTTTTAGTACTGCATTTATGTAACTGTGTCGGAATATAAATCTAATAAAAATGAATGATTGCTGGATCTTTTGTAAATAATTAGCAACTTTTCTTGGTAATTAATTTAAACTGACTTTCTTGCGGGTCGTTTCCGAATTAGTAACTGTAACAATCTATTTTCTTTTAAAATTGTTTGTTTGGACTTGCACAACTGTTTGATTAAATCAATCTCATCCATCAAATACCCATCAATCAAAGCTGTTGGTATCGACTGACACTTACATTTCCTTGTACCGGATTCAACCCTTTTCAATCATACGTGAAATTGACCTATTACAAACATATGATGCTACGCCCTTGTCTTTGTGTTCGGACTTTGAGTCGTACAAAGAGGTCCCTTTAACTATTCCCTGTTTAATCTTCTATTTACGTATTATATTTATGAAAATGTACACACACTTGTATATATTTGTGACATATTTATTATATATTATTCGAATACTTTTCATACTAACTTATTTTCTTTTAATTTGTTTTTATTTATTGTTAATTAAAAGTGTAACTAAGCTTTTTGCTTATTTAATTGTATTTATAATATATTTTTCGTATATATGGTGGTAAATACTTAATTGGTATTCTGAATGAGATCCTGGTTTACCTTTATATGTTGTGAATTTATATATAAATTTATTCGTAAAAGGTCTCCGCTTTACCAGATAAAGTTTTAATTACATTTTAAATGAACTTAGCAAACTTATTTACTTCAAACTAAGTACTCGTTTGTCATATAAATTTCCAAATATATATCGTCATATTTATTATAAATTTTAGTTTAGTTATCTTTTTTTATGTTGGCGGACGGGCGTATGGGTCATCTGATGTTAAGTGGTCACCACCGTCCATAGACATTGGCGATGAAAGAAACAAGGTTAACCATTCCCTGCATCGGAAATGCGCCATCAACCTTGGTATCTAAGTGTATGTACCTGCAGTACTCATGGGTCGCTCGCCCTTCCAACCAGAAAGCAACAATACTAAGTATTGCTGTTTACCGTCAGAATATCTGATGAGTGGGCGGTAGGGACCCCAGACGGGCTTACACGAAACCCTAACACCTGGTATCATATCTACCTATATGACTTGTTTTCTTACTTTCAAGTCATATGACTTGACCAAGTCATATGACTTGAAAGTAAGAAAACAGCATAATAGTAAGATAAATGTCAACAGTCTTAAGCTTGACGATTCGATTAGAAAACAAATGATTTGTTTATAGAGTCGAAGTCTAATATTTTATGTTTTTATGAAAATATCATTATTCATTGTCTTTATACATTTATCCTAATCAGGGCCGGATTTAGATGTCTGGAGGTCGCGGGGCAACAAAGGAACGGAAGTCATTAATTATTTTCCAAATTTCTTAACTTTCAGTAATGCGTTTTAATAATTAACAAATACTATATATCTATAATTATATATACTATATTATATAAGTATAATTATTATATTTTATTATATCTCCAATATAGTAAAATATAATAATTATACTTGTATACTAGCTGTACACACGGTTTCACTCGAGTTTAACATAAATAAATCACTAAGAGCAAACAAATAATATTTCAGTATATACAACATTTTTACTTTTATTTTTTGTGGGATATTAGTATTTATTGGTTTTCGGCGCACTCGGGTCTAGACAGGATAAGATACAATTGACCATAAGAAAAACAGCATTTCCTTAAATCTATTCCTAAATACTTAAATGTCCTAACCGCGCTTTATTTATTGTGAATGCAAACGATATCTTTAAAGTAAAATTGAGTCCTTTTAAAACTGAAAGATAACTCTGTGTATTGAAAAAATAAGATTTTATTATCAACTCACTGACTAAATATAGTTTTAACAAAACGAGGGGAAAATATATATGCGGCGACGAAACGAAATACCCTACCTAACCTATAAATTTAACTTACAACAAGTTATTTATAACACGATCAACTACCTTTTGAAATATGTCAAAACTATAAAAAATACTAAAAACTGTCTATGATCTTATCTCGATATCTTTCATAAGAATTAATGCCTTGTTTATAAAAACGACTTCGCAAATAATGCATTATTTTAAAACAAATTTGATTACTATACAAAAGGTCAAACGATAGACATATGTTATCACGAACTTTTTTTAGAACTTTTCAAAAGGAACAATTCCATAAATTATTGTTGTGTAACTTTAACCGTTTACGCAGCGCACGCAATGGAAGCTCTCAAAAGAAATAAAATTTCTCCGTTTTCGCAAAAAAAAATCATTGATGCTCCGCTTCTATTGGCCATCGCGTTATGTTATGTAGATTGATAAATAGGCTATCCAATACTAAAATAATTATTCAATTCGAACCAGCCGTTCCTTTTTTGTCTTTTTTTTCTCGGTGGATAAACGCATTACGCGTTTTCTACACGGGAACAGTGTATAACAGGTATATGGGACTCGCCAGTGTCCAGGGCGCTGAGTGCGTCCCCAAATATCGGATTACCCACTAAAAAACCCTGATCCCGTAAGGACTATGCTACCGTAAGGAACCAGCATTTCCTGAGATTAGCGTGTTCAAGCAAGCAAACTTCAGCTTTATAATATTAGTATAGTAAAGTTTGTCAGTCACTCAGTGAGCTAAATAGTTTTGTTTGATATTTTGGAATAAAAAATAAATTGTATTTGGTTTACAGCATTACCAATGACGTGGTAGACGGGGCATCTAAGCTACAGCATCGTAGATCGGACGTTACATATGAAATAAATATTGGTTCAACCCATTTAGGTCACTCTTATATATATTAAGTCAAACTAATAGTTTTCAGTAAGTTCACCTTATGAAAAAAAAACTGTAATGTACTTTTTTCTAACCAGAACGACATTTCATGCCTCTTACTTTTTAAAATCACTGACTTCCATACAAAAATTTATACGTAGGTAACGTATAAATTTTATACTTAGACGCGAGCTAAACCGCGGCCGATTTAAATATGTAGTATCGAAAAACAAAAGAAGTGTGTATTACAAATATTGTTATATTTTTTTAAATCCGTAATATTTACAGTTTTTTTTAATAAGCTACTACTCGAACCTAACTAAATATATTACAAACGAATACAGACAGAGGTTTACCAGGTCCTGTTACCAGGGGGCGCCGTGCGTTTCCGACAAACGTGCGTTCGCTGCAAATAACTCAATACTAGAGGCAACAGCGCGGCAATCGGATCGAATCGGCAAATACATATACGGATGTGCAGCTTAAATGGTTCAGCATATGCCCAGCATAAACTGAACCATATTTTATATGCTTGATCATTAGATCTGAGCTCAACTTATATTGGAAATTTTAATTTGAATTACTAAATCTCTTAAACTTAAGAGATAACTTTTTAACTTTTTAATTTATAAAACAATTGTGGAGACCCTCCCCAAAATCCGGCCCTGATCTAAATATTCGTTATTTATAAAGTTATGTATGTGGAATGCCAATAATAGTTTCTGCATTAGGTCTCGTAAAAAAATCTGAAAGCAAAACAATTTTTTAAACAAATAGTCGCTGGTTCGATTTCCAGTGCTAAAATATATATGTTATATGTATTTTTAGGCTTCCAACATATATTATTCTTATGCGTGGATAAATACGTCACAATATCACACATATCATATTGACAATTTCCACTGTTTAATCAGTCCCATTAAAATACTTTCTACTTTACTAAACGTTAACTAAAGATAAATACAACTGATATACATAATTAAACTAGAGAACTCTGAAAAACACTTCGCAAAGTTAAAGTAATTTAAACTTCAAAACTACATCAAAATCTTAATCGGACCGGACGTTTTATTATTTGTTATAATATATAACAAAACGCCAATATTATATGAAATATTTATAATTAAAATATAATATCGCTTTCCATTGCGATTTCGGAGTTCGTAATTGGCCTTAAATTTCGCCATAAGGATAAAACATTATACATTTGACCAGTACTTGTAAATTATTTCGATTTGTATAGAATTGAAAAGAATAATACTTGTGGGCAAGATATTTTGTTTCCGTCTTTTATAAAACAAAAACTATTTATTGCGGTTCTAGAGAGTGTATTTAAAAACTAGATTGGAAAACCAAGGGGTTGAATGTAGGTGGCGTTTATCTAAGCCATTTGAGATTCGCAATTGTTGTAGAATATGCGGACAAATACATATACTTGGGTAAACAGGTATCTTTTAGTAAATCGAATAATGAAGAAGAAGTAGAAAGGAGATGTAAAATAACTTAAAACAAATTCTGGTCCCTAAAAGAAATTTTAAAAGGAGATTATACATCAATCATTAAAAAAACGTAATTGATACCTTTCTTCTACCTAGCTTGTTGTATGGCTGTCAGCCATGGGTTTACACACATAGAGTGAAAGAAAAAATAAGGACAACACAGAGATCAATGGAGAGAAGTACAATAAACATTAGAAAAATACATAAAATAAGGTAATAAGTCATCAGGCAAAAAAATAAAGTAACGGATGCTTTAACACAGGCTTTAAGATTAAAATGACAATGGGCTGTCATATCTCAAGGTCTAAAGACAATAGATGGACAATAAAAGTGACACGCTGGAAGGGGCCATTAGGGAAAAGAAGCATCGACAGACCAAGAAAACGGTGGGTTGATGATATTGTTAAGAAAGCAGGGCAAGACTTAATGATGGCTAGAGATAGAGGATTCTGGAAGGAAAAAGAGGAGGCCTACACCCAATCTGAATCCACATTACAAGATAATAACTAACCACACTAACACTAGATTAATAAGTCAAAATATGTACTAACACAACTAAGAAACATTTGAATTGTAAACATTTTAAAGTGGAATAAAAGGCTTTCTATACTATAATATACTTTTATAAAAAAAAATACGGTTGTCAATTGTCAATTTATTTATATTATACTTTCTGCTCAAAACCATAATCTCTCGTTATTCGAAAGATATGAAACATTTCTCCCTGCTCGTCATTCGAGTTTGTACGGGTAAAATAAGGATTTCATCTTGAGATATTAATATATATTAACCGATTTGATATAAATATTATGTAAAAGGCAATACATATCTACATAAGACGCTTAAAATTCACATGGTTTTTATTTTGATTAGGAACAACAGCTTGTGTCATTAAGCTAAACTACAATCTGTCTTTAATTTCACCGATTTTTTTTAAATATAGTGTTTCGGTAACCGCGTTTAGTTTTCTTTAAAATATAGATACGCACCTGGACCGACAATTATCGCTTCGACTACGTTAGCAAGCTATTAAGCTATAACAAACAAATATAATACATAACATACAACATAATGTATTACCTAAAACTATAACCAAAAATAATATGATAACTATATCATATCAAACGAATTATTAGTTTTTGTGTAAAACAGGACAAATTTTACAAACAAAACGTACACATTTATAATAATGATTATGACTATTCGTCAATATAGTCTTGCGTCCAAAAACCTCTTATCGCTATTAATATATTACCTAAAACATATTTTAACTCCTATAGGCAAAAAAATACCAAATTTTATATAACCAATAGTTTTTGCGTGTTCAGCGTCCACACAAAGCGAATCACGATTTAATTTAATATAGAATGCAAAATTTAAACTACAGTGTGATATTCACAGACTACAAAAGAGAGACCACGCATAGTTTTATTGAACCACAAAGCTATACATATAAATAAAATTGAGGTAGGTCACGTATGATTGAAAAATAACTGCCTATTGTTATGTTATTATTGTTATTAGCGAGTCACCAAAACCAAAGCAATCGCCTTTTTTATTTTAGACTACATCCCATGCAAGACAATGTTTTGTATATAATACTTAAATATCCTATATTTTTTTTTAAATATATTTAGTTTCAATTTATTTATGTTGATTTCTCACCACCATTGGGTTATTGAAGCGTTCATTGCTCATGATATTCCTCTTCTTCTATTTTATAACCGAGATAAACTAGTGACTAGAACACGTGAATCTTAATCAAAGACAGCAGGTTCAAATCCGGACAATCACCGCTCAGTCTTTATGTTCTTAAATTGTGTTTAAGTGAGGAAAAAAATACTGACAAGAAATCGGCATGTGTCACATGAAATTTGTAACATGTCCACAACAGAATTTGTACAGCGTGGTAGAATAAATACCAAACCTGCTCCCTGCTCCCTAAGAAGTGACGAGGTCTTTGATCAATAGTGGGATATTTAAAGACTTTTTTTTATATAATAGAGCCTATGGGCCACCTGGTGGTAAGTGTTCACCAACGTCTTTGGCATTGTGAGAAATCTTAATTATCGCTTACATCACCAATGCGCCACCAACCTTAGGAACTAAGATTTTATGTCCCTTATGCCTGTAATTACACTGGCTCAAGTACTGCTATTTTGCGGTAGAATATCTGATGAGTGGGTGGTACCTACCCAGACGAGCTTGCACAAAGCTCTACAACCAGTAATGTACTGTTTCTTTTTGGCTATATTATTGCTATACTCCTTTGCTTAATTTTGCGAAACTGATTCCAACATTTAACAAACTACTTAGCTATTATCTGGTAACGGCTGGTAGCTTCCGTTAACGGTAATTGAGCTAATATAATTACGGCCACAAGAGACATTATGCTATTCACGGGCTACGGAATATCGCCAATATTCGAAATTTCAGCTTACGAAATACCATCGATATTGAACACACCTATATCTAGATCACGTAAATCGATGATAAATTGACATTTATTATTTATTGAGATCAGTTTTATATATGTGCTACAAAAAACGAGATGACATAATGAATCGTAGGTGACGATCGTGGATTCAAATTAGTGATAGTGATCGTGACTGCGTGCATGTTTTGGATAATATTCTGCATTATGTGTCTACCTATTATAACAACGTTATGGAATAGGACAAAACTCATATCCTTATGTGGAAAGAGTGCTTTTCTCAGAAGAATATATTTAAGGGTTGTTATTTAAAAAACTGATACTAAGTACACAAAAATAATAAAACATTTGTCAACGTGTAGAATAATCTGGATTAAGAAATATTTAATACAATCTACAACTATCAGTTGTTTAGTTTTCCACAGCAGAGCAATACGATGCAGAACTGCAGACTTCTTATTCCTCTCGTTCGTGCTTATTTAATTTCAATTTCTGATCTCTTAAAAGAACAAAGTTAAGATATTTTTTTAAGCTTATACTTATAGCTAGGTAACACAAAGAACTTAAGAAAAATATTGTTTGATTTTTATCAGATCCCAAGCACATAATGTAAACAGCATTTTCAAACAAATATTACTGCAAGTTTCGAAAATAAACATCGTTATTTTAAGATAAGCTGCAGAACAGGATAAGGTTGACTAAGAAAAATTTCTTTGAAGGTTAATCTAACCGCCCACATGACGCATAGCGTTCTTCTCTATTAAAATAAAAGTCCATGATATAAATAGTTCTCTTTCAAATATGGAATATAAAAAAAATATTTAAATCTAAAAAATATTTATCCGTGCGGTGACGGAGAAAGAATACATTTCACTGCCCCTCTCTTTCCCATGGGTGTCGTAAGAGGCGACTAAGGGATATCTGAGCGACCATCTGCTCATCTGGTGGTAGGATGCTAACATCCGCCTGGCTTGTTACCACCGTACGCATGGTGAAAAACTCGTGAAGTGGCTTGCAGCCGCGTTTCGAGGTCAGCCAGCGTACAGCCAGAGCCCGAGTGAGTATTGCCGCGATGGGTGTTGGTCCAATTGGAGACGGCTGTTGAACCATTGCCGGGGGAAACTGTATTAACCTGCCGGACAGGGAGACCCGAAGAAACGGCTGTTCCGCTGGCCGCCCGTGGCATAGTACAGGGGCCCGAGCGTGCCTAACCAGCTCGTGAGGCTGCCCCACCAGGCCACACATAATCTCGGGGTGGACCGTCGTGCCGGTTGGTGACCGGTAGGTGGGGTCCCGGTGGCCACTTCCGGGGGGGTTCGGGGGCCCTTCCGTCCGGCGGGTCAGTGTATTTTTCCTTTTGGCAGCCACTTGGGGAAACACGCCTCCACACTTTGCCCATCCCTATCGTGGCAATACATCGCTCGCTTCACGTCTCTTTTCCATTTTATTTTTCCCAAATGGCGCAACAAAACAGAAATAACGGTCGTACAGCGGTGCACACCCCCACCATACCCTCGCTGTTTGAGGTCGAGTTCTCTAACATCCGAGGACTCCACACTAACCTCAACGCTGTCCACCACCATCTCGAGACAGCACATCCAGCAATGTTGTTTCTCACGGAGACACAAATACTCCGTCCTGCCGATACCAGCTACCTTAATTATCCCGGCTACACGCTTGAAGAATCCTTCAAAGCGAAAGCCGGAGTATGCTTGTTCGTCAGGACGGATGTTTGCTGTCACCGACTGCGCTGCTTGGAGGACCCCTCCTTCTCCATGTTGGTGGTACGTGTGGACCTGGTTCGTCAGAGTCGAGTCTACGTGTGCCTCTACAGATCCCACAATGGTGACTTGGAGACAAGCCGATTATTTCACCATCTTAGTCGGGTGGCAGATGCTGCGCAAGAGCAATTTCCTAACGCGGAATTGGTGTTTTTGGGGGATTTTAATGCTCACCACGAATCCTGGTTGAAATCCCTCAAAACTGACCATGCTGGAAGGACTGCTCATGCTTTTGCTCTCACACATGACTTGACCCAACTGGTTGATCAGCCCACCAGGATCCCAGACATTGATGGGCAAGCACCTTCTCTACTGGACCTTCTGCTGACTTCTCAACCGGTGGAATATCAGGTTGTGGTTCAGGCTCCTCGTGGCTCTTCGGATCACAGCCTTATTTTTACCAGAGTGCCACAGGCCAAGCTGCCGCCACTAGCGGTATGCAAACGTCGCGTTTGGCACTATAAGTCGGCGGATTGGGACGGTATGCGCGATTACTATGCGTCGGTACCTTGGAAGGAACGTTGCTTCAGTGGGAATGACCCGACAGCTAGTGCCACTGCTGTTGCTGGCGAGATCATGCTGGGAATGGAATACTACATTCCTAGCTCAGATCTCGTCAGTAGGAGTACGCGTAACCGTTGGTTCACTCGTGAATGTGCCGATGCTGAATCATCTAAGCAGGCGGCATATCGCAAGTGGATCAACGGCTGCATTAGCGGGGCATCTAACATTGACTCACTGAAAGCAAACTATAATAAAAATTCCAAGTCCTATAGAAAGGCATACACGAGAGCGGGTGCACAGCGCATTGTACAGATTGGTCATGACCTTGTTTCGCATCCTAGGGGCTCCCGTAGCTTCTGGCGTCTGACCAAGTCTGTGCAAAACAATTTCTGCCAACCTTCGCTGCCACCGCTTAGAAATCCGGACGGATCGCTAGCTCACAGTCCGCAAGAGCAAGCTGATCTCCTGGCTAAACTCTTTGCCGACAATTCCGTCATCGATGATTGTAGTGCACTGCCACCTACAATACCTGTATGTGGCCATACGATGCCTGACATTAAAATCAGGCAACGTGATGTGCGTGCGGAGCTGCAATCACTTGATGTACGGAAAGCTAGCGGTCCCGATGGAATACCAGCCATAGTGCTGAAGAAGTGCGCAGCGGAGCTGTCTCCTGTGTTAACGCATCTGTTCCAACTTTCTCTCTCTTCGGGAAGTGTGCCGGAGGCTTGGAGAAGAGCTAATGTGCAAGCGGTTCCCAAAAAAGGGGATCGGTCTGACCCGGCAAATTATCGGCCAATAGCTATCACCTCAGTACTTTGTAAGGTGATGGAACGGATTTAAAACAACCAACTGATCCATTACCTAGAAGATCACTCTTTAATTAATGATCGTCAATACGGGTTTCGCCCAAAACGGTCCACAGGTGATCTTCTAGCGTACGTAACGCACCTCTGGGGTGAAGCTATCGACAAGCATGGAGAATCGTTGGTTGTCAGCCTCGATATCTCCAAGGCTTTCGACAGGGTCTGGCACAGAAGTCTTCTCTCCAAGCTGCCGGCATATGGTCTGCCTGCTCAGCTATGTACCTGGATTGCCAGCTTCCTACACAAGCGTAGCCTTCGTGTTTTAGTTGATGGTTGCGCTTCACAATTCTATGTAGTGAATGCTGGGGTCCCCCAGGGATCTGTGCTATCTCTCACACTCTTTCTTTTGCATATCAATGATATGCTCTCTCTTGGGAACATACATTGCTATGCAGACGATAGTACAGTGCATGGTGGATACCACGGACGCGCAGTGGCTGGGCGAGCGGAAATTGAGGAGAGGCGGAAGGATCTTGTCATTGAACTCGATAGGACGTTAGAGCTCATCGCCAAATGGGGCTCTGATAATCTTGTTGAGTTTAATGCCAAGAAAACACAGGTATGCGCTCTCACGGCGAAAAAGTCAACATTTTCCCCTCTTCGCTCCCTCTGTGGTACTTCGCTGGTGATGCAAAGCAAAATTGCCATGCTGGGGATTGATGTTCGCTGCGACCTTACTCCAAGGGATTATATCGAGGCTGTTATAAAAACAGCTTCACGGAAACTCGGAGTTTTGAACAAGGTGCGGCGCTTTTTCACGCCACAACAACTGTGCCTGCTGTACAAAACACAGGTACGGTCTTGCGTGGAATATTGCTCGAACCTTTGAGATGGCTCCGCTAAGTACCTACTTGAGGCCTTGGACCGGTTGCAGCGACGTGCCGTACGCATTATTGGCGACGTAAAGGTCACAAACACCCTTGAACCTTTACAATTGCGTCGTGAGATAGCAGCACTGAGCGCTTTCTATCGACTGTATCACGGCGAGTGCTCTGAGGAATTATTCTCTCTAATTCCTGCTTCCCCCTTCCTTCTTAAGTCCACGCGAGCTGGTTCTCGATGTCACCGCCTAACTGTGACATCAATTCCATCGCGAACAAAGAAATTTGGCAACTCCTTTCTTTGTCGCACTTCCAAAAAATGGAATTCCTTACCAGCTCACGTGTTCCCCTCCTCTTACAACCCGGGTTCCTTCAAACGAGGCGTGAAGAGGCATCTTGCGGGCCGGCAAGGCGAAGGCGGCTAGTGCAGAACGTTTTTCCCGTCTGTACTGGCCGTCGTCGCGTTTGGACTCTACTACCACTTACCATCAGGTGGAGTGGAGTCATTTGCCCTCCCGGCAAATATTTAAAAAAAAAAAATACAGTGACGTTAATAAAAATAACCACTAAAATTGAATATTACATATTTTGAAGTTTACTTACCTTACTTGAATTTATGTTAAATTAAGTTATAAGTCGTTATTTTTTATAGTCATTCAAATTTTCTATGCTTATGGCTATATTTTTAGAGCGATATCAGACAGTTATGCTTGATATGGTCAGACATTAAACTGCACGGTAGCTAATATCTATTACCGTACACGATCATTTGAAAACACTGCTAAACTCTCTGTCTTCATTCTCATAATCAGTTGGGATGGAAATCCCTTATTATGCGAAAGATTTCGGCCGCAGGACCATCAATTTTACGTGCTTTCCGAGGCAGAGGAGTCAAACTACAAACTTTCATACTCAGGGTTGCTAGTAATAATTTATTGATAGAACAACTCAATATTTTTGATTTTATTGACACAGTATTTGAACGCAAGGTTTGACATTGTTCATGAGACCTACATTCAGCCAGGGCTTAGGGGGCCGGCCGAGGGACCCTGCCAAAATTAATATTATTTTGCTCAACCACTTCTGAATGGAGGGCCTTAAATGTCCAAGTGTCTAGAGGCCTTGTATCTATAAATCCGGACCTGGCTACATGAGTAATCCACCTTAGAGAAAGACAAAGTAAGTCGTGGGAATATACTGTTATCTAAATATTGTATGCTAGCATTAAAAATATTAGGTTGGAGTGTCAAAACACTTAGCTATTACTGCCGGATTCATCAAAAACAATATCCATGTTTCAAGGACATTTATATATATATATATATATATATATATATATATATATATATAAAATTAATTTATCCAATACCCTTCTTGGGTATACTAATGAATCCATAATCTATAATCATTAAATATCTCAGTAAATACGATATGCTATAACGTACAAATTGCCAGACTCCAAAATATAATATTTAACATCATAAAAGTTTGACTGTTGCGGGAGATTGACAGACCGACATCATAAGCTCCTTATCAAGATTGTATTTTACTTTAAATAACTTTTTGACATAATTGCTTTTGATAAGTAAATTTTATATTTCCTGATAATTTTTACCATATTGATATTATAAAAAACATTTATTAGGTGCTGTTAACACAAGTTAGGTACAGTTCATGATTTGCACCAGTTGTTTCGGATTAAACAAAATATAATTGAAAAACTCATAGAAAGCGGCCCCATCGTGTGGTTGATGTATTAGCACGGGTTAATTAAAGCTTCATTATACCTTTGTGAAGTCGGAGTGGATAATGAGCCCATACTATAGTGACCAGTTTTTATATATTAAAAGTTTAATCACAATATTCGCTAAAACATCTTGGTGAGCTAAGTTAAAAAATATTCTTTTTCAGCGAAATAAGTTTTGTCTGTTGTAAATAACGAAGGGATTCCCCTTAAAATATTTTTTTAGCTAATTTATTTCTTAAGCTTTTCTAAGTTACAAAGCAATAGTCTTGCATTACATATGCATCTTGTGTTTTTTTTTTTCGAATGGGTTTGTTGCTATTGGCCAAAGTGGCCTCGACAGCGCCACCGGGGAACTTGTGAAAGCTTTTCAGATTCTTTTATTGAACCGATTATTATGAAACAGCACATATGTTGAGTTCCTGTGACATTAAAACATGGTGATAGTTTCAATTTGTTTACGAGCATCTGATTATGGAATCATGAGGTGGACAAAAGAAATATTCAAGACTTATTTAATTTCCATTATATATATTATTTTTTAATTTTTGGTTACTTTTCAGACTAATATCCTGATTTATTGCCACGACTGATAAATCGAATGCCAAAAGCTTCTCAAGAATCTTTAAAATATTGTCGAGTTGCTTGAATATTTCAGAACCTTTTCTTCAGAACTTCATGGCATTTGTGTCCCGAATATACTCGTGATATGTATATGAAAAATACATTAAAATTAGTTCTAACAAAATTTGTCTACAGATATCAAGTTTGAACTTAATTTCCCTTACTACGGCCGCAGATTGTAATGGTATTAACCCTAACAAAGGTTTTTAAAGTTCAAAAAAAAATTCTCCCTTGGTAAAACAATAGATCTAGAGCACATTGCTGCTCCAATGTGTATTAGTGTATGTACAAGTTTTCTTTCACCGCTAAATACGAGATGAGTCATATATGACTCGTCTTCTTTTTCTTTAATTTGATCACGAAAATTCAGTAATACCGTGGATTATAATTCAGAATATTCTGTAAGGATCCACGTGTTTTGTCTATTAAGCTATCTCGAATCTAAAGTAAGCTTTTAGTGTACACAAAAACAAAAAAATAATACTTTCCAATAAAATTACCCCGTAACATATATTTCTGTGTTAATGATCACTAAAACTGGATATCTAAGACAATTACGCTGATCAATTCTCCGGTACAGATCTGATATCGAAGGTAGCTTTATTGCTAATAAAAATGTCGTAAATAGACAATAATTCACGTCAAATATTAAAGGAGACGAATGGTCTCGATCTAATGAGGTGAGTATTTAAAACTGATAATAAAATTGGAAAGCAGTATAATATCAATTTTCAGTGACATTTTTCTCTTTATTTTATCGCTAATTACGTTATGAAAAGTTGGAAAAACACATTATTATGTTAATAATTTCTATATTATTATATTAAGAATATCGAAGATAATTGAAAAAAGGGAATGGCCGCTCCTGATCTAGGTTTACTGAAGATCAGAAAAAAATTATTTTGAAACCACAGGATTCAAATCGCATTGGACTAATCGAAATTACGTTAAGGGATGCCTATGTCAACCAAGCGGTGGATATTTAAAAACTGATAAATAAATATATGAAGATATTTTTATTTTGAGTTCCCTTTTATGATTGAAAGTAGGTAGGTATATTTCTTCTTTCATTTCTAAAATATTTAACAACATTTTGACATGATCGTGTATAGAAGTTCTACTGCTTCGGCGGCTAACTCTTCTTTAGTATTTTAACCTAATTTAATTTAATTTTGATCATCGTTTCAAAAAATTATAGTAGGAATTATCCTTCACATATTCATACATTACGCGTTCAAGTGTTTGTATTTGCCTTCAGCCTAATACAATATTACAAATCTGTTCCCATTTCAAGAATATTTAATGGACTTTGTACTAGAGGATTTTAGATTAGTAAAGTCCGCAGAAATTTAATAAGGGAAAAGAAAAAAAATTAAATTGGTTAATTCAATTGTTAATTTAAGTACACGGTTGAAGTAGTTTTTTTTTCTCGCTACAATTTACACAACAATCACTTTGTACAACTTCCTTCTTTATCTAGTTTTCTCCATGAGTTGAGTCCAATCCTTTTGGTTTCTTTTCCTGTTAAAGCAAATATGTGTTCGCTTTTTTTCATATATTTAAAATTTGTGTATTTGTATTGTCGATATTTTTCTTATTGCATTATGTATTCTCTGATTAATGAAAGCATGCACTCAAACTCTTTGCATAATTAGTGCAAAAGAGTTCCGAACAAGTTTTTGGGAAACATATATGTTTGATCACACAATACTTAATTTATAACACTAAGTAAGCAAGTTGAGCAAATGTCGTTATAGATTTCGCTTTGAAATTTGCTGAGAAATACGACTCAGGCTAATCAACATGGAACGACACATACAAAAAGATGAAAAATAAATGTTTGAAAGATTATGTGCTGTTGAGAGAAAAAATCACAAGTTTGTTTATTTATATATATATTTATTGAAACAAAACCCGGTCATTATTTTAAAGTTTTTTTTTTTTATAGAATAGGAAGGTGGACGAGCATATGGGCCACCTGATGGTAAGTGGTCACCAAACGCTCTTAGACATTGGCATTGTAAGAAATGTCAACTATCGCTTATAGCCAATGCGCCACCAACCTTGGGAACTAAGATTTTATGTACCTTGTGCCTGTAATTACACTGGCTCACTCACCCTTCAAACCGGAACACAACAATATCAAGTATTGCTGTTTTGCGGTAGAATATCTGATGAGTGGGTGGTACCTACCCAGACGAGCTTGCACAAAGCCCTACCACCTGTAAAGTTAATTAAGCACTTCACGATTGCAAAATTGAATTATTTTATTTATGTATTTCTTTTGTTATGAATATAAGAAGTATATGTTAATACTAGCACATTTATTAAGCATTTATTTTTCTTTGTTTTGTACAGTCCAGTCATGCGCGTTGATTAAGCGTCCAAAATGCAATTACACCTTCCTTATTAGAATTACGTTTCCTGATATCGAATGGCACAAACTTCTCTAGGTACCTATAAAATATACTTATAGCTACCAAGCTATTCACTATATAGTCTATTAGAATAAAAAATAATGCCTTCGTGCAACCCCGTCGTTTGAGTAGCTTGTTGGAGTGTTAAGTGTCCATTTAAAGTTTGCTGTCTAAAAAATAAAACACTTGTACCTTTAATAAACTAACTCACCTTATAATTTGCAAAAACAAAGCAATACGATTGTTCATTCCGTGTTAGTTCTAAAAGTCCAGATGATATAAAAAAAAACAAACAAACAATTTATTTGCAAGAAATTAATATAATCAAGTATTATGTGTAGGCCCAAACGATTTAACCGATTTTGATGCGGTTTTATGTTTGAAACGAGACGTTTCTTATAGCCTAGCTATAAATTATAAAGATCTATTTAGGCGTTTGAAGATCATCAGGTCATTTCCTTGACAGTAGGTTTTACCAAGTTTCACAGGTCCGATAGATTTTAAATTGCGGTCCTTGCTGCGCGTCGTGCCTTATTAGGCCTATAAAAATATTTGATTTTTTTCATTTTATTTGTGTGCATATATAAATTTAGAATTAAATTTAATTTATGATGACATAAATATCAAACATTAAATAAAACAGCGCGAAGAATCGTACTCGGGTCAATTTGAACTTATTTTATTTATCAAGCCAGCCCACATCGAAATGCTTCAGGCGTTTTGTTAATTTTTCAGTTTTCCCCGTGTAAATAACGACAACGCTCCAGTAAAATTTCTCTATTTATCAATTGAACGGTCGCATTGAAGCTAAGATATAATAGTCACCTAAATGATCAATTGAAAAATAAACTTAAATAAATTTAAATTATTATAGCAAAGATCTGCAGTGTTATTTTGTAGGAATCATCTTCATTTTCTCAAATCTAAAATGCTTAAAACCTAATTACTTGTAATACGCGATTTTTAAAGTGAATCTTAAGCAAAGATTTTGGTTTCCAGGGCAGGCATTACTATGTTCATTTGCTACGTTTGTATTAATAATTGATCTCGTATCGATGGATAAAGAATCGCCACATTTGTATAAACCGTTGACAGCTTGAAAGAATAAGTTGGATACAATATTCCACAGAAGATGGAGATCCTTGTCCAGCATACTACTATTATAAATGTGAAAATAACTCTGTCTGTTATGCTTTCACAAGCCACTGAACTGATTCTGATGATATTTGTGATGACGAGAGCGTGAAGGACATAGGCTATACCTAATACGGCAAGTGTAAGGTAATTCCTCTAATACGCAGTAAAGTCGCGGGCGGAAGTTGTGAATAAAATTAATAATATCCGATAAACGTATATATTATATCAATCTTATGTTATAAACGTATATTACAACAAATGTTGTTATATTATATAAAAAGTTAATTGTTGTAAATTAGTTTTTCAAAGTATTATTTAATACTTTGAAAAACAATATATTCAAACACATTCAAGAGCCATATTTCAACATTACTTTATGTTATAACATTATAATGTCATGTGCTTAATTCGTGATTATAATTCATCTCGTGTTTGACGTTGAAGAAAAACATCGCGAGGAAATCTGCATGTGTCTAATTTCACTGAAATTCTGCCACAATTATCCCGCATTGGAGCAGCGTGGTAGAATAAACTCCGAAACCATCTCCTCAAAAAGGGAGAGAAGGCAGCAATGAGACATTCAAAGAATGTTACTATTGTGTTATGACAGTACATTAAGTTCTTTTGGCTAAAAGTATGTAATTTTTATTATCAAAATGTATTTAATAATATGATCAAATAAGGAAGTCCTCATGTTTGCATAAGTTTCGTATAATAATTAATTTAGAAGCAAGGAAAGTGATTTACATGCCCTAAGACTTGTCTTGATAACAACGTGCCTCGCTTACTCCGTGCAAGTTCAGTGTTTGAGAGTAATTTGCGTCAAGGGTACAAAATGATATCAGGGGCTTTACCATAGAATTGCTTTTTCGAAGTAGAAAAACTGAAAAATATCGATTCTGTGATTAAGATTTGACTCCTTTGGTAACATCGAAAATATTATGTTCACATAAAGTTGGATCGAGCTGTTGTTAGAGTGTTTTTGTGTAAAATATTTCGCGGCAACGAATAAAAATATTTGCGTAACCGGAAGATATATTTATTATAAATCTTTGTTAATATTCGTGCTTTTTATTGTTTATCTTAACCGAACATTCCGGACTTAAGACCCAGCACTACTGAGGTAGCATGTTTGTGTTTATAATTCAACCCGTAATCAACGATAAAGGCAAACATGCGCACATCGTGAGGCAAACTGCATTTGTCGGAAAAATATTGCTTCCTGTGTATCCACCGACCAACCAAAGCTTTAGAGCATAGTGGTTTAATAACCTCTAATCATTCTCAAGAGGATAGGATGCTTTTGTCCAACAGTGGGAAAATACAAACTGTTACAAGTTTTATTTTACTTTATTTCAGTATTATTTGTACCAAATTTAAGAAGCGATGCATATCATAAATATATTTTTCATAAAATATCCATACAAAAATGTAAATGTTATCTGAATTTTCTTTGCAAAGGCACAACTTTGCATTTCAATACACAGTAATTTACTATAGAGCTTCATCTGTTGGATAAGCAACAAACACTATATATACTCAATAACTTACGTTAATGGAGCGCCTAATACCTATTAACGGAAGTGTATTTTTTTTTAATAAATCTATCTCCAGCCCATTTCCATTTGTTCTGAGGTGAACGATAGATATGTCTATATATTTATTTTTTGGGTCAATGAAATTTCAAGTTTCTTGTGCTATATTTCTTTTTAAATTTATTTAGTTTAGATCTATCATTATATTATATCATTACGTTTATTTTAAGTTCATTTTTCTAAATTATGTACTGCTTGGTTTTTTTATTGACGTCAGCATATTAATTATTGTAACAAGAGAACCTTCATTTTATTTTTGCAATTAATATTTTCATAATATTTTTGTCCGATTTTTGTAAATCTATAAGTAATTGATTGATACGCGCACATCGCATTCATTTTCATCGCTAACACTCAATCGAGCAAGGTCAACAGCGTAGATCCACCTCTTAAAAGAAAATATCGCGCCCAACGGTGGTTTGACTTAAGCCATGTCAAGTAGCTCGATGCAATGTTATTAATTCAATCTTGAGCCTGATTCTATTTTTGCAGTCTTAATAATTCCAATGCCTATTTTATAAATGCAGTTTACACATTAACGAAGTTTTCACTGCTAAAAGTTTAATAACGGTACTTTTTACCCTTGGGGAGTAACTTCAATTGCAGATTCTTGTTCATAATCTTGAAAAGTATTTGATTTCATCTACGATACGGTATTTTATTTATAGGTCTTTTGATTTTTTACTTAGACAAACAGAGAAAGCCACATTAACCTTGGTCGCGAACTGACTGTAACGTTGCATGTATAAAAAACTCTGTCTGACTTGGTTGGAATCACTGGAACTAGAGATTTCTTATAAGCCTCGGGTAACCTATTTATTTTCCGGTAAAAAATGTTCTATATCTTGTCTCAAGATAAAAGCTTTCATCGTACTGAATTTCATCGAACATAATATTATTCAGGTGATTTTCACTTAAATTTCTACAAACATACGGGTAAATAGAAACATGTTACCTACCATAAACCATATACCATAAACATGTCCGAAATAAATCGTATTTTTCTTTTGTCTGATAATTTAAACTATACTTACTTCATACTTTAAAAGTAAATAATTATATCCTCCATTCATTTAGTATGTAACACAGGACATATTTTTTCTTAAATAAACAAATCTACCAAGATTGTGATAAATCTACCAAGTTCCTTTAGTATCATTTATAATTGTTAGACTGTATTGTTTCTAATGCATCTTTATATTTACAGGCAGTGTCACAATTGAAAACACAAAGGATTGATATTAGTGCACCTATTTGCATTTATATTCGTTCGTTCTTATAGTCCGATGGGACGATATACGAGTGGAGAGAAATGAAGCTACGGCTATACGTGCTTTCGGAGGCACGGGACTGTGACTTGATATCTCTTGCTAGGCTGTTACTAAGAATTTCTTGACGGACAACAAGACATGATTTACAAGGAATCAGAGGCACTTGTGATTAAGAATATAATATGTAAGATTAGAAATTAAAATATATACTTTTACTTAAACAAATATATATAACAAAAGCACTGATTATGTGCCAAATCAGTCTATAAATAGGATGGGTTTAGTCAAATAAAAAGTAAATCAAGATTAAAAAGGCCATACATAAATAATGCCTGTCATGGAACAATGTTAGCATAAAAAAAAATAAAGTTTTTGCAAAAAAGTACGTTTAATAAATAACAAATTATAAGGAGAAATGAGAAAAAATCTTCTACTCTATCTAAATCAATTCTTTTACTCTATCCATAACAAGCAAGTTACTCGTATCCTTTTTTTAGAAATGTCATTACAAAACAACTCATTAGAACATCTGGTCTTGTAGTGCTCATTAATTTATTAGAATACAAAATAGCCTCAATATTGATGCTAACGGTACTAATTGGCATCACTTGATGTTTGTAAAGTGCTTAATTTCAAAAAGTTACGAGCTAATAATATAATAATAATATTTATTTATTTATTTTGAACAAATTATACATATCTTAAACAATAAATACGATAGGAACTACATTAGTATAAAACTGTGTCGTAGCTACGTATATACGTATTTGTTCATTATAAACATAACAATCAAATATCATTTAATTTAATAACACAATAACTAATAATAAAAAAAATTACTATATAAATATATACATCTAAATATATATACTATAAGGAAGGGATGGGGTAGGAAGAAAGAATAGGTTAGGTCAATGTTATATTGATCGTTTTAGTAATGCTTCAGTCTCATCATAGCCCAAATTGAGAAGCCAGTTGGTCATTTGAATTTTACATTGGTAAGTCGTAAGTGAGAAAATATTGTTCTTCTTATTTATTCTTATAAATTATAAAATTGAGCTCAAATAATTGTATTGGTGACTTGCCATCGCTGATTTAAATGGAATGGTCTGGCAAACCTTATTACTTCTGCGTTTGTTAGATACAAACTTATTATAGGGAATATTTTTATGCTTCCAAAGAATTGTTTGCAGTATATACAGTTGACGCACTGTGAGAACTTTACAAGATTTATATAGTTCAATTGTAGGGAAACGGATAGGCTGAGAGATCATAATTTTTAATAAAAGTCTTTGTGCTCTCTCTAATCGAAGTATATTGATTTTAGCAGCACCTCCCCACGCTGTGATACAGTAAGTGATATTAGATTGCACAAGTGCGTAATATACAGTTTTTAAAGTCTGGAAACAAACAGATGCCCTAAGATATCTAAATACATACATTATTTTCCTTATACGTGAAATTACAGATTGAATGTGATCATTCCAATTTTGCCCCTCATCTATTGTTACTCCGAGATACTTAATGGTCTTAGTGCGAGAGATTTTATTACAGTTGCAAGGAACCTGGTATTCAGAACAATTATGAACGACTACAGGAAATGACGTAGCCGGTAAAGTATAGCTGGAGCCAAAAGTCATATAATGCGTTTTATCTATATTAAGAGTCAATAAGTTACAGGACAGCCAGTTCATTACGATAGCAAGGGCCAATTCTGCCTTATTTCGAGCATCTGACCAATTCTTATCATGGACAATTAGTGAGTTGTCGTTGGCATATGTTACGATTTTGCAGTTTGGTAATTTAAGCTTGCACAGATCATTAATGTAGACCAGGAATAAAGTCGGCCCTAGTACGCTGCCTTGAGGAACACCATTGAAAAGATCTTCATCATCACTTACTTGATTATTTATAGAGACATATTGAGTCCGTTCGCTAAGATAACTTTCGAAGATACTTAAGGCCTTATAAATGTTTTGGACCGTGTCGTTAATCATACTCATTACGGCATCTTCCGTGGATCTCTGCTATGCTAATTCTGAACCCGTATTGATTATTAGCCAATATGCCGAAATTGTTTAAATAAGAGATAAACCTACGATTAAGGATCTTTTCCAGTACTTTCGAAAAAGTGGTCAGGACCGAAATGGGTCTGTAGTTATTGACATTGTCCTTCGCTCCATCGACGTTATCTAAAACCATTGAGTTAGACATAGGAAGAGTATTGGGGAGGTATGGGCTATACTTCTGCTGTGAGACTATTGTACTAGAAGCCAAATTTTTCCCAACATTAGCAAAAAATTTGTTAACTTTGTTTAGGGCACTAATTGGGTCAGAGCATGCCTTTAACAGGTCATCAGAGGTCTTTGATTTTTTGTTAGGTATATTACCAAACAATTTGATCAATTTCCAAGTATTTTTGTTGCTCTTCCTAGCTTTATGAAATTCGTTGCATTCATATTCGGACTTAATTTTTTTTAATAAATTATTGCAGAAGTTTTTGTAACGAATATATGTTATTTTAAAAATAGTATTGTCTGGATTTTTTTACTTTTTTTATACAGTTTATCACGATTGCGAATGCAACGAAGTAATCCAGGTGTGATCCAGGGCTTGAGGATTCTTTTCCTGCTAGGAACAGGAATAAGACGCGTGTGATTTTTAACGATGGAAGACACTGTTTTCACAAGTTGCGTGGCTGATTTCTCCGGATCAGTTGAATTAGAGATGGCCGAAAAATCACAGATCGCAAGGTCAGCAACGATAGCGACCTCATTGACACGAATATAACTACCAGCGGATTTAGTAGGTTTCAGTTTAAACTCACAGTAAAAAATAGCCGGAACATGATCTGTAAAAGGAGCGTCAAACATAACAGTGGTGGTGTTTTTGTTACTTCTTAGGATGACATGATCAAGACACTTCTCATTTCTAGTTGGAGTGACATATGCAGGCAGCATTCCATGGATGGCAGAGATGTTAAGGTAATCATCCATACGAGGATCCTTAATAGCTGGGTTAATATTAATGTTTATATCTCCAATGATTGCTGTTTTAAAGCTCGATAAACTAAGTAAGACTTTATCAAGACTGTTAATAAATGAAGAAATGTTGTAGTAAGAAGAGGAGCGGTAAATGGCTACTAGAGCATTATCAGAACGAAATTTTAAAACTAGACAGTAAGCTTCCGCAAAAAGAAACTCCTCAACACGACAATCTAAGCCGCTTCTGAAGTATGCAACGACGCCATCATTTTGGTTAGTGTACTGTGACTTAAAAGAACTGAAACCCGGTAACGTAGGTAAGACTGAGACCTTTCTTAACCAACATTCAGATAAAATAAGCACGTCAACCTGGTTGTTCAATCTATTTAGCAAAACCAAGAGTCTATCGAAATTGCAGTTTAAGCTTCTTATGTTAACATGAAAAACCTTTAGCCTCGTTTTGCATTTCAAAAAATCGCCACACTGCTCAGGACAAGATATTATGAATTCTGAAGCTGTTATAGCTTCAATATTTTCGTTAATTAAGTTTATATCATTCATAAAGAAATATTATTGAATTTTCAATGTTACAATTTACAGTAGTTCTAGGGTCAGATTCGATTCTTTTTTTGTTTTTATTTTTTTAACTTGGCCTTACTCACTAAATATTTTGGAATATTATCAGCAAATGAAAGATTTGATAAGACTGAAAAAAGGAAAATAAGGTAAGGATATTTTGTGATGGATATATATGTATAAATATAAGGATTATAACATTGATCTAAATGATTATAAAAAATTAACAACATAGAAATGTAGGAATAGGAGCTAAGATTAAATATGAAAAAATCATTCATTAACATAAAAAGGTTACTAAGAACAAGTAACATGCATCTACAGCAAATAGCGACATTTGTGACACCTAGTCATTTCTTCATTTTTAAGGAATCTAGGTCCAATTCTTTTTTTTATGTCAATTAGCTGGTCACCTTCTTTCTTACGAAGAAATATTTTGCCATTGGACGTCCAGCAATAGGCGTACTCATAAGATTTGGCAAAATCACGACTGAGATAAAACAAACTCTTCATTTTAGATGAAAGACTTTCCGAGATAAAAATCGGTTTGGATTGGGGGCCCCATTTATTAAAATAAATAACAAATGTGAATGAACAGTAACAAAAATATACGACATCAATAAATAGCTTTTAAATCAAAATGTTTTAAATGACATGTAAAAATATTTATAAGCACATGCAAAAAATATCTCAGTAATTTTTAAGTATTCCACGTCTTTTTATTTTTGGAAAAATTATTAGAAATCAATCTGCCTTGTCGACACTTACACTTGCCTACACAAACAACGCTACTCAACACGGGATATTACTGATTATTTTTCTCATGCGTCAAGATGAAAATAATACCATAATTATTGTTTTTATTTTTTGTCACGGTAATCAGATAACGTGTTTTGAACCATATAAAAATTATATTTGACAAAAAAATAATTCAAATATTGATTTAATGGAAATTCGGAACTATTGAAAAGAAGAAAGTTAGGTGAACGGGGAGATCGGGAATGGTAAGACGATATGTCCTTTGTATCAATTACACTGGCTTACTCACAAACTGGATGACAACAATATTAAATATTGCTATTGAGGTACAATATATGATAAGTGCTACCTACCCAGGGGGATTGCACGAGACCCTACTACCAAGATATTAAGCTAAATAACAATCTGTCCCGTAAGTGTTGATAAAATTAGTATGAAATAAAACAAACATAAGATAATCGATATAAAAATAATGTGTTACACCAATTGAAATATTTTGTTTCGACTTGAACCCGCGATTTTAGTTCGAATGAACATATTCCATCTTGGTTCAACAGAAATTAGTTCTAAAAAAGAATTCTTGCTAAATTAGAAGCGTCTGTTACAAATACTCACCTATTTATCAAGTTAGTCTACTCAGACGGACGCAATTTTTATGTGCCATGATATTTTCACTGTATTATTATAATCATAGAGTTATATTATGTACTATGATTGAGTTTTCCCTTTTCATAACAAAAAATACGGTCGACATAATAAATAGTATCATATTGTATTTCAAATGTGTATGACTTAGTTTAGGTTGGAACAGCGTTGCGTTTTTATAATGAAAGTTTTTCATTTTTATAAAAATTTTTCGCTTTGAAATCCGTAGAATATGATTGATAGGGAAATCATTTGTTATCTCTTTTACTCATTACTGACTCACTCACACCTCTATGGCTATATAATTGAGGGGAATCTTATCATAGGATGTTACCGCTTTTTGTTAGTATTACCGCTAAATATAGCATGCATATCATATTTAATTGACGTTCGCACATTTAGAACATATATTTTGTTTTCCAATCACGATGCGTAATCGCAGTATCGACCGATCGATAAGTTTCTTTATATTTCGGTGATGAAATTTAAAATTTTAATTATTATTACGCGGTCATTTAAGTCTATTTAGATATAAGAAACTTGACCTTTACGAGAACCGTATTATACTCTAGGGTCAAATGAAGCAGGTCATTCAAATTATTGACCCAGTAAGTCACAGATAAAAAAAAGTGAATAAAGTTAAACACATTTTTTTAAATATTTCCACTTACCGTCTGCAAGTAGAACAAGTAGACTAGATTTACAACCTCAACCAGTGTCTCCAATCCCATAACAAAGATCCAAGGCAGCAGCAAGAACTTTATATCCTGAAACAAAGACGCAAAATTAATTACATTCATAAATAAAATTCGTAATTAGAACTTGTTTACAGTGAAAAGATTTTATTTTTAATTTTTCGCAATAAATATTGTTTTAAACAAACGATGAACTAACGAACAAACTGAAGTTACATGCTTGCAAGCTTGACAGAAGTCGATTAATATTGGTAGAGAACAAAGGGTAAAATATAAATTAATGTTTATAGATTTGTTCGAGAGTAATAGATATATTTCGATACCGTTTGACCGATAACCTTAAAAGTTGGCACTTATATGAGGTTCACATACTATTCACTTTATGTAACTAGATGACGCCGATCGTCATGACATTTGGTATATATTGGCTTGCGAGCGCTTTATTTTGCGAGTCTTATAATCAGATGGTTATGCTTACCATTGTTCATATTCAATTCGTTCAAGCATCATTCATACGATTACATTGAAACTTTGTTTATGCTATTGCATATGCTTTTGAAATGTTATAGCTGGCATACATGCATTTAATATAAAAATCTGTGGTATTTCCAGTACTTTATAAGTTCCATGGGCACACATTCCGTGAAAGCGAACAAACGTAATCAAGTCACAGATTCATTCCGATTCGTTATACAGTTTGTTGAACTTAGCACGCGACAATAGCCCTTACTACGATAGTACAGCGATCATGTGTTACATATAAATTATATTTGTTTCAAGCTATTATAGACCTTATGTTAGTAGCATTAAGATCAATATGCTATACAAAAAATCTTGATACCCCATTCGACGCTATGATTTTTTTCGGATCTCAGATATTCTGAAACATAGATTGAACGTTCAGGTTTTTATTATATACAACTCTCTGAGAACTTTTGTATTAGTTTCAAAGTATAGTTTATGTATCCTACCCTAAATATATGTATAATTTCTATTTATTTGCCTGCAAACAAGGCCTAGGGAGATAGACGTAGCCTAGAGTTTTCTGCTATTTAAAATAAATAGTATTACGAATACCACTTAAACGAAGCTATGCTCATTTAATGTCAAATATGTTAGCGCTTCATTTGTTTGCAGATTCCGTCACACCAGTATAAAGACAAGAGATGTCCCTTCGTAAACTCTCAGTAACGCTCAAAATTTGGAAATTATTAGTTTTTCATTTCTAAAATCTCTCGGGTCGGATTGCAATTCTATTAGAGTATGAAGATGTTAGTAGTAAGGTAGTTCAGCACCTGTGTTGGTGTGCGCTATCGTGCACTATTATATGCCCTGCCTTGTGTAGTTTATCTATTGAGACTGACGGTTATGGCAACCGACGTCAGGTCAAGAGGACATCACAACATGGATTGTGGTGTGCAATATTTTTAAGTATTTATTCAACTTACAATGTTTGTTCAAAGGTTAAATCTTGCAGGCTGAAATAGAACTGTCATCCTCAGGAGTTAAATTTTACATATATTAGTTTCGATGACTATGCATTTTTATGATAAATATAACCTGGTTCGGCACCCTCGTTTGGGTCTCCTCCTCAAGGCAACGCACAGACTCAGATATTTTGTAGAAAAAGCGTGTATATGAAACGATTGCCTCGTTGGTCAAGTGGCTAGAGATAGATGGCTGCAGATGGATTCAAACTCTAGGTCGAGTCATTAAGAAGTAATTGATTTTTTTGTCGAAGATTCTCAGTAGCAGGTCGGAGTCTGGAAGCCCGTACCTCGGAAAGCACTCAAATCTATCAACGTATAAACTATTAATATCTCTCTTAAACTATAATCGGTTCATGTTTGAATATAATCAAAATTATTGCTTATAATTGTAATAGTATTTTTTTTAAAGATAACCTAATTCTTTAAAAATATTCAATTTCAACTGTTTTCGTCCGGTAGATTCGACAAAACTAATCTATGACAGACGGGCTGACAGTCAAGAATGTGTTCATTTAAGGTTTTCGTTTTTTAATCAGATACACTAATTTTTTTTAATATTTATTTATAATCATAAAATTTGGTAATTTTTCTAACAGTCATATGCAAAAATTCCTAACACTTCTAACTGAAAATAATAGTTTTAGATGTTTAAAATATAATCTGAACATTGAAGCCCTATTCCTTGCACTTATAAAATGCAAATACGACGTTAAGGTATTAGGTTGCATTTTCCGTTTTCTACTAATATTACGTATCTAGAACATGGAGGAAATACTGGAAATATGACGTGATATTGAAAATACCAAATGGCGGAGCGATTGCGAATCAAAATTTGAAAATCGATTTCGTTAGTCAATTTCGATTCGATTGCCATTCGTTTAAATAAACTTTGTATTTATGCTACACAGTGCACCTTACATCTTACTAACATTATAAATGTGACAATCAAAAATAAATCGATAACAATATTACATTCTATTATTAATAAAAATATATAAAAAATGCACGCGAGTCCGTGTGTAAAAACTATTTGGCTACTCGAGAGTTGATGCAGCCGCACTTGTTCAGCAAGCCACTTCATTCACGTGAATAGTGGATATGACAATACGGTCATTAAACCCTGAGTAGTTGATTTTTAAAACGAGCCTAGAAGGGTGAGCGCTGACGCCTTGCTGAGTTCCATTAAGATTTGTTCATAAAAGCGTGCACGTATAGACGTAAAATATGTTTATTTTTATAAGTTATTATTATTATAAGTAATATAGAGGTTATTGCTGACATATCCACCCAATTAAGCTTAATGGTTATGGTCATAAAATAATATATATAGATATATATTTTTAACCGATTACTTCTTTTGAACCCAGGACCCCGTGATCTACGGCTTTATGAGCTATCCACCAAGGAAGCACTGTGATATACCTACCCACCCACATCTACCTACTACTACCCATCCAATATTAACATATGGAATAAGTATTAGATACCTTATAAATGCCAATTATAAGAAGCATACAAGCGAGGAGTCCAAGTGTGCTGCAAGCCAGCAGGGTGATGTTCAGCGATACGGTAACTGCAACAAATAAAAACAACCTTTTATATTTAAATACAAAAAATACATTAAAGTATTAATTTTATACGTTTATATTATATACATTTAACTTTATACAGCTGTCGATGGTACCTGCTTGAATGTTTTAAACCCATAGTAAATAGTTTCAACAGTTTACCGGTACCAAGCGATTTGAAAGTTTTATTGGATTATTGCGTTGGGGACGCCTAGCAAACGCTTGAAGACTAATATGAAGGTAAATAGAAATATTTCTCAAACCAAGGCACAGGATTACTTACCTTTCTTTTAAAAAACAAAGTATGAAAATGGCAAGGCATTTAGAAAGTGATGATTAACAAAAAGCAAATTTATTTTGCTTATTAATTAATTACAGTCAGTCCCAAAATATTGTTACGCTAAATAATAATCAATTTTCATGAAATGACTTCTTTATTAATTGGTTTTTGACGGCTACTGTACGCTTTTAATGTAGAAACATGACATAATCAATTTTAATTTTTTAAAGAACTATAAAGTTCTCAATTGTTTAATTTTAACTTCAGTTTTATTTTTTTAAGCATCTTAATCTTTAAATCGAACTTAAAAATATTTATTCAATATAGAAGCGTCACACTTGCTTATTGAGTGGGAAAAATCAACGAACAGCGAAATAAACTTAGCGTGATTTTGTTTTATTTCATAGTTAGAAGGATTTGTAAATGCCACCTGATAATAAGCTGTTACCATTGCCCCTATGGGCACAAATGCCTATACATTGGCACCTTAAAAAATATTAATCATCCCTTACATCGTCAACGCACCACTAAACTTGGGAACTAATCTGTTAATTATATTCCTTGTATTTGTAGTTACACTGATTCACTCGCCCTTCCATCCGGAACACAACAATACTATTATTGCTGTTTGGCGGTGGAATATGTGATGTATGGTTGGTATCTACCAGACGGCCTTGCACAAAGCTCTATCGCCAAATAATTTCTTATTTAAAATTTAACAATTGTGGATGTCATAAAATTATTTTTTATTTAAAATGGTCTATAAGCGAATCCTTTTCTTCTCAAGGTTTGCAATCATCTTAAAAGTCATTGGTTTTGTCACAAAATTTTACAATTAAACGTTGTCGAACGTTTTCAAGGATCCTGGTGTAAAAGCGTATAGTGCCATAAAAGAGTTACTAACCCCGTATAATTAGTAATAGTAATTATAAGCTTAGGCCTGTTCCTAATGTTTAGTAAGTATTTCACAATGTTTTGAAACAAAATTTTGTGTTTGTGTACATTCGTCATTATCAAATAATCATATGCGACAGTCATATTTTTTTAAACAAACATTTATAATGAGATATCTATAAATAGCTAATCTAGCCCGAAGAGCTATTGTGTAATAAATGGATAATAAATACAGAACAGGATATCGAAATGTCAGAGGATGGTATGCAGTACTGACATGACTACAATATTTGTAACGTTTAAACAAAACACACATCAAGACATGCTGCAATCATCGTGAGTTGGAAAAAGTGTCAAGTTCGGTTCGATCGATTCATATGTGTACTGAGTGGTTCTAGGACTCCAAAATTCTCGAAAATTCCATTCGGTAAGGTACTGTAAATTTTCAGGCGTGGATTTAAATAAGACAGTTGCAGTCCACGCTCAATTCCTGTTGCTATATTAAACGAATCGTCTTTGTATATCGGTATCGATTGTTTTCAAGATATAAGTAAAGTCATGTCCTATAACTTTTAATATTTAATATTTTGTTATTGAGATTTTTTGAATGCATATTATGTTAACTTTCTATAGTAGCCCGTCACGGAGTTACGATACAATTATTAGTCAAAAGAAATGCACACGCAGTATAATGAAAACTGACTTCATGGCTCAGTGGTTTCCGACCGCTGAGCCACCTGATAATACGTGAATCGCTTAATTTGTGTACCTAATTAATCTCGTGCTTGACAGTGAAGGAAAACATCACGAGATTTTTTAAGCCCTTTAGAAACAACGTAGAACAAATTAATCGTCTTATGATGAACAAATCCAGGTCATTTTACATTCGTCCATCTTAACATACATCACAATGATCACATTTATGAGAGATAAATTTGTCCATAGCTTATATGATTCGGAACTGATATGGACCAATGGTTAGAGCACATGTGTTTTATAGTGGAATAAGCTTTAAGGAATAATCCTTCTCCTCAAAAGGAGAGGTGGCCTTAGATTAACAATGATATATTTACAGGCTATTAATACATATACTTTACATATTATTCATTATTTACTAAATTTATTAAATAAATTTGGCAACCTTTATCCAAATTTGCCAGAGAGTTTTCGATTAACCGACAAATAATAATTAACCATTAATTTGGAAACGAATTATAAGAAGATTAAGTAAGCATTAAATCGTTAATTTGTTATAATTAATCCATCATTTAATGTTATATGGATCTCGAGTACGTTATTGGGTCGTAACCTTTTCAACCTTTTTTGATAATTAAACAATGTTTTAACTCGTTGGTAAATTTTAAATACATTAAAACATAGCGACGTAAGCCCTCAATATACTATGATATCGCTCAAGTATACGAATTGTCAAATATAGTCTTTAATTTAATTTTTTTTTTCGGTTATAACTTTTTAAGCTTACTTCACGGATGATGATAAACAAGTGCAACTATTTAACTTATTACCAAGTGAACTATTCTGTAAGAACAAAGTAACTTATCGCAGAATACGATTGTGAAACAGCCGGAGTATAATAGTGAGGATAGTGCATCAATGTTAACGTGCGCACTTGTGCACTGTAAGAAGGGTTTAGTTACCGTGAAGTATCGTGTTTCGAAGTCCCGAGACTTTTGTCAGATTTAAAAGTATCTTGCCCGGTGCTTTCAAGTCGAGACTCGAAACTTACTTCATGATTGCATCGTATCATGATGATGTTATTTAGAAAATATCGTAACAAGTTTTATTCTGTCGCTGTTACGTACAAAACATTTCACTACAAATATATATCATAATATACTCGTAAATATATATGATTATAACTAAGTGGGTTTTACAGATAGAATATGTAATTTAAATTAGATGATTTATTGACTAGCGTCAAACTTCACAATTTATTTTGTAAATACAAAAATTTTACTTTTTAAAGTCTGAATTTAGCAGACCGCAATTATTGTCTAAAAATTAATTTGTTATTTAGAAAAGTCTCAACGAGCCGGAACGTCCCGGGACTTCAACTCTAAGATGTTTCAAGACCCGAGACTTTGAAAATGTCGAGACTTCCCAAACTCTAACAGTAATATCCACGACACAGCTGGCTATACTTGAGATTGGCCGAAACTCTGTCAGTAGCTTGACATGTACAGTTTTTATTTAATACAAACATAATTTCTTTTATAATATTCTTTTTAAATTTTAGTTCTAACGACTATTATATAGTTGGAATATATTTAATACATCGAAATAATGTACAATCGATGACGAGCCTGTTGGCGTGGTTGGTAAATACTTGCCTTTCACGCCGAAGGATGTGGATTCGATTCCCACCCTTGACAGACATTTGTGTGCATGAACATATCTGTTTGTCCCGAGTCCCAGACTCATAGATATGTTGTAATTATCTATAAAATTATTTATTTACAAAATAAAGGTAATATATGTAGTATATCAGTTGTCTGGTTTCCATAGTACAAGCTCGCTTAATTTGGGATCAGATAGCCGATATTCCATTTCCTACGTGCTCTACAGTGAATTTCACTTATAACTCAATAACCTATATCGCAAAAATAGTTACAAAAAATGACATTTTTAATTCTTAGAAAAATAGTGTAATAGTGCTCCATTAGGACATAAATTATAGTTAATGCTTGTTTAAAATATACATTCATTACCAATGAACTTATTTTATAAGTTAAAAAAAAAAACAATTACAAACTATGTACGTTAAAACGGGGACACGAGTCCAAGACTAAGACTTTAAATATACTTACGAAATATTCTATATTAAAAAAAATGTTAATAAATTACTGAAATGAACATTTTCGTGAACAATATTTAAATTAGATGTCCTCGTCATAATCGAATAAACGAATATTAAATCATTCTTAATTTGTATGTACTTTTTAAAATCACTATTGAAATTGATGTAAGAAGCCGTAATCTATTATTATCTTATATTATTCCATAATATTAAAGGAGCAATTTTTAAATATGGTTCGTGTATCTCGGAAACGGCTCTATTGATTTAACTGAATATTTTATATTTAAATAAGGTTTTGCTTTTTAAGTCTATCTATATTTTATCTTGCCTGAATAACACAAATTAAAAACTATAACTAATTATTATTAGACCCGCGCGATTATTAGCCTAGGTATAACACCATTAATGAAGATGGAGCTTCGGGTAAAGTTGTCTCGTACTGGGCTTGTAGCTAGTCAATACCGCTAACATCTTGGGTCACCTCCTACCCGCCATGGGAGGGTCGGAAACACTGTTCCGGTGCTTATATTCCGGTGTATAACGCACTACGCTCCATGGAGCTGTGAACTCTTAGTCACATTAGCATGCGCAAGCGATACCGTGAAGGTGCAAATAATAGACTGAGGGGGTACTGTGGTTTTGCAATGGGTGTGCTAGCTGTCGGTGAGTCCACTTTATTTGTTCACAAAAAATAACATATTTTTATATTAAGCCGTCGTTCGAAAATGAAGTTCTTTAAACGAAAGACAATCGAACGAAGACTAGTTAAATATCAGTATAGATGATGAATTTTTTGCAGGTCACTGCTCACTATTCTACCCTTCAACATCGGATAAACAACGGGAGACTGACCGGCGGATCGAAACGGTGTTGTAGCCTAGATTATTATTTATATTTTACACTAGGCCTTTCTTGGCGCTACTATTTACTGTTTCAAGAATAATTACTTCAATGTGACAGCTGTTCATAGACCGATCAAAAGTTGTTTTTTTTTTAATTTGTATTAATAAAAAAAAATAGTTAATACTTTGATGGCTTTACCTATAAATAATTATGCAGTGAAATCCTTTGTCTTTCGATTGTCAAATCAATGATGAAAGAAAGAGAGAAATCAATGTTTATATATAATAACATTTATAAGTAAGGTCATGTTCAAAGTTATTGACAATATTCTAATAATATTGAAGTTGTGAATATTATTCTCTAATTTAAAATTGAGGGTTACAATGCCTAATTTAATTTTATTCCACGTAAAATTTGATGGTACGAAGGCCACGGCTGAATAATAAAGACGGGAAGTAAATAAGTTATGAATTACAGTGAAAATAGCCGTCCGAAGTCAAAGTCGGAGAATTTTACGTCATATTAAATTATATGGGAAGATATAAGCACCAACGCATACCTCAATAGCATAAAGCAATCTAAATCTATTTATACAAGTATAAAAATACTCAAAAATAAAATATAACCTACTCATTTCTGAGTGGAATTCACTAAATGTTTAGCTATACTGAATACAAAAGGGTAAGAGGAATATACATTAAAAGATACGCGCCAAACCCATAAAATCATACTTCTTTTGAAGTCGATTAACCAAGTGGTAGGGTTTTGTGTATCCCGCTTGAGTGGGTAGCACCCATTCATCCTTTTTTGTACAACCAAACATCAATAAATCTATATAGCGCGTTTAAAGGGTGAGCAAGTGTAATACCTGTTATTACGAGGGATACAACATCTTTAGTTAGTTCAGTTACCATAGTCGATATCGCATTAGTTATTAGTTCAAAGGCTCGTATGCCTTAAAATTATAGCAAACACTAAACATGTTATAAGAATTTCGATAATGTCAACGGGTATTTATTATTATTTTAGGCCCCAGTATAGATACAATCAGATCAGTGAAAAGTTAGCACTTCTGTCAATGCTATAGAATTATAACCCAAAAATTCAATTAAGTAGTACCAATATAATGTACTGATTACTTGAAAAATATTTCAAATTTAAAATAAGTCTATATAAAGAAAACAAAAAAAAAATATTTTATAATACATTTATTTAAAAACCTCGAAATTGAAGAAGGGTTTCTAAGCAGCTATTCATTTCGATTTAGATTCTAGCTTTGCCCCTATACATAAAGATAACTATTAATAGTCTTGAGATTCTAATAATACCATATTAGGCGAGTAGTCAAATTAAAAATAATTATAATATCCACGCATTATAAACAATGATAGTCAAGGACGAAGTACCACGATTTTGGAGAAAAAAATATCCAGAGCAGAGAATTATCTGTTCGCCTTATATTGGAGGTAAATACCTTCGAATAACTCTTCCGAGCGGTATTTTCCGAGGCAAGCCATTATATTGAAGACTCTCGGTTCTTTCGTAACTTAGCTGGTAATTTATTGTCCCTTCGCACTGAATTATGTTACAATTCGAGATGGCGTCGCAAACAGTTGCCGCTAATTGAAAATATAATCAGGTTAACACGTAATTTTAATAAAAAAGCACTACTTAATATCCACTAAACTAAATTGGAGCAGCGTAGCGGAATAAGCTCCAACCCTTCCCTTTAAAATAGCCCAACAATTGGAAATTTACTGTATAACTTTTACCTATTTACTTTAAACCTAGGTATATTTTAGCATAGCTAAATGGACTTATAATAAGCCAAAGTAATTATTCAAGACATTTTCAGAAACTGTTTGACTTTGAATTTACTTGAAGTTTATTTTAAAATAAGAACTGAGTTTACAGTTTATCTCTATAAAGTTGGCAATCTTGTCAAGATTCGATTAAAAGTTGTTTTTAGTAAATTAAGTTCATATTTTAACATAATAAGAGAAAGGCTGATGGTAGAAACGGGTGACGTGCAAACTTATCGAACGCGGTCTCTTTTGCTCATATATATTGTTGACACGCTAACAAATATAAACTATTCCCATTAATTTATAATCCAGAATTCCAGAACATATGGACGAACGTCACCTGTCAACTTGTAACCCAATCGCAGAAGACTATATTTTTGGCCACCAGTGCTATGTTTTTATGTTAAAGTTACGCATTAATCATGGCAATTTTGTGGTAAATAATATTCTCATAGCTATAAAACTAAAACTAAAAGTTTCTCGTGTAGTTAAATATATTGTAATAATTAAATATAATAGTATTGGTTTTAGTATTCGATTCAATATTTTTCACACCCTCAGGATATACGTCATTCGGAGTCTGAGTGGTCTCAAATTTCACGGAGAAGTCCAGTACCCACTCCTCTGATACTGTTAAGGTCAGTAGTGCCAAGTTTTCACAAAACAGTTCATATATTATAGAAAACGGAGTTATCACCACTGTGTAACTGTAATTTATCTTCTGGACCATAGGCCTCTCCAATGGCACGCCACTGAGGTCGATCTTCAGCTCTCAATCCCCATCCGCTGCCAGCCACTTTACAATAATGTTTATACATAAAGTTAAGATATTATTGTTTTATAAAGTTTGAGTAGAGTAAGCGAAATCACACGCTTTGAATAGTTTCTTGAAATATTATACGACTATTCAGCTAATACCTGTTTTATTATGCCCTCATATCAATTGCCGTAAAACTCACAATATACCGCGCCTTTACACATTAGGAAAATTGAATAACCCTTTTTTATAAATTAATAATAATTTACTTAAAGTGTTTTCTTTTCTTTATTTAAAGCCCAATAATATTTTACTTCAATCTTAGCCAAAGCAAAGAAGCAATTAGAATGAATTAGAATTGAAAGTGTAAATTGACGGATAACAGAAAAAACGGTCCTTATATGGTTTCTGATGTTACTATAATTGTAAAAGAAATATTGCTTCCTTATCGGCGATGAAACTATAGTTTAATAACGTTTTCATTTCACAGCAAAAGTCACCTTCATTATCCATTAGAAAATGTACACCATTACTCTTTGAAAATATAATTGCTTTGCCATATGAAGCATAATGTTAATATAATCCTGATTATGTCATCAATTTTAAAATTGATACAATATTTATACAATAATTATTAATCCTATTTGATACGCTGGACATGGAAGGGGTTAATTATACTGGCTTATTCACCACAATCGATGGGTGGTGACAACGCTTCATTAAATAATTCCACTAATATCATCATTTAACATAGATACAGTGTTATTTAAGAGTTATCAGCGAGTCTCCTCTTTTATAAATGCATAATTGTGTATCAATTCAGAATACGCTATGACTTTAGAGAATTTTAAGCCCAAAGTTTACAAGTATAGATTTAATACTTTCATTAATATTCCAAGTAATAGTTCTTCACAAGCAGCTTCGCTGTACACCTACATTTTATTCATAAGAATAATTTCAATCATATTTCAACGTCTCCGCACCTGCTGGCCCAAATAACGAAGCTCAAGCCACAATTTTCGTAAATGAAATATTTTAAAAGGTATTATATGTAAATCTTATTTAGATGACGCTTTTTACAGTGCTGGCAAAGTAAAGGGCAATAAAAAATGAACAAAATCGCCATGCTGGGGATTGACGTTCGCTGCGACCTTAGTCCAAGGGATTACATCGAGGCTGTTATAAAAACAGCTTCACGGAAACTCGGAGTTCTGAACAAGGTGCGGCGCTGTTTCACGCCACAACAACTGTGCCTGCTGTACAAAACACAGGTACGGTCTTGCGTGGAATATTGCTCGCACCTTTGGGATGGCTCCGCTAAGTACCTACTTGAGGCCTTGGACCGGTTGCAGCGACGTGCCGTACCCATTATTGGCGACGTAAAGGTCACAAACACCCTTGAACCTTTACAATTGCGTCGTGAGATAGCAGCACTGAGCGCTTTCTATCGACTGTATCACGGCGAGTGCTCTGAGGAATTATTCTCTCTAATTCCTGCTTCCCCCTTCCTTCTTAAGTCCACGCGAGCTGGTTCTCGATGTCACCGCCTAACTGTGACATCAATTCCATCGCGAACAAAGAAATTTGGCAACTCCTTTCTTTGTCGCACTTCCAAAAAATGGAATTCCTTACCAGCTCACGTGTTCCCCTCCTCTTACAACCCGGGTTCCTTCACACGAGGCGTGAAGAGGCATCTTGCGGGCCGGCAAGGCGAAGGCGGCTATTGCAGAACGTTTTTTCCGTCTGTACTGGCCGTCGTCGCGTTTGGACTCTACTACCACTTACCATCAGGTGGAGTAGAGTCATTTGCCCTCCCGGCGAATATAAAAAAAAAAAAAAGAACAGTCCGCAAATGCCTACTTCTGGTCAAAGTCTACCCACACTGCTACTCCACCTCACTGTTCGATTTCAGATGCTTATATTTTGTCAGAATTTCATTCGAAATATGCAGAATTTCCTCAAGATGTTTTTCTTTAAATTTTATATTGGACAAAAGTTAAAGTTATTATATTTTGTATAGATTAATATGGCATGGCATGGCAATTCATACAAGAAACTGAGCTAAAAATTATGATAAACGAAAGGAATTTCCCAAAAAATGGTTTCCAACTGAACATTATTAATAGATAATAGTCTAACGCAAGGGCTAATATTGTGAAATAACGAGTATGACATTATATATTTCTGACTTAGGAACAACGCGATCTCGTGTTTACACAAGGACGAAAGTCAAATCGCTTCTAACTGCTGAACTCTGAGATACTACTGAGAATACCTTACAACTTATTTTCGGGCCTTACTCGGAATTTGAGCCCAGGTCCTTCAATTCATTATAAACTACCCACAAGACTAACGAAATCCTAACTAATATTATAAATGTAAAAACGAGTTCGTTTATTTAATAATAATAATATCCTGGGACATTTTTCACACACGGCCATCTGATCCCAAATTAAGCTTGTACAAAGCTTGTGCTATGGAAACCAGACAACTGATATACTACATATACTACTTTTCTTTTGTAAATACATACTTATATAGACAATTACACCCAGACTCAGGACAAATAGACATGTTCATGCACAAGTGGCAAGTATCTACCAACCAAGCCAACCGGCTCATATATTTGTTTATGTGTTCCACTTTCACGTCTTAACTACCGCACCGATCGTCTTGAAATTTTGCATACACGTTTTCATGGGTACATAAAAGTACATAGTGTACCTAATCATCTGCTCTTACCCCTCATACGAAAAGCTGTAATAGTTTATATCAATCCCTCATGACTACTGACTGCTCCCGTCCCAATCCTACCAGCTCGACTTTAATCTTAATAGAGTGTACTTTGATATATCTTTATAAAAGTAAAAACAGTATTTTAAACTGTGAATATTTTTGATATCTATGACTTAAGATGTCCGTTTCTTTTCCTGACTGACTGTAAATACAAATCTTACAACTACAAAACATAGAGACTATACCTTATGTTTTCTACTTTAAAGTACATGCGCAGTACGAAAAAGTTTTGTGAAATTGATTAATATTTTTATATATGTGCAATTTTTACTATTTTATAAATGTACATTAGTATTTTAAGTAAATAAATAATTCTCGTAATTAAATTTTTCATTAAAAAAAAGAACAATACCAAGAGAAATAATGTGAATATATCGGAATGGAATTCAGACTATAAGAAAAAATAACTCACCTGGTGTTATCTTATCCGGTTCCAAGAAGCTTTCGGACTCAGGCTCCTTCATATCGCCGTTCAGATAGCGATGCTCCACGTCTATGAAGTGTCCCATTGTCACAATCGTGACGCAGAAGTAAATCTGTAAAAGATCTTTTTTAAGTATATTTGAAATTAGGACGTAGACAAAAAATGCTTTTTTTTATAGTATTGGTAGGCGGACAAGCATATGGGCCACCTGACGATAAGTGGTCACCAACGCCAATAGAAATCGCCAATGCGCCACTAACCTTGGGAACTAAAATGTTATGTCCCCTGTGCATGTAATTACACTGGCTCACTCGTCCTTCAAACAGGAACACAACAGTACCAAGCATGCACAAAGCCCTACCACTAGTAAAGCTCTATGCCACACGGGTATTTTTACAAAATGACAGGTTCAAATACAGGCACCCGTTTGGTTGTTATTGAAATCATATTTATTTATTTTTTTAATTCATGACATTTCATGATTAAAAAATTCTGACGTAGTGGGTACCAACGCGCTCTTTTTGTGTAACGTTCGACTGTCTCTTTGTCTCTGTATACCGTTGGATACAATGAAGTGGATTTTAATTAAACCGAACTTTGTAGGGAAGAAATTTTGCTAGTGCAAAAAAAAAATATCTCTACGTCCAAAGTAAGTTACTTGAATCTCTATATAAATTAAATTGCTTCGTTGCAGAAACAAAGTAATTCTTTGAACTTATCTAAATCAGGAATCTGATTTCCTTTCCAATTTTTCTCCTATTTTTTCCTATTTAAGTACAAAAGGTGAAACGTGCTGACATGGCTATTCGCAATGAATAAATTACTTATCTGTTGAAAACAAGAAAGTTTTTCCTTAAATTTATTTTATATTTTAAATTTTTAAATGTACAACTACCAGTAAAGTCTAAAATTGAATATTTAAAATTGCACCTACATTTTTTTGAAAAAACATACATTTTTGATAAAAATAAAAGATGATTCATTGAATTATATTCGCTTTCAGTGATAGTATAGAATGAAGTATTATACATTGTTATAAGATATATAATATATCTAAATACAATCTCTCCAATGGATAATCTAAAATGAACTTTGCAAGTATTGATCATGGCAACTTATCTTAATCACTTAACTACATGATAGAACAACCATTTTGAAAAAACTAATAATATAATTTTTTATCGACTAGTATTAAACTATATTTTAAAATAAGATGTCATTACTAATAAAAATGAGTTTTATGAATGTGGAATAATATTTCTTTTTTTTAATTTTATTTCTATTTGTAAGTTTTTAAATTATATTTGGTTAATTAAATTGGAAATAGACAGGACACACCAAGGATTGAAGATGGATAAAACATAATTTATAATATCGATCTGGCAATAAAAAGGTAAACCCAATGAATTCATGTAATTATAATTTTGATTTTGGCAGTATGAACGTTAACTATTAATATTTAATTGTCTTGAACATAATGTATTTATAACACATATACACATATAATAAATTTGAACTTTCTTTACTTGTCTTCCACGTAAACTTTAACCATTCGAAATTTACTTAAAAACCCCGCAAAGTGTTCTCTTCACGTTTTTAATATATATGTATATCTTACACAAGAACATGGAATTCGCGCTTGTCACGTCAACAGTCTAAATTTAAAGCGGGTGAAACGGCGAAGTGCAACTTTTATAAAAATATAACATAATTTAATCATATATGTTTCTATTTATTAAAATGTGCCTAATATCATATATCGAATTATATATAGGAGGATAATTTTCAATCTTCCATATCCGACATGTTTCAGACTATATTTTTGTAAAACGTTGTATGAACAATTTGATGAGATTAGGTATTTGGCGTGATCCTACCCTGAGTTATGCCTCGTCTATTTCTTTCGAGGTATTTTGTTATCTACCGCTATCATTTATTTATGATTTTGTGCCGTATCGTCTATATATACATATCTACATACATATAAAACCTCATATGGACCTCTCTTCTGGAGTAATCCACATTATAATATGCTTTGTCCATCTTCAATCCTTGGTGTGTCCTGTCTATTTCAGATGTAATTTACTTTTATTTTACTTCGTATAGCTTTGTCTATTAGCCAAAATAGTTTCCTCATTTTTATTTTAAGCTGTCCTGTCGAATTAGCTAAATGGATAGCTTAACTTAACAAAGCTAGAAATCCTGAAATCTGGGCTTTAAATCTTGTTGTTTGTTTTGCCTAAAAATCTCGTAAGTCGTATTCCGTTAATCTGTACAATCATTTTATGCACACTTGTAAAACACTGCTAAAATAAGTTGCATATGTGTGCATGACTTAGTATATCTATCGGTAATGCAATTTGTTTTTATGTTACTACTATAGATACTACATGACATCATCGAGAAATAAAACATTTGTTACTTATAGCATAACTACATTGATTTGTTTCAAACTTCAAGGTTGTGATATCTCGTTTTATTCTTGGTCTGTCCAATTTATCACTATAAAAGCTTAGCTAATATAATATTACTCTGCTGAGACCTTAAAGTTCCGTGATTTATTGGCCACAAATCATAAATTTGGGACACTCAGTAATAAATCTGCGGTAGAATCGCATCCTTATTCCACTTAAGTAGCGGATAAAGATCATTTTTTCCTTCTTTTTAATAAAAAATAAATTTAGCAACAACCTTCCTTGTAATATTTTTATGACATTTTTATGTTGGCTTTCCCGAAGAAATGCTTTGTACGAAATATGTCAACATGACTTAAATCTATGCCAATTCAAACAACACAATCAACTTTCTTGATGCAGCTTGTATTGCAGACATTGACATAATCCAATATTTTATTATAATAATTACATCAGACAGAATTTCGAAATACCAGTGCTTTTCTTCTAAATGCGGGTTCACATTTATTGGTGCTCACAGACTGATCAGCTATTACGTCGACAAAAAACAAGTACAATATTTGTTGAATTTGGAGCACGACTTATCGAACAGATAGTCAACAGATACCGAACAAACACAAATACGAAAGGGGAGAATTGAACGATTGTAAACGAATACTGCAGCAATTACAAGCGGAATTCATTGTGTCTTTGAGTTTTCCTACAGTAATTTTTCGATTTTTTCTCTGTAAGTTCTTAAATTTCTACAATACAGTAACATCCTGTGAATGTCCCAGTGCTGTGCTAAGGTCTCCTCTACTTTTTTGTACAGAAGGGTTGGAGCTTACACCATGTTGCTCCGATGTTGGTCGGTGGAATACATATGTGACAGAATTTCAATGAAATTAGACACGATATTTTCCTTCACCATCAAGCACGAGATGAATTATAAAGACAAATTAAGCACGTGAAAATTTAGTGATACTTGCTCGGGTTTGAGTTTACGATCATCGGTTTAAATTCACACTTTCCAACTAATAAGCCTCGGCTTTTTTGTAGTATGAACTTTTAATATACTTTATTTAACATTATAAATAAATAATTATCCTTGGTTTAAGCTGTGCTAAATTAATGTTTCAACAAGAGGGTTCGTTTTTCAACTAAATAATCTGAATTCCGATTCTATGGGGAAATCACCACTACAAGTTATGATGCGGGTAGATGTGGTGCGATCATTTTAATATTTCACGAATTATATATTTCAAGAATTATTTTGATTGAAAAATAAAATGTTCGCAATGAATAAACAATTACAGTCGCGCGATATTTATTAACCAATTTTGTATTTTTATAGACTTGTGATAAAAATACTATATACACACTAATACCTGAATACGACGCATAAAGGTTATATTTATATATGGATGTTTGTATCTAGAGCTTTTCAATATTTGTTACAGATTTTATAAAAAAAACTACAATTCGTACTAAGCTTGACACGAAATGTAAAACTCGTACACACATATACTTTAAAATGAAAATCATATGTGTTTATACAGACTAAAAAAATTCGTAACTCTCATAACCAGCCTTGCTTTAAGTTCAAATTTGCTTAACACGATTCTGACTTTAAGTTTCTCAGTATTGAAGTTTTGTTTTAATTGTAATTATTCTGAAAGTCATTTAACCGCATAAACTCCTCACAGGAGTTTGTGCGGTTGAATGACTGTCATATATCACAATTAAATTCACACATAATATGACGCAATAGTAAACGAACTGGCAACATAAAGCAACTGACATATGATATCCGGACTAAGCCAAGTTAGTAGCGGTATGAATTAAACATGAATTAATTTAAGCTTTGTGATCGTTAATTCACCCCCATCTTGTGTAGGGTGACCAAATTTACGACAATTATTTAGTAGTAAAAAATCATTACGAGATATTTCAAGGTAGAACTTTAAAGCAATATACCGTTTCATAATGAAACGTTTCTGACCGTGATCTTAACACGTGTTCTCAAAAATAACATTTTTAAATCAATGAATTGTTTCATAATATTTAGTATGATATAATACATTTGGTCATTGGTATTAGAAATATTGATCTTTGGTTCAAATCAATGCGTAATAAAACCAGTAGAACTATTACATAAGAACGACATTTAAAATCACCGCAAATACGATCCTGAAATATCAAAAAATTAGATGTGACTTTTACAATAATAATTATAACATTTATAGCATTCGAGCAAGCGTAAGGTCACCGTAGGTCAGATGTCAACGTTTCACTAGTAAAATTTAATAAGTAGAGAGGTCTTACAGAATATCACGGCTGGATCATAAATATATAACGTCAATGTAATTCTACTATAAATAATATACGTAAACAATTTACTATTATTAAATTTAATATTATCCTGCTCGAAATCTACCATCGACTTAGTAGCTTAAAGATATTACTCGTATTCCTACGCCTTCAAAAGCCTTCTGATGCAATATTAAATTAATTTTGCTACAAATCCACCCACCAACTTATTTCCAATGAAAACGTTATTATAATCTATATATAGCATTAAAATATAATAATAAAATGTGTACATTAATAAAATAAATTTGCATTTTAATATTATATAAGATGAGGTTAACGAGTTTCAACTACTCAATTAGAACATGCGAATAAAGGATTGCGCAATCAAGTTCAGTTGAGCTTCATGTGTTTAATTTGTGTTTAGAGGCCAAGGAAAATATAGTGTGAAAACCTTCATCTGTCCAATGAAACTTCTGCCTCGTTGGAGTTGGACCAGCTCAATGGAGTAGGTTTTGAATCTTCTCCTTAAGAGGAAGCGAGGCTTCCAGCAGTTAGTCATGTAAGAGCTGTTACTATATAAAGTAAACGGACAGATCACAGGGCCTAATGATAATATGCGGATACAACTTGTATTATTCGTATATATGTAATATATGACACTTTTTTTAACTATCACATTATTATCATAAATTTTGTTATTAATAACAAAATATAAACACGACGTAATTGGCCAAGTGATGTGGAAGTCATATGTGAAAAAGCAATAATGCATACTTAAACACTTATAATAAATCAAAATAATGGTACTTGGTGGTAGTGCTTAGGGTAGGTACCACCCACTCATCACATATTCTATCATCAAACAGCAATAGTAAGTATTGTTGTGTTCCGGTTTGAAGAGTAAATGAGTGACTGCAGCTGTGAGAGTGCAGCAGGCACAAGTGACATTAAATCCTAGTTTCCAAATTGGAGGCAAATTAATGAACTAAGGAATAATTAATATTTTACAGCACCAATGTCAATCAGCGATGGTAACCAATAGGTTAGACATTTGTCCGTATGTATATATATATTTTCGATATAACAGTATTATATAATTAGTTACTAATAAAAATGTAAATGTATATAAACTATAATTGAGTTACAAATTATTTTAAAATTAAAATAAGAACTCCTTGATATACATTTACGTATTATTTAAATTGACTTATGCGTACAAAGCCAGTATCCAATGGCAGACACATAAATTCCGTCAGAGAGCAGTTATAAGCCGGATCGGATAAAAAACCACAAAATGTGTATTTTATGAGGACAAGGTTTTCGCATCTATAATAAAACCTAAACATGATAACATTTGCCACTTCAATAAAAAAAATTGGCTGAATTGTATTTATGAAAAATTAAAGCGTTTATATACGACTATAGAAGCGACCATATATTATAATTTCTTTTTTATATATTTAAATTTCTTTAATCATAATCAATCGAATTCAAATCTTATAAAGCATTCACCAGCAGACATTCTCTTTATTACTCCTCCTGTCATTGAAGAGACTATAGATATCAGACATCCACGATATCATAATATTCAATCGCAAATTAGTAAAGTTTATACATTTTATGATATTTTTAAAAAGTTGAAGAGAATGCCACTGCAAAACCTTAAAATGATTACTTCGCTATCGTCAATATCACTTTAAAACAGATAAAATGTTTTACAATAACGCGTTTTCAGCACGAATACATCAAACGATATTGCTTTAAGAAAATATATCAATGTCTTAAATAAAGCTTACATCCCTTAGAGCTTCTACACTTTCGCTATTTTTATTGACGTGAATACATCTAGGAATTCACGACACATATTGGGTACTTCAGAGACTTCAGTTAAGCGATTTAGTATGATAGAAAGCTTCCGAAATAACTCAGTCACTTATCCGCAATACCATCACGAAAGAATTTTGAATTTAGAACACATTTACGTATCCGTCCCATGTGACTCAACCAACTTCCCAGTACATTCCAATTTCCTTGAAATATTACGTAAGTTAAAACAAAAGACTGAAATTAGATGTCCCACTGTATTTCGAATTTATAAAAATATATTAAGGAAACTATATATATATATATATAAGTCCCAGAAAAGTGATTAGAAGATAATATCAACTGGTGGATTGAGTATGTAAATATTAATGCACTTTCTATTCCTTCAACCTCATTATCTGATATGTCAGAGAAATCAAGAAACAAATTCTAATGTAAAACTTTATTCGTGTGAAGCCGGAACGGTTAGTTAGAACATTCTAGGACCACTTAATACGTGCCGTGAATTATGTAGAGTGCAATCAACCAACCTTGATCGTGGTTACAATTAACGCCGAAATGACTTTAATGATGCCGGAATCTCGATAGTGGTTTTCGAAATCCATAATTGAAATTAATAACCGTGAACGTAAATTGGACATTTTGAACTCTCGATATATCGACTGTAATTATCGTTTCATACCGTTTCACTATTGAAATCTTGATATTTGAGTACCAGTGACCTTGACCCCATTCACTGCGACCATATCCACTTCTAGCATAACGATTACGCTTATTCATACTGGGAAATAGAAATGTGAATGATTCCTTAAATATAACATTTGTACATTCTAAAAAAGATATGCATCTGATGTTTGTTTGATATTAGTTGTTGTTGAAAGTTACATAACTTATTATTATTATATTTGTTGGTTTATACGGAACTGCCCTATCGCCACAATAAAAGTTCTCATATTAGAGATAAGTTAGATCAAATATAAAATATTAAAAATAAATTAATCCATTAGTTAACAATTTTGCCAAGCTTGGTAATAAACAATTATGACAATATTGTTTCTTGCATAGGTTTTGCGTTTATTCGTTCTTCGTTCGAGGTAAAAGGACTTTCATAGCGATTACAAAGAATTATTCGCTTTATTTAACTTTGAAATATGGTTTTGTTTTCATAATTATTGATAAAAGATAAGTCTACATGTTGTTTATAGGAATATATTTCTCCTTGCAGTCGTAAAAGCAACCAAGGTAGTTAATCAAAAGACATACGAATACCTACTAAGGTTTACAGTCTTTCTATTTTGACATCGAATGTGTATAACAACGACAATGCAACCTTAAGTGGTTATTTCGAGATGACAAAAGGACAAGTCCGAAAGTTTATCCTCATCGTTTTCATCAATAGTTGCAAGAAAATGATGTCAGACGAGAGGAAGTCGAACATAACTAATAGCAGGACTCGAAGGCAAAACCTAAGAAAATCTCTATAAGTCAGTAAAAATGTAGTCGATAGATGGCGTTATGAATAAATATGGCGGAATTAGCACCAGATACATCGCTTCAAAAGAAAATGAAACCAATGCTCCTTTACCGAACAATGGAATATTTACGGGCTATTATTTATGGCGTTCTGATTAATTTCAGATTTTTACATTGCGGCCATTTGTTACATAAGATAATTTCTTTAAATGAATACATTTATCCATTACTATTTAATATACATTCAATTAGCGACTATAATTGACGTTATATTTTAAATATAACGAAAATTAAGATCCTAATTTAGTATTACATAATATTACTATAAATGCAAAAGTGGATTTTATTTATTCGGTATTGTTACGCTTCCTTCATAACTACTCAACTAATCTTCATAAAAATTCATAAGCGTTGTCATAGGTAAATAAAAATACATAAGGAACCCAACACTTTGTCTCCCTGTACTCTGGTGAGGAATAGACTAACTAGCATTCGCATTAATGATTTTATTTAAGATAACATTATATATACATATATGTATTTGTATATTAATGTATAGTAATCGTGTTTAATGAACATGTTATGAAATAAAGTATCCATCAGTGTTTTGCCGTCCACTGCTGGACGAAAGCTAGACCCCCATAGACGCCAACTATCCCAAGCTTGAGCAGTCCGCATCCATCCCGTACCTGGCACCTTTTCACCTACCTAAAATCATACTACTTACAATCTATGACTAGTTAGTAGTACTGTTGATATTACCGCTATATCTAGTTTTCAGCTTCAAATGCCTTCTTACTCTCTTTTTTTATTTACAATGGAAGATTTTTCATAACCTGTATTCAGCGCTAAAAATATAATATATATATTTTTAATGTCATAAGGTTAACGAGTTCCAACTGGTTAGAACAACCGAATTATTACTGAAGATTACGTATTCGAGCGCCAATAACTTCTCATGCGCTTCATTTGTGCTTAGAGATCATGACAGGTGAAAGTGAACTGAAAAAATAACTTGACATGTAGAAAAGCAAACCATACCTCTACATGATCCATAATTATTTTTTGTCCAAATATAATACAAATAATGGTTGAAAACAAAGTTTAAGGTGTACTATCTATAGTATAATACAAAATTGAACTGTGTAAAACTATATTTATAACAAAAGGACAGACCTGTGAGTCCAGTTTCAAAAAATCAGTTAAATAGCCTATTTATTGAGACAAGTATGACAATATAACACGTATAATCCATAAGAAAAGAGTAGTAACGCTTAACGCGAAAGAAACCGCGTAGAGCACTTAATTAAATAAATTTGTATTTGCAATTCGCGTTTTATATTTCCGAAATTTCTATCATTCCTATTTACCCCTCCAATTAAGTGTAGAGCTTGTTAGGAGTAGGGACAACAATAGCCCAAGGGGATACGATCGAACCTGTAACTGTTATATCGCTAGGCGGCACGTAAACCATTGCGCTGTTGACGCTTCAAAAATGACTCGATGTAGTCGAATATATTCCATACCAAATTAATGACTACTCTTACATTGCTACCACTCCCAATGAGAGATGTTCCTTGATAGCAATCGTTTCGCTTTATATAACTTCACAATTCGATATACAACAGTACTTCTATCTCAGATTGTAATCTAGAATGTTAGTTTAAACTTTAAAGACATAGAGGCTTCTGAAGGACTTACTTACATAATGCAAGGGAAAATGCAAAGCTTTTTGTGAAATTTTAATGTTACGGACTAAGCACTGCTTTAATCATCAACTTCATCCTCCTTCTAAGTGTAAGCACATCGTAGCAAATACAAGTGGTTGTATATTGTTACTAATGCGTAAGTGAGGTTTTTTGTTACGCTTTCACCAATCGTCCTAATACGAAGCTGCTGGTGGAAACTCCATGTATATAGTTTCCACCCGCTATATATATAGCTATATATAGTTTTACTGGTGGTAGGGCTTTGTTCAAGCTTGTCTGGGTTGAACCACCCACTTATCAGATGTTCTACTGCAAAACAACAGTACAGCAGCCAGTGTAATTACAGACACAAGATACATAATATCTTAGTTCTCAAGGTTGGTGGCGCATTGGCGATGTAAACGATGGTGAACATTTCTTACAATGCCTATGAGCGTTGGTGACCACTTACCCTCAGGTGGCCCATAAGCTCGTTCACTTACCTATACTATAAAAAAAATATATAAATAGACAAAGAAAAACAGTCGTAAGCCGTTTTTATTTATTGTAATTTTTATTTATTGTAAATAATTGAAATATTATTATTAATTGTTTTATTGTTATCAACAAAAAAAAAAATTGGAAATGAGAGTAGAAAGCAAATGTTCGAAACAAACTTGGTCGCAGTCAAAATTCGACAAAAGGGCGAACACTTTTTGAAATTAGGCAAACTTGGTGCGCTGAAACCGCAAAAATACTAATATTTCTGAACTTTCTGCGGTTAAAGCCGCGACTGATTTTATCCGTAATGTTGTGTAGCATCTTCTGTTCTTTATATTTCTATTTCTTATTTTCAAACAACACTACATAGATTTATCATATAAATACAACATACGTAGTTTATTTATACTATTTTTAGTTTATTATTTATAAACTAAAGATAGACTCTCTTTGGTATAAATCTTTGGAACTTGGAATGGAATCTTTGGAATAATACCCTTTTTGTAGAATGTTATTATAAAAACCTATTGTATATTTTCGTTTATATCTACTTATTCCCATTATAACTTACTGTAACCTAAGCCCTTAACACTGCTTACATACATAAGTATGATAGACCTACGAGACAGTTATAGACAATATAATATGTATTTTTCATGAGCCCGTATATTTGTTTGTTTCAAATCTTCTGATAGTTTTTTCAACTTCTTCTACTGAACCGATTCTTATCAAACTTTACAAACACATTTAGATCCCGTGACAATACAACATTGTTGAGTTTCTACTTGGTAACGAGGGTCTGATATGAAATCATGAGGTGGACCGATCCGAGCTGGAAAGATAACACGATTTTTGGTCTATGCCTATATGTCATTATATTTTTTAATTTTTGGTACATCTAATGTTTCAAAATGAAACCTTAAAAGTTTTTTTTACATATTTTTATAGTAATTAAATATACGTACAGTAAGGAAATTAAGCAATACGTGTGCGTGTCGCAATATTGACATTGACATTGCATACTGTAACAGTAACAGCAAACAAAGTATTGCTCTTTGGAAGAATAACTGACGTACGTATTACCTACCAATAAGATACTTTCAACGTACAATTTTATTTCCGTGCACCATTATTCATTGTATTTAAACGTGTTTCAAAGCAAATATTTTTCTTTTCCATCACTTTAAAGCGCTGTATAGTTTTATACTTGAACAAGCTTTCACAGCCTTAGAGTTATTTATGCCTTACTACGAGATGGCTTTATTCAAGATTTGCATAACACCCTTTTATATGGATCACTGAAATACTCGGAAATGCCTTGTGCTTGATGCTGCTTATAAGTACGAACGGAGATAGGAATTTCAAAGTATAATTACAGTAGGGCTATTCTATAAGAATAAACTCAAAATCCATCGCAAAAAACGGTCTTGAAATTTATAATAACATTTTCAGAATACACGCATCAAAATATTAAATCAACATAAATCGGTTGTCAACATTTCACGGGTGAGTATTGAAGTGAGTTCTTATAGAATAGCACTGCAGTACTTCTGCGATTCTTATTAGTGACAAATTGCATTTACAATGTAAATTAAATTTAGGCGAAAATATAATTGACATATAAATGTTTTTTTTACTTTTATATAATATAGCCTTATTGGGCTTATTGACATATTTCTTTATTTGTAGTTATTAATTTATCGTAATAATATGTTCCACATAAGTTGAATATATATGTGGGATTGTTCTTTTTAAACAAAAATGTATGTTCACTTTAGGCATATGTTTTATAAATAAATGTGAGTCATCAGAGTACATTGTTTTAAATACGTAAATGTTAACGTAGCAAAGTTTGGTATTGCTGTTAAAAACCCACGCTTCCTACTAGGCGCTAAGGAACAGCGTGAAAAAACCTGCGCCCCGTATGATTTTAGCTACATTCATATCACCGACCACATTGCAGCAGTGAGTTCTACATAATTTTAACATAATGATTTTGATAATTGATCAAAATCATTCTGTTACAAAAAGACATCCAAAATGTTGGAGTATGGCGTAAGCGGAATAGGCTTATGTTTAATGATTAAAAGTGCTCTATAACATCATTCACACGCACAAGTACGATTATCGTTTAAACGACGTTGTTATAGGGTGGCAATCTACTATCAAAGACTTAGGGGTTTTGATGAGTGATAAACAAGAGCTTTACTGACCACGTTTACAGTATTACTAAAACGGCATACAAATCCCTAGGTTTTGTTTTGAGGCAGTCAAAAAACCTTGAAAGTGTTGCTGCGATCAAAATTTTGTACAACTGTTTCGTCAGAAGCACGTTAGAAAGTAACTCAGTTATTTGGAGTGCACATGAGCTAAAATACAAACTCATGTTGGAGAAACTCCAAAAGAAATTCTTGAGGTGGCTTTACCACAAGCAATACGGATTCTTCGTAGGGTATCCTTATCTTTATCCTAGTTTATTTATACAAGGAATGACAGGATACGATTCCCTTGAAGTGCGACGACATATGGCCTTGCTAAGCTATTTCTTCCTGTTACTCAGGGGTACCATTTTCAATCCCTCAGTGTTAGAGCTAATATCGTTGAGCGTTCCTGACAAATACAGTCGCGCTCGTCGACACAAGATATTTGCGGTGCCCGGCTGTCGATTGGTATTGGTGAGCGAGTCACCTTTGATACTGTGTCCTGCCCTGGAATCCAAGCCTCGACTTGTTTAACTCATCACCTGCTGTGTTTCGAAAAACGGCAGCGGAATACATACAAAACTGTAATAATTAAGTGAATAAGTGTATTAATTAAATAAGTAAACGCTTTAGGTTCAACCTGTAATGTTTATTTATAGTTTGTAAATAAATAAATATTTTGTGAGATTTTAATATGTCTAAACATTAACCTTTTTATTAAGTTATAATACATAGATTTATTGTTTTATCTGTGCGGATTTTAAATGAAATGCAACGCCGTTGATTACTTTATTTATTGTATTGTAAGTAAAATTATTGATAATATCAGCTCTTTGTTTATTTTGTTAAATTATTTTAATAGCAGATGTTATGGTTTGTATCACGAAGTAAAAAAACATTTTCAAAATCGGAATATTACGTAGAATATATTTTGGTGAATGTATAGTTTGCCAAACTGACATCGCATGTTTAAGCTAGTACGTATATATTATTTTTGATTTGTATTATTAGTCCTATTAACTGATGGTTCCCGGCCTCTTCTGACGGTTTAATGTTCTTTATTAACCTGTCAATCCGGTCTACAATGATAATCACTGCATATTAGTCATGTAATAGATAGAAAGTTATTTTTATATATTTTTTATTATGTGTATAGGATATGTTAAGTTATAAAATAAAACATCAACAGTAATACTTTAGAGACGAACAAGATCTATCGTGATCCATTGTAGCTTGTAAAACGGTCCGAAGAATGAAACGAATAGTAAATTAGAATATAAAAAACATATATTAGAAAGTAATACTTACCAATGTATATACTGCTGAAGCGTAGCATCCTCGGCGGAGGCTTCGCCAGCAACAGCACGAGTTCATGAGAGGCATTTTGTCGCTGAAGAGCTCGGCAACTGAATTAAAAAAAATATATATTTACAATAGATAGTTGGAGTTCCGTAATAAAATTATAAGAAGGATAATCGTTTTTACTCTTATGTGTCTACATATCTAATATAGCCACAATTTAGCGGGGTACATAATGCGTAATCTGAAGTACTCATAAGAAATAATGTTTTTTTTTAATTATTTTTGTAATATGAAATGATACTTAATATTATTGAATTGATTCCTGGGCCATAAATGTAAATAATTATGAAATAAGTTTTACATATACTATGCAAACATATCCACACGTTGAAAACAGCTCCAAACCTTATAAACATCAAAGAGAGTTTTTGCAGTAATATAACATTACGAGTTAATTTTATCTTATAAAAAACTGAAAATATATAATGTAACAAAAAATTATCACAAACCGAAATACAATTCGTTTATTTATTTTCTATTTTAATCACGTTCATGCGATAAATATTTCATACAAAAACAATATCCAAAGCTATTTATTGTTTCAGTACTACAAATGTTACGCATTTATTTTTTAGCTACGGTATTAATAACGATTACAGCGATAGCTAACGAGTGTCTGCGGATTCACTCGCACATATTAACGCTTATATTTTTTTTATTTTTCATGAATAATATTTATGCATTTTACATGATCATATTATTAAAAAAATCATTAGACACGCTAAAACTGAAACTTGCTTATAAATTAAAAACTTTTCGTCGATATCTAATTATTCGTTTTAACGGTAATTCAGAAACTAATATATTTTTATTGCAAACCCAATGCAATGATGGGTATTTTTTATCAAAATGATATTATAAATTAAATAAAAAAATAAATACATGAACGGTCTCAAAAAACGAAAAAGATATGTAATAAATAAGGTTTTTAACGTCAATAATGAAAAATCAACTAAATAAGGCGATAAACAAATGAATATTTCACGATAAAAAGACACGTGAAATTAGAAAAACCATTAGAAATTAATTAAAGATATGAACTAAAAACATATTTTAATAAATATAAATATATATGTTCTATTCTAATTCAAAATTCAAATAATGCTATGTCATTAGAAATAATATTGCTCGCCGCGTTTGAAACGCGTACAAGCAAAACTAATCGCAGGAAGTGATATGCAACATTGACTATTATAATCATAGCATTTAAGGGATGCCAACATTAAAATATTGGCCGACGGTTGCCCACCAATGCGGGCTTTAAATATCTAAGGGGGTTCCCGGGGGATAAAACAACTGCCTTACAAGTTAATTTTCGCCAAACACCTCAGCCGATCTCCTTTTTTTTATAATTATATTCCTATATTATAAAAAAAAATAGTCTTGTGGCAATTTTATTGAAATACATATCGTTAAATATAGATCTTCCCAATAGCTGCCGCGTAGAGCCACTTTACTCTGATTTTTAAAAACGTCGTGATTATGTTTTAAGGAAAAGTACTCTTGTGAATTTTATGAATACGAATATTAAATTTCACTTACAAATGTTTTTGTACATTTTTAGGCAATTCGGACATTTTCTGTTTTTGTATATATAGCTCACCCTAACGAGTAAGAGTTAGGGCATGGTATATTTTAACGGGAATTGAATATTGACGGAAGAAAAACTGAAACTGGATTTTTAGCTTAGCGAGGCTATTGCAACGACATCAAGCAGCTTGTTCTTTATAACAAGCTTACTCCCGCTTCGTAGCACTGTATTCCTCATAGCATTGTATCCCTCTAATGAAGTATTTAATCTACACAGTTAAAACACATAATAACAAAATTACCCTTTGAAGTTCAACCTTTAATAAACGGAACCTTTCTGAACCTAATCGAAAACTTTGAATCCCTTACAGTGTATACCATCATCTGCTATCAAAAGACCTCAAAGAAAATAGGCAAGGGATAAGAAATTCTTTTGAAAATTCTTCGCAAAGGGCCTATTACCTAGAGTTATTCCACTCTTTCGTATCCACTTAATATCAACACACCTTCTATATGTTAAGCCTTTTATAAATAAGCCGAGATGGCCTAGTGGTTAGAACGCGTGAATCTTAACTGACGACCGTGGGTTCAAACCCGGGCAAGCACCACTGAATTTTCATGTGCTTAATTTGTGATTATAATTCATCTCGTGCTTGACGGTGAAGGAAAACATCGTGAGGAAACCTGCATGTGTCTAATTTCATTGAAATTATGCCACATGTGTATTCTACCAACCCGCATTGGAGCAGCGTGGTGGAATAAGCTCCGAACCTTCTCCTCTAAAGGGAGAGGAGGCCTTAGCCCAGGAGTGGGACATTAACAGGCTGTTACTGTTACTGTTCTACATGTTTAGCTTTACTTCTATTTAAAAACCATTTCTTTTGTTTGGTGTACGTACAGCTTAAACGGTGAATGACTTATAAAAATTGTAACGTTTTTATCTGCCTAAGACTTCCTATATGTTATTTGAGTCGAGACATTATTCATATTTTTATATGGTCATAAAAAAATGTTATTTGAAATGTATACGAGTAATATACATATAATTCCTTAAGTTTCCAGTTATAAAAACAAGATATTAACATATGAAGCATAATAGCATGTGATTTAGTTGTAGTTTGTTAATTCAAATAATTTTGTCAAAAATCTAAATAAATTCTAATATATATGGATTTATTTTTTTTTATATTCGCCGGGAGGGCAAATGACTCTACTCCACCTGATGGTAAGTGGTAGTAGAGTCCAAACGCGACGACGGCCAGTACAGACGGGAAAAACGTTCTGCACTAGCCGCCTTCGCCTTGCCAGCCCGCAAGATGCCTCTTCACGCCTCGTTTGAAGGAACCCGGGTTGTAAGAGGAGGGAAACACGTGAGCTGGTAAGGAATTCCATTTTTTGGAAGTGCTACAAAGAAAGGAGTTGCCAAATTTCTTTGTTCGCGATGGAATTGATGTCACAGTTAGGCGGTGACATCGAGAACCAGCTCGCGTGGACTTAAGAAGGAAGGGGGAAGCAGGAATTAGAGAGAATAATTCCTCAGAGCACTCGCCGTGATACAGTCGATAGAAAGCGCTCAGTGCTGCTATCTCACGACGCAATTGTAAAGGTTCAAGGCTGTTTGTGACCTTTACGTCGCCAATAATGCGTACGGCACGTCGCTGCAACCGGTCCAAGGCCTCAAGTAGGTACTTAGCGGAGCCATCCCAAAGGTGCGAGCAATATTCCACGCAAGACCGTACCTGTGTTTTGTACAGCAGGCACAGTTGTTGTGGCGTGAAAAAGCGCCGCACCTTGTTCAGAACTCCGAGTTTCCGTGAAGCTGTTTTTATAACAGCCTCGATGTAATCCCTTGGACTAAGGTCGCAGCGAACGTCAATCCCCAGCATGGCGATTTTGCTTTGCATCACCAGCGGAGTACCACAGAGGGAGGGAAGAGGGGAAAGTGTTGACTTTTTCGCCGTGAGAGCGCATACCTGTGTTTTCTTGGCATTAAACTCAACAAGATTATCAGAGCCCCATTTGGAGATGAGCTCTAACGTCCTATCGAGTTCAATGACAAGATTCTCCCGCCTCTCCTCAGTTTCCGCCCGCCCAGCCACTGCGCGTCCGTGGTATCCACCATGCACTGTACTATCATCTGCATAGCAATGTATGTTCCCAAGGGAGAGCATATCATTGATATGCAAAAGAAAGAGTGTGGGAGATAGCACAGATCCCTGGGGGACCCCAGCATTCACTACATAGAATTGTGAAGCGCAACCATCTACTAAAACACGAAGGCTACGCTTGTGTAGGAAGCTGGCAATCCAGGTGCATAGCTGAGCAGGCAGACCATAAGCCGGTAGCTTGGAGAGAAGACTTCTGTGCCAGACCCTGTCGAAAGCCTTGGAGATATCGAGGCTGACAGCCAACGATTCTCCATGCTTGTCGATAGCTTCACCCCAGAGGTGTGTTACGTACGCTAGAAGATCACCTGTGGACCGTTTTGGTCGAAACCCGTACTGACGATCATTAATTAGACAGTGATCTTCTAGGTAATGGATCAGTTGGTTGTTTAAAATCCTTTCCATCACCTTACAAAGTACTGAGGTGATAGCTATTGGCCGATAATTTTCCGGGTCAGACCGATCCCCTTTTTTGGGAACCGCTTGCACATTAGCTCTTCTCCAAGCCTCCGGCACACTTCCCGAAGATAGAGAAAGTTGGAACAGGCGCATTAACACAGGAGACAGCTCCGCTGCGCACTTCTTCAGCACTATGGCTGGTATTCCATCGGGACCGCTAGCTTTCCGTACATCAAGTGATTGCAGCTCCGCACGCACATCACGTTGCCTGATTTTAATGTCAGGCATCGTATGGCCACATGCAGGTATTGTAGGTGGCAGTGTACTACAATCATCGATGACGGAATTGTCGGCAAAGAGTTTAGCCAGGAGATCAGCTTGCTCTTGCGGACTGTGAGCTAGCGATCCGTCCGTATTTCTGAGCGGTGGCAGCGAAGGTTGGCAGAAATTGTTTAGCACAGACTTGGTCAGACGCCAGAAGCTACGGGAGCCCCTAGGATGCGAAACAAGGTCATGACCAATCTGTACAATGCGCTGTGTATCCGCTCTCGTGTATGCCTTTCTTCAGGACTTGGACTTGGATGGTCACGAGTACGATATAACAGTTAGTTTTTGTAATTTTCAAATCAAAGCGAACATTTATTAATAATTAAGAAACCAAATACAACCCACGGCGCTGACGTACAAGTCTGTGGGAAAATTTTAATTTAACAAAAAAAATATTATATATTTTACTATAAATACATAAATTACTACATAACAAATTGACTTATATTCATTTAACAATAGGAAAACGGATAATCTGGCGGTTCTATGTTACCTTAGGTTGTTACAATATTCAATGATTATATTCTTAGGGGCATGTTCCCAAACGCAATGAAACGTAAAAATATGAAACATTGATCAAGAAGCTGCTTCATGAAAATTAATTGTTTTTTTTTTTGTCGAGTTATTTTAAGCACCGACTTACCAAACTCCACAAAGTTTTGTAGAGCTTACATTCACAGTCCTATGAAATGACAATGTGACAAGATAGCGTAGTCTTCGCGTTCTTTCCGAGGCACAAGAGTGTACATTGCCAACGTGTTAACTTTAGCTTCTATTGGTAGAAAAACACAATGACTTTTACTGTTCGAACCCGGAATCAAAAAAATAAAAGTTATTATTAAAAACACATTAATGCAATGCCTGGAAACACTACTAGAGAAACTACTAAATCAGTTTACATAAAACTTATACTAGAGGATACGGCGAATTTCGGAGAAGATTTTAGTATATAATATTATTATGTAATTATATTATTGTATGTCATAAGAAAATAACAATGACGAGCACATTTTCGTATTACTGTTGATAGCGTCGTTGAGTTGAACATATTCAAAATATTATCACAATTTCGTTGTAGCACTTTATATGGCCGGCTCTCACGTAAAGACGAGTAGTTTACAATGCAATTTTCATGTCTAAGACTAATAAAGGATATCATATGGACGTGTGAAACACGAACGCTTATTAAACGTTAGATATAAAAAAAAATTAAGTAAATGTTTTAAGCATTTTAGAAAAGGTTATAATATATATAATGCTTCAAGGTCAAAGGCACGTTTGTAAGCGTAACGTTTCAAAATGAAACGCTTCTGTTGCAATAACGTTTCACATCTGATATGTGTACTGAGTAGTACACTAATTATAATAGATTCCTTATAAATCCGTTTTTTTTTATTGTAAATCGACTTTCTTTTGATTTTTAATACGTTCTTTCTGTTTCTATGTTATAATATGGTTATATATCTGAGGAACTACAGTGTTGATTTTGATTCTATTTTTTTCAATAGACAGATTGATTTACGTAAGAATTATATAACAATTTATGAATACTTTTATTTCTTTTTGCAAATTAGCTAACATTATGAACATGTCAGCTAAGAACTTACTTGATATATTTGAATGAAAATACTGTGTTTGGGTTTTGATTATCTCAAATAGTTGTAAAAAAAATCCACAACATATTTGACCTTACTTATAGACGTTATTTTGCGGGTGCTTCGTTAAACAGTGATTTATTTATTTCTGCCATCATTGACATTAATAAGATGAAGATACTGTATTCTTTAACTAATAACTCTTCATAATATATTAGGAATCATTTTATATATTCGGTTAATATATATATATATATATATATATATATATATATGCTATAATATATTAGACTATCCTATAATATCCTGGATAATATAAATTATTATTTTCAACGGAATATAGTTGATATAGCTACGAGTAGGTCGTAAATGTAACCTACCTTGATTGCCATCCTAGCATATATATTAAAAAATATATAGCCAAAATAAAAACCCGTTTCTATGAAAGCCAAAGGCCTCTCCTCCCAGGGAGAACGCTTTTTCTCCATTGCGTGTTAATGGATCTACGACTGGCAGAATTTTTGCCGACACATACAACCTGTATTCCCCCAAATAATCCTTAATTCCCTCAATGTTTTTTTCACCTTGCTCTTGAGGGACTTATAAACACAAATTAAGCACAGGGAGAGCCTATTTTTCAGTGTGTAATAAAAATGTAAATTAAAAAAGGTTTCGATATTATCATTTTACGTTGACAAAAGATAATATTGTAGTTTCAACTAAGAATTAAACAACTGTTATAAGCGTTTCAAAGCGCGTTTGCAAGCCGCTTCCTAGGATCCTATATTTTTTTTTAATTTAATGCCCATGCAGCTAGCGAGAATCAACTCACCTGATTAAGTTATAATCGTTGCCCATAGATATTTAAAATATGATGATTAAAAATGCACTCTACATACTGTACAGGAATGGATTTTTTTAAAGTCATCGTTAAAATCGATCATGTCAAGGCTCGCGGTGATATGTTAATATACATATTTAATTGCTAAGTTTTTTTATTGAGTTATAATTTGGGTCATTAAAGCGGGTGTGATAGCTAGTAAATTATAGTTTTAATTAAAAAGTAAACAAAAACATAAAATTATATGACATTGCTGAACTGAAATCATGACTTGCTTACTTGAACTTTAAGCTTTTTTTTAACTATTGACCAAAATAAAAAACTTTAAAATATTATGGCGCGTATTTTAATATTTTTACATATAAAAAAAGTTAAGAAATAATAATATTTGTACGATCATTATTTGTAAGGTATATTAAGTAATCTAATTTATAATAAGAACGTCACAGAGCCATGTAATGCAAAAACAAAACTCAAAAAGGCACGGATGTGAAACACAGCGAGAGGAAGAAATTTAAAACTCAAAAAGAAGGAATTAAATATATTGATAGGTGGTTACAGCTATATTCGCTTCGTTTATTTACAATTCCAGTATACACTCCTATGTTTCAAATATGCTGAGTCAAATATCAAAATAAAATATGGTAATTTTTGAAATATTAACTTCGTTTATAACATTATTGAACACTATAGTAACAGATTGATAGCGACAAATAAAGTGCTTGAAATACATTTTACGGCGGAAATATGCCAAATGTTTTGTATAAATGTATTCTTTTTTTGGTTTAAAGCTTAAACTTATAAGTCAAAGCATTATAAGTCAAATACATTTTTTTTAAGAACATTGAATTATTTTAAAAAGATAAATCGTTGTAGATAACATTATTAATATTATTATTTTTTTATTATTATAATAGTTCTTAATCAGAGAAAAGAGTCGATTTCTAAAATTACCGTCTTAAATTTTAATAATTAATTTGTGCAATTTATAGGTTATTAAAAGTTCATCGAACTTTTTAAAAGAAGAACGAATGAAGAACGAATTCTAAGTTTGAAATGAACAACAAAATCCAATTACAAAATTACATATTAGTATTAGTAAGTATTTAAATAATGAGCCACTCTTTATAGCAAGCGTATTCGTTGAGCGCTAAAACAAATATTTTGCTTAGACAATGTTTAATATGTTTAGGGGATAAGAAGGCGAGGCGCATTGTGCGCCATGATTGAATAATAGTCAACAACGCTAGGGTTGACATTGTTAGATTAATATTTAAATTAATGGTGTTCTTATTTTTAAAAAAGGTTTGAATTTCATAATACATACATTTATAAATTCAGGATTACATATATGTCCGATATGTAATGCCAAGATGGCACAGTGGTTATAACGTGTGAATCTTAACCGATGATCGTATGTTCAAACCCGGGTAAGCACCACTAAATTTTTATGTGCTTAATTACTAACCCGCATTGGAGCAGCATGGTGAAATAAGCCCCAAACCTTCTCCTAGAAAAGGAGAGGAGGAATTAGCCCGGCTGTGGTACATTTGTGAATGTTAATATATATATAATATATTAACAAAACAACTTATTATTTATCCTGTTATAATTAATATAAATAAATGGTGACAACCCTATTTATAGGGTATAGCTATCGTAAAGTGTTTCATAATAACCAAACGAATTGAATTATTACACAAATAGCATCGAAGCAAACATAAAATTATGTACGACCGCTTAAAACCATCAACGCACTGTTTTGATGTTATGAAAACAAACACGTTGCCAGTGTAAAAATATTTTAATAGCAACGGCTTTTTCATACAATATAATATAAATGAGTGTTTAAGTTAAAATGCACTAATAATTATTACCTTTGATATAATAAATAAATTATTGTTTTTTTTATAGAATAGGTAGATGGACAAGCATATGGCCACCTGATGATAAGTGGTCACCAACGCCCATAGATATTGGCACCATAAGAAATGTTAACCTACCACCTAAAATGTAATCACAAGTATGTAATTTCTCTCAATTGACAAATTATCTTTAAATATTATATGGAATTGTTAAAAGCTGATGATATATATATATATATATATTATCATCATCATCTGAGGCGTTAGGTCCAGTAAATCTCTCCAGTCCAATCTATTTGTAGCTTTCGTTCTCCAACTTGTCACCCCTAAAATCTTGGTGTCCTGTTCGACGCCGTCTAACCATCTGAGCTTGGGCCTGCCTCTACTTCTGCGACCCTCCGGCCTGCCTTTCAAGAGGCGTTTGGGTACTCTGGCCTCGTTCATTTGTAGTACGTGCCCTGCCCATCGTAGGCATCCGATCTTTATGGTCCTAATGATGTTAGGTTCATCGTACATTTGGTATAGCTCGTGGTTATAATGCGTACGCCATCTGTCATTTTCGACCACAGGTCCGAAGATGCGCCTTAGTATTTTGCGCTCAAATACCAACAAGGAATTTTCGTCTTTTTTACTCAACTTACCTGTTGGGTATTACCCAACATTCAGAATCGTATGTGAGTAGTCTTAGTAAGGTTTTGTACAGCAGAAGTTTTATGCTTCTTGAGAGAATTTTCGAGCGAAAGTATCTTAGCAGGCCGAAGTAGCACTTGATAGCTGCATTTATGCTCCTGCTTATATCCGAAGACATATCGTTCTTATCGGTTACTAAGGACCCAAGATATACGAATTCATTGACCTAGCGTCAAGGTGTTATTGCCAATGTTGATTCCTTGTGGTGGAGCTTGTTGGTCTCTTGACGCTTTCAGGTACTAAGTCTTGGCCATGTTAACTTGAAGACCGGCCTTCATTGCTGATTTTACAAGAGCAAGGTACGCACTCTCCACTGCAGGCAGGGATCTTCCTATCACGTCGAGAATTGAGAATTCCAGAATTTGGACGGATTTGTGGTAGATATTGCCTTTGGTCTCGATCTTTGAGTCGCGGATACATTTGTCGAGTGCGATGTTAAACAGTAGACATGAGAGTGCATCTCCTTGTCTTTAGCCATCGGTGGTTCTGAAGGGTTCTGATAGCTCTGTTTGAACCCTAACAACGTTCTGGGAATTCTTAGAGTCAGTCATCTCCGTCAGGCGCACAAGCTTCGTTGGGATGCCAATCTCTATCATAACCTGGTATAGGAAATTCCTGTGCACATTGTCATATGCAGCCGTGAAGTCAACGAAAAGATGAGGTAGGTGTTGACATTAATATACTTTATATATACAAATGCATTTTGTCCAATTCCTACAACTTATAATATGTAAGTACATATTACAAGTTGTAGGAGTTGGACAAAATGCCGTTATTTATTTGATATAATGTATAAGTATACATTATATCAAATAAATAACGGTCGATTAGATGGAGTTGAAGAATGCAATTTGTAAAATCAAAATTATTCAAAAGTCTGAATCAATTAAATAATAGTTTTACATAGAAAGTCAATCAGTTTGTATATTCTTTGTTTGATAATAATAATAATAATGTCCTCTCCGATTTTGGCCACGACGGCCATAATCAAGAGAGATTAGCCAACTGCGCAGGAGATATTATAGTTCACATGTGTGTGCGCAAACACAGGTGCACTATCTATTCCCTAACTCTCAAAATCCGATGGGACGGCAATCCGACATGACCGGAAAGAGTTCAGGGGCCGGACCAACGGCTTTACGTACTTTCCGAGGCACGGGTTTATACACTTCCAACTTCCAGACTCCGGGCTGCTAATTTTCTGACAGAAAAACCCAATCACTTTTTATTGAACTGACCTGGAAATTGAACCCAGGGCCTGTGGGTCTGCGGCCTTACATCAAACCACTAGACCAACGAGGCAGGCCATCATTCAATCTTTGTTAGAAAATAGATAATTATTTAAATAATATTAAATCATGATGTGATGTTAATAAATAATACAAACAAAGGAAGTTTTGAGATACGAACAATAAATATAAATATCTCAGATGTACCTAATATTAATTTTTTAAATATATATGTATAAAATATATATAAATATTTATTGTTTTATTTTATTTATTTATTGTTTGTTTTATAACCGTTTCAATTTACTAAGCTTGCCCAAATCAAACTTGTTAATAAATATTATTTATTTATTCAAGCGGCAATAATATTTTCGAATCAATTGTTGCAATCAATGTTAAATAACATTTTATGACACATTAGGCAACTTCAATTGGGCAACATTCGATAAAATTATTAAAAACATAAAATTATCTCTATTTATTTAAATAATTGCGAAAAATTCACGAAATGAAAATGAACAACATTACTTTAATAAGTAGTTTTATTAAAATATAAATTGTATTTGACGTATATGACGCATATATAAGCGACGCCATAGAACGACAACCATGGCATGTTGCCGATCTTGGACAGCCACTTTGCCGCAGGGGATAAAAGTATGTAAAACAGTAAAAGTATGTTTAATGAAAAAATATGAGTACGTACTGAGTTTTTAGTTGTTTCATATGATCCCATCTTGAACAGACGAAAGCTCTATATTGAATTTAGTCTCGGTATTAGTTCTGTAGTGTGTGGCAATAAGAAAGTTTCTTTCTTTATTTCTTGCAAAATGACAATTCCAAAGTCCTTGTATGAGACTACTTAAATATCTTTATATTTTTGACTATCAATGTTACTTAAAACTTATATTAAACAATTTGCCCAAGTCACCCTCGTATGTGAACCGTATTATATAATATAGTATATATATATATAGCCATTTATATTTATTTTATAACGCTATGTTTTTATTATATAATAACCATAAAATGAACTTAATTGTATCATATATTTTACAGTATTGTATTTGTTTTCTCTCAGAGAAGATAAATATGGATTGCCTAATTTTAAAAATAATATATTATTAAGAAATAATAATCACATATATCATTACTGTATATCATGAGGCATCTTGCGGGCCGGCAAGGCGGGGGCGGCTAGTTCAGAATATTCTTCCCGACTGTACTGGCCGTCGTCGCGTTTGGACTCCACTACCACTTACCATCAGGTGGAATGGAGTCAATTGCTGTCCCGGTTTATATAAAAAACCCATTGAGTGATTAGTGCATGACATCATCAAGGAAATTTATATGACTAGTATTTACTAGGAGCACAATGGGTAAGGAAGCTTCTGCCGAAAAAATACTTATTACTATTAGTACTTCGTATTACAGGATTCCGGTTTTGCTGCTTTAAAAGGCTTTTTGCCTTGGTACGTTTTTCAATCATCATATTATATATGTTTAACAAGATTATCTCTACTGTAAAATAATCCGTATTATCCATAAATATTAAAGATACACATGAAATGCATTAGAACAAAAGACATAAATACTTAGTAGAGTATTATTACTTTATTAATATATTATTAGTAGAGTACTTTTATATCAAAGAATTTTGATATGAAATAAAACACAAGTATTTTAAATAAATACTCACTCTTTTCATAATGTTAGCAAAATATTAATTCACACACAAAAAATCTCATCCGTTGACCGACGTAACTGAACTAAGCTTTATCTGCTACGCTACTACGATTTTGTTAATGTTGCTACGGATTTGTTTGTCCACTGTCTTTCTAATCACAATATTTTGTTAGAACAGTAGAGCTGATAAATAATCAATTATTATTTTACGTACATTTATCCAATATCAATCAATTTCAATCAACAGCCAATCGTTGTCCACTGCTGAACATAGGCCTCTCCCAAGGTGCGCCAAAGCTCCCTGTCCTCCGCCTTCCGCATCCAGTTGGTGCCCGCCACCTTTTTAAGGTCGTCGGTCCACCTAGCTGGAGGGCGCCTTACGCTGCGCTTGCCGATTCGCGGTCTCCACTCTAGGACTCGTCTGCTCAGACGGCCATCGGTCCTAGGACATACGTGACCAGCCCACTGCCACTTCAGCCTGCTAATTTTGCAAGTTATGTCGGTGACTCCGGTTCTTTTCCGGATAATCTCATTTCTGATCTTATTCTTCAAAGATACTCCGAGCATAGCTCGCTCCATAGCACGCTGAGCGACTGTGAATTTGTGGACTAGTCCCGCAGTTAGTGTCCACGTTTCGGCACCGTATGTCATAGCAGGTAAGACGCATTGGTTGAAGACTTTCGTCTTCAAACATTGCGGTGACATTTATCCAATAGCTTTTACATAATTGGAGTCATTAAAACCTGTCATGTGGCAATCTTAACAGCCTTAAGTCCGCTAATTCTGGTGTCAATCTCACACCTGTTTTCGAGTCGTGATCTTCTGAATATTTACTTTCCCTATCGATTATCAGTCACTCTATAAAACGCGTGACCCATTGCTACTTCGTGATAATTCTGCGATTTATGACGGTTATGTTCTTCTACGAATTACACAATTACGATTGCCATTACGTAACAAAATATCAGTCTTTGTTCCTTCCATAGCACTCTGAGCGACCTTGAAATAGTACAATAACGAATTGATTAAATCAACTTTTAATTACTTATTTGACATTGAATTTACAATATCGTTTTATTCATTGACATAAAAAAGCTTTCCCCGAATTAATGTAACAAATAAATATAACAAAAATAACAAATTAAATGTTTACGTTACAAGTTTATATTGACAAAGCAATCCTTCAACAAAATTTTACTAGCTTTTCTTTTTTCGTTTGTTAACAAAATACCCTGACAAAATCTTCAATGGGATGGGATTATTTTTAACCGAAACAAATTTAAAAACGATGGACACACTGTCAATCTTTATGGATTGCGGATTAAGTATCGAAGATTAGTTGTGCATCTGTACCACGTATACAAACAATTTTGTACAACGTTGTTATCTCTATCTATCGTTGTTACGTTGTGATTGATACAAGCTTTAATCTTTAGCGATAGATCTTTTATATCGACGGTAGCAATTATATTTTTACTCCATTAGAATTACGTATACGACATACATGGAATATAAGTGTACCTGTAAGAAGTTATACAAGCTTGTCTGCACGGCTACTTACTGGTGGTAGGGCTTTGTGCAAGCTCGGCTGAGTAGGTACCACCCACTCATCAGATATTCTACCGCAAAACAGCAGTACTCAGTATTGTTGTGTTCAGGTTTGAAGGATGTGTGATCCAGTGTAATTACAGGTACAAGGGATATAACATCTTAGTTCCCAAGGTTGGTATCGCATTGGCTATGTAAGCGGTGGTTAACATTTCTTACAATACCAATGGCAATGGGCGTTGGTGTCCACTTACCATCAGGTGGCCCTTATGCTCGTCGGCCTACCTATTCTATAAAAAAAAATGAAGTGAGATCATACAGAATAGAATCTCACTACAGAAGTCAATATATTCTAAATATATACATCTAGACAAATGAACAATTAAATCTGTCATTAGTCCGAATTTATGAGCTTATGAGCGGAAGTGTAAGGTAACCGATAAGCAATAACTTTCATGTCCCTTACAGACAGACCTACAGGCTCCGTAACTGCGTCGATTTTAATATTAGACAAAAAAAGTTAAGGAACACTTGTACGTATTGCTGTTTGGTAGTAGAATATCTGAAGAATGTGTGGTACCTACCCAAAAGCTTACACAGCCTTACCACCAAGAAAAAAATCTTATCAGGTACTTTCATTTCAAAATCTAAACTATTCGAAATATATAAAAATCTCTTCTTGTAGTTAAGATTTTACTGTTCGCAAATAGTTCAAATATCATAAACGATAAACAATTCAGGCATTTATCACGATTTAAACGGTCGTTCGTCTGAACTATATTTACGTCAAGTAACAATTATAGAAATGATACAGAAAATAAGTGGTAATTCTGCAATTAAAGCATTGACGAGTAAGGTCTTATTTAGATAGGGTTGCCAAAAGCCACGTATAAATCTTAAATAGTATAAACACGATACAAATTTATTAAGTGTTTAAATTTGGATGACTTTCGTTGACTTGTTAGCTTAGTGGCTATTGTATTTCGCCCCAGATCTTGAGATGAAGCATGAAACCATGTATTACTTACTGGCACTTTACTGGTGGTAGTTCTAAATTCCTTCCGTAACGTCAAAGTTGACGCGTTAAAATATTATATGAATAAATAATATATAATAAATAATATATTATATGAATAAATAATACATAATAGTGTATGAATAGCAATTCATATACCGTTAGATAATTATATTAGTTAACTATAGTCTTATTTAATGTCTCTTACTACAATTTTCTTTGCATTTTTCTTCATTGTGAGTTTCGAGATTGCTCTTACAAAAGTTCAGATATCAATAGAATTGAAGACTGGTGGTGATAAAAGACGCTTTGTAGATAACCGATACGATATTAATGTTTCGGCATATCTGCGTTTGTCTTCAAAGTAAACTCCATCTCCTCTCCTCTCCTCTCCTCTCTTCTTCTCTTCAGTAGATATTAGAAACTTCACGTAGCGTAACTTAAATTTATTCTGTAAATTGAATAAAGAATAGTCTTCGATTTTCCATGTGAATATACCGATTGACAAATCTTTGGCATCCTAATCACGTACGCCGCAATTAAAGTTAAATCATTAAAAAAATATCAAGAACGTAACGTAAGGTAGAAATTCTGAACCGATTTAAATGACGGTATCAATGTACAATTTTGCTCTGTAATATCGTGCATACAGAGTTCAATAGACAAAGACTTGAAGGAAATCAATTTAAAATATCACTTAAAGTGTATGTATGCTTTCTAACCAGGAATCGATGCTATACCTCGTTTATATTTGATTGTCATTCACTGTTATTTTCTACAGTAACATAAATACTTAATGAGTTGATGATAGACTAGTGATTTGAATCGTGAAAACGTGACAGACACAGAGTTAATTCCGTATATATGTACCCGTAGTATGTATAGTTATAGAATAATATTGTAAATTATAACTATTTTCTACCCCCGTTCATGTTCGGATTTATCCATGTGGACTTCCTAAATTTTTCAAGTCACGGAATCTCCCTTAAGTTGGTATTAAATAAATTATTTGTTTATTTAAATTAGGTACATCTCGGTATTGTAAGTAATATAGACCAACCCTTACATCGCCAAAGCGCCACCAAATTTGGGAACTAAGGTGTTTCAGCATCACCCCTTTGAATCGCAAGTCCGATCCTTTGGCCGAAAAATGAGCCAGCCCTAGTAAGAGTCAATAAGAAGGTTTTATATTTTTATGAAAAGTTTTTGCATTATTACTACAAGGATATTCGGGTTAAAGAAACTTTTTTTTCTCATTAAGAATCATATTCGCTGACATGAGAACATAAAATACAATAATTGCCTAGCGGCGTAGCAGAGTAACACGTATAAAGGATGTTATTAAAAATGAAATAAAAATACAGTTTCGAAGAGGGTATCTGTGAAAACCTTGCATTATTGTCGATAGACTGGTCTTATAGAAAATACACGGATTATGTACAGGATATTGGATTTTATTATATAAGATATTTATAAGTAATATATATATTATAATTACTATCAAATAAAAAAAAATATCTAAAAAAATACTCGAATGCTTAAACAATATAACGTAGATGTTAAATAAACGGTCTTGTAGTGCTTCAAATCATTCAACAAGAGACAAAATGCTATGACTATGATTTTTTTGACTCATTCACTTCTATGATCTATGACGCCTAACCTAACTAAAAAGGTATGCTAACAATTTCCTTTGAACAACAAGATTAAAACAAAAATTTAAAAGAAGTTATATATAATTATGTATTCAAGTTTAAGACTAAAATTTCAAGTATTGTCACAAATAAAGTGTTTAATTCTCTCGCTAACTATCATCTAGTTAATTGCTATTTGAACCGCGCTTATATTTATTATTCGTAACAGCCTGTGAATGTCTCACTACTGGGCTAAAGGCCTCCTCTCCCTTTTTTTTTGAGGAGAAGATTTGGAGCTTATTCCACCACACCGCTCCAGTGCGGGTCGGTGGAATACACTTGTGGCAGAATTTCAGTGAAATAAACACATGGAAGTTTCCTCACGATGTTTTCCTTCGCCGTAAAGCACGAGATGAAAATCACAAATTAAACACATAAAAATTCATTGGAGCTCGCCCGGGTTTGAACCCACGTTCATTGGTTAAGATTCACGCGTTCTTACCACTGGTCCATCTCATATATTTATTAGCATCGTGCCAAATATGAAGTGAATCATATATTTCTCAGTATATACTATTGATAAAAGATCACCACACAATACAACAACATACAGCTGTGAAATTTAATACATTGACAACATAATTAGCAACATAGTCAAAATATATAATATTTACTACCTTATTAGTAGGAAGGTGGACGAGCATATGGGCCACCGATGGTAAGTGGTCACCAACGCCCATAGACATTGGCATTGTAAGAAATGTTTACCATAGCTTACATCACCAATGCACCCCCAACCATGGGAACTAAGATGTTATGTCCCTTGTGCCTGTAATTACACTGGCTCACTCACCCCTCAAACCGGAACACAACCGGAACAATGAGTAGGTGTCCCAGACGAGCTTGCACAAATTTCTACCACCAGTAAGTACAGTTTATATAATTTGTTTTTTTTTTTACAAGTTTAGTTCTAATATATTAAATTATTGTTTGAATCAATTATTGAATATTCTTCTTGTTTTATAATTTATCTACAATGTGACGTGTTGATGCCACCATTTTTTTCTTTCTTTCTTTTTTGGCAGCAAAGCTAGTAAGATTACCCATAATACTGAGTTTTCATGTACATAATTTGAGCTTATAAACTTCGCCTAAAAAGCCAACAGTGAAACTCAATCATTTGTCACTACACCGTCATTCGTAATATTTTTAGAATTACGTATGATTAACTTATTATTTTATCTTATTTGAAGCAAAACGAATAAGTTTGACTACGTTTTGGCTAATACCAGCGTAAACTTAGCAAAACTATGTATCGAGCCTTTTCGCAATAATAATATATTTTTAAAAAATTGAACATTTATAACATTAAAAAAAAAATGTATTTCTCAATAAATGTGACTTCAAACTTTGTGATAGATTGGTGTTGATAGTGACGTTGACAGTGAACTTGAAATTTCATCAACCCACCCATAAAAGATTCCAATCAATTTTTTGTACAACTATTTGTAAACGAAAAATGAATTCACGTTGGAGAGGACCTTTTGTCTGGCCTAGCCTAGCCTCTGCTATTCAGATATTCCACTGATAAACAGATATAAATTTTATTGTTCTATTCTGGTATGAAAAATGAGCGTATCAAACATGAGAGAGACATAACATCTCAGATCCTACAATATACTATAGTGAGATCAGGCATTAACGAGGGATATCGTGTCTGGTGGCTCACCAGTTGTGCCAATGACAAGTAAGGTTTTATCGCTGTTATTGTAAAATATTTTAGTGCTGCAGTACCAATAAGTTTGATTTTGTTTTAAATATTTGATACCAAATAAATTAAATATTTATATATTTCGGTGTTTTGCAGTCTTGTTTTGTTCCGATAAGGTAGGAAATACATACGTGTCTGAAGAAGAAAAAGGTTCTGAACTATATATGTTTAAATTTCATATATAATATATAAAGATAATTTTTGCTTGAAATTGCATAAAAGATTCATAAAAATCTATGTAACAAAATAACCATGCAAAGTCGGAGTAGTTATTTATTTTTTAGGCGAGGAGAATGAGGATGACTGCGGTATTTCTAAAATTGGAAATTGGAAGAACGTCCTGAATAAAAATGTATATATCTATAAAAGTTTTAATGGTAGTACAAATGCACACATATATTTGATTTTGAACCTATTTATTTTACAGCAAAACCAATTCTAGACAAACGCATTCACGAATAATAACTAGTCTTATTAAAACATTTTTTTTTACAAACAGTATTTAGGTTAAGCTGGGCGTAAGTCAAGAAATCAAATTATACTTTCCAAACGAAATAACAGAAATGAATTCCGTTCAACGAACAATTGTTTTCACTTTGAAATTTTAATTACAAACGTTAAGAAATCATTTTATAAAAATGAACCCATGAAATATTTTTAAACGAAAAAAACTGTTATTTGTTTTGATTGTCTGAAACGACAAACTTGTTAACAGTTTCAAGATAGATTCATTAAATTTTCTATTAAATAAGTCGTTTAAAAATCGTTCTAAAATTTAAAAAAATTACAAAATTATAACAAAAATACAAAGTCTTTCAATATTAAGAATTTAACTTATTTTTGTATTATTTTGTAGTTCTTATATCGGTTACTTGGTGACTTCACACTTCTTATGTATGTATGTATAGCAGTGACTGAACCTATACTTAACAGAGACATCAGTTACAAAGAAATCTGTATTCACATCCCTCCATACATACTTATGCAAAAGTTGGAGGAACATGGTATCTACCGCAAACTTCACAAAAACTTCAAAACTTCAAAAGTAAATCACTTTGGTTTTAGTCACTCTATGTATTATACTACTACGTACGCAAAAACGACTCCAAGATGTTTTGTCTGTACTCAATTACGCAAAATATGTTATAGTACATTAGTCTGTATGCTCATTCTCGTAGTCCGATGAGATACGATGAGAACTCGGAAAACATGCAATCGAGTGTACCCACTCGATACACGTATGCATATTTTCTGAGTTAAAGGAGTATAATACTACCAAAACTGAAAATCCGTCGTTCTTGAGAATAACTAGAGAAAAACCGACACACGAAATTTTCAAAATGTACACGCTAACCGCTGGAAAAATTAGACAGTTATAAAATTTTAAAAATGAAGTCTATTATGTCGAGAGAAAATTGTCGGTCTAAGCACTTCCCAAGCGAATAGGTACTGGTAATTCTATAAAGGAAATAATACAAAATCTTAAGGTAGATGGAAACATTACACAATAGACGGCGTGGAATTGATAATAAAATGCATAGAATATTAAGTATTTTTCAGTAAGACATCTGTCAGTATGTGTGTATGTTGGTGTGCATGACTGTTTTTTTATTTGTTTTATGATAATGTTGTATACATTACAATATACAAATTTTTATTCAATATGTATCAAGCTACGCGATCCGTCATTATTGTATTTCGGTATTTATACATGTACATTATCATTACGTATCACACAATAGATATACGATATACAATCATATTATAATAACTCTCACCCGTTGTGAAACTGTAAGTGAAAATAATATGAAAATCATAAACATGAAAGGCATAAACACAATAAACTCATTATAATATTGGTATGTTTTTTATTACATAACAATTATTTTTAAAGACATTTTAAAGTTTTACTCACTTTGTTGATATGTAAATATTTACTTTTAAAGGTACGTTTTTAAAATAAAAACCAAGTGATTTAGCAATATCACAGATAATGTCGGCTTTACATATAGATGAAGTTTAACGCTTAATTAAACAATGATTTATCTCTTTCTGACATCATTGATTTTACATTCCAAAGAAGAAGACATTTATAGGTAACGTCTAAAAAATTTTGAAGAGTAACCGGGCAGTTCCCTTCACAATATTTTAAACGTATGATGAACCAATCACGACACAGTATTCAATAAGAGTATGGCCACACCGACTACTAAGTACCTTTGCGAAAAAACAGACCATGCTCATGTTAATCGCACAGAATGTAATCACAGCTGTACCGAAGATAAAATCACGTCAACTTCGTTTGGCTGAGTCTCAGTTCTGTTTGTCTCATAAATTATAAAATAGCCAAAGAGTATATTAAAATCGTCTGTCTTAATCGCTGGAATAGGCATCCTCTCACTCACAACAAAACGTATTTCTTATAAAAAATAAAAACAATTAACAAACAATATTTTACTTTCGCATGTATAATGTTTGTAAGACAATAGATATTAATAAAATCTTTTATACGATTCATTGCACCGACAATAATAATAATAATAAACAAACAGTACACATAGTCCCAATAGTCCTATTATCCACAGGTATCGTGCCGAAATCCTTGACACAAAGTCTGAACACCTTACAAATGGCAACATATGTCCTCCACATACTTCAAAAAGCAATAATCCTGAACACCTACCGTATCACCCGAAAGTTTATATCATCATCCACTTTATCATCCACGTTTTTAATATAAGCAACACTCCTTAACACTTGGCTGCAGACCGCGTTTTTGCTTTAACCCCTTCCAAAGAAGATAAACTTTAAAAGTTAAATAAAAATAATAATAATAATAATATCCTGGGACAGTATTCACACACGGCCTTCTGATCCCAAACTAAGCAGAGCTTGTACTATGGAAACCAGACAACTGAAATACTACTTTTCTTTTATAAATACTTATATAGATAATTACACCCAGACTCAGGACAAACAGATATGTTCATGCACACAAATGTCTGTCGAGGGTGGGAATCGAACCCACAACCTTCGGCGTGAAAGTATCTACCACGCAAACAGGCCCAATAACAAAACAGGTCAAATATTGCAACATCTTCATTTAGCAATTAAGCTACCACAATTATGGTATTTATAACAGAGGTCATTATTTAAAAGTGTATTTTGTTTTTAGAATGAATTTGTGATTTTGATTATTTTAAATTTTGATATTCATTCGTGTCTAAGTAATAAAACGTTTTATATCGAAAGTAAAAAAGTAACAGCCTGTTAATGTCTCACTGCTGGGCTAAGGCCTCCTCTCCCTTTTGAGGAGAAGGATTGGAGCTTATTCCACCACGCTGCTCCGATGCGTGTTAGTAGAATACACATGTGCTATATTTTCAATGAAATTAGACACATGCAGGTTTCCTCACGATGCTTTCCTTCACCATCAAGCACGAGATGAATTATAAACACAAATGAAGCACATGAAAATTCAGTGGTGCTTCCCGGGTTTGAACCCACAATCATCAGTTAAGATTCACGCGTTCTAACTACTAGGCCATCTCGTATTTTACATGGAGCTCATTATTTATTTCTTATATACTGCAACAATATAACGCAAATGTAATTATTTAAGTTAGTCGAAGTCTTAACCGACAGCACGGTGGACTCGTCTCATACCCATCATTCACTTAGTATTTAATTCACTTAGCATAGTTTAAGTATATGAAACATATATATATATATTTTAACATTGACTTCATATACATACATATTTCTAACGCAATTACTGATCTTATTGTTAATGAAACTTGATACGCTCGTAGAAGTCGATTGTGTCTTAAATTGGATAAAACATTTTGTGTGATCTTTGACTTTAAATAAAAAATAATATTGGTATATTTTTGAATTTACGCCTACTGAAACTTATAAGAGAGCCGGTAGTTCGATATTAAATTGTCTGAAACGAAATTAGCCTCAATTAAAAATAGTTATATTATTTATTAAAGAAATCACGATTTTAATTCGTTTTAGATAATATAAAGGTATATTAAAAATCAAATAAAATAATTTAAATAAAGATATTATATCAGTATTATGCTCACTTTTTTTCTCATTCTAAAAGCCTAAATTATATAATAAAAATTAAATTATAATTTACGAGCTCATTCTTAATTAAAGATTACAAGTACGAATCCGAGCAAATACCGCTAAGTTTTCTACTGCGAAAATTGCATTAAGTTATAATACTACTAGTTTTCGCCCACGGCTACGTCCGCTTGGTAGGTATAAAAATAGCCTACGTTCTTTCCTGGAATTTAAGTTCGCTTCATACCAAATTTCATCAAAATCGGTTCAGATGTTCAGCCGAAAAAGTGTAACAGATAGATGGACTTACTTTCGCATTTATAATATTAATATAGATTTCGTGCTTGGCGATGAAAGCAAACATCGTGAAACATGCAAGTATTGAATGTAAACTTGCCATATGTGTGACTAACCCGCTTTGGACCAGCATGAAAAAGCGTGATGAAAAAATATTCAAACACGAAGAGTAGTCTTCGAAAGAAGAGGTCAGTAAGATATTTACAGAAAGATTGTAACTTAATATATTTTTTTTTTCTAAAACTAGAAACAAAGTGTTTGAACATCCACCAATACGAAAAGGTCAGTTTTCTGTTAGTCGCCTATTGGTCAGTTATCTGTTAGTCGATCGCAAGCGACTTCAAATATGGAAGCAGTTTTCGGTGAATAAGCGCACCGGTTCCATCGCCTCAGGCTAACAACATTATTGCGTCAACCACAGCGGCAGATCTGCCAAGTCAACCATATTTTCGAGAATATAACCTCAAGGAGATCGTGTATTGGACCCTTCTCGATTAGAAATTTGATGTTACGCAATTCTTGTACTTTAGAAGGAGTTTTATGACGTCTTGCCCATTTCCGCTGCCACACTCTTAGTTCATTGGTACTCAACACCTAAATAAGTTGCATTAAACAACTTATTGTTTTGTGACCACGGACACTGAAAAAGTGTTTGAAACATCAGTAAATTATAAAAAGGTGTAAAAATATCCGCAATAAATCGGTTCTTAGTTGTCTCATTAAATTTCTAACAATCCCGAAACCTAATAAATCATTACCTAAATATTTTTTATTTGCAGCCGCAACACCCTGACTATGGTATGGCTGCTCTAGTTGCTTGTTACGTATTCTTAATACTTCTTTGTTATAATAAATATATGTAATATAGTATAATATTATATTATTATTTAAGATTTTTATTTTATTTTATTGGTTTTATTTAATTATAAATTATTTCGATTACCATATATTTTGATGTTCACATCTTGCGACCCGTGACCCCCTTAACTTTATAACATCATTTTTATATCTCGTCTTATTCTCATTTATCTATAATCTCATCTTCGGAATTTGAATTTAAAAATATAAATAAAATGTGCATTCTTGGTGGAACGTCAATTAACTTAATTTTTTAATTTAGATTTAAAAGGCAGAGGACAAATTGGACAACTCTTAAGATAATCAGGGAATCAGAAATAGAAGCGTTGTCAACTTCGCCAAAAGGCACAAACTGAATTTGCGTAATATCTAAGATGCTAAGAGCCCTGAGCCTGATACAGGGGTTGCCTTTCCAACCGGAATAATATACTATATTGATATTTACCAGTAAAATAGAAGGCTTGGTAAAGATGACATTTTTTCATCGGTATAAAAAGAAAATTAAAATATTCTTTATTCGAGTAACCTTATAGATATACTTTTCGCTTCGATATAATTACAAAATATCTAAAATAAAATTATTATAGATATAAATTGGGTTCAGATAATTAACATTCAATTCGATGTGAACAATTTCTATCGTCTTTCTTCCATCATTATGTTCACGTGACATGTCAAATACATACGTGATTTCAATCGATCATCGTCTAAGCCCGCAGCTCTTTTACAGTCATATATATATATTTATAAAAATGAATATTTTTAATTGCCTTCTATGTGCACCTAAGCCACGTGAATGCTAAGCCAGTAAGCTAGTAAGCTATTGTAATAAACATTTAGTGAGTGATCTGCGTTCGCGTGTGAGGTTTATTGGATAAATAGGACTTTTTTTGTCTAAGTTTGCCTCTCGATAATTAAGTTATGCCCACAGAGTAAAGTTACTTTACATGCGCGAAGCTGGAACGTGTAGCTAGACTTATAAAAACTCCTTTCTTTGTCGCACTTCCAAAAAATGGAATTCCTTACCAGCTCACGTGTTCCCCTCCTCTTACAACCCGGGTTCCTTCAAACGAGGCGTGAAGAGGCATCTTGCGGGCCGGCAAGGCGAAGGCGGCTAGTGCAGAACGTTTTTCCCGTCTGTACTGGCCGTCGTCGCGTTTGGACTCTACTACCACTTACCATCAGGTGGAGTAGAGTCATTTGCCCTCCCGGCGAATATAAAAAAAATAAATAAATAAAAAATACGTTAAATACGTGGCACACGTTACTGAGCTATGACCATTTTAAAATATTGCTCGCAGTAAAAGAAATGGTGGTTTTAAAATTAGAGTTCCAGCTCGCAACCCTCTCGCTTTTCTAACAGATTATAGGTTGTGTATTGTATATAGTAATACATCGGCCTGAGCTCGAGTAATAAAAAAATATGTAACTTCGACTTCGTACGTTGGTTCGATACATAAATAGTGTATTTCACATTAATAATAATTTATTCTTATTTAATAGGCATACGATACGCCTTTACTCTATAAAGATTTCACAAATGCACATGATATGACTATAATGAAATAATCTTGATCCTTGACTACAGGACCCTTAAAACAATGGAGTCCACAACCGCTTTACAGGAGTAAAAGTTAAACATACTTTATGTTGACGCAGAGCGAGCTACAGAATAAGTTCATTTTTATAGCAATAGATGGCGCTACGAGTAAAAAGCTATTCTTTAAAAAAAACTTCGAATTGTTTGCTACTACAGAATTCAACTACCTTTGTAAAACTGTGAGCATTAACTTATAAAGTATTTAATTACTAAGTTATTTTTGAAAATATATTATATTATGAGTTAAGTCGTAAATTAACAGCCAGCAAATGTCCCACTGTTGGGTTTTCTGTCCAAAAAACACATGAAAATTGAGTGGGCTTGGTAACAAGTATTTATCTACCTCGGACTCGTACATTACTTGTAAGAAATTAAATCAACATGTCCGTAATTTTAGTATACCAGTATGTATCTTCGCAAACAATCGGATCAAAGCAATTGAGCTGCCTTCAACGTATCCAAGAGCCAGTTCTGCATAATGCAGTACATCAGTAATCTGATCAAATTGTTACGCCTCGTAATTTTCTATACAAATACCGTAGACTGTCGAAAGATATTGCAGTAGGTAAATCTTTGTATTTGTGATATAATCATTTGATTATTGCTTTTGAATCCACTATAATATTTCTTTTCTTTTTATCTTTCTTTATCAGAAAAACAAGTCCACTTTCCAAGTCTAATAATTAAAGTAACTTTAATTCTGATAAACACTAAACTACTACCAAACAAACTACCAACAAGACTACACCAAAATTTTAAATTTAAGATGTTAAGAAAATTGTAGAAAAGATCCCGCAACTGGGCTAAAGCTTTCTTTTAAACGCATACCAAGCTGTTCCAAGCAGATTTTCATCCATAATATGAAGGCTTCCTCATTATGTTTTTCGCAGAGCAAGATATGAATTATAAACTCAAATTAAACACATCACAATTCAGAGATGCTAGTGTTCGAACCCTCAACCGTAGGTTAAGATTTACCGAACAAGAACAAAATCTTGCACATAAGTTACTAAGTTTGTCTTTAACATTTCATCCCCTATACATTTAAATGACATTTATTACTAACATAAATACAAAGACATAAGATTTATTTACACGAATTTCTCATAACACATTTGCTTGATAAAGGATGTCATTGTCGTGACAAGAGCAATCATTGTATTGTTTGAAGATAGGCGGATATTGCGTCGGTAGTTAGAGGAATTGTTTTATGTTGCACTAATAGTTGTTCTATCAAATCTAGATTATTCGTTTGACGATGTTTCTATGTCTCATTCTTGTTTTTTTATATACGTTTATTAATTAATGATAATACATTTTGTGACTTTTAACATAATTAAAAACATAAAGTAAAAGTAATAGCAGCTAGGCCAAGGTCTTCTCTCCTTTTGAGGAGAGCTAATTCCACCACGCTGCTCCAATGCGGATGAATACATGTGTATAATGTTTTTATCCGACTCATAAAAGTAAAATGTTTTCCCTCACCAAACGGCATGAGATGAGTTATGGATGCAAATTAAATCATACCTTAGGTGTAAATCCCGTGTATTGAGTCCGCAATGCTCGGTTAAAAATTTAGGATTCCTATCCACTAGACCATCTCGGTTTTTTTACGTATTTGCCAAAAGTTTTCAACCAAAACAATAAATTTGCTTACTTAATATGGGCGATTACTAATGTTCAAGGCACGTACAACGCATTCTGCGTCTTACTCTGACATTTTGAAAATGAATATTTCCATCCTTGTCAATCCTCACGAGCAACCCTTCCATTATGTGGGAGACTAACAATGTGATTTACAAAAGATAAGGTTAACTTACAACAATAAGCAAAGAGTTTTGTTTGATGAGAAAAGTTATATCTTGAAATTTGTACGGAAGCCATCTTTACCAGCGCAAAGTATGAAATACGATTAATTCGACCAAAAAGGGAATTTACTTCAGGATAAAGATATTATAAACAACTTTGTCAAATTAAAGGATGATATGGTCCAACGAATAAAATTCGAAACTCTTGTGTTTTAATTTTTACTTTGATTCAATACATTTATAAATTCAAGTACGGAAATCTAAGCACACTCAAACATCTTCATCATCTTCATCATCTAGAGCATCTTCTACAGTAAAATGAAAAACCTCTAAACGGTTCTAACATGAAGTAGCCTCTGTAATTACTCCATGTAATAAGGGACGTAACAACTTCGGCCAAACAGTTGGTAACATAATGACAATTTACGGTTTCCTCGACGCTTCTAACTTTGACAACCTCGAATCCACTGGAAAATAATTATCAACGGTCGGCATTTGCTTATTATATATACGAACCTCCAGACCAATTTCGGCCACAGTAGTCAATCTCAAGAGAGATTGTATATATAATAAAGTAGTAGAAATTGTGTGTCTGTACATTTTGTAATATAGTACCGTGCGGGGACGCTTTCGAGGCCACTTGGGCCTACAGCAACAAGTCATTTCGAAAAAAAAACATTGAATAATTTTATCAAAAAACGAGTGTAGGCTATAAAAAAGGAGAAACAGGACTCGAAGATACAGTTTCTTATTTTTGCCTATGTGTACACTCTTATCTCCAAAACTACTTAACTACTAACTTGTCATGCAGCTTTCACTGGTAAATTAAGATAAACTTGGATCAACATTTAACCATTGAAATCAAATTACTATTAAAAAAGTTATCGTCATTTAAAGATATTTTTTTTAATTTTCTTTAATTAATCAAACATGTTTTTTTTTTAATAATTATATTGTAATAAAATCGACTCACGTGGATGAAGTAACAGGCTAGTAATATATAAATGAAAATCTTATAGCAGATAAGATGTTTGAAATTAATTAAAAATTATATCTAATAAGTAAATAAAAATTAAATAAAGCAAGGGTACAGACATTTAGAATGAGGAGACTAAATACTAGAAATATAAAAAAAGAATTCAATTGAAAAATAACTTACAGGCGTCTTGACTTAATGTGTTATATTATCAATATCCTTCTTCATCTTCATATTATCGATCAAAAATAAACTAAAGATTAAAGGCTACTTTATTAAAAGCTTATATAGTCAATTCATGCTATTTTCATCCTGATTTCTAAAATAGATATTACCAATTAACTGACAACACTGTAGAACAACAAAAAAGGGTTAGAATCTTTTCCACTACACCATTTATGAGTAATTCAATTTAATATGCGAATAATAAGCGGAATCGTTAATTTTATAGATAAATAACTTTTCAAATTTGTTAATATCAACAACTTCAAAAACAGACAATTTAATAATGCAAGGAAATATTAATTTTTTTACATACTAAAAACATTTAAACGTGACAACGTGTTATTTGTGAGAGTTATTTATTTTCATAATTGTATTTATCTACCTAACTCGCTAACTCGGGAATACCATATTTCATTGTCTTCAACGTTTATTTGATCTGTCTATGTATTGTTGATTTTATTATGACAGACACTGGTTCTCATAATTCTAGCCTTTATGAAATGTGGCTAACATCAATTTACTTGGTGGTAGGGCTTTGTGTAAGCCCTGGGTAATTATCACCCACTCGTCAGATATTCTACCGCCAAACAGCAATTATGGTCGTATTCCGTTTGGAGTTGGGTGTGTGAGCCAGTGTAACAAGCACAAAGGACATAACATCTTAGTTATCTAGGTGGTGGTTATTATTTCTTACAGATTTCGGTGTCTATATATGATATGGTGATGATCATTTACCAGCTGATGAGGCAAATACCAGACAGCCTGATTTCTAAAAAAAATTATAATCTGTGGCTTTTTGGGGAAAATGAAAGAAATAATATTATAAAATTAAATTAAACGGAATTGAACTAACGGTCTAACAAAACGTTATTAAAGTAATCTGTATATACAAATAATTCTATATAGCCAACCCTCATTGGAGTAGCTCGATGGAATAAGCTTATGAAGAATTCTTCGCCATACGGAAGACAAGACAATTTCCAATATGCGTTTCTTACAAATCATAACAACCGTAACCGTAACAGCCTGTGAATGTCCCACTGCTGGGCTAAAGGCCTCCTCTCCTCTTTTTGAGGAGAAGGTTTGGAGCTTATTCCACCACGCTGCTCCAATGCGGGTTGGTGGAATACACATGTGGCAGAATTTCAGTGAAATTAGACACATGCAGGTTTCCTCACGATGTTTTCCTTCACCGTAAAGCACGAGATGAATTATAATCGCAAATTAAGCACATGAAAATTCAGTGGTGCTTGCCCGGGTTTGAACCCACGATCATCGGTTAGGAGTCCCGCGTTCTTACCACTGGGCCATCTCGGCTCATATCATAACAACAGTAAAATTAAAATAATATATTAAAGTATTATTACAATAAGATTTTTTGGCTATAAAACTTAACATATAGCTCATATATAATATTTTTCAGAGAAGTGAGTTCTGATACCAATGATGTTTATGTGTTTTATGAGATATAGTCAATTAGGTCAACGTAGTCAGGGAGAAAATTGCCAGTCGGATGCTTTAACGGTATACGCAAACAAAACTATAAAATACAGACAAAAAATCCGTACGAGGTTATTTAAATTGAATATGTTATTACTGTAAGCAGATTTGTCCTTTTACAATATATTTAATGTCAATGAACCGAAGTTTGAAGGATACACAGGGGCGTAGCTACTACCGTATCAGCCGTATCGAAGATACGGGGTCCCCTAGCTACAGGGTCCCCGAACCCAAGTAAGCAAAGATTCGTAAAATGTTATCCAAAATATTATCCAAACTCTAAGACCGTACGCTAAATTTATACACATTTGAAGACAAAATAAAATATTACACACATTTGAAAATTCGGTCATTCGAAGCAGTTAAGTTGATAGGGGCCATCAAATTTTGATACAGGGCATCAAGGGCAAGCTACGCCATTGAAGATATATGAAACAATTAAAAATGATTCCCGCTGAGTGCTAGCTGTTAAAAACTAAAGGGAGCGCCCAGTATGGGGTTATAATAGTGAACGGAGGCGTTGGGATTTGCTCGCGAAAACATAAGAACATTAATTTAACTAGACATCAGGGAACTTCCAGAATACTAATAACCATTGTCCTTGAACTCACAGAATACTGACAAACAATTGCAACCATAACACCGTTAACGACTAATATGATTAATATACCATTAAATATTTATTTAAATCCATAATAGCATCATCATTATAGATAATTATTAAAGGTTGTATATCGTGTGGGTACACAGCGAATTATCTCCTTCTTTCATTAGTAATTTCGAATTGAAAAAAGAGACAAACCATTGTGTAACTTTAAATACAACCGCAATACAATTATTTTTAGTAAGGATTTAAGGGATTTAAAAAACGCTCAAAGAGACAAGCAAATATGACGTTCAATTAACATGAACTTAAGCATTAGAGTTAATGAGTTTTATTGTATAAATAATATATATAAATTCATGATTAATGTTTTATAATTACGAAAAATAAATTCCCTACGATGCTGGAAATATACGAAGCTAAATACGAAATTTAAAATTTAAATCAATTTATTGTTTTTTGTTAAATTTTTTTCTTAATGTGTTTCCTTTTTTAACGTATCAACGCTGTTTTTGTTTGTTCAAAAGAAAGGAAAGGCTGCACTTCAGCACTTTTGTTTTATAGGCATTAGCTAAACTTACGTCCTTTTGTTTTTATTGTTACATAATTTATTTAAGCTTAAAATTATTCTTTATAATAAATTATATTATACCGATCTGTACGAAGTATCAACTTGACTGGATGAATTACCTGAAAACGCATATACAATCAGAGCAATACATATACGTTATACACATAACACAAAATGAAAAAATAATGAAAAAATAACCAACATTTTTGGTTTGATATACGCAATACTTACTTACTGCGTATATCGATGACTTAAATAAACATAAATACGATATTATAAATAGCTACTGCAGCAACTAATGATGGAAATAATGCTAGCAGTACTTCCCCGTCGATCGCAATTCCGATTTTCTTGGTCAAAAATGAACCAACTCTCCTGTCACCAATAGAGACCAGAAGAGTAAGTGTGTTAAAAGAGTAATAAAATTAGAAGAGTATATGTTTAAAATATAATAAAGACAGTTATAATTTAAAACTTCATGGTTATAAAATTATATTATGCAGTAGTAACGTATAGATACGATTCAGTATTTTTCCGTAAACCTAATCCACTGTGGAGTGCTATTGATAAAGGGCATGACTTCTTTTTTTTTTTTTTTTATAGAATAGGAAGGCGGACGAGCATATGGGCCACCTGATGGTAAGTGGTCACCAAACGCTCTTAGACATTGGCATTGTAAGTAATGTCAACCATCGCTTATATAGCCAATGCGCCACCAACCTTGGGAACTAAGATTTTATGTCCCTTGTGCCTGTAATTACACTGGCTTACTCACCCTTCAAACCGGAACACAACAATAACAAGTACTGCTGTTTTGCGGTAGAATATCTGATGAGTGAGTAGAGTAGAGTAGTAGAGTACTTACAACCTTCGTAAGTTTACTGGTGGTAGAGCTTCGTGCAAGCTCGTCTGGGTAGGTACCACCCACTCATCAGATATTCTACCGCAAAACAGCAGTACTTGGTATTGTTGTCTTCCGGTTTGAAGGGTGAGTGAGCCAGTGTATATACAGGCACAAGGGACATAACATCTTAGTTCCCAAGGGTGGTGGCGCATTGGTGATGTAAGCGATGGTTAACATTTCCTACAATGCCAATGTCTATGGGCGTTGGTGACCATTTACCATCAGATGGCCTATATGCTCGTCCGCCTTCCTATTCTATATAATATAATAATAATAATAATGCTTGTAGAGAATCCATTTTTGATATTTATACTTAAACCAGGTGTAGGACACTTATTAATTATACTCCCACCAAATATCAATACTGTATATTGTTGTTCGATTACAGTTTAATTACAAAAGACGACCGTACCGACGTAAGGAACGTACGAGGTTGACGGCGAATTGATAGTGTCATTAGACTTGACTGTTTTGTAGTGCGTGTGTTTAAGGGCAATGACCTTATCGATATTTTCTCATTTAAATAAATATAACCAAAAAATAAGGCTGTATTAAAAGGTTCTATTTGAGGTATATTTTAAATTAGTTTCCGCTACAGACTTCGCCCGCTTTTGAGGGGAGAGGTGCTAGGTATCCAATGTCCTTTTCTGTAGCCCAGACAAGTGTATGAAAAATGTATTTGTTGAGTAGTTAAGACCAGTAAGGATATTCTGTAAGAACAAACTCGAAACTCACCGCACAAAACGGTCCTGAAATGTTAGATAACGACATGCGATATTGACCATAATAATCATAGCATTTCAAGAATACACGCATAAAAATAGTATACGCCATTTCTACTACATCGTTGTCACAACAATCGTCCATCATTTATTTTCAAGCCAACACAAGTACCAAAAAATACTCCAAATAAATAAAAAACGAGATTCGTGTATATCGATATGAGATATGCATATGCAATCCACTGCCTTAAAAGCTTCCGAATTGTGTTACGAGCCCTCTTTATTCTTAAAAAAAACTTCAATGTCGATACGATATTTATTCTTATATCTTTTGTCAAATTTTTCCTTTATGACAGTCTTCGTTATTCCCATTAGGCATCACCCTACTTAGAGCCGTGTTTTGAAAGTAGGTCAATTGTTAGCGATAGGTTTTTCCCGCGACTTCATTGAAATGAAAGTTCGATAGATAATTCATTTTTGTCTGAGATCAATAATTTCGGTTACTTGTATTTATCTGTAGTAGGTAAGTAGTTGTATGTGGTAATATTGATAGCAGTGTTATTTTCACGTTTTTAATGCATACTTACATTTCAATTTTTTTTTTTGAGATAATATATGATAATATTAATTTTTATAGATTTTTTTTTAACTTTAAATTTATTTTGCTATAAGATTATGCACTTTGATTATAAGCTTGATTTATTCTCTCAGTTCCTCTAAGGTTGGCTGAAAGATATTTCTTATTAAGATAGTCCATCTTTGTAAAAAAAAATTGTTTTTATTTATTTAAATTTACTCCTTATATGATAATTTGCGTAATTATTCATATTATTTTGTCTTCAATTAGTCATTCATTTGCATTACTAGGTTGCAATGTTAACCTAAAGAGTTTAAATATTTTGTACACTTTCACGTCACTATAGAGCCCGTATAAGGTACGCGTATATTCGATACTAGCCGCGGCTTCGCTCGCGAGCCGTAAGAAACATATCATTTTGGTTAAAAAAACTATACAAAGGGTTTTTGTAATTTTAGATTGATTTTTTAATAATCATCAGTGAACTTACTGTGAATCCTTATAGTTTGACTTAATATATATTTTGATAGTGATCTCCAATGCCGCAGGTCATCCATCCATATAATTAACGCTGGAAATGATCAAGCGTTCAAATATTGTTTTATTTTCAAATACTCAGGTTAAACAAATCATTGACTCACTGAAAACTTTTTTATAATAATCGAAGTATCTCTTTGTAAACGACGTTTGCGGTATTGCCTTTTGGGGGCTAAAATTACTATGACTCGCAGAACTCACTCTTCATGGAAAATAAAAACTGTATATGTGAGAACAGGCCTCACTAAAATCATTTCCGGCCATTTTTTAAGACTGGCCTTGGAACTTACTGTCATGGGGAAGCACACTTTGACAGGGAATATGAATTGTGAGTCATATTGAGGTAAAGCTTTGAGACTGCCAATTAAGTGGTACACCTAACCTTGCACTTTGAAAGTGGGCATAAATCTATCTAATATAATTTATTTCGACTTCAAAATAAGTCATTTGGAAACATTGATTATAGGTACTGTTAACGGTTCCTGAAATGTGTTCAGGATTTTGACCAATGAACAAACTATCAAGCGGCAGGAGGTCAAGAGAAATAAGCCGGTACAGCACATACAAGGCATCTCTTCTTTGCGTTTGCGTCTCATTCAGTTTCACTATGATAGTGAAGTTTGTATAAAGACAACGTATTTCTTGCACCCGCCTTCCCTAGGGGATATTGATATTAAGACTGTGTATTCTGCATTTCGTTATTTGCACCAAGAAGTATGTATATGGAATTTTTAGCGAATATATCCAAACATTATAACCCTACAAACAGAAATTTTAAAAATTACACCCGTTTGGGTGGAATTTCTAAAAACTTTGAAATACATGTTTATCAATTCAATCAAGAAACACAAATAGTAAATTTTAAAAAGATAAAATCACTCTTTTTTATTTGTTTACTAATTTTTTTCTTACGAGCTTTAATATGATTCTTCTTACTTTAAAAATGATGGACTCCCCATATAAACTGTCAATCCCTATGTAACCCTTTTGGTGGTAGATTTTGAAAAACGCTGATACCATATTTATTTATTTATAATCCGAGCTTGAATATGAAATTTCATGCTTGTAATTTGGAAAAAGACGGGTTTCCATACAACCATAAAACCCTTAGTTCATCCTTTTAGGGGTGGAATTTCCAAAAATCCTTCCTTAGTGGGTGCTTAAGTCATAAAAAGCATTAACTGCCATAATTTTAAATTTCTATACCCTGTGGTTTTAGCTATGCGTTGATGAATCAGTTAGGACAAGTAATTATATATGCTTATAATGATATATATATTGAGGTTTAATTATTATCAAAGTGAAATGAACTAATTTGGAGTTCTGATTAGACAGTTACAGACTGAGATGACATAGTAGGCGACCAAAGAGCATTCGAATTTAGTCAATTAGTTAATCTTCCTTTGGCCAACGTTTCAGAGACTAGTGATTAGTGATAGTAATACGGTAACCATCCATAAATATTACTCATCTGGACAAGTTCGTCTTCAGGGCTTGGTTTGATAGACAAATATACACGTGGCATCATATCATCCGACATGTACTGGTTTTTTAATGACATTTTCCTTAAACCCCAAGTACGAAATGAAATTGAACCACGACCTTTATTTACAATATATGTAGGTAGGTGGCCGCGCAGTTGGGCCACCTGGTGGTAAGTAGTGACAACCACCCATAGACATTGGCGTCGTAAGAAATATTAACCATTCCTTACATTACCAATATGGCAACCTTGGGATCTAAGATGTTATATCTCATATGCCTGTAAGACCTCTGATTATACTTCTAATGTACTTGGCTGAATCCTTTTCTAAAAAATTTATCCTAATATTATAAAGCTGATTATATATATTAGAATATTTTATTATTATATATTTAAGCCTGAGAAACCTAAGGATGCATATTGTCATTTTATACATTTTTTATTAAAAGTCCTTCGAAAGATTGCTGATACGAATAGGCATCTTGTTTGCTTCGTAAGCTTAATCTGGTAGATTGAATAATTCTATTGAATATTTAAAGTAGTGTCCCATATTCAATATATATTATAGAGATGATAAGGTACCTTTAAATATATGATATTTGATATTTGCTTGTTCGCACTAATTGACCAATGACCGTAAATCATTTCTCATTATATACAAATTGGCGAAGTGTTTGGTATTTTTTTTAATACAAACATGCATTTTAATGAATTATCAAACGTTATTTTACTTATTAACCTGAAGAATTATTAGATATAGTGTGTTTGACAGTGTGTATGATGTCAAACAAACATTAAGAAAAATAATTTAGCGGACTTGTTTGCCTGAGCTTTTGCTGGTGGTTTTAAATGGTATTGCGGATTCTTACACAAAGTGATAAGGGTAGTTGGATGCGCATCACTAAAAACTCCTCAGGTAGCTCTTACACCACCCAACAACGGAGATGAAGTGACCTACTCTACTAGAACCACACGACATTATTAAAACAATAATAATAATTATACTGTCATTTAAAAATAATTGCCTCTATTGAAGTTAATGTGGCTATTTGCGAGTTACCGCGTAATAATTTCAAGGACAAAACTTTATTTTACACGGCTTAGACGCGGGATGTTGAGTTCTACCCGCCATTTTGAATTTCTGATGACGTAACAAATAATTTATAAGAGATATAACTCAAAACTCGACTCACATGACACATCGTCTATATAAATCAATTTGTTTGACATTAAATCGTTAATGTGTATAGACAAAATTAAGTGTCCTGAGTAATTATGAGTTAATTCATACAAAATTTATTAAGACTATTGTTGACAGACGAGAAAATTACTTTTTCCCATAAACGTTAGCATTATAATAACTACTGAATATTAACATAGCACTTGCAGTGGTTAGTTGGGCATAGATGATATATATTATATAATAATATATATTTTATAAAATATTGTTATATACGGCAACGCATTGAGTTAAATTTGCAAACTGTTACATGAATTAATTTTTTTTTATATTAGAAGGTGTTTGAACGTTTTGAAAATAAAGCAATAAGTGTAGAAAATAAAAAAATCGGTCAATTCTTTTTTTATGTTATAGGCAGGCTTGCAAAGTCTAGTCGATTTCGCGTGGAAAGGGTTTTGTTCTATCACGATAAAAAACAAGAAGTGAAAAATTATTGTAGTCCTTTGTTAGCAATATTACGGGAGAAAAATATGAAGAATAAAAGGGAACATGTAGAATACTAAACTCTAAGAGAAAGGAACCAAGCGACCGCACGTTCGATGCGAATGCATATAAAAAGTATAGATTAAAAAAAAAGTTAAGCTTTCCATTTTTAAGTTAAGCTCTATATACAATTATACATTGATTGGTAAAAAAAGAGTAACTACTGATTTTCTTATTAGTTCTACTCGGTAGAATTTTTTTTTTTTATATGTCCGTGATGGCAAATGACTCTACTCCACCTGATGGTAAGTGGTAGTAGAGTCCAAACGCGACGACGGCCAGAGGATTTACATTCTGAACTCATGGTACCTTAATTTTAAAATTATAAAATGACGATTCAAATTTGCTTTTAAGACTCCACTTGAAATATATTTTGTTATTTTATCAATAAATAAATACCATATATAAGTTATCTATCTAATATCGTAGTTGTGTCAAATATGTAGATAAGACATAGTAACTTAATATCTGTCAGGAAAACAAGTTACTCTAGCTTTATTAAATCTATCTTCATTCTGCCGTGTTCTCGGCATACGTAATTCCCTATTTAGTACTCCGACTTTAATTTAAGAGGTAACACGCTATTAGCTAGACCAATTCCCATTGGTTCTCCTCAGCCCAATTGGGCATACAGATCCTTATTAATATTATAAATGACAGACTGAGTCTGTCTGTCGCGTCTAACCAGCTAACGTTTAAATGTTAACGTTATATAATTTGACTTGTAACATACGAAGATTTCACGTCTCCGTGTCTCATCGAGTTTTTACATTTAAATTGTAATTACTGTCTCATACTAATTCCTTATAAATATTCCGAAAAATGTTTGTGTATAAAATTTTACATTTTTATTTCGCCCTTTTTTTAATTTCGATGTACCAATTGGTACATTTATATAAGTATATAATACAAAAATTCTTCGACTTAAATTGATTAATTTTATTTGGATTTTTTCTATTTTATTAAAAATCACATATTATAGTATGGTTGTTTGTTCATTAAATTATTTATTATCTTATATTTTATTTTAATTCAGAACCATAATGTAACTATCGCAAACCTATTGAAATAAATAAAAAATACATTTAAAAATATTTACATATACATTTAAATTAATTGTCCGATTTCACAATAAGGAATTTACACATTTATATTGTCACCAACATGACAAAGGTTTCTCTCGAGAAAACAAAAATTGATTATAAACAGTTCTAAAAATTTGCCAACTGTTACAGTGAAAACGCAACATACCCGTAACAGTTTAATATTTCAAATTCTACACGGAGGTCGAACTCCACGTCGCACCGATCAATTGTAAATGTGACTTCGATATGTTTTGCGGAAAACGTTAAATCTGAAAACGTTAAATGTGCAAACGTTAATAAAATCGAATTAAAAATAAAGCGAGCGATAATCTGTCAAAACTGAAACGTGAGTATTTCGTTTACACTACAATGTAATACTACATTAACACTAACGAGTTTAATCATTGTGTGACATGATGACAACAGTGATGATGATGTACTCCTGACCGATATCGGCCACGGTGGCCAAAAGAACTTAGCCATCTGCCAGGACACATTATAGTGCACAAGTGTGTGCACAAACTCCAACTCGACCGAAAAGAGTTTAAGGCCAACGGCTTTTTGTGCTTTTCAGACTCAAAACCAATAACTTTTTATCGGTGCGACCTGGGGTTGCAACTTAAGGCCACGGGTTCCGCTGCCTGTTATCCACTGAACCAACGAGGCAGTCAACAATATTAAAGTATATGAAGTCCTTTGAGTCGATTTTCAGCCACTGCAGCCAATCTCAACGTCAAGCTCAATATAACGTTAAAGCTGTTCTAAAAATCTGATTGGACGACAATCCGATGCAGTCAGGACAAAATAAGGCGAAGGACTAATGGATTCCAAATATGCGTTCCGGGGCACAGGATTATAACGTTATTCATACTAACTAGACTTCCACTTTTAATTCGTATTTACTTTATAGAATATTTCAGAACATTTTTGTTGGCACCAGGATTTGAACCTCTGATTTCGCATAGTACAATTTTACCAATATTCTTGCGAATTGTACATCATATTAAATATTAGACTATAACCATAATTGTACAAAAAATGTAATATTTAAGTTGACGACAATGTTTGAATTCGTGTTCCTGTAAAACATGCACATAACTATAAACGATATATATAATACATAAAGCGTTTTTAATTTATAATTTGTATTATTTATGATTTTTTCGTTGATCTGCAGTTTAATCAATAAATAAATATATGAATGTCCTACAACTGCACAAATGAATCATCAGTAAGGAGAAACTTGCAGACTTCCTTACAATTTTTCCTTAAATAGCTTAGAATCATTGCTTCAATTATTTTTATGTAAACAGTTAATACAAAATACGCGTGGTACATATATAATATATAAGTAAATAAGTTCATAAAAAATGAACGATTTCTCATATAAGGTTTTAAGTAATATTTTCTGTATATTTTTATAGGTTATTTAAATTAAATGAAATTGTTCATAATATAAAATATTTAATTAGAAGAACAGTCGAACCCATCTGATAACGAAAATACAACGTAAATTCAGTACATTATACATAAGACGATTTTCCATAGTGACAATCGACTTTCTGTATTGCTGCAAAATATCTTACAAATTAATTTCCATCTAAAGCTATATCTTTCTCTTTCTTATAATTAAAACAACTATAAGAGTGAAGAGCGTCGCAGATGCTTACACTAAATTCCGGGCTAGTAATGCTTTTGTTATGAGACTACCGCAGTATTCAGATAGTAAAGGCTGTTTCAACCGTTTGTCATTTTTTATAATCTATAATTATTATTTTTTAAGTTCTTCTTGTAAATTTGAGAACGCATTTTGCAAACCTGAGATATTGGATGTTTTAAAATGTTAAGAAGGTAAGTAAACAGGACAACTCTGTAAAAATGCTTTTCTGCTCTTTTCTCAGCAGTGGGACATTGAAAGTCCGTTAAGTTTCGATTACTTTACTTATGCGCAAACATGGTGCACACTCTGTTCTCTCACCCCTTTCGTTTGGTATGACTTTACGTAGCACTTTAGTGGATAGAAATGCCGCATGACCGCTTTATGCGCTTTCAAAGTATTCAACATCGTTGAAGAAGGTAATGTTACTCTTACTATTACTACTATGATAATTTTCTGTGTCTGCCTCATTGGTCCCAATCTAATCCAACCCTCGTTGGCCAAGATCATTTAGAATCATTAGAATTCGGTAGTTTTTATTATCCATACTCTTGACAAATTATTAAACGAAATACCATATTACAGTTCAGCTAATTTCATAACATTTATTTTAAACGAGGTCAAGTTTTATTTCTATCTTGGCCATTATTTTAACTGTCAATTTCAAATATTCAATTCAAAGCGGTCCAAGCACTCCCGTATCGTCATTTATATCCAGGCTATTTTGTCAGTTCCATATATATATAAAGTGAAATATGAATTTTCAACGAATGAATATTGATGTCAGTTATAGTTATGTACAGAATATTTAGTCTCTGCAGTTCATATTTCAATTTTGTCTAAAATCGGACAACTTTTTCAAATATAGAACAATCTTGGCATGCGAAACCTTATTTTTTATTAAAGTTCATAGTGTTGATAAATGACATTGACCTGTAACACTATTCTGCCACAGATTCTACTAAGTTTAAGTAAGGAGTGACTAAAATAAATTGCCATCAAAAAAAATTTTGATGGCAATTTATTTATTTATGTAAGAATTTCTTACATTAAAGCCATTTATTTTTATTTACATTTATATATGTAAATAAAAAGAAAAAGGGGTGCTAAGAATCCCCGGGCTACGGTAGGCCGCCAACACCGACTGACCCTGGCTACGTATAACGGACACGCAAGGTGGCTGGCAGCGGTTGGAGATTAAGAGCTGAAAATCGAGCTCAGTGGCGTGCCATTGGAGAGACCTATGTCCAGCAGTGGACGCGAAAAGGGTGATGATGATGATGATGATGATGATGTAAATAAAAATAAATAATAGCTGTCCAAATCCAAATGTAAAAAAGCCGAGATGACCTAGTGACAACCGATGATCATGGGTTCAAATCCGGGCAAGAACCACTGCTTTTTCATGTGCTTAATTTGTGTTTATAATCTCGTACTTGACGGTGAAAGAAAACGTCACGATTAAGCCAGCATATGTCTAATTTCACTGAGATTATGCAGCATGTGTATTCCACCAATCCGTATGGCACAGCGTGGTGGAATAAGCTCCAAACTACTCAAAAAATGGATAGATGGAATGGTGGCAAGAATGCTAGCAGCATTTCACATTTTTATAGCAAATCCGATATTCTTGGGCGAAACATGAAACAGGCTTACTGTCACCAATAGCAATAATGTTAGCAATAAAACGAGGTGTTATATTTTTAATAAAAGTTTTCTTACTCAAAGATCCGAGTGTTTCAACTGCAAACGGAACAAAGACATTTGGAATATGAGACGAATATTTGCAACGTTTGTTCGCTTCAGCTTTTTCCGCGGCGGCTCCGGTTTTAAGCATTGTTTTCCTAATATGAAACCTACCTACTGTACTGTTTCAAGATATATAATTTTTGAAAAGTAAAGCGGCATTTACACAGCTTACTTTTTACATTTAAGTGAAAATTATTGTAATTTCTACCTAATAAAATTAAACTAAAATTGAAATAAAATCTCTCTGCTATAATATATCGTTTTTTGGTTTTTTTTACTGCTTTTGTAAAAAGTAATGCAAAGATTGCTGAAATAGAATTTTGATTAGTTATTTTACGTTAGTTAGGATGCCCCCATTTCTAGATGGTGGGCTTTGTGTAAACCCGTCTGGGTTGGTATCACTCACTCATCAGAAATTCTGCTGTTAAACGCTAAACGGCAAAACTTAGTATTGTTGCGTTCCGGTTTGAATGATGAGTGAGCCAGTATAATTACAGGCACAAGGGACATAACACCTTCGTTCCCGGCGTTGGTGGCGCATTGGTGATGTAATGAATCTTTATTATTTCTTACATCGTGTCGATGGGCGTTGGTGACCACTTAACATCAGGTGGCCTATTTGCCCGTCTTCCTACTTGTAACACAAAAGAAAAAAAAATTTAGCAAGTGTTAGCAAAGGGTAAGTATTGGAACTGTTTGAGAAAAACATCGTAACACGAAATGATAAACACTATATATAAATAGACCAATAATACGCCGCTTGTAATAATTAAGCTATGTCGATGTGTATACAAATGGTGGTAGAACGCTTTTTGTTGTATTAATCGTATTAAACAAAGCAAAACCCTATTATCCGTTTTTTCTATTCAATCATTTATTTCAAAAGATTGACATTTATTTTATATCAAAAACATAACTTAACTATAATATTAACGTTTAAAACTAAAAAATGAAGAAGGGTTGGAGATAATTCCACTAGCCTGCTGCTCAACACGAGTATGTGGATACAAATATGTCAAAATTTCAGTGAGACACGTGCAGGTCTATGTTCTCCTAATCGTGTAGGTAACACGGCAGCTCATATTAAACGCTATAATATGCGCAGGTGATATTAAAGTGCCAGTATGAGTGAAAATATTTACCTATTAAAGTGCTAGCTAAGCATGAAGTGCAATCGCATTCAAACGCAATCGCAGTCAGCGATTGCGTCAGCCGGTCATCAGACACTTTTGTTTTTCAAGTTTCAAATTACTCTGGGAATATTATAATTCAATTATTCTGATTATAACGCGTTTAATTAAGCACATTCTGTTATTATTATAGTAATAACTATTTATCCTTTAAATCAGGAAATTGAGTAGTTTTAGTAGTTTTAGTTTATGTGATACGACTATGTCTTTCTATTGTCTTTACGAAATAATCGCTACTAAATTTTTTATTGAAGCTGTGATTCATTTCAATCTATTCTTCCACTAGCTGCCCGCTCCGACTTCGTACGGGTAAAATAAGGATTCTATCCCGTGCATTTTTTAATCCAAAAGGCATCATTCGCCAATTGATCTATTCGCCCATTCAGTAAAGTGCTAAGTAACTGCCTCATTGATCTACAGACCCCGAGGTCCTGGGTTCAAATCCCAGGTCGAAAAGTAAGTTCTCAGTAGCAGCCCGGAAGTTGGAAAGGTGAGCACTCCCGTGCCTCGGAAAGTACGAAAAGTCGAAAGTCTTGCGCCTGAACTCTTTTCAATGTCGGATTGCCGTCTAGTGAGATTACACCTGTGTTTTTGCACACACACTTGTGCACTTTAATATGTCCTGCGCAGTTGGCTAATCTCTCTTGAGTTTGGTCATAAGTGTATAATTTAATGTTAAAAGTTCATTTTTTATACATCGTTATAAATTTTTAACAAATAAAAACATAATATTTTACTATCTGTAGTGTACAAAGTAGTAAGTGTAGGTAAATAATAGACTAAGCGTTGTACTGTTCGCTCCCGTTATCCGTGCTCCGCTCACACCGCGGCATTTTTTTTTTTTTACTTTTTGCTTTATTAAACCAGTCCTTACTTCTAAATGAAAGTTCCGATTCAAAAAATTCAAAGAGAAATTTACATGTTTATAATCGACCTTTATTGCAAAGCTACTTAATTGCATTAGAGTTAATACGATGATACGAATCAATCAATTCATCATCTTTCGATTCTAAACGTGTTTTTATTAACAAATTTCAACATAAAACAGTTATCGTGATTTAGACTCGCGGAATTTTTTGTTGGTAATAATGAGTACTATAAACATGTAATACATTATTTTAGACATCATCAATAGTAATCGCAGCGCACGCCAAATAACGACTTTTATAGAAAAAATATGATACATTGGGTTACATTATTGCAATTTTTATAGGGATCTCAATTTTTTTTTAATATAGGATTAACCAGTGTAATTACAAGCACAAAGTACATAACGTCTTATTTCCCAAGGTTGGTGGTGCATTGGCGATGTAAGCGATAGATAACATTTCTTACAACGTCTATGGGCGTTGGTGACCACTTACCATCAGGTGGCCCAAACGCCCGTCCGCCTACCTATTTATTAAAAAATTAGCTTTCTGTAGGTGGATGCATTTTAAAATCACTTTCGTAGTTTTTAATTTTTCTCCATTACAAAGAAACATATAAAAAATCAAATTTTACTGCTTTATAATATTAATAAAGATAAATAATTATATTTTACTGTAGCAAAAGCTACCTAGCAATAGGGACACCCTGTTCTTATTTGTAATGTCCTGTTTAACTTTGTGTATCCTTTTATTCTATTCTTTTCTATTCGATTCTATGGCTCTATTTTTTTTTCGACTTCTGTTTTCGATGAAACAAAGCTAAATATTGTTTTGTTATTATTGTATGAGTGTAGTGATAATCGGTTACGATTGATTGAGCTAAACCTTTATAATATAAACAGCGCCGTCTATGTTTTACACGATGACTGACTTATTTATTTATGTAAGTGCGGCGCTAGTTAAAATCTGTTAATTAAACATTAATTTCATTAAATAACGTGAGCTCCGGGTAATATTAAATTAAAAACAATTGGAATAAGATATTATCATGCGGTAACATTTAGCATATATTTAAAGTTAGACTTATAGCAGTACATCGGTGAAAACCGCATTCAATTCCGTGCAGTAATTTTTGTGTTATTCGGGTACAAACATACAGACAGAAAAAAAAATCTAAAAACTGTTTGTCTATATAATAGTTTTTTCCAATATCTTTAATGTACAGACACCGGCCTGTTACAATTTTATTATAAGTATAGATAGTAGTGATTTAGGTTTGATTTTTCTTGAACGGGATAAAAATTGAATTATAAAAAGTTGATCTGTAATACTTTTAATTGAAAGTCTGTTCAGATGATTCAAATCACAGCACACTAAGCAGTCAATCAACTAAAATATGATTCGTATTAACGCAGTTTTAATGATAAACATTTTTATCTGACTGACTGTGAAAGTTAAAAAACAATGACATTTATTATTTTCGAATAAATCACAAACGACGTTGAAAACAAAAAACTGAAGCTGTCTTTGTAATAATTTAAAGTGCATTTTTATACACAATAGTTAAATAAGTAACGTGAATATGTTTTTATCGCAAAAGTATAATTTGTTAAGCATTGTTTCTAACTGTGACAGTGTTGCATAAAATATATGATATATAAAATATAATACGTATTGCCTTTTATAAAATGTTCAGGCGCTCACAAAAATTCTTTATAAAAGTTTGCATGCTAGCTAGTCGTTAGGCTAAACCGTTGGACTAGCTACCTGTCCCGACTTTACGCGGGTATATTAAAGTTTCACCCTCATAACCTTTTTTTATTGTAGTAATAAATATTATAATATAATCTATATCAAGCCTGACATGCTTGCCTAGTTTGTCTAAAAGCTAACGCATGCCTAGAATATATACCTAGGCTCATACCTAGGATCTGACCAAAAAATTGGCTTTGTTATTACTCCCATGCCTCGTAAAAGAAGTAAATTCACTGGCTTTGCGTCTGTACTCTTTCCGGTCAAGTGGAATTTCAGAAATTGCATTTATGTTTGTGCGCACATTTTTGAATAATAATAATTAGTTTTAATTAAGAATGCGATTTCCGCCAATGACCAATCGTCCAAGACATTATAATCACAAATCGCAAACGCATCCATTATTATATATATTATTATATAATAATGTAATATATTATAATAATGGTGTAAAATTAAAAACCGAACAGTATTTTTTGCAGGCATTGTGAACAGCTAAAAATTTGACGTACAAAGTTCTTGTGTATTCGTTATTGTTTTGGAGGCATACGCTTCAAAAGCGCCCGGACCGACTTTTTTCTCTCCGACTACGTTGACATAATAAGCGATATCTCTATCTATTAAATAATATTATAAAATAATACACATGTATGTATAAAATATTAGTATAGACAAGATTTTTTTATTCTTAAGCTTAAGGCTTTAATTATTTGATTGCGTTAATCTCGGATTTTGCAAGCCCGATTCGAAAAAATCTTTTTGCGTTAGATTACCATTCATTGAGAAAGGTCAGGTAAATAACATTACGTGGGGTGGATCAGTAACTTTTAAAGCGATTTAAATAGTTTTAATATTAGTTTAGTATATAAAAAAGCAGAGCCTTTTATATATATTTTATATATATATATACATATATTACGTAGCAGCTAGCCAATTATAGTAGTATTACAAATATATAAATGGACGAAAAACGTGGAATTATTTTTGTTATTACTATTTTTTTATAAAATGATTAAAATATAAAAACAATTGTAAGAAATTTGTATAGCGAAAACATTGGAACGCGTTCAATATTTTCGTATATTTTATGTTTAAAATAACGTAAGAATTGTGATTATGTAAACTAATGCTACAATGCGCCGCAATGTATCTTTCTTTTTTTTATTAGTGTCAAACAGAAACGAGCTCTAATTTTTATAAATAAGATATATTTTTGATTGTCATTTGTATTTCAATAAATATAATTAATGGAATTGAATGAACGAACTTTTTGCATTTGCGCGTTTGTATCGAGTAAATGTTCAATGAAGATTTAAGTCTGTTCACGTATAGTGGTATCCAGTCCACTTTACAATTGTTTCTATTAAAATAATGTCTGAAACGACTTTGCGTGTAACAAACTATGCTATGCTCCCAGTCGAATATACATTGCCACAAACCCAGCCTTATTTAAAAATGGACGGTAGAATTTTCTGAAATTAAAACAAAACATAAAAAACGTGAATATATTTAAGAAAGTACTAAATTAACTAAAACAACCAAAATTCCGTAGTAAGCCGTTAGTACGTCAAAAGCAGGGAATTATTTTACATAATATGCAACAGTAAAATTGTTAACGGGTTTGTTAAATTGTTAAATATTTAGAGTTATTTCGTCATTGAGTTATTATTTATTTATTACAAATTAAAAGATCTAAGAGTAAAATCTGCCATACTTTTAACCACGACACGCAAGAATTACATTAAGCATATAAATAAAATAATGATGAAGAATATAAAAATAAATTATGGTCACTATTAGGAAACGAAAATAAGCATTAAAATTTCGCGATGCGTTTGACAGATTAGAAGAAATATATACATCAGCAGCATGATAAATTATTTCAAAATTAATATTTGAAAAAAAAATCATCGACATTAACTATATTTATATCAAATATATTTAAACATATATTAACGATCGCGTTACAGATATATTAAATAATGATATTAAAATCCTGTGAAATCTAAAACTCTTTAATAAAATCCTAAATAAATTTCGAATATCTGAAAATAAAATGTCATTTAAATTTTAAATAATCTTTATAGGATATACTTTATACTTTCCGTTCCCCAAAAAGTTTGAGACGTCTAAATCACGGTTATCAGACGCGGATTTCTGTTTTACAAACTACTCTCGCAAAAGTACTGTAATTCATGTCGTATTTAATTTAAGACTATATAATTTTATTTAAAAGCAAATAATAGAACAAACGAAATTTATGTTCGTTTCGCGAAAGTATTTGTAATCACATTTAATTCGTACAAGTTGTAAACATTCGCAACTTTTCAATATATTTTCGCATTGCTTAAATATAATTATTTATTAAGAATAATGACTTACCTTTAATCGGTGGTGAATGCGGCGATGGGCTCTTACTGTTTGCGGTTTTTCAATGTTAAACAATTTTTTACAACAGTTTTAACAATATATTTCTAGGAATTTAATTTATTTAGTCCATACCACGGGGTGTTTGACCTTTCTGTAATGTAAGACACGGCGAAGGTATGTTTGTTTATTGATGAGCGCAAAGTTTGGGTTGAGTGAGCGTCCCGAGCCTAACGCGTTTTACCGCTGGTAGTCGCGAGTGCCGACTGAACGCTCTGAGCGTTCCGCAGCTCCGTTGGTTTCAAGTAAGTACGCTTATAGTGACGTACCGAGTTTTATAGCTACGTTTACCGCCCTATGCGTATAAGTTCGTGCCGCTGCCGTAACGCACCCATAGAGGTTTTTATTTCTTTTTTATCATCCACGTTGCCATTTAAACGCCGCTTCTTTGAATAAAAATCTATAGCAGATAGTATAGATTATTATTGAGTTTGAATGAAAATATAATACAATTATATTTTAATTGCAAACGGCGCGCGTAATATTCAAATGTTTTCTACTTTAACATCTAGCTGAACGTAGCAAATAAAACTTCACATCACAGACGTCTGAATAAAATTATTGATCATAAATATATTTTGTTTTCAAGTAATTCAAAAGATATAACAATAAATACGTGAATTTTTTTTTTAAGAATTAGAATATAACATTTGCGTTAAAAGTGAATCAGTTCGAATTTACGGACAAAGCTTGAACGCGGGTAAAAGTATAGATTTTATTAATTTTCAAAAACATTAACGAGCGCTCAAAATATCGAATATCTATAATAACATTACAGCCGTCTCTATTTCTAAGCCCGGGTAGCGTCCCCTCGAAATACTTCGTCCCTTCGCCCAAAACTCCTATATACGCTATACTTGTGTATATATATCTCAAATGTTTCTTGCATTGATCAATCGAAAAACAGCCTTCGTAGCCCCGGAAATTGTCCTGAATTAAAATGAGTATGAATTTCATTGACAAACTCTGTCATCAGTGTTATTGAGTTTAAAAGTTTGAATACAAATTTAAGGACTCGGATGTGATTGGCTTACTCGCTTACCCGAATTATGCTAGTAGAACAATTGTTCCACGTCCCGAGTGTGAGGAAAATATCATGTTGACGTTAACGATAAAGAAGTCGGGCGAAAATGGAAAAACGAAACGTACATCATAATTTTCTTATGTATTGTTTTTCGATCTATTAATTTAGATATTTATTCATTTATTAGATCATTATTTAAAGTTATTACATTAAATATTATATATATTAATATTATAATGTTACAATTGAATAAAAAATGAATATATTACATAATTGATCGAAATATATTTCGTTATCTGAACTGACGGTCTAATGTTACTATATTTTTATCGAATAGGGTGGCGGACGAACATATTGGCCACCTGTAAAGGTAAGAGGACACCAACGCTCATAGACATTGGCTTTCTAAGAAATGATAACCATCGCTTACGTCACCAACGGGCCACCTACCTTGGGAATTAGGTGTTTTGTTCCTTGTGCCTGTAATTATACTGGCTCAATCACCCTTCAAAGCGGATCACAACAATAACAAGTACTGCTGTTTTGCGCTATATCTGATGAGTGGGTGGCACCTACCCTTGCTTGCACCAAGCCCTACCACCAGTGAACTAGGTATAATTCATCGTTTATCTAATGGCTAACTTATGAAGCAACAAGTTCCAAGGTTCTTGGTTCAATACACTGATCAGACCAATAAATATAATCGATTCGTTATTGGTCCAATAAGCTTAAAGGAGTTTTCTGTTAAGAATGTCTCATTAACTGGAGCTTAGAAATATTCCCGTGCTTTGGAAAGCACGTTAAGCCGTTGATCCTGCGCCTAAACTCTTTCCTGTCGAGTCAGCTTAGTTGTGAAAAAAAATTCTAATACGTTTAGCTTTGCCTATTAATAAATTTAATTATTATGTAAAGAAATTGATAAAGATAAAAAGTGTAGAGTTAATATTCGTTGATTTCCATGCTGGGATCAACAATAATTCAATCGTATTTATTATCTATGCAACTTGATTGTAACAGATAATTAAAAACATTGACGGAAAAGAGCAACTACTAAGTTTCTAGCCAGTTTCACGATAGATTCGAAAACATTCCGAACCGGAAGCAACTTTACATTTAATTTAATCCTGTTAAATGATGTCCTACTAAAGTGCTCGCAAGAGCTAAATTCAATAGAATATATTTTGATTTGATTCAATTTTTTTTTTCGTTTTTTGATAGTATTATGTCATTATTTATTTGCTAATAATTGATAATTGTTCAGACATAATCTTTTGCAAATCACTTTCTTATATAATATTTCTTATTTCTTAATCCAAAGTAAGCCTTAACAAATCTACACTTATGTAGAGGTAGAGATGCGTTTGTCTGTTTTAATATGCTTATAACATAAAAAATAAGGTAGTGTGATCTTATAATATCCTGCTTAATAAAATAAAATTTTAACACAATATTTTTATAATCGTAATCTTTTTTTTTTCTTTTCTTAACCTATATTGTAACACATACACAATATTATACATACACACGTACACTTTACTTCAATTTCTTAATTCGTTTACTTATCTCACGTGATGTAACATTTTTAGAAAATAATAACTAAAATAAAACAACATTGATGAGTCCCTTTGTAAGGTACTGGGCTCATGTCCTCATTATGGAAAAGGGATAATCCAACAAATTAAAAGATATTAAATTTAATTTAATGAAATAATATTATACACAATACATACATTTAAAGTTGCATTGTGATTTATCACAATAATATTGTTAAATAAACAACTCAAAAACAAGCAAAGCATCATAAAACTACGAGCATTTAGATTATTTTACGGTAAAATAATTAAATTAATCAGCCTGGGTTAACTAATGGTTAGAAAGTCGACGGTATTACACTGCCGTGTATCGGGGAATAAATCCGTTGGTTCTACGCCCGATGTCTCTCCGGTCGTTTCGGATTTCCGTCTCATCTGACTATGTAGGTGGGCATATTCAGCGCACCTGGGCACTGTAATCTGCAGGTGTGTAGCCTCAACGTCTAGAAATTCGTTTAGAAAAACTTCATACTTATCATTATCATATTATAAAATAAATAAATAAAAAAAAAATTATGTGGGTGTAGATTTTATATTTAAGAAAATTTTAATAAAAGCTTTTCATTATTATTAGAGATATTTTTTTGTTAGATTAATCTTTTTTTTATTTCTTTCATAATTAAACCATCATTAATTTAAGTTGAGTGCAATAATAGCATTATAATTGTTTTGTTTATTTTATAAGTGTAGTCTTTGAATTGTAATTGTAAATACTTATGGTATATCACATTGTACCATTTTCGTATTTTTCTTTTGTTAATTTTGTGAATATGCTGTTGATGTTGCTTATATATGGCAGCTTCACGTGATATTAGTAATAATTATAGTGAACTCACGTTTTTCTTTTTCAATAATCCAAACATACAAGACGTTTAGTATTTCAATTTGACATTAATGTTTATTTTAATTGGAATTATAATTATAATATACTACACACTAGGCTAGCTGAATTAATCTCTTATATATATAACAAAGTGAATATACCGTATTTAAAATAATTTTAACACATAATGTTTTCGTATAAAAGCAAATTTAATTATGTAGAAATATAATGTTTTCCGTCGCCGTGAACACAAATTGTACATTTGAAAAAAATATTGATATTATTGGGTGACCCAAAATCATCGCAATCGCATCGTTGAAGATGTAATTTGTGCACGGGTCGTATTGACAAAACATTTTTGATGATTTGATTGTATAAATTATACTTTAAAGCAATATTTTCAAATTATCTACATTTAATTCTATTCGATCGTGACAAAACGAAGGCTATTGTCGTTTCAATAAAGTATCGATGTGCTAAATTTCAGAATGGTCGAATGAATTGTCTAGGCTGTAAAACAGAACAAACAAACTCACTTTTAGATAATAGATAAAAGTCACAGTCTCAATGTGACTGACTTTTAAACTAAACTTATAGCACTTAAGAAATAGGGATCATCGATTTTTGAATAATTCGTTTGGGTTATAAACGAACAACAATATTTTATTTTAAGAGAGTTTACAATAAAATATGATGATAGTGCTGATGATGACGACTTCCTGGCCAATTTCGGTCACAGCCGTCATTATCAAGGAGTTGAGTCGGTAAGGGTACCGCTGGTTTTAGCCCCACAAGCTGTTCCCGCGGGGGAAACGCGTAATGCGTTTACACATCGTGAAAAAAATAGGGAGGCTAACCAACAGCGCAGGAGATAATTCGATACGTCCGGAAAGAGTTCAAGCGATGTTAATGTAACAAACTCACTATTGGCCCAACCCGGGAATTGAACCCAGGACTACATGATATACAACATTAAAAGCTAGCCACTAGACCATCGGGGCTGTCGGTAATATATACGGGTATGTTAAGAACATTTTCTTAAAAGTAATCAAGTTCAACCGTTTTGCAGTGTGAAGAGCACCTCCTTTGTGGGTCTTTCATTATTCGATCCCCCATATTACATCGGTCGTAAACGCCTTCTTTAATTAATCAGACAGACACGAATGAGAACGAGAAGCCTAAGTACCTTTTTCTATAAATAGTAAATGCTTAACTTATAAGGTTGTTATGCGCTCCCGAGTTCGAATCCCGTGTCGGGCTATTAAAATAAAAATCAAAATTTTGGTTTATAAGTAACCTATTCTCTTATCGTTAATTTTAATTTCATTAGAAATATATTATGTATTTTTGTTGTAGTATATACGTTGCAATTTTTATGCGTTGTTAGAAGTATATATTAGTATATGTGTGTTTGTGAGTTCCTAAAGCTTTCATTTCATGAAGTAAGAAAAAATCTTGAAACTCAACTGACACGTAATAAGATTAATTCGATTCATTTGTTTCATTTGAGAATTAAATAAACTACTCATATGATGTGACTCGAAGTCCATTAAATAGGCAGTCGATTGTAAATGAAAGTAAATTGCCAACATTAATAATTTCTTTGTTATTTTATGAGGTAATATCATATAAATGATAATATTACGATTAAATAATAATATACTTTAAAATAAAATATATTATTATCAGTTACTAAAGTTGAATAAAAATCACAGAATATTTAAAGTTAAATTAAGCGAGTATTTTACACTCCTTTGAAAGTCCAGCAGAAACTCGGTTTAGATGAACAAAGGCGAAATTGCCCGTGCAAAATATAATCCAATCATAATTCCATCTCTGCTATTTTTAAAGGTCGATACCACTCATAAGATACTCTACCGCTACACAGCAATACTTAATATTGTTGCGTTTCGGTTTGAAAGTTGAGTGAGCCAGTGTCCCTGTAGTTGGACAAGGGTCATCACAACTTTGTTCCCAATGTTAATGGCGTATTGTTAATTTAAAGAATGGTTAATATTTCTTACATCGCAAATGTATATGTGCGGTGGTGACCACTAACCATCAAATGGCCCACTTGCCCGTCCGCCTACCTATAACATACTAATATATAACCAAAAAAATGAGCGGACTCCGATAATGATAAGAACAGAAAGTGAACTATTAATGTAGTCTCCTGTTGTTGTTTCAACAACTGTATCATGAAACGGTATTTAAAGTCTTCAAACATTGCATAACGAACGTAATGTGATGTTTGACGCAAACCAATCTCAACAACTTTTGTACCATCAGTTGGATACCCGTTACTTTTATTTAAAGAACTATACTTAACTACTATCAGCTTGTAAACGTCCCACTGCTGGGCTAAGACTTCCTGTCCTTTTTTTTTAGAAGATGGGTTGGAGCATATTCTTCTCGCTGCACCAATGCGTGTTGATGGAATATACATGTGGCAGATTTCAGTGAAATTAGACACATGCAGGTTTCCTCACGATGTTTTCTTTCACCGTCAAGCACGAGATGAATTATAAATACAAATTAAGCATGTACATGTAAATTCATCATGGGTTAGGATTCACGCGTTTTTACCACTGGGCTGTCTCGGCTCACTACACAAAAATGTAATAAGTAAACAGAGACAAGACAAAAAATCGATGAAGCGAAGTCGATGCTTGAGAGGTGCAATGAAATGAACAATTAGTTCAGATTTCCTCGATTTTCTCATGCTGAGTGCTTAAGCGCACTATTACGAATTTTAACGCTGTTATTTCACACTGCCCCTTTTGCGTTGCAGCCTTTATGTTTTATTGATACAACTGTAGAAAGGGAACGTAGAATCAATAGTTTTATATACTAAAAAATATTATAAATATTTGTTTTTTTTTTCACCGTCCGTAATCCGTCCGTAACAGCCTGTGAATGTCCCACTGCTGGGCTAAAGGCCTCCTCTCCTCTTTTTGAGGAGAAGAGGCCTTTAGGAGAATTTTTTTTCACATAATGTTTTAAATATAAAAGGCCGACACGACAGTGGTTAGAATGCGTCAATCCCAACCTATGATTGCGGGCTCGAATCTAGGTAATACCCCCTGAACTTACATGTGCTTAATTGGTTTTTTAAATTATCTCGTGCTTGGTGGTGAAGGAAAACATCGTGGAAAACTTGCATCTGTTTTATTTGATTGAAATTCTACCACATGTGTATCCACCAACACGCGTTGGAGCAGAGTTGTGAAATAAGCTCCATATTATATTCTCCTCAAAAAGAGAGGAGCCTTTAGCCCAGCAGTGGGACATTGACAGGCTTTTAAGTACATTTTTTTAATAAGCCTAAAAAAATTTTTTATTAGTTGATCCGTACTGAGTAGACAGCGACGAGATGGCCTTAAACGGCATGGGTTGGAGGCTGCAGAATCGTTTTTGTCAAACGTTTCCGCTTTTTCTTCCGAGCCATGCACTGCTCGAGGCTCAACGGAACTCTCAATGCGGAATAAGAGTGATCTCATCCCCTACACTCCTACATACAAGTACCCAGTACAGTAATATTCGTAATTTTTTTTTCTAAATAGATGTAGTCGTTAATAAATACGAATAATAAATACGCACACAGCTCGAAATTTAATGTTTAACAAATAATATTAATATTTATTATTTGTTAAATTGTATGGTATTTTTATATGGTACTTTTTCCCAATAGCGAGTTTTTTATGTTGTTCTCATATCCCCACTACAGTATTTATATACATGATGTTTAGGTATTCGTTTATATAATGGAACACATGCCTATATATTCCATAGCAGAGTTTCTCCATGTCTTTTATATATTCTTGAATGGGCAGGAAATAAGTGGCCACTGTTATGATAGTTTCGCATTACAAAAAAACACTGTATAGATTTTAAAATATTATAATGAATTTAATATAAAAGAAATAACAACCACGTAAAGTGTGTGTATATCACGTGATCAGTAAAAAGGTTGGCGAAAAGCATATTCAAAACTTTTAAATATGCTATGGACTCAAATTTGAATTTCAAAATTATGCTCACGCTCTAAATTACGCTCAAAGAAGTTTCCCTACAAAGAAGCTTTAAAGGTAAAATACAAATATAAATAACTATAAACATAAAAACTCTATGCATAAAATATTTGAAGGTATTAACCATCAATTCAAGATTTAATGCAAAACTCAAATGATACGGGACAAAACTCTGTGGACAAATAACCTATACTAATATTATGAAGCTAAGGAATTTGTTTTTTGAACGCACTATTCTCTGTATTAATTTGCGTAAGTTATACTGTTCATAAAGTATCCATCAGCAGTCGACACATACGACTGCCATATGTTGAGCATTCAATAATTTATGAGAAAATGACGAGATGACATCGGCGGTCAATACCCCCTGACACCCCATACTTTAGTCCTTATTCGTGAGAAAGCGTGATCATCAACATGATCTAGTTAGCATAACGTCCGTACAAATATGTACCTTGCTCTTTCACACGATACCTTAAAGCTTTATCTTAATATCCATAAAAGCATCTCTCACATTTCAAAGGTGAAAAAAGCTTTAAATACAATCAAAGCCAGCAATAATCATTGTTAATAGTTTTATAAATGAAAATCATTTTAAGAGGCGACTACTTGGCATTAGCATCGCATAAAAATATAGCTTTTATTTTTAAGAAAATCCAAGGAATTACATTATTTTTAAAATCAGTATTTGCAATTTGTTTAATGCTACGACCTTTCGTAACGACCGTAGCACGCTTGTAGCATATCTTTTGCATTTGCTTTAGCATCGCCGTAAGCGCCCGCTTCTTTTTGATACACGCGCTGGTTTTAAAGATCCCCATGTTTAGTAGTTTTGTCATTCTTTAACGTGTTTGTGTTATATTTTTCCGTTTGCTGATTTTTTTTATAAACTCTTAAATATTTTTCAATTTCAAAAGTAAACCAAAATTTTCAACCAACCAAGTCTAAAATTTTATCGAAAACTTATGACTTTAATAAATTTTGCCAAAATCTGCAGTCTGCTGACTTAGAATCTTGTTGATTTAAAGGATTTGTGTGTGAGGATATGTATTATATATTATGAATAATGAAAATATGAATTATTAGTTATCTTATATAAGTGTTCATGTGCAGTATTTGTTTTTTTTTTAATTCATTTCATCCTCGATGGTGAGAGAACACCTCGCAAGGAAATCTGCACGTATCGAAAGACTATCTGCTACATTTGTGTCCACCAATTCACATTAGAGCAAGTAGCAGTAAAAGCAAAACACTGAGATATTTACAGGTTGTTTCTTTGACCATCAAATACTCCTCAGACTTTTTTATCTGTAAAGTGCAGTGCAGATGCAAATAGGTCTACCTTTGGTTAGGTATCTGGATCCCACCATGGTAGTCTAAAACAGGTGTTGGCGGAAGGTAGCGCATTCACGATGTAATGACCACTTACTCAAGAAGCTCATTCACCTTGTGTATAAAAAAACAATTAAACCTTATGTACGGTATTGATGGTTTACACGTTCATCAGAACTCAAAAACGTATATGATTATACTTAATAATGTTTCCTGATTAATTATGTAATCAGGTTTGAGAGGTAAATGGTTACATGGAAGAATAGTGTGCAAAAATATGGTAGGATAATATAAAAGTGACTTTTATGGTAATTGTATGTATACTAAAAAGTTAAATGGTAAAAATGGTGATTGATGCAAAAAACTCATAGAATACGAACATTATTTAACGAGCTTTGTTAAACTAGAATTTCAATAATGATTATTTACACATGTTACTACACTTATACGTGTACGACTACAAGGCGACTTAAATGTTTTTTTTTCAGCCTTTTGCCGTCCACTGCTGAGCCAAAGCCTCCCACATAGAACGCCAACCATCCCGATCTTGGGCGGTCCGCAACCATCCCGTACCTGCCACCTTTTTTAAATCGTCGGTTCGTCTCCACTCTAACACGTGTCGGCTTCATCGGCCATCAATGCACCTGAAGACATTACCAGCCCACTTCCACTTCAGCGAGCTAATTCTAATGTTTTGTTTTTTATAATTTATCTATCTATATCTAATATCTATCCTTATTATATCCATAAACCCGAAGTGTATGTTTGAACGCGATAATATCCTGATCTTTTAGTATGATTTAAAAAAGGTTAGACGGTCGCTAGATAGTCTATTTATTGAGAATACTTATAAATGCGAAAGTAACTCAGTATGTCTGTTGCGCTTTGACGGTTTAACCAGCAAACCGTTTTTGATAAAAATTAATTTAAATCTAATTTTTAAACCTATAATAATAATATCCTGGGACATTATTCACACACGGCCATTTGATCCCAAATTAAGCAGAGCTTGTGCTATGGACAACTGATATACTACATATACTGCTTTTCTTTTGTAAATATATACTTATATAGATAATTACACCAGATTCAAGTCAAACAGACATGTTTATGCACATAAATATCTGTCCTGGGTGGGAATTGAACCCACAACCTTCGGCATGAAAGCCAAGTATCTACCAACCACGCCAACCGGCTCGTCATACCCTATCATTTGCACCCCTACTTATAGGTTAAGCTGCGCAAATCTAGTAGACTATATAACATCACACTACTAACGACGGATAAAAGCGTACACAGCAGCTGGTATATAGATAAATAAAAAACATAAATCCGAAAAAAGCATACGTATACGTATCTTGTATACAAAATATTGGGTTCCGGTGACTTAACTGCTTAATATTTTTTCCCTTCGATACAAGTAAATCATGTAAATTTATCGGTATCAATGTCTTAATAATATATCGGACAAATTTCCATTCCGATTGATAGGACAGGATAGGAGGAGTAAACGACGCCTGTTTTTCGAATGTTTTGGTTTTTATTGTGTGTTATAAATTTCAAATTATCTCGTTGGTCTAGAAGCTAGCTTATATGAAAACGACCCCGCACTCTGATCCATGAGGATCGCCATTTTAGGAGTTACCAGATAAACCAGGTATAGCAGGAACCAGGTATCAGGAAACAAAACATATTGTATTCATCTGCAAAGTAATTCTGAAATTTCGAAGGTGACTATTCAGTCCCTTGCCTCGAAAAAGACAAAAATCATTAATATTGCACCTGATCATCTAAAAATATACATCTTAAAATTATTTTAATTAATTAGTTTCTGAATTTAATTTATTATGTATTTTGAGAAATTCTATTGCTTATGCAGCGAAAAATGCTATAACGAACAAATGACTCAAAATTAAACAGTCATTTTATATCATTCCACCTTTAATAGTTGAAACTCTTCGACGTTGGAGTAATAGTGTAAAAAAAGGATGGACTCATTCATTTTTTTACAAAAGAACGGGATTGTGACCTATCTGGGTAGGTACAACCCAACCATCAGATATTCTACCGCCAAAACGCAATACTTAGTATGGTTGTGTTCCGGCTTGACAACCGTATAACTACAGGTAAAAGGAACATAGCATCTTACTTGGTGGTGCATTGGCCATGTAAAGAACGGTTAATATTTCTTACGGCGCCAATATCTATGGACTGAGTTGCCACTTACTTAAGTAAGACTTATTATACTGAACAGGATTAAATAGATTACAAAAGTAATATAAAATAATAATTTCAAAAAATACCATCTTAAATTTGAGTGGAACTGCTTATTATATAAGATATAAAAATATTTTCCCTAAATGATTACCACAAAAACACTTTTCACTTCCATCGTATTAAGCACTTAATAGGATAACCGATTAACTTTGAATGAGATGTTAGTTACGGACTTTGCTCGTTAACTCGGTTACGAGAATGAAATTCGTCAACCCTTAAACGGCTATCGTACTTAACTAATATATTAAACATGCACTACCGCTGCACAGGCTTAATGACAATTACAAAATTACGAAAAACGTAAAACTCTCTTTTACATGGTATGATGCCCTTACTACGTTCAGATATAATTACGGTTTAACTCTTTCATATTTTGTTATATATATTAATATATAGATAGCTATGTAAATTAATAAATTATGTGTCGTTGATGTGATACTGATTAACTTCTATGGCTGCGAAAGCTGAAGTCTCGGTTCGAGTACCAAATCACGATAATAAGAGTTAATGATTTTTTATTTCTGTTACGAAATTCTCATTTTCATGTCGACACACTTGCGTGGTATAATAGCCTCCGTCGTCGCTGAAATTAGTCAAGCGAATCAATATATATTTTTGTTTTAAGGTCAAGTTTTATTTATATTTTATACAATAAATAATAACCTTGGTATATTAACTTCGCCTGCAAAGTGCGATGTCGCCATAATTATTTCTTATATAAACACAAACCTGCAGATCCTTTATATATATTGTTTAATTATAGTATATAGTTTAAATATCTATATTATTATTAATCAAATATAATCGAATAGTTCGAAGAAAAATAAGAAATCAGATTTCGTCTATAGTAAATAAACAACAAACACACGTGATGCTACAGACAATTATTGTGAAATAGCCCCGTTCTCAAGAGACAAACGCTATGAATATGGTGATTTGTATATCATATGCATCCAAGTAATCAAATTATATGCTACCTTCTAGCGAACAATCCATACACCACAATCGTCCTTTGTCTATTTCATACTCATGATGCTTCAAAATATACTTTAGGTAATTCAAATAATATTCTATAAATAAAGAGGTAAAGTTTGTAAGTTTGGGTGTAAAAGGAAATCACCGATGCTGCTCATCCGATTTCAATAATTCATTTACCAATATTTAAAATGAACCCTCACGATGGATACACATTATATATTCACTTCAAAGGGATTCATTTTGCAACGTAAGTAAATGAAAAAATTATGTTTCCGAGACACGATCGTGTGCACTTCCAGACTCCGAGCTGTTCCGTAAAATTCTATCTCATCATATATTCTACCACCAAATTGTAATACTTACTATTGTTGTTTTTGGTTTAAAGGGTAAGTGAGCTAGTGTCATTGCAGACTTTACATCTTAGTGTCCAATATTGGTGGCGCATATTTCATATTTTTGATTTAAAAAATGGTTAATATTTCTCATAATGTCAATGTCTATGGGCTAATGTGACCATAAGGCGGTCCACGTGCCAGTCTACCTTCCTATTTAATTAAATAATATATACATATCATAAAAATAGCTTAGGCTTAAATTGTAGATTATGCAATCATTAACAAAAAATGTTTGTATACTTGTTTTTCTTAGAACCACAAACACTTTACTTGTGGAAGGGCTTTGTGCAAGCTCGTCTGGGTAGGTAAAACCCACTTATCAAGTATTCTACCCCAAAGCAGCAGTACTTGGTATTGTTGTGTTCCAGTTTGAAGGGTGAGTGAGCCAGTGTAATTACAGGCACAAGGGACATAACATCTCTGTTCCCAAGGTTGGTCACGCATTGGTGATGTAAGCGATGGTTAACATTTCTTACAATGCCAATGTCTATGGGCGTTGGTGACCATTTACCATAAGGTGGCCCATATGCTCGCCCGCCTACCTATTCTATAAAAAAAACCACCATTCCTCAGATATCACTTTTTGAAACATCGAAAATTATACTATGCACGTCTATGTTCGGTGATATGTATAGGTGGTCGTATATAAAGATGCTCGGTGAATAAGGAATAATCATGCTGGGTTATCCAATATTACTTCGGTAGCTGTTTAGGGTAAAAAATTACAAAGTAGTCTGAAAAAGATGCCACTTAAAAACGTACAAATTTTCACATTACCACTACCACAGACTGATAAAATCGATGTTTGTTTTATCTGTGTCTATCCTTATATTGCTTACCATTGACTTCCAAGTGGCCCATTAACTATTACTACCTATTATAAAAAAAAAACCAAAAACATGTCATTACAATTTGCCATTATCATAAAAAAATAAACCTGTTTTCAGCTGAGTTTTGCGTTTAAACACGGCTCAGAGTGTGGATCTTTTAATTTGCATAAAAAGTCAATTCATTCTCATGTCCTTTGGGCGTGTTTATTTTTAAAGTAGGTGTAGCGAGTAAGTGCCGTGTAAATGTAAATTTTTAACTACATGCTAAAGCCATCGTATTTCAAAGTGGAGGTCAAGAACCAAGGGGTTCGCGTTCGGAAATATAGGATTAGGTAATCTCAATACGAAACATCCTACTCATAGAAAATTAAAAATAAACAAATATAAGTAAGTTTCGAAATCATTTATATTATATTTAATTTGCTTTAAGCGTTTTTTTGGTTACTAATTGTAAATCTTGTCAAGACAATATGACGCAAACCTTCTTCAGAATAAGGTTGACCAGGTTTATCTGCCTGCCATTTTGTATTATTGAACTAACTAAACATAACTAGTCTCAAATAATAAAAAACATATCGTAATAAAGAATATAACTTGAAAATCGAAAATCATGCATATAAAATAATTTAAAAATTGTAGTAATTTATACATATACATTATATAATACAGGTACTGTTTCACCCATGACATTGGGGGATATGCCTTTGCTATCCGCATGTTAATATGAAAACGTTAAACATTTAACATTTGAAATCAATCTACTTTACACTTAAGTACGATAAGTTTTTAACGGAATTAAAAAGTGATCGTTTTCTTTTAGCTCCCAGCTGTGGAGCTTTGGTTGCTGCTAATAGAAACTTACAAAACAAAGATATTCAAGAAAAATCAAGACAAAATATTGGAAAGGATGAAGAAGCGCTTACATAGTGTTCAAAAAGTTCATCAGCAAGTTCCAGAACAATTAGTTAATCTACCAGAGCCACAAATTGAAAATCTTGAACAGATTAACGTCAGGTTAATAACTTTACCTAACTATAGGTGTACGGCTGGAACTACAAATCACTCCACATACCCAAATTGCTATTATATATTTTGAACTTGAACAAATTGAGGACAAGTTTGGACTCTACTACCACTTACCATCAGGTGGAGTAGAGTCATTTGCCCTCCCGGCGAATATAAAAAAAAAAAAAAAAAGTTAAATCTTTAAATCTTAAAATTAAATAATATGAGAAATGGATTCAAATTAGATTTTGAAAACACAAAAGACCGGGACTACTATTTGTGTCATTCTTGGCTGAGGTATTCTTTTGAAAATATTCATAGAGATAGAAAATGAGGTATTTAAATAAAGTATTAAAATAAATAATGTAGTAATTCATTTCATTATCTGGGCCTTCTTGGCAGATTTTTAATATATTTTTTAAATTATTTTTCAAGACAATTAATTTTCCTCCCCTCCAACTAAGTTTGTAGCTTGTGCTAGGATTAGGTATGACAATAGGTTATTCAGAATTGAATCTGCATCTTTTAGGTAACAGTCGACCCGTCTACCGTTTAGCTGTAGGCTACTATATGTTATATTATATATGTTTACTCATTATTTTTCGATTAAGATTATATATTTTATTTCAGACAGTGATAGTACCAAATAAATTAATGAAAAAGTAATGAATGTAAAAAAAAATATGTCCAAGTGATATTTGTTTTATTTTTAAAGAAACAAAGATCATTTTAAAGAAAGAAAGGTAGGAAAGTGAAACAAAGATTTTTTTGTTTCTTAATCCACAGGCTTTTAACCTACATTTTTATTTTTAATATACAAGAGGCTCCTTAATTTTTTTATAGTAAAATCATAATCTTTACTTATAGGCTGCAATCTGATTAAACGATTTAATGAAATTAATACAATACCACTTCTTGTAGAAGGAACGCGTAAATGCGTATTACCAACTAAAAAAAATTCTACTATCCACTTCCTTTGAGGTTTCCTCACGATGGTTTCCTTCACTACCGCGCACGCGATGTATTATAAACACAAATTAAGAATCACGCATTCTAATCAATGAGCCATCTTGACTCTTGATTTAATTTATTTAAATGCTTGTTTTATGAGCTGAGCACGTGTATAACTCATATAAAACTGCCAGATTGTTCAAAATTTTCACTGTATTTATGCGAAAGACGAAGAGATAGAGTTGCGTTTTCGTACCTTATTTACGATGACAATTTAACAAAGCGTATAATTATTTTTTTGTTACAAAAAAATATCGTTGCGGTTTCTATTTATCGACTCAAATTCAAAAATAGATTTTATCAAGTGGGCTTTATGCAAGCAACACAAGCACCTTTGAATCGTTATTTTACAAGAAAAATTAATGCTAAGACAACCATCGGTTCACAATGCAGATCCTACTAAAAAAATCGGCAAAATGATGTAGCAAGTTGACTATGTTATATCTATATATAAGTAAGTTTATGTATAAGAGAACCAATGAATATCAACCACCATACTAAGTTATCAGCTACGAATATAATCTTGTTTTGACTAAGAAGCTTATATATTAATTATGTATGAAAATGTCCTAATAAAATAAAAAAATTATGCAAACAAAGCATTTTTTTCAGAACTCTTTGATGAATACAACTTTGTCTAATTGTAGTCTGTCGGTCTCGTAATTAGCTGTAATTTTTCTGAAACATAAAGTTTCTTATTAAAATTGTATGAATATTCAGAAGCAAATTTAATGAGAGCTCATAGATATTGATTGATTCAAAGCTGATTGTAATATTGCAAAGTTGTATAGCTAAGCGTTCTCTATGATTAAATTTATAAATCACGTCTCACTCGATACATTTGCCGCGAATATTATTTTATTTGTATAAGAATATATGTATATATCTCGGCGATAATATTCCTTCATTTCGAGTTAAATACGAATATAAATTAAGCTATTTTTGAGCACACAAAGTTTACAATAAAAGCTTTCATACAAAAAATTACGGATAAAATAGAAAGAAATAAGGGATGGAGTTTAAATGATACAAAAAGCACTAGTTGATTTCGAGTTATCATATAAGATACTTTTTTTGTGGAGTCGATTAAAATAAATTTCCTTCGTTCGCCTTATTTTTTTAAAATGATTTTATAAATAGCTTTTGGCAAAATACGAGTAAATTTTCAGGGAGAAATTGCGTGCTTGAACGTTTTAATAACAATTGAGAGAACTGACGCATAAATATTTCACTTCTGCCGAATGTAGATACTGTTGTTAGAGATTTCATTTTTTATTCGACTAATTTTTTTGATTTCAGTTACTTATTGGAACGGAATAAAATGGTCAATCAACGGATCTAAAGTTATTTTCGTACTACATTTCACTATGACCGAATGAACCGTGCAGGCAGCGCATATATTTACAAGCCTAGTAACAAAAGGCTTCTGAATACTTTTTTGTTTTATTATTTAACTTTTACACGGCTATATTAAAAACGAACCGTGATAGCCTTGTGACTACAATAAGTAGGTCATAAACGAAGACCGCTGTTTCAAATCTGAGTAAGTAACACTTCATTTTTGTTTTTAATTTTATTCAAAATCAAAATACTTTATTCAACATGGAAGTATTACATTCACTTATTGATAGACAAACTAGAAACTAGCACCAGTTCGGAAAAGAAACACCTAGCCCTTAGAAGAACCGAAGAAAGAAACTCAGCTTGTTTTTTTTTTATATAATGTCGTGTTTCGTTCACAATTTTCAGTGTAAAAAAATAGTCAAAGGCGATTGTTTCATTCCCAACGTGTGAATAAGAATCTTTAATGATAATCATATGACATGTAGGTATCTTTAAAATCGTCAATTTGAGTATAAAAATTATATTTAAAATCAGCAAAACATCAATTATCCATACAAATTTAGATCACAATGAAACCCAAACGAATCATCAACTATTTTTATTATATAAAAAATACGAGTTACAACTAAACATTTTCATTTGTTTATTAACGCAATGGAATTCTTTGGTTGATGTCGTTTAGTTGAACTCAGCTCGAACAATCCCGCCAATCTCAAGGAATTTGTTTATTTAACACTAAATCTATTTTATGGAGATGTTAGGAGGTTTATTATAATGGAATTGCCTTTCAAAGTTTGACAACAAATGCGTAATCTTACGATTTATTGTAAGTCTCACTATTAATTCATAGTATGAGAAATTTGTATTTCTATAATAGAATTTATTACTTTTATGTTATCTGAGAATAATTATTGGAACTGTCGTTATTTTGAGAGATACGTATGACACTAATTCATAATAACATGACAAATTTTAAGATATAATTAATGTCATCATTATCAGTGGGTGGTAACCACCTTAGTGGAATATATGAATACCATTGAAAAAATCCTTTGTACTTTTAATAAAATTGATATTTCGTTTCACGTTTTACAATCTTAATTTAAATGTAAAATGTAACGGTACATATTGAAACGAATTCTTATCGAAACTCTTATGTTTTTATATCTTATAATTTAATCTGTGCGTTCCACGCACTACAATTTTTTTTACAAAATAATCTTTGTATCGAAATATAATAATTTATAAATATATATATAGGCCTCTGCATCTTTGTCAGATGATTTAAGCAAGCCACTCTCCGTGTTGTTTTCCACCTGCAAGACAAGTGAGCGAAGTGTCCTCTCCGTGGATGCTGCTACGCCTGGGCAGGCGACTTTATGGCAACACGGGCTTGCCCAGTACCCATGCCACCCTCTCCTCCTCCCCAGCAGGATCCGCAGGAATGACGAGTCAATACGTGTGGTGCTGGTTTGGCCGCAGGTGACTGGCTTACGCCTAAACGGAGGCACCGCTCCGGGTTTAATATTAGTTTTCCTTCTTCTTTGGCGTGACGCTGGGATAATTTTGGGAAACAGCGTATCAAGGAGAGGGGGAGGATACTGTGATCACGGAAGATACAGGAATGTGACACCAGTAGCTAGAGCAGTCCGGGGTCGCGTACCCGTAGTGATTCCAACCAGCTATCGGACAGATAACTAGTAGATCCACCCTCTGGACCCAATTTATAAATATAATGCGCTTAATTATAGTATTGATATTTGTATAAATATCAATACGAACAATTTAAACATACAAACCCAAAAAATATTTCTGCTCAACATTTGTTGTGACTATACAGCGTTTATCTAATAATTAATTAATTAATTCCCAGTTTGAATGAGAAAGTAATTTAATGTTGAAACTTCAAGTGAATATTATTAAATAGATCATAACAGCGAAGCAAATATTTTCAAGGCCCCGAATATACTGCTACGCCAATGCACGCACTTCGTCCAGTGAAAGAATAACACCTTTAATAAAACTGCCATTTCTATTGATATTTTTTCGTATAAATGCAACCGTACTTTTATATCTCTGAAAAAATATCGAGCATGCAGAGATATAAATACATAGATATAGAGATATAATAATATTAACAATGAAAGTACTAAACTACACTATCGCAACAAGATAAAAAACCTTCCTTTGATTTCACTTTTGATATAAAAAAATAATTCTGAAAACTGCCAGCGTTTTTATAACGAATTTTATTTGAACAATATATAAACGGTAATTAAGAATATTATAAATTATATATATCCAGTATTTATACATAATTCAACAGCTTATAACAGTAAATAAATAGAGAGGATAGTTTTCTGAATGAATGAAAAATATATTTACAAGTAAACTTACCTTAAGCTATGATGTCATGACACACTTCCACTTCTAAGACGTAAGTGCCAGAAAGACATGGAAAGGATACTCTTGGGTGTACAACTAAGTGACAAAGTAATACAGCAATATAAGATGTAACAAAACCATTCTGGGTCTTATATGGAAAAAATTAAAGTACAAGTGAGAAAAATGGTTCAAAATTAGTACGTCGAATAAAAATTGGTGATAGACGTGGAATGAGAATGAATGGTCGTACAAAATATAAAGCAACGATACCGCTACTACAGCTGGAAGCAATTGATTTACTGTTTATGACTCCTAGAAAATTCTAACATTCAGCATAACTAATCGTTTTTTTTTTAACATATTAACAGATAATATTGAATGTGTAACGTTACAAACTGTATATAGTACAAGATCTGAACTAGAGTTGAACTTCTAATCTAATTTTTTTAGACATTCACTCTGCTAAAAAGCCGAGATGGCCCAGTGGTAAGAACGCGTGAATCTTAACCGATGATCGTGGGTTCAAACCCGGGCAAGCACCACTGAATTTTCATGTGCTTAATTTGTGATTATAATTCATCTCGTGCTTTACGGTAAAGGAAAACATCGTGAGGAAACCTGCATGTGTCTAATTTCACTGAAATCTGCCACATGTGTATTCCACCAACCTGCATTGGAGCAGCGTGGTGGAATAAGCTCCAATACCTTCTCCTCAAAAAGAGGAAAGGAGGCCTTTAGCCCAGCAGTGAGACATTCACAGGCTGTTACGGTACTCTGCTAAGCTTCCGCTACTCGATTTTTCGATTGGATTATATTAGAGGGTGCCCCCTAAGTATTAAACCGAGTTTTTGTCATTCCAGACCGCGAGCGTTAGCTGCCATCTGGAAAAACGTCTTTTTGCAAAAACAACGAGTTTTACGTTAAAAGCCTTTACTCATTCCTCACATCACCTTCTCAACAACATTTTAAAAACTGGAAATCTACCACGCTATTTTGCCACTCTCAAATAATACTTCTCCATAAAAAAGAGAAAAATCTGACATTGACAACTACCGTTCTACAAGCCTTGTATCACATCTATACAAAGATTTTATCAAAGTTTTAGCAACCAGTATAGTAAAATCATTAGATTATCATCAGCCCTCTTTTTTCTAGTACCGACCACTTGCACTGAATTAACGAAATTATTGAAAAGCATTCAGAATATAACATTCTTCTAGAACTCACTGTAACCACAGTAATTGCAATTTTGTTAAAAAAAAGAAAAAACGGAAGAAAAAACTTATTATACCTAGCGCTTGACTGTTATCACACCTGATGGAAAGTGAAGATACAGTCTAAGGAGCGCGCTTGCCTAGAAGATGCCCATTCACTCTTGACTGGACTCTCCACCACCAATAGTATAAGTGGTGGGAAAAACGGAGGTCAAGAGGGTATTCCAGACCTTGGCGGTGCGTATCAGAAATAGGAAGCAAATCGTTAATTAATTTAAACTATTATATAATATATATAAATAATTATTTTCTTGCTAAGTGCACTTCCCAGTTTCTTTGTAAGTAAATTGAATCCATGCGAAGCTGGCGTGGGTCACAAGTATTATTCATTTAAAAAATATATATAATTAATAAATTTCTTTAAAAAATATATAAAATGTCAAAACAACAAAAGCGGGCAAGAGATAGAGAATAGTCAGGTGTGGGGTTCGAACCCACCTCTCCAGCGATTGAACTCTGGCGCCTAGCCACTAGACCAACCCGACAGTTGAATTCTAGTTAAAAAGTTGCATATATACCTTGAAACGAATCTCTAATCCTTCATCTAATTAAGCAAGTCTAGTGATTGCATAATAGATAATAACGGAAATAATCTAGTGGCGTGCAGAACACAAGTGTCGACAAATTATTTTAATTATTGAAATCATTCAGCAAGTGAAAAGCATCTCTCGTCCTACATAATAAAATCGCAAACAGTTTACGAATATTGTGAGTGCTTACGACCTTTGACATTGCAATACCTACCCCAAGCTGGTGACGGGCTCACCCTCCCCTCACCGCCTCGGGGAAACGAGACGAGCTCATAATTTTTCGTCCTCTACGCGCAACGTGAACAGTATGACACACTTTTGACAAAACAACTTAATACAGTTGAATAGGGAATAAAATTACCGTTCGTTTCATAAAAAAAAAAAAAAATTAAATAAGTGATGAGGGTATATTAACTACGCCTGTTTACCTGTTTGTGCCTGGCAAATTCATAAGAGTGCTAAAGAGAAAATAGACAATCTGTGATTTTCCAATTCGTTGTGTAAATTTATCTCTACTAATGTTCGATTTTCATCAATAATGAATTAAGGAAGTTGATAAAAAAAGTGAATTAGAGTTAATAATAATTAACGTGATTTAGCTAGGCAACACATTTGTGATTTATCAATTTAAACACTATATATGTATAAATCTAATGGAATAAGCTCCAAACCTTCCCCTCAAAAGGGAGAGGAGGCCTAAGCCCAGCAATGGGACATTAACAGGCTGTTACTGTATACCATATGTTGTATAAGCTTTGTCAACATCAAATTACAGATGAGCGTATATATGTATTTCTGATATCGTATCTCATACTCTATGTTACACAGAACAACATGAGTGTAGTAAGATCACCGACTAGAATTGCCACAATTCTGGGTGAATCTGCTCACCGGATGACTTTTTTTTTCTTAAATTTTACAATTAGACAAACGTGTCATGATAAGGTTGCTTAATAAAATATGGTCATGATTATCTTCAATTAATTATTCTTTTTTTTAATTCTTCATTCACGTGCTTGCCACACGAGTCTAACACAAATCGAAAATATAAAATATAAGGAATATGGTACACTTAGGTTGCCTACCTAATTCAAGAAAATAATATTTACATCCGGTAAACAGATGGGTGAAGGTGAACTCTAGTTCCGATCTTAAACTATAATAATTGTGTGTTTAGTCAATCTAAGTTATTTATAACCATATTGTTTTTTTATGTTAATAATCACGTAACATTTTTATACTATTAAACTTAAAAAATTTTTTAAACCAAATCGATACATTACATAACACGAAGCTATTTAATGTTTTTTTAGCTTTACAATCAATCAGAAGGCAAATATTGCCTTAAGGTAGAAATATTGCCTCACACTGCTAGTAAAATCGCAAAGTTCAAATTTAACCACTTTTTCTTTGACGAAATAAGTGGTATTTTAACTTCGCTTAGGCATTTATTTTTACTATATATTTAGGCATTTATTATTTCCAAGGAAAAGGTTTTTTTTTAATTCTAATACTAAATTACTGATTGGCGATGCAATTATTTTTCGTGATCTTTTGTGTTTATAGTATTCTCTGCAGAGTTAATCTTTGTGTTTCAATTAATAATTTATTTTATTAACATAGTCTAGTGGTGCAGGAAGGCAATAGTGCGAGCGTCTTGGGTACAATGCCACAGGACAATCTTTTAGACGGCTTGTTATTGCTATAAATTTGAAAAATTTATAAATTTTAATAAAAAAATATGTAAAACAAAATGAAGGCATCCTTTCTTTTAAATATTTCTAAAACGTAGCGTTTTAAATATCACATGAAAGTGTTTTATGCTTAAACCTAAACAATTATAGGTCACGTTTAAGTGAAATAACAAACAGAAAAATGTTTCATAAACAGAAGCTTTCCTCGATAGCATTCGTTAGCAAATACCAGTTAAGTGATAAGCAACAAAGAATCGATAATGCGAAACGGAACATTGAGTATTTCTCTTTTGTTATTGTATTTCACTGCGAATATCGTAAGTATAGCCTTATTAATCAATGTACTTAATTTATAAATAGAATTGACAGATTTACAATTGCTGAACCACTTATCATATCGAATTTCTGATATGACTTATTACCCGTCCCGGATTCACATGAGTAGAATAGAGGCTTGCATAAAGCTCTATTGATTACGGCATGATTTTTTTCACATCTTCAACAATCATCGTCACGTTTCATTCAATTTCACACAAAACTTTAATGAATTATACACTTCAACCTTCTTCATGAATGTTCGTATATATTGGTGAATATCATTCGGTAGTTTTTGAGTTTATCGCGTTCAAATACACAGACAGACGCGGCGGGATAACTTTGTTTAATAATATGTAGAGATAATGTAAAAAGGAAATAAATAATTAAAATGTATAACAAATTATCAATGTAAGTGGTTACTGTATTATAACACTCGCCAAGCTGCCAAGAAAGTCGACAGATTTTTGCGATATCGGTTTACTGATTGTACTTCAACGTGTTTGTTAATACACGTTGTTAACTGTACCGTGTACAAGCAGCCGTTAACTGAAGACGAAGCTGCAGGCATACTTTTAATTAGTATACAATTATTTCCACAGGTAAATAGACAATTTTTTTTTCAATTTGTTCAACTGTTAAGTATTTTCGTTAATTTCTTGATACATATCCGATATAAGTAAATATAGGAACATAATATCCTATTTCTTTACGTCTACGTTAAAACCTTTGTATAAATTTTAATGAAGCTTGTGATTCTGATCGCTTGCTCCCGGTGTTCACGTATAAAATACATTTTAACTCCGCATATGAAATGGTTCTCAGGGGAAAATCGAAAACGATATTTTCGTACATTGATGTCTCAACGGATATTTTCTTCAACATTACAATTTACAATTTATCTGTTTGATTTTTGACCAAGTACTAAATATTAACTCTACCTTACATCGTGTGTGCGTTACCAATGTGTGACACATTCTTGGAACTAAAATATAAGACTGCCTCACTCGCCCTTCAAACCGGAAAACAATAATATTAAATATTGCTTTTTGGCGGTAGAATATATGATGTGTCGGTGATACCTAGCCAGACGGGTATCAATAGTAAGTAAAGCTTAAAACTACCTAAAACAAATATCCAGTAAATATATTTAGACATGCTTCTTCGGATGTTACTGCTCTATTTATATTATATAAGAAATACTTGTAATGATTGATTATAATAACAAGCAATATTGGTGGTAACATTTACGTTCGTTAATAGCTGTATCGCTCGATACGTAAGTAATTAAAACAACACATGATTTTGTCACATTCGAAAATTGGCTGCCAACTTCCGAGTACCGATATCATTGTAAACTTTGATGTATTTTGATGTGGGTTAACTTTCCTGCTATACAATTGACTAAAGACTTAAAACCCCCTATTTTAATCGAAACGACATTTTAAAGTTTAATCTAAAACTATTTTAGCTGAGTAGCTTTTGAATAAAAAGTTTTCTGATCAATGTATTAATCCGGGAGATTTTTTTTTTGTATCGACTTTTTGAAATTATTATGTAATATATAAATGAGGCGTAATTTCTTTACAAGACGATTCTTGCTAATTAACGACTCCCAGAGGATTTATTGCGCACGTCAAGCTCAGGGCGTGTTCGCACAATATAGTTTTCAATGTTAGTATTTTATTCCAAAATTGTTTACACATTTGGTAACTTCATTCTCAACTTGGGTAACTTTGCTGTTATGTGTATTTAGGACTCTTGGTTGTATGATTCTCAATCATAGATTTCGATTAAACCTAATTAGTCTTATACATAATTAATTCAATGTTAAATATTCAATGTTAAACTTGGTTACACGCGGTTTCGGCTTTGACAAATATGTTAACCTGTAGTGCCTACATGTTGAACAAAAAAGATGCTCTATTGTGTAACTTAAAAATGCTCCGTAACAGTTTTGGTTATAGAGGTAAAGTCATTGACTGAATAATACCATAATTTAAAAAATACAATAATTTGAATTACAACAGTAAAAATATGTATATTATTAATAAAGTCGTTATTTAGTTATTTGTAAATGAAAAAAATTAAACTTTCATTATTATATTTGTTATAGATTACAAAAAATACGTTATTTTATATATAAATCTTTCCCATTAAAAACAAGTGCTACCTATAAATAAGCTATTTTGTATGCTGCGTGCACGTTTCGTCCCGCAAAACGATTGGCTTTCCATTAAAATCATGTTACGAACGGTTCATGCAAACAAACCAGGCTTTTTGAGTCTTTCGAGCACAGTTTGCTTATATTTTAAGCTGATATTTGTAATAATCAATTTTTAACTGTTTTATTTTAAAGTTCTCGTTTATATTGGAAACTTACGTAGTATCAATCCAGTATAATACTTTTTGTTTACAGAACAAATACATATAAGTATAATGTAACTCTATATATGTTTTAAAAACAAGGTCTACATTCAGGAAGGAAACAAATTAAAAATAGAAATTTGCTTACAACATCTGTTGATTAAATAATATCATTATCAAATACGATCTTTTACAGATTTATTATTTTATATAAAGAAAAGCCCAAGTGAGGTATGGCCTTGTTGCCGGTGGTATATAGTAAAGTATGTTCGTCTGAATAAGTATCACTCACCCAATAATTGTTTTACCGCCAAGCAGAGCTTTTTATTGCCGTTTTCTAGTGTGGTTTATATTTATATATTATATATTAGCATCATTAGAAATATAAGCAATACTTTGCGCTTTTAAAGTGCCCATAATTATGGTTCACTAACCCGAAGGGTTACAGGAACAAATCAATACAAAAACATTGATGTTTGACCAGATACCCAATGGAGTAATCGATGAGTGTGTATGAGTAGAAGGTACTAAAAACAAATATGTATAATTTGTAAACTTTTAATTGCAATATACGAAACGGTATCTCAAACTTAGAGTTCTATTCTAATCATATTACGGCGGCTGTTTACAGCGGAACGCAAAAATACATCCAACTCACCTCCAAGTCTCCAATCTGACTGTGTTTCGTAAATTAATTTTATCTGGTGCGAATTGAATTTGCCTTGCAAAGATAACTTAAAAGAGCCGTTATTTGTCATACTCATTAAGCCTAGCCATGGGTTCTTCGTGTTATTTTGTTGGAACCACAAACTTTGTTTTGACATTCTAAACACACCTTGGACTAAGACTGCTTACGATATAAAATTTAGACACTATTATACTGTTCTGGCAGATTTTATCCTGCCTGTGTGTACTTATTTATCTGTGTATATTTAAAAATGGATACGTAATCTGTACGTAATCTAAAATCTATAATTCAGGATAGAAAAATGTAAAAAATGGAAGGGCTCGTAATGATGCCGTGTCATTATTTTTATTGGTATAACTTGATGATTAGCTAGAAACATTTTCATTTGTAATTCACCTGATTAAAAGATATTTTCTCTATATGATTGGCAAGTTACAGCACTGGCAAGTTTTTAACTCGTGCGTTTCACTCTTGAGATATTCAGCACCTGTTGACTCTGATTTCTGTCGCGCGTTGCTGACAGTTGCACTGTATGTTTTATATATATATAGAAACATAAACTATAAATAAGGCTTTTTTATCTATTTTTTATTATTATTATATTTCTTATAAATACTCCTAGTTATGGCGATAACTAAGTTTTAATAAGTCAAAATTATTTTTAATTAAACAATTTTGACTATATATAGCACTTACTTACTATATAAATTACATTAGATTAGTATATTTTTCATATTTTAATAATTGACATATCATTTTTGTCACTTTTCTTTTTACATTATAATAATTTCTTATATCTATTAAAAGACAATTTAACCACCACGTGGTTTTTACAGCATGTATTGCACGTTTCTCCAAAAACCGCGATCGATATTACCTTATTAGAAAGAGATAGCATGATGCGTGTGTTCTGAAACAAAAACTGCCACTCTCGGAAAGTTAGCTCATTGTAAAATTCTTCATGAATTCACCGAATTTAATTTAATGTCTCTTTTGAAGTACTCGGTTTGTTTAATTAGTTATTTCACCGGTTACTGTTCATATATATTTTGATTTACATGTGTTTCAAAATGAAAACACACAGACAAATACACTATTTTTTTTAATTATAACCAGCTTTCATAATCGGTTTCATTTATTTTATTATATATGTTATCCAAGAAGTTAAATAAGTTTAAAGCGATTACAAAAAATCGCTAGAATAATTGTTGACAGCGAATAGTAGTTTGGTTTGAATGTATAGTGGTTTTTTAATATTTTGTCTTGGCAGAAGACAATTACAACGAACGAAATATTCTAACTTATAATAACCTTCATACTACACAGTAAAAATATAGAGATTGCTCAAATAAATTAATGTTATAAGGCACGAGTAATAAAACTCTATATAATAAAAAACATCAGATATTATATCGTATCGGGAAGTTTAAATAATTGAACACGTAATTTTTCTAGGTAACTAAGATCATCCTGCCGCACAAGTTAAGATATCTTGAGAATATGTTAAACGCGGAGGTTGTCGCGAAAGCAGCGAAGATTCGTCAGAGAATGGAAGCGAATCCGAACAATCAAGATAGTGAAAAAAGTTGGCCTCTATTGCTAGCTAAATATCAGGCGGACGATAAGAAAAATATGCCGTCGTATAATAATTACGGATTTTACAGGCGACGAGTCCCTAATTTGTAACTTCATTCTAAGGTTTATTTTATATGTAATTTGATATTAAAACAGCCCCGGGCGTACGTTGTTTTTGAGACGCTTCAAAAATACGACACGCCTCTCGCTTCCCTTTAGAATTAGGAAACGATGATTTTGAAAATTCACAAGAACAATTTGTATTTGTTGGGAAAATGGTGACATTTCTTTGAAGATTTATGAGATTTCTGACCTTATTCCACTACACACACGATAATTATTAGAATCGGCGATGTTCGAAGGCAAGGAACGTTGTATCGACGAGCACACACACAAAATGAATTGATAACTTCCTCGCTTTCGAATTCAACTAAAAATCGATAATCCCTACACATTATAAAAAAAACAAAATTAGAATAAGCCATGTGTATACATTAAACAGTTTAAAAGAGAGAATGGTCTTTTTAATCACAAGCAAAATAAATATAAAAAAATTCTGTCTATTCGTCCAGAAACCTGGATTTTAATGAAACCTCGGGTTAGACAAATAAAGCAAAGGAGTATTTTATACTGGATATTTATTGTACTCTTCAGTATGTATTTTGTAGGTAACACAACTTTTCTAAAGCAATGTGTGCTGGTTTGACACTCCTCTTAGATCCGCGGCTGTATAGAAATGTGTTTTAAAATTGTTATCCTAATAACATACAATATCTTTGAAGTGATCTTAATTTCAAGCACGATAAAAAGCTATTTTTAGTATAACATATCGGTAGATTAGCACGTGAACTATTTGCATGCAATAACGATTGGTCAACGGGAATAATAATAATACAAAATATGATTTGACGTGTATAAACTCTTTTTAAGAATTGACCTGAGTGGATTGAACAATAGCGGTTGATAAAAAGTTACAAGTTTGAAAACATCAATTCCGTGCAGGTTATTTGCAATACGTGAAATCGACCATAATTGTGGTTTAACCGATTTTGTAGTAGTTGAGAGAATATATATATATATATATATATATATTGTATTTTCAATATTTACCTACCCAGTTTCATTTTCATTATATATTTACCTAATAATGTAATCATTTAAAAAAAAGCTTGTTTTAACGGCGCCGCTTAAATAAACTTTAAATTTATAGGGGAGAAATTTATTTACAATGTATGACTTTTCATTGAAGTAAAACTACTTCAGGTGAGATGGAAGTTGAATTTTAAAGTAAAATGTAAATACAATGTAAGTATGCATGAAGCGTTTCTGACGCAAAGAAATTTTACTACATCACGTGTACTGAGTTTCATAATATATAAGTCTTGCGACGAAGTGCAGTTCTCGCCAAGATCTTTAAGGGCGAATTCAAAAATATACAAAAAACTTAGATTGGAAAGTGGAGTACATAGATTGGGTGTGAAGTGAAGTAAAGTGAAGACATTTCTATTAGCAATCATATTTACATAAATGTGTACTTTGTTATTATGTTTCTTTTATTCGCATAAATATGTGTATGGACTAATATTTATAAAATTAGTAAAACAGCAATTCTCTATATAATTATAATCTTTTTTCTATGTAATTAATTTCGATTAGATATCTAAAAATTAGACAAGTGGATAATAGGTAAGTCGATGATATATGAGATTATGAAATATGAGTAATACAATAACTAACTGCCTCGTTGGTCTAGTGGCTTGATATAAGGCCGCAGACCCGGAGGTCCTGGGTTCAATTCCCAGGTCGGGCCAATGAAAAGTTATTGGGTCCCATCGGATTATGAGAGTTAGGGAATAGAGAGTGCACCTGTGTTTGCGCACAGACTTGTGCACTATAATATCTCCTGCGTAGTTGGCTAATCTCTCTTGAGATTGGCCGCCGTGGCCGAAATCGGTCTGGAGGACGTTATTACAATAACTAAAGGTCAATTAAAAAGTATGGTTAACGTCTAATGTGTTTAGAGCACGAATGAATGGTAATTGACAATTTTTGTGAAGAAAACTTTTAAAATTAATTTGCTCTCGAAAATTCGCACTCACTGTTACTTATGTTTTCGATTATTAGCATCTTTATCTTAACTATTTTTATATTTAATTTGAATATCTTTTATATTTACTTCATAATTAGCGTTATTGGTTAGCGATATTGACCTTTTTTCTTTTAGTAAGCTTCAAGCCAGAATTCAGCCATACCAAGTATTTTTATTTCAGTTTTTATTTACAAAATTACAAGAATATGAGACAAAAATTTGATTAAAGTTACTTAAGAAGGCTCTTAGACTGTGTAAATATGGCCACAGCCGCACCTGTGTTAGATCCTTGTAATACTGCCGGTGCCACAATTTCATTTAAGTACATTGACGTCTGAGCACCTGATACCACATACATAATATCTCACTTCCTCATACAAAACATATCAAACACGGTTTCGGCGTGTTAAAACAATATGCACCTAATATCCTCTTCCACGTTCGTTACTTAGCTATCACAGCAGTTATTAAAGATAAGATAAATTTATGTGAAACAACGTCTTTGGGGTGTTGGCGCGTTTGGGGGTAAAGCAGACTCCTGTGCTGTAATGGCAAAATAGAACGTGGTGCGTATTATACTTTGTTGCTGACCCGTGTAAATGTATGTACACGCATCAAATGTTGATACGTAAATCTGTTTTTATCAATTTTACTCCAAATTTATTTATAGGTCTCGTTTTGTTATTATCTCAATAACTGTCAAGTTCGACGTTTCACTTACGCCAGATATCCCGTTTACTTAAGTTATTTTTATTTGAAAACAATCGTAACACAGCACAGTTACGATTATATTGCGATAATGTACCCTGATATCTGGTTTAATACTCTATACAGGAAATCACAGTTAACTCTCTGAGATTTTATGTCCTTAGAACTTATTTTAGTAGTCAAACTATAAGAGAATACAAGAAATCGATTTTAATTTTTAATATTTAATTTTTCTAAGCCTTACGAAAATGTAATAGAGGTTAAACTATATATAAAGAAGGCTTTCAGTCAAGAATTGAACAAAAAACATCGTAAAGTCGACCGTTTTCTAATTCACAAAAACGGATATATGTAAAATCGACGAGACTCAATAGTTACTATTTCACTCACCAAATCATATTCATACCTACCTATACTAATATAATATATTTTTATAATTATATCAAACTCACCTGCGTAAAATCATATTGAAGGTCCTTGAACAAATTTCCATTTAATATTAAATTTATTTCAAAAACAGAAAATTCAATACAATAATTTTAACGTTTTAATCATAAAAGTTTTCAATAGAAAGGGTCCTCGTAATGAAAGAACACCTGGTTAGCATTAATCAAATTATTCATGTTTTAACATTGTTTAAGTTAATTTAATAAGCTTGGATTAAGTAAAACTGTTTGGAATTGGTATTATTTTATAAAAATATAATCCGAAACTAAAAAGCATAGTGAATGAATTCAGAAAGTTTACTAGGTGGCAGTGCTTCGTGCAAGCCTGGGTAGGTACCACCCAAGCGACAATCAATCATCATCGACAGCCAATCATTATCCACTGCTGAACATAGGCCTCTCCCAAGGTGCGCCAAAGCTTCCTGTCCTCCGCCTTCCGCATACAGTTGGTGCCCGCCACCTTCTTAAGGTCATCGGTCCACCTGGCTGGAGGGCGCACTACGCTGCGCTTGACGATCCGCGGTCTCCACTCTAGGACTCGTCTGCTCCAACGGCAATCGGTCCTACGACATACGTGACCAACCCACTGTCACTTCAGCCTGCTAATTTTGCAAGCTACGTCGGTGACTCCAGTTCTTTTCCGGATAATCTCATTTCTGCTCTTATCCTACAAAGATACTCCGAGCATAGCTCGCTCCATAACAAGCGACAAGGGCATAACATATTCATTCCCAATGTTGGTGGCACATTGGCGATGTAAGGAATGGTTAATATGTCTTACAGTGCCGATATCTATGGGCGGTGGTGACCAATTAACATCAGGTGGCCCATTTGCGCAACCTACATAAAACAAAAAAAAATATTAAAGAATAGAATTCAGCGGAGTTCATGTGACCGGAAATTCCAACCAATCCAATCCAATGGATTATCATGTAGAATACACATCTGGGTTCTTCGACGACAGAATTACTGATCTTAGACAGCAGCATGATATCGTCTAAGGCATGTTTTATTAATCTCTCAATACTCAAATGTTACTCGCTAATCAACTTAAGCTACCTTATATCAAAGAAAAGCGATTGACATATTTAACTTAATAACTTTGCTTGGGACTTTCTAGGGTCAAATTTAGTTAGGTTAACTAACCGAGCTTAATTTCGTTACTTCTAACCGTCACTATACATACTATTCTTAATATATGTGACTGCCTCGTTCATCGGCTGTACCTAGATCCCAGCATGTTTTCCATGTTTGAATCCCGTGGCGGCTCATCAAAAAAATATTGGGTGTTTCTTAAGGACTTTTTAGCAGCAGCCATGAGTTTGGCAGTGACTAAACTCCCTAATAATTTATATTTCTTGCAATTCTTACAATAATAAATAATCAATACGTACTTCAAATCCAAACGTACCTTTGACTAAATATCAAGATATAAAAGTAACATCACATTTTTGTTACAGACAAAGTAACTAAAATATTATTTATGTTTAATGACGTTATTTTTTATCTCGCCGATAAAACATAATCCGATAAATCGCCACCAACGTCAACATTAATCGATTTTATATTCAAACAATCAGTTCATTCGATACACGTTTTAATTGATCACTAAGTAAGGGATAACAGATGACATGGGCGTTTTATATACATTAGATACAATTTAAAAACGAAAATAATTTATTTTCAAATATCTAATTTCTTAGATATACAATTACATTTTTTTACATAATTATTATTCATCAATTAAACATTTGTCGATGTAATAGCTATATGAATACAATTTAGAATTTTATATTGACTCACACTAAAAGATCTGGACTACCCGAGTACTCCTCAAAACTTTTATTTAGAATGAAATATTAACCAAGGTTCGTTCTTAGCCTTGTAACATTGTATAATAATTTAATCGAATATTTAATAAACTCTTACTACACAGTCCAAATCTCTCTGTGTTCAGACAAGTATATGCCTGATAGAATAATTACATTTCATTAAAAATATTAATTTTAGTAAACATTTTTTACTCAATTAATAATGTAAATTTTATCACTCTAAAGCAGTTTTACACAACCTGCGGCCCGACGGGCTTTTGCGGTTGGCCCATCTAATGTTACTTTATTTTCAACTATTTTAAAAATTTCAAACGTTTTTATTAACACCTAAATAATTTGAATTAAGCAACTGACTGTGACCACGGACGCTGCACAGTGTTTGAAATGTCAAATGACAAAAAAATGTTAAAATATAAGTGATAAATCCGTTCATAGTTGTTTAATTCAAATCATTAGCTAAATAATTTGTTTGCGGCTCGCGACGCCATTACTAAAAAGTGTTTGTGGCCCCTATAAAGAAAAGGTTGAGTATGGCTGCTCTAAAATATTGCCTTTCGAAGGATATAAAGACATAGCAATGATACTTTTATCGACCTATAGTTTTATGACTATGTATGATTGGATTAGTATGGAAATTTCCATTGATCTCTTTTAATTTTCGTTAGTTTTCTGCCCAAATTTCGGCAAGACGGAGGAATGAGATGTAAACACAACACACTTACACACAGACGCATGAATCTGTTACGTACAAATATTTAAGAATGGATTCATCAAAAATTCGTATCCAAATCAATCTATTTCTTTACAAGGAGATATATCGGCTCACTTATTGTATCAGATAGACAACATCGAATTATATTTAGACGATTTTGTTTCAATACAATGACTAATTCATCATTATTGCTGTGACGTCTATCGAACTACTGTTTTATATTGACCTAAGATTTTAAAATCACCAAGTTTAATTTGGTCAAAATTTTTACCAAACTATTTTTCATTTACTTCCAGGTAAATAGCATAAGCTTATCGGCCGACATAGAGCCCAGAGTAGCCCGCTCAATGAAATCAAAATGGCGAGATATTTCAATGCCAATCAACAAAAGTCCACTGCTATGACATTTGAAAGATTTATTTCTTAACGTCAGAATGCTGACATTCGAAAATATAATATAGAATCACGATATATTCTTAATCTATGATCGTAAACTAACATCATCAAGGCATTTATTTAGGTACAATTGATACATTTTAAGAAACACGTTGACATTTATTCGAAAGTGGTCATACAAACAACGTTAAATGTATGTGGCAGGTGTCATGGATTATAGACCTGATACCAGACCCCAAGATTGGTGGTTATCTGTGCTTATAGATAACATTATAAAAGATTTAGCAATGCCTTACCGACACAAACAATCCGCGCAGAATATCGTACCTACCTGTCAGATTAAAAGTTTCGTGTATGACCACCTTAAACAGAGCCAATCATCTAACACGTTATTTATTGCATTCATTAAGATAATCCGTCACTAAAACAGTACAATTCATAATAGCCATAGAAATTTTCAACATACATGCAACCGTTGGAATGATAACAGGATAAATAAATAATTTTATTCGAATAGAATTTCCTTTTGAAATAATACATAGCTGGCAGCTCGCCCGGTTGGTCGACCAGGACTTACATGATCGATTGATTTGCGCAACTTATTCAATGAGTATATTTCGTCGCCTAATGTAATCTCACATTCATATTTTTCTTTACGATACAGCACCTTACAAAAATATAATTTATATCGTAATTAAAATATATCAGATAATACAAATATATTTATATCTAAAAACAGCTAATTGTACTTTTATTTTTATTACATTGAATAAATACAAAAATAAATAATTTTCCATTGTGTGGCAGTGCTTTACGCTTTGCAAAATTACTAGAAGTATTTCATCGATAATTAAAATAATATAAATCATAAAATGTACATGCAAATCGACAGTATATAAACAAGAAAATAAAATAAAATAAAAAAAACAAGCAATTATAAATGTCAAATAATAAAATGATGCCTTCATGAGTTCTTTTTTAAATAAAATATTTACCAACCTGCCAAGGAGCACGGATACGAGACGCTAAATTAGCTTTGCTTTGCAGTAAAATGTTTTTTTTTTTATTTGTTGATTCACGTCGGCGGCCTAATTGTTACGAAAGTATATTGATTTATAATTTTAAAGTGTATTATATTAAAATAAATATAATGCAATCACTGTATGTATTATGTAATTTAAAGACTCTTATTTGTGAAAATAAACCTTAAATATAATGTGTAGCGAGTGAAATCTTAGACAACGCATCTAATTATATATTTCGATGGTGATTCTAAGACAAGCGGTCCACTGGATTTTTTTTATTATTTCAATAGTTTGTACTAAGGTCTGTTCATTTTACAAATGAAATAAATATTATCAACCAAGTAAAGAAAACGATAAACAGTATACTTGGATAGGAAGGAATAACTTTTATTTATATGACAGCTACTTACCATTCCTTTTTAGTAATCAGTTTATTTGAAAACAAAATTTGAAATTGGCCTTTTTGTTAGACTTGGAAATGTTTAGGAAAACGGACAATACCAATAATTATTATTTAATTATTTCCAATCGATTACATGGTTAATATAAAGTTACGCTACAGTTAGAAATGTCGAATTATTCGTAGTTTAGAGGGATTCATAATTAAATCGCGTTATTTCATTACGTGTTTCTATTACGGGGCGAGTTTCATGCACGTCTTAAGGTCAGTTCAAAATCAAGTCTTTAAAAACGGCTTAAGCTTAACTTTTATACAGCTTCCATTTTAAGAAATCTTTTTAAATGAATATATTATTAGAAACAGCTACGCAATTTAATTACGATTACCAAAATCAAATATTATAATAATATTATTATTTGATCTCATTAATGCAATAAATCGGTACAAACATTTCGAAAATAATACGTAAACTATGGAAGGAGTATTATATTAGTATTAAAATTAATTAAAATAAAAATTTCATCTTAAAAATGAACAGGGGATGATGTTACAACAACGTGAACGTAGAAGAAATGAAACAGAATATTTGGAGTTCTTCTTCAAGATTCTTTGTGTAGAGAATAAACGAATAGAAAACAAGTCCCCGAGCAACTTGATTAAATAGTAATGAGATCCGAGTGGGTGCTATGATCTTCAAATCTAAAATAAAATCTAATTATTCCTAAATTAAAACATAATAAACATTTCACTTGACTTATACAGATTAAATAAGAAATGTCAAGTGTTAAAACATAAGAAATTAATATACTACATATAATATATATTATAAAGGCAATATAATGTAAAGTTATTTAAATAAAACGTTATGTACTTATTTTATCACCTATTCCAATAACGGTTTAATATAATTCTTATTGAATGAGTTGACTAAGAAGTATTTTTTTTTTTTTTATAATGTCCAAAATAATTTAAACGGCAAGAATTTCATGATACCAAAACAAGCAACGGCGGAAACAATTCGAGTAAATGAACTTGGCCGACATACCGTCGGGCGCGTTACGATAACAATAAAACATTAACCCTACGTTACAATATAAAACGTTTACGAAAATTTTAACGTGTATAACAAAATGCATTTCAGCATAAAGCACCGCCGGAGAACATTCGAGAATTTACAAAAACACGTACAGATAACAAAAAAAAAAAAAAAAAACTATAACAGAATAATAATATATCGCAAGAACCAATAGCACAAACTATTTGTAAAATGGCTCGTTTTAATCTCCACGCATAATGAGATACACAATATTTGTCATTCAAGTGATTCATAGAAAAATATTCAATTTAAGGCATCGCTGAAAAATACACAAGCGAAAAATCGAATAGATTATAAACTTTAAAAAGATCTTCTGTCATGGACGCACGTTTGGACCGTCGCCGATATAATCTATGTTAATACAACGGCATTCATTGCTATAATCACTACCAAAACATTTTTAAATATAAACATAATATTTATACGCACACATTGACAATTTTTAATCTTTAATCTAATAATAAAATTACAAATAATATGTATCTCACGGCGCACAACTAAATTACAAATAATATAACTTAAATTTCTAATATACAAATATCTATTATTTAAAAAAAAAATATGACGAAATATACAATTTATTGATATGTAACGTTATGTACAATACAATAAACAAAACAATTCGAAATTCGCGAAATAAATAATATTATACTAGTACTAGAAAAGCGTATTGTAAATCGGTAAACTATATATATATATATATAACCCAGTATATATATAAAGAATACATATCCGTTTTTTCTTTCATACTATCGCAATTTACATTTCAATATTTAAATCAAAACAACCAATAATTATACATACTATGATAGTTTTTATCTTCAAAACTATATTCCACGATGTTCCTCTTGAATTTAATTTTAATCGATGTCCGCTTTTTTAATTAATGAAAGGTAATAAGAGGCCAGTCGAATATCGAGGTAACTTGACACTAATGACTAAATCGTTACCGATCAATTACTGAGCTTATAGCTTTGATTTGTCTGGAATTAACTTTCATTTAACAATATATTTTATTTATTTTCAAAACGTTGTACGAGTGGCTTTGGATCTTAAGGAAAAACTAAAGACAACTCTGAATTGACGACACATTTAGTCGGGTCTGGTCTATTACAATTAAACATTCGGCATTATTAAAAATATATAGTAAATTAATTCATAGAACTAAGTTATTCGATAGTCTGAAGAAAAATTCGGAAATGTTTCACATTAAAGTTTCGACATTCACAGCCCACTTTCGCTTCGTTATTTAAAAAAAAAAAACAATTATTTTACATAAAAGCGAATTGCGAAAAGAATGGAATAGACTCGCGTATACATTTGTACGTTTTTTTTTTTTATAATTATTTATTTTTTATTAAAAAAAAGATCACTTATGACCATGAATCATTTGCAGTTTACGAATATTCCATTTCATTTGCTGATACGATGGTTTACATAACACCGCAAATTTTAATTTTAAGTCTAAACAATAATATAACTGCAAGTAACAACAATATATTCAATTTCGTACCAATCGAAAAATTGCGACGCGGCGTAACTTTACCCCCTCGGGTGTAGTGTACACGATGTTTTGCTTAATCTATTCGCCAAGAGCGTCATCATTCAGTTCGGAATAATAGTTTATAGAGAGAGAATAACTAAATTGAATGGATCTTACTGGTGGTAGGGCTTTGTGCAAGCTCGTCTGGGTAGGTACCACCCACTCATCAGATATTCTACCGCAAAACAGCAATACTTGATATTGTTGTGTTCCGGTTTGAAGGGTGAGTGAGCCAGTGTAATTACAGGCACAAGGGACATAAAATCTTAGTTCCCAAGGTTGGTGGCGCATTGGATATGTAAGCGATGGTTGACATTTCTTACAATGCCAATGTCTAAGAGCGTTGGTGACCACTTACCATCAGGTGGCCCATATGCTCGTCCGCCTTCCTTTTCTATAAAAAAAAAAAAAAAAAAAAAAATCTTTATTTACAAGTTTAGAGTTTTCCACGAGTGTATTTATTGCATTGTGTTTATTAACGTTTCAGTGAACACTTTCGTGGGTATTTGACTAAAACATTACCAAATGCGCAGTCAGACGAAATTCTCTCACAATAGATTCTCATTTCGGACAAATAATGAAACCGGACAGCGTATTTGTTACGATACGAACGCTATAATTAGAAAACCTTGTTATAAATTCAAATTTCGAAAACGATAACGCGGTAAAAATTTATTTGGCTATGTTATATTATGTCATTGAATCCACAATAAACAAACTAATACAATAGAATCGAGTTCAAAATAAAGTCTAAAATTGTTTATTAATCGTGGATGACTTAAGTCGTTTATATCAAAATTTATAGTTGTAATGTATATTTAGGGCACTGAAAAACGCACAAATGTATCGCTATAATGTTACAAATGATAAGAACGATAAGGTCACACGGGATACACCCCTAGTTGAAAGTAGTCCATCCTTTAGGTACGGTAGAGGTCTCCGGTGCGCTTGAGCTAGCTGTGAAATCAGATAAGCCGAATTGGCTGAAATCTAACCCGTATTCGTGCAACAAAGCGCTATCCGTCGATGTTTTAATTTTCTCCTTTTCGTTCTTGTCTCGATATTTAAGAGGATCGAAATCTTCTAGATCCGTTGGAGTATCGTCCAGTTGTATGAGATCAGAGCCAGATGACTGAAAAATATATTGATTAGTTTAATACCGGAGAGTATATTTCGCTCCTAATTATGCAACCTTCTCTCAGTACCGTTTATTATGGAGTTGCTCGTTGATTCAACGCGATAAATTCTATATGACAATACTTTTGACTATCAGCAATATCATGTACATAACAAAATATATATGTATGTGTATGGATGTAAAAATTTAGATCAAATATAAGCGTTTAAATAAACTTACTCTTGAAAATGACTTACCGCAAATGACAAAACAGGTGAAAGACGATAAAATATTATATTTTTTTTTCTTAAAAGTAAATATTCTCTCCGTTTCTTATTTCCCGAGTAAAATATTTCAACAGTGTCTGAAAAAAAACGGTCAAGTGCGAAATTTCATCGCACGATTAGTGTTCCGTACGTTAGTTATTTATAACTACAAAAAAATGTAGAAACGTTAATACCTCGTATTAAACATTAGGCTTCTAACATATTTTGTGTTCAAAATTACTTCAAAACACATATTACCAATACAAAATGTATATCTGAAATTCAGTATACCAATTATGTATGTATGAATCAGAAGTCCTCGACATTTTTGGAATGACCTTAGTTCACCCCATCTACTTTAAAAAAATAATGTGTGTGTGTCACTAGAAAAACGAAAAACCGTATCGATTTTCCAAATCAAGCATTTTAGCCTGACAACCCTATTTAAGCCCTTACTAGGTTAAGCGGTTAAGCTTTAGTTAATGCCAGTAAAAAGCAAATGAATTTAAATCAAATATTCCAGATATTGTTAATTTAAAAAAAAAAAACTCTTTTGAAGATTAATACATTCCAAAAAAAATCCTGACTTTTTTTCACACCCCTAACTTATAATCAAAGCGAAGAAAAACCCCGTAAAATGCAATGAGTCCGAGTTAAAAAAAAAAAAAACTAACACAAAGTATTTGTGACAAAACATCAGTCGAATAGGAATTGTGGTAATACAGGGGAACAAAAACGAACACAGCAATATACGGTTAGGAAAATATCAAACAAAAAACTTCCAATTGATATAAAATCAATGAGCATCATATTGTCTCTTTTCCCTATCAACATTTTCTTCAGTCACTCTCTCATACTTTATTGTAAGACAATTTTGTCCTCATGTATATTATACATTACTATAAATTTATTATGAACGGTTTCTATTATCGAACACGGGTAATAATGTACGGAACCCATCGTATGTAGATCTTGACCGCTTTTAAAGAAATATTGAAATTTTGCTGTCGGTACTTATGGAGAAACGTTGCAGAATTAGGAGCTTTAACATTAGTCTTATTTAGTGGTGGATTTTATAAAAAAAAAAAATTAATAAATTAAAATTTAATGTAAAATATTTATTGAGATATAAAATAAAAAAAATATGAAAAAAAAAAAATACAAAAATAAATAAATCATCAGATCAATTAAATTGACACATGTAATTTCTAAACAGCTGTTCAATTTTCATAAAACAATATAAAATATTTATAACTCTACGTATATAATATTATCATGCGAGTTATAAAATACAGATTATACAGCGTAACTTCGATACCAATATGTGAGTGAGTCAGCTCTGTGGTCGGTCATGATTATTCATTCATTAAGTTAAGGCTAAGATTAGGATTATATTGGAGGTTAATATCAAGAGTCGGGTTCGTTTATAACCTTTACCTTTCGCTCCGGACCACGGTGTTTGAACTCGATATCGTTATGGCTGACTGTTCAACGGATACATAGCATCAACTAGCAAAACTGAACTATTATATATTTTTTTTTGCCACGACCGTTTTTCATCACGGTAATTACTTCCAAGTTAAGCATTATGACAAGTTACTATATATATATATATTCAAAATCTGATAAATAATAGCAGTTCCTATTTATTAATTTAATCATAAATTAATTTTTAATGAATGAACATTATTTCGTAACTTAATTATCATTATTCAATATCAAGTCGATAACATTTTATATATATTTTATAGATATTAACTTTCATACATTTACTGAAGTCAAACTTTTATATTAAATTAATTGAACTCAATAAAAAAAATTGAGTATATGAAAAAAAAAAAAATATTCACTCGAAAAATTGTTAAAAAGTTTATAAAATAACAAATATAAATGTTCTATTTTTAATACTATAAATGTTAACATCGCTAATAATATAGCTACGTATCAATTGAACGTTCAGTCTTGTATAAATTTTAGGTCATAGCACTAAGTGCGTACATGCATTTTAAGAAACAATATGTGCGAACACCATGTACATATATATACATATAACACACACGACATGTATTAACAAACATTCCCATTGTATATATATATATATATATATATTTGCACTCATTAAATCGTACTGCAATCATAATTACAAATCATATATTTTTTTATTAATTAACTAATATATAAACGTATATAATGTTATTAAAAGCATAGGCTAACTAGTCCGGAATTGTATTTTTTTACGTCACAAGACCGCATGCAACGCAGTGACGTAATTCGTTACGGTAGTGAAACATAATAATGTCGAAAATGAAACTTTAAAAAGACTCGTATTGTAATTCAACGTTGACATTTTATTATTATTCTTTTCACGCCTAAGTTTCTTTTATGATTTTTAATAATTAAATAAAACCCTTCAAGTTAATATTAGTTAGTTAATGTTAATAGATGTTAAGTTGAAGTTATATTTAATTGACGATCGTAATCTCGAACTAAAGTACTTCGTTCCGAGTGTACTAAGTGTTTTAAGACGTTTATAAATTAAGAAAGGAGATAGGATACTTTCAAAACATTCCGAAATATAAGAATACATTTTACATTTATTAACATAGTAATGAGCGTTTAAAATTTGAATTCGCGAGTACGGATGAATTTGTGATTATGCAAATCACTTAAACGTCTTTAATTTTATTAAGGAGCTTTGGGTGCGATTGGAGAAAAACCTCAAGGTCGATTTCGACTGAAACGTTTCTATATATAACGTTGCACAATGAAACGTTACACATCCTGACTCGCGCCGCTCAACCCATGAATTGAATATACTCTTTGAATGTGATTAGAGTAAAATGTCAAAATCAACGCAACGAACGAAATGTCAGTGCAAGGGTTTTTTTTTGTAACGTTTCATAAAATATATGTATAACATAATGGTAGCACTTTCGCCTTAAACTTAATTTTTTGTGTAAACGAAATTTTTTGAAACGATTCTTTTCAAAACAGAGCCTTGGGAACAATTTTATTCTATGTTAATCTCATCCCAATATTGGTTAACTCTTATTTACACAAACTTTGCGACTTTAATTTAAATCAATCTTACTTTACTAATTATAAGCCTTTATATATATCACCATATTCTTTAATTTTTTTTAAGTATGTAACGTTACTATATTAAAGGCGTTATTTAAAAAAAAAACCGTACAGAACGTCGTTTTATAATTTTTTTTAAACAACAACTTTTTACTGTAATTTACTATATTATTAAATGTTAATCCGACTAAAAACAACACTTTATTTTTTAAATTACCAAGTTATTATAAATATGAAAAGTTATCGCTGATTTTTTGTTTTACGTTTTTTTTTCAATAATTATAATTCTATTTCATTTTAAAATCTCATTATGAACTCGTCGAAATTAATACAAGCTACGAGTAATACTTCAATTAATAATCTCATTAAGAGTAAAAACAAAGGCAATGAGCCCTTAACATATTTATTCGATATGCAGTACGATTATAAGTATTATTTCGCAAATAGATAATTATTACCAATGGGAGTATTTGTGAAGGCACATACAAAAACGAAACAACATTTGACAGATCATTCCAAAACATTCCAAATAATATAAAAGACAATAATTTTAATAAGCGAGGTATAGGGCTGTGTGTACCTTAACATTAATGGAAATGTATATGATATTAATAGTATGAAGTTCGTGAGTATACGATATATATATATGTGTGCGTAGATAACACATTCATGATGCCTTTATAAGGACTTGACACTCCAATTATTTGTCTCCAAGTGAAGTGTTTTCATTCGAAATATCACAATTTGCATGTACTTAACTCTTAATTCGATACCGTTTCAAAACGTATATAACGCAAACTCCAAAGGGTATATTACCAATATAATAATGGGACAGTTATCAATGTTAGGTATGTTATATTAATAATATAAATCGATAATAAATTAATATCTTCAATATTATTATAAATACATATAACTCCGATGTTAGTGCAAACAAACTTCACTCGTCGCTCAAGGGATGTATGCAATATCTCTGACTGAAAAATATAGTATCGCTATGACAATAGTAACGCATATTAAAATTACCTCTTGAGTTCTGCCCTTGTTGTGTCTGGGTCTAGGCCTGTCTGGGACCGGTCTGGGCACAATAGGGGGCACCGGTCTGATCGTGGAGCCGTTACAAGGCTGGCTAGTTTGACTCTTCTTCTGATTGGACGATAGGGTCAGTTTTAATTTAGCCTTGTCGTTGCCCTCGGTGAATCTAATCGTACTAGTGTGGAAGTCTTGAGTGACGTTCGCGTCGTTCTTTGTGATGTTACTTATAAAGTGTGTTGTAGATGGCGCCGGTATCGACCTCGGGGGAGGCGCGGGCGCATCGGACAAATCTACTAGTTTCCTTGTCGATATAATTGGGTAACGGAGTGGGGGGTGGGGACGTTCCGGTAACCGGGGTGGGGGGCATGGTGACAGGGTTTTCTGCAAAATAAAATTTGAATAATGTGCCACGGTGCCCCTAGGAGCGGTCATTCGCATACATTTACACGTGATACAAGCTTAACACGTAAAGCGACGTCCAACAATAGGCAACGCATGACGAGGTGACTCTTTGAAACTTGACGTCATCAAGCATCAAAGACATCTCATCGCGGTATAAATTTTTCATAACTTTTGACACTATGAACTGATGACAGATGAAAAAAACTGACACTACGACCCTACTTAGTGATATTTACACCAAGACCCATACTAAACGTATGTATCAAAAGCTATGATTATAAAGCGTTTCCGGTACGAGCATTCTAACGGTCGAGAATTTGGAGTTGCGGAACATTCGACGTGTGAATACTTAATGTTTGAAAATTAAAATATTGAAAAATTCGATGAATACTAATAAATATTTCGAGAGGTTTGTTTTAGGATACCCAAACCTCTCGAAATATTTAATAATAGCATGAAATATGTACGCCAAGATATATTACTCATTCTCGACAATTAATTTAGCGATACATATTTTGTTAAAACAACTGTACCGTTTCTCCAAATTCACGGACCAAATGTTAGGCATTTACTAACAAATAATACTCACGGCTTTGTCGGGGAGGCTGATTTCCGAGTTGAGCGCGCTGCCAGGAAAGCTATCACGGCGTTTATTGGGAAAGAGCAACTCCATCTCTGTGAGGAGATCTAGTGGTAGAGTTGGGGGTGGCTCGCGCGGTGGCATGTCATGAGAGGGGGAGGATTCGGAGGAATCGGATGAGACTGGGGTAGCTGAGCCGCATGAAAACCTGTTGGGAGAGATGACACTGTCACGGTTCATAACTATTTCGAACAGAAATATGCTACAGAAAAAAATTATATAACAGAGTTTCATAACTTTTCTTCTGATTAAAAAATATATATATATATTCGTTCCCCTTTAATTTTTTTTTATTACAATGAAACACATTATTTACTTTAATTCTAAATTTTAACCAAAAAATTGTATTTTTCATTCAAACGAATTCCGCCTCCTTTAAAATCTCACTTCTATTGGAAACTCCTGTTATATATTGACGCTGATTTCTAACTAAATGAGGGATTATCTTTGCGACATTCTAGCACGTATACTAAACATTAGCTAAATAACTATATATATAGCATACCAATAGCTTTAAAAATAGGAAACTTAAACACCACGGCCGTATTACTTACTCTTTAAAGCTGCGCTAAGAAATATAAAATTAATTAAATTGAAATTTAAAAAAAAGCATCTGTATATTAACTAACATTATAATCAGAGATTGACTTTAGTACTTGTAGTAGACTTTACAACTAACTTCATTTTAACCGACAGTAGATAAGATCGGCCAATTGTGTATATTAAGTCTTATTTTATCAACGCTTTGACAACTCAGATTGAAGAATTCTCTACGTGTCCTCGAATTTATTTAAGCTAGTGACGTCATCGTAAAACCAACATAGAGGAAGTCTAATTTTAACAACGCTTTGACAACTCAGATTGAAGAATTCTCTACGTGTCCTCGAACTTATTTAAGCTAGTGACGTCATCGTAAAACCAACATAGAGGAAGTCTAATTTTAACAACGCTTTGACAACTCAGATTGAAGAATTCTCTACGTGTCCTCGAACTTATTTAAGCTAGTGACGTCATCGTAAAACCAACATAGAGGAAGTCTAATTTTAACAACGCTTTGACAACTCAGATTGAAGAATTATCTACGTGTCCTCGAACTTATTTAAGCTAGTGACGTCATCGTAAAACCAACATAGAGGAAGTCTAATTTTAACAACGCTTTGACAACTCAGATTGAAGAATTCTCTACGTGTCCTCGAACTTATTTAAGCTAGTGACGTCATCGTAAAACCAACATGGAGAACGTCACTAACCATTCCGTAATCGAATTAATGTTCATATTTGAACTATTTAATACTAAGGTCTGCTATTTTAAAAGATGACTTTGAATCCGCTGTGAGCTCTGCGACGTCACTCCAAATCTAATATGGCGAATTTTACTTTTCCATAATTCCTTAATATGGTAGACGTAATCGCGCAATTGTTTTTTATTATATAACTAAATGATAATTACCTGCTGTCGTCTGTAGTATTAATGGAGGATGGCCTTGAACCTGTTTTAGGCATTTTGTTCTTTAAGCCGCGAACGGCCGACTTCATATTTTTACCCCCCTGCCGGACCTATTGGAAAGATTGTCAAATTAATAAGTTGAATTGATTTTCATTGTTACAATATTGCAAAATTCATTTAGAATACACTGAAATATAATATATTTTTTAATTCAGATATCAAAATAGATACATAAAATTATTTAGTGCCGTTTAAAATATTTAATTTATATTATAAATAAAATGTCATATGATTAATCATAGTAAAAAAATATACTTAATTATTACTTGTTTGAGAGCGAACTACAACTTACGATTAAAAATTCAAATCGAAAAAAAAAACGCAAGATAATACCTTCAAAATCATAGATAAAAAAAAAACGTTACCATTCGTCTTATTATATTACTAATTAATTAAGTAAACATAAGAAGTTAAAGAGAGACAAAAGATAGTATTACACACAAGCGTGCAGCACAGTACACGTGACCGAAGTGAAACGTGTTTGCCCGAGAAACGTTACACTCGATCTCATATAGAAACGCTTCATTAAAACTTTAAATTGTTTTATAAACAACAACTTCCTAGTTGACTGTATGAGTATTTGATCCTTCAAATACTCATACAGTAATACCCGGTAAGTATTGAATATATACATATGTACCCGAAATAGCCATGGCGTGCTGACTGTCTTCATGTCTAACAATAAATAAATCTCGTACGATATTATTATTATTAAAGATTATTAAAGACTTATTGTTAGAATTATTATTATTAAAGACAAAAACAAAACAAAAACGTGTTCAACTGATAAGTCATCGCAGTTCATGGACAGCACAGTTTTTTTTTCTATTCCATTCATATATCCATCTCTCTCTCTCTCTCTTACGCGTTTGTAAGAGAGAGAGAGATAGAATATATAATTAAACTGCTGACATCAATTACAGTTCAATCATGTATATATGTTAAAAACATAATTAAAACCCATGCAATAAATACTTACACATACAATGAAACCCAGTGCAACGATAGACATACATTTTATATAATTTTGATTATCGCATTATATTCACTAGTATGTGGAATTTCTTTAATTGTAATTGTTTTCTATAAACTATTGTAATTGGCTTGTTTTAATAGAAATTATAGTGTAAAATAAATATGAGTAAATAATGTGTAATAAACTACTATTATTTGCACTTTCCAAAACAATACAGTAACAGCCTGTAAATGTCCCACTGCTGGGCTGAGGCCTCCTCTCCCTTTTTTGAGGAGAAGGTTTGGAGCTTATTCCACCACGCTGCTCCAGTGCGGGTTGGTGGAATACACATGTGGCAGAATTTCGATGAAATTAGACACATGCAGGTTTCCTCACGATGTTTTCCTTCACCGAAAAGCACGAGATGAATTATAAACAGAAATTAAGCACATTTAAATTCAGAGGTGCTCGCCCGGGTTTGAACCCACGTTCATCGGTTAAGATTCACGCGTTCTTACCACTGGGCCATCTCGACTTTCATCCAAAACAATAATCAATGTTAAAATTAACTAATATAGTTTATCTGAATAGCCATTGGTCGATGGCAACCGATGACGCAATAAGCAACCAATGAGCGTTCAGATTAAGTTTAAAATAGTTACTTTCATAAACATTTCAGAAATTGGAGGTTAATGAACTATATACTAAGCTATTATGTTATATAATAATACATATTGATACAATTAATTTAAATAAAAAAAAAATACAAAATAAATAAACATGCAATGATAATAGATATACATGAAATCTTATACAATAAAATATAGTTACAATTTAATAAAAATAAATTAAATTTGAATTAAAAAAAAAGGCTACTACATAATTATAAACCATATATCAGATGTAAATATAAGAAATAATACAATATTCATATATTTTGATAAATAAAAAAAAAATGTTGCAAGATGTTACATATACTCACATTCCGTATTAAACGTAAATATTGCATGTATCATTTCAAATTAATTTATACAAAATGTAAACAAGGAGTCGAGAATATTATTATGTCAGATAATATAACGATATGATATACATTTTTTTTTTTATATTTCGTTCTAAATGTTTAAAAGTAATACATGTTTATTTTTAAGGTATTGGTAAGATGTAATACGATTATCAATTCAAGGAAGCTATTACGATAGACATAAAGGTCATATTCGATCGCACTTTCACATTACACCTTCGACCTTTAAACTATTTAAGTTCGTGTATATATATACAAAATGCGAGCGTCTAAATTAATTTCACATCGGAATCAGTTTCGATAACATTTTCGCATATGTCTACATAATGTAAAAATTGATTTCAAACGATAATAATAAAAACATTCCACTAATTAGTGAATAAAATGACGATATCTTACGAACATTCATGGTTCACTCACCGTTTTCACAGCCGATTGTACCGCGGGGTTCGCCTGCAAATATTAACAATTTAAAGCGTATAAAAACCCATGTACTTACAGCATGCAAAATAATTACCGACAACACAAAACGCATTGACCATAGCGACATTTGTATATTAAAAACTATACATAACAATAGAATTTGTACTTTGTCAGAGGAAGCCATTGAGGTTGGTTGTAGCGTTCCGCTACCGTTTTTTAAAACTCGTTGCGTATGTAATACCTGACAATTTGAATGTTTTTGCTACCATTACATTACAAGTCAAAGATTACCGTTCACATTCAAAATTGACCTTAAAGTATTAAATGATGAGAGAGAGTTCGGTCCTTCTGGCTGGCCTAGGCCAGTCTGGGTACGGGCCTCGGGGTTGTCTACCCGGGCTGCTCCTCCTCGACGGTCTTGACCGTCGCGTCATTTCATTCTGGCCCAAAGAGCCAGGGTCTCAGTGACCTAGTGGCTGTCTAGTTTATAATGATTTCAAATGCCTATACTTGATGAGCCGGTTGGCGTGGTTGGTAGATACTTGCCTTTCACGCCGAAGGTTGCGGGTTCGATTCCCACCCAGGACAGATATTTGTGTGCATGAGCATGTATGTTTGTCCTGAGTCTGGGTATTTTATTTTCTATCTAAGTATGTATTTACAAAAGTAAAGTAGTATGTAGTACATCAGTTTTCTGGTTTCCATAGTACAAGCTCTGCTTAGGATATTATTATTATAGAAATTAACAAAACTTAGATTTACATATTATTACATTAACCTCATATTATGCGCTACAAGCAATTCAATGTCAAAGTTATTTTTTTTACTGTCTGTTAAATCAATTTATTATGTAATATGGCAACACTATGAGAGGTTTTTGTACAAATTCTATTGAAATAAATAAGTTAAAATAATGTTAAATTAGCACTAGAGGACTGGCTGAGGCGGATTTTTTTTTTATTTCAGCAGGTTTTCAAAGCATACCCGCGTTGCTAAGCAGATTAATGGCCCAAGTCTAAATAATAAATATCAACTCGCAATAATTACAATAATTTTTGTCCAGAATAGACACTTGTATGGAGACAGAATACTTACATTATTTTATAAATGACAAACAATTAAATACATATAATAAAACGATAAGGTGTTTTTTTTCTGATTTGACTATGAACAACAAACATACGTACATTTCACAAATTATAATAAAATCGTATTTTTTTATTTTTATAATTCAATTAAATTAAACGCAATTTCGTAAACAGCATACAACAAAGTGTATCTGTGTTTAGAATTCTCTCAAATCTCAAAAAATACCTATAATTATTTAATTAGATTTTCTTTATACTGGATACACATACATGTACGGAATTTTATTATAGCAACGAGTTTTTTTTTAAAGAATTTTTCAAATATATAATATATGAGCTGTCCCGCTGGCTCAACGTGAGACTTAACACGGCGCGGGTGAGACTCTATCTCAGTATTACGATATGCGTTATTTGTCGTTAGCATTAATATTTTTTACATTTATATAATTATATATGTATATTTTAATATGTTTGTTACAAACAACGCGAAGCCTTTTAGTTAAAAACTAATACGAATCAAAGCTGATCATAGTTCATGGTTGCCGCGTTTTTTATTCGAATCTTCAACTAATGTTAATATTTATACGAAATATCGTTAAAAAATTAATCAAAGCAAACGATACAAGAAAACGAAGCAAACACTTTTAGGTATTAAAAAAAAACTATTTGCTTTGCTTTCGGACAATAAAATTGCCTAATTGTTATTTACATTTATTGAAATAATAATAATAATAATATGCGAAATATTATTATAAGTTATTCGTAGTCGATTTTTCTATAAACAGTAATTATATTATCGGTATGCGTATAAACATTATTATTTATATTATAATTAATTATATTATTTCTACGACCGATTTACTTAAACTTTGAACTTGGCAACCCAGACAGAATGCATTTTACATACCATTCAATTGAAAAATCACAAATCACATAACGATGCATATAATAATTATAAAACCTTTAATATTTCAGGCAATTTTGCTTTTATATATTATATATTAATGATATATCAATAGTTGTTTTTTTTTTAAAGTCTTTAATTTTCATACTTATGTTTGTAACTCGCTTAATGTAATGTATTGTTCTGGTTTCGGTACCAATAGCACTAAAAAAATGACATAAAAACTGTTGTTATTTATATTAAGAATTTAATTTTTCTAAGTTAAGTGAAAGTCACACTTAAAACATGCATTATGAACGTTCAAATTCTTTAAACAATATAGAAACAAAAACAAAGTCGATAAATTAATAAAATCCAAAAGAAATAAATTTATAATATAATAACGCAATGAATTTTATGTTTAATATGTTTTATTTCTTTAGAAACTTTGGTAGCTTTATATAAGAAGGTGATGCACGTTGATTAATTATTATATAAAATAGTTTCAAGAATTTTACAGGACAAGATATTGTTTGTAATGTATTTGAATTTTATACTTCGATTTTAATCACAACCCTTATAAAAAACTTTAAATTGAGTTAATTTAATGTATATATAAAACCATATATATAAAAATATATGACACGAATTATTATTGACTTCAATTTCACATGAATTTATAAGAAATTAGAAAATATATTATTTGGGTAACCAGTTAAAGTTGAGCTAACAGTAAAAAAGTAATATCATATGCACGACCCTGCTTGCCACGCCACGCTGCTCTAATGTTAGTTGGATATTAATAGTTAAGACACGACCATATTTATTTTAAAACAATTTACGAATTATATTAACCCATACTATTCAGATAATAAGTTGGCAACACTTGAGCAGTGTTTATATTTATTTTAATTTCAAACAAAATGAATGTTTCTCTTAGCAAATCAAGTTACATCCTATCCGTTACTTATTAAGTTTTTTTTTTAGTTAAAAATTTTAATTTTTAATAAATAAACATACATAAATATAACAAGCAATTAATTAAAATATATATTATAAATATTTAAAAGATAAAATTCATGCATAGTATAACCCAAAGTAATTAAATAAAATTTCATTCAGGGTATATGAACGTTAATAATAAAAAATTGTCATAAAAAATGAGTGCGAGTAACCGGATTCCTTTTCAGTTGTTCTTGGTAGAATCTGCATTGCGAAACGAAGTTTATCATTAGATTCGTTTTGTAATAAAACGACGATTCAAAACGAAGATGCTACATAAAAAAAAATTGCTTTATCTTAAAACGATCGCGTATTCAAAGTTGACCTAAAAAATAATATTTAACTAATAACTACGAAACAAATCAGCTGCATTTGTTACAAGACAATGAATACGAGACATTAACGGTCGCATAAGTCACCTTATCCTTGACGGTTTTGAAGAAGGCACCACCCTCCTTCTTGACGGTCTTTGCCCAGTCCCGGTATTGCTGTTTCAGCTTCTGACCGCTTCCGGTGCTAACTTTCTCTGCGTAGTTATTGCATTCAACTTCGAATTCGTCGTTGAAACCGCGCCCAGAGTTCAGTAACTCGAGCCTTTCGTCTATGAACTGTCGATGAAAATTACACATAGAATATTAGAAATCAAACAATTTACATTTATAGTAGTAAATTTTATACAGTAAACAAATATATTTTATTTAAATACGATCTCTCAAGACACAATTGTCTCAAATTAAGATCATGATGCTGCATTAAAATAACATAAATCCAAGTAATAAATTTAATCAATAGTTTTATTTGCACGAAAATATAAAAATTCGCACTGTGTTTTTTTAATTATTAATTTTTGTAATAATAATTAAATATAAAATTACCAGTAGTTGCACATTCGAGTCTCACAGACGGGCAAAGATCTTTTCTCATGAGTATAATTTAAGCAGCTTCAATACGACTCGATGGATACGAAAACTTATATCATACTGTGTTTTTCTTTACCACGAATAGGAACATCACGAAATTACAAATGACAGACATTTCAAGAACCGGATATTTATCTCTAAAAGACTATCTCGATAGAAAATTACTACGAACATCGGAAATAGAATACTTCATTACACAAACCAAAGTCCGTACCTTTGATAATGTATCCATGACACAATAATAGCTAATCAATAACGTAGCAAGTGAAAAATGAAAACAACACGTAAATGACCCACAGCTGGGTGCAGGCACCCCCCCCCCCTTCCGGAGCTGTTTCAGTCCGGTCTGGTAAACTTGTAGCAAAATATCAGACACATGTAGGATTGCTTCACTTTCATTTAAAAACACAAATTAAGCACACGATAATGAGTTCTCAATCGTCGAGTGATTCATTTATTTTTTAGTGAGCTCAGTGCAGGTCACCCTTCGGTTTTATCCATTAGCCAACAACTAGTCAAAGGTTTGTACATATAACTTCTATAAACCTTTATATGAATGAAATCGTCTAAATCCACTTATCTTAAGTGGGAAATAGTCATTCGTATCGACTGCTGCATCGCAACTACATTCACAAATGTATGTAACGTCATGTTTGTAGACATTCACACATGCAAAAATAACCAATTTAATGTGCTTTAAAAATATCCTTAGTATTTAACCGCTAATGGTTACAAAAACAAACTAAATAACTATTTTTATTTTAGTTAATATGCGGAGTCGTTTTTGAGCGCTTTAGAAATAATACAATATATTTGACTCTTTTTTTTTACTTTACAAAAGAAGGCCAGTGGTAAATATGAACTATTTTTTGCAATAAATGCGTATGTATATATGTGGTACCTAAGGCGTTATGTCCCCTGCGCATGCAATTAAGCCAGCTACACCCCTTAAACCGGATGCAATTCATTAACCGTTTGTCGGTATAATAATAATATCGAAAAGCCTTGCATTTGAAATCTTTGTTTTTTTATTTACGCTCAGTAAGCAATCTAAACATCTGATAAATGGGGGTAACCTATATACCTTTAAAACCTTGCGCCAATCACCAAGAATTATATCGCCAATGAGCAAAGATTTGTATAAATGTTTTGCGGTATAGAGGTTTAGGTTAAGGACTCAATGTAATTATTTGATAATAATGATATACTAATAATAGACAATTGACAAGAGGCGATAAAAAGAGAGTAAAAGTTAAATTTTGTCTGTATGTACACGCTAATCTCCGAAACTACTGAACGGATTTTCTTGCGGTTTTAACAGGTGGATTAAACTCACTTTGAAGCGACATTTAGGTTTTGTTTCATTAAAATCGATTGACAGTGAAAATATTATCGTCATTTATAAATAATTTTAAATTCGTCTTCTATCTATAAATATAATAAAACAGTAGTAACCGTGTGCCTGTACATTGAATACATTTAACAAAAAGTGAGAGTTTGCGATAAAAAATGAGTTACAGAAAGCGACATTTTATTTAATATATCGTAATAAAAGCTGATATCGCGGACACCAGCTAACCCTATTAATAATATTAAGATGCTTATCAGAACACGCGAATCTTAACCGATGATTGGGGATTCAAGCCCCTTTGAGCACCTCTAAAATTTGATTTACATAATTTGTATTTATAATTCATTTTGTAATCGAAGATGGCAGAAAGCGTGCTTGTTTCGAAAGAAACTTTCTCAAATGTGTACATATATAAATAGCAGCGTGGCGGTATAAATACTAAACCGACCTAAGAGGATAGGGTCTTTAGCCCAGCTGTGGGACATGTAAAGTAACAACTTCACCCTAAAACTGTACATCGATATATCGAAACATTGCTCATTGGCAGTAAAAATATTGAAAAGAGTCAGATCTCTGAAACTAACATCCTGTAAGAATTAATTACGCAGTGACTTATGAATTCCGTTTGAAGAGCTGCTAGTATTAGAAGTATTTTGTTCATTATCCATATTAAAATACCCTGATACTATATAATTATCAAAAAAATGTTTTAAAAATAACATAGAAAGGATAGTTTTGAAATAATTCGCTGATACATTATAAATCGCTTTTGCAATCGTACAATCACTTGCCCAGCAGTGAGGGTTCATTTTACATAGATATTTTGTAAACATCTCACCTGCTGGAATATCTGCGATTGGAGTATCTTCCGCAGAAACGGCTGCATATTTTTTCTCGTCCGCACAAACGCTTCTGGATTGAAAGTTATTAATTGACCCTTCTCGATCCTGAAACAGAAATTAATAATTTAAAAAAATGTTACATATTTTTTCAAATTCACCATAAGTTTTGTTATTTCGTTACTCGATTTACTATAATTTCGTTCCAAGTTTTACTAAAAATATCCCTTAAGCACGTCGATCACTCGTCCAGTGCGTAGTGGCAGGTCGAGAAATCACGAAGCAATTGACACAATACCCAGTACTGCAAGGGGTTAAATAGAGTAAGCACTCAGGACTTATTTGTTCATAACACGATTGAATAACGATCGCTATAATTTTAAAATACGTTGTTGCGTTGCATCGCGTTACATGACGAGAAAGTTTTTATTTTTTGATATATTGATTTCATATCAAAATATTAAATTAAACGTAACTTTTAATCCTACCAAGAAAGGTGTTTGTTTATCATTAATCAATTTGTTTAATTATTAATGCACAATCAGTACATAATATGCTGAATAATACATAACATAATGAATATATGTATTAATGATAATATAAAAATCCTAGCTTCGCGGCTTAGCCCGCTCGCTGGAAGTGTTAGGTGGCCCATGTCTTTTTCTGTACACTGACAACTTGTATGTAAAATTTCATGATGCGGTTGAATAGTTAAGACGTGAAAGCTAACAAACAAAGAAACTACCAAGCACACTTTCGCATTTATAATATTACTAACGATAGTTAGCCGTAGTCTAAGTTAAAGGTCGCGTCAGTTGTGCATTGTAGAAATGATTAATGTTTGAGAAACTTTATGGTATATAATATTATTATCTTAACTTTACAGTGAATCGGTTTTAAAACTTAACAGTGAAATTTTTATACTTTTCTGGATGTATTAGTTAGTCTTCACAACCAACGATTTAATCATGGCTAACCTTTTTAAGCATTCATTTATACAAAGGTTTCCGAGTAATATAATTATATTAAATTTGTTTGTCGGAGTCGGAGAATTACATGAGTTTGTTGTTGAATATTGAACAAAAATCGCAGGGGAGTTAAATTTCTACGGTGATTCTATAATTCCCCAGTGAAATATAAAAACACTATCAAAGTATAATACCAGTGATTGTACATATTTAAAAATAAAACATTAAAATTTAAATGGACATTGACAAGTGTTAATATGCAAAGACCGACAACCAATTAACTATCAATAAGTTTAATGATATGTTTTATTTTCTGAGACACAAAACAAAGTACATTGTCACGATACAATATCTCGAATCGAATTTACGTATCGATTTAACTTGATGAGCTTACGTCGTCTGTCAAGTCATCAGCTTGATGGTACTTATTGTATTGTCATTCGAATTATATGTACTTGCAATATGACTTTGTGCAGCCTGGGTAGAGACCACGCACTCAACAATTATTCTACCGCTAAACTCTGTAAGTGCCTGTGAATGTCCCACTGCTGGGCTAAGGCCTCCTCCCTTTTTGAGGAGAAGGTTTGGAACTTATTCTACTCGTCTGTGTAGGTACCACCCACTCATCAGATATTCTACCGCAAAACAGCTGTACTTGGTATTGTTGTGTTCCGGTTTGAAGGGTGAGTGAGCCAGTGTAATTACAGGCACAAGAGACATAACATCTCAGTTCCCAAGGCTGGTGACGCATTCGTGATGTAAGCAATGATTATTAGAACATTTCTTACAATATCGATGTCTATGGGCGTTGGTAACCACTTACCATCAGGTGGCCGACATGCTCGTCCGCCCACCTATTGAATAAAAAAAAATCATATATCGAAATAAATTATATTCATATACCAATAGCAGTTTACAAGCACTGTTTTATTAGATAAATTAAACACCTGTAACGATAGAACCGGCTCGAAATGTAGATCCTATTTTAATATGACACAATTATAATATAAAAATATAATGTAAAATTATATATATTAATAGTATAATTAAAGTCGAAATGGCCCAGTGGTAAGAACGCGTGAATCTTAACCGATGATCGTGGGTTCAAACCCGGGCGAGCGCCACTGAATTTTCATGCGCTTAATTTGTGATTATAATTCGTGAAGGAAAACATCGTGAGGTAACCTACATGTGTCTAATTTCACTGAAATTCTGCCACGTGTATTCCATCAACCCGCATTGGAGCACCGTGGTGGAATAAGGTTCAAACCTTCTCCTCAAAAAGGGAGAGGAGGCCTTAGCCCAGCAGTGGGACATTCACAGGCTGTTACTGTATAATATATATTACGTTAGATAGTTATTAACAAAAGCCAAATAACAAAATGCAAAGTTCACAACGTGAATGTAATATTGATATAGTTGAAAATGAAACAAAAAATCGTACCAGGACACCCATCATCTCACCTTATATATGAGTACATATCAGTAATATGTACGAGGTACATAGAAATAGATACATGCATTATTACCAGTGGTAACAAGTACTTGAGTCAATAAGGGAACTATTTTATGCAATCAAAACATTATCAAGCGAGTTAGTTGTTTCCTGGTGTTGAACACTCCGAACAGTTATATGACATAGGTAATACGATTGGTTTAATAGTTTTAAATTCTAATTTCAAAATACCCAACCACGAAGTTTGATGATAAGAAGACGTTCTAGGTTCATTGAATAAAGTATATTCAAGTACGAATCATTGGGGGGATATGCCATAATCGCCACGCTTGGCAGACGGGTTGGCGATCGCAGTAAGTTAGTCATAGTGCTCAGAGAGACGCTGCTGCCCGTTCTCTGGTGTATATTCCCTCGGGTCGACTTCTACGACCCCCCCACGGGATGAGATGGGGTGGTGATATTCGTCGCCGTCACCTTCACTCCTTCCTTCAATCATTGGGGGAGGCCTTTGTCCAGCAGTGGACGTCTTTCGGCTGATATGATGATGATGATGATATTCAAGTAGACTTCGATTAGAAATATTCGGAATTTAGATTTTATTTTTTATATTTAGAATTTAGATATTAGATTGTTTTTTTAATTAAATTACACACTGTCCAAAAATTATGTTAACGAAACAGCACGATGGTACGTTTTGCTACTGTTTATGTTTCCTTATTATAACTAAATTATGTATATAACCTACTTATATTTTTATATTTAATCACTGTTTGTGTAATTGTTTTCATATATGTCTTAACATTTACCGATTTTTGTAAGTACGAATATATCACGATCACGTATGGATCTCGATGAATTTGAAATCCTTTACTGATTTAAAAAACTTTCATTTTTGACAAAAAAAAAATTAGCCGCGCATTTGGAAAGCAAGACTTGAATATCTTTAAACTATCCTAAGGATTATTGCGGGTGATATGGGCGGCTACGTGATGAGGCGGATGATCCAGAGGTCTATGTGATGCTCTTGTTCACGTGCCTCATACGCGATCAATTTAATTTCCTATTTTATTTTATCTCAATATGTGTATTATTTGCTCTTTTTTTATGTCATATAATTGACTCATTTTTAATTCTTATATATTTAAATATTTTAATTATTATTATTTTTGTGATTGTGATTGTGATTCTAATTATTAATGTATATAATGTTATGTTTAATTATCATGTACCAAAAGTATGGGCCTTGTTGCCCGAGAAATAAAGATATTATTATTATTATTATTTAAAATAATACATAATTACTTAAATTGTATGACATTTTGAGTCTAAAGCATTATTCCATATCTCTAGAAAAACTGCTATTTAAGTTTCATGTGTAATTTAACATAACTTATTTATTATAAATTTAAGACATTCCTTTCGAAGGGAACTGATAAACAAACATTAGACGACCAACGATATCGGGCCGATTCAAGTTCAAAGTTGTTTTTTTTTTCTTTATTCCTCTATTAATAGGTAAATGTATTAATAACTTGTTCCTAGCTATTCGTCTGATTGAGCTTGGCAGATTGGTGCAGCAGAAAATTGGTGCACCAGCCGATAGTATCGATAATATTGATTATATTTTGGATTATAAATTACATGCGGCGTGCACAAAATCGCCGACATGTATATTTAAAAAATAAAATATACATCGGCGCAAAGCTGATAACCTACTATGAAACAAGAATAATTGATTTGATTATTTTAAAATTATTATAATCTGCATTTTAGAAAAAGGGCTTATCTCTTATTGTAATTTCAATACTTAATTTATTAACACGTGCGTATACAACGAACCGTATAAATACGGCCGCACTATCGACGCTGGGCATTACTTAAAAAAAAAATCGGATTTTTTTTCAAAAATATCACGGGGATTAACCCTTCTTTATATATAGTTATTACTTTTCATAAATCTACCGTAACAGATTACATTTCGAAAATTGAATTTCCTGTAAAAACTATTTCATTGGTTGTTTCGATTATGTTTTAGTTTAAATGTATGTGATAGGCATTGCTCTCGTTTGGGTATACTCATCACTTTTAATACATAATTATTGCTGTAATCTGGTTTGAAGGTTGAGTATGACAGTGTAACTACAGGCACAAGGGCAAGCTTCTTAGTTCCCAAGGTCGGTGGCGCATTAACAATGTAAGGAATGGTTAATATTTCTTACTGTGTTAATGCCTATGGGAGATAGTGACCCTTTATTGCCAGACTTGCTTCCTCGTTTCTGATACGCACCACCAAGGTCTGGAATACTCTCCCGACCTCCGTTTTCCCCACCACCTACAATATGGGTAACTTCAAGTCTAGAGTGAATAGGCATCTTATAGGCAAGCGCGCTCCATCTTAGACTGTATCTCACTTTCCAACAGGTGTGATAACAGCCAAGCGCTAGACTATACATTTAATAAAAAAAAGCCTGACTACCAATTTTAAATAAAAAACGAATGTAATATTGTTGATGTTTATCTATGACATAAAGCGGTCCGCGGTCACAATCAAACACGAGAGGGCAGGATGATTAACTGCAATACTAAATGCAATTATCTTATAAAATACTTTATACACAAAAAAAAAACAGTAAACATAATATACAATCAAACTTGTAAATACAAACTGTTCGTATTATAGACGAATTAATATTGCATAGCTGACTTCATTTTTAGTATTACTATGTAAATCTAATATTATAAATGCGGAAGTAACTCTGTTACGCCTTCACGCCTAAACCAATAAACTGATTCTGATGCAATTTAATATGTAACAAGCTTGGACCCTTTTTTTAACGCTGGAAAAACGCGTTACGCGTTTCCCCCACGGCAACAGTGGGGGGGGGGGGTGTTTGTGGGCTCGCCGGTGTCCAAGGTGCCTCCGACCATCGGAATACCTACTGAAAAATCAGCGGTACCTTTTCCGTCTGGACGAGGAGCGCCACGGGATCGCTTTCGCATGCTACCGTGACGCTCTGACAAACAAGCTTGAACCCTAAGGTATGAAAAAGGCTACTTTTTATACCTAGATAATACTTGCACACCGACGCTCGCGCTAAGGAAGATCGATTTAAGTCACAACCCGAGATTTGGTCAGCTCCTGAAGCACCGCGGCGTCTTTTTTTACGGCAATTTTCAATTTTGTTTTTAATTCATATGATTTCTTTAGCGTTTATGATTATTATTTATATATAACTTTACTTGAAAAACGTTCAATTAAGATTCTATCTAAATAGATTAATTGAGAATGTTTTTAACTAATTCCACCACGCTGCTCCAATGCGGGTTGGTGAAATACACACGTGGCAGAATTTCAGTGAAATTAGACACATGCAGGTTTCCTCACGATGTTTTCCTTCACCGTATAGCACGAGATGAATTATAATCACAAATTAAGCACACGAAAATTCAGTGGTGCTTGCCCGGGTTTGAACCCACGATCATCGATTAAGATTCACGCGTTTAGTAAGGATATATGTAATAATACAATGTAATATATATGTTCAACTTCGAGAAATCTTCAATTACTAAAAAACATATTTTTTTAATGAAAGCGCTTAATTAGCAGCTTTGCTATTTTGTAAGAATGTAAGAACTCATATTCTATTTTGATGCGTAATGTTATAATGATAACGGTCAGTGTCGCATATCACTTTCGGAAATTTCCGTTCACCGGCGTTCTTTCTAATCTAAAAAATATTCCGTTTTCTGCGGCGAATGTCGAGTTCGTTCTTACAGGTTAGCCTTACACAATATTGGAGTTTTATTTGTCGTATATTTTTGCTTTAGTTTCGTTTTACTTTCATTAGTGTGAATTAAGCGTATTAGCCTAATACTGCCGTAAGTTTCCGTCGTTTTATGTATATAAATAAATAATAATATTCATATAAATATAATTACCTGATGGCATCTCTGTAACCGCCGATCAAACATACCAGCGCGCGTAGGAACGCCCTCGACACAGCGTCACCGAGTGCATTTTTATCACTTAAAGCCTTTTTTAAACTCGCTACCTAAAACAGAAATACTTTATTATTTCATAAAGTTAAGTTTTATTGAGTAAACCATAAGTAAGTAAGCTGACTTCGTCCGTTCATAACACAATTAAAAAAATGATAATTACTTTTTTTATATAAAATTGGTAGGCGAACGGACAAACCACATTATGGTAAATGGTCACCATCGCCCATATACAACGGCACTAAGAAATATTAACCATCTGTGACATAGTCAATGCGCCACCGACCTTGGAAACAAAGATGTTATGTCCCTTGAGCCTGTAATTACACTGGCATAATTACCCTTTAAAACGGGACAGAACAATACCCAGTACTGCTGTTTTGCGGTATAATATCTGATGAGTGGGTGGTACCTACCCAGACGAGCCAAAGCTCTACCACTACCAAAGGTTATGTCCCTTGTGCCTGTGGTTACACTGGCTCTTCAGATCCGTACACAACAATACTGAGTATTGCTGTTTGGCGGTAGAATATCTGCTGAGTAAGCGGTACTTACGCAGACGGACTTAAACAAAGCCAAAAAAGAAAAAAAAGAAATACTGTATATTGCGTAGCTTAAATACAATGACGATTTAAAAAGTAGATAAAATCTGCATGGAAGTTTTTTTCCGTTTTGAAGTTAAGAATATGGAAATGAGTGCTTAAGAATCTGTCAATAAATAATGGCATTGCATCACCGTTTTTAGAAAATTCAAACCCCTTAGCGGAGTTTTTTCATATATATTGTGATGATAAGTAGTCACCAACTCCCATAGGCATTGTAAGAAATGTTAACCTTCCCTTACATCGCCAATGCGCCACCAACCTTGGGAACTAAGATGTTGTGCCTCTAAAAGCACTGGCTCACTCAAACCGGAACACAACAATACCAAGTACTGCTGCTTTGCGGTAGAATATCTAATGAGAGGATGACGAGCTTGCACAAAGCCCTAACACCAGTGAAAAATAAGTTAGGTTCAAGTTGGCATATTAATTTGTCTTTATTAAGCAAAAAAATACTTAATTTTTTTGTTTAGGCTTCAGTTTAAAATTAAAGACAGCTAGCTATGTCATTATTTTTAGTAATTTTCCCTTCACTTAAACTTATATACGGAAGTTCATCATTATTGTATTTAAAAAAATGAAATTTTTATTTTCCTTGTACGTAATACATCTCTCAAACATGAATTACCATTTGAGAAAAGCTAGATGGTTCCTTATGCAACACGGCTATAATCCATATCACTGCTCATAATGTTACAGAATGTTACCGAAATTATATCCAAGTATTTTCCTATAAATAGGTATTTAATTAATAATATCATTCGTTAGTAGCTAACGATAGAAATGTTATTATTGTGAAAATCTTCGCCAATTCGAAGTGACATCGTCCATTCGGTTCGGACTTGTCAGGAATGCTTTCTCACAGAGTTTTAACATTAGTTCTATGCGCCTATTGCGAGTTTTCTTACTTATGCGATAGCGTTCACGTTAAATGCGATTTGTATGTAATTCTGGTTATTGTCACTAGATGGCGCTATTTTCATTCAATAATCGAAAGAGTAAAAAAAACTCGCACTAGGCACACTGGTATCCTTCAAACATACAACGGGACGGAGACATTAAAATCTTACCATATCTTGGGGAAGACTGTCTAGGTCGTGAAATGGAGATTTCAGTTCATTTGCGTCTACATCTAGTACAACCACGTCCCCCACTTCGGACATCCGAACTGTCTGAAATTGAAAAGCATAATTTTACACAATTGAAGTATAAAACGAAACATTACAAAATTTAACATTTCTATCACAAACATTTTTTCATAAATAAATATTAAATATTTGTTAAATTCTCATCTTTGTTAATAATTCATCTCTTTTTTTATATAGAATAGGAAGGCGGACGAGCATATGGGCCACCTGATGGTAAGTGGTCACCAACGCCCATAGAAATTGGCATTGTAAGAAATGATAGCCATCACCAATGCGCCACCAACCTTGGCACTAAGATGTTATGTCCCTTGTGACTATATTTACACTGGCTCACTCACTCTTCAAACCGGAACACAACAATACCAAGTTTTACATCTCAAAATCGACGGTAAACAAAACATCGATTAGCTTAAAAGTAGTTTCCTTCATTATTATCAAAGTAAACTATTAATTAAACAACAAATCATATTTATCACTTTTGATAATTATCAATGTATATAGATTACATAATTTTATACGAACACACCTCCATCACACATCTAGGAACACCGATGAGAAACGGCATAGGAGCCAGTAGATAATCCACCAAATGCTTCGGTAATATCGGTATGAATATATGTTGCCAGGACATAGGGAACAGCGTCGCGTTCGCGGCTTGCACGCACGCTGAGAGACGCGAGGGTTTCGATGCGACTATCGCTATCCTCCGCTCGTGGAGCAGCGCCGCCCAAAGCCCCGCCATGCATTTTGTATCCATTGCACTGAAGTACTCGGTGAGATTGCACTAAAAATAAAAATTACTTAATTTATTCATTAATAATAAAGATATTACATAGAGATTTTTTCGTTATATATGTTGGCACTTGGGACTATTGTTTGTTTGTTACATTTAAGTTATGAAACTGTAACGAGTGTATTATATAGTTAAATATTACTGTGTACGGTTTTTATAGTTAGTCGTTTTACTTGGTATACTAAAATTATCCAAAAATCGTCAATTCTTCTTTTAAAGATGAGATGACATATGCACAAAATAAGGAACACGGGGATTGACTAGAGATGACGTCACACCAAGTGTTTTCAATCTACAAACATCACACAGCACACAACATCTAGAATCAATGAAAAAGTCGCCGTCGTCAAATTCGTCCAGTCAAATTTGTTTTTGTTATACTATTATAGTTTTTAGCGTATGTCCTTCTTTCCGGTTCAAGCTGGCTTCAGACCAAATTTTATCGAAACCAGTTCAGCGGTTTAGCTGTGAAAGCGTACCAGACAAACAGACGGACAGATAGACAGACAGGCAGAGTTACGTGAATCGTAACCGAAAGGTAAGGCACTACTGAATTTTCCTGTGCTTAATTTGTGTTTATAAATTATCCGCTTGATGTTGAAGGAAAATATCGTGCGTAAACCTATTTTTTAACGCTGGAAAAACCGCGTTACGCGTTTCCCCCACGGGAACTGTGTAGGGGGGAGGGAACATAGGGCTCGCCGGTGTCCAAGACGCTGAGTGCGCTCCGAACATCGGAACACCCACTAAAAAAACAGCGGTACCCTTTCCGTCTTAACGAGGAGCGTCACGGGATCGCTTACGCATGCTACCGCGACACTCTGACGGCCGGACTGCCAATGCGGGCCAATCGTGAGTAAACCTTCTTTAACCTTCAAATCTATCATATTTGTATCCACCAAGCAACTTATATGTTATTATTAACTGGAAGTTCTTTTCGCATTATGTATTACCTTCACCTATAGACGATACCAATGTAAGAAATATAAAACATTTCTTACGCCTTCCATGTGTATCCGATATAGATAGGTCAATCCAAGATGTCGCGCCCCACTCTTTTTCAAATCGCTACAGTGCAAGCGTGCAATGTATTCTGCTTGATTGTGATTTCACACTAAGCTAAACGAAGGGATTCAGAGTCAACCGGAAATATTCTCTACTATCATCGATTTTATTTATTCCATGGGCAATATATGGTAATTTTTTTTTTCTAATGATTTTTTTTTTAAATGCAAGTATTTTTATTTGAAAAGCTCGAGTGTTTCATTCATAGAATAAATTATTATGATGATTAAAACCATATTTTTGCATGACGTACATCCTCGAATATTTATAATATTGAACAATAACAATAAAAAATATATATATTAGTCTGAATCGTCAATTAGTTCACAAATAGTTAATTCAAAGCCCGATTAATCCCTTTTTTATAGAATTGGTAGGCGGACGAGCTTATGGGCCACCTGATGGTAAGTGGTCACCAACGCCCATAGACATTGGCATTGTAAGAAATGTTAACCATCGCTTACATCGCCAATGCGCCACCAACCATGGGAACTAAGATGTTATGCCCCTTGTGTCTGTAATTACACAACAATACCAAGTACTGCTGTTTTGGGGTACAATATCTGATGTGTTTGTGGTACCTACCCAGATGAGCTTGCACAAAGCCCTACCACCAGTAAACACAGAATCACAGACATTTTTAGTAAAAATCTAAATGCATCAGTTATTTTTTCAGTAAAATTATTGTGAGCTTCTATTTTCTTGAAATCATATACTTCCGAGATTATTTCTCTTGTCTATAAAAATCAATTTCATAGTCATTATAAATTCGAAATAACCAAGTAAATAATATAATAAAAAATGTAAAGGATGTTCTTTTGGGTTTTTAAGAACAATTTATATTCTATTTATATGGACATTTTAAAATCATTTTAGTAAAATATTAAAAAAAAGTAGTACAATTGTTTATGTAGAGCTACTTTCCCGGTGACTCAAGATCCGTGGCAACGTGAACAAAACTACCCGTGTATACCGAGCCGTGGTCGACTCGAGACTAATGCTCGAGCTGAAATCCCCGCACCCCGCGCCCTCTGGCCTTTCAAACCGGAAGACAACAATATAGAGTATTGCCATTTATCGGTAATCATCGGTGAGCGGATTGTCTCAAACCTGATGAGCCCGCGCAAGCACCTACCACCGATAGAACGCAATAAATAAATATATATAATTATTAATATCAATTTATAAAAATCAAAATGTATATATATGTATATAATTATCGAATATACTTAATAAAATGTTTACTCACATTGTCCGGTATACTGGGCAGTCTGTTATCTGGACTTTGGCATGAAAAAACACTATGACCAGCATTGTATGTGACTTTGAGTGTGTGCCCCGGCATAGGTGGCCTTATACGACATGCCTCTAGGAACGATGTCAACTCACCCCTCTCATTACTGTTTAGTAAATTCGCTATGCTATTAAGTAACCTGTAATGTGTATACAAAATTAGATAGTCACATTATATGCAAAAGTATATTATATAATACATATATATTATATTTATATGTGTGTATTGTTGACATAATACTTAAAATTATTTTTACATATTCTACGAAATGTTTTCCAAGCCATATTAAAAATATACTCTATTTTAGTAAACTCTTACAAAAAAATTTTATTCGCCATTTCACATAATAAATTAAATTTAGGGGTAGCTTTACCTTTTGTGAAGAAAAAAGTAAGGTAAAGGCTAAATTTTAGGTAAGCAGTTACACAATTTAAATTTTATCAAGAGGAACCAGCAAGACACTCAGTAGTCAGAACCGGCAAGGTGCTCCGTTTTTCACAAATCATATGTTACTTTCGCATTTATAATACTAGCTGCGCCCGCGGTTTCACCCGCGTATAAATTAATTCACTAACGATAAGAGCAGAATTGAAATAATTACAGCATATATAGCATTTTAATTTTATTTTCGTCGGGTATTAGTATGTAATGGCTTTCGACGCACTCGGGTCTAGATAGGACAACATACAATTGGCCATAAGAAAAATAGCATAGCGACCTTTCCCTACCCGTTAGTAATATGACAAAAATATAAAGCCGAGATGGCCCAGTGGTAAGAGCGCGTGAATCTTAACCGATGATCATGGGTCCACACATGGGCAAGCACCACTGAATTTTCATGTGCTTAATTTGTGATTATAATTCGTCTCGTGCTGGACGATGAAGGAATACATCGTGAGGAAACCTGCATGTGTCAAATTTCACTGAAATTCAGCCACATGTGTATTCCATCAACCCGCATTGAAGCAGCGTGGTGGAATAAGCTCCAAAACCTTCTCCTCAAAAAGGGAGAAGAGGCCTTAGCCCAGCAGTGCGACGTTCACAGGCTGTTACTTGTATGAAAAGTACTAAAAAAATTCTAAGATCTTTCATAAGAATTAGTATCATTTTATAAAAACTACTTCGCAAATAATGCATTATTTTAGAACAAATTTGAATACCATAGAAAAAGGTTATAGTAAGTCAACCTTAAAAGAAAGACATATACTGTCGCAGACTTTTTTTGGAACTTCGTTGCATAACATTATCCGTTTACGCAGAGCACGCAACGGAAGCTCTCTAAAGGAATAATTTTTTCCCGTTTTACGCTCCTATTGGTCGTAGCGTATATAGCCTATAACCGTTCCCGATAAATGGACTATGCAACACTAAAAAAATCTTCAATTCGAACCAGTAGCGCCTGAAATTAGCGCGTACAACCAACGTTCATGTTACAAGATTAAATTAATTTAAAGTCACAACTGGTTCAGAACGCAGATTCTACCAAAAAGAACCGGCAAGAAACTCTTTTCCGACAATTCAGTTACATAGTATGTAGTATTTATCGTTGTAAAACGTTGTAAAATTCATAAAAATAGGTCAATTTCTATTATACTCAAATAGTGAATGCCGCGACCATAGTTTAATAGAAAAATTTGACAAAGCAGAGACAATGAAAACACTGATTTCGCAACTATCTATAAAATATTGATAAAAATAACACATAATATTAGCACAATATGTATTGATTAAAGAAATATATTCTTTTAATAAATGTTATAACAATTATTAACAAATTGCATCAATTAAACCTTTGAACAGCCATCGCTTTGCAAGAATAGTACTGTTAAACAATATTATCGTAATGCACACTAAACGAAAGAATGCTCTTATACAGTAAGATATTTGAAGGCTCTTATCAAAAGCGCATAACGTAATTAATTCTAGTTTAAATATATAATATATGAATGCAACAAACTTATACAATCACATTGCATTAAAAATAAAAAATGCTTAATAATTCAATTAAATATTAAAAATTTAAAGGAAAATTAAATTAATATGTATAAAAGAAATTGGTTATCCATTATTTGATATATTTAAGAAATAGATTATGGCTGTGTTCTATAAATTTAGTGAAGCAATTAAATTAAAATTACAACATTAATTCTTAAGATGTTGAACGGTAACTTGCAAAAATTAAAAAGCTTTGTGGTACTTGGATTACATATATTTAAACATTAAAAAATTAAAATTGTTTGTACATAAATATTCACAATACTTACTTGTAAAATATGTCATGCCATGGTAAATGGGATAACAGCACAAGTGCTGTATTTGCTTTTGGATCATAACGACAAAAACAAAATGTATATTTTGAATCCACAGACGTCAATACAAAGGAGTAATGTTGAACAAATGTACTGAAAAGAATAAATAAAAATAATTTTAAAAAGACTGTCACAGGCAAAAGCTAAATACAATCCAGTCGCATCTACTACTTCTATACATTTCTAATAAATACTAATCAAAAGTATATCAACATAACTAACATTTAATTTCCTAATTATAAAAAAATATATGATTTTGAACCCAGATTTTTATCGAAAGTTGCTTTTTAAATTGAATTATAAATAATACACTTGTCATGTAAAGGATTCACTTTATACTGTATTTCCTATTTGAATATCACATAAAACATAACATTAAAACACACAACAAACAGTACCAATACATTATGATACGATTCAATTGACACTTGACATAGTGCCATTTACCAATTGAAAAATAGATCAAGAGAAACTTCTTATGTATTCGCAGTATATTTATAGATATTGTCAACCTTGTTGGTCTGGTGGCTAGATGTAAGGTCGCAGACCCGGTGGTCCTGGGTTCAATGCCCAGGTCGAGCCAATAAAAAATTATTGGGTTTTCTAACAGAAAATTCTTAGTAGCAGTCTAGAAATTGGAATTGTGTACACTCCCGTGCCTCGGAAAGCATGTAAAGCTGTTGGCCCTGCGCCTGAACTCTTTCTAGAGTGTCAAAGTGCCGTCCCATCGGATTATGAGAACTAGGGACTAGAGAGTGCACATGTGTTTGCACATACACTTGTGTACTATAATATCTCCTGCATAGTTGGACAATCTCTCTTGATATTGGCCGCTGTGGCCGAAATCAGTCTGGAGGACATTATTATTTATATTTATAGATGGAAATAAAAGCAACCAAATTGATATTATTGAATAATATTTAATTTTTTAATATTAATAAATTTATAAACATTTATTCTCTTTTTATGTTTATTTTTATCAAAAGTTTAGCATAAATCATAAATTTGTTATTAAATACTTTATATAAATATAAGATTATATATATGTATCAATTCTGTCAAAGCTTGTAAGACCAAAAGTATTTACTCTCAGAACATAATATACTTTAACTTACTTCTCCAATTGACATGGAAATGTGAATTTGGGCACATTCTTCAATTCTTCTTCATTTTTATAATTCTCTGGGTATTTTCGTACTACATATGGATCTCTTACATGATCACCGGGGGATACTTCACAGAATAATTCAAATAGGAAGCAAACGGTATCTCTGAAAATAATAAAATATGTTGCTTAGTGATAAATGGATTCATTTTTAATAAGAAAAATATACACTTGTATTAAAGTTATAATAAAATAAATCTTATTTACATTCGATTCAAATTGGAATTGATTACCATAAGAAGAAAAAACCAAGCATTTGAAAATTTCTTTGTATTTTCAATTAAAACATAGTTCCTAGAAATGATAGTATTATTAAGAATTAATACAAAATTATGAAAGCATTATTAACTCACAAAGAATAAATTTTTACAACAAATTCATCACAAATGACAAATAATTAGCTGTTATTTCACATATATTTTTATGTCACAGATATATTATATTGCCAGCTAATTTTACAAAAGTGGGAGACAGTGGGAGTTATCAATTACATGCTTAATATAATGACGTTTATGATTAGGCGCAGGAAATATGTGTCAGAACAAAAATAAAAGGTCTATTAAAACTAAAGTGATAACAACGAAAGGAATTAGAAACATACTATAAAATAATAATACAAAATGATTGGCACAATATATTAGGTTAAATGATTTGGCAGTGAATATAATTAGATCGATTATTACTTAGAAAGTTACTATGTGTCAAGAATGATTTAAAGGATGGTTATTTCGTTACCGTAATCTGGAACCCATGTCTGGACGTGGACCTTCTAAAATTTTGATTACATCTTACTATGACTATTTTTTGGCAAATATCAGAAGATTTCTCATATTATGAGACATCACAAGCCATAGATATCACTTTTGTTTCATGACAAACATTTTTATAAATTTTTCCTTTGATTCATTCCAACTATTATGAAAGACGATGTTATTGAGTCAGTCTTTACTTTTTTTTTATTAGTAGACTTATTGCAGTTATTGCCTGTTTCACTTTGCGCTGCACTTCATTTTAAGCCGAGAACGTCTCGAAGTGATACAGATTAAAAATGTTTTTTTTTCATTTCAAGCACAGACTATCATAATTCACGACAAACATAACGGTTCGTTCACATCCGCAATCCATGATATTGACTCAGCTAAGTGAATGATTCTTTAAATCAACACAAGAACACATATTTGGCTTGGGCGGGCTTAACAATCTACTCTTATTAACTGATAAGAAGGAGAATAAAATACCGAAAATTATTAGGTGTGATTTATGTTTGTACTGATTGCAGAATATACTATTTTGTAAGATACCCCCAGTAACCCTGTTTTTTATTGCAATCCATAATAAAGCTAACATATCTAATCACTAGAAATAGCTTTGTCTCGAATTTAAGTAAAAATTTTTAGATAGTTTATGTTATGCATATTTGGTTAATAAAAAAAAACAAATGTTTTTACTTTAGCGTTGACTGTAAAGGTTTGCTTTGTGGCAAGTTATTTTAGAAGTTGGCACATTAAAAATAATTAATTACAGGTTGGCTTTAAAAAATTAAGCTTGTATTTTTCTACACAAGATACAATTTAGAATTATTGCATAAAATTACTGCAAATTGCACTTTGTGTTGTTATAAGTATCAGTCAATTTATAATATAGCTTATTCTCTATTCCAATCGGAGTAGGAGTAAAGGTAAACAGACCGTAGATTTACAAATTGCATGCGATTTTCTAATTGTTCTGCTGTATTACGCACTATAAACATTTCTTGATTAATTTATCTTTATTTATAATACAACACTATTCCACCTAACTAGTTTTAACAACATTAATTTAACTTTCGCAGATCCGATTAAAACTTCGCTTACTTTGAAAACCCCATTTTTTTGCGAATCCATAGTTATTATCATAGATTATTCAAGAGAGAAGAAGTGACCAATAATATTGGTGTCAAATTTGTTTATTTTGGTTTACTTCTCTTGTGGTAGGGATAGGCTATGTATAGGTTGGTGAAATTTTTTCACCACTTTTTTATATATTTCATATATTATTATAATTAATAGGTACTATACTTTATCCTTCATTTATTTTTTGATTTTAAAACAATGGTATCGATTTTTTTCTCATTTCAACACCAAAGCATTCAAAGAGATCAGGCTTAGAGCTTTGCCGAGCAACGAGTCGAACATGGCACGGGTGGGACAGCGGATGCCGATGTGAAAAGTATACTGCAGCCTCTCATTCTGACAGGGGTTTTAGTGATTATGAATTGCACATATGTAACCTAAATTAACTACAGGACCATAGTTGGATAAAAAAATTCCAGGCGACTATATATAGCCAACGTGTCTCGAGCTATATGTGGCTGAATTTGTAATTAAACTATTTTAAAGGACTCTTATAAAACGTATATCCACAAAGCCGCTCGTTTAAGCTCTTATAGCCAAAGCGAGCAATTGTAGCTCCTTAGAGCGACCCATTCATTACGTGCTGTCGACTTAAGCGTTTTATGGCGAAAATAATACATGTTATGACTTAAGTGGACTCCCCACATCTTGCTTGAGTCTTAGTATTTTCTCAAGCCATTCAGCAATTACCGATCAGCACCAATTGAGAATAATATTAATCCAAAAATCGTTAAATCCAGCAACAACGCCTTGGCGTTGTATTTAGTCAATAGAAAGTAAAGATTAAATTAAGATACAAAACTATTCAAACTTATATTATAGGTCAACAATTTAGTGGTATCCTAAAAATTATAATGATATATTTATAATAATGTCCAGTTTATTTCTGAATATAAAAAGAATAAAATAAAATACAAGGTTATAAGTTTTTAAGTCGACAATTCCAATTGAATTTAACTCATTTAAGTTCAAACATAATTTAACCTTTATAATAAAATTGTAAGGTCATGGAATCTATTAGGGCTATTATAACTCATAACAACCTTTGAACTCTATGAGTTTCATATTAATACAATATGGTGGAGTAGTAAATTAGTAAAACCCATTTATAATAATTAAATATTACAATACTAGTTTCTACCCGCGGCTTCAATCGCGCGCGTGTGTGTGTATGTTGTGTGTGGCAGGGGTTTTATTAGATACCCTAATAAATCTTCCTTTCTGTACCCCTGACCATGTGTATGCAAAATTTCATACAAATAAACAAAGCATTTCCACATTTATAATATTAATGATAACTATAATAATCAAACGATAAGAAAAAAACGTTAAGATCGAGGAAAGCCCGATTACAAAATATGAATTATTAATTTTCATTAATTTTTAATATGAAGATTATGACATAAGAGCCATAAGAGGGGATGTCAGTTTTCAATTCAAAATTACATCGGCGTAGTGTGATTTATATGCTCGTATTGATTATTTAATTTTTTATCGCCGAGTGCAACGAGGACGTAGTGTAGTGCAAACTAGCTAAAAGGCAGGTAAAGCTTAATAATATTTTATTTTAAAATATTTAAGGAGACTTGTCCCTTTTAATTTGCTTTTATTAGGGATTACTTGGTTAATAATATTTGATTTATGAATATTTATTCATTTTTGAGACTTTGTAGCTAGTTTTATTTTATCAATAAAGCAAATATTATCAAAATTAGTTGATTTCCGTGTATGTTTCTTCTGTTTCACATAGCTTAGCATTTTATCGTTTATTATATTAATATAATAAATATATATATATCACCTAAAAACTAAAAGTAAAATATAAAAAAATTACAATGTCTTGAATATTTCATTTTTAATTATTATTTAGTTTAACTTCAGAGATTACAAGAGTTACCTAGTATTTTATGAACATAAATTTTTACAAGATCAATATTTCTATAGATATTTAAAAAGAACATAGTATCATTAAAATGAGTATGAACTCTTACATATACATATTCTTTTCTATAGATTGTGTGTAGTGTGCACTTTGTCAAAATCATTATATATTTAAAAAAAATGCACATGATAAAATAAAAATGAAATGGAATATTATTCATTGTGAAATTGGTAGAATTAGTATTTGCAGCCCCGAATTGTTTGTTATTAGTAATAATTAAGTCATAAGTAATGGTCCGTAAGTTGCAAACAGAAAAGTTCTAGTTCTAAAGCTGCCTTTAATTTTACTAGTATAAGCACTGATGATATAATAAGTATGTTTACATAATTAAAGATTAAGAAAACTGCTGATCTGTTCTCTCTAAAGGTGAACAATTCAACTATTGATGTAATTATCTTGCAACAATATTTAATATATGTGTTCAACATGGTATATTTCCTGAACTGATGAAACATAGCAAAGTAATTCCATATAGTATTGTTTGTTTATGGTACCTCTTCAGTTTTTAAAATCAAATACACAACAAAGCACAGTATAAACCAATGCTATCTCGGATATAGTATATTGCTTTAGTGTCAATTATCATATTTTAAATAATAATAAAACAAAAATTGTAAAATTTGGCACACCAAATGTGAAAAATATGAAAGCTGATGTACTTGTTAATGGAAAGTCGATGGATCCAGTTGAGTCTATTGAATTTCTTGGCCTTACTGTTGATGCTAAGTTGCCATGCCCCATATTAACAGATTGCCGAGTAAACTTAGCTCAGTGGCTTTGGCCTCCTTGTATATTTTAGTTATTTTCACAGTATAATGTTTTATGGTATTATACTGTGGGTTAATGCTGCCGCTATCAATATGATATTTGTACTGCAAAAGAGGGCTTTTTGCGCTATCAATATAACCAAGAAGCTAAGAAGACATTTTAAGAAATTAAAATATTAACAGTTGCTACTCAATACATATAATGTTATGTATGTACAAAAAATAATTACTTGACTGCATATTCAGTATAATTTTTTGTGGGACAATGTATATGGTTCTACAATGGGATCCCAGAAAATAAAAATAACACTTGTGTGTTAAAGGTTATACAATTATTAAATTTATGGATGATGGTACACCTTGAGAATGAAACAATCACTTTCTCCTTTAAACGAAACATAATATAAAAACAAAACAACTTGTTGAGTTTCTTTCGCCGGTTCTTTTCAGGGCTGGGTTTTTCTTTTCTGAATCAGTGGTAGTTTTAGTTTGACTATCAATAAGTAAGTGTAATGCTTCCATGTTGAATAAAGTAATTTGATTTGATTTTGATAATGAATATATTAACCAATATTAAAAGTATTTAAAAATTGGTTCCTAATATCATGATTCCTAATATCATAATGGCTGCAGATAAGCAAAGTAATTTAGATGAGTATTTGACAGTTTGTTTTAAGAAGAATATAATAATAATAATATCCTGGGACATTATTCACACACGGCCATCTGATCCCAAACTAAGCAGAGCTTGTACTATGGAAACCAGACAACTGATATACTATATATACTACTTTTCTTTTGTAAATAAATACTGATATAGATAATTATACCCAGACTCTGGACAAACAGACATGTTCATGCACACAAATGTCTGTCCTGGGTGAGAACCGAACCCACAACCTTCGGCGTGAAAGGCAAGTATCTACCAACCACGCCAACCGGTCCTTTATCATATTGTTTTGTAAGAGCAGCTATGGAAACAAAATATTCAGTTGAAAATTAAAGTAATATGAATTATCTTTTTCAAGTTACCAGAATAGATCATAACATGATTATATCAATTCATAATACTAAGTTGCACTTGCAAACTTAGTAAAACTTGAACAGCCAAGGTGGCTTAGTGATAAGTGGCAATGAATCTAAGTCAAAGTTTACAGATCCAAATCCAAGAAAAAACCAAAGAATTTTTATTTGTTTAATTTATAATTATAATTATTCATCTCATGCTTGTTGCGGAGTGAAAACATTGATAGGAAGTCTGCATGTTTTCAATGTGAATCTAGAACGTGTATCCGCTGACCAACATTGGAAGAGCTTGGTGGAGCTCCAAAATCTTTTTAAAAAGAGATGATACCTTAGTCCGTGTGCAGTGGAACAATTATAGGCTGTAATTTTACTGTTTTTATTAATAATGATATGGGTTTAATGAAAGATTTTAATTATAGGTCTACCTAACTGCTAAATGCAAACTGACAGTATGGAGGCCGACAGTACAGAGCCAGATATGCAAGACCCAAGAGTTTTACGTAAGTTATAGTTTTATATATTAGGTATTATGCATGCATGCATATTGTAAAAAACATACTTAATAAAACTATGATGTCATTGTGTCAAGTGATTTATTTAATAATCTTAAAATTATAATTAAAATCTAAATATAGTTACATGGTATGGACATAGTGTTTTCTACTGAATGTTTAAGTAGAAGCGTTTATATTTCTCGAGCAACATGATTTCTTATTTCGTGACCTAATATAAAATGAAAGCAGCATAGGCCACAGCGTCAAGATCCAAACATTCGAAGTTTATATGACTGAGTGTTACTGCATTTTATCAATAAATTTTACCTATATTACATTGAGTTCTAATTTAATGTAAAATCGATAATACGGACGTTAGCTTTTGGTACCCGTTTAAACTGAATGTTTTTGGGGAGCCAAAGTATTGTATATAGAGGTTTAGTATCGTAGAGGTCAAACCCTCCTGATTACGTTAACGGTCGCGTAACGAGGCAAAAATATCATGAACTGTCATAACATGTCAAATATTATAAAGCCTTTTCCACGTTACAGATAATAAGAATTGCTTATTTTAATTATTAGATATGCCGTTGAGATGTTGTAAAATCTTGAGATTCTGTAAAATTTTCTTCGAGGTTGTTCTTGAGTTAAGTTCTTGAGACGAATGCGAAGATTTGCGATTCCATTAAAAAATTCTCGACTCACCAGAAAACGGTCATCACATGGTTCAGTACATTGCTTCCTTTTGTTGACGGACCGGTTTAAAGCCATGAAGCATTGAATGCAACCCTCAAGCAGTGCACTAATTTGGTCGCTTTTGTCACAGCATGGACGGATAGCAATAACAATACTTTTAAATATTAAGGAAAATGATAAACACCATAAAACTTTTAAACCCTGCCTGTAACATGTTCAAATGATTAAAACCTTTTTCGTATTGTATAGTTTTCGGGCTGAAAACAAAACAAAACCGTGTCGGATTGCCGCCCCATCGGATTATGAGTGTTAGGGAATAGAGAATGCACATGTGTTTGCGCACACACGTGTGCAATGTAATATATCCTGCGCAGTTAGGCTAATCCCTCTTGAGGTTGACTGCCGTGGCCGAAAACGGTCTGGAGGAGATTATTATTATTATGTATTATTTTTATTGGTAACCTTATTAGTTGCCGAATACTGCTATACAGTGTGAAGATTCAAATTATTCTTAATATAGCTATGACATTCTTATAAAAAATTATTCGTCGTCCCTGCCGTTTGATCGGTTTCTTTCTGAAAATGTTAATCTCAACTTTTCTTCGTTTTCTATTAAATAATAGCTTTTTATCTTTTAGTTTCTCAATATTTTGAAGTTAGTGAGTATATATATATATATAATAAATACGAATCACGAGTAAAATGTAATAGTTGAATACTTTTAAAAAGTAAATAAAATGTAGCCAACTACGTATAAAATAATTAGAAAATATTGAAAACAAAAAGAATATAATAATAATGAATGTTTATTTACAGATAAATATCCATAGTATTAGTTACAAGCTTAAAAGCTATGTTAGTAGATATATTAACTATTATTTAGAATACATAAGGGGTCTAAAACAACGATTTGATATATGAAGTTGCCCCCAATGTTTAACAAACGGGTTATCCATTTTCAGCATCAATGCATTCAGGATACCGTTAGAAACTCCGCGCATCCTAGTTATTATAGACGTATTAATTATAACTATTTTGTAGTTATCCACTCAGGGCGCGTAAGCTGGTTACAAAAAATAATATTTAATAACAAAAATGAAAATTTTCAATTTTTACGATTAAATAATATATATTAATATATATTTTTATTATTCTATAGCCATACCAACCCAGGCCGAGTCACCAAGTGAAGCCATAATGGGATCCCAGCCAAAATTGGTGTACTACGACATTTTTGACGAAATCGAAGGTGATAATCTTTTGTAAAAGAGACACACACCTCACGCCTTCATGTTTGTTCCTCTTGGTTAAAAAAACTTAGAATGAGGATGAATGGTTCGTTTTATTGTTTTTTGTACAGCGAGTTATACAGCGCGGGCAAACGAAAAGGGGGAACCGTGAGCAGAAGCAGTGAACAATTGACCATTAAATATCACGCTTGCGTCACGGACCTCTGTTCGAAATTTCTTCCATTTTTAACAATAATCGTTGCTTTTACATTCTTACAGTAAACCATTAATGTGGTAAATTTAATTTGGGCTATACTGTGAATGAGAATCTATAGAACAACTGCTCACGATCGTCACAATGTATTACGACTCCATTTGCACGTACAATAGTTTGCTTATTCATGCCTGTGTTATCGCAAATCGGAATTCATAAATTATATATAATGCTTTTACATTAAAACTTTAATATAAAAACATTTTACAGTTTTCGTTACGTTTCGATTTCATTTCGAAAAACATTCATTTTGGATAAATTTTATATATATAATACACTATATATTACACCTGGAATAAAAAAAATTGACAATTATGTAAAATAGAAGCTAAACAAACCACATCAAATGATTCTTAAGAATAATGCCTACAGATTATTAATAAATAAATATATATATATATATATATATATATATATATATATATATATATATAATAATGGTAATTTTGCGCTTGTGATGATGGTATATGGATCTTCCAAAGTCGAGTGAGTCGATCGTTTTTTTTTATCTTGACAAACCAAACGTCAACCCTTGCTAGGCTTAAAGTATACAACCTGTTTTAAGTTTAAGGTCAAGAAGGGTGAAAGGTTACTCGCTTTGTGAATGTGACGACAACGGTCGTCTAGACCATATATTTATCATTACTAAATGACATTGACTTTAATCATAAGGCAATTTAACTGCTTCAATATGAGTTTATTTCTTAAACATTTTTTCATTTGTAACTATCACTAAATGTTTACTTGTTATATGCTTATTTTATTATAATACTATAATACTTGTTATATGCTTATTTTATTATAATACTATAATACTTGTTATATGCTTATTTTATTATAATACTATAATACTTGTTATATGCTTATTTTATAATACATCATCTCGCATGACACCTAGAGCTTTTTAACGCGGCTCGCTTTCTTTTGCACATTTTAAGATTATTGTACTATAGTTTAATATCAGTCATAGAAAGATTTCATTAAAATGTTTCGTATTATTTTATTTAAATGTTTAACCGTGATTCGTTCAGTATCTTTTTCAATTTGAGGATTAATATATAACGATGAACGCTTCAATAAATACAAGTGCCTAAATCCTTACTTTTTTTTTTTTTATAGAATAGGAAGGTGGACGAGCATATGGGCCACCTGATGGTAAGTGGTCACCAAACGCCCTTAGACATTGGCATTCTAAGAAATGTCATCCATCGCTTATAGCCAATGCGCCACCAACCTTGGGAACTAAGATTTTATGTCCCTTGTGCCTGTAATTACACTGGCTCACTCACCCTTCAAACCGGAACACAACAATATCAAGTATTGCTGTTTTGCGGTAGTAGAACAGACGAGCTTGCACAAAGCCCTACCACCAGTAATTACTAATAGCATAGATTCGAAAATGAGTTTGTTTGTTCATCCGATCATCATGAAATTTTGCCAAGACGTTGCCAGGTGAACATAAAAGGACATAGGGCACCTAACATCTCTACCCTCCTCACACGCGGTCAGTGTTAATATAAAAAACACTGTTTCTTAGAGCTTTTCTTTAAACACTCATCTCCAACATAAGTGAAATAAATAAAGCACGAAATGTTTATTTTTTAATTGCACTGCACTCGCAATTGTACTGTTTAATGTCTTTATCGCATAATAATACATTAAATGTGTCTAACAATTGCTGTTGTAATGTTTTCATTTAGTATTACGCAATACGAGGTCACACTAAAGCGAAGGGTGAGAATCAAAAAGGCCGAGTCTGCACCTGCGTAGTGCGTATCTAATATTCACTATGTGTTATAGTCATATAATTCGATTTGAGAACATGCTACAACGCTGTCGGATGTTATTGCGTCAGGCCAATCGCCCTTTCATTGTTTTTTAATTAAACTATATACTCAGACCATTAATATTGTTTTAAAGTAACTCGTGCTTCTACTCCACTTGCTCACTGTATTACTTTAGTCTCCATTACTTTTCAATAATATTTTTATATATTTAATATTATCTCAAAGACCCTACTCACATGTAAGCCTGGCTTAACTTATGTAATATGATAAGACAACGCCATAGATAATTCTACCTTCTTAAAAACCGCTGGTACGTATTGTTCTAATTGACTCATGCTGCAATATAGTCTATTGTTAATTTTTGTCTATCGTCAAATGTTACCTGTTAGATTAATTGATTAAAATTCAATCAATTAAAACAATCAAATATTTTCAAGTAAACTCTCTTATAAGAAATTTTAAATCGTCATTTTACAAAATTAATTAAATGTACCACAAGTAGGTGCTTCAAATAAAACTAATTAGTTACAATTTATTAATTATAAAAATAATAATAATAGAAAGTATTTATTTTGCAGCTCGAGTCGCGGCCATAAAAAGGGCTCAGACAACTGATGATGAGACAACAACCGGCAACTCTCCAGGTATTCATTATCTACATGCGTGTGTCTTGTTGTAAAGTTAGGCATTTTTATTTGCAATTTTTTAAATTTATAAATGGAGTTTCTATCTTTAAAAGAGAGCCAACTCCTAACCCCGATCCTCTGAACTGTTCAGACGTGATTTAAGCAACACAGTAAATTTAATATAATTATTTAATTTAATTAAATCGAAATAAGTAATAAGCTGTAAGTACTAGGCTCGTATTAAAACGAATAGCTTTGATATCGCAGCACATGAAAATCTACTATTTGTCGACGGCGACCATACCTACACCTGTTATCTTGCTGCTGTGGAAGGCGATGATGATCAACCAATAATTTCGCACCTGCTTACGGCGTCAACACCTTTGTGTGTACAAATAATGTCCTCCGGACCGATTTCGGCCACGGCAATCAAACTCAAGAGAGATCAACCAACTGCGCAGGACATGTTATACTGCACAAGTGTGTGCGCAAACACAGGTGCATTCTCTAGTCCCAGTACGCAGTGTGCGCGTACAGATAACCTGTAAGTGTAAGTAATAAGGCGCTGCGCCTTAACTCTGTGTAGATATTTGAGCATTATTATCGCAACTGACAAATACAACGTCACTAAGAAGAAACCCTTCTTTCTCTTGATGAAATCTTGAAGAGTATGTAAAGTCGGACACTAAACAGAGCTCAGTGCCTGTTACAGAGACAGACAATGAAGCTTCTAGTAATGTCACTAGCAGGCTCTAAGCGTCAGTACGATGAATTGACTGTCGTCATGTGAGACATGAAAAAAGAACTGGAAAATTTTAAAATATAACAAAACACCAAACAGGAAAACGGAAACGGAAAATCGTACGCACCTAGCCTATTTACATGCACAAGCATTGATAGTAGAAAACTTTGATAGGTCTCAAAAACAAACTAGTATTGAGGTGCTAAAATAGCTTTATAAGTTTGGCATACTGCAGGGCAATGTTCTCGACCCACTCTAGTTCTCTTATACATTAACAGATTGCACTTAAAGTTACCAAACTTTTTTTTTACAATTAATAGGCCAACGTTTGACTGTTGACTTGCCTGATGTTAAGCATCGACACGGTCTAAGATGTAGCACGCTTGCCTATAAGAAACCTGTTTACTCTGGATTTGAAGACACCAACATTGTGCCTATCAGGAAATACGGACTCAGGCAAAGCATTCCATAGTTTCGCAGTGCGAATGATGAATGTAGATTCAAAGCGCTTCGTACGTAGGCGGGGAATTTCCACTGTGTACCTATGGCGCTTTGGTCGCTTTTGCCTGGCCGTTCGGTAGTAAAACTGTAATATTATTTCAAACGCTGATGACGCTGCGATGATTGTGCATTGACAGTATTGTAATGAGTCTCATCACTACATAGAAAATATTGAATTTTTTGTTTTGGCTTAACCTTTTAACATTTTACGTTTATAAGACAAAATATCTTCGCTTGCCGTTCTAATATCTAACCGCCCTCAGAATTCGCTTTTAGAGTACACGAGACTTTGTTTTCACTAAGTGCTACTCGCGCTCTGTGTGTGTACGAAAACACTTAAAAAAATTCTCAGATGGAGTCGCTACCCAAAAAAGGGATCAGGAGGGAGATGATGGAGCAACTTGTAGTAATTGATTATCTGAAACTACTTTGCGTATGATTAAACTAAAACTTGAATACAAAATTGATTCACAATTGATAAGGATTTTTAAATTGACATATTTAATTAAATGTTTAGCTTACGTAAGTACTACCAGTTCAGAATGAAGGTGTATATAGCCTTTTTTTAACGCTAACGGGAACAGTGGGGGGGTTTTTGAGGGCTTGTCGGTGTCCAAGGCGCCGAGTGCGCCCCAAACATCGGAATACATATTAAAAAACCAGCGGTATCCTTTCCGTCTTTACGAGGAGCGCCACGGGATCGCTTTTGCATGCTACCGTGCAAATGTATATAGCCTATTCCAACCACAGTAGGAGTAAGCCCAGATAAACAACTTTGACACCGATATTATTGGTCACCGATATCAATTGACGCGATATCATTGGTTGAGATCTTGAATAATCTATGATATTCACTATGGATTCGCGAAAAAATAGCGTTTTCAAAGTCCGCAATTGTAATCGCAACTTCGAAAGTTAAATTAATGTGGTTGTAACTGGTTAAGTGGAATATCGTTGTATTATCTAAATAAAGGCAAATTAACCAAGAACTGTTTATAGTGCGTAATACAGCAGAAGAATTAGAAAATCGCATTCAATTTGTAAATCTACGATTTGTTTACCTATACTCCTACTTTGATTGGAATAGGGTATAGAAAAAATTATTATTTATAGTTATACTTTACTTTAAAAAAAAAATTGTTTTGAAGCTCGAGCTGCGGTCGATAACAGCGTTCAGGCCAGAAATTATGAGGCAACGACCAGCAACGCACGGGAACAAGTACGAGGTATTCATTAACATCAGAAACTTTGCGTGTCTTTTTGTAAAGTGAGGCATTTTTAATTGCAAAATTATTTTTATTTATAAATTACAATTTGCTTACATCTTCGACATAGAGTTTATTAACGAATTAATAGCGGCGTCAGAGCGAAATTCTAATAAGTATAATATATATGTTATTGAAATCAAACGTAATGTTACTTATCTCATATTGCTTTTATTTCTTTTCTATTATTAATCTTTCGTGATATGAAAGTCTTGGTAATTTATTTGTACTTTAATATTTTAAATTCTGAACTATGGTACTAACTTTTATACTTTATTAATTGTAAATTAGCATGTAAATTATATATAACAGCGATTTGACTATTTCATAATTTGTTAGGTAATCCAATAACAACAACCTAACGAATTAAAAATATATAACATTACACTTTATTTTACTCGTAAATATAGCCAAAATAGGAATACGCAAATAGTTAAAATGTATATTATATAAAAAACTAAAATATAGCAATTAAAGTAAAATTAATTATATTAATAAATTAAAATTAAAGTAATAAATTACAACCAACATGAGATCCAATGCGTGCGTGCGTCATTACATTAATAAATTTTTATCCCAGAAAAAAGACCGTTCGAACAAAGATTGGCGGTAAGAAGTTGTTCTTATATTGTACCGTCTACCTGAAGCTATTTTTTTTTTGCTCAGTAAGTACATGCATTTTTTACTATTTCTGCTTATATATTTTCGCATACGATTTTATAGTTACTGCTTATATAAGCTTTTGTGCCTGTTATGTCGTAATCGAATATGATTGACTGTCTCGCTGGTCTGCTGCAGATCTCGAGGATCTTGGCTCGATTTCGAATTATTCCAGTAAAAAAGTTATTGGGTTTCGAAAATTCTCAGTAGCCGCACAGAGATTGTAAGCTGGAAGTGTGTACACTCCCTTTCCTTGGCAAGCACGTTAAGCAATTGGTCCTGCGGCTGAACCAAGATAAATTACTGATTCACGTCAGTTCTGTCACTGAATTTTCATGTGCTTAATTTGTGATTATAATTCATTTCGTGCTTGACGGTGAAGAAAAACATCGTGAACCTGCATGTGTCTAATTTCATTGAAATTCGGCCACGTGTGTATTCTACTAACCCGCATTGGAGCAGCATGTTGGATTAAGCTCCAAACCTCGAAAGGGAGAGGAGGCCTTAGCCCAGCAGTGGGACATTCACAGGCTGTTACTGTTTTTGAATAATAAAATTAACTTTCCAAATGATATTAATACACATAATTATTATTAAATCTAACGTAAGTACGATATATGAAATGATACTTCCTGTAACATTTAGTCGGTCTAACTTGCAAACTGATAGTTTTATAAATGGATAGAGAAAAATTTTTATATTTGTGATTAATATTTCTTATCAGTGCGAAATTCCCGCGAATCAAGAGTTTTTTTGGGAGAACAGGAACGCGATTGGATAATGACACGAAGTCGAGCCAGAATCGAAGGTATGATTTTTTTTATTTTATTTTACTTAGTTGTTTATACTAGAGAGGATGGGCCTTAGCCCAACAGCGGGACATTATAGATTGTCACTGTATTCATATAATATATAAACACATTTTTGACCAATCACTACAACTATACCTACCGCTAGATTCGATATTATCACAAACATTTTTATTATCAATATTCGTAACTAATTGTAAGATCGGATGTGAATATTTGAGCATGGTTTTTTTTAGGTTTTCAAGAAAGCGCTATGGAATTGTAATTACCTTGTCTTGTTGTGTCCCGGTGTTAAGGGTAAGTTATCCAAAGTGATTTAAAGCGCAACGGACATAACGTCTTAAATAGTTGAAGTGCTTTGTAAGATCTCACATCGTATTCCGCTTGTGAAATTATGAAAACCGATTTACGGTGTTACACTATTTTGATGCGTGTGTCCTTTTAGCTTGTTCGTATTGCCATTAAGGGGGGCTAGACAAAGTGCGCTTTCGTTTCAATTACGTCGATTATTGATCAAGTGAAAAATCGAATACAAATAAATATATAATTTCCATACATTTCCACAAACGAAACGACAATCGCTATGAAATCGCCGAATCGCTTTGTCTATGCCATTCTGGTCTGCCTTTCTGCTTATGTTAATATGAGCGAATTAAACGGTGCAATGTACTGGCTTATAGTTGAAATAGCGAATACATACTTTTATCGTAATACACATTTAACATTCCTCCCACATTGTAATAGTAAACTGTTAAATATATTTTTTATCATCAATCCATGGCTATTTGCAGTGAAGTATTTATTTATGGTTCACGCGTAGACGTACGCGAAACTACTCGTCGCTTCCAGGGTTACGGCAATAAAAAAAAAAAGATATGACAACTTCACTTGAAAATTTAACTTAAATAATATTACGAACTTATTTATCATTTAATTGTTATTATCGTAACGGGCTGAAACTAGTTTCTTTATGAATTAAATTGAAACATAAAGCAGAATTGCAAAAAAAGAAAACATTTGCGAATTTATTACTTGTCAAATGGTGATTTTAAAAACTTTAGTTTCTACAATTCTAAATTCATTCTGTATTCTATGGATCTGCACAAACGAAGACACTTTTTGGTCCCGTGTCGACCGTCCGGAAACAGCAGTAGCGGCAACCGAGTCGCCGGTTGCTACTTCTGGTAACAATTCGTTGCTCCTTTTCCGCAGTTTCGCGATAGATGTCGATGAACGAACACAACTTTTGCTTGTGTTGATTATACTTTTACTTTTGAGTTACCTACACCGAATACTTTTTGATTGACGCTCGATATGTGTCAAGTGGAAGCAACTTGGCACAAAAAGTGTCTACGTCTGCGCAGTTATGGTTGAGTTCATATTGATTGTATGAAAATAAAATATTCATAGCTTGTATCAGACACAAGATACAAAAGTGTCCACGCTTGCGCAGCGCCTATAGTTTATATGTCGAACTATATCGATGGACGTCAATGGAGACGTTTTAGGTTTTTTAAATCTAATCGCAATCTCTTTTTATGCCCAAGCGTAACATTCGATAATCGAAAACTATATTATAATATTATTTGCCATTATTATTTTATATATCTAATTCCATTCTTTATTATTTTACTATTTAGTACCCAAAACTCGACATTTAATTGTACGGCTTTTCAATAACCGTAGTACTAGTTGTAGTATTGCTTATATTAATCCAATTTGTATGGATCAACATTAATTAATTGGAAACTGATTGGAATACTATAACATTCCAATCGAAGAAGGAGTAAAGGTAGTCAAACCTTAGATATTCCAAGTGCATGTAACTAAAGTATGTATAACATTAAAATCTGTGACTTTTCGTGATCAACCAAGCGAATTAAACTTGTGATATTTTTAAAGTAACGTTTAAATCTGATTTTGACTTACTTCAAATCGCTCATGAGGCATTCTGTGACATAATACCCTCGTTTATTGACTTCCTCGTTGGTTGGCTAGATATAAGACCGCAGATGCTGAGGATTCAAACCCCAGTTTTCGACCCAGGATTCATGCCCCAGGTTATAAATTGATACGAACGATTCGGGGTCCTATTAGGGAGGGGGGGGGGGTTATCGCAGTTATAAGCGAAATGTCTCTAACCGTATCTTATATGTATTAACTCATATATATTCCACATAAGACTAATGCATGTTTTTTTTAATATATTTGCTTAAATTTATGAAATGCTTATGTATAGGCTTGGCATGCTAAAAGTATATCCGCGCGAAACAATAAAAGCTTAAATTGCTTTCAAGTAAATTGAGTGTTGCTATGTATAAAATTAATCTATACTTTGAGTTTTTCTGTCTTTCGGCTTTTATTTTTTTTTCAGCTTTTATATTTTTATTCGTTACATTATAAATACGAAACCATCACTTTCACGATACTTTTATTAATTTCTAATCTTTGCAAATATTTCATATTACATACAAATTAAAAAAAAATGTATTCAAAAATATCAGAAACATGACAAAAATTAATTAATATATTTTTTAATTATTCAAATTCATTTAATCTCCATTCGTTTAACGAACGTCTTTAGTCGAGTCCTTAATAATCTCTAACATTTTATCGAAAAATGGCTTTTTGAATGTCAGCGAAATTGTTATCGGTGTATTATAATTATAACTTTATTTAAATAAAATTAATGTGTAATTTAGTAGTTAATTTATATATTACTATGTTTTTGTATTAAAAGTGAAGATATAATTATCAAAAACACTTTGTATTAGTGTATGATATAGTGGAGTCGTCGTCAGATCGTCAGATTTAAATTTACGGTTTTTTTATCTGTACTCCTATTGTCATTGAAATTGACCAGCTACAGTTGACCTCCCGAAGAATGTTTTATCTATAAAGTTTGTACAAGTAAGTTTCTTCAACACCATTTTTTTTTTAAATATAGTTTTTCTATAAAACACATTAAATTTAGTTTTTAAAAATACGTAATTCTAGAAATCCTAGAAATCATTTGCTGCGAGTCTGCAAGACCGGCTAGTTTTTGACGCCTTTATTGTTTGGTCGTCAATAATTAAAATTAATTTATTTGTAGATTTTATATATAGATATATTTTGACGAGACGGTTGGTGTGAATGGTAGATACTCGCCTTTCACGCCGAAGGTTGTGGGTTCGATTCCTACCCAGGACAGATATTTTTGTGCATGAACATGTCTGTTTGTCCTAAATCTGGGTGTAATTATCTATATAAGTATGTAAAAGAAAAATAGTATATGTAGCATATCAGTTGTCTGGTTGCCATAGTACAAGCTCTGCTTAGTTTGGGATCAGATGGCTGTCTGTGAAAAAATATTATTATTATTATTTAATAGATAGATAGCCTTAGATATCTACTGTAGTATTACAATGTTTCTACTCATCAATATTAAACCAATTAATGACTACAAAATGTTAAACCGAAGAAAAATGTCATCTCTTGTATACGTGAATGTAGGCAGAATATTTTGCGCTCGACTAGCGTAGATACACGCCAGAAAAAGAGAAAAAAAAAAGCTATCTATCTATGAATGTTCAATATGTGTTATCTTGTGTCAAACTAAAACATAGTATTTATTGATCAAACGTAGTCAACCTTAAATGCTTTAAATGAATGTTTGAAAGTCAATATTAATTTGTTTCATTTACGTTCATATGATTACACGAGAATTTTGTCAACTGGCGAGAAAAAAAATTCTAAATTATGGCAGCTGGTTGGTCTAAAAGGTCCTTAACACATTCACTGTGAAGCTCATTTACTAAAAGCATATAGCGATATGCCAATTTAGTGCTTTAATGAACTTTAAATGTTAACATAATATTTATATATAAACTGAAAAGGGCCATATTAATATTATTCCAATTGTGCGTTAAATTTAGTTTAAAACACTTTCAATTTAGTTTTTAAAAATACGTAATTCTAGAAATCCTAGAAATCATTTGCAAAAAAAAAAGACCAAACAAACATTTGGACTCTACTACCACTTACCATCAGGTGGAGTAGAGCCATCCCGGGGCATATAAAAATAAATAAATAAATAAATCACTGACGTAAAAAGTTACTTTTTGATCACCATAAATGTATTTATATCGTTATTCGATTTAAATGTTTCTATTTCGTTTATGTATTAGACATGTTTTTTTTAACCAAATAATAATAAGAATGAAGTAGATTTATTACTTTAAAGCAAAAGTGTATAGTTAATTTTTTTTTTATAAGTGTAAACAGCTCTGCGTTTATTTATGTCTTTTTCGAAGCAATTTGGTAATATTGCCACAACTTGATAAGACGATGATTACTGACCATTATTCTATCGCCATTGTTATGTAGTAGCATAATTATTGAATATTCAAATCGTTTCGATAGCAAGCTTGGCAAAACATTTATGATCAGTATTATAATATTTTCCAGAGATTTTATTGTATTATTTTTTTTATTTTATTTACTATAATTACAGGCACAAGGGACATAACATCTTAGTTCCCAAGGTTTGTGGCGAATAGGGTATGAAAGCGATGGTTACCATTTCTTACAATGCCTATGTCTATGGACGTTGGTGACCACTTACCATTAGATGGCCCATATGCTCGTCCGCCTACCTATACTATAAAAAAAGTCACGGCAAATACAAAATAACACACACAAATATATACGGCAGTAGGAACAGCATAAATATCGAAAAAAATGGACTTGGTTTGGAAGTAAAATCAAAGCGTATGTAAGTAGTCAGAATACAATTTCGTACGTTACAAAATTCGCTCTGCCTCGCGTGCATCATAGCATACGCTTCGTATCGTTGAATCGCATCGTAGTATTCAAAGAATGGCGTGAGAAACACACGTTTGTTGTCTTCCAAAAATACATTAATAAGTATGTCATTTCAGGACAAAATGATGAATCTATAGCAGTAGGAGGTCATTGGATAGTGACACGCTGTCCAACAAACATGCGAACGGGTATTTATTTTTTGTAACTGTTTTTTTTTCGGTTCCATTTACACCGATGTAAACGTTTATATTTAATCAATCAATCAATCATTCATTCATCATTTATTCTTTAATATAATATATTTGAGTGAACTGGCAAATGGGCCGTCTGATGGTAAGTGGTCACACAGATATCGGTAGTGTGTATCTGTGTGCGTAATACCCAGACGGAATATTAACCAGGAAAATGCCCATGAAATAGTAATTTTAGATATAAAATATTTTTATGTTTATTTGTTATGTGATATATTTATACTTCGTCGTATGCAAAGAATAGCGTGAGAAACAGACGTTTGTTGTTTTCCAAAATTACATTTAAAAGTATGTCATTTCAGGACAAAACGACGTCAGAGCCAGACCCAGAGCCGAACCTGAAGCGTCGGGAGGTGAATGGATAGTTACACGCATTCAAAGACCAAGGAAAACAAGTATTGATTTATTAAATGTATTTAAAGTACTTTTTACTATTTATATTTGTTGGTCGGCAAAATAAAAATTAGCCCAATCTGAGTGATCTCCCTTGCCTTAAAATTCGAAGCGTTTTGACTGCAAGCTGAGCAAAATGATAATGACCAGCCCGCTAAATGTTCACGGCAAATACAAAATCACATAAAAATATATTCGGAAGTAGGAACAGTATAAATATCGAAAAAAAAAATGGACTTGTTCTTGTTGATTTCGATATGATATGATGTCTGATATTGGTTCAGAAAATAATTTTAACTATTCAAACATTCAGTTGAATGTTGAGTAAGTAAAGGAATGTCGTTGTTTAAGATCTAGAATAATCTATGGTGTTCATTATGAATTCGTGGAAATGGTATTTCGAGAGTCGGCGAAGTTGTTACTGGAAGCCTTAGAGTAAATAGTCAGTTGGAATACTATTTCGTACGTTACACAATCCGCTCTGCCTCGCGTGCATCTTAGCATATACTACTATTTAAAGAATGGCGCGAGAAACACACGTTTTTTGTTTTGCAAAAATATTATTAATAAGTATTTCATTTCAGAACAAATGAACGGAGATTCGTCGCTCACTGTCGGATAACGAGACGTCGAAGAAACATGCTAGCTGGTATTAATTTTTTGTAACTAGTTTTTTCGGTTCCTTTTACACCTAACATTTATATGTAATTAATCAATCAATCAATATTTTTTTCTTGAATTGAATATGTTTAAGCGGACTGGCCAATGGGCCACCTGATGGTAAATGGTCACATAGATGTCTAAGCACCCAGATAGATAATTAAATCACCATAATAATAAGACTGGTTTTCATAATTATATATATGAGTTTTATTTCATTTCAGCAACAGCCACGCCTGCAGAGGGGCCAAGGGTAGGTCAGCAGACGAGAAGTGCATGTACCAGACGCTCTGGCTCTGTTTGCTATATATGTGGTTTTTTTTTTTAATTATGTTAATATGTCACAATGGTGTTTGTATTCTTTTGTTAACTTTGATGTTTAGTTTAGTTCGTTTTTTTACACCTAGTGCAGCCAAAAAATATTTAAGAGATAATTATTACATTTTATTTCATTCTATTCTCATAATCTGTTTCTATCAAGATTACTAATTGTCAACGACTCGTTGATGTGTTGGTTTTATAGAGAAAGGCAAGTGTGCCGCCAGTCTGCGGGAAGCCTGTATAACTATCAATTGTAATTGTACGAAATAAATTTGTATTTAGAAGAGTGTGTTCAAAATTAATATTTTGAATGTATTTAATCAATATCTAGTAACTTAAACGTATATATATATATATATATTTCAAAATGTTCTTCTTATATTGTATAGTCTATTTAACATTGAGAGAGTATTTTGGGAAAAAAGTATTGGAAACTTCTGAATAATCTATCAAAGTAAAACTTTTATACATATATTATTTTAATACTATTGGTCGTTACTAATCTACGCCATACCAATCGAAGAGGGAATAAAGATAAACAAAACCTTAGATTTATATACACATTCTATGTAAATTGGTAATAGTTGTACAGTATTGTGCACTACAAACAGTTCTTGGTCACCTTTATTTATAATTTAACACTATTCCAACTAACCACATTAATTTAAAGTTCAAATTTCCGATTACAACTACGCGGACATCGAAAGCGCCATTTTTTCGCGAATCCATAGTGAATATCATAGACAAGATCAAGGCGCGAATCCATAGTGAATATCATAGACAAGGTCAAGGCGCGAATCCATAGTGAATATCATAGACAAGGTCAAGGCGCGAATCCATAGTGAATATCATAGACAAGGTCAAGGCGCGAATCCATAGTGAATATCATGACAAGATCAAGGCGCGAATCCATAGTGAATATCATAGACAAGATCAAGGCGCGAATCCATAGTGAATATCATAGACAAGGTCAAGGCGCGAATCCATAGTGAATATCATGACAAGATCAAGGCGCGAATCCATAGTGAATATCATAGACAAGATCAAGGCGCGAATCCATAGTGAATATCATAGACAAGGTCAAGGTCGAGACATATTCAAGATATCGACCAACGTTTTCGCTTCAGTTCAATGTTTATTTGTCTTTATTCATCTTATGGTCGGAATAGGCTTAAGTATATTCGATATTCAGATAAATAACGATCAATATAAAATATAAATTACAAAGATGGTAACTGTTTAAATCATTTATAGAAAAATCGTCCTTTGAAACGTATGGACTGTTTTTAGTTCTGTTCGATTATGCTTATCACTTATATACATATGTAAATAAACTTTTTAGTATTATTCTAGTAGATATTATAACATGATGACTGCAAGTGTCATCTGTATCAGTATTAGATGAAAAATTCACGATTTCAAATCAACGTTACAATTAATCAGCCTTTATTATGTAATATATAATATATTGTAAATATGTACGTTTGACTTAAAACCTTTTTGATAAATGTTTAAAAAAAAAATGTTATAATAACAATATTTTTCTCTAAGACTCAATCGGATGTTGTAGAAATAAAAATATTTTTGTTGCGTATGTAATAGCTTATTAATTTGTGTTTATAATTCATCTCGTGCTTTACGCTGAAGGAAAATGTCGTGATTAAACCTGCATGTGTCTAATTTCATTGAAATTCTACCACATATGTAATCCACCAACCCGCATTGGAGCAGTGTGGTGGAATAAGCTCCATATCTTCTCCTCAAAAGGGAGAGGAGGCCTTAGCCCAGCAGTGGGACATTCACAGGCTGTTACTGTTACTGTATATTATAAGAATAGTAGTACTGATATTGTAAAAAAAATTGATGACATTGAATTACTAATGATTTAGTTTCTCGCAGGTCACATTGGTGAACACAAGCACACGTTATATAAGGCGATTTTAACCGTTTAAGAGAAACATAGTAAGCATATATTTTAATGTTATATATATGATGAAGAAGACGTTCATGTTTATACGAGTATCTCAAGTTTTAAAACGTAAGAACAGAAGGTACCATCGTGCTTATGGTAGCTTAAAATGTACTTTCGTGTAACTAATACAAAATGTTTAAAAATGCGATCCTTATGACAGTGCAACCTCGATATAACGAAACTCAAAGGGAATTTAAAAAATTATTCGTTATACCAAATAATTTGTGACAATTAGGTTTGTTGTATGGATTCGTTTTAACCAGGTAGAAAAACTTGTTTATTAAACTCAACATAACGTTGATACTCATCTGCTTACCCTGTTAAAGCAAACGATTTTCAATAATAAATGAGAACACACTTTAATTAAAACACAGTATTTTTTAATTTGAATAACTGTCTTACGAAGAATCGGAATAACGTATCTGAACCTGTCGAGATATGAATTACTATTGTACAATTAAATGGGAATAATATATGATACCTTTACATAATGTATCATTATGTAAAGGTTAAAGATTGAAAAAAATTAAATAGAGGCCAACAATACTTTCTATCTATCTAATATCAATGATTACAAATTCGAAATAAAAACGTTTTTGATAAATGTATTCGTAATGTAAAGGCATATTTTCATTAGTTTTTACGGTAAGATCTAGGGGATTTTGAAAAATTCGTTATATTGAGGCTCCGTCATATTAAGGTTGCACTGTATATATAAAGTGACCTGTGAATGTCCCACAAATAAGGCACATGAAAATTCAGTGATTATTGCCCGGGTTGCCATCTCGGCTTTTCCTTCGTATATATAAATACCATCATGAGTATGGTGACTTGAAATGCAAACGAATGTTACAAATTCAAAATGTTTAAAGATGCGACCTTATGTATATATATTCATGTAAATAAATATGTGTTAAATTTTTTTTTAATAGTTTAATCATCGTCCTTTTTAGTATTTAAGTGAATGTTAATAAAGTTGTATGTGGTAAATTTTATTTTATTTCAATTATGATATAAATATGACCCATGTCAAGTAATACATGTCATTTTTGAAACACTGGGAATCAAAAACCAAAATGAATCCACGAGAAAATCCAAAAAAATAGTTTTCTATAAAAAGTCCCATATTTGCATCAATCTAAGAAATGATTATTAATATTATAATAGAATATTAACCTCCAAGACAAAGAGGCAAACTGTTTTAATATCTTGTTTATTTATTTAGTTTCGATATTTATTTTATATTAATGACTTTTGTTAGTTATACATAAAAAAAATATTATATAACAGTAAAAAGTTTTTATTTACAAAATATGTGGTTTGAATTTCTGCAAAGTAGCGAAATGCTAAACAAAAAACATAGATCATTGTTATTGCTTGGAGCGCCTTCTATGAACATTGCCTTTTCTCTGTCTACGGTGCCATTACAACGTAGTACCCTTTATTGCTGACAGATATATAACGATATTCAATTTTATAAAACTCCAGAACCATTATACATCCTTCTCTCTTACGTTAAGTATTTTTTTAATGTAAAAAATATGCATTTCTCATAATTTTTGTCCGTATTTAAAAAGAATTATTTAAAAGAATGATACATATAACGCCATCTATTATCCTTTTTTTGAAAATAGATTCACTTTGTTCGTGATGAGACCAGTGGCCACCGTGGATTTGGACTAACGATAGGACGACAAAAACCACCGGACATCAACACTCAAAGATTGACAACAACCTTGAAGTAAATAGCCACTGGGTCATTGAGACCCTGGTCCCTTTGGCCAAAATGGAAAGACGCGTCAGATAAATCTGACGGTGAGGAATAGCCCGGGTAAAGGGGGCAACCCTGAGGCCCGTACCTTGATTGGCCTAGGCCAGCCAGGAGGACCGAACTCTCTGATGAGACCCCATGTAAATTTGGATTTAACAATGCTTTAAAAAATATGTCTGTACATAAAGTTCCAATATCAAAATTTCATTTTTAAATGTTACAGCTAGAATAATTATAGTTTTCTTTAATGTTTTTGTTGTTTATTATAAAAAATATTGATGTGAAAGAAAAGTGTTACTTACGTTAGTTGTGCTCTGGGTTCGTAACCGTACGATAATTGTCGTACAAGTACGGTAATTTCATAACGATGTACGACGGTACACTACTATCGTACGTGGATTGTACAATAATTTCCATTATGATGCAAAATTTTATAATTACAATGACCAATAACAATTACAATTGTTTTTACTGTCAGCGCCATCTATTGGCTCATTTCTTTCTGAGGAACAATTGCAACCGCTTTGAGTAGTATTGTCTGTAATTATCAGTAGTAAAGTCTGTAAATCATTGATCGATATCGATATTTAGGTTTGATGCAAAGTGTTGTAGTTACTGTCTTTTTGAATTTGATCATTACAATATTTCGCGTATATATTGCGTGTGTTTTGTTTCTCGTTATTTTTTTTTTTGTCTTTTACAATGTTAAGTTTTATAGATATTTGTATAATCTGTTCTCGCAATATCTAATGTATTGAGATAGTTTTGAAAAATATGCTTGTTTTCATTTGTCTCTATCCTTTGAATAAATTATTAAATTAAAAAAAAACCTACCTAACCTTATAATTATATTGCTCTTTATTATAAGGTTAACAAAATATAACAATATCAATGACATGAAAACATACATTAAATATTGTCCATATACTTTTATTCGTTTGTTTGTTTTTTTTTTTTGCTACTATTATAGGGGTAGCCGTAAAAGAAATTAGAGGGGCGGAGAAGGTGTATTGAGAGGCGAAGCACAATTTTTGGTAAGACCTAAAATAGCTTCAAGTAATGTCGATGTGACGATGCTGACGTTTGCGGCTTTGGCGCCCAGGGAAGACGTCGCACGGCTCTTACTGGCTGCACTTATGTGAAGCATTTTTTCGTAGTCATTTTTTAAATGATCCTAAAATCGATATAAAATTATTCTCAAATACTAATATATAACAGTACAATACAATATATGATAACGATTTTGGAAAACAAAATATTCATTAAGATAAAGAAGGATGCAAATTTTGGTCCCACCCTACATGGAGTATATCATTGGATATTAGGTATTTTTGAGCTGTAAAAAAGTTACTTGGCTCCAAGTTTAAAATCTTAGTCCGTTTAGAGTAATGCTGTATTAAATATGACAGTTTAAATAATAAGCAAATTATGCTTTTTTCACGCAGGTAATCCGTATTCGTCTTTACTTGGTGACACGTGTACGCAGAGTAGGAATAAAAATGTGTGATTTTTTATGAACAAATACGTTACTAAATAAATAAAATAGCTTATTATTGGGTTTTATTTTAAAAAAAACTTCGTATGATTCTGATGATAACGGTAGTTTGGGTAGTTGCTACTAGTATTTATTGGCAGAATGCATTGTATTGAAGAAAAAAAATATTTTTGGCTATTGTTAAGCTGACGTGTTCAGTAATGCATAACTCTCAACGGACTAAGATTTGGAACTTAGCGCTTAAAATACTTATCCAACGATCTAACACACGTCGCTAATGGAGGGACCAGAGTTCATACAAATCCTGGCAAAACAAATCATCCTTTGAATACGCTTAGCGTGAAGAAATCTTTGCAAAAAGTTTTGTTTTTAAAATAAATTTTCGAAATAATACTCCTTTCAAAACGTTGAAACAATTATTGTATTGCTTCAAAATCACAATGAACCGATTCAAAAGCATAAATGATTAAAATATGTATGTTACAATTCTATCAGGTGTATCAATTCGAACGCACACATTTTTATTTTTGTAGTTACGTTTTTATTTCATTTAAACAATACTTTACAATTCATATTGTTTCTACTTAAAATATTAAAACATATAATAAAATTCTATTATGTTTATGCATTTATTACTGTATATCGATACGGTGTGTCAATCCTTATTGCATAATTATAAGAACCAATGTCTGTAAAATAATCGTAATTCTGAAAATAATCTTATGAAAATAAAATGTAATCGAAAATAATAAAGAAAAATTCAAAACAATGATTTTGTGTTATTATTGTTTAAATTTTAAAAAATCTGGATATTTTTTACAAGAAATGATTTAATGTAATATAATTAAATATTCATAATTAATTCGGGTTAAAGAAACTTTATTCTCACCAAGAAACACATTCACTAACATGAGAAATTATTTTTTCCTACAACAATTGCCCAGCGGCGCGGCAAAGCAGCATGTTTATACATGCTTTTATTAAATGATAGAAAAATACGATTTCGAAGATATTTATAATTTAAGATATAATGAAGATATTTGTGTTATTTTATATTGCTTTGAACATATATTTTTAATAGTCTCTTAAACTGACGCATACTTTTTGCTTTTTTAATATTTTTTGGTAAATTATTAAATCGTTTTGCTCCGTCAATCATAATATTTTTCTTCCCATAGTTAATAGTACGATGTTTTGATAGTTTTATGTTATTAGCGTTTCTTAATTTTATTCTTTGTGATTGATGGTTTTTATTCAATTGTATTTCTGTGTGTATATTTTTACCCAATTTTTTTAATAAGTATTCAAATAAAGTAATTGTAAAATATTTAAATTATATGTGTTTTAGAACGTATACACATCTTATTTTAAAATCAAACATTTTTATATTTCTTTTTATTTTGTCAGTTATCGCGGGTATTAGCAAAAATTTTTACTTGGAACAAAGAAAGGGTCACGTGGCAGTGGCTTAAAACGTCGCATTGCATCTTAATAATCGGTCATTTAAATGTTATATGATATTGTATAAGCAAAACAAGTTCCATAATACTCGTTTCAACAAAAATAGCATCAAAATAATGGAACCAAGTGCAAATATGAATATAGATTGCAAAGATGAAAGCGATTGGATATTATGCTCGTCCAGAAGAACGCCTGGAAAATTTTATTATTTTAATATGCGGACTGGGCAATCTTTATGGTCGCCGTACGAAATAGAGGTATGTAAATATTATTTAAAATACGAGTCTTAATTAGAACCGGTTAATGAAGAACAAGCCGTTTCATGTTCACATTTTTATATATTATGATAATTTATTAATATTATAATGACGATGATCCTTATGGCTGACACTGTCATGGCGGCTATTCTTGAGGGACGCTAGCCAACTTCGTAAGAAATGTCGTGTACAAGTTCGTGCGCAAACAAAGGTGCATTCTCATAATTCGATGGGAGGACAAATCCAATCCAACAGGACCGGAAAGAGTTCACGCCCTGAACAAATGATTTAATGGTATGTCCGAAGTAAGTAAAGGGGTATAATCCCTCGGTAAAATACCTAATAGCATTGCATTGGTTCGAACTTGAATGAACCCAGGATCATGCCAGCTGCAGCCTTGTAAGCTAGCCTCTAGTACAAAGAGGCAGTTAATTTGTTGATTGCCATTTGAGATATATTATGAAACATAATGTGGAATAATAATGAATTTATCTCATTTTTAACATACATAACAAATTAAAATAAAATTAAAATGTATATTTGTATGTTATTATTTTTTTTATATGTTATTAAAAAATTAAAAATTTCACAACAATAATATAAATTGTTAGTAAGTAAAATATATATATATATATATATATATATATATATATATATATATGGCGCAATCGTATCATCTCTGGAACGCTAGCGCCATCTGTCGGCGCTCGACGGAGTCAATGATTCACCAGCCGGTCAGTGCGGTCGAATATTGATATCGACTCGCGTTCCTAGTTATAGTGCCGAGTGATTGAACATTAAAACGAGTTCATTAATCTAATGTGTTTCGTTGCTCCAACATTACCCATCGACGCCAACAACTTAGAAGTTAGAAACTATGGACCATACTGATGATGCTGAGGTTCATCCTCCGTCATCAGAAGTGGGATCTCTGTTGTGCAAGATGAAGAAAAAAACGAAGCGGGTATTTGGCGTGCGTTGTTTGAACAACAAAACCAGAACATGCGAGCACTGATCGAAGCCCTGCAAGCGCCAAAACCAGTCTACCGAGACGGTCTACCTACGTTCGACCCTGACAATCAAGATACCGATGCGAGATCGTGGTGTACAACAGCCTATTTGTGTTTTTCTCAAAATCCACCACGTGGCGGTCAACTTATACTAGCCGTCAGCAAGGCGCTTAAGGGTGAAGCATCGACGTGGCTGTCTCAAATAGCATACGAAGGAATCACATGGCCTGAATTTAAGGAACTTTTCACCTCGAGGTTTATTTCGACGGAAACATTGCCCATTACCCTCATAAATTAAATGAAGAAAAACCGAGCGAAAAAGAATCACTACCCGCATATGCAAGTCGATTAATAGCCTCTTTGACAAAACGCTGGAAGGATGTGAATAAAGAAGAGATCGCCGTAGCTACTGTACTCGCTCACTTATTGCAGTTTGACCCGCATATTCAACGTTTGGCGTTTACTGCGAATATCAATTCACGAGAAAAACAAAAAAAAAAAAACTAAACGCATTCTTGCAATTGAAACGTAAGATGAATACCACTGGAGAGTCGTCGAATGTACCCGATTTCAAACGTGAAAAGTTAACTGCTATCAAGTTCTTCAATTGCGGAAAGATGGGGTTTAAGCGAGCGGATTGTCGAAGCAAGACGAACGACGTGAGAGGACGAGCTACAATGCCGAACCCAGGGGCGCAGCAGCCAACACCAAGGCCTTTGGTGTGCTACAAATGCGGGAAACCAGGCCACATTGCCGTCCGGTGTACCAGTGGCGGCGGCAGCTCTTATAAACATCAACAACGGTCTGCCAAAGGAAGCCGAATGTATGGGCTGCATATGCAAGTCGATTGATGACGTCACTAATAGCGAAATGGAAAAATCTGACTGCTGAGGAAATCGCTACATCAAGCAAGTTGCTGCAAGAAATGAGATCGGAACCTCATGTGTTATGATACGCTCACCTTCCTGAAATAGTACCGTTGGCTATACAAGTTAAAGCAGTTACGATTTATTTTACTACCCTACGAAAGTATCATTATTTAGTGAGTGCAGAAAATTTGTGAAAATTTGTATGAAAAAGATCTGGTGAGTACTTTCCAATTTGTTTAAAAGCGATAGACACTGTGTCTTACTAAGTTTCTTAGTAACTTTACAATTTAGCTCGTATCACCTACATTGCGATGATTTCTTTATTTAGATACCCTGTTTTTGGGTTATTGATTAACAGTGATCTTACGCAATAATAGCTAGCTATGTGTATTACTTTATAAGTTTCTTAGTAACTACAATTTAGCTTTTACCTACATTATGAAATTTCTTTATTTACCTACCCTGCTATGGATTATTAATTACAGGGATCTTGCACAATGATAGCTAAGAAACTTGCCTAATACCGGTCGCATGACCGTGACTCACATTCCAGAAATCGATTAACGTCGTTGGAAGAATAAGCCGTTCACCTCCACGTGGCTCGCTGCCACGACCGCTGGTAGTGATAGTGACTATGGTGGAGCATCGGGACTCTACGGCATTGTCTTCGCCAAGGCGTTTCGTGAGTGCCACTACGAACCACGGTGCTGGTGCGACCGATCGTATCATTAATGCGATACAACCTATCAATACTACGGTGAGATCCAACCAATTTTCCAATTCCAATTTCGATCCTGGCATTAATATTTGATGCAAGGAGATAGGTTGACTCGTTTTGACATAACAAAGGCGAAAATCAAAAAAATTTCGGTTGGTGAATTTGTGTTATTAAAAAACGAAGAGCGTAATCAAACGAAATTAGATCCAAAATTTAAAGGGCCGTTTAAAGTAGTAGAGTACATGATAGGCTAAGAGAAATGCCAGCAGGTCACGTATCAGTCGAGGTTGATGCAGATGACGTTAATGATGAAGATCAAATTTAAGTTGTGGTAGAAACTCGAGTAAGGGGCCTCTAGGGGCCATAGTGAGTTGAGTTGTGTTCGACCGTACCAGTAGCTATTACGTAGTCGTAGCCCGGTAGAAATCGGTATCTCTTAAGGCAACTTAAGTAGTCCGTAGGTGCGCGATGCGCGTTTAGCTCAGGAGGTCGGGGTCTGTAGAGACCATACGTGGTCACCAGGGGGAGACACACGGGCGATCCAAGGGATCTGATCCATGCGCTGGATGTGAGCAATGCGATTGCTGGTCGGCTGGACAGCCGGGGCGCTAGATGTCTTACTCGGGAGTTTCTAGTCTGGATATTGTGAAAGTTGTAAAGAGTCGTTTTGTAATTTGGTTGGAACGACTATGATATGTGGCTCTGGCTGTTAGTATAATAAATTTTGTATCGCCTATCTGTCTTGTATTTTAATTTTGCTAAAAATTAAAAAACACAGTTATACATTTTGCTGTCTTTGTACTTTACCCCTAAAAAGGTAGTGTGGTCAGGAGTGACCGAGTGGAACAAGATATTCTCGTGGATATTTTATTGCAGATTAACCGTCACACTGGGACGTGAGCAAGTAGGATGGCCGTGTCGCAATCGTATCATCTCTGGAACGCTAGCGCCATCGGTCGGCGCTCGACGGAGTCAATGATTCACCGGCTGAGCGGCGCATACGACACTTCTTGTGCAGCAGCCGGTCAGTGCGGTCGAATATTGATACCGACGCGCGTTCCTAGTTATAGTGCCGAGTGATTGAACATTAAAACGAGTTCATTAATCTAATGTGTTTCGTTGCTCCAACATTACCTTAACTTAGAAGTTAGAAACTATGGACCATACTGATGAAGCTGAGGTTCATCCTCCGTCATATATATATATATATATATATATATACATATATATATATAGATATAAACGATAAGACCTTTTTACTTAATTTTCCCGTGTGCGATAATAAAGATTATTATTAATATTATATTTGATATTTAAGATTGTTTAACTGTTTTTAGACCGGCAGCCAGCCTGAAGAAAATCCAACAATGTCAAACATGAATTTTCCTACAATTCGTATTGTAAACGATTTGCAACATATACATTCATTTGGTCAAGCGGCATTAACGGCAAATGAACCGAAAATCATTTGGATGCCAATCGAGTTGCCAGAAGTCAAGAAACAAACGTTGGACCAAATGACACAAACGTCTGGACCGGATAGAGATATATTTGTTCAAGCATGTGCCATTCCCCTATCCCAACGTTTCGCTCTATTGGAAAACAAGAAAGTTGACTCTAAACCCAGTTTGACTCTAAATACTGAAAATGGTATGAGATTTCAATCGCAAAAGAGAAACTGGTGGAGTTCCAAAGTACTTAATTCAAATAAATGCAAACAAACCGAAAAGACATCAGATTCAACGATGAAAAGAAAATCCAATGATAATGAACCTGTGTTGAGAAAGCCAATACTGAAAAGAAGAAGAACATCCTCGGACACAAATTGTAAAAAATAACTTTCATTTTCAAAGTATCCTAATTCTTCATTCGACTCAATTGAAAATACAAAACTAGATGCTGAAAATAAGGTCGAAAATGCAATAACAAAACGTACTTGTTTAGTAGATGGTTCTAATCAAGAAATAAACAAGAGGGATTCAGGAGATTCGTTACAAATTTAAACCTATGTCTGTCTGTATGTGTTGTGGCATAGCCCCTAATAAGTCTACCAATTTTCTGCTTTTTAATTTGAAAATTATTTTTTATTTTCAGGATTAAAGACTTTCCTATTTATAAATCTATACTAACAAACGATGTTAAATTAGAATGCTAGGGGACAGGTTGAAGGGGTTTTCACTTCGAAGCTGAGCTGAAATTAAGTGGGAATGCACGGCCATCTACTATATATATTATATTGTTATCTATAAAAATGAATTTGTTTTTTTTTTTTAATGTATTCTTCATTTAAGTGATTGGAATTGAATTGTTTCCAAATATTATATTTGTTGTTAGATGTATATTTTTGTTTCGTAGATTATTAACACTGTCTTTAGTTTGATTTAATGTTTTCAATAAATTTAATAATTGTACATAATTGTTTTATTTACGTAGAATAAATAAGGTATTTTAGAATTGGATAGAACCTACTCGTCACTTATCCAAATAGCAATATTTAGTATTGTTGTGTTCCGGTTTGTAGTGTATTAAAGAACAGCGGCCAACGGCCGCATTAAAAAAATTTGATAAACTTTCTTAATGTCTTAAATATAACATAATATAGTAGTTTATAAATAATATGTTAGTAACATACAAATTCTTATAAATATCAATGAATATAAGTCGCATGCTTATGATAGACCGGAAGGAAAACAATTTGATGTCAGAATTCAATTCAACCAAACATAGATTATTTAAGATCTCCGGTCAAGAGAACCGGGCTAAGCTTTACATTACCTGCCGTCGAGTTGGGGGTTGATTTTTTTACGGAAAGGTTACATTATTATAACACTAAATCTACCAGAATGACATTTCATAGTTCTTAATTTAAACTCGCAGACTTCGCCGAGGCTACTCAGTTTATTATCCTACCTTTTTCAAACTAATATGTAATATTTAAATAAAAAACAAATCCAAAAAAAATTAACTGGCATAAAAATAATTATACTTGTTTGTTTATTAAAACAAAAAATAAGGCAATTAAAAACAAATGTTATCCATAAGCTGCTTAAGGGTTTATATAATATAGAAAAAATAAACAGTTTTGAATGAAGTTTAAAAAGTGGCCATTTTTAGGTTGTGTTAATCGTCACGGTAACATGCGAAAGCGATCCCGTGGCGCTCCTCGTTAAGACGGAAAGGGTACCGGTGGTTTTTAGTGGGTATTCCGATGTTCGGGGCGCACTCGGCGCCTTGCGTTTCCCCAGCGTTAAAAAAAAAGTTTAATGTTAATTATTTTTGTTAATTTTAAGGGAAACTTGCATATGCTATACATATTAATATAAAATAATACATACATCAGCCTAGTTTCCACCAATAACAACTACACAATTACTAAAACTAACAAAAACGAAACTTGGATAAAATCACATTTCTAAAACATATAATAATAATAATATTAAGTGAAATCAATAAAGATGTAGTAAGATATCTGTTTAACCTAATAAAATTAATTAATTAAACAAAAATTTAACAAAAAAAAAACAAATTAAATCACATATCTAAAACATGGTAACATTAAATAAGACCAATAAAAGTGCAGTAAATAAATAATATATTTATAAATTATTATTATTTTTAATTATTAGGCTTTATATAATTACTAGCGCTTGGCCGTTATCACAGCTGATGGAAAGTGAACATAGTCTAAGATGGAGCGCGCGAATAGGCATCTTCTAGGTAAGCACCTAGAAGATGCCTATTCACTCTTGACATGAAGGTACCCATATTGTAGGTGGGGAAAACGGAGGTCGGTATTCCAGACCTTAGCGGCGCGTATCAGAAACGAGGGAGTAAACGTTTCGTACGTGTCTTAAATACGTCAACTACGTAAGAGTGCAGATCTATTTGATGCCTCGCATTCATATTTATATCATATATCTTTTTTAACCATATATTAAAAGGCAAGTAAGAATATGACTACAGTCGCAAATTCATAACAAACTAAAAGATTGGATATTAAGATAGTTTGGTACTTTCATATACTTATAAATTAATACATTGTATTTTTATCTTTTTTATTTCATTTTAAAAATCATTTTTTTTTTCAAATATATAATTTTAATATCTGAATAGACTTTATTATAGTTTTGGCAGCTATGGCTATAGCAAGGATGAATAATGACCTCAATATTATTTTTGAGTGTAGTAAATATTTAGTTCTTAATGTCAACCCTAGCAAATCTCAACGCATAATTATTGGCAGCCGGAAATAAATATCAAAAGTCGACTTGTCTTTCTGGCAAGAAATCCATAATGTTTGACAATATTTTCATCCCTTACTGTGATTATGTTAAAATACTGATAGCTTTTTGTAATAATATTCTTAAATGGACTCTCCATATGAATGAAATTTGGAAAGTTTGTGCGGCTCTGAGGTCTTTGCGTTGTCTTCAACATTTTCTTGTAGCATTAACCGAACTTTTATTCGATTTATATATTAATAAGGCAAGTATGATCATTCGACCGATTCGATCGAATGGCAAAATAAGTATATTATTTTGGCATTTTTCATATTTGTAATCTGCAATATCAAATTGAATAAATTTAAAGTATTTAGATTTTCTATGTAGTATTTTTTGTTCTATAATTAGGTAATTATATATTTTTCAAAAATATTTATAGAAAAAACTTGCAGACTTCAACACTTATTACCTAAGTAGGCGTCAATAAAAAAGTATAAGGCAAAAACGTTAATTAAAATTATTATAAGAACGAGCGCCGCAGCTATACCTAACGTTACATAGTGCTAATATTTTCCGTCCATTGATTGAAAATTGTTTTGAATACGAAACATACTGAAAAATGGTCCTGTAACCTTATAAACACAATGAATATCCAAATCAGATCTGTATTATTTATTGTTAAGACAAATTATTAATAGAAGATCTAAAAATGTTGAACTAAAAGTATATTGGTATAATAATTTAAGAGATTTAGTCTTAGTTGGGCCTAAATATGTCAAAACTATAAAAACTGGTCATCTCTTTATAATAATTATTTTACAATACAAGTTATTAAGATATTAGATATTTTTAAAAAAAAACTTGTGCAAGATCACTTTTTGTATCAAGTGCTCGATATGTTTCAAAAGATAGTATTGTCAGTCGGCAGTCAGCCTTAATGCTACGCGTGAGCAAGGTCTGTCAGTTAACTCGGAGACAAATAAGTCTTTAATTGTATATACATGAGTAAACAAAGGCTAAATACTAATAATGATGACGGTGATGAGTTTTTGGGGTATTTAATCAGGGATAGTGACAAGCATGGCAAGAAGTGTATTAAGGGCACACTTGTTATGTTCTATTATCATCGCCTCGTTACTGCATGGTTGTACATCATGAGTTGCTTGGTCCAAATAGGGTGTATTTGTATCTGTCTTGGTTGTATCGTAAGCCAGTAAAAAAAAATAAAGATTTTGTATTTCAGACGTTCCCAGGGGCTTGGAGTTAGATTCGATTTCGTCGTGTCGAATTCCAATTACATTTTTTTAATGAAAAAAAAAATACAATTCGGTTTTGTTACATTATAAAATATTCACCGACGTAGCCGGTGTTCGGTGTAAACTTTTTTAAAATTCGTCATCATATATTTCACAAACGAAGTGAACATTCTATGAAAAAAAAAATCCTATTTTAATATATAGATGCAATTTGTTTTAGAAAATTGAAAAAAAAAAACAGGTAATAAATTAAGTTTATTAGGTAGTACTCATAAATAATAAGGAAATACAATGACCTCAAGTATCACATAAGTAGGAAAAGAAGTCGAATATAAATTATTCCATACGAAAAGGTTTAAACATATATTTGTGCGTAATATTGTCATTCGGTGAAGATTACCCTCATGTGCCATAATATAGCCCATTCCATATTTCAAATAGGAACGTGTAAGCATTTCAGTCAAGTCAAAAGACTAATATCAAGTATTTAATCGTTTCAACTGGAAATAAAAGCGACGTATTAATTAAAACTAAATTAATTAATATAATACGTTAACATAAATGCATAATTTTGAGCAATAATTCTGTAAATGTGTACATATAAAAAAAAATGTACATTTTTTGTTTAAAATATTATACTTAACTCTAAACTAATATAATTATTTAATAAAAAATAAAAAACTTAACATTGTACAAAAAACCATAAAATTAAGTGTGCTTAAAATAAGTCCGCAATATATGTACTCAGAGATGCTGTATATCTTACTGAAGATTTACATATACATATATATATAACTCGCAACCCTTTTGACTCCATCATGAATCATGAAAATTAGATAAGTATTTAAGATTCGTCATTAATTAATAAGTCCACAGTATATACAAATGTAAATAACACGAAATAGTTAAAAATATATTAGTTATAGTGCTTAATTGCTGGTGGCATTCTTCTTGCCACCAAGAATAAAATGGATTTCATACTTACTATAGTGATAGGGTTTTTTTTTTTAAATTTATATATTAATAATTTATTACCTAACTTTTTCTACTGGTTTATTGGGCCTTAATCACATAGGATTATAATTTCTATAATATATAAATACTTTAAATGTCTCGGTATCATTTTCATGTATACCGGTTTATATTTCTACAAAATAGTTTTGATTGTGTCGTATTTCTTATATCGAATTTCACTGAATTAATTGGATCTCAGTTACCTAAATACTAATAGACATGCGCATTATAACTAAAATTAATCTTATCTTTTAAACTGTAAATGTCTTTGGAATAATTTAGAGAAAATATTTTAGTTAAAAATACCTTGAATAAAATCTGTAAATAGGAATGAATTGTAATACTGTCTAGTGTTTTAAAATCCATTGTATTAATAATATCGATTGGACTTCTCATTATACATAGAGATAAAATCCTGCGTAATTAATAATTGAAAATTTATCTATTTTATCTGTTAACTTTATTATATAATAACTTTTGATATATAATTATAAAATATATATTGAAGTTAAACTTCTTTGGCCGCAATGATTACCAATCGTTAAAATTTCAAAGTATAGTGAAACGTTTCTACGTATAACGTTCGATTGAAACGTTTTAATCGACACGTCAGACGTGCGTTTGTTAAATTCCCGAATACCCCTATTTTTATGTAAGCTCACGGGGACAACCATATGAGCACCCATTTTAAATAATTTATAATACATATTACCAGGCAAGATAAAACCCGTATTAAATAGACGATATATAAGTCATGAAGTATATAAGAGTAGTAATAATTTTGTTATACATAACATTTCAAAACTACTTTCCTATAAATTACTCAAGAAATTCCATAAACACTAATATGTTAACCATTTCCGGTTACATCTTTCCGATTTCCATATTTCGGTTCAGAGCGTGGCTCATACTATTTGAATCGCCATTCGCCGTCTTCCGATTGGCGGAAAAGGAATCGTTTATCAACTACTGGTTATATATGTATTTAATTTAAATGCAACTACAAAACATTCCTACGAAGCTGAATTGTGGTTAAATATCGTTACACACAACTGTAAATATTACGCGATCAGACGCTTGATTACACCCGCAGTCGCACTAATTGCAATTATTTGTGCAATTAGATCATATATCTGGTGCCGAAATATACGTTGACATATATGACATATATGAATTAATTAAGTCTAACATCAATATGCCATAATATGCCATTGTTAATATAGAATCATTTTCTCCTTAAGCGTGATGTAAGTCATATTACTGTGCCACACCGGGGTCGGGCTGATCTTCGTCCACATCAGCCAGCATGTACACCGCAGCGCCGTCTGTACCTTGGTTGTATCGTACAGCGTTGGTGAAACCTGTAATGAGGCATAACTCGCAGTACTATAATGTCAATACGAATAATATTATAATTAAAAATATTAAACAAAACGTAAACATACACAAACAATAATCGTGAATCAATTGTTTCGTGGTGTTTAACACATTTCAATTATCATATAACATCACTTTACGGCAACACGATAAAAAAATTGTACATAAAAATATTGACGTCACGTCTGTTTACATTTTGTACAAAGTGTATTATTAATCAGTCGCTCATACGCTGGTTTAAACATTTATAGCAACATTAAGCACAATGAAATTGAAAAATAAAAACATTTAGAGAAATTTTACAAAAGATTGGAATGTACTTGCTTTTTATTCCCCGATTTGTAAGACATCGCTGAAAGAGATTCACGAGTGAAACCACCTTAACAAAATAACAGCATTTGATTTGTATTACCATGAATTACGAGGCCATCCTATTTATATTATTATAAATACACCCCTTGGATTTTATTAAAAGGATAAACTAAAAATCAAACAAGACTTTTGTAATTGTTAATAAAATATATTTACCAAATAAAAAACTGTTTAAATAATACTGAATGAGGAACAGAGCACAATATCCGAGGAATAATTTTAAACAATAAACAAATTAAACATAAAAAATTATAATATTAAGTATAAAATAAGCTCAATAATGCATTTGTTATTTTTTAAGTAGATATTTCTATACTATTTTGTAAAAAAAAAAAATCTAGACTAGAATGTCTATGAATTTACTGTTTGTTGTAAAAAAAAAGTACAAAATTGACTATTCCAGACTCAATGGCAGTGACTGAAACTAAATGGGATTTTTTTAATTGGATATTCCAGTTTCTATAAATACAAGGCAAGATATTAAATTTAAGTACAATAATTGAGTTGTTTCCTATATTATAAAAGCTATAAATATATAAAAAATATTTCAAAAATATGATATTATTAAACACGATTACGAAATGAATATTATAACTTTGAGTTATGTACGTAATATTATAAGTGTATTTTTTTATTCAAACACTGCGATCCGTGGATAATTCTACTATCCGTGATCATTTTGGACTTTAACATTCATTTTTACTAATATTATAAATGTAAAAATATAAAATAAGAACGGCTGGACTGATTCTCGTAACATGAAAGTCTATTTATTTCTGGATCGAAATAGGATTTATATTTTTTGGTTTCTTATTGGTAGGCGTACTGGCAAATGGGCCACATGATGGTTATTGGTCAACAATTCGTCACAAACCGAGATTACTAAGAAGTTATATCATTAAATGTTGAGCGGTAGAATAATTGATGAGTGGATGTTGCCTACAACCAAGTAATAAAAAGATTGTCATATTTATTCTACTTTCAGCACCTCGGGCTACAACCTGTACAAAACATTCTTTTACGCAATAGGAAACAACTCATAAGTTTTAAGAAATAGGTCCTTAGGCTAATGGAGTAGTCATATTTGTCCGAAGCTATTTTTATAAACTAATTAATTTGCAAATTTCAGCGAATTATCTTTATGAATATAGTTAATTGGTCGTCACATGCAAAGTAAATTCCAAGCTTTTATGAAAGTTAAAAATTATGAACTACCTAGATCCGTTCGAAGAGACGTGGCTTTCGTTAGCGTGTTTGCTCAGTAATAGCGTGATCGTTCAGCTAAAACAGTATGCATTCAATATTGGAAATTTATGTGTTCGCAACTCCACAATTCCACATTGTATCAAATTTTAATGACACTAAGGTCTGATGTCTGGTGTTTTTGCATGCATTAAAATATTGTGCAATGCGATCGATAGGTTCATTCCCGATTAATATCATGATTTGATAATGGTGTGACACCCTTCAAAAATATTTGCAAGGGAACTTATGAAAATGTCCACAGAAATATGGGTATATTTCAATATCAGCCTCTGTGTTCATATGTAGCTTTGAAATTGTCAATATTATAATTAACTATAATACTAACAATGAATCCAGTTTTGTATTGGTATACTGAGATGGCCCAGTGGTAAGAACGCGTAAATCATAACCGATGATCGTGGGTTCAATCATGGGCGAGCACCACTGAATTTTCATGTGCTTAATTTGTGATTATGATTCATCTCATGCTATACGGTGAAGGAAAACATCGTGAGGAAACCTGAATGTGTCTAATTTCACTGAAATTCTGCCACATATGTATTCCACCAACCCGCTTTGGAGCATCGTGCTGGAATAAGCTCCATACCTTCTCCTCAAAAAGGGAGAGGAGGCCTTAGCCCAGCAGTGGGACATTTACAGGCTGTTACTGTATATTGGTATTGACCTTCTCTTCTCTATATAGTAAAAAAAACTATTACAGCGCTTGCATGCTTGCAGACAATTACATTTATAAGTTTTATACAATAGTGTTGTTTCATTTTACTAACATGCACATGCATATACAACATCAAATTTTACATGTCAATAACATTTACTTTTATGTTACATTGGAGATATTTTATGTTACGCAGTATAAAAATATGCGTTTTAAAACTAAAATTGTTTTGTTAAAACTTAGTGTTATTGACATGCACATGTTAAAGTCACAAAATTATTTAACAAATTCTTCTTACAATATACACAAAATTTTATAAAATTGGTATAATATTTTTTACGTATTTCATCTTAAATACAAATATAATGTAAAGCATAATATCGTCAAATTATTACATTAATGCTATAGAAGAATATAATTGAATTTATAAAAATATTGCAAAGATTATCAAACTTAATTATTTTATCATTAAAAAAGTAAAGTAAGTAAAATTAAATTTGAATTCATTTAAAAAAAAAACTACAATTTAAAAACAATACGTAAGAGCTTAATGTTTACATACATATATTATAAAAGGGAATGATTTTACTTTGGACATATTAAAAATATAATTAACGTTAGGCTATAGTTAGTAAGTCACTTATGAACCAATAATATTCTGTTTACAATCTAGTTATAACCGGATTTGATAATTAAAACTTGAAATGGCAAATAAGACATTGATAAAATATTACATGTAATATAAATTATGATATTTATTTGTTAAATTTTAACGAAAATACCATAAATGGTTAAAACAATAATATAGATTGAACTAAAAACAAAAAAAAAAAAAAAATAACACAGCCAAATATTATATTTGATTTCAAACTATCCTTAGTGCCTATATTTATATTCGAAATTTAAAAGTTACTTAAATAAAAAATAAAGCAATCTCAAATGGTGCTGCCAGTTTTCATTTCATTTAATTCTAATATTAGTATATTTAACAATAGCAGAACAAATAGTGCTCTGAAAAAATTCTAAAATCTCAAATTGAGCCAGTTATATACAACAACTCGTATTAAAATTTATGTTTTGTAGTTATAGGAACTAAGTTTGTTCTAAGATTAGACATTGTAAAATTGAATACGAAATGTGTATAACTTTAGTATACTAAAAATATTAAAAAAAAAAAACCTTAGTATATTTTGTTCTTTAAAATCGACCTGTCTTTATACGAAAAAAAGGCCACGAATACTCAACATTGATGATGCAATATTTTTAAGTCATGGCAAGAATTTCACATTACAAACGAACTTAATTAAATATTACGCATAGCGTTACAAGTGTAAAAAAAGCGACACCTATAATTCATTTCAAATAGTATGGATACGGTGATGTTTCACTCAAATTTTATTCTGATATAGTTTAAAAATAAGGATACAGATAATGCATTAGCACCGTTATAAATTTCATTTCATAATATTTGGTGCGTGAAATGGAATGTTTGCTTAAATACTGACACACTAAATGTAAGTCGTATATAATTATTCGGCGATTTTTGAAATCTGAATATGACTTGAAAATGAGTTTTAATACGGTAAATTTATGTTGAATACGTAATATAATCATATTTTTATTTATCCCTATATCAGGTAGAATCTATTGTTTCATAATTGTAAATTTTCAATAAACAATTTTTTTTTCTGTCCAAGAACTTCAAATACAAAAACGTCACCATATTCATGCTATGTGAAGAATATTATAACACCCATTGATATGTTCAAGAAATATTTTTTTATTACAATATTTAATTTTTAAGAATGATCTTATACAAATCTGTAAATTGTAAGTGATTAATAACTTTCATATTTCTCAATAACAAAAAAAAAAAAATACTTTTTTAAATTAAATTTAATTTTCTAAAAGTAAAAAAATACATCGAATTTATTTTTACTTTATTAATATAATAGAAATGTTGCACCATTTATAAAATAGTTAAAGCACCCTTTGTTCCTTATAACCTAACACCTAATACTGGTTAAACATTAAAATTAATTGGAACATTAAATGTTTCAATAATAACATTAAATTCGTACATTTACTATATAAAAAAATATACATTTACTTTTGTAAAGTTGCGTTACCTTGAGTCATTCCGCCATGCTGTTGCTTGTTCCTCAACAAGTACTGGACCAAGACGTGGACAGCGCAGGCCACGAATGCTCCGTATCCGAACCAACGGAATGTATTCCAACCGCCATAGGTCTCGTACAGTATACCTCCAATGAAGCTACCGAGGGATGAACCGACGCCTTCGAAAACAGCTCCGACAAGACCCTGGAATGTTCAGATATATATTATGACTAACTTTAAGAATTCGAGTCATTATCGCCAACAAGCGTCCCCTGTTTCGGAGGTTTGGATCTTTTTCCGCCATGTTGGATTTTCGTACATGCAATGGAAACTCCAACAATGTCTATTTTAGTTCAAAAATTTATAAGAGAACCGCCTTTTTTATTTCATTCACTATGTAGCTTTGAGATGAAATATCTTGTGCAAAAACACTGGTACTATTTCTCCGTTAGTACTTTTTTTTAATAGCATAAAACTTTACCAAAAAATAATCTATTCCAACCACAAGGGGAGTAAAAACATAAACATCTTCGTCCTTGAATTGACACCATCGAGATCTAAATCTTGAATACTCTATGACAATCACAATGGATTTGCGGCAAAAATACATATTAAACACCATTTTTACAGCGAATTTTATTTCGGAACTTTTTAAGTAAAACTAAAGTGAATATAAGTTATAAGACCCCAATAAAATTAGGACTCAATATGGATAATAATAATAATAATATCCTGGGATATTTTTCACACGCGGCCATCTTATTCCAAATTAAGCTTGTACAGAGCTTGTGCTATGGAAACCAGACAACTGATATACTACATATACTATTTTTCTTTTGTAAATACATACTTATATAGATAATTACACCCAGACTCAGGACAAACAGACATGTTCATGCACACAAATATCTGTCCTGGATAAGAATCGAACCCCTAACCTTCGGCGAGAAAGGCAAGCATCCACCAACCACGCCAACCGGCCCATCAAATTAAACATCATAAAAGAATAACCTTGAAAATTAGAATCCGTATTACCTGAACGGTAGTTTCGGTACCAGCCGGCGAGACGACGTTGGCATATGACGTCATAGTCGGGTAGAACATTCCGAACGTTATACCTTGGAACATTTCAATCGGTAGAATCCACCAAGCGTTAGTCAGGAACGAGTACAGCACAAAGCGGAAGCCGAAAGCGAACAGGACCAATGTCATCATGTTTACGTGGCCGATCTTCTTAAGGATATAGCCTGGGAAATAAATTAAAATTAATATTCTTAATGTATTTAAGTATTTTTATTTGTACTTTATACATGTGTATAAAGTATAGAAAGTATGTATGCATATCTCTTATTTTTTTTAATTTATAATCTGTTTTCTTTAATTGTAATTTTCTTTTTTTTTTTTCTTTTCTAATATTATAAGAACACCTTAAAAATGTAGCATACTAAAAATATATTAATGGAAGTTACGTGAATACTTTTTTTTAAATTTATGTAATAATGTGCGTATTGTAATTGTACTTTAAATAAATAAATAATTAAGCAAATTCTTCAGCTTCATAAAATATATAATTAAGGAGCACTCTCATTAATTACTTAACCGATCATTGTGAAATTTTACATATAACGTATGTGTAAAATTCAGGGGTACAGCAGTACAGTAACAGCCTGTTAATGTCCCACTGCTGGGCTAAGGCCTCCTCTCCCTTTTTGAGGAGAAGGTTTAAGGAAGTACAGCAATGATATACATTAAAACATATAAATATATAGGGATATAGAATAAGGATAAAGGGTACCTAACATCTCACCCATGCTCATGTTGGGGAAGCCTCGGGCGGAAGTATGAATATATATTTGAAATTAATCACTTACCGGATAGAAACAGGAAAGGTATTTCGCCGCCGAAGGTCTGGATCGCGCTGACTAAGCCTTGTAATGTCTTCACATAGTTCGAGCCGTCGCAAGACTGGCCAGCAACATCCTCGATATGCCAGAATAAGAATTGCCACAAGAGTCCAGTGCAAAGGCCTACAGCGATTGTCCAAAGCAGAAACGCAAACATCGGCAGCGATGTCAGTAGAGTTCCGACGTCAGCTAATATATTGATCGACATTTTTGTAACATCGACCTAAAAATAAACCAAAATCAATAAGTATATAATATTAGAAGACTTGCCTGACCTTTTTTTTACTGTTACTAGCTACCCGCCCCGGCTCCGCACGGGCAGAATAATCGACATAATCGTAATTAATTGTGTTAATAAATTATATATATATATATGAGTATGTATGTTGGTATATTACATGTTTGTATTAAGTTCATAAGCTTTCAATAAATTTTAAGTATAAATTGTTCGCACACAACAAGTGATGAGGCCTTTGCATACTATATGTACAACTTAATTGTTATTATGTTTGTAAATTGTGTGCAATCCTTGCACTGGTAACGTTTGGTAGATTTTGATTTTATCGCATTCAGACAGACTAACGGAATGCGGTGGGAAAATTTGTTTTATACTTTTTAGTTACTGGTGGTAGGGCTTTGTGCAAGCACGTCTGGGTAGGTACCACCCACTCATCAGATATTCTACCGCAAAACAGCAATACTTGATATTGTTGTGTTCCGGTTTGAAGGGTGAATGAGCCAGTGTAATTAAGGCACAAGGGACATAAAATCTTAGTTCCCAAGGTCGGTGGCACATTGGATATGTAAGCGATGGTTGACATTTCTTACAATGCCAATGTCTAAGAGCGTTGGTGACCACTTACCATCAGGTGGCCCATATGCTCGTCCGCCTTCCTATTCTATAAAAAAAAAAAAAAGTTATAGTACAGTAACAGCCTGTGAATGTCCCACTGCTGGGCTAAGGCCTCCTCTCCCTTTTTGAGGAGAAGAAGAAGCTTATTCCACCACGCTGCTTCAATGCGGTTTGGTGGAATACACGTGTGGCAGAAATTCAGTGAAATCAGACACATGCAGATTTCCTCACGATGTTTTCCTTCACCGTATAGCATGAGATGAATTATAATCACAAATTAAGCACATGAATATTCAGTGGTGCTCGCCCAGGCTTGAACCCACGATCATCGTTTAAGAACGCATTCTTACCACTGGGTCATCTCGGTTTTAGCACAAGTTTTAGTTAGTGATTATAAATTTTAATCATACCCGTGTGTAGCAGGACACGATCACGTCGCCGAACATAAAAATGAACATCAGTATGAATGCAACGGTGTAGTCCTTCGATGGGCCCCCGCTGAACAAATCTATGAGAGTACCGGTCAATAGGGAAAATATACCCCATCCCACTGAACCCCAAAGCCTTTGTTTTCCATATGACGCCACCTTTGTACCTGAAATAGACTTTATTTTTATCATTTTGTTTCATCCCTTTACATTCGCTCCCACATCTCTTGGTAACTTTTAAAACAAAGACATCGGTGTGTAAATAAGATTCAAAGCATTTTAGTAAATAAGCTAACTCGAGGCTAACTCTCATCAATGCTAATAAGAGCTTCATTAAAATAATTTTGCCAAGTTTTTTTCACAAGTTCAATATAATTAAAAAATAATATTTGATGTGATTCAAAGGACCTTTTTTTATAGAATAGGAAGGCGGACGAGCATATGGGCCACCTGATGGTAAGTGGTCACCAACGCCCATAGACATTGGCATTGTAAGAAATGTTAACCATCTTACATCGCCAATGCGCCACCAACCTTGGGAACTAAGATGTTATGTCCCTTGTGCCTGTAATTACACTGGCTCACTCACCCTTCAAACCGGAACACAACAATACCAAGTACTGCTGCTTTGCGGTAGAATATCTGATGAGTGGGTGGTACCTATCCAGACGAGCTTGCACAAAGCCCTACCACCAGTAAAAAGATCTTACCGAGTAAGTTAAAACAGATGGCATCAGCGAATGTCACCACAACGGCTTGTCCAATCCAGCTGATTATCATCATAATGGAGAACATCCAAAATGTTTTAGTATATGGATTTTCATTCGTATGACTTTCTGTGCTGGACCTTAATAACTCGTTTACCTGAAAAAAATAAAATACAAATTAGTTTTCTTTATCATTAGCATACAATGTCTGGACAAAAGAACAATAATATATAACTAAGCTTAACAACAAACTTATATTATTTACTTCAAATGAATTTTCATCAATATGAGTAGTCGCTCATAAATATTTTCATAGAAATATAAGTTACTAGTTTTTTTTTTATAGAATAGGAAGGCGGTCGAGCATGTGGGCCACTTGATGGTAAGTGGTCACCAACGCCCATAGACATTGGCTGGCTTGGCATTCCTCTAGTTCTTTATTCATAAATATTTCCTTAGTGCTAACCAACTGTGCCTAAAGCCCTTTACGTTGATAAGTCGGTTATACTTATATATATATATATATTCTTTATATACATACCATATGATTATCGCACTCTATCGTACAGAATGAGTGAAATTCATTTATTTTCGGCTCATAGTCAGGTTTGGGTCCACAGTATGGGTAATGTATGGAACCTGAAAATATAACTTATTTATACATTTGCTGATTTTATTTTATTATCATTATTATATATGAGTTGCCCGTCTCGGCTTCGTATGGGTAAAATTCAGGATAACAGTAACAGCCTGTTAATGTCCCACTGCTGGACTAAGGCCTCTTCTCTCTTTTTGAGGAGGTTTGGAGCTTATTCCACCATGATGCTCCAATGCGAGTTGGTGGAATACACATGTGGCAGAATTTCAATGAATTCACTCTCACGATGTTTTCCTTCACAGTCAAGCATGAGATGAATTATAAACACGAATTAAGCACATGAAAATTCAGTGGTGCTTGCCCGGGTTTGAGAACCCACGATCATCGGTTAAGATTCACGCGTTCTAACCACTAGGCCATTTCGGTTTCAAATTCAGGATAAAGAATTTTATTATTATTAATTATAGTTTAAATTAATTAAGTTATTATTTTAGTTAAATATTAATATGATACTCAAGACATCTTATGCGTATATAAATTAGAGTTTGTTATTATTTGTATTCATGCATTTGTGTATCGTTTATATTGAGTTGCGTGTTTTTATAGTTATTGTTAGCACTTTCGTTGAGGTTTCTGTCTTAGTACTGTAAATGTACAATAGATGGCGTCCTGAGTCTTATCGGTAAAACTGCGGCGCATGCGTGAAATACCTAGTATTGATTCAATATTGCACACTCGTTTTTCATTGAACATATGAGCTACGTTAATAAATTTTATATAAATCATGAAATATCACTGAAGCTGTTGAATGTAACAAAATTTCAAATCTATTTATTACGTATGCTATATCCTTTTCTGTTCTCCGGACAACATGCAAAATTTCACAACGATCTGTTAAAAAGTGCCTCTTGAATCACGTTTAAAAAAAATAAAAATAAGAATTAAGCATTTACTAATTTTTATTGAATATGGAAATAGAATTAAAATAACATATAGAATTATTAATTGATCCTTAAGCAGCCGCGAGTGATGATTAGGAAGACTTGACTCCTGCCGAGTGGTGGGTTGAAGTGGGGGTTCTATCCCTCGGGCTAATAATGCTGACATTGTAATCTTGATTACCCAATCGATGCTATATATTACAAGGGTATAACAGACAGACAAACACATACTCATTTTCGCATTTATAATATTAGTAATATTAGAATTAAATCGTGAGCCGAAGCAAATATTTATATTTTTTTTTTTGTGTGCCGTAAGTCTGTTTTTTTGTCTTATTCTTAATAAATGTGAATTGAATTACATATTTGTTCATATTTCGAGTTCGTCATGAGAAATAAACGTGCAACTGCCACACCTACCAGTGCATTCTACCGAACTTCCCTAACTTCATTTCTATACCTACAGTTCATGCTGGATGCACAGAAAGCTGGGTCAGACACATTCTTTTTTTTCTCCCTGCAAACATTTTTACGATTGTTGTGAAAATGTGTTTATTTCATTTATTACTTTGTTTAATTTTTTATTTATGCATTTACTGATAACATGAAAGACGATATAAAGTGATCTATCCTTATATTTTTAATTAATAAATCTATTTTGTTGTGAGCTTTATTTTTTTTTTTTTTATAAAATACTACAACACTGTCAAACAACATATTATTTGAATCACAAAATAACGCATAAGCATAAATTAAAAAAAAAAAAATTAAAATATTGACATTCATTTTTATATATAATTTCTATGAAATTATAAGTTTGTGACTTACCACTTTCATCAACTCGCTTCTTTAATTTACTTTAAATTTAATGACTGCCATTCTGTAATATGCCTCGTGACGTCATAAATAACTGCTACTAGCATCCTTACTTATACAGGACTCATTTTAAATTTCGTGTTATATAAGTGAACTACTTACCGTCCGATAGTTGTATGTGATCGACCTCCATATAAAGGCATTTGTGTTCTGCTATCGTCCTGTGTAACAGCAATGAAGCATCGAAGATCAGCTCCGATGGCAAAGTGTTCACGCTGTCGGCTTTACACGACACAGCTTTATCCGCATTCCAACTTTCACAAATTTCCATAATTACCAATGGGGAGTCTATGGCGCATGTCATCTGTGAATATTCATATTATATTTACATGTTAGGTCTTTGTGCAACCACATCTGGGTAGGTACGACCCACTCATCACGTATTCTACTTTATTATTTACTGGTGGTAGGGCTTTGTGCAAGCGAGTCTGGGTAGGTACCACCGACTCATCAGATATTCTACCGCAAAACAGCAATACTTGATATTGTTGTGTTACGGTCTGAAGGTTGAGTGAGCCAGTGTAATTACAGGTACAAGGACATAAAATCTTAGTTCCCAAGGTTGGTGGCGCATTGGCTATGTAAGCGATGGTTGACATTTCTTACAATGCCAATGTCTACTTACCATCAGGTGGCCCATATGCTCGTCCACCTTCCTATTCTATATGGGCGGTGGTCACCACTTACCAACACATGGTCCACCAGCTCGACCGCTTAAATATAAAATTGCAACCCGAGTACCTCAATCTAAATATCGATTGCAATGTTCACAAGCCATAAGGGCTATAGTCATATTTATACATTAAATATATAAATAGTATTGTCGTTTTCCTGTTTGAAGTCTATGGGCGGCGGTCACCACTTACCAACAGATAGTCCACCAGCTCGTCCGTCTACCTGAACAAAAAAAAGGAATAAGCTGATATTAAATATATAAATATAAAACTGCAACCCGAGTATCCTCACCTCACAATTACCAATCGGTTCAACTTCCCTCGTTACATTGACCATTGCATTGATATCGTACGAGCAGAGACGGAAGTTCAGCATTTGGTCTTCACAAGTCATATTAACTTTGGCGTTGTTGATAAGATTCGACAGATTGTTGTCTTCGCAGTCCATGAAGCAGGGCTCGTTAAGGTTGACGTAACCAGAACCGTTTCGACATTTCGGTGTGTACGTGTATCCTGAGGCAAATAATAATGAATAAAGTAAGTAACAGCCTGTAAATGTCCCGCTGCTGGGCTAAGGCCTCCTCTCCCTTTTTGATGAGAAGGTTTGGAGCTTATTCCACCACACTGCTCCAATGCGGGTTGATGGAATACACATGTGGCAGAATTTCGATGAAATTAGACACATGCAGGTTTCCTCACGATTTTTTCCTTCACCGAAAAGCACGAGATGAATTATAAACATAATAATAAATAGTCAATAATAATTCGTTCACGTAACTATCATTGCGTTATGATAGACTATTAGTGGCCGGAAAGTAAGATATTACATATATTAAGATTACAAGGCGATAATGGAATTTTAATTGGTGGTAGCGCCTTGTGCCCGCGCCGTCTGGGTAGGTACCACCCATCAGATATTCTACCGCCAAATAGGAATACCTAACCTATCGTCGTTGTGTTGCAGTTTGATGGGTGTGTGAGTCAGTGTAACTACAGGCACAATGTACATAACATTTTACTATCCAAGGTTTGTGACGCATTGATGATGTAAAGAATGATTAATATTTCTTACAGTGCTAATGTGTATCGGCGGTTGTATCCGCTTACTATCAGGTGGCCCATTTGCCCACCTACCTACTTAAAATGACGATATGAAGACGAAACGACGATAAACACGACGACTACACAGTATATACAGAAACACACACAGATATCTTTCATGGAGACAAGTTCCATAATTAAAAATTATCCACGTCCCACTAACTACATACAGTATAAAAAAAGGTAATTACCATCAAGCTTCACAGTGTCAGGAGACAAGTCCACGCAATCATCGATCTCGTTGATTTGACTTATGTTGGCGCTGTATTTTATCGACCTGACATTGTTGTAACAGTAGCGAGGAATATGCCAATGTTCGCACACCTTCTGCCACATCTCAGGGGAGTTCATGTCGCATTGCATCTGTTGATAGAATTCTATTTCAGATCTAGCAAATTATTACACGTAACATATATATCTTAGGGAAAGATGTCGTGTTTATTATATTAAACAAAGCTTATTAAAAACTTGCAATTTAGTACTTATGACGGAATGTAAACTTTCTTTCGTCAGAGAGGCTTCTCATAAACGTTACAGATAGAAACGTTTGACTTAATTATGACGTTGATATCAAAGCAGTTTCATTTTAATTAATGAATAGGTAAGATTGATAAATGTAATTAAGCCAGTACATACTTTGCATAGAGCCGTCGAGTTATCCTTGCCCAGACTGGTCACCTTACACTGGTCTATCAATGAGGCGTCTTGGTAACAGCTCCTAAGGGTCGAGGCGCTATTGCCACAGTCCAGATCGACTGACGCCTTAGAGGCATTCTCCGGGATGAAATAAATGGCCGAGAAACTCACAATCGTTACTACTTGGAATAGTATAAATAGCGTTTTTTGAATCTTAAACCTGAAATTATAAATTTAATTAATATTTTTTAATAAAAAGCTAAATTTTTAAGTTTGCGTCTTTAATTAATATCATTGATGATGATTTCTGCCACGGCGGCCAATCTCAAGAACGATTAGACAACTACGTAGGACATGTTCTCTATTCCTCAATCTCATAATCCGATGAGACGGCAAATCCGACACGATCAGTTCAGGCGCAGGACCAACGATTTTACTTCCCAGTGCATGGGAGAGCACACACTTCCAACTTCCATACTACGACTACTGAGAATTTTCGACAGAAAACCATAATAACGTTTTATTGGCCTGGCCTGTGGTTTGCCAGTACCTCGGGATCTGCGGCCTTATATCACTTGATCAACGAGGCAGTAATACAAGTACGATAGCATAGATCATTATGTAAACGAAACGATTCGATACGATTCTTACAAGTATTTCGTTAGTCTATAGAAATTTCGGGTTCGAAGCCTCCGGAACGTCCGGAAAGATCGCAGAACTAATGCCTTTTAGCTTTCGGAGGCACGGGAGTGTAACATCAGATAATTCCTAAATATAGGCGGTTATAGGCTATTTATTTTATAAAAAACCTATTAGCTTATATCAGATCGATCCGCAATTTTAAATCAAAATATCGGGACTTGCAAATTATAAATATGCTACTAGAATCTTCTAGACGTATATAAAGCTTCTAGTCTGTAATAGAATCAAAATAAAATATATTTACAAGATTACAAGCCAAATAATAATCTCCATTGTTTATACATTATACTTAAGTATTGACCGCGCGACCTTTAACCTTTATCTCGTGGAAATAGTTCTTCTCCCTGAGATAAAGGTCAACCTTGTCGTTACGTCAGACCGTAGTCAAAATATGAATAATATATGTATGAAAATAACAATGACAATCTTCTACCTACGTCAATACAACGTTATCCTTTATCTTAAACACTGCAATCAAATAACAAGTATCGTAATACAATTATATTGCTTAATATTTAGCGACCGTTTGCGTTATCAACAATTATCTTAATCTTCAGAGGATGGTTTAAAACACAGTGTTCGGTATGCATTGGGATTGTTATAACATCAGATGATAATATTATCAATGTTTTCATATCTCGATTAGATTTCGTGGTTATTTTATTATCTTTGCATTTAAATATACAAAAGAATATTCTGAATTAAAAGTATAGGTGTTAAATGGTAGCGCAAACGTAGGTAAGGTACCATCTGCTTCGTAACATCGTGTATAATAAAATTACTTTTGTTAATTAATGGATGAGAAAAACACATTTCGAACGAATGAATATTTAGTTTAGCCTTGAAGTTATAAGCGTTATCTAAAACAACGTTAAGTAATTTAACTAACTTTTAAGAGTATAGAATTTTATTTTATACTGGTGGTAGGGCTTTGTGCAAGCTCGTCTGGGTAGGTACCACCCACTCATCAGATATTCTACCGCAAAACAGCAATACTTGATAATGTTGGGTTCCGGTTTGAAGGGTGAGTGAGCCAGTGTAATTACAGGCACAAGGAACATAAAATCTTAGTTCCCAAGGTTGGTGGCGCATTGGCTATGTAAGCGATGGTTGACATTTCTTACAATGCCAATGTCTAAGGGCGCTTGGTGACCACTTTACCATCAGGTGGCCCATAAGCTCGTCCGCCTTCCTATTCTAAAAAAAAATAGGCATAACATCTGCAGGTTCCTATAAGTTTCGTTATATATACATTAGCACTTCAGTGGCTTTAGTCGTACAGACAGACACTGTTACTTTTGCATATATAATATTAATATAGATTAAATACAACTAAATTATAATTTATCTTGCGTGGAAATCAATCACATCAATTCACACAATCTATTATCTATGTAATCCTTTATGGAGTGTTACAACATTAATTAAATATTTCTTCACACGTGATTTATAGTTATTAAGTTTATTATTTATTAGAGTAATTTCATTATAAAGCGAAATTAAAACGAACAATTGTCCATTTGCGTCTTAATTTTAATGTGTATTTAATTGTATTTTCATTTATGTTTATTGCTCAAATGAATAAATATTTTAAGTCCGAGGGAATACCACAATGTTTTTATTTTGTGCCCTGCCTAACACAAGACTCTGTGTATAGGATGACAGTTGCACAGTGAGATATGGAGTATGTTATTCTCGATATTCAGTTTATAATAATATCCTGGCACATTATTCATACAAGGCCATCTGATCCCAAACTAGGCAGAGCTTGTACTATGGAAACCAGACAACTGATATACTACATATACTTTTCTTTTGTATATACATACTTATATAGATAATTGCACCCAGACAGAGAACAAAAAGAAAGGTTGATGCACACAAATGTCTGTCCTGGGTGGGAATATAACCCACAACCTTCCGCGTGAAAAGCAAGTGTCTACCAACCACGCCAACCGGCCCGTCGAAAATAACAGTCATATTTATACTGTCTGAAGGCGAACGCAAATGATAAATGTTGAAAAATATAAATGACATAACAGGAGCTTAGCAGAACATTTGGTTCGGAAAAATAAAGACACGTGGAGTTAATATACAATATAATACTGTACCAATTAGAACTTCCGAGAACTGGATACAGAAAGGTATATATAGTAACAGTAACAGCCTGTTAATGTCCCACTGCTGGGCTAAGGCCTCCTCTCCCTTTTGAGGAGAATGTTTGGAGCTTATTCCACCACGCTGCTCCAATGCGGGTTGGTAGAATACACATGTGGCATAATTTCAACGAAATTAGACACATGCAGGTTTCCTCACGATGTTTTCCTTCACCGTCAAGCACGAGATGAATTATAAAAACAACTTAAGCACATGAAAATTCAGTGGTGCTTGCCCGCGCTTGAACCCACGATCATCGTTAAGATGAAAGAAGAACGCGTTAAGATTCACGCGTTCTAACCACTATGCCATCTCGGCTTTTAAGGTATATATACCTCATTCCAATCGTAGAAGGAGTAAAGATAAAAAAATAATTAAAATTTACATAAATTTCCATCCGATTTGCTAATAGCTCTGCTGTTTGCACTTTATAACCGTTTTAATTTAACTCACAGCGTACCGATTGACTTCGCGGATATTATAAACGGCATTTTCTCGCAAATCCATAGTAAATATTCAAGATATCGACCAACATAATGGCGTCAATTCGATGTCAAAGTTGGTTATTTGTTTTTACTCCTGGTAATTTCCTGATTGATATATATTTTTTTCTTGGTTGATTGAAATGCGAATTATACAATATAACCATGTTATTCTATACTAGTGAGTTAAAGTTACTTTTATACATATTTCTGCAAGCGTTATTTTTAATTTATTATGATAATGTATGTACAACCTAATTTATTGTATCCAGTTTAGGGAACGATATAAATGAATAAAATAAAATTAGGGAAACAGGCAGAAGATAAAGCAAACATGATGAACCTGGTTAAGTCTATCGAGAACGGTGAGGAATAGCAGAAAAACGAGGAAAGGACAGCAGCTCCCGAGTCAATCGTATCAGGATGCGATAATGATGACAAAAAACCTACCGTCCTTTTGCAGTATAGCCGAGTAGCAAGCATTATAAGACCACGCATAGATGCTAAACTATCTTTCGATAGCCCACTCTTCGTGCTCGCTACCCACAGTACATATTGTTAGGTTTCGAATCGCTGAGTTCTGTTTGCTGATTTAAATATCGATCAAAAGTTTTTAATGGTCTGGGTAGATCACGTATTGTACGGTAAATATTTCTTCGAGCGCCATTATTTATTGGCGATCGTCACTATTTACCACCATCTGGCCCTACTGCCGCCCGCCTTAATATTTTATAAAAAAAAGAAGACTCGTATATCAAATTATTAAATTATTGTAATATCTTATTTTAAGATTTGCATCCCTCCAGGATCACCCACGTTAGGTGCCTGTACATCGCCCACGTTTTTTCGAAGCTCCGATCAATACTCGTGTACAGTAATTTGATCCATCCAAATATGGATGGTTGTATGACAAGAATAAACAAAAACTGATTTTGCAAATTTATTTCAGGGAGAAATATCTATGTGTGGTTTTTTATATTTTGCAGCATGCAAAGTATTTAAGAATACAATAAAGTCGAGCGTTATCTCCGATACAACTGACGATGAGATCACATGATATTCGAAATACAAAGGGTGAAAAAATAGGAATATTCCATCTGAACATTCATACAGGAAAATGGTCTAGTACATTAGTCGTAGAATTAATGGGTGAACCCTGAAAGTAAATTTAAGTTTTCAGTCAGCCATCTCTGGAAAATATGTTTTTTAAATAATACATGAACGCCTCGTGGATTTTCATCATTGCCAGAATGATGTTGACCATCAGCCACGGAGGCAGACATGAACAAATCATTCGATATCTATTTTTATAAATTTGAAGCCCTGGACTCAAGAACGCCACGACCTAAATCTTAAAATTAATTCGTCTGGCCCAATCGATTCGTATTGATTTGAACTCTAGTAGCTATCGATATGAAACATGAACAAATCATACATCGAAATGATCAGCTCGCTAGCGAATCCTAAAAAAAAATATCTGTACGCAATTATTGAATTCAAGCAAGCAAAGCAGCGAGCGAGAGCTATTAGAAATATGCAGATTCAGTCCTTTTATTTGATTTCCAACTCGGCACGATATTTTTTAATAGAGGAACATACGTTGCCTAGAGCGTGCTATATTCAATTTAACGTGACGTCTCAAAGCCATTTGTCAAATTACGAGTGTGACGTTTAGAAAATATGTGAGAAAAGAAGAACATACCATAGAAGGGTACATAAATAGCTGAGTATAGCTTTTGAAATCTATAGGAGTTCCGTGTTTTCGCCATTGTCGAGTCAATGTGCTCTCTAGTTGTTTGAAATTGTTCTAGATGAAATATTAAATGAAATGCAGCGTGCTGCGTAAAAAGCGTATCGTTATATCATTTCCGAGGACTTTAAAAAAAACGCAAAGAAAATCATATTGTGAAATTATTATAAACAATACTTACTACAAATTTTATTTCGAAGATCGGATGATCAAAGAAAACCGTCGTTAAAATATATATTGCTTATAAAAATAAGTTGGCAGACGGGCCAGCCGATAGGCATTGGCTCTGTAAGAAATATTAAGCATTCCTTTCATAGTCAATGTGCCACCAACTAGGGAGCTAAGATGTTATATCTTTTATGCCCGTAGTTACTCCGGCTTACTCGCCCTACAAATTTTCATGTTCGGCAGTAGGATATGTGTTGAGTGGGTGGTGCCTACCCAACAGGCACAAAGCCCTACACCGAGTAATTTGTCTGAATGTACTTCAAACAAAAACTTAAAATATAAACTACGCGTCAATACGATACACACCTACTACTTTACTGGTGGTAGGGCTTTGTGCAAGCTCGTCTGGGTAGGTACCACCCACTCATCAGATATTCTACCGCAAAACAGCAATACTTGATATTGTTGTGTTCCGGTTTGAAGGGTGAGTGAGCCAGTGTAATTACAGGCACAAGGGACATAAAATCTTAGTTCCCAAGGTTGGTGGCGCATTGGATATGTAAGCGATGGTTGTCATTTCTTACAATGCCAATGTCTAAGAGCGTTGGTGACCACTTACCATCAGGTGGCCCATATGCTCGTCCGCCTTCCTATTCTATAAAAAAAAAAAAACCTAAAATTCGCTTCAAATAAAAACTTAACGATGTACAATAGTAATTAAATTGGCCTTGACGCTATACTGAACACAACGCGAAAGGAATCGAGATACAGTTTAATACAAATAGTAATTTCGTCGGTATTTCGCAAAAAAAAAAAAAAAACATTTATTAACTCTTTTCTTAAATGTCATCAATTTCGTATAAAACACATTTCATACTGTCGCTAATTCTGTACATAATTACATACATATAAAATGTGTATTCATTTATCCATTATATATTTAACGTTAGAAATAAGATAAAAATACAACGTATTCAGACAGACAGTTCTGCGCCGGCGTATAGTTCAACGCGGTACAACAAATAAATAAATAAAAAATATTTTTCATGGTAATTGTCACATTACCATGGACCCTTAATTAGGATAGCCCACTTACAATAATAAAATATATTTAGAGAATGATGTAGATACTCTATTGACTAGGGTTCGTCCGCATGTTAGGTATGAGGGGTGATGTTCTTGTCAGAGGCCCCTCCCCCGACACGTAGTTATAAAAAAGTAGACTAGGTATAAGCCGAGATGGCCTAGTGGTTAGAACGCGTGAATCTTAACCGATGATCGTGGGTTCTAACCCGGGCAAGCACCACTTAATTTTCATGTGCTTAATTTGTGATTAAAATTCATCTCGTGCTTGACGGTGAAGGAAAACATCGTGAGGAAACCTGCATGTGTCTAATTTCATTGAAATTATGTCACATGTGTATTCTACCATCCCGCATTGGAGCAGCATGGTGGAATAAGGTCCAAACCTCCTCAAAAAGGGAGAGGAGGCCTTAGCCCAGCAGTGGGACATTAACAGGCTGTTACTGTAGACTAGGTATGTCCTTCCTTGGGGTTCAAGCTTGATTTCTTTTTCTTTATATATGTATATATATACTATAAAGACAGACAGAGTTACTTTCGAATGTATAATATTAGTAAAGTTTTTTTTTCAAGTAATATCAAAAACATTAATTAAATTTTTCTACTAGCTCTATTTAGGAAAATACAAACCACAGAAAAAAATCAGTGTCTGGATTTGCTAAATTTCACCTGTGCCCCCGGGGCACAAAAATATGCGAAGTTTGTATTATTGTTTTATATGAAAAAGAAAAGTATATTATAATTATACTTATTTTTTCGATATTTTGTTATTGTTGAAAAGACTAACGGTTACACCTAACGGTTTGACAAATCGTCAAAAACGCATATATTTATATGCCGATATTATATATATATAATTTATTTGTATCTGTGTTTCAGGCATGCAGAGGTACAACATAGTGAAATTAAAATGAAACCTGAAACATGAAATGCACGCATCCCGCTCCACGTGAATCGCCCCACCCATTAACGTACTCTCGTTGCAAGTATTGATTTTATTAGCTTTTTCTGGGAAAGTCTAGGCGTGGCTTGACGAATCGCTAAATAATAAAAAGTATGTTAAGTTTATGGCGTTATATATTTACACAGTCTTAATATATATTTTTTTTATTTTGATAAATATTATATATATATATATATATATATATATATATATATATATAATTATTCTGCACGTGACACTGAACCTCCGAACAGCTCGACCGATTTGATCAACTGATGATTTTTTTGTTTGTTTGACTAGGTCCTTTAATAGTTTAGATTGGACCTGGTAAGTGGCGTTCGACTTTTACGATTATTATTTTTTTAAACAAAACCGTCACCTTTACCAATCCGAGTCGAGCTGCTAGTATTTAAAAAAATAATATAGTAACTATTTTTCAAGGGTGTACTATATTTATTTAAATGATAAACTAATTTTTCGATACCCAAGCAGATAGGCCTCATGTCTACATATTATATTTATATAAATTATCAACATTTATTTTGACGTACTCGTGACTGATTTCGGCCACGGCGGCCATTTTGGAGGGAGACTAGATAACTGCGAACGACATTTTATGGTGCACAATATGTCCGCAAAAACATATGCACTCCCTATTCCTTCACACCAATAATCCGATGGGACCTCAAACAACTATTCGTTTCCGCCGAGTGGGAGAGCGACGCAAGTGTTAGGAACCCTTTGTCCTTTCCTATAACCTGGACAACTTGCTTGCAAAATTTCGTTCCGGTGGAGTAGTTAAAAGAGCATAACGAACAGACAAACGCACTTTCGCATTTATAACATTAGTCAGGACTGATGTTTTTGATGGAATAAACACCATGTCGCACACAATTCCTGAAACCCTTAATGTAGTTGGGCTTATTCTTGGCTGATCCATACGTCATTCAAATAAATAATAATAAAAAATATAATTACCTGTCCGCAATTACTCCAAACAGTGGTTTAGCGATGAGTCCGAATATTGGTAGGACGGTGTAAATTAATCCAACAGTTGCAGAACTGAAGCCGAGCTGTCGAGCATATGTCGACAAATATGGCACAAGAGGAGCAGTTCCTGTAAAAGTTTAATATTTATTCAAATGATCAAACGATTCCTTATCAAAAGGTCTATTCGGGACCTAGCTGGATGACCTAATTAAAGTAAGTAGAGCACATTTCGACCCAGTGATAGACGAAGACATTATTATTATCAATCACATTTTTCAGTTTTGTCTGATAAAAAAATCAAGTTGATAAACTAATCATTAATTAAAACATACTTTCAAATGAAAATGTATATAAATTATTGTTTATAAATAAGAAAATTAATATTAAATAAATCAATATTGATTCATTGTATTCAAGAACCTTAAACAATGATTTGTTTTCGCGAAGCTAAAATACAAAAAACTAGTTTCCTGAAGTAACGCCCGCGCGAGACGGGGAGGCCATGTGCCTTCCTTTTCCCAACTCCTAAGAATGTGTGAAAAATATCAGCATGGTAGTATATCGATGGTAGTTAGTGAAAGCATAACAAACAAACCCACTTTCGCATTCATAATATTTGTAAGGATAAGCTAATTAAAAGTTTGCGACTTCGCCTTAGTCAGTAATAATGCTAGCTCTAAATACTTGAAAATATTGTACATGATCTATATATTTAAAAAAATCAAATCTAATGCAATATAATCTTATTTATTTATTTATATACAACAAATTATTAATATTTATTCCTATTCTTGACACCCACCCGTAAGCCTTGTCAGCTTGTTTAGATGCTGCATCAGTGCTCTTTCGCAATTTGTCTATATTGTTGATTGTAATTCCAAATATTCCAATTATAAAATTTGTTATATAGTTATAACACAATCGCTAGCAATTCCTATCAACTTTTAAATTCAACATATTAACACAAATTTCATGCTATTTTAGCTTCAGCAACAAAGTTTCGATTTACAAGATCTTAATTTATACTCTCTTTTTTTTATAAGAACTTGTACAGTATGAGTTTGGAAAGAGCTATTAAAAAGAACATAGCACAATAAGAGACGAGCAGCGTCAGCTCATGTGGGGCACAACACTAGAATGATAAATTACTATTCTGTCTAAATTATTGTCTACTGATACTAAATTATTGCCTGATGATTATATTATGTAATTATACATATGAACAGTACTGATTAATAAAAAAAAATATATTTACCTGCGTTAAACAGGAAAAAGTGCCCTTTTATAGGCAATAGTTTATTATTAACCTTCATGTTCGGTTACAGCTTTAGGTCTGAAATAAATGATTCCATTTTATTCTATTATAATACCAAGGACATACTAGTTACACATTAATTTTGACAAGATAAACAATTCACCAACATCTGTAAAATTATTTTAGCCTTGTGAATGTTAACCCATAAACTTTGAACAACTTGCCTAACAACAATTATTACTTGTTTTTTTTTAGTTATAATAAAACAAAGTACAATTCTATTCAGGCCGATTTTATGAAGCAATTGTTTGAATTGCTTTTATAATGAGCTTAATCAAGTTTTTTTCTATAAACTATTTACTAAGACTTTTATAATTACAAATATGTTCACAGTATACACTGCCAGACTGCAAAAAAAGGAAAATGACGCGATAGCAGGTCAACATATCAAAAATAAATTTCTGAGAATTACCTTCGCCGAAAGCTAATACTTGTTTAGAGCTAAAAGTAAAAAAAAAAACCATTGTGTTGCAGATTTTTTTGGAGCCCTTCTTTCGCTTGCTGTTTTTATTAACAAAAATATGTACTTTGGAATTATAACATACTATAATTAATAAATCTATTACCTTAATAAATCCAAATTCCAATGAGAAAACTTTAATATCACTTTTTTTAATTTTATTGAATGAAATAAGAACATAACATTACAGCTCTTAAAACGCAACAGTGAATATTTATGTGTTATTCAAGTTTTATTTTTAAATTAATTAACACATTTGCAAAAACTACAAGTTAAGAGACATGACTTCACTCACAGATTTGAGCAGTCACCGCTGCAATTCAGATACTACTGTACGAAACTGCGAAATGCAAATTGAGTTGTGAACTCGATATAATAAAATTTTGTTGTTGCCAGGTAGTGGTAACAAATTCGCTTAAACAAAATGAAATGAAACATTACCACATTTTTAATAATTTAAAAATAAAAATAATTATATTTCAAAGGTAAAATTCTAAATATCTTATTAATATATTTTTAATGTGCATAAATAAAACATTTTTTCTATTCAGTGTTAAAATTTCTATATATTGCTTATATTAATTTTTAAATCTCCTCTCAATAAGTGTGCTTAATTTAATTTCGCCCGATTTTTCACGCTTGTGTACATATAAAGACTAACATACTTATTACATGCACAAGAAACCTGACGGACTATTCTAGCCGAATAAATGTATGTATGAGGTATGGACTATGGACACTATTGAATATATGCACCTAATCTTAGATATTTTCAGGTAGCGCATTTCATTGAGAGAAATAGTTGTGTTGACTTTTCTATAAATATCTAAGTTCATCAGAGCACTCCAAGGATGTAAGCAAAATCATTGCAGTCCTTGAGGAAGTCTTGAAGAACTGTGCAATACATTTTTACAGCTCAACGAACCTTAGGAGCTTTAAATTCCCAGACGGGTAACTAGACGCTCCAGGAAGCGGATAAGTTTCGATGATTATGGTCAGACAGCGTTGTGCATTTTTATTGCCTCGTATCTTCAACAGAGGGACCCTAAGGTATGCCTGCATCTTTAAGCGTTTTCATAACCATACAAATTGGTTTTGTGTATCCGCAGTGTAGGTTATTGAAAGCTTAGTAGTGAAACTAAGCAATTATTTTCTTTAATCTTACGATTTTTACATCATAAGTAAATAAAACAGTTGATTAATCTTTAAAAAAAAAATCTAATATCAGGAAACTCAAAAAGGAAAATAATTAAATGAATATGTATATATATATATATACGTGTGTTCTATGAATACTATAAATTCAGGCAAAAAGTACGAGGCTGGCAACACTTATTTTATCTGTCAAATCAATAATTATGACCAACATAACATATAAAACTTTACAGGGTAGGCAACTTAAAGATAGTTTTTATGATATATGTAATAAATATTTTATATAAATAATAATCTATTATGATCGCTGTCGAGGATTCTCATTTCTCATTCTTTTTTGCGGTTTGCGTAGGATACCTGAGAATAAAGAGAATTTTACATAGATCGCCAGGATGTTCGGGTTTATGTATTGGGGATAATTATTATCGTGCGGATTTTAAGGCTAGCCTTCTTTGGCTAAAGGATTACTTAAATGAATAAAAACAGAAGAGCGTGCTCTCGTTTTTATTTATTATTTTAAACATTAGTTTGTGATAAGATAAAATTTATGTTTCTTGCTCAACGATCAATCTTTTGAACGAGTTTAAAAAATATAAAACTGGTTAGCAGATATTAATTAAATATTTGTCTTACGACTTATTTGAACTTTGTAGAAAATAAAATGAGTGTTAATGGAGCCTGCCTACAAAATAAATACCTAATCAAATATTAAATATATAGTTATGTTTTTATTATATTTATAAATACTTTCCCACACCTTTAGATTTAATTAGAAGCTAATTAGAGGGGTAATAGAATTATTAGTAATTCAGCAAACTCCGTTTATTACTATATATATTATTAAATATTTGGTCTTATGGCTTAATAGCGATTCGTCCTTGACAATTTTATCTATTACAGACTTGTATTGAAATAAATGTTCGGTGGTAATCTTAAAAATGCAATTAAATATCCGTGCATGTAAAAATATACATGCAAATTCATTGGGTCCTACACTACATGTATATTAAATAAAACGTATACAAAAAACGAATTAATTAAATAATGTTATGAAATCATGTCTTTGATGGATAATAGTTTTTTACACGATTTTAAGTCTTATTTTTACAATCGCTTAAATAATTGTTTGAATTTCAAACGAACTCTGAAAGTATTGGTGTTTTGTGTACAGAGGATCTGACCTCCTGCTTTTTAGTGAAAACCAACATCGTGCTGTACTCACCATTGAATACAAACTTTTCTTATAATTAATCCTTTTGCTTCTATATGTACTATGTATAATACACATACAGATAAATATTAACGTTTTGTTACTTAATAATAATTACAGATGATGATACTCATCATCCCTCCCCTCCACCATCGGAATCTACACGTCATTTCTCTTATATGTATTATATTATATAATATTAGGTCCTTACATATGAAATTGGCGTTTTGTACGGGAGGAATATAAAGTCAATTTTTTTTTTGTAAAATATATTTAATTTATCAAAGTATGCACCGTTGTTATCTATGCACTTTTGCCATCTCATAGGTAGTTCATTAATTCCTTTACTAAAAAAACCATGTGGGCGAGAATCAATAAACTCTTTGAAGGCGGTTTGGACTGCCGCATCTCATCTGAATTTTTTCCTTGTAAAAAGTTGTCTAAATTGCGGAATAAGTGGTAATCTGTTGGAGCAAGGTCCGGGGAGTAAGGTGGATGTCGCAGACATTGCATTAGAGCAGCGTTCAATAAGATCGAAGGCGAGCGAAGAAACGGTTGCCCAGCGGTGGTTATTTCCTAGTGACGGAGCCAAGAAGTGCGTAACTTACGCAATGTCGTTTACAATTTTAATTCATCTTAAAATATCATAAAAATTGGTATGATTTCTTTGTTTATGAGTTATTTAAAAATGAATATAGTTACCCAAATATATTGTAATGCATTCTAGAATATTAACCGAGAACAGCATTAATAGCAGACACAAAGCACATACATAAAACAATAGTAATAAATAAACAAGCAGGTTTGTATTAAGAATAGTTTTAAATTATAATTATTGAGCTAGACAATTTGAAAGTATACGGTTATAAAATACCTTTTTTTTCTAAATATCCAAATGTTTCTATTGTTTTCGATTGTATTATATTTTTAAACCCGACGCAAAAAGAGGGATGTTAGTTTAATGCATGTATCAGATGTGTGTCTGTGGCATCGTAGCTCTTAAACCAATGATTTATTTATTTTTTGTTTGACTCCATCGAGAGAGTTCTTAGTTATGATTAAATAAAATTTGTTCAGCAGTTTGAAGATCAGCTCTTGTCTAGTTGTTGAAGAGATGAGCTGCTTCTACAGGTCTGATCGATTAATTTGTTCTTTAATTTCAATATAGTCACAGTTCATATTTTGGGATTATCGGTTACTTTGAAGCTTGTAATGGTAAAAGAGTAAATATAATTGAATACTATTGCGCTTATTTTAACGTGATATAATAAATATATTAATATAAAAATTGAATTTAATATACTACGTCGAATGTATCAGAATTCTACTTTATTAAGATAGTTATCGCCCGCGGTTACGCACTCGTGTTTGGTTCAGGTATTATATATAAGCAGTCTTTGTTCTTCTTTGGGGTTAAGTTTGCTTCATACCAAATTTCATCAACATTAGTTCAGTGGTTAAGCTCTAAAAGCGTAACAGACATTATTGGTGGTAGAGCTTTGTGCAAGCTCTTCTGGGTAGGTATCACCCACTCATCAGATATTCTACCTCAAAACAGCAGTAGTTGGTATTGTTGTGTTCCGGTTTGAAGGGTGAGTGAGCCAGTGCAATTACAGGCACAAGGGACATAACATCTTAGTTCCCAAGGTTGGTGGCGCATTGGTGATGTAAGCGATGGTTATCATTTCTTACAATGCCAATGTCTATGGGCCTTGGTGACCACTCACCAGGTGGCCCATATGCTCGTCCGCCTTCCTATTCTATATAAAAAAGACAGAGATTCAAAAGTTATATTTTGTCATTCCATGTAAAAAAAGTAATAAATTTATTTGCAGCTATAATAATAGTAGATGATAACCAGGCAGAATTTTAAATTATAGACATAAAAGTGCAAATCCTATTTGGTCTGGTTTGGTATCCTACCCACCCTGGGTATTAAGCAAAATTGCTAATCTTTTTTTTGTGTTTTTGAATTGTTATTTAATAGAATAAATATGAAATATGCGTTTCCTACACTAAAGTACATCTCCCGTCGCATTTAACTCATACTTAAAACATATTTGTTTCTTAAACGTCATTGTGGCGCAGGTGTGACGGGACGACTACGAGGATAAAAAAAATGAGTGTTTTGGAGTTATTATCATATTATAGGTACAAAGACTATACCATATTCATTAGAAAACATAACTAGTAAAAATAAGCCATGCAAATTTTTTCTTAACGACAATACTACGGTTGTTGTATAGACAAAGAATAGAAATTCAAATAGAAAAAAAATGCGATCGTGCGCCGAGAGGAGCGTGTAATGACGCACGGAAATCTGCAATTTTGCTACTCTTAAGCCGACTATGATTTTACTAGCTTGTACCCGCTTCAACCGCGTGTGTATTTGTTTGTGTTAACTTTTTATGTTATTTCATTGAACATCGAAGCAATTCTTCAATAACAGTAACATTAAAATAAAGTAGATCATTAGTAGCTTCGTTTATATTACGAATGTTAATTAACTCGTATACCAAAATGTGTGTCCATCTGTTTGCGACTAATAGACAGACATCGATATGTTTGATCGATCACCATGAAAGTCGGCACGTGTTCGTACATAATACACTTTTTCATGTAGAATGCTTTTATAATAATAAAAAAAAAATCCGTTCGTTACGTAATATAACTTACGGGCTATTACCATATTACATCTTTGTTTTTTTTTTGCAATGGTAAGAATTTATATTCAATAGTTAAGCGGCAATTGTTAAATATATAAATGTTACGTAAAAAATATGACCGGTAACACTAACTTGCTGAAGAAATGTTTCGTCGGTTCTGATACCTACTTAGCTTAATTGGTACCTTAGGCGTGATACACAGGGGGTGCAGGGTGTTGATAAATAGGATCAATTTTCCTTATAATTAACCCTCTTGTCATGGTAGAACGAAATGTAAGTAAGTCGACCCCTTCGTATAAATAATGCAAAAATATTTTAAATAAAATTGTAAACACGAAATAGATTAAGGCGCTATTATATGACGAAATCTAGCACAACACTAAGTCAGACATTGTTATGACGAGTATTATATTTGTGACTTTACTGGTGGTAGTGCAAGCTCGTCTGGGTGGGTACCACCCACTCATCAGATATTCTACCGCAAAACAGCAGTACTTGGTATTGATGTGTTCCGGTTTGAAGGGTCAGTAAGCCAGTCTAATTACAGTCACAAGGGATATAACATTTCAGTTTCGAAAGTCGGTGGCGCGTTAGCGGTGTAAGCGATGGTTAATATTTCTTACAAGGCCAATATCTACGAGCGTTGGTGACCACTTGATCAGGTGGCCCATAAGATCGTCCGCCTACCCATTCTATATTAAAAAGGTTCCGTTTAAGATTTATTTTATCAAAATCGGTTGAGTCTATCAAAAGTTATTCAGCCATACATAAGATAACAGTCGTCACTAAAATCAATTCCGGCCATGTGATAATAATAATGTCCTCCAGATCGATTTCGGCCACGGCGGCAAATCTCTAGAGAGATTAGCCAACTACGCAGCACATATAATGCACAAGAGTGTGCGCAAACACAGGTGCACTCTCTATTCCCTAATTCTCATAATCGATGGGACGGCAATCCGATACGACCGGGAAGAGTTAGATTTTAAGCAGGACCGACGGCTTTATGTGCTTTCCGAGGCACGGGAGTGTACACACTTCCAACTTCCAGACTGCGGGCTGCTACTGAGAATTTTCTGACAGAAAACCCAATAACTTTTTATTGGTCCGACCTGGGAATTGAACCCAGGACCTTCGGGTCTGCGGCCTTACGTCAAGCCTACTAGACTAACGAGGCAGTCAACGAGGCCATGTACAATGGCAGGCAATGGGTCTTTTCATTGTCAAGGGGAAGAACACCTTAAGAGGGAACTATATACTTTGTAATTCGAATGTTTTATACACATGAATGGAAAACGGAATGAAAACTACCTCTCCTCGAGTACATCGTAAAATAAATTTGTAGGAATTGAGAGACATTTTGAGGTAAAACTTCGAGACTACCAACTATATACATGACAATAATCGAATACATTTTCTTTTTACAAACTTCACAAGTTCGTAAAAAAAAGTATTACTTGCACCTCCCAAAGAGATATTGATAATAAAACCTTGTGTATTTTGAATTTCGTTATTTGCAACCAGAAGTTATAAAGTTATTTAGTGAACATAGTGAGGTAAATGGGTTTTAATTCAATCAAGAAACACAAGTAGTAAATTTCAGGCAGATCAATTTTTTTTCATTTTTAGACTTATGTTTCCACCTCATTTCTCCCGTTTTGGTTCGGATTTCTAAATACGACAAAATACGTATGCATTTATTATTTTCTCAGAAATTTTATTATTATATAACATTCTCACATCAAAAATGACGGAGTCCCCATACCAACTTTCAACCGCTATTTTACCCTCATTGATTGGTAGATTTTTAAAAACCTTGAAATGCATATTTATTTATTTCTAACCAGAAGTTTCTATATAAAATTTCAAACAATCGTTCATCCCTTATTTAAAACGATAAGTTGTTTTCATCATAAAATGTATCATCTGTCAAAATTTTAAGCTTCTAACCCTTTCTTATCAGTCAGGAAAAGTCATTTTATGTATGTGTATAGATAACAACAAAATTACGTATGCTTTTATAACTTTTGATAGATCCAACTGATTTTGATAAAATAAAGACTAAACGGAACCTTGAAATACTTGAATTATATTAAAAGAAATAATAATTAAGTTATTTCAATTTGTAATCTTTTGCCGTTTCAAAGATTAGCCTGGACAAACAGAGAGACAAAAAAAATATTGTTTTGGTTTTGGTAAATCGCAAATAGCCATATTAACTTTATAAGTTCTTTTGAAATCACAGAGAGACACTTCAATTTTATTTATATGTATAGATTACTTTTAATGCTACCTATTCCTTAGTTGTATTGTTTAATAATGTTTGCGTTAAATAGTTTAGTTTTACCCTTATAAGGGTTGTAATTATTTTCTATTACTTGCTGCTGCTTTACTCATGGGCAACTGTACGTAGCATGTTCACGTGTAACTCATGCTTAAGATATTGTTATGCTAGCAAATGGAAATACTACACCTAATGTAGTATATAAGGAGGCATTACAATAATTCAGTATATCCATTTACCTTTAACTTCTAGAATAGTACGTTCATATAATAAATATATAATATAATATAACTTGTGTGTGTTGCGAATGTTAGTTACTTTTTCAAGCTTTATCACAGCTAAAATATGATATAATTAACATATTTTGGCCTTTTTATCCCGTTAAACAGGATTTTCGATCGCAAAGGAATCAAATATGGATCGCGGGCTAAGTCCTAGAAAAGTCTAACTTACTCGATAATACTGTCAACATGAAAGACACGTAACCTACTCCAAATTTTTCGAGCAATGGAATATAGCATTATATACTTCTCCCTGTGTGTGTTTGTGTATGTGAACGGAACGTGAAAAAATATCTTCTATTAAAAAAAAACATATTTTATTGAATATTTATTATTTTTTGTATATTTTTTTTTCTAATTACCCTCAATTTTGGTTTTTTAACTTATAATTAAATTCTTTATAGGTACTTAAGCCTAAATCTATATGCAAACGTCAATTGTAGTGTAACATCAATATTAAAGATGTACGGGTCAATGGCATTGAATTCTCAAACTGTTTAACTAAGCTAATTACATAAATGACCTGAGGATAGGTCTCAACGTGGTTGATATTTTAAATTTCCTGTTATTTCATTCAGGTCTAATATGTAAGGTGTACGTATGCGTACAAACATACGATAATTTTACTTATAAAGAAATTATGACATTGACGCAACACCCAAGTTCATTCATCGCAGTAATATAATAAGTAATCATACGATCAAATTAATTTTGTCCACACAATGTTATATAATCTGATATTTAGTTAATTGATCTTGCAAGTTTAAAAAACTTGCAAGATCAATTAACTTAAAACATGATATATAATTTAATTATGAATGTTGCAAAATTGAAAAGCGTTTTTTTTTGTTATATTTATGTTAATATTAATATATTTTATTGACCAGGTGCACCCACGGTCCGAAAGGAATAAGATTCAAATGGCTTATGTTAACATCATAAGTTCAATTTGTTAATTATATTGTAGACAAAACCCGATGATTTTAGTTGCTAGTGCTAGTTTGAAGTAGCAAAAAGTAAGTGTAGTGGTCAGAACGAGTAAGTAAAAGTATTATATAATTTTTGATACAGTAAGAGAATATTATACTTTAATATGTTATCATTAGAAAATTGTAGGGTATTTTATATAAATTTCTAAATGATAAAATGGTTTGTCCTGCTAAGCATTCTAAGTTTAAAGATACCAGACAATTATCCACGTATACCCACAACAACTGTTTGTCCTCCTTTACGTCAAACTATACTTTGTGCGAATTCCCCGTATACCGAGATTATATAATTCCCTCAGTAATAATATTAATTGTTGATATTTATTGTCTCATCAAATAGGTTTTGTAAAAGTTATGTAAATCGTGGAATTATTGCGTCCTTGTCAACCCTTCAGGTAGAAGTTCGTAACAATATCATTCTTCTTATATAATCCGAGGGTAAATAGAATTTTATTTTATTATTTATTGACAATTTTTTTGTGTTATAATTTATTATTATTATTATTCTCTTTGTCATTTATGTTTTAGCGTAATGTGCTTACATATAATTAATCATTGAGCTATATTAATATTGAATTAAGTTTTTGTTATATTTATGTTTTAGTTAAAGTGATTGTTAGTAAACTAAATAAATAAACATTCATTTAGATTGAAAACGAGAAATTCACCCCAAAAAAAATAAGTTTAGCCCTATCCGTTAATAACTCGCGTTGCTGCATCTCAGACTAACTTATAGACTTCTAGAGCCATGAAGCGGGAAAATATGAATGAAATATAAAATAAAAATTGTAATCCAATTTTCGTAAATAATAAAATTTACAGAATTCTTACAGAATTAGCTGATGGCTATAATTCTCGGTAGCTCGGAGTGCGTGGGTGTGTGCAACTTATATAATAAAGGATATATGATTCACAATAAAAACGTATTTATTTATCTTATAATTATATCACGATGTCTGAGCATAATGTATCGAGAAAAGTTGAGAAGTTAATATATTTTTTTTGTTTGTTTATTTAACAGCCCACAATGTCTGCTCCTTAGACTTTGCAGGGCTTGCAGTTAATTTACAGGAATTATATTCATAAGCAAATGTTTTATTTATTTATTACAGCCTTATCACTTACTGCTAGAGTTTCGTGCAAGCCCATCTGGGTACCAACCTATCATCAAATATTCTTCCGCCAACCAGCAATACTCAGTATTGTTGTGTTCTGGTTTGAAGTACGAATGAGCCAGTGTAACTACAGGCACGTGGGACATAAAATCTTAGTTCCCAAGGTAGATGGCGAATTGGTGGTGTAGGGAACAGTTAATATTTCTTCTTGCAAAAATGTCTATGGGCGATGGTGAGTACTTAATATCAGGTGACCCATTTGCCCGTCCGCCTACCGATTTTATAAAAAAGAGAAATATTTAAATTTAAAGGGTGACAAAGTCACACGAGTTCTTTTTAACTTCAAGTATAAAGTACATAACATCATATATCTTGTAGTTGGCAGCGCTGGAGACGATTTGTAAATCTTTCAGCATCTTCTGCTAGCATCTCTCAAAGGTGTAAGTTCCCTAGCTAAAATTGTATTTCCCTGCTTCCTAAGTTCCTTGTTTATCGCTATTAACAAGGAACAAGGAAAATCGTTATCTATAAGCTTATCGCTAATTTTATGATTATTTTACGTCTACCTCCCGAAAATAAATAAAAAATGTAATAAAACACGATGATATACTTAGTAAGTTTTAAATTATACCTCCGAAATATTTTCTTCAAAGTGCAAAATATTATATACTACATTAGAACTTAGTTGCCAGACTTATGTCGTTTTCATGGGTGCAATTATGTAAGAAATTGTATTATGTAAGAATTCACTTTGAATGTTTGAAATCGAGTTTCGGTGATAAGCAAGTATGATTTATGTATCATGTCTCACATTTCAGGATCTTTCGAAAAGTTTGTTCTTTTCGATACTTACGTACTTTTTGGTTAAATCTCAAAAACCGTAACCTTGAAAACGTAAGATTAAACTACGAGTTTCTATTATTTGTTTTTGGTCTTTGTAAATACTTTTTTTATTTGTAAATTTAATTATAGTTATTCTTTGTAAATTTAATTAGTTGCCAAAAAGTTGTCGACTGTAATTATAAAAACCAAATACACGACAAGAAATATTCCACGTTTATTTTAAATTTTTCTTTAATTACATTTATCAAAAGACAGTCATCAGTCAATCAGTTAAACACTAAAATGTTGTAAGTTACAGTTCTACAATATGAAAATATAGAAATGGTTTTTTAATTCTCGACTAAAGTACGCGGTTACGTCAACACTAATTAACTTATCCACTTCCGAAATTCAAATTTTTATACAAACTGCTACATATAATATACATACATATAAGATTCGTTTTTCCCCATCGTCTCTGCAAAGACCGACTCCGTTTTTAAGAAAAGATTTAAAAGATTGGACTAAGGGAGGCGATTTGTCTTAACGAATTTCGTAGCGATCCACTGCGACTCCACCTTCAAACGCCATTGGCTTTGGGCGCTTTAATCTAACCAATGAGGCCACGGCCTTCCCCACTCGACGAAACTTACTAAGATTACATTTTCCTTAAACATGAAAACGCACAATTTCCAACCCATGACTATTAGCCAAGACGTACAAATAGTGTATAATGGTAACGTTAAAGGTGTTTTTATAAAAGTTTTTGCGATCAGTCAAACGGCTTGGTATTTTGTCGCCTACGCGCCAAACATACTTTGTTTGCAGAACAGTAGCGCGGGCTACGGCACAGTTAGTGCACGTTGGCAGCGACGTACGTCAGCGGCACCGTGAACGACCTGCGTTGCTTTACCGTACAAGCGCCCGACGCGTCTGCACGTCCGCCCGCCTTAGCGCTCGCTTTGAAACGTGCGTTGTAGTTTCATAGTGTTAAAACTTCTAGGACTGGACTATTTCAAATTAATTAAAAGTGTATAATAGTGATTAACAATGAACGTTATAAGTTTTTTAAAAATAGTTTCGCCTGGAGTTTCTTTTTAAAGTTGAAAGGAAGCAGTCTGAACTTCGGAAAATATAATAAAAAGTGGGTAGGTGGTAATGTTTTGTAGTTAGTTGTATTTTTTCATTATTATTCTTTTTTATGATAATTTTGTTGTTTATAAATATGTGCATGTAATTAAAATGATTTAACTATTTAAATATATTTTTATTAATTATTTATATAAAAACATAAATCATTTTGTAAGTCATTATATTATTTCATGTTTATTTAGTTGGTTATAGTTTTATAGATCTATTGTGTTTTTTTAATGAATAAAACAAATTATTAGAGGTCGCATACGCCAATCTAAAAGGTTACGAACTCTTAATAACTTATCTTGAATTATAAAAATAACGTACGATTTTGGTATTCTTTGAGCTATTATTGAAAAAGCGATTTAATAATTACAAATACATAATTATATATTTTTTAATTATTTATAAATGAGTTTTCGTGTAAGATTTATTTTATTATAAATAAATATTTATAAGGATTTCTTTATTAAAACATCGATTGATTACGTAGATAATTAAATATTGTAGGTAGATATATATATATATATATATATATATATATATATATCTACATACAATTTTTAATTATATATAGGTAATTTGCCGTGTGGTGACGGCGACGAATATCACCACCCCATCTCATCCCGTGGGGGGCGTAGAAGTCGACCCGAGGGAATATACACCAGAGAACGGGCAGCAGTCTCTCTGAGTACTATGACTAACTTACTGCGATCGCCAACCCGTCTGCCAAGCGTGGCGATTATGGCATATCCCCTCAATGATTCGCGCAACTAAACCATGGCCCCTAGTCCTCGGCAGAGCCGTTGGATGCGGGCAGCGCAAGACCAGCCAACGTGGAAATCCTTGAGGGAGGCCTTTGTCCAGCAGTGGATGTCTTTCGGCTAATATGATGAGGTAGATAATTGAAAATGAACAAAATATAATAAAATCATATACAAAACACGCTTAGTTCAATACAAACATGTCTTAATAGCTAAATAGACATTTGTAAGAAGTGTAACCAAAGTTTTATTTTTTATTTTGTCAAGTTAAATAAGTTACTTTTATTTTTTACTAATGGCAATATGTCAAGCTTTTTTTCTCTTTTTTAATGCATGTATGCTTTTAATCTATTTAATTATATTAAAAAAATAGCCTCAGGAATAAAATGATATTTTTCTATTAAGCAACAAACTAATGTAAATAATTTACATCTTTATCTATTTCTGTCTAAGAAATAAGGTTGCATATGGGAAAATTTGTTGGAATAAAAGAAGAAAAGTATAGAAAGGCGATAGTTACATCCACAGACGATTTTTTTAAAATTATTTTTGTAACGCAAATGCGACGGGCTTATAATTATTTATTAATGTTACTCTTTCTAGTGTATAAACTGGCTCATACTTAGTATGTGTCCTAGATGGATCTCCACAAAGCCCTGACACAGTAATTTTGTAAAAAATAGAACTTTGGTAATTTAGCGTCAATTTTCAAACTTTAATGTCGCGACCTCTTTTCTAATAATTTAAGTTCTACATACATATATCAATCCAGACATATAACCGAGACGGCTACAGCGTGTAAATCTTTATGGTTTTGTTTGGTGTGCGGTAAAACGATTTCTGCTGAGAATAGATGAATTTCCAATAACTTGTTATGAAGAAGGCAATATCAATAGCACGCAATAAGCACAAATAGACCCACTGAATATTCTAATAATAGATCTTGTAATATCATAAAATTTTGAGAAAAAAGATTTTCTTTTAATTAGTTATGAGAAATACTTCTATCAAATATGTACTGCGATATAATCTGATATCTTCAATTTATTTTAAATAATTGTATTTTCTGTCTTGTCTGAGATGTAGTACCGGTTCTTTCGTGTTTTATATTTAAATTTGTTAAGATTTTTTTGGAGTCGAGATAGCCTAGTGGTTAGAACGCGTGAATATTAACCGATGATCGTGGGTTCAAACTCGGGCAAGCACCACTGAATTTTCATGTGCTTAATTTGAGTTTATAATTTAACTAGTGCTTGACGGAAAAGGAAAACATCGCGAGGAAACCTACATGTTTCTGATTTCATTGAAATTCTGCCACATGTGTATTCTACCATCCCGCATTGGAGCAGTGTGGTGGAATAGGCTCCAAACCTTCTCCTCAAAAAGGGAGAAGAGGCCTAAACCCAGCAGAGCGACATTAACAGGCTGTTACTGAAGATTTTTTTATCTAAAATAACTGCCTTGTTCGTCTGCTGACTGTGCTTAAGGCTAATTCTGAGATTCTGCTTTTCTACTTCCGGGTTGTACTAATAACGTCAGAGCGTCACGGTAGCACACGCAAGCGATCCCGTGGTGCTCCTCGTTACGGCGAAAAGGGTACCGCTGGTTTTTTAGTAAGTATTTCGAAGCCCGGGGCGCATTCGGTGCCTTGGACACCGGCGAGCCCTACATACCCCGCACTGTTCCCGTGGGTGAAACGCGTAATGCGTTTTTTCGGCGTAAAAAAGGGTCGTACCAATAAGGTTATATATATATTTTAATTTTTGATATATTATCATTCAGTTCATTATTTTTGCCGCATTAGAATATTAGAATACTTTTCGATTTGTAAGCCATCATCACATAACATAAGAAACACTTTATATAAATTAAATTAAGAACAATTTTGAAGCTCAAATATACGTATGAATAATAATTAATACAAAGCGTTAGTCATTTATTTACATTTTATTTTACGAGTCTTTATATAATATTTATTTCTTCGTTGCATTAGTTGTCGATCTATTAATGCCCTCGGACCTACGTCAATATAAATTACATAATATGTTTACTATTAGGATTGACATCCAGTTTTAATTAAATTTGTTAGATAATTGTGGTAGGGCTTTGTGTAAGCCAAAAATATTGTAGTGTTCCGATTTAAAAAGTAAGTAATACAGCGTAACAACAGGCAAAGGGAGGCATTTATAGCAGTTGCAGAGTATTATAAGGTATACTGCATATATCAAGGAATATAAATATTTTCCATTTATGGAAATATTGTAATTATAATAAATTAATTTATATTAATATAATATATATTTATGCTGGTAGCATTCTTGCCACCATTCCACGCGGTCACGTATTGTGCAGTTACTATTTTTAATTTTTATTTGTATTTAATTCAGGCTTTAATGTATTATAAATAAAAATAAATTATGGAAATATATGTAATTTAGGTTCCATTTAATTAATAATATTTAATTAAAAGTAAAATAATTGGAATATAATAAATTGAAACACTGGGACTTTAATAGATTTCAAAAAATGATTGATTTAAATATAATAAATTAAAATATCTTCCGAGATCGATAAAAATATATACGGTAAATGGACAAATTTGTTTGATGATTAAAAAATTTTGCATTTAGTTATATTTGATAATTTTGATAACTCAAATTGGTTGGTTTTAAGCTACCTTTAAAGAAAAATTAAATTGAAGAAATTATTAAATTGAAGATAATTTGCATAACGATTTGATATATTAATAGATTATTTAAACTCGTATAAAAAACAAAATCGTCAGCATATTTTGTGACATTATCAAAAATAAGAGACGATATCGGGTCACCCTGTTCTAGCCCTTAATTTGTCCACCTGAAAAGTTCCTTTTTCTCTGTTTCAATTTTAATTTTTAGCTTTCTCGCACCCAAAAATGACAACAAATAATTACATATTTTAGCACCAATTTGTAACTCATCCAGAATTCTAACCGATTCATACACCGACACGTTATTATAGGCATTTTCAATATCAAGAAAGCAAGCTACTGTAGAAATAAAAAACAAATTGTAATATGCATTCTTAGTATCTACATAGCTCTTCATAATAATTGATCATTAAATAAAAATAAACAAAGAATGAATTTACAAAATCCTAAATCAATACTAACAATCCGAATTTAGTAATTACTAGGGAAAAATACATGCTTGCAATGAAATAATGTCTATACATAATGTATTATCGATATCATGTTTAGTAGGATCCATTTCTTAGACTAAACATTTCTAAGTTGGTACTGAACTCATTCGTCATCAACTAAGCAACAGGCGTTGATTTATTTCCAGAATTAATTTCATTAAATTGGTTGAAAAAGAGCTATCAGAAGCTCGATTTTTTATAACAACATTAAATGTCTCGATGGGTTTGCATATGTTTATATGCGAGGCTGGACTACGAGGCTCTCGGTTCAAAGGCGGGTTGGGCCAAAAAGTTTTATTGAGTTTTTCTCCTGAGACATTTTCGCTTCGCACACAGACCCTTCCGTGGAAGTTTTTGCAAGTTCGCAGTGATCCTCCCGCGTCTCGGAAAGTACGTAAAGCGATTGGTCCTGCACTTGAAGTCTTTACGATCGTTTGATATTTGCCGTACCATCTGATAATGACTGTGTGAGAATAGAAAGTGCATTTTTACACATATATAAATGAATAGGGAATATTTTAAGTATCGAGTAGGTTAAATTTCAATAAATGATGTTAAGCTAATTATATTTTCTTTTGTATGGGTTTGTTTTTTACTCTCTCTTTATATAAAATAGCATGCGCGTTTAAATATATCGAAGTGATGTTTTTTTTTATAAAATAAAAACTACGTTCGGTTTGAGAAAGAAAACATCACAACGATTACATAACAAATATAAACACATATACATATACGGTTTCTATTAATCAAATGGCAATTGTATTTTTAGTTTTACAAAACCGATACAGAGCAGTGGTTAGAACACGTATATTTTAAGCGAAGTTGTGGGTTCAATATTTTGTTTATAATTAATCCCGTGATCTACGGTGAAGGGAAACATCGTGAGGACACCTGCACGTTTTAGATTATACTGGTGGTAAAGCTTTGTGCAAGCTCGTCTGGGTAGGTACCACCCACTCATCAAATATTCTACCGCAAAACAGCAGTACTTGGTATTGTTGTGTTTCGGTTTGAAGATTGAGTGAGCCAATGTTACACACACAGCCAATTACAGGCACAAGGGACATAACATCTTAGTTCCCAAGGTTGGTGGCGCATTGGTGATGTAAGCGATGGTTAACATTTCTTACAATGCCAATGTCTATGGGCGTTGGTGACCACTTACCATCAGATGGCCCATATACTCGTCCGTCTTCTAATTATAAAAACAGATGAAATTTTGTTACATGTGTATCCTATGTAGCAAGCAATATTTAAGTAACGTGGTGCAATATGCTCAGATAACCACACGAGAAGAGGTAACTTTTGCCTTTTTTTTTTTCTTTTTTTTCGAGGAGGAAAGGCATTTACGCCTCCCGCCCGGACACGACCGGGACGGGTATGTGTCTAACGTTTAAATCGGCGTAAAAATAACAATACATTCAAGATTACCATCGCTTCGGAATTTGGATTAAACTGTGATAACCCGCAACTAGCTCATAAGTTACTATTTTATACAAATTATTACTTTTTATAACTATATATTATATGGTACGATTACTACTATTGTACCGGTTTCGCGCGGGTTCATAAGAAGAAAAATGTATTTCGGATAGGATTTGCGTAAATTCTAAATGAGCATCTACGTATACATAGGAATAAACGTTAACTCCACGGTTTTATACCGTTTGTATAATGTTTTATTAGGTGTTACGCCTTATTTATTTAATATTAGTAATCATGAGATTCAATATTTGTTTTAAATAGAGATATTAAATAATTTGTTTTCTTCGTTCACCGTTGTAGGGAACCGGTAATCATAAGAATTCGTTCAATCACGAAATTCGAAAAGTAATAGCAACCGCTGATTATTTTACATACGAAAATAAAAATGCTGAAGTTCACTTTCGTTTTCTACTCTATCGTCAGAAATTTGTATATAAGAACTGTACTGTTACATTGTAATACAATGGAGAAAAGATTAGTTCACAAATGAACAACAATTTGACTAGTATATAATATATACTCTAGTAATAAATTAGGTATATTTACTTTTTTAATGCGGCTGAATTACGCCATTATAATTATATTATACAGTATCAGCCTGTTAATGTTCCACTTGAAGATTCGAAGCTTATACTACCACGCTGCTCCAATGCGGGTTGGTAGAATACACATGTGGCAGAATTTTAATGGAATTAGACATAAGCAGGTTTCCTCACGATGTTTTTCGTCACCATCAAGCAGGAGATGAATTATAAACACAAATTAAGCACATGAATATTCAGTGGTGCTTGCCCGGGTTTGAACCCATCATCGGTTAAGATTCACGCGTTCTAACCACTAGGCTATCTCGGATCTTTGATTATATTACATTTTTCAAATTAAATAGCTTTTATTTTGATAGTTTATTTATCATTGATATATGTTTGGATTTAAAATATGGTCTACCCGGATGGATGGATTGATTTAAAATATTAGATTCATGAAATAGAATGACTTATATTTGATTATTAAATAATAGGATTATAGAGAATTCCTTGACACTATAAGTGATATTATAATATGGCTATTGTCCGCCATATTAGATATTTCGTAAAACATATTATAATATCAGTTTATGATATTTATTTTGGTTAAAAAAGCAAGCGTCTTACATGTTATTAATGGGCCTGGAATGATGTTAGGGACAATTATTGATGTACTGTCTCTTTCTTAGTCATATGTCATCGTGTAAGTAAGACAGTAACAAAACGTGCAGCTAAAGTGTGAACGCATTTAATAACAAGATCAATTATATCCGTGTAGGTAAAGGCTCTAACACACGCGACACAAATTGTTTGTAAAGCTACTTTTGCTGCGTATAAAGTTTACAAAGAAATTATATATTTTTCATTTCATCTTTAGTCTCGCTTAATAGCAATTTTACCTGTAAGATATAGTGATTGTTATAATATTAATAATGTGTCGATGTTTCTTAATAGCTCTCAATTTTTTTGAGTATATTTGAGTTTAATTGAGAGTATAATTGAGAGATTGAAGTTCATACTTATGTAAAAATTGCTATTCCAACGTATTTGAATATTGTACCCATTTGTGATTTTATAAATTATGCGAAACTCTGTTTGTATTTGTTTCATATAACCCGTTTATATGAAATTAGATATTAGATTAAAAATGTTGAGACTTACGAATTGTGAATTGAACGGTTTATATGAAAATACTAGTTTCGGCCCGCGTTTGAGGGCGAGGGTAGGGTACAAACACCACTACCACCACTAATACATCTCTAATATAGCACAAGCGACCCGGCAATAATTAAGCGATGGTTGCGTTAGTTTAGCTTGTGAAACTTCCTGAGGAGGACGCCAGCCGGGATGGCCTCGCGCTGCCGTACGCAGTAGCGAGGCGAGGCCATCCCGGAGGAGGCTGAGGAAATCTCCGCCGAGTCACGAGCGGAGCACAGCCCAGGAGAGGCCGCGGATGCGTTATATCAACACGATCCCGCAGCCTCTCCGATCCGTGCCAAGGACGGCCATCACAGTGGTTTTTGTGGGTAAGAATCCCACATAACCCAGTTCCTTCCATGGGAGCCGGGTAACATTCTGAAGGTTTCCACTGCGTGAAAAAAAAGCTTATGAAACTTATCGTTTGACGAGTTTAATTAATGACATCTCAAAGATTTTTACATTTTTTAAATAATTTTATGAAATTTGACCATAACCTTTACTATTATTATTACGCTTTCACATCTAACTCGACATTCCTCCTCTCGACTTTCACATCTAATTTATAATTAATCGTTATAAATTTTTCATACACGTTCTCAGGTGTACAGTAAGTAGGGTTTCTAACATTGCCTCCCTCACATGCAAGCGAAACTGCGTGCGGAAACTAGTAATCTGTAAGTACTAATATCATTTCGACTACAGCGGATGAACGTACGGCTTAGCTAGTATAATAAACTAGGAAACCAATTCGGATATAAAAACGGGTTAATTATTCGCATTGCTATATTAAGGTTCGGCTTGGTAACCCTTTATGACATTACATCTTTGACATAAAAACTGGCAGCGCATTCAAGTGTCCCATTTGCCAATAAGTTTTAATGTAAAATATAAGTCAGGTTTTATTCAAATACAAAAGTACAACGAAGTTGATTTTCCCAGTGGCCCGCGCCGATGGCGCACGGCAGGGCGGCGACGCACAGCGCTTAATCCCAGACGCGCTGCCCTTCGACATGAACGATATCCCTGCAAACGTGTACGACGCGCGTAGAATGATCTACAACTTGCCTCAAGTTCATCACACTGTAAGTACTATAATATTATTTTATTAAACACAAGCTGGTCGTCCCGACTTTATACAGGTAAAGTTTATACAAAGTAATACTTTATCATTAATAAAAATCGAACTCTTACTACAATCACCACCCTTTTTCATCGTAAATATATTTATATATATACCAATATACATGCCTTATCTTATTTAGGTGTAGAAAGTATAAGAAACATCGTCAAATCAACCTTACTTAAAGTAATAAAATGCCAAAACAATAAGACTAGAACGCTTCGCAGCTCCGTTATTGTCCTGTCACTGAATTTAAAATGTCGTTGCATATGCAAATACTAAATACCCTTTATTAAGCTTTCGTGATTTGGTCATAAGCTGAGTTTATTAATTTGTCAAATTTAAACATATAATAAATCTTTTGAATTTTTGATCAGTACTTGGCACTGCTTTGAATGTACTACACACGACGTAAATAATGCTGTCGTTTTAAACTTGCGGAAGAACCGTAGCCATGTGGAATATGTAGTCATAAATACAAATCACATATTTAATTATATATATATATATAAAAACAATAAACTCAAATTAACAATTTTAACTGAAACTGAGAACGTGCTAATGTGTCAAGGCTATAAAATATTGAAAACAAATGTGCATTAAACAATAAATCTTTTTTGTGACAAAAACAATAAACACTGAAAAAAAAACTTATGTGAGAAAGAAAATAAATGATTTAATGTCGGCGTTGGGTTTCGAACGCAAGTGACCATTCGACTCGGTTGCGTTTGTGAGGGAATTGAATCATTCTGATATTATTTATTACTGGTTTATACCATCGGCTTTTGTTGTTATATTATTTGAAAGCAATATCTATAAAGCTACATAATACCGAAATAGACTGCCTATACTTAAGATTAATATATAAAAGTATTCACTGAACAAATTTGGAATGTACCTACAAATATTCACGGCTATTATACGTGGACAGGCTTATAACTCAGTTTTAACCCAAATTATTTAAGTTTTTATTTAAATTAAAAGATTTTATCATCGTTACTTGTTTTAATAATAATTAGCTATTAAATATATGTTATTGACAAATAATCTTCATAGTGTTGATTAGTAAAATGAATATAGGTTATTGCCGACTAAGCTGTGGGGCACTGTATTTGTAAATATTACAATGTTTTCCGGTAATTAATTTATCAATACCAATTATAAAGCCGTTAGTATACTCATTACATTATTGTTTCCATAAGTTCTTTATAAATGAAAAAAAACTAAGCAAATTGCACTTGCTGCACCCATACACTTGGTAGAAGGGCAACATATATATTTATCTCTCTTTTACTTTCTTTCTACGTCATATCTTTATTCTATCTTATGTCACGAAATGTGGCTAAACATGATGAGTCCATAAAATTTTACCCTCAATTCTCGTCCACTTATCGATAACAGAGACACTGCCCAAGTTATTTAAAAAAAAATAGCATACGTGGACATTCAATTAGATGTTTTTGACACTATTAAAGTAAAAAAAAAATAAGCGTCTGTAATAAGTTGTAATGGCAGTGTGAACCAACGCCATGTTTGATTTTCAGTGACGTCATATAACAAGATGGAACGCTTCGTTAGGCCTATTATTTCGTATTTGATGCAGTGTGAAAATAATGCGTGTATAAGGTATTTTGAATTGAATATAATTATTCAATAACATCGCGACGGTGACGTTCTCTCAGCTAGCGGCTATCAATGTGAACCGTGTTATCTGTTCTCCCGTCATCACCAGTTACATCACCGACCTTGTTTGTTTGACATTTATTCTTGCAAAATACGAAAATGTATTTGTAATCTCAAAGACGTTTATTTAAAAGTTGAGATAATATTATTTATTTATGAAAAATTTAGCAATTGTATTATTTATTTCTTTTTTCATATTTCTTTTTAGTTCAAACTCTTCGGTTGAGGTTAGGTTTGGAGATACTAAGCGGTTTCATTATATTTTGATAAATTAGCTGGACATTTAAAAAATATATAAGTTTGTGGGCATATATAATAGTTGATAAAGCCATTCATCTCTTCATAATTAATCTTTAAGAGTTTAACGTCTGAGTAAAATGTTTTCAATTAAAAGATAATGGAAAATATTTTTTTTGACTAAAAACCTTTTTAATTAAATATTTGTTTTTATAATTTTTAAGTGCCATAAAGACGTTTTTTTATCTTAACTGCTTGGGAAAACCTACTAAAATAAAACTACATTACATTACCAACATCGAATACTTTGTAAAAATATTAATAGATTGTTTTATTTATGTTCATAATGAAACATTAAAATCTGAACCATATTTTGTTTTCACTAATTACATTAAAAAATGTTGACTTTTATTTTTAGTGCCAATAACGCCCAATGCTTAGACCACGCGTTTATAGGTTGTGGGTTAAATTCTGGGCAAACGCCGATTACTTATAAGTGTTATTTCGACGATAATTAGTTAAACAATGCTGTCTTCTTCTTTCACATGTCAAATAAATGGTGACAGAAGGAGATATAAGTGTTTATCTGAACACCCATTAAATAACGTTTATACATAAGCCAGTAATATATAAAGCTTGTGTTGTTAGGGTAAATGTAGAATACGGCAAAGAAATGGATCTGGCGCTGTAATATACACACACGGCAAGCTTGGCACCAACCTCCAATGCATTATGCCTCCTTGTCGGTAATTTCATACCAAATACGGCCATACCAGATGTTGAGGTGACACTTGCTGTTACAACAAGGGTTTTTCACCCTTAGTGGCTATATTCTACTCTGTAACTGCACGGCAACTTGTCAACATTAATATAAATCACATTCATTTTAGCGGTGACATGTTTTAATTGATATTATGATAGTTTTTTTAATATACAAAATATTTGTCAAATAAATGAAAAACCGTAACGAATACAATAGTGAAATAATATATTCAATTAAATGTTATCTTTCGTGCTATTATCAACGTGTAGTGGTCATTAGAAACAAAATAATGTCTTTGAATGAATCACTGTGATCTAGAGAACTAAGATGTTATATATCGGGTGTCTGTTGTTACACTGGTCCACTCAATTTTAACAACGAAACTTATTAATACAGAGTATTGATGTTAGACGGTAAAATGGAAGATCCACGGAAACCAGTATAAAGTCTTACATTTGCTTGTTTATTATCAAGGAGTATCGTAATACGTTTATGCAGTTCTTTACGCTTTGCTGGTTTTTTAATAACTACAATACAGGCTACGGGGTCAAATTCGAACGAGGCCTCCGCCACGGAGGCTGCCATTTATTTAAATTCAATTAAATACATATTTTATTGTATATTTTGTGATTCTTATAAGAATTTGTCTTTTTCATGTTTAATATTTTGCCGATTTGGTTTTGACAGCATAGTTGTATATTATGTTTCTCTGTCTCTACGTGAAAATCTCATTGTATTCGTTCGTTTTGGGTTATAATGACTTCATACTAAGTGAATGAATATGTCATTAAAAACTTGTAACATTTATAAATAAGTTAGTCATATTGAACAAATCAAGTCTTCGCATCGACTCTGATTACGACATCGTGTTTGTTTCACTAATTTAAATAACAATTGTAATCAGTTAATTTATAAAAAACGAAAAATTTAACCTTCGCTTGATGATTGGTAATCAGTCAAAATCCATGCCCATTGTAGATAATTCTCTAGGCATATAATCTTGGCGATCGAAGTAAACATCTCGTGCGTAATAAATACGTAAAGTCAGGGTAATAATATTATTCTGTAGGCATTATACCTAGGTTAATGCCTACATGCAGGAGATCGATCGAGAACATTCGTTTATCGTATATTATTTTTGAAGCAAAACTTCTTAAGCATGCTGTGAATAAAATTTCAAGGTAAAATTCAAATTAAACGTCTCTGACGGAAACGCACCTGCAAGCCTGCAAGCAAGATGTTGCAGATGTCCATGCGCGGTGGTAGTCACTTTCCATCAGGTGAGCCTCCTGCTCGTTTGCCCCCTTCTTATATAAAAATAATAATTAATTATTTTTTTTAAATACAATGAAATCAAGTAGTATTATCAAACAAGCTATTAAATTAACAAAGCATGTAAACAAACCTTGTATTTTTAAAGTAACTCTATTTGTAGCATGAATTTAAAACTTTGCGGATATACGTCAATCGGATGAGAATATAAATGATTCCTGTGTAAATAGTGGGCTTTTGTGAAATAATTCTAGAAAGCACCGTGGGTTTTGTCTCATTTAGTTTGTTTTGGGGTTAAAGAAACTTTATTCTCATCATGAAACACATTCACTAACATGAGAATATAATATTACGACAACAATTGCTCAGCGATGATGATATTATTAAACTATAGAAAAATACAATTTCGAAGAGGGTATTTGTGAAAATTTTGCATTATTGTCGATAGACTGGTCTTATCGCAAATACACGGATTAAGTACAGCTAGGAAGTGGTATGAGTGATTGACAATTTATTATTATTTATTTTATTTTATATTTAAATAAATATATTTATTTTTCGTTGCTACTTTTTATTAAATTTATATTAAATATAATAAGTAATTTTACATTATTATACTGTCTGTTTCATATTATGTATTTACTTATATTATATTAATTTGAACATGTATTTTTAATAGTCTCTTAAGCAGATGCATACTTTTTGCTTCTTTAATATTTTTTGGTAAATTATTAAATCGTTTCGCTCCGTCAAACAAAATATTTTTCTTCCCATAGTTAATAGTACGATGTTTTGATAGTTTTATGTTATAAGCGTTTCTTAATTTCATTCTTTGTGATTGTTGGTTTTTATTCAATTGTATTTCTGTGTGTATATTTTTATCTAATTTTTTTTTTATAAGAATGCAAATAAAGTAATTGTAGGTTTGAGAGACGTTCATTATTTTTTGTGTTGATGTAAAAAAGTCGTAATTAAAAAGCGTTTTTACTAATATGTTCTGCTTAACTTGTAATTGCGCTAAGTTTGTTGGGGCAGCCGTACCCCAGATTTCTATTAAATAGTCTAAATGTGGTTTGATTAGGGAGTTATAAATCGTATACTTTACTTGGCGTGGAAGACATCTAGTAATTTTTCTTATAATTCCGTTTAATGATGTTAATTTGCTTTTAATTTTGTCAAGATGTGGTCTCCAAGTTAAGTGGCTATCTAAAATTAATCCTAAGTACTTTTCTTCGCCTCCTTTATTTATAATTTGATTATTTATCATTAATGGCTTGTGGTGTGTTATTTTTTTTATTTTTGGCTGAAAAAAATATATAATTTGTTTTAATAGTATTCATTGTTAGTAGGTTATATCGGAACCAGATATTTAAATTATTTAAGTCTTCTTAGGCTTCTAAAATTATGGTATGGACGTGACTTGTTTTTACGAGTCGTATCTACAACTGTAATTTTTTTTCTGGACTATCTAGATAATTTCAATCAGATCTATTTAATTGGATTTCTTTTATATTATTTTTGCCGTTATATGTCCACTGCTATGCCATAAATCACGTCAATGTCCATTTCGATGGAATAATATTTGAACAAATCGTAATTATCGATTTATGTTATTTGTATCTATTACATATCTATTGTTTTTATATTCTTAAAAAAAAACATAAAATTAAATTCTATTGAACAACAAAAGTGAATAAGAATGGATACCACACCAATATTTGTTTAAATTTAAAAATACTGCCTATACACAGATGCACTAGCAATTCTCTTACACTCATAGTCCATTGGGACAAAAACGACCGAAAAGATATCAGGGAAAGGCCTAGCGGATTTACGTACTCTCCGAGACATGGGATTGTCACTGCCAACGTCCTAAATCCGGCTGCTTTTGGAAATATCAGCCTCACCTACGAGGCCGTTTATCCAATTAAATAGTAATAATGTTAGCAGTTCATATGTCTCCTTGTTAAAAATATTTCCTTACTCTACTTCGGGCTTTGTGCACTCTTGTCTGGGTACCATCCACTTATCATATATTCTACATCAAAGAAGAAGTACTTAGTATTGTTGTGGTCATGTATGAAGGGTGAGTGAGCCAGAGTGACTACAGGCGCAAATGACATAACATCAATCACCAAGATTGGTGCATTGGCGATGTAAGGAATGGTAAATGGGTTGGCAATTGTTATTCTATAAAAAACATATATGATGTTAATATGTCCATAATATTTCATCATTTAATTTTTAAATCGCATGTCAGAATCTAACCGATCATCACTCGTTACATGAACTTGTGTCAGGGACGACAGATAAACAAAACGAGCGGCTTGCATTACTCGGCTTTTACGTTTTATAATATCAATTGGGAAAAAAAACTCAATGAAAAGTTTTCCTGTACAGATAACATAATTGACTTGAAGGACATATAATATTCAAATATATATATAGCGTAAATACTTTTTTTTTCTATGTTGAATGTTGATTTATATGCAATTGTTTTTTAACTGTGTTATAAAACACATGTATGTGAAACACGCGACAGTGTTGGCGTCCTTTCAGACTATGGGAGTAAGGGAATTAGTGTTGTATCTCGGTATTCTTTAAGGATAGTTGTAGCTTAATAATAGTCTATTACGTGAAGTGTTGAAAGCACGATTTTTGTGGACTTTCGTAATGAATACAATCTTACATCAACCGAGTGCATTCTCTATACCCAGATTAAAGCATTTCTGTTAAATCATGTTAGGAGCTCTTTTCACTACGATGAATTTTGATAATACGGTTTTATAAAACTATTTTTGACGCGTACTTAAATTATTATTATATATAGGTATATGTTGTTTAGCGGTCATATAGAAAATCCTTAGTCTTCTTCGTAAGGTCTATTGATCGCTCTTATAATGAGAGAAATCAAAGAAAAGTCATCAGATATCTAATACAATGTTTTTTAGTAAGGTTATAATTTTTTGGCGTTATGTATGTATAGTTTTTTTTTAGTAATGCCTAACTGATAGAAGCCGAGATGGCCTAGTAGCTAGAACGTGTGAATCTTTACTGATGATCGTGGGTTCAAACCTGGGAAAGCACCACTTAATTTTTATGTGCTTAATTTGTGTATATAATTCATCTCTTGCTTGACGGTGAAGAAAAACATCGCGAGGAAACCTGCATCTGTCTAATTTACTGAAATACTGCCACATGTGTATTCTACCAACCCGCATTGGAGCAGCGTGGTCTAATCCTTCTCCTCAAAAAAAGAGAGAAGGCCTTAGCACTCACTAATCATATATTCTACCGCCAAGCAGCAATATTTTGTATTGCTGCGTTTACGTTTGATTGATAAATGACATAACATCTTAGTTCCTATGTTGACGCATCGGTGACGCAGGTTTATATTTCTTACAATGCCAATGACTATGGGCGGTGGTGTCCACTTACCAACAGTTGATTCTCTTACCAGTCTACCTCATACGATAAATAAAGCACTTCAAACTATCAAACTCGATCCAATAATAAGATAAACTAATGGACAACATATTTTTTGAGATTAAAAAGATTGAATATGCAAATATGTTGATAATTAAAAAAATTAATTAATAACCAACATGTGGACAGAAACATGTATTACGTATTTGTTAATTGCACGATCTGCTATTTATCTGCAAATGAGACAAATATATTTAAATAGGTCTAAATATTGTCGTGTTCGGACAATTGATGCTTGACGAAAGGCCAATTGAAATTTAGACGTGAGTTTTTCGTAATTCAATTTAAATATATCATGCGTGGTCTACTATTCTATATATTTAATTGATTACAACCCGTTTAAAAATACAACTATATAAGTATTGTAAGAAATAATAGTGCAATTTCAATAATTTCACTAATATCGGTTCAATATAGGTCTATAAATGTCTATAAATATCCCGCTACTTACTCGCAACTAAGGTACATTCTTTCGGAGAAGCTATTTCTATAGAGAAACGCCATTTTTTAAACTCTCTGTCATATAGCTGTGCCTGATTAGCATAACGTAAAGGTAAAATATTTCCTCGTAAACGTATTGGTGTTTCTAGCGCTTTTAAATTTTTATTTAATAAGATTTAATAAAAATGCAACCAAATTTATGTAATATCCTTTATGAAAATTATCGAATTTAATATCGTACTGAAACATTTTAATCTTTGAAATATGTCATTCTATATATCACAATTAAAATCATAAATGGTGGACTTGTTAAAAAATAAATCATATGTATATACGGTTCTTTCACATATTCCTTGGAAGTATAGATTATTTATAGTTAAAAGACCTGTCAAATTATTATCGTAAACAATCGGGCATTTTAGAATGTATGGGTGCGTGTAAAGTTAATATAACTGAGTGAAGCTAATCAAAAGAACTCTTTGTTCCGGCATCGAGCATCAACTCGTCGATTTGATGAAATATTGTTCGCCAAAGAAATGAAATCTGATTATCGTGTTTCCACTTAAAGAATCGAGGGTTCCTTATGAGTTTTCGTTATAAGTTTTTTATTAAAATTATATTTTATGCTTTAAATTGCAATTATAAGCTATGTGATAATCAACGTAAACAAGAAGATTTAATCAAAATAAATAATAAAATCGTATCGAACGCACGATGGTTTGCAGCAAGTAACCACTGCTCTATCCAGTCGGCAAATAATTGTGGAAATTTCTATCAATTTCATCCATGGTCCATTGACCATTCCGCATTCTCCCCCAGGGTAATATGCACGCATAATTTGAACTTCAGTCATAATGTAATGTAAATTATTTTAGAACTAGTGATTGCTATCGATTTTGTCAGTAATTTATTTAAAGTAAAGTTTACTATTTCTAGTTACTGCCAGCCTAGCTTAATTGTTACTGTAATTAATGGGGTCTTGTTTAATACAAAACCCCATTATAAGTTTTATAAGTTTTTGAGTTTTCAATCGAGAAATTCGAAGTAACAGCACCCGCTTGGATAGTTAACTTGCTCCATTCATCTTGGCTGTGTTTGCGCACTTGTGCACTACTCTTGCGCAGTTGGCTTGTCTTCATTGAAAATGGCCGTAGCCAAAATCGGTCTGGACGACGTTATATTAGGATTCGTTTCTATTCAGTCTATTTTTCCCATCACCCTTCATTACAAATATTGTATGATATGGAAAACACAGTAGCTTTTCATCTTGTATGCTTATTTGTAAGTCCAAATCTAATTACTTAAAAACTAATTAAATCATTAAGGAATTAAATATTGTAGGAGCAAATGCATTTAAAATAGTACTTATTTGGAGCTTTAGATATTTGGAAAGTAATCATATCATTAATTATATAAAATAAATAATACTGGTGTGTAGGGCTTTGTGCAAGCTCGTCTGGGTAGGTACCACCCACTCATCAGATATTCTACCGCAAAACAGCAATACTTGATATGGTTGTGTTCCGGTTTGAAGGGTGAGTGAGTCAGTGTAATTACAGGCACAAGGGACATAAAATCATAGTTCCCAAGGTTGGTGGCGCATTGGCTATGTAAGCGATGGTTGACATTTCTTACAATGCCAATGTCTAAGGGCGTTTGGTGACCACTTACCATCAGGTGGCCCATATGCTCGTCCGCCTTCCTATTCTATAAAAAAAAAAGCTTTTTAAGATTACATTTTTACAATTATAGTAAATATTACAATTTATTATATTGGTTTGAATATAGTAGTATTGAGTATATTTTTTAATCTCAGTGTAAAAGTATCACTTGTTATGAATTGTCTCACTTCTGTTTCAAATCATGTATGGGTTACCCCATTAAAAAAAGGAGGTACTTCTAAGTCATGCCGCACTGAAATAGTTACTATCGGTAACGGGATGTCAGGGCTACCTACTGCTTATTAAAACGTACTACAATTATTATCACCATCTATAAAATTATGTTAGCAAATAATGAAATGATAAAAATGTACTTCTGTACATACTGTGTAAAATCTTTCCTTTTTCTTTTATTAAAAATATATTATATGAAATGGGAAAATTATTATGACAAAAAAAATAATTATATTACCAAAATTTGATTTTATTCCTAATAATAATGTAACAAATTAAATGTAAAATAACTATTAAAATAACAATTTGTATTTAATAAATCATTAGTGGCCAATACACACTCAATCGTTGAATTGCTGGAACGTACAATTTTTTAATTCAATAGTGCCCGATCTGCAGATTGCAGAGGCCGTCAAAATAAAGTTTCGTTAAAAGCTCCATGTGAAAGCGTATGGATTGAAACGAATTATTAAATATATATAGTTATATTAATAACAATTCCGCTAATAATAATTTCTAGTAAATATACTTCAATTGGTTAAAATTATATATATTTTTTGTAACTGATTAATCAGTTCTTTCTAAACTACTACTGAAAATGAAAATACACGCGGCCTTATAAAAGTTGCTTAGCAGCTGTTTAGTTTTACACTCATTTGTTTCTTTAGGCCGTTACTGATTTGACATTCGAAAGTCAAGTATATTGCATAGTTTAACAGATTACCCGTTAAGCAACGTTTTGTAGTGAGGTCATAAATCATTACTTTATAAGTCGTGCATATTAAAAGCCAAAAACACTTAATAACCGTAGTAATAAAAAAACAAAAAGAATTAAAATAGCAATTGTCTCCACTGTTGACTTCCTTATGGGCTAGTTAATTTTTCGCCTAGAGAAACCTAATTGCGATTCAACGTTCTAAATGCGACCAGCATTTAGTATTTATTAGTAGTAAATGCCTCGTTGGTCTAGTGGCTAATTATAAGGCTGCAGATCCCGAGATTGGCCGCCGCAACCGAAATCAGTTTTATTTTTTATTTTTATGGATAATTATTGTATTGATATATAATTATTTAAGTCTTCGATCTAAATAACATTTATGTAAGAATTAATTAGATTAATTAGTTTTTAATTCATTTAAAATAAAGGAGCCGTCTAGACGACGGTTGTTGAAGTCTAAACTAAGTAAAATGAAGATAGAAATTAAGTAACAATTTATTCACTATTCAATGGTGAGAGAAGTGTTTGAGTAAATATTTCTACATTACCGTATTTCAAGTAACACTACGAACGAGTGTGTCCAGTTTATAGAATTAATCATGTGTTGTTCACAAAGGGAAAATAATTTCATATTCAAACAAATGAGATGTTACTTATTTAGTAACACTCAATGACATATAATTATTTAAATATAAAACGCTCAAAATTATTATATGTACGGTTATGAACTTTTTAAATGTAAATATAATAACGAGAAAAAATAATAGTATTTTTCTCGAATATAAATAAAATTCAATAATCCTTACATGGTGGCTACGAGACAAAAGAGTTCCTACCCATTGTAATAGTATGAAAGCCCGTGCAAATTTTCGGTTAAAATATTTAATCGTGATATGGGCTTCAATATAGTAAATAACAAAATAATATAATTGTAATCTCTAAAATCATTTGTATAACTGAAATACTCACAAAATATTTTGTGAGTATTTCAGCACGCTCAAAAAGTCATTATATAAAATCTAAATATGTACGACGGAAAAATAGTAATACTTTGAAATATTAAACGTATCCACAATGGCAGCCCTCGTTATAGTATTGGTCAGCTGGCTGGCACGCGGTCGACTCGAATGACTCTGTAATTTGACCAGCCCTGTGACAAATGTTTGAAGCATTGCGTTTTAAAGTGTGCCATTTCATGACTCCCGATTGTATTCGGTTATCGTTCTCTCGTTACAAATACGAATCGTAATTGAAAGATTTCCATTATATAAGCCTTATGTATATATATATAAATTATAATATATATTACTTGTAAAAAACTGTTTTAAATGAAATTTCACAAGAAATGAAAGTTCGCATTTTATAATATCGATGTCCAAAGTACATACAATACGGTTTTCAGTATCGCGTGTAAGATCTTGTAATTTATTTATTTCAAATAAAATCTTACTATTCGTGGGCGTTTTGTTGTTGGAGCTGATGAGAATACATCACTACATAAAGTGTCCCTTCAATCGGTCGGACTAACTTAAAAAATACCAAATCGATTATAATATGGTTTCCACTTATGGATAGAATGAATCGTGATAAAGGTTTCGGTGTATAATTTATTACGTTTACTGGTTGGTGTGCAATAGTATTAAAAACGATATATAGTTTTTTTTTATTTTACACATATGTGTCAGCAGTGATCATCATCTTCATCATCACCCTTCGTCGTCCACTGTTGGACATAGGCCTCTCTAATGGCACGCCACTGAGCTCGATCTTGAGCTATCAGTCTCCATCTGCTACCAGCCACTCCGCGTATGTCGTCACTCCATCTAGCCGGAGGGCGTCCTACGCTACGTGTTTTAATATGTATCAGCTCATATACGATCTAAAATATTTTTTTTCTTGCAAGAAGATTCCATTGAGTAATAAATAGTATTTTTATTACAAAAAAATAACAATCAAAATAGCCTCAAAAGTATAGAATCCCTGTAACAATTCTGACATGTTTCATATTAATGCGATGCTAGAATGCCGATAAATTATGCACTAATTGATTGTGGTTATTGCGGCAAATAATTCAAAATAAACATACTGATCGTTAACATTAGTGTAAAAGGTCGAACTATTTGAAGCATTTTATATTCAAATAAATATATGAGTAAATGGGTATCATTATATGTAACATATTTTATACGAAGTAGTATAAAATTATTATTTCCATATATTTAATTCATGAAAGCAAACCAAGATGCTAATTTTTTGTTAGAACACATCAATTTTAATCAGAGTATGTGGATACGAACCCGGATAAGTATCACAGATATCATGTGATTAATTTGTATTTCTTGTGATCGGCATTAACCCGCATTGGCACAGCGTAATTGAAATTTATCTAAACCTTATTTTTAAAAGTAATACCAGCCTTAGGGAAGCAGTTGGAAATTTACATTTAGGGTTAAAAACATTTATTTCCTAAAAAAGAACAAAGTCCACTTAAACTTAGGAACTATCATTAAATATGAAGTACTATACCATAACTTATGACTTATAACTTTGGTATCATACTTTATATAATATATTTAATATAATACTTATAAGTACAACTAAATGCAGTTACTTTAATTTTTATTCATTTAATATTCACTTATTTTATAATTAATAATTACTGTAGCCCAGCAGTGGGACATTCACAGGCTGTTACGGTTACGATTTACTTATTTCTCTCAGCTTTTTATTTGATAACTATTGTACAGTTATTTCTATAGCGTTTAATCTGGAAATAAAAAAAAAACATAAAAAAAACAATAATATGGAGTTTAATATATAAAAACATTTTCGTTGATCTATAAAATAAATATATTTCTTTTTATATTATATACATATGTAGCAACGATATATTCGGCACGCACACACAGGACGGAACAAAATGGTTGCCGGCACGACGTTTGCCGTCGCGTTCTACGAATCGGTTTTACCTCCAAGGCGTGAAAGTTAATTTTCAATGACAAGACCGAAACTTAACTGAAGTAAATGAATCTTTGCTTCTGAATGGTTCATTGCCAAATGTTGCATAAAGAAACGTTCGGTGGTAGGGTTTCGTTCAATTCAATTCGCCTAAGTCTGTGCTAGTCTGGGTAGATACCTCTCTACATATATTCTACCGGCAAACAGCAGTAGTGAGGAAGCCAGTATAACTACAGGCACAAGGGGCATAACATCTTCGTTACCAAGGTTGGTGGCGCATTGGCGATGTAACGAGTGCTTAATATTTCTTACATCGCCAATGTCTATGGGTAGTTGTGACTACTTAACATGTGTGCTCCATTTTCTCGTCCGCCTGCGTACATCATAAAAAAAACTTAAAGCCTCAAGTCAATTATAATAATAAGCTTTAATTCATATTCAAACTAAGATTAATTCGTAAGTTTTTTCACACTGCATATACGATAGGGCTAATTCTATGATCACGATACTATACCATATCCTCTAGGATATTGGTAATTAAAATTCATACTAGACTGCTTTTTATAATTTATTTGTTAATTTATCAACATTATCCGGACCAACTATTTTTGTCTTCTCGTTTATTATAGACAATTTATGTTAAACAGAGGAGGAATGTTTAAACACGTCCCACGAACTTCTTTAAGATATGACTTAGTTATCTAATACCAGTGTAAATGTTCCACAGCTGGGCTCCTCTTCTTTTACAGAGAAGGTTTTATTGGGGCTTATTATACCACGCTGCTTTAATACGGGTTCGTTAATACACGTATACTTATGTGGCAGATTTACACCCGAAACATGCAATATACTCGGAGGTTTTCATTCATCGTCGAGCATGAGATGAATTATAAACATAAATTTAGTACAAGAAAATTCAGTGGGCCTTGCCTGCGTGAATCGGTTAAGATTACTTGTTCACACCGCTGAGCCATCCCGCCGCATGAAGCTCATAAAATGACTTAGAATTCATTATCCGTTTTTCTTAATAAAATTCGTAGCTTCAAATCGGTGCCCTTGAATACACAACGAACAGTGACCCACAAACATAGATTCAAATTTTATTAAAACGCGTACATATAATTACGAGTGTCGCAATTCCTGACCCCGTTTGAAAGTGTAGTGTTGATTAAATTTTGCTAACATAAAGTTTTATGTGACCGTACTTTTCTAGCTACGTAAGCGATTAAGCGTTTGCGCAGCGAATTGCAAAAATGTATTAAAACGTCATCACGATATGTACAAATAAGTTAAACGATAAGATGTGATTTTAATTACGATTAGTTAAATTAAAATTATTGTTTTTTTGTAATTTGTACATAATATAATATCTTTATATGGCCAATATTACGCTTTACGTTGTTATAAATATATGATATATGCTACGGAATATAACTTTTTAAAATTGCTATACCACACGCTTTAAGCATTCCATAGACTAGTTTGACTTCGCATAGTAATACCCGGGGTGACACCTATATAAACATAAAAGTATTTATTATATAAAGAATAGAAATAAAGTTCTATCCCCTTTTTTCAAGGCCACGCGAACAAAGTTGGAAGCTCGTTTGCTTATTAATAAATTTTAGAAAAAAATGTCACAATTAAACAGAATATCCCTCGAAAGCATTGTTAGCTGATCCATGCACGTGAAGGGGATATTGCATGTTTGTGCATTTGTTCATTACGTTCGCTGTTCGTGGGTGGCCCTCTGGTACATTTTTACATACGTATAACTCCTGTACTCTCGGGTCTTCGCCCGGCGTTCAAACGATATTCGACCTTAAAGGGTTGAGTGTAAGGTCAATAGGGCGTGAAATCTCCTTATCGGTGGCATTGGTGCCAATGCTAATTCGGTCTCAAGTGCGTAACAATGGACCTATTTCACGAGCGGGTGACTTTGTTGCGTTTTTTTTTAATTGTTAAACTTACGAACATGGTACATAGATATTTTCTAGTACGTTACAAGTTTGCATTTTTAAAAAAGCATCATAATTTTTTATTATTAATTTTAAAGCTGATTTATCTTAATATAATAAACTTATATTCTTATTAATTATAAGAATTAAATTGTGAAACGAATACCGTGCTAGATTGTCACATTTAAAAAAACGTTTTAATCGTCCTTCCTTTTAGTTTTCTAAAGAATGGCTACTATCGTCAAGTAACCATTTATTTTGCTTACGGATAGTAGCATTTTCTATGAGATCTAATTCAGAAGTGCTACTGGCATGCTACTTACTCTTTAGAAGGCTACGAATAAAGGATAGAAATATAAAAAATAATAGTGTTTCAACAAAACATGTAAGCAATTCGACCATTCTACGATCCGTAAGCAATTTTTAAATGTAGTAATTATCGTAAAAATTAAAGGCAGCTTGATAGATAATAATAAAAAACGTTAATTCGATATTTACACAACATTGATTAAATCAAAAACTTAATGTCAAATAGAACACTGGTTAGGGCTTTGTGCAAGCCTGTTTGGTTACCACCCACTCTTCAGATATTAAACCGCCAAGCAGCAATATTAATATTGCTGTGTTCCGGTTTGAAGGGTGAGTAAATCTGTGTAACTTCAGGCTCAAGGTACGAAACATCTATTTCCCAAGGTTGCTGGAACATTGACCTTTGGCCTTGGCCATCGGGTATCCCATCGGCTAGTTCGCCTACCTAGTACAGAAAAAGAAAATAAAACACCCATCATCTAAGTCTGATAAGTATTATTTTGATGAGGTCTATTTTTGGTCACTATCGTGTCATTCTAACACTTAGTTATTCTTTTCTTTTTTATCGTCGTGTTGTCGTATCGTAACAGCCTGCGAATGTCCCATGATGGGCTAAGGCCTCTTCTTCCTTCACGAGGAGAAGGTTTGGAGCTTATTCCACCACGCTGCTCCAATGCGGGTTGGTGGAATACACATGTGACAGAATTTCAGTGAAATTAGACACATGCAGGATTCCTCTCGATGTTTTCTTTCGTAAAGCAGGATGATTGTTTGTCTTTGTTTCTTTTTTTGTTTTAACTAAACCTTTATATTTATTTAACTTAGTATTGACTGATTTTTTTGTGTTATATTGTCATTACGTAATGTAATATAATTAAAAGTGCTTTTATCTTATTGTTAAATATTTAATGTGTTTGTAGATTGTTAGTGTTTCGATCGCGTCATAATTCAAAATTGCTAAATACCAATTTTCAGAGTTCCAAAGGAATGTTCATACATACTTTTATCTTGGTTGCACGAGTTAGGGTAAAACCTACGACATTAAATATAGAACAATTATTAAAAATATTGTGTTATAGAAGGGATGTGAGCCAGTTCTTTTGGGCAGGTATACTTTTATTCCATTTCGGGAATAGTGGTACTATAATACGTTTCTCCGTGAAAAAGAATTTTTTTATTTCCTATACTTTGGTAGACTGACAACCTGATGAAAAGAAATTTATTGTTAAATATTTAATGTGTTTGTAAATTGTTAGTGTTTCGATCGCGTCATAATTCAAAATTGCTAAATACCAATTTTCAAAGTTCCAAAGGAATGTTCATACATACTTTTATCTTGGTTGCACGAGTTAGGGTCAAACCTACGACATTCAATATAGAACAATTATTAAAAATATTGTGTTATAGAAGGGATGTGAGCCAGTTCTTTTGGGCAGGTATACTTTTGTTCCATTTCGGGAATAGTGGTACTATAATACGTTTCTCCGTGAAAAAGAATTTATTTCCTATACTTTGGTAGACTGACAACCTGATGGAAAGTAGTCACCATCTATAAACATTGGGGCTGTAAAAAATATTAATCATCCCTTACATCACAAATGCGCCTCACAACTTGGGAACTAAGATATTATGTACATTGTGCATGTTGTTACACTGACTCATTTAACCTTCGAGCTGGAACACATCAATACTGAATATTACAGTTTGGCGATAGGATATGTGATGAGGGGGTGGTACCTACTCAAATAGACTTGCATGCAGTCCTACTATTAAGCTGTTCAGTCAACATAATGGTTTACGCCTGCCATTCACAACGAAGAATAGTCAACTACTCAGGAAATAAAAGTGTAAGTGTGTGCACCTATCTCTTCCACTCTCAATTCAATCACTTTCATAATGCAGTACGATGGCTCTCTGATCTTACCAGAAAAAGTTAGGCTCAAGACCAACATACCATAGTGTTTTGAAGATGCTAAAGAAGGTTAATTGAGATTTGCAAAAAAATGAGTTTTACAGCTATCTCTTCAAATGTCATAGAGTTATTGCAAAAACATTTCATTCAATTGGTAAAATAGTTGGTGAACCCTAAAGCAATGTGAGCCAACAACGACTTTATGAAGAAAATGATTTGATTATTACTTCAAAAGCTTTATTTGGAATAATTGCAAGCACTTAAATTAAACTGTCCGCAATCACAGTCTGTGATTTGAGAGGACTAATTAACGGGCCATATGATATAGCCCAATCCCTAATAACAGCTAAGTCACTATTAATCGGCTCAACTACATCACTTGAATTAGAAAATGATGCAATAGTGTAAATCTAAGCATACAGTTGAGAATATGTTATAACGGGAGCAGATTTGCTTAAAAAGAGGCAACACCAATCGACCTTGTGGTGTACGGGATCATACAATTTAGAAAAACTTTAGTCAAATTTTATTTTTGTTTTTTTTCGTATATTTTTCCTAATGAATTGCATCTGAACCTTAAAAAGTGCTATATTGATGTGGATGTAGGTTAAAGCTATGGAAAAGTTACATAAATGCTATTTCAAAAATAAATAAATTACATAATACGAAACTTATAATAAAATCCGTTTTCACCCTCGGCGTCGCCAGCGTGTGTGGGGTAGGTGTTAGGTAAACGATGTTCTTTTCACCTGTCATCACGTACGGAAAATATTACAATGATTTACTAGTTAATAAAAAGCTTACACTCGCATTTATATATATTAGTAAGGATAACAATGGAAGTTAACCAAAGATCGCGTGTATATAATGCGATAAAACACATAATAAAATTTAAGAATATAACTTACATTGGCCTACATTGAATACTCTTCCAACAAAACAAAGATGTTATAATGTGTCTGTAAACACCGATCTCTCAATTTACTAACCATTCAAATTAATTAATAATACAAAAATGTTTGAATAACATATATGTGTACCATCAGTTACTACTAGTCTACTGGTGGTAGCGCTTTGTTCACAGCTGGTAGGGCTTTGTGCAAACTCCTCTGGGTAGGTACCACCCACTCGTCAGATATTCTACCGCAAAACAGCAGTACTTGGCATTGTTGTGTTCCGGTTTAAAGGGTGAGTGAGCCAGTGTAATTACAGGCACAGGGGACATAATATCTTGGTTCCCAAGGTTGGTGGCACGTTAGCGATGTAAGGAATGGTTAACATTTCTTACATTGTCAATATCTGTGGCGTTGGTGACCACTTACCATCAGGTGGCCCATTTGCTCGTCCACTTACCATTAGTATAAAAAGAAACTGATACTTACTCAGGAACAAGTTTAAGAAACAAATCTGTCGATATTATATTAAACTTTTGTTATTATAATTTAACAGCCTGTAAATTTTCCATTTCTGAGCTCAGTACTTAACAGTAATGTTTAGAGTATATTCCACGCTGCTCCAATGGGGGTTGGTGGTGGCTTCTTATTTTCCTTTACGAGCACGAGAGTACTAGAATACTCAGTGGTGCCCGAGTTTGAACCCGTAATCTTCGTTTATGATTAATATTCTAACCACTGCGCCAACCCGGTTGTAATCGGCCTGTTTAGTTTAATTAATGGTTACAAAAACAATATATCCTAATTAGGAGATATCCCTAATTAAGACCTGATGTAACTAATACGATTATTTTGGCAGCTTAACCTCATACAATATCATTAATATAATATGTATTTATTAATTATTATATTACAGAAAATATTTTCGCTTCATTCACCCCGTCTGGGTAGGTAGGTATATTTTTTTTTATTGAATAGGTAGGTAGAAAATGGCCACCTGATGGTAAGTGATCACCAACGCCCATACATTTACATTACATTAGAATTGTAAGAAATTTTAACCATCAATTACATCGCCAATGCACCACTAACCTTGAGAACTAAGATGTTATGTCCCTTGTGCTTGTAATTGGGTATCAGAAACTCATCAGATATTCTGTATAATTCTACCGCAAAACTTAGTAATAAAAATACTTAGTATTGTTGCGTTCCAGTTTGAACGGTGAGTGAGCCAGTGCAGCTCCAGGCGCCGGTGTTTAATTAGGATCAAACTTGCCTCTAACTACCACAAAACTCCTTTGAGTTGACGCTTAATAATCGATATAATAATCGGTCATAAGTATAAATTATTTATTATTATTATAAAAAAAAATTAAATCAAGTTTAATGAAAAACTTAATCGGATGTTATTATGATTCTAGCAAGAATACGTGTCCGTTGAAATTAGTTAATTTAATTAGTTTTGTGTCATCTAAACAATATAAAAAATTTGATATTTTTTAACAAACACATACATAGTTATAAAAAAATCATAGCGAACACGGGCCGCCCGGCAGATGTGAAACATATAAATCGATTGCTATTGCTATTAAACGAATTTATAATAGAACTAGACTAAAAAGTTCAGTGTTGTTAATAAAAAATTTTGCTAAGCAAACATATATATTATGTTTTTAAAATATATATTATATTTTTGCTTCCTGTGGAGTACACGTAGAGCAACGGCGAGAATTATGAGAAGTGTATAAAATACGCGTCACGCACACACGACGAAGCAGTCAGCAGTGGTGGAGAGGAGCGGGCATGACGACATAAAAGAGCGTGATGTCGTTTGCCGTCACGTCATACGAGTCATCTTATCTCCAATTGGCATCAATAGATGTCAGAAACTTGGAAGTATATGTACTCCTTCTATTAACATACAAACGTCCTATTGAATTTTTTTTTTTTAAATATATATTGATATTGATACAGGTTATTATCATCACAACATAATAAATTTATTTAAAAAATATTTTTTTCTATTCTGCTAGCGAATTAAACTTTCTTAAAATTTTTGCATGCTGTGCTTGTATCTAGTACGATAGCCTTAATTTTTGGTGGAACATACATCACCGTAAGGATAAAATTTATTGTATTGAGGTATGTACCAACTTATTTACTATATCACGTTTTGCGAAAGAAATCAGTATTTTGGACAAAATGGAACATTTTATAGTTTTAAAACGAGAAATAACAGATAACACAAAAAAAACAAAAATCTTTGAATGATTCAATAATAATCAATTATTTGTAAACATCTAAACTGTGAATTATAAAATCAATTTAGAAATTATACTAGGCATTTAATAAGATAATAGTAAGGCCGTAAATAAAAACTCGATTTAAAAAATTTATGATATAGTGAACGTGTCACTACTTACATAAATAAAAAAAAATCCTTTAAGAAAAGAGCGTTCTCATTCCTTAAAGGCCGGCAACACACCTGCACCCCTTCGGCTGTTGCAGATGTCTATGGGTGGTATATATATATATATATATATATATTATATAGTGCTAAAAAAAAACAAATAGTTATATCACCGCTGTCAATGATCTATGAAAAATTTAAGTGTGAACAAATAATATGCTGTTATAGAAATTATGTATTCATATTTGCTTCAAAATGTTTCCCATAAAAAAATAATTTATAGAAGTTCTGAAAAAGTTTTATGATTTTTTTTTGAAAAAGTTAATCATTTTAATGAATATTTTTTTAAATCTTGTAATTAATTATTCATATGGGTTCCTTTTTATAATTTCATTTAATGTGTATATTAATTTAAATAAATCTATCAATAATATTCATATAACCAATGTCGTCTAATTTATTCCAACCATCCAGCACAAATACATCGTCGACTTTATTCAAGCGGTCATTAAAGTGATAACAAGCAAAGCGCCAGTGGTTTCATAGCATCCATAGCATTAGTAAATGTGGAACAAACAATAAAAAAATATATTTTTATGATAGAGACACCAATATTAGTGTTTCTATGATACACTAATGTTACAAGCTTAGAGCGATTATATCTCTATTAGGAAGAATTCATAAAAAAACGTATTACGTTCACGGACATTTTAATAGAACGCATCAATACGGTAATATGAATTTGTTTTTATTAAAATCTCGAATTCTCGCTATAAGATTGTGGGCTCAGGCGCCCATTAATTACAGATCTATTTTTGTTTAATCCTATCCCGCAGTCTCTGCTGTCTCCTCGTCACTATGTACACGCTGTGGATATTTTTTGTACTGAAATATTTATTTATAACACTTTTTATATTAATTGTACAGAACTAAATCTTGATGCTTATTTAGAGCATCGCGTACAGTTGAGTTAAAATTAATTATTTTGTTCAGTGGTATTATACTATATTATAGTTCACAGGAGTAGACTATAGTGTATTATGCGCAGTGAGCTAGACTCTGTTGAGAATGGCCGCCGTGACAGAAGATCGGTCACAATAATACAATTAAACCAGTCATATTTAAATTAAAGCTGAGTTGTCATGTTGCCGATTTTGTTTTGGCTTGGACGGCGGATATTTGGACTAACTGACTGCAAGGTCTCACCTTCGCCCATAGTTACACTGGTCGTGCGTCTCCAGTTGATTCAAAGGCACGACTTAGATAACTCGGTTAGCCACGCTTTGTATCTGTATGTTTGGTCATGAGATGGTTCATAGTGAGAAACTCGGCTTGCTAACAGATCGAAGGATATAGCAAATTAGATACCATTCGTGGTGGAGTAGAGTACCGAGATGACCCAGTACTTACCGTGATCCATAGGATTGTGGGTTCATGCTTGGGCAAGCACTACTGATTTTTAAATTGCTTATAGATAAGGAAGATATCCCGAGTAAACCTACATGTTAGAGATAAAATATCGTCACGTGCGTATCTAGAGCCACCAATACAATACAATATGGCAATCGATGTTTCAGATGAACAAATTAAAATGTATACATTTTAAGAAATTTTAATGGATTCATATAAAAAATAAGTTATCTACTGTATCAGAGTATATAGACAAAAACCATAAATAACGATCGCTGAATCTCTGAAACTATATATATTATATATAAATCCAGAATAGGCGGTAATGAATCAAAATAACATAAAAGTTTTGTGCAAAAATACGATAGACATATTTAAACGAAATATTGATATTTATAATTATTAATTTCTGATTTTAATTAAAGTTACACTTATTTTGGACGGGATATATGTCACATTGGAATGTCGAAAGTAACCGCGACATTTTTACATGTAACGTTACATTGAATCGCTTTTGACGGTCACGGGTTTTTAGCGTATCTATCGCAATAAATTGTATTAAAACGAAAACTAAGTAAAAAAAGACAAATTATGAATTCAGTCGATACATTTGCACATTTTGTTGATATTTTTTCGTTATTTTTATTACTTAGAGCCCAGATGGTCCAGTGGTTCGAACGCGTGAATCTTTACATATGATCGCGGGCTCAAACCCAAGCAAGCACCACTTAATTTTCATGTGCTTAAATTATTGTTCATAATTCATCTCGTGTTCGGTGGTAAAGGATAACATCGTGAGGAAACCTGCATGAGTCTAATTTTACTGAAATTAGCCACATATATATGAACCAATCCACATTGTAGCCCTTTATGCAGAATGTTTGGAACATTCTGCACAAAGGGAGAGGAGGCGTTAGCCCAGCAGTGGGGCATAACATACTATTACAAACAACATTATATTAGATTAACGGTTTAATCTCTTTAATGAACGGAATTATTATATATATATATATATATATATATAAATATGAGTCAGTATATATATATATATATATATATATGGAATATATAGAATTATATACGTCGTGGTGTCGTATTAGACTCGTTATCTATATTTATACTACAAAGTTGAACAGTTTGTATAGTTACTTCTCTTATAAAGATAGGTTAGTTTTTAAAGCTTAAAATGATTATAATAACGGTCAACCCATGTGACATAATATATGAAACAAAAGAAATAAGAATAATATATGAAATATTATTAAAATAATGAGTAACAATACGATGCATTATTATTGTATTAAAACTATATTAGAGACATAGCTGACATATAACTAGCTAAAAGCGAGATCTGACTCGTAATAAGACGTAAAATTTAATATATCGTTCGAAATTAAAAAAAAATATCGACCGTTCCTTGACCAATATATCTTTATATAGATAAGAGAAATTGTCTGCCAACGTCGTTTATATAAACCAGTTCGAATTTTTCACAGGGATATTTTCTGGAGTGTCATGATGCAGCAAATAAATATTGTCGAATCGGAGAAGTGAATCGATCTCGCTCACATATAAATGATTCTTAAATTTTATCTCTTTCTCCCTAATAGCCGCCTGACAAACATGTATCAGCGGTTAATAGGTGCGCACACGCAGCTGTTGCGTACAAATCAGCTCCGATATAGCTGACTCTGTCAAAAAGCTAAAACTTCGGCGTAAGAGAGAAGCGCCGCGCGTTATCATATATCCGATTCTATTCATATGTTCGGTGTAATCTCGAAAACCTTTGGTATATCTGATAAAATCCTTTAAATATGTTTTAAATCATTAAAGATATACACAATAAATTCATTAAAACGAATACATTTTCAAAACGGTTTTAACAAAAATATACTCATACGTGAATATTTCAAAATTCTGAATATAATTATTAAAAAATATTAAATGAATGTATATTTTTTTATAATGCAGGTAGGTGATGGGCATATAGGCCACCTGAAGGTAAGTGGTTACCACCGCTTATGAACATTGGCGCTGTAAGAAATATTAACCAATCCTTATATCACCAACGCGCCACCAAACTTGGGAACTAAGATGTTATGTCCCTTTTGCTTGTAGTTACACTGGTTTACTCACGTTCTAACACAACTGTACTAAGTATTGCTTTAGAATATGTAATGGGTGATGGTACTTACCCAGAGCACAATGGCCCACACCAAGTAAATACCAAAAATTTATTAAACGCCCTTCTTAAGAGATTATTACATTATTTATTTTTTATAATTGTCTAAAATAATTAAAACTATCAAAATTTCAAATTTGAATTTAATTGATAATTCATGATCCTGTAGATTTCAGTTTAATTTTATTAACGTTAAAATAAATACTAGTTATAAATAAAATAAACTCGAAACTTTGAAATGAGCCTTTAAAAAATAAAATACGTGAAAAATACCACCTGATATCATACCCTGCATCCTATTGTTCGTTTGTGACGTGTGTAATGCATTTGCTTCAGGATATTAGTATTTACGTTTTCAATTGAAATATAATCAAATTATACAGACAAACAATTTTTAAAAAACAATGTTAATTGCATTTTATTTAATTGAATTAATCTGTATTTTACATTTGATAAAATTACTATTAAAATTAATTATATTTAAACTTATTAACTATATATATAAATCTTTGTCTGTAAAATTCATAGAAAAAATAGCATTTATTTTGATTATTATTTTCATTTATAGATGCGAAATTAAATAAATATTACGTATATACCAACACAATGTGAAATATTTTTTTTCTTATATAAACACGTTTTGTTTTTTGTATAAAAACACTACCTCGTAAAATGCTCTATGTCATAATTAAATTTTGGATAAAATAAATTCCTGTTTGATTTTCAATATAATTCCGAGAGTCGAACTCTCTCAGAGCATAAAGCTATTACCTTATAAATGTTACGTACAGTTTATGTGGTGATGACATCCGATCTAGTCGTCAAAGTACTGACTCATATTTATCTCAAAGAATCGATTTTGCATTAAAGCAATTTCATACTGTTAGTAGAGTTAAGTGTTTGTATTTAGAATCGGTAAGTGTTAAAACAAATTATTTTATCTTTTATTTATACAATAATCCTAGAAAGCCAAGTGACGATCAATTGATCTTCTATTACAATTGCAAATTATACACACTGGCTTTTGATTGTATAACTTTCAGCGTATAATTAATTAAGATACCTATTTGTGTTAAATGAAACTATGTCATATATATATAAGGGCTATGGTACTATAGCTCTGTATACGAGATCACCGTCCTCTTCAGTCTATGTGCATGCTTTTTGCTGAAGGTTCCGGTATACATTGTTTCAATGATACTGCGGTATTATAATATTATCACCAACTAAATTTTTTGTCATAAGATTATTTATTTACTTTTATTCATAAGAAATAATCATTCCCTTTTCAAATCGTAAAAGGAGAAAAAATAAGCAAACCTTAAATTTTAATAAACCATGCGATTTTTTAATAGCCCTTCCTATATTATTAGCTACAAATTGTTTTTAATTATCATATCTTTATTTTCACCACACTATTCCACTTGTATCCATATTTCTATTGTATTATCTATCTATACTGGTGGTAGGGCTTTGTGCAAGCTCGTCTGGGTAGGTACCACTCACTCATCGAATATTCTACCGCAATACAGCAGTACTTGGTATTGTTGTGTTCTGGTTTGAAGGGTGAGTGAGCCAGTGTAATTACAGGCACAAGGGACATAACATTCCCAAGGTTGGTGGCGCATTGGTGATGTAAGCGACGGCTAACATTTCTTACAATGCCAATGTCTATGGGTGTTGGTGACCACTTACCATCAGGTAGACCATATGCTCGTCCGCCTTCCTATTGTATAAAAAAAAAAAACTTCCACTAATAACTTCGCCGATTTTTCATCCATCCAATCTATATGAATACTATAGATTATTTAGGATCTCGACCAACGACATCAAATCATTTTTAAAGTAGTTTATTTGTCTTTGCTAAAGCTGTGCTTGGAGTGGGTTCTTATATATAAAAGAGCGATAGCCTCGTTGGTCCAGTGTCCAGTTAATAAGGCGGCAGGCCTCGTCCTATGTTCAAATCCCAGGTCAGTGCAAAAAAAGGTTTTGAGTTTTTCTGTCGATAAATGCTCAGTAGCAGTCCCGAGTTTTAAAGTGGACATTGGGAGAATAGGTAGAGCACTAGTTATTTAAACCCTTGTGCACTATAATAAGTCTCGCGATGACTAATCTTTCGTAATAATGGCTGTCGTAGCCGAAATCAGTCAGGAGTAAATCATAAAGGGCAATATTCTAATTATCAATGACCACTTTAAACTATAAGATATAGAGGCTTGAAATTATAAATGAACGTTGGTTCCTTAATGTAAAGAGAGCCCTGCTAAAAAAGGTTTGCGAAATGTTGCAAAGAGTTAGTGGATCCTCTTTGTCTTTAATTGCTATTTGGTAGAATATGTGAAAGGTACGTAGACGGGCTTGCTCAAAGCTTACTACAAATAGCTTCTGTCCTACTTGTTGACGGTCCCTGATATTTGAATTTCGAAAACAAATACGTTTGTCTTTACTCCTCCGATTCTAACAGCCGTACTGTAAAATTATATAGTATTTAATCTTCTCAATTAATAAGTTATCTAATGTTAAAGTAATTGCCAAATCATTCTAGTTTTTTCTGAGATTAGCGTGTTAAAACCAAATCTCCAGCTATATAATAGCGAAAACATAGATATGGATTTTTTTATGTATTCTTTAAAACACTTTTCAATTTCAATTTTCATTTTCACTTTTCAATTCTTGCGCACATACTATAAAATAAGTTCAGTTACTCTTACGAGTTATTTATTGAGCGATAATTTTGTAATACGAAACTTGAGTTTTGTTTTTAAACAGCAAACTTACAATAGTTACAGCCAATGATCGTAACACGCTTACACATTGCCGAATGAAGTGTTTTAGATTCTTAGAACCGTTCTCAATGTCATACGATATTCATGACGTCACCAGAAATCGATTACAGATAACGATCCGAGATCGCCATTTTGTGAAGATCGTTAAGATGTTTGTTTTTTTTGTTGGCGTTATTTAAATTCTTCAGATTATATTGTATACTAGAATAATAATTTAATATTTAGTATGTAGTTATATTTATTCAAAAGGCAATAAAAAAATAGAGAATCAGTCAAGGTTCTTATTTTGGCGATTTTTTACCAGTTTTTAATTTGCGCCCAATATTATGACGTAAATTATTCTCAATGTACTTTATTGGAATTATTGAAACGTACTTATTTAATATATTAGAAGTAAGATATTCAGGTGTTCAATCATTTTTAAGATGTCCAACGTGGAATTTTGACAAACATACATACTTACATTTGCAGTGTGTCTATATCATGGAATACACACACGCGCACTCAAGTCATTCTAAAAACCACAAAATTGAACTCTATGGAACACAAAACGCGCAGAGCAAATAATTTAATTTCGATTTAAAAAAATCGAAATCATCATAATAACGAATAATTGATTTTAGATATAATATCTTATTTTTTTTTGTAAATTTTGTCTTTTCTCTTTGTAAATTTTTGAGTCGCTAGTCTTTTCCCAATTGGACGCTGTTACAAGCACATTACACAGAGGGTCGACTGTCGTTCATTCAAGATTGGAGAAAGCATCCCACGCATTCAAAAATAGATATTGCTGTTTATTTATTAGCTATTCAACATTCGATTTAATATTAACATTAGAAAAATATAGACGGAATGCGTATTTTTGATGCCTAATGATCTAGTCTATATAACATCTGAAGCTCGTCAGTCAATTGTACAAATACGACGACAGGAGATACACATGATACATTAGGACATAAAGGTGCTGTGACACATGACCATCTAGCTTAATTGATGAGGATACAGGTATCATGAATTTTAGACCTGACCTAATTGTTGATTCATCTATCATCGTATTTAGATTTAGGGAGACAGAGTGAGTCTGCATTTTTTTCTGTATTAGTAAGAATGACGTTGCTTCATTGTTAATAAATATATATATTCAGCCAGTGACCAGTTTTAAATTTAGTTTATGTAATATTAGATCGATTAAAATTTGTAAAAAGATTAGAATTATAAATATCATGCAATGCCCGAACAAATGTTTGGTTTATAGCACCAATAAACAAATGGCCGTAACTGAACGTCGGATAGTTTTGGCATATCGTAATTGATGGTTATTGAAGTAATTTATAATTAAAGAAAACCAAAAAATAATTGTAGATAAAACAATTTATCCGAGATAGCCTAGTGGTTCGAACGCCTGAATTTTAACCAATGATCGTTGGTTCAAATCCGGGCAAGCACCACTGAATTTTCATATGCTTAATTTGTGTTTATAAATCATCTTGTGCTTGACGGTGAAGGAAAACATCGTGAAGAAACCTGCATGTGTCTAATTTCATTGAAATTAAGCCACATGTGTATTCTACCAATCTGCATTGGAGCAGCGTCGTGGAATAAGCTCCAAGCCTCCTCCTCAAAAAGGTAGAGGAGGCCTTAACCCAGCAGTGGGACATTAACAGGCTTCTTTTACTTCTTTACTTCCTTTTTTTTTAAACAATTTAGTAATAAAATATTACATTAATTGCAAAAGACTATATAATATAGCAACGAAGTATATGGTATATGTGCCACACAGACAAGGGAGTATAGAGTGGCGGCGGAGAGAAAGCATGACGCCATAACAGAGAGTCATGGCGTTTGACGTCACGGCATACGAGTTAAGCATACGGCCAAGGCGTGTCAATTTCATTTCCACATCAATGATACATGGTATTTGCTACATGGTATATTATATCTTGCAATCCTTTGTTCAATGTGATTATTTTTCATAAATTCCTTCCCAATAATATAAACCAATTCTTACACTATCAGTGTGCCGTAAACTGCTCTTGAGAAGCATATCATCTTAAGAGCAAGTTCTCTTGTGCTTTTAATAACACTGGCTCACTCGCTCTGGCAAAGCACTAAACATCGGGTTGATGTGCTATTGTTTTATCTGCCCTGATCTTAGAAATATGATTTAATACAAAACAACGTGGATTGTCTAAGATATTTAGTTCGCAATTACCAAAATTTATTTAAAAGCTATATTTTCCGTGTAATAATTTAAATTGCTATTATTATATTATCAATATATATTAAATATCAATAGTAATTGATACTAATAATATTTATAGATATTTAAGATACTTATTCGTTCTAGCTTAGACGTACAAACGTAAAGTGTGGCTGTGAAGAAAAACTAATATTTATATTTAATAAAAGAGCTCATGTTTAAATTATTCCTGGCTGACGACGATATAATGATTTAATTATTTTTGAGCTGTATATTTAATTATGACCTTTCAGGAACGTGTCTATTTCTGGAATGAATTTCCTCACGTGACATTTACAAATTGAAGCATAACCATTTATTGACGCTGACGGGATTTGTGGAGACTTGTTCCTATAAATTATCTTCATTTTCTCTCCTCTATCTTAATCAAAGATCGATAGTCAAAGACCAAGTACAAAATTGTGCTAAGTTGAGCAGCGTAGTGAAATAAAGTCAAACGTCCTTTACACCCAGGCCCAGCGGTGAGATGTTTAAATAAAAAACACTTATACCTTGTTACGTATGTACCTATGTTAGATATTGTTAGGAGCTTAACTATTATTTTATTAATATTTATAGTAGTGGGGCTGAAAGACGTGCAAAATACTTATTTCCCTTTAATTTGTATTTTTTCGTTCCATTAACGTGAGATATTTTTTTTTTTTTTATATGCCCCGGGATGGCAAATGACTCTACTCCACCTGATGGTAAGTGGTAGTAGAGTCCAAACGCGACGACGGCCAGTACAGTCGGGAAGAATGTCCTGTACTAGCCGTCCCCGCCTTGCCAGCCCGCAAGATGCCTCTTCACGCCTCGTTTGAAGGAACCCGGGTTGTAATAGGAGAAGAACACGTGAGCTGGTAAGGAATTCCATTCTTTGGTAGTGCGGCAAAGAAAGGAGTTGCCAAATTTCTTTGTGCGCGATGGAATTGATGTCACAGTTAGGCGGTGACATCGAGAACCAGCTCGCGTGGACTTAAGAAGGAAGGGGGAAGCAGGAATTAGAGAGAATAATTCCTCAGAGCACCTTCCGTGATACAGTCGATAGAAAGCGCTCAGTGCTGCTATCTCGCGACGCAATTGTAAAGGTTCAAGGGTGTTTGTGACCTTTACGTCGCCAATAATGCGTACTGCACGTCGCTGCAACCGGTCCAAGGCCTCCAGTAGGTACTTAGCGGAGCCATCCCAAAGGTGCGAGCAATATTCAACGCAAGACCGTACCTGTGTTTTGTATAACAGGCACAGTTGTTGTGGCGTGAAAAAACGCCGCACCTTGTTCAGAACTCCGAGTTTCCGTGAAGCTGTTTTTATAATAGCCTCGATGTAATCCCTTGGACTAAGGTCGCAGCGAACACAGTGTGCCACAGAGGGAGGGATGAGGGTAAAATGGTGACTTTTTTGCTGTGAGAGCGCATACCTGTGTTTTCTTGGCATTAAACTCAACAAGATTATCAGAACCCCATTTGGCGATGAGCTCTAATGTCCTATCGAGTTCAATAACAAGATTCTCCCGCCTCTCCTCAGTTTCCGCCCGCCCAGCCACTGCGCGTCCGTGGTATCCACCATGCACTGTACTATCATCTGCATAGCAATGTATGTTCCCAAGGGAGAGCATATCATTGATATGCAAAAGAAAGAGTGTGGGAGATAGCACAGATCCCTGGGGGACCCCAGCATTCACTACATAGAATTGTGAAGCGCAACCATCTACTAAAACACGAAGGCTACGCTTGTGTAGGAAGCTGGCAATCCAGGTGCATAGCTGAGCAGGCAGACCATATGCCAGTAGCTTGGAGAGAAGACTTCTGTGCCAGACCCTGTCGAAAGCCTTGGAGATATCGAGGTTGACAGTCTTGTCAATGCTTGTCGATAGCTTCACCCCAGAGGTGCGTTACGTACGCTAGAAGATCACCTGTGGACCGTTTTGGTCGAAACCCGTACTGACGATCATTAATTAGACAGTGATCTTCTAGGTAATGGATCAGTTGGTTGTTTAAAATCCGTTCCATCACCTTACAAAGTACTGAGGTGATAGCTATTGGCCGATAATTTGCCGGGTCAGACCGATCCCCTTTTTTGGGAACCGCTTGCACATTAGCTCTTCTCCAAGCCTACGGCACACATCCCGAAGAGAGAGAAAGTTGGAACAGGCGCGTTAACACAGGAGACAGCTCCGCCGCGCACTTCTTCAGCACAATGGCTGGTATTCCATCGGGACCGCTAGCTTTCCGTATATCGAGTGATTGCAGCTCCGCACGCACATCACGTTGCCTGATTTTGATGTCAGGCATCGTGTGGCCACATGAAGGTATTGTTGGTGTCTGCGCACTACAATCATCGATCACAGAGTTGTCGGCAAAGAGTTTAGCCAGGAGGTCGGCTTTCTCCTGCAGACTGTGAGCTAGCGATCCGTCCGGATTTCTGAGCGGTGGCAGCGAAGGTTGGCAGAAATTGTTTTGCACAGACTTGGTCAGACGCCAGAAGCTACGGGAGCCCCTAGGATGCGAAATAAGGTCATGACCAATCTGTACAATGCGCTGTGCATCCGCTCTCGTGTATGCCTTCCTACAGGACTTGGAATTTTTATTGTAGTTTGCTTTCAGTGAGTCAATGTTAGATGCCCCGCTAATGCAGCCGTTGATCCACGCGCGATATGCCGCCTGCTTAGATGACACAGCGTCGGCACATTCACGAGTGAACCAACGGTTACGCGTACCCCTATTTATGAGATCTGAGCAAGGAATGTAGTATTCCATTCCTAACATGATCTCATCAGCAACAGCAGCGGCACTAGCTGTCGGGTCATTCCCACAGAAGCAACGTTCCTTCCAAGGAACTGACGTATAGTAATCGCGCATACCGTCCCAATATAAAATATATATATATATATAAGAATAGACTTCAATATTTTTTGGTATGCACGGTAATGAAACTGTTCTTTTGTTAGAAAAATCCTTAATTAACGATACGTATATGAAATAAATATTTTGAAAATGGAAATTCAATAAAGAGAGAGAAAGATATTATTTATATTTAATGGTTATCATATTCATTCATAGTTTAAAAAATTATTATGTCACCATGTGGGTGAAGTACGATTTTAAAAGCTTATGAACGTAATCCTCACTAATATTGTAATCGCGAAAGTGAGTTTTTTTATAACGCTTGTTACGCTTACGGGTCTTAATTCTTAACCACATAAAAGAAAATCTAAACTGATCAGATTGATTTTTTGCATACACGTTTTCAGGGGTATAGAAGAGGAAGTAGGATAGTAGGTACACCTCCGCCATGAGGGCGGAAATTAGTCCATTATACTTCCTGTGAAAGGAAGCCTACGAGAATTTAACTAATTTAGGTTTTTTGAACTTTTTAGCATGAATATTATTTTTTTACAATTTGTTTTTAAAATTCACCTCTCACCATTTGTTTTCTAGAAATTTTCGAATCATCTGTTTAGCGTTTAATGCAATCGATTTTTTTATCGTGATTTTAAAACATCGATGGTATGAAACGTTAATACTTAGTATCATTGTGTTCCAGTATAAAGGTGTTCCACGCAAAAGAAACATAATATTTTAGTTTCCAAGGTTGGTGGTGCATTGGCGTTGTAGAGTTGGTTAATACTTCGTAAAGCGCCAATGTCTAATGTTCAGCACATTACCACTAGGTAAGTGCCGTTTGCCAGTCCGCATACGGATTTTATAAAAAAGTATAATAAGATAATAAAGATGATAAAACAGCGTAGAGTTAGTAATTGTGAATTATCAGGCAGAATTTGAAAATATAATTGTATATTTAATTAGCATAACTATGTAGTATAAGTGTTGGATAAGAATAACTGGTGATTCCTTTGCTGGTTCTTTTCGTAGTATCTACATTCCGGAGCGGATGTAGCTTAGTATTTAATTATTAATTTACTTTTAAAGAGGAAAACAAAACTGAACAATTATTCTTAGAAGTTAAAACTAAAAATATAAAACATAGTCCAATAAAATTCGCAATTAAGTTACACGTATAAAGTAAACTCCATTACAACAAGATGAAAAAAGGCACACGCTGAAAGAAAAAAGTATTAAATTTTACAAATACGAAACATAAAATATTCTAATTTTCTAATTAAATATCTGACAAAAGATTTTTTCTATTTTAAATTGGAATATATCGCGTACTCGCTCGGGTAAAACGTTGTAAGCAGACCGTTGTGACAACGAAAAAAGCAAATTTTATTTTGCTTATAACTAATGAAAAATGTAATTACGGATAAGTTTCATATAATCCTGTAAAATGAACATTCAAAATAACAAAATGAGGAACATTTTGTTGATTGATTGACTTAAAAAAATAGCTACGTCTTTCTCTCACTCCAATGATTTGTTAATAACAAATAATAGATCTCCTATTATCTGCACTCTATAGTCATGTTTATTTAAAAAATCAATATGAGTTTCGTTTATTTTACGGATTCTGTGTTTCCATTTTAATTAACTTTCTGTGTTAAGTAATTTTGCAACTAAGGGCACCGTACATTTTTAATTGAATTTTTCACTTAGCTACAAAAGTGCAGGGATTACATCATATTAATTCTTTGAACGTTTTAAGCGTGATCGTACCTTTTTTATATAACTTTTAGGCCAGACGCTTCGATAATGTTGACCTGGTCACGATCTGATTCATCATTTTAGTTTAGTTAAGACCATGAAAATATCGTCCATCATATTATGTTTTAAATAATTATTTAAATTTTTTATGTCCAAAAAAAAAGTATTGTATTATATTTCTATAGATTTTGATTAATTATTTTAAAATTATATTTACAATCATATTTAATCTTCAAACAGGAGCTGTCTATTCACGCCGTGTCAACGCATGAGCCGTTGAAACCAAAAGATGAGCCCTCGTACAGTTTAGCGAACAACAACATGTGTACTATCAGCCTACCTCATACAGGTATGTCTTAGCAATTTTTACTATTAAGAATTTTAATGATTGAATATCTATCTTTTATTAAAATAAACTGTATAAATACAGTTCATATTATACATTTTATATTGATATACATGTATTTCTTTATCTTTTGTTGTTTTTTTTACTTTTGATTATTAATTAATTTTATTAATAATTTGAATCTCGCATGTTATTTTGTTAGAGAGAGAGAGAGTTGTGGATAGAGAGACTGCCTTGCGGAAGAAGCACGTGAACCTTGACCGAACATTGAATGTCCAAATCCGAGCGCTGTTGATTTAACATGTGCTAATTTTTATAATTCATCTCGCGTATGTGTCGAATGAAATTGTGCCATATGGGTCCATCTAACTCGCAATGGAACAATGTGATGGTGTAAGCTCAAAATCCGCACCTCGTTAGGCGAGAAGGCCAAACCCAGCGGTGTTAAACTACAACATGCTTAGGTAACTTTTCTCATGGATAGGTTTACGAGTTAAATAACAATGTTCCTGAATTGTAGTCACGAATTTTAGTTAAACCAAAGTTCATTTAATGTTTTTTATAAATATTTTATGTAAACTATTTATTTTATATTCATATATTAGTGAATATACATTACAGTTTATGGCTTAACATTTTGTACACACGATAAAAACCAAGCTTAATGGTAAATATTTACCGTAACAGCCTGTGAATGTCCCACTGCTGGGCTAAAGGCCTCCTCTCCTCTTTTTGAGGAGAAGGTATTGGAGCTTATTCCACCACGCTGCTCCAATGCGGGTTGGTGGAATACATATGTGGTAGATTTCAGTGAAATTAGACACATGCAGGTTTCCTCACGATGTTTTCCTTCACCGTAAAGCACGAGATGAATTATAATCACAAATTAAGCACATGAAAATGAACCCACTATCATCGGTTAAGATTCACGCGTTCTTACCACTGGGCCATCTCGGCTTTTTTATAAATATTTAATAATAGTGTTTTTTGAATGTGTGTTAGGTAAGCTAGGATTTCTACAAAACATATTTCTAATGGATCTATAATTTATTGATCGATTCGAGGAGTCTTATCTCATATTGCAATAAGTATGACACTAAAGTCTATATTTATATTTTAATATCATTTTTTTACAACAATTACTAAAACAATATAAGTTAAGTTTCTAAGAAAATATACATTAAATAATTGCGTTCAAAGACGTACTTATTGCTTAAAGTCAAAAACTCAAACAAATGTTTTAGTGGAATAAATATCGCAACCCCATTTCTTAAGTAAGATTATGATGTTGCATTAATACGAGTTTAGTTTTTTGTTTTTTTTAGTAATCCTCAAAGATTTCAGTTATAGATGCAATTTATAAGGATACATTATTTTAAGCAACATGAGTAGCAAAGCATAAAAAGCCTCCTGTACAACTTTAGGTCTAGATAGGAGAGAATTTAGATCCAACTCTAAGCTAACGAAACCACTGGCTACCTGGATACCTACATACACACATACATAAAGTACACGAACACACGTTTAATTTAATTTATTATTCGCCGAAATCGTTTTATGGATTAACGTTTTAATCATTTCATAAGCGCTTTATATGCCAAGTGTAAACCTAATATAGGGTCGGAAATCTCGTGCAGCCGGCAGCCAAGTAACTAGAGCCAATAACGGATCGTGTTACAAATAAAGTAAGCGTCTAATTATGTTCCACTAGCTTTAGCCCGCGGTTATATTTTACGATCAATATATTACCGTCGAATTTAAGAACTCTTAATAGACGCTAACGCGTACCGATTTACTTAGAATCTCTTTTTGTGTCAGAAGAGCAGGTCATTTCTGCAGTTAAGAATCTAGGAATCGATTTATGATTAGATTTTTTATTATTCACAAATAGTTTTGATGTAAATTTCATTTTTAAGTCTCCCGAGTTCCGTAAATTTTCATCCGGTAGAGAACATATATTCTATTATGTGATTCCTTTGACAGTACAGAGAGATGTGATATCGCTTGCAACAAGTACTTCTAACTTAAGGACGAGCTAATTGAAATCTGAAATTCTAGAGCTGTATTGAAATGTGAAATATTTAATATATTTGCTTGTTTCGTCGTGCTATCTCCAGGGGCTAATAAAAGCGAATATAAAAGCTATGAGGATGTTAAAAGTAATTTAATTGAAAATACAAATTGTGAAACAGTAAATTTTAAACGATTGCTTTTATCTTACAATATTGGTTTTTATGTTAGTCTGTTAGTTTAGTTAGATCAATATCGCTTAATAACCGTATCGGATTTCGTACAAGTACCTGAATAGTTCAAAATTACTGGATTGAAGGAAGAACACTGAATAAACAGACGGTTTATTCAGTGTTCTACTACCAATATTTATCTCTTTAAAACGGTTTTAAAGAGATAAATATTGGTAGTTAAGGAATAAGTTTTCGGTGGCTTAATACTTATCGATGATGCGCAATGCACATGCATGCGGTTGCTTGAGTATTTATTTATTTTAAATTTGTATTTCAAATAATAAGTTTGCATTTTATAGACAACTTTCGGCAAAGTTTTGGATAATTTTTTCGTCTTACATTACTTCTTAGATTTAGTGCAATTCACTCGCTTTTTACATATTCTTATACAATACTTATTGTTGTACTCAGGTTTGAAAGTTATGTGAGCCATTGTAAATAAACGCACAACAGACATAATGAGTAAGGGATAGGTAATATTTCGTACAGTTCAAATTTCTGTGCGTGGCGGTGACCACTATCAGGCGGCCCATAAGCGTCTGTCTACACAAATGAAATACAAAAAATATCTTTATACGAACTACTGGTACTATAAATAATTAATATGAAATTCAAGTACCTCAATCATATTTTTTTACATAAAAAAATATTTTTAAGCAATTGATTTAATAATTATATTAGTGAACATTACGGGCCAAATTGTATACAAGTCAATAGTCACGTAAATAATGATAATAATTATTCATTAAAATAACTTAAGCATTCTTTATTTTCTTAGATTATTACTTGACAATAATAAATAAACATTTGAAAAGATGATTATAATTTTAAATGCTTTACTAGGCAAAATAATATTTCATATATATGTTTCATTATAAAAAAGCCGAGATGGCCCAGTAGTAAGAACGCGTGAAATCTGAACTGCATGAAAAAACATGTTTATTGACGTGACCTCATATATTTATAATACGGGCAGTTAATTTGGAACCAGATTAATTTTATGCAACATAAAAGACCTGATGTTATGGAATGCTCAATTACAAACAAGCGATGAATACTATCAGCATTTTTATACGATTAACTGGCGGTGCGAGAGACATTCCGGGCTATACAGCGTTGTTCGGCTAACAACGCTGTATACACCTCGAAAATGTTAATAATAAAATCAAATAATACATACTACAATTGGGCACTGTTTTTCATATTGGTCTTTATTTGTATAATAAAACCGTAACCGTACCGTTACAGCCGGTTAATGTCTCACTGCTGGGCTAAGGCCTCTTCTCCCTTTTGAGTCGAAGGTTTGGGGCTTATTCCATCACGCTGCTCCAATGCATATTGGAATACACATGTGGCAGAACTTCAGTGAAATTAGACACATGCAGGTTTCCTCACGATGTTTTCCTTCACCGTATAGCACGAGATGAATTATAATAACAAATTAAGCACATGAAAATTCAGTGGTGCTTGTCCGGGTTTGAACCCACGATCATCGGTTAAAATTCACGATCATTTTACTTACGGATAAGCTATTTACACTTTATATTATTTTTACTGGTGATAGAGCTGTGTGCAAGCTCGTACTCGCAAAACAGCAGTACTTGGTATTGTTGTGTTCCGGTTTGAAGAGTGAGTGAGCCAATGTAATTACAGGCACAAAGGACATAGCATCTTAGTTTCCAAGGTTGGTGGCGCATTGGTGATGTAAGCGATGGTTAACATTTTTTACAATGCCAATGCCTATGGGCGGTGGTGACTACTTACCATCAGGTGGCCCATATGCTCGTCCGCCTTCTTATCCTATAAAAAAAAAAAAAAAACTAGCTACACATGTATATAATATGTCATGATAAGAAACTAAATCTAAACGGTCCGTTTTACAGTTACTGCTTACTTATATGTGTGTATTATATAACTTAGCTGTTCTATCATTTAGTTCCAATCTGGCTATTGTTGGTTTGTTAGCGATGACGACGAACATGCGTTTTCTTAAATGAACTCGACTGATAGCCAAACAGAATCGACACACAATAGACGAAATGACAGAACGTAATACGAGATATATATCTTTAGTAATAATAAATAATGTAATATAATAAATAATGGCTAACTATCCGAATGTATATCACTGTGGTGTCTTATCCCGAAATATTCCGATTCTGATTTGGCCAGTAATAAATATCAATTATTGCACACCATTACCGTATAAGTTTTTCTATATAAGGTAGCCAAAACGGCAGCCAACCGGATGGTAAGTGTCACCACTGCCGGTATAATTGGCATCAAAGATCAATTTTGCCTCTAGATGCACTGGTTCACTTGTCATTCAATCCAGAACACAACAATACTAAGTTGTGCTGTTTGGTGGTAGAATATGTGACGTGGTACCGAAAGCGAAGGCGCGGACAAAAGCTCGTATAATTTTTAGTTACAGTAATTACTTAACTAAGTGCGTTCTCTGAAAGTCAATTATCACCATAAAATATGGGATAGATATACCCAAGAAGATAAAAAACATAACGAAGTGTTATGATTCTGGACAGAAAACTGCGTGTGAAAGTAAAAAAAATAAAAGTGTAGATTTTTTTTCTGAAATAATTATTCCGTCTGGCGATTGATTGATCTAGCTGTGTAAATAATACGAAAACTGAAACTAGGAAACGGCACCGTGGGCACTTTGAATTTAATTCTTTTTTCAATTTCGGTTTACTGTTTTACACAATTTTTACAGTAGAAAACTATAATTCGAGCTGTAGTCTACGATTTTATTTATATTGAAAATTAACCTGTTCTGCGACGTTTACATTTGATGCCCGCTGGCGACTTCCAACCGCCTGCAATATATGCTTATCAACTTGCTAGAGAAGATTTAATCTATTCTTATAATAAAATTATAACAGTAACATTGTAACACTTTAACCATTGAAATAAAAGATATATTCAAAATATATAAAAATAATTTCCAATGATTCCGGGATTTTTGATCTAAGTCGGCCGGTATCCATTTCGTAATGCACAAATCAAATAATAGGAAACGTCATGGCATTGAATGAACAATCCGGTATTCTCGGAACTTTTCCTCTCGACTCCCACAATAACAGACATTCTATCGAAATTAATTGAAAAGAAGCATTCTTGAAGTGACGTAAAATAAATTCATAAGATCAAGGAGATGCGGTCTGGATTTCCTGACAACGCACTATTGGCACAAATGACGATGAAGTCACAGAATATACTTTGGAAGTAAATTGAAATTTTGAAAAACAGAATTTGATTGGTGCAATCTTTGTACATCTTGATCTGTATCTAGGCAAACGTGGAAGTATGCATGTATATCTTAACTGCTATACGGATGAACGTGGGTTCAAACCCGGGCGAGCACCTCTGAATTTACATGTGCTTAATTTCTGTTTATAATTCATCTCGTGCTTTTCGGTGAAGGAAAACATCGTGAGGAAACCTGCATGTGTCTAATTTCATCGAAATTCTGCCACATGTGTATTCTACCAACCCGCACTGGAGCAGCGTGGTGGAATAAGCTCCAAACCTTCTCCTCAAAAAAGGGAGAGGAGGCCTTAGCCCAGCAGTGGGACATTTACAGGCTGTTACTGTATACGGATGCAAAACGTGGAGAGTCGGTTGAGTCATCACGCAGCAACTTCAAGTCCTAAATTAAATATGTTCGCAAACACTCATTATATTTAACTTAAATAATCTGATGGGAAAAATGAACGATGAGATTTCAGTGGCAGCACTTAATGGCATTTTAAGGCACGGGAGCGCACTGTAAATTTTGAAATACCGACCTGCTACTGAGGATGTCAGAAAACTGTAAAAGATGGCTTTAACGCGGGAACTAACAATTTTCAGGCTCATATGATACCCACTAGACAAGCAGGCAGGTTTTTTTTGTGTGCAAACAATTGTCGCCGCCGTTCGTATAGGTTATTTATAAAATATAAAATCTGATAAACTTAGGGAAACCTCTTCTCCGCGAAAAAATCAATTCACAAATCAAGTCTCTAGTACTCCGAAAATAGTAATTAAGTGCAAGCCAGACCGGACGGCATTAATGACCGCGCAATTTACTCCGGGTATCAAACCTACTATTTCTGACGTTAAACCTATCAATGAGTTTCCGGCAGTTGACACATATTGGCAATCAAATTCGAACTCAATGAACAATACACAGTCGTAAATAATGTTTCAAGTTCGCTTTACGTAGCGCTTTATTGCTTGAGATTAACACTAGCTTTTAACGCGGTATTGTTTATAACTTAATATTTTACCATTCAAATAAGTACCGCATGGATAGATTTATCAGCGATAAATACTTTTTTTATCCATATTTATTACTTATAACGTATATTTATATTTAAGCGAGTTTAACTATACAGTAACTCACAATAAAAGACAAATTGTATGCTTATAACATTTATCACGTGGTAAATCTCGGTAAAGGAAAGGAAACTTGTCGGATGCAAAACTGCGATGTGTTTTCACTAGCCAGCATTGGAACCACGTGATGGAATAAGTACCAAACTTTCTCTTCAAAGTTCTATTACGTGAAAAACAGGCTACAATACAATACGTAAATTCTAAAATAATTAATAATAACTAATTGTATACCTAAACTGGAATTATAATTGGCAGTTTATTTCTATTTTTATGCGAGAAGTGTGTTTTGCGTGTTATAGGATATTTCTCTGTTGCTGTAAGCAATACCATTTGTATTGTACTTCTAGTGAAAATTATTTTTCTAGTTTAAGCTGCATAATTAATAATTTGAAATCAGAAGCACATTTTCAATGGTCAAATAAGAAAAAAAAAAATCTGAAATTTATTTATAGGAGTCGTTAATTTAAACTCTTTAAACTTTTCTGTTTTTAATTTAAACTTTTTTTAAATTGTTTGACCAATTGATTTTAGTGTTAATATTTTTTATATTTTGCTCAGAAATTTTGAAGGATATAATTTGATTAACCTTTCTTTATGAACACTGAGCCGAAATAGCGCTCTGCCTACAACATGTTATTCTTAAACAAATCAAGCGAGTTCCATTCCGGGTAAGAACTTCTCAGTTTTCATGTACTTAAGAGGTTTATAATTAATATCGAGCTCGACGGTAAACGAAAACGCGAGGAAACATGGTTGAGAGCAGCGTGATGGATTAAGCTCAACATGTTTACCTTTAAGAGAAAAGAGGCAATGGCCAGCGGTGGGACCTTTACAGTCTTTCTATATTTTATAATAAATACTAAAATAGATATGTATTACAATAATCTGTCCTCCAAAACCTGCAATAGATCTTAAATGTATTGCCCTTCTTTCAAAAATGCCCCTAATAATAAGCGTTAAACCAAATACTATTTTCAAATCGTCTACAAAAACGTACAAGAGTATGTAGTATATATATTAATTCTCGGATCTAACTTGATTCAGGTCAAGTAAATACGTAAATAATAAATATATATAATATAAGATTTTAGCGGAAGAGCGCTTTATGGAGTGCGGTATTAACATATTTTTATTTTCGGTAATTGATATTAGATCCAAGCGTGGTAATTACATCCGTTGATTAAACGGTATTTTTATGCTAAATATGGGTTTTTAAAATAATATTTATATTTTATATGATTCTGCGGTTTCGTTCAAATGTGGAGTAAGCTTTTTTGAGTTTAAATTTAAATAGTTTTCCAATTTTGATTTTCCTGAGGATGAGGTGAATAAAGACAAATTTTATTAAGCACATTAACCTTATGAAATGGGTTGGACCCAAAATCTTTGGTTAAGATTCACGCGTTCCAGCTATTAGACCATCTCGGTTCTTATTTAACATTTTTTTATATACATACATGTATTATACATATACATATGTATAATAAATTACAACGTATACATTATATGACAAAAGCGCATGTAATTACAAAGTACCTCATTGTTTATGTTAACTAGAACCATCTAAGGTGTAATGACATCACCATACAAGTCATACCTTTGCGTTGACGTGCACAATGCGATAGACTTTTTATATAATGCTAGCTAATGGCTGTCATGTATTTCAATACCTCTTTTTTCAAATCTTTTTTTAATTTACTTGTGATAAGGCTTATCACAAAGTAAATTAAGAAAAGTCCCTTAAGGTAGATATAGCACACCTTAACGTTAAGGTAGGTATACCAATCAATAGCAATACTAAGTATGATTTTGTTTCGGTTAGACGCGTGAGCGAGCCAGTGTAAGTCAGGCACATCGTAGCACTGAAATGCAAATCGCAAAAAAAACAGCTCGCGGCGGGTAAGCCCATCGAACCTTAAAAAATCTCATGGATAGACCAATGTACTACGGATATTTTAACAATATGACGTTACTATATGATGGTAGTGAAAAAAACAATACAACTAATATAATGCTGAAGCAAACGTTACATATTTGTCTCTTATTCCAAATTATATTTTTGTTCCGTTTGCAGTTGAAACGCTTGGATCTTGGAGTAATAGTGCAAAAACTTTCATTAATAATATTAGACTCCGTCTTATTGCCTCAATTGGTGACAGGACGGCTGGTCCATTTTTAGGACATAAAATCGGAATTGCGAATTCGGATTCAAAGGGGAAATTTAACGCTTTAATGTAAATAAATGTTATATTTAAGTATACCAAATCAGTAATATATAACTCTAAAACATTCCCATCAAAAAGTATAGTATATCAATGTGCTCGCCTTTGGTCTTCTGCCTTATCACTTTCCTATCGTGTCGGATTATAGTCCCACCTAACTGTGATGAAATAATTAATCCTGTGTTAGCTCATATATGCCTGTAGAGCTTATGTGATTCGATCGATTCAAACACAGTCGTGAAATACGGGGAGGTAATATGCGATAATGACTATAATAATTATAATGCTTAGATAATTTATGTATCAGAATTGCATATCATCCTAAGTCTGTTTCCAACATTTCACGAGTGAAATACGAAGTGATTTCTTAAAGAATAGCACTTTTGAACTGTAGCATCTTTTGCTCAGTTAGCTGTCACCGAAGACACTCTGAAGACGTTCGTCTCACGGAGCTTTATTTACAATATAGAAGGCGGACGAGCATATGAGCCACCTAATGGTAAGTGGTCACCGACGCCCATAGCATTGGCATTGTAAGAAATGTTATCCATCGCTTACATAGCCAATGCGCCACCAATCTTGGGAACAAATATGTTATATCCCTTGTGCCTGTAATGACACTGGCTCACTCACCCTTAAAACCAGAACACAGCAATACCAAGTATTGCTGTTTTGCGGTAGAATATCTGATGAGTGGGTGGTACCTACCCAGACGAGCTTGCACAAAGCCCTTCTACCAGTATCCAGCTCTCACGTGGGCTACGATTTTGGAACTGTACACGAGTCTTGAGACTCAGTGCTCAACTCCCCAACCACTAACACTGTCGAGGTCAGTAGAACCAAACAAAAACTAGATACCAAAAAAAGTCCTTGAGATTGGCCATTCTGATCAAAATTCAATCGATTCTTCGTTCGAAAAAAATTCTTACACATAAGCTCGTATTATAAGTATGTAACATCATGTATAATTCTCAATGGTAGAAGACTTCCAGCCTCTCTTTTTAAGGTGAAGATTTGGAGCTCAGATTTTTCTTTATTTTCTTATTGTTGCAACTTGTTCCCTTTGGTTTACTGATATAAACATATAGCTTTTACCTTTCGAAAGTACAACAAATCTTTTATTAGACACGTATATTTATTTTATTTATTAAAATAAAGAAGAACATTGTAATAATTATATAACATCAGCAATATAATTTATTCAATATTTTAATAAAAGAACGTGCTAGTTGTTTTAATCGAGTTTTTAAAAGATTAAATAGTTTGAAAGCCCAGTAGTTATCCTTTTCTCATACCAACATATTTCATAGACTACATACAAATTTATATATAATCCATGAATATTCATTCCATTCCATTTGACGAGCCAGTTGTCGTGGTTGGTAGATACTTGCCTTTTCACGGCGAAGGTTGTGGGTTCGATTCCCACGCAGGGCAGACATTTGTGTGCATGAACATGTCTGTTTGTCCTGAGACTGGGTGTAATTTTCTATATAATTATGTATTTACAAAAGAAAAGTAGTATATGTAGTATATCAGTTGTCTGGTTCTCATAGCACAAGCTTTGTACAAGCTTAATTTGGGATCAGATGGCCGTGTGTGAAAAATGTCCCAGGATATTATTATTATTCAACAAATACTTTTGCCATTTTGTAAATAAAAAAGTAAAAGTAAATTGTACTTTGACTGTCATTTCTTAAAATACATTTACGGTTTACATATAAACGTTGTTAAGCCGCTGTTTAATTAAATACTGTCATTAATGGTTTGACATCTATCATGATACTAATAAACCACTAAATATTAAAAATAAGGTCGTTAGTTTTACAACAACTAACATCCGTAATTTACAAGTATTAAATTAATGAGAGATTAAATAAAAAAGCTCATTCATAAATTTTAATACTTTTCAATAATATTACCATGGAGCTTTCACAGTTTTATATCTACGTATTGAGCTATAGTTTATAAGCCGCTGGGTGACGATGGCAACTCGTCTGTGTTAACAAATTCTACTCAATTATATTATTTCATTTCGTTATTTTCAGTCTGACGTACAAACATTTTGTATCGAAATCATAATTTTATTTTAATGTTATTATGAACTATCTGTTAACGCTTTCATTTTAATGAATATATATGATGCTTTAATTTAACTAAACGTGATATGATAAAATTGATTTTATCTGTATTTCATGACGTGATTGATTGATGTAATGATTTTAATTAGAGTGTCTAGTCGTCTACTCACAGACTAACGAATATATATATGTTTGGCACAGAGGTTTTACTATCTCTGATTTTAACTACATTGGATAATTTTCTGTGTACAGGCTTTATGGAATTTTTGTAAATATACAGTAATAGACTGTGAATGTCCCACTGCTGAGCTAAGGCCTCCTCTCCTTTTTAAAGAGAAGTTTTGGAGCTTATACCACCACGCAGCACCAATGCGATTTTGTAGAAAATTGTAAATATAGTTATAATAACTTCGTAATAATAGTATTGTAATACCACTATTATAGTTTTTATTACGCATGCAATAAAACAACTATTTATTTAATTGACATATATTTTAATCGTCAACTGCCTCGTTGGTCTAGAGGCTTGATGTAAGGCCTCCGACCCGGAGGTCTTGGTCTGCCAATATAAAGTTATAGGAGTTTTCTGTCAGAAAACTCTCAGTAGCAGCCCGGAGTCTGGAAATTGGAAGTGTGAACACTCCCGTGCCTCGGAAAGCACGTAAAGCCGTTGGTCTTGCGCCTGAACTCTTTCCGGTCGTGTCGGATTGCCATCCCATCGGATTATGAGAGTTACGGAATAGAAAGTGCACCTGTGTTTGCGCACACACTTGTGCACTATAATACCTCCTGCGTAGTTGGCTAATTCTCTTGTCTTCAGATTGGCCGCCATGGCCGATATCGGTCTGGAGGATTATTATTATTGTTATTTTAATCGTATATTGTTAAATAGATAAAATCGAATAAGTTCTGTCATAAATATATTTAATAGTCGCTCTGTGATACGAATATTAAAAACTAAATATTAATTCAAGTAGCCTCATAAAATCACTTTTGAATCGTTGTACATTACTGAATTAAATATAAAAGATTCAGAATGTATTTTCTGGCGAGAAGATTATATTTATATATATTTACATATATTATATTATATCTTATTATAACTTTAATAATAAAACTATCTTACAAATTTCGATTTTTAATTACCGATATTTGAATGGATTTTCAAAAGGCGAGTCTAACTCTCGAGCCATAATCAACAAAATCAATCGAACCTACGGGATCGTAAACTAGCCCGTGCCTAATCAGATACAAATGAGAATTGTGAAACGTATACCGTTTAATGCGAACTTACCTTTTTACACTTTTTTACGACACGTGTTTTTTGCCAAGCGTCATTGTTTTTAGACGGTTTTATTTAACTTCAGCGGTTTGTGTGGATCGAATCTTGCAACTGAATTTTAAACCTATCCAATACAAGCGATCGTGTAGTACAAGTGTTTACCCGTTTTCGTTGCTGGTCAATCTAAAGTACTGTAATATATAGCAATTTGTTAAAAAATACCGCCAATCAAAACGTTCCTCTGATAATGAAAACTGTCTTTTAAAACTTTCGAAGATGCTGTAGGAAGCGTGAAGATTTATGTGTAATGTATAGGCCGATTTCGAAAGGTCAAAGACCTCTTCGACTCTTTTGACATAACATGCGCGCTTTAACCATTTGTTTATCATTTATAAGGTAATAGCTCTTGATTACATAAGAGATAAAAATGTAAATAGCATACCTAGACCTAACCTAAAAATTCAAATGGTGGTTTTATAATATCTGAAATTTTGAACGTATTATGTTCTCTATTAAATTGAAAAATTGAAGTTACTTTGTATGAATTTAAACCGTACGAAGTTGAAACGGGCAGCTAGTTATTACATGTAGTCAGTATCGTAGTGAGTTTCGAGTTTGTACTTACAAAATAGTTTTACAGTTACCGTAAACGCTTATGTCGAGTCGTGTTTTCAGCGAGTATTTTGCACGATACCTGGATTTCACTTTATTGTAGTTTTGTTTTGCTGCGAGGCTGAATTCAAATTACAACAGAAAAATAACGGCACGTTCTTTTTGTAAATTTCATACAATCGGATGTCAGACAGAAATATTTCGTACATATATGAAATGAAATAAGTATATTTAAAATCAATGAAAATATCTGAATTTTATATTCTCTCGAAATATTAGTCATAATCTCTTAAGGATATTAAATAAAACTTAGTTTTTTTTTTTTAATAAAAAACATTAATCTCGATATGAGAAATTTATCTTAAAATGTTAATACAGGGAACTAAATTTATTTAAAAAATCCTGAAGTTAAAAAAATAAAATGTTAAGAATAACTTAATGTATCACTAAAATGTTGTTTAAGTAAGTACCCAATGTGTAGCAATTACAGTATTACCGTAATATTGTTATTATAACATTCTAGCAATTATAGTATTACCGTAATGTTGTTATTATAACATTCTATATAATAAAACTTAAAGTAGACAACTAGACAGACGTAAGTCTGAATCGTATCTTTAATTTGTACAAAATTATATTTTGATTTTATATTTTAGTAAGCTCTTTTATTTTAACTTTACAATTCTTCTAGCATGAATCTATTAGCGTTTGGGAATGATGGTTCCACTGAGAAGAAGCGGCAACTTCACGCTTTTTTATCGTCTGTGTCATGTTGTATCGAATATTGAGGCGCACGTACACGCAAATTATTGTTTTGTATAATCGTGCAAAATGTTTGTATATGTTAGTTGTACATAGGTGTTGATATTGCGTGAAATATAGGGCAGATCTTACCGCAGTTTACACATTAATTGATTTGACATCGAATGTAATCGATTAAACGCGTAGCGATAATTCATTTACGATGCCTTTATCATCTTTTGTTTAGTTTAATACGAATAACCGGAAATAATATTTAATATTCAACAATTATTTTTTTAATCTAATTTAGTTAAAATTAAAATTTTAGATTAGTAGTTTAGACAAATTTTATTCATGAAAACATGGATTATTTAATTATCCCATTAAAAACATAAATGCGAAATGAGAGCCAAGTTCAATATTATGATATACGCCTTGTTTGTTGACTTCAACGACAAAACGAAGTGAGATCTTAATCCTAAGTTATAAGAAGAAATGATATTTTAAGTTGTTATAAAATATTTAATGTTGTTATAAATAAATTTCAGGACTGACCATTGAAGTTGGCACACATTTAGATCTCATTTTTTTTGTCGTTGAAGTCAACAATCAAGGCGTATTTCATAATATTGAACTCTCATTTTATATTTACGTTTTTGATGGGATATCATTACTTTTTGTACAGATTGTTTTATCGCATCGTCCTCCACCCGTTGCTTCACGGCCGAAGCACCGTGCGCCGTGGTCCGAAAAACCTATTATCTAAATATTTCTAAGTAATGATCTAACACTATTGATGTGCGCTAAATATTGAAATAATAATTAATAGTAAATCCCAGTTAATAACATAATTAATACGAAAGTAGACTCTTGGTTGTAAGTAGTTATAAGTACTAAAAGTAATAAGTTTGGATTAAAAAAAATTAAGGGTGATATTCCATTTGTTATATATTCACGTCAAAGACCTTAAAATCTACATAAAGACCAGCTGTTATCAATTTTGATCGCTGATTCTTACATTACAGGCACTATAAATAACTGTTCCTAATACAAACAACTAATTGAAAAATTATTATAAAATTGTAATAATTTACTAGTTTCTGATTTATTTCTTTGTATTAACCCAACTACCTTTCTAGATGCCAAATTTGAACTTTCCAGGTCACCTGGAACTGGGTTAGAGTTATATAGGTCAGTCAGTGATAAGAATGACGATTTTGAACATTAATATCTAAATAACCGTTTGAGGTGTCTTTATGAAATTTGGAACACATATGTATATCGCAAGTCTCAATATATGAGCCAAATTTGACATGTTTATGTGAAATAGTTTTTGAATTATGATAGGGTCAAAAGTGGCTCCAAGAGGTTCGTGTAATATTACACACGGTGCTGCTCGCCAGTTCAGTTAGCTTGAACTTGGCTTGACACGCAACCGCGTGTATATAGACCTCTGTATATTGGTTCACTTATATTACATATAAAAATTATTTATGGTGACAGTAATTAATGTAGGAAATCATAGTATCTTAAAACAAGTAAATTTACTATCCTTGGTAGCTCTAGAGTGGCTCGTAAGAGCATCTTAAGCACGACAACTAAAACGTTCTAATTTAATTTTCTTAGAAATCATGTTATGTCAAAATACAACTAAAATAAACATTTTATTTTACAATGAAATAAATTTTCATTGTAAAACATAATATGCAATTGAAACAATCCTTGCAAATTTATTATTAGAAGAATCGTCTGAAAACCTAGGTTTTATACGCTTACAGCGTAGCGTTAACCTAACGCTAGCTAGGCCTTAGGAGAAACATCAAAATTAATAAATCCTTATACAGAGAAATTTGTTAGTTAACTTGGTAATTTAATATAGATTAAAAATGTCTTTTTTTATATCATTAGAATAGTACTTTAGAAGATATTACAGATTACAAAAATGGCGGCGGTCGACCGGCACGCCGCCGCCGTTGCTATTCGCGCCACGGTCTCGCAGCTTGTCAGCGATACCACGTATATACTGGAGCTCTTCAGTGAAATGTGTGACGTTATTTTTGATGATAGAAAGGGTTCTTTTTTTAGTTATTTAATTTAATTTCTTAATAAGTAATCATTAATCAGTAATCATTTTGATGTATATAAAACTCAACTTCTTTTAATTTAAATTTTTATTACTATTATTATTGTTTGTAGGCATCTAATATAAAACAAATATTTAACTGACTTTGACCGAGACCATACTATAAAAACTGCTCATGAGTTATCTCGTGACCATTAAATGTGACTGTCGGAACGTATGTCGCATAAATAAATTTTGTTTGTATATGAAAATCGATACTTCTTTAGCTTCTTTTTATAAATAACAAAAAAGTTACAGAGTAACTTTTACAGTTTTTAGAAAACCATTATCCTAGAGAGAATTAAAGGATGAACATTTGTATGGCTTTATAAGACTATTTATATGATGAGACTTTTTTTTTAAATTAGTGTACCGATTGTTTAAATTAACTTTGTATAAAAATTCGTTTGTTTTAAATTGCTCCGTAATTTTTAACTGCTTAACATTAAGATATAACGCTAATCTTTAGCATAGAATGTATATCCTGAATAATAAAAGAATAGAAAAAAAAATATTGGTATGTAAAAAAGGCATCTTAAAGACAAAAAAAAAAACAAAGGGAGTGCATGGCTAGTTAAGAAATAATTTATATATATATAAGATATTTTATTATAAAAATTCAATTATGTAGTATTTCAAGCTATTTAAACGATTTCGTACATGTTGTTTACACTAAATAGCTCGCGTGACATTATCGTTGGTCGGAAACAGGGCTCGGCTTTCATACGATTTCATGAATATGTGGTATAAAGTCTACTCCGAATCTGTGGGGGATTGATGTTTTTTTAGTAAAAATAAAAAAGCTCTAGGGGCGAACGATTATTTTCAAGGCATCCTGATATTTATAAATTCGTTGATTGGATTTCTAATCTTAAGCTTGCAAACATGTTTATATTTATTATTAACAGTCTAACTCCGGATGTACAAGATAGAACTATGGAATGCGCTAATGTGTTAGCAAAAAAATTCAAGATTTAGATTTAATTTTTTATTAATTTTCTCACATTTTGTGATGTATTGTGTACTTGGTGCTAGGACTTTTGCAAGCCATCTGGGTAGGTACCCACCAGCTATTCTACCACATACTATACTCATTGTTGTGTTCCGGTTTGAAAGGTAAGCCAGTGTAACTGTAACTGGGACATAATGTCTTAGTATTCTAGGTTTTTGGTGCATTGGCGACGTAAGTGATGATTAACATTTTTTACTGTGTCGACGACTATGGACGGTGGTGACGCTTGATCTTGGAAAGTACACATAGACTGTTTTTTTAGTAATTTAAATTTTTGCATAAGGTTCTAAATTTTTTTTATCCTTCAGAATAAATCATATTCATCTCTTTTCTTATATGTTGGCTGGAAGAGACCTCCTTTGGATAAGACCGTCTACACTTGAAATTATTTTACATAGTTTGGTTTAGTGTAAAATAAAATTAGTGTAAAATAAAAAGACTCGTCTTTTTATTTTACACTAATCATCATCAATATTTAACGACAACAACAACAACAATAACATATTAGGATAGTTTTACTTAATTTAACTCTGTAGGAACCAACCGAATAAGAAAACAAGTAACCTGCAATATTATAAAGAGGTTTGATATAAAGGTTTAATAATATCTTTTAAATTATTAAACTGATTGTATCAAACTTTAAACAATCCATTTTATATGAAGAGTACAAATTTATAAAACAATTTTGTACAGAAATTAGATGATTATTATCAAAATATTTTTGTGTGAAAAGTTCGTGTTTTTTGTATTCATTAGTAGCATAGTATTTATCTTTATCAAAAAATGCTTTCGAAATTGAGTCCAAACATACTATGTTATTCGGAACAGTAGCTGATAGATAGATAGATAAGATATTCTAAAAAATCAGCCATTGTAACTACAGACACAGGGGACATATTTAGTTCCCAAGGTTGCTGGTGCATTGGCAATGTAATGCCTCACTGTAGTGTACTCAAACATAGAAGTCGTAGACTTAAGAAAACGATAAAAAATAAACGAATGAAAAAATAAGCAGGGCGGTGCTTCATGCATATGTATTATTATACGTCATTAGAACTTTACTGTATGGGCAAATAGATCAATTGGCGAATGTTTTAACGTTATTGATTCAAAAATGCACGGGATAAAAACCTTATTTTTAAATTTCGACTGTGCGAATACTAGTAATAAAATAAAAGAACTTAAATTATCAAAAAAGCTACCAAGGCGCCCTGCTACTTTCCTTTATATAATAAATTAAAAAAAACCAGGCTCACGGCTTCCCAACCAATATTACCATACCTTCTGCTCTGTAAATAAAGTTTTTAGCGTTTCATTTCCGCCGGGTCAAAATAACTTTGAAACTAAAATGATATGTATTTTAAAATATTCAACGTATATTTTCTCGTGTTTGTAAGCTTCAATTATTCATAGATGTACATGCGCGTATCATCAAAAAGTAAAGGAGGCATTAATTCAGCAGTGGGAGATTTACCCGCTATTACTTCAATTAAACATTTTTCTTGAATTTTTGAAATAATATTTCGTATATTATTCAAATATTAAAAAGTCAAGTTTTTGAGGAAAAAATTAACGGAAATATTAGTTATGATTTCGTAGATGTATAACTATTGTAATCTGTAACGAGGAAAGTAAAGTCCAACGCAGTCGGGTAGACTTGGAGCTTGTTCCACTTAGCTAGTTGATTGCATATGGTGTAATATGAGTGATATTTTCTTCTTATTTACACCTGAAAACGTTGGAAAAATGATGAAATTAATGTAAAATTTAAACAGAAGCAAAAAGATAAATCACTTGTAACAGTTGAATTTTTTTCTATCCCAGTGATGAATAATAATAATAACCATACATTACTTTCGATCATCTAATCCTCAAACATCATAAGAAAATCTGCACGTGGAATATTACTACTGTCCACAACTATTGGAGTTGTATGGAGAAATGATTTTCAAGTTCCGATGCTGGACAAACGAGTTACATTCTACTTTATCCTCAAATGGTGTATCAGGCAGAAGCTTCTTGTTCATTCATTTTTTTGTTATAAAAGCAACAATCTCATCAATAGAAACTGTTGCGACGTTTTGTTACCAGATGTATAACAACGTTCATGGAAAACGTTTAAGCTTCTCCGCAAAACCGAACATAAATATCAGAGATAGTTCGATAGATTCGCACTAGTATAATCGAAGTTGAACTTTAGAACAAATAAAAACAATTTATCTTTCATTGTATTTTAGGAAGCCCAAAGAAAAAACCCTCTATGATAGTAAGATGTCCTTAGACTTTGGCATTTCAAGGAGTTTATGGGACTATAGTAATTGCATTGACTTACTTACCTACTTAATTTAGAACAGTGCAATAAAAATTCTACTCACTGGGAAACCACCCAGAAGAATATAAACAAAGTTGTTTAAATCTGATAACAAACAATATAATATTCTTAATGACTACATTACAATCAGTTTTTATTATTATTACATATATATTCGTGTATAAACGGCGTATGTAATAATGTACATTGGATGGGATGGGAGTGTTTACACTGCTATCTTCTAAACTTCTGAATCTCAAAAGTAATAACCGCATTTGTTGCACACGTGATTCGAATCCGGTATCTTCGAATCTAAAGTCACAAAGAGCTAGCCGCTAGACAACTAGGCACATAAACATATTATTAAATATGTTGAGCTAACGTTAGAGAATTAGTCTCATTGAATCATAGTAATGATTAGTATGACTTAAATATTTTCCATTCCATTTTTTTTTATTTTGAATACCGCGAAAAGCACAATATTAAAATTAATTTTGCCTTCTTTTCAATCAAATAATACCGTTTGTTTCGAAAATAAATAAGGGTTTATTACATAATACAAGAATTAATATATGATAAACGACATTTTTAATATAAGAAGTTCGTTTTTTTTAATATATAATAGGTAGGCGGACCGGCATATAGGCCAAGTGATGGTAAGTGGTCCCCGGCGCCCATAGACATTGGCACTGTAAGAAATGTTAACCATCGCTCACAAATGTGAGCGCCTGTTGTTCCTCTTGTTCTTGTGCCTGCAATTACACTGACTCAGTCACCATTCAAACCGGAACACAACAATAACAAGTACTGCTGTTTTGCGGTAGAATATCTGATGAGTGGATGGTATTTACTCAGACGAGCTTGCACAAAGCTCTACCACCAGTATTTAAATACAGGACATAGAAATCTCTTTGTTTATTGTTGACTATGTATATTATTTAATAAAATTAGTATGTACTGAGTTTCCGAGCCAAAATATATATTACCTAATTAGAATTTTTAAACAAAATTTATACTGTATCACGGCGAGTGCTCTGAGGAATTATTCTCTCTAATTCCTGCTTCCCCCTTCCTTCTTAAGTCCACGCGAGCTGGTTCTCGATGTCACCGCCTAACTGTGACATCAATTCCATCGCGAAAAAAGAAATTTGGCAACTCCTTTCTTTGTCGCACTTCCAAAAAATGCAATTCCTTACCAGCTCACGTGTTCCCCTCCTCTTACAACCCGGGTTCCTTCAAACGAGGCGTGAAGAGGCATCTTACGGGCCGGCAAGGCGAAGGCGGCTAGTGCAGAACGTTTTTTCCGTCTGTACTGGCCGTCGTTGCGTTTGGACTCTACTACCACTTACCATCAGGTGTATCCTCAAAATTGTATTTTTTATTAGGAACGCTACAAATTGTAACACTAATAAAGTTAAAGATATTAGCCAATTTTCGCTAAATAGTCCAATATTGGGCTATATATCGCTCACGCTCGCAATAAAACTATTGTTATTAGTACTCAATAAAATCAATTAAATGAATTTAATTAATTTATTTAAAAAATATCATATAATTTCAAAATATTATTCAAGCAATTGCCTATAGTATTGAAGTAGTTTTACTGGTGGTAGGGCTTTGTGTAAGCTCGTCTGGGTAGGTACCATCCACTTATCAGATATTCTACCGCAAAACAGCAGTACTTGTTATTGTTCTGTTCCGGTTTGAAGGGTGAGTGAGCCAGTGTAATTACAGGCACAAGGGATATAAGATCTTAGTTCCCAAGGTTGGTGGAGCATTGGTGATGTAAGCGATGGTTAACATTTCTTACAATGCCAATGTCTAATTGCGTTGGTGACCACTTACCATCAGGTGGTCCATATGCTCGTCCGCCTTCCTATTATATATAAAAAAGAAGTATATCGAATTCATTCCAACTTTACTATTTATCATTTAAAAAAATTTAAAGTAAGATCGAATGTATAGTGAAAAAGGTTATTTTTCTTCACGTAATTTTTATCACTTATTATCTAACGCCTATGGTAACCTTACCTAGAACTTTGCATTATAAAGCGTTATTGTTTAAAAGAACAATTGCCCTTTGTATTGCTATCGGTATTAAACTCGGGTTAAAACATACATACGTAATCGTAAAAATGTGTCCAAGTCTGATTTAATTGTCCGACAATTAGTGTGTTCTACATCTTAACTACAAACATCAAATTATAATGAAGATTTGTTTATTTTGAAAGGAGTTTTATATGCTTTTTTTTTAATTATTATTTTTGTTTACATACTTTTGGAATTATGTTTTGATCTGATTGATTTGAACCACTAAGGTACTATTAATACTAACAATATACTAAGAACTAGTTGTGATTATGAAAGTGACGGAATAGTATTAGCAAATATGCTTGTTTCTGTGCATTAAGCTAGTCTTTCTTGAGAATGGCCGCTGTACCCAAAAATTGGTCAGGAAAACATCACCTTTTTGTAAAAGAAAAAAATGTTAATATATATTCAGTAAAAGATAAAATTTAAGATAAATAATAGAAAAAAAAATAACGTTTGTATTTATTTATAAGTAATAAATGTTTATATTTCTATAATTATAGTAGAATTGTTAAATAAAATAGTTTTTCCTAATACAGAACAATATCGTATTTCTAAACAAGTATCAATCTTTTATACAGATGCTATATTAATCCACTGATAACTCTTAATACAATTTTCTAGGTGAATAATTATGCCCTACGGGTCACCCCCTCGAATGTCGCTAATTGGAGATTGTATATCTTAGCTAGGGGCAGTGAGGTATGCACTTATAGACGTTAAATAGAATCTTTTAACATATTTTAATTAACAGACAGTTATTATCGTCGTTTTTTTTCATATAAATTAGCTCGATGAAAATGACACCTGATGGTAAGTGGTCACCACCACACAATCTACATGCTTGGTTACTCGTAAAAAGGCTTAAGAGCTATACTGCAAAATTATGAAGCATTCACCTTGCTTTACAGTCCCGAAAACATCTTATTTTCAACCACACTTTTAAGAGTAAAACAGTGAAAGATTTAAGGACTTAAATGGACTCTAGAAACAACTAAATTATATTGTTAAGTAAAAATCCATACTCTGTATATCCATAAGCAAACATTATACTATATTTTAAAATAATTTTGTATCTGGATCACGTTCTATGATTATCTCAAATATATTTGTAAACTATGAAATGCGACGAATTTACAAAAGAAAAGTACATGAATCTGCGTTATTGTATGCATCACGCGCGAAATCACTGGATAATTTATATTGAAATCAATAACGGTTTATTTTGATATTAGTTTAAAAGACTGCAATAATATAACGATAAGAATATTTGAGAATCTATACTAGATCGTTAATTGAATGTTCAAAACCGTCATGCGACTTCAGGACTGTGTTGATGTGTGTATTCTTTAAATAGAAAAATTACGAAGACTTTTTGATATTACATGATCGAGTTCTACTTTGAGTTTTAACTTACAGAGTACATTCATTATTACAAACTTGACGATGACAATGATATTGTTGATTATAAATTGAAATTGTTACGAACAGCTACAGAAATGCAGTTTTGAGACATTGCTTGCCAATGCAGGTCAGTGCATCTACTTGTTGCACGAATTATATATGATATTTTTAGATCTTTTCCTTCACCATCGAATACTGAATCAATTATGGACATAAACATATGAAAACTCATTGCTATTTTCTTGGGATTACACCCGTAATCTTTGCTAAAATACCTACTCTAACAACCGCTGGGCTGGCTAAGTAAAAATGATGAGAAGGGATACGTGCTATATTATAGTGATTGCAATATCGACTCAGGGTACATTAGGCCATTGATTTTTCAGCCATTGGATTTGTATTAGAAAATAACCATTAAAACATTTGACATATGACATTTCTATTAAAACCATGGTATTATTGGGTATAACATAATAGGTTCTTGTTTATATGGGTATTCAATGATTTAAATTCATGATTTTAATGATATATAAATTTCAAAAACAACCACGTTGATCAAATTTCAGTTGTGTTTAAATTTCATTATATGTTATTATTATTAACGAACACATTTGTTTGATAAATAATACTAGACTCTAGAGCATTTATATATATAGACGTTATATATAATGTGTGGTTTATTTTATTTTTTGTTAATTTTCCTCAATAGCCCCAAAAACGAGGTATTACTAAGGGGGTCATTTACCTCGACTGCGGCCGGCTAAGCTGGTTATGTTTCAAAATAAAAAAAAAAAAACTAAATAAAGTTTATTACGTAATTCATTCAAAAAAAGGTTGGCGGATACGTGAAGTGTTAATAGTATTTTTATGCATATACATATATGGATATGCTTGTGTTTATATACATATAACATATATGTTATTAATGCCGGAATATATCGATATATTATATATATTTAAAATAAGAGTGACTCAAATTTAATTAAAATAGAAATATTCCTAATAATATGCCGGAACCTATAATATTGAAAAAAATATTGAAAAATAAAACAAACTATAGATTCTTAAAAAAATGCTAGATTAATATTTGTGAACAAATATTACAAGACTTTTCGCAAACAAGAAGTTAGAATAGTTTAATGGTTTTCTATCTTAAATATATAGTAGGAAAATTGTTTTGTTTGTTTTAAAATAAAAATTGATATAGAACACAATCATCACGAAAGGCGTAGAATGCTTGGCAGAATGCTGGCAGCATTTCCTGTATCACCGCCATTTCGATTCCCAGGGCAATGCATGAATCAACCCTCAACAGCGCGGCGGTAGCATTTAGACGGTGTGTTGTATGATTTAAATTGTTATAAAATACAAATATTACGTCAGATTTAAAATTACAGGCTGTTACTTGACTTTACTTTTCTTAATTACGCGAATAGCCTTGAACTTCAGACCAAAGACAAAGACGTATGGGATCGATCGACTGTTTTACCGCAAAGTAAATTGCCATAAGTAATATGCGGTGGACGCAATTAAAATATACAAGGCGATCCGTGTTCATATCAGTATTTTTTTTGCTACATATTCAGATTATGCAGCAGCTTAAAGTATAATAATTGATAATGATTTATTTTCTCAAATCTAATATGATAATTTCCACATAATAGCCGTAACATACTTCAACAAATCTTTAAGTCCATATTACAAAAGCCTGGGTAATTCTCGCCGAACTAACGTTTCACAATTGTTATTTGTTATTAATTTCGCGAACGATACGGCTGTAATGTTTTATAAATACGCATTGTTCATAGCATACAATGCCCTGGCGGCGTTCGAACATGATACGGACCCTATACTGTCTGACGCATTCTTGAGTGGAAAGTGTTCGCATTTTTACAGAGAATATATATATGTTGCCGGATAATTGTAAATAACGTTATATTCTAATAAATCTAAATATTTTAAACAAATTATTTCTTTCTGCTTCTTTCTGCAAGCCTATAAGGCCGACACCCATTCATCAGATTTTCTACCGCCAAAAAGCGATACTTATTATTTAAGGGTTTGAAGTGAAGCATTTGAGGTGAAGAAGTTGAAGTTGAACCAATGTTTCACAGGCACAAGAGACAATGTCATGTCTCTTGTGCCTTATATTAGCACTCATATCATAAATAATATAGGTTGTGTTCAATTAATATTTTTTACTTCTTCAAGCTTTATCACAGTTAAATAATATATTTTGGCCTTTTTATCCCGTTTAACTAGATTATTAGTTATATTTACGCGAACGAAGACGCAGGCGATGCGCTAGTCTTGAATAAGTAAGCCTATCGTTCCAATTATTCTAAACCATTGTTAGTCTAGTGTCTAAGGCCCGAGGCGTTGGCTTCAAATACTTAAAAAAATATTAAGTTTTGCAGTCGAGAAAATCTGTTTGAAAATGAGTAGTGTTTATGCGTAGATGCCGGAGATAGAAGGTGAAGCCAATATATATACATATGATATGTATAATGTTTGAACTATCTCCCATCAGATTATTTGTTGGCGCTGACATTGGGTGCACGATAATATTTTTTCAAAAAACTCGCTGAAAAGACTAATAGTTTAATAATGGTTTGTCGCTTAAAAATTAAAAGTCATATAAAAACTGTAAATTATGATAATTTGTTCTTTCAAAGTACCGAAGAATCCACTGAAGAGATTCATCTTTTATAGATAAGTCAACAAAAATAATCGTCAGCATCTTAGCATAGTCCAGTTGTAGTATACATTATAAATGTTTCATCGAAGTTATTGTTTTTTAATTAATTCAAACTTAGTCAAAACTGTTTTTAATTGTTAGTGCAATGTAAAGTTAATTGCATATATTTTTTTCATTGAATATAACAAATATGTGTCGTCTGTTTAAATTTCATTGAATCTGTCACAGGAAATTCGAAGAAGCTTACAGAGACCTATGTTGCATACTTTCTTGAAAAATATTATATTGATTCAAAATAATTTATGTAATCATTTTCTGAACGGAGAAATGTTTCGGATTGATTTAATCATTTACTTTTCCAGCTACCAAACAGGCTCATGATGTTTTATATAAATAGTAACAGTCCCTTGATTATATGATAATGACAACACCACTGAATAAATAATTTGACACATTTTTTTACAAAAGTGTTTAAGGTTGTGCAATTCGCTTAATTTTATAAACTTACTTACCGCCAGTTATTGAGTTGATGAGGAATGTCAGCTTTACTCATATTATAGATAAATACTGAACGCTCATTAGTTACCGATTGCGTCATCGTCTGCCATCGACCAATGAATGTTCAGATGAATATGAAATTGGTTATTTTTTATATTGGTTAATCTGTGTTTCTGAAACTGTGGGTTGGAAATTTTCTTTATTTGTATTTTAATTATTAGAGAAAACTTGAATGCCTCGTTGTTCTGGTGACTAGATATAATGCCGCAGATCCCAAAGTCCTGGGTTCATCCTTGTTTACACCCCAGTTTGGGCCGTTAAAAAGGTTCTGGTTCTTTCTGTCGAAGATTTTCAGCAGCTGAAAGATGGATAAATGTACATTCCTGGACCTCGGAAAACATGTAAAGGATTGAGCATTAAGCCTGTACCTGAACTGTTTCCGGTCGTATTGGATTGCCATGCCATTGGATTATGAGAGGAAGTGAATAGAGACTGCACCTGTGTTTGCACACACACTTGTGCTCTATAATATGTCCATCACAGTTTACTAATCTCTTTTCAAATTCCGCTGTGGTCACAAACGGTCAGGAGGACATCACTATAGCAAATAATAATATTAAGATGGACAAAGGCATCTAATTATAAAGACACATTATATGCATAGATTGTATATTTACAATGATAAGTATTGTAGTTACCAGGGGTAATAATGTTTAGGTTTATGCAGCTACCAGTATTAAGCCACGATTCCAAGAAAACCGTATTCGGAGGCACGTGCGCGCAGGATCGGCTAAATCTTGCGTATAATTATTAACATTGCAATAACACAATGTTCTATAGTCTAGAATGTATTGGTAAATTCTAATAGTTAGTTGGCTGGAGTTAAAATATACTACAAGTTAAAGTAAAATCTTTTAATTGATTTAAATTTGAAGGCCAATTTTTTAATTCTATAAGTCTTCTGCCTTTTCGTAATGAGTTTAGGGATAGCGTCTAAATCGGTTTTGAATCGATTTCAAATCTTCGGTTTGGTTAATGCTTAAGGTAAATATAATTTGTAATAAAATTGAGATACTATTTATAATGTTCAAATGAAACTTAATACAGACGTTACAAGAAAAATAAATCAATAAGAGATATTTGATAGGTTAATAACTTTTACAATTAAAACTTATAAATGTGAAACATTTGTAACTGAAATAGTTTTGGAATGAAGTTTTTTTACGCGGTTTACGGTAAAGTGAAACGGCCCAAATGGTCGCATAACGAAAAAACGTTGTGCCTAATCTAACCTTTTCTCTTTTTCTCTTTATTACTGTCTTTTTGTTTTTTATACGGTCAATGTGCGAACAAAAGTGAAATTAGTTAAAAATGATAAAATCATATATAAAAGAGAAATGGAAGTCATAGATATGTGTATAACGCTTTTAAAGTTTTATAAAATACGTTGTAATGGAACGATCTTTCTTAATAACTATATATCGTATGTGTTCTATAAATTCAAACTATTACATTAGATTTTAACTTTAAAATAAATAAATAATATAATCAAAACTTTTTACATTCTTAATTTAAAACGTTCGAAATGTAACAAAATTAAAAAATATCGCAAAGAACTTCGTTCCTGATCGGGGTCCATCGACAGCACATTTTTTTATAAATTTATCTAATTACTGGAGCTGTTTATAAAATAACAACAATTATTGAAATTGAACTCTCTTATGAAATATAAATATGATGTAAATAGTTCACGTACATATAAACGAATTTTTGTGTATATTTTTTTAACCGTTTCATTTTTGGTTGAACGTAACTATTTAAAAAAGGACTTAATTTTTATTTTTTTGGTATGGGTAGGCGGACGAGCATATGGACCACCTGATGGTAAGTGGTCACCAACGCCCATAGACATTGGCATTGTAAGAAATGTTAACCATCGCTTACATCGCCAATGCGCCACCAACCTTGGGAACTAAGATGTTATGTCCCTTTTGTTTGTAATTACACAACATTACCAAGTACTGCACTGCTGTTTTGCGATAGAATATTTGATGAGTGGTTGGTACCTACCCAGACGAGCTTGCACAAAGCCTTACCACCAGTGTAACACTTGAAACATATGAAACCTTAATAGTGATGAATTAGCAATTTCGTACTATTTTTAATATGATATTTTTCTCTAGAAACATCGGCATATCACGGTCGTCTTTGTCTGCAAGATGGCCCTGATACTTCTGAAAATCCGATACTCAAAGGCGATGAGGAGCTGTCCAGAGTGTATCAAACTCTATCATTGCCACCAATATCACGGGAGGAGGCAACTAACTCCAATAGGTAATGTAAATTAACAGTATGGAATATTTAAAAAAAATATGTAATGTTAATTTTTATAATAACTGCGAATGATATATTATGAAACTTTTTGAACGCCCCAGTAATATTAATGCAGTCGCGAAGTTTTAATGTTTATTTGAAGAAGTGCAAACTGTTTTGAAATTGGGTACTTGAAAGAGACAATAAGTAAAAGAAATGAATAAATAATCGGATATTGTTTGCAGCAGCGATACAAAGAATAAGCCAAATACTCCGGCTCCAGCTAGTCCCGGAAGTGCGTCTGAAATGAAGCCCCAGTCTACGACACCAACTTCGCAGGTTCTTACCAAGCCACCTTATTCCTATGTGGCTTTGATAACAATGGCTATACAGAACAGTCAGACTAAACGCGCGACCTTGAGTGAAATATATTCTTACATCACCAAGGAATTCCCATTCTTTGAAAAGAATAAGAAGGGCTGGCAAAACTCTATCAGGCACAACTTAAGCTTAAACGAGTGCTTTATCAAAGTGCCGAGAGAAGGTGGTGGTGAGAGGAAGGGGAATTATTGGACTCTTGGTGAGTTTATATTTAATCACAATGCGTGGAAGTGCATTAGAGCATGACGTCTTTTATTACAAGGTGATGCGCGAGTTACCTCTATATATCAAAGAATTGTTATATGGATATCGCAAAGCTATGCTATAATATTATGTACGTTAATATCAATTTCAATCTTGATACAAAATATTTTTTTGCATATATTACATCTCTGATTTGCTTCCGCGCTTTTAGGGTGAACTATTTTTTAATATGATAAGTGACGTGTTATTTGTAAGCATTATTACGAAATTTAGACATAACGTTGGTTGCGAGTGTATACACAACTTTTATTCTGTACGCTATGCGAATGACGTAGCTCGCAAAACTTTGCCACGCAGAAATGCACGCGAACACAAATGGAATTTACGAGTTCAATTTAAAATTTTTATAAGCTTTATTGATTCAACTTATATTGCTGTAATATTTTTATAAAAAATACTACAGCAATAGTCAGCTTTTATGTCATGTCCGTGCCGCAGCTGCAATTTTTGGACGTTTTGCTATGCCTTAGATTTAAATACGGATCCAGTCGATTGGGTACATTTTTTTTCACTTATTTATTGGGAACAGTTTTTGTGAATATAGATAGACTTATTTTAGATCCCCAATGCGTCGATATGTTCGAGAATGGGAATTACAAGAGGAGGCGTAGGATGAAGAGGCCTTTCCGAGCAACGCCCTATCCCAAGACACTATTCGGAGAGGGCTACGTGACGCATGTGGGCCAGCACCCGCACATGCAGTCCATCTCGCTGGGACACAGAAACTACTTCGGGTCTACCTCTCCATACCCGCCGTCGTATCCACGATATGATACGTAAGTTTAATTTTCAGATTATGTAAAGAATGTTTGCATGAATACTAATCTCTTTATATTGATTTTATTAATGGAATCATTTAAATTGATGATGTACTTAACTGAAATATATCTGTCGTTGTAAGTCAATTAACTCGGTATTATATTCTGTAAGCTCCTAGTACAAACCAATACGAGTTCTTGTATATTCTTTAGATATTTAAAATTGTGTCGTAAATTTTCATGATTCTATGTATCGCCGTCGTAAGTACAAATGATCTTGTATGAAAAAGTCTCAATTTAAAACTTAAAAAAAATAGTATATTGTTTTTTATTTACGAATGAATTGCTTTCGAAACAGGACAAGAAAATCTTCTATTAAAGAAGTTCTTACATACTACCTTTTACAATAGCGATATGTTATAACTTCAGTTGAAAGATGGGTAAAGGGATAATGACAAATTTCAACTTTTTTTTTCAAATTAAAGATAGATTAATCGAATTATTATATATGAAATTTACAAGAGGTAAACTAATGGCTAGTTTTGGCGTTGACTATCGCTAGCTAACAGTAGCTGCGACTAGTTACGAGAGAATTTTAAGCAAACAATTTTTAACTAACAGTGGTACAAATGCAATAACAAAAAATTTTTGACTAGCCTGTATTACAAACTTGCCTTTCCATTTCCGAGATCTGGCCTTTAGTGAAACCCAGAGGCTTTTATTTTACCTGTTCGTGTAAAAAAAAAACATAGAAAATTTTAGTCGGATTTAGGATGAGTAATACTATCATGGGTAGTTTTAAGTGCAGCATTACATTTTTTTTCGATATCATGTGCCCCGACATTATTGTACTTTATTTAATTTTTAACTCTGGCACGCTGACTCGTATGCCGTGACGGTAAACGGCATGATGCTTAGTAATGCCGTAATGTCCACTCACCCGTCTCTGTTCCCCCTATTGCGGTATATTATGTATATTTATTTGTTTATCTCGATATTTATTTAGGAAAAATACAAATATTTCTTCAATTATAAATTATTTCAATAACTATCCATTTCGACGTTTCACTTCTACCGGTCGTGTCGTATTTCGTTTTATATAAAGTTACCACTGCAACTATTCAGTAGTCGATTCGGTGTTATTTTAGTGAAGGGCCACGCTTTATTTGAATTATAAACCTTATTCGAACACAAATTGCATCATTAGTTTGAAATTTAATGAGAGGATAACAACGTTCATAATGAATACAGGATTAAACGATCAGTGTCTTTGTTATCTCTTTATTTGTTTGTAAAAAGTAAACTAAGTTTTTTGTAAAATGATGCCCACAAAGAAATTTAGTCACGTTAAATGATAAATTTCTGCAAAAAATGCAATGAAATAAAAGCATAATTAATTTGATAATATCATTATAACATAAAAAAACATTTTTAGCAGTATAACTGGATCCTCGTTTGCTTATTTAACCTTTTAGCTGAGCTTATCATAAACTGGTGTTATTCGTGTTAAAGTTTAATCCAATAGCAGAAAAAAACTTTTTTCAAATTTTCTATTACAAAAGAAATGTTGGTAACTTATATAATTTTGCAATATAATGTCCTCTTGACTACATTTTGGTCACGGCGGCCATTGTCAAAGACAAGCTATATTAGATATTATAGTGAAAAGTGTCTCTTCCAACAAGATCACATCGCGACTAACAGCTTTACGTGATTTACTTACAAAAGTGTCAACTTACTACTCCTAGCTGCTGCTGATCCAGGATTTGAACCTAGGTCCTCTTGAATAAACCTTATATGAAGCAGGTTGTTGGAAAATTTCCTTTATGATTGTTATTTTAATACTAAATAACTCTTATAGAGCATAATTTCATTGATTTTTATTGTTTTTTTTTAAATGGGAAATAACCATAAAAATGACTATCATATTTGTGTTTCTTTTATCATTGCGAAAACATATTATTCCGTTCCCAAAATTTCAACGAAATTCTTGGTATTTATGTAATTTATAAAAGGCAAATTGTAATTTACTTTGATGTGGTTTTCATTTAATAAAACTGTCATTTCGCTGGAATGCATTAAAATTGAATTTAATCAGATATTATATTACAATTAATTACTAATTTCACATGCATTAATTAGAATAATTGAAATTGACTGCCTCGTTGGTCTAGTGGCTTTATGTAAGACCACAGAACCGGAGGTCCTGGGTGCAATTCCCAGGTCCAGCCAATAAAAGTTATTGGGTTTATCTGTCGAAAATGCTCAAATGCAGCCCGGAGTCGTGCCTCGGAAAGCACGTAAAGCTGTTGGTCCTGCACCTGAACTCTTTCAGGTTGTGTCAGATTTCAGTCCCATCGCCGTTTGGAAATGACTTATTGTTCGAATAGCTATACACCAGGCTGCTCGTCTGCTTTTCTAATATAAATTTAAAAAAAAAAAAACTCTATTGATAAATGTTCAAGATTAAAACAAATGAATAGTTATTTTACAACATAAGATAACATAAAAAACTACAGCTATGTAAATAATGTCCAGATTTATCTTCGCTCAGTAAATATGGACACGTCGACTCGGATTTTCAGCCCTCTCTAAAATTTGTATTATATATCTGCGTCTGTTTCGAACACATAATGAGTATGTGTATATGCCTACAATGTACCATAGGACACTGGTCTATGTTTATGGTTACGATCCAAGATTCGTAGTTTTTGAGAATAGCGAATATGAGCATATAAATACAAAATCAATCTTTAGAGTATTAAGTCTAGATCGAACTAATCTAATTTCAATAATCGATAAACATTAGCGATGTACACAGAATCGTGGTCGCATATATATAATAAACCATAAAATAGTTCCTAGAGTTATTTGGGAAAATAGGTTTGTCGAAATTTCAGGCGTATATGGATTAACAAGGGGTCACTCGATAACTGACGCTATAGTTGAGTTAATTAAGCTTATTAAATATATAAATGAGGATTGGAATGATTCGCAAGATGCTTTATGAATGATTCAAGGTATTCGATGCCGTGTAATATGTTTGTATAATAACAACTACTTAAGTCAAAAACAATCTTAATCCTATTATTACATATGTTTTTTATGATTGTTTGACCACATGCCACATGATGGTAAATAATCAGCCTAACTCATCTCGCGCTGGAAGAAATATTAACCATTATGTCGTCAATGCGCCACCAACCTTGGAACCCTTGGGATTGGGATGTAATGACCCTTGTACCTGTCCACCACTTACTGAGTCACCCTTCACCGGAACACAACAATACTAATTACTACTGTTTGGCGGTTAAAAAAATTATGGGTGGGTGATGGCTTACCAGACGGACTTGCCCTATCACGAAGTTTATATGAACGCAAATTATATATGAACGTAAGACATCTATACATATTATAATAAAAATGTAACTGATCGCTGTCTGTACATGGAAGATAAATGAGTAAAACAATTATCAGGCGTCTTTATAAACGCAATAGAACCTAAAACAATTATTTTTAGAATTTTTGTCTGTTTGTCTGTGAACTCTATTTAATGAATTATATTAAATAGATTCAGCTAATGTTAGCATACGTCACTGAACATTTACAATGATTTGGATAAACTCAAAAACTACTAAACCGATTTTAGAAATTCTTTATCAGCGAGAATCAAGGCTATATTTTTTAAAATTGCAATGTATCTCAAGGTATCCAAAAAATTCCTTTCTATTAGGATATATAATTGTTCAACCCGAACGAAGTCAGAGCGGGCCGCTAGGATATAATATTGTTGAAAATATTTTGTAACGCAACTGTAAGTCTGTTTTGTTCTAAGTGTAATATTAATTACTCTGCTATTTCCAAAATAATTTGCGTAAGTTTTACCACAAATGTATAAATAATAAATATTTACATAAGATATTTTCTATTAACAATATATACGTTACGTTCGTCATTACTTAATTCCCGGTTCTTATATTAAGCTAATCATTATTGTACATTAGTAACCGTTCGTTTTTAAGTTAGGAGTACGAATCGTCAGATATATATTTTACGTTCTCCACTTCGAACAGACGAGACTTATAAAATACGTAAGAACAAACAAAAGCTCATCACGGAACATTCACGTGAAATTTACTGGTGGTAGGACTTTGTGCAAGCTCGTCTGGGTAGGTATCCACCCACTCATCAGATATTCTACCGCAAAACAGCAGTACTTGATATTGTTGTGTTCCGGTTTGAAGGGTGAGTAAGCCACTGTAATTACAGGCACAAGGGACATACAATCTTAGCTTCCAAGGTTGGTGGCGCATTGGCTATGTAAGCGGTGGTTGACATTTCTTAGAACGCCAATGTCTAAGGGCGTTGTTGACCACTTACTATCAGGTGGCTCATATACTCGTCCGCCTTCCTATTCTATAAACAAAAAGAAATGGTAAAATTGATATGCGACATTGGCCATAATAATGATAACGATACACATCAAAATAGTTTATCATAAATCGGTTGTCAACATTTCACGGGTGAGTAATGAAGTGAGTTCTTATAGAACAGCACTGCTGGTTATAACGTTTAAAGGATTCATGCTTCACGTGTAAATATTATATAACAGTAAGTCAGCTTTTATCATTTCAAAATTGAAATACTGAATGAGTTCTTATAGCAATGTAGTTGTTGTTTATTGACTGACTGTATTCGCTTTGATTCAACAATCAAGCTTATTTTAATTATAATAAAAACGAATGCTCGGTGTTATTATTTTGTTTTTTCAAGAATATTTTATTTTGAATAATACGCTTCTCAAAGCAATCTCATAATTTTTAATTGAAATAATATTTTTATTATTTGCAAAATTCAAAATCACTCGACGTGTATGAACTTTGTTAAAATGAATAAGTTATGAAATAAAACGTTTTTCCCGTCTGTACTGGCCGTCGTCGCGTTTGGACTCTACTACCACTCACCATCAGGTGGAGTAGAGTCATTTGCCCTCCCGGCGAATATAAAAAAAAGAAATATGAAGTTACCAAAACATTACATGGTAATTGAATTTAACAAAATTCACCAATTGAAATAACTATATAGAATCTAGCAATTTTAAAGAATACTTCTTTTGTATCATCGCCATTTGGGCTTCATTAGCATCACGGATTTGGTATAAAGCTGTGTTTAATTGACATCACGCTATCAGGAAGTCAATTTAGAAATTCAACAAAGTCATCCGCTGATAATCGTATTATTTCCATTGCATTAAATCTCAACGTAAATAACAATTGGAGTATGTGGTTCCTCAGTAAAAAGTTAAATTAATGTTGTTGATTAAAAATTAGCTAAGCACTTTAGGTATAAGTGAATATTGAAAAAAATATTGTATTATAATAATGTGACATTATTGAAATTTACTTGATGAAAAGGCTTTGTGCAAGCCCGTATGTGAATGTAAGACCTACTCATCAGATATTCTACCACCAAACCGGAATATTCAATATGATTGTTTTACGGTTTGAATGGTGAGCTTTTAGGAATGAAATAATCGCTTTCAGGCCGATTCAAATTAATAAAACTATTATTTTATTATTAATAATTGTAAAGTATGAGATAAAAATAAAATACCTGCTGAGTTTCTTTCGCCGGTTCTTCTCAGGTTTCTGAGTTGTTTCTACAGTGAAACGTTTTTATATTGAATAAAGATTTTTGACTTCTGACTTTCTTTGAGTGTGCCAGTGTAACTACAGGCACAAGGTACAAACCATCTTAGTTTTCAAAGTAAGTGGCGTAAGATGATAATATTTTATAAAAAAAATCTAAAAAAATTTTAGTTAAAATTTAATATTCAAACACAAATGTTACTTTAATTTTTTTTTACAAATAGCTATAAAATCGATGTTAAACAAACATAAATGCGTTAAGATAAATAAATTAATTACGAAAAAAATTTACATATGTATTTTATTACATTTAATAAAACAAATGCACATCATGAATGTTTATATAATATTACGATGTAAAGATGAATTTTAATAAATAAAATCGAATAAACTAAATCGATTGATTATACACTCTCCGTGTAATCTAATATCAATAAATACCGATCATTATTTTCGGAATGCCCTACTGAAAATATTACTCAACCTATTACTGAGAACTCACTTCATTTATCTCTCGCATGGTCTATTATTAAGAAGACAGTCGACTTCGATATCCGGTTTCCCAGAATAGAATGAGGCTATTTATTTTCTTACCTTAGCCACTTAAAAATAACTTACTTAGAAATTATTACAAATGACGTACAAATTATTGTAAAATATTATATCGATTAAAATAATTTAATTATAATGCATAAATATCTATAATATTGAATTAAGAAGATCGCCTCTTTTTAATTCACGCATCAAACAAAATTATTTTTATGGACCTTACTTTTAAACGTTGCTTAGCGACTGATTATTTCATAATATATTTCTCGCTTTCTATCAATACTGATATGTCATTCGAATGAAAAAGTCCCGGCATTGTTTAAGTAATCAGCCGGTAAGCAGGTACAGTACTTTCTTTTGAGTAGAAGGTTTGGAGCTTATTCCACCACGCCGCTCCAAAGCGCGTTGGTAGAATACACATGAGGCATAATTACAATGGAATTAGACGCATGTAGGTTTCCTCACGATGTTTTCCTTCACCGTCAAGCACGAGGTTATAAACACAAATTGAGCACATGAAAATTCAGTGGTGCTTACCCGGGTTTGAACCCACGATCATCGTTTAAGATTCACGCGTTCTAATCACTAGGCCATCTCTAGTAATTACAAACCTACATGGTTATACATATATAGATATATATTATATATAGATTTAAGCAGTCAATTTTGTATTGTTCAACTTAGAATATATTTTGTAAAATTAAATGAATCGATATTCAATATCCCTGACCCTAAACCTTTATACCCTGGTATTTTACTCGTAGAAGATTGTAGTGTCATTAAAAAATGAACACAGCGTTTGTCGTTGTAATTGCAATAATTTCATTTCTATCATGACATGTGGCTTATGTCGTGCTGCATGAATCGTCTTTATATTTGATACAACAATTTTATTTTAAAAAATATATGAATTTGGCATGATTATAAATTAAAAAAAAATGTTTAAAATTATGTAATGAAATACGTTTCTAGACGTTGTAAATGAGAGTAAGAAAACAGAAAAGGTATAGAATTAAATGAAAGATAGACACGCAATTAATGAAATAAGTTAATGTTAATTATGATAAGATTATCTGAAAAAATCAATAGTGCTTTTTAGTGTTTTTTTAAATATCGAATGCAAGTGTGTTGGACCGGCAGGTCGAGTGTGAAGTAACAACATTTTGTTTATATTATAAAGCTTTGTACTGCTCAAAATATTTATGTGAATTTAAAACGACTTTTAATACATATAAATTTTTAGAAGGTTCATTTCTCTTAAGGTTTAGAGGATATTCCTACATGCTGCTTCAATTTGGGTTGGTATGTACATAGTAACAGAATTTCGTGCGACATATGCGGGTTTCCTCGCGGTATTTTCGCAGAACACTAGATAATACATCTAGTGTTCTATAAAAACAAATTTAGCTCGAGAAAACTTTGTGGGATTTGAATCCGTAAATTTTCTGTTACGATCGAATATACTTATTCTACGCACTCGGGCATCTCAAGTTATAGTTTTCCAAAACTTGTTTTAAAATATTGAGTTTGAAATTAAATTAAACTTTATTTTTTCGTGAATTTGTTTCTCAAATGATAAATTATATATAAAACTATATATAATATTTTATATTTTTATGGAAATATTTTTTATTATATAAAACAAAACACATGATTAAGTTTTATATATATTTTGTCATTTATGTATCAAAAATGTATCAAACCGACGATGGTTTTTTTCACTTGTATCGCAAAAAATTGACACAAAGGTCAATTGAGACTGATAAAAAAAAACTCCGAATATTATCGGTAATATTAAGTCAATAAGTGCTTATATCGTATCTATTGTAGAAATTAAACCTAATGTGCGAGTTTCATTATAATTATGAAATAAGTTTAGATAAAGAAGTATGTAATAATAGAACGGTTAAATTGTTTTTGATAAAATCCAACTATTGGTAATTCCAAGTCAGACCACCAATAAGTTATTGGGACAAAAAAAAGCTCAGCCCAGAGTTTGAAGTGCTTTCTCTCGCATGCCTCGGAAAGAATGAGTCGTTGATTTTGTGCTTGAATTCTTGAGACGTGTTGAATTTGCCATCCCATTGGATGATGAGAGTTCAATAGTTGTCATGCAGTGGCCACTAAGATATATTGTGATTAAAAATAACTGCTTTGGCCAAAATTAGTCAGTCTGTTTAAAAGGAAGATAGAACCGACTAATACTAACTTTTAGCTCTTTCAAAATACATTAATTGCATTTTTCTAAACGATATCCAGCCACAAGGTTACTAATGATTACAAATTATCAATTTGATATGTATAAAAATAGCGATGAGAAATTTTGTAACATACAATTCATAGATCAGCTTCATTCGTTATTAGTTTCATTTATAACAATGATATTTCTGTTATTTCAACTATTTTAATTAACTAATGACGTACTCATTATTGGTACCGAAAACATTTGCATTTTGTGCATTGTACGAATGCAAAATCAATACTTACGTTGTTATTATGAATATTTTTTTAATAAATTGTATTTTTCTGGTATATCTTTTTAGATATTTTAAATAGTTTATCTGTTTCAATTTACATTAGAAGTACAAGACTTAATTAAGATAAAACGTGATCGATTGAAATGGTGGTAAGAATACTAGCAGCCGTTCCCCGTTTAATAAAGAATTGCAGGGAAATCTGAACCAGCACTTCCACCAGTAGAGGCAATTACATAGGGTGTTAGTAGTATACCTGCATAATCTTTAATAGTAACGATTGAAACTTTAAAGTTATTAGTTTGTAAAGAATTACTTATATTCCTATTTTATAGAGCCGAGATAATCCAAAGGTTTCTGACCATGAATCTTAACCAAAGATTGTTGGTGCAAGATCGAGCAAACATCGCTAAATTATCATGTGCTTAATATGCATGCTCGGCGGTGAAGGAAACCTGCATATGTTGGATTGAAATATGTCACGTGTCTGTTCATCGAACCACATAACAGCATTGTGTTGATATAGGTCCTAATCTACGCCCAGCCTAGCAGTGGGACAGTTACAGTCTGTTTACTTTACTATTTTTCCTTCGATTTGGAATGACAATTCACAGGAAGTACGAGTAGCATCAAACCCGTGATTTTTATATCGCTAAGAGGCTACATAATATATGTATGAGTTTATAAATTTCTTATATTATTATTTATATATCTGGTAAAAAAAATATTAAAATTATTATTATTTATCAAAAGTTGTTTTTCAGTTTATTATATAATTATAAGAGATACTATAATCGATCAGGTATATGACCTTATTTTTTATAAGGTCGTTTGGACGCTTGGCAACAGATTGCATACACGTGACTGATATTCCCTGATAACCGATGCAAGGAGGTCAAATAGCGCAGCAGTACTATGATTTCGTTATCAGCTTCTGCTGACTTTTTTATTAAGCGATATTCTTTGTTTCGTTATCAAATTATTCAATATTGTTTTTTTTAAAGAGTCAGTATAAATTTACTGTATGCTCGTAATCGGTGGTAGAGCTTTTTGCGGCTTTATATGGGATGTTATGATATCATACACATAAAATTAATTCATCAACCCCATTCAACCATTATTTTTCGCGATTTGTTTTGGTTTTGTGAGTGTATGATCTGTTGTACTGACAAAATGAAGGAATAATATATTAGCTAAAGTACTTGGTGGCGCATTGACTTTGTGACTTATTTCTTAGTACAAGCGTCTGCAGGCGAAGGTCAACACCCACGTGGCTCATTTACCTGCCGCCCTTATAATAAAAAACAACATTTTTTTAAATTTTATTTTATAGGGAACAATTTTTGTTAGGATGTATGGATGCAATCTCTATTCCAAATCATTCTTCATCATCATTATTTGATAGACCGAACAGAATCCGACCGACCGAACGAAATTATATACATAAATTAAAAGTAATTTATAATCCACCATTATCCACCACTAGCTTACGCGTTTCCGAGAGCTCTTAAACGTGCCTCTCAAAGTATACGCGGAGTTTTATTTCACCGATAAATTCCGCGAAAAATCTGTAGTGTCTGCCCTTGGATCGAACTTTTGCGTTACAATAAAACGGTATCCGCAATAGACTATCGTTGCTTCCTAATAATTTAAATATGTATAGCTAAACAAGATTTGATGAATTCTACGCTTGCCAAAGCCACAGGTTCAGCTTGTATTATATACCTACTTGTAGTACATATATAGTCTTTAAGTCAAAATTTGTAGATAAACGAAATAGATAAATAGTAATGAAAAAATAAATAATGGTGTATCACAGCTGCACGTCTTTTGAAAATCTGTGTTTATACGTTAAGAGAAAACTGTGTACTCCTTTTTTACGTACACAGCGCGCACGGAAACGTTGGATTTGGGATAGTTAAAGCAGAGCTTAAAATTAAAATTTATATACAATATATGTTACATTTATTATAATTTTATATATTGAAACTAATAAATTGTACACGGTTTAAGTTTTACTTAATACATATGTTAAACTTAAACACTAATGGCCTTACTTATAAAAGTTTCTTAACAAACAACAATATTTAGTTGTGATACGGTTTGAAGAATGTGTGCCAGAGTAATTACAGGCACATGATACATAATACATATCTTAGTTCTCAAGGTTGTATGTTTAATATTTTGTACGTCGCCAATGTCTATGTGCAGTGGTGACTATTTACCGAAAGGTATTTATTATAGGGGCCATTTGCCTGCCCGCCTACCTGATACAATAAAAAATACCGTAATAATGCGATTTTTGAAATTACCTTGTTTTTTTTAAAAGATAAATACAAGGGTTCGCTAAGGTTATCCTCTTTCGCTTAGAGCGTCACGGTGGCATGTCCAAGCGATCCCGTGGCGCTCCTCGTTAAGACGGAGAGTGTACCGCTGGTTTTTTAGCCACATACCCACCCCCAAAGATAAAAAAAGCTTATTGTCTTTCGTACTTTGAAATAACTTGAAAATTATTGAATAGAAAATAAAATATCTATCTTAATCTTAATTTATTAAAAATTGTCTCATAAACATTGTCTCTGCATTGAAACAACTTTTTGACTCATAAACGTTACTAAATTTGTTTTTGGTTTAATAATATGTTTGGTGGAATATTGTAAATCTTGTTATAATAATGATACTATATTATTGGACAATAGTCGGTTACTATAACGTGTTCTTATTGGTCGAGATTTGTAGTAGGCGGGGTTACGTCACCGTTTCTTACGTTAATCTAGAGTAAACCCACATTTTACGTGCGGTATTCATCCGTAACGAGCCGTTGCCTGCGGCTTAGAAATAAATGCGCTATTCACATGGACACGGTACGGACACGATATTTGAATGTGTGTGTTTATTACTTCAGCAATATTGAGTACAAAAGAACCTATTCTAGTGGGGGTGTAAAAATCCCACGAAATCATCTAACAAATGATTTCCTCAACAGTTTTGTATTAATTTACAATATTAAGGTAACCATTAATTTAAAATCAAACACTTTTCCAAGAAAAAGTTTAGAAGAAATATTCAAACGTAAAATTACGGAGTAAATAACTTCATAATGTTCCTAGACATCCAGTTAGCGAGGATTACCGAATGAACTTGAGTTCAACTACTAAAATAATTTCAACTTGAACGAATATCTTATCAAATGGTATATCTTAAATATTATTAAAGTACTCCTCTAAGGTGTAGGCCTTCTCTCCTTTTGAAAAGATTCGTCTTATACTATGGTTCAAGAGTATAGCCTTATGATAGATAGAGAGTCATTTTTAGTTACGGAATCTGATAATTAGCAAAACATTTTCGTTGTCGGGTTTTTTTAAATGAATTTCATGGAGGATTACTTTCATTTTATTTTTATTTCTAAAAAGAAAATATTTTGTCATTTTTATTGAACAAATTTTATTGAAGTTTATAGTTTGTTTACTCAGACGTATCTATCCTATGACAAATATAAGTCCCGATATTGGGCATAGTTTGATCTTTTTAACTAAAGGAACTAAAGAAAAATGCTGCTTAAGAAAAAATATAGAGCAAGTTTGTTATTATTTTTCTTAATTTAGTATAAGTGAATCCGGTTTAAAGGTAAAAATTAAATGTTATATCTACACTATAATTTCATTCAATAAAATTATTACATATTTATGATTGATCACGTTGCCCAATGGTCCGATATCACCTTTTTATCACTTATTGTACAACATGCCTTACTTAATATTGTTGCGTTCCGGTTTAAAGGGTGAGTGAGCCAGTTTAATTACAGGTACAATGAACATAACTTTTTGTTTCTAAGGTTGGAGGCGTGTTGGTGATAAAAAACTGTTTTAAGTTGGCAAAGTCTATAGGCGGTGGTGACTACTTAAAATTAGGTAATCCAATTGCCAGCCTGCCTAAATATTATAATAATAAAAATAAGGGTTGTTAAATACGACGATTACATACAAGATGTTCAAATACAGGATGTTCTTGTATTAGGACAATATTATATAAAATGATTTATATATCGGTCTTGTCGAATTATACGTTTAACTTAATTTTAAAACAATAAACAATCGTCATAACACGTAGTTTGACATAAACATAAATATTGCGTTAAGGACTAGAGACGAGACATTTTCAAATTTCTGGAAACCAAAGCCAACGTTCCTAAACGGGACTTCGAGACTTTTCTATGAAATAAACACTTGCTTACTAAAATAGTTTCATTGTTTACTAAAATACCATTTATAAAATTAAATACTAAAATTTAAAACATTAAGCGAAACTTAAGCAATACCAAAATCCCACATAGATTAGTTTAGGCAAAATTTTTATATTAATAAAACGGAGTAATCGTTCATATAATGTATACAAACGGTGAAACCTTTGTATTTACAGTTTCGGTATGTCTCAAGTGTCGACTTGAAAAGCCTCGAGATACAAGACTATTAAATCAAGAAAAAGTCCCGGGACTTTGAGACACGACTCGAATCGGGGCAGGGTCGAAACGTACTTTATTTTCTCATCCTTCATATCGTTCAAAGAGGTTTTTATAAAAAGAAATATGAACATAGCTAATTTAAATCAAATGTTATTATAGACTCTTTAGAAATCTACAGACCTTATATACAAGTTACTTATATCAATATAGTATACTTAATAAGGTTTCTTTTCGATTATTTAAAATAGATGACATATTAATATATACTTACTTATATGATACTTGGTATATCAGTTCTAATCTGCAGACTAAAAAAATATATAGATTAAATATATATTTGATATTACAGCCTGTACTTAATGTTATATCACAGAGCCTCTTTTGAGTTGAAATTGGAGCGCTTATTACAACACGCTCTTGTATTGCGCGTTGGTGTACATTTGTAATAGAGTTTCAGTCAAGTTCTCGGTTTCTGTAGCCGTAACGTTAGCCAGTGGATTGTGGTTAATAATCAGTATGAAATATAATGAGCAATGAAATATTCCAGTGCACGTATAATTTTTGGTTATTAATCTGTTGTTTGTCGAAAAACCATTATTTATAAAAGCAAAGCTCAGTTACAATTGTGAATATTATACATCATTAATTAAAAAAAAACCTCAGGTTTTTAACTATTATATAACTATAATAATTGGGTTGTGATTCATATTGATAAAATCGACTATAAACGCAAAACCAGTCTAGAAAGCTGAAATTTTAAACATATATGGAAAAGTGTCACGATCGTGGTATCTTATTAATTCTAAAAGCAGCGATCAACAGGCATTAATCAACGAAAAATAATCTATAATCTAACTCAAATACTCAACTTGCAGTTCGGAAAAGTTCAATGACCATTAGACATGCGAACTGAAGTTGATCTTATTGTGTAAACATAAAATCGAGTTTCGCTTGTACACATGTTTTGTATCGAGTCGTGTTTACGGTGTGCTATACATTTCGAACTCACGGAAGGTCAATATTATTGTTATGTTTCTACATATTTTAAGAATGTTCTCGATTGGAAATAACAGTCGTATAGAATAAAGAGTACCGCGACGGTACATTTGAGTTTACATTCGTTAGCGATAATGAATACTCAGCAAAGCGGAGTACAAGGAAGATACTTAGCGACTAAAAATATTCTGTTAACGCTTAAGTGATTTATTATAACGAATTATGGTATTTTATATACTGTGTTAATAAATTACTCATCATTATCAGCGACGAAATTTTTTCACTAACAAGATCACTAAGAATAGACGATAAATTTCAGATAAATTGCTAAAAGGCGTTGAAATATAATATTGAACCAGTTGACATATTTTTATGCGATTACAGAACAAAACTAGTGGCATTGACAATCATCTACTATTATTTATAAAAATCAAAACTTACATAAAATAAAATAGACGAAATTCCATTCACCTATTACCTAGATACAAACCTTGGCCTGCCCCGTGAATATAACACGTGTATCTTGAACGTGTTATTAAATCATGTTAGCAAAACACCGAGAACGACACGTGTCGGCAAAATTCTGTAATGTTTATTTGCCAAACATAAGGAATCAGTTTCCAAAACATTCTTCTTAAGAAGATAGGTTTCTGCCGAGCAGTCTCGCTTCTTACTGGTATAATAATTATGAAGACATTTTTGACTACCATGAATAGTTGTCCTTTATGTGAATTAAATTCCATATAACCATTGACTTAAAATTTAAGATAAAAATTAAGTTCAATATTCATGCTTCTGTTATAAATAAATATGTCTTACTATGTGAAACTAATTATAATTATATTATAATTGTTTATTATAGATGGCCCGGTGGTAAGAACGCGTGAATCTTAATTGATGATCGTGGGTTCGAGCCCGGGCAAGCACCACTGAATTTTCATGTGCTTAATTTGTGATTATAATTCGTCTCGTGCTTTATGGTGAAGGAAAACATCGCGAGGAAACCTGCATGTGTCTAATTTCACTGAAATTCTGCCACATGTGTATTCCACCAACCCGCATTGGAGCAGCATGGTGGATTAAGCTACAAACCTTCTCCTCAAAAAGAGGAGAGGAGGCCTAGCAGTGGGACATTCACAGGCTGTATTTATTTTATAAACAGCTTTAATGAGCATATAACACGAAAAAACAAAATACTGTGTCACCGTCTTACAGAAAAGTTCTGATAGCTCTGGAAGCTGATGACTTTGGAAGCTCTCAGAAATAGTACATTGGCTTAGTATTGATAATTTACTGTTAATCAGTAAAAAAACAAAATGTATTAAATTCACTATTCCCAAAGTGACATTTGTAAAACCGAATGTACTTTTAAATGGGGAAGCTTTAGATGCTGTAGAAGCAACAGAATTTCTTGATATCACCATAGATTCTAAGCTTCAATGGGGCACTCATATTAATAAATTGGCAAATAGACTCAGCTCTGTAGCTTTCGCAGTAAAAAAAATTAGAATTTTGACTGATGTAGATACGGCACGCCTAGTGTATTTTAGTTATTCCCACAGTATAATGTCTTATGGTATTCTACTCTGGGGTAATGCTGCCGATATTAATACGATTTTTGTACTGCAGAAGAGGGCTATTCGTTCAATTTATAACCTGGCTCCAAAAGATTCACTTATATGTAAATTTAAAGAAATTAAAATAATGTCGCTTCTCAATATATATTTGACAATGTTATGTATGTAGGCAAAAACATAAAAGATTTTCCTAGAGGAAACACCAGAAACAAGTATAAACCCACAACCACTATTACCAGGTTACACAGGGTTAGTAAGTCTTTTATGGGACAAGACAATTTAATACGCTTTTACAAGATTACAAGATCCCAGAAAACTTTCAAAAATATTCAATTGTGAAAATTAAAAGAATCGTTAAGGAACGCTTGTGTGCTAAAGGATATTTCACAACCAATGGTTTTTTAAATGATTACACACCTTGGGAATGTGACGATCGCCTCCAGGTTATTTAAAATTTAATAAAATGTATAGATAATTCGGCTATTGTTGTTTTATTACTTATTGTTTATATATAAAAACCCGCTGAGTTTCTTTCGCCGGTTCTTCTCAGGTCTGAGGTGTTTATTACCGAACCAGTGGTAGATTTATGACAATAATAAGCAAGAGTAACGCTTCTATATTGTATAAAAAATTTGACTTTGACTTTGACTTTTGGTCATATATATTTAGAGTAGGTATTAGGCACGCGTGTCACTTGGTATTAGGTTACCCACTTCTAACAAAGGTTTAACTCTTAACGTTAATATATAAAAGAAACATTAGTATTACATAAAAAAAATTAAAAACTATAATAATATTAGTTTGAGTAGCATGTTTTAAATTTCAGGCAGAAACATAATTGAAATTTTCGGATAACATTTATAATTGACTCCTGCGATTTTATTGTGACTTCTTTTTTGTTGTGGGCATATTGCCTTGCTCGCGTTTTTTGATATTAGTGGAATTCTGGATTACTAGGCTAGTCTTGACGGTATTCGGTCAGCCTATCCATGATGGCATCATCTCTATTATGGATTGCAATTTTTAGGTTTTTATGAAATATATCTGGTTCACCTTTTATAAATATTTTTTTACTACACGAGTCTTTGTTCATCGAGAATAAAATAACGATATGTTATCAGAAGCAGTATTATGCATACAATCATAATAATTGTTAAAAAATGTCTTAAACAGGTCTTGGCTCGCTCAGCCCAATGGAGGTCTGGGGTATAGCAGCGGATGCACGATGGGTCGGAGTCCTCCTGGTTGCTCTCCACACAGCGCGCTGTCACACCAGTCACCATCAGTCAACCCTTTTGCTACACACCAGATACAGGGGCAGGTAAGAATGATAAATCAAACGTAACGGCCGCTGAGAAAATGCATTTCTGCTAGTGCAACACTAGAAAAATAAATACTTGACATACATAGTCTTGTAACGCTCTATGGATTTAAAAAAAATATTCAGTTTTAATTATTAAAACTAGCCGTGTACCGGATAGCATATACCATCGGACACAGTATTCAGAAACCCACCGATTTTGTTAATTATTAGAGATATTCTTGGCCCTCATTTTACCTTAATTCCGATATAATATCTGTGTTCTACAAAAATGCCTTTAATTAATCAATTATAAGATTCCATGGGATATCTCATTTTGAGTCTAGATTTGGGAGTAAGCGTTTGAGATTAACGGAAACTACCAAAAAAGTAATTAAAATGCTAATTCGAAAGGAATCTTACAAATAACTATTTACGGCCAAAATATTACTTATATTTTTTGTAATTAACAACAATTTTTATACATTATCTTGAAATCGACTGCCTCGTTGGTCTAGTGGCTTGATTTAAGACCACAGACCCTGAGGTCCTAGGTACAATTCCCAGGTCGTGCCAGTAAAAAGTTATTGGGATTTTCTGTCAGAAAATTCTCAGTAGCAACCCGGAGTCTGGAGGTTGAAAGTGTGTTAACTACCATGCCTCGGAAAGCATGTAAAGCCGTTGGGCCTGCGCCTAAACTCTTTCCGGTCGCATAAGTTACAGCATAAGTTTTATCTGGAGTGCACCTGTGTTTATAGCGCACACATTTGTGCACTATAATATCTCCTCTCCAGTTGGCTAATCTCTCTTGAGATTGGCCACCGTGGCCGAAATCGGTCTGGAGGATATTACTATTAAATTATACAAATAAAATTAAACAGCGACTATATTAGTTAGTGACTGTATAGGTTAGGTAGATATATAAAGTAAGAATATTACATCAATAAATTTATTTCAACTAGTATACATTGTTCTTAATGAATTTTTTTCCAGAAAATTATTATTATGGAATTATGATTATGATATACAAAGTTGTGGTTGGTCTGCTTAGAAGAGCAGAGAGCGGATTTTGGATATAGGATTCCTAATGGATTTAGTTTGCGAGATCTATTTATCTTAAGAAGTCTCGTTGGTTGCTCTATTTTTGAAAGAAGTCATTTATTTATTTTTGTTCCAACAGTTTATTGATGTTTTCTAAGCATTGCCTGAGAAGATTTGCATTTTTCACACAATTGGGGAGGTTTTCTGATTCAATTACTCGTGATTTTTTCCTTGTATTTATATCGCCACGGACATGTTGTACGAAAGAACGTAACCAAAGGCACGTCATTTTTTATATAAGCCTCGTAAGATATTTTGCTATTCGTAAGGAAAACAATTTCTTTCTCGTATCACTAAATTTGAAAACTACCAGTACTTTGACAGCTGTTCTATGGAGAAACATTATTATGTCAAAAATAACGAAATTTTTCGAAAGGTCTTGTTCTATAATACTCATATTATGTAATAATAATAACATTCTAACATTGAATGAAGAGCGCCTAGAGATATACATTAAATTTTCTTTAGAACTATGCTGAACAAAAGAACTATTAAAAATTATCACATTGTAATCGGTCTATCTGCTTGAAGCTACGAAGAACAAATATATTATTGTCAGATTTATTTTTAAATAGCTACAGAATTTTGTAATTAAGAGCGTTGACGAATGTTTTAAATTAAATCTTCTTTAATCTGACCATTAGCTTCAATTTTCAAAGTATTTGGCTCTGCAAATGTAGCTTGCTGATTAAATCTCATTTTAATTGACAACAAGTCCTGAACCGTAAATAGACTATAGGTGGTGTAGGTAACGCTAGCTTTTCCAACGTTTGATACACTACACAGCTATTTAAAAAAAATATTAATATACCGACTCGCTAGAAAAATTCTGACTGATTTTTTAAATTAATATAACAAACTTGATTGTCAAATTGACCAAATTGACGTCCTAGTGTAGTGATGGTATAATAACAATGTTTAGATATCTACTGTAGAATTACATAGTTTTCACTCATCATCATTAAACGATTCAAAATTTGAAACCGAATAATCTCATATATCATGTGTCATCTATTTTATACGTGACATTGGCAGAATGTTTTATAGCGTAGATACACGCCAGAAAAGAGAAAAAAATAAATAATAACTATTTCTTCCTGATCGAGTTTTTATTGCGACGACAATTTCTACGACTAATCTCAGACACTGGATTTTCAGCCATATTAGTTATAATAGTAATAGTTTGATTAGCGTTGTCGTTTCACTTCAGATTAATATATGTGTTTAGAAAAAGTTTTGAGTTCAGAATGAAAGATGTAGATGTAATTTGTGATACTTACCAGTACGAGAATCTTTAACTGTGTTTTATTTGGCAGAGTAGAAAACAGGTATACCATCATTTCCGTAAGCTTAGTGAGAGTAAATTAATTTATTTGTTTGTGTTATGAGTTAAGTTTATCGTCTCTTTCAAAGTTGTAATTTACACACTATTTTCTTTAATATGTATTATTACTAACCGTTTGCTTGCACTTACTTATTTTTGAATTAAAAGAAAGCCGAGATGGCACAGTAGTTAGAACATTTGAACCTCGAAAAAACTTTGCCCCTTCGAACAAATTTAAGCACCACCGACTTTCATGTGCTCAATTTGTTTTTACAAATCATGTCGTGCTTGACGGTGAAGAAAAATATCTTGAAAAACCTGCTTCCATCAGATGGAATTCTACAACATGAATCCACATTGAAACAGTGTGGTGGCATAAGCTATAAACCTAACTTGATATTGGTCATATCGCTTGTAATTGCATTTGCTCGTTCACCCTTCAAACCAGTTAACGAATATAGTCAAGCAGATATATAGAATGTGGTAACAGTTTGGTATATCTTAAGAATAAACATCAAATTAATCTCATTTGTTGACTAAATTGCATATTAAAAATGTTTCCATTAAATTGTATTTATAAAATAACTGTACTTCGGAAAAAGAAGGTGGATATTGTCCACAGGAGCGTTAAATGGAAAGTTGATAGTGTGGCCTGCCGAATTGCAACCAGAACATTTTTTGCTTTTTCTACCGTCTAGCTATTATGGCTTTGCGTTTTTAAATTCTGTCTGATATGGCGTATTTAGCATAGGGTTAGTGGTAAATTGCCGAATTTATATTCAATGCTAATGAAAAATGATCACTTCGCAAATATTTTAGTTTAATTATCTAAGATGATATTATGTTCACTGTGTGTTATATAGGTTCACTCAACCTCGACATAATCCTTCAGCAGATGAGAGGTTGGTACTTACACGGTAGCCCGGATTCAAATCCGTTATCATACGTTGAGATTTACATGTACTTACCACTTGGCTGACATGACAAATCTGTTAAAAATATAATATAGTGTATGTTATTATAGATTAGACGGTATTGTTTGTAAGGAATATACTCTGAACTCAATAGATATTAATCCTACTTACCTGTTTCCTTAGAAGATCAATTAAACACAACATTTTGAATTTCATAATACAAAGCAAAATACAGTAACAGTAACAGCCTGTTAATGTCCCACTGCTGGGCTAAGGCCTCCTCTCCCTTTTGAGGAGAAGGTTTGGAGCTTATTCCACCACGCTGCTCCAATGCGGGTTGGTAGAATACACATGTGGCAGAATTTCAATGAAATTAGACACATGCAGGTTTCCTCACGATGTTTTCCTTCACCGTTAAGCACGAGATGAATTATAAACACAAATTAAGCACATGAAAATTCAGTGGTGCTTGCCCGGGTTTGAACCCACGATCATCGGTTAAGATTCACGCGTTCTTACCACTAGGCCATCTCGGCTTTTTTAGCAAAATACACCATCGTGCTAATGTTATTACGATTGAAATTAAAAGAAAAATGTCAACAGTTTTTTTATGGTGGGATATGCGATATTATTTGAATAATAAAATAATAATACATAAAATGTAAGCTAATTTTTGATGATTACATATTCATATTACGATCGAACTGAAAATCTGTGAAGTATAATAGAATATTATAGAGAATGTTATATGACATTGAAGCATTCATTCTCTGTATGATAATTACAATAGTATCAATTTAATTCAATATTAAATTTATTATTTTGAACAAAAATATTATTTTCATACTGCTTAATTTCATTTTACATAAAACAATTTGAACGTATTATAACGCTCAAATGGGCTGGGTGTTAGATTGCCTTTATTCGTGTGTCTGTGGTTCCGTAGTTAACGAACTCTCTTCACTCTTTTTGCAGTTCGCGTAGTTTCAAAGCCAATTTTTGTCGTCAATACGTTAGGGATGCGCTCGTGTGATCCGAATATTTATTTAACGTAACTACTGACCACACAGAAATGATTTTAAATATAGTAATAGTTCTTTAAAACTAAATAATATATTAATAAATCATGAAAAGGCTAGATATCATAGTGAACAGATATATTAAATATAATTTATTTAAAAAAAAATGTTGGTGGATTTTTATTAATTTATTTCACTTTCGTAATTAAATTATTAGCGAGCTCATTTAAATAATTATAAGCGATATCAATTAAGGTATTTATTTCAAATAAATTTTGCATATCATTAACCGATCTACTTTGAATATTCCTATCAGGAAGATCGGATAATTTCCCTAATGAGGCTTGTGATAATTTTTAAAAGCAGCTAGTATAGTTCTATTGACTGCCTCGTTGGTCTAGTGGTAAGGTCCGGAGGTCCTGGGTTCAAATCCTAGGTCGGGCTAATAATATTGAGTTTTTTGTCGAAAATTCTCAATAGCAGCCCGGAGTCTGGAAGTGGGAAATGTGTACATTCCCGTGCCTCAGAGAGCACGTAAAGCCATTAATCCTGCGCCTGAACTCTTTCCGGGTGTGTCAGATTGCCGTCTAATCGGATTATAAGATGGAATAGAGAGTGCATTTGTGTTGCGCACACGCTTGTCTCTAATCTCTCTTGAGAATGGCCACCCCGTCCGAAATCGGTCGGTCTGGAGTAAAAGTAAATTAGTAAAATAAAAATAAAGGACAAAATATCTTTAATCCTGAGGTTTGCAGTGCATTTATGTTGCAGGGAGCTGTTTATATTTCACGCATTCATGCTAAATGGTGGCTGTTGAATGGACCAAAACAGCATGACTTCTGTAAAGTCGTAGCTAGCTCCAACTTAAGCACAGACACAGATGAATCAGTTGATAGTCAATGGTCTAGGATCCAGTCAACAGTGAACACCATTGGAAAACAGGTCCTTGGCACTTCGAAGGGAGGCCGCGTCATCGACAAGGAGGCGTGGTGGTGGAACAGCTCAATACAGGAGGCAGTTCGAGAGAAAAAGACACAGTTTAAAAAGTGGCAAGAGACCAAATCTCCTGAAGACCAGGACGCGTATAAGGCAGTTAAATGTGCCACCAAACGGGCAGTTGCCAAAGCCCGCTACCAGACGTTGTCACCTCTTTATGATATGCTAGAGACAAACGAGGGCCAAAAGACTATCTTCAGTTTGGGAAAAGCTCGGAAGAAAGCGACAAAAGACATTACAAAATGTCTTTGTGTAAAGGACTCAAATGACACTTTGGTTTGCGACGCAATTAAGGTGAAGGAGAGGTGGCGCGACTACTTTAACGTGTTGCTTACACACACAACACGGTAATGTCTCTTCTTCAGAACTGCCTCCTCATCTCAGACTTGTTGCACCGGTAACACCTGACGAGGTACTCAAATGTCTTCGTACATTGAAAAACCGAAAAGCCGTAGGCCCTGACGACTTGCCGATTGAAGCGTGGAAAGCGATGAGTTTTCATGGTGTGAACCTACTTACTGACCTTTTTAACCAAATACTTACTAGCCCCAATATGCCCAACTCTTGGAGATTGAGTATCATTACTCCAGTATATAAAGGCAAAGGTAGTGTACAGGACTGCGAAAGCTACCGCGGTATTAAGGTTATGTGCCACACCATGAAACTCTTCGAACGCATAATCGATTCATGGCTCCGGCAAGAATGTACTGTCTCGGAATGTCAATATTCTATTATTATACACCGATATTCTACCGCAAAACAGCAGTACTTGTTATTGTTGTGTTCCGGTTAGAAGGGTGAGTGAGCCAGTGTAATTACAGGCACAAGGGATGTAACATCTTAGTTCCTAAGGTTGGTGGCGCATTGGCTATGTAAGCGATGGTTGACATTTCTTACAATGCCATTGTCTAAGGGCGTTTGGTGACCACTTACCATCAGGTGGCCCATATGCTCGTCCGCCTTCCTATTCTATAAAAAATAAAATATATGGGTTTTGCCCAGGCTGTGGAACCATAGACCCTATCTTCGTCCTAAGAATACTGGCCGAGGCCCACAGTGAAAAGAAAAAGCCGCTGTACATGGCGTTTCTAGACCTGCAGAAGGCATTTGACTGCGTCCCACGCCAAATTATATGGTGGGCTTTGAAGATGAAGAACGTGCCACAAATCTATATTGACATTATCCGAGACATGTACCATAATTCGGAATCAATAGTAAGGACCGCCGTTGGCGACACACACCCTTTCCCGATCACAGTTGGTGTCCACCAAGGCTCGGCTCTGAGTCCTTTTCTGTTCAGTGATGTATGCTGATGACATTGCACTGGTAGATAAGGACAAACAGGTATTGGAGCAAAAGGTGAACCAGTGGAAGGGTGTGCTAGGGAGGGGAGGTCTGATGCTAAATGTTGCGAAGACCGAGTATATGGCCTGTGGCAGTACGGACCCCGAACCCATAAAGATAGGCGGAGAATCCGTTATCAAGACGGAAAAGTTTAAATATCTCGGGTCCGTACTGCACGAGTCTGGTACAATCGACCACGACGTCAGAGCTCGAATAAACGCAGCCTGGGCCAAATGGCGGGAAGTCACCGGCGTAATCTGTGATTGCAGGATACCGGTAAAATAAAGGGCCTTGTGTAAAAGTGCATCATCCGACCAGTCTTATTGTACGACAGCGAGACGTGGCCAGCTCTCGCGAGATACGTTCAGCAACTTCTCGTCGCGAAAATGAAGATGCTGCGGTGGATGTGTGGCGTTACGCGACTAGATCGTATTCGTAACGAGCACATCCGTGGTAGCCTTGGAGTTTGCGATGTAGCGGATAAGTTGCAGGAAAGCCGTCTGCGTTGGTTTGGCCACATTAGCCGCAGACCACCAGACTATGTCGGGAACTGATGCCTGGAATTTGTTGTCGAAGGCCCTAGATCCCGCGGCAGGCCCAAGAAGCGCTGGCTCGATGTTGTGAGGGACGATATGAGAGAGCACGATCTCACTATCCGGGAAGAAGAAGAAGAAGCATTCCCGCCGCTGCATACATCTATGCAGCGGCCTTGCGGCGAAGGTGACCAGGTCAGGGCCCATTAGACATTTTTTGTTACCCAGTGTTATGTTTGCCTTGTTGGTATTGGAGCTAGCTTATAAGACGGACTTCCAGGGTTCAAATGGGAAGAGCCAATAAAAAGTTATTGAGTCTTATCTAATCGTATATGTAACGATCGTGATCGGATTATGAGAGTGAGTGAGTAAAGAGTGTACATGCTTGCCTCCTTGAGACAGTTGGTTATACTTCGTTTTGAATGATTGCCGTGAACGAAGTCATTCATAAGGATATCACCATCAATGACTACCAAACGCCGTAAGTCCAGATAGTAAACTTCTCCAGATTCTTTCGCCAATCCTAGACAAAATATAAATGATAATGCTAATAATGCGGTGTACGATATCACGTATCAAACGCTTATTATTTTTATGGCTGTAATCAAAACGAGATTAAAATTTTATTTGCGTATCAACACGCCATAAAATCGAAGTGCTTGCAAATTGGCACGATGACTGTTTCGACAAATTCCTAATCCTGCATCGGTTGCAGTAGTTTCAGATTACAGCTTTAAATACAATTTATTGGAAATGATATCAATCTTTATGTTATACAAAATATTTTATAATATTACTATTAATTTCATGTAGTTGTTATTTTTTATTGATTTAACTATAAAAAGCCGAGATGGCCCAGTGGTTAGAACGCGTGAATCTTATCCGATGATCGTGGGTTCAAACCCGGGCAAGCACCACTGTATTTTCATGTGCTTAATTTGTGATTATAATTCATCTCGTGCTTAACAGTGAAGGAAAACATCGTGAGGAAACCTGCATGTGTCTAATTTCATTGAAATTCTGCCACATATGTATTCTACCAACCCGCATTGGAGCAGCGTGGTGGAATAAGCTCCACAACCTTCTCCTCAAAAGGGAGAGGAGGCCTTAGCCCAGCAGTGGTACATTAACAGGCTGTTACTGTTAACTATAAATGTATTCGTAGATGTTATTAGGTGTTCTCGTGTTAAAGCGTGGATATTCTATTAAAAATAGTAGGTATTTTATTATGCGGAGTAGTTGTAGGAGTTATGCCCTCGACTAAATTTTAATTGGACTTTTAACATGAAAATTTTCTGTGAAAAAAGCTTTGTCTATTTATAAATAATAAAAAAAGGTTTTGTATTAAAAATTGATTGGGGCTCATATTGATTTTTAAGTTGTTTGCCGTTATAGATCATATTAATGTGATTGTTAAATTTTATCAGACTTATTAATTCATAAGTAAATATGTCTAAAAAATAATAATGATAATAATATACGATCATTACTTTTTCTCAGACTTTAGATTTTAATCATGGTAAAAATTAATCTTAATATTTTAATAATATTATAAATGTGAAAGTTTGGATGGATTTGTATTAGTTTTTGACAGAGCAAGCGATCGATATTGTTTGCATAGTGGTAGCTTAGGTTTATCAAGGAATGACTAGGTTACTCTTAAAACCCGAAAAATTATACGGTTCCCATGGTTTTCAAGACACTTGCACTGTCGACATGTTAACAGCCTGTGAATGTCCCACTGCTCAGCTAAGGCCTCCTCTCCCTTTTTGAGGAGGAGCTTATTCCACCACGTTGCTCCATTTTTAAAGATAATTTTTGACGTTCATTAAAATTAAGTTTATATAAATAATTAAGAAACTACTGATTAAAATACATGTTTAGTGAATAGTTCCGACCAGATACTCTAATACTGTAACATGACGATTCAAAATTGCTCTTGTAAGACTACTTGAACAAAGTATTAATTGATTTGATTCGATAAGCACGCCAGTATAAACTATAATAATGGCTTAATATTATCGTTGCGGTGCTTAATTTAAAACTTAATCCTAAATTAAAAAAAAAAAAAAAAAAAACAATTTGTATTTTCAATGTAAAAGTTGGTGCGAAAATAAAAATTTAAATGCGAGCGAAATTTCTATTTGATTACTTGTTCACAGGTGTCCGGGAAAATAATATTGAAAATGTCAATCTTTGTATAAACTGTGTATTCAGTAAATTAGTTTACTAAACGGAAATAATATGAGGTCCTTTCGATTTCACTTGGGTTAAATTTGAAATATACTTTGCTTTTCATGGAACGATAAACGCCGCCGCCACAACCTTGTTACCCGTGGGACTTCATAGATGTCACTTCGCGTATTTGCCATTATTTAGTCTGATTAATTCAAATTTGTTGTTACTACTCCACTTTTTAAGGTGACAGCGTTAAGTTATACAAGTTAAATTATATCTTATTGATACCAATTGAATATAATATTTAATACTAGAATTAGAAATAAAACTGCGGCTATCCGAAATTTAATGACTTACTAATCTCAGTTATTTTATCCAACTTAATCATCAGTGCGAACATGCGCATGGTGCAACTTACAGATATACGAACATGTTCAGCGTAGACGGTTTTTATTGAAAAAAATGCTAAATATTACAAAAAAATTTACTATTCCGGCTGGACCAAATTTTATTTTTTTTACTATTAATACGTTTGACCATTGACTTGCCTGATGTTAAACATCGGTCTAAGATGTAGCACGCTTGCCTATAAGAAATAAAAAATATATATATAAACAAATCTTACAGACAAATAAAATAATACACAGAGATAAAATTAATAATCTTATTTAATAGTATCAATATTGCACTCAAAAATATATGAAAGACAGGTAAAATGTTCCAGTACATATACAGTACAGTAACAACCTGTTAATGTCTGCTGGGCTAAAGCCTCCTCCCCTTTTGAGGAGAAGGTTTGCAGCTTATTTCACCACGCTGCTCCAATGCGGGTTGGTAGAATACACATATTGCATAATTTCAATAAAATTAGACACATGCAGGTTTCCTCACGATGTTTTCCTTCACCGTCAAGCATGAGATGAACTAAAAACACAAATTAAGCACATGAAAATTCAGTAGTGATTGCCCGGGTTTGAACCCACGATTATCGGTTAAGATTCACGCGTTCTAACCACTAGGCCATCTCGGCTTTTATTGTTTCAACTCATAAACGTGAGCATAAAAATACATATGTACACAAATAAATAGACAGATTCTGAAGCCAAAATCAAACTCAGATGTGACAACATAGAGCTTTATTACAATCGGTTACTGTACCCCGAATTCTAATATTTGTGTTCTTGAAAAAAGACGCAGAGTAAACAGCTTTTTGTGATTTCCAGTTGTAGTTGAGAATTTTTAGGCATATATAATAATGCTAAACAGTATTATCCCAAAGTGTATCAAATGCAAACGGAACAAAGATATAATTGGGAATAATGAAACGATTGGGTATTATGAAACGTGCTAGAACTGAAATTCGCGGTGAATTGTAGTGTTGACAATACGTTTTTGAAGTAATAAACAATGCATTTCCAAATGTTTATCTCTATGGTAAATATTTGAAGTAGTGACTATCTGTAACATAGTTTATGTAGCTATTCAATAATGTGGTTTGTTCATCATTGTCAAGCTTACAAGCATTCTAGTCTGGTCATTGTAATTGCAAAGTGCAAATAATATATATATAAATAATTTCATGGTAGGGCGTTTGTGCAAGCCCGTCTGGGTAGGTGCCACACACCTATCTATATGTACCGCTAAAGAGCGATATTTGGTATTGTTATGTTCCAGTTTGAAGGGTGAGTGAGCCCGTGTAACTATAGGCACACTGGACATATTAACATCTTATGTTGGTGGCGCATTTATGACGTAAGGAATGGTTAATATATTGCTAATGTTATAAACATTGATTGATGAAACGCTGATTACTCAGCATTGGATGACCCATTTAGTAAAAAATATTTTTAATGAACAAAATCTTTGATGCAATTCAAGTCATAAAGCGTTTTACTCAAATCAAATGAAATTATTATTTATTCAAGTAGGCTTTTAAAAGCAATTTCAAATCGTTATATTACAATATTTAATCAAATGTAAACCTACCACTAGTATTTTACTCATTTCTACTATTTCAATTATAGAGTTGTATCAATCAAGTTCAATTAAATTTATTGCAATTATATCCAGTCCGGATAAAAATCAACAAATAATATTAACTCCACGCTTTTTTATTGTTTATATAATCTTGTGTTGAGCATTGTGTCTTGTTTATCGAGGTTTTTAGGAATGGAAATAAATTGATTAATAGGTAAAATTTAAACACTAACTGTGATTTTCATTATAAATATACCGCATATGCATTTAGGAAGGATTTATTGACTTTATTTGACTGCCTCGTTGGTCTAGTGGCTAGATATAAGGCCGCAGATCACGAGGTTCTAGTTTTGAACCCCAGGTCCAGCCGATAATAAGTTATTGGATTTTTTCTGTCGTTTATTCTCAGTAGCAGCCCGGAGTTCGGAATTGTATCCCGTGCCTCGGAAAGCATATAAAGCCTTTCGTCTTGCACCTGAATTTTTTCCGGTCGTGTCGAATTTGCTATTCCCTCAGATTATGAGAGTAACGGAACAGAGAGTGCAACTATGTATTCTATTAAATATCCTGCGCATTTGGCTAGAACCTGAGATTGGCCGATGTGGCCGAAATCGGCAAGCACATCATTGACCTTACGAAGCCTGAATAAGTTGACCTCTTCGTTTTTATATAAAAGTTGTCACAGAATGGAAATTGTTTCAATTTCCGTAGCGTTATCTAAAGTATACCAATCGAGCAGTATCGGCTTCAGCTAGTTAATTTTCTTTTCTAACCGCGTATGCTGTGGCGATGGGTTTCCCTATCAGAGTCAATAATAAGGATTCCGCTGAAGTTTTGCATCTAAAGTGATTTCTAATAATACTGCAGTATCAGTTACATTGAAATCATTGTTATTTAATGATAACTTTTAATTTCTGGCCTCCAAAAAAATCGACCCACCTACATTTTTTGTAAAAAAGCTATCGTATGGTTTTAAACTACCACATATTTATATTTTTAAGATTGATAATGAAAAAATGCAATTGTGGGATTGTACAAAAACAGAAATAGTGCGCAAAAAATAGGTTTTTAGGTTAATATGTGACAAAACACGAAAACACAAAATTTTACGCAATTTTATTTTTTTGTGTACAAAACGATTATGCCGTTTGTTTTTAAATTTGGGTGCCTAAATCTTACTTTAATAGGGAGTGTTTCCTCCTCTTGACCTAATCACTGCCTGCATACGCCTATTAAGTGACCTGATTAGCTTTTTAATGTCTTCCTGTGGGGTCCGTTGCCATTCTTCAGTTAGGACAGCTTCCAGTTGATTCAGGGTTTCTGGAATTGGATTTCGTGCTCGAACCGTACGTTTTAGCTGGTCCCAGAGGTGCTCTATCGGGTTTAAGTCCGGACTATTGGCTGGCCACTGCATAACTGGAATTTCGACTTCCCTGAGATAGTCTTTAACAATTATAGCGACGTGAGGTCGTGCGTTGTCGTGCATAAGTTGGAAATTATCCCCAATATATCCAGCGTAAGGCATCACATGAGGCTCCAGAATGTCCGTTATGTAAGTTTCAGCATTAACAGCACGATTACGGAAAAAAACCAGCTCTGTGCGTCCCGTCAAAGAAATACCTCCCCAAAACATTGTAGAGCCTCCACCAAATCAGACTGTTTCTCGAATGCAACACTGAGAGTAGCGTTCTCCTGGCCTTCGCATGACGTTACGTCGTCCATCAGAGCCTACTAGAGACATTCGGCTTTCATCACTGAACAATACTGTCTCCCATTGGTCCAGTGTCCAATCGACGTGCTGCCTAGCACATTGTAGTCCTGCTTGTCGATGGGATGCTGTGAGTTTTGGTCCTGTTGCTGGCTTGTGAGGGGTTAAGTTTTGCTCTCGAAGTCTTCTTCTTACAGTATTTTCACTCACAGACACTCCACGACTTTCTCGGAGTCTACCTTGAACGTCAACAGCCGAAAGATGTCGGTTTCTTAAAGACGTCAAACCAATAAAACGGTCATCGGTCGGGTTCGTGACACGCCCCCTGCCAGATCCTGGTCTCCGGCGATACTCCCCAGTCTCCAAGTAGCGTTTGTACACTCTTCGCACCGCTGAACGACTTAATTTTAGTGTTCTAGCCACATTTCGCTGACTTAACCCCTCATGAATAAGAGCTACGACTTGAGCAGCTTCTACTTCAGTAGTATCCATTTTTTATGTTTAAACTTATTAAAATTATTGTTTCAACAAAGTTTCATACACTTAATCAATAATAAACATCGAACCGAGATGACTCCGCGTTAAGAACTGGAAATAAACTAACCATGCACTTTGTGCACAAAGTAACGTTTTCTTATCAATACTTTAAAAATATTCCAAATATCCTCAATAACACTTACAACTCCTCCAAATCAATATCAAGTGGGTAATAAAATGTTAAATGTATGTCCCATAAGTAAAACAATCCACCTAGGTCGTCGCATAGTTAAAATAACAACTTTGTAAGTAAAAAAATACGGGTGGGTCGATTTTTTTGGCGGCCAGTATTATATGTTTTAAGTATTTCTACGTTATCTACATTTGTTATAGGTGGATAGGTTTCATTATAAGCTGGATAACGGTGACAGCAATTTCAAAGTAACAGCAATATAAGTAACGGAATTCATTCTGTAAAACAGCTTTTATATAAGTAAAAAAATAGAAACAGTGTTTAATTTCATTTCAAGTTTGATTTGTTACGGAACATTATATATGTAATTAATTATCACATATCATCAAACAGTCACCAACTTTTGATCTACTGGTATTATTACTTACTTATTGCATTTGGTATTATTACTACTTATTATATTACTATATTATGCTATAGAGTATGCTTGCCCAGTAACAGACTGTTAATGTCCCACTGCTGGGCTAAGGCCTCCTCTCCCTTTTTGAGGAGGAGGTTTAGAGGTCATTCCACTACGCTGCTCCAATGCGGGTTGGTAGAATACACATGTGACATAATTTCAATGAAATTAGACACATGCAGGTTTCCTCACGATGTTTTCCTTCACCGTCGAGCGCGAGATGAATTATAATCACAAATTAAGCACATGCAAATTCAGTGGTGCTTGCCCGGGTTTGAACCCACGATCATCGGTTAGGATTCACGCGTTCTAAGTCAGTAGGCCATCTCGGCCATGCTTGCCCCGATATGGTATAACATAACATATGAGTAAGACTTTGGTATCGACAAAACCTCTTCAATGAATACGATTAAAAATTAATATTATATAGAATGTGTGTTTTTTGTTTGTCCTTGCAATGGAAACCATATAAAGTTATTATAAAAACAAACAAAATTAAAGCAAATTGTAGTTATATTAATAATAGTAAGTAATAATAAAAAATAATATTTCATTATAATACAAAAATTAATATTTATTTATGTCTTCTGTTTCAGCTCCAAAACCAGCTGCAGTCGATGCAGCCTATGTCTATGAATAGTTACAACGCCATCAATATTCCACCTCTTGGTAAGTTGTTGAAATTTACACAGTAGACTATAATGAATGTTACTGCGAATTACACCTCGTACATGCTCGTACACCTCGGGTACTTTTAATTCATTTAAAATACTAGCAGTACGGCATGACTGTTCGGGTGAATAAGTTTTTTTTTGTTAAAATAAATTCTGGTACCCGATCACAGCATCACCTACCGGTTCCAAAAAATCCAAGGATCCAATCAAACATTAAAAAATGATCAAAATAACTTCATATCATCAAATCGTCCTTTAGAATGAATTAAACGATTGATACTGCGTTTACTGCTGATAGGGCTTTGTGCAAGCTCGTCTTTGTAGGTACCATCCACTCATCAGATATTCTACCGCTAAACAGCAGTACTTGGTATTGTTGTGTTCCGGTTTGAAGGGTGAGTGAGTTTTTACACTAAATTACAAACATTCAAATGTACGAATTTCCTAATTTATACTATTATTAACGTTTGACTGAGTTATTAACTTATATATATAATAACGTGTTTTTTTTTTTATTACAGATGGATCATCTAGTCCAGGATCTGGTTATGCAGCCGCCGGCGGCTTCTCACCAAGTCGGCATCACGACATCGTTACATCTTCTGACGCTGTCTCACGCTTCTCTTTCTGGCCGGAAGGTATGCATATAACCATATTATCGACTAATAGTCAGAATGGATTGAATAAAAACACCAATATTTATTTTGGAATGGAACAAAAGTGTTTATTTTAAAAATAAAATGCTATAAAGATTTTTTTTGATCAATTCCATTTGAAATTTGTGTACTATGAAATGAAAATAACGAAAAATAATTAAATAAATGATATTCGTGTGAATTTTCACGAGTATACGTGAAATAAAGAAATACAGTTGACCGTTTTATGTAATACGCGATTTTATCATAATATCATAAAATTAATATTAATGTAATATAGTAGATGAATGAATAGTAGTTAGCGGCCTTATTTTTAAAAAAAATATATTGCGATTGATTATTTAAACAAGACTGTGTCTTCTTATTTCGAATATCAAATCAATAATTACAGAATGAGATAAATCAGTCTGTTTATAAGTAAGACTGTAGCTTATAAGTAAATAAATAATAGTAAATAAAATACTAAAATATTATTTTCTCACGTGCCGTTTGCGGTGCTTGTGCCTGTAGTTACATTGGCTCATTCGCCCTTCAAATTGGAATACAAAAATACTAAATATTACTATTTGGCGATAGAATGAGTCATTTGTATTTCGTGGTACCTATCCTTACGGCCTCGCGTAAATCCCTAACACATTAATATCCACTTTAATCATATCCCAATTAGAAGTTCGCTGACATTCAAAACGGCATTTCATAACAAATCCCATATTAATAACATGAATCCATAGATTATTCAAGATCATGAACTATGACATAACGTCAATTCAATGTCGAAGTTGTTTATTTTTACTCTTCCTGTAATAATAATAGAATAATGTGATAATAGGCTGTTGTTACTTTTAATGTAAAACATTGTTGGCACCACTACTAGCGCCATCTATAAATTTTTCATACCGCACTTTATGTTAACCCTTCGATGCGAACCAGCCATACACTTGTTGGTGAAAAGTTCAATAGATGGCGTTGAACCAGTTTCATAGAGGCTATGAATCACTCTAGATGGTGTTATATTATATTTACGCATATAAAACACGGCATTCAACTAAAATTAAAAATAATAATGATATGATATAATTATCAATGAATAATGATATAATTGATTTAAATACTTTTTATACGATAATAAAGTTTTATGAACCGATTCTTTCAGGAGGCTCTCCAAGCCCCAACCCTGGATATGTGTCTACAAGCAGCTTCTCACCTCGGCGTCATGATGCAGTCACATCATCAGATACAGCTGGACGATTTACTTTTTGGCCAGAAGGTATCATCACTTTTAAAAGATAATAAGAACTATCAATATTTAATTTAATCTATTATTATTTTTTTATTCTGAGTGTATAAAAGTACTAAATCTCAACAACATTATATTTGTACCTTCCACTATCGTCACCGACACCAAAAGCTTATACAAATATCAGACCTTATACGAAATTAATGCTTATACGAATACAGATTCGTTGGGTAGAACTGGTTAAAAAAACAGTTTGAAAATTTATCTAACATCTTAAAAAAGCTTGTACACGCTTTTGGTTTTTTCGTTTTTTCTAAAATAAATTGTTGGAGACAAAAGTGGATTATGAAAGTAAGAACAAATTTTAGTAATTAATGTGAATTCCGTAATTAGTTAAACCAATTCACGGTTAGAAATACTCTTGATGAACTTCAGAACAAAGATGACTCCTTCTTAGATATCCCATTCTTTTCTTTGTAAATTAATATTAGTCATAATCGTTTTTTATTCAGTCCAATATTAAAATGTCATTTTTTATATTGATTTGATTTGCAAGACAACAAGCAATTATAGCAATTCATAAAAAAAAAACCTTTAATTATTGTCGCTGCTAGGCGTATCAATAATGCAATTGATAATTTTCCTTTTGGGCAGACGTAGCTATTGTAGACAGGACACAACTTATATAGTCATAAACAAAAATTTGCATCAAGTGTCGAATTGATAGATTTCTGACAAACCAATTTAAGTAGGTCAGAATTATGTTATAAGATTTTAGGCTTGATTTCAGTTAGAATGTTATCACATTTCAGTTGGAGTCAAGGAGGAGTCTTCATCCAGCATACTCTCCAACGCGACCTCATACTCCAAGTGCTTCATGTAAAGCCAACGAAATTGTACCCAAGAACGAGGCTATTTAACTTAATCGATCTATTGCATTAATATTGTTATTAGTTTATAATATTATTTTATGTGGTCAGTGTTTAGGAATAAGGTAGTTTTAAAGTCGATGAAGAGAGCTAGCTTTAAAAAAACCTGGCTGACACTTAAGGTACATTTTAATTGAAATTTATTAAAAATAACAAACAAAAATTACAGAGAATATTTCAAATTAAATTTGTCACATAAATTTTGTTCTGGCGTTTCTAGACACAGGCCCACGATAATGGTCGTCACATACGATTGATAAATTCATGGAATAATATTGAAATATTAATTTCTGTTAAAGGCGGTCATTTGTATAAACTATCAAAATTCATATGAATTACATTTCGAATGTATGTTCGAGCTACAAATTCAATTATAGTTAAAGCTAGCTCTAAAACAGAGTTGACCCTATGAAAAGTAAAAGTGTAAAATTATAAGCGAATCGTTCAAAATATCCCACCGATAAAAATAATATCGAGGGGCATTCAAAGCATGTTAAAGATATTTCACGGCTAAAATATTTTCGTAGAAAGGCGGATACAGGGTCACTCTTAAGATAATTTTAGTGGTTTAAATATTTTTGAATCTCTATGTGTAATAGTGCAAATACATATTCAATCCTTAAGCATATTTATTATTAATTTATTTATTTTCAGCGCGTTTCATCTAGTTCGTACAAATGTAAGCGAACTCCAAAAAGTAACCATTGTGGGTCCATTAGTTTATATTCAAAGTAAAATTTGCTAAAAGTATAAATGTTAAGGAAAATTCTATATTCCTTAAAACTAAAAAGTAAGTTTACACGGAAAATTAACGTTTTACAATTTGTACGATTAAATTCGAAACGTAATCGTGATATATAATACTCTATGGGACCCCCTTCTAACTTATGAGCTTTGTATATGTCATAACTATTTATTAATAACATATTAAGGTATATATTTTGAATCTGTATACATTTACCTCTGCCGCTGTTTCGGACGATCTCTCACAAACAAAATGATCAAGCATTCCTCAATTTTTTTGCTGAATTATGTTTCTTTACTGATAAGAATAATATTTAGTTAATTTTGTCAATTATTATAATGCTTTTGTAGTATACGTCAATATCTAGATGTCGACGTTATAAATGTATGTAGTAGATGTTTGTAATTTATAATTATTAGGTAAATTAATGTTTCGATTATAAGTGGTTATTTTTTTAATATATACCTTGTGTAGATATGTTTGTCTCATCCAGTTTCTATTATTCTATTATTTGAGTATATAGTTGTGTTTTTTTTTTATTTATATCCATACTTTAATACGTTGAAGTGTGATTTTTCGCGATCACACTTTTCAACAAATTCAATTTGTTTTTTTTTTTTTTATTATTATTATATGATTATATTATAACTTTTTGGACTTAGTCCATTAATTTTCTTAATCCTGTTCTAATTTATGTTAGTGTTCAGGTCAATGTGTAAAATTTTTGAATTCTTGATGTTATTACTGTTTAGTCGTATCTTGACAATAATTCTTGATGTATCGGCGTTCTCGGTGCAATAGATTTATTAGTGATTGTAAGTCAATGTGATTTTTGTTTTTCTGTCAAGATTTTTTTTATTGTAAGTCTGTTGATCAGCTTAATTATAAAAAAATATTGTGCGCTAATATTATTCGAGATCTTAATAAAATGAATTGAAAAAATAATGTTGTATATTTTTGTTAAGGGAATTAAATTTTTATGGGAGCGAATATGAAGTATCTGGATTACCGTGAAAATATAAAACTGACGTTTTCTCAACATACTTCCATCTGGGAGCTGATGGAGGGTTATGTTGGGCTCCTACCGACTAAAACCACCACGGTGTTCCTTCGTTCCGCAAGTGGCGAGGTTACGGGTACACTTTACATTCATCCACAACCCCGCTGGTTGTTGTTCATTTGTATGAACTCTGCGTATTCTTTTTTATTAATATGTACCAAGGACATAGGACACGCGGTTCAATCTCGTGGACCTTACGATACCTAAGTATTCATCGCGGTATCCATGTCGTCACCAAATTCTTGACATATTGCAGTCGGCTGTTTTTGTGCAATTTTATTTGATACCTCCCAAAGCAGCCATGCCCTGAGAGGACCACCATCAGGCGGAAAGTAAGAGGAGCATCTCTTTTTCGATGTCAAAATATTTTTTATTTAAATAGACTTTTATCGTCAAACTCTACCATTCCAGCAATACGGGCCGAACCTCCCAGCAGTTGGCTCAGCCAGTCTCTCGTGCTATTTGCAAAGGAGCAATGTTTGGATATTGTTTCTCCACAGTCATTGGCTCTACAGATTCTCTAAATCGGAAAAATGAGTTTCGATATTAAGTACGCCGTACGCTCTAGATCCCAAGTGCCAGCAAGCACACACGCCTCTTTGAAAGATATGGTAGGGTATTTTTTAGTTTCTCTGATTGCCATAGCACGTTGAGCGCGCGTTTATTATTATAAACTGCGTCGTATATAACTGCGTAAAATTACGAACTGAAATAACTGAATTATTATAAGAATTAGAAAGATTAATTATTACAATTTACATTGATAATATTGAATACTTTGTGGCTTTAGGTTGCTATTATTGCTGCACATTTAAACTTGTCTTTAACAACGCGTATGTATCAAGGAGTGTCCTAACTATATATTATATTTTATACATCAGCTCGCTATGCACACACACCGTCCTTACTTCGCACCAATTTCAATATCTATTAATTTTCCCGCGCTTGACGATGTGTCACCCGAGATGACATGGATAAATACACAGATAATATATATTAATATTACAAAATACTAATTAATATATTATTCTGGAGGTGTGTACACTACACTTATATAATGCTTATTATTTATTCACTAAATGACCTTGAAAAGTATCCTATGTCAGATTAGCCAAAATCTCTATTATGTACCTTCAAATTTTACCTCCTCTCTTACACGCCTTACAGGTCACTCTTGGTACGCGATCTCATTTCTATGAGTTTTTCTGTAACGACTTTCTTTTTCCTTGAAAATAAATAATCAAGTTATTTGAATGCAATATTTTATTTTTAACTTTAAACTTAATTTACCCATATCCTGTGGTTCGGCCGATAATGCCAAGTTAGAAAAAATATAAAGCCAAGCGTGTAATAATGAATTTTGGCATAATCCGATGTATGAATGGAAAAAGTTCATGTACAGGTTTAATGGATCTGGAGTATATCACTGTTAACTTCCTACATTGACCTGCTACTGAAGGGTACTTGAAACCCGTTGTTCATGATGAACGATAAACGCTGTAATGTGTGGAACGACGCGAAGCAATACGAAAGTATCAAATTAACTTTGTGTATTTGTGGCCTGTGTTGTCGTCTTAATTAATCTGCAGCGAGACACGAGGAATATTTCTTAAAATTTATTCTCTCTAAATATGTGGTATTTCTCATCCTTGAATAAGTTTTTGTAGAAATTTTCGTGTAATTCGCCGTGTTTGTCGCTGAAGGGTGACTACAGGTCAGGATACACGTTGCGTAAAATATTGGTTGCATTACGTCGCGTCGCGCCGCTATATGCCGCGATAAGAATAACTCAAAAACTTTTTATTGGCTCTGGATAGCAAGATTCTGGAATCTGTAACTTTATAAGTTAATCACTGGACCACCGAGATAGTTAAAAACCTGAAATTACTGTTTGACCATATATAACTTGAACTTATCGTTAGTTTAAAAGTCGACTGAGAAAACTAATGTTGAAAATGGCAATATTGTTTATTTCTTGGAGTAATAGTGCAAGAAATTTTATCAAAAATATAACACTCCGTCTTATGTCTTATTGCCTCTACTGGTGACAGGATAGCTGGTTCATTTTTCGCCCAGAGAATCGGAATTGCGATACAAAGGGGAAATATTTAACGCTTTAAAACAATATATGTTAATCTATATATTTTCGCATAAACGGTATAAACTATGTCAGTTCGATTTTATTAATTTTTATAATTTCTATACCTAGTCTAAATACAGATATCAATTGTATTGACATAATTGAAATAGTTTTATTTTCTTTATAGTATTGTTTGAACAAATCAATATTGGACTACTCTAGTTATTTCCGTCGCAACAGAACGGATACTCGACGTCGATCAGACACAAACAGACGGTGGGCGTTACGGACACATCAATTACGAATATTTCGCCAAACAGTTATTTTATTAAAGATTTTTTTTGTAACATAACATGATAGTATAGACCGCGAGTATTCCAGTCAAAATAGACATATCAGTTAACAATAATTTGCATAGAGATGATTTATTTTATTTTTATGTTTTATATTAGGTATACTATTAAGTACTACGACGCACTGGGTAAAACTCATTCTGAGTTTTTCCCAGTGCGTTGATAGTCAGCCATTTGAAATAATTTTAATATTTTTTTTATTGATATTGATAGACAGACTGAACTAATAATAATAATATATATCCTGATGGTAAGTTGACGCCACTACCCATAGACTTTGGCACTATAAGAAATATTAACCACTCCTTGTTTACTCTTTAAATAGCCTATGCGCCAACAACCTTGGATACTAAGGTGTTAATTTATAGTTCCTTAGTATTTGCTATTACAAATTATATACCAAAAATGTCCATCGATCTACTAAAAAAAAATCCAAGTAAAAAGGTGAAAAATATCGGTGTTTGCTTTTATCTCGTAAACGGCGAGTGCTATTATCAACAAAAAATATTCAAATACCTTTTTTCCTCTAACCTCTAACGTTTTAAGCACCATGGTTGGTGGCACATTAGGGATGTTAGGATTGATTAAAATTTCTTATATCGCCAACCATGACCATTTACCAACAGGTGATCAATTTGCCGTCCAAAAAACCTCTGATATAATTTAATCATTCACGCACAAGGTAATATCTGATAAAATAAAAATTACGATCAACATTTTATTTAATCATTTTTATAATTATGTTGTGTGTTAAATTAATACAAACGCGCAGAATATAACGAACCTTTTTATTTCAAGAAGTTGTGTCAAATCCTTCTACAATCCACTCCACTCATCACATTCGCATACCAGACTCCAATCCTTGAAAAGTTAGTTTTAGGGGTTCGTAGACTATAATAACTGGTATGCGAAATAATAACAAAATCAATTCTTTTTTTTTTAAATATAAACATATTTGCAAAAATAATGACAACAGATAATTAATCTTCTACTTAAACAATATGTTACGACCACGAAGAGCCAAAATAAAATTATGTATTTAATAGCTTATTATTCATTTAAAGAACTTTTCTCACACTATATTTTAATTGCTATGTTATAAGCAACTAATTAGTCATACAATGATACTAGTCCGTCGAAATAAGCAATCTGATAAAATGAAGCCCATTTCTATTGTATAAACGTTTACAAGACTAATTTTGAACACTAATTTGAATTAAGGGAAGATCTCTCGACAGATAAACAGCTCTGTTTTTCTAATTGAAGACACGTGGACTTTTAACCAAAGGTCGCTTGTACAATATATATATTTTAGACATCATAGATAAACTCGGTGGGAGGCATCCCGTCTGTGTGTGTATCTAAACGCGATAAACTCAAAAAATATTTAACGGATTTTCATACGATTTTATTGAAGGCTTAATAAGTGTAATTCATAAAGTTTTAAATTATTATTTATTAAATTATAAATTAAAGGTGGCAGAAATAATCATGCAAACTGAAAGCTTTACTGGCTTGCATCACGTAAGTGTATAAAGTTATATGTAATACGATAGAAACATTTAATTTAGACGCTTATTTCACCATAAATATAGTTTTTTAATAAAAGCAATAACAAGATACGAAGTCAAAACCACTATTGTAATATATAGCAACTTGAAAATGGATTTGAATACTTGAGAAGGTTTTTATGAAAAGATTAGGGGGTGGATTGGAACAAACTAAAGTTTAAGTTATTTAACATGGTAATATACCTATATATTTACAGCTCTCTTACGTTAATAGTTGACTTTGGTGAAATTATGTGAATATAATATTTTAAGAGCGTCTAGCATCTTAGCCTTCTAGAAGTACTGCGTATTCGTCTCAAGAGACTTTTTCTGAACACTAATCGCATCCTAATGCTATTAGATTCCGTAACGCGGCGTCACGATGTGAGAGAGTGGCGTACAATGTGAAAGTAAATTGAATGCAGTCCGGTCTCGCCACACTGAAGCACGAATTGCGGAAAATCAGGAAGAGCGTGAGATTCGATTAGGCCCTGCTCGTAGGCGACACGAGATTGCGCGATTTGTAGAGAGAGTTGTCGAACGAGAACAGAGTTTAGCTAAGGACTGCATCCGTCACAAGTCGTGTGCAAGACTTGTGGCAAACATAATCCAGCGAGATCCAAACGGTGTAGTTAGAAGAAGACCGACTAGGCCATGTCGTTCTTAGACTGTCTGTTGGAGACAAGGCTGATTCTTATCACAAAAATAACCACTGTTTACCTACCGTTCCAAGAACATTTTATTGTTATTTAATTCTCAACTGTCTGCAAAAATAAAAATATAGACACATGTTCCACGCGTACGACGTCGCGGGTTGTACCAGGTTGTAGTTTGAAATTCAATCGATCGAAGCTCAGATAAATGGAACTGAAAGCACTGACTATTTTTATATGTACAAGGACAGGATTATGTCTGTCAGCTTTTAATAATCTTATATACTAAAGTAGATGTTAGTATATTTGTTATAGAATATGTTGTTATTTATATATAAATTGCCACATGACTTATGAAGTAAAAACTCCTTTAATCGCGTTGCGCTGGTTAATCGTATGGGATAGCTCGTGGCTACGCTGTGACATGTCACATGTTAGCATGCTAAAGTTAATAATATAAATGTATAAATTAATGAGGATAAATACTAAGAGTATATACAAATGAATGAATAAAAAAACATATAATAAAAATGGATAGAATTATTACTTCGAGTGCCAATAGATGTTGAAATTGGACAAATACATTTAACAGTTTCAAGATTTCATTTCTATCGGCAGTCACTATGACAGCATGTTTTTCCATGGAGAAGATTTTGATGGAAAACATATTATAATGGCACGCTTTGTGGTTAATACCGACTGGTCTGTCGTGATGGCAACCGGCATGATGCTTACTTATGCCGTCGATCCCCCTTTCGCCGCTCCTCTGTACATAATTTTGTGTGGGCGTGTATTGTATGTTGCTACTCCGTGTGAGTATGTGTACTAAGTTTGTTTATCTATCCGATTACTGTACACTTTACTTGTTCGCCCTTTACATACACAGTAATTTATTTATTTTTTCTTTACTTGTAACTACTTTTATTAACTATAAATTTATTTATAATTTGATGATTGATGTTTTTCTAATATTTTATGTATCTATCAATGGCTTCATCATAATTTTGCAACTGCCTATCTGTTCACGTGGATTGAGCTCCGAGCAAATCATTTTATGAAGAATTTTTCATGGAAAATTTTGTCAGAAACAAGTCATAAGAAGTCGGCAAGTAAACAAGAACGGGCAACAAGTAAGTAAGTCGTTTAATTTCTGAACGAGTTACTTTAAGCTTCCTATTATATTATTGTAACCCGTGACTTTGCTTTGCCTATTTATGGAAATAAAATAAATAAATACATTTTTAGTATAGCGATGTTGTTACACTTTTTTCATTTCAATTCTATTTTCATATCGGTCTTAATATTTTTATTTGTTATAGAATGAAAAGCTTTACGTATGTAAAGTCTGTGATGGTTAGTCTTATTAGGGACGTGCCGAATATTTATTAATGTTTCGATTTTTGCATTAAATTTCATCTAGATCGATCGGCCTCAACGGCCTAGTAGTAGTATAAAGAAGCATACAACAATGTTTGTATATGTAATTTCATAATGTCATGTTGACATTCAGAATTTACTTCTTTTAAAAACAGTAGCATCATATTAATATCGCCTGTAACGCCCTGAAAAGAAATTTAGACTGTACTGTAGAAACAAAGATAATTTGCTAGAGGAGCCTTATCCATACACTTGACATTGTTGCTTTTTTATCGATGCTACAAAGCTACGTCTACTCAATAAAGTTTTAATATGAAGGCGCAATTAAAGCAGCTTATATCCAAAATGATTCCACGGAAATATATTGTGTATTTGTGGTCTAACTAAAAAGAAGTAATGAATCACAAAATACGAATTAAACGTCATTTTATCAAGACACGAAAAGAACAATTCGAATGAGCTATTACGAGATAAAAATCATTTACAGATCATAATGATATTTTACACAGACAGATAACAATTGCCCGCCTAAAAGAAAGCAAAACAAAAGAATCCTGTGACAGCTATGATATTTATGCTGCCAGTGTTATAATTCACAGCTAATCGTTAACAATAAAATATTATATTTCAAAGCTTTAATAATTGATGATTCTTTATCTAATAGATTGATCATATATGATTTAAAAATATGCTTTATCTTAACATACTTTAAATTCGATGCATTATTTTTTTTAAATAATATATACATAATTATAATAAACATGGCCTTGGCGAGATACCCAGATGTGAAACGTTAAAAGTCAATTTAGATAAATAAGTAGTAAAAGGTAGTAATGAGTAGTAATACGACACGAACAGGTTAACCGAGGGAGATTAACCTGTTCGTGTCGCATGGGAGAGGTGGGGAATCACGAGTGGCTTGTGGCGGCATTTTGTGTCGGCGTTTAGTGGCCGGTGCGGGCCACAAGTAGCGAGCAGCGACGATTTGTAGCGTGTGGCGGCCACAGGCGTCAACTGTGTGCGGCGAATCCGTATAAAATGTATTAAAACTACAGGAAACTTGCCGGTGACGGCGTTTTGTGGTTGTGGTCGGTGGCCCGTGTGCGGCGACCCTTAAGCGAACAATTATAGTTAACGCAACTTTAAAGTATACACAAAAACTATGTATGATATGTGTCGCTAAAGTTGGCTCATGTTTCATCCATGTGAAAAAAATAGCACGTATCATCCTTATTTTACCCGTACGAAGTCGATGGTTGTCGATAAACACTTTTTGTATGTCACAGATAACAAAAAAATATGTAAATGCCAGGAAAAAGTATTACTTTATACAAATAGTGTTACCAAAAAATACGCATACATTTTCATTTTTGGCAACACTGATTTAGTAATATTTCTCTTATAGTCTAAATCCAGTATAATCTAACCTTTCACGGTTTATTTCATAAGGCCAAGTTTTTTGGGTAGAGAGAGTAAAAAATAAAAGAACAAGGAGCATATTTATTTTTTCCTTCCGTAGAATAAGACATTCTTAAAATAATTATTTTTCTCGTGTATGGGACGGACTTGGACGGGTTGCATTTATAAAAAAAAAGACTCCGAGTTTACGGGAACAAAACGAAAATATAATTTATTCAAGAGGTTCTTACGAGAACTTTTGAATCGTCTTCTTAGAATGCTAATTTAAAATGAAAGTTACCACCGGCTTAGAATGTCGTTTCTACCGAATTTATGTTCCGATATTGTGTTTTGAAATACAATTGAATTTTATATTTATCCTGGGTGAGTTAAACGAATACTTACTCCACGCTTTTTATCATCAGAGGTAAATTTATTAATTGGCAAAGCTAAGAACAATCGAGGAATTATATGTATTATAAAAGCGAACACTTAGCCCAATTAGGGATGAATCGATTTTACACGCACGCGTAACAAGTTTTACTTTACTTCTCGTATTTTTAAAATGTTTCAATCAAAATAATCAATATTATTATGGATACACAAAATATAATTGTAAATATACTGTAATCCCACAGTAATATGATTATAAGCTGGTAAGTTGCAATAACAATTCTTAATAATATTTCTTATGACCTGCGTTGAAGACAAACATCGTGATATCACTGCATTATATTATATGTACAATTTATATACTTCCACTTAAAAAGGTTAACACATCCTTACGATATTTCCTTTTAGCTCAACCACATATTTATTGAACAAACTAGATGCCTGGTGATTGTTAACTATTCTTCAACGCGTTCATGAGTTGTACGATTTTTTTTTGTATATACATAATTTCAGACAAAGGTTTGAAAAACTAAACTTATCTAGTATATGTGCGCAGAGAATTGTTTAACGACATTTTTTTTAAAATAACCTTGGTTAAATTATTAACAGTAGTAACACTGAGATGTTATAAACAGAAAATGGATTGAGCAATATCCACAATAATTCACCACTATCTAGATAGTGACAAAGCATTTTTTTACATGTACAGTTTCTTTCTGAACAACTATATTCATTAAATGTATTATTCCGTAAGAAAATATACAAAATCAACACTGTTTTATAAATACTGACCACATAAAACAGTGTTAGTATAAAATTTTTAGGTAAACTTGCATGACGCGAATAATAAAAACGATTTTTAACAAACATTTGTGAATAAATTATAATATATATTTTATAAAATTTTTAGACTTGAAAGTATTTATAATTAACAAGAGTAATTATTACGCACGTAAATATACGTACACTTACGCCAAAATACACATCCACACACACAATTAATTATACGCTACTCAAAGCATTTAAAAACCTTTGTTTTTGACACACATACTTTATGAGGAAATAACTTCATTTATTTTTAATATATATAATTTATTATTCTATCATTATCCGAATGTGTGATTAAATACAATCCAAAAGTTCAAGAGACATAACCCTTTCTTTAGGCTCAGTGCTGTTTCGGATGCTGCGCTCTTCTAGCCATAAGGATACTCCGCTCATCATGCACTGCTCCTTAATGGGGTTTCATTAATTTCTTTCGTCACTGCGCCTGCCTCGTGTTTGCTGTCGCTGCATCAATGCGTAATCCTTGCGATTACTCCGTGTATATTATTTGATGCGCAGTCGAATAAATGAACCCTTAGTTTTTAGTGGATTTTTATAGATTTGGTATTAACAATTTTTTTTTCAAATGCGAAAGTTACTAGTAGTCGTAACAGCCTGCAAATATCCCAATACACATGAAAATTCAGTTGATTTTGCAAGAAGTTTGAATTTGGAATCGTCGGTTATGATTCTCTTTTTCAAATCACTGGGTCATCACGGCCTTTGTCAAAGATCTATAAATTAAATGTAATGAATATTAAATAGTGAGATTTTTTTATCTAAGTAATGTTATAAATTATTGTATTTTTTTTTGTTTTTTCGAAGGATTGACCCTTATTTAATTTGGAGCTCATCAAGAATAATCCTTATTTTTTTTTTATAGAATAGGAAGGTGGACGAGCATATGGGCCACCTGACGGTAAGTGGTCACCAGACGCCCTTAGACATTGGCATTGTAAGAAATGTCAACCATCGCTTAAATAGCCAATGCGCCACCAACTTTGGGAACAAAGATTTTATGTCCCTTGTGCCTGTCATTACACTGGCTCACTCACCCTTCAAACCGGAACATAACAATATCAAGTATTGCTGTTTTGCGGTAGAATATTTGATGAGTGGGTGGTACCTACCCAGACGAGCTTGCACAAAGCCCTACCACCAGTAAACACGAAAATAACTTTTTGTAGCAGTTTGTAAATTATTTCACTGCTAATAAGGGCCTCAAATCCTACGCAGGTTTTGAGCTTATTATGTTTACTTGCTAATAGGGATCTGAAAAAGCCCGTCTGAGTACCCACCCACTCATAAGTTATTCTAATATTGCTTGCATTACTATTGTTATGACTCCGTGAAATTTTTACCTTTCGTAGCATCATCTACGCCTATGAAGCTAATTTATCCTTAGACAAATACAACTAGTATGACTAAAATTCCAAGATACACTCAATAACACACACATTCGTACGAACATTTCATCTCATCGAACTGTGGTGTCTATCTAATAACTTATTGTATCATGATGCCATGGGATCAAATCCCGGATCAAACTAATAATAAGTTAGTCATATTCTGTTACGATAATCTTCAGGGTTTAGAAATACACGTTGCTTGCTTTCCTGGACTTGCACCTACGCCCTACGCTACACTCCCAAAATATTAGAGCTTAGTATTATTTTACAGCAAATTTCTTAATTTTTACTGATTTTATTTTATAAAATATACAATGCTAGCTGTGCCCGCAGTTTCACCCCCGTATAACTTAACGAAATCACTGATAGCATTCTTATAATATTTCAGTTAATACAACATCTTTTCTTCTGTTTTCGTTGTATACTAATTAGTATGTATTAATTAGTTTTTGCCGCACCCCGATCTAAGCAACATACAATTGGCCATGAGAAAAACATCATTCCCTTAAACCTATTCCGACTTACTTGAATGTATTTCCTTGTGCTTTATTTGTTGTGACTGCAAACGATACCTTCATACGAAATTGTTTCCTTTTGAAACTAAAACGTAAATCTGTTTATTAATAAGTACTAATTATCAACTAACCGTCTAACTGGTTAGTTTTTCACCCAGGGAATCAGAATGGCGATTCAACTGGAAATGCTGCTAATATTCTTGCCACCATTCCAAGCGGCACGATTCGTACAGTGACAATTTTTTTTAATATTTATTTAAGGCACACTTGTCAAACTAACTGGCTAAGTATAAATTTAACAAAACCGTGAAAAAAATAATACGCGGCAACGAAACGAAATACCCACCTAACCTATGAGTGCTTATATATGTATGAGTATTTTCAAACAACCTATTCAACTACCCGTTGAAGTCAAAACTATAAAAAGTACTAAAAACTGTATATGATCTCATCTCGATATCTTTCAGAAGTATTAATGCCATGTTTATAAAAACGACTTTTCAAATAATGCATTATTTTAAAACTAATCTAATATACCATACAAAACCTTAAAATATAGTCATATATATATACGCGTGGGCGCGTTAACCGACATATGCCAGGATAAGCTGAGTCCTGTTAAATATGATTGATCATATAGATCTGTGCCCAACTTACATTGGAAATATTTAAATCTCTGAAACCGTCCATTTTCTAACTTTCTTTTTTTCCTATAAACTTTCAATCATCATTTTACATACTATCATTTATAGGTATATTATATATAGTATAAGTAGCTATAGTTTCAGCCAATTCAACTGAACTGATATTTCATGGCATTTTTATCGAATAAATGTTCGACGTGATTCTTTAAATTGACATAACTTTAATATTTATGAATCAATTGAAATCAAACAAACACTAAATTTTAAGTGAAGTTAGCCATAATACATTAGTGAAAATCGCATCGTTTATCCGTTAAGCCGTTTCTAAAACTAGCGTGCACAAACGCACAGGCAAACAGATAATCAGACAAACAGACAAAAATTCTAACAATCATTATTTTTCTATTGCCTTGATACAGATCCCCGATAATAGTTTTACTCAAATATCTTACATGTACAGACAGCGGAACCACAGCTACGGAACTAAACAACTCAGACCTATAAGGAACCAGTGCAAAAAAGTTAACTTAATTGTTTTTTTTTAAGTATTCGTGAAGCTGGTCTTAGAAATAATTTATTTCAATATTTTTTACGGAACAAATTCATTTTCTCTAATATGGAACCAATCGCCTGATTCACTAACTTTTGCCTACAATATGAGGTACCACTGACTGTATAAATTAGTATCAGTTGCATGTGTTTCAATACTGGACAAGAAGTTAAACGAATTATTGAAAGGTAAGAGTTTGAAAATGTTTAAGCTTTGATTAAGCGTAAATTTTTCAGCTTAGTTTACGAGTTTTATGACTCTCAATATATAAGAACAATAAAAGAAAACGTAAGCCCTAAAACAGATAATAAAGCGTGTTAATTGTTCTTACAAGTTTCGTGGGGGTAACATTAAAAAAAATAAGCCAGTTCTGTTCGGTTATTTTTATTTAAAAAACAGGCTTAATATTTCCAAATTTTTTTTTTTTTTATAGAAAAGGAAGGCGGACGAGCATATGGGCCACCTGATGGTAAGTGGTCACCAACGCTCTTAGACATTGGCATTGTAAGAAATGTCAACCATCGCTTACATATCCAATGCGCCACCAACCTTGGGAACTAAGATTTTATGTCCCTTGTGCCTGTAATTACACTGGCTCACTCACCCTTCAAACCGGAACACAACAATATCAAGTATTGCTGTTTTGCGGTAGAATATCTGATGAGTGGGTGGTACCTACCCAGACGAGCTTGCACAAAGCCCTACCACCAGTTATTAAATACCTACTGTTATTCAAAATCTTCTTTTACCGTTGTCGTTGGCTGGAAAAGAAAAAATGACATCCACGCACCCTTATGTAATACTAGAGAATCTTGATTATCTCCGTTGCTTTACAGCGGTTAGGCAAAAATGTGATGATTAGCTTGTACTGGAGTGACTTTTGTTAGTAAACGAAGTAAGTGAGAATGAAACATGAGGTGAATTACAAATTGGAATGTAGTCTCTGATGTAGAGCCCGAGACCTCAGACTAAAACTGTTATTATTCTTTTGACTTGAAACCAAGATGACCCATAGTGGATAGCCATGTGTATCTTAACTGAAGTTCGTGTATTCAACTACGGATAAGAACACTTTTTTTGTAACTGTTCGTTTATAAGATTTTTTTATGTTATAGCTAGGTGGAAATGGGCCACCACGGTAACTACCACAAATAGACAATGACGATGTAAGAAATATTAGCCCTTTATTACATCGCCAATGCACTATCAAGCTTGAGAATGAAGATGTTATGTCCTTTGTGCTTATAGTTCCACTAATTAACTCAAACTGGTACGTATCAATACTAAGTATTACCGTTTAGCGGTAGAATATCTGTTGAGTGGGTGGTACCTACCGAGCCGAGCTAGCACAAAGCCCTGTCACTTAGTATAATTAAAACAAGGTTTAAGTAATTAGTATCAGTTTTAACGTCACATACGATTTCAATACATACAAAATTATTTGAACTGAGACATTTCTTAATTACGTCTCGTAGAGAATCCTATCATTCGTAAGCAGGAGAAATCGTTTATAAATGCAAATTAGTCTTAGTGTCGTAGGAAAACATTATGAAGGAAATTTGCATTTTTTGGGTGAAATTCTACCATATGTATAATTGTATATTCATGAACATACAATATAGCAGAGACTAGTATGAGGTAAAATGATAACAAACTATAAGACGTATATCTCGTTGTGTGGTGTTGCCATTCTAATATTCGTAAATTGATTATCTCTAACATATATATTTTAATGTAAGCCCTAAATGTATTACTCAGCTAAGTTAAATGTTGGTTAGATTTGATTATAGGGTCAAATTGGTACTGCAATATAGTTGACTTAGTCAATCATGTGTTATCTTTGATTTTAATGACAATAAAATATATATTTTAATTTCAATTTTTACAAATGGAACGGGACGCCATTTTTCAATTTAGTAACACTAATTATATAATGTAAATTTTAATGACAATTTAATCTTTGCACATATAATTGACAAATACATGAAGTATATTACGTGTGTATGCATGTGTGTTTGTGGGGATATTATTTAATTTTAACTTTGTAAATTCGGAAGCGGAAATGAAAGTCATATTTCCATCTAACATATATTTGAGTAATAATAGACACCAAATTCTACCACTACGTGTCACTACAGAGTCACAATGTATAATAATAAATATCTAGAACCTTTTAAAGATTACACACTCTTCATTTTTTTGCATGACTATTGTCACTGTGATTTATTTAATATAAATTATTTATTTATTCACAGCTCACCTTTCAGCTACATGTTTTTTTATTATGTAAAATAATCAAAGAAACAGTACTATGCGCCGCCGAGTATATCACGTAGAAAATCTTTAACGGGTTCTAGTTTAACTACGATCATGCTATATCTAGACACTAGGTTAATAATATATGTCATAGATAGATTCAGGAATATAATACTAGATTGATTAATTTATATAATACCTCATTCATTGCATAAACACTCTTAAATACTAACATTTAATAAATCGGAAAAAATAATCGGTAACCAATTTTTTTAAATGTATAGATCAAAATAGGTTTTAATTAAATTAAATTTTTACTTTAAATTAAAATCAAATACATCATAAATTGGAATGTTATTTGTGATGATAAATGTAAGTAGGTACTGTATCAATCAAAGAGGAAGTATTGTATTATTTGAAAATATATTTACAAAAGAAATAAAAACCAAATTAAAGGAAAATGAAACAAATAGTCAATTATTACTAAGTTAAAGACATTTCTTAAATTTAATAGAATATGTGGAATATAATTCTATATTTTTTTTTATCTTATCTTAACTGCTCAGCAGCTTATACTACGTTTTGAGTAAATATTTATCTTATCCATCTGAATTAAATGTTAACTAGTCTAAAATCGAAATAATAACAATTCAGATAACTACACAATCCAGGAGTATATAACAAAAGTAGTCAAAATTTTATTAAACACGTTTTTGTTAGATAACAATTAATTAAAATTACAACAAATATGTAGTCGGATAAAATTAATAAATAATAAAAAAAAACTGAGATCAATTTACTAATTCATAAAGAAATAACAAACTGGCATAATATATTTTAAATAATTTCTAAACAAATATAAAATGTAATAACCTAAAAAATATTTTCAATGGTATAATGTCGATATCGCAGAATTGTCACAAACTTCATTCAATTATTAAAAATTTGGTGATATATTTGGCAATAGAGACCACTTACTTATTTTACTAGAAGATATTAAATGGTATTCCTAATTCGTAAACTGACATAAGATTCTTAATATTTTTAAATCAAATATATATAGCTTACATTATAAGTAAGTGTATATAAGGGTAGGAAATATTATGTCAGTTACGTACATGTAACGTTAAAGCCACGTACCATTGACTGTAATATATAACATAAATTTATATCGAAAATACGTGTATGAATATCAAAGATAAATAATAAATACTTAGAACTATGAGCAAAATCAATTTGCTGAAAATACTAGTAGTAATAATCTTACACTATCATAAAATTTTGAATATGTAATATAGCTCTATATCAGCGATTTTTTGAAATATCTCTCGATGAAAAATGATCGATTAAAACGATTTCAAGATAACCGTCTGACAGATAAGTTTGACAATTATTTTCATATCATAAAGCTTGTTTGATATGAAAACAATCATAATTAAAAACAATATCAAAATACGTTTCTAACATTTTCCTTCAGCACCAACCCAAGCCATGTTCCCGAAAGTATAATTTACAATTTCCTATTCAATTTAAAGTCCAAACATCTTTATATAAAGCCTTTTCCAGGTATCAAAAATAATTTACAATTATGTAAATTTTCAAAGCTCTTTTCTAGACCAACATTAACATTTCTAAATTAATCATACTATACGCTTCTGCGAATTCAATTTGAACCATCAGTTTCAAACCGCTTCAGTCGTAATGACCTGCTCCTTGGCGCAGAAGCGACAGTCAATAGACGTGGAGTACGCTCAACGCTAAGAGAGTTTCCTCGTTCCCTAGCTGGAATGTTCAGGGTGTTTCTGGATGAACCTGCTTGTACCGGGCCATTTGTTTCCACTTCCTCTGACCTGGCACTCTCCTGACGTAATACCACCGGATCACGAGAGTTCCTTCTTGGTGGTTGAATATGGAGAGACCTGAAATATGCTCACATAAAATAGCTCATCGGTTTGAAAAAAGTTAAAAAAAAAATATATTATAATTCGCTATGCCAAACGATAACGCAATTATTGAGTTCGCTTTGCATTTGACTTAAATGTAACCTATTTAATATTAGAATTACCTTATCTCAACTCTACTTATTCTCTGATCGAACAAAGCCTGTTTTTCGAAATTGGTAGCCAGTGTCATTTTTATATTGTTTTCCAATTTAGTAATCCTGGCTTCCATTTTGCGAACGGTTTCATGTAAGCTTTGATGGGTCGTTTGAGCGTTTTCGAATGTAGGTTCATCTAGTAGCCCATCCTATAAAATTTATTTCATATTAGTCAAAGTAACTTAAAATATAGCCTATATTTTCTTCTTGACTTCGTCAAAAAACAGGGATAAATTAAATGATGAGATTAATCAACAGCAATATTAACAAGAACAGCTTCTATTAATATTACTCGAACTTGTACTATTCGTTTAAATGTAACTAAGAAGACCTATCTAAATAAAATGAAAAGAACATTTATTAAGAATTTTTTTTATATAAAGTTTACTGTCATCACACTAAAAATTTTTTTTAAAATTATATATAAAAGTTATTTCATTTAAGCAATCAAAATCAAAACGATGTACACACACGATTGGACTCTCTAGGTGAGATTGACTTACCTTACGCAGTAATTGACAACCACGTGCAATTAAAGTAGCCCTGGCATCTGGATAATCTGCTAGAGCTTCCCACAAATCCTTCTTAGCCAGGCAGAATAAATCGGAATATCCCAATGACCTGACGTTAGCCGTGCGCCTGTTACCAGTTCGGTTACCAGCAATATCCAAAACACTGACTTCACCGAAAACGGATCCTGCACTCAGAGTGGCAAGAACGGTTGTACCATCATCAGCTACCACTTGAAGCCTACCCCGCTTGACGATATACATTTCCTTGCCAACGTCACCTTTGCGGCATATATAGTCTCCTGGGCTGAAGACTTGCAGCTTCAATTTCAAAACCAAAGCTTCCAGTAAACCGGGCTCGCAATCTTGAAAAATTAGTACTTTACGCAGTGTATCGAGATGAACCCGAATAGCGATTTCAGCTTTCAGTTTGTCTGGTAAAGAAGATAATACGTTTTCCTCGTCCAAAGCTCCACTCTCCGCCCATGTATAAGAAAACCAACGAATCACTCTTGCCTCTAATTCGCCAGTTATTTTTCGAAAAGCCATGTATTGTTTTACGCTGTCCATCTTGTTTTGGAATGCCACTCTTGCCAAATTCATGTTAGATATCATCGATCCGATATTGCCTACTATAGTTGCAAAAATTAAAACACCTGCCAGAAAGTCAGCGACTACGAATATATACTCGACATCAATTTCTGGTTGGGGAGTCTCGCCAATCGTCGTTAAAGTCAAGGTCGACCAATAGAAGCTGTAAATGTATTGGTGTGCCAATGTCTCATTAAGAACTCCGGTAATGTTATAAACCCAATTGTCAGTGCCAAATCCAATAGCGTAGCTGATCGCGAAGTAAAGGCAAGCGTTCCAGTGAATCAGGACTAAAATTGCCATAACGACCTAGAATAAAAAAATATTGTTTATATGTTGTTCAAGTAAGTGGAAAATAATTAATTATTTTGGCTTTACCTTGCAAATTCTAAAAGCGTTCGGATAACTAGTGCCCGTCTCAGTGCGGTCGAACCACTCCCACATTCGAGGAAGGCGCAATAGTCGATTAAGTCGTACAATAACAGGGCATGGCAAACGATCCTGGAACACAGCAAATATTTACACTTTCTCAAATAACAAAGCTAAGCAATTTGTTTGGTTAGAATGTTTATCGTAGTTCGATTTATCTCACCTTGTATTATTAGGTATTCTAAACTTATTTACCAATTGTTAAAAATTACCAATTTAAAATTGTAAATACTGTTGTGCTTTAAGTGATGATTTATATTGATCCTAAATTTTTATCAAAAGAAATAAAGTATTGCATACCATGATCGATATATCTTGGTAAGAAAGATGATTGCACAAAAATTTGAAACTAATATTATATATAAAGTCTAATGCACTTGATGGTTTGAAATTATTTTGTATATAAATTTAAATAAATTAAATATACTGGGACATTATTCACACACGGCTATCTGATCCAAAATTAAGCAGAGCTTGTGCTATGGAAACCAGACAACTGATATACTACATCGATGTACTTTTCTGTTGTAAAAACATACTTATATAGATAATTACACCCAGAGTCAGGACAAACAGACATGTTCATGCACACAAATATCTGCCCTGGGTGGGAAGCGAACCCACAACCTTCGGCGTGAAAGGCAAGTCTACCAACCACGCCAATCGGCTCGTGTAAAATAAATAAGAAATAATTTCAAAACAAAGAAGTATCTCAGGATCCTAGTACAAGTACAATTATAAAACGATATATAAAATAGAGTATTATTTTATAACAGCAATCAAAATCTGATGAAGTAAATTTTAAAAAGTTACCTATGAGAGATTATTATGTTAAAGTGTTGTATCAAATACTACATAAATCATTACTACTCACAATATACATAAACAGAAATATATAAACATAGTATATAAAGTAATATATATAAATAGTTAAAATATAGCTACTTGAGAATATAGTGTATTATTTAAACGATCTACTTACGTAGTTGCAAGATCCTGGTGTCCACCACATGTATGCTATGTCTGTCGGTATAAGAGAAAGAATGTCGTAGGGCCATGCGTCAGATTTAAAATAATTTAGCCTAAGGTAGTGAGAATCCTTTACCATGAGGCCTTGATCTAAATAACCTGAAATAAATATCTTACCATTTTTCAATATGTAGGCTTCGAAGCCCATATAGTCCCATAAGATTGTATCAACTAATTTAAATCGGGTGCGTTTTGTATAAAACATTTAGGTATCAAATATTAAACTGAACGACAGCTTTACGCAATCAATAGACGTTTAGGCGTATTCGTATCTGAACTCGAGTACTTAGAACTTAGAAGTACTTAGCATACTTAGAACTTATTAAAATGTCACATGTTTCAGACCATAAATAGAACCGAATAACATTCGTAAAGCAATAAACACAATTTCTTCGTTTTCGATGAAGCAAATGAAAGATTCGTAATGAAAATTGTTCAGTGACTCGTGACATTAGTGACTCTCGTTGAATCTTCACAATTTTTAAATCCTCAGGAATAGGACCAATTCAATTTGTATTATAAAATGTATGTGCGACACATGTCTTCTAATTTTTTTTCTATTAAATGTTACTTAACTATTCTCTAACTATCAACGATTAAATTTGTCGTATGTACATATTTATTTCTTACTATCGAATAGTCTATGATATGAAGATCATTCGATTCAGAGTATTTGTGCGAAAAGCGAGGGCTGGGTGAGTTGTTTGTCCACGCGTTAGCTAAATTTGATGACGCAAGGCGCGGCCCAATGTATGTGGGTGTCAAATTGTTGATTTGCGACCTTATTTCGAATTGTACACTCGATTTAAACCTACGAATAATACGTCTTTGTTTATTGTAAGAAATTATCATTTTGAAAGTCGATGTCAACGTCAACGTATTTTTTCCGTCCATGTAAACACAAACGAGTAAACCAATTTAAAATGAATAATAATTTATTGCACTAAATCGATTTTTTATACAAGAGTAGAGAGATATATGTGACTGTAAACACGAGCATTTTATTTGTTTAGTTATTAACGTAGCAGACGTTCCATTCGCTTGCTCCATCAAAATTATTTAATTAGTCGTTCGCATGAAGTCGCATAGCCTGTTTCAATAATATACTACATAAACAAATTTACTATAATTAGTTTAATCGGTTCGGAACTTATTGATTTATTATAGTACTCTAAGTTATCATCATTAATTACAAGATAATAATATTCGTACCTTCATGCGCATGTATGACTGTATCGATGGCGTAAATTATGTCACACAGGTAGTCGAGCGTGTACCACAATTTGGTCATGGTGCCCAGCTCCCAGAAAACCGCTCGTCCAATTACGACAATGACGTTATACAGTATGGCCAGGGAGACGACAGTGAGCCACTAGTGGGGATATATTAAAAAAAAATTAAATGATACGAAACACAATTTGTTTCATCATACAGTACCGGCTGTCTAAGTTGGCCGGTCAGAAATTAGACACGAATTTGTATATTTAGTTATATGTTAGAATAATTGAGTAAATTTTTCGAAGAGACCAAATCCAGATTGATCAATATGTGCGTATTGTAAAGCAAATCAGACTGACTCGTTGGTCTAGTGAGTGTAAGACCACAGACCCGAAGGTCCTGAGTTTAAATCCCAGGTCGGGCCAATAAAAGTATTCATCTTAAAAAAGCAATTTGAGTATTTAAGCGGCACAGATTATGTTCAAAATTAAATAATATATAAATAAAATTAAAATAAATAATAAACTATTTAGAATCAAATCGCTTATACGTACCCGATAGTAATATTGTTCGGTTGGATCGAATGCCAGTTTTAGGCCACAAAGGAATTTAGACTTCTTTGCCTTATACATTGGTTCTTCGGGGTCGGTGATGCTCTGATTCGAAAACTTGTCAAGGAACCAGTCCGGTGGCTTCGATCGAGCTTCACCACTAATCCGCTGACGGACATTGCGCGTGATCCTTTCAAACTGTCGTCGTATAATTCCTGGCTCCTCTTCTCTAGGCGGCTGTTATAAAATGAATGGTCATGTTAGTTACTACTAAAGTATCGTTCCTGTAATAATAAGAAACAGTAGACAATGATATAACGAAAAAAAAAAAAAATAAACAAATTTTCCGATACTTTGTATAATCTATATTTATAATAAAATTGTAACAGTACAATGTACATTTAAGTTGTTGGGAAAAAACTAATATGCTTTATAAAAGCAACAAAAGCTAAAATACCAGTTTTTATATTTTTTTTACTGACTGTGTGTTTGTAGTCGCATCACGCCAAAACAACTGCATGGTATTGAGTGCGGTTTTTAACGATGTATTCTAAGGTCTAAAGCAAAAGGTCTAATTTTACCGCAGGAAAATATCTTATACCGTTTATTTTTAATTTAATGAACTTAATGCTTTATTAACAGATTTTAACTAGCGCTGCACTTACATGAAGAGGTACCTCGTTGTGTATTTGTTACTCAAAAAAAAGATAGATGGCGCTGTTTATATTTTAAAGGTTTTTCTCAATCGATCTCAACCAATTGCAACTACTCTCATAAAAAAAATAACAAAATAATGCTTTGTTTTGTTAAAAACAAAGTCGAAAGATGTAGCCATAGAATTGAATAGAAGAGAATAGAATAGAAAGACACATTAAGTTAAAGAGAAATTACAAATAAGAACAGGGCGACCCTATTGCTGGGTAGCTAGTCCTATCTATAGCAAAATATAATTATTTAAAAGGTAAAGTTTGATTTTTTGTATGTTTGTTTGTAATGGATAAATTCAAAAACTACTAAGCCGTTTTAAAAAAAAAACGTTCAACTACAGAAAGCTAAATAGGGTTATATTTTATATTTAAAAATATTTCAATTCCCTTCGAAAATTGCAATGTTACACAAGGTATTTATATTTTTTATATACAATTTTTTTCGCATAAAAGTCATTATTTGGCATGCTCTGAAATAAACTATTGATGATCCCTAAAATAATGTATTACTTATTTATAGCACTTATTACTACCTACAAAAAAGGCCGCTAGGCTTATTGTCTAACTTTTTAGTTAAATCATAATAACTGTTTTTTGTTTAAATTTTTACATATAATAAAAATGTATTTAATCGCTGTCTATACATGGAAGGTATATATATATATAATTTTATATGAGTAAAACTATTATCGGAGGCCTTAGTCAACGCAAAACAGTGATAGTTAGAATTTTTGTCTGTTTGTTTATGCGTTTGTGAGCGCTAATCTTAAAAATGGCTTAACTGATTTGGGTGCAGTTCTCGCTTATGTGTTGTGGCATACTTCACTTATAATTTAGTGTTTGTTTCATTTCAATCGGCTTATAAATAAAAAAGTTATGTCAAATTAAAGAATCACGTCGAGCATTCGATAAAAAATGCTATAAAATAATCGTTCAGTTGAATTGGTTGAAACTTTAGCAACCTATAAATGATAGTCTGTAAAATGATGATGATTGTAAGTTAATAGGAATAAAACAACGTTAAAAAATGGACAGTTTCAGAGATTTAGATAACTCCAATGTAAGTTGAGCTCATATCAATATGATCAATCATATATAATAGGGTTCAGCTTATGCTGGTACAATAACAGGGACCTGATAAGCCTCTGTCTGTATTCGTTTGTAATATACTTAGTTAAGTTAGGATAGTAGCTTATTAAGAAAAGCTGTATATATTACGAAAACAATATAACAATGTATGTAATACACATTTCTTTTGTTTTTCGGTACTATATATTTAACAAGCTATAGCCCGCGGCTTCGCTGTTGGTAAAAGGTATGTATAGGTAAAGTGGTTGTATGAACTCCTAAAGTAAGAACAATGAAATGTCATTCTGTTTAGACCAAGTATATTACGGTGTTTTGTTTCAGCGGTAACCTTACAGTAATGAAAAAAAAGGCCGTACATACGTTTTTATAAGCATGTCATTTTTTATAATTTGTACCTTTTCAGTAATTTTTATAGTTTTGACATATTTTAACAGGTCAGTTTGTAAAAGCTTTGTAAGTTAAAGTTAATAAGTATTTCGTTCATATATTTTTTTCTCATTGTTTTGTTAAATTTATACTCAATCGGTGAGTTGATAATAAGTACTTAAAAAAACAGATTTACCTTGCAGTTTTAAAAGGACACAATTTCTTATGAAGGTATTGCTTGCAGTCACAAATGGAACATGGCACAGGGAAAAACATTTAAGTATATGAGAATAGATTTAAGGGAATGCTGTTCTCATGGCCAATTGTCCTATCTAGATCCGGGTGTGGCAAAAAACCAATAAATACTAATATCCACAAAAACAAAATAAAAAATATTGTATATACTGAAATATTATAACTACGCTCTTAGTAATTTCTTTGCATTACTTTAAGAGTAAAACCGCGGGCGCAGCTAGTTCTAAGTAAAAACAATATTTATTTCGTACGCACGGTCTCTTGAGACTAGACTAATAGTTGACGAAGATATTGATGCCCAAACGATTCATCAAGTAATTGATGCGTATTAAATATTTGCCACAGCACTTACATATCTTATAAAACATACTTCATAATTATTTTTAAATTTAGCTTTAAAATATTTAATATGTTTTAATAAAATTATATGTTCGGGATCATATATGTAATGTTTAATAAAATCAAATTCCCATGCGCCGCGATGAATGTGAAAATAATGAAAATATTTTGTTTGTGTAAAATGTGATTAATCTGCTTAAAATCAATACTGAAAACTCGTGCAGGATTTAATAATTGTTTCGCTTTTAATATTGTCGAAATTGTGAGGTACATAATGCTATGCTCGTTATTTGCTATTGGCCCACATGGGTACACATTCTTCAGCTTCGTAAATACCATAAAGGTTTAATATCTCAAACGTCACGATAGTTTAAAAACGTTACGCCAAGTTCTAGTATTGAGCATCTAGCCATCGAGGGAGGTTTATGACGACCATAAAATATAAGCTATTTAATCATCCAACAATCATGAAACGTAACTATATACATATTATATAGTATACATATATACCACATAGACACATACATAGATGTTATAGTTTCAGTTCGAGTTATATCTAACGCGATTTATGATCTTTACTTGACATTAATTATATATTTTTTTATATAGTTAGACGGACGTATGGGCTACCTGATGGTAAGTGGTCAACAACGCCCATAGGTATTGGCATTGTAAGAAATATTAAACATCACTTACATCGCCAATTCGCCACTGACCTTGCAAACTAAGATGTTATGTTCCATGAGCCTGTTATTACACTGGCTCACGCACCCTTCAAACCGGAACACAATAATAGAAAGTAATGCTGTTTTGTAGTAGAATATCTGAGGAGTGGGTGGTACCTGCCCAGACGAGCTTGCACGAAGCTCTACCACCAATTATAATTATAAATAAATCTCTTATTCATCTTATCAAGCACTTTTGAATCGTCATTTTACAATCAATCAATCAATCAATCAACAGCCAATCGTTGTCCACTGCTGAACATAGGCCTCTCCCAAGGTGCGCCAAAGCTCCCTGTCCTCCGCCTTCCGCATCCAGTTGGTGCCCGCCACCTTCTTAAGGTCGTCGGTCCACCTGGCGGGAGGGCGCCCTACGCTGCGCTTGCCGATTCGCGGTCTCCACTCTAGGACTCGTCTGCTCCAACGGCCATCGGTCCTACGACATACGTGACCAGCCCACTGCCACTTCAGCCTGCTAATTTTGCAAGCTATGTCGGTGACTCCGGTTCTTTTCCGGATAATCTCATTTCTGATCTTATCCTTCAAAGATACTCCGAGCATAGCTCGCTCCATAGCACGCTGAGCGACTTTGAATTTGTGGACTAGTCCCGCAGTTAGTGTCCACGTTTCGGCACCGTATGTCATGGCAGGTAAGACGCATTGGTTGAAGACTTTCGTCTTCAAACATTGCGGTATAGACGACTTGAGGACTTGACGAAGGTTGCCAAATGCTGCCCATCCCAAGCGAATTCTTCGATCGGCTTCCTTCTCGAAGTTGTTCCTACCGACTTGTATTATCTGTCCTAGGTAGGTTATATTCACTAACAACTTCGAGAGGTTTCCCCTCGACGTATATCGGTCCCGGCACGACATGCCTATTGAACATGACCTTGGTCTTGTCCAAGTTCATACCGAGACCGACACACCGGGAAGACTCGCCTAGGCTACGCAGTCATTTTACAATATCATATTAAATATAAAGCTACCACCGATTCAGAATGTAGATAATACTGAGAAGAACCGGCAAGAAATTCAGTACTCTTCAATTTATTTAAGGAAAACATTTAAAGAATTAAATATTTTTAATGATCCTGTATAATCATTATAATATGTTTATTATAACTTACTTGCGCTATTAAAATTAAGTAATCATTTCTTGTTATGGAAATTAAAAAAGATGCACCCCACTTAGGTGTCTGGATGAAATTTAAACTCATCTAGAATAATCAAGTAGTTTTAAACTCGATGATTAAAAACCAAAATTCAATTGCGTTGTATTGTTTTTATATGTATCTTAAAGTCAAAGCGCAATAAAGATTTGAAACACGAATTTGAAACTAAAGGCTGAGACATATCTTCAAATATCAGTAAGGGACATATTTTATTATTTACTGTAACAGCATATTTACATAACAACAAAACCCCTCCATAAATTTCCAATGCGCTACCAGGAATTATGATTTTCTATCCCTTATCTCAATATAAATGGTTTGAATTAATGTTTACTTGGTAACCGATTCCGTCTGTGCGTTTGTTCGATTTGAAATAGTTTCCTACATAGCTTATCGAGATTTTAGTCTTTGATTTCTAGCATTGACAAAACCTATAAATACATTTGTGATGGGTGAAATACATCTCGAAATTTCGACTTGTGTAGTATCTAGTCATCATTTGCTTATTAGTTATCTTTAATGATAAATTCTCTTATTGAGCATCAAATAAGATGTTTCACGTTTGCACGGCTTTGACATGACGGTGTTTTTTTAACAGTATAATATTTACGTAATAGAACCTCATATATAAATGCAACCGTTGCAACCGAATTTGTACCTTGACACTTTTAAATTATAATAGAAATTCGATACACGCGCTATTTAAAAATAGCTTCCTCGAATGAGTTTCATTATGTAAGTTTCCTTGAAGTTTTGAAACTATTCCCCATTGTCATCGAGACCATGGCGGTGTCATGGCGATGGGTATGCTCGTTGAATATAAATAAGCCTTAACATTTCCACGTGTAAGAGCTAAGCGAGTAATTTATTGTTTTAAATTGTTGACAATTTTAAATTTATTTGTGGTAAGCTACCATTAGCTGATTGTTTTATAGTCAATTAGTCAATACATTGAATGCTCCCGGCGCAGCGGATAAGCGGGAACACAAGAGCTAAGCTCTACGAATGGACGGCTTTAACGATATCAGGTATGACAAAATCCTTTTGGAACACATTCGCTATTCTAACTAATTCCGACAGCCTTTTATCTCGTCCGCGTTAAAATAAAATTAAAATGTTTTTTACAAATGAATAGGGTATATTTTACTTTTATTTTTAATGATAATTTACTTTTATGTAAATTAATTGGTTCAGTTGGGTGATTTTCTACATATTGTTTATAATTCATTACAAATAATATTTGCAATTAAAGACATATAAACACATCAGGAGATGAGTCAGTAAGTGGCAGATAGCAGGGTTTAACGCAAATCCAATCCAATTTTTTTTCTTCCAATCTAACCGTGCCGAGATGGCCCAGTGGTTAGAACGCGTGAATGTTAACTGATGACCGTGCGTTCAAAACCGAGCAAGCACCATTGAATTGTAATGTGCTTAATTTGTGTTTATAATTTATCTCGTGAGTGACGGTGAAGGAAGTCATCGTGAGGAAATGCTGCATGTGTCAAATTTCACTGAAATTTTGCGACATGTGTATTCCACCAATCCGTATTGGAGCAGCGTGGTGAAATAAGCTCTAAACCTTCTCCTCAAAAAAGCAGAGGAGGCCATGGCCCAACAGTGGGACATTCACAGGCTGTTACTTATACTTTTATTCTTTCTCTCCGTGCGATGCCGAGACGGTTAGCTAGTTAAATATAATTTTATATTTAAAACGTTTTGTATAACTTATATATACATTCACATTACAATCCGAACCGTTGATATTAAAGGCCTGCGGGGTGAATCGTCGGAAACATTCGCTGTCAAAATACGAAACGTGCAGTTGAAGCAAATGTTAAGAATATTATTGCGAAATTGAAAATAATCAACTTTACCTAATGCATATGTAAAAGCAATGATTTTAAATGAAATAAATATATTTTACATTATCTACTAGAAGAAGATACAAAATATGAAACCATTTATAATATTCGCACCTTCAACACAATATAAAACACAAAAGATAAATATATAATATTTATATATTTATCTTTTGGTGCGGTGATTTTAAAATTATAAAGTCGAATTCGAGCGTAACGTATATATGTAATGTTTGCGTGATAAGTTTTTGAAAGATTTTATTCGTGACACGTGGTAACGATTCGAAAGCGCTTTGATATTTTTCATTTGACATAAGAATAGAAAATATTATTGGAAAAATCATATGTCTCTTTAATTGGCGATTAATATGTTGAAAGCGATCGATCATTATAAATTGAAGACGACGCAACACGATACATGTTATGACGGCGAGCGATATTAAAATTATAAAGTTTTTTTATCCCTTATGATTGGTATGGAATTGTTATCAAAGATATTTTTATTAAATTATTTTTTTGCAAGACGGTCAAACGAGACACCTGATTTTTTTAATTATTATTGCTAGTAAGATAATATGATTTCTTACACAATCTATGTCCAGGTCAAAGTGAAAAATCTACATTAAATATTATTATAGTGCACAAATCTATACGCAAGCAAATGACTCTATTCCCTGACTCTCAAATGACGGATAATGCCAACATCCACACTGCTACTGAGATTTTTTTTTATAGAATAGGAAGGTGGACAAGCATTTGGGCCACCTGATGGTAAGTGATCACCAATGCATTTTGACACAGACATTGGCATGAAATGTCAACCATCGCTTACATAGCCAATGCACCATCAACCTTGGGAACTAAGATTTTATGTCCCGCGTGCCTGTAATTACACTGGCTCACTCACTCTTCAAACCGGAACACAACGATATCAAGCACTGTTGTACTTACGGTAGACTATCTGATGAGTGGGTGGTACCTACCCAGACGAACTTGCACAATGCCCTACCACCAGCAAAATTTATCAATATAAAGTAGCCCAACTGGTATTAAAACCAAGTTTGGCAATGGCGGCCATTAAATTCACTATATCGAGATATCAAAAACATTTATATGTCTAATTAGTAGTTATATGTTCTGACTACCAACTATTATAATTTCCCTCCAACCCGGGCCATACAAAGTTTTTATATACACAGTCAACTTGAATTTAGTATGTATTAGTATTATTATCTATAACAAAAATCAATATAAAACTGATCTCGCGTAATAAAAATGCAAATACATATATTGTGACATCAGAACAAGTACGAAGGGTATATTATTAACGTCGTATACCGATCGTAATAACGCCATGTGATTGACAATTGCCTCATTACCAAAGAGCAATGAATCGTGACGAAGACAGCCACGGACGAACGGGCTGTCGGATTCAATAATATAAATTGGCTGTTTGTTCAAAGTGAATCGAACAAAATTTTATATTAATTAAAAGCATGCAGCTTTTGACGATTTCAAAGCAGTTATATTCTCATACGTTCCATTACAATTTCTTTTTATTTTATGATATTTTATTATTCGCGGTCTGTTTCGAGTAATATCAAAAGGTAAATTATTTTAAAGTTAAAATTCTATTCAAATTTAAACTACAATAAATCTGTCGGACGTGTTCCAGCCTGTACGAGTGTTATATTTTAAATATATAATTTAGTCAAATTTTATTAATTTGCGAATGAACCGAACCATAGAAATACGTTGTGGTTTTTTTTATAGGTGTTTTGAAATATAGATCTTGTCCATCCCACATGTCGATTCTTAATATTGGTTAAGAGTTAAATGCTTAATAGTTTTAAATATTACGAAGAGTATAAATAGTAAAAATATAATTTCCTCTGTCACTTTTATGGAAATATCGAACTTATAGACGTTGCATAGCGTGTTATTAAACAATGCTGTCTTTTTTTTTCGAGTGTCAAATTAATAATGTTAGAAAGAGCGAAATTAATGTTTAACTAAAATAGTATTAAAAATAAATGTGTCTTGTAATTGTTAGTGATATTTTTGTTTCACATTATCATTATTATTTTTAAATTTTAACTACAATATTTCAAACGTTATAATATGGAGCTCTTTATTTACGTTCATTAACGTCTGGTTTGATCCAGAATTGAAAATGAACGTGAATATAGGTTTTTTGATTATTTTAAAATCTGAGGTAAGGTTTAGCGTGCACGGGTGGAGCGAAATTAATCGTTGCTCACACAAGTTATAAACTTCAATTTTGTAATAATGTTATTAAGGTGACGTACGCCGGAGGATGACTTTAAGGCAATTGTAAAATAACCACAAAGCTTAGAAATAATATAGCCATATTGTTTAAGCACCGTAGAATAAGAATATAACTATGGCATGTTACATTATTTTGTTATATATGTTTTTATGTTAGTATATATGTATGTATGTATAAGTGTATATGTTTAAATGTATATATTTATATAAGTTTGTTGGTATGTTACATATTTTATAAGGCTTATAAGTATTCAATAAATTTTAAGTATAAGTCATTCGCACACTGCCCCCGATTAATGTTCCTGGCTAAAAAAACAAAAAATATTTATTTTTACAGAGTTTGCCTGAAAGAGATCACTGTAAGTGATATAATAATATCCTGAGACATTATTCAAACACGGCCATCTGATCCCAAATTAAGCAGAGATTGTACTATGGAAACCAGACAACTGATATACTACATATACAACTTTTCTTTTGTAAGTACATACTAATATAGATAATTACACCCGACTCAGGACAAACAGACATGTTCATGCACACAAATGTCTGCCCTGGGAATGGGAATCGAACCCACAATCTACCAACCACATCCAGTCAGATGATACGTCGTGATAACGCCGCCTTTGCATACTATATGTACTACTTAATTTTTATATGTTTGTAAATTGTTTGCAATAAAGTATAAATAAATAAATATTTTAGCTTGCTAAGAATATCAGAGTTAACGAGTCAAGTAAATATATTCATTAATAAAAAAGAATAACCACTGAGATTCTTGCTGGTTCTTCTCAGTAGAATCAACATTAAGAATCGATGGTAGCGCTTGACGATTCATAACTACTTGTCAATGTATATATTTATAAAAATATATTGATTTGAATAAAAATATCGGAATGAGGTGCGTTGCTACGTATGAAATAATAATCAACCAGCAATAAATGAAGGGCATTATATTTCAATTTATCTCTTTAACAGCAAGGGAGTGGGATATTAACACGGTGGCACAGTGGTAGATTTTGATCGACATGTGCGTTTTCAAATCTTTGAGAGTTCCATGGAGTTTTTACATGTTGAATTCGTGTTTGTAATGAATTCGTCTCGTGTTCGTTGATGAAGAATAACAGCTCGCGGAGATCGCCTGTATGTGGCAGTTTAATATCTATCAAATGTGTATCGACCAACCCGCATTGAAGCGAGGAATACGTCCAAACCTTCTACCTAAGAGAGGAGGTCTAGCAATTACGCTATTGGCTGTTATATTAACGTTTTCTTGCAATAAACAATTACATTGGTCGATTTAAGATAGTACAGTACGATAAGCAATAACGATCAAATTACATTTTAAGATGTCGCAATGATTGCACAAATTAATTTACTTGGACAATGTACAAAGCTTTACTTGACCGCTGTATTAATAGTGACATTCCCAACCCAAGGTGCTCTTAAGCACATAACATTTATCCAGTAATCTACATGTAGATGTACATACATACATGTAGATCAGTGAGCATTCGTGTCTATATATTATATTATATGTAGAAATATTTCTTTGTCTGTCAGACTTTTTTTTGTTACAATAAAATGTGTCACGTGACTATCACCATCACCTTTAGGTGTTAGCACTGTTAGATATATCAACTAATCTTTATCCAATAGGATCAAAGATCATTGTGTATGCAATTACACTGGCTCGCTCCACTTAATGTACAGGAAAAACGATAAAAAGTATTATTATTGTACATAATATAAGGGATTACGGAGTATCCCAGAGCTGTTTCACCAGTAAAACTGCTTATCATGTAAATTAATGAACGGATTGAATGAGCGAATGTGTTAATTTCAGACGTAATAATTGAATCTATGTATGCCTTAAAGTGACCAAAGTCGTATACAAAGGAATTAGTGGTGAAATAAACTATCTCATTTCTAGCGAAGCAATTCCTGCGCAATACATTTCAATTGTTATTCCAACTCGTTTATATGAACGGCAGACACGAACCTTCATTTGCTCAGCTATTAAACCGGGCGATTAGTCGCGCACTTTCCTTAGTCGCTTGAGGTTACTGATTGTCAGGTACTATCGATTTTCGAAACATATACATCTGAAGGTTTTGCATACACATTAAGTTCAGCCGGTTTGTTTGTATTTATTGAATAAGAATTGGTAGTAATAAATTACTTGACTGCATATTCATATCGTTTGCATAATATATATGCAGAACAGAAAAAATACTTTTTTTTATAGAATAGGAAGGCGGACGAGCATTTGGGCCACCTGATGGTAAGCAACGACCATAGACATTGGCGTTGTAAGAAATATTAACCATCGCTTACATCAACAATGCGCCACCAAATTTGGGAACTAAGATGTTATGTCCCTTGTGCCTGTAATTACACTGGCTCACTCACCCGTCGAACCGGAACACAACAATACCAAGTACTGCTGTTATGCGGTAGAATATCTGATGAGTGGGTGGTACCTACAAAGACGAGCTTGCACAAAGCTGTACCACGAGTAAAACTATTAGTATAATACTGACTCTACGAATAGACTAGATTAGACTTACGACTTATAGTATAAAGCATACTTGACTGCATTGGCGGCAATATAAACCAAAGACAGATTACATTTTGATAACAACAATAGTCTTACTTTATTAACTTCCTGGCATCATCAAAAATTAAATATGTATTCAGTTTTACATTTCACTTTTATTATGATAATATTTATTTTATTTTATGTATAACAATAAAATTAGAATATAAGCTGTTATGCAATATCACTGAGTTATAATATTATTTTATGATGCAAAATCCAGTTACTGTACCGAAATTTGCGTTCGATTAAATTACAATAAAGAAATGCTTATTTATAAAATAAATGTATATTATTTATAAAACAGAAATTGTTTCAAAATTTAAAAAACTAGCTCACCTGTCCCGTAGACATTCCGAGTCCAAATTTCTGTATAGTAAAAACTGGACTCATATTGATAAACTGACTTACTCACTCGACTAATTCACATACACATTGCAGTTTTTATAAGACATTGAGTAATTAAAACCTTCGTGAAATGAAAGATCCTTTATCTGTAATTGCTAGAAGGTTGGGTCACGACACCGCCCCGCCACTGACTTCAATTAAAAGAAATTTAGTTAGCACTACAAATTACTGATACGATAGTGACGAGGTATTATTATTTGGTCAGATCGGCCTTTTCGCAGCTCACTGCGTGCGACGCTGGAGTTCCGAAGACTACCGCTCTCACGGGCGAAATGAGCTTCAACTTTAAAGATTAACAAAGTCTATGCGTGTTCAAGGTAGTTGAACAATAGGCCATGATGTGTACCGACTTCCCTGTCGGTTTATGATGCGTTCGTTATAAATTGTTGTGATGGCGCTGTAGGCTGTCGGTAGTGTAATTGCCCTTTTAAAAGTCAATGCATTAAGCTGATCAGATTTCTATGTAATCGGACTTTTTAGGTAAATTAATTGAATTCTTTCTAAAACTTCAAAATTACATTTGAAATAAAATAAACTTTTACGTTTCAAAATTTATATATTCATTTTTTTATATTGTACAATACGAGGTATCCAATGGTATTCATAATCCATCAATTTTATGCAACCACGGAATCATCGACTTTGCTCACTTACAATATAGCCCGTAACCGTTTGGCGGTGGAACCCGGGCAAGCAAAACTGAATTTATATGTGCTTAAATAATAATTTATCGTGATCATCGATAAAAGAAAATATCGCGAGGAGAGCCAAGCCTTAGCTAAGTAGCAGGAAATTTAGAGACTATTTTTTTTTTTTTATATAACTGTGTAATATATAAATATGACTTAATATGATATACATTATATTATTCTCCAAAGACGAAGTTAACTTGCAACAAACTAAGTTAAATAGTTCGCAATGTGTAGTATATGCGATAATTCACCGTTTCGAAATCACACTTAAAGTCCTTCGAAGCTCGGATTTGAGTTTGTTCAATCGATAGGATGTAAGCTTATTAACCGCCTTAACCGTCTGTTCCTGTCTATTACTTAGTTCAACGTAATTTCGTTTGAAATATTGACACGCTTAACTATAATTCAATCAGTTAATTAATTTCAAGTAGGTAAGAACGCGTGAATCTTAACCGATGAACGTGGGTTCAAACCCGGGCGAGCACCTCTGAATTTACATGTGCTTAATTTCTGTTTATAATTCATCTCGTGCTTTTCGGTGAAGGAAAACATCGCGAGGAAACCTGCATGTGTCTAATTTCATCGAAATTCTGCCACATGTGTATTCTACCAACCCGCACTGGAGCAGCGTGGTGGAATAAGCTCCAAACCTTCTCCTCAAAAAAGGGAGAGGAGGCCTTAGCCCAGCAGTGGGACATTTACAGGCTGTTACTGTACTGTACTGTAGGTAATCTATTCTACGTTCCATCTCAGATACATTTAACAATTAAAAAAAAATTTATCATCAACTGTTTTTTTTATGTCTTTTTTTTACTAAATTGGTATTATCTAATTTTAAAATATATTTCTGTAAATTGAGTTCGAGTTGCCAGTAGATATTATTTTTGTAATATTTATAATATTTCGTATAATTTTATTCGATAAAATAGATAAATCACGTTTATTTTGATATAAAATATGTATATATAATTACTTATATGTGAGTGAATTTGATGAAAAGCTCGATAGCTTAATAAATAATAATTAAATTAATTTTTGTTTGGAATATTATTATGAATGACATATTCGCCATATTTGATTTAACATGACGTCACAGCCTATGGACGTAATTAATATACGAAGCTAACGATGCCTCATTTGTCATCGTATAATAGCTGCACGGAAACATACATACGTAGGCTATGAAAATTATAAACCTATTATTATTTTGCTTAATAATATGTTAGTAAATTTCATTCGTTTCGAACAATAATACTGCAATAATATTACAACTAAATTTTAATTTATTCATTAATAAATAGTAACTTTTTTAAGAAACAATAACTGTAAGTCTGTTAATTTCTTTTGTGCACGCTCATCAAATAGTAATTTGTCATAGTTATGTCCAGTAAGGCTAATATACTAATATTGCAAACAGGGCTGTCAACTAATGAAATTTTTTCCATTAATATGTATAATTTCTAGTATTCCCCGAATATTAAGACTAGGACTGTCAGTTATTAAAATTTATTTCGTGTTTTGTTGTTTATATTCGATAATTGAGAAATTAATGGCTGGATTTAAGTTTCTACAACATGTAAAAAACCGATAAAGGTAAACACAGTATAGCCTGATGGTCCTGTCTCTACCCTTATAAGTTTCTTTTTAATTAATTTTAAATTGACAATTTTAAAAACAATTGAAGTGTTTTGCATTACAAAAACAACAACAACAACTATTCTCTTTATTTTCAAATAAAATGTATATCTTTGTGTAAATTTATATATTGGGAACAGTTCATCATTTCAAAATTAACTAAGTACTAATTTTAAGTCTGTTTTAATTCATGATAAAAATGTTACAGCCCTGTTGGAGAACGGAAAAGTTTTCGGTTCTATTTCATTCAAGTAAAAAGTATCGAGCACACTTGCGCGTTTCGGTTTGTAATTCTGGTTAGTGAAGTTCAAGCCTAATAATTGTGTATGCGTTTGAGTTATATCGAGGACTTATTATAATATCTTTACCCCGGAAGCAATTCCTAAGGGAGACTGGCCAACTGCGCATAATATATTATAGTTCACATTATGCGAAGGGACTCATAATCCATTCGATCACAAATAATTCAGGTGCAGGAACCAGGCTTAACCACTGCCAAAGATAATAAAAAATTATTGTCAGAAACCAAATTACTTTTAAATGTCCGAATCAGTATTTCAATGAATTGAAACCACGAGGTTTTGAAAAACCTCGAGGTCTGTAGCCGTATCCTATCGTTGTGAAAATCTGTCGCTTCGCTTTGTCGTGAAGGTATAGTAGTTACCTGAAACACAATATTGTATAGAGCAATTTCTCTGACGCATAATATCGTATGCATACGAAATGATTAATCTAATCTAAATTCTAACTCAATCGATGCAATACGGTTTCGATATATCACAAATTTAAATAAGCAACTTCGTGAGTGTATGTAAATGTCGAGAAACATATAATCCCATTTCTATTTTACCTAAGAAACAAAGACATGTCGATATATATATATTTTTTAATTTAGAACGAATTGTCCAGAGAATACAAGATGAAACACATTAAATGAAAGAACAAATTAAGATTTTAAACGTTAAGTCTACCAACTACAATTCTTCTTGCCAGTGCGACGCTAGAAGAGGCCTCGTTATGGTAATTACATTATTACCTCCTTAAGTTAAAAATCTTACGCTACCAGCACCGACTGCACCTCAGGCATATTATAGAATTTTTCTTATTAAACTTAGTTAAAATACAGATAAAATTTGGTAGGTATATATGTATGTTTAAATAGGTCAAAGTCAAACCTTTCTCTTCTCTATTTGTCAATCGATTTTTTTGTTAGGTAGATAGTCGAGCTTTAGTTTAAAAAATAGCAGTTGTTATTAAGATCAATAGTAACAACAAGAAAATAATAGGTTTTCTTAAAAATTTTCAATAATAATTAGGTCACCGGTCGAACACAAGTAATATATAATCATGACAATGTTATTCGTCGATTATCAACCACTAAGTCTTCATTAGCCAATCGTAATATTTTTACGTAAGCACTGTTAAGATTATATTTCATTTACCGAGACCAAGAATAGTTTTCAGTTGAAGAAAAGCGGCCTCCACTTTGGTAGTTCAAAGCCTACCTAATAAAATTTCTTTCCTTAGAGTTAAGTGCCAATGTTCGTATCATAAGTATTACTATATAGTAAAGTATTTTTAACTACGTACTGTTACGATATCCATGATACCCACGAGGGTAACAAGCAGATAAATAAATTAAAAACATTGTTGCCAATATTATTTCGTATTTTTTTTTTTTTATTTAAAACTTAAAATGCATTTAACATTTTCATCGTTACGGATGTCTGATTAACTGCCCGAGTGATTCTATATTATTTTTAAGATTAATTCCGCTGTAGCGTATGCGTTTCCGACGGCGCTTAGCACGCCCCTTCCGAAAAACTCTCTATATTTTTTCCATGAGTTAAATGTACGATGATTTTAAATATCAAACAGTCTGACTTTTACAGACAAGTAACTAGCTCAGCGATTAGAATATAAATGTTTTATGAAAAAATATTCAATCTTTATTAATAAACTTATTGCCCACCCCGACTTCGTAAGGGTAAAATAAGGAATATATCCCGTACATTTTTTAATCAATAAATACTGTTCGACCCCGTAATCAAAGTGGTTAGCTCTCGCCGTGGCATTTTTCTTATTTTTTGCGTCGTTATACTTTCCCAACTTCTAATCGAAAGGTCTGATTCATTTGTTTTATATCAGGTATAATTTTGTACAGGTATTATTGAGTAAAAATGAAGAAAAAAAAAAACGAATCCGTAATTAAACAAACGTGAAGTGTCACATAGGAAACGTTAAGATCACTTTTTCACAAGTGTAGCAAATGATACAGTCTACTTTTCGTTCTTCGAAATGTAATTAAAAAAGTCCCGGCACTTTTTTTACTATTCGAATTCCATTGTATGTTGGAGTTTAAGCGATATACAGTTTGACCGGATTTTATTGTTGCATAGAATACGTTTTCGAGTGTTCTGATACTAGTTCGAAAAAAATTTGTTCATTTTGCAACATAGCTACCAAATTAACGAACCCGTTCGAGTTAGTTTGTACTTAAGTAGTTTGTGCGCATGGATTCTATCGCGTAGTTATTCGGTTCAGAGATTCAAATGTCAAACAAGTAGTATCGAATTCTACTTTTGTTTTGTTTTTTTTTCGAATGCTTTCGAAAAAACAATTCCATAAAAAATTTAAAAAAAAATATCGATTATTTTAATTGCACTCAAAATCCAAAAAAAAAAATGTGATAATTTACTTCTTATAATGCTACAGAGTTTTTTTGTTACAGTAACAGTAACAGTAACAGCCTGTTAATGTCCCACTGCTGGGCTAAGGCCTCCTCTCCCTTTTGAGGAGAAGGTTTTGGGGCTTATTCCACCACGCTGCTCCAATGCGGGTTGGTAGAATACACATGTGGCAGAATTTCAATGAAATTAGACACATGCAGGTTTCCTCACGATGTTTTCCTTCACCGTTAAGCACGAGATGAATTATAAACACAAATTAAGCACATGAAAATTCAGTGGTGCTTGCCCGGTTGCTTGGTTTACCCACGATCATCGGTTAAGATTCAGGCGTTCTTACCACTAGGCCATCTCGGCTTTTTTTGTTATAATGCACTAATATATGGATTAACAGTATAATTTGAATGCATACATACTTTATAAATATTAAGTTTTGCCATACACTTCCTTTAAACGTAATATTATACTGATGTATTATATAACCGGACAATAAAATTATAAGCACTTTACAGAAATATACGATATTTTAAGATGTCGAAAAATATGTCTAAAATTCAATTATTTACTACATTATTAGTTATAATCGTTTAGTCTATAATCTATCTTTTAATGATTTAAAAGTCACACGAGAGATTACGCTCGTTGCTTATTATGGTTTTGACAATAGCTCATAATGTAATAATAGTCTGTTTAGATCAAATTCACTTTTTAACTAAGTATTTAATCATACAAAAATATAAAATATGAAATGTTTATAAAATGTACGTTAAATGTAATCTTAGAGCAACAAAGCATCACTAATATACTTCCGCCTACATTTACAGGCTCACTGACAAAGTTTTATAAGCGACTTATAACTAATAACGGCTCCAGACGAGTGATGCTCTCGACTTAGGAACTAAGTCTTCGAACAATATTAAAATTACTGAACGTTAGACGTTCTGTTACTATCAGAAATACCAAAATATATATATAACGTAATTTAAAAAATAAATACTGTATAAACAATAATTAAATATGATTGATAATTTAAGAGGAAAATATTAATTTAAGAGGAGTTTCTGGTGGTAGAGCTTTGTGCAAGCTCGTCTGGGTAGGTACCACCTACTCATCAGATATTCTACTGCAAAACAGCAGTACTTGGTATTGTTGTGTTCCGGTTTAAAGGGTGAGTGAGCCAGTGTAATTACAGACACAAGGGACATAACATCTTGGTTCCCAAGGTTGGTGGCGCATTGGTGATGTAAGCGATGGTTAACATTTCTTACAGTTCCAATATCTAAGGGCTTTAGTGAACACTTACCATCAGGTGGCCCATATGCTCGTCCGCCTTCCTATTCTATTTTACACAATCGTATTTTTAAGATTAAACCGTCGTCTTGACCACGTTAATAAAATAAGCTGTATCGACAATAAGCAAACGTCTTAATCAATTATCCAAATCAATAGTATTTAATTGTAAGATATTTCGTAAAATCCAAACGAGTGCTCAATGAACTCACTCGATAAGTTGCAAGTCTGTCTACAGAGGATCAAACGTGTAATTAGTGCTGTTGTTTGTTTTTTTAACTGAATGTTTGCTAAATAAAAGTTTTAATGATGTTGATTTAACATTACAATATTTTATTTCTGAGACAGTAAAATATCTCACAAGAAATTAATTAGCACAAGAGAAAGGGAGTGTACTTAGCATAGCAAATGCTAATTAAAATAAAGCGTCCTTTAAAACATTTTTATTCAACTGAACTGTTGAGAAATGCTTTATAAATATATCATACCCACTACCAGTCAGATTCTTACAACCGGTATTTCAAAAGCTAACGATAATCTTATTAATTAGTCCATTAGAAATAATGATTCAATAAGATTAATTGTTTTTTAAGTGACCCTGAAATTTTTCAAAACAGCATATTTATGATCTCATATTTATGAGATCCGATAAAAGAATGTAAAACAACGCTTATTATTATTGGTTAAGTGGGATAGAAACCTTTTTCGTCGGTAAACCTCTCCGATATATTAGTCAAAATATTTTTTTCCAAATTTTGCCAAAAGTGAAACGATAAAAATTATGATATTTATAAGTTAAATATAAAAAACCAAAAGATATAATATACATACATACATATATATTATATTTACACACACTGTAGCAGTGTTGCGGAATTGGAGCATCTAAGGAGAATAAGAGTGTTCCTATCAGTTGGAGTTTTATATAATGACTAATGCCAAAGTTTATAGAAATAGGCGTCACAAAGGGAAAGGCCGTGATGCCCTTAAAAAAAATTAACTTAACGTACTCTTATGATACATACGGGTTGAGATGACGTGGCTCGACTCCAGTTTATTGCAATTACACCCCAAAATTTACTTAATTCTAATATGCATAATAAATTAAAATGTTCACTTACTATTTCATCAGCAACAGGGTCGATGCGCTCTTCGACGTTCATGCTGGAACGGCTGCCTCGACTGCCCCGACTGCCCCGATTACTCCTTGAAGGGATAACTTTTCTGGTTGTGCACCTTGAATGCCTTACTTGATCCCGCGGAATTGGCGGCGTATTTCTTATCGAAGATACTTTGTCGATCGTAAACACCTTACCATTGCGGAAGCTGTAACAAAATATGTATAAGTTTATATGTTACACACAAATAAGCATTTGGCTTTGCTTTATCATAATACTGGTAATTATTAGTCATTTGCTTTCCTGGCAAATATAAAAAAAATACACGCCAAATTAAACATTTAACTGTATCTCATTTCCATCCTAATTTTTAAAAAATATATTGAAACTTGCTTTTTAAAATAAAAGTAATATCATTTTTAATTATCAATGTTTTTATAGTTAAAAATAAATGAAACAAAACAGAAAACTTTGTTGATTTCTCACGGTGATGACATCACAGCAAGACAATATAATTATTGCTTATAATAATTATAAATTGCTAACTGTATTTTTAGTGTGCTTTATATAGCAATTGTTTGTTCTAAATGCATAAAAAAAAACAATAAAACATCGAATAACCATTACCTATGTATTATATGTATCTATAATAATTATAATAATATATTTAATAGTAAATATGTAATTATAATCCCAAATTGAAGATTAGAAGAAGAATTAAAAACACACTGAGTTTTGCACGTGCTTTTTTATGTGATATAAATTCATCGTGCGCTCGGCGGTGAAAAGAACATTGTATGGAGGTATACATGTGTGGAATGAAGTTCTGCCAAACGTGTATCCAACCCTGATAAAAGCAGCGTGTTGTTTCATAATTCAAACCGTCTCTTCGAAGTCTTTGCCCAGCAGTGGGACATTTACAGGTGTTGCTTTAGTTTTTTTTATGATATGTTATGAGCGGCTAACAAGCACAATAAAACTTGTAATTTGTTTTAGTAAATTAAATTTTAGTTTTAGTCACACTCTTGATCAAAGGATAAACTTCTTCTCCTCAGGGTTGGTGCTCGGGAAGCACAAAATTTTAGCTCAGAGGTGCTTACTCGCCTTTAAGCGATATCTTTAAGGTGTTTGTGTTATAGCCATTCGTCAATTCGGTCAATCGACTTGAATACAGAAAAAAAATTGAAGTTTAACAAAACGCGATAATAGTAACTATAATCAAGAAAGTATAAAAAAATTATATTTACGTGGTTCTTTCACCGGGCGACGATGCTGATCTCCGCTCCGGCGGCGGCGGCGGCGGCAGCCGAGGATCCGGTGCTGGTGTTACCACGTAGGTATACATTGCTGTTACCTACAGCATTCGTATCGAATCCTGTGAACAAAATATATACCAAGGATGTCATTCAGTATTATATATGGTTAATAGAATCTCCATAGGAAACAATCAATCGGTCAATCGGAGCGCTATCTATCTGAATAGCATGTGAATAACAAAAGAGTTTCACAAATCCGAAGTTCACGCAAACAAAATCGCAATATCAGATGTAAGCCATACAATTTAAATTTAGTTACTCTCCGAAAACTTTCATAGAATCAAAGTTTTTATCCTACGCTATTTGAAGATATTTAAATTTTAAAACGTATTCACACACACTTGTTATCGGCTGCAGTAAAGATAGAAATTGAAATTTTTTAATGTCGAATTGTAATCATCTTTCCTTTTAAATTTGAGTATAATAAACATATCAAAACATGTGGTAATTGTCAAAATCAATAAAAGCATACTTTAACTTAAAATCATACAATAGAAAAGTAAATATATTTGAATTATATCTAAGTTATTAGCACTCGTGAGTCTTAATCGATTTGGTTTAAAAACCGGACAAGCTCAACTGAACCTCCTCCGCGGCGAGGAATCTGTCGGAAGAAAATTCCAATGAGAGAAAGTCTTATTCCAGCAGTGAGAGAAATACAGGCAATAACATTTTTATTTTTTTATACTAGTAATTATCAGAAGAAATCAAAATATTGCTGACGTTACGATTTGTATTACGGATAATTGGAGATGAGCCGTCATTTCAGATTTTCCTTTGAATTTTTGGTCCGTATAATGCATCATCTTATATTTCTATCTGGACTGCCTATATATAAAATAATTGATTATGTTATCTCATGAAATTAAATTAGATTTTTGCAATTATTATTATTTATTATTAATAATCGGATTTTTATGATATTTTTTGGGCTCCTGAATTCTCCAAGGCGATAAAATAAGTTAATTATTTGTCCTTTAATAACAACTGCAACCCGTGCGAAGCCAGAGCGGGTAGCTTGTAGAAAATATCCTTGTGAAATAATTAAAGTTCAGCAAAGCATTCCACTGGAGTCGCTACAAATTTTTAATATATTTTAGAGAGATATATTATGTACTTATAATTTCGATGCGGACGAATTTTCCGGTTCAATAAGCAAATATTGGAATACTTTGTGTATGAATATGAATTTAGATGTAACCTTTGCTTGGTTTCTAATAAATGTACGTTATATTGAATATTTATATATTATATATTTCATATTCAAATTAATATGTGAAGCTGGCATCCGATAATCATGGTTAATTTAAATGATTTCCCGAAACTAAGAGTTAATATTACATAACTGTTGAATATTGAAATCATTGAATTGTATTCACGAATACAGGTTTAATTAATTTATATTTGAGATATTTTCATGAAATACATATTAAGTCAGTTGAGCGCATGACAGTGCAGGGTCAAGTTCTGTGAATTTGAATATATTATTTAATATATGTCGCAAATATGTTTTGCGTTAACCTTAACTTCTGGACTTTCAATTTACCTGTGCGACAAAGTAATAGTTGCTGTTCAGTATTATTAATTTTCTGTTTAATAATCTGTGATGGATTATATTTTTAAATGTCACGATTCTGAATAAAAATTAGAAATGATATATAGAAAAGGATGACATTAAAACATTATCTGTTACATTTAAACTGTAGTAATAATAAATATTTTTAAACGGTTTGCGAAACCATAAGGAATGAAATTGGAATAAATTCTTTAATTCGTTTAAAAATTTATAAAGCCCAGTATGTGAATTTTTTTGACACCACTAGCGCTCCACATATGACAGACACGTTCATATAAGTTAGAACGTTTTCAGAGAATACGCACAAAAACTAGCATTTTTTTGTAAAACGATCTTTGTGTTATCCACTGCATTACAAGATATTTGTTCATTTTTAAAATACTACTTTAATAAATTAACGGCTTAAAATATATTTTAGTTTTAAAATATTTATTATTTTCATCATTATTTTCCTGTATCTCAAAGTTGTATTGTAATATTTAAATCGCTATTGATTTGTAAATCGCCAACCGATGTTATGAAAACGACTCTCAAAGGGGCTTACGAACGATTGAAGAGGTTTTAAGTGCATTTGCAATGAGAGGAAGCAGAATGCATGCTAATACCATAAAGAGAAACATTCTGTTTTCATTGTTATTACCTAATACAAGTGAAAACTTCGGATCCGATTGCTATGGAATTTCTATATAATATTTTAGTTTTAAGATGAACATACCCATATATAAGCATAAAATGTAGCCTATATTTTATGCTGATATAGGTTTAGGATATATTAACAAACATTCCTATCTTAAAAAAAACCATTACTTACACTTACACTTAAATAAATATACATATAAGCATTAATATAGTACCGAAGGAATTAAGTTGAAAAGACAGATATAATATAATAAAATACTTTATGGGTAGCAGACCTGTTTTTACCGATAAAAGAACTCACAGAGAGTGATCTTTCTTGTATAAAATCATATGATATAATAATAATTGTTTATGCATTTTATAGAACTTGGCCTTTTTTCAAAACGATAATCCAACAAAATTATTGGCTGTAAATTTTATGATTAGAGAACAATGACGCTTTTGTATTATATTTGGAAATTCAATCAACCAGAATAATTATGCCTGGATATATTGTGCACAAAATTCTTGGCATCATTAAAATTGTTATTTAGACAATGAAATATATCGCTATGCGAAAATTTACCTTATAATCAGTAAGCATATAGCTGAATGTGTCTTGATTATATCTATTTTTCCTTTGTGGATTAAATTCTAATTCTTTAATAGAATTACTGGTTTGCAGTTATTATGCCAATCATACATATATTTTGAAGAAGTCTACTGATTTAATTAATTCAGACAAACAGCTTACACAGTAAAGACCGTTATACACAATATACACAAATACACAAATTAAGAGCCTGAGAACTTAGTAGTGCTTGATCAGATTAAGCTAGTTTGCTTGTTTGTTTGTTTTGTTCACGTGCATTATCTGTTAAGTCAAAGACAAATACACAAAGCTTTATTCAATATACAACCGTTACTTATCGATTGTCATAAATCTACCGCCGATTCGGAAATAACAGGTTCAAGGTCGATTGGCCCAAAGCGTTTTATAAATAAACATAAAAATGGACAAGACAGAAGCCAGAATCGACTGTCGTTGCACTCACATGGAAAATGAGAACGAACGAAGATACCGTTTTTGATACTAATTATTCTTCTTCTTCCTGCCTTTATCCCAAGTGAGGCCGGCACAACATGTATTTTCCTTCTACTTCTTACTGTCACTGGTCATCTCAGTACTTAAACCTTTCATAGACATATCTTTTCTTACGCAATCCATTCATACTTTTTTCGGCCTCCCCCATCCCATCATCTACATCCATCAATATTAACATTCATAGTAACATGCTTTTCATCCCTCTTCATCACATTCCCATACCACGCTAATCTCTTACTCTTCAACTTTTCATCTATTTGTTTTAGTTTTTGATACTAATATTAAATAAGTAAATATACATAATATTTACTTAATATACAAACATTATTATGGATATATGATTGATGTAGCCGAGATGGTCTTGTGGTTAGAACGCGTGAATCTTAACCGATGATCATGAGTTCAAACCTAGGCAAACACCACTGAATTTTCATGTGCTTTTTTTTGTTTGTAATTCATTTCATGCTTGACGGTGAAGGAAAATATCGTGAGGAAACCTGCATGTGTCTAACTTCATTGAAATTATGCTACTTGTGTATTCTACCAACCCGCATTGGAGCGGCGTGGTGGAATAAGCTCTAAACCTTCTTCTCAAAAAAGGGAGAGGAGGCCTTAGCCCAGCAGTGGCAAATTAACAGGCTGTTACTGCACTGTGATTAATTATATCCGTTTGATATTTGATATTATTGTGGATAGCAGCAAATACATAATAAAATGTAAGCTGGGTATTAATTACAAATATGTATTTGAGTTGAGCTAACATTTCATATTGATTGAAGAAGCCAAACTAGTGTAGCAAATACCTCCAATTTGCGTTCCGCTTTGATTACGTTCATATGAATTAAGCTGATTCTGTAGGTAGTATTTACGAAACCTTTCATAAACCTTTATATTTAAATAAAGAAAGCTTATTGTAAATTAAAAATTTTAATTACGAGGCTACCTGAAAAAAAATATAGCCACACATCAATCGAACGAGCTCAAAAAATATATATAAAGATACACCAATGGAAAACCACGTCTGTGGATATTAGAATTATTTAACATAAAAGGATATGATAATAGTTCACATTTATTATTTATTTCTGTGTCTAATTTCACTGAAAATCTGCCACGTGTATATTCCACCCGCATTGGAGCAGTGTGGTAGAATAAGTTCCAAACCTTCTCCTCAAAAAGGCAGAGGAGGCCTTAGCTCAGCAGTGGGACATTCACAGGCTGTTACCATTACCATTATCATTTGTTATTATAAATAGGTATTTATTATAGTATAGGTAGAAGGACGAGCATATGGGCCACTTGATGGTAAGAGGTCACCAATGCTCACAGACATTAGCAATGTAAGAAATGTCAACCATCGCTTACATTTCTAATGCGTCGCCAACCTTGGGAACTAAGATGTTATGTCCCTTGTGCCTGTAATTTCACTGGATCACTCACCCTTCAAACTGAAACACAAAATCTAATGAGTTGGGTGGTACCTACCCAGACGAGCTTGCAAAAAGCTCTACCACCATTAAAAAAAGGTAAAATAACTTAGCGAAGAATCTGTATTTTTCATAATATTTACGCCTGGTATAAAAAAATATAAAAATATAATAGCTAAAAGCTAAATTTATTATTTAAATGTTTACTTGAATTGTAAATTGTACTTAAGGCAAAATAATTTTACGAACATAATTGTTAATTACATCCCGTAATTGGTAATAATGGTATTATACAAATACAAAGGTTATGCATAAAGGTGACTCCCTAAAAAACTTCTTTAAATTAATAGAGAAATAATAATTAATGGAATCATTATCGACATAGTTCCAAGTGTTATGTGATTCATAACTGATGTAATTGGTCTAACCTTCGTTAGCGTATCTTAGAATTTAACTAAGCTATCTTAAGCAATAAGTGATTATTAAGTTTCATGTAATTTAATGGACAAAACTCAACCACAGCCACTTTGTGTTAGTATTACTTATTTGAAAACTAAAAAAACTCGCTAGAATTTTGTAACAAACGATATGAATGTTTCGGAAATTTGATTGCAAGTGTCGATCGCAGTTTTTGGAACAACGTGCAGGTTCTCTAAACAAAGTTTCCTTTACGGAATCGAATTTTTAAATTAAAAACTGGTCTGTGCGCGATTTGTTCTACCCAAGCTATCAAGTTTCCATTTGATACCCTTAGCTACAATATTCATCTACACGTTAAGGATTTTCGTTTGAAATTTAAATTGTTGTTCCAATTCTATAAAAACTTAATGTACATCTAGTATATATTTATAAAAATTATGTTAGGCTATAAGAATTATTATCATAAGCAGATTTAAAAACAGTCAATTTTACATATCTCGAATGAATTAAAATCCCTTGCATATTTTGTTCTATATATATATTTTTATATAATTAAAAGATATATATCGAATATAACGAAGGTCAAATGTTGATTATCAATTCCAAGTTATTCTATTCTGGTTCATATTTAAGCTCTAATATTTGAAAGCCACGTACGTAGGCAATTTCGCTCCTCTATTCATAGCTGTGTTGTCTTTGTAGATTTGATTATTTTGCTTGTGAGCATATCTTGTAGCTTAATACCTTGTCTCTGATTTCAGGAAGCAACGTGCCTTGAATTTCAACGTAGTGAACTATTCTGTGTTCTATCGAAATTATTGTGTATTGACTGATTGGCTTCTGTGTTAGCTTTCCCATGCATACAATTAGATTTATGTGTCCGATCTTACAATTTCTGTGTATTATTTTTTAAGTAATAATTTTATCACCATGTCAACTTCATGAATACAATTATTTAGAAGCATTTGAAAGATGGCTTAAAATTCTCAGTACAATCTGTAGATATTTATAACTACTACAGAAAGCGTTCAAAGTCAATAACTTATTAAAAAACCAAAGAAGAATCTGATAATAGTCTAAATAGATTCTCTTGAGACTCTTCAGAAGGTAACAGACAAGGTAACTGAAGGCAATATTTTTATATTAATATTAAATATTAATATTCATAATATTCACACACGGCCTTTTGATCCCAAATTAAGCAGAGCTTGTACTATGAAAACCAGACAACTGATATACTACATATACTACTTACAAAAGAAATTTCGTAAATACATATTTATATAGATAATTACACCCAGACACAGGACAAACAGACATGTTCATGAACACAAATGTCTGTTCTGGGTGGGAATCGACCCCGCAACCTTCGGCGTGAAAGGCAAGTATCTACCAACCACGCCAACCGACCCGGCCCGTTTGCCGAAAATTTATTTATAGTTTAAATTATATTAACTCACTTTAAAAAAAAGTATATTTTTAATAATATGATACTAACTTCTTAATCATTTAAAAAGATGAATCTTTTCAAAATATAAAATAAATAAAAATACTTAAATTAATTGTAATTGAACCGCGGTGGCCCAGTGACTAAAACACGTCAATTTTAGTCAATTCGAGTTCGAACGAGCAAACCCCACTGAATTCCAAATGTGCTGAATTTATGTTCATAATTCCTTTTGCTCGGCGGTGATGAATGACAGTATCATTTAACACAGCCGCGTATTTAGTAGCCACAACGAGACGGTGAAAAAACCATTCATTCATAGTATTAATTTAATGAAGTAATGGCTGCGATGTAATATTTTATTGGCACTTAATTGTCGTTTGATCTTTCATGCTTCGATATTCTTTTTTTTTTAATTAAAAAATAAGTTTTGTTCTTAATTGCTTAGCCTAAAAGTTTGTTTAATTTTTTATCACCCTTTCATACTTCAGTGCGTGAGGTGTTTATGTTTATTGGTCTTCTTTTTGGTTACTTAAATTATTTTGCTATCACAAAATGTACCAATCCGAGAATGAACTTTAGATTTTTATTTGTATGGATGAAACACGAAAAAATTATACAAAATGTTGTTAAATGTTAAATTTATACAAAAGTTTGGTTGATGAATCCTTACCGTACCGTACCGTAACAGCCTGTGAATGTCCAACTGCTGGGCTAAAGGCCTCCTCTCCTCTTTTTGAGGCGAAGGTTTGGAGCTTATTCCACCACGCTGCTCCAATGCGGGTTGGTAGAATTCACATGTGGCAGAACTTCAGTGAAATTAGACACATGCAGGTTTCCTCACGATGTTTTCCTTCACCGTAAAGCACGAGATGAATTATAATCACAAATTAAGCACATGAAAAGTCAGTGGTGCTTGCCCGGGTTTGAACCAACGATCATCGGTTAAGATTCACGCGTTCTTACCACAGGCCCATCTCGGCTTATGAATCCTTATGAAAGGAGAAACTAGAATGTCTTAAAATGTTTAGAACACGATATGTACAAGTATTCATGTATTAGTGTCGCTAACAAATTACCGCTCGTTGAAGATGATTATTGATTATCACGTAAACACACTTTTAGTACTGTATTATGGGAGTGCCTTTTTCGGACATCCATCATTTGTTAAGGAAGGAATTCTTTTGTGTAATTCGGTATATTTTACAAATATTTCAATTCAAATATATGGAATCATTTGGTATTTTTACATCATATCAATTGAAGCTGTAGTTTATAAATATATTTCATATTATTATATTTTTAATGTAGAGATTGAATCTTAAAAGCATTTTTTCCTAGGGTATTCAGATTTTGATATAATTGACTATAAACGATATTGACAGTTTAATGTACTATCCGAACGCCGGCGACAGCTACGGAAGACAGATTGCAATTAGGCTTACCGTTACTATACGTAAGCCTGAAAAATACTGGTCTAAACCACTATACATTAAGGCATGTCTGGAATTTTTTTACGGGAATTGAAATACGCTGTATTTTTTTAAATATTTTCCATAAATTTTGTAATAAAATTTTAAATAATATAAATACAAAATAGACAAGACATATATATACCTATTAAATTAAAAGGAGTAAAGTAAAAAAGTCAGCATGTTAATTTCACTACTGGGCCAAGACCATTTCTTCTTTTGATAAGACTATTCAGAGCTTATTACGAAACTCTGCTCAAATGCGGATTGGTGATACAAATATGTCAGATTAACATCTGACACAGGCTTCCTTGCGATGGTTTCCTTGCAGCACCGAGCACGAGAATTGAATCATAAACATTAATTAAGTACGCCTTGGCTCGGCTCGGCTGTTACACTCAATTAATTCGAAGACTATCTTCTTTTAATAATAATAAAAACTAATAAGTATTCAAATGCATTCGAATAAAACTCATCTTTTCCGATCATCAAGAAAATGGTTTAATAAAACAAACATACAGATTTATATTCAGGAACGAGAATTATTCTTATCGTTATATTGTATCGTCAATCAAACCTATCAGCAAATTCCCGCAGGATGCCGTGGGCGCTGGCCTGCAGCATGGATTAATAAGGATAGGCAAATAACTTTTCCCCTTTCCCAAAATGAATTACTGAGTCCGTAAAATACAGTCTGTTAATGAACTCGCTCAAGACTTCAATTTAAAACAAGCTGAAAAAGCTGTGTGATAGTTAGCACACGGTAAAAACGAAATAAAGTTATTAACGAGACGGGTAAAAATTTTAACGAGGAATATTTTTTAGATTTTTTTTTATTCATGTCAATCAAAATTGCATTTTTTAACCGGAATCATGGTGATAACGTCAACATAACCTAACTGAAATAAAGTAATTTCATGCTGAACGACATTTGAAAGGGATTCATTTTTTTATTATTCGCAGTAAAAACATTGAGCACTATAACACTCTTTTCTTAAAATAACTAATAAACAATAAACATAATGTTAATTACAAATATCGAGATCGTTATCTCCGTTTCGTGAAATCCAGGTTTCGCATTTCATGCGAAGCCTAAACTCCGATTGCACGTTTAATTATGCATTACAAAATTATTTTGAAACCATATCGAAAGCTTACGTTACTATAGAATTGGGGTTTCATAGCATTGTATATGTTAATGCATTCATTAAAAGAAAACTACATACACGATATCTACTAAACCATCGTAATAGAAAATATCAAACATAAATTACAATTAACCTCTATAATGCATTTTAGTTTATAATTATCACCGAGCCTTTCACTACGAGTAATGTAGTTTTTATTTTATTTTATCAACAAGATTAAATTAAATAGTATCCTCTTTCATTTTCTAAGACACTCTTGCTACGTACATTCTTTTCGAGTTCGTTTAATCTTTTTTTCATATAAGCGATCAACCAAACCTAGGCTATCAAATCTTCATTTTAATTTATGGTGAACGAAAACAATTATCCACAAACTATTGTGGCTAATTCTGCAAGTAACTAGCATTAAAAATATGGATGGAATTGAGTTATTTTAATTTGTTTTTCTTCAAAATATTGTGGGTTATTCTGCAAGTATCTATCTTAGTTATTGTAAGATAGTGTAGAAAATATAACATACTAAATAGTTCCTTTGATCGCGGTACTTAAAGTGGTTAATCGATGTCAAGAACTAATTTAACAGAAACTTGGAAATGGACGTCTGATAAAGTTAAGTTGAACGAGTTCAGTTTCTTACTTAAAGCTTAATAACCAACCTTTAAGATTAAAGAAAATTGTGTAAATAGAAGATGATGTTACATAAGACCGAACTATGAATTACGTTCAATATAAAAATAATATTTTTATTTATTTCTGGTAGTTTTCATATGGTTTGTGGTAAAGAAGACTTAATTTCCTTTGCAAGTCTCGTTTATCAGGACCAAAGATTTCATCGTAGATCCTTAGTAAATATGTTTAAAGATTACTAAGTTTTAGGAAGTAGAAAAATGTTTTCAAGATAACTCCGGGTACCTTTATGGCCCTGTTAAAATGTTATTATATGTAAAGATTGATTCTTTCTGAATATAACGCAAACTCTCCTTAAGCTGTTAATTCTTAACGAACATGGGGATCTAAGATGCTGTTTATCCAATTTTTGTAATTACATCGGCTCACTAATTAGTCCTCGGACCAGACACGGCAGTACATAGTATGTTGATGTTTTTCGGTAGAATAATTAATGAGTTAGTGACAAACCCTGACGAGCTAAAAGGTACCACCAATTGAAATTGGTTGTTGTTGTAATTAGAGAAATTAATTATTTTCAAGCAAAGCCCAGGGTCAATGGTAAATATTTTTTATAGGTAAAGTTTTTGAAATATTTCCATAAAATAGGTACGAATTTTTTTTATATATTCTTGACGATTTTTTTTTAACAAAGAGAAATAAGTGGATGAAATTAAATTAGCAGTGAGTAACATGGACTGTAATGTTATACACGTATCAACCTTCAAAACCCTTTGTACTGGCTGGCTGTTGCTGATAGAAAGGCTTCGCTTTTTTGTCAAAAGTTTTTAAAATTTTCGGTACACTTTTTTTAACTTATTGCAATGATCTACTTTGTTCTCTTTTAACTTTTGTTATTAATAGTTAATTATTGAAAAAAATCCTATAAGATTTGTTTTAAAACAGAAATTTTAATTATGAAATGATCCATTCTTGTCTTATACACATTTTATTAATTATTTATTGCCCATTTTTTATCACAAGTGTCACATACGTACACGTACAGTTACTAAGGTAAACACAACTTTCAAGTTTTTATCTAACCCATGACGTTACCGTTCGTCTTTCAACCGGACAGTCAAACAAACAGACACAAACACAATCAGGCAACGACCACACAACCTTTGACATCCAGTTCTAAGCTATACTTAATTGCTATACCTTGAATATTAAGAATGTAAATCACAGGGAAATCAATTTAAAATTGATTGAATTTTTCAACCATAAACAAACACACAGACAAGGATGTCTCAACATAGCTTTGTCTTTTATTACTGAACAATTTTTAAAATTTCAATTCTAGTTCATAGACAAGTCAGCAGTTTTATTGGTGGCGCTTTATACAAGCTTGCCTGAGTAAGAACCACTCATTCATCAGATATTGATGGTGAGTGAGCCAGTGTACGGGCACAAGAGACATAATATCTTAGTTCCCAAGGTTGGTGGCGAATTGGCGATGTAAGTGATGGTTAACATTTTTTACAATGCCAATGGTCTATGGGCGTTTGTGACCACTTACCATCAGGTGTGGCCCATATGTTCGTCTACCTACCTATACTATAAAAAAACTAGAAAAATGATTCAATTAGTATTGGATAGACAAACAAACATACGTACACACTAGAAAAAAGGTCAATAGAGCATTGATATTCTGAACTATACCTAACCATTCAAGTATCTAGCTCGTTGGGAAGTTAGTTTAAAATCGATAGTTTTTATACTGACCAGTAAGCCATCAGACACACGACAATGACACCGTTATACACTAGAAAATAGCTTAGTATTTTTTAAGGCAGACCGTTATATCTTCTAGCGCGAGTATTTATTTTTTAAGTACTATTTTCAATAATTGTAATTTTATTTTATTAAAAAATATTATTATTGATATTAATCATTAAATAAATGTGTATCCATTGTGTTTGATAAATTTCATGTGGGATTTCAAACATGATAATGAACTATCGTGTATATTAATAAATAAATGAGATAATTCAAAGTGAGTATTGATACGACTGATTGATTTCGACAAAAATGGCTGATAAGAGACAATTTTGATAAAAACTTCATCGCGAATATCAACATTATATTTTTTACCATTATCTGTTTCATTTTTTCAAAAGTATTTTGTTTAGGCAAATATATAAATCGCATATTCAAGGATAAAAAAAATATTGTAATCAAATAATTAATTATCGATTGTAATTAAAATAAAAGCAGAGATGGCCTAGTGGTTAGAACGCGTGCATCTTAACCGATGATCGTGGGTTTAAACCCGGGCAAGCACCACTGAATTATCATGTGCTTAATTTGTGTTTATAATTCATCTCGTGCTTGACGGTGAAGGAAAACATCGTGAGGAAACCTGCATGTGTCTTATTTCATTGAAATTATGCCACATGTGTATTCTACCAACCCGCATTGGAGCAGCGTGGTAGAATAAGCTCCAAACCTTCTCCTCAAAAGGGAGAGGAGGCCTTAGCCCAGCAGTGGCACATTAACAGGCAGTTACTAACTAATTAAAATATGTCGAAAATATTAAATTACATGTATTTCAAATTAACTTTATCCTACGCATTGCATAATATCACAATATCAATTCATTCGATTAAAAAATCGACGTCTCTACGAGTCTCTACGAGTCTCTACGAGTCTCTCCGAGTCGCTATGGACATCTAATAGGAATGATAAGTGACAAATAACCGAGCACGTCGAAGAGCTCTTTGTTTTTTTACAACTCCTAAAATTTGAAGTCTTTAATCGGATGTTAAATATTGTTCTATTAATTAGCTTAAAATAACAGAACTTTCGTAATGATTCAAAATAAATAATAAAAACCGTAAAAGAGATTGTTAATAACAAATATGGTGTAATTAAATTTAAACCACGCGCTTAAAAGCCTTCATTAATGAAGTATTCATCATTGATGAAGTACATTGATGCTATTATACTGTGCTTGATATAAATGAGTGTTTAACCTTAGCGCTAACAAAACATATGATAATTATTAGTATTCGAATATTCGTATAGCCATCGGCTTATAAGCAAAGTGTGGAGGTAAAGGAAGGATTCATAGGAACATAATGATTAATATTATTTTATTAGTATTCTCGTTTGTTCTATTAGTAGTTCGAAATAACGATACGATAATTTATCTATTATTCATGTGATGGTTTTTGTGTGTTATTAACTCATTTACATAAACTCATTTAAATACATTTTCGTTTATGTTTTTATAACCATACAATCCGATATATATCGAGTTTATACTTTTTATCTTTGGCTTTAAGAGATGAAAATCAAACCAATTCCTCACCGGCAATTTTGATTTTTAAAAGTAATTGTGTGGGTAATGAATCACAATAAATAAATAAAGATTTTCAATGAAAAACATTCCTCGACAGATGACGGCACTAATTAAGAAAACAAAAGGATACAAGTTTTATAATTTTTAATTAATACTGAATACAAAAATATATTCTGCGTTACATTACATTATGCAACATAGAAATAAGTTGTATTGTTGTGATATCGCCTGCGTGTATACGATTGATCCCTCATAAGCTGCCGTTCATTAAATCAGGATAAGAAGAGAATGATCGATTATTATGTAAAAAATACCTTCTACCTTTAATATTACTTTAATGCTCAACTCTTCCAATTAAAATTTACTCAAATGAAAAAACAAATTAAGCTCACCGGATGCGCTCCAAGCTAGAACAAATCCGGACTAAACTCAGACGGATGACATTCCTATCATCTACTGATGAAACTTTAATATTAAAATGAGTGGTATTACAAATTTCTGAATTCTAGAATTCAGCAAAAATTTTGATTAGTTTTCACCTTCATTAACAGTCGGTAAAAGTGTTCTAGCGCTGGACAAGTATGCTCTGGTAAAGGTTAAATCTTTGAAGGTACACCAAAGTTCTTAGTCGAATGCATGTCATATCCAAACAAGCAAGACTGAGTTTTAAAACAATGTGTGTTTGTATTTCGTTTCGTGCTCAGTGGTGAACAAAAACCTCTCGACGACCTACACGTATCATCAGCCCGAGATCGTCAACTGCTGGATATAGGCCTCTTGGAATACGTCACTTAGAACGATCTTCGGCTCTTATTCTCCATCTCTTGCTTATACTTATTTTTTTTAATAGACACGTCATTTATTAATCAGGTGAATTTCAATAAAAGTAGATGCATCAATCAGTTTCTGCATAAACTTCGAATAGTTTATTTATTCTCTCTTCAAATATAAACACTGATCAAACTAGTTTGAGGTAAAATATATTTCATAACCAATAATTATTATTATCAAAGGCTTTATTTATTTAATCCAATTCCTGGATTTTGGAAAATATGATGTTATTGGAAAACCAATACAGCCTTTGACGTTACCCAAAATTAACATTTGTACTTTATGTACCAATGATATTCATAATAGCAAATTAAGTATATTAATTTATTCCTCTTATGACATCAAACGAGTTGATACTATCTGTTTTCAATCACGTTTATTGGTTATTTATTTTATATTCACAAAAATCAAATATACTCCTATATAACTTAATTTTGAAAAACCACATAAATGGATTTATATCATAAAATGACGACGACCGCCATATTTGGATATTGTCCGGTTACTTTATTCAAAAACGATTCATATTGCTTACAAAGTCTCATGTCTGTATCGTAAAAACCTATAAGAATTACCTCAACGGATTTAGTTATCATTGATACTCGTAATTAAAAAATGTATTATAAGTGAAAGAACGTAAAGCCGTTGGTGCTGCGATTGATCATCCATCGGTCGTGTTGATTACAATCTTATCGGAGTATAAGAGTGCGGGAAAAGAAACTTCATCTTTGCTTGCGCTTACATATTTTATGGATAAATGGATGTTTTAAATTTTCAAATATAAAAATATTAATGTTTGTTGATGTGATGTTTGCGTGTCGTTTTATTAATCAATTGCCATACCCTCGTTTCTAAATTAGTCTGTATGCTATTTATATTTCGCAAGTTAAAGTTGAGTTAAGCTCAAATTAACAGAATTAAAATTAACATTATTTTGCTGATCCGTTGAGACCTATCGGTTCTAAAAATTATTCATTCGTGCTATATTTTCTGAAGTTTTTTACATTTAAATAAATATTAGCCAGACGAAGTAAGGCCACAACATCATTTATAAGACGGACGAACTTTAAAGTTATATGTAGATATTGTTAATATGAAGTGTTCGGAAAGTTATATTATACGTAGTTCATAAACGTAATTAAATTTACAGCAAATACCAACAGTATTAAATTTGCTGTGAAGAACGCAGTGCGCTGTCCGATGCGAGATTGCAATAACTCAAGATACTGAAGATTTTTCAGTACTAATCCATATTAATGATAAGTTCTTTGTAGCTTCGACTTAGAATTATTATATATATAGTAAAGACGTATGTAATATACGTGCGACACACTCACAAAGGAGTAGAGACGGCATAATGCCGTTTGCCGCCACGGCTTACGAGCCGGACTTACCCCCACGGCGTGCCAATTGATGTTTTGAATTCAATAACTTTGATTTAAACGTTCCAAATAGCTCCGATGCAAATGAAGCCCTGTATATCATTCCTGGTTTTGACAAGACCTTCTAAGAATAACTATGTAATAAAACGTTAACTAAGCTTCGTTATAAGCTTGTACATGTCCTGAGAGCAGTGTTCTGCAATCCGTCATTATTTTCGCCTTTGTATTCTAACACTTCGATTCATGCGAGCTTTTATAGAAATGTTGCTGCTTTAATAGTACATTAAATACAGATATGTTATGTATTCAACTAACATAAGTAAGGTTCAATTTATATTAAGATTTAATTTAAATAAACTATTATAAAAAAATAAATTTCTACAAATTTATATTGACGCTTTGATAACGGCAATGTCGTTCAGAATTTCGATTTTCGTTTCTTGTTATCTAAAATTGATCTAAGAAGTTAATACTGATGCACAAATAATGAAATACCACGAAAAAATCTCTCTTTTGGTGAACTGTTTATTTGTACCTTAGATCACCCTTAAAGAACTAGTGATTCGATAAGGGTGAACAACAATTTCCTTTTACCGATTCTATCGCCAATTAATCTATTAAGTAATATCAAGGTCCTTCAAGTATTTTCTAAATATAAGCACTCTTATTGAGAGCGCAAACCTGAATCTTCGAGATGAATATTAAACAGCTCTTAGACCAGGCAGAGAGCCGCATTACAATTCGAATCTGATTCCATATTCCATGTTGAATCGTAAATCCAGATGTCGCGTTTTAAATACCTGTTCTTTCCCCTTGATTCTATTTTATTGTTTTTTACTAAAAGTGCGCCTAAAGCTAGCAAAATTTAAGATTTCACAAGCGCGTCTTTTACGGCGCGATCTTATTTTAATGATTTTTCTTTTTTTTTGTTTATTTTTTTTCATAGATATCTGATATATTTGGTATATTTATTTTAACAATAATATGATAATAATATAAGCCGCGGACAATTTTTTTTTCCAAAGTGCTCTTATCAAACAGGGCCGCAGCGACTAATTTAAATTATATATGTTTGGAGTATGATTTATATGCGACAGATCCTGTTCTACGCAAAAAGGAAATGTAGTAACTAAAAGCGTTATACAAAAAAATCCTAGACGCTGCGTCCAGATAATTCTTAAATATAATTAATTGTCCAATTTTGCAATAACGTTGCAATATATATATATATATATATATATATATATATATATATATATATATATATATATATTTTGTCCAATTTTGCAATAAAGTTGCAATATATATATATTGCAACTTTATTGTATTATTATATGTATATCGAGAAAATTTTATTGTTTTATTTTTGAGTAGACACAAACCCTTGACAATATGTAATGTTTAATGTAGTTTACATGCAAAGTTTTTACTTTTAACTATAAACTTGTTTTGCCTATCAAATAAAATATTAGCAATTTTTCTTTAAATGTATCTAAAACTATTTGGTAAGAATATCACGACAATTACTAATAATTTAAATAATAATATAATCGATTGAATTCTCTTGAGATTGGTCGCCGTGGCCGAAATCGGTTAGGAGGATATCATCGTCATTAAAAAGCTGGAAAGTTTCCTATGTAAGCGCGCTACCATTTGAATCGTTCGTGCTATCAGCGTCTTTTTATATCCATAGTAGGCCATCGTTTGAACTTTGTCTTGTCTGATGTTAAGCATCGACACGGTCTAGGATGTAGCACGCTTGCCTAGAAGAAACCTGTTTACTCTGGATTTGAAGACACCAACGTTGTACCTATGAGGAAATATAGAATTAGGCAAAGTATTTCACAGTTTTGCAGTGCGAATGATAAATGTGGATTCGAAGCGCTTCGTCCGTAGGCGGGGAGTTTCCACTGTGTACCTATGACGCTTTGCGTTTGCCTGGCCGTTCGATAGTCAAAGGGGACGGGCGAAATTAAATCATGTAATTCCTGAGCACATTGTCTGGGCTATTCTGCTGACATTTGAAGCCTAAAGATGTTGAAAGCGACTAGTCACTTTCTGATTCGAACAGATTCAGACAGCTGGACACGAATCGAGGACGATGTATTCATATCACCATTACACAAACTGGAACAAGGCCTACTAAATGCTGCCCTGGCCTTTCTGTAACTCCAAAGAAGCAGATTCTAGTCCGTGAAATCGGACAAGAAGTCTCACTGCGAGCATTCGTGTGGGCTTTTCTTCAAAGAAAATCAGCAGGAGAGCCTGTGTTAACTTTCGTTATGTTTAAGAAAGAGTCAGCGGATCGGTTTTAGAAATGGGCTGATCCCGCTCAGAAGCGTTAAAAAGAAAAGGCGAGATTCTGCGCCTGAACTTTGTGCGTATACTTGTGTAGTTGTAGATATAATTCTCATATTTTAAAACACCGAAGTTATATTACATACTATGCTTGCGCCAAAAACGTTTGATAAAGTTTATTAATATTATTTTAGTTCTTTTATTAATCTTAAATTACCTACCACCTTATGGAAAGGGCTAAGAAAAATAACAAGTATCTCGGATACTATATTTTATGTTAAAAAAAACCATCAACGCATTTGAACTAATATTTAAATAAATAATGAATGTCCTAAATTTAAGAATACAGAGTTTTTTAATGTGAAACATCTAATGACACGCTATGCGGGTAAGACCGACTCTTATGCCGTGACCGCAAACGACATGACGCCTTCTTATGCCATCAAGCTCCCTCTTGGCTACCACTCTCTACTTTCTTGTGTAATCGTGTCGCGTATACTATACACTTCGTGGGAGGGTAGCGTATAAATTCGATGTTTAAAATCAGCTGACCTTCCCGTAACGGCCACTCTCGATTAAGAATATTTCAAAAATAAAAAGCCAAGAGAATAATGGAGCTTATTAATAACAAAATTTTCACGATTTAAATCTTATTTATGCACATGAAAACTCAGTGTCTCTTGCCCGAATTTGAGACTGCAATCTTAAGATTGTCGTGTAGTTTTTTTAAGTGTTTAATTATTATTATATTTCCATAATATCAACGATTATGATTTCGTTCTCAATGGACACTTTCATTGTACGTTGTTACATGTCTCAAAATAACTTAATAATTTAAGTAATGTAAAGCTTGTAATACTTATTGTATTGGAAATGAGTTATTCGATTATACGAGCGTGCTCCAGTGGTGTGTGTTGGCCTTGTTAATATGTAATGATATGTGCTTCAGAGAACATGTTAATCCGTCAAGGCGTATTATTACCACTACTGTTGAAAATAAACGCTTATTCTAAGAAAATTATTCAAGAAGAAATCAAATTGGAAAAGTTATACCGCACAATTGGTATAAGAACTTGGTTTTAATTTGGAACGGGTATGTCTAATGAAAAAAAAATTTTTTGATAAATTAAAGATAAAAAATATCACTATTTTGAAGAATTGTAATTCTTACAGATGAAAGTCGAAGACGAAATGTTTATGTATAAGAGCTTAACGAACCTTTCCCCCTCTTGGGAGTTGACATATTTAAAACTATATGCCAACTATTTTTAAAACTGTACTTTAAAGTGACAAAATTCCTACCATTTCTTAATACTGCAAATTTAATAATAAAAACGCAAGAAATTTAAATGATTTTACAAGCTTTAATTTAATTTGCAATGTATGTTTGTTCGGGTGAAATCTTGCAACTCAATTTTGAAGCAGATATCTTCAACCGATTGAGCTGAAATTTTGTATAAACGTTTAGTTTGGATGACAATGAGTGGTAAGCTGTATGACGTCATTCTAAATCTAATATAGCAGAGCACCCATAATAGCGGACTAGTTATTTTTAATGCTCTTCGAATATGAGTAGCAAATGAAAGGACTTGCTGAGATTACGAATGCGAGTTCAACTCCGTTGCTCCAATCCGTCTAAAATTTGGTGTACTATGGTTTTTTGGGAGTCCTCGATTATTTCATTGAGGTCGAATTATTTGAATCTGTAGCATCGATTGGTTAACTTTGACTTGCGTAATTTGGCAAGGTAGGCGTTAATAGCAATGAACATAAAAACGTCATACAATAAAGAGACAGATTTACCTGTGTATATAAAAACAAATAAATTGAATAGCCTGATCTAATTGATTTTAATTTTTAAAATTTTCAAACTAAGTTTAAGGATTTAAATCTCGCGACAAGCTTTTATAACATAAAAATTGTGTAAAGACCTTATAAGTTGATAGTGAAAGTTTTAAAGGAAAAGTTTAATTTATTCTTTTTAGCGTATTTAAATAAAAGCTTGTTTTTAAAAAAGTTTTTTTCTTTTAATACGTATAAGTTCCCAAACTGAAGGAGGTACCATTATTACCCCCTAAAGGTTTGATTTTTGCAAAACATTGTTAACGTTAATTTAGACATATCATTTATATAAAACTATTAAAATTATGAATCATAAAGACTTATTTTTTTTAAAAGGAGTGGTGTTAGGTACCTACTCGGGCGGTGTAAGAAATTGTTGACTTATTATGATGCCAATATCTGGTGGCGACGGTAATAACTTACAATAAAGTAATATTTGCACGGCTTATTGCATCTCAGGACTGTGAGACATAAAGGTACTATACTTAAGTTTTTTGATCAACCCACATGTGAATTGAAAGAACGTTCGTTACTAGTACGTTTCCAACATAAAGCAGTTGATAATATTGAAACCGTAAGATCTATCATAAAAACGCTTTAATTTTAAGCTTTATCGGCCTTGAGATTTAAAAAAATTAATATTGATTAAAAAAAATAGGCCATTTCGCATCTTGACCATTAGGCCGCAACAGTACAGACGCTGGACTGCAATACTATACTATAACTATATCAATGGATCTATTGTAACGTATTCGCAACGAAATTGCATTTAAATTGCGATTTTTTTCGATTTTATTTAAAAATAAATAAATAAATACAGTACTCCTATCCTTTAATAAATTAATTGGTTTTGATAAAGAACGACGGTTGAAGGTTTTACTCAGCAAATTTTTCTTTCTTTCTGAACCGGTGGTAACTTTAATTTTTTAAAATCTTTGAAAAATAACGATTCAAAAGACAAGTTCTGTAAAACCTACTTGGTTAAAGCATATTTGCTAGACTAGTTATTTTTTAATTTGATTGCGATCCACAGCCGTTCCATCGGCGTCTTCTTGTAGAATAGCCCTAGCGGATATTTTTACCTAAATTGAAACGAATATCCCAATCAATTGAAAGACTAAGTTTTATAATTCGAATAATAATCGTATTTCAATATTCGAGCCCTCGAAACTCGCCGCGAGGACTCATTTCTTTATAATCCGTGACTTCTACTTAACAAAAGGTACATGACCGTTGAATTTAAAATATTTATTTCTTATAAAGCTTAAGTTTAAGTTCTTCAGTGACAATTGAAGAAAAAAATAACAGGTTAAATTTTTCATGGATGTCCGTCGGAACAAATAAAATATTTTTTAGTTTAAATTTATGTTTGTAGGTTTTTAAAACGCGTATTTCCTATCAGCAAAACATTTAAGCATTCTAAACAATATATGTTTGCGAATAAAAATAAGTCCGACGGTCGAATAAATTGGAAACTCATTGGCCACGGCTAAACCCCCCAGCTGAGGTAATTTTCATTAATTACGGGTTCAATTCTTTTCCAGCGAGCGAGAGATGGAGTTGTGGCAATTATGTAAGTATACTTGGGTACATTTTTGATACTTAATAGCCGTTTTATAGAAATTAAAAGTCACAAGAAAAACTGCAATTGAAAAATTATCTCATTCACACGCTGCGCGATTAATGTGAAAGTTTTAATTTAACGCTTGAGCGTTACATTTGAAAACTTGAATTTTTAACACTTATTTCCGCAAAAACCAATTGTATTTACATGCATAAACTAGGTATGTTATACTATTTAAAAATCGCGTAATTCTAATGAATATCCGTCGGATCAGATTTATTTTCCTTTAGAGATAAGAACAATAGATGTTTATGAATTTATTAGTTACATTTCGTTTATCGCTTTTCCTAGTAAACAACCTTGTTATAATTTAGACTGATGGGATGGCAAAAATTATAAAAAAAACCGTACGCAATCGCTGTGCCAGAACAAACTTTTTCTTGAAAAGTTTTCCGAACTCGAATTTCTGAAAAATGCAATCAATGATTAGTATACTTACCGTCCTCAGTTTTGCACTGCTCTGCACTTCTCTGCACTGCTCTGCTCGACTGGATCTTAAATATCTTTTCGACACGGAATAGCTCAACCGAAACCCGCAGATAAAAAAAAATATCACTGAAATATTGTTAAGTTTCAAAGCGGTTGGTCAAAAGCTCGCGTCGAACTTTCACGGAGAGCGAACCTCATCTGAGAACGGTGGAGGTGGACGGTAGTTTATATAGCTCGCCCTGCCCTGCGTAGCACTAACGGGGGGTGAACGGGGGCGCACATCGTTGATATTAGTTATTTTATTTTTTGTAATTCATTACTTTTGTTCCGATATTTCTATTATAATATTTTAGTTTTAACTGACGTATAAATGGCAAATCATATGACATTAAAACTATATCTGAATCGTGTAAACAATTCATTAATGACTTTGCAATGTGCGGTTTCATTATCATTCTCCTGTGTTTTCCAGTGTCAGGATGTATTTGGTTTAGTACAATTACAACCTCCCCAAACATCGATACCTTTTAATGAAGTCCGTATATTTTTGGATGGTTCGCCGTGAATGTTTGTGGAAACACGTCATAAGTGTTTAAATTTAGTTGTTTTAAATATAAAATAAATATATACATTTACACAGTGGCTTTTGCAGGACGGAAAAATGTATGGCAACGAAATAATAAACGGAAACGAATAAATAAGAATATTTTAATTTAAATAAACACGAGCGTCGCAAAATTTCACTTTAATCCAACGACTATGAATTTGCGGGGCTGGGTTTTTCGATGATCCACTCATGAGGCCCATGACCGTAATTTTTTTTTTGCGGACGAGCATATAGGCCGCCTCATGGTAAGTGGTCACCTACGTCCATAGACATTAGCATTGTAAGAAATGTTAGCCATCACTTACATCGTCAATGTGCCACCAATCTTGGGAACTACGATGTTATATCCCATGTGCCTGTAATTACACTGGCTCACTCAACCTTCAAACCGGAACACAACAATGCCAAGTACTGATGTTTTGCGGTAGAATATCTGATGAGTGGGTGGTATCTACCCAGACGAGCTTGCACAAAGCCCTACCAGCATTAGGAAAGAGTTAAAAAATATGTTTCAAAGAAAATGGTTCATACTTCTAGTAACCCAAGAGGCGGCGCTTACTTAGCCCAAAAACTCAATCTAGCGGTTCAGAGAGAAAATAGTGCCAGGGACAGGTCAATCTTTTGGATGGCGTGTTTTGTCTATAAATTTATAATTTAGAGTTTGTTTTTATTTTAGATTTAGTTTACTCTTGTATTGATGTATGAAATATTTAGTATATATACGACGCAAATACAAGAGAGTAAGTGAGTAGAGAGTATCGGCGAGATAGGACATTACGGCGTAAGAGGGCGTCATGCCGTTTGTCGTCACGGTATGCGAGTCGGTTTTACCCCCAAGACGCGGTAAAATATGATTTACACGGATAAATGGATATCGAGATATCTGTTTGAAATTAAAGTATTTCGACTTTTATTTAATTTTCCATAATAGCTAACGAATATATGGCGCTACAGTATATCAATTTCTGTATCGCCCCACGGATCACGACGAGAATTAGTATATTCGTCGTGTAATCATCGAATATAAATTCGAAGAATACTTCAACGCTAGTCATGTCGGATTTTACAACCACAATTTAAAGAGGCATTACGCCGGATGATTTTAATACATGTTGACATACTTGTTAGAGGTTAATAGTCTTCGACACCGTTTGTCAATCACCACCAAAATTGCACCAAAATATAGATTTTTTCATGGAGTAGGTGTTTGCTACACACTTTATTGTAGCTCATTAGCAGATGACATTCAACATTAAACGTTCATCATTAAAATTATTATATATTGGTATTTGAGCATTGAGAATATTCTTCATTCTTCATTTATTTATAGGAGAGATTTCATCCTTTTTTTTTATTTATATCTGGCTTATTTTGTTTGCCCACAACTAAACAATCATTGGCTTGTTGTCTAAGTTTCTGGCATCCGTATCGACGTGTTATGGTGTTTGTCTGACTGGTATTGGCCACGGTGGCCATTCTCAAAAGAGGCTAGCCAACTCTTATTATAATGAATACGTATTTTTGAAACACCATCTGTGTTCTCTATTCTCTCAATCTCATAACCCGATAGATTGATGATAAAGGCCCAACGGTGTCACGAACTGTCTGAGGCTAGTGATTATAGTATACATTGTTTATATTGGTGAGTTGGTGGCAAATGGGCCACCTAATGGAAAATGGTCACCAATTCCCACAGACATTGACGCTGAGGAAATATCAACCATCTTTGCCATCGCCAATTCGCCATTATATTATGTGCCTTGTGCCTGTAGATGAACTGCTCACTAGCCCCTTCAAATTAGAACGTAACATTACTAATTAAGTAACTAATAACTACCCAGAAGGGCTCAACCTACTAATAAGTTACTTTTATTAGTTTTACCCGTTGTTTGAACCCAAGACCTCAAGAATAGAAGCCTTATATGCTAGACTGGTCCAATATGGTGTTGCAACGTATTACTTATTAAGGTAGTAAAATTATGACCATATATTTTTAAAAGGCTTAAACTTTAACTGTAGAATGTTAAATATGTTTTAACTTTTAATAGGCAATGTCATGTTCTGAATGCTTAAGCGGTAGTCGCCTGCTCATTTCGAAGGTAAACGCTTCGCATGCAGAATTTTCCTCCCATATCATGACCGGTCATCCTTAGTCTTTTTATTTATCGCTTAAATATTAAATATCTTTTAATATTTATTTAATTTTATTATTATATATAATATAAGACTTAAGCACAGGTAAGAAGAACTGTGACACGGGGTAGACATTTATGAGAAAATTCAGTTTTAGAGAATTCCATAATTTAATCTTTATCCGGTCTTTTATTCATACTTTCAGTTACGGCATTTTTTTTAATCTTAAATATTTTCCTTTCCTTTAACGTGATTGTTTTTCTGTTGTTTAATAAATACTATCATATAATTTGTGATATAAATGTGTTTAACTCTATTAACGTCACCGTCACCAAGATAGCGAATTTTTCACTATTTAAAATTCATCAAATGAAATTTGCAAACGTTACTCTGTGTTGTGGCTTTGTGCAAGTCCGTCTGAGGAAATCCCAGGGGGTACATCTCTAATTATTCATGCGCAAAATAGGAATAATTTGTATTGATGTATTTCAGTTTGAAGCTTGAGTGAGCCAGTGTAATTACAAACACAAGGGACTGCATTTACGGCGAATGATTAAATCACATTGCCAATATCTATGGGTGGTGGTTAGCAATTGCTATCCTTTGAGCACACATTACCATCCCTATCTATATTGAATAAAATATTTTTATCATCTATTTTCTAATGATTCCAGTGCATACTTATTATACGATTATAACATAAAATATTAACTTTAAATTTGTAGTATTGGTGACGGTATTTGAAAATAAAATTATCAGATGATTATAATAATTTGTTCCATTTAAATAATCGTAATTGTGTACAATTCACTAAAATTTATAAGTTTTAGTTCTGATGCAGAGACCTATATTTTCATACTTAAATTATTATAGAATGTTTTCCCTGTATACACACATTCCCTGCGGGCCGGCAAGGCGGGGGCAGCTAGTGCAGAACATTCTTCCCAACTGTACTGGCTGTCGTCGCGTTTGGACCCTACTACCACTTACCATCAGGTGGTGTAGTCATTTGCCTTTCCAGCAAATAAAAAAAACATCAATAAATGATGCAATTATTACGGAGCCTTCGTTAATTCAACTTTTTATAACAATTAATCGAACCATCAATAAAAACATTAAAATTTATGAAGCTAGAAACTAAAGGTAGGTATTAAGGTAAGCTAAAAGCGTAGAGTCTTGTAGTAATCGTTTTTCTTGCATTAATGTGACCTTAGCTTTGTTGCTGATTGCTACGCGGTGCTTTCCACTTCGAATAATAACGGAAGTATTAGATTTATGAGCTGATTATATGATGTTTCTTATCTAAAGAGAACAAAAAGTCTCCTCTTACGTCCCCTACGTTTGCCTCGCAATGGGACATTTGAGAGCTATTACATTTTAACTAATTTTTGTTTGTTAGCTTGTTAGTGGAGACAAATTTTGACAATCAAACATAACGCGATGGCTATTATCACAATTAATTAAATACAATAGACACAGCTCAAACCTTGATGTCGATACAATAATAACTCCCTTGTTTGTTTTTTTTTTTGGAAATAATTAAATAAAAGTTTTATTTTATATATTTTGCCATTGAACTTTAATAAAAAAGAGGGTTTTTTGCTTTCCGAGGCACGGGCGTGTACACACTTTCAACTTCCAGACTCCGGGCTGCTACTGAGAATTTTCTGATAGAAAAACCTTTTTATGGATAAAAATACCTTTTTATGGACCCGACCTGGAAATTGAACCCAGGACCTTCGGGTCTGCGGCCTTGCATCAAGCCCCTAGACCAACCAGACAGTCACATACAACATAGTACAACATAGTAAAAGCTGACTTAAAATATTTACAATTTCACATTTTTTCGACGTAATAAAAAAATGTAAAGTTTACTGTTAAAATGTATATGCAGAGGAATGTTTGATATTGCTTAATTTTGATGTAATTAATTAATGAAACAAGATAGCCTAGTGGGTCACGTGAATCTTAAAGAAAATTGCCAGTTCTAACCCAGCCAAGCATCACATAGGTTTCATGTTTTGGGTCTACAATTCATTTCGTATCCGACGTTAGAGGAAAACAATGCGAGGATCAAAATCTGCCACATGTGTCCATTCACTAATCTGCATTGAGAATAGTGAAATAAGCTATGATTGGTAAAAAGAAAAATTTATTCGTTTTTAAACTAAAATTTCAAAAAATAAATTGAATTTGATAAAAATAATGTAAATACTTCGCTTAGATATGATTAGAAATAAATAAATGTAGCTTAATTTTCAAGATATTGCTTATGATTTGTACAGTTCTGCTGAGAAAATTCGCCATCGGCATCGGCATTCGGCGCTTTCCCAGTGAACGTTGTATAGCAGTTATAGAATGGCGATATTAAAGCTAAATTAAGATATCGTTATTTGTAACATTTGAAGATCTATAAAATGTACCATACAAGTATTGTAGCACATTTAACTGTCTATACAATACTTTTCAGTGTAATATTATATACTTTTATAAATATTGTTATGCCGTGTGCCGTCAAATAAACTTTTTTCTTACTCAAATACATATTTGTATACATTTTTTTTACAATTAAAAAGTATTTAAACAATATTTTTGACAATTCCTTTCAAATAAATTAAACAATTTAAAAAAAAATACTAACATTTAGCATAACGAAAAACAAACAAATAGTCATGGGACCGATTAAGGAAGGCATTGTCATGTGTTCTATAATCATGCTATTTATCATAATCGAACTTAATTTAGGTGCACCTCGCTTCTTTATGCGTTTCAGCATGACTGATTAGTATTTTTTCAGCAGCTGAATGTTCCGAAAGTGATCTGGATCATATTTCAAAGCTTGATGTTTTGAGGTTCATTTCAAATAATTTCCAGTACTTAATGTTCGGCTTAACGATAGTTTGTATGTGTGGGTTTTCATCGCAAACAATATTTTTTTGGAGCATAACACAATGGAAATTTGATTCCTTCATGATTGTTTAAGTATTTTCATAGCAATCGATCGACGAAGCATAGAAGTTGATGTGTTGCAGTGTCTGATAGAGTCAATTAAAAAAAATGGATAGTATAAAAACCCTAACCATAAAAAAATCTACATATGTATGTGCCAATTTTATGGTGATTGGTCAAACGGTGTCAAAGTCTATTAATCTAAAACGTCTGTTTATATATAAAACTCATTTGGCAATAGTTCTTATTTAGACCAACAGTTTTAGAGATATACTCGTACAGTACGACGGATATTTGATTTTAAGCACACATTGTAAAACAATTGTTATTTTTATTTAAAATCATATATGGCATATCATATATATATATGGGCCCCTTTTCATATTTTTTTTGTCTTGATTACAGCATTCCTTTTTCCTATGAATATAAAATTTGACGTAACTTCCATCAAATCAATAACACAGTCGAAACGTTATACGCTTTATATTTTCTTACTGTAAGATATTTATAACTTTTTTATTATTTCTAAGTACCATTAAGCAATAAGAGGTATCTGGAATAATGTTTTAAAACAATATGGGAGAGACAATAATATAATGTTTCAGCCATTAACCTCGCCTTTAGACTTTCAGGTGACAGGTTTTAACACGTATTGTTTGTTATTAAGTCTGAGACAAAACAATAGAGCTTTTCTTCAAATAATAGCGTTAATACAAAACAAGTATTCATAAATGTTCTAGAAATAATGTAACATACTCTCCTCCTACGCTGTTATCCATACACAATATCTATCAGTGTTCACGTCAAGCAGCACAATGCTTGCACAATAGATAGACAGACTGTCATATAAAAGCCATTGTGATCCATGATAGTGGATAAGGTAGTGGCTGGAGGTATCAATTCAGATATAGAATAAATTGTTTTTCCGAAATTATCAATTATATTAATTTAAAAATTATAATCTTTTAAATGAACATTAGTTCACCACGAAGACCTAGTCTTAATTATAGCACGAGGTCTGTATAAATCTTGTCCAGAATTAAAAAGTTTTGTAAAATTATACAAAGTCGTAAGTAGTCGTAATTTAATTCAAGATAATATATTATAAATTGATTGATTGAATTGATAGGGAGAAAGTAAATCAAAACTATGGCAGCATTCCATTTATTTAAATCGGTTGATTGATTGAAAAGAACGATTTTAAGTGCTTAAAAGAAATTTAAAGTTAATCTAAAAATCACAGTATTAGTAATAATCAAAATTTTAAAGAAAATTCGTTACAAAGATTGTTTAAAAATTTGATGTTTTTATATGTTTGTAATTGCACATCAATTTTCGAAAGACAACAAGGAATTTATATGATGATGTCGCTTTTTATTTCTACGAAGCAAACACGAATGAACTATAAATACTTGTCGTTTGAGAAACTCAGCGATGCTTGAATTTGCAATATTCGGTTAATATGCACGTCGTATATTCTTTGAAACTTCTCTCTCCGATTTAATAGGAAAATTTATAAGTACCAACATCTTAGAGCGTGTTGTTTGAACATTGTTGACGAGAAGAATCTTACGAGAAAGGAAACTATAAGATAAAATAAATACAAGAACTTTAAAGTACCGACGTTAAAAATCTTATTTTTTTTCAATATAGCGTGCGTATTCCTCCGAGTACAATATGAAATTTTTAAACTTTTATCACGGTTGAATGATTCAATACATTCTTTGTTACAAGTATATTATTAACTGGATATTTTGTTTGATATTTCTCATTCTCGTTTAGTTCTCATTCCTCCACTGCATATTGAGAAATGTGCATATCATATTTCACACTAAGCAGATTTTCTCACGAAGTTCCTTCGCTATCGAGTACGAACGAATTGTAAATATTTTATCATTAGAGGTACTAATAATATAATCTAATCGGGATATGCATGAACTTAAGGTCCATGGTCCATAACGAGCTTCAACAACGTAACTTAAAGTTAAGTTAAGTAAGGTAAAGTATCTTTAACTCGAACTTGATTCTCATAGAATTATTTAAAAAACCAAATGCAAATATTTATCAGAATCAAATGAAATTTCTACCTAAAGTTAAATCGTGCTAATTAACTAATTTTATTCACATCTTATGGCAACTTATCATATCACAGTGGAGCGTTGCGTTTCTAAGAGAAATAAACTATATTTCTCTTTGTTAAATAAGTCAGTCTAACAAAAATTTTGGGTTATTTTTTAATATATTTCATGTAACTTTTTACATGAAAAATATTAAAAAATTACACAAAGCCTAACGTCAACAAATATTTTAGCGAGTATTTTTTACATCTTTTGTTAATTTATTTAAATGAAAATCTATTTATTAAGCCGAGAAAGCTAACTACAAATTATTCATAAAATATTTATCTTGTGTCAAATAAGTCAGTTAAATTCGTGATTTTATTTAATTTTAAGAATATAACAAAGTAATATACAGTACTAACTAAATTTCAAATATATACAAACTTTAAAACTACACGCATAACACTTCGTCGTAATGTCAGCGCTGACCACTTTCCAGCTCATTTTCCTGCTCATTGCCCTAGAAGTTGAATCCAAATGTGGTTTATAACATAATATGTAGTACCAAGTTGTCATGCAGTTCGAAGCACGCAAGATACATACAAAGTGACAGAGCTTTATTTCATGTCAACAAGAATACTAGATCTGCAATCTTGCAAAATGTTACGCCAACTACTTGAATATTGGATTTATTTCCTGACTGCTGAATTGAATACAATTCGAACGTCACTCTTGATAAAAGTAAATAAGATTCAAATTATAAATTCCTTCATAGTCTAACCATCTTTCTGCGCTCAGGGCTTTTTAATTTCCGTCGCAATATGTCAACACCAAACAAGTGCAGCGGAGCTGCACTTTACGCTCCATAGTTTATAAGGCGACATCTTGATGCGACTGTCAGTTATGGTGCGAATCGTGAAGGATTCGAAAGGAAAATGCAATTTCTTGTTAATTTCCTTTTTGCAAATCATGACTTTTCTAGGTTTCTTAGGCTATGTACATACTGTTGTAATAATTAAATTTTAAAATTATTGAAATCGCCTACATTGTTTTTGAACATTTGTTCAGAGTGTAAATACGAACTGATTGTTTGTTGTTTTAATTGAACGTGATTTCCTCTTACACAAGGGGATTGAACGAGAAATAACTAAAAAAACAAGGCATTTTCATTAACCATTGCTCGGTCACGTGTAGACAAAGCGCGACAAATAGTTCTGCATCGCATTCACTTTGTTTAGTCTCTTAAGGGTTTTCAATCTTAAACTTTCTCATTTGTTGAATGCAAAAGTTTTTGTCTTGTGTTCGTTGTGTTTGAGTCTAATTTAATTAAATTTCATATCAGAATATTGATTGTTATAGATATGCTTAAGAATAGGTTTATTTTTTTTATTTTTTAAAAGTCAATACTACAAAAGATCTACCATCGATCGGTTCTGAAAGAAACACCTCCAAAAAATTACTAGCAAAAGATACTCAGCGGAAACTAAGAAAAATTGTGTCGAACTTCATATAAACATAGATGTGCTTAGTGATTCCAGCCACGTTCAATTTATTTACCCTGTAGATCCCCTACATGCTTATGTCATTATACAGGCCTCGGGCTCTCTGTATGCAAAATTTGATTTCAATCGGCTCAGTGGTTCAAACGTGGTGAGATAAAAATGAGACGGTCGCATTTATAATAAGCGAAATGGTACTGTTTTAAAAGTTATTTATTAAATCATTTAACATGATTAGATAAATATTCATTTCAAGCTATTTAGTGATTAATTTGTTTGAGAGTTTTTTCGATATATTGTATGCATTCGGCGGGCTAGCAAGGCGGGGGCGTATAGTGCAGTACATTCTTCCCGACTGTATTCGCCGTCATCGCGTTTGGACTCTATTACCACTTACCATCAAATGGAGTTGAGTCATTTGCCTTCCCGGTAACATAAAAAATATGTTTAGTAAAAAAAAAGTGCCTAGTAATTACACTGGCTCATTTATCCTTCCTACTTTGACGGTAGACGAACTACGTCTTATTTCTTATGTACCGTATTAATATTTTATAGAAAGTTAGCTTACAGTTGATCTAAGTTCAACTGCAAGTAACAAAAATATCGATTTCATTTAACCTTACGGACATTTTTAATTCCGCAATATTTTTCACAAATGACGGGATGTAGTTTATTATACGCTCCTCTGAACCGAAATCGGAATTGCGATTCAAAAGGGAAATGCTCCTAGCATTTTCGTCACCATTCGACGCGATCATAGTTTATAAAATAGCTATATGTAATTTGGATTCGTTATAATTTAAGAAATATGTGATACAATACATAATTAAATACTTTTTCCACAATATTATATTTGTTGGAAATTAAAGTTTTAATTTAGTTTCAATGATAGAAATATTTTTTACTATATTGTATATGAATTACAAAGATTGTGATGTCATTTTGTAGAAGGCCTTGCATTCATTGTTTTATTAACAATAAATATTCTCATAAGCCGGCTTTACATTGGTGTATGTTTCTTATAAATATTCATTATAAGTTATCTGATGAAGAAAAGTGTATATTTCCTCACCATAGTTCTGGCTTCATCTCATATTAGGATATGAGTAATCAAGAATTATATATAGGTATGAAAATGTAGATGATAATCAAATGTTTATAATAATGATAAATTACTGGTGGTAGGGCTTTGTGCAAGCTCGTCTGGGTAGGTACCACCCACTCATCAGATATTCTACCGCAAAACAGCAATACTTGATATTGTTGTGTTCCGGTTTGAAGGGTGAGTGTGCCAGTGTAATTACAGGCACAAGGGACATAAAATCTTAGTTCCCAAGGTTGGTGGCGCATTGGATATGTAAGCGATGGTTGACATTTCTTACAATGCCAATGTCTAAGAGCGTTGGTGACCACTTACCATCAGGTGGCCCATATGCTCGTCCGCCTTCCTATTCTATAAAAAAAAAAAAAATGATATTAGACGATTAAAAAATATATTAATTTACAAATGAATTATAATATAACTTCTTTAATAAAAACGTCACGTCCTCGTTTCGTCATACTAAAAACGGGTTGCGAAATAACAGCTAGCAATCTGACGGTGGTCAATAAGCAAAACGAATTAGTATACTAATTTTTTTTTTTTGGAACATAACACATTTACATTAACAAATGTAATTGTTAACAGCTATATTAGTCAGACTTACACTAGTTAGACTGTGTCGCAGAAATTAGGGCCCACGTCCAGGTATTAGCTAGTAGTCTAACATTCAATATAGTTTTCTCACTTATTACTTATGTTCTCTTACTTTATATTATTTATATAAAATTTCATTCAAATATTCATTTTTTTTTTAATAAAAAACAATCCAAAATTAGAACAAGATTAAGAAATAAGATTGTTTTTAAGATAGATTATTTTATAAGAAGTCCAGTTGAGTGCATTAAAATCTTAGTTTAATCGTTAAAACATCATATTTACATATTTCTTTATCCTTTTAGCTTTACTGGCCTTGATAACTTCCTTCACCGGGCGAGAAAGCGAGTACGGAAACTCAGGCTACATTTTGAGAATTAACAGTTCAGAATACACACATCCTACCAATGATTTTAATTACATACTTATTATATACTAATTTTTAAGAGTGTAAAATTGGTAACATTATAAATTTAAAACTATTAATTTATATTCTCTATTTCCTTCAAATCAAATAGTAATCATATTGTAGGTCCGCATTTAGTCTGTTCAGCAACTTCATCTAGCGTTATTAACTGCCTCATAATGTAATAGTACCCATCTTAAGTTTCTGAAACGTTGCTCAAAGTTAAACTAACTAGTTTCGCTTTAGCTTGATTGGTCATTGGTAATTGGCAGCTGATGACGTAATGGATGACCAGCCAGATAATCGTGCATTATAAAATGTACATTATTATTTATACTCTCAACTTACTAAATTATTTAAAAATATATAAACATACACACTTATAATACAACTAAATATTTATACCGTGAGACGGACTGGGCCCTGGCAGGGCAGACAAAAGGGGTTCGCATGTTATGTTAAGAAACCGAAGGACGATTCTAATCTAATCTAGCAGCTCCGCTTTTGCGTTTTGACTGCGACGGAATTGTAAAAAAGAAGCGACCTTAGATGGTGAATGAGGCTGACTGAGATTAAGCCATTTGAGATATTACGAAGGGGAAGGTTTTAGTGGAATAATGGTAAGCCCACCATAAACATCTAGACATATTATTATCATATTAATTTAATGAACGTGCTTGATATTAGGTAAGAGGGTAGATTCAGTAAAGTGAAAGGAAGAGGAAGGTAGGGAAAGGATATTTTTTCAAGAACTGGTTAAATAGAGTTTTGAGGCATATGCTATATAGGATGTGTCCTTATAGCGATTTATTTGTTGCGTTCTAAGGAAAAGTATGTCTAAATCGCGTAAAGTCGCGTAACTATAAGATAAACAATTATATATTTTATTTTATTTTATTTTATTTGCTATATAATTAATTTTTATTAGATTCTTGGTCGTCGTCAACGTCAGCATAATCTATCATATCGTGACCCACTCACTTTAGATCACTATACTTTTACCAATATTAATAATGTCCTCCAGACCGATTTCGGCCACGGCGGCCAATCTCAAGAGAGATTAGCCAACTGTACAAGAGATATTATAGTGCACAAGTGTGTGCGCAAACACTGGTGCACTCTTTCTACCCTCACTCTCATAATCCGACACGACCGGAAAGAGTTCAGGCACAGGACCAACGACTTTACGTGCTTTCTCTGACAGAAAAACCCGATCTGGGAATTGAACCCAGGACCTCAGACCAACGAGGCAGTCAAATTACTTTTATAGCAACTCATTTATTTTGCCTTAAACTTAACTCGTTTGGTTAAACACTAAAATTGCGTTCGAGTAGAACAATATCTTATATTTTTGTCTATATTCATACTTAACATCGTATGCTTCTGCAAATAATTTTTTTCGAATAATTTATATTTGTTTAACAATTTGTAAAGTTATGGTATGCGCATGTATATATATGAAAATGTAAAGCGCACACATTTTAATTTACGAATTTTTGTTCAACTCAAATATTAAATTCCTTTTTCAAATAAACTGTTTCCAATTGATTAACGTTACGTTATTGAATATTGTGAAGAATGAAAAATTAAATGTTACTATTGAAATTATAAAATGCGTTTCAAACCGGACACCAGTTGAGTACAATTTATACTACCAATAATATGATCATTGAATATCATTGTAAGATTGGAGGAGTCCGGGGAGGCAATTCTCTCTCGCGACTCGCCTCCTAATGAATGTTGGGTCGAGCCTGGAGCCCGTGGGTAAGAATCCCACATAACCTGACGATCTCCAAATTTCCCCTAAGTGTAAAAAAAAAAACAAAAAATTATACACGGTTAGCGAATAGTGTGTTTCAGTATTTCATGTGATCATGATCATCAAAGAAGTACAGAAGTTGTGATAAATAGTCATAGAGGCGGAGGAATATAGATAAGTTGATATACGATTCGTAACGTTAAAATAATTTGCACTTGGGGTTATTATAATTAGCTTAAAGAACAAACATTTTTTTCAAGATTTGACCGTGAAAATGAATTTCGGAGTAATATGCGTGCCATATACGTCATCAGTGCGTCGGAATACATAACAATCGGATTTATGCGCTTTGTTTTATCGACTACTTGAATTACAACTCCCAGTGATCCTACTAGATAAATCTTTGATAATTTATAAGACCGAGGTTAGACGGCAGATATTTTTTTAGGTCGGAGGTCCGCAGAATGCGTTAAAACTGACGTTTCGCTTTTTCTTTTTTCTTTAGTCGTTGTTGCATCTTTATTTCACTACAAGCTTATCTTACTTCAAAAATGCAATTTTCTTTCTTTCTCCTTCCAAGTCTGCTAGTAAAGATTTTCTTTTAACTAGAACTTCCTTAGTAGTGTTAATTACTGCGGCCTCACGGAGTTCGAGATTTATCATCGTAATCTAGGTGGCTTTATATAATATATAATGGTTATATCAATGTTGGGACTCAAAGAGGAAGTTTAATCAATGGTTAAACAATGAGGCATATCAATCATGTAATAATTGCGATTCTCCAATCGAAAGCAATCCAATCTTCTAACCTCAGGTATGTATTGCAGCTATGATTGCTATAAAATTACTTCATGACGTCAGCAATATTGCGACTGAATAGCCACACATGTGCATTTGGCACATACAGAATAAACTGAGTGAGATGAACTTCCTTATGGATCTGTAAAATAAACTCGTGTGGAAAAGTGAGAAAGAGGCGAAATGATCGCGCGACTAATTATTATCGATTAGTTAGTCGATTTCTAGACGTCTGATTGTTTTTATTTTTTGAATTGCATTTATTGCTTACCGATTCTTTTGATTGTAGAAATAATTAAAATTCTGATTCTAAGTTTTCGATGGTTATGCTTCTTTAAAATAAAAAGCGTATCTATCAGTCCTCAACTTTATACTATTTCGTCTATACTGCTTATTTAAAGAAAAATGTAAATAAAAAGGCTAGGTAGCACTCACTTTTATAAATTAATCTATCGCCAAATATGATACGGATAATGCGTACGGTTTAAAAGGTGAGCTAGTTTATTACACCAGGGACAATGATTAGCGTTGCTGTCTAAATGATTTATACTTGTTGCAGTATCAATTGTTTATTGATTAATGTCATTACTTACATAAAGTTGGCGCATTGAAAAGTAACCGTTCTTAGAATTACTAACATAAAAACTTTTTTAAGTATAACTGTTATAGGGCCTTTGATATGACATTACGATGACCTACGTTAAGGAATTATTGCATCGATTGAGCAATCAAAATTACTTTTAATTGTCTTTTCTAGAATATAAATATTTTGATTTGAATTGATATGTAGGATACAAATATCCCGCCGATATATCGTTTCATTTCGTAAATCCATTAATTCATTTCATTCCCTTTGATAAGGATTAGACATAACCAATGATGGCATTTACCGTAATTGTTTATCAAGCGCATCAATTGCAGCCTGACCGAGGTCATCTGTAGAGTAGCTGGCCAGGCGATATTTAGATTGTTCATTTTCAATTATTAAAATCATAAGTATCACTCGCTTTGTTTTACCAATTATAGTTATAAGATTTTGATTGAAATATGCTTTTCTATTATTTTATATTATTTGCATAATTATATATTCTTATAATAATATATACTTATAGTATATTTTGCAACTAAGGAATAAACTATGCTGAAAAAAAAATAGTAATATATATATTTTAAAACGGAGTCAAATGTATATGATATTTTTACTAAATGAGGCTAAATTTGGATAAAACCATATTATTCTTTTGTTAACGGAAAACATTGTGAGACAACGTATGCGAGTTGGATGATCCTACCCGCAACATACGAAATAACGAACCAAGATAGGATTTAGAAATAAGCTCCTTACTAAACCTAACGAACACAGTAGAAACCTTTGCATAGCAGTGAGACCTAGGGATTGTTGCTTTTCTTTTTCGTTCTATTATAAGCAAACATATAAATATCGACATAATTGACTATACACGAGTATATATAAGGGATTTGCATCGACTGCCTCGTTGGTCTAATAGCTGCAGATCTCGAGGTCTAGGGCTAAAAGCCCAGGTTAGATCAATAAAAATGTTTGGGTTTTTTATGTCGAAGAATCTCAGTAGCAACCCGGAGTCTGTAAGTTGGAAGTGTGTACACTCCTGCGCCTCGGAAACCTCGTTAAAGGGTGGGTACTGCGCCTGAAATTATCCCGATCATCTCATCGGATTATAAAAATGAGGGAATAGATAGTGCATCTGTGTTTGCGTACACACTAGTGCACTATAACATGTCCTGACCAGTTGGCTAATTTGTATTGACATAGGCCGCCATCACCGTAAGAGGTTAGGGGAACATCATCATAATAGCTTTATTGAAATCAATAATAAAGAAAAACAAAACGAACAAAAAGTGCTGATTGTCCTGAAATTTTGTGTGTTGTGAATTTTTAATAGCCATCAAAATACGTAAAGATTTAAAACGGAAACTTTGGGACGTATGGAGTAGGTCATTATTTGGTTGAAGGGTAACTATTTATAAGTTACTTTAAGTAACTAACAAAATGGCATTGCAAATAGCAAACATTGCTTACACAGCACTTACATAGTACTCACAAGTCAGTCTGCTTGTGAGGTTTTTTATTGGGTTATTCAACAAAGCATAAACATATTGTGACGGCAAACGGCTTGATGCCCTTATATACCGCCTTACATATCTCCTCTCCGTCGTCGCTTTTTATTTATTTTTATTATATTATATATATTATTTTAATAGTAAGCGGGGTTACCAATTGGCCAACTGATAGTAAATGTTCACGACTGCCTATTGTTTGATGGTTTGATGGTTAATATTTATTAAATTGGCACTGTGTGGCGTATTAACCTTTTCTTAGACAGACTCTTATTATTTTTTTAAAATTAAATATATATGATGACCACAAACTTTATATGATTAAGGAATGTTAGGTACAATAAAAGGCAAAGTCATTTCAAGCAAATATCTCAAACTATTCATTTTACAGAAAACTATATTGTTGCCAAATAACAGTCAACAATTATAATGAAATTGCCACGCATCGTTCATGTTCCCGTGTCCTTTGAATTTCCAAATTAAACCAGCCAGTTCCCATATTGCATTCAATGTTTCGTTCCGCGTTGTGCTATCTGTCAAATACACTGCACGCCCCAACGTATTATAATTAAAATATAAAACAGACTTAAGATTTAATTTAAAAAAAACTTTGTTTTATTATTTTAAAGATAGAAACTATTTATTTGAATTTATTACTGTTTATTTTTTATGTAAAAATTAATAGCTTTGCCTATAAACTTTGCTTAGCGGTTTTTGCCTATTAACTTGAACATTCGTTTCTATTATTATTGATTTGAAAGTAGAAGGCACAACTGTTTAACTAAGCACTCGCTAAACAACATTTATAAGTAAGGTCGTTTGTATTTTACTACTTTATAAATTTCATTTTAAAACTAGCTTCTCATTACGACTTCACATGAGTAGAATAAGGGCTTATAAAAAAAAACGTTTATATTGAGGGACAAACATACAATGAAAAAATCTAGACTTTCTTAGTCCAGAAACCTTTCTGAGCGTACACAGAACAATACGTCTAATTTCATAACAATCGGACCAATGGTTTAGTAACAAATAGAGGACAAACAGACAAAAAAAATGATTATGTATAAGATTGGAGTCATTTTAATCCATGTCATGTCATTTCACGTTAATGGCACCGGGTTTTAAATCACTCATATTTTTCAACAACATAACGCTAGTTTGCCAGGTATGTTTCATCTTCTTTGTATTTATTCTTTTGATTAAAAATTTAATCTTCTATTTTTGCCAAAGTTATGTAGTAAAAATGTATGTTCAGGTACCGAATAGATATTAAATGATTGTCCAAAGACAAATTCACATTAGTTTTATCCATGATAACTAGGAATTAGTTCCTGTAAAATGAAACCAGATAGATATGAAGTTATATTTGTTTGTCCAGTGAAGCGGACGGACTAACTAATATTATTCAGAAAACATCGGCTCTGCAAAAAGGTAGATAACATTTATACCTTCTACATTGTGGTTTTTTTTCATGTCTACGGAAAATGCTATTAAAGTTACCAATATATATAAGAAAAAAAAATAACATGGAGAGTAAACTTATAAAAATATTTAAATAAGTAAAACTCGTCAACAGCAACCAATAAAAAAAAAACTTGTTTTGAACTGTATTGTGTTTGCCTATTTATATATATATCCGTTATATATGAAGTTGTAGGTCACAGTTTTATATTACAATTTATAATTATTATTTTATCAAAATTATTTTCTAATAACTAAAACTTTGGTAAAGAAACATATTTCGTCGAGTTCATAATTGCATGTCAACAAGAAAATACTGCTAGCATTCTTGCCTACACTCCGCACGGGCATGATTACAGCATAGTAATTTTTAAATTCTATCTTTATATATTACACAAGTAGCTCATCCCAACTTCGCGCAACTTTAATTATTGTTTTAACACATAATATTTTTAAATAATGGTAATAATAGTAATAACAATGTCCTCTGAACTGATTTCGGCCACGGCGGCCAATTTCAAGAGAGATTAGCCAATTGCACAGGACTGCAGGACATATTATAGTCCACAATTGTGTGCGCAAACATAGGTGCACTCTCTATTCCCTATATCTCATAATCCGATGGGATGGCAATCCAACACAACCGGAAAGAGTTCAGATGCAAGACCAACGGCTTGACGTGCTTACGTGTACACACTTCCAACTTCCAGACTCCGGGCTGCCCCTGAGAATTGTCGTCAGAAAAACCCAATATTTTTTTATTTACTGGCTTAGCCTGGGATTTGAACCCAGGACCTCGGGGTCAGCGCTCTGGCCACTAGACTAACGAGACAGTCATTTATGCAGCCAACGGGGCATTTTTTAAATAATATGTTACAATGACAATATATAGCAATCGGTATTGAGCTAAGGAATATATTTTGTATCTTAACGTTCTAATAAATACAAACTGACGTAATATGCTAATGGTAGGTCTTACACACGCCAGTGGGCACCGACAAGATTACATTCCGGGAGGTGCATCAGATTCCTCACATTATACCATCAACTATTAAAATATAATCTGTAAAACTATATAATTAAAATTTTAGATATGTATATAAAATAAACGTCAAATACGTAACGTCAAATAAAGACAAATTCAAATCACGTAAGTAGTTAAAAAAGTGTATGCGAAATGCCAGCGACCGTTACTGATCATCTAGTAGGCGTAAAGTGAATATCTGATAATATATGTATATAGCGGTATGCGAGGTTGGCTTAACTATTCCAGCGGCAAACGGAAAATTGGTCAGCGATTAGAAATTACCTAGGTAATAAGCATCGCATTTCTCATGTAGTATTTACAGAAAAAGTGTAAAGGAGAACAGTGAATACTTTAACAAGGCCTTGAATGAATTCGCACAAAAAAAGACGTATTTCTCAATATATTATTTCTGTTTACTTCATTTTATAGTAGGGAGGTGTAAGTGCACCCCCTTGCACCCTTCCACCCAACGCCCATGCACGCCACGTATGTTTTATTCATGCGTTAATACAAATATATTATAATTTATCTAAAATGTTACTGTTATCGTTTTAATGAGACTATGCTTAAATTTAATTTTATTAAATTTATTTCTAATACTAATGATTTACATCATACATGCTATTTTTTATATTATAGGTGATTGGACGGTTAAATAGACCACCTGATGGTAAATGGTCACCATTATTTCCAGGTCGGGCCAGTAAAAAGTTATTGGATTTTTCTGTCAGAAAATTCTCAGTAGCAGTCCGGAGTCTGGAAGTTGGAAGTGCGTACACTCCCATGCCTCAGAAAGTACGTAAAGCCGTTGGCCCTGCGCCTGAACTCTTTCCGATCAAGTCAGATTGCCATCCCATCGGATTATGAGAGTTAGGGGATAGAGAGTGCACCAGTGTTTGCGCACACACTTGTGCACTCTAATATCTCCTGCGTAGTTGGCTAATCTCTCTTGAGATTGGCCGCCATGGCCGAAATCGATCTGGAGGACATTATTATTTTTATATGGATATAATAAAACTTTGACTTTTGTATATCTATATATAGAAAATTACATCAGTAAAATCTCATCGTTACTATAAAGCACTTTCAAACATTGCGACATAGATTCAACGCTCTCGGGTATAGAATATTCTGTTAATTAATCTAACCATCCGAGTGCCCGCTGTGGCGAGTATTTTTACAGCATGTCCTTATTTATTCTGATACGAATGTATTTCGCCTGGCGAATTATATTCTAATTTCAAAATTTAGTGACGCCATCTTTTTAGGAAGTAAAGTACAGATATTAAAATCGCTTTTGCATCTTAATGTCTTAAAATTAACATACCTAGACTAGTTTTCATATCTATTGTTGGTCATGATACTGTTTTGTTCCACAGCGAAATGACTTATAACTTTAAGTGAAAACTTTTTAGTGTTTTGACTAAAACGTAACCGTAAACTTAATTATTATTGATGCACGTAAAAAAAAAACGCTGGTGTCGTAAGATCCGATTCAGGGGTGTTTAAGAGCTTCCTGAATATTATCTGCATTAAAAAAAACAATGTATTATTATAAATACTTATATATAATATTATGGTTTAACATATCACGTGAGGTATGGCTGGAGGACTAGATATAAGATTTGCTCATGTTTCATATTGATGGCAATTAAGCTACAGATCAATACACATCGATTAAGTCCAATTAATAGATCCAAATAATTAGATCCTACGTCGCTGCGTTTTCGAGTTGCCGTTTTGAAATTTAGACCTGGGTGACCGGCTCTGCTAATTAGTTCCTATGGTGTTCTTGAAAAATTGCGTTTTTTTAGGCACCTATATAGATACGACCTATATAGATACGACGAGATAGACCGTATATTTATAAAACTATCTGAAGTCTGTGATTTTTAACTATTTAGAAAAAAGCATATTAAGGTTTTTTTTTTTAGTTTTATGATTATTATTTTAATAATCATCAGTGAACTCACTGTGAATCCCTGAGTTTCACTTAATATATTTTATAGTGACCTAAATGAGTTGAAGGAAATTTTATTTTATACTTGTCTTCCGATCTATCATTCTGTAACTTAAATATCTCGATCATCTATCCACGCTGTTGGAATAATAATAAATAAATGAGCAAGTATACAATTGCGAAAGCATACAAACATATATTTTTTTCTATCGAAACTCAGATTTAATAAAATTATTCAATTAATTGAAAACTCTATTTATATATTAATAATCGAAGAACCTCTTTGTAAATGACGTTTGCAGTTTTTATTTTTGGGGCTAAAATTACTAAGTTACTCGCAGAGCTCACTCTGAAGCATGCAACATTAAATCTGTCACTACGTCGCAAGAGGCCTCCATTTTTCCGAGCACACTCGTCATATCCGCCAGAATGTCCAAAGGCCATAAAAACTGTCCACGTGATAAAGTTCTCACTAAAATCAATACCGGCCATTTTCATGTTTGTCATGGGGCACGCTTTAAGAGGGAACGAAGGAAAAAATTACGGACTCCCCAAATAAACTTTCAACCCATATTTCACCCTCTTAGGTAGTGAATTTTTAAAAACGCTGAATTACATATTTATTTCTAACCAGAAGCTTGTATATGAAATTTTATGCTTCTAACTTTGAAAATGACGGGTTTCCATACAACTGTGGAATTGCCAAAAAATCCTTTCTTACCGCGTGTTTTCATTATAAACTGACAAAATTTAAAAGTCTTTAACCCCTGTGGTTTAGGCTCTACGGTGACGAGTCAGTCAGGAGAAGTCATTATTTATATATGGGATTGCTCATTTCATTTTATAAGATACATATGTTTCAGTATTTTTTTAAATCAACAGATCTGTTACTTATTAAATTTCATTATAATTTGTGTTTGAGTCTCAACATTCGGTATGGTAGGGGAACAAACTCATCAGTAGAAGCGCTCCGAGGAAGGGTTAGCATCTGTATTAGTCTGGCAATTCCTTATATCTACCCACTGTACTAGCGATCAATTCAATCGCTGCACAAGACTGTTAAAGCTTAATATTTTTGTTAATAATGTATAAATATAAAAAATACCTTTGTCAGCTGCTATTTTTTACCCTTTCCGTTCTCTAAATTAAACTAATTAAATGAATATTGTCTTTAATTTCTGGTCTTGTATTTCACTCAATTGTGATCCTAATTGCATTATTAATAAAGATTAATTTAAATATGCAGGTATCTGATAGTTTAACTACCTTTAAAGTAATAAAGAAATTCCCATCTAATAGATTCTTGTTATAAAAAATTCCACAGCAAGATATGTCTTCGCTGTTTCTAATTGTAGTGTAGCTGGGTTATCCGGTAATGTATTTTAATTAACGATAAGAGGACCTTCTGTATATCTTTGTCTGTTATTCTTGGTATACATTTTGAACCGAAGCAACGCGATGGCTTGCGTTTTATTAAATCTTGTAAAATTATTCCAATGCCTTTCCAATTACCTTACGCTTAAATATGTTTAATAATTTCATTTTGATAATCGATGATACGATAGATAAGAAGATAGGAAGCCGAGATGGCCCAGTGGTAAGAACGCGTGAATCATAACCGATGATCGTGGGTTCAAACCCGGGCAAGCACCACTGAATTTTCATGTGCTTAATTTGTGTTTATAATTCATCTCGTGCTTAACGGTGAAGGAAAACATCGTCAGGAAACCTGCATGTGTCTAATTTCATTGAAATTCTGCCACATGTGTATTCTACCAACCCGCATTGGAGCAGCGTGGTGGAATAAGCTCCAAACCTTCTCCTCAAAAGGGAGAGGAGGCCTTAGCCCAGCAGTGGGACATTAACAGGCTGTTACTGTACTGTTACTGATAGATAAGATAAATATATACGTAGTATAGGATTTTATGTTCAGATGTTCCTTTATGATAATAAAGAAATTGGGCATTGCTTTAATTCAATTGTGTCAGATTAGGATTTTAATATTGAATTATCTGTCATACAAGCTAAAGCTTAATTAACTTATGTCGTTAAAAAAGTAAAATTTCATTACAAAGGCCTTCTCTTCCTTTTGAAGGGTTTTACAATGCTGGCACATACACAATGTTTTAAATCTTCATAATTTATGTGTAGGCTTATTCACGATAAATAACAAACGCTAAATGGTTACATAAAGTACATAAAAAGCCAGCACGGTTTCTATGGTATAACTTTTACGTACCCCTTGCACACTAAAACCATGTAAGTATAACATAAAATGTTAAACACTCCTTGAAATAAATTTAAAATTTTACGATTTTTGAATTTTGATATTTCTATGTATTATAAATTATTATAAAAAAAGGTAAAATAAACTGTGCTTTTATCTAAGTAAGTATTCGATTTTAAGTCTTAATAGGTTTATAGCAATAATTTAGTGAACGGATTTGGAATTAATTATTTAAAAATAAAACAAAGAAAAACATCAACAAACAAAAATGTACAAGAACGATATTAATTTTTTATTTACTAATTTATCTTAAGATATTTGTTTGTTGTTATTTGTTTTTCTTTACTAATTAATCCTTAGCCCTTAAGCACGTGCCGTATTCGCGTAGGCGACGTGCCGCTACACTACGTGTACATGTCGATTCGATGCCGCATGTATGCTGCAAGAAATTGCTAATTTGAATAATACACCAAAGTTTGCAGCTGAAGCAGTATTCATATTATAAATACTATCGTTTGCAAGCCAAGGTTCATATCATTAATCGATATATTAATAAGTGAACAAAAAATTCCTTCAATGTTACCTTGTAAAAGCAAATTGCGCGCACGTTGTGAGATTTGGCATGGCTAATGATCACATGGAGGTGAAGTGCAGAAAGCTAAAATTTACATACATTTTATTTGCATATAAATATATTATATTAAATAAAATAATACATTCATAGTTTACACATACATACTGCCAATATCAATCACATATACACATACATACAAGTAAATTATAAAACTAAGTGCAAACATTAAAACTTAAAATATAAAAATATATATACATACAAAATTAAAATATTCTTTATTTTAGTGGGCTTATAAAAACACTTTTGAATCGTCACGTAACAGTATTGAAATAAATGTAAATTTACCACCGGTTCGAAATGTAGATTCTACCAAGAAGAACCGGCAAGAAACTCAGTATATATAATATTTTCTATAAATTTACATACTTAATTAAATATAGTTAAATGTATTATTTATCCTGCAAGAAAATCAACGAATCTGTACACACTCCACGCTTTTTATCATCAATCTATTAAGTAATTAATTAAGAAATAAAGCTTTTATAACCTATTTGAAATTAGATTTGAATTTATTAACAGACAAATTTGAGCTTAAATATATGTAAAACATATTAAATATTTGAGTTTTGGGAAACCTCATAGTTCTCGAACATATTATTCGGTCTACTACCTGAACGGGACATGAAGCAATTCGTTTTTAGAATTTCGAATAGTTCCCCAACAAATCTGATATTCTACTGACGAGGTAATACGACGAAGTAATCTAGTTCGCCAATGGCGACGGAACAAGCTCGATGCGCTACAATACTGTGGCATATTTCATTAAATACGTTGGACAGTATTGTATTGAACCACGAGGTTTTTGTGGATCCTTTTTAAAATATTCTTTTAGACGAAACATATGCAAAGGGCTTTTAAAAAGTAACTTTTATGGTCGGAGCAACGAGAAAAGAAATATAATCGTATTTGTAGAGCTATTGTGTAAGAACTAATGAAATTCACCACAGAAACGAAACATGAATGCATAAAATAATATGCGAAATTGACTATAATGAAAATCAAATTTTATGGATACAATAATCAAAATAACATGTCAGCATAATTTAACTTGTAAATTCCACAAATGATCTAAATAGTAAATTCTTATTGAATATAATTGCTATGTAACAAAAAATAATTTGTTGCGTACATATATATAAAAAAATATGTGTTAACTGATTTTATCCACAAAATATGTTGTGAAAAAGGAAATGAACGTGGGAGACAATGTCGCTGCTATGTTTTGTTTCGACCACAGGACATTGTTGAGACAAAAGTGATTGTCATGACTTGTTGAACACTTTAGATATTACGATGACATAGATTATGTATAAAATACTACCTATCCAATTAGTCAGATCTATCATTATTATTTTATATTTTTTTATTTTATTTAGTATTTTATTTTAATATTTCAATTTTACATTTGTAACTAGCTAACGATATTTCTTTTCTTATAATATTATGTATAAAATTCGTACATTTAACTTTAGTCAATATTGTTTACTACTACACTACATTACTACACTGCTTCGTCTGTGTGAGTGGGAGAGGGAGCCTGGTAATCTGTAAAACTATTAAACTAATATGGATAGCAGTCAAAACACAGGAATATGTACTTTGTAAAACGGTTTTATATTGATTTATTAACTTACCTATAAATTTTTGCTTTGTGTTGACAGAAATAAATATAATTTCATTTTATTCTACGATTACTTAAAAATATTGTTGAAAAATTCGTTACAATCAATTTGGAAAAATATATGGTATTAAAGCTTAACATTGTATTAAGTTAATTATCTTAATTAAATTGCTTTTATATAATTACTTCATTTAGATAATCAATATTCAATAATAATCCTCTTATGTACATTGGTACTTAATTCTTCTAATTAACTGAAATGCTAATTAACTGAAGACGCCCTTGTCTAGCAATGCATTTACGGGCTGTTACATAATGATGATCTTCTGATTGATTTCAGCGACGGTCGCCATTTTTAAGGTGACCAATTAAAACATGTTATAGTGCAGTTGTGTGTGCGCAAACACTCACTCTCTATTTCCTTACTCCCATAATTCTATGGGATTGCAAATCCGACTCGACCAGACTTTATACATAATTTTTTTAGCAAATGTGGCAGTAACTATCGGAGCTTAATGATTCAGATTTGTCTAAAGTTTACATAGTGACATTTCAGATGGAATTAATGTAAAAAAAATACTATATCAATAGTGTACCAGGGCCAAGGGACAAAGTCAGGGCCAAGCCTGTCTGTGTTGTAATCAGAGGCTTCATCCACGTTTATACGATATTATTGTAATGTTTCTACGGCATTTTTTTCATTTTTAGAAAGAAAAAAAAATGCTAATATTTTTTAGAGCCAAGCAAAAGATTTTTACAGTCTGTTGCCAATTCAGCTACCTTTTGTCTGAATCTCTTAATGGTGTCTTATTCCGAAGAACAATACGAGTGTACAACGTCACTGTTTGTTGTCTCTTTGTTGTGTTATAATGTGAATCTCAAAGTTACGAACAAATTAAATAAAATATGGATTTTATTCTATGGAGATTCATACGCTAATGCGATATTTTTTTGGAATTATATATATATTGATCCTTGCTATACGGCCTAATCGATAGTTCGATATATCGCATCGTTTTTGGCTTATGTTTCATAATGGCACTAATAACAGTAGTGACGAACGAATGCACTCATTGTAATGTCGATTACTAAAGTAATTATATTAGTTTGCGCTAGAGACCTTACATTGTAATATACATATTATATGCCTAAAGCCATTATTCAATTCCTAGGAACCTTTGCATGAGTGACTACTGAATATGATAAGACAAAAGTATCAACAACAACAAAAATCAGAGTAAATGTTGATCAGAAAATAACAATAAAATGGAGTTCAGGTAAAAATGTTAGGGGCTGGTAGTAAAAATTTTTAGTCAAAATAATAACAATGATAAATAGTTAGCATCGTAAGCTTAGCGTAAGTAGCACTGCTCTTAACTAGTTATATGTACATATTTATATACATAACGAGATAATATATACAGAAAGAGGAATTAAGCGATTTTGTTTTATACTATTTATAAATACAGATTATAGATACTACAAAAGTTGTAGAATAGATTAGTGTATTCAGTTAGTAATCCTTCTTAACTGGTTTAAGCAATTATGCTTAATGTGTAATTTCAAAATTACATAATACGTATATTATCCGATCTGTATATCTAGGAAAATTAGTTATTTCATACAATTTTATAACAACATGAAAAGCAAGATCTTTAAAAGACCCGCCGTATACTTTCCAAGCGCTAGGAATGTGCCTACATTATACACTATAGTACGGATTCAATAACACACTAACATTCTTAAGAGTGCTGAGAACAAAGACTTTATGTAATGCTAGCGCTTAGCCCGCAGCTTCACTCGCCTTGTAATCTAAAATTCAGTTAAACGGAATAAAAAGGCCAATTTGTGTTAATTATGTAATATTTTAGCTATGATAAAGAGTGAAGAAGCAACAAATATTCAAACACACACATTTAAAAACACACACAACCTTTCGTATTTATGATATTAGTGCGATTATTATTATTCTAGTAATTAAAGAAAAATAGATATACTAAATTATTGTAATACTGTATGTAGTATTTCCATTTGCTAGGACAATATATTTGGCACGACTTACAAGTAAACATGCTACATACAGTTGCCAATGGGTAAAGAAGCAGCAAGTAATAGAAAAGGTTATAACCTTTCTAAATGCCGAGATGACCCAGTGGTAAGAACGCGTGAATCTTAGCCGATGATCGTGGGTTCAAGCCCGGGCAAGCACCACTGAATTTTCATGTGCTTTATTTGTTATTATAATTCATCTCGTGCTTGACGGTGAAGGAACACATCGTGAGAAACCCGCATGTGTCAAATTTCACTGAAATTCTGCCACATATGTATTCCACCAACCCGCATTGGAGCAGCGTGGTGGAGTAAGCTCCAAAACTTCTCCTCAAAAATGGTGAGGAGGCCTTAGCCCAGCAGTGAGACATTCACAGGCTGTTACTGTTACTGTATAACCTTTGTAATCTAATTAAACTACAAATATGGATAAAAATGAACAACTTGCAAACCTTTTAAAGCCTACAACTAAGTACTGAGGTAATAAAAATAAACAATCTATAGATTTTAAAACAAAAATATGACTTAAAAAGTTAAGTCTAATAGAACAAAATTAAAACCGAGTTAAAAGAAACAAAGTATTTAATATCAAAAATAATCAAACAAAACGACAACAAAAAATTTAACGAAACGTGAATCCCAATATGTATGGCAGAAGGTCACTCTACTCCGGAAAATCTGCCAACGCGTATCAGAAATTGGCGTATTTAGCACAACAAAAAACGTACATTTTTATAACTTTTGATTGACTCAACTAATTTTGATAAAATAAAGACTTAATATTATAATAATTCAGTTATTTCAATTTGTAATTTTTAGCCGTTCAAAGAGTATCCCGGACAAAGAGACAGACAAAAATAAAAAAAATAATTGTTTAATTTTTGTAACTCGCAAATACACATATTAACTTTAACAGTGGCAGCTATTTTGAAATCACAGACAGACATTTTTGTTTATTTGTAGAGATATAGATAAACGGCTATAATTAATCTCCAATGAAAATTTTCTTACTCATTTCTGTTGACAAATTCTAAAGTCTGAGCGGGTTTAGTGATGTTAATATCAATAAGTTTTTAATTAACAGCCTTCTTTATAAACGTTGCTTAGCGACTAATTACATTGAATTACACTGAGACGCTGTTTTCTTTCTTTCTGTCATTATTGACTTGTCATTCGATGGATAAAACTCACGGCATTGTTTAATTAATCACCCACTAAATAATGTTTATAATATATGTAAGGCATTTTTCATTTTAGTCACCTTTTGTAATAAATAAAATAATTGTAGTGAACATTTCACTATCGAATTTAGGAAAAATTTATATTTATTTAAAAAACTTAACAATTTATAAATATAATTTCTTTTCATCAAAAGTTGTATTGTGATTCGATCTTTTTAATTATGACGCGATCAAAGTCGCGGGTCGGGCGTAAGTATATATTTACAAGAATTGCTTGAAAATACATAAGTGTATGAAATTAAAATTCATTTTTGCAATTATATTTTATGCATGCTAAATATTATTTAAACAAAAAACCACACTAGAAAATAGCTTAAAGAGCTTTAATCTAATATGAAAACCAACAAGACATTCTGAGAGATAATAATTTTCACTTTGCATAATTCTAATGCAACTATATAATTTTATAATTCCTCGACTGGTTATCTACAAACACAACCTTGTACAAGGATATATATATCTAACCTAAAATGTGCAATACAAATAAAAGTAAAGTAAAGCGAAGTAATCCTGTAAATGACCCACTGCTGGGCTAAGGATTCCTTTCCCTTTTAAGGAGGCTTGGAGCTCATTCCAATAATTCAGTGCAATTAGACACATGCAGGTTTCCTCATGATATTGTCCTTCACCACTGATCACGAGATTAATTTTAAACATAAATTAGGCACATGAAAACTCAGAGGTGCTTACCAATTGTTGGTGAAGATTCACGTCTTCCGACCACAAACCACCATGGCTCATAAAAATACAAATAGTTATTTGTGTAGATTATACACCAATTCCACCTGAATCGCAGTCTCGCAACATAAGGATTAAAATTGTGTTGCTCGATTGCATGTCTGCTCTATATACTAATATATACAATAAGGGGTAGTACCTACGCAGATAAGTCCAAAATAATTGCGAAAGTAACCGAGTCTTGATGTTATATCTTCATTGTCAAACTGTTTGACCAATATTGATTAAATTTAATATGATGTATAGGTATAGTAATGTATACTATAATAGTAATCATGTTTAAATATCGCGTTCACCTCATGACAATGATCAAGATTACTGTCTGAAATAATCCATCTATCGTTGAATACGAAACATTGACACTTTCGATATTTTTTCAATTTGATACTCATGCTTATGCACAAATGCTGTTCGTAAATATTGGTTGGAACGCTTTATTGATACTTAGCGTCTCAGTAGCTTAAAACAGTTTATGGCATTAAAAATACGGCTAGACTTACACGTGCCTACGTCAATGACACGATTGGGTGTGGCGGGCTATGAGTTATTTAACTTATGCTCGCCTACACTACCGGATAATAAAATGCTCGAATAATTTCTGTTAGTCAACGAACAATTGGAAAAAAAGCATCGACGAGAGGAGAAAGGCTTTTTGTTGTTTCTGAGTGACACGTTATTTCGCTAATGTTACATGGAAATAAATTTTTACACAATATAAATTCATTAAAATTGCTTATTTACTGTCAACAATTTTCACACTACCACGTTTTCGAAAAGAATACCAAATATATTTTAAAAAATCAGCGGGATATTTTGTGTTGCTTACTATAAATATACGATACGATCTAAAGGTGATCGTATCATTCCCAAGGTGTACTATTATAATCTATAAAGTTGCAAGTTTTCCTTTAGCAAACAAACGATAATAGACCTCATTATTCTTCGTCTACCATGTTTGAAAAGGGATTAAGAGACCCTTAATGACCTAACCTACACATATCAGTCTTCAAATAACGTAAAAAATAGAATTCAGTTAGTCTCAAATATGTTGTTGACAAAGTTAATTTTATAAAATGAAGACGATGACACCAACTCTTCACTTAAACGATATTTACTTTTATACTTGAAACATAGAACGATAAGAAAATAGCCTCAGGTTGTATGTTTTTGGTCCAAAATTTCTTAGTAAAGGAGTGATTAATTCATTCTTCAATCAATCAATCAATCAACAGCCAATCATTGTCCACTGCTGAACATAGGCCTTTCCCAAGGTGCGCCAAAGCTCCCTGTCCTCCGCCTTCCGCATCCAGTTGGTGCCCGCCACCTTTTTAAGGTCATCGGTCCACCTGGCTGGAGGGCGCCCTACGTTGCGCTTGCCGATTCGCGGTCTTCAATCTAGGACTCGTCTGCTCCAACGGCCATCGGTCCTACGACATACGTGACCAGCCCACTGCCACTTCAGCCAGCTAATTTTACAAGCTATGTCTGTGACTCCGGTTCTTTTCCGGATAATCTCATATCTGAACTTATCCTTCAAAGATACTCCGAGCATAGCTCGCTCCATAGCACGCTGAGCGACTTTGAATTTGTGTACTAGTCCCGCAGTTAGTGTCCACGTTTCGGCACCGTATGTCATGGCAGGTAAGACGCATTGGTTGAAGACTTTCGTCTTCAAACATTGCGGTATAGACGACTTGAGGACTTGACGAAGGTTGCCAAATTCTGCCCATCCCAAACGAATTCTTCGATCGAAGTCTTCCAACGCGTTGGTGAACAGTTTCGGGGATATTACATCCCCCTGTCTCACCCCTCTGTACAGTTGGATCGCCTTCGTCTTACAGTCCTGGATGTGGACAGTCATTGTAGCGGCGTTGTACAGACATCTCAGTACCTCGATAAATCTCCAGTCGATATGACATCTCTGCAATGAGTCGAGCACTGCCCAGGTTTCGATGGAGTCGAAGGCTTTCTCGTAGTCCACAAATGCCATACACAGCGGCTGATTGTACTCTTCGGTCTTCTGCACAATCTGCCGAACAGTATGGATGTGGTCCACGGTGCTGTAGCCTGATAGAAAGCCGGCTTGCTCTGGGGGCTGGAACTCGTCAAGTCGTCTGGCGAGACGGTTCGTGACGACTCTTGAGAACAGCTTATACACGTGACTCAGGAGGGAGATTGGTCTGTAGTTTTTCAAGAGGGTTTTATCACCTTTCTTGAAAAACAGTACCACCTCACTCCCGCTCCACGTTTCCGGGGCCTTGCCATGTTGGATGACGGAATTAAAGAGGCTTGCTAGCTCTTTCAGGACCGGAGTCCCGCCTGCCTTAAGCAACTCTGTTGTGATTCCGTCATCTCCCGGAGCTTTGTTGTTTTTAAGCTGTTCTAGAGCCGCCCTAATCTCGCCTTGGTCAACGACCGGGAGCTCCTCGGAGTAATGGCGCGTAAGAGGGGCGCGCTGGTCATCAATACTGATTCCCACGGGTTTATCCGATCTTGAAGAGAACAACTGCCCATAAAACCTCTCTACTTCTCCGACAATCTCAGGCCTAGAGGTAACGACCCCACCATTTTCAATTGTAAGTTTTGTCAGACGCGGCCTCCCAAACTTGCGAGCGAACACTTTCGATCCCCGATTTTGCTCAATCGCAGCCTTGATGGCACGGGTATTGGAGCGTCGGAGAAAGCGTCGCGTCAGCGTTTTTATTGTTCGGTTTAAAAACGATTTTAAAAACGATGGTAGTTCTTGTTGTTTTCTGATGAGCTCGAGTGTCTCAGCAGAGAGTTTTGGTGCGTTGTCTCTTCTCCGTGGCGGGAAACACTTGCGGGATGTGTTTTGCAGTATTTTGACCAGTGTGTCGGTTCTCTCATCAATGCTGCTTACGGTTTCCAACGCGGTGAATTGATTTTGAAGTTCCATTTGGAACTTTTCGGAGTCTTGAGCAGCTTGGAGCATGGTAGGTCGGAGAGTAGACCTCATCATTCTCGATCTTTAGAGTCGATATTTAGAGTGCATCGAACCAAGCGGTGATCACTTCCGGTATTAAACCTGTTGATCGCTGAAACATCTCTAAATATGTGCCTTTTACTCGAAATGATAAAGTCTATCTCGTTCCTTGTCACGTTATCGGGGCTTCGCCAGGTCCACGTCCTCTGAGGCTTCTTTTGAAAGAAAGAATTCATCAAAAAGAGTCCCTGTGCTTCAAGAAAGTTTACCAGCATTTGTCCCATTCATTCTTACAGCTATGTAATTAGAATTGCTTATGCAAGACACAGATGTTGGTTCATGACGCAGAGTTCTTACAGTAAATAATGAGTGCCTCCTTGGTCTAGTGGCTAAATGTAAGGCCGCAGACCCATCCTATTTTTTTTTTTTTTTTTCGAGGAAGAAAGGCATTTACGCCTGCCGCCCGGACACGACCGGGACGGGTATGTGGGACTCACGGGGGCAGAAGACCATCGTCCTACCCACTAAAACCTCCTCGTTTCCTTCTCATCGCATGGTGGCGGGGTTACGGGAACGCGTTAGCACACCACCGCGACCCCACCTGCGGCCGTCGCTTTGGGTGAGCGACCCACCTGTTGTTTTTTATTGAGGTTTTCTCCTCTCGACCCGGCCGGTGAAGGGAAGGCCCTCGGTCCCACCACAGGCAGGCGCCTGGATGAGGAAACGAGTTTGAGAAGGCGGTGACCGAAGTCTGTCCACCCAGCATCGACACCGAAACTGGACGAACCCGCCTCTCCCTCCTCCTCTACTCCTCTACTCCTGTCTCCGGCAGCCCGAAAGGACTCCGGAGACCACCTCCTCCTCTCTCCGGCGGCCCAAAAGGACCCCGGAGTCCTCCTATTTGCCACGAAGCCGCTCGCTGGTCCACTCTGCGCAACAGAGAAGTCCCAGGAGCGGCCCGCGACACTTCCGCCGCGTCAGTCTCAGCCGCGATCGACAAGCATTCCGGAAAAACATCGGATTGCTGGTCGACCCCGTTGCCCAGGGTGCACCACGTGGAGGTGACTGATATGCACCTCAAGGCCGCAGACCCATCCTGGTTCAACTCCCAAGTCGGGCCAATAAAAAGTTATGGGAGTCTGGAAGTTGGAACTGTGTAAACTCCCATGCCTCGGAAAACACGTGAAGTCGTTGGTCCTGCGCCTGAACTCTTTCCGGTCATGTCGGATTAATATCCCATCGGATTATAGAGCTAAGGAATAGATAGTGCACCTGTGTTCGCGCATACTTGTGCACTATAATATGTCCTGCGGAGTTGGCTAATCTCTCATGAAATTGGCTATCAGAAATCGGTCTGGAGGACGTTATGCTCTGTGTTATAGAGTTCTTACTCGTTGATTACCACACAGGGCATACATATTTAACTGTATATTGATTATGACAATATACAAATTAAATAATTTGAGAAATTATATAACTAATGTAAACTCAGTAGTTAAAATGCAGAGATGGCTCTGTAAACAAGTGAATCGAAATGAAAGATGAATAAGATCTCCAACCAAGGCAAACAATGCCAGATTTTCATATGCTTAATTAGTGTCTCTAGTTCCTGCATGTGTCGGAATATAGCTCACATGTGTACCAAGTAATTGGCACTGAGCAGCGTTGGACTAATCTACAATTATTTTGGTCAAATTGGAGGCCTTTGCCGGGCAATAGGCCATTTGCAGACTTTTACTCTACTCTCCATTTATTACTGAGTAATATATGACGTTACCTACTTGAATAAAGAATACTAAGACTTAAATCTCGTCCATAAAATTTCGCAGACCATTTGTCAGTTATCTTTAACTAATTTTAAAACTAATTTGGAATTATTTTCTAATAAATAATGCATAATATATTCTACAGGATTAAATAAATAGAATAACTTGGATTTGGAGATATAATTATATATTTTATCAGAGTCATGTACATTTTTTGTTTGATGAAAAAAATAACTAGTAAGTTAAATGCCAGTTCTGTTTGGTAGCCAACTTCCAAACCAGATTGTTATTAAAATTATAATATGACAATTCAGAAGTGCTTGTTGGGTATTTGAATAAATATTTAATATTTTGCTTTGCTTTGCAGGCTTAGTTGGCAATCCGAATGGAGTTGTTGAAACCGATATTAGCCCTTTCATCGCCTACGTCAGATTTATCGGATAAAGATGAAAAAAATCTCTATATGAATTAATTGCTGACTTTACTGTGTCCGGCACATATGCCATGAGTATAAATATGACAAGAATACTTTTTTTTAATGAAACTTATCTTTTATCTATTTCCCTTTATATTTGTTTATTTGTCTTCTTTTATGAATAATTATTTCAAATCAATATCGATTTTTCAATCCGTCGGGTACCACGTGACGGTTACGTCTTAATTTTGCGTTCACCTCATGTTAATGTTACTTCAATAAATAGCCTCACTACGATAGTCCGTCTCTCATTGCATACACCGGACTCACATTTAAAGGTGAGTTTAGATGCCATAATGGATGGAGCGCGTGGAGCCATAATGGATGGATATTAACTGAACGTCGTGGGTTTAAATCTAGACAAATATCGTTGAGTACACATCAAATAATTAAGTTCTCGAGCGTGAAGAAAATCATCTTAAGAAAGCCTGCACGTGTATATTCTTCTACACCTGTCCACATAAAGCAGCGTTCAATAATCTCCGAACAACACATACGCATTGTTTTACGTGAATGTAACATTTCACTACATTACCATCTCGTGTGAAAGAGATGGCGTGTTTAATGTAGTACGTAAAAATAAGATAGATAGTGTTTGTCACTTACGCATCTTATGCAACTAACCAATCAATGCACTTTTGTCATAGACTAACCAAAACAAAAAAGAAGGTACAAGTTTTTACGCGGTAGTTACTATGTTCTTTTTATAAACAAACATAGTATATTATTATAAAACTAGCTGCCCATCCCGATGTCCTACGGGTTAAAAAGGATTTTATCCCGTGCTATTATTTAATCAATGAGATAAAAACATTCCCCTTGCACACTAAGACGTACATGCTTATATTTTCATGCAATTATTTAAATATTTCTACTGGTTCGAATAGAAAAGTATTAATTAGGCAATATTTTTCCACGCGAATACGCATCATCCACTCCACATATCCACAACCATGGTTACAAAATTAATGTAATTTATTTTGACAAGGATTTCATTTATTGACGATTAAAATACATTTCTTACATTTTTAACAATAAAAATTGTTACCATGAGATTTATAAAAGGTAGCTTTACGCTGTTATTAACTTATTTTTAGAACTATTCAAGTGCAAAAATTCAGTCATACATTATTATCGTGCAACTTATACTTTTCCCGCAGCGTGGAAGCTTTCGATTTTTCCAGCTTAATTAAGGAATATTATCATAAATAACGTAAATAATAAATTATATATATAGCGTATATATTTGTGGTTCCGAAGATTACTTTCCGTATGTATACAAACTCTCAAAATTCTCGTTCCTCTTTATATTTGTTGGGTAGGTTGCTATACTAAGATATTGTAGCGTAACTCTAAATTATACACTAATTCGTTTCAATATAATTGTTTATCGTTACGATATTTAATTCTATACAATAAGTTGAGCCGAGGTGGCCCAGTGGTAAGAACGCGTGAATCTTAACCGATGATCGTGTGTTTAATTTGTGGTTATAATTCATCTCGTGCTATACGGTGAAGGAAAACATCGTGAGTTTCACTTCTCTTACGTGTCCTGAGATATCGGTCCGACTATTTTTAAATATTAGTGTCATATGTTACTTTTTATTAAGGTACTTCCTACATTCAGATATTTTCATTTATTTTAACTTTAGATATCATTTTTGAGTAGTTATTTTACAGATGCTGATCCTAATGTGAGAGACTGGTCTGGGAAGAAACCTCGACAGTACTTGGTGCATATGGACACGTCACTGTCGCCAGGGTCTTACCGCAGTGGGTCTAGACATATTATAGGAACAAACTACCCCTTCAGCCCCGTGTCTGTATGTTATCATACAACGCGCCTCAAGAATTTAAATTTAGAATGCATCATTTTAATGTTACCATATTTCAATCAGCAACATAGCTATGATGGAAAAATTCTTGACAAGTAATTTCATGTCATTTGATAATAACTTATACGGACAAATAAGTGACTATAATTATCTCAGAGATTTTTGTTTTATTATGACAATACATGTCATATTTGTATATATAATAATAATATTTTAATTGTATTTCATTACAGTTGTATGTATAAAAATGAAAAGGTACCGTTTTGTTTCTTTTTTTTTGTTTTCTTTTTTTTTATAATAATGGTCGAAGGGATAAATCATGAGTGTCTTAAGCATTATAGAATAAAATTGTGACATGAATAAGTGATTTGTAGCTTATGATTAACGTAATCATGTGCTTAATTTGTTATTATAATTCATCTCGTGCTTGACGGTGAAGGAAAACATCGTGAGGAAACCTGCATGTGTCTAATTTCACTGAAATTCTGTCACATGTGTATTCCACCAAACCGCATTGGAGCAGCGTGGTGGAATAAGCTCCAAACCTTCTCCACAATAAGAGGAGAAGAGGCTAAAGCCAAGAAGTGGGACATTCACAGGCTGTTACGATAAGTTGAACAAACTAGCAAGGTAACAGCGAGATCATTTTTTTCAGTAGTCGTGTTTTTTTTCGAATTTGTCAAATATGAGTGACATTTCGATGTACGATGTAGTTATTGATTTCTCGTCGCGTCGATGGACTCAACTAGCGAGTGCTATTGTCTATGACATTCGTCAAATATTTTGCGGCATCTGGTTTCGTTGAGTAAATGACCTTGGCTGTGAAAATGTTAAGGAGACGAGAGAGGTCTTTGCCTAGCAAGCAATTTTCCATTTATTTTTATACATATTGTCAAATAATTTGAATTGTGATATGATTTAATAGCCAAGAAAATACTCGAAGTATTTTTATGTAGACATTTATATTTAAACTAAGAAGACAGGCGTATGCGATAGATATTTAACGTACTTATGAATAGTTCACCTAATTAATAATAAACGAATATCACAAAGAATTTAAGTGCTCTGCAAATTGCAACTGAATTTTTTCAATTGAAATTTGGACAGCTTTAAGACTTTTATTGATTTAACTCAAAGGAAAGCCTTATGGGGTTAAGTAGGGGATAGAAGGTTGTACGTAAATTAACACACTCGTCATCACTTATAACAAAAACTTTAATTTCATTGAAAAAAGTCGCTAGTTAATTTACAAATATTAACTTGGTCCATTGTGGAATGGTAACACATTATTATTATTTTTTATGTATAAATAGTTTACATAACTGAATTATAAACAAGAGCTTAATTAACTTTTAACCATAAACAAATACAGAATATGTAAAATAAAAAAAAAATTATATACAATCAGTAAAAAAAAAACCTTTTTATGTCAAAAAAGCTTAAGTCAAACGTTACATGTAAAAACGTTCCGCTCAAAAATTAGTCTCTTTTCATGAAATCCTATCGAAAATTCAAATATTTGTTCATTGAAAACAATTGAGTAACGATTAAATGGAATGTTTAATTAATTTATTTGCTAACCATACATAGCGTATATAACCCAACCGTTTTTGAGCTTGACTGTACTATACTTTACAAGTGTATAAAATAATTGAAACATAACTTACATATTAATGCAAATTATCACATTTTGTTTATATTCTTAATACATATAAATATCTTAAAACGAACAAATATAGTCTTACGGGAAATATTAAAATCATTATTCGTTTCAATCGTTTGAACGCACGAATTGGTACAGTTTTCCAACTTCTAAATTACATCTTAACAAACGAAACTAATCTTTATAAGCAATAATATGATTTAGAACAAAAATGCTGGCATTCAGTAACGATATTCTCAAAACAAAACTTAACACATGAAAAAATAAGCTTTAATGCTATCGTTATAAAAATGTAAATTCATTAACAATAATATTAATTTATTCATTTTAAAACAATCAAAAGTAATCCTTATAAATATTGGAATAAGAATATATGGATAATTACTAGCTATATTGCGAATTGATAGCATGTTACAATACAATTGAAATCGCTCAAAAATAATCTCTATTGTGATTGTGATAAAGTCAAATATTAATTGACATTACAAGCATAATTTCAATAATGGTACATTCTACCATATTTGTTTAAAAACGAGAACAATATCTGCTTATTTTGATAAAGACAAAAAATCTTTAACGATTGTAAGAAACTAACTTTGTGAGCCTCTTGGTTGCCTCCAGGCAGCGTGAAAGCCAGCCGCAGAATCAGAATCAGAATCGCCTTCTTCACTAACGCCCATTTGCGCTCGTGGCTGAAAAAAATTAGTGTTTTTCGTTAAAGAATTGATATATTTATTAAGCCACTTGATTGAACATCAAGACAAAACAGTTCTCTTGAAATAAATGAAACAATATAACATAGAACAATATAACTCGCACTATACACAATAATAATATGTATATATAAATAAATATATATAAATTTGAAAGTATCAATGGAGAAGCTAATTTCAAATTGTTTGGCATAAACACAGTTTATGAAAGTCATGAAGTCAAAGTCAAAATCTTGATTCAATATAGAAGCGTTGTACTGGCTTATTGACTGTCAATAATATACCATCGGTTCAGAAATAGACATCTCAGACCGGAGACGAACCGACGAAAGAAACTTAGCGGTTTTATTTTATCTCATATTATAAGACCATATACGTTTTATCCCAGAAAGAAGTGAAACCTGTTGAGGGTGAATGGGTGGGTGTAAAATTAATGCATAATAAATAAGATTAATTCACTATGATTACCTGATCTGGAGTTGATGGCGTACTTCGGCTGTGAGCTCCAACTCCTCGCCTTCCACTAGCACCACGTCTTCTGATTTTGCTGCTCATCGGGGGAGGCATCAACTTATCATCTTTCTGTAATATGCGAAAACACATAACTATAGCAAATCTATTTCGTCAATTCAAAACACATAATCATAATGTGTTTTATACAACTTATTATTTAAAATAAACAGTCATTATTTGTGGCCGATGTGAAACTCATTTGGATTAGAAAACCTTTATTAAAATGTTACATATAAAGCGATGCAATAATATTCGACTTGAAAGGGTTTAGCAGGGTAAGTATGACGAGTCGGCAAAAGGTGCGAAGGTTTTTTCGACTTTTTAAACGCAATTTTTATGAGTCAATCACACAACACAAAAGTATTACAAAATACATAATTATAGTAATTGGAAATCACAGAAAACATAAAAATAATATTAACAATAATTTTTATTTATTTTTAAGCGACAACCGTATTTATTCGAAAAAAAAAACAATATATAAAATATACTCTTTTATATTATCTAAAAGTTTTATCGTTTATATTCACGTTTAATCCGTCTAGCTGAATTACTTTTTTAAAATGTAACTTTTTGTACGATAGTCATACGGTCATTTTTTTCCAAATCTCAAGGAAAGCGACTAAATATATATGAATCGCATTATTACATCTAGTAGATATTTAGACATAAGTTAATCGATATTAGCTGTCGCTCATCACATTTATCTGGCTAAGCAATTTTACATTCAACCATACAGGCGACACTTCCAAATAACTTCTTCGTTTTTCGACACTAATTAATATTTAATATAACCTTCTCACTCATTATTATTGACGTTATAGAAATTTAATTAAACAACGATTCCTTCACCTGTATATTATCAGCCGATCCCCATGATTTATGGAGTTGCTCCCCATCATCGGACCGTCTGTCCAGATCTCTGTCACGGGCTGATTTAGGTACATACGCGGATGACCTTGTAGCTCCAACGCCTAGGAAATTACTAAACGCTTCCGTTGTCTTCTTTACGCGAACGTTTAGGGACCCTATACGAAGGAAGCCTTCTTTTTCTGAAACATTAAATTCTTAATTAGTTAAAGTATTAATATATCAACCGACGATAGACACAAATATAGACCCAACTAGACACACAACAGCTTTCCCTATTTGTATCTGTGACATATAAATATATCATTATGATCAACAATGTGATCACATTACTAAATATAAAAATACGCTAAAAATAAATTTACTTAAGATGTTATTAAATTGAATGATGGAATTAATATTGTAACAATATTGGTTACTAGAAGTTTTTAAGTCTTCAATTTCGACAGTAAATTATTTACAAATAATATGCTTAAATGGAAAATTATAGACGAAAAACCGTCACCCATTAACGAAAAAAATATTCGTTACATAAATTTTATTAGAAATTTGATACCGGCGCACATCTTACGAAGAGCAGCGAGCACGCTCGCATAGGATCGGACGAGTCTGAAACTATGGTTGATGATTACGCACAGTCTTAGACTCGCACAGATCATGCGCTTTACTTTTTGCGTAATGGGCTGCGTTGTTGCTCAGCGTTTCTAATTTCAGTTGATTATAATTTCTTAATTATTTGGCAGTAATTAATAATCTTTGCTGCAGTTTGCCACGTGTGCGCTCGGCCAAATAGTTACGAAGATGAATCAAAAAGAATATGTAACATTTTGCGGATATATTTGTTTTGAAGAATCACACTATATGTAGGCACAGTTATTTCATCATATTGTTTACGTAAATATTCGTTAAAGACGCAAAAATATAGAAAAAAATCGAGTGACATGCGGTGATAAAGTATCCCCTAACTAATTGACGCGTAATCTACTACAACCGTAAACTACGGTCGCTTTCTGTGTATAAGAATTTAAAAGAAGTTGATCAAGCTTTGAAGATACTCCGCGATCAACAGTCGCCTCAATTAAGGAAATCTCAAAAATCTCGAGAATTTGGTTTTGGAAGACAGAATAATTAACAAATATTTAGTTGAAATAAAAGAGGAACCATTAAACCCGATATAATTGTGTCACTGGGAATTAGAATAGTGTTAGCAATTAACCACGAATGTCTTACCAACCGTTTGTAAATTTCTAGGCGTAATATCACAATGCTACATCGTGATTCGTGTCAATTTCCTTATCGTTTTTTCACCATGGATGAAACATGGGTCGACCATTTCGATTCCCAAGTTAAGAATCGAATTCCTAGGAACGATTCTCCAGATTTAGTTTGTTGATTTTCACTAATCCCTAAAATTAAAGTAGCATATTCATGGAAATTAGATGATGTTGACGCAGTTACAACTGTCGTAGATACACGTGTTTTTTTTTGTAGAACAAATAAGAAAATTGTATAATATATCAAATGTAGATTACAAAACTATTATGCAGCAAAATTGAATATTTTTATTACATATTCTTAAAATATTTTTACATTGATTTTAAGAACTTTTTGATTCATCCTCATAAACCAAGAACACAGTAAAAATGTTATATATACGTCAGACATACAATTTATATTATGCCTTATTCCTAAAATCATAAGGACTATTTCGTTTAATGTGAGAAATGAACACAAGAACCAAAGTCACAAACGAATGAAATCAAACCTAATAAGCGTACACATAGAGATTAAATTATTAAATCTCCGTTTGGCTGAAGTAACACAAATAACGTACACAGAAACGATAGTCACAAAAAAGTTAGACACACGTGTGAAGGCCATTTTAATAATCCCTTAGAGGTAATTTTATTAAATCTGTGTATACCATTCTTAATCAGCTCAAGCTGGGATTGTGATACCCTTATAGTGGGCGCAGACGTAACTGTACGGCGTAAAATATTATTGGTGGTGGGTTCTGTGAAACAGGTTTGATTAAATTTGGTACATGTTTAAGTACATCGGACGAAAACTTACATTTATACAATCAACACCTATTTTGTTTTAAGCTATGCATTCTTTTTCTTAATCGCGAACAGCTTCTATATTCCACTGGAGAGAAAAGAGATGCTTTCCTCTTACGGGGATTTGAAGCTATTCCACCAAGCTGTTGCAATGTGTTTTGGTAGATGTTCATTCAGACAATGTAACCTACATTCCTACCGATGTCTCTCTTCACCACGGAGCATAAAATTAATCGTAAGCTACAAATCACTTATTCATGTCACAATTTCATTCTATAACGTTTAAGACACTCATGATTTATCCCTTCGACCATATTATAAAAAAAAAAGAAAACAAAAAAAAAAAAACAAAACGGTACCTTTTCATTTTTATATATACAACTGTAATGAAATATAATTAAAATATTATTATTATATATACAAATATGACATGTATTGTCATAATAAAACAAAAATCTGTGAGATAATTATAGTCACTTATTTGTCCATATAAGTTATTATCAAATGACATGAGATTACTTGTCAAGAATTTTTCCATCATAGCTACGTTGCTGATTGAAATATGGTAACATTAAAATGATGCATTCTATATTTAAATTCTTGAGGCGCGTTGTATGATAACATACAGACACGGGGCTGAAGGGGTAGTTTGTTCCTATAATATGTCTAGACTCACTGCGGTAAGACCCTGGCGACAGTGACGTGTCCATATGCACCAAGTACTGTCGAGGTTTCTTCCCAGACCAGTCTCTCACATTAGGATCAGCATCTGTAAAATGAATTTGTTTTCGGTAATTGACGGGATTTGTCAAAATAACTACTCAAAAATGATATCTAAAGTTAAAATAAATGAAAATATCTGGAAAATTATATCTGAATGTAGGAAGTACCTTAATAAAAAGTAACATATGACACTAATATTTAAAAATAGTCGGACCCGATATCTAAGGACACGCAAGAGAAGTGAAACTTTGCGTCAGAAAGTTGTCATATGAAATGTTAATGCTAGAAATTCGACCTCAGAAAATATTTTGATTTAGAAATATCAGAACTAACAGTAATTTATTGCCATCTGATATAACCTTAAACATCGATATCAATCATATTTTTTTTATAATATAGATAGATGGTCACCACCGCTCATAGACATTGGTGCGGTAAGAATTATTAACCATCCTATTGCCAATGCGCCACCAACATTGTAAACTAAGATGTTATGTCCCTTGTGCCTGTAGTTACACTGGCTTACTCATCCTTAATACCGGAACGTTCTAAGTAATGCTATTTAGCGGTAAAATGTCTGATAAGTGGGTAGTATCTAACTAGACGGGCTTGCACAAAGCCCTACAAAGTTAAATATGTTTGGATTTATATATATTTATTTATGTTATTTACGTATGGTTTGTAAAGAAATTATACTATTCTATGATCTTGTCAAATTATATATATTGTCCTATTATTATGTATAATTCTTTAAGGTTATTAAAGCCAAGATTTCTTATAGTTTTGTCTTTTATATATAATGTTATATATTTATCATTTTTTCCTCGCATAGTCATCACGTCATCTATGGTTTGGAAAAAAAGTTGTATCTTCAGTTTACAGCGCCATCTACGATGGAACGTGATACTACCTACTTTAAACTTATATAAATTGTTTGCTTGAGTTTTCGTTAGATGGCGCTGACAATTATGTGCCGTAATAATCAATAGATGTCGCTTTTTACTTAATATTGCAAATAAATATTTTTATCAACTGTGAGAATATTAAACAATTATAAAGGAGCTTTTCTTAAGAAAAATTATATAAAATAAACTTGTTATATATCATGAGATATCAATGTCCAAAAATAATAAGACATACATTATTTAGCTCATTTCTATATAGGTTTGAATCATGATTTTCAAAACAATTTACGAAGGATATAATCTATTAATCGAACAAGAAAGTAACATTTCAGTTCAGTTTATTCTGGGTGGGGAAAACTACACTAATTTCAAAAAAAGTTAAATAATTTGCTATCCTCTTTTAACAGAGTACAAGAGAAAAGGATATTTATAGTTCTACTAAATTATCTGATTTTTTACGGACTCGGCTCCAATTAAAAAAGATTATATATATTAATTTAACTTACCGTATACTTCTACTAGAAGTCTGTAGACATTTTCGTGGCGAAATCTCATTGCAATATGTAATGGTGTGTATCCCTGTAATATATATATATATATATATATATATATATATATATATATATATATATATATATATATATATGTATTAATATACATGGAAAAGGATTCGTTTAATAAGAATAGTAATCATTTCGTATTTTCTAAAACACTACGTAAATAATAATGTATTTAAAATAATTGCTATTTAAAATTAATAAACGATAACAATCGTTTATTAATTTTAAATAGCAATTATATATTTATCATTTTTTTTTTCATTTCCAACCACTGGTCAACTTCATTTCCAAATTGTTATTTGGATTGAAGTTGACCAGTGGTTGGAAAAACAAAAATCACGGGTTCAAATCTGGCCACACCGCTAAATTTACATATACTTAATTAGTGTTTATAATTAATGTCGTGCTTGGCGGTGAAGGAGAACATTGTGAGGATGTGTCGAATGAAAATCTGGGACGTGTGTTTGCACCGAGCCCGCTTTGGAGCCATCAAACCTTTTCAAGAGGAGGCCTAAGCCCAGCAGACATACACAAAATTTTACTTTTATTCGATTAACACTTATATTCTTTAACATCGAGCTTCAAATCGATTTCCGTATCGTCACATATTCTCCGAACCTCCCCTAGTTTCGTAGCGTAGGACTTTTAATATAATATTATGAAGCAAATATTAAATCACACCCCTAATATTACGACAGCGACAGGTGTAAAGTAAAAAAGGGAATTCGATAAACGTAATATCTAACTTAAATAATATAAGCGATTTGAACATTTGTAATTTTATTCTTGGCGACACGATTTATTTAATAGCACATCAAAATGGCGGACGAGGAGTGTAATTTTACCGCGCTTTTCAGACAATCTACAAGTAGCGATAATAAAATCAACTTACCCCATTCTAGGATGTGACGTTGTCAGCGCATGAAAAGAAAGTAATGTCTGTTTAACGATACCGTAAAAGGTGTTAAATGGTTTTGCGACGAGTGAATTTGATTGAACATTAAGATTCGGGTGAAGTATTCTAAATACGTGTTAACAGCGTTCGGCAGTTAGCACATGATGAAATTACGGGTGATTAAGGCGATACCTCGCCGAGATAACGTGTAGCGTCTGCTCATGGTGTTTCATTTTCTGGTCCGAATTAAATATTACATGTGTTTTGATTTCGGTGATAAATGTTAGATTTGAAAGATATCTCAAACTTTTTTTTCATCTGTCATTGAAATATATATTAAATTGGTTCAATAATTTAGTAATATTGAGATTACCGTCATTGTCTGTTGGAGTATTTCTGTTTCTCGAAAAACAAATTAGCAAAAAAATATTACTGAAGTCAGAATAAAATATTTTTCTTAAAAAGAAAAAGTTTCTCATGAATTTTAATATATATTATTTAATAATCAGTATAAATACCCAGAGACAAATGCTTGTATCCCGACTAGTCGTGTTGTTCGTTAATTTTCATACACGATATAAAATGTGAGCAGTTATATATTTATAATGAATGTTTAATCTGTATAAAATAATAATTGTTTACATGATAAGTTGTTCCCAGTAAATTATACATATTACAGCCAATTTCAAACGAAAGCGGAACAAATACAAATAAGCAACTCTGACATTGAAATGACGCGATACAATTGTTCAAGATTCAAAAATGGCGTTTTAAATGTTTGCAAATTTGATATTGAAACTTTGGAACTAAAATTATAGTGGATATAAGTTAAGTGAAATAGTGTTGCATTATATATAAAGATATATTATTAAAGCACTTTTTGTAGTACATAATACAGCAGAGCTATTAGCAAATGGCACGGAATACGTAAACCTAAAGTTCGTTTATCTTTATTCCTTCTTCGATAGGAATAAGCTATAAGCCGGTGGTAGATTTAAGTTTATTTTGCTTGTAAAACTTACTTATAAAAAAATATTTTTTTGATTACAATTTTGAAGACGTAAAAGTTAATAGATTTAGAATTAAATCCGATTTTACAAATAGGAAAAAATATCAAACATCTTTTATTAAGATATTGGATATAAATATAACTAAGTCTAATGCAAATGACTATTTGCCAAATATACTTAAGCTGAAAATAAATCTAAATAATTATTAAGGGACGAAATTTAATTGTTACAAGATAATGACGAAGGAGTAACTCACGGAGCGTTCGTTGACGATGTGTCGATGGATGCCTGCCAGCAGTTTTACTAAGTTTTCGTCGCCACGTTTACAAGCCCAGTGCATTGCAGTCTGAAATTATATGGACAAGGATTTACATTCTATCGCTTTATATAAATTAGTTAAACAAAACGATTCAACTAATCAAATTCATTAAATCATATTAGATAAATATACAACTGACTTTATAACAATCAAAGCAAATAATACAATTTTAACAACAACTTAATCTTAAGACGTTTCTAAATATTCAAAATGAAAATAAAAGAGAAGAAACAAACAGAAATATAAGGAAAATATCTCATTATGTTTTCAGCGATGACGTCAACGATAAGATGAACGAAGTTGGAAGATTATGTGAATACTTTTGTAAAAATAGAAATATACAATAAGTAAAATCAAAATCACAAAATTAAATTAATCATACTGTACATAATATAATCCATTTATAATAATCACTTTTTTACAATTCGACCGCCAATATCATACGTTGTACACAAAACATATAAATCGCACGGAAGCATTAGATTTTTTACCGTGATTATAGCCAAATAACAGCAAATTATCTGGATAAATATCTAAGCCTAACTTCAAAACACGAACGATTTTAGTAGGTTGGGAAACAAATGACTTGATTGCTCGCCTTTTATTTTTATGTATGTAAAACACTGACGGACAATATAATGCCGAAATTATAGCTCATGATAATAGGAACGTATTAGGATGATTTGCATCCAGATTAAAGATTATATTTTGTTGAAGGTGGGTGCTATTAGCATAGTTATATGAATTAACTTGGTCATCATCCGTGGTCGTTTTAATTTAAAAATCGTCGGGAACGGGAAATTTCGGAGCGATGCCGATACTTGTTATCTTTAATGCGACCGTTTAGATTGAGACTCTCTTTTCATCGTCGGGTTTTGTTATCTATATGTCGAGAGATTTAACGTTATTTTAAGTAACGTTACGTTTTGATATTATTATTTTATACAATATATGTTTGGGTTAAATTTAGACGTGCGTTCTCAGCTTTAAGAAATTATTTCAAAACGTTATCGTGTGATCTGTGAAAAAACATTGTGAGAAAACCTATACGCCTCCGAATAAATTCTAAAATGTATATTCATCTGCTACCCGCGGAGAAGCAGCGGGACAGGTTAATTTAATAAAGGCCCACAAATAATTTTAGTATTCAATATAATTATTGAATGAAAGGGCACACGCTAAAGGCTTTTTGTATATTACCCTCAAATCTCATGAATATTTACTCACATTTTTATTATGCGATTTTAGTCTTAATAAACCTTTAAACATTAAATGGATAAATGCAATGATGAATTTAAAGGTCCGCTAAAAAAGGTGTGATCGTTCTTTTTTGGTTAAAAAAAACAAGTTTGAAGATCGATATCTCTAAAATCTTTAAAATCTTTCCAAAGGAACTCGATTCCGTTCGGCCGCATACCGGTTCTCAGAGTAAACAGAGCGTCGCTTTATCGAGGGGTTACCAATCGTAGGTACAAGGTGTAGGCGTGATCGTAGCTGATTCAGTGGAATAGTGGCCTGTACCGAGGTTCGGCGTCGGGAGAAATATGGGACTCGAGGGAGGTGGTGTTAATTTCCAGCGGCCGGTACGATTTCGAAACGTCGACCGAAATTGGCGGTGCCATTTTCGTGTATTAGCTTTCTCTCCGATATTCTGTTGCGGGCAATTTCGGTATTGGACGTTTTTCGTCTATAGTCGTCGGCAGTCTAGTGGCACTATTTAAAATTAGAAAAGCTTTTAACTGTAACTTTTAACTGTGTAACGTCAATGAGTGCAGACATTTCGTCAGTACTTGATACGTCTTCGAATCAAACGTTTGCGTTAAAATTCTCCACTTGGGAAGCAATATATATATTTTATGAAATTTCTTCACTTTAACTTACTTACTTAATGTTACAAATGCGAAGTGCAGAGCAAACGAAACTAAGTTTTTATAAAGAGATCATTTTCGTAGTGACATAAAGTAATTTGGCAAAATGGATTAGAGATAAACATATAAAAACTAGGACAATTTTAGATGTCATAATATTTAACAAATAACTATTTTTATATAAAATAATTAAGTTAAATGAATTTATTAAGATTCAAAGAGACAGCAAACAATCCCTGTATTTGTTTTAAAGACGGAATTAAATGCTGATCGCTTGGGGTTGTAGCTTCATTTACATTGAAATACAAGGTTACCCAGATATACATATATCGATTGCTATAAATTATAGTGTGATGTGGAAAGCGGGTATCTAAGCAACGATTGAACTTAGACATTAACTATTCATTAACGTGCACTTTATTTAAATATATTCAATAATTAATATTTAACATACATAACGAATTTGACAATTTTCAAATCAAATTTAATTTATGATTACTCATAATTTAAATGAAAATAACGAAAACTTGCTGTTATATACAGCTTAATAATAATTAACCGGCAATTTTGTTCATGTTTATAGCCATCCTAATTCCAGAGTAATAAAGCAATTGAGTTAATATGAATGATTTTAAATATTATCGAGACAAGGGCATGTTTGCCATTTGTTGGAGATGCTGTAAAACATGTGGATATTAAGGAATACAGGTTCAAAGCCGCTCAATATTCGCGCAAACATTTTTACTGTATAGCGAATAATTGATAATTAATTCTCTAATTCTCTAGCTCCAGTAAGCTTCTCTATCAGTATCTAAAACTACTGGTAAGAGAAAGAGGAAAATCTGTGTGACAGAGAGAAAACTATCCTACTAACGTACGAGTTTTTGAAATTATAAATTGGTAGTTAATTTTTACTTACTACCATATTATAATAACTATATATAAATGTTGAAGCGTAATAGTGAAATAATGCGATAACTTAGAATCCTACACTAATTGCTAATTCCGAGAGGGCAAACAGCTGATTGATGCATTTTATATATACGGCTTCAACATGCATGTTACGTTATAAGTATGTATTTTAATATTATGTAGAAACCTCTTTCCAGCCTACTGGTACTACATCATAAATACTTCTATTATTTTAGTTTATATCCATCAATATTCTTAAGCATATGTATTCTATAATATTATGAACGGCAAATCTAATAAGCAATTGAACTCAAATGTATTTACTTAGATAATAAATTTAATAAAGTCAAGACGAGTTATCGAATAAAAAAATCTTTACTCGTCATAAAAGCACTTCCAGGTGAGTTTAACTTTTGACAGAATAAACACATAAGCAATAAATTACATCTACAAGCGTGAACACAAACATGAACAAAATTTTTCATTGTCATAGTTTATTTGGACGCGCCGATCAGCTTTACGTGTTTACCAAGGCACGGAAACAGTATCGCAGTTACACAAATATCAAACCAACACTAAAACTTTATATTATAGTATTATCAATGCTATAAAACGTTGAATGTGATTTTTTTAAATACATTTTCTTACTATATAACATCGCAACCCGATTATGTCAGAGGAATTAACGACATATTAAAAAAAAGAAAGACATTCATGAGTTACTTTAAACAAATAAACTTTATAACGGTCTATTAAAATCTATTCCGACACCTTCGAGATCACGAATCGAGATAAAATATGAGTTATAATTATTCTGGTTTTGATATTAGTTTTTTTTACAACGATGACGATGAAATATAGATGCCATTCGGATTTGATGTTAATTACATACGTGTTATTTATAAGATAAAACAGTACCACTTTATTATTTTTTTTTTTTTCGAAATGCTAATAAGAAATTGTCAAGGAATTTAATCCGCATCATCTTAGATTTATAGAACTACAAAATTTAAAAAAGAAAGTATACTTACGTACTGTTGTGTTCAGCAACGGGATGCAATATCGCACGACATGCAGAAAATAAACACAGTATTAGTTCATGAACACGTTAACTTAATTTATTAAAAATATTCACACCAATAATTCTGTTATTGGTGTGAATATTTTTTCAATATAATATGTGTTCAGAACACACTGCGTTACATGTGTTAACATAATATTATCCATTAAAGTGATTTTAATCATTCCTTATCTGTGGTTACAGTGTTTTAAAATATCGTCGTCAACCGACACTTCGCGTGGAGTTACTAATATAAATATGATGAATACGTCTGTTAGTACTTTGGTATTTTAACTTTAAACATATATACTGACATCTTATTTTACCCTAAGAGGTTTTTAATGTGTAAAGAAAAAGTAAATTTCGCCTTTATATATATAGCATGGATATATTTGAACGTTTCGTTCTTACTTCTTGCTTAAGAAGGGTGAAAATTGAAATTTGTTTATTAAAATTTTCAAGTCACCTGTAATTCAAGATGGCCGCGAGTTCGAACCCGCGCAAACACTGCTTGTTTATATTGCTTATTCTTTTAATTGGAGTTAGCTTTATTATATTACATATACATAGCCTCTACTATTTATTGGATTTTTTTTTCAGGCATAGAAATAGTTTGTATAAGTGGTTAATACTGAGAAAAGAATGACTAGGCGTTGTCAAACTTGATTTAAAAAAATGTACTGAATCGAAGTTAAACACTGGCATTACTATACTTTTTTACTCTATAGTAATATTATAATTTTAGCTGTCTCTTTGGTCTAGTAGCTTGATGTAAGGCAGCAGATCCGGAGGTCCTGGGTTTAATTCCCACGTCAGGCCAATAAAAAGAAATTGGGGTTTTCTGTCAGAAAATTATCAGTAGCGCCCGGAGACCAGAAGTGTGTAAAGCCGTTGGTCCTTCGCCTGAACTCTTTCCGGTCGTTTCGGATTGCCGTTCCATCGGATTATGAGAGTTAGGGAATAGAGAGTGCACCTGTGTTTGCGCACACACTTGTGCACTATTATATCTCCTGCGTAGTTGGCTAATCTTTCTTGAGATTGGCCGCCGTGGCCGAAATCGGTCTGGAGGACATTATTATTATAAATGCGAAAGTTACTCTATCTGTCTGTATAAAAGCCACTTTTTTATACCTATCACCTGCTCACGCCCCAAATGCGCGGTCGAAAACTAATTCTGAAATAAAGAAACATACGCAGTACTGTTCGGTGGTAAAATACCTCTTACTTACTCAGACGGACCATCACTTGACTCGCGAATTTTTTATTTTTTATTTTATAAAATATCAGCCGGCTACATTTTAATGTAAGATATTTTTTTTTTTTGGTATTTTATTTCACTGTGCTTTACTATATTTTAATACAAAAATATGTGCTCGTTGTGTGTATGTGTTTTTTATTATATATGTTTACTATAGTTTTATATGCTAAGTATATACTTTGGAGTGTTTTTTTCCGTTATAGAGAAAAGAAGCCAATATCCTTATATCGCGATATATTATATTTAGAAAACATTAATAAACTTTGTGATAGTTTTTTTTTTTTTTTATAGAATAGGAAGGTGGACGAGCATATGGGCCACCTGAAGGTAAGTGGTCACCGAACGCCCTTAGACATTGGCATTGTAAGAAATGTCAACCATCGCTTATAGCCAATGCGCCACCAACCTTGGGAACTAAGATTTTATGTCCCTTGTGCCTGTAATTACACTGGCTCACTCACCCTTATCCCAACAGTGGGACATTCACAGTCTGTTACTAAAAAAAACTAAAAATGTTAACATTACAAGACTTAAAACGGAAGCACCATATTAAAGTTTACTAAATTCACTCTAAATCCTAAGCACATTCGCATTTTATCGTTAGACGTGTCAAGTATCGAACACCTGCCTACAAGTTCACCCCAATAAAGATAGGTATCTTTCGACCTAAACTTTAACGCCTTGTAAACTAGTCTAGTGTATTTTACTTTATATATAATGCATATAAACAAATGTTTTTGACATCTACTATTAAATTATCTACCATTTTTTAATTAGTCAAATAAGCTAAGAATAATTAATAGGGCGGATGAAATATTACTTTTACTGTATGACGTAGTTCAATCTATATTTAATATACATTATCTATCAACTTTTAGTTTTGTATAAATAAATTAGAATGATTTTTATTTACTTAATACTATTTAAGCCTGTATAGCTCAGGAGATAAAACGTAGATATTTATCAATATAACGGGTTCGAGTTAGGATTAGTGCTATTAAAAATGCCAATTGATGTTTTTTTTTGAGTATATATATATGTTAGGATATGATAAATTTCACCCCAACTAATTAAGTAGTTCGACTTACAATGACATAAACAAAAGCTTGTCAAACAACCTTGTAAAAACTTTTATTATGAAAACCTTAGAAGTTAGAAAAGAATGTGATACCCCGTTTGTAAACCTTAAAATACTTCAAAACGAAAATCTTGGACAACGTTTCCGGGTCAGGCGGCAGCCGAATTCACTAATTTATCGCCCGCTAAGCTAATAAATTTACTGCGGGATTACATGGCTTTTGCACAAAGCAAGCTTTATAATTTGTACGATATAAATCTTTACTTTTAAATATAACGCTTAGACAAATTTCAAAGAGGCCTACCCTGGGATGGATGTTACGAAATAAGATACCTACTGCTGGCTATATGTGTAAAAAAAGTATATTGATGGATGTATATTAGATTGTTTTGTGTGGATTGGGATTTAAAAAAACAACTAGTACGGCGAAAGCTTGGAGCTTCACCGCGCTGCTTCGGTTCGGTTGATCATTATTATATCACTGAAGTCGATGATATTAGTGAAGATGATAGTTTCCGTCCATATTATTATAATACTATTGAGCCGAAAATTTATAGTGGATAGAACCCGTGATATTTAACCGATGATCTCGTGTTCAAATCCAAGATGAGTTTCTCTTTTCTAAAGGAGGCATGTCATAAAATTTTGCCACGTGTCTCCACAAAGCCACATTGAAGATTCAAATATTCTCCTTAAAGAAGAAGTTTTTGTACTTCTCCTTTCAGAAACTCAGAAAATGAAGACCCAATATTGAGACATTTAAGAGTGTTACTATAATTATATTACATTTATCTATTTCAATACATATAAAAACATATACTAAAGATCACCACGAATCGACTAAAAATCTGAAACCTTTGTACATATTATAGAATATTGTATTTAATTTCTTAAACTAACATTCAACAATAGTCAAGTGGAAACGCACTATAGATACAAAATCACTAATATCAAAGAACAAGTTTGTAGAGTCAATAAAACTATCCGACTTCCGTCCCACATATCCCATAAAGTGTAAATTTTGTACAGGTTATTTTATTTTAGGTTCTTAAAGAGCAATGTTGTGTTCAGACAGGATGCGAGTTCAATGTTAACTCGATCCGATGCCGAGGCGTTTTTGGAAATTCGTTAGGAATTCAGTTACGGCGACGATTTGGCTTTTGTGGTCCTTTGTTGGTCGGTTAATTGTTTTCGCTTTAATGCTAATTTCCGCAAAGACGTATAACAAACAAATCTGCCAGTAGTAAAACTGTCAGTTATACGCTATTTCAATACGTCGCAGTTGATAATAAAACATTCTGACATACAATTATTGAAGAAAAAATCACGTTATTGAAGAAAAAAAAAACACCATTTAACTATAATTGTAAAATCTTTACTCAAATAAATTGTGAGCAAGTGTGAGTAAGTTAAATACAAAAAAATACATATTACATATACAAGATTATATAGCTAATAAAGTTGGTTTTCGTAGATACAGGATATATAAAATTAATTATATACATACATATGTATCTGTGTGTGTGTGTGTGTGTGTGTGTGTGTGTGTGTGTGTGTGTGTGTGTGTGTGTGTGTGTGTGTGTGTGTGTGTAATTTAATAATTAAAAGGACTAACTGGAGAGCTGTTTTCTATAGAATCTACATTCTGCATTAGTGCTCGTGAATAAAGTATATGGTTTGAATTTGGTTTCTGTAGTTAATGTTGATATCTTTTTGTTATAACTATTATCGACGATTATCGACGATTTGGTTTTATTTTTATTTCCACATTTAGCCCAATTTTCTTTATTACTTAAAGTAAGTAATTAATAAAATGATTTGAATAATATTTTAGTCAAAAATATTCATTTGTTTTATAATATTATCAAATAAAAATATATTAATATCCTGTAAACATTTTTAAGAAAATTTGCTGTCATTCCGCTATCCCTATACTTATTCGTGTTAGGTATAATATATCTAAATTATTGATGAAGAAATTATTTATTTAACGTTTTAAAACCTACCACCAATTCTTCGTTTTTCTAGAGACGTCTTTAGCCGCTCATCAGCTAACATATTTGATACATTTTAAGCTATTTTTCTCGCAATTCTAATTGAATATTAGTAAGTAGTTACACGCATTTAACGTATGTTTTATTTATCTACAACACAAAGTATAATTAGCCCGGACTTCCTCTACATTAAAAAAGTAGAGGTACTTTAATTATTAGCTTAAGTATTTTAAACACACACGTCGTGCTATTGAATACCTTCAGACTTTTTCTGCGCAATTACGCGACAGTGTGACCAGGTGTCGTGGAGTAATTTGTTCCGGTGTGAACAACTTCCTACCTCGGCATATTGATTGCGTTTGCTTGTATGTCAATTAGTATAACCGGGACGATGCGTCTTCAGCGCTAATTATCATCTTGTCATTATATAGTTATGTCAGAGTGACAGGAAATTGATATGCGTATCGGATTTGATCGCGATTAAAATGAGATGACATAAGCCCTGATGTATGAGGATCGATTCGCTATTTCGCTTAAATTAAACTAATAGATAACTTTCTTTATGCTTTCCATCCTATTTATATATTTCGTATATGTATTTACAGTTCATCTAGTACATTTCGTGAAGGGAAACATCGTGAGGACACAAATGCAAGTTGCATTTGCGTCAAACGGGTAAAAACAAACACGAGCTCGCGGAATAAGTTTTAAAATTTACCCTAAAAGAACTGGAGACCTTTGTTCAAGATTACGACTGTTACTTTTACTTTTCCTTACAAAAGATTATTAGATTGTGACGATTAAAGGTCGACCGTGATTAAACTGTTTTAATTTTCACATTTATTATAAATATCTCTATTTATCGAATAGAGGTATTTTGTAGAAGTATAGCAAGTAGTTTAATTACAGAATTACTTTAAGCTTTTATAGAGTTTTTAATTCTAAATTATATCATTGTACTAATGACACTTGACTCGTTCTTAACGATAACACCGCTTCGTTTCCTCCAATGGTAACGGAAGGGCAGATTAATTATTTGGCCGGAGAATTGGAATTGAGATTCAAAGGGGGAACTGCGCTTTTGAGCGGTGTTGATTCGAACTGAAGCCATATTTTTAAATTGTCATCTGTTAGTTCATGAATGTAAATTGTTCTTATAAACCAACAGCCTGTGAATGTCCCACTTTGTGGGACCTTTTGAATTTTACTTTGTGGATCTTTGATTTGGAGCTCATCTATCACGCTACTCCAATAGGTGTTGGTGATGGATTTTACTCACAATGGTTTCTTTATAACCGAGCATGAAAAGCACAAATAAACCAATAACAATAAACCAAATTTGAATATTCGTATAAGATTTACATCTAACCGTTGCGGCAACTCGATTCTTATGTCAATAATAAATACTATATATAGGACATGGTCCGTCTGAGTACATTCACTGATCCTAACGTCGACCTCGCTGCTAAGTTCCGGTATGAAGGTGGTATGAGCAACTGTTATTATACGCACGAGTGACAAAACGTCTTCGATCCCACGGCCACTACAGCTAAAGCCATTAGTGTCTGTGTGTGCAGATGTTACTAGCGAACAGGTGATAGTTTAATCTAATTTTAACAAAAATACAAAAACAAAGGTACTTACACCCTAGACACCAGGATAAAACCGCGTTTGATGAAGCATGAAAAAAAAAACAAATGTTATATATAACAAAACTATAATAATAAAATTACGACTCTAAAAGAAATGACAAAATAACACATATATACATTAAGAAAGAATATTTAAATGTTTGTAAGGTATACTTGTTGAAATAAGTTCGCCATCTTCTTGCCTGGCTTATAATCTTTCAATTAAGCTTTTTAACGCAACTTTCACTAAGAACTATCGAGTAAATATTCCGGTTATCCAATCGTGATAATCGATTGGAAATCTGAAGCATTAATTATGATGAGATAAACATTGAAGAGAAAAAAATCATTCAGCGCTGGTTATATTTTAAAGCGCTTATCTTTATTTATATTACAAAGCTTGACAATTTGCATTCTTTAACTTTGATCTAGTTGCTAAATTACATATAAGGTCATACAAGGTCAAGGTCCTGGGTTCAAACCCTGCGTAGAGACAATAAAAGGTTTTTCTGCCGAATAATTATCAATGTTTATATGCCTCGATAGCACGTAAATTCGTTGGACCTGCGCATGAAATTTTTTAGATCGTGTCGATTTGTCGTCTCATCGGATTATAGGAATGAGTACTTAGTCACTATAATGTTAGCGATTGGCTCCTTTGAGAGAGGCCGCCGTTGCCAAATTCGGCTTCGAGGATTCCATTATTGTCGAACGCGCTAATCGGACTACCAGTACGATTTGTATTTTTTTGCGTTTGATAGTCCGTTTATTGAGGTAGGCCGTAAAGCGATATAACTTCGCTACGGCCATAAAGAGCAGTAACCATAAACGTCAACTAATATGGTAAGCTTCATTAAACAGTATGAGTATAGTAACTACATACATTTATGTTCTGAAGTAATATTTTATATTCCTATTGGTTTTATACATTTATTACTCATTGCGGATTTAATCTCAAGTCTTGACAAATACTTATAAATACCCCTCTTACCCGTATGAACTTTCAATTTGAAGTTACAATTACTTGAAGTAATTAAATAAAAATAATTTATAATTACCCATCTTCTGTGCGTTTTAGTATATAATATCTTACCGTGAAGGGATCCTGAAACAAAAAATAAATATATATGTAAAATGTATTGTGACAAAGAAATTTTGGATTTCCCATGAGTTTTAACCATAAAAATAATCCTCAGACATTACGATATAAATACGATTTGTAATAATACATCCGGCTTTAATTAAACTTTAGCAGTAATAAGTTATTTTTCTTAAACGATTTAACAAAATTTTCCTGTTTAACTCCATAATATATAAACGGCATGCGTTTTATCAAAATCCTTTCAACTTCAACGTTTGAGCGATATTGAGTAACACAGGCGCAAATTGTTACATAAAAATAATAATATTTAAGTTCGCATTATATATTTTTTTAACAGATTTATTTAAAGTATCAACACACACATGTCGACGTAATTTTTTTTTAAATAATTTTATGAATTAATTTTGTATATTAATGAAATAGTGCAAAAAAACAGTTGATTGTGGGTTGGTCTATATTTAACATTGAGAGTCTAAATTGCTCAACAATTGAAAAATTTTGCTAGCATTCTTGCCACCATTATATACGGTCATCATTTGTACTGTAACTAGTTTCAATTGTGTATGTGTTATTTTTAGTAATAGATATAATCTACTATAGTTTTTTCACTTATATTTATTTCCAATTTCATAAGTAAGATTACTTTCTGCAAATTTTTGTTATTAATATTGCGTATCGCAATAGGTTTAATCAAACGAACTTGTACAATATAAATGAAGCGACGTAATTCGTACTTCATACTTTTATGTTTGAATAATTTAAAGCATAAAAAGCATTTTAAGTAACCAAAGCTATTTAAAGCGTCCTACTCGACTCAACTCTTCCAACAGTAAAAAAGACCAAAGAGAGCGGATAGAGAAACGCAAAAAATAATAGGGACATTAACACTTTACCTTTCCCCTTCGAAATAAAAACAAAACGTGTATGACCATTAAACTCTGAGCATCCCCATAACGTACCGAGCTCTCACTGAATCGCGTACTAAACTGGAAAAAAAAAATTGACAAAAAGTAAAGACTCATTCCCATGGACAGACCGTTCGACTACGTTTTAATACACCCATAATCTTCGATCGATGGATATGAAATATGTAATGCGGCTAATAGGCTTCGGCGTAGCTTCCTCAGCGGTCGAACCAATTTCGCCGATGGTAATACCTTTAATAATCCTATCATCACCGTGCCGCATGCATGCGATGTAATGACCGCTATTGACGCCAATAATGCCAGTAATGCACCTTAATTCAATAAATCTATTTGAGTTCCGGTCGTGATCGTTTTAATTTAAAAATTAAAAGACGCGAATTACGGGCAATTTTCGAGCGGTGCTTTAAAATGTATTACAATTTGTAAATAGGTCGAATAACAGCGAGTATGAGAATCGTCGTCGAAACTCGTTAAGAAACTTAATTCGAACTCAAATAAATAAACGAATAGGAAATCCGAACGATTAATCTCAATCACAAAACCGCGGAACAGTAAATAATTAGTCATCGAATGTCGTTACGAGTAATGCGTGTCGCCCGTGTAAATGATACTTTCGTATGAATATGAGCGTGGTGAATGAGGATTTCTAAAATAAGAGGTAATTTATTATAGAGAGCAGTGCAGGCAGTGACGCAAACACTCGTCGACAGTTATTAAGCGTTAGAACACTGCATCAAAATGAAGCGAACTCGATACACTCGGAGATATCGTCTCTTTTGCGTGTGGCGTCCATTCGAAACTAGTTCATACATCAACCCGTTGACAAATAACTTCTCATTATTCTTTCTCTCGCTCTGGCTCCGTTGATATTAATATACTCGATTTTTACTGTTCCATCGATGTGTTACAGATCGATAATTTAAATATCGATTTTGATAGATCGTTCGCGCGTTAACCTATAAAAAGACGTCGTCACTTCGATGTTTTAATCTCGCATTAAAGGCTCATAATTACGTCGTGTACAGATCGGGTAGATAATTATTTTTTTTCGTGCCGCGACTAAACATTGTGAATTTAATTGCAGGCCTGTTAGCGCGCACCCCGAGGACGTGTCGTTAATAGTGCGTTGTCTCTTCATTTTGTTTGAACGTTCACTGACTCTGTTATTTCGGAGCGACCAATAAATTGCGCGATGACAGGTGTCAGCTGCTCAAACGCCTCTGCACTCTTGCGTCCATGTCTCATTCCTCACGTTCTACTCCTAAATTCTCTTATTTTATCAACGCTACGTTCAATTTTCGTTTCGTTCTCTCGCAATTCTATTTGTTTGCGTTAACGTTATAGTTGCAATCCGGTGATTCTGGTTCGCAAGTTTTTGCCTCACGATTCCTATATTACATGTCTTCGAAAAAAATAACTCACAAAGTGAAGTTTATTATTTCAATATATTTATGTCGCCGTTGGCATTTTAGTAGCCTATCGTATGTTTACAATAAATCGATTTTATTACTTGTTTTACATTTGAAAAATTAATGGTCTTACAATTGATTAGCAGGTTGCTCGTTCGGTATAATTTATATTACAAGCGGACGTTTATTATGTTCTGTTACGCAAAGTCATGTTTCGCCAGTAGGCCTCCGGTAGATCTGTGTGAAACGATTTTAAAAAGAATTTAAGTATTTCATTGAAATTGCTGTAAGACAAGAGACAAGAAATGCATTGGATAGTTTATGTGGTTATAAATAAAATGTCGGTACGGGTAGGACCGAAAGAAGATTTATACGGCTCGAAGTCGGAAAGCGCTTGACAATTGGCTCCGCATAACTACTATTTGATTGACACTCTCGACTCACTCCTCTGTCATTGAAGTCGTAAATATTTATGCAATTAGGTCCATCTCAAACACAACTAGTTAATTAGATGCGACATATAATTTATGCAATCCCACTTAGGTGTATAGCTATAGCAAAGTAAACTTGCTCGGACATGTCAATACGTAATATTCTATACATCGAGTTCAACGACCTGGTAGATTTACAATCCGAAATATAATCTTTACACGCACAAATATAAAGGATATAAGCGGTTAAACATCCGACTTACAAACCAATAATGAACGCATTCGATTCGATAAAGCTAAAGATAACCAATCTGTTTCCTTAAAAAAGGACAAAAAGGTGCGATATAAATCAGACATATACGTATTTCTTTTTACTATCGTTAATTACAGAAGGGTATATATAAATAAAGGACGCGCCCATTGACGCGGCTCGAGGCGATCGCTGCGGCGCGCCGTGTCGCTACAAGAAAATGCACTTATGTGCCGGTCTGTGAAAAACTGTTTTCGACCGCTGTCGTCGGTTAGTTGCGCCAAGATCTGAGCTTAGAGTCATCGCCTTAGAGGTTACGAATGTAACCAATGTACCTGATTTAATAAATACAGGTCGGAGAAACATTCAGTTTTCCGGCATTAGTTGTTTATACAGACTGACGTCATCGTGACATTTCATTTACCTTTGTTTTAGATTTAAGTGTCGCTTTAATATGACGGTTATACGATTGTTAAAACGATTGTCACTAATGTGTATTACATATATATCACATATTCATAGATATTAAAATGAAACCGTTTTTCTTTGTTAAAAATTTGATTATTTTCATTGATAAATCTAATTGACTTAATAACGTCGATATCCATATTCTTTAAAAAATAAATAAAATTACGTTCGAAAAAACTCGTGCTTGAATTATCAATTTTCGGTGAAGATTCGCGTGTTCTAGTGTCCGTCTCAAAACAGATTAAGTCATTAAACTATCAATAAAAACAACATATTTAAATATCGCTATTCTATTCTAAATAGTATAATTACGTCGCGTGATATTTTAATCTTCTAAATAATCAAGATACCGTACGATTATGAAAAACAATTGAAATAAAATAAATCCAACAGTTGAATTCTTCCGAATACTACGAAGGACGATCCTCATATATTCGATCAAAAATTCGACCCATAAACCCGTCAGCGGGAGCATAAAAACAAACAGAAGTCAGTTTATTAATACAAATAAATTGTCTGAGCAGGAATGAATATCGATAAATTGAAAAGGTAAAACATTTCATCGATTATAAGCAGCTGGCGGGCATTATGCAAAACGGAACAATTCAATGGCGGTAGCGGGACGGGCAATTGAAAACTATGCTTCGATACTTCGATACCGCGTCCCTTCCGCGCGTTCTGACCCGTTACCCCTTTTTTTTCTCGATTTTGTCCCGTAATTGATTTCATTAAATGTTTATATTTTGACAGGTTTTATACGTTTGATTAGGTTTATAACGTGACATTTATATCTATAATTTATAATCTGTTTAAAATACAATAGTAAGTTTGTAGTAAGTCCTTAAGATGTATGAAAAAATAAATTTGATTTAACTTTATGAGTGCGTTTTTTGATATTGAATATTCAATAGCTTGATACTTTTCATACTTATTGATTGTGAAAATAAAACTAAAAAAAAAATGTTATCAAAAAGGCTAAAGTTATTAATTATTATAATCATAAACCAACAATAACCTACCTGTTTGTTTAAGCAAATTTCCCATACACAATACACGAGTTGAGCGAAAGTTAGCGACTTGGCCGAAACTTGGCAATTTACATAAATCTAAAACTTCTTGACAAAGGCCTTATTAAAATCTCAGAAAGAACTTTAATTTGACTTGGCATCATCATTAATCTTCGAGGTACAACTTCTAACTTAGAATACTAACAATATCTCGCGTTAATATTGCGATGATAAATAAGTCTTATGATATGTACAAAGAAAAATTAATTAATTAAAATACGCGTACAATATTTGGACATTTAATACGTCAGGTGAACTTTAGAGATTCAAATTTAAATCAAATCAAATAATTATATATTCAAGTCGGCTCATAATAGTACTTTTTAATCGTCATGGTAAAGTATTGTATATACTAGTTCGTAATGTAGATTCTACCGAGAAGAACCGGTCAGTAGCTGAGTAGTTACTTTCCAGTCTTTTATTAACGAATCAATTATATGCATATCCTGCTTGGAAACCATCAAATACTAACTGCACGCTTTTTTATTATTTATATAATCTTGTGTTGAGTACTATAGCCGAGATGGCTTGGTGGTTAGAACGCGTGAATCTTTACCGATGATCGTCGGTTCAAACCCGGGCAAGCACCACTGAATTTTCATGTACTTAATTTGTGTTTATAATTCATCTCGTGCTTGACGATGAAGGAAAACATCGTGAGGAAACCTGCATATGTCTAATTTCGATTAAATTCTGCCACATGTGTATTCTACCGACCCGCATTGGAGCAGCGTGGTGGAAAAAGCTCCAAACCTTCTCCTCAAAAGGCCTTAGCCCAGCAGTGGGACATTAAGAAGCTGTTACTGTTGCTATTTACTATGCAATTTGAGATGAAAGCAGTCCTAATCGTTGAAACTATTCATTTATAATTGACTATGTAATGTGCGGATTGATGGATTGGTGAGACGGGTCATAAAATATCTAGATATATTGCGGCGTCAATCTGGATGACATTGACACTATGGAACATGTAACAATGTTCCTGATAAAGATAATAATTAAATTAAATATGAATTATTAGCGAAATTCAAAAATAAACAGAAAAACTGGTACACATTCCAGAAAATGAAAGAAATTATTCCTAAATATAAATAATTATTAAAAAAAAACTTTATTGAAATATACCCTTAAAAACGTTAGATGAATTAAGCATACGAAAATTCAGAGGTACTTGCCGGAACTCAAGCCCGCAATCGATTGAAATACACGTCGTCTAACCACTGAGTCATCTCGGTTCCGTTAACCGCACTTATAAAATTTATTATAAAAACGTAAAAGTAACTTCAGATGTAATTAATGCAAATTAACCAAGTATCGAAATAGACGAGACAATGGTTCGCCTGTTTACCCCATCTGTAGTTAATTTTATGTAATCAATTGATTGTCGCACTTAACCCGTCCCACAGTGGTTGGACGTAAATCTTTCTAAAGGGGCGTGTTCAAGACTAGATAAAACCGCTGCGTTGTTTAATAAGGACGCGTTTTGTTTAACGAAAATGAATTGTTTTTTTTTTTTAATGTAATGAATTTTATTTTTAAAAGTATAGGTATTTCAAGATATCGATTTTTTGTTAAATTTTATACATATACGCAAACAATATTCAAACGTATTTCATATTTAAACCCTTATTATATGAAAGGTTGTTTAAAAGCTAAGGACATATGCTTAATTTTGACGTCGCATTGTAAGAGTTTCCGAGTTATTCGATGACAATAACTCAATGAATATCAAAAAACGAATCTATTAACTATTTAATAACAATTTTTTTTTTCGTAATATGAACAATAACTTACTTTAAATATATACTAATTATGTAATTTCTCAAACAGCGTTTCAGCTGCAGTCATAATAACTTTGCCGTGCATAACATAATCTTTTATTGGACCGTCTGTTTCGCAAATAAAAGTCCGATTCGAGTTTTCGTGATAGTGGTTATCTTTCATCTCGCTTGTCTTTGCATTTGCTTAAACAAATAGAGGCCTCGTCGGGTAGGCAGGTCCTAATTAAAAACTATATTCAACCGTCGTATATTACACAGATGGTGGCCTCGAGCCCTTACTCACTCAGCCCGGCCACCTCCCAGTCGTTTAGTGTTTATAGCTTCACTGTGCTACGGTTCCTTAGAAGCATTTTACGCGACCGCATAATGAATCAACCGCTTTTTATTTTTGTTTATTTTCATAGATTACCATCCGCATTTAGTATAATTAATATGTACCTACAACGCGTTACAAGAGTCATTTTTTATACTCATCATAGATGCTAAACTTTCTCCGCTCTGAACTTGATATAAAACAGGTCATTAAAACACTCGACATACTAACGAGATAACAGCCCCGTGATATTTCATTCATAATCAGAAGCCAATTAAAGAACAAATTACAAATAGAATCAAACAACACAAAAATAATTACAAACAATATCGAATTGAATGTCCGATCGGTGGGTAATTAGAAACAATTGGAGATGCTGAAATATTGATGGGAGATGGCATCCGAGTCTTGTTTATACTGCCCGGCCCACCTCGTACTAAAAATGCGATCATATCTTTTATATTATAATGGGTTTCCGTGGCGGCACCTCAACCAATAATTGTATGGAATATCGACGATGCGTCCTGCCTTTGCTTGTCTGAAACGAAACTTGGTAAACATTACACGAATAAAGCTTTCTAGTTATGAAATAATTAGCAGTTTCATTAGTTTTGCTTTAACAATATTATTATAATACTTTATACTCTAATTCGTACTCCACTCTCTACTTCGGTTTCCAATAAACGATGAAAATAAGAGTAAAGTATAATATAAGTGTCTTTAAGAGATACGAAAACTAAGAAATTATGATTTGTATCGAACTAATATTGGACAAAGAAAGATAAGTTAATATTTTTCTGTACAAACAAAACCCCGATAACAATTTAATTATTAGTATGTATAGATGTATGGATGAAACTCATATTGAATCGGGCCGTGGTACCCCCGGCCCCGCCCGGCTTGATAAAGCTTAAATCAACACTCGAAGGAATTACAGCCGAGACACACTTCATCACGGATGCGACTTGTGATTAACTGTCGCCGCCCTCTGGATCCGCTCCGCGGGACCAGCTCGACACACCCAGCCATTCCCCGATTGTAATGACACGAAATGTTGGAACCCCGATTTAATTATGCCACGCGAATTTTTAATTCAGTTTCATCAAAATTATTTTATTCATAAGATTTTGATTTTTTAAAATACGTTCAAATAAGCAAACAGTTTCTGCATACACCTATTTTAATAATTACATGTTTTAATCAATCACTTTCGATAATTATTATTCAAAAGAGGATAAAACAGGTCGTGTGACGTCATAATAAAAACAACATGGCGGTCACGTGCAACAGTGTTTGTTTTAATTATAAAATTTACCTTTACGAACCATTTTAGTTATTATTTATGAATAACAGAATTATTTATATAGTTCTTATACTTATAAAAGCCCACTTTAAACAAACATGTCTATTAAAAACCATGAATTAACAGTGTTACGTCATCGTTAAGTCAGTATCTTGTATTGTACTATAATGATATCATTTTCGAGATACTAACTCACGCAGTCATTTGAAAATATTTTGACCGAATAATACCGGCTTAGTTGAATAAATAATAAATAGCACGGACTGATGTGATATGTGTTGGGAACGATGCCTCTAAGGTCTGGGCAATTATTCTAGTTCATATAGTGTATCAACTATTGGCACAATCGACACGATGCTGTAAGTCAAGTAGCTGACTGTGACAAACACTTGACATATATGACTATTTAGCCACAATTAGCGTTTCCAAAATCAAACGATTCAACCGTGATGATTCAGTTCAGGTAAAACTATAAAATTTTAAACATTAGAAGTAAGGTAACGGCGAAATATAAAGGTAACGGCTTGTAAATGTCTCTCTAGTAGGCCAAGGCCTCTTCCTTTGACGGCTTGGAGCTTATACCACCACGTAACTCAAATTTGCGAAACAAAAGAGAATGATCTTCATCCGTTTACATTACACACATTTACATACTGGTTTCCTTGAGTTTTACCGCTGAATTACATCACAAATTAAGCTCATGAAAGTTCGATGGTTCTTGTTCGGGTTAAGCCAGCAATCATAGTAAAGATTGACGTGTTCTAGCCACTGGACTGTCTCGATATTAACGAAATATATCAGAGAAATAAGAAAGAAAACAAGTATAATAAAAATTAGACATTGTTCTCAACTCATTCTTCGATCGAAAACTTCGATACTGGAACACCTCGGATTTCCGACCCATTGTTACTGATGAATTGACGAGACGACATTTGAATTGATATTTGTCAAGAATTGACAGACGCATGTCAAATAATGTGACAAAGAATATCCATTTATAGTAGTACCGTTTATTGTTGGAAATTATCAATGATTAATTTCAATTAATTTTTATATTTTATTATTTATTTTATAAGCAACGTTGTTCGTATTAATCTGTTATCTACCCAAGTGCTTAGGTACTTACGCAACACTAAAATAAAAATAGTTTTCTTATATATCTCTGTACAATTTACAGCTGAAGATTGATACATAATATACTACGTACATTGGCTGAGAGAAAATAAATAGTATTTTATATGACCTACTTTTGCATATTTTATTTTGAAAATGATAATACTCAGAGAATTCTACATTAAATATTTCCAGCTATTTAAAACGTAATACAAATCGCCTAAAACATGTCTATTGGTGTTCTCGTAAACTTCCGGACAAGACAATTCGTTTTAAAATTTTATTAATTAAAAGTTCCTGCAAAAATAAAGATCTTAAAGCAAGGGTTGCGTATTTCTTTTGTGTCTTATAAAGCGAAGTTTTTCACTGAAACAACGTTCAAAATCTGCGGTGAAAGTTCCACGATAACGTACACGCCGCAGGCGCGGAGATCATCAACGATACCTCTTATAAACTTTAATCTTTTCAGTAAATAGATGAAAGGGTATAACCCTGAAATATTGGAAAAGTATTTGAAAATACTGAGATGATTTATTCGAAGAATTAACGATTTGAAAATACAAAACGACGATTTGAAAAGTGAAAGTTTTCAAACAATATTTGAGTTTATTCTTAAATGGTTTTTACTTTTTTTTTTCTTAAATATTGAATATGGTCATATGTCTCGATAATTGTTTTATTTAGACATTTCATCCTACTTAGAAGCTTTATACGTTTTAAATTAAGTCAATAATCTAAATTAAACGCGGGTGGCTACTTATATAATAATTTTATATACTAAAACCTTTTCCGAAACACGCTGCATTTTCTGGTATAAGTTTTATGTATATTGGTTTTATTAGTTTTTTCAGTTCTGCGTTGCAAAACAACGTCACCTCATTTATATAGATATTTAAACAACATCTAACGGTTCAGTTTTGTGTACTATTAGTTATAAAATAAGACAGGATACATGAGCTACGGTGTATCTCGTGTACAAGAGATCGAATTCATAATAACTTCAAAGATACATTAACTTTTAAACGAACAGTGTTATAATAGTGGATAAAAATAAGACTATATTTTAAGCCCAAGGATGCTAATAATATGTTTCGTCACAAGCGATTTAGTTTTCGACGTAATACGTGCCCAGAGACATAAATAATATTTTGAAAAATTCCAGCGCTTCGTTTGTCTTAGTGGCTAGTTTATAAAGCCCAAGGCCCCGAGGTTGATACCCAGGTTGCGCTAATGAAAAGATAAATGTTTTTTTCCGTCGATAGATTCTCTGTAGCAACCCGCATTCTAGCTATTGGTACTGGTGACAATCCCGTGCCTCAGAAAGCACGTAAAGACTTTGGTCCTGCACCTAAACTCTTTCCGGTTATATCGGATTTCATCGATTTATGAAACCGAGGAACTTGTGTTTATGCACAAACGTGTTTTCTATAGTATGTCCCGCTCAGGTTTATTATCACTCTTAATAATGGCCGCTGTAGTAGAATCGGTGCGTGTGGTGTAATGACATCGTATTAAAAAAACAAAACTGTTTACGACTTATTGTATAAATATGCCACGTGCATATGCGGATTGCATATATTAATCGTATTTTTAATTTTGTTCTTTAACAAAACATAATTTATTAGAGTTCGTTTTTTAATATTCTGGAATTGATAATTTAAAAAAAATTTGGAAACGTAACGCGCACGTTGAAACAGCAACAAATTTATAATTTAAAAAAATACATTCGTTTTGAATCCGTATATTAAATTAGGTAGTTACTTACTGATTTCTTTTGAAATATCAATATGTTTGTTGAAAACAGATTCATTATTAAAAAACAAGTTGGCACCCGTATTATAAATATCTTCCCCCACACTTAGACGTTTATTATTATTAATTTCTATAATAATTACGTTTGCGGAATTATTTTTTTAATTTATAAGGTGTTATAAAAAGGAATATATTTATACACGTATATATTAGCATCCGTATTGCAAATAGCTTCTCTAAAAAAATACTCATTATTTTTATAACTGTCTCCTTTTATAATTCGAACATGTTTCGAAATTAATTACAAATCGTAAGATAATGTGTTCGTTATAAAATAATATTGGAACTAAAATAGCTACAGCAATCTTCGGAGCCGGAACCTCAAGAGATTATCCGCCGTCGGATGTAACAATGGGTTTACATGGCAAAACAATGGACTGTCTTCTTAGAAAATTATTAAAATTTAATTTGATACAAATATAGTGATTTAATTAATTCCATAATATGTATGATCTTAAGATTGTTTTGTAGTTTAAAAATATAATTTACTATTTCCTTTTTTATGATGTATGAAATATATTAATATTATATTCGTTTTTTAATAAAAAATAAAACAATAGTTAAAGAACACGGAGAAATAGGTTTTCATAACGCATAATTCAAAGCAAACACAACCTGCTTAATATAATAAAATAAACTATGAGTAGAAAAGAGAAAGAGTCTAACGAAAACGACAACATAAATGCGGAATAAATTATTATTGTTACATATAAAATGTATTGCAATCAAAGCACACGATATATTATAAAAAAAATATTTCGATTCGCGCGGTTCACCGGTCCATTTATCGCTCTATGATAACGAAAATCTTATCAAGGAGATCACAACCAGAGATTTAGATATCTCACGCGTATATTTACTCATATAACATACTATATACGAGCCGTTAACACTTATATACGATACAGTTAGTACATGTACTTGTGCTTAATGCAGAAACGCTGTCTATACATACATACACATTTATACACTAAGAACATTAATATTATCAGAAATGGCATGACCAGATATTGTAACTGTTTTTATTGTTGTAACAAGGAGATGAAGAAACGGATCGCAGGATGGTAAGTAGTCAAGATGGTGGTGGTTTTTTTTATAATTAATAGGCCAGCGTTTGACCGTTGACTTGCCTGATGTTAAGCATCGACACGGTCTAGGATGTAGCACGCTTACCTATAAGAAACCTGTTCACTCTGGATTTGAAGACACCAACATTGTACCGGTTTCGGTAGAACGAAATACTTTGTGTCTCTTATGTCTGAAATCACACTTTAATGCGAATCAACGCAAAAGAAAATGTTGATGATAGATTTATTAACAAGTGGGCGGTACCAACTCAGAGGAATTGCACAAATACCACTATAACATCATAATTAATTGTTAGGTATAATTACAATTAAACCAGAAGATAAATTCTATCCTTCGAAGGAATCAGACTGGTCGTCATCTTGAATAACTCGTTTTTGCAAGTATCTTAAAAACGATGCGTTGTACGAAAACAATTATAACAACCGATTTCGTTGAGAATTATATTTTATATAACTTTTATTTGAAACTGTGTCTTTATTTATATTTTTTGCAACCGAAATAAAGTCATCTATTTGTAGTGTCTATCTATTTATTCTTGTGTTGTTAAAGTTCCACCTTTGTGGTGCCACTTGTTAAATTAAGATAAATTGCTTAGGTTAATTTTTGTACTTTGTCTGTCAATTTGCCCCCATTACATACATATCAGTTCAAATTAAAAGATTTAAGTATTCAAAACATATTACTCACGTAAAAGCGTTGGGAAAGTGCTTGTCTTATAATTCGTCTGCAGGAGATAGCATCAATTATTTTAATTAATTACTTTTCAACAGTAGTTAATTCTTTAGCGGCGAAATATTTTCAAATTCTAATTGATCCTTCAACGTGTATATTTTGTTCACGCATGCTCGCAGACAGATACCAATTCGACAATACCCTGTTCCGTGTCCGTACCGTAATGAGGCCGCCGTACCGCGAATTCGGTACCGCCGTGGGCAAATTCCCGATGCTCGCACCTACCGCTGCAAGCGGCCTTTGCCAATTAGCCTTAAAATAATGTACTTGTTTTATATTTCCACCAGAGTGCGGCGTGTTCATCCCCGTACGCCCGGGGAGGTCATGCCGCTGCCCTCTCGTTTAAACACAGAAGTACCACGAGTACGTAATATAATTACAAAGGGACACGCTTGAACTTCGGTTACCGGTGTGCAACGTTTTGTGTGTAAAATGATCCCCATAATAATCTAGTGGAAGCGCGTTCATTAGTGTGTAGTATTGTCCCGGGTCGCGGCTATTGTTTGCTTAACGATGTCGGGACTTTAATTTACATTGTTATTAACTTATTGTATAAACATCTTATAGCTTATTTAAGTGGTTTGTTTATCGAGAAAGTTTACTATTCTTGTTATATTATACGTTAAATATGATTACGAGTCACCCTACAAAGCAATGTAGGATAAAGTTTTTATCGTCCGATAAATTTCTCCAATCATAAAACACTCTTAATGATAATCAAACGGCGAACACGACGCGATGTGTGCATACTTTTAATACGCATTAAGCGACTCCAGCCTATTTAAACTACAAATAACACAACCGTTCTGAAGATTTAAGTAAGCCTGAATAAATAATCAATTTAGCCCGGCCCGCGTGGCTTCTGATAGATAGCCACAATAGCGAGCGGATGATATATACGGCGTGCCGCGACGATAAATATTCCGAGACAAATGCTTAGAGCGTCTCCGGAGAGTTGCGGTGACACTAAATTTAAAAGCTTCAATTGTACAGAAATAACCGAAACACGGTTAAGATCTTTCGAAAACAAATCGTGTATCGGGCCTTCGACGACAATCGTGATTGACTGCGCAAGTGAACGTCACTAATATAAACAAATTAATAGGGTGCCAGTCTACCCGCGGTGGCGGATATTATTTAGACCGCTTTGACGCACGAGCGCGGCGAATGAGCGACAGCATCGCCTTCGTACGCTCGCATCTTTACAGGCTTTAAGAAAAATATATTTGACGAGCTAGCTGTAAATCAGAGCCGCCTTGCGCTTAGTTTCGATTTTATAACATACGTATCCTGTCTCGCTGTGGTGTCACGTTTATTATGAAGGAAATATAACTCTTGCGTGATAATTTTTATGAATCCGAGTCATATTTTATTACACTAGATAGTTTTATTGTTTTATGAAATCGAATAACGTTTTGTGTTATTTTTATGCAACCGACTTTTAGCCTCCATTATCTACGCCCATTAACATGTTACATGTGTTTAGGGGCGCCTTATCAGGACGGGGGCAATTTTAAGAATGAGTGTGCCTATAAATAAAGGAGTCTTTACATTAATTATGAGCTTAATTATGTTTGAATCCCTTTGATTTACAAGCCGCTCGTTGCCGCCGCAAACGAATTGTACTGGCTTAACCGAGCCTCGCGTTGCCTACGCTTCGTGTTTATAATTATTTTTGTCTTGACTGTACCGAACAACGGATATAGACAGAGATGAAAGTGAATTCAGACGTGACGACGCCTGTACCATTTGCAAGGATTAGTTCAGAGCGTTCAAAAAACACGTGTCGTATAGTGCTTTTAGTAAACGCATACATGTGCACAAAATTTTAAATGACAATATAAAAATATACCATTTTTAAATTACTAGCATTCTCCATTCGCGTGCTAAATTCGAAATGACAGATGTCTCGTACGAATTATTTTCTAAAACGTGAAATATTTCGATCTATTTCAATAACATGATAATGTTTTACGAATTCCAGACAGTAAAATATATGGGAAACATATCCAAAACGCGAGCTGTTCGCGGATTGCCCGGGGCGGGCGCGTGTACGCCGCAAGTGCCACGTACAAATATGATACACCCTCGTATACCACATTGCAATATAATTCACTTTGGATCTATAATTTTTACTATTTTATTAAAAGGTTGTGGGTTCGATTCCCACCCAGGACAGACATTTGTGTGCATGAACATGTCTGTTTGTCCTGAGCCTGGGTGTAATTATCTATAAATATGTATTTACAAAAGAAAAGTAGTATATGTAGTATATCAGTTGTCTGATTTCCATAGTACAATCTCTTATGCTTCGTTTCGGATCAGATGGCCGTGTGTGTAAATAATGTCCTAGGATATTATTTTGGAATAAAAAAGAAATAATAACAATGGAGCAACCATTTTAAATTATATAAAAATTTTAGGTCTATAAAAATAAACATAATTGTAACATATATATTGGTATTACTTTATTTATTGTATATAACCTAAAGCTATTGGTCAGTAGCTTGTTAAACCAAAATTTTATCTATTGATCCCAAGCCAAGCCCATTCACCATCTACGAAATAGACCGTTGGTAGCAACACGCCATCGATCATGGAGAGATGGGCGCAATCCTGAATGCGCTAAGGACAATCGGGCGGCCGGCCTAGCTGTGCCAGTATTTAGAAACAATAGCTGCGCACTGCAATTAGTTTATCGGATAGATGCTGGTCGAATGTGTCGTAAATCTACCCTCGCCACCAGGCGCTGTACGGGACGCCGTATGGAACCCGCTCGGTTAATTAATGTGCCGCGGTGAACTGGGGATTCGGTATTCCCCAGCCGGCTTGCGTAAATTTTGCACCCATCTCCCTGATGTACGATAGCTCGATTCTGCCAAATTAAAACTCGACGCCTAAACACGCTGTCGGAGCATTTCGGGTCGGGTTAATTGGGTATCCTTTACGATTTCTGCCACTTTATGTAAATGTGTTTGTAAAATTGAAATTCAGTACTGTTTAAAATATTCTTTAGTCTGTTTTTTGTACTAGTCTATTTTTAGATCAACTTTAACATGTGAACGTTGACGTGACGTTGGTCCTGCGCGATCATTTTGAAAATTATGTATATAGTATAGTAACAGTCTGTGAATGTCCCAGTGGTGGGCTAAAGCCTCCTCTTCCTTTTCGAGAAGGTATGGAGCTTATTCCACCACGCTGCTCCAATGCGGGTTGGTGAAATACACATGTGGCAGAATTTCAGTGAAATTAGACACATGCAGGTTTCCTCACAATGTTTTCCTTCACCGTAAAGAACAAGATGAATTATAATCACAAATTAAGCACATGAAAACTCAGTGGTGCTTGCCCAGGTTTGAACCCACGATCATCGGTTAAGATTCAGAGGAAATTATGTGATAGTTTTCGATTTATTATTAGGTACGGAAACAGACCAAATAACATATTTGTTAGACACAAATCAACATGAGTATTACTACATAAATTAACGATTATATTGTATTCTAGAAAAATCAGATCAACTCTTAGTATTGCATAAATTGAATGCATCAGTTAAAAACGGCTCGGTAAACTGTGATATGTATGTACGTACCTGAACATCAAATGTGTAAATGAATATTACTTTTCCTAACATGACAACGCTCAGCCGCTATTTAAATTATCATAAGATTGTAATCACTTGAAGTATTCAATAAGGATTAAATATATATTAGAAAATATCCTGGATATAAAACGCCATTAAATTTTAGAACGAATATATAATTATTAAGTTTTTTGCATAATAAGTTTTATGGTCAGTTATTATGACCCGAATTCGAGCTAGGTTAAGATTAGCATGTATTAGACGACGGTAGTTTGTCATGCGATCACAAATCGTTTGAGTGACGGCTCGTCCGCCCTCATTATCCCTTTCTTGGTGTATATAAAGCAGCTTGCTTTCATGTTTCGCAATAACAAACCCAGCTCTATACCAATATCTACTTGGTGTAATTTTTTCTTGGTTGTTTCTTTATACAACTATTGGTTTAATACTATTTATGCTAATTTTAAATTAAATTAAATTTTCTATATGTTTATTTAACTAATGATAATAAATCAATATTAAAATCGATTCAATAAGCGTTTTAATCGAATACTAATGGAACAGTTTAATTTAAAAAAAGATGTTTCTAGAATTTTAACGGCCGACGCTAATTTGCACGAAACACAAATCCAAAGTCGCTTCGAACTGTATTTATCCCCCATTCCGAAGTGACAAGCAAGCACCGAAGGCCGGAGTTACACCCACATGAAAATCCTTTCGGAAAGAACATAAATCGGACACTACAAGCGTACTCCTTTTTTATCCTGGAAAAAAAATCGTTGGAAATTCAAACATTTAGAACAGGTTTCTTGCCACCTTTAACTGCATAAAATCTTATGGACATTATAAAATGATGAGGACGCTACAAAAGAATTGTTCAGTTCAAAACTTTGACAGTCATGTTTACGAAAGCAACTAAGCTTGTTCCGAAGCTGTAAGGTTATCAAGATGCACTCTCCTAATTCTCGTGTCAAAGCGCGCTAAAAATACTGACATTTGTTGTTTAGTTTATACGTTTCTATATTTAAATTCACTTAAATATATTTTTAAATTTAAAATAAAAACAGTTTTTTTTATTCAATATTTTCTTATTATAAATATAATATTATAAATATAGAAAGAATATTTAAATATGAACGATTCCTCTCAAGAAAAAATAAATAAATCGGAGACGAAAGAAAAAAAAGGAAATATCAGAACGGAACCTCTAAACAAATACAAGGGTCGGTGACTATTAAACGGTCATAATAAAAGCAACAATAGCTTCAAATAAATAAGTTTCAATCGGGCACTGCCAACACCTCGACGTTGGCGCCAGAAACTAAATTACGAAGGCAATGAGAACGCTAACCTGTCTATTTTCAAATTTGATTGTAGCTAACATAACACACCCATGAACTCTTTAATAAAACGTCGGTATAAAAACAAAACTCGGCATATATGATTAGGTCGATACACGGGTAAGGTAGAGCCACTAAACAAACAACTATTACAATATTGCATCGTCACCGTGTTGGAAATCACTTATTGTGGCAATGACTTGCACTCACGCGCAAGTGCCTTATGCTACGCGCCTAGATCGTGTCCGAGACCCCCCGTTTAAACGGATACGTAATCTAGTTTCATTGTTTTACAATTTGTTTTTTTTTTCTTGTCAATGTTTAAGTGATAGCCACTTCGTTTTATATGTACACACGAAAATATTAACTTTGTGTTTTATATTTTAACTAGATTGAACGAAAACTTTAAATATACCTATTTTAACAGTAACAGCCTGTGAATGTCCCACTGTTGGGCTAAGGCCTCCTATTCTTTTTTTTTGAGGAGACGGTTTGGAGTTTATTCCACCACGCTGCTCCATTGGAGCATTCGCATTGTGCGAGTTGGTAGAATACACATGTGGTAGAAATTTAGTGAAATTTGACACATAGTGAGGAAACTTGCATGTTTCCTCACGATACTTTCCTTCATCGTCATGCACGAGATGAATATAAACACAAATTAAGCACATGAAAATTCAGTGGTGCTTGCCCGGGTTTGAATCCACGATCATCGGTTAAGATTCATGTGTTCTAACCACTGGGCCATCTCGGCTTAAAAATAAAATTACCTATTAGCGTTTGTGTTATTTTTTGTTAGGTTTGTGTTCAAATCAATGTATATATATATATCGATTTGCAGTTAAATGAAATGTCCTAAGAAAGTGTGTTGTTCAATAACTAAGAAATACAAATCTCGACTTCTTAATAGCCCATTTTTTCGGGCTATGTCAAACACATAAACATCCAGAGTCGAGTCAAATGAGGCGCGTAAATCTCATGTTGCATCGACTTGGCGCCGGCAATATTCGAAGAGTTAGCACAGCCATTGTAAACGACAAAAAATCTACAACAATACAACAAAGTTCGGGTCGTGCTCGACTACCCGGGGTAACAGGCAAGCGGAACAAAAGGGCTCAGCATCGGAATCAGATTTTAAATGAGCGTTTTTATGCATTTTCATGGAACTTTGATGAGAGATCTATGGCGTTATAAGTATTAACTGCGATTATTCAAATATAACTTTCTAATCCTTATAAAATAAATAAATCCAAACTCAATCTAATTATGGCTGTTTTTACCATAAACAGACATATAAAATAATAAATCTTCGAGTCGGCTATATTTACATTGAATAATAGCATATTAATAACAATAATAATGTGGAAATAGTCTATTGCTGACATAAAACGAGTACGGTAATTGGTTATCTTTCCATTAAAGGATATAAATCAGTAAGGAAAATGACTGTCTTAATTAGAGCAAAAGATGTCAGCGGTGTGGATGCGTGCAGCGTGCAGAAATAAATCACTGCATAAACTGCTTACCGCGACGATACTCCCACAGTCGACTGGGCGTTAATAGGGCGTGCAGCCGAAATATTAGACGAATGTTTGGAAATAATTTTTTACTTTGAAATCGTATCCCGGCGTCTAAGCGAGGCCACGTGTGTAAAAATGGCCAAATAGTTATTCATATTAACACGGACTGTGGGTGAGACTAATTGGGTTTTAATATTGGAGAGATTTAATGTCGGCTAGACTTTATTTTGGACTAGCGTTCAGATATTTTTTTTTTACATTATTTCGGTTAAAATATAATAACTTCTCTTTTTTTCGTCTTTGGTATTCTATTAAACGGAGGAGCAACTATTTATTCAAACATTTACGGCTCGTGTATAAGACACGATTCGCATCAATAACCTTAATAGAATTATCATACAGTGGTAATTTGGTATACATGGCGGATTGAATTAAATTTTACTAAACTAAAGTAACAAGGAAAATAAAACAATGGGCTATCGTTTGATCGTAAAATTTAGAAGCGCTGTTTCGTTTAGCATATAAATATTAGTTTTAATTACAATCTATGTCCATAATTAATTCAAATATTTCCTGATTACTTGAATGTTTGTACTTATTCCGAACATAAATTTTCATTGTTATGCTTAGTACTTTTAAGAATTATTTTTTAATGATTACAACGTTCGCGTTAATTGAATTTTTTAACTTATATGCGATTTGAGGATCAGTTTTCTGATAGGGTTGTCGATTGGGTTAGCGACGAAATTATATTTTAAATCAACTCTTTACCATATTTTTCTATTAGCTATATATATACTTTTCAAGGAAACCTGGAAAAGTTTACAGATAGATCTTGTATAATTTTCAGTCTTAACGTTTATACACAAAATTTAAAACGTACAAATCATTCCTGCGGATTATTATTTGGTCAATTAGTCACTAAACAAGTAAAATTAATCTATCATTAATTAGGGCAAATAAGAATTCAAATTCTGTCACATCGCAATGTTTAATCATATTTTAAAATATAATATGTTTTTTTTTCCTTTTGTTAGTATTTTAAAAACACAAAAGAATATCTACTACTACAAATTTTGACAAAACAGTCATAGGAAAAAGTTTAACAAACATGAATGATGTAATAAATAAAAATCAAATTAATTCATGAGCATTTATTACTTGTTGATTAAAAATATCATTCGTTTGTAATGGTAGCCCTAGTCTAACCCTAAACGGACAGTCGTAAATCACAAATAATAACAAGAGGCTCTCCAACGGTTTATTGACTAAACAAACCTTCATCAACACAATTACATGCCCGTTAAGGAATAATTAAATAAATCCGATTCATCCTTTAAAACATCGACAAATCAAATACGAACTTTTTTTTTAAAGAATTGCCGTCTATAAAAACGACCATGGTCATTACCACTGACTCAGACGCAGCAAAAAGATTTTATCTTGAATCGTGTTATCTTATTTGTAATATGAGAGTATTTTGTTTCAAGGGTTCGGTAAAAAAAAAATCGCAATATATCCTTATCTAGAATGGATTAATTTCACATTCCTGGAGATTTTTCTATTTTACCTGTTATACATATTTTTTGTCACAGCAACTCGGATGCACGATCATTAAATGCTGTGCTGTTGAAAAATATGTTCATTTACTAAAATGTTTTTAGTGGAAAAAGAAAATGGTAATTTTATTATTAACGACATCGTGAAGCGTAAATTACGCTTTTGGACCAAATGTAAAATTTGTTACGAACGTACATACGTTGTCAATTAATATGATGTTGGTAATGAAAGAGTGTACAATAAATATTTATAAATATTTTGCCGCTACGACGTATATTGCCGAGAAGTAGCGGCTTTGTTTGTCAACACCAATATTATTTTTCATAAAGCAATTTTTTTATGTTATTTTCATTTTATACAAATTCATTTTTACCAACGAATGTCATGTATATTAAAAAATAAAATGCAAGTCAATGGATTATAAACAATTTTAAATATTAAATTCGACTAGAAAACCATTGGATAAAAATGATAATCGATCAATTCAAAAAGTCGAACATCGATAATTTAAAGAATTCCAAAGACTCGGAAACGGAGCTGGGCGTCCCCGCGGGCGGTCTTTACTCAATTAATAAATATCAGAGCTCTTTAGATAGGAAGCAACGATGACATATTTAAGTGTCTCATTTCTAAGAGATACAAGCGGATCATATAATAAAAAATGTAGTAGAGACACGCACACAAAGACATTTCCACAAATCGATAATTCTATCATCGAGTAGGGCAAATACGAAAATAATCATCAAAGTGTTTTTTATTGGTGAGACGACAAATGTCAACCATCGTGCCTTAGTAGCAAACACGTGTTACATACTGTCTGACAATATTTACTGTTGCTTTATTAGTCGGATAAGAGAAAATGAAAACAACCGCACGAAATTTCAAAGCAGATGTTATAACCGATAGACTCGGTGACGGACTAATTGGAGACAAATTCGAAATAATACAGTGAATAATAATTGACTGGTCCGAGTCGCTCTAACAAGGTGAAGCTGAAACAAATGTTTTATGTGTCATAAAGCAAAAATTCTAACGTTTCGTCGAAGCAATAGCTTTAGATATTTAAAAATGTTTTAAGTAAACACGTTACAACTTAACTTACCTTTTTCTACCGCTTCGCGTTACTTCCTTCGAGTTTAATGACTTTTAAAATACTAGTTTTATAACCACTCGTACTAAGTCAGACGTAGAACCATTTAAATTCATCTTTAAAGCTATTTACAATGGAATAGATTTATTTGCAGATACTAAAAGTTTAATAAAAAAAAACAATAGCAAAAAATAAAGATACCGCGATAGAAATCGCAGGAAGAGATATTTATAAATCAACTTCAGTCAAATAGCAAGTGCACTAAGAGACAATCTCGTGACTCTAATTAACTTTACTTAAAAACAATTCACATATCCTCGAGGATGCCAATAAAATTCAAATCCAATCGCTCTGGGACTTGATTTACAACGAATCAATAAAAGAGAACGCTATCATTACAGTTTTTATTGCGTATACAATAAAAGTAATGCACTCGAACCCTGGCCTAAATGCTCAAATGAAGGCCTTAAGCAAACGTAAATTATAATGGATAATGGATGTTTTTGATAAACGATCATAAACACTCTATTTAATAAAGAACTTCAGTAAAATAGTTATACTAGACATTTTTATCGTATTGTTGTATTTGATAGATCTAATAAAAAATATATAAAAACGATAAATAATTTCGACAAAACTAAACCCCTGAGGTTACAGTTAAAACAAATGTAAATCGAACCATCGATCAGCAAGGAATTAGCGATACTCAAGTTATATGACATATATATATCAAGTGCGCGTAAGCATAAACAATAGTTGAAAAAAAGGGACTTGAGATATGGCTCGTAAAATAAAACAAGGGACGTCCGGAGATACGTCAAGATAGCATGCGGGGGGCGCGGGCCGGCGCCGAGACCTTCCCAATTAGACGCACACCTTTTGGACACATGCTCTGGTTCGGCGCTAACTAACGCCTAACAACTCAGGATGAGACCACTACATCCGTTAACGTTTATCACTTTTTTTCTGGAAATCTCTCCCGTTTTTTTTTTTTGTTTGTTTGCACTGTATTGATGCAAACTTTAAGTGGTTACTTGGCGATGTTTAATTTTTGGTGTATGTAAAAGTTTAGAAGTTTAAAAGTTTTGTTTAATTGCTAATTACGTAATATCTACTATTATATATTTATTTTTATAATTATTTTTATAATAATAATCATTGTTATATAATAGGTTTGGACGATATGTTATTTACAAAAGCCCTTTTACAACTATTTGACGTTACTCAAGACCATAAATTTCAACGAATGAAAATAATTAATAAGCAGCTCGTAAAAAGTGGATATAATTTGATGCATGCTGTAGTTTCTACTGGATAAAGAGTTAAATATACAAGCTTACCTTAGTACGAACTAGTTTAGAATTTTCTTTGCACATTTTGGCGAGGGTGTGGTACTCGCCCCGCGCTGCGCAAAGTATCCATTGCTTTTGCTTCGAATCTAATGGTCCCGTTTCTTTGTGTTCCAGCTATAACAAATTGAAAATTTTAAAAGTCGAGAATAATTTACTAAATTCAATGAATATCATATTTATATATATATTTTAATTGAAAATGTATCATAATCTATAATAAAAAATAAAAGATTCTAGCGCAGATTAAAAAAAATACTTCAGATCATTCTTTTATATACCATATAAAATTATATTTTATAAAATACATAATTTTTGTGACGTATGATAAATATAAATTAATAAAATCTGTTTGAATTTTTATATGGAATTAAATGTTTTTTTTTACCATTTAAACCGAAATTTCATATTTTCACAAGTATCGAAATGTACATTTTAATAAATAATATATATTTAAAGAGCTTCAACTCCATAAAAGCGTATTTCAGGGTGTCAAGAGCACTCAGATTTAATTTGTAAACATTTTCAAGTGTAAATATTAATTCTTTGTTAGTAGCGTGAGTGAATGTTATCAATTCTATTTGTTTGTTCGTTCTGTAACTGAAATGAAAGAACATTTTTACACGAATGTAACACTAATGTTCGCTATTTATTTTAACGCTAAAGAAACATGTTTTAAACAATCTTTTCTTTTTGTAATTATTAGGTTAACAAAGAAAATGAAGTTATTAATATCACTTTTAATTATTTTTTTCTGGTAAACTATAATTATTACACGCAGTGACAAATTAATATGTTTTAAACGATATTTTCGGCACTTCAAATCCGTGTATTTATCAATGTCCCGGCTGACAATCAAAAGAGCCTAAGCCAGATGTAGAAACATGATCATTGGAGATCACTAAGAAGGGATTTTGCTAAATTCTGAATTCAATGCGGCGCTATACTCGCTTTTTCTATTCCATCTCATTGAGCCGCTCAGTTTTTTATTTATTTATTGTAAGTAGACGGTCTAGGAAATTGGGTAACTAATCGTCACCGCCGCCCTTATATAATAGACATTGAAGTGGTAAGGTTAGTTCCCAAGGTTGGTGGCGCATTGGTGATGTAAGCGATGGTTAACCTTTCTTACATGCCAATGTCTATGGGTGTTGGTGACCACTTACCATCAGGTGGCCCAAATGCTCGTCCGCCTTCCTATTCTATAAAAAAAATGTTCATGGCCAATGCGCTACCAACATTGGGAACTAAGATAATATTTGCACCTTTAGGTGCACTGGGTCACTCAATCCTCAAACCGGAATAAAACAGTAAATAGTGCTGTTTGGTAAAATAAGTAATAAGTGGGTGGTATCTACCCAGACGGGTATAAAGCAAAAATATAAACACGGTCGTATAAATTTGAGGAAATGGTTAAGCGTGTCGCCCTAAAAAACCCGCTTATATTAGTGTTTTATTACGTTTCCGTGGGCGAATTCGCGGCTTTTAAAGCTAGTTATTACATAAATATATTCATTATTTACTTACCGACGCTCTATCATCTTCGTCGACATTCTGAAAAAAAATATATATATATTTTAAAATCTAATTTAATAATTGAGACGAAAAAAATGTTTAGAAATAATGGGTTTATTTCGTAACGATTAAATAATTTGAAAACATAATATATTTAAAAAAAATTTATAAGTCTGCAAATATTGCAGAAAACGAAACAGTTTAAACTTATCATATACTCTTTATACTAACTACTTGAAGACAATCAAATAAATGAAATAAACTTACTGCGCTGAAAACAAAAGATTAGGATTATAAATAAAGACGATATTTACATACATAATAAATATCTTAAAGACACATATAAATTAATCGGAACCTAATATTTCAAAATTAATAAATGAGTACTTATATTGTGAAAATAATATTTTGAATTAATGGTCAATAAATTCGAATTCTCCCGTCTTCAGGCTTGCGTTGCGATTGAAGAAGAGGACGGAGAGTCATAAAGACCTAAACTTGGGAAATTTGACTATAGATTCTATTGTCATTGATTTAAAGTACAAATTTAAACGTGAGTTGATTGATATAGCTACATTCGGTTATGCGAGTCCGGGCGTGCGTTGCTCAGCATGACCACTTTACCACCTGTCGTTTCATATTTATGTCTACACTATTGCCCTCACTGTTAGGGACTTCAATATTGACAAGATAACATCCTTAATGTGATGTGTTTGATTTAATAAGAAGATTAAGTTTGTACGTTGCCGGTTTTTTGGGTTCCGCGATAACGACAATTAACGACGAAGTAATACTGTCAATTCTCTTTGAGACTATTATCAATAATGATTGCTTAAGAATATTTTAAAATTGTGATACGATTTTAATATAATTTATGATCAAATATAATCATCTACTACTTTAGGTGTAATATAATTAATTACGTCTGAAATGTACTCGAGGACTAGAATACTTTTGATCCTATTGGTCTTACTTGAGAAATTTTATGAGCGTGCGTAAACTGAGATTGCCTCAATAAATGGTTACAAGACTGATTTGTAGCACCTACATAACAGCTCACTACATACCGTGCTATCATACAACAAATCTAGCCGATTAACGAATAAATCAGGATTATACAACGTTGCAATTAAACGCTAATATCAATTTATGTACACTAGATGACGTACAAAATCCTGTAAATAAGATACACTGTATAATGTAAAATGAAATATAATTTAAAAATAAACTGTTTCATTTCATTAAATTAATTGAAAAATATTCAAGAATAATGATCAACATCATTTTATAATGTGTAAATTAGAGTTGAATTGTAAATATAGAACTACATACATAATGTAAAAGACAAAGTGTAGTGACTTAAAATTTACGAGAGAAAGAAACTCGAATGTATTGAAAGGAGTCAAGAGACGCCAGTGCGTCGCCGTAGGGACCCGGCGTGCGTGCCTCGCCGCAGGACGTCGGCCGCATCAGGGTGTGCGAAGCCACATTATGGTGGCGACGGCACGGTACGATCGATACACATCATGCCATCCAGCGTTGCTCATTATACTAGCTGACTTGTCGCCGCTGGAAATTTGTTTATCGGGATTTATTGAGAATACGTTACCGAAATTTTATGATATTGTGATAGACTTCGTGAAGTGTTTGTAATTGAATAACCACAGGCGAAAAACTACTTATTATTATTTAAAAGTGACTGGGAAATTAAAAACGATAAAGTTAATATATTTACAACTTTCACAAAAGACACACATTACATTACAGATTTTAGTAAAAATGTTTTCGGCGTTGAGTAAGAATAAGTAATATAATTTTAATAAGATTTATTCTTAAAAATAAATCGGAAATTTACTCATAATATAAACGCGTAAAATAAGAAACGATCTAATGGTTACCACAACGTATAAAAACAAGATAAGCTGAAACGACAACATTCATATATGACTAATCACAAACAAGGGATCATAAGATTGATTTTGTTGAACATGCTTCATTATAGATAAAAATAGACAAAATCCTTGCATAAGATAAGCCCATGAAAAGGTTTGCAACCACAAAAAATATTTAGTTTAAGAAAAAACAAACTTTCCAATTTCTTGTGCGTTACTTTGCATCAATCATCGTGCGAGTGTGGCGAAACATTTTTTCGTTTCACCCGATGCGAAAAGATCGATGTTAGAATTCAATTGTATTTCACGCCAAGCATATTACATCTTTTATCTTTCAATAGCAGCTAATTCGCCTGTTCCTATTTCCATCGAATCGACAAGGCTCGTTGATTGTGGCATCCGCGTTGTTGATGGCTGCAAGTGATTCTCAGAGCCGAATAGCAGAGAGAGAACAATGAAATCGGACATATTTTCCTGCCAGCTCGCAGCGGACCGTGATCGCTTATCTCTCGCATCGTGCATAACAACTATCATGAGTTTGTTCAAAACGACGACGGCGTTACTTAAAACGATGCTTATTTTCACCAACCTCTTAATGGTTTTAGTAATACAGTTTGCTAATTAATCGAACAATAGACCAATATATATATAGATAGTTGAGCATATTCAAAGGAGTCCTTGCACTTGGCGCAGGTTTTACGATTTATTTACTATATTAGTATTATTACATTATTACATCATTGCAAACTTTATTTGTGTCACAATTTTAAGAACGAGACATAGCTACAAAGAACCAGATTATGTTAAATAAAATCAATATGATAATTAAATCTGATTGAAATGAAGTCGTTTCACGTGGTTTTTTGTTGTCATCAAGCTTGCTCCGATTCCTCAAAAGGAGGATAAAATCTTCAAACATTTAATCTTATTAACTGACGCAAAATTAAACATGAGATGTGATGACGGTGGTAATAAAAAGGTCCACTTAGTGCTAAGATACTAAAAACAAATTGAATTTCGCGTTAAGCACTCACTTAGCAGAAGCTTTAAAACCGTAAGATTAAACTAGCTACTTTTGTTTTAAAATAACGATCAAAGTTTCCGATTAGATAGTCAATACTGGAGAAGATATCTAGAGTAGTAATGTGTCCATTTTAAATGATGTGTGGAATCGCTTCACTGACAAACGTGGAATGGGAATGTAAGTTAGGAAAAAGCATTGAGTTTTGATTTGGTTCGTATTTTCATATGAAACATACATATACTAGTCAGTTCAATTCGATCCTTCAACATGACGATTCAAAAGTGCTTACAAAAATACTTTCCTATAGAATATTTTTATTTTAGATCACAGTATATCGAAAAATACCGGCGGGTCTTTTTGCATATCCGACTGGATGGGTATTAACTACACATCAATTAATCTAACGCCAAACAGCAGTACTCTGAGTTGTGGTTTGAATGATGATTGAGCTGGAATAATTACAGGCACAAAGGACATAACATCTCAGTAACCATGGTTGGCGGTGACAAATTGACAATATACGAAACGGTTAATATATTTAGAAAAGTGTGTAATGTCGGGACCACTTACTATCAGCTGGCTAATTTGCCCGTCTGCCTTTCTAATTTTAAATTGAAAAAAACAGCAATAACATTTCCTAACGTTCAAAAATCCCAAAACACCCATGTGGTCAATACGCATGACCTTTTCGAAACACTAATGGGACACGTGCGTGAGGAGTCACACGACAATAACTGTGTTCAGACAATTTACCAGTCACGAGCCGCTATTCAATACACTATGCATCATGAATAATGATTGTAATATTGACTTTAAACAGTGTTGTATTGATAGCGCAATATTCATTTGGGACGTTACTCCGGGCGTGCAATTTCATTAAACTAAATTGTTATCCCTATCAATGTTCAAATCAAACCAAAGTGCATTGACAAATACTGTACGGTATCAATCACAATTAGAAAAAGCAGAATAAATATTAATTCATTGTAATTTAATTAGCCTTTATGCGATAATGTAGTTGATATTGTAATTGACTCATTCAAAGGAAGCGGATAAAAACTTTAAGTTTAACTCTCAGATCTTAAAGTATCCTTTTATAGCAGAATGAAAAAAGACTGCACTTTCATAAAATCTTTGTGGATTAATTTTTCTTAAGTATTCCAATTGAAGAGCGGAAGCGACCGTCGACGGTCTATTTTAGTTTTGATTTATGTGTCAGGATCTCGCTCGGCCGGGTGGCAATGTGGCATATTAGTGAGAATTGTTTATAATTTATTAGCTTCCGCGTCAAACGTAAGTGAATATCGATATACCGAAACTCGTGTCGATCTTGTTTGAACATTTGTAAGTGCTGCACTAATTGTTAGAAAGCCTGATTATTATTAACGTTGATTTATTATTGTGTGACGGATATACTGATTATATATTGCTACTGGAATCATTTCTGATATGTTGTAAAGGTTAAAATAGTTTAGTTTTAACATCGGTATGTTAATTCAAACAAAAATGTGTTTTTACAGCGGGTTAATGCATGCTCTCATCCTCTTAATAGGCAACATCGTGGCGTACGTTGTATAAAGCAATTGTAAAGTCCATTAGGTGCTGGAGGCGTACGCGTCGCGGCCTAATATTTGTCATTAGGAGCTTTTGTTGTTTGCATTGTAAGCTACCCTCACAGGGGGTGTTCCATTCGTGCGAGCCAAAATTATTTATTATATAAAATTTTTGTTTTCGCAATGAACATCCCTCTTCGGTTATTTTTAAATGTGCCCTTTGGGTGTAGTGATGTATTATTTAGCGCTCTATGGGCTAGCTTAATGTTTATGATATTGTAAAGCCACAATTTGTCACGTTTTTAATAGAATATCTTATCAACAAAATAATGGGCTTGTTTCCGGAGTGCTTTTCGAATATCGTTCGAGGCGTGTATTTAGCAATTTAGTTCACCTTTCCGATATCCCGGCGCGATCACGAAAAATGAACTGTCGATAATAATCAAATTCACGTCATTTTGACCGCCAAAGGGTCATGACGAAGGTTTTACAATTCAATTAGCTGCGCCAGGTGTCGACGGAGAGGCAACGTTTACTACAACGCAACATTTTATTATTCAAAAGAGTTTTATTAGAACAGATAACGATATTCATAGTTTTATTTTAATAATTTACAGTTGCCCTTTGCAGTTGCTCAAAGCCGGAATATTATTTAATATTTATAAGGGGCCATCTTGATAATGGAATGTTTATAGACGGTTAATAGTGAAACAACAGTGTCATCGAGTACAAATTATGATGTAGTTTATAATAATAATGGAATTATCCGCGTAATTATAGATTACACGCGACTCGAAACACAAGTTAATTTTAAAATACCTGAACGCGTTAAATTATAAATGCTTGAAATAAACAGTGAACGAAACTTGAATAAAGATCGATGCATTTAGATTTTTTTAATGAGACCCAATTATACAACGATAAATGAGTTACAATATGCGAGACATAAGGCATTTAAAGAAGAATTTAAAAAAATACATAATATTCCCATAACAATACTACGATACCTTTGTTCGAAACAATTCGACTCCGCATTGAATACGAAGAACAAGTTACGATGTTGAATCATAAAACCAACAAAGTTTATCGCGAACACAATGTCACTTATCACGTTGTTATGCCTTAAATTATTCGACCACAGCCGGCAAACAGGTGTTTTGACCCTCGATTGAAGTCCCCAAAATATCTATAATTACCTCACTCCGGTAATAATTAGGTAAGTAAATAGTATAGTATAAGTAACAAGGTGCCCAATTTAACTGACGATTAGTGACTTTGAGTTGGAAACATCTTGACTTTTGGATCACGGAAGGGTTTTTATTCTTCAGTTACATATGTTAGAAGACAATCATTTCGTTATGTTACACTATTATGACGACTGCGTGTATCACTGAGTCTTCGTGAATCGTCTCGACAGAATCTAAATTCCGAACTTTACATTTTTAATCCTGTGAGACGTTAAATAAAAAAAAGTTTTATGAATCTACTTAAATTAAATATATTTTGATTTGTTTATTTATCGATTAAAGTAATCAATCAAAAAACCGGTAATTATATTATATTATTTGATTACGTATAATAATTATGTTACGATAAATTACATGTATTGCTAAATTAATTACTTTTAAATTACAAATCATACAGCGATTTGAAACAACAATAAATGTCTCAGGACATGATGTAATGTCTGGAACCGGTATTCAATTATGTCCTGTACTTAACCGATGATGAAACAACGAAATCTATGATGTACATTGTTCACATTCACTTTATTTTAGAATTTCAGGAATATATTAAAAAAATTAAAAATAACTATTATTCAAATTTTCCCCTGAACGACAATAACTTAGGACTCAATTTTAAACCAATAGCAATAGCAAGCTGAGTAGAATAATCCAATTTTAAAATACTAAAGTATGTTTTTTGTTTTTTTTTTTTTTTTTTATAGAATAGGAAGGCGGACGAGCAAATGGGCCACCTGATGGTGGTCACCAAACACCCTTAGACAATGGCATTGTAAGAAATGTCAACCATCGCTTACATAGCCAATGCGCCACCAACCTTGGGAAATAGATGTTATATCCCTTGTGCCTGTAATTACACTGGCTCACTCACCCTTCAAACCATGTAGAGTTTAATAAATCTTTATATTTGTAACTATATTTAAAGTTTTTATGTAGCTTCATTAATACCTTTGTAATTATATTGCATGTTCAAAAAGATGCGTCTCTTTTTAAAACAATTAATTTGATAATAATAGAAAAAATATTTTTTATGTCGATACCTAATAGGATGTTATTTTCATGTACAAGTATAAGAATATGAAACTTGATTGAACGTTATTAAGGTATTGTTATTTATATATTTGTTCAAATATTCGTGTCAGTTTAATTCAACGCAAATTAATATATATGTCAATAATGTATGTATTTTAAAATAAATTATTGAAGTGAAAAGTTTATTAGGCGCGTTGCGCTGGTTAATCGTAGGGGTTATATTCGTGTCCTCGCTTCACCGACATACTAATGCTATTATAATGAAATCGTTGAAATTAAAAATAAGTTAAGTATTGTGGAAATTAATGAGCTAATTTAATTAAAATAATAATGAATGATTGTATTAATATTTTGTATCGAGTTTGTGACATACTGTGTATTTTGATGAATAGAAAGCTGCATAATAAAAAGGGATAGGATTATTACTTGGAGTGCCAATATATGTGGAAATTGGACAAATATATTTAACAGTTTCAAGTTTTCACTTCTATCGGCAGTCCTTATGACTGCCTGTTTTTTATTTATTAAACAGAGCATACTGAACAATCATATGCATAAATATTGACAACAGCTTAAGGCGACAAGCAAGTGGTTTGCACACAGTGGTTTGAACCTTAACCAAAGGTTGCTGGTTTAAATCCGGACAAACCCTTATGAATTTTTATGTATTTATAATGCATCTTAAGATTGGTGCTAAATGAAAAATAAAACTAAAAACTATACTCCAAGCTGTCATTAAAAAGTTATTATTAAAATGTTTCTTTAACATACCACAACTAATGTACAAATAAATTACCTAATTCCGTGATCTATTTACATATTATAACTTCTTTTTTAAATTGAAGGTATATAAGGAAATAGAATTTTATTTCATATTCCCCTTTAACTAATTTACTAAGTTTAATTAGAATATTGACCGTAACATTTGAATTAATATTGCCTATATCTTCCTAACTCAATACAAGATTATGCAGTTGATAAGGAAGTGTAGAGTTGGTATTTATTAATTTCCATTTATAGGATATATAATTTAAATAGTATTCAAAGAGGTGTTATTTAATTTTTGAAAAAGATTTAATTATTTCTCAGTAAAACCTAGAGTAATTTCTTCTAATATTTTTTTATTTAAAAAAAATCTAATATCTCTTTTAGACATTACTTTTACTTCTATTTTATTTATTAGGTTAATTACATCATTATTAATTCTATATTAATGAATGTGTGTTTATTCATTATAACTTTGAGGTTGAATTAGATTTTTAACCAGCAGACTACAGGTCTCCTTTAATTAAAATTAAAGCCAAACTCTGGTTGGAGATTTTAAAATTAACTATGACTAATATTTCAGTGTAAAGTAAAACTCAAATTGTACCTCGTGTTAAATCCTTTATATAATTTTATAACATGCTTCATATATCGAGACTAAAAAATATATATAATTCAAACAATTATCATAACTCCTTTAGATCAAATTTCCCATCAAAAGTCACAATTTCATATAAGACTATTTATAATTGTGATAATTACGATATTTTTTGATGAAACCACTCAACTATTATTGTGTTAGAAGAATTCACAATGTAAATTTGATATAGATGACCATGAAGGACTAACTGTCTTTATGAGAAAGGAATTATTAATCATAATTAACATTGTATTAATGAGTTATTCAAAATTATGAAAGTACTTAGTTATTTTTGTTTTGATTTACATTTTCATATTTAAAACAACATATTTAAATTAAAAAATTAAAAAAAAAATAATAAATTTATATAAAATGATTATATTATTGTTTTTTGATATAAGTCTATAACTTACCGAGTTATTAAAGCTGAGTTTTTGAGACTTGATCACATCACTTTCTGACGCCATTCTGTTAAACATTTGCTTTCGCTCCTTTACTGATATTTTCTGTTCACTCTCAACGAGCATGCTTTCACTGCGGGATGACGTCAGTGTAGATGCCTCACTTATATCTGAGGTGTCCTCATTCTGAATCGACATACGTTGATCTGAATTCAAGCTCGGTATACTTGTCCTCTTCTCTATAATTGTTCTTTCAGTAGACTTTCTTCTCGGGTGAACTTTTGGAGGAATCTCATCGGTTAATGTTAGACTTTCTTTGCTCGCGCTTAGGGGTATATCTACCGGAGGTTTGGGAGCATGAATTGTTGTGTCTTGTATGATATTTGCCAGTATACTAAAATCTTGGTTAAGTTGTAGAGGTGGTGGTGGACGATAGGGTGGTTGACTATTATTATCTTCTAATTCTACACTTTCATTTGAAGTCACAACTGGTGGCTCTGACATCTTATTTTCAACAATCTCTTCATTTTCTTTAGGACTATTATTCATATATTTCTTTTTTAATATTAACCATTTTTCGTTATTTTGGTTTTTAATAATTGCCAGTGCATTGACATGTTTTTTGAATGTATTTCTGGCTTCATCTACAAAGATATTTAGAATTAAATGTTAAATCAAGGTTTAGAAAAATATATATACTTTTGTTAACCAAGGTCAAGTAAGATATACTGTATTTCTATTATAATAAGTATGAAGTTTGCATAACCTAACACAAAGTTCAACGTACAGTGTTATCAAATTATTTTCACTCACCTCGCATGTCAGGATTCATTAAAAACACTTTGAAATGTTTAACTAATTCATGGTTTGTGACTTTACCGTTGTGAGCCAACATAAACTTCAGTATTTCGTCAAAACTTAATTCAGCCGGAGGCGACATTCTGATATCAATTCACATGAATCACAGTAAAAGGTATCAAAACTTTGTGAGCAAAACTGTAAACGTCAAAACAATGTAGGAGTTTCGTTAACTAGCTGCGTTTCATTATACGTTTGTGGCGTTACGAGGAATCTTTTAATAGAAAATAGTATGACTAGTAAGTTGAGTGAGAAAAGGAAGATAAAATATATCGCAATAAATGATTTGATAAAAATTTGAAATTATCACTATAATAAATATTTCAATATGAATTATATATTTTAATAATGAAATCAATTTATTAAGTTTTGTTTGTAATGGAACGCATTAGATTTAACGGTACAAGCTGCATAGTTATTAGTTCTTAAATATAAAAAATATATATAACGTATAACGATGTGAATAACGATTTTTAAGATATTTTATAAATATTTGCACATATGTTTTATTTTAAATAATTACAACATATAATTACATTTTAATAAAATATTATACTTTATTTAAGAAACAATGTACAGTATTTTTTATAATATATAAAAAAAAATAATGTTTTCACTGACAAATATTATAGGTACTTACTTAAGTACATTGAACTATTTATAATTATATTATATAAAAAAATACTTATGGAAAAATGAACGATAGTGATTTATCGTTGTATCTGAAATGTTAATTCTTTTTGCATATTTCAAGAAGTGCCACATGTATACGGTCTAATGTTAAGGTATACCTACTCGCCGCCCGCATTGAATTCTTAATGAAATTCCCAGTAAAACAATATCTTACATGAACACGAATTATCGTGATGAAACGATTTCAATGTACGCACTTTGTTTATATGATAGTCTTTGTGACATTAAAAATACTTTAATTTGATTTTGCAGACTTTTTTAAATTATCCAAGACGTTTTATTACAAATAAATAAACCGACGCAGTTTGTTTTTTATAACATTGTACGAAAAGAGAGTACGCAAACTTTTTGGTAGCTTGCTTGATGCCAAATGCTGGTTGAATATTGATTCTATGCTATTTGTTAATAGCTCTGCTATATTATGCACTACAAGCTTTTCTTGATAAATATATATTCATATTTAATACAAAAATATTATACTTAACTACGTTTATTACCTAATTTAATTTTACTTCCAAAGAACAAAAAGCTTCATAAATTAATCTATAATAAAATTAACACTTACCACATACCCACCATTCAAGGTCTTGTCGTTTATTTATGTTTAGGTACTCCCCGTGCCATTGGAATAGGAAGCGTGAATACGTGAATGACTTTGACAGCCACGCAAAAAAATGGTAGTTAATTCTAATTCGTTCTTACATACAAGAAACATTTTTAATATTTAATATAATAATAATGCTTTATATGGAACTATATTTGGAGAATTTTACAGCGTATGAGATTGTATTTGATGTTAGCGACCTCGCCAGAAGTAATGCATGGGTCTTGTTAGTACTATGACCACAACTAATAACTCATACTAAAAATATAAAGAGGTCAATTTTGTTTGTTTGATTTTTTTCCGGTTTTACGCAAAAAATACTAATCCAATTGATATGGAATGTTAATATTATTTAAATTTATTGAGTTAGGCTACATAGAATATTGATATATTGCATTTTTTTTATGATGTAGCTTAATATGCTGACTTAGTCGGAGATAAAATTGTCGGTACGGTATTTTTGAAGCTAACGCAGCCACAATTTTAACAGACACAAAAATATTTTGTAGGTCTTCAAAATGTCTACAAAAAGTCAAAGACGATAAATATTTGCCTTTAGATTCTGCAGTTCGAACCATTACTTGTAGAAATATTACATATATGTCAACGAACGCGGGAAAAAACACGTGGTGAATTGTACGATTTATAAATTAGCTCAGTCAGTACGGGTGATTGTTTATAATATTATCTTATTGGAAAAAGAATATTTTGCAATAAAACCTTATTTTACCCGTACGAAGTTATTCATAACGTAACAATAACTAAAAAATCTGTATTATACTGACACACGATTATTGTTCTAATTTATTTGTTAAAACTGGAAGATGAAATTATACCTGAGTAGGTACCTATTTTAAAATAAATTTAACGACGCTATCATTATCCAGATAAAAGATAAAATCTTCCTCTCAATAAATAAAGACACATTTTTAAAACGTAGATACTTAATTGCCCACTTTCTTTAAAATATTATATTATAATTATTATCAAGACCGCGATTCTTGTGAACAATATTACAATAATAATTCTACTTGTGATATCAATTAACAAACTAAGTAATTAGCCGCCTTTGCATGTTCAAGATTTGCTCGTGGCTCGCGATACTCGTACTTCTGGGAAAAGTAAACTTTTTTGATTTCTTGTCGGTCTTGTGTTTGTCAGTTACGGTGTATGGTTTTCGACATTATGTATGTATGTTAAAATCTTTAGTATGTATGTTACGTGTAATGAACATGTTAAAGGCAGAACCGTCCTTTTACACAATTGTTAATGCTCTTATTGTCTGAATAGAAATGACCTAGACACCCGCTAAATCTTAACCGAAGTGTGTGTGTATCCACCAACCCGCGGTAGGTAAGCGTGGTTACTACGCTCCTAGCAATTTTCGAGATGGCCTAGTGTTTAGAGCGAGTGAATCTTAACCGATGATTGCGGGATAATGCCCAGGTAGATCCACACAATTTTCATGAATGAAAATCAAATTTGAATGAAAACATCGTGTGGAAATCTACATTTTATAAACCAGTATTGGAGCAACGTATTGGAATAAACTCCCAACCAAAGTAGACTCAAAGGAAGAGGAGACCTTAGTCCAACAGTGGAAAGTTAACAGGTTGTCACTTTACGTTTTTTTGTTATTGTCTGTCTATTTGGTATTAAAAATACATAATAAAACTATATAATATAATAATAATAATGGTTACATATAGGTAAACATTTCAAAAGTAATTTATTATTACGAAATTATTGCAAATTCATACTGACAGCTTAATATAGTATAGCATTGGAGGTGCGCGTCATACAATTTGAACAAGAAATTGAACTTTGTATACATGAAGATACAATTTAAATTTGACTGATCCGCATAATGTGTACGTATTTTATCTCACAACGCGCGGTTTCCGTAAATAAATACAGGTCAAAGAAATCCTAACTTTATGACTACTGTAAATAAAGTCCAATTTCGATATTACTTAACTTTTCCTTCTCATAGTTTTTTTCAAAGTTTCAATGTATGTCATTTTTAAAAGATTTCAAACTAGAGTTTTATTTATAAAGTAATAAAATAAATATCAAATAAATATTATTACATCAGCGTAATTGTTATAACGAGTAGAAAGAATTGTGAGTGATATTAATTCTGCAAATACTACTGGCCAATCCAGCTAAGGCCCATAGAAAATGTCGATATATTTCCTATGGGCCTTATAAATATCAGAATATTTTGGTTAGGAATATAGGTTCTTTTGGAATCGATACATGTATATGCAAGGAATACAATATATATATATATATATATATATATATATATATATATATATATATATATATATATATATATAGATATAATTATGTAAATAGATTTACAAAGTACATTGATTTGGATCAAAAAGACATTAAATATTCCAATAACTGTATTTTTTTATATAATAGCTAGGCGGACGTGTAAATGGGCCACCTGAAAGTAAGTGATCACCACCGCCCATAGACATTGGCATTGAAAGAAATGTTAACCATCGCTTACATCACAAATGCGCCACTAACCTTGAGAACTAAGATGTTAAGTCCCTTGTGTCTGTAATTACACTGGCTCACTCACCCTTCAAGCCGGAACATAACAATATAAAGTACTGCCGTTTTGCGGTAGAATATCTGACCCAGACGAGCTTACAGTAGCCCTACCACCAGTAAAATCATTAAAAACTTTTTATTAAAAAGTAAAATGTGAATTTTTATATTTTTTGTTTTTATAGTATTATTTTGTAAGTTTTAGTTGAGTCGTTCCGCAGTTATTTTACTATTTGCTAATTACTAAATAACTTATATGTAATTAAAAAAAAACATTTATAATCAGACGTTATTATATACAATATTATTATAAATGATAAAAAGCGTTGGTTGATTTTTTTATGACGATAAAATGAATTGAATTGTTTTTAATTAAAATACCTACCTATGTTATTTAGTTGGCGGAAAATAATAGGTACCTATCTTCTGAGTTTTTGCTCGGTAGAATCTACCTTGGTTAGTTTTACATTTTTTTTTTCGCAATACAAACAAGTATGGAATACAACGGAAATACATAATAAATCGATTTTCAACATTTTTTTTTAATATGACGATAGTTTTAGTTGGAGCGCACTTGCCTAGAAGACGCCTTTTCACTCTTGACTTGAAGATGCCCATGTTGTAGGTGGTGGGAAAAACGGAGGTCGGGAAGGTATTCCAGACCTTAACGGTGCGTATCAGAAACGAGGAAGCAAATAGTTTCGTACGTGTCTTAAATACGTCAACTACGTACGGGAGCAGATCTTTTCAATGCGTCGCAGTTCTGTGGTAAAAAGGTGACGGGGAACCAAATGAAATAGTAATATATCCTGTAGAATACCGACAGACAAGCAACCTTACAACAAACGGAACATCAATGTTTAGTTTACTTATCTACAGATGTTCTAAAATTTCTTACTACCTATTAGGTACTCAAATAAAGTATATTTTTATTTTGAATACATATAAAGTAACATACAACGTTGAGTATCAAGATTGTTCGTATTTTATTATGAACGAGTAGTTCCTTGCCTGTAGCGACATTTGCTTTGATTTGTTTCTATACATCTACTGATCTGTTGTGGTATAATCTTGACGGCTGACATTGAGAGGGAGTACCTCACTTTGTGTATGTAACACGCATCACCATATAGATTGCCTCATACACCCGTGGATCACTCGCTTTAGTTAGTTAAATAGTAATACAGTGAAGGTGCATAGAACATTGTTCGAGCCACGTTCAAATTGTGTCACTTTTATTATAAGGATTCGTTATTAAATCTCACGCTGGTCTCACTAATTTAATTGAAAGACTGGAAACGGTCGCTTCTAATTTAATTTTATGACTGAAAGCCATGTTTTAAATTACGCTTAGTCTTTAGAAATCTATGAAAATTTGTTTTGGGACTTAAGTACCACTCAACTGACGTAAGTCTATCCTTACACATTCCCCTATTACTGTGAGTGTTAGGCTACCTACTAAAAAGCAATCGTCATTGTAGAACGTCACGGTGTAACCACGACCTATAATAGAGTCATTTTGTATTTATATTTAATGAATATGTATTATATACCAGCGTCAATTTTGTTAATATTAAATTCCGTTGTATAAAATGTCCTTATCCAGATTCCAAATTCTAGGCTACATCAATCTTAAATATCATTACGATCGGTCCAGTGATTAACGATGTGATAATTAACAGTTAAACAGAATTAATATTCTATTTATAATATAATTCTTGGTAATGGTATTCTCTAGTATCATAAATATAAGTAATTATTATATATTTTTACATAATAAATATCAAGTAATATGTGTGAGACACACAACTCGGTTCTCGTGACCGAAATAAAACCTTTTTGCATTAAAAACGTTCCGCTCCAACGATACGTATAATACCTACATAATAATATCATCAAAGACGGTTAACTTCAACATTTTATTTAATTTAAATTGTATTTAAATTTTTATAAAAGGAAATTAATAAGATAATACACTACGTATCATATTTATTACCTAGTATTATTATTAATTATTTACAAAAGCATGAAACAAAATCGCAACATAACTGGTGGTAGGGCTTTTTACTGGTGGTAGGGCTTTGTGCAAGCTCGTCTGGGTAGGTACCACCCACTCATCAGATATTCTACCGCAAAACAGCAATACTTGGTATTGTTGTGTTCCGGTTTGAAGGGTGAGTGAGCCAGTGTAATTACAGGCACAAGGGACATAAAATCTTAGTTCCCAAGGTTGGTGGCGCATTGGATATGTAAGCGATGGTTGACATTTCTTACAATGCTAATGTCTAAGAGCGTTGGTGACCACTTACCATCAGGTGGCCCATATGCTCGTCCGCCTTCCTATTCTATAAATTAAATGTCGTTTGTGCTGAAAAAACTTTTATTTCAATAATAAGAATTACAGTTATAAATAACTTTCCGACCGCGACCGTGGAGATGAGGTAATTGTTAGATACGATATGTCCTTTGACTACGTGTGTGTAAAATTTGAAGATCAGTCGAGTACTTAAGCATACTTAATTTCCCATCCATAATATTAGTTAGGATTTCAGTATTTCCACTCGTATAATGAACGTAATAAAGTGCATAGGTGTCAAGGGTGAAACGGTTCGACAAAAACGCCATTTTTATCAGGAGAAAGTTTTGGTTAATTTATAATTATAATCACAAATTAAGGACATGAAAATTCAGTGGTGCTTGCCCGGGTTTGAACCCACAATCATCGGTTGAGATTCTTACCACTTCTTACGCGTTCTTACCACTGGGCCATCTCGGCTAATTTTTATGACGTCACATACTCTGTTTATCAGGAATATTGTCTACGAATCAAACGTATTCACACTGAGCAAAACTTGGTGTGGCCTGTATCGCCGGTATACTAAACAAAATACTAAAGATAGAAGTTATTTTCGCTACCATGAAAGGTGTGCAAAATTTGTTTCGAACGAAAAAAATTGAAGTGGTTTAAAGTTAATTTAGATCAAATTGCAATATGTAATGTTATATAAAGCGAAATCTCGGAATCATATTATCTATCAATATTATAAATTTTATTTTTTTGCTTTCGAGTCGGTATCTGTAGATCGTAATTTTAGAGGTTATACTATCCAGTATAAAACGTTAAGGCTGAGACATAATTTTTATCCCGATCGAAAATCTATCTAATATAAACGCGAACAAAACCACGAGGAAACGATAGTCTGTATAAACCAACTTGGCGGTACCTACGTTGGCTCTCAGGAAATTTTCAATAATAGCTTGCGGCTTTTTACATTAGGATGCGGTTTTGAAATACATTCCATTATGGCCGCATCGTAGTTCATTATTCTTATATAAAAGTACCCCTTATTCGAACAGGGATGTAATTGGTATGATGATCTTTAAAAAAATATTTATTACGATTTATATATTATTAATTGGACCTATCCTCCGGCGTCTGCTAATAAAATCTCTGTGAAATATTGTAATGATCTATTATTACTTTAATTAGTTCTTTTGTCCCGTATCACAATCCACATAAACGATTTTTGTTTTTAATAAATAATTTATTAACGATTTCATATTAATGATTATTTATATATACAAAAGAATTACTGACTGACTGATTGACATATAAACGCACAGCCCAAAGTACTGGTGTAGCAACATGCAAATTTACATAAGGTTTCCTTTTGCACAGTTAGCACTATGGATTAATTTTCGAAAATTTAATCCCTAAGGTAGTATAAATGGGATGAAAGTTTATATGAAAATCTTTCATTTTTGAAAAAAGAGATTGAAATTGGTATTTAGCACTTATGAATTATGACGCGATCGACTCTGCGGGTAAAGCGCTAGCTTACAATGACAGACCGAATATCGGCCTCGGGTAGACACGCAGATATGTATACAAATGAGTTATGATGGGAGGAAGATGCAAATATATAATTCTTTAATTTCTAATTAGAAACCTAAAATGTCAATTTTACAATTATTTATCAATAGTTTTCTTATGGATGTCTGGTGTATGTCTGAATTTGAAAATTGATATGAAGAAAGTTTTTTTTTATAACAAGTAACACTAACAGCCTGTTAATATCCCACTGCTAGGCTAAAGGCCTCCTCTCCCTTTTTGAGGAGAAGGTATGGAGATTATTCCACCACGCTGCTCCAATGCGGGTTGAAGGAATACACATGTGGCAGAATTTCAGTGAAATCAGACACATGCAGGTTTCCTCACGATGTTTTTCTTCACAGTCAAGCACGAGATGAATTATAAACACAAATTAAGCACATGAAAAGTCAGTGATGCTTGCCCGGGTTTGAACTCACAATCATCGGTAAAGATTCACGCGTTCTACCCACTGGGCCATCTCGGCTTTTATAACCATTTGATCATAAGTTTTGTCGCCACTTATTTTGGCACTGGAGGTAAGAAAGATGTTTACATGATTTCTTTTTCCAATGCTTCTCCAACCATGGGATTTATGATATCTTATGATCCTTGTAAATGTAGGTAATTGTTTATAGGATTTTCGCCTTCAGTCTTCTCTTTGAGAGAAGAAATGACACTACGTCACGTACGTTAAAAAAGTTAGATTTAAAATTGTGCATTCACATTTATAGTTGAAGACAGAAATTGATCGTCAAATCACTTAGGTACTTATATAGAATAAACGATTTAATACTTAATTATATTATAATACAGATGATATTATCTATAACTGATTAATTTTGTATGTATAAACACTTACCTAATTTTGAATGAGGAATTAATATTTTCGTTACTAGCCAGATTTAGCATTTTCTGCAATAAATACGCTAAAGCGTTTCTCTGACAGTGTCGTCATTCCATCAGCCCATGTTATGAGGTGGCAACGTATAATGTGGCGTGTCACACGTGGAGATTTACTAGTTCCAGTGAACTGACCATTATCGAGTCAAACCTAAAGACTCAACGAGCGGAAACATCGTTGGCGGTAAGAGCCATTTTCGAATGCCTAATTAAGAATAAAACGTATTTATTATCGGTGGCAGGTAGCTACCATTTTTTTATTTAGTTGCACGAGTAATTTAATTGAAAGTTAGTTAAATATTACTAAAGTAACAGACTGTGAAATCCCACAGCTAGGCTATGGACTACTTTGAACTTAGGAAATAATTCCACAATTCTCGAATGCGGATCGGTGGATACACACATATATATTGGTGGCAGATAAGCACATGCAGGTTTTTACGATAAACACGAAAATAATGACGGGTTATAATATTTTGTTTATCTGGCCATACTCAAATGCCGAGGCCTATTTTCCGTGGGTTTTTCGTCATATTTCGCTAAAATTTGATCCACTAACGATGCCACTGTATAAGTTACTTTCAAATAACACGACACCACACATAAACCATATATGCTATCTACTTCAAACATCGACTCGAACTAAATGATTAAGAAATGTTCTCTTATATGTTTACAAACAACGGTGTGTTACTTGTTCCCGAGTTATCACTTAATTCCCAGAATTTAATTGCCACACCTCGTACTTAGCTGATTAAGGTAATCGTTATTTACTCAACTGGAGATTTTTTTTCTCTATGTGTATTTGCAATCAGCCCCAAGGCTTTGAGCAAATTTGTTCAGTGATGCTGTCATGCGGCATTATCTTCTGCCCAGAGCTACTGCCGGTCTTCTAGCTCTAGGATATGATGACGTTTTAGTCGTCTCACATACTGGTCCATGCTGAGTTCGTGAGGGTGATGGATTGGATTAAACTGGCGCAAATAGAAGAAGTTTCGTCGTACTTATTAGATATTAAATAATGACTATTATGACGTTCACGATAAGCCCAGTAACAAAATTTCATAATTGTACAAATTTATCGAGTTTCGAAATCAAATTTTTAATTCACAGTATCACGAAACACTTCAGCTAGTAGCAATCATTACTAAGAAAATAAAAAATTACAATTAGATCTCATTAGTAATACCTAATTCATCTCGTGCTTGACGGTGAAGGAAAACATCGTGGGGAAACCTGCATGTGTCTAATTTCATTGAAATTATGCCACTTGTGTATTCTACCAACCCGTATTGGAGCAGCGTGGTGGAATAAGCTCCAAGCCTTCTCCTCAAAAGAAAGAGTAGGCCTTAGCCCAGCAGTGGGACATTAACAGGCTGTTACTGTTACTGTTAGTACTACCTTTTCATTAATACTATAAAAATGTTTAATAAATACATCAACATATTATATAATTAAATAAACTTAAGTGCAAGTACGTAGTAATTTCCAATCATAAATAAAATTTAATCATACTTTGAAAGTTTTTTTTTAGTAGTATTGTCAAGGGTGTTTCTATAATAATATGAATGTTAATGTTATATTACTATATATACCATATACTGACGAGCCGGTTGGCGTGGTTGGTAGACAAGTGCCTTTCACACCGAAGGTTGTGGGTTCGATTCCAACCCAGGACAGACATTTGGGTGCATGAACATATCTGTTTGTCCTAAGTCTGGGTGTAATTATCTATATAAGTATAAATTTACAAAAGAAAAGCAGTATATGTAATATATCAGTTGTCTGGCTTCCATAGTACAAACTCTGCTTAGTTTGGGATCCGATGGCCGTGTGTGAATAATTTCCATGTGTGGATATTATTATTATTATTATTAATGTGGATTTTAACTATGATCATTTCATACATATGAGTACAAAATCAAATGCGTTTCAAATGCGTTGCATTAACTTCCCGTACAGTTTGCAAAAATACATTGCTTTTATAGTATGTGTGTTATATTATAGTGTACTCAATAAACAGACTGTCTAATTATAAAATAATGTTTAAAGTCGTATTGGTAGTGCCTGTGATTAGTGAGTTCGATAAACTCTCCAGCTTTATAATAAGATATAGAAAAAAATGATTCAACGTTTCATGCTAACTTTAATATATAATATAATAAATGTGACCTGATTATAAGGGCTTATGCCCCCATCTTCTGTCACGGTTATTTCGTACTATAATTGTACTTACATTAAGTTGTACTTATACATATGTATATATATATACGACATTTCCTAGAAATAAAGTAAAGAAGCGTTCTATTAATAATATATATGATGCCACGGTGTTGGTGAAGAGTTGATAATGAAAAGTAATATAATAAAGAATATAAATTTAATTAAGAATCTCTTGCTAACGAATGTGTTTATGTATAAAACAACAATATATATTTATGGATACAAATCCTTGGGGGAGGCCTTTGTCCAGCAGTGGACGTCTTTCGGCTGGTGATGATACAAATGTGACAATATTTCGTTCGACAGGTGCTAGTATATATAAATAATTATCGCATTACGTAATTATAAAAATATTACCTAAGCATTTGAAAATGTAATGGTGACCTCATTTGACCCCGTGGTCAATTATTTTCTTCGGTTACAATTTGAGCGCCACTGAACTACAGAATTTTACCTGTCTTAATAGTGATTAGTTAAAAAAAAATTGTCGTATAGTCTATATCAATTTATTAATAGCTGAATATTTAATATCAATCACAAATTAAGCACATGAAAATACAGTGGTGCTTGCCCGGGTTTGAACCCACGATCATCGGATAAGATTCACGCGTTCTAACCACTGGGCCATCTCGTGACATCTCATAACATCGTGAGGAAACCTGTCTAATTTCACTGAAATTCTGCCACATGTGTATTCCACCAACCCGCATTGGAGCAGCGTGGTGGAATAACCTCCACAACCTTCTCCTCAAAAGGGAGAGGAGGCCTTAGCCCAGCAGTGGGACATTAACAGGCTGTTACTTACTGTTACTGAATATTTAATATCAATCCCGACGAAATTATTAGTTCTTGCTAATAGCATATAAAAATAAACAATTAATAAGGTAATTATAGCAACACTGAATTTACTTCTTATTAGTTCTACACAAGTTTGGGGTGTAGTATGTCATACCTTAAGAAACTAAGGACTAGTTTCTGAGTTCTGGTACAAGAATCAGACATTTAACTTTTAATTGGCAGCTTGTAAGATCTTCCGAACCGAACTTCTAAGTGTTTAACTATGTCATGCGCTTCGCCTTTAATTATCAACGGTTTATCAACGTTTGACTAAGAATTGATAAATCTTACAAATAACCATATAGGATAATAATATATAGACAATAAGTTGTTCGTAATTCTTATGCTATTTTTTAACCATATCGTTTTTATTGTGATAATAATATTATTTATTATTTCACTGAATTTTTTTAAGAGTGAATTATTTAGTTAAAATGATATTTAATATTATAATACGTGAAACGTGCAAACACATTCATCGTTGCTGCTAAATTAAAAATAACACATCAATGATTTAAATATTTGTAACAGTTATGTAAAATGATTAGATTATTCGTTTATTAAGACGGCTTTTTGCTATTTGTATATATAAATAACGGGTTATAACAAAAAATCTTTGATAAATATTTAAATTTAATTATATATTTTTGTATTAGATGCAAGTAATCAATTTCATATATTTATATTGTTTAAATACTTATTTATTACGTTGTAAGTAAGTCCGCTTATAATTTAGCAAATATTGAGCTTCATATTAGAAGCGGTTATTTTTTTGTGGTTGGAACACTTTTCAATAATTTCCTTTTATAAAATTTATATTATGATTTGTGAAGTTCATGTATGAAGATTATAATTTAGGAATATTAATTAATTAAAGCAATCAAAAAATTAAACGTAATATTAATTGTATCTCAACCATAAAAGTTTTATTTTATTTTATTTCACTCCAACGAATTTTGAGTTTAAGCAGCAATCAGGTAAAATTTAGTTAAATTAGAGGTCTATTGTTAAGAACTTGTTAACTTGTTAATAAAAAAAATGTTTAAATATTTTTGTAGGAGTAGATGAAGGTAAATTTTGTTAAAACATGATCTTATACTTTTATAATATATAGTCAAGTAATGAAAAACTTTTTCGAGTTGGACAATAGTACCTGTGTGTCACATCTGAATTCTGAACGGAGAAACCTAATTTATTTCCTAGCTGGGTGGTTAAAATTGAGACCGGCCTAGACATGGTCGAGGATGGTCATGTTAGGTGGTGAATGGTCTACGTCGCTACGGCCATGTTGCGGACGGCGGGAAAACGCGGCCGCCCATGGGAGGCGTGAAGCGCTGAAGCGGGAGAGAGGGACAGCCAGATGGTGTATTGGGTGGAGTGAGAGGGACGGGCGCGAGGCGGCGCGACGCAGAGGGCGTACGGCCTCGCGGACTGCCGCACACTCCTGTTCCGGTCGCGTCGACGGGCGGCCGGGAACCCGCTCCTCGCCGTACTGACGCTGACGCTCGGACACTGTTTACGCCGGCTTTTCCTAGTTTCTGAATGCGCGCCGCAACCACCGGGCCGATTTTTCTCTCTCACTCGTATTTGACAGCTGTCGCGCGCGAATTTCCCGCCGAGAGAGTCAGGTCGAAAGTTTTTGGCGCGAAAAGCGTAGTGGTAGACGATGTCTCTCTGTGAACTCTGAGCTGTGGTTCGCGTTGCTAGATGAGTTACCCCATAATGGATGATTGGGAGCGGCATGTGACTCCCCTGCTCCAAGACATGGGGTGTCCAAATGAGGAGGCCCAAGATGACTTCTTTAACCAGCAGGACGTAAGTCTTAGTCACTCGAACCATTGATTTTGAACCTAAATACTTGTAAATAAGGCCCCATACAACCTTCGATTAGTTATCACAATCGCATTGATAACCACTACAAAGAGATCATAAAATCATTATAACATCGAAGTTGAATCGAATGTTTATTTCGTACAATTATTCCAACGTTCTCGGCTAAATTTATCCGCACAATCTCTTTAACGGACTATCGAGTGTCGTAACGCGGTAAAAGTAAGTTAGCGAAGGATTTATCTCGGCACGAGTGTAACAAGCTTTACCTATCTATAGACAAGGTATTTAGACACGAAGGCATAATGTAATAGACTATTAACATGCCCTGAAACGTGTAACGCTGAGCAGAATAGTTTTATGCGAATTATTGCAGTAAAAAACGTATAATTGATGATTAATGATGTATATTCGTTTTTGCGTGTAATAGAATAAGTAATTGAAATGTTTTCATAACGCTAATTATTATTTTCGATTATCTATATATATCTCTAATAAGAAAATTACTTTTATAATATTTATAATTCGTACTTATGTAGCAATCCAAAGCGCATCTCGAGATCATTAACTTAAATAATACATTCTTAAAAAATTTTTTGAACAGCACAATGGAAAGAAATACTACATTAAAAACTATAACTTTTACTAAAACAAAAGTTCGGAGTGCCGTTTCATTTTCCTTTACATTTTCAATCACGGCTTATTAACAAACAAAAATACTTAAAATCAATTACTACGTTCTGTTTCGGAAATAATTTGAAATTATCAGTTATAATTCCAACTGTAAATTGCCATTAGACGAAGATCAACTAGCAATGACAGGTACATTCGGTTACTTAACGGTATTTATAAAAAAATTATAAAGGAATCAAGCAATTTATACGCAAGTTCTAAGTAAATGCAAGTAGATAATTACTAAACATACATTTTTTTTAATTATTTAATGTGATACTTAAAAAAAATAAGAACGGACATAGAAACTGCTATCTGATACATTAGTTGAAATGTAATCGATTTTTATTTTGAATAATTCGATTATATCAGTTTTTATATTCGAATTATTTGTTCTGGTAAATGATAATTACTTAAGTAACATGTTAATGAATATGATATGTAAAAAGGCTGTATAATGTGTGTTAATATTACTGTTTATTATATATGGTGTTTCTGTTTTGTTCCTATATCATTTGTACAGTTTTGCTGGTGGAGTATCTAATATAATTTTTTGTTATCTTGCCGAAATATCACTATATATGTTCCGCCAGCTTTCTGTAGGTATTCGTATATGTTCATTGGGTTTTAGTTTATTTCGTTATTATTTAACCTCTTTCGAATTATTCATGCTAAAATAACAAGAAATTAAAGCTATCACTATCATTTAATTATTTACATGATTTAAATATTCTGAATAATAATAATAATTGTTAATTTTTTTAGTTTTTGTAATGAGTAATAATTTGCTGTATTTATCATTTTGTTTTTTTTTTTCTTCATATTTTTGAACGTGTCCGTTCTATCACATGAGATCCGATCAACTGTTTTTTCAGAACCATATATAAATCATATTATGTAATACTTTTTTAAATGAAGCAAAAATATTTTATTCGAATCACTTTCAATAAACCAATGTTTACTCAAAATGACTTTATTTTTGAACTTTGTGCAATTTAATGCTAAAATTTTGCAAGCTAAAGTAATGCAATAACTTGTAAGCCACTGTCCACAAGGCCGTTACTAATATTCCAATATCATATCCTGGTATAAAATGGGCGGCATGGCATGTTGCCCACGATACAGTTGTGGGTTATGGCTTAATTGTCCAAGGCGTAGGAAGAGTCATGGTGTCAATTTGTCTTTACTTGGCCAATGTTTTCGGATAGAGACTTGGCAACATGTAGACAGGCTTACTTGTACTTGAGCCAGAAATTTTAAGTTGTTTAATATAAATAGTTCTCAATATTTATAGACGTATCTATTGCATGACAATACCTAATAATAATAGGTGTACGTCGTAAGTACCAACTTAAGATATGATGGATTTTATTTACCATATTGTGTTTCGAATAGAAATGAGAATATATATTAATAAAGATGGAAATAAGACGTTCTAAAATACGTAAACAGTAAAAATTGTTACCAGTTATTCTATCGACAAATTAGTCTGCAAATTCAACCAACGAAATTTGTTAATATTTTGTAACTTGCCAGTGTAAGGAGACTGGAATACTTAATATCAGGAGACAGCTTCCTCGCTTGCCATTTAAAAAAAATAATAATACGGCGGCAACAGGAAATTATTCAAAAGACTTCATTTCACGTAGAAGCGAATGTTGTCTCAGCTACTATTAACTACTATTTACAAATGTTGATCAAATGCTAATACAATAATAATTATAAACGATATAATTCCCTCCGTTAATGATTCTCGTTAATCGACAGCGACTAGAATGGAAACACTGTTATTAAGTATACAGTTTCGATCGAACATACGATAACTCAACCCTATGCGCGTACGATGTCTAGTTGCTAATCATTCGAATGTAGACCTTATGTTAAACGAATTAAGAATCATAAAACAAAGTAAAGGTTTTATGTACATAATTACAGAATATAACATGTCATTTCAGACTTTGTAAATAATAGACTATAACGTGACACTCGCACGGTGCGGCCTAATTTAAAATAAATCGTTCCTGTTTTATATAAAGCTAACATTGTGTAGCGATGGACGACGAAAATTTCTTGTTTTTTGCTGATATATAAGTGCAACAGAAATATTTCTTTTAGTATTTTACATAACGTTAATTCTTATAATACTTCGTAATTCATGTAACATATATTCTTTGTATTCCTTATATAAGCGAACTAGCTGCCCCGTGCCCATTTCGTTGGGCGGTAAACATTTGTAACTGCCTCGTTGGTCTAGTGGCTTGATATAAGGCCGCAGACCCGGAGGTCCTGGGTTCAATTCCCAGGTCGGGCCAATAAAAAGTTATTGGGCTTTTCTGTAAGAAAATTCTCAGTAGCAGCCCGGAGTGTGGAAGTTGGAAGTGTGTACACTCCCGTGCCTCGGAAAGCACGTAAAGCCGTTGGTCCTGCGCCTGAACTCTTTCCGGTCGTATCGGATTGCCGTCCCATCGGATTATGAGAGTTAGTGAATAGAGAGTGCACCTGTGTTTGCGCACACACTTGTGCACTATAATATCTCCTGCGTAGTTGGCTAATCTCTCTTGAGATTGGCCGAAATCGGTCTGGAGGACATTATAAAAATTTTTACTTATAATTATGATTGTGGTTCGGTTAGTACTGAGTGCTATGATTTATTTCCTGACTGGCAAAAGTCAATAAAAAAATCAGATTAATATACAGCCTTTCACACTCACAAATATTGCTATTGGTAAAAGAATTTTCAAAACCGGTTCAGTAGATCCAGAGATTACCCCCTACAATCTCACAAACTTTACCTCTTTATTATATTAGTATAGCTATGGAAGAAACCGTGTATACGATAATAAAGAATGAAATTAATATCTTAATATGTAGATATTGTGATTATATTGTTTGTTCATGGTTGCATTACATTGTTAAATAAATAAATAAATATAATAAAATGTTTATATAAATATTTAGCCATCACTGTTATTACTACCAAACTAATTATACAAATTGACGTTCGTTGTATTTTTTTTTAAATTAGGTAACAATATGTATTTTAATGCAAATTGTAATTTGTATTGAATTCGAAACCGAAATTCGGTAGTTTTCATAACACAGGGCGAACGACGGTAGTATTGAAATGAACGATGGACATTATTATGTCAAAACATATACCTGCCAAAACCCTTATGAAGGAAGTAGTTGGAGTACTTACCGAAAACTCTCATAGTTTCATTGTCAAACTGTTAAACATAATGAAATAAACTTATTTGTAACATAGTGCTCGACTCGATCGTAAAATGTTGTAACTGACATGGATAGTATACGCTATTTTGACGCTTATAGTCGTTAAATATTACAATCATTGTAGTCAATATTCTTTATCACTTTCTGACGATTCACTTTCTAGTTCTAAATCGAATTACCAGTTTCTTCATATAATAGCTTCATGCGAGGAAAAAGTAACGTTATACTTGTCGGGAGGAATTAATTTGATACAATTATAAGAATATCTTTAAACGAAGCAATTGCTGTCGTAGTATTCACACAACGAAAATTATACGTCGAACATCGCAATGTATGTAGTACTACGAATGTATGTAATTCTACATATATATTTAATTTAAATAATTTTCCTTGTCCGCAACAGTAATCTATGATGAAGTTATCGCCAGACTACAAAGTTGAATCGCGTAATTGAGATTAAATCATTTTCATTAAAATCGTCTGTATTTATAATATTATCTCTTAATTATAAAATCAAAACTGAAGCACATGTTTCTTAGCTGACCTTCCGTTCAAGTTGAAATCTGAGAAGGAACAGCTAGGGTATTTGACCGACATTTCAAAATAGCTTAATTTCTTAGCATAAGAAATTAAACTCAATGCTGGTATTTTTTTACAAAAATAAAGGGGAAATTAGGTAAGCTGGTCAAAACACGCTTCGCTGTTCTTCAAGTGACCAACATCATCCAACTAAACAATCTGGCGTTCATTAGTCGATCTTCTATCTTCATACGGTGCGTACGTTACCTATCAATGAATCACTAAATATCTAATGTGATCGATGTGGTTTTGTTTAAACTGAATTTTAACTGTGTTTTATTAGCATTAAAAGAACCTTGTCTTAAAAACATCACATTGAAAATTTATATTACGTTGTGAAAATGTGTCAACTGAAAGAAATAGTATATATATATATATAAAATAAACTAAATGTCTTTTTATTCCGCGTGTATTTAAGCGAATATCTGTGTAGTGTGAAGAGACTTAGTTTGAACTAGAATCGTAATGGAATTTGCATGCGTTGATCTATTCCGTAGGTTAGATACATGTAGTCTAATCGCCATAATCTCCTGAGATCGGATCAAGCCGAACTTCATAGAATGATGAATAAATAATTATCCGCTTCAAGCAAGGGTATTTGGTTATATGTCTTTTATTATACTAGGAACATTTATATTTATTATTATACGTTAAAATAATAGTAACTTATAGAAAATAGTTTCTTTAATAATATATATTTTATAATTATATCTATTTTACAAATAGATAAGGCCAGAAAATGTCTAAACTGGATTCGCTCATATAATAATTCAATGTTGGAATAAAAAGATACTTAGTTCTTGATAGTGTAACCTATATGAGAATTTAAGTCTGACGAAGACTCGCTCTATGCGTTGCATGACGTCTGTCGTTAAAATCGTGGAAAAAAATATTTTATATAGAATTTTAATTCAGTTATTAAACAATTCCGTTGTCAAATGCCAAATATAATTTCTAAATAAATTGTATGTGAAAAAAACTTTTTGAAAAATTTAATTATCAAACCAGTTACGAGTAACCATACATTTACTAAAGGTAAAGGTAAAAACTAGGTACCAGGTACTAGGTATATTTATTTAAGATTTTCAATCTTAATACAAGCTATGTACCTTTATATATGTTGTGGTGGAAAATAGTTTCATAGGTGCTTACTTGCCAATTTCGATGCCAAAACCCGAAAAGATATCCTGGTTACTATTGGTATTAACAACCTTAAAATCTTCCATCGAAATCATGTGATAACAATGATAAAGTAACCTAATCAGATAAGTGGGATATAATAGGAAAAACCAGGTACTCAAAATATCTTGTAGATGTTGAGGAATTTATGAAAATTGGGCTTTGGTTGTTATTGGATACCACAGCTATTTTGTCGATAACGAACCATTTTAGGTTATAATTTTTATTTTTATAATATAGGTAGGCGGACGAACATATGGGCATCTGATGGTAAGTGCTCACCAACGCCCATAGACATTGGCATTGTAGGAAATGTTAACCATTGCTTATATCGCCAATGCGCCACCGACCTTGCCAACTAAGATGCTATGTCGATTGTGCCTATAATTATACTGGCTCACTCATCCTTCAAAACGGAACGCAACAATACTAAGTACTGCTGTTTTGCGGTAGAATATTAAGATATTCTCATAAGTGAGTGGGTGGTACCTACCCAGACGAGCTTGTACAAAGCCCTACCACCAGTATACAATATACACGTAAAATTGTATTTAAAATTAAAAAGATTTTTCAAATCACTATTAGAAGAACATTTTGAATTAGATAGGTTAGAGGAGCTATCCTCGTTTCTCAATGTATGTTTACAAGCGAGATTATTTGCTTTTTTGTCTTTACGTTTTCAAATTGAATGGAATTTAAATCACTGTCTGCAAAAGCAAGTACATTCGAAATAATAGTGGTTGAACGTCTCAACGGAAGGCTAAGAAAACGGGTAGAATGATTTTTTAAGATTTCTAAGCTGCCAATGCTCCAATACGCTATAATGGTAGAAGTATACTTACTTGAACTTGAAAAAAATCACATAATATAAAAATAATTGCGTTGCACCAGCATAGCACTTTTAACTTAACTAATTGATTAATTTTGAAAATAACTGTCATATTTGCCAAATTTATAATGATTATTAATTCATTTTATTAGTAAACATTTTAATTATTTTTGTTGATTAAGTACCTAAACAATAAATCATTTTAAAATAATTAATAACAAACAAGCAAATACAATAGACCTTCAAATAATTAATATTAAAAACTCATGAATTGAAATTGAATGAATTGATTTTAAAGTATAAAATGGGAAAGGTCGGTAATTTCTCAACCAAGTTTAAATTTAAAGCCAAATACTGATTTGATTACAAGTGAATAAGAAATTTAAAACAAAAAAAAAAAAAACATTTTTCAATCCGTCAATTACCTACAAATAGCCAACCCAATAAAAAACGGTATTTTATTATAAAATTAACTAATTTAAATTAAACGCAAACTGAATGAAATTTTATGAAAAATACTTTGGACTTGTAGAATTAGAATATAATCATAAGCAAATCATTATCCTTCATATAAGTTCTTTTCACGTTTTGGTAGTAAGTCTCTTTGCAAGTGCCTCTATGTCGGTGACTCCGGTTCTTTTCCGGATAATCTCATTTCTGATCTTATCCTTCATAGATACTCCGAGCATAGCTCGCTCCATAGCACGCTGAGCGAGTTTGAATTTGTGGACTAGTCCCGCAGTTAGTGTCCACGTTTCGGCACCGTATGTCATGGCAGGTAAGACGCATTGGTTGAAGACTTGCGTCTTCAAACATTGCGGTATAGACGACTTGAGGACTTGACGAAGGTTGCCAAATGCTGCCCATCCCAAGCGAATTCTTCGATCGGCTTCCTTCTCGAAGTTGAACTCATTACGTTGTGTACAACCAAACAGCATAACTTGGTGTGTTCCGGTTTGAAGAGTAGTTCCTAAGGTTGGTGCCTCATTGACGATGTAAATGATTGTTAATATTTCTCAAAATGCCTGTCTATGGATGGTGACGTATTAACATAAAGATGTCCATATACTAATCCGTAGACCTATTGCCTTATTTTCTTAACGGTATAAATTTTCCCAGACAAAAAATATTTAAATATAATTTCGTGTATTTTTTGGAATCCTATCCGTATTGGGTAGGCTAAAATGTAGGTTATAATACCACAATAGATGAAGCTAATGTAAATAGATTGTATCAATTAGCAATGTTGGAACTGGTGTCGTTTAAATGAATTCGAGTCGATTTTCAAAGACAACTAAATGCACATAGGAGACTTCAGAAGTCCACACTAAAAAGCACTCATGGTCCGATGGGACGGGAAATCGACACGACTAGAGATATATCAGGTGCAGGACTGGCGGATACACGAGCTTTCCTCGTGGGAGTTTGGCACTGTCAATTTTCTAGCCTCAGACCAATAAATTTTTTGGTCTAATATTGGAAAGTATGTGTAATGTAGCGTGAGATATGGGACGTGCGGGCATAATTTCAAATTCGTGAATTGATCACTTATAAGAAATATATTAATAATTTTTTTTTCAGCCTTTTGCCATCCACTGCTGAACGAAAGCCATCCCGTATATACATTTATAGATTACATGAATATATTTAATTTTTTCAAGCAATTACTGTCGTTTTTAATAATATAAGTTATAGGCAGTGTTCAGAAATCCCACAGTGACGTAGCGTGATAGTTTGAACTATTATATATTATGCTAGAAAATGCATTAACGGATTTTAATTTTACAAAAGCTAAGTAGTAATACCGTAAAAGAAATCGATAAAAACTCCATATTTTAATGTTAATTAATGAAAAGTTATCAATAATATATTAAGTATTAATGCAAAAATCTGCATTACATATGCGTAAACTTCATTACAAAATAAAAAAGTATTCGGACAAGTTTGAATCAAGATGCTTTATAGTAGGGTTCCGTAGTGATAATTACACAGTGAGCTGTTTTTGCGATCGAAGTATGTATTATGCATGATAGCTCTTTAATAACGGCGAATCAAAATTATTGATCGCTGTATATCATATGATTTGTCTGACAGATGTGTAAAATTACCTAGACCTTTTGAGTGATTAAATCATACTATTAAACCTAATTATAACGTGAAAAGGTAAAATCTTCAAAGTCTTTTCTCACTTTTAAATTATTTGGTACTGAAAGATTTGATTTATCTCGAAACGTTTTTAAAATTGTTCTGTTATTTAGAAATAGATAAATATTGAAAATTTGTTTTGAATTTACTTTAATTATTTTAACCATTTGATGATGGAACTCTAATAGATAAAAACGTTAACCGTTTTTTTTTTGTAATCGTAAATTGCAATTTATTTTTTCAATCAATATTTAATTATGAATGTTTTTATAATATTTATATCCGTTGTTACAATTTTCTTTGTTATTTCAATTTTGCGTTATTTATTATTTATTACATTTATTTAAACGACTACTTTCTATTATTTAGATATTAAACTAAACTAAAATTTTACTAATTACTAAACAATAGTTTCTAGTAATAGTTATAAATATATCCGTACCATATAATCGTTTGACGAACATATTGCATGAAAAACTAATAGGTATTTTTTATTTGTGTTAAATCTCGTCAGTAATTATTATTTAAAATTCAAACGGAAACATCAAAACAAATTTCACGTAATAATACCGATGATTGCAATCGATTACAAATGGAAATCTACAATCACCCCTTTGCAAGACGTTCAAAAATTACGACAACAATACACGCATGTTGTTTATCGTAAAACACTTGTCAACTTTTTTGCTGCGCGTGCGCAACGAGCCTTAAAGATCGCGTGATCCAAATGTCCGTTAACGAGTGCGTATGCGCTTGAGACTCCTGAAAAAAAGAGATATGAAACATTCGCTGTCATATCAAAACAAATGAACATATGCTTTTTTACCGCGCTCATAGAGCATATCGATTAACAACGCACGAACCCGGCTTAAAAAGTTTTGGGCAACACTGAACCTCCTTCTAGGTTACACGATTCCGCATATTTTCACACAAACCAAAGCCATGCCATCGTAATAGAATTTTCACTATGCAGCTCAATTCATACTTCAATTTTTTTCGTATGTTTCTAATCATAGTCCAGTCACCATGTCGGGAAATATGACATATAAATGCATGTGAACCGACTGCTGATTTCTTGCAAATTGCTTAGAAAAGCTTAACTTGAAAATTTCCAGCTAGATTGCCAAATAGATTTCTTCGCTATGCTGAAAAAATGAATTTTTGGTTGTGGTACGGGGGTACCACACCCAAAAATCGGTTTTCTTGGTTCACATTCATTTTGAAATGTAGTTATGGACAATTAAGAGGTTTTTTTCTCAAGGAAAATGTGAGCAGAACTGGATTTACCATGTATGGCCCCTAGGCAAACACGTCGCGGGACCCTTATCTAACTTTCTGAAATAAATGTTTTCTACCACAACGCAATTTCATTCATAATTAAGATGTTTAATATGAAGGTATGCTTTGCCTAATTTCAAACAGAAGAAATCTTTGTCTTCAACAATTTCATATACAAGGAGTTTTAAAACGCTATGATTAAAGGTCCCGTATCGGCTCAGGAATCCTAGGCAGATATTAGGGAAAAAGGTATTAAAACTGCTGCTTAATGGAATAATCAGACCCTCAGCGTAAGATGTCAAGCACAACCTTACATAATCGATTTGATATCAAAATCAGCTACTTAAATTCTGATAATTAAAATTTTTGACAATGAACTGGATTTCCTCTTAATCTTGAAGACTTTCTAAATTTACAACTCGAATTGCATATGAGTACGGTTCTGGATTTTCTGCCACGTGTGTATTCCACCAACCCGCACAGGAGCAGCGTGGGGGAATAAGCTTCAAACCTTCTCCTCAAAAAAAGGGAGAGGAGGCCTTTAGCCCAGCAGTGGGACACTCACAGGCTGTTACGGTACGGTTCTGGATTACAATATGACGTTCGTACGTGACTAATAATAATTTCAGTCGTCAAAAAAAGGCAACACGATGTAAATGAATTTTTAAATTTCTTGATTTGGCTGATGGACTTGATGGAAATTTAAGCTGTGCCATTGCCACGCTCGACATTTATTCAATACTGAACTATATATTTTACTAATAGATATTAAAATTTACCTTTTAGCCAAAAATTTAAATAAATGTAAAAGGTGAGGTTATGTTCATATAAACACCTTGTAATCGTATTTATAGCGTCAACAGTTTACCTTAACTCACCGTTCAACGCCTCATAATGAAACAATATATGATAGAAGTCAATTAGCTTATGTACTAACGTTACATTCTTTAATAAATTATGTATACCAAAACGTCAGAAGACTTAGAAGGGCTCTGTTTTATATCGAATTCGCTTCTTTTAGCTTTATCTTGGGTGACGTAATTACTTTTTTATATGAAACAACTCTTGAACTATTAATTACATTTTAAAAGAAGCCTTGTCATCATCTAGCTACCTCTATGTACAGAATATCGTTAAACTTAACAGTTGAAGTTATCCGCTGTTTTTCTACTGTGCTACTATAGCATAGCATAGCATAACGTGAATGCAGTTCTATATAACAGCAGTATTAATAACTACATAGATAGTAGTTAAGGGCCACTTGCTGCATAACCGACAAAATACCGAATTGGTAATAACGTTCTAAAGCGTATATTATTTCTCATAAGAATGTACATTTTCTCGATGTCTTTCGACGTGTTAGCGTTGAACAATTACTACCATTCCTTGAACTATAAAAGACGGGTTTAAGGAACGTTGTAATACTGTAAAATTAACACGTAAAAGCCATCATCTGCTGTAGGAACAAGGAAAAAACTTTTGTAACTGGGAGTATAACAATGATTTGTGAACCTTTAGTTGGTCATTACGAGGCGTTTAATTGAAAAAGATGACTTTAAAATTGTACGTAATCGACTCCGTGTCTTACTCGTATGTGGACAGAAAGCAAACGGTTTGAACAGATACTTATATCTAAGGGACCCTGTGCAATGCACGTTGTGGGTTATCCATTAACAAAAAATAATACAATATATATATATATACATATTATGAATGCGAAATTCACGGCTAAACAGAAATGATTTTGATTAAATTGTTACGCAGGAAGCTTAAACCCCAAGCACGAACATAAGCTACTGGGGAGCCCATACATACACGCGGGCGAAACTATGGGCGGATACTAGTCAAATATATTTATTAATTAATATAAATTTTTTCGTATTTCTTTTGTCTAAGCTCAATTCAAATTGATTTTAGTATTTTCGAATACTTTTATATTCGAAATTCAAAAACATGTTTTTGGGAAAATATTTATAGCCATCGTAAGTTGATGGTGAATTTTTTTTGCTTTAATAGACATCTCTTTTCAAGTCTTATTTGCCCATGGTTTATTATTTACTTTTAACTTAAGTCTTACTAACCTTTCACTATGTAAATTAACTTAAAATGTCTTAGGATTATTGAAGCTTACAATGAATTGATCTGTTCCTTAGAAGAAAACAACTGTGTTCAGCTATAGTAAGTAAACGCATTTATATCAAGTTCAGCTGCGCTATTCTGTAAGGACTCACTTCATTACTCACCCGTGAAATTTTGACAACCGACTTATGTTGTTATACTATTTTGATGCGTAATGTTATAGTTATTATGTCAATATTGCATATCACATATTGATTTTCTGCGGAGAGTTTCAAGTTTGTTCTTACAAAGTAGCCCTACAATTCGGTTAAAAATTATCTAGTCTCATGTTATATAACTTGATTTTAAGTTTAACACAAATACATATTTTCTAAGATTTGTATACAGTACGAACTTGCGTAACAGCCGTGATAGTCTGGTGGTTCGATGACGAGAATCTTAATCGATGATTTCGAGTTTAAATACGTTGTCCGATTTGCACCATTTAATTTCCACCTACTTAATTTGTGTTTATAATTCATGTCGTGCTCACAAAACCTGCATATGAAAAATGAAAATCCACATGTAACTTACATTGGAGCAATGTGGTGGAGCAGGCCGGAGCCTTCTGCTCAGGAAGGAAAGGCTGTTACTTTATTTTTTATGTCTACTCACCATAACCATTTATTCATGCACTTACTAAGGTTGGCTGTTGGAGAATGTTTTTGTACAGAATATATTTTGTGTAGATAATTGACTGACTGCCTCTTTGGTCATCATGATCATCACAATTTCGATTCAAAATAATCTTAGTGTACAAACGCCTTAATATATCTACGCTTTAGTAACCATTATCTGCCGACCATTTAAATTCATTGTTTTCACATTTTTTTATCGGTTTTTATATTAATTAAATTCCCCTCACCTTGTCCTTTGAAGGTTTTTCAATGAATCGAATGAAACAGTGTTTTGTTAAGCTTGTTTTGTTTTAAAATTATATGTATATTTATATAGCGAAGTGTTAATAATGTATTAGTTGTGTTAATGATATATATTATATTATATAAAAACATTTAATTAATATGGACTTGCGGTATGAACATAACAGTTTTATAAAACGCTTTCTTATTTACCCATTAGTATGAATAAATTATAATATATTATATTGGTTTACGTTCTATTTATTTATCTAAAGCGTATGTTATAACTATTGAATTTCTTTTGATTCTGTCAGTCAATTTTAGAGGTGCATATGAAAACACTCAAAAGTTCTATTTTTAAAATATGATGCTGATGTATATTATTGTCGTTAGTATGAAAAAATATCGACGACAAGATGATTTCATATGACGCGTTATTATATAATGCTTCATCATACATTGCATGATTATCATTCTATTCAATTCCATCGGCTATTACTATAAAAGAAATGGAATAATATTATTGTCTGCAGACCATTTTTTCTATCAAACAAGAAACTGTTTGCATTCTATTTATCAGGAATAAAAGGTTTCAAAGTCTATTATGGGCGTTGTCTGAAATAATTTATTATCATTTATTAGATTAGTCTAGCCGTGATTGCCCAGTGGTTAGAATACTTATGAAATATCTTAACCGAAGATTGCGTGTTCGAACCAGGACAAGCATCATGGACTTTTTATGTGTGATATAAAAATCCCAGCAGTGGGACATTTACGTTCACTTTATCAGATTAGTCTCTATATCTAAATAGATTCAAATAAATTCAAACGATCATTTTCCTCGAGTCCCTTTGTAAGCCGCCTCAATGATTTGCATACAAATATGGAAATGTTGTATTTTTAATACGGAACTATAACAAATCGTTGAGTTGAAAGCCTTACTGTGGATTGTACTCGTTGAAACTTTACGATTCGTTAATTTGTTACACCACCTTTGTTTTAAATGTTAGCTGTAACTTTAATAGCTCTTGTTATTATTGTTAGTTTATTGTCTTTCCTAATTCTATTCACATTATTCAATCAACATTTACTTTCTATCGTCTATGTGAATATTTCACATGAAAAATACGTATTAAAACTTTGTCGGGAAACATTTCCTGTCGTTACATTCTTTGCCTTTCGACGCGAACTCTGTTCTTCAATATATCATCATTACAATATAACAAATTTATTTGTCTACTATAAACAAAACAAAGACTCGAAACAGAAATCTAGACGGAAGAAAAATATTCTTTAATCATAACACCATTCATTAAATTATTCTTGAATAGTCGATGCGATGCATATTATTAATATTATTTCATTTTATTTTGACGAGCCGGTTGGCGTGGTTGGTGGACGCTTGCCTTTCACGCCGAAGGTTGTGGGTTCGATTCCCACCCAGGACAGATATTTGTGTGCATGAACATGTCTGTTTGTAATGAGTCTGGGTATAATTATCTATATATGTATGTATTTACAAAAGAAAAATAGTATATGTAGTATATCAGTTATCTGGTTTCCATAGTACAAGCTCTGTACAAGCTTAATTTCGGATCAGATGGCCGTGTGTTAAAAAAATGTCCCAGGATATTATTATTATTATTATTTATAAATTACGTAAACAAAATGGTAAATAATACTGACTTAACAATGCTTCGAATGACTAACTAAAATGAATCATATTGTTTCCATTTCATTATTTATGATCGATTTAAATTGTCTATATTCTATGTGATCTGGTTGAATGCTATCACACCAATTCCAGTACAATGTTTAACATGAAAGTCACTTCAAAAGTTTCAGAAACTTACCTCTCTGGGATTCATGCCATGAATTCTCTATTGAGTAAAGTGTATTCGTGTGATTTTGTCACCCGACTTTGGAGCGTGTGTAATATTTACAACATTCCAGTTTTAAAATTTCACATATATAAATAACAACTTTATCGATTCCAAAGTAAGCAACGACTAATACTTTTAACAAATTAAACGGGAAATTGCCTGAGAAACTGTTCCTCGATTGGGAATGGCCACCTGTCTAGCGGGATGCGCACTTTAAATACAATACTTCTTGCAACGTCAAAGTTTATGAGCAAGGGTCTTCAGGTGCATACGAACTTAACATAAAACGGACTGTAATACCATTTCCTTACAAGGCAGAAGCCTTATTGCATTCAAACAACAAATAACAGAAAGTTAGATGTTTTTTGAAAAGATACGATTTTTAAAATTCGAGTGTTTTTTTAAAATTTAAATTAGCGTCATAGCGTTAAACTAAATGAATATTATTGCTATAATTGTGGTTCTCGTATTTACGTTTAAAACGAGACGTTTTAAGTCTCATTAAGTAATTTTTATCGTTCACCGTACGTGTCAAGTAAAAAACAATTTTCACCGTTCACTAAGAAAGTGTTCGGCCGCGCCTCGTCGATGCAACGTAGTCGCTTCAGACATGCGCATATAAAATTACTTACAAAGTACGGGATAATTAAGAATGTATAATGTAACAAAGTTTTTTAAAGACTTCATTACGATCGCATTTATAAGTTGCGTATAAAATGCTACGTGAGAAGGTATAATTGTTTTTTCCTTGTCTAGTTTCATATCGGTATTTATTATGTTGAAGAAGTTTAAGACGGTATAAAAATTAGTCGGTATCATTTTAACTTTTTTGCCATAGTTGCGGCAAAACCGAGTCGGAATTAAGCTTTCGTTTTGATGTTATGTTATAGTAATTTATGTAATGGATAATTGCATCGACGTGAAGAGACCAAATTTTGTTATGATAATAATAGCGGGACTTAAGAAATGTAACACCTTGAAATTAAAATTACAACCGTCTTGGAGCTCAGTGAATCAATGTTTTAGAAATTCGTATGGAAATCATCAAGAAATTCGAAAGTACTAATAACAGCTTATCTTTATTGACTTATTAACCACCGATATAAATATATTATCACATATGTAGACTTAAAACGAGAAGGTCGTTCTCAATTCAAAGTTATAATAATTATGATGAAAGCTAACCGATTAATTTAAAATTGTTCCTACTGAATAGAACACGACAATTCTGACCTAGAGTTGTGGTACTAGCGTGAAAGTTTATCTTGTATTAAGCGTGATGTAATATCATTAACAAACAATAACTGTAGTCTCTTGTGGAGAGATTATGAGGCTGCAGATTCCAATTTTGCGATAAATAGCTGCTTTGGGCCCAATATAAAAGCTATTAGGCTTTTCTATCGAGAAATTCTCAATCCGGAGACTGGATGGTAAAAGTATTTAAACAACTTCCTTACTTTGAAAATGATGTGAGCTGACCGTCTTGGTCTGAACTTTCCCGTGATGACTCCGTAAGGTAAGGTAAGGTAAGGTCATGATGGTGAGAGAACAAACGTGCACTTGTATTTGTGTGACATATGAACTATAATATGTAAATATTGGCCAAATTAGGACATCATATTTTTTTAAAAAGCCTCAGCAATCATCCCTAATCTCGGATATGGGTACTAAGGTATTGAATACATATATATTATATTATCAATGTTTAGACGATCGTCTGCCCTAGTGGATATAGAATATAATTGAGGTGGTAGAATATGTTACGAGTCTGTGTGTCCAGGAACATCTGCACGAGGCCTTATACATATAAACTGAAAGAAATTGTCGGAATAATTAGCTATAAAATATCAAGCACAGTTCTAAGTGTCTTGTTGTTGATGAACTTGACAAATTATTAGAGCATTCTCAGACAGGACACATTAATAAATAAAAACGCATTTTAAATAGCTAATTACGTTAGTATTTTCCTTTCTATCTAATGGTTAGTCTAACACGTGTGTCCAACGCTTGGGTACCCGCATTTTCAAGAACCGGTAATTTAACGATATCCTATACCGAAGTGCAGCTGCGATACACTCCAATGAGTGTACGCTAAGGCTGAATAAATTTCTTGTCCATCGAAATGCGTAATTTAAATTTTTATAATAAAGTTAGTGATGTATCGTGTTACCTACAAGCGACTTACACTTGCCTCGGTGAGTTTTAGTGACTAACATTTGGACTTGAAGTATCGATAAAAAAAAATTGTAAGAAATTTTTTAACGTGTTTAATCAAAGACATACCTAGATAAAAAATCAAAATTGATCTATTAATTTTAAGTGGTAATATTATGTTGAATTTTATCAGATTCGTATCGAAATGAATTAATTTACTTTTTATTCTAATCATCAGCTTTAAGTATCGCATTAATGTATAAACGTTTTAATAATAAATCTGTAGCACTTACAGTAAAATCAAAACAAACTTGTTCAAGTGTCTGACACTTAGTACAAAATATACTAATCTTTAATTGGAATATTAGACGAAGTTTTATAAAAACGAAATAATTAAAATCAAGTTGTGGTTTTAGCACTGGCTAAGTAAAGTACAGGTGATTGTTGTACACCTGACGAATTTCGATCGATGCGATTCTAATACGGTCGGTGAAAGAATAGCCGCAGGATAGACTTGACGTGTTTTTCGTGGCGCGGATGTGCAATGCCAATTTCCCGACTCTGTTGCTAATGTAAATTTACCGATAAAAAACGTAGTCATTGACCCGATCAGGGATTCTATTTCGGGAACTAATGGTTTGCAGCGGCGTATGCGAAATGATTGTATTATATATACTTAGCAATATTGACTATAACGACTAGAGTATATCAATATATTTAAATTATTTCCAAGTTTAACGCTATTAGACAGGAAGTTAAGTTACCTGTACGCATTACGGTGTTCGCGAGTACATTTGACAATTACCATGGTCACTCGACGATAATATCTAAAGACAAACATTTGACGAAATATATTTTAAAATGTCAAATTAAATGAAGTAAATACATGCTCTTATAGAACACCTGTTTCATATCACGATAGTTTGTTATTAGTTAATATTCATGACACATCGAGCTGTCGGGGAATAAAATTATTCGTCATGTAAATATATACATACATGGGGATATATTTGGGTAAATATTTGACGTTTAGTACTGTTAAATCGTTATATGCATTTCGATTTTGATAATATACATGACGGCGAAAAATATTTCCTTCCAGCGAGATATTTTTACATTACCATTTGGTTTTTAAAGCTTAGACGAAGTTATTTTAATTTACAATTACATTCAAAGAATCTCTTAAGATTAAGGTTTTCAAGACGGACGGTTTAGGCAGATATTTGATTTTCTGTTTTGATAAATTATGTTTACTTTTTAATGTTTTTGTACAATTAATAGATTTATTTTTCTGAAATATTAGTTCGATCCAGTTTTTTTAGATTTATGTATGAAGATATATATATATACAATAATACCACAAATCAGTTCTTACGTTATGAAGATTGCACTCTAACCTCCCTTCAACCTTCATTCAGCTTAGCCGATGACGTCACTGATATGTCGTGCAAAAATAATATCAATACACGACCGAGCTTCCCTTTCTGTGTATGTTAATTATGAATATTAAGTGTTATTATACCATAGAGTTGCATTTATCTAGTTAATGTTATAGACCACGTGGATCTTATTCGAGGATAAAAATCCCAATTGGCTAAAGAGTTGTTGTACTTGCGTGAAAAAATAACTGTTGTGTCTTGTGTGTGTGTGTGTGTGGAAATTCTAATTCTGCGATAAAAACCTACTTTGAGCCAATATAAAAGCTTTTCTGACGAGAAATCGTTAATGAGGCGTCTAGAAGGTGAAAGAATTTAAATTAGTTCCTTACCTTGGTAATCATGTAAATCTGATCATCTTATTGGCTTATTCGAGGGTTCAAATCCGGGCAAGAACCCTCGGCGTGGTGGAATAAGATCCGTAACACGCAAAGACTTTAGCAGTGAAACATTAAATGGCTGTCATTTTACTTGATACATTCAAAGAGTAAGTTTAACTATAAATTATAGCGAACCGACGGAGGAAAATCAAGAGCCCATAATACATTTTTTTAAATATGGACAGTCTGAATTATATTGTATCATTTCTAAGGTGTATTTCCAATTTTCCATCAAAAAATTCGTTAGTATTATAATATAAAGATGTTGCTCCAAGATGTTCAAGGAAATAAATAGCATGGTCTATATTTAGAACATAAAAAATTAAGAAACTACTACTAACAACTATGAAGGTACTAAGCCACATTGTTTTCATGCCTCATTCAAATCGGTCAAGCCGTTTTCGAGTAGTCGATAAGAATATATTGTGTTAAAAAAAAAACAAATAATAATAATAATATCCTGGGACATTTTTCACACACGGCCATCTGATCCCAAATTAAGCCTGTACAAAGCTTGTGCTATGGAAACCAGACAACTGATATACTACATATACTACTTTTCTTTTGTAAATACATACTTATATAGAAAATTACACCCAGACTGAGGACAAACAGACATGTTCATGCACACAAATGTCTGTCCTGGGTAGGAATCAATAGTATCTACCAACCACGCCACGGCTCGTCAAATTTTAATATTATATTTAAAAGAAAATATATATATTTTTAATTGAACTTGTATGTATTAAAAATATTATTATAAACTAACTTGGTAGGTATCGAGTGTTTTTTAAGTATTGTAAATAAATTCTCAAGTCAACTCAATGTAATTATTTGTCTTGTATTGATTAAAAGGATTTATTATATATTCACTTTATTAACCCGTATTAATTAACAGTTGATAAATTGATCGTTGGTTATAGTGTTTATAATTTCAAAACGGATATTAAATACAATTTTGCTAATTGATATTATGGTATCTGATCGAAACAGCTTAGTTAAAATATTAAATGTTTAAGTCATAGATTTTTCAATAGTTTTAAAAGCAGGTGATTGTAATTTAAACAAGTCGTTTAAAGGCTTTTAATGTTACCAAATTATCGTTCTAATAAAAAACACGTTTATAAACTATAACTACTTATATGAATGAGTTATTTCTAATATAAAAGCTTTAGTTTGGAGACAATTGTGAACTAATTGCATGCGTTTTTATTGTTGATCACCATCAAATTTATCAACTCAATCGGTTAAATGGTTTGATGAAGATGAATAAAGTTTGTAAAATGAACTTCATTGGTATCACTTCATCTGATTCTGGCGTACACAATATCTAAACTAATTTTACAGGAGAAATAGATTTTCTATCTTTTTCTACTTAAGACTAGAGAAGGAGGTGCAATATTGTACAACACATTCGGCAACATTGATATTATTCATTTTCAAAACTTTGTTTACTATTTAAGGCAACAATCATTTGTGCCAACATTACGAAAAAGTAATATTTTTGAGATAATACACGATCAATATGTAACATAATAAAATAATAATTCGATTGCTTAACGCGTTTTTATTTTGTTCGATTATACCTATTTTATTGGAACGGAACATGTCCCGAACTAACTTACAAGCGTTTAAAAATACCCTCCACAAGTAATGTTGATCATAAGTGTAGACAAAGACGACAAATTGTTGAAAAAAATATACATTGCGTGCAAATTACCTTACAGACGGTAAAAGAATTAACATGAAATAACTTGTTACATTGTATTATATTGGTATAGGAGTTATAACTCACCGTTAACTCCCTTTTCTGATATACTTATAAGATATAATATTTTTATATTAGCCGTTAAAAGAAGGACGAAGTAAATGAGAATATTTTTACAGTGTCAATGTTTTGCGAACCGTACACTTTAGTTTGACTGAATATATAAAATCTCGCCAAAAACATTTTTAGTATTTATTGTTTGCTCTGTTAAAAGTTATCAGATCTTATGCGGAGCCAAGCTCCTAGCTCTACACGCCCTGACCTAACACTCTCTAACTTTCATCATAGCGTATAGCGATCTGCGTGAATCCTAGTCTTAAGTTCTCTCCAAACCCTGCACCTTAGTCAAAATGTGTGGCTTGGCCGTTTCAGTCAAAGATCTATTGGCATGATATTAACGCCTAGTTAGTGAATTACGTTCTGTTCATAAGCCCATAAGAGTCGTCTCTACGTCAATCTTACAAAATATTAGAAAGTTACTTGGTGATAAATACTAACACTAGTAAAACATACCAGTAAAATAATATTAAAAGAAATAGCTCATTTGATAGTATGTGGTCACCACCGCGCATAGACATATAGAGTACTTCTTCTTCCATGTTATGTCTCTTGTGCCTGCGATTACAATGTATCAACCACCACTCAAAACTCAGGAATACAGTAACAGTAACAGCCTATTAATGTCCCACTGCTGGGCTAAGGCCTCCTCTCCATTTTGAGCTTACTTCACAACGCTGCTCCAATGCGGTATGGTAGAATACACATGTGGCAGAATTTCAATTAAATTAGACAAATGCAGGGTTTCTCACGATGTTTTCCTTTACCGTCAATCAGGAGATGAATTATAAACACAAATTAAGCACATAAAATTCAGTGGTGCTTGCCCGGGTTCGAACCCACGATCATCGGTTAAGATTCACGCGTTCTAACCATTAGGCCATCTCGGCTAGGCAATACAAAGTGTTATTGTTTGGCGGGTTTGGCGGTTTCCATGTAGGGATAACACCCTACGTGTTAGGTACCTTATGTTTCTGTACCCAGATGACAAGTAATCACAAATTTCATGATGATCGGTTAAGTTAAGAGGTGAACGCGATGATCAGCCAATTACACTATCTGTATCATTGGTGGAAAAGTAAGCGTTTTCTTTGGCCAACCAAATTATAAATATTTTTATTAATTAATGTAAGCTATTTTATTCGTAAATGTTGTATTAAGATTTTCTATATACATATATTCATGCTTTTTTCAAATAAAATCATTCCTATCCCACCAGCAAGAAGGTATTATTTCTACAACTCCGAACAAGAAGTTATCAACTAGTGAGCTAGGGTCAAGAACCTCTAAAATAATATTACTAAGTATGGTAAAATTTATACTGGTCTCACTCACAGTATGAATATTCAAAATCAATCGTTTATTTTTTGGGAGTAACAACACCAATACATTTTATAAACGGCCTAAATTGTATTCGCACGTTACAATGATTATGATAGTTTTGTTTTTTTTTTTCATAAACATACCGCGGACCATAATTTTGTCGGTATATGAAGCCTACGTTTACCTCTAGCCGCGTATTACTGACTTGTAATCCATCGTTAATACGTACTCATTTGTCGACTAAATAGACCGATCATGTTAATATTCCGTCGATCTATGAGAAAATTGAATTAGTATTGATGTTTTTATCATCTCAATATGAGAATCTTCAATACGGAATGTTATCTAACTCTATATAACGCTCTATATAATGTCAGCAATTCTGCGACCTCGTATATGTAGCTGTCGATTATCGACTTTACTTACAAACGTTGCTTAGCGGCTTTTTTGTTAAACACTGTTACTCTTTCTCTCATAATTGATTTGATATTTGAAAGAAGAAGACACAGCATCGTTTAACTGTCTCGCTAAAAGACGTTTGTAAGTGAGGCCGTATATTCTTTAGAGATATAAATTTGATTATAACACTAAGCAAGTGTTTAATTGCCATGCGGAATACCTTCTAAAGCTGAACTCATATGTGCGACCGAGTGTAATGAATATAACGAAAGACTACAGAATCTAACGCTTGGTCGCACAAGTATAGGTATAAGCTTTATATACAAAGCGTCGCATACGCCTTCGTTTTGCTCGGTTGCGCAGGTGTGTTCGATGCTTTAATGCTTGCCCTGTTCAAATTATCGAAGTGACGACACTGGTTAGTAAGAATTTATATTGTTGCCTATTGATTTCCAGAACGATTTCAACTGGATTGTGGATTATTTATTGAGGGTTAGTTGATTAAAAAATATACTATCGTTTACCCATCAGTATTCGTAAATTAAAAAATAAAAGTTTAAATATGGAACGAAAATTAATTAAAGGATCTATAGATTATAATCTGGGTAAAACTGTAACAATGCATAAGAAATTGCCATGTAGAGTATCTGGCTAATTATAAGTTTAAATATAGAACGTTAAAATTAATAACGGATATAAAAAACATCATACGGAAGAATCTGTAATAATGAATAGTATATCGATACGTGCCTGATTTTTTTTTTTTTGATATTTATAAAAACCAGGCTTAAGGCCTCACGATTGTCAGTTAACTAATCTAATTTCGATTAATAATAATTCGAGAACAACGGCGACTATAAAATATGTTACGTAGTCAATAAAGATGATTCTGTCGTATTCATAGTCAGTGCGTATTTCATTATAACCTTTCCAAGCCGTTATTATAACATTTAATACAAACGATAATAAGCCTGGTGTATGATAATTACGAAGGCATAAATAATTCAAGGGCAGGGTACACACACGCGACCACTTCCGGAGGCTCGTCCTAATTATTAACGTATATAATAAAAATATATATTTATTATAATTATTTTTTAACGATAAACGTTCTTTAACGTAACGTAATATGAAATTTTGTGAATATTTTAAACCAATTTTTTTTGTGACTATATAATATACACTAGCTACCCAACCTGGCTTTGCATGGGTTACATAATGGTCCACGTAAAACGCTTATATCGCAATATATATAAATATGTACTTCTATTGGTTAACGAGGCGCATGCCAATAAAGCTCTCAGTCAGCATTATTTTTTCCGACATCTTCAACAATTTTCGACATAATTTATCCATAACCTTTAATGAATTGTACACCTAAATCATCTACATGAATCATCCCGTGCATTAGTGAAATCGTATGAAAATCCATTTACCAGTTTATGATTATTGTACTTAAAAAGACAGACGGACGCGTTGGAGGGATTTTGTTTTATAATATAATCGTGTAACTCAAAACGACATTTAATTTCATCTAACATCCAGCCAAAAGTATATACATACATATATTATATATGTATTAATGAATCGACATTTATTTAATGCCTATCTGAAAAAAACTACTAAACCAGTATACATAAAACTCTTACCAGAAGATGCAGTGAGTTTCGGAGGTTTTAATATTATCATATAAGTTCGCTTGGCGGTTATAACTGCTTTAAAATACTATCTTTGCGTGTGTGCAAATTATTTATTATATGTATATCGAATTTAATCGTCTGTTATTATAAAAATATGTATATAATAATAATAAAGCCTAAGTTGTTAGTAACAAATTACAAATTAATTAAACACGTAATACTGCAAAAGATAAGTTTACTAACACGCTTGTAATATCACATTATAACGATAACATATAAGCAAAATTGTAATATACAATTACGTTATATTTTAACGTATTACATACATATGGATAAAACAGTGAATGAATTATAAAAAAGGCTTTTCTCTGATAGCATATAAATATTTGACATAAGACCTTAAAGGGATACATCGTACCTGATCGTACTTAAACACCTACGCTTGATTTGAAGATTTATTCTGTAAGGTCACAAGGTTTAACGACCGTACGTTGAGCCTCCAGTATGCAGCGATACCACGCTATATAATATATAGCTCCGTGCAATAATAAAGCGCTTCAAGCGTGTCAGACATTGTGCGTCTTTTTTTCACGAATTATTGTTGATTAGTGGAATTGAACTGAAGATCAGTAAATTGCAATAATTTGTGACGTAGTCGATATTATTATTAGATAATCTATCCCCCCTATTTAATCTAAAGAAATTATTACACGATAACAATAAATGCATCTTATTTAAAACTGTGTCAATTGATTTAATTTGTAAGAATTATATTTATCTTGTCGTTAAATAGAATTTGTCGATAATATTTTGATATCATTAATAGTTGAATGAATCTTATTTCTGTCAGCTTTACGTTGAATTTAATCTTGTAAAATGAAAATAAAAATGTGCTTGTATGAGCCTTCTAAATACGGTAAATTTCCTAGCATTGTGAAACATTGCACATAGTGTAAAACGATTAAAACATATTCTAAGCAATTTAACGACTAACTCTTGGTAGAGCTTTGTGCAAGCTCGTCTGGGTACCATCCACTCATCAGATATTCTCCCGCAAAACAGCAGTACCTGGTATTGTTGTGTTCCGGTTTGAAGGATGAGTGAGCCAGTGTAATTACTGGCACAAGGGACTTAACATCTTAGTTCCCAAGGTTGGTGGCGCATTGGTGAAGTAAGCGATGGTTAACATTAGAAAGCCAATGTCTAAGGGCGTTGGTGACTTATCATCAGGTGGCCCAAATGCTCGTCCGCCTCCCCCTATTCTATAAAAAAAGATTTTCAAGTATTAATGAGGAACCCAGAAATTTTCGACGTAAACAAATATCTATAGCACTGCATAGCACAACATGGTGCCCTTTTATAGGCTAACGTCTCGTCCAGTCGACCATTCGAAAACTAATTGTGACACCTTTGTCCGTCTTTGTTACTTTTTATTCTTCACTCGGAAACTTTAAATAAAATGTAAAGTTCAATTTGTATTTATGCGTTGAATAATAAACATCGTATTTGGTTCGTTTAGCTTGACAGTCGAGTATTTTATCGTTGCGGTGTGAAAACTTATCAGCGCTAATACATTGAGTCAATTATAAGACTGTCACATTAAGAAGCCTGTAAATGTTCCATAGTTGGGCAAAGGGCTGATTTCTTCGTAAGGAATGTTTTATTCCCCAACGCTGTTCGAATGCTGGTCACATATGTGCCAAAATGTCATCTCATGTCTTATAATGATTATCCGATTATGTACGTCAATACTCAGGTGCCAGGATTGCAGTCCGCGATCAACTGAGCCAACTCATAATTCATCTATGTATACTTTTTTTTTATGAACACGAATAATAGTTTGAAAATATTATTAACTTACCTTCAGTTTCTGCAACAGTGATCAAACACAAGTTAACTAATTTTGTTTTTATTTGAATATTCATTGGTCGGTGGGAGCCGATGACGCAATAGGCGACCAATAAGATTAAATACAAAGTTAACCTGACTTAATTTTTACTTTTTTGTAATTTAATTGTAAGAAACACTATTTAGCTTAGCTATATACATAGCTATTTGAAGTGAAACTTGTTTTTGCTAAGCGATATAAATACAGAAATTATAAATGCCAATGTGACTTTGTTTATTTGTTTGTTTGTTACGCTTTCACGACTTAACTACTCAACCGATCGTCATGAAATTTAACGATATAGTGCACCTAACACCTACCCTTTACGCACGCAAGCCACTGATGGATATTAGTTTACCTACTAACTATATATTTGAAAACTTGTCGATGGATATTTATTAAAATCTCAGTTCCCACAGTTTTGTCAACATATTGAAAAAGTACAGTTTAATGGTTTAAATAATGATCATTTATTATTGTTCATTTTAATTGTTCAGTACCTAATGTACTTTCATTTATATAATTGTAAGAATCTTGTTGAATAAAGTTTATTTTGATTTTAATTTCAAGCTTAAAAATTGAATAAATTTGGTATTATGTTTTACGTAGCGGTTTAGTGTTGCAACAAGATTGTACCTAATTGCAAGTTTGCTTGTCAATTATCCTGATTTCTTGGAATTTGAATTTTAAGTAACATTAATATGTCATAAATGTTATCGAAGTGAGAATCAACGAAACATTGTCAGGAAAATGAAAATTCACGATGTTTTATTTTTATAACGTAATCATATTTTTAGAGTCAAATATGGATTTAAATCGAAATAAGATATAACAGGCTGAATATAACTTAGTTTAAGGCATAATAAAGTTACATGCTATTAAAAAAAAATTGTAACAAGATGAAAAAGATTATAAATTTTTTTTTTGTTTTTAATATTTTATTATTTTAGAATTAAAAAAAATATGTAATTCTTTTGTGACAAGTTGGGTTCGCATGCCACAAACTAAGGTCAAAATAAAAAAAAAAACAATCTAAGCTAAATCAAGTCAATTTAAATGCTTGTTTAAAAACACTACTGATAACTTTCTGCTATTAAAATTTTCTTACATAAATATTTTTGTAAATGAACGATTCATAAGTTATTGTTGCCCTTTTACATAACCAATTCATAAAATACAACAAGCGAAGCATCGATTAAATTAAAACAAAGTGGCCGTCAAAACCAAATAACTCCGGTCTATTAAACATTCAATATTAAAAATTTATTACGAATGAGAAACAATTAACGGTCCGGATATTTGTTTTCTAATCAATATAAAAATCGATAATTTTATAATTAAATGGGACGATGGTGTGAACGCTTTATATACAAATTCATATTTTAAATATGACTGACTGATAGCCCCGACAAGATAACGCCAATTAAAACAATTCCATCAAAATATTTTGTGTTAGGTCATCCACCTGCCATGGTGTAATTTATTCATAAGCCGACGGCGCGCGGTACGTTTTTGGAGCGTGTTGGATTTTGTCAGACTTGATAAACATTATCTAAATGTTATCTGGTTTAATTCACAAAGATTATTATTATTTTTTAATGTTATAAATTCCGCTTTTGAATTAACATATTTAAATAACTATTTAAATTTATGTTGAAAGTATAAGTTGATGTTTATTTTTAATATCAATATAAATTTATGCATTTTTGTTGTGTTGATTGAATTGGTACAATTATTATTCTAAGACGGTTATGCCTTTAGTTCTAAATGTATACAGACGTAAGTATAGTAAGTCCATGCGTAGAAACATCAAAAGTCATAATAATAAATTAATTAACAGTAATAAACGATCTCTACATTATTTTATTATTATTTAAATGTTTTTAATATGAATAAGTTTCAATGCAAAGTTGATTGATGTTAATTATTTTTTACGTATTTAGAAGTTTATGCTTGGAACGTTGAACAGTGAATAGTTTAAAAAACGCGAGTTGTACACGCCTCGAACCCGCCGTGTACGTAAGCAGCCTTACGAACTTTCGGAACTGCCTATCAAGTATTTAATTCATAGCGCATAGAAGTTTTTATCGATCACTTGATAATAATTTACGATCGACGATTTATAAAAGGTTTCGTGAATATTAAATTCGAATAATTTGAAACGAACGATCATTTTAATATTTGATACCATTTTTTTTTTCAATACGTAAATAACTTATTCTCAACACTTGTTTTATGTTTTATTAATTCAAAGTTCTCTTGTAAACATTTTTAAATACGTTTTAAATTGGAATAAGACTCTTTATTAATTACCGTGTATACTTTAAAGAATAACGTCTGTATAATATATGACGGCAATAAAGTACATACATTGTCATAAGTTATATTGAAATTCAAATTAATTTAATAAAATTTAATAATTAGACACGCCACGTTATAAGGGGTGATCCGAACGAATTTTATTTTTTCGTTTGTTACGTATTTTTGTGTTCATTAAATGTTTTTATTTTTCAGTCGAATACTATATTTTTTTTACATTGGAGCGTCTTTAATTTGTTTGCATAGTTTTATTAAGCTAAGCAGTTAAAGATCATCAAAATTCTAGAACTAAAATAAGTATATCAAAGTCGAACGAAGTGCAATAAAAAATATCATTTGTATATAATTCCGAGTGATAATAAAAAGTGTTAATTTGATTTCTAAAATTAGATAATACGTTTCTGTGTATCTGTGTAGCTTATGATCGCTATTGTGATAACGTATCACAATAGTGATCATAAGGCCTGTAGCGGTATATGCGTCGCGAACCATACGAGCCCCATCGATGTTTTGGTATTGATGTGTGACAGATGTTATTCGTTGGTGAGTCTGTGTATATATTTTAGTTAAATAAACAGTAGTGGCGTCCATATATACATAGCTGAAGAGTTTTGTTTGTTTGCGCTAATTTCATCTTGCAGTCTGATTTGGAAAAAATATGCAAAAACATGGGGACAGAGCAGAGCAGTCACGTTTAACCGTTTAACGTGGATAAACCGCATGGAACAGCTATTTCATTATATCAATTACGTTTCGGTTGGGGGGATTGGGTAGGCGTTAGGTAGAAGAAAGTAACCTATGTCTTTCCTTGGGGTTTTAACTTGCTTCATACTAAATTTCAACAAAATCTGCTTAGTAGTTTTGCCCAGAAAGCGCGACACACAGACAGTTACAGATACGTTTCTGTGTCTCGGATCTTCGGTTTCTGTAACGGTGATCAAAGACAATATTCATTACGAGTAGTTTGACTATAATCGATTGCCATTGGTTGTTGGCAGCTGATGACGCAATTGACGACCAATGAGCGTTTAGATTAAAACAAAATTAGTTCATCTGCCTTTGTTCAGAGTTTCAGAAACCGGAGTTTAATATAAGTGTTTGATAGAGTTATATCGGTTTGTTATTCCGAAAAAAAAACACGCGAGCAAATTTACTAGTAAAACAAGTTATTACTTAGCAGTTGAACTCACAAATATTATTATCTTGATATAAATATATCATTTTATTTAATTTTTTCTGCTAAAATGTATTACAGTCGGTGATTTTTTTACGGAGTACGATCGTCTGCTTCTAATAACATGAATCATTTCTATTGGTACGTGATCAAAGCAAATTATAATTAATTTAAAAAAAAAATATTTGAAACTGCGACACAAGTGACGAATTCAGCTTTTGATTAAGTTAACTGTGGTGTAACTCGAAGGTTACAGCTCCTAGTCAAGTGTTTAGAATATTAATAAAAATTAACGGTCTCACTTATAAACGTTCTTAAGCATGTGTTAATAATAACACTCCTTTGTCGCCTTCTTTCGAATGTGAAATCAATAATGACAATTAGAGGAAAATCGGTGTTTAATTAAACGGCCGCTAAGCAACGTTTAGAAGGCCGTTGGATTCCTAGCGCGAGCTACAACTCATTTACAATTTATTCCTTTACGTATTCGATTATTACAAGTAAAATTTCGATGATATTATTTTCTAGTACAATATTTATCATGAAAGTTTAAGCTGGTCACTGGCCTGTTCAGATTAATATCGCTAACTTATAACGATGGTCAACAACGCGTACACACGCAACGAAAAATGTTAACACGATATTAAATACATAATAGCAATATATTTTAAACAAGTCGTCGTGTCCGCAACTTTGTACCTTTTATAACCCTTTATTAAAACTAGCATATATTTTGACTGAGCTATCAACGTGAACATGCAGATTCATTAATCAATCTATTCATTCGTTTCCGTTCCTCGTGCACAGATGGCAGTTATTTTGAAATAAGAGTTTTATATTTGAAATTCGAATGCTTAAGTATATAGATATATACAGCTGGTATGATAGATATATGATAGATAGATGTTATGTTATGTTATGATTGGACGCTCAGGAACTACAAGAACAAAATGAATTAATGAAATAATTTATTTATTTATATATTGCTCATGATATATCACACAGCAATAGTGAATTAGTCAGTGCAACTACAGGTATAAGAGACATAACATCTTAGTTCCCAAGGTTGGTGGCGCATTGGTGATGTGAGGGATGGTTACCATTTCTTACAATGCCAATGTTGGTGACCACTTACCATCAGGTGGCCCATATGCTCGTCCGCCTTCATATTCTATTTAAATCTTCTATATTCTAAAAAAACCTTTTTGATGCAATTGTTTGTTTAATAAATTATTATATATATGTAGATAGTGTTTTATTGTCTCTATAATGAGTCAGTAACACACAGACACACTGTGTGTGTGTGTGATAAATAATAATATGTTTATTATTATGTTTTTTTTTGCAAAATATCAAGAAATTCAATCCAGTGTTCTTTTCTGACTATAAAATATATTTGTAGCAAGAACGCAATGCCCATAGAAATTGTCGCTGTGTGAAATATAAACTATTATTAACAACTTTAACTTTCAAGGCGAAGGCGGCTAGTGCAGAACGTTTTTCCCGTCTGTACTGGCCGTCGTCGCGTTTGGACTCTAGTACCACTTACCATCAGGTGGAGTACAGTCATTTGCCCTCCCGGCGAATATATAAAAAAAAACTTTACTGTGTAACTCTTGATTATCAATAAATAATATATCGTTAAAAAACGAAGGACTTACGGAAATTTAAGAAACTAAATTAATTTTAACTAACGATAAGCGAAACAACTATCCGACAAATATTTATATGTATGAGTAAGTTTAAATGAGTATATATATATATATATATATATGCCAGCCAGCCAGGTCGGGCCAATAAAAAATTATTAGGTTTTTCTGTCAGAAAATTCTCAGTAGCAGCCCGGTGTCTGGAAGTTGGAAGTGTATACACTCCCGTGCCTCGGAAAGCACGTATAGCTGTTGGTCCTGCGCCTGAACTCTTTCCCGTCGTGTCGGATTGCCGTCCCATCCCGTCCCAGATTATGAGAGTTATGGAATAGAGAGTGCACCTGTGTTTGCGCACACACTTGTGCACTATAATATCTCCTGCGTAGTTGGCTAATCTCTCTTAAGATTGGCCGTCGTGACCGAAATCGGTCTGGAGGACATTATTATTATATGTATTGGTATATGTGTAATGGTGCCGTAAAATATGCGTTTCTAACAAATGTATTTAAATAAAGATGATATTACTAAGGCGTGAATCTTGAATGGAGATCGCAGCTTCAAATTCGGGCTTACTGGGCTGCTTAATTTGAGTATTTTATGCGTTGAATAACTTGACAAAAACCTTCCTGTGCCGAACAAAATTGTACCACACGTGTGTTCACCAATAAAAGTGTTAGGATAAACTTCACCAGCCATTTATGAGAATCGCCTATCGTTAAAAGTTATTTAAGAACTCGTAATATTAATATTATTTTTTACAATGATTTCAATTAGATTACAATAAGCAAAACAATTTAACTTTCATTACAATCCGCGTTGATAGAGATAAGACGATTGCCAGTTTAGCTGAAACATAAACTATTACTAATTGGATTTGAAAAGATAACTTGTCGTATAATATACTAAATAACAGTAAATAGCTAACGCTGAATTAAATAACTAAAAGTTTTATTGTTTATAACCAAAAAAAAAAATTTTTTATTATAAAATTTGATACAAAATATCAAAAACATACTTTTTATTTATATTATTATTTATATATATATATAATTTTTGTCAGTCTGTCTATAAGCGTATCACGCATTCATATATCGATTGATTTGCAATGACGCTATGAGGTCACCGTTGACGCCGTAAGAAATATTAATCACTCCTTACATCACAAATGCAACCCATGTGTCTGTAGTTAAATTCAAAGTCAAAAATGTACTACTGGCTCACTCACCCTTCCAACCGGAATATATGATGGTACCCAAACCGGCTCGCACAAAGCCTTACAAAGTAAAGCTGGTGAGAAAAAATATTTTTAATGATTAGTAGTAGTTAGAAACGATTACAAATGAATAAATGATAAAATATATAAAATAATATTTAAATTCAAACTGTAAACGTTTCCAATAATAAGGAAACACTCAAGTTACGTCAAACACAAAACGAAATATCAACAATCTTAAATTCCATAACTCGACGAAGACCGATATAAATCTTCGAAACACGAGACCGCTAATTAGGCGCGTTTAAAAAAAAACCGTTCTAAAATAATTAAATAAGACATTGTACCAGCGGGTGAATTGTAAACATATTTTAAAAACTTTTACCCAACACGTAGTGGTTTGCTAATTATATAGTATTATAGTACATAATGTAATTAACTAGAATAGAGTCAAAGCAGACGCTAAAAAGTGTTATAACATCGGAACAAACGATAGCATTACAATTGTTTGTTTTCAAGTTCGAAGGTTTCGAATTTCATTCATTATTCATGGTTTTTAATTAGAGAACAGACGTTACTGCGTTATTATAATTATCTCGCCTGTTATTATCAACATTAAAAAACTTGTTGCATCGTTATTAAGACGGTCGGTAATAATATATTGATTGCTGTTTATTCGATGATTGTTTTCTTTTTGTTTATAAATTTCACTTCGAATTCGTTTATTATAGTTTAGGCTGTTGTAAGTTGGTATGCAAATGAAATAAGTGTCTGTAGTTACTATGTTTTGTAATAATAATGTTTCTTGAATGTCCGTTTTTCTAACGTCTTGTTTTTATGATATTCTTGTATTCGGTTATAAGAATGCCTTTGCCAAAAAATTATAATTTTAAATTACTATAACGAATAAAAGACTTATCTTTAGTAATATATAAGATAAACTACTGCACCGTCTTTTATGAATATTGGTATTAATGTTTTTATAACTAACACCTGCGTCCCCACACTAACACGGACGAAGACGCAGGCGAAGACTAGTTTTGTACATATATATATATATATATATATATATATATATAATAAACAAACGTACTCACGTGAACAATTTTGTGATAAACACATATACTATAATATTAACCTAGTAACGTAAAGTAGAAGATAATTAACATAAAATTTGTAAACCAGTTCTACAACAATTTCCAAACTTTTTATATAATATTATACACCGAAATATTATCTAGATTTAACCGCTTACAAACTTAGACAAAATTTTATTCTAAAATAGAATATGAACTTTTTGAAGTATTTTTAGTCGACTGTAATTTATGATCACTGGTGGTAGAGCTTTGTGCAAGCTCCTATGGGTAGGTACCACCCACTCATCAGATATTCTACCGCAAAACAGCAGTACTTAATATTGTTGTGTTCCGGTTTGAAGGGTGAGTGAGCCAGTGTAATTACAGGCACAAGGGACATAAAATCTTAGTTCCCAAGGTTGGTGGCGCATTGGATATGTAAGCGATGGTTGACATTTCTTACAATGCCAATGTCTAAGAGCGTTGGTGAACACTTACCATCAGGTGGCCCATATGATCGTCCGCCTTCCTATTCTATAAAAAAAATGATAAAAAATAACTATCTGATATCGATATTAATTTCTATAATAATAAAATATATCGATACCATATGACATATTGATGTTGTTCGCATCTTTCTCATAGCTTTGCTTATAAAAACATCGTGTAAATGTCCCACTGCTGGGTTAAGGCCTCCGCTCCTTGTTAAAGAGGTCTGGCTAACTAAGCCACGCTGTTCCAATGCAGGATAGTAGACACATATGTAGCATATTTTCAACCCTCACAAGTAACTCTCACAAATTGAAAACATTAAATATTTGCGATTTTTCGGATAAATTGGCTCGGCTTTGCGCAAGATCTTTGGTTAAGATTCACGTCTTCTAGCCATGTCCGTTCTTGCTTGCAGGTAAACAAGTGCTAAATATGTGATAATAATGTATCATATTAATGGTGGCTCTCCCAGTGCAACATAAAGTCAGTCACGACTTCAGTCGGTGACATATTCAAATATACACACACAATACACTGTTACTAAGACTTATAAAAATCTAGACGCAATGAATCAATATTATATATTATTTTCTATAATAAACATCAACATCAATAACAGGAAAACGTCCAGCCATGTCTTTGATACAAAATACCAAAAACATACTTTTTATTTATATTATATATATATATATATATATATATATATATATATATATATATATATAATTTTTGTCAGTCTGTCTATAAGCGTATCACGCATTCATATATCGATTGATTTGCAATAACGGTAACTTATAAATAACTTTCAGTCCAAAGACTATTGCTTTTTAAAGCTATAAAGAAAGTAAATAAAAAATTTAAAACATCATATTTTAGAAGTACTTCGATATAACGTCACTTCCAAAAATCATTTTTAGTCGATTCACGCGTATCCTTCCCACGCGCAACGTAAGCGTACATTAAATAAACTCGTTTATCGGCAAGGCCACGACATTAAGCGCATTAACTAAGCATCCTTAAACACGCCAGCTAATTACTGTTATTATAAATCGATACCGACAACACAGGAGCCAATAGAGCTAACTTGACTCGTTCCATTATACTTGCCCCGGGGCGAAGTCGCCGAAGACAATCCGACCACGTCGCCCGGGGCAGTTTTTATTTGAGAATATTTTCCTAACTAATTAAAAGCTGAAATAAGAAAAAAACACTGTTATCGAAGTCATCGACCCGCTTTGTGTAGCGGCCACCGGAGGAGCTTAGTTCTCAGTAATTAACTAAAATCCAAGCATCGACGCCGGCGCAGACGAACAACAAAGGCTGAAAAATGCATGATTAAATTGTGCTTAAACCTCGGCCCGTCTAAACCTTGCCTTTTGTAATGAAATATGTATATATATTTTTTTATTTCATTGTAATTTTATTTATAAATAAAATACATTAACGACTATTAGCGATTGTTAGAGTTTTCGGCGACAGACTCATTTAGAACAGTTCTCACTTGCTTATCTATTAAGTTATTTAACTGATATTTATAATTCTGATATAACGACACGACGAATACAATTTTATTGTATTGATTTTGAAGATGTACATCGATACTTTCATCAGATTCATTAAATACAAAATACAATTGTTCAAAAATTCCTATATATTTATATTTCTACTTTCCAGATCAATAAACCGTTATCACGTAATGCAAATACATTCATTCCTCGTTCATTCACTAAAATCCTAATATTTATACGCCATTGTTTCGAAGAACGATCGATCAAAAGTTTCGTAAAATGTTCTTAGCGGGTAATATCGGTACCGATACCAGTTTTTATCTCATCCTTTATCACGATATAAATTCAGATAATTAAGTGATGTGACAAAAAATGGAGGCGTGATGTTTTTTCGGTCCGTCGATTTTTATAAAACTAGATGGTAATGAATGAACAGAGATAAGAAGGGATACTGCGACATATAGGCCTGGTGAATGAATAATATTGGTGTGTGGGTTAACTGCGAGCTGTTTCTTTTCTTTTTTTTTTAAACTAGTCAGACGTCTTCGAGTTTCGAAATTTACGTTTAAAATTGAATTACTATTTCTTAAACAAAGAATTGAGAAATAAATTTATCATTCGTTTTTTTTTTTTTTAATCTTTTATAACAAAAACTGATTGAAACATTTAACATTTAAAATTGGTTGGTATTTGTTCGTTTAAAAATTATGTCAATTATTGAGTTAAAAGTACATACTATTTGAATTTGAATATTCTGAATTTAAATATAGAAATTCAAAATCGAATGAAATGATAATTTTTAAATAAAGTATATAAAACAAACAGCCAGTACGTTGGTACTTAAAAGATTTTAAAGCAGTAGGTGCACGTGATCTATGCAAGTTACCTTGAGGTTAAAGATTATCTGTTTGTATATTTCTGAATCACATTTAAATATCTCTTGTTGATAATATCTATTTATTTGGATTCATTTAACTTGCGTTAACAATTTGCAACTCGAACCATTAATATATTGTATAATTTAATATTTATGTGAAATAAAATTGAAAAATGATATTTACTAATAAATATTGAATTTAGAAAACTTGGGATCGAAGTGTTATATATAAGTGTTATGTTATATATTATATATAGATATAATTTATTTGTGTGAAGACTCAGATTGTCACGCACTAAGACAAGCTTGCACAAAGCCCTATCACCAGTAAGGTTGGTGCCTAGGTTGGTGCTGCATTTCATACATAAAACATTTGAAATGCATCGCCAATTTATATAAGCTAATTTTACCTAAATATTATTGTATATTGATAATAACAGTAACAGTGAACACTTACCACCATCTATCTATCTATCTATCTTCTTGATATAAATAAGACAAATACCTACTTTTAGTCGTATTGTTGAAAATATTAAAATTGTGATATTTTCCGTAATAATATACATCAATTTCATCGCTTAAAATGCGCTTACAATCTTCTCCGTTAATGAATATTATTTATAAATATTTTAATTATCTTTCTTTGTAACTCAAAAATATTATAATGCAGGCTGCTTACCGAACTAAACATAGATAAACACAAAATTTGTACTATTTGATTAATTAAAGTTTATTATTATTATTATATTATTATTTATTAAAATCATTTATAACATGTTTATTATTTACACTTCATAAAAATATATAATACCAGAAGGTAACATAAATTATATCACCTGCTAAGCAGATCTTACGGATTTCCAATTATAATTCTTGGAATAGTAACGCGTCTTCTAAATATTATAATATTATTCTAAACACAGAATATATTAAGGGGCTCTTGTTCTGCAGAATGTCGCCGAGTTTGAGAGTTCAAGATTATGCTCCGGTTTAGAATAGACTATGGGGTAGGATATGGGGTTGCATGAACTGTAAACTTGGAGGTTTTAGGTGAATTGGGATTTGTTTTTTAGGATTTTCGTCTTCCTTCCATCAGCAACTTAAATTAATTTTGGGCATAGATGACGTCATGCACGTGCCATATCTCAAAATCCGGCGCTAGGCTTATCCAGATCTTGTCTTTGAGTTTTTCTGTATCATCCCTTTTTGCTGTTCTTATGTTCATGGTATGATGATGATATGATGACCTATGTTCACATTGAAAAAAAAAACCGCTGAGTTCTCTGGTCTGAGGTGTTTATTTCCAAACCGGTGGTAGATTCATGACAGTCAATAAGTAAGTGTAACGCTTCTATATTGAATAAAGATTTTTGACTTTGTCTTTGATTGGTTGCCATTCGGTTATCGCCTTACTCAACCCATCGTCATTTCTCAGCCATGTGTCCTGCTCAGATTACTTCAAAGATTATTATACTACTCCACAAATCTAATCTATAATGAACAATTGTAGTACCACTTATAAGTGTGACTCAGCTATACATTTGAATGATTTTTCATATTATGCACACTGTGTCTGGGAGCGTACACCCTCCTCACGTCGACGGCGGAGTAAGCTGAGGTTCAGCCTCACAGGAGGCGCCCTAAAGACGCACGTATTCTGAGCCCTTGAGTGGACTCCCAACATCCGGCTAAGTATTTTAAGTGAGTCGCCCCCTAGCCCGGTGACGCTATCAATGCCAATTGGGCTAGCAAATATATTTGAGTGATTATTTCGTATATAATAAAATTTTTATTGACTCCACCTGGGACTGGAACTCAAGACCTGTTAAACTGACATTAAAGACGTTACAATTAAACATTGAATACGAAAAACGCTTAAATACAAAAAAATCTGTCTTCTTCATTCGAATGATAAATTCATGTTAACAAAAAACTTTTTCTCTAGAAGTTAATATGTTGTTCACTCGTAATATAACATTACATGTTTTATCATTAATTGTCTCTAGCTTATTTCTCACATTGTAATTATTTCGATTTAAATAAACAATTAATTAATTCCTTCAATGCCTTCAGAATTAATGTAACAGTTTCGATTGGATTGGATGCGAGCTCGGCTTTGTTACAAACACAAATACATGCAAACTGCGGATTACTTCGTAAGTATGTTTGCTATAACCCGTCTTAGTGCAGGTACGAGTTAAACAAATACGCTAGTAATTATTCCCTCAAAATATGAACAGGTATATAAGTACACACTTATCTGTTCTGTTATAAAATCGTCACGTTTTTGTTTTTGACTTGCGTTTTTTTTTATAAAGTTGAATGGTATTTTTTGTCACTCATCGTGTTGTTAACGCGTGAAAGATAAACAAACACATTAACTTTAATAAGTAATACACATCTTGTATGACGATACTTTTAAAGCTTAAGCTTTTTTTTATGTTTTTATATTATTGTTAAAAATTAATGTAATTATATTATGTTAAGGTTTCTATAAATACTTCTAGGTATGAACTTAACACGGAAACCTTTTTTTTTTCTTGATTGATTTTTAATCATACTTAAAGATTATATCGTTAGATTCAACACGCGAACAAGTACGGTTTGTTAGTTAATCTAATCAAGATTATAAGAGACGGTACGAAAATTACTAGCAATAACGCGACGCTGAGGACAAATTAACAAAACTGAATTACTTGGACGATTTTCGATCGTAAGCGGATACGTGTATTCGTACCCACAAATCGATTCCCTATCTACCTTTCACTATACATCACGATAGTACAAATACTAGAACACAGGTATACCGAAATGAATCTCGTACCGATCGTAATAACGTACATAGCACAGTAGGGGCGACACGGAGCAATCGCGTCACATGTAGAATCTCCCACGTAAAGATGTAAATGCATTCTCATCTTAGAAAGCTTTGTGCGACTACCTATGTACTATATGGATTTTTTTGTTTTCAGTAAGTGCATGCGGTGGGGCGTCTTCGAATTTTTTTCTTAACGTTTTATTTTTGTGTGAAAATTTATTCCCGAAATAGACAGTGTTATCGCATTTGAAATAACATTTTAAGTCTATTTTTAGTTACGTAGATTGTGTTTTATAACGAATCCATTAATTTTTTAATGTTATAATTCTATTGAATTGATCTTCATCGTCTTTCAAGTTAAGTTAAAGATTTTATTTTCCGAACCGCCATTAGTTGAATTTTGACTATCAATAATTAAATCATTTAATGTCATAATTTGTCTTTTTATAAAATAGGCAAATGGGCTTATGGGCTTGGTCAGTGGTCACCGCCTATAGACATTGGAGCATTAAGAATTATTAACCGTTCCTTACATCGCCAATGCCTCACCAACCTTGGAAACTAATGTGTTATATCCCTTGTGCCTGCAGTTACTGGATCAAAAACCCTTCAAACGGCCACATAACCCTACCACCAAGTGGTAATAAATGTTAGGCTACAATTTCTAGTTTAAACTTAATCGGATAAAAATAGAGAAATAATTAAAAGTTACACATGTCGGTTTATATAATTACATCATTTAAAACATTATAGTATCGTTATTTCTTGAGTAATGTTACATAATGCAACAAAATATAACATATTCTAGTGTTTTTAACACGATAATAACTGTTGTAAACATAACAGACACGTGTAAAGCGATATCAAGAGTGGCGTCATTTCCGCCGCATCCGGTTTAGTCGAGCGGTTTTTTTTATTAAGAGGATTGTTACTGTTAAGGAAAGCTTAGGACCGTTTTTCACTGTGCGAAACGAACTCTAGTTACCATTTAACATTTTGACTTTAATTTCTCACTAAATATGTCTAACGGTTAGGTACGTGATATTAGATTCAATTTTATGTTAGTAGATATCTGGCTTTACATGTAAATGTTATTTAACGTATATTTAGTTAATCAGTGATTCTTCTCTTTCTGTCATTATTGATTTGACATTTAAAAGAAGAAGACAGAGCATTGTTTAACTAATCGACCCTTAAACAACATTGGTAACACTGTTCATAATTAAGATGCGATCGGAATTAATTGTTTAAATGTAATGTAATGTAATATAACTGGTTATATATGGTAATCAGATCCCATGGAGGATTTTTTATACTCTTCTCATATCATCTTATATCAAAGCATTTAATAAAAGTGTTTTGGTTGAAGTCGTGCAAAATAGTGAACTCGGATTTCCATCGAAGATTAGATAAGTATAAAAACGTGGTAAGCGTGTAAGATGCTCGGTGTGAAACGGGCTTTATAGACAGATGCTCATAGTTTTTGTTCGCTTTCAACTGATGCGGCTACTTGACCCACCCATTTCCACAAGCAGGGAATCAGTCCTGGCCCATAGACTTCCGATTCATGACCCTCATATTTCGCGTTAGAGAAAACTGATTTTTTGTTCTTAATATTTATTATTTGGTTTACAAATATTTTGAGGGAAAGAAATTATATATCCTTGATAAAACAAAATGGATCACTTTTATTGTTATGTATTTGTAAGTATTTTGGAGAAATAATTGCTTAACTTAAAAAGAAAGTGCAATGACGTATAATAGTTTTCTTGCTAAATATTTGTATTGTATTGTATTGTATTTACCAAAATGTCATTTTAAGGAAACCTAAATAACTATTTTTTTATGTACCTGCAATTTCATTCATTTTATATTTTCAATAATAGTAAGTTACCCGTATTTTTTATTATGGTGTAAATAAAAGTTTAGTAAAAATAATATTATAACATTATAAATTTCTTAACAATTATATTTTTTTATTACGTAAAGTAACGAACAGACTTATCCAGTTGTGCGTATCGTCGAAGCAATTTAGTTACTTCGTATGATAAAAACTGAAAACTCGACGTAAAACTCGATCGTGATATGTCAGAATGTTACAAGTGACATTTATTGCAACAATTATAATATTTAAATGATACACGCATCGAAATAGCGTGTCAACGTAAGTCGGTAAAATTTATTTCCAACAAAATACCTTTGCTGTGAAGCTACTGCCACACGTGTTCGATCAACCGATTGCAAAGTGTTTTTAAAGTAATTAGCTCCTTTGTTATGCAATATTGTAATGGTGTTTACTTGTTTTAAAATGTGTTAACGGATGTCGGGTCGCATCTTGTCTAATGTTTCCTTCCATTGTATGACGGGACTCGCCTTCTAACTCTACTTGGTCACTTGGCCTTGCTTTATCCGGGAGAAACCGTCATTTGTAAACATGGTTTTGTGAACCTAACATAAAGCTCATTAACTATTCATTCGCTAGAGACGCGTCGCGGTTTTGCTCCATTGGAACTTCCACATTATGTAGCCAAGATGCATATATTTATAGTTAGTAAGAATCTATTTTAGAACCAAGGATGCACATAGATGCGTCATTCAAAATGTATAATTAATGAAAGGCAAATTTAGACTATTTATAGTAGGCATAAACATTGATCGTAGTCTGGTTGTCTTTATTCTTTGGGGGTCGGGGAGGTGTTATAATATTGCAATCGGATTAAACAAAAACCGTGGAAAGATATGAATGACTTTATAGCTCCCTGGGAATACTGTAGACGGTAGGATGGTATTTTTTAAAAATGTCCGTTGGCGGACCCTCAAATGGACCACCTGATAGTAAGTGTTTACCACCGCCCATGCAGACATTGGCGCTAAGATAACCTTGGGAACTAAGATGTGCCTTTAATTATACTGGCCCACTCACTTTTCAAACTGGAATACAACAATACCAAGTATTGCTGTTTTGCGGTAGAATATCTGATGAGTGAGTGTTACCTAAACAGACGAGTTTGCACAAAGCCCTACTACCAGTAAATACTGAGTTTTGCTATTTGAGGTGGTAGCCCTCCAAAATAACATAAGAGTAGTAAAGGCAATAATGCTTAATCAATCATTCAAATGAAAACTCAACATATAATGTGCCTATCTATGTTTGACAGTTGAATTTGACAGATGAGTGGTAGTACCCAGGAGATTATACCGAAATCATTAATAGTAATAAAATAATCTTTAAGCGTATATAATAAGTAAAATTTCAAAGTCGAATCAAAACGCAACGTAATATGTGTAACGTTCGAGTGAATTTCATTTATGTTACGTGTTTAGTGCGAACACTTTGTAAATGAAATATACATTATAAGTGCTTCTTAACAATTGTTAATTGATTGATATGTTAATTAATGTTTTGTTTATAAATAATGAGCGCCGACTTCATATTCAACTTAGTATAATTAATGGCTTCGATCTGAAGATAAAGTATAGCATAACCGATATTAGGGTTAACTTACATTATCTGTCGTTAGGGATAAAGGCTGGTTCACACTGAACTATGAAAAGGAAGTCAGGCAGTTATTTATTTTTTAATTTGAGTGTAGCTTTACACTGTAATATACTCTAAAGCAATATTGAAAATAAATTAGAGGGTTGAAATATATATTTTTTATAATAGAAAAATATATAGGCGAAAAGTAAGTGGTCACCACTGACTATAGACATTAACGCTGAGAGAAATATTAACCCTTTTTAACATATGCCACCAACAGTGGAAACTAAAACGATATGTCCCTTGTGCCTGTAGTTACGCTGGCTTACTCACCTTTCAAAGCGAAACACAACAATATTAAGTATTTTTGATTGACGATAGAATATATGATAAGTGGGTGGTACCTACCCAGACTGGTTTGTACAAAGCTCTATTCCTACTACTCCTACTACTACTAAAAACAAGTAAACACCAATTCAAGTTTTTGAATTAAATAGAAATGAATTAATTAAAAAAGCCGAGATGACCCAGTGGTTAGAACACGTGAATATTAACCGATGATCGTGGGTTCAAACCCGGGCAGGCACCATTGGATTTCCATGTGCTTAATTTGTGTTTTTAATTTATCTCGTGTTTGACGGCGAAGGAAAAAGTCGTGAAAAACCCGCCTGTATTTAATTCCACTGAAATTCTACACAGCCCAGACTACAGGGGACATCATTGTGAAAATTTGCATACTAGTTCATTATACCCACTAAGGAAAGATTAAGGAAAAATAAATCCCTAGGATATGATACAATTTATAATTCTAATATTTGAGTTCATATGTAATCATTAACGCTAAATATAGTATCATAAAAAATGTTTATATATTAATATATAAAAAATAAACTTTTTGATATCCATTGCTATCATAAAATCGAGTAACCGCTACAAGTATGTGCGACAAGCTTTATGCTATTAAATGTACTGGTTTTATATAATTAGGTTAGAGCTTTGTATTAAATTTGCCGTTAATTAAATACCGGTTTAAATGGGACGGTTCAGAATTGTCTCGAGACAGTCTTAAACGAATTGCTCTTCAATATTTCTAGTTTTAATAAGAATGTACTTCGTGAATCGTTCCATTTTCAAGGATGAGTGAGCCAGTGTATTTACAAGTGTACAATGGATATAAAATCTTGCGGCCTTGTTTATAAACGTTTATTGATTTGAAATTCGAAAGAAAAAGACGTAGCATTGTATAAGTAATCACTCGCTAAGCAACGTTTGTCATTAAAGCCCTTGGATTCTACGGTTATCGGGTAATAGAAAGAAAAATTTTTGTGGCCACACATTATAGAATTAAACAAACAATGACAATTTAATTTGCACGTATATTATTGTGTAAGAAAGGAACTTATATATTTAGAGATTTCTTTATACTTCTTTGTAATAGCAACACTGCAAAGAGTATAATGAATGTCATCCTCATATTAATCAAAATAAATCCTAAGATTGAAATAGGTGTCACTACTTATTTTTTTCCGAATACTAGTTAATTCTACCAACCTCACGAATATTTATTTTAATTTTTTTTTTTTTTTTTTTATAGTAAAGGAAGGCGGACTAGCATATGGGCCACCTGATGGTAAGTGGTCACCAACGCTCTTAGACATTGGCATTGTAAGAAATGTCAACCATCGCTTACATATCCAATGCGCCACCAATCTTGGGAACTAAGATTTTATGTCCCTTGTGCCTGTAATTACACTGGCTCACTCACCCTTCAAACCGGAACACAACAATATCAAGTATTGCTGTTTTGCGGTAGAATATCTGATGAGTGGGTGGTACCTACCCAGACGAGCTTGCACAAAGCCCTACCACCAGTAACACAAAGCCCTACCACCAGTAAAATATTAATATATAAATAAATAAATAAATTTCTATTTATATACGTACCTACCTCAGTCAGACAGTGCATAATATGTAAACGTTCGATTTTTTTTGTATTGTAACATTCTATTTCTGTCAGAGGAATTTTAGTAAAATATAATATTATAAAATATATAAAGATATATTCGAACCAAAATCAAAATCATATTTGAATTCATACGAAACACAGCCGACAAAAACGTTTTGAAGACACGAAGTACAACGAGCCCGCGCCTATTCTACAGGCGAATTCAATTAACTGTACAAGGCACAGGGGCAATAAATTCTCTAAACAATCAGAATTCGAGCGGTAATATGTCCGTCCGTGCATACGCACTGCGGCCAACTGTTTAATCAACGAATAAACAAGACAATACATACCCCACGGCCGTGTATCTATGTGTGCTGAAAAACTGTAACCCTTGTTACGCCAGCCATGTGCGGTGGAATTGTAATTTTGATTTGAATATTTTCATGTTTCGTTAAAGTATATTTTGTTTTGTTAGCATGTTTTTGTATGGAAAGGTTTAGGTTGTGAACTCAATGCGTTTTTTTTTACATATGACCTGTTTACAAAGTTACATAGATTTACATAAACACACACAAGTAGAAGAAAAGTATTTTGTGTCACTAAAGATAATGACGTACGTTTTAAATAGAGTTATTACATATACGTACGTTTGAAGTTTAATTGTATTTTAAATTTTGACATATTATAGAAACGTCGAGTCGTGAATGTGTATCTGTGTTGTTCACTTCAATTCCAATCGTGTTTGACGGTGATGGAAAATAAGAAAACTTGCATATTCCAGATGAAACTCTCATATTAAACCAAATCGTAGGTGCATAGTCAGCTTCAAGTATATCATCATTTATAATCCTTATGATTCCTTTGTAGACTGGTTTAATGTTCTGACATATTAAGTTCAAGCTTCGATATGTATTCATTACTATAGACCTTGGTAGGTACTTATTGCTGATATAATGGCGAACACAAAATAGATATTTTAATTTCCAAAAACTGGAATTCTTCGTGGCTAAGTGGCGTTTTAGTGTCACACGAATAACTCAAGTTACAATAGTACCACTTTATAATAACGAACTTGGACTCACCGCAGAAAACAGTCATGAAATATCAGAAAGTGATATGCGAATGAGCATAATAATTATAGCATTTCTAGAATACACTCATCAAAATAGTATAACTATAAGTCGATTGTCAACATTTCACGGGTGAGTAATGAAGTGTGTTCATACAGAACACCACTGATATTCTTAAATTAAACAGTTCAGTTATTTCAAATAACATTATTAAATATAATGTGTTCCTTACCTCGAATCAAATTGCCTTTTGTTTAGGTATCAACACTACAGAGTTACTATACTAGTTCATAAATTACCCAAATCAAATGTCGGGATATTTGTTTATCTGTTTATGATTAATAGTCTTTGACACCGCTTATATAATATATATTAATTGAGAAGATGTTTATAATATTCACTTTGTTGGTACTGCGATAAATCTTCCTTAATACCATTCAAATGTTCGCTTAAATTATTATACATACACATATTTGAGTCTAGAGATTTTATTCTAAGCTTTATTTTACAGTTTTAACAGAGAACTAAACTATCATTGAACCTCTTCCTTTACCAAATACAAATCCGCCATTTTATATAGGGAAGTACTAAGTAATAAATGTACATAGCGATGATAATGTCAGTAGGATTTTGCAAGTAACATATCATACCACTCACCCATTACACATATTGTACGGCAAAATTGCAATACTTAGCATTGCTGTGTTCCGGTTTGAATGGTGAGTAAGTCAGTTACTGCAAGCACAAGAGACATTAATGCGGCGATGTAAAGAATCGTCAATATTTCTTCCAACGCCAATGTCTATGACATACAACGCCAATGTCATAGACATTGGCGTTGTATGTCATAGACATTGGCGTTGTAGTTAGTAATGGTTGGTAGTGGTGATCACTTACTATGAGGGCTACCATTTGTAAGTTCGCCTAACTATTTAAGAAGAAAAAATGTAAAACAATTTGTTTCGCATATTATACTCCGGAGCAAAACTTCACTTATTTACTGTTGGACAAGAAAGCATGTATAATAATATTACAAAACATCAATGATTTATAATAAGTTACATTTATTTTAAGTTAGTAAATTAGCTTAATTACACAGAAGTCATGACAAATTATGTACTGCGGTTAAAACGCGTCAGCAATCAATAATAGACCCTTTCTGTTGTCCATGAAAAATAACGCAAACCGGACCCTCTCACAGAAGTTTAATAAATTTAAGTTATTAATTATTACCAATTTTTGCTTTAACTTGTTTTATTGAATACGAGAATACCGTAATTCGTTTATTTTCAAAGATACGTGAATATTCCTCATAATTGTCATAAGTATAGCGTGGTGGAAGCTCCAAGGTGTTTTACAACATGAGCACACAGCATCATCATAATCACAAGCCACTGCTGAACAGAGGCAGAGGTCTCTATGGTAAAGTTCCCAGTTTTCCGCCTCCTGACTGAGGGGCGTCCTACGTTTGCCAATCCGGCTTTGTCTTACTCAACAGTGATTAACGAACGTTTATTGTTATCATAATCAGACACATTTCGTTCTAGTTTTATTAATACGTGTTTATATCATTTCATACAAGGCTCTTCACGTTCATTGTAGTCTAACAAACCATCTTACTTTCGCAAATACATTTTAAATCCTAAAGAAAATACTAAGCATAAACAATGTTAACACGTCAGCGGTATTGTGAGACACGGCCATTGTTCAGTCACAAGGCACGGACTGACGCAGAACAGCTAACAACTTGGAAATGGCATCTAAATTAAACAGGAAGAATTGTAGCTTTGGTTTCATTTTAACTTGTTCATTTCTAGTAAACTAAATGTAAAATTAATTTATATATTGTAGTGTGGATAGCTATTTTCTAGTTTCGAATATGTTATGTTAATATATAATAATAATAAATATCCTGGGACATTTTTTACACACGGCCATTTGATCCCAAATTAAGCTTGTACAAGCTTGTGCTATGGAAACCAGACAACTGATATACTACATATACTACTTTTCTTTTATAAATACATACTTATATAGATAATTACACCCAGACTCAGGACAAACAGACATGTTCATGCACACAAATGTCTGTCCTGGGTGGGAATCGAACCCACAACCTTCGGCGTGAAAGGCAAGTATCTACCAACCACGCCAACCGGCTCGTCAAATATGTTAATATATAGGCTTTTTAAAATTTAATTTAATTTTGAATGTATTTATCTTTATCCAATTTCGTTTTTAAATCCCTGCGGGATCTATGACGTAAACATTTCAAGGTCAAATTTGCAAAAAACGTTTTTATCTATAACGTTTGCGTGCAACGTTTTTGAGTAGATATTCTGTGTTGCATACACTTTACTGCACGAACTTAGCCATGAAATACTCGATACTACTTCTGAACAAGCCGTTTGTTGAACGTTAGAAAAATCTATACATGGCCAATTAACCCCGAGGCACACTGAACGCTAAGACAGCGTATCGCTCCTCCGATCCTGTTATCTGATCCGTCGTAAAAATTAATTGTATACACATGTTAGTAAACATCTTAACGTTTAGGGAGTCCGTTGGTGCGACGCACGCGAACATACGCACGTCAAGTAATTAATAAGGCTCTTGAACACAGCAACGCTGTCGATGCTATTGCAGAGCGATAACATAATATTTTATGCGTTAATTGAACTATACCCGTCCCTCTCTCTCTCTCTCTCTCTCTCTCTCTTTGTAAAACAGATTTTTAACTAAGTATATTATGTAACAACCAATAAAAAGTTATGCTACAGCACTAATGACTAACTCATGACTAACAATGAAGCTAAAATTACATGGTAGCTGAAAATCAAATATGGCGGATATTTTATTATTAACGACGTAATTTTATTTTTAATGAGATGTTATATTGCGAATAAAACTATAGTGGACTTAAACACACACATACATATATGCGATAAAGAACTAAACAATATCATCATATTCAACGAAGATGGGCGTCGAATACCAATGACTAGATATCTGTGCAAAGCTATTATAATGCACAAGTATGTGAACGAGCACAGTTGCACTCTCTATTTTATTATCATTGTCCAACGGTAGCAAAATCTTGATGGGAAAGATCAGGTGCAATACCAATGACGTCATATTCTTCCAGAGGTAGAATGTCTAATATCAACATCATGGTATCAGAGGAAACCAGTAGTTGTACGTAATCGACTTGGATTAATAAGATATTGTTAATAGTTGATATGCAGTATATAAACAAATATGAAATCTAGTAGCTAGCAATTAATCAGTATATATGCAATCTATATCAGTCTATTTGTAGGGAGATAAAGACAATAAAATTAATCATGATGAAAAAACCGTAAATGATTAATTAATTAAGATGAACCTAGTAACCGAACACAAACCCAAAATGGTTTACGGGGACATCCTTTTTATATATAATATAATATAATATAATTCACTTGAATAAATGATATAACATCAAATGAATATTAAAGGCAAATAGTAAGCACAATATTGTTTTATTTATAAGAACAGGCTTAAACCAGGGAACTCCAGATCCAACGAGGCACTTTAAATATATAATTTTATAAAAGTAACAGCCTGTGAATGACCCACTGACGGGCTAAGGCCTCTTCTCCTTTTTTGAGGAGAAGGTTTGGAGCTTATTCCACCACGCTGCTTCAATGCGGGTATAATACACGTGGCAGAATTTCAGTGAAATTAGACATATGCAGGTTTCCTCACAATGTTTTCCTTCACCGTCAAGCACGAAATGAATTATAAACACAAATTAAACACATGAAATTTTTTAATTCATTCAGTAGTGCTTGTCCGGGCTTGAACTCACGATCATCGGTTAAGATTCACGCATTCTAACCGTTAGGGAATCTCGGTCTCTCGGTCGGAATTTTCTATTAATACTTCATTATTCGTTAAAATACAAGTAATATAATTCGCCAGTACTATCCTTAGAATTGTAGCCCTTACAAATGCCGGCTCCTTACCGTCGATGCTATTGATACCTAATATAAAGCTTGATTGTAAGTTAAATGAAGACAAGCTCCTGAATATAAATCTGAAGTTAAAATACTGTACAAGTTAAATTAATCTAACATAATGAATACTAATATTTTAATTGCGAAAGTTACTCCATCTGTCTGTTAGGCTTTCACGGATTGACCACTGAATCGAATTTGTTGAAATTTTGTGTGGATGAAGCTAAAGCTACCTTTTCATCTAATATCGTCCCTTCACCCCCTATCATAAACCTTCTTAGGCTAAACGTGCCAGTTATAAAGTAACTTGAATATTTTCTTATTTATTTATAAAAAAAATATGTGTCATGTCATGTCATGTCTCTTAATTTATTACAATCGTTCAGTCGCTTAAGTGATTGAAGGTCAAACATCACACTCATTTATAATTAAATCAGATTTAATTAATTCATTTAAAAATTTGGAAAGTTTTAAATGAAACTTAGTATGCCCGTAACTTATATGGTTCTGTGTCTTGTCTAAGCCAAATTATAAAAATAGTAAGAGGGCGCCTATTTTTGTACCAAAAAAAAAAAAAAATTAACAGCTACTTAACATGGTATTAGTTTTTGCGTTTCCTGCAAGAGCGTCGCCTGAACGCCGTCACATATTCCAAAAATGCGAAATTGTCTCAAATTGCTTTTTATTAACGATGACAGATGTGTTGGCGCCAGACCTGGGTTCCGTACACGCTATAATATACCCTTTTAGCACCAAATGAAGTTCAATTTCGTTTATCAACATTGTGAAGTTTGGTTTAATTGATTTGTATGGATAAGCAATTAGTGACAGTTTTTTTTATGTTTATGATATGTTACCCACGTAACTTGATCATTTTTGTTTTATGCAGTTGTAGGGATTACTACGACATACTACACACGTATACATAAAAGGTACACATATAATATATAACTAACGCTATTTTAAAAAAGGAAATAGTTTATAAATTTATTGAAAATAACTTAAACAATGGCGCGTACAAAACCCAGAAAGTACTTCTGTTTTCTTCAAATTTTTTAAATAGTTTTTCCTTTTGTAATGTTTAATCTATATATGTCTAATATATGTAATGTAATAATCTATATTAACCGACCATGTAAGGCAGTAGCGTGATAAAATGAACTCCAAACCTTTGACTTAAGCTAACCAACTTTTACTTATTGATAGGTATTTTTAATTTTATAACTATTATTAGGTCTCAACCAGTAAAATTCTGTATTAACCAGCAATCATCAGAAGACGATATTTTACTATTTAAATTCGGTTACGTTTTTAATATATGTATACATATAATTGTGTTATATTCAAACATATGGGATAAATCGCTCTGTTGGTTAAAGTAATATAAAATATTGCCCTTCTGTGCGTCTATAATATCAAGTAACGCCACGGGCGGTCGTTGTGCTTTTAAGCAGAGGGTACACGAACAGGATTATTTTTTGTTCGTTAAATATACTGTTAAATACATTATACAAATATATTTTAAATTTTAAATGAAAACATAATATTGTTTACAATGCATTAGTTAAAAATAAAATTATTAAATTATAATATGAAATATTATCAAAAATTAAAACGGTAATTTGGTCATAGTGTGCTTTCCAATAATTCAAATCAATTAAAGTTATTCAATATTACATTTACAAGTACTTATAAATCAAAAGCTAGCGTCGTTTCAGAATGTAGATTATAATGAGAATAACCGACGGGAAGCTTAGTTTTGCTTTCGCTACATAAGTTACTAAAGATTCATAATATATCAACATTATTTATTAATATAACAATTACATCTATATATTCTTTATCGACATAAACGTCACGTATTTTATGGAATAATTTTTTAGTAAAGCCTGAAAAGCTCAGATTTACTCTCGATTTTAGAAGGTTTTGAGCTTATTCCGCCACGATCCCTCTGGAATCTTTGACGATCCCTTTGGAACCGCCAAAGATCCCTCTTTCTATGTGCCATATCTTCATCCGCAATATGCATTTCTTTACGATGATTTCCTTCTGAATCGAGCACATGAAAGTTCATTGTTACTTAAGTTCTGAACCCGCAATCTACGGATAAGCTTCACGTGTTGTAACCACTAAGCTATATATCTGTCTCGGCTCTTATAACAATCCTTATCGATTAATAATAATAAGTAATAATTTATTTATTTAAGTAACAAGATTCATATACAAACTGGTTACTGGTCCAGCCGAAACTTTACAACAGCGGTTTATATTTATACAGTCTAGTCTGTTAGCTACCATGATTAGAATTTTGTTTGAGCTGGCCCGGACCCTGTGAACCAAGTATGCACACTTTTTTCGCATTAATGCGTAAAAACAGTCTATATTCAATTCAGCGAACATCCCTGAAGCACTACAGAAGCGAGGCAAACCCATCAGCAATCTAAAGGCATTATTGTACTGGACACGATTGATATTGATAATGATCGTTTAATATATAACTAAGCGTGGGTAAACTTGACAAATACATCTGCGTTTTTTTTTTTCATAGAATAAAATTTCATAAAAAAATTTTCGTATACCTTACCACAGGAAAGATGTTCGAAGGTCGAATGACGGATTCCGAAACTTCTCGTGTTTATATGATAACACTACATTTCTGTTAAAATAATATACGATCAAACGAACTTCTATTATTATATTTTATTACTAGCTGTTTCATTCGAAGATATAAATAAGTAATTAATTATATCTGAATAATTAAAGAACGAATTTACAATTAAAGTTACTGTACATAATATGTATTATGACGCACATAGATGCAAATAACCGTAAGTATATGAATATATAATAAATTTATATACTAATCCCGATGAATTACTTTGGCCGTTTCTTCTTAGTTGCAGTATATTGTTTCGTATTGGTGGTAGATTTTTGACAGTCAATAATTGTAATGTTTTCTATATTTCATAAATAATTTGAATTTTAATACAGGTAAGATTACACTAAGAAATTATTATGGAATTTTATATTAAATGTAATTTGTTTTTGCTTTATTATTTTGAACTTCTATTGGTTTTCATTTCTTTCTATATCAGTTAATCGCGGTACCTTTACAGATTAACAGTAACAGACAAACTTATATACAGATTTATTTATTAGTAGGTATTTGTCGGTTCTCCCTAATTAATGGTATAATATTTAAACGTCTTATCATTCGCGATGTTCGATCAGATAACGAGATTTATTACATATGTGTCTTCGCATAATTATAAATAACGTTAGTTGTTATTTTAATAGCAATAATAATTTTATTATATTTTTTATACTTTGGTAGAATATTTTGCGGGTAACGACGGATAAAACATGGTAATAATAAATGATGAATTAAAGGAATATTTGTTCAAAATTCGAAACTAGATTGTCCGGTCAGTAATACCTAAAATATCTGCTAAATTTCAGTTTGAACTGGTTGGAACTGGTTCGAACAATACACTCGTAAGTTCCTAAAAATCGATATTAACTGTTGAGTTGCTTTCCATGTCATTAATTTAAGCAACAAAATTAGTGATCAATTAGTCTTCGAGTCTTTTCCATAATGTTTGACACTAATATTATATTTTGACATGATGTGATGAATGAATGAAGAATCTGAAAAAAAAATATTCAAAGATAAACGCAAAGGAGAGTCCTTTTAGAAATCATTCGCGCGTTACGTTCGAGTAGGTATAGTTTTACCAATTTCGTCCGCCGATATGAAATTTCTTTAATAGTTTAGTAAGCCGGGCCTGCGATTCTTTTTAAATTTATAATAGGAATACAAACGTGCAAATCGGATCATATTTTTGTAAAGACATAACTGTTATTTATTAGGCTTCTCTCGTTTTTATAATTTTTTGAAAAGCAATTTTTAATACTGTTAATATATATTGAAGTTTATGGATATATGGAATCAACGCATTTGTACAAGCGATCTGATCAGTCGAAAGATTCAAGATTACGAAAATCTTAATAACAAACATCCTTACTTATAAACGTTGATTAGTATGTGATTGGTTAAATCATTGCCGTATTTTCTAATGATAGAAAGAAACATTACAACAATAACATTATAATACAATACCAACACACTTGGTATTATAATACTTCTATAAATATAACAAGTTTTTAGACATATTAAATAATTGGTTGTTACCGAAAGCAGTGCTTTATTGCGTTGTCGGGTTAAAGCTTATAATTAGTGCTGTACTATATTAATTGTTAACGTAAATTATGGCAGTCATGCTTACAACAATAATTGTGGAAAGTGTTTGCTCTCTAACTAATGTAAACTAAATCAGAATCATCGTTTACATGAAACATGTACTTACATAGGTACATGTTTCATGCTTGCATACATGCTACATAATTGCAAAACGCATTGTAATGGACTAAAATATTTCAATGGATTTTCATGATTTCTTTTTTTTACCAAGCGATCTTATTTATTAGTTTAGCGTGTTTAGTTAAACACTTATTTTTGTATTTCCATCATCATTGATTTACTTGGTGGGATTTTTGCAAGCTTTCTGGATAGTTACAAATGTCTGTATTGTTCTATTCTGGTTTGAAGGGTGAGTGAGCCAGTATAAGTTCGAGATATAAAATCTTAGTTCCCAAGGTTGGTAGCGCATTGGCGATATAAGGAATGGTTAGTTTTTTTACAGACCCAATGTCTATACAAGCGGTAGTGACTATCAGGAGGCCAATCATGCCTGTCAGTTAAATAAATAAAAAATTTGAAAGAAGATATAACAGCTTTGTTTAAATGAACATACCCTAAGCAATATTTCTAGTTAAAATCGTTATATCAATCGTTATACTATTCAATCCTTTTGTCATTTTGCTTACGGTATGTAAACGCCTTAGTGGACCGCTTTATTTCATCCGAACCTTCCATACCGTGTTCCACTGAGCTGTCGACTGTTCAATATAAATAAAAGTAATAATACTTAGCCGAGATGGCCTAGTGGTTAGAACACGTGAATCTTAACCGACGATCGTAGCTTCAAGCCGGGCAAGCACCACTGAATTTTCATGTGCTTAATTTGTGATTATAATTCATCTCGTGCTTGACGGTGAAGGAAAATATCGTGAGGAAACCTGCATGTGTCTAATTTCATTGAAATTATGCCACATGTGTATTCTACCAACCCGCATTGGAGCAGCGTGGTGGAATAAGCTCCAAGTCTCCTCAAAAGGGAGAGGAGGCCTTAGCCCAGCAGTGGGACATTAACAGGCTGTTACTACTAATAATACTTTGTATATTATAGAATAATATATCAACCGACCTTGAAGTTATAATAACAAAGCACTCAAGAAAAAAAATCATAACTATAAAATAAACGTATTTAAGCCCTTATTAAGGCCTTATTGTATCATCTAGTAAATAACCACTTGTAACAATGAGCGCGAACTGTTATCCCCCGAGGCTAAGGGTGTGCACGCGAATTCGTCCAATCGAATAATTATTTAAACGCGAAATACATTATAATACGCAACGGTGTAATTGAGGCCGTATGTTATTAACTGTTTATTTATATAATTATGTTTAACAGGATTATTTGTGTGTTAATTAATCTTATTCGATATCTTTATAAATGATCTTATATTCAGATGTTTAATTGAGGTTTTATCTACACTACATAGATATCGGTAGCATTTATTTCTTTGAAATTCAAAGAGCAATGTTTTAATTTGATTAAATAATGAGCGGGTGTCACTTAAGCGTTTTTTAAAACATATATATCAATAGAATCTGAATGCTCTGTCTTATTCTAAAAAGCTATCGATCTACTGAGTATTTTTTTATATAATCTGCGATTTAGTCAAATCATACTCGATGTTATTGTTAGTCAATATCAAGACTTTGAACAATTTTCAATTAATCGATTTAGTTAAAGGTTTGGTCTAAAATTGAGTTGCAAGATTTTTTCCTACATAGAACTGATGACAAAATGATGATTTCTAACTAGTGTTTTACTTGGAGCAGACGGTTCTTAGATTAGCATGAAATAGCTACGTAGCCGTACTTGATCTAATGAGTTATCAAGTTCTATTTATCTTACATATAAAAGTTAATTTAATTATAATTGAAAAAATTAATGGTGGTTATGTTATGTTTCACAATATAACCAATGATAACTATAAAATATTCTAATTCTAATTCAATATGTAATATATATTATACCGTAACCGTAACAGCCTGTTAATGTCCCACTGCTGGGCCTTAGCCCAGCAGTGGGCCACAGGAGGCCTTAGCCTCCTCTCCCTTTTGAGGAGATTTGGAGCTTATTCCACCACGCTGCTCCAATGCGGGTTGGTAGAATTCACATGTGGCAGAACTCCAGTGAAATTAGACACATGCAGGTTTCCTCACGATGTTTTCCTTCACCGTAAAGCACGAGATGAATTATAATCACAAATTAAGCACATGAAAATTCAGTGGTGCTTGCCCGGGTTTGAAACCACGATCGTCGGTTAAGATTCACGCGTTCTTACCACAGGGCCATCTCGGCTATATATTATATAATAAAATTAATCCTTTATTGCACACACTTTACAAACATTTAGTAACATATAAAGCTAGTAGGACATATAGTGTGCAAAGGCGGCCTTGTCACTGTTATTGTTGTTATTTTATATCAGATTTATAATTATGAAATCGCATTTAAAGATATCCACGTTTAAGATATAACGGAACAAGTCCCAAAACTACATTTTGATTTCCTAACATACGTATTTTACGAGTTACAAGGAACCAATAAGGATTTAATCGTATCAAGGGAAGTCTATTGTGTTGTGACGTCAATATGGCCATTGTCGTCGGTGACGTCAGAGGTCCCATTGTTGTCAGGTGTGCTATCGAAAATCGAGTAACCGATTACCGATTACGAGTAACAGGAGACCTTTAAGAGTTTCACGGGATTTTGTATCATATGTTTCAGTTATAAGGATATATTCTGCGTGACACATTGGTGGATTTGTAAGATTGTGAAGATTTTGAGTTGAATTATTTTTACCGAACAGGTGGTTTTATTCGAGCATGAATGATTTGATATTAGAGAAATGGTCACAAAATCAAAATCCGAACATACTTTAATTGAAAACACTATCAGAACACCTTGAATCGTAATTTTCGTTCGGAATGTATTTTCTACCGAGAACGACCGCCAAAAAATGTGTTGAATAGGATTTTATTTTTCACAAACATATTTCATGTATACAATTAAATTTATATATACTCCATTAAAACCAACGAATAATAATTTTATATGCAATTATATCTTCTATATAATCTTGTACACAACAAAATACCTCAATTTATTATTGTTTTTATAATTACACTTCTTTATAAATTGGCGAATTTTATAAATATTCCAAAACACTCAAACCAGTTGTTTTTATATTCCTTCACCATTCATTTTGGGAATTAGACAAACGTAAAATAGATTTTAAAGGTGAAAAAAAGAATATATTTATTTAATTGTTTATTGATATATGAAACACTATAAAGTTACGACAATACTAGGGTAGTTCAGTGTGATATCCCATAACAGGCATTTACAATTATAATAATGGCACTAACATCAACTTTTATTTACAGTACAGTAACAGCCTGTAAATGTCCCACTGCTGGGCTAAGGCCTCCTCTCCCTTTTGAGGAGAAGGTTTGGAGCTTATTCCACCACGCTGCTCCAGTGCGGGTTGGTACAATACACATGTGGCCGAATTTCGATGAAATTAGACACATGCAGGTTTCCTCACGATGTTTTCCTTCACCGAAAAGCACGAGATGAATTATAAACAGAAATTAAGCACATGTAAATTCAGAGGTGCTTGCCCGGGTTTGAACCCACGTTCATCGGTTAAGATTCACGCGTTCTTACCACTGGGCCATCTCGACTTTTACTTATACAGAAACTTATTTATTTATTAACTTTTATTTATATAGAAAGAAATAACTAAAAGGAAATATGACAAAACTATAATACCTACTTCTAGTTCGGTGATATCATTAAACATACAGACACCTTACAGATATTGAGGTTTTTGTTGGAAATTTCGATATTCTGTAGTCGGAGAACTATATTTATTTTAAACAAACTTTTTTTTATTATTAAAAGGTCGACAAACTGGCAAAAAAGTACTGTATGAATTATTAACCATACCTTACATCCCAATATAAACCTTGGAAACTAAGATATAATGTCCCTTGTTACCCTTAAAACCGATAACATAAAAATACTAAGTATGGCGGTACAACATATGATGAAGTGGGTACATGGTACCCAGACAGGCTTGCGGAAAGCCCTACCACCAAAAGATACTGGCAAATTAGTGTATCATTTTTAAATAAGAAACCATTTACATAAACTATTACCGTCCAACATAAATCTCTAGTTATTAGCTATGACTTTTTTAGAAGTTTTTATTTACAATACAAAACAACTGAATATTATTTACTGCTACACATATACATATATAGCTATACCAAGTTTATTGCACTCGCTTTTGACCTTTAATAACATTACGACCTTTGTATATTAAATGTAAACGTATAGTCTATACATATTTTAGTATATAAATAAAAACTGTTTTTAATGATTACTTAAATAATATAGAAAACGGTGGTATCGTACGTTTAACACACGAAATAAATATGTATGTAAATAACTTACTATGTGTAAACAAAATAAAATGAATTCCTAATAGTAATCTTGATGGCAATACATTATTAAGCTTTATAATATATATAAAAACGTTGACGAAAAAAAAAAACAACTTTAACAGCTTAGCCCGTATTTTCTATTCCCATTTTGGTCTCCATTGGTCAGCTGTCCTGCCCGCATCTGTGAAACTGTTTTTAGGGTTCCACAAGCTAATTAATATACATCACATCCAGCCCCGGATTTATGCCTAGGCCTACAAGGCATAATTTCAACGGCCCCACCAGCCGATGGGCCCCATCCAGCCAAATATAATACAATTTTGCTCTAACCGCTTCGGATTAAGATTACTCAAAGTCATATAATAAATTGTGACATTTGAGCACGACAAACTAAGTACTTATTAAGTTGCGGTATTTTTTATGTTGACGAAATGCTTGTTACATAATATTCTATACTTACTTTAAAAATATACTTAGTTTTAAGTTGCTATTTAAGATATCAACTTATTCAATAGTGAAGTAATGAAGTCAGATTCAATTTAGAAGTTTTCGTAAGGGGCTTTAATATTTGAGTCGATAATGGCACAGTGGATCAAAACTGCATCTTAAACATAGCTGGTTCAAAAACGGTCAACCAATGAATTTTAATGTGTATATTTTTTTATAACTCCACCAACCCGCATTAGTGTAGCGTGTTGGAATAAGCTCCAAAACCGTTTCCTTATGAGGAGTGCAACTATAGTTTTTGTGATGCTTGCTAATATACTTAATCAATATAAAATGTATTGGTACTTAATTGGTGTGGAGGTTACGTTTATTTCCATATTTAATTGGCGTGCGTATTTCTTATGGGAATCGATAATTCCAGCCGCTTGATTGATTAATTATCTTTACTCATAGTTTGTTTTTTTTTTTTATAAATTAACTAAATGCCTTATAGGAACAAATTATTTAATATCGAGACACGATGTAATTATAAAGTTACATATATTGCCCTATATGCAATAGGCGTTCGTTATAATCGTTATGATTGTTAATTAATATTTGCTTAAAGCTGATCATGATATTCACGCCTGTCACCTTAAACTGCGAATCGCAGCTTCTTATATAATATAATATACTAAAAGCGGTAGTACTTAATATAAATACTACTAGTAGGTACTCGTAGTATATAAATACGTCATATATTTTTATAACAATCAACTAGTCATAACCGGTTAATTAATTTAATTTAAATGAACCGTGCATAAAAAAAACATCATATTCTTTTTGTATTGGTTTTTTTCCTATAATCAAAATATTTAACAGCCGATTAAAAGTTATTTTTTACGACTCGAAGTTTTTAGTTGAAATTATGTATTTTGTTATATTCGGTTAATTATATATTTAGTTAAATAATAACATCTTATAGATAACGATTGCAATGTTTGCGTTTTATTACGTTCAGCTATGCTAAATTATTCTTTATAATATTTATTTTGATAACAAACATATCAAATATTTTTGTTTTGTTATTTTATCAAGAATAGGTGGCGCTACCAGTTACGGCGTCGGTAGACCACTGATCAGTCATCCCTATTTGTCAATCATAAATATATTTCTATACTATAAGGCGGACCGAGATGGCACAGTGGATAAAACTCGACGATTTTAACCTAAGATCGCGGATATTTTATTGATTTTAGTTGAATATAATTTTATTTATAATTAACTAAAATCAATAAAATAAATTTTAATCCGGACAAACACAACTCATATTTCGTGTACATAATTTGTGTATTAAGTGTTCATCGCATGATAGGCGTTGAAAGAAAACATTATAAGGAAGCGCGTATCGTGAGCCCAGCAGTGGGATACTTAGAAAATGTTAATTATTTTTCTTTTTTGAATGTAAATTTTTTAATTTTTTTTTATAGAATAGGAAGGCGGACGAGCCACCTGATGGTAAGTGGTCACCAACGCTCTTAGACATTGGCATTGTAACAAATGTCAACCATCGCTTACATATACAATGCGCCACCAACCTTGGGAACTAAGATTTAATGTCCCTTGTGCCTGTAATTACACTGGCTCACTCACCCTTCAAACCGGAACACAACAATATAAAGTACTGCTGTTTTGCGGTAGAATATCTGATGAGTGGGTGGTACCTACCCAGAGGAGCTTGCACAAAGCTCCACCACCAGTGAAGTTAAGTGTTTTATAGATGTTTTTTTCCAATAAACAAGACAGACTAACTCATACTCTCACGCGGAGCGGAGCTTAATCGAATGATCCGTCGAACTTTATAATAGTTCGATATGGACAATGTGATCGCTTCGTAAATATGTAACTACATTGAAAACTTATAAAACTAGACATATAACACTATAAAACATCGTCTGTTCGTGAATTATAATAAGTTTAGTGGTTGTCGCTGTCACGCTAGCAGCGGGTTCGATCTCCGCTTGACAAATGTATTTATTTATTTTTCTCTTTCATTATTTATATCGAAAAACGAGCCATGGATGGTCACCAAAGAACTTATTACAATTTTTATGAAACTATATGCATCTGGCATAAACCTAAAGTAGGAAGGTACCTGTAGGTACAAATTATCCCAAAGAATATTGTCCTGGCAATAGTGCTAATTGGGCAGATGTAGCAAACCAGCCAAGCCGCAATATAGGGAACTCTCTACGACTACCTACGACATATGTATACATAATATACGGATGATTGAATTTGTTTTAGAAATATTGAATTATCTAAATGGAAAATGTCGACGTCGTGTATATAAATAACACTGACCTAATTCAAACACTAACTTCAAAGAAATATAATTTATTTATAATATTAGGTACCGACCTATAACATTGAACATAATTAAAACCCTTTATTCTAAATTGATATTATTTAAATTAAATTATTATTTAATTTATATATAATAGTTATGAAATAACTTACTTCAATATAAAAAAAAAAACTTGGCCATTTCACCAAAAGCTTAAAAAAACCCAATGGAAATTAACATATATATTTTTATTGTGTTACTCATACCTAAGTAAGATCTATTTTATTATTTTAGGATATGTATTGTATACTTAAATTTTATTTATATTTAACTAAAATCAATTAAATAAGAAATATATCGTACGTACCTGAATAAATGTGCTTACATGTACTGTAGGTAGGTAATGTATCCGATCATTTTAATGTTTTGGGAAGTATTAAGTTTATTTGTCCTGATTATTATAACAAAGATTATTATATATGTATAAAACTAAAGTAAGATTAGATAAATTCGTGCAGCAAGTTAAGACTTCAAAATAATTTTAATGTACGTACGCTCAAAACTTATTTCAAATATTAAAACCATTTTAAGGATTGTAGGTATTATTTGAGTTAATAGCATTCATACTGACATTGCGTTGAAAATAACGACGAATATAAACACAGGTAAAAAATAAAATTGATATTCGACTCGACGGCGCTCCGTAAATCTGACAAGGTGAAACAACTTGTCCTCGGCCGAACCATTTTTTGCCTATAAAGATTTGTTTGCTCGTACGCCTCGCGACTGTCTCGCCGAAAACCCATAAACATGGACAAGTCAGATCGACTCTGCCGCTTTTTCCCCCACCCGAACATAGGCGGCGACGTTTGACGGGGCGTGATCGGATAGTGGTGGGGATGTAGCTGCCAATACGCGGCCGCCTTTCCAGTCTGCGTTTCGAGAAGGACAGAAAAGTCGTTTTTCGATTGGTAGAAACTGTTCGGCTCCGCCTTTTGGGTTGGGCTAAAATCGCTCAGTCCTACGGCGGAGGGGCGTTTGATTTCTGGCGCGCGCCAGTCTGTGTCGAGAATCGTTAGCGTGAAGGTGTCGTGCCGACGAGTTGCCCGGCATGCTAGCGCGCAGCTCGGCTCCCTGACGCGCAGGATGGCAGCGCGCCGCGCAGCCGCCGCGCACATAAACAACTGTGATAAATTAACTTAATTTTTTTCATAGACGTAGTATAGATAACCCGTCCTTGACTAGACTTTGAGAGACAGTGTTGTGTGAAGCCGCCCATATGATCGTCCCAATGGCAGCGTACGCACAATTCGGCTATTCGTACCCATCCGCCTCGCAGGTTAGTAATATTGCTTTTATAATAAGCCCCAAATAAGTCGAATGCAAAGATAAATATGTAAATTAGACGCTCTAGTCGTTTGTTAGTAACACAAGTGAGGATAAAAAATAAAGTAGTTCGTGGTTACATCAGAAAATAATAAAGTATTATAAAACTTGAACAGCACTTTTATTTTAGTAATGACAATTGAATCTTAAAATTATAAATTATTAATAATATAATAACTATGTGTAGCTACTATAATAATATATAAGGGTTTATTTTTGTCTCTACATTCGTTAATGCAACAGGCTTTATAATTTTACATTCCCCGACGGTCTTTACGAAGTGTGTAAATAATTATTAATATTGTACCGAATTTTAATATATGTAAAATGTATTTATATGTTAATATAAAACTTATATAGAAAATATGAAATATGTAAGAAATGTTAATAAAATGTTGAGATACTTGTAGCCCACATTTATGCTTCCATTGCAAATCAAATAAATTAAATTATTAATATTGTATATTTAGTAGAATTTATTATATTTATGTAAAAAGTCTTAAAAACTTAGTTACCAATTATTATTTCATATAATTTGTTATTTTATTATGTTTTAATGAATTCAACAAATCACAAATTAAATTATATTATAAAAAAAAAAACGAATGATAACTTTGAAGATAAAGTTAAGTAGGTGCCTTTAGCTCTTGACGCAAAACAGAAGATAAGTATAAAAATAAAATTTATTATAAAATTTAATTTGAAAATTAAATACCTAATTATAATAAAATTAACATCAACCTAAAATTTACATTTGTTATTTTCATATAAATTTATAAATTAAATGGACCGGCTTATTTTATTAAATGTAGATAAATATATCATTATATTCATATAAAATAAAAAGTTAAGTGACATTACATATCTATTTATTAAAATATTAAATGTTACAACTTCTTATTATTTTGATTATTTACAAATGTACCTAACTATTAAACTGAGGTAGCGTTAACATGTTTTAATGCATATAAAACTCTTAATATCTTCATTATATAAATAATATGAACATTACTTACTTAAAATATACATAGCTTGTAATCCCAAAATCGGACAAAAAAACTTTTTGACTCAAAAAATTTATAAATAGATAAACATTTATAAAATTATATTAAAATCATTAACAATTTGAAGATACCCTTATAAAGAGATTTATTATCGTTCGTTTTCTTTATTATCCATATCATAATAAGACACTAAGTATAATAAGTGCTATCATTATGTCTTATTGGGATTTATTCCAATTAAATAACTTGAATTTATCAAAGTTTAATTCTCCTTACAAAGCAGAATAATTCAAATAAACCTTATTGTGAGTATTTACTAAATATATAATTTAATATAATATTATATATAGATTGTTTAGTAGTTATTTTTAATTTGTAATTATATATGTATATAAGGCATAATGTATTTTAAATAAATATTATATTTAAATAAAAATGAATCAAATCATTAAATACGCAATGGCCATTCCATAAATAACTTGAATAAATAATATTTTACAAATATAAAATATATTCCCGAACGAACACTGTTTTCTTTTATACATTCTTTAAATATGACAATATGCACAAGTATTAGAGCATAGAGCTTAGTATCAAATCTAGTTGGAATGAATGCCTATTTTTTAAATTAGTAATTTGTGAGTAGGCAACGATTGTATTGTATTCATCCTAATATATCCTATATTCTGTTTTAGCACGTTTTAATATCTTGCAACTTCTGTTCCATTCATTAATTATTATGTACAGTAATATAGATAAGTAAAGCCGTCAATCTAACATATACCATATACCCCCGAAGGAATTTTTGTTAGAAAATTTACTATTTGTACTGTTTAAAATTTGTCAGTGCTTAAATATAGATAAGTAACAATTATTTAATTGTTAAGCAAATATTAATGAAATTATATTTTTATTTGTTACTGATTAACACTTATCGTAATTATTCCAATTTGATAGATTGCAATAATATATATATATATAATATTTGTATTTTTATCTGAGACTTAAATAATATAAATAATTAATTTAAAACTGTGTAATAGAAATGTCTATGAGAATTGTCGAATGATATCGAAAACTATTGAATGTCGAAGAAAAATAATTTATCCTTATTTCTTGGACTTTTGGACATAAAGATTTCAACGCGATTTGTATATTGAAACATTAGACTTTTAGGTACAAGAAGGTACTTATCTGTTGATTAACATTTTTCGAAGTAATCACAGCCACTCGAAAAGCCGTACGTACATACAGCCTTAAATGTAAAAAGCCTTAATAAATGTAGCTTGGCGCGTGTTTTACTATGATAACTCTCTGTCCATCATTATTAATTAAACATTTCGAAAGAAAACGATACGGCATTCTTTAACTAAACAAAGTTTATAGATGAAACTATTGTTCGAATTAATATTTTAACCTGTAAATAATTAATTAAGTCCTCAATTTAAAAACTTATTTATTTTAAATGACACCGTTTTCTCTTATTTTTTATCAAGGAATTTGTACACGATATTCCTGAAACGCTACAATTTATGTAATGGTAGGAACTCGTCGACATCACAGCGATTGTCAGTCATCCGGGCATATTATGAGCACTTACGATGTATTTATAAATAATAGTAGTTTTTAAATAAATCCGTGATCTTGCTATCTTATAGCGGTACAGATCGCTTTGACCAAATTTTAGATCGGGTCATCCAATTTAATAGATTCTTATAGTAAGTAGTTATCAGTAGCGGGACGTTGATATAATGTTAGCAGTATCATTTCCCAGTGTCATGGAAAACCGTTGGCTACATCTGAGCCTTCAGGTAAACCATTGTTTCTGCGTCCGAACTCACTCAATCGTGTTAGAGTGCTGTCCCATCGGATTATAAGAGTGACGGTATGGTGCACCTGTGTTTGCGCACACACGCCTGCTCTGTAATATTTACTTTGCAATTGGGTAGCCATTGATGTGCGCCGTGGAAGTACATAAATATCGCTCATGATATCAATTTATTTATTAAAAGAACTATCTAGACATCACGTCATAACTATATAAAGAATATGCTTTATTGTACATTAAAAGAGTTACAGAAACATGCAGTAAAAGAAAATAAATATATACTCATGGTGTGCACAAAAGGCGGTCTTATCGCTAAAAAAGCGATCTCTTCAAGACAACCTTTGGTTGAAGGACTTGAAATTTCTATTAAAAAAAGTATTGTTTTATATATACGAATTCAATAATTGTTAAGTTCTTAATAAATAACTTTTATTGTAATCTATTAAATTCCATAAGCTTCCGCAGAATTAGTTAATCTATTAAAAAGTAAAGTTACACCCTGTTAATGACCTACAGTTGGGCAAAGATTTATCCTATTAGTAGGATTAGGAGATTAATTCACCATGCTCCTTCATTGAGGGTCGGTGGATGGAAGTAAATCAAATCTATTTTAGTAGCACGTTTATTTTATTTTTATATAGAATTATTTCTTTAAGAAATATTAGTATAATTATTTTCGTTTTTATTGTTTTATGTATTTATAAAATAGTTATGGCCTCGAAAGCCTCTAAAGAAAACTTGATATATTGATGTATTAGCTTTAACATATTTATAGCTTAATAACAAGTGTTTTAATTTAAGCTTATTTAATTAAATCTTCACGATGAGATTTAAGTTTACGAGATGGGAACATACTTCAAAGTTCAACGTGACCGCTTGATATTTGGGCTTAGATGAAATTTGTTGTTTTGATATTAAACTGAATTTATATGAATTAAATTATATGTATATAACAACATTATAATTACAAAACATAGATAACGAAAATCGTTTATTTAAATATAGATACATATAGAAAATTGTTAAAAGCGGGTAGGTAGATTGTATGTACCTGTTGAACCGTTTCAGAATAAACACTAATTCTATAAACAAGATGGTTTTATATATTGTTGGATAGTAATGTTAGGATATAAGCTATTAAGAGGTTAGGTATACCTTCATCTGAATAGATTTACGTGATTCGAGTGAAATCGTTTCGGACGCCATTTTGGCATGCGCCTGCTAGAATAAAAATATTTGAAGATATATTATGTGTACCTAAAGAAATAATTGATAAGAAGCAGTAAAAGTATCTCTCTATTTTTTTTTTATAGTAACATTAATTCAATACCCAAAACAAAACTGAAAAGAAACAAATTTGACGACAAATATGCATCGGGTTAATTTTAAGTCGCTTTTTGTTTTTAATAATAACCCATGAAAGGAATAGGACAAGTATTAATTATATATATGTAGACTTTTAGAACTGCAGATATGTATTAGCAGATAAAATTTACTATACAAATAATTATAATTCGTATTTCTTTGTATTATTTCTTAAAAAAGTGATCGTTCATATATCTTAGTTCCGAAGTGTTTCCAACAATTTTCCAATGTATTTGTTACATCAATATCGGCTTAATCAATCAAATACCATCACAGAATAGTGGCTGTACAGTTTGGAACACAAGTGCTTCAATTGCTTTAAAAAACTATATTTTTAATTAATGTGTAATTGAGACTTAAGCTTGTAAGTCTTAATGATAAACAGTCACAAGCTTATATAAACAAAAAAAAAATATTCCAGACAGTCGATTGATGTATGATATGCCAGACAATTTTTATTATACACGTCTATTGTTCTGTGTAACTTGTTACGGAGGGTAATAAGCAGTTTATTATATTGTCATGTATCAACTACAGCTATTCATTATGCTGAAATAAGTTTAAAAGAGAGCTACAGTGGCCTCGATCCATCGAGAACGCATTCCGATCCGTAATATTGACAAAAAATAATTGTAAAATTATGACGAAAAAAAAATTTACAATCGTACTGGCCGTTGTAAATGCATTGGCAAAAGTAATAAAATGAGATGTCTTTTGGAAAAATGTTTTTAATATGATGTGCTGTACGCGTATGTACGTTGCATATGCATGCATGATCTCTCAGCAATTTTCCGTCTAATTGAACGAATGTAATCGACCATTCGACTTCACTCAACGCAGTTAATTCTTAATGGCGTCCTGATATGGTTATGCACAGAGCAAGGTAAATTGGAAATGGCATCAACGATACAGGGGACTGTGCAAATCGCATTAACAATTTGACATATTAAAATGTAAATTCACTATTCTGTTATATGGAATCGAGTTTTTTCAGTATATTTTTAATCAGCTTTCAGTCTTGTATCGTCCGGCTTACAATGCGTGAGTGATTAAATTTAAGTGTATTTGATAGTTTTTAAGTGATCTTGTAATGTAAAGTCATTTATGTTATTCTCTTTACTTGTATATTTGTAAAAAAAAGTTATTTATTTTTAAATGATATGTACAGGTTGTTTTAATATAAATATATAAAAAATAAGGTAAATTTTGTGAATTTTTTATTCAACATACTCCACACAAATTATGTTTTTTTTTTTAGAAATATTCAATAAAACTTCATCGTATTATAACCGATATAACTTTAAAAAAAAACACATGCTAATTCTCACATACAGTCTATTGAAGAGTAATTACAAAACAATAGTCTCGAAAGAATTAAATTAAATATCACTTCCAATCACTCCGTGTATTATCGCTTAGAAAACCAGAGGTATTTAAGTCTGCATTCCTCCTGGAAGTAATGAATTGTGTTTATAACTTCAATTACATAGTTAATTATATAACTTGTTATATTAAAGAGACGAGCCTTTCATCGAGTAACCTGTCGCCTTAAAGTAAAGTCACATTCAATGCTAATAACTTTTATTATTTATTTTAAGCTAGCTATTGCCAACAGCCTACATGAGTCACGCGTCATCTATTGTACATAAGCACTGATTAATAATCTAGAAATCTTAATGCATGTGTCGGCAACTCATCTAAGTTTCAACTCGTTCCTGTTCTCTGCAACTCCCCAGTATATATATATCGCATAATTTGTATGTTTGTGTCATTATCCAAGTCATATGCTACCTAGGCTATCTGGGCTACCTGAATATCAAATTCCATTACAATCGCATAAGTGGTTTTATAGTGACGAGGTAACGAACACAAAGAAATTTGGCAACTCCTTTCTTTGTCGCATTTCCAAAAATGAAATTCCTTACCAGATCACGTGTTCCCCTCCTCTTACAACCTGGGTTCCTTCAAACGAGGCGTGAAGAGGCATCTTGCGGGCCGGCAAGGCGAGGGCGGCTAGTGCAGAACATTCTTCCCGACTGTACTGGCCGTCGTCGCGCTTGGACTCTTCTACCACTTACCATCAGGTACACCACACGGATTCAATGCGGGTTAGTGGAATACGCGTGTACCAAATTTGCATCTGACACACGCAGGTTCCATCACGGGGTTTTCCTTCACCAGCAAGAACGAAGATAATATAATCAGATTGAACACAATATATTCCTATCATAGGTTATATATAGTTCAAGAGTTATAATGCAAGAGTGTTAGTCTCATGACCAGCTCGGGTCTAATTTAAGCAATTTTAAAAAGTAGAAAATTGTACCTACTTAAGAAATTACTTTTTTCCGTATATATCAATAGACGTACTGACAATAGACACTGTAAATATTTACTATACTTAACTGACAACGTTAATACGCGGACCATGGAAACTTTTTTATTCTTACGTAATGGTGAGCGCTTATGGACATCTGCAATACCAGAGGGCATACAGGTTCGTTGCCGGCCTTTAAAGAATAACTAAGATGTTACGTCTCTTATGCCTGAAATTACATTGGCCCTTCACCGGAAACTGAATGGCGGTATACCTGAAGTGGTGGTACCACACAAAGGCGGGATGTACAAAGCGCAACTAGTGAAAATCAAATATCGTTGGCTGTTAAGAAACTGGTACTATTGCTAATAATATTGTTTGCTTACTATTTTTTTTATGAATCAAAAATTATATAAGTATATTATAAGTTAAAGTATTTCGCAGTTGTTGTCTGTATCGCTTTGATCTAAAACTACTCTGTGGATTATCATTTCATTTATACAAATTACCAGATTGGCATACAATAAAGGTTTCGTCATATAATACTTGAATATTCTATGCAAATAACTGAATTTATTATATTTGTCTCCATGACGTCCGCTTTGTAAAAAGATAGAATGAAATAAAAACAATACTCACTGCAATTATTAACAGTTAAAACTAGATAGATATTGTTCCAATACTATATCTATCTAGTACTACCCGGGCGAAGCCGAGGAGTATTGCTAGTATATAAAAAAAACTTAATTCGCTTTTTAAGCTCCTTCAATATTCTTTTAAACACAGACATTTTGCTTTTAAAAACTGTTCTCGTATAAAAATGCATAAAATTGCTCTAGCCTCGCTATTTTTTTCTCGAAATATGAACATGTATTGAATTATTTATATGAAATTACTTATCTTTATGAAAAATGCAACTTTTTCCCTCGTGAAACATTTATGCCATTTATAATACGAGACAGTATAATCATTGGACACCGCTACAAATTTCTACATCGATTGTTTTGCAAATTGCTAAAGTGAGAATTGTTATACAGTAAATAATTTATATACCACTACTAAAGCAGATCAATCGTGCTGGAGTTTCAATCACCAATAACAGCTACATCAAGCCCTAAAACCGACTAATAAAACTATGTTCAAAATGAAATACAGAACGGAATTATTATCATTTTGTGCGGACGAGAACGTCGTGCGTAAAGTGGACCCATTTATCTGAAAATCCGGTGGGAGGTCACAGCGAAGTCCACAATAAAAGCCGGGTCCGGTAGCGCAGTTTAATTGAGTCCTCCGACCTCATAATCCGACCCTCCCGCCCCTCCCGCTAAATGTTATTTATAAGCCAAACTCGAAACGGCCGCCGGCCGCTGCCTCCGTTCGTTTTAGCCTATTCCGAAGCACTCGTTTCACGAACGCTCCACGGTTACGTTTATTGTTTTTCACGGCTCAATCTAAATAATCGATTCGCTATTATCCCGTTGCTCGCGCGCTTGTTATTAAACTTGTTGATAATTTAAGATGGTACATGGATCTCAAATTGCCGCGTCGCGCCCGATTACTTTTCCGCGCGCGTTAGATTGTGTTCCGATCGATCGATTACTCGACGGTTTTCCATTTAATTTGTTCCCGATGTTCGACTACGGCGAGCACGGACTTACGAGCGCACGCGGGCGTGTGAGTTTTTATTTACCAATATTTATTTCATACGGTCCGAATAATTGATGTTTATAGCTCGATTGTCATTAAAACGAATCCATTATTCGGTCACGAAAAACTATAGCGGTTAATGTTTTTAATGATGTTGCGTTAACAATTCGATCGAATGAGTAATTAAACGAGATGGCGAATGACAATTTTATTTTTTATGGCTCGACTATAATGCATTAACATACTTTTACGCTCGGCTGGATGCGAACGTTGCAGAGTTAATACTCGATCGTCGGCTATTGAACATGTGGCGAGGCGAGCGCTGTATCGCAGGAGCCATAAATGCATTATCCATTGCGTATTAACTGCTGGGAATTCGGCCATTGGAATTATCGACGCAATCCGCCTGACGATAATTGAATGGAATCGCGTTAAATAACCATTAATTGTTGTTGCGGGCGCGATTGATATTTATCAGCGCGATCGTCGCCCTGGGCGACGCGGGACGCGATGCACGAATATCTAATACGTACAGTCGGCAACGGAGGTTCGTTTTGCATTGTTAACTATACACGTTCATGAATAAGAGCGCCAGGTGTACCCGTGCGGCGTGCGCGTGGGTGGGTTGTACGACGCACGCGTCGCGCCGTATCATTAGGAGTGCGCTGTGCGGTGTGTCGCAGGCGCCACGCACCGTCACAACCGTGACAACACATTGACACGTATTGAACTTTTCGATTGTTTATAATCGATAATATTCATTCGTAAATATTAATAATGAACGTTTAATGTGTCATGTAATGCATTTTATTAAAATGTCTCGTATTGATAGACAATCTGAGTTACTATCGGACATATTATCGATTTCTATTCTCGGTTATCGAATAGATATTTATAATATATTTTCAATAGTTATTAAATTGAAATGCAAGTAGTGAGGCCTTTTATATTGTGAAATTTACATCAACAACACTTATTATTAAGAATTGGCGATATATTACTGGTGGTAGGGCTTTGTGCAAGCTCGTCTGGGTAGGTACCACCCACTCATCAGATATTCTACCGCAAAACAGCAATACTTGATATTGTTGTGTTCCGGTTTGAAGGGTGAGTGAGCCAGTGTAATTACAGGCACAAGGGACATAAAATCTTAGTTCCCAAGGTTGGTGGCGCATTGGATATGTAAGCGATGGTTGACATTTCTTACAATGCTAATGTCTAAGAGCGTTGGTGACCACTTACCATCAGGTGGCCCATATGCTCGTCCGCCTTCCTATTCTATAAAAAAAAAAAAATATATAAGACTATATAACATATTGTTATAATTATCTTATTATTCTATATTAGATGATTATATAACCAAACATATAAAATTGAAAGATGGAATTATCTTATGCATAGACAAATTTACAAGTAGGAAAAAAAATATAAATGGGCGTTGAACAATAGTTAAATAAAGTGTTGACGCGTTTAGCCGCTTTACAGCGAATAGCCTGCAGCGGTTTATAGCTGTAGGGTCGAGATAGTTATAATCATGACTTGATAAGCTAATTTGTAAACTTAAATTACCGTTCATGAGTTTATTCGATATTATATGAATAATTAAGACTTTGATAAACTACCATCAATTTTTTTTTGTATAAGCTTATATTTGATTAGGCAAAAGTATTGAAATTATCAAATAAATTTAAACTTTCGAATCGAAATTTTATAAGATAAATGATATGAGTTATTAAATATTATACAGTTTCGGTGCGAAATTTAGTTTCAGCCGAGATTATCTAACTTAACTAAATTATAGTTATCACTTTATGATACAGATTAACGAAGCACTTTAGTAAAAGTATAATACATTTGCGTTTCAAATAAGTTATTAATACCTACTTTAAATTATATTATTTGTATCTGTATACAATACTATGTAAGAACGAATTCATTACGAAACACGATACCGATCTGATAATTTACGAAATTTCTTTAAACTCGAATATAGAAGAGTATAATTTTCCCCCGAAAGTAGTAATTGTTGTTAGTTATATGTACGTATGTATGTTAAGCTGGAACCCGCTCAAATTAAAATACGACTCCTGGACATCATGTGCCTAAAAAACAAACGTTTAAAGCAATCATTATAATGAATGGTTATCGATTTGTAGCGTGCCTCTTAAGGACCAACATTTAGTACCCAGCCCTCGGCTATACCTAATCTATTCGGCCCTACCGTCACGATACCAACTCGTCTCCGTCCTCTTATAATTTGGGTAAATTCATATAATAACATCTGATAACGATCTAATTATTATAATGATCTCTTTAACATATCCCGTTGTTGGAGCGAAATCAGAGTGTACGGAGGCTACGCTAAAGTAATGGTATTATGAAATAGACATAAATTTTAACTGTTCTTTTAAAATAATCACATTATAACGTTCACGGCCGCTAGCTTTACGACGTTCGTTTTGAGTGCTAAACGAGATTTATTTGATTTAACTGCGCATGTAGCTAATGTTATACAATTAATGATATCTGATCGTGTTTAATGCGCTCTTGTGACGTAGTTCCATCGTGTACTACGTGTCTACGTATCAACGAGATTTGTTGTGAAAATGTTTAAAATCGTGCGATACAAATGTGTGAGAAATACGAGATGATGTTTTAGTGTTATGTTCTTGTTATGATCGTGGAATAGTTCCTGGGACTAGGGTTTCCTGAGATTATAATATTTAGTTAAACGTTTTTATAGTATAATCATTTTGATTATTCGCACGCAAGACTAATTTTGCGTTTTTATTCAATATTTATATATTCTATAGTTCTTAAATTTAGATTAATACTGAGATGCGTTTATGGTTTTAATAGGGACGGCTAGTGACTTGAACGATTATAGGTAATTGTTGTCTGTCTAGCTCAGTATAAGAGCTCAGAGTAGAAATATAACAATTAGTTATAGATTGTAAGTAAGAAAACTACTCTTAAAAAATAAATTGATTCTGACGCAGCATAAGCCAAAATTTTGCGTAAAAAACGTTTCACACAAACGTTACAAATATTATGGTTCTTTACACTCACATATGACCAAATTAACGTTGTACTTTAAAAACGTTTTCTAAGCGCTTGCAAATTGTTTTTTTTTTTAATCCGAGCCTATATGTAGGTACTTAGACCTCAGCCCATTATTGTTACATGTAGATATATAACTGTGTTTGAGGCGTTCATAGATTAAAGTAGGACAAACCAACTGTTTTATTTCATTACAATAATCGGAATTTAATATATCTACCAATATAACCGAAGTGAAAAATAATCACGCGTAATTTGTTCGTGTAATAAAGGTACATATAATTATGTTTATTATGTAAAACTGAAAGTCATCCAAAAGCAATATAATTATATATGTAATACATTTAGTTGCAACACACAATGAGGTAATCGCCTGTAATAATTGCGTCCAGTATTTTTAACAATTAAATAGAATAGGAAGAATGGAATAGGCACACCTATTTAGCAACACATATATAGTTATTTATGTCCTTCATAATAAATGCGAAGGTGAGTTTGTTTCTTTTGCGTCTTAACTACTCAATCTATTATGAATACACATTATCAGGGGTACAGGAAATAACTTAGTACTTAACACCTGATTTTCAGCGCAGGCGAAGCCGCGAACGAAAACTAGCATACCGAATATGCTAAATATAACGTTAGTTAATTTTAATCCTTGCATTGTATTATACAAACTATTGAATACTTCATATCAGCTTTCTCTATTCATTACACTAAAGCAAATCGATTTTCAATCTTATCGAATTAATCTTCAATTACCAATATCGATTCTATATACATATACGAATACAAATTTTAAATTATCTACGTGCTAATTTCCTTTTAGCTTATATACTTTATTGTTGTATGCGGTTCGTGCGCGCAACGTGCCAGGTTAGAGCGCGATTTATATGCGTAAATATTTGATAAGGTCGGGCGACATGGCTGGACGGTAGGTAATGTCCGAATCTCATCAAAGATTGACGCCTCTGAAACCCCCGTTACCTCCAATCCAATAGATCCGCTAGGTGCATATGGAAAGGGCCACGCCTCCCTTCAATTAACAGTACATTGGAAAAGTTCTGTAGTTTTAGGGGACAGTTCAAAGCGCTTAACGGTCATTTTTTATTTATTTGGAAAAGTGCATGTGTGCGTTTCAATCTATATATTGACTGGACAATTTGAATTGTTTATGTTCGCTTGTTTACTTATATTGAGCTTGTGTTATTTTCTCTTAGTATGTAATGAGAGTTATAAAAGAAAATTAATATTAAAAAAGTTACGAAGCAAGCTGTGATTCGTGACTTATCACTGGTCAACCAATGAACGTAACTCAATAAGTGACAATCATACGTTATATACATAAAATAAATAAATAACTTACAAATTTTGATATGAATCAAAGGTGCAATAAACATTTTGCCATTACGCGAAGTATTAACGAAGTCTACGTACACACACAACCACACACACAAGCACATTATCACGACAAACGTTAACTAATAAAATTTCTACCTAGAAGCGAGTAATTAATTTTAAAATGTCTATCCTCAGATATAATATATACAACAATTTATGTTAATTAATCAATCAATCAGATATCATTTTGAGTACAATTATGGAATGACTAGTTCTAAGAAAACCCTGCAATGATACTTCGATCTGTCTTGACAACAATTTTTCATTCCATATGTAAAAAAAAACCTCGTATTACATTTAAATTTGAATCTGATAAAATACAAGATAGGATTCTAACCTTGCCGGGATTATCGCAGTATTCCGGTTTTGATAATGTTGGCTTGATTCTTTTAATTTTTGTTTTGCGTTTCTAGTTTAATATCCTGTGCAATAATTATAAAATATTCAACAAATTAATTAATTATAAATCAATCCTGTTCTCAATTAGCGTTTTATCTCATGATTTATTACTTTAAGAATAATTCTGTTTTCAACGCGATGCTTAACTTTTATCGCGTACTAACTATTTTTTGTAACATCGTTTTGTGAGTGAATTCCTAAAATTACAACTATATTGTATAAAAACGTATATTTCATATACTTAGATGATATTCCAATAATATAACTACACAATCTCTATATTACCTTTTAATTATTCAAAAAATAGGTATTATTATAGAGAAATCATTTATTTTTATAAATATTGGAGTAAAATAACATAACTTTTCAAATCGGATACAATTAGCGGTAACATGGAAAATCATAATCTAGTGAAACAAAAGATAGATAGCATCGGACATGAAGCAAATACGCTGGTTTGCCGACAAAGCAGACCGGACATCGATTTGAAGATCTTAATTTTTACGAAATCTTATCTTTAATTCGATAAACTATAAAACAAACAATATTCTTTTAACACTTAAGATGATAAAATTTAATTTTGATATTAGTACCGAAAATATAATATATTAATATTTATATATGTATATTAATATTAATATTTAAAAAATATTATTAATAGAATCTTTAATATAAATATTTTTATTGTTTTTCTAAAGTGTTCAGAGACAATTTTTGATATAGTAGTTTAGATGCTGTTTACATCAATCGATCAATCAATCAATCAACAGCCAATCGTTGTCCACTGCTGAACATAGGCCTCTCCCAAGGTGCGCCAAAGCTCCCTGTCCTCCGCCTTCCGCATCCAGTTGGTACCCGCCACCTTCTTAAGGTCGTCGGTCCACCTGGCTGGAGGGCGCCCTACGCTGCGCTTGCCGATTCGCGGTCTCCACTCTAGGACTCGTCTGCTCCAACGGCCATCGGTCCTACGACATACGTGACCAGCCCACTGTCACTTCAGCCTGCTAATTTTGCAAGCTATGTCGGTGACTCCGGTTCTTTTCCGGATAATCTCATTTCTGATCTTATCCTTCAAAGATACTCCGAGCATAGCTCGCTCCATAGCACGCTGAGCGACTTTGAATTTGTGGACTAGTCCCGCAGTTAGTGTCCATGTTTCGGCACCGTATGTCATAGCAGGTATAATCGATATATTATTTTAATTTATAACTATTATTTATTAATAGTTATGAATCTATGTTATATTTTTTTTTTTTCGATTTCTGTCAAGTACAGTACTCTAACTCTAGCTAAGCATGATCGATTAATTTACAAGCGGAAATGCAATAACTGTTTCTACATAGTACCTACATAATAATCATAAAATAATCCGAGCAAACTTGGCACGTACAAAAGCTTTAATAGCAAAGCAAATCTGTGTTCACTTGGCACAGTTGAAAGCTATTAAGCAAATATACGAATGAAAACTGAAAGCTAAAGTCCAAAATTATAATTGACAATGACAAAGGAAAAAAATCGAAAGCCTTACCAGCCAATTTTCGAATGGGCGTAAAATTCACTGAACTTGTTACAAAAAAAAAAAAAAAAACAAAGTGCTTCATGACACACTACCTACAGATATATCACATCTATTAAAACTCGACTTCACGCAACCCGATAATAAAAAACCGAAAACTGGAAAGCGGTAAAGCAAATAAAAAAAACTCACGGTTTGAGTACCGCACATTTTCACCCCTGTACACATTGTTTTCACCCTATCATATCTAATATACGCCCACATAAAACATTAATCCGTTCCCCTTTCTTTGCAGAGAACTTTCCATTTGACAGATTGGACTAAATTAGTAGAATTTTTTTATTTAATTTAAGGGGGGTAATGGGTAACTGAGTACTATTTGCGTTGTCACGAGACTTGGAATTTAGTGGGACTTTTGTTTACACGGCCAGTCGAGCGACTTACTTGTCTTGTATGACGTGGTGCCGTTATTTGATTTGATCACCCCTCTACCATTTTCTATTAGTTTTCGTGTAGCAAACAATGTGTTGTTTTTATAGTTTATCATGAATATAAATAACGTATGAAAATTATTATAAAGTTCCATGTCCAATAAAAAAATAAAAAAATACTGCATATTCTAAATATAAATTCAAAATAATATTTACATGGTTTATAAAATGTACCATTTTGGCATTACATTAGCTCCTATTGAAAGTAAGGTACTTAAAAGCCTTGTTGGATCTACGTTACTTTCTATCTTAAAAGAAATAAAACTGCAAGACGTTTAGTAATAATTTTTCTTATATTTTTGGTAAATATTGTCATAATAAGTAATACATATCGATCAGTAAGTGGGTAAAAATTCTCTAGACACAATTTAACCTATAAATGAATACTTAGATAGATTAAATAGCGCTATAAATAACAGTGGGCGATAATTCCGGCACAGTTATGCTACACAATATTGTGTGCGTTGTTGGATAACTATAAAATTGTAAATATGTTTCTTGTATAGAAAGAAATCGATGCATTTATGCTAAAAGTGAGTGTTTTGGTGAAAATTCTGTTGCGTTCATTACCTCAGTTCGATAAGTATTCCATTACAACGCGATCAAATAACGTACAAGCTAAAACGAACTTAAAACCAAAGTAATATGAGCGAAAATTTTGTATATCGCGTGGCATATGTCATCAGCCTAGCTTATCACGATTGACAAGGAAATCAGAGATACTAAATATCGATGTATTGGACGTAATAGCACTGCGGTGTAATGTGTATAGTTTGAAATTACTAATTACAGGAATACACGCTACATATGAGTTAAACCACAGTGTAGATAGGAGAGCGCTCTCGATACAATAAAGCGTGTTGAACGACCACAGACAGTGGTAACACAGAATATATAGATATTTTTAATATTTTTCACCTAATAACCTATTTCAAAAAATTGTTTTTTATATATTTTACCTCATAATACACATTAAAAGTTCATATATAATAAAATTAATGTAATTTACGTCTTATACATCAAAAGAAATAATCCATCAGGGACGAATGTTATTACTTACTGTTTTTTTTCATGACATTTAAAAGTTAAAATCATTAAATCAAATGAATATTTAAAAAAAGCCTACACATTTATTACATTAAGTGCTATTTTAAAGTAATTAAATTATAGTGCTACTTTATATTATTAGTAATTACAGGAAAACGTATTTAGCTTAGTGCTTCCCTGATAGTCTGTCGAGCGCTGTGCGGTTTATTTCTACCGCAACTGCAAAGGGTTATGCCTTTAATACGTATCATGTATACCGCTTTAGTATCAACGTGAAGACTGATTTACACAAACGAAGTATTCTCAAGTTAGAGATTCTTAGAAGCGTCATTGGTTATTTTACTTTTATATCAATCTGCAATGAACGACAAATTGGCGCAAGTTATTTATTTTTTAATATGACTGTGTACTCGTAAGTAGTAAATTTCATTATCAAATGTTACACAATACGAAATATATTTGTCTTCTATTATATTATATGCACCATATTCTCTGATTAACTTAGTATTAACAGGGTGAGATTTTCTATTGCTGCGTTTGTATAATTGGTAAAAAAATAATCATCAGTCAAAACCACAAATTAAACTTAAAATCTTGCATTTTATCGCAATGATCATTTCGATGTGTATAGTCTGTGGTGTTGATAGTGCTTGAACAAATATGGCCGACGCTGGCGGCAGGCACTTTGTAATTGTAGCTGTTAGGCGCGAAAATCTCGCGTCGGTGAATTGACTCCGATTTCACCAGACTTCTTGTTACAGCTTATCTTCAATTACTATTCCTTGGCCTGCCTTTTCACGTTGATTTTTGAACAAATATGATTTATATTTTGTAGTTAATTTAATTTGAAAAGTTTGGATCAAATTAATATTAATAGCTTAAAAACTTTTTCCATCAGTGTCAATTAGGTATTTAAAATATCTTCGAAAACACTGATCTGTGTATAAATTGGCAAAGACAAAACAGTTACCTATGTCTCCTGTGTTTGGCAGCTATTGATGAGCTTTATTGTAATTACAAAAAAAAAACTAATTATAGGATTAAAAAAAGTCTTCGAAATAATCATGCTAATTCATATAGGTTACATTTTTTCTCAAAATTTCAGTAATTTTTTTTGGTTGAATTTCGACCGGATTAAAACTTGTTTCTATTACACTAATAAAATAATACTATTTACCTATATTCGAAAATGATTTGTCAATTATCTTCTACTGACTTAAAAAAAAATATTCCAATCTTTAATTTTAAGCAAGTACAAAAATTATCAAATCACCCGTCTCCTTTGAAACCAATTTCACTTTGTTTAAAGAAAACAAGTTGCTGTCCTCCAACGAAGCATTAGTGGTTCAAGTGGGGTTCTGTGTGCACAGTATCTTATGCTATTATATTAGACAAACTCTCTTTATTTGATCAAATCTTTTGACGTCCTCTGGACCACTCAGTTCCCTTTAATCTTTCCGAGGTTTAAGTATATCGGTTGAGTAAATATATTTATATTTGTCATATTGAATTTGTTGAGTCCAAATGGTATACGATATAAAATTTCTTGTTTGTCTTTTTATGAACGATGTGATTGATTTTCTTCGCGGCTTAAAATGAAGGTTGAAGAGTGGGAGGGAGAAGAAGATTCATGTTTATCCTTAGTTATTTTAAATTATCTGTGTTATTTTGTTTGGGTACTTTGGAAATTATAATAGAAATGGAAAAGGATGTTGTTCAGTTAAGCAACACATTGCTTTATTTTACTGGTGGTAGAGCTTTGTGCAAGCTCGTCTGGGTAGGTACCACCCACTCATCAGATATTCTACCACAAAACAGCAGTACTTGTTATTGTTGTGTTCCGGTTTGAAGGATGAGTGAGCCAGTGTAAGTGTAGGCTATGTAAGCGATGGTTGACATTTCTTACAAGCCAATGTCTAAGGGCGTTTGGTGACCACTTACCATCCGGTGGCTCATATGCTCGTCCGCCTTCCTATTCTATAAAAAAAAACCTTATGTAAATATTTGAATAATATCTAGTAATACCATTAAATAATATATAATAATTATAAAAAATATTCATTAAAAAAATAATAATTAGGTTAATCTATAGTTTGCTTATAAGCGACAGTTGCTTTTTAACAAAACACGGAAACACATGTTTTAATTTGTTCCATGACCATTTATTATAAATTAAATACACAAATGTAAATTATTAGTTAATTATAAATTTTTAAAGGTGTAAACGTTGTAGGTATGACAATTTTTTTTTTCGAGGTTCGTTAAAAAGGCAAATGTATTATCTTCATGATCGGATATAGTAAATTTACTTTTTTATGACGGCAACATTTTTATGTTCTAATTTTATGTTAGCGAACGCAAATCAGATTAAATACATTTAGGAATGTTGGTATTTTGTGTTTTATAAAATAACAAGGGCTTGCCTACGGTTTCGCCCGCGTTAGGTAAGAGGGGAGATGTTAGTTTGGGGAGAGGGGCTCAAGCTTGCTTCATGCCAAATCTCATCGAAATCTTTTCAATGTTCTAGCCGTGAAAGCGTAATACGTTTAAGGTTACTTTTGCATTTATAATATTAGTGTAGATGTTAAAGTATCCATTGTAATAAATAAAAAAGATATCAATAAAATGTTAGTTTATTTTTTTGTATTCTTCAACTGGCTGTATTAAATATCTGACATAAATAAAAATCTACTTGAATTAAAAGCATTTTAGCGATGGATGTTGAGTAAAAATTTGATAATGATAACAATTTTGCGATATCGAGTAATATTTTTATCGTTTAATGAACGCAGCCCGATTGTGTTTACGTATAAGAGGAAACTAATCTATCTAGGTCTTGTATTGATGTTAAAAAGCCGACAAAGTAAAAAAAAGCAATAACCATCTCTAAAACAGTGTTATAAGTGCGGCGATACACGCAAACATCAGTCAACTACATCTTTGACTGACGATTGATTACCACTGTTAAGTTAATCAACAGTTAAGTAGTAACTCATCTTATGTGTGTCTGAATATTTGAATACAAGCCAAAAAAGTCTTAGTTTTCGAAACATTTGAATATAGATTTTTTTAAATATATATAGTAGATTAATTAAGGCAGATTGACAAAAAGGCCACCTGATGGTAAGTGGTCACCACCGCCGAGAGACATCGATAACCGTTCCTCACATCGCCAATGCGCCATCAACATTGGAAGTAGAATGTTATGTTCCTTGTGCCTACGGTTGCACTGGCTCAGTCAGCTTTCCAACCTATACATAAAGATACTATTATTGCCGTTTGGCGGTTGAATATCTGATGAGTGGCTGGTACCTACAAAGCTTGTTCATTTCGATAACACACCCGAAAGTTTGCGTTTATAATTAGCATTACGGATAATGCGATAGTCAACGTATGTCCCGTACGTCTCATATGTATATGACACATATGGAGCGTGGAATCAGTAATTTAAAATATATTGGCTCTGTAAATCATTGATTAATTAAAATTATCAAGTGTATCTTGAAGACATAATCACTTAACAACAAGTGGATCTGATTGTTCTCAGTAAATTAGTGTAACTTTAATATACAACTCAAGTATCTAACACATATGTGTAAGTGGCCTTATGTTGTAGCTAAACTATACGGTATATGATTATAACGGCCCAGTAGCTGGATTTAAGGCCGCCGATCCCGAATTCCTGGGTTTAAGCCCCAGGTGGGGACGATAGGAAATATTGGGAATCTTGAAGTTTGAAGTGTGTGCACTACCGTGCCTCGGAAAGCACGTAAAGTCTAAACTCTTCCAGGTCATGTCGGATTTGCCTGATATGTTCCGCGCAAATGGCTAGTCTCCATGATGGCCGCCGTGGCCAAAATCGGCAGACGACATCACAATCACTAGAATAAATTGATCCCCGTCTGTCATGAATATTTGAAATGTGTCAAAAAATTGTCAAGTAATTTATTATTCGTAAACACTGTGGCTAAAGAAATAACATTTGCTGAACCCCTATGAATTCGATCGCGATTAATAGATAAAGTCTGGTTTTAATTATGAATTCATATAATTTCCTGTGTTGTTTTTTTGTCCATTACAGTTTTAACTGCATTATATTATTAAGTCATCGAAAGGCGACGCGATAGTGATCGGTAAACTTGTTTTAAAAATATTAAGTCTTAGATTGGACACCTCCGATATTATCTAACACGCCCTAGAAATTGTTTTAATTTGCATTTAAGAATAATACGTGAAAGCGGTCTTGTTTTGTCGTGTTAGCTGTTGACTCAAATAAACTAAAGAATCATTTTGACCGATTTTAGAAATTTTGACAGTAATGGTTAACGGCCATATTAAACGTAAACGGCTGTTTGACGTACGATACAGTAAAGACACAGCATTGTTTAACTAATCCCCCCTAAACAAGTTCTAGTATTTTCGATTTTTTAACGAAACTTATTTCAATATATTTCTGGCGTTTCAGCTAAGTAGGTATTATGAGAAATAATAACAAACAAATAAATAAATAACTGTGACATTGACAACATTGTACCGAATTTTTTTGAAAAATATACCAATATTTACATAATACAATTATTTTTTTATCACTGTATATAATATAAACATTTTAAATAAAAATCTTAATATGTGTGTGTAGTGAATATTAAGACAAGTGATGTTTGTTAGCGAGTCACATTATATATATTAATATATGTCTAGGCCACCTAGAACAGATCTTGTTTACAGTACTATTAATACGTACTGGGCTAAGGCCTCTTCTCCCTTTTTAAGGAGAAGGTTTGGAGCTTATTCCACCACGCTGCTCTAATGTGGGTTGGTGGAATACACATGTGGCTGAATTTCGATGAAATTAGACACATGTTTCCTCACGATGTTTTCCTTCACCGAAAAGCACGAGATGAATTATAACCTAGAGACCTTGTATAATACAATCGAAATTGAAAGTATTATACGAAATGGGCTTCGAAGGGTTAAAACATTAGAATAAATTTATAAAAAAAGTACTCGATTAATAGGATTACACGCTCCCATACACAGCGTGAAACTGATAGACGTACTATACAGACCGATAATACTTGATTCGTACACAGAAAAAACGACTTTATTCCATCCATATTAGTACGAGATTCGTGTGTCGCATTTTATCTATATTGGTTACTTCTAAGCAGGTGTTGCGTGCCGCGAAACCTGCAAGTAGTTTGGCATGGTTTTTGTTACATATCTATTAAATACTAGCTATGAATGTATAATCAATCGAAATAGTCCGCTTTTTATTATACCGCGTTTTCACTTTTAAATATTTTATATTCGGGGGATTTAATTTTTACAACCGAGGGCGTTTTAGTACCCACCTTTCGTTTATTTTACGCCTTTATTCATGAAGTGTAATTAAATAACATAATACGATATTGTCAAGGAATTAGGTTAATAGTAAAATTGTTGTATAGCCGGTGTAGTAAACTTTGTTTAATACTTACAGTTGTTAGGTGTTAATGAGGTGTGCGGAACAATGGTAGGATAAGTCTCTTCAGAAGTTCCTCAAATTAATTACACGGTTGTAATTGAACGTGTAGATCCCACGAATGCTTTATAATAATAAATCTTCGGTGTTCCTTTTTCAAAAACATAATTTAAATAATAAAAAAAACGTTATAATTCCAAGCAAAGTACTCATACATTGTTACAACAGTCAAAATAAATATGAGCGACCAATTAAACTCTGATCTTTGAAATGAAACGTTCGGTGATAAATTTGTCAAATAAATTCAATGTAAGACCGGCGCTTCCCAAACTTTTATGAATACGTTATAGATTCAAACGGCCGATGAAGTCGACGAAATGAATATTGTGCTTTACAGCCGCTATTATTTACTTTTATAAGGTGTTTAATGTTTTCTCAAAGTTAACGATACGATTTGAAAGATAATAAAAGATTTTTTCACATCGACTTCCTAGTTCACTTCAAACGATGTTTGTTGACAAAAATTACTGTTATGTCCGCGTTGACCACGATGATGACATCTGCTCGACACTTTCCTTGAGAATGATTTCGCTAATTGATTTTTTTACTGGACGCACTTTATTGAAAATATTTAAAAAATAAATATAAAGTTATAGCCGTTGAGAACTCATATTTAGGTTAAACTCAAATATTTCAAAATAAAATAATCCTACGAATTGATAATCTAGTTAGTAATACATTGGTTCATTCAATTATTGTAAAAAGTAATACAGTACAGTAATCATACAGTAACAGCCTGTTAAGGTCCCACTGCTGGGCTAAGGCCTCCTCTCCCTTTTTAGGAGAAGGTTTGGAGCTAATTCCACCACGCTGCTCCAATGCGGAAAAAAACGAATAACCACAATATAATTAAGAAATTATAATTTACAACGCATTTTCAAGCCAATCGATAACCTGCATTTTATTGATACTGGTCTCAAGTTTAATTACGTTTAATCAAAGATAATTTGGCCCTTATTTAATTATGCAAAGAGATTAATATTCAATTTCCCCACTATAAATATTTAAGAAATAAATATTCTATATAGCTACCCTAAATAATGATAACCTTTATTAAATATTTTATTTTAGAAAGTAGTTTGTAATCAAATATTTATGTAATTTTTAGTTGCTGGTGGGCAGCAGCGGGGCGGGCAACGGCGGAGCGGCAACTTCACCTGATGGAGGCTCAAGCTCCGCGCCGCCCTTATCGCCTGGTGGCTCAGGGGTAGTCGGAGGAGCCTTATCCCCAGGCGCTGGAAGCCATGCCAGCACACCTGCTGCGTCCTGCTGCGACACGCCAAGGCCTATCATCACCGACCCAGTATCGGGACAGACGGTCTGCTCCTGTCAATATGATGGAGCAAGGCTGGCATTGACCTCGTATCCAAGACTATCGAGTGCAGCAGTTGGTGTTTACGGGGCTCCATATCCATCAACGGATCAGAACCCTTACCCCAGTATTGGCGTCGACAGCTCAGCCTTCTATTCACCATTGGTGAGTCAATTTTAAAGTTACTTACAAAATAATTTACTTCCTATAGATTTCGTAAATCGCTGCCATCAAATTTCATAGCAAGTGGAACAGAAAATGAATGTCGGAATACACATTCGCTTGGAAGATCATACCATATATTTGTAGCGCCAGCTTGCCACTGTCTAATCCAAGATAATGTTCGGTTCTGTTGCCAAAAGTAGAACAAACAGGGCCTGCAAATTGGTACGAATAGGTCGTTTGCCGTTTGGCCATATACGAAGCAAGGTTTATCGCTCTCTGCGATACTTGTTTAGTTCTGGCGTAGCGTGCGAGCGTCCAACCGGTCCGTGGGCGCTGGGCCAGAAAACCACCGACACCTCGCAGGCCCCGCCACCGCCCTGTCACGAAACATTAATATTTAAACTTGAAAATAAATTCGAAAAGCGACCGCCATTATTATACCAATTACATTCTCTCAGACCGACGTTGGACGTCTGTGTTTTTCGAAATAAGCCTGATGCTTAATTTTTTCGGAAGTGCCAAAGTTCTTTTTCGTTAGCGTCATAACATTCCTCTTGTGGTTCTCGAAGAGTGTCGGTTTGGCACTTCGTCTACTGGAAAAGGGGACAAATGAGCGGTTGTCGGCCGCAGGATCCTTAATCCCTATAAGGGGCGTAGTCTAAAAACGTAATCCCCGACTTGGTCCTTTTCTCTATAATAAAAAGTGCAATTGAAAGACTATTGTAGAGCGATTCGGTGTTATTCGTTTTTATGTGATTTCAACTTACGACACAGAGCACATGTGAAATCCGCTAAGCCCAGAAAATCCTATCAAACGAAAAGATGATCCGGTTTTTGTCAAGTGTTAAGAGGAAGTTCTCGGCTTAATCTCCAAGTGTGGAAACGCGGCAGAGAGAATTATTTCGATGTTTCAATGTTAGTTACTTCGGATTTGTTTCTAGATCGCGTCGCAGATTATAAGCCCGTGAAATTATGATTAAAATATGAGTTTATTCAACTCGGTAATTATAATATCGTATATATATATATGGTAATTATAATATAGATAACCCGTGGTAGGTAATTGTGGATGCATCCCAAATCGCCGGCAGTGAGATCTCTATCTGTCATTGTATTTAACGAGGTATGTGAGTACCTACGCTCTGTGACCCTGTTCAGGTTTAATAACAGGTGTTTAAATGTATGTATACTGTCATTGTGTGCGGTGCGCTCATACCTAACTCACGACAAGCCCGGCCGGTTCCGTGCAAGCGACAATTTAGCGAACAATGCCGACGCTTCGCCACAAATATACCGAGGCTGACTTCGTAAGTCTTCAGCGTGGTTTAGACGAAACGAGATCTATTTGTATTAACGTAAGTTTGAGTTTCCAATGACGACGACCGACAACCATTGCCGGTAAAAATATTCAACTGCCATTTTAGTACACGAGCGACTCCGGTGGCGCCGTCTATCGTCCCGGAGTCGGTAACAATACGCAGCGCCATCTTTTGTCTATTGTCCGCTTTTTATAATCAATAAAACGGTGTCATTTTTTTGCTGCTTTCAACATTGTGATTCATTAGCTGTGAAATTAGCGTGCACGGCTTAATAAAGATATTACTTTGTACCACTTATTTATTTTTTTAAAGATTCTTAAGCAATTTTGAAATAAACCGTTCGAGCAAGTAAGTTTCTAATATAAATTTTATTCGTATAAAGTGCATTTTCTCCAATTTCACGATATACGACGTTCATAAAAGTAGTCTAGGTAATAAAAAGCGGGAAAACAAACAGTTGAGATCAAAGTCAAATAAAGAAATTGCCAATCGAGTGAAGTCCGACTCTCATTGGCCGACGGAAAGCCGCACTTTATAAAAGCAATTTCAAGACAGTGCCTTCAAACGGAGAACGCGTCTAAAAGTTTATATTACTTAGGTATTTAATACTTGGAACTTTAAAGAACCTTTTAAAACACAAACATTTATGTAACAATATATGGAAACGTAAAATGGAATATTTTTATTCCATCGTATAATATCGTTTTAAAAACTTTCAAGAGTTCAATCAACGTTTTGTTTATTTTTATCAACACTAAATAAATTAATTGGTTTCCACCTGAACTCTACAACCCTTTGAAACGCATAAACCACAAGCCAATTACGTCAAATTAATCTACCTAATTTAGGTTAATTAATAGTATGTGATAATAACAAACTTTAGTGAATACTCCACATATGTCGAATATATATCCCGAATGGATTTCTTCTGATTCGACAATTAACGTTAATCGGCTTCCGACGGTCTATATGAATGTTATTAATATTGTTTTAAACAGCCAAACGTACTAGAAACCTATCATATAGTTTATAATAATAATCCTGATCGATTTTGTCAATGACGGTCAATCTCACAGAGTAACAATCAACGTAAGAGATAATACACGAGTAGTACACGAGTACTAGTATGTACACACAGGTCTACTCTGTACTTCCTCCCTCCCATCCTTTGGGATGGCAACTTGATATAAACGGAGATAGATCAGGTGCAGGACCAACGGAATTATGTCTATGACATTACTTGACAGATAGTGTCAACAACAATTATTGAATTGGCCCGCGATTTAAGCACGGGACCCCAGATTCTTAAGCAGTACAAGCTAGCCACTATGCAAATTAGAAATTATATTCAGTTATATGGTTAAATTACCATATTATAATAGAAATCAGTTCTATAATTGGACTAATGTCTTCTCTACCGTTAAGGAAAAATAGCTTGTAGCGTATTTCACCTTATTCTTCCATTATGGTTTGTTATACATACGTACTTGTGGCAAAGTGTCATCGTACACATGCTTTCCAACAAACAGTTTAGGAACTACTGTGTCAGTTGTCATCAAAGGCTCTTTAATTTTATAAATGTCCTTAAACTAGATGATACTTTTCTCATGTTCTATTCAGACCATAAATATGAATATAATCATCTTCCATTAGTTTTAATTTTAGATGCTTTAATTTTTACTACTATTAACTTTATCTATATATACATACATATAATAAATTTTATATGATACTACGATTAATTCGAATGTATGTATGAGTTTGCCAAATGAATTTTTAACATGTCTAACAATTTTGACGCAGGTGTAATATAAGCTAGTAGACAAATTATTGTAATTTATTTCAAATTGCTGTCACATAAAAGTTTGTTTGTATTTTTTAATATTAATTTTAAGCTGACAACTTCGAACGAAAGTCAAGAGTGAAAGTACGAGTAACAAAATTCATTCGAGTCTAAAACCAACGCTTTGTTTGAAAGTTTCAGTTTCATTTCATTATCGCGTCCAAATTAAACGTTTGATAACAAAAAAAAGACTGTCCCCGGCCGACTGTAAAAAGGGAACAAAACGCCAATCCAAATATGTCACTAATCTTAAGTCAAGAAGTTTAGGAACAACGAGATTCAATTAAGGGGTGTAAGAGTAAGATAGAAGACACGTGAAAGCGGTGTAAGAACGAGATGGTATTATAAAAGTGAAGCGAATCAGAATTGGAAATAGCCTTTAGGTGTTAATTAGAGCCTTATTAAGCTGTCTCCTCCCGGTGGGTGGGCTGACTCTTTCTTCATTAATCACAAAACCTGACCTAATTATTGAATTTCAAAATGACTTAGCTAGAATGTTTGTTTGTTTATCAAAATGTCTGTTATTAATATATTGACAATAGTTTATTTTATTTTAAAACGATATTAATTTTCAACGAATCATCACACAAAAAAATAAAAAAAATATTAGTTCGACTTGATATAAAATATCTGATTCAAAGTAATTATTTCGGTTGATATTTTGAATAGAAATGAAACATATATAATCGTTTTAATTATATTTTTTACCGTTTAAGTCATCTATGAATATAATATTTTAAAAATTCTTATGAATAATAACTAAACTCCTACTAATATTATCAATGCAAAAGTTTGTGAGAGTGGATGTATCTTTGTTACTCTTTCACGTAAAAACTATTAAATGGGTGCATGAAATTTGGAATAGAGGTAACTTATACTCTGACTTAACACATATGCAATCACCTGCCTCACTTTTCCCCCGGGGACTAGCTAGTCTAATATAAAAAAAAACGTTTGAATAATATTTACGGCAACCAGAAAAACGATTATGACTTTGTATGTGTTTTACACAATATCTATACAGAATCGATAACCACTTCCTCGGCCTATTTCCTAGATCTCATGTAGGTCTCAAGTCCCAGGTTCAATCCTCAGGTTAGATCCAATTAAGATTTATTGATAAGAAATTCTCAGCTTAGCCAAGAGTTTGGAACTTACCCATGCCTTCGAAAGCATATGAAGCTGATGTCCCTATTTTGGATCCGGATTGCCGTCCAATCGGATTATAAGAGTGAGAGACTAAAGAGTGTACCTGCGCTTGCGCATACACTTGTGCAACATAAAATCTCACGTAGAGTTGAATTATCTCCGATATTGAATCTTTGACAGCATAATAAAAATATTCTGGAATCTTAAATTATCCAGATGATATTAAAAAAATATTAATATTCAAAATACTCTTAAGCAAAGCCGGTAAGATCGTTTCGAATAAAATAGCGATTTGTGACAACACCAACATAAACATCTGTGCGAGACATGGGGTCGAGTATCAAGATTAATTAATCCTTAAGAGCAATAAAGTAATTATTGTAATTAAAGTAATTCATTGTGTATAGTATCTAGATGGTGCAAATGTTTAAATTGAATACTTTAGGCTATTTAATTAGATTAAATAATTAAACTTTTTCTTTAATTTAAAATTGAAATACCCTATATATATTGTCACTGTAAGAAATTATAATGATACCGTACAAGGATAATGCTCTACCCTGGGAACAAAGATGGTGTCTTGTGCTTGTAATTACACTGGCTCACTCAGTCTATAAATGAAAATAATTTATTATTTTTGGACGGCGGTATAAATTATGTGTGGGTGGTACACGTACTCGCATATAGCCCTACCAGCATGTATCATGTACAAATGTTCATATTATTACATTTATGCTATGAATATGAAAGTTAGTCTGTTTGTTTGTACGGTTTTTTCGCTATAAATCTGCTCTCAAATACGTAGTCTGGGAATCGAACGAAGTTTATTTGTATTAAGGATTTTTAAATAGATATATAAAATGTTTTAATCATTCAAAATAAATATATCTTTAATCAAACATGACGAAAATTTGTCTTTTTTTCAAGCAACGACGAAGCAAGATCGACATAGTAATTTGCATAGAGATAATTTATAGGCACACAGACATATTTATCAAGCAAAGCTGAGAGTAAAGACATATAATATTTTATATTCAAGTTTAATATTTATAATAAAACGTTACAAATAAAATATAATTGGTAACTAGCATGGTAACTGCTCAGCTCCGGTCTATTACACGAAATATCTGTACGTGGCATCTATGAGCCTCTCCAATTAATTAGGGCTCGCGACCTTGCCTTCTGAGTAATGGCTGAGTTTATTTTATTTCAACACTAATTAGCCCGAATGGGACGGCAGAGGACATAAAAGCGGGTTTCCTGAAATAAACGCGTTAAAATTAAAATCGTTTTATTTTGTATTATTTTCGGTTGACTTTATGTCGATTGTTTGAATATTTCACAATTACAACTTCGTTCAAATGAGTATTTAAATTATATCTCGCTGAGTTCATTTCGTCTTATTTAATTTACACATATAATATTAATATATATTTTTATATACATATACGTATACATCTCCAACAATAATATACATTCTATATTATTAAATTCTAATTTAATTAAATTATCTCATTCGTAATATTTAAAAATAAGCAAATAAAATAATTATTTCTAAATATTTTTACAATGAATTAATAAATTCATATAAATATATATCTACGTGTTTAGTTCAGTAAATTATTATAGTATTTTTGTACCACAAGTATCTATGCTGTATTTAAAGTAAATACCTAATGTTGTTATTTATAAATAACATATAATTTATCATAAAATAATGCAATCGACCCCCTGATTAAAAAGCCGAGATGGCCCTGTGGTAAGAACGCGTGAATCTTAACCGATGATCGTGGGTTCAAACCCTAGCAAGCACCACTGAATTTTCATGTGCTTAATTTGTGATTATAATTCATCTCGTGCTTTACGGTGAAGGAAAACATCGTGAGGAAACCTGCATGTGTCTAATTTCACTGAAGTTCTGCCACATGTGAATTCTACCAACCCGCATTGGAGCAGCGTGGTGGAATAAGCTCCAAACCTTCTCCTCAAAAAGAGGAGAGGAGGCCTTTAGCCCAGCAGTGGGACATTCACAGGCTGTTACGGTAATGCAATCGGCTCCTTATTTGACACAGGCCACTTTGGATTCTTTGTCGGTTTTTCGTAATTTTTTAGCATGTTTTGTAATAGGATGGTAAGTAAACTTATATTCATCATTAAATAAAGAAAAGAAGTATCATAGATGTCTACTAAAATAAATTAGTCGGTATTTAATTTTAAAAAAATCAAACATACGCAATACTTAATCATTTACGAACACGATGTGATATCTTATCTCTTTCTTATATTATTGTCTGTACAGTTTCACCTACCAAGATTTTGCACATGAAATATTTAACTCTGCTAAAGTTATAATTAAGTTTATTTAAGGCTGTCTCTGACAAGCTATGTAGTTACCGACCCGAATATTGTATTGAGAAATAAATATTTAAATTCGACGATAAACTTTATACTAATTCGTAGTTTGACGCAAATACGAAGAACAGGTTTCAGATAACGTAGATACCAAAAAAAGTGGATTCTTTTCATTTTTTTTTTGTACAGACGCGTTTAACAGATCGATTTAATTGCTTACGATTGCAATACACAAAACGCATTACGATAATTACAGCCGTTAACACTTTTACATAATAACTGCAACTTTCGTGATCAGCGCAACTACGAGTGCGGCTGAGATAAATGTTGCAAAGAACATATGTTATTTTTGTAATAATAATCTCTTGAGTGCTGGTATATATAATATAAATATAACATGGGCCGCCATTGCTTCGATATGATGCAATAGGGCCGGTGGAACGTGGGTGGGCTTATCGCAGATACATCGACAATTTGACATAAATGCGTTAGGTTATATGACAACCGATAAAATGTTGTAAGGGACCGCTCCGCCGTGATTGACACGCCGTGTGTTTACATACAGATATACCGTCGTACACTTCTGTATCGTTATCTACCGGCCGACACATAAGCGCTTCGACGTTATCCGAGCCCGAAATACATGGTTCCACAAATAAAATCTGTCAGTTCGCAACGCCTCGGGCGAGTTCGGCGTAATCATCTACAAACAATGACCGCCCCGCTACCCTCGTCTCACCTCGGACGCGTTAATTGCTTCGCAAATATACTCATCTTCGCACTAAACGTTTACTTGCCGACTTTAATGACTGGGCAAACAAAGCGGTCGCGCGGTCAGCCGACTCCTGCGGTTCTGCCGCTAATAAATCTCCGGCTTTTCCCCGATTTCCCGACGTCCCGACGTCCCGCGGCGGATGCCGGACGGCGGAGCGCGCCCTCTCCACGCCACTCTTATAAATTACCTACACGATTTCACCATAAATCAAACGATGGTCGAGCTAAATGCATTTACTATTGTTTGGACACACTTCGCACCGAAATGTTGACCGCAGTCGGCATGTTATGTCGTAGATTTGCGGACGCAGCACTTCGCAGGAAATTCGTAACGACCCTCCGCCGGAATCGAGGATATTGCAAGCGTTCCGCAAGGAGACGCGCTATTAATCGTGATCGCGTAGGATGCGACCGATCGGAAGTCGACTAATGTGCGCTAATTGGAACCGCCGAAATTGAATCGGGGATGAAGACATTGTTTTTAAAAGGCGTAGTGATTATACCGAATGCGGCATTAGCACGGACAACAGCCAAAAGGTGCTCACAGACCGTTATCTCGGCCGGAAGTTGAAAAAAAAACTCGATCCAGCGTAATTTTCGTCCGCGAGCGGTCGCCGAGCATTAGGATAAAAAACGACTCTTCGATCGAACTTGAGATAGCTCGTAACCGCGTCATTTCATTTAAGTTTGTTTTAGGATTCCTTTGTGCATTATGAATAAAACATATCCATAAATTATGTCAAATGCCTCCCTTCAACGGTGGGTTACATAAATTTAAATGAATGCTTCGTCTGTAAATGACCCAACCCTAGGCAATGAAGCGACGACGACTTAATAAATAATACAAAATTACATATGTAATTTAATTTTACAATCAAAACTATCGACGACGCGCTTTTCAGATTCGTACTTATTATACAGAGTTTCGGACAAAGTTGTTTTATTTTATTTATTAGTTGCATTGTTATCACTCCAATGTTATAAGAAGTATCGAAATAATAAACAGATTGAAACGCATTTACAAAGATATATCTAAAATCAAACATGTTTACTCTTATTTATTATTATCAATGTTCAAAGAATAGTGAATCCATCACTTGAATCGATTAATTATGTTGACACTTAACGTAAGGCTAACTAACATAACGCTGTTGATACACAATTTGTCTCAGTAAATAATCAAAAACTAGTTATGTATATAGAAATACACGCAAATCCGTCAGTATTATCTCTAGGTAAACTTTTATATATCTACTGGTGGTAGAGCTTTGTGCAAGCTCGTCTGGGTAGGTACCACCAACTCATCAGATATTCTACCGCAAAACAGCAGTACTTGGTATTATTGTATTCCGGTTTGAAGGGTGAATGAGCCAGTGTAATTACAGGCACAAGGGATATAACATCTAAGTTCCGAAGGTTGGTGGCGCATTGGTGATGTAAGCGATGGTTAACATTTCTAACAATGCCAATGTCTATGAGCGTTGGTGACCACTTACCATCAAGTGGCCCATATTCTCGTCCGCCTTCCTATTCTATAAAAAAAAACTTTCTATAATCCTCATGGAGGAAATGTGTATCAAATGCGGTTTTTAAGAGGAAGGAGGCCGGTACGCTGCAGTCGGATATTTGTGGTGTTCCATTTTTACTTATAAATTACAATGTTGACAGTAGTATCTGTGTTTTGTGGTAGAATAAATAGTGTAGCATTAATCAATCAGCTTGGTGTATGAGTAAGCCAGTATAATAACAGGCTCAGGCAGGTTTGCGTCGCTTTGACGGTGCAGCGAGTTATTCGTACGTGCAGCGTTAAAAAGTTATTCGATATCGCTAATTTGATAATAAATGTTTATAATTAATCAAAACTGAACAGAACTACTAAAATTTCAACACAAATGTTCTTCGAACCGAATAATAAGTGGACCTATTCGTAATTTTAACGTATAATTTATAATTATCATAATATTACTTACAGGTTAATTATTCGGGTAATCAAAATAAGACGCGCTTTGTAATAATAAAACACTTTCTAACGAATTATCTCAACTGTAATTAAATTTATAATTACATGTATTTATTACCGTTTCCGTAATTGCAATGATAATTTAATTACCTTTGAACAGTCATTTAATTATGCATTTCAAATGTACTTTTAAAAAATAAATGATAATTACAGTTTTCTTGTCGTATATAATATAATCATTTTTTAACTGTCACTTCGGTTTAGTGGCTACGTCCTGGGTTCAAAACCCGGGGCATTAAAAGCTATCAAGTTTTCATCTTAAAAATTCTCAGTAGCAGCCCGGTGTCTGGATTTGCCGTCTCATCCGTGATGATGCCGTCTGTCTGAAATCGATCAGGATCAATCATTATTATAACTATATTTTTTTTTATTATATACTCAATAAAAATGCTGTACAGACATCATATAGAATAATTTAGCTACGAGAAGATAACAAAATTATTATTTCTTAGAAGTCTTAGTTTTAATTGTAGGTTCCTATGTCTTGTTATGTAAATAATAAATTCGATTGTGTCTCTGTGTGTAGATCGCAGGTTCAAATTCGGACAAGCATAACTGGGTTTTTGATATGTTTTGTGTTTACAATTTATATTATGGTTAGTGACCCAGAAAAACACCGTGAGGATACCTGGACGTGTGAATTAAATTCAGCCCCACCACCAAACCGCATTGGGATTGGGGAGAAAACCTTCAAACCGTTTTCTAAAGAGGAAAGGAAACTGACTTCTGCTTAGCTGTGGGGCATTTGTTGTAAATAAAGAAATACATACATTTTAATTTATACAAATTTATAATGTATTCCAAAAAAAAACACGACGCGCTGAAACATATTTTGCATCGTAATTAGCGAAATCGAAACATTTCATTTCTACATTACATGAATTGAAAACGTAAAATATTTTATTCCGCATATAACTAAAAAAAAACACTGTTATTATAAAAACGAAAAATCAGTGTCGGTTTGACAATAATATACAATTATCGCAAAATACGAGAATCCATTGAAAAATAAAATTTATCGTCCTTTATAATATTATGACAGCGTAATTGCTCGGGATGCCTATCCCAGGACCACCGGGTACAGAGGCCCAATTTAGAATAGAATAAATGATCACGTCACAAGCGACAATGACGTCAATGAAGTTGTCGCGCTAGACAATATATTTTATATTCAGCGGAAAATAACCCGCGTCGCTTCGCATTTGGTAAATTTCGACTGCGTTTTTTGCAAGTTATTGTAGCGATTCGGACAGATGTCACGGCCAGGGAATCCAGGATAACAAAGCGCCCCGGGGGTGCATTGTGCGCCCCCTCGACCTCCCCGCCGACCATTAATACTGACACCTCAACATTCACTCCACTATCAAAATAATATATTAATTTATACAATATATTTATAACGCTCTATAACAGCTATCTCTAAATGGTTTTTAATGTCCTCGTTTTATTGGTAATTTATACGTTTTCAGCCGTTCACCCTCTCGGCGGCTATTAGAGAACGGGGCCGAGTTTTTATTTCAAGTTATTAGTTCGGATGGTTGAGTTTTCGATTGATTATATTAGGTCGAGTTTAACAGGTATAATTTGTGGCCGGCGAAGCGGGACGCTTCGTCGGGTAAACTTGACGCAGCCGAGTTCGGCATGTGCGGATTTAGATTGAGGTGTCGACGAACGTCGTCGCAGAGACGCGTCAGCGCGACGAATCAATCAGAGAGTCTCGATAATTGATCGCGTAGACCGCGCCCCCGCGCCCCCGTCCCTTCCATCCCGCACGCTCTCATTAAAGACCTTCTGTTGTTTGTTCTCCTAATTAAAGCGGAGCTTTATCGGTTTCGGGGTTCTAATTGATACGATTGCGAGAGTTTACGATCGTTGAATGATCGCGTCGTGCTGCGTCGGTTTGGGTGTAACCGTGACCGCGTCCTCAGCTCCGATTGACTCGTTTAATCCTGGTTTATTGTTTATTTATTTACGATTACCGACGTCCGGACGCGGGATATGTCTAATCCAATAATTAGGGGTTTAAGTACTATCTTAATTGATAACAATTATTAAACTAAGACGAGACAAAATTATATTATACGTAATCTAATGTTTTTATACGAAATCTTTACTAATTTTGAACGTAAAATGAAACGTAAGCCATGACGATTCCATTATAATTTACTTATTAACGATAACCAATAAAACTCTAACGAGAGAAAACAAACAAGTTAATTTCCAATATCGAACGATTGCGATAAAAACGCGCCGTTAAAAAACTTATTCGATCGGTAATACAATATCACGGGTAATAAAATAATATTAACCCGCCGAATCGCCTTCACATTGCGAACGAAGTGGAAAATGAGCAATTTTGTTTAAATCACAATCTAGCGATTCCTTGATACCCGTGAAATTGCCGTAACGATATAAATGTTAAATAAAACGTAAAATAAAATTGTTACGCTTCCACAATCAAATAATTGTAACATACCCAAGAGCCGGCGCCCGTTGACGCTCATTTCATAGCTTATTTGGGGGAATGTTTTATTGAAGTTAGCCACGTCGTGCTCTTCGCTGACAAATGTAGACTTTAACATACATGCACTAAGATCCAATATCGCGTTCACTGAAACGATTGCGTCACTACCAGCATGAAATGACTCTTTCGTTTCTGTTTTGTCTTTATCCACTTAGTCATTTTTTTTCTACTCGCTACAATTCACTTTTAGGTTTTGCAAGTCGTGCTCAGTATCATTATTATTTTATAACATGAATAATACAGCACTTTTTAGTTTTAAGGGCACTTACCCTCGGTTCGCTGTAAACAAAAATGTAATAAATAGCTGAAAGTTTTTATTGTGTTAATATTTTGGGGTTTTTATTAAAGTGACAAAGGGTCGTTAAATATTATTTATATTGTTATCTATGGGATATAACTTCATAATGAGTAGACATATTTATATATAATATTTGATATGCGTTTAAGCATTGAGAGGGGCTGTCAATCTTATTTATGACCTAATAAGTTGAATATAAATAAATCTATATAATCTACTAGTATCCGCCCGCGGCTTCGCAAGCGTATGAGTTTGTGTCAGTTAGACCCAAGGTTTTTTTTCTGTGACAATTTGTACGCAAAATTTCTTAATGATTGATTGAGAAGTCAAAACGTATAAGCGTAATAAGCAAATAAAAAAACATTCGCATTTATAACATAACTAACGATATATATTTTTAACAAGAATATGAAATTCACGCTTGTCACGTTATTAGTCTTAATTTAGAGTGAGTGAAATAGGCCACTTATGTGATAGTGCAGTAACAGTAACAGCCTGTTAATGTCCCACTGCTGGGCTGGCTTTGGAGCTTATTCCACCACGCTGCTCCAATGCGGGTTGGTAGAATACACATGTGGCATAATTTCAATGAAATTAGACACATAGGTTTCCTCACGATGTTTTCCTTCACCGTCAAGCACGAGATGAATTATAAACTCAAATTAAGCACATGAAAAAACAGTGGTGCTTGCCCGGATTTGAACCCACGATCATCGGTTAAGATTCACGCGTTCTAACCACTAGGCCATCTCGACTTATTGTGATAGTATTATGTAATAAAACCTCCGAATCGCGGTGCATCTTCTGTTACAAGTATTATATTTATTTGTTATATAGATTTTTCAGTTAGGCATTATGTATAAGACCTCATTTATTCATATAGATTATTCTGCAATTATAATTCTCTCTATTAAGGCATCAATAACAGAACGTATTACACAGTTCTGATATTGTTATTCAAATAAGTATTAAAACTGTATGTTTATAGCTATGTGTGGTGCAATAATAGTGGACGCCCTTACATGTATTATTTACAAACGCTTTTACGATAGTGTATAATAGTCTGATTACCACTTTAATTTTCGTCATAATTTAGACGCTCAGATTGCTCGAAAAGATGCAGAAGGTTATTGTTGCTTAGTTTAGTACCGCAGAACCTACATATATACATAACAGGCCGTAAATGTCCCACGGGACCACTGGGAATAGACCTGTTATTTTAAAAATGGAAGCTTATATTATAACTACGCTGTTCTACTGCTGGAAACGAGTCATAGTTTCATCCGACAGACGTTGATTTCCGAACGATCACTAGAAAAACTCATGGAAACTATAAGCTGCTAATAGTCATATGAATGTTTGTCATAATAAAATCTTAGAATTATTTATTATTAAATAAAATATTGTTGTAAGCACCGCTTCGTTCACGTGACGATGTTATCAGATATAGCTTTAAACTGAAACAAGAGTTTTTTTATATATTTACGGTTTGAGATATTTATTTCCTAAAAATATTTTAATTTAAATCACTTGCAGAGAAAATTACAAAACAATTAGAAAAAAAATTAAATCGAATAGGCGTACATAGTAATACGATGAATGTTACAATAATCTAATAATATCAGTACAGTGCAAACAAGTATGAATATTTTGAGATGTGAAGTAGTAAAAAAATATAATGCGTATACAAAGTAATGATAACTAAGGACGGTGGCACATTAGGTTTATCTGATGTTTTTAAATTGGTTTGCGATTATTTATTATGTTGTTAATGTATAAATATATATAAATTAACTAATTTAATATTAAATAATTATTGTCATATGTAAATTATATTATTAATAGCCTGGGACATTTTTCACTCACGGCCATCTGATCCCAAACTAAGCTTATACAAAGCTTGTGCTATGGAAACCAGACAACTGATATACTACATATACTACTTTTCTTTTGTAAATACATACTTATATAGATAATTACACCCAGACTCAGGGTGAACAGACATGTTCATGCACACAAATGTCTGCCCTGGGTGGGAATCGAACCCACAACCTTCGGCGTGAAAGGCAAGTATCTACCAACTACGCCAACCAGCTCGTCTACTGGTGGAAACGAGTATGAGTAGAACGTATTAAATATAATAAATATACATTAATAGTATACGCTGGTACATTATTATTATCTTAGTATACCTACATAGAATATTATTTTAGTATCTATTTTACATAAGGTATATCTATAAGTAACATTGTTTTAAGTTAGGAGTAGTGTAGTGTTATTACGTATCATATTATATTAGTTACAACTTTGTTTATTTAGATTAATTTTATATATTATTAAATTGAATTTTAAGAAGAATCCTTTAAAATGTGGCTTTTAAGATATTTTTTAAAATTATGAAGCGATTTTATATCTTTGATATCCTTCGGCAAATTGTTGTGGGATCGATTCAAAAAAAATACTTTTCTTGTCGTAGTTTGTCCTTGATGAGCCTAAACATATGTTATTACATTTCTAGTCATTCGTTTATGAATTTTTTTTTTCGTGAAAGTAATTTGAGTGTCTTTTGTTAGGATTTTTCTAATATGAAAGCAGGTGTTATATTTATAGATTTGAGTTAGGTTCATAGTTTTGTATCCTTATAAATGTTTATAGTAGGTGTTAAGTCATAAATTATCAGACTTAATCATTAATAGCAAGAGTTTTCCTATATTCAAAAAACGTGTAATGGAAAATGTGCAAAATAATTTATAAGTTAATGTAACCCCTACCTAAACATGTTTGTGTAATATAACTACCCGCAACATTTTATCTCACTGTATATAATTCATAAGGCAGACTTTTAAATGTACCCTCAGGCAAAATTATTGTAATTTCTTATTATAAGTGAACTTTTGTGTTCTTTATGAGAAATAAATGTCTTTAAACCGAAGTCGTTGTATTTAAATAGTCTTTATTAGTCTATTTTGTGTTGTTTGTAATTTTTGTAGATTGGTTTTGGCTGCAGAACCCCAAATATCAATTAGATAGTCCAAATGTGGTTTAGCTAACGAATTATAGATAGTATAACATACACTTTTCGGAAGGCATCGTATTATACCTCGCACAGCACTTTGTCAATATGAGGTTTCCACGCAAGCATTATCTAGGACTAAACCGAGATATTTATGTGTATTGAGCCTTTTTATGAATTCCCCGTTAATTGACAGGGGTTTGAAGTTGCCTATCTTTTTGTTTTTTTGCAGCAAAAATTATGTAAGTTGTTTTAGACGCATCGATAGTCAGTAAGTTTGATTGGAGCCAGGCATTCAAAGTATCTAAATCTTATTGAGCTTGATGACCTACAGCATCTATTGAATTACCATAGTAGAACAGACTAGTATCATCAGAATATAAGGTAAGGTTTATTCTAATCTCATGTATAATATTTATATAAATTAGGAACAGTAATGGGTCTAAGATTGAGCCTGGGGAACGCCGAAAGTGATCATTTCTGGCCTACTTTGGTGATTATCCAGGTGAACAATCAGCATCCTATTTGTTAAGTATGACCTGATGTGCCTTCATAAAAAGATTTTATGGCTCACTGTGTCGAATGCCTTTTTTATGTCTATAAATATTCCTAAGGCTATTTTCCTTTTATCGGTGTTAAGTCTTATATTTGTCACTGGATCGACAGCAGCTGATACATTATTCGATTTTGATCTGAAGCCATACTGTTTCTCGTAAAGATAGTGGAATTCAGAAATTTATTGAGCCGGGTATGTAGTGCTTTTTCAATTATTTTTGATATCACCGGTAGCATCGATATAGGACGGTAATTGCTAGGATCCATTTTGTTTCCTGGTTTAAATAAAGGACGAACTTTGGCGATTTTCAGCTCATCAGGGAATAAGCCGAGATGGCCCAGTGGTTAGAACGCGTGAATCTTATCCGATGATCGTGGGTTCAAAACCGGGCAAGCACCACTGTATTTTCATGTGTTTAATTTGTGATTATAATTCATCTCGTACTTAATGGTGAAGGAAAACATCGTGAGGAAACCTGCATGTGTATAATTTCATTGAAATTCTGCCACATGTGTATTCTACCAACCCGCATTGGAGCAGCGTGGTGGAATAAGCTCCACAACCTTCTCCTCAAAAGGGAGAGGAGGCCTTAGCCCAGCAGTGGAACATTAACAGGCTGTTACTGTTAATGTTAGGGAATCTCTCAGTTAAAAATTTATTAAAACCGTTGATTAAATTCTCTGCTATAACATTTTTTTAAAGATTTAATAACTTTTGTCGTGATTCTATCCACTCCTGAGCTGGTATTTGAGTCAAATTTATTTATAATATTTAATGATTCTCGTATTGTGATTGGTTCTAATTTTGTTAGCTGTTTGTCTTTGCTTATTGATTTGCACATTGTAATTATATATGTTAAATTATTATGAAATTTAGAGGGAATTTTATTGGCATGTTCACTCCCTGTTGTGGAGAAAAATGTTTGTCATTTTTTTTCCTTAATATCGGTCAACATAGAAGTTGATTGTAGTTTTGACGGTATATATAATTGCTATCGTTTTTATTGCGAGTTAAATTATTAAGAAGCTGCCACATTTTTAAGATATTCTTTTGTTAATTTTTAAAAATTATTGTAATAATATTGTCAATATTTAGCTGATTATATGTTTGTGAAAACAGTGCTTCTTTGCTGCTTAAACTCCTTCAATAGCTTTTTGTCTTCAGGTGCTTGCTTTAGGTCATGCCACAGTTAATTTTTTTTATTTATTGATGTGATTAAATTTTTATTTATCCATTCCTTACATGATAGATTTAATACTTTAGTTTATATTATTTTATTACTAGCGATTTCATTCTGTAATAAGGCTTGTAATCCTCATATTCCATTTTTCGTAATCTTCGTTACCAATAATATTTTTAAATGACTTCACGAGATTCGTGTAGTTTATTGATTCATATTGATTTTATACGCTCTGGTTCTGATCTTTTAATCTCGAGGTACAAATGTTTGTGGTCAGATAAAGCGGATTCAATAACAGTTAGGTGAAAAGTGTTTTCAGTTAAATTTGTACTCATGTGGTCCAGGATCGTTTTTGACGATGTTGTTTCCCGGGTACAATATTAATTGCTGATTTTATTGAGGATTTTAATAATATTTTTCTTGGAAGATATTTTATAGTTCTGAACTAATTTTTCTTTGCTGAGTAGATTCAAATTAAAATCACCAAACATTATAACACGGTCTCCTTTATTAAGAAATTGATTTTAGTTTTCAAGAAAGAAAAAATCATGGAAGCTAGCCGTAGGTTGTTTATAGACGACACCGACGTCAAGGGAAAGTGTTTCTAAATGTACCCTGGCATTGCTACTAAATTGGAAGAAATTTTCGATAATAATCTTATTTTATTGATATTCTTTATTCTACCCTAAAAATATCGTAAGGAAATTAATAAGTGCCCAAACAAACTATCACAATGAAAATAATAAACGTAGAGATTGAGCGTAAGTCCGTGTGTGCAATACAAAACACAATAGTTGAAAAAAACTTACCTTCATATAAAATTCATTAGACATATATAATACGAACAAATTAATTTTGTGTGGAACTTAAGTTTATCTAAAAACGTCGCTTAAAATCACACAACTTTAATCGCTTTTGTTGGGGTTAAAGACATTTATTCAAATTAGAACTTCGAATGAATTTCGAATTAAAATTAAGACGTTTTTTTTTTAATATTCATTTCGTAACATGTGATTATATGTTATCCGACAGCGTGTAAAAATGTAAATGTATATATACAAGTTTTTTTACGATTAAATATGTTAATTCTATTATCAGAAGAAACAAAATAAAACAAACCCTTAATGAATTTACATCAGCGTGCAATTTATTTTTGGATTTGAGAATTATTTTTTTCTTTAAGAAATTTTTTTCGTAATCGAAATTATGTTTTGATAAATAACAATGTAAAAAAGTTGCAAATTTAATGCTTAAAACAATATTACTTTTTAATTATGTCATTTAAAAAAAATATACGAGCCTTTATTCTTAAAAATAAAATATGTACATATAATTTAATTTAGTTTTATAGTTTAAAAGTCAAAAACAATAATTAAACAAAAAATTATAATAATAATGTATTTAACAAATTTCTGTAGATAGGTATCTCTTGATCAAAGGCTTACCTATGATCCCAAAGTACCAAGTCACATCAAACCAGCACTTGGCGCAAACACGAAAAGGCTTCATTATACGCAGTTTATGAAGCAGAAAATGCATACAATGGAGCTAGTAAAACGACCCTTAACTGCCAGTCGGCCAGTCCTGCCAGATTTGGATGATGAGTGGCACAGATTTGGCATTGGCACCGACGGCGCGGCGCCTTCTCTCGGCGCCTGCGAGGGTGCTTTATGAACCGTCAAATAACTTATCACCGATTTAATGCAATGAAATTGTGATTACCGCTCTGATCATTTCAAATTTGATTTTTTATTCCGACCAAGAATCATTAATCGATTTTTAATTTTGAAAAAAAACATTTTATTATTGACGTTCCTTTTAACGAACTTTGAAGCAGTGTAATTTTGTAGACTTTTAATTTTTAATAAATTAATTAGATGAATATTTAAAGTCAATTAATCATTCATTAATGAATTAATAAAATTAATTAATTTTATCGTTATACAAAATATTTAAAAAAAAATACTAACAATGAGTCTGAACCCATCTTATTCGAATTCAAGTTGACAAATTCTGCAACGACGTTTGTTTATAAATCTAGCGAGCCGTGTGAATAACGCTAATAGTGGGGCCGGCCCCTTCGTACTGTTTATATTTATTTGGGGCCGTAATAAAGCCTCTGGCGCGCTGACTCGAAAACTGTGCAGAATCGATTAAAACATTGTTAGATGCAGTCTTACGGAAGTGGGGTCAGGATAAGATTTTTAAAGGTTAATAAATGAGGTTTATCGCACTGTCAAATGGATATAACCACTTAATATCTGTGGCAGTCATTAATAGAGCCTTAAATGCATAAATAATGGAGTTTACGTGGTCCGGAACGCGCGTTCTGTGTTGATTGTTGATGTATTATTTTATAGTTATTTAAGAAGTACTGACTTATTTACTTATTACTTTATATTTACATATATTTTAACTACATATATACTATATATTACAAATGCATTTATATAATTAGGTATTCTGTTATTATACATGTATTGTTGTAAATTTTTATGTTTGTTTGAATACGACATTTCCTTATTGGTGATTAAATATTATATATAAAAAATGATAACTTACTTAATAGGTACAAAAATATAATCATACATAATAATGTCTGTCATAACATAATATAAAAAACTTTATCGAAATATAATCAATCGATTAGGAAAATCTACATACAATAAAATAATGAAAACATCATAATCACATTTCCTGCTATGATTAACATCATGACTGTGATGATGCGCCTTTTTATTAGCCGAACTTACTCAGGCGGGCACGTGGCCATGACGCAAGGGACTCCATCCCTCATAGTTAGGGCATGTCATGACCACGAGGAGCAAGTTTTTATCACGACCCACAAAAGAGTTGCGAATTTGTCACTGGCTTATTTTGGGGGACAATGATTTAAATTAATGATGCAGTCGCGAAATCGGGGAAATACCATTTTTCACGATTAGAAGTGAAATTCCATCACAATGAGAAAAACTACACTTCATATTGTTTAATCTTAACTAATGGGATCTTGGTGAGAGGGACCGGTGTGTTCCCGAGGGGTTTACGTGAATATTTCTATATTTTAACACGTCTTATAAGGGAATACTTGTAGGATTCATGTTTCGTTGTCGGTACAAATACTTCTCTTACCTTGTTTTGACGAATAATTGTTCGAAATTCAAACGTAGGCTAATTTATTTGGGAAGTTTGCTATAAACGTTTTTACAATAATAGCTGACCATGTCAGACGTTGACTTGCTGAACATAAACACATATCTAATTAATAATGTACAGCTAGTGTCAAATTGTTCAAAGTGTTTGTTAATTTTTGATGGAATGAGGAAATCACACAGTACATACGTACTATGAATACTAAAAACAACGCTCCTCGTTTGGACTGCAATGTAAAATATGTATAAACGAATATTATAGCGTTATACGTTTATGTATTGAATATGAGTAACCCTTTGAGCACGCCGCTTAAATGAGACAGCATTGATTAATAGGAAAATTAACACATTTTTGTAGTTTCCTACCTATAGAGGCATATTTTCGTAAAATTCAAAGACCCCGAGGCATATTCAATACCACGGTCATAAAAAAACCATAAGTATTTTAAATCTCTTTCTTTTTTTAAAGTAAAATAAATATTATATATTTCTTGTAAACGACGTCAATTCTTCACGAAAAACAAACAATTATATTTTATTATGAATAGCCAGTAACCTGTGACTTTAAATTCTACTAGTAATTATGTGTTATTTCTTTAACTATCTAAATAGCATAATAACTCAACGTATTTATAATATAAAATTGTTTATAATTATATAATACTTTAATTTTGACTTAACTTTCTTGTTTATTTAATTTTAATATAGTTAATTACATATTTTATATTGTATATACAATATAAGAAATATATAAAACAGTTCCTTTTTCCAGTTATTTTTTTTTCAATTTCAACAAAACTAACAAACTGACAATGAAGCAATCGAATAAGTACATAATCTATTGAGTTTTTTTCGCTCATTCATTCTCTAGTCTGTGGTTTTTGTTTTCGAACGGGTGGTAGATTTTTTGACAATCAATAAATACCTAATTCTAATCTATAATGCAAAGGTGTTTGACTTTGACTTTTATCCTCAAATTTTTAATTAATGGGCGTATATGGTGAACGCCTGTCACCATTAAAGCGCGCGATTATTATTTTTAGCAGACAGCTGTTACGCAAAATATATTACAAAACAATTGTTTGAAAATTAGAACATACAATTTTACTAAGAGACTTATTAAATCTCTAATTTATTACGTCTGAAGATATTTAGAAGTTATTTATTAATGTTGTAAGCTGCCACTTGGAATTGTAGTAGTCTTTTGTAATGCCGTCAGTCTGTTTAACGGATATTATATTATGATACAATAGTCGTGATTACAACGCTGTTACATTGTTTTATAATTTGATATCGCTTCTAAAATTAGCTTAAGTGACAGTGAAGTGAAAAAATTATTATGTGGAACACGATAAACATGAAACATTTTTTTTTTTTTTGACTAAGAAAAAAGAACTGTCACTTATCGACACTTGAGTTTTGACTCCGAGATTTTTCGTTAGTTCTAAAAACAACAATACGCGTCACTTATCTTTATTTTTTCGATCAATCGAAATTATTCCAAATTCAAAAAATTATTAAACATTTATACTTCAACTTCACATTAAATTTTTACGTACTTTTTAAAATAACATAATTTTATTTTTATCGAAACAAAAATATTTTTAGACGGATCAATGAGAATTTCACTATTTATATATGTATCGTTCTTTAGATTATACGTTCTTAATATTTTCTCTTCATCTTTTTTTTTTGTCATAGTTTTAAACATTCTTCCAGTGCAATTTCAAAGTACATAATAAGCTATAATTTGTCGTTGTTATAAACAAACGGATATCGGTTATAGTTAGGGTAAAAATATATATTATCCTACTATGCTAATACAGTATTTAATGACGCTTTGCGACTTGACCGTCTTATTAGTAAGTGTGGAATTGACACTAATTTGTAATATGATGTTCCTTTCTAGCTTATACTGTAACTCGTGTTATAGATAGGGACGGCGGGGGCACAAAATGGCAGCTTAAATGTTTAACGTCATCTGATTATTAAGTAATTTTATGATTATAACGTTTATTTTTGTTTAATTTTAAATTGATTAATATTTTTTTATTTTAATTTATTATTATATTTATATCATGCGTTTTGTATTTTTTTTATATGAATAAAATATTCATATGAAAAAATACAAAACTATTCAGTTCGTCATATTTTACACAAAATCTATAAATAGCTTTTATAAGAATAAAATCATATTTATACCTAAATGCATAAAAAGCGAGACGAGATGGAGAAGAGACGAGAGAAGGCATATTTGAATGACATACCTTTACATTATATTAATGTAAGTTATACCTTTATTTAAACATGAGTTATTACCATCGGCAACATAACGATAAAAATTGTTTTTATTTCTTTAGTTAATTATTTATTTGAACCTCTGAACGTTTAAATATAATAAACAACTGAACAATGAGAAATTCTACAACGCAATCTATCGATTTTCCAATCCGCAACAAACGACATCAAATGATCGAGGTGCGAAAGAGGGTGGGATAACAATGCATCCTCACTCAAAACCGGGGTAAGCAAATGTATAGAGACGTAGAGCTCGTTCCGAACACCACTCCATATTCAGGATACCTTACTTATAAAGGACCAAGGGGCTCCGGAGACAAGGGATTCATTCCCGGGACAAATCATTCACACTTTTAATTTAGTTGCTCCTAATGTATGCGAATAACTCCAAGGGCTGTATAAACCGACCCTCTTATTCACTACGGTTAAACAGCTATCACACATAGGGTGCGTAGAACTTAATAGTTCGCCCCCCCTGCGGCCCCTCTGGCCCCTCTGGCCCTCTCCCTGGTACATACATTATGCAAATACGTTAGTGATATGTCAGTACACATGGGACCTTTATTGTTGTTACTCAGTTTATCTGACTATTGAGTTAACTTTAATTAAATTTAAGACGCATTTGTAGGGCCCATTGACTGTATTATGTTGTGATTTATACAGTTAATAGTTACGTATTTAGCTTATTTATGTTTTTATTTGTATTCATATTGAATGTTGAATTAAAGTATACGAATTATGAATTGAATTTACAATTGTATATGAGAAAATATGTAGAATTTTCAGTTATCTTGAAGATATTTAATAATGTTGAAATTTGAAAATGTTGGTATGTCTAAAGGAAATGAGTTTAAATATTATTTGGATGCATAATATTATGATTAGAAAATATAATGTCATGTTCCTAATATCGCATAACTTTTGCTTGAATTAATGGAAATCCTATTTCAAAATAAATAACGACTCGGAAAATATTTAAGTACATATCTTCGTTTGTTCCATTTTTGAAGAAATATGTTAAAAGTCTGAGCTCGGTGCTTTGAAAGAGAGAGACGAACATAATAGCTTGGTTTTGATCAAATAAATCCTAATAAACCAGGGTTTATTTTAAAACTCAATTGTCATATAAACTAATCATGTTATTAAGGCACCGACATCGATCAATTATTTGTCATAATATAGTCAAAATTTAGATAAACATCTGTGTTAAGAGAATAAACAAAGTCAGGGGGTATCTGATAGTTTTGTCATTTTCAATGTACAATCATTAATTACAATCAGACAAATCACTTGCTGGCTTAAATTTATGTGTGCTTAATTGTGCTTACAAAAATTTCTTAATTTTTTTTATCTCTTTAATATCACGTCGCTTTATATTCCTTCAAGAAACGGTTTCAACTTGTGTAAAACTTATTATAACTTAAAGCGCTGTGCAAATATTCTGTTGTTCGTGTGTGTTCTAAAGATTTTCCACTATAATATAACAAGACTTGCTTAAAGCGCAATCTTAGTTAAGACATTCTTGCAAAGTACTTGTAACCCTTTGATAGTTTAGCCGTGAAGGCGTAACAAACTGACTTACCTACTTGCATAATATATTTACTAATTTAAATATTACAGCACTGTAGCTTATAACGTATTGCTTTTCAGAGCAACCCGTACGCGCTCAAGGAAAGTGGCGGCGAGATGTCAGCGTGGACGTCAGCAGGCCTTCAACCCTCCGGCGGCTACTACCCTTACGACCCGACTCTGGCTGCGTATGGGTAAGTCTCGTCTAATCCTTATTCCCATTGCGTACTCCCTAAGGCCTTTTGGAGTAAGATAACGCTTGCGATAGTACACCCTCGATACAACGCACTGCGAAGGGCCCATTTCAATTCACCGGATTTTATCATTTGTGCAGATGCGTTTTGTTATCGGGTTGGAGTTTTCAAATTCATTTGGTTAGATTATTAATATATATCACGTGTTTCAATTTGGTTAAATTATAACAACGATACACCCCTTTTCATTTATAAGCGACATCTTTATTTTGTTTAAATGTTGTGTATATATACATACATATTGGACTTTCATTTCATATTACTAAAAGTTTATATATCGAAATCGTTTATGCTTAATTATTTTCGGGACCTGTATTTTTTTATAAGGCAACGTTATAAATTGTTTAACGTATTAAATAAATAATAAAAAAATATCGAATATAACCAAAATTGATAATATAAATAGTAATAATATTACACGAAATACAAAAAATACCATTAAACTGGTCTATTTATTCTGTATTAATAAATAAGATAATTGGAATAAATACATTTAATATTTTTCTCATCTTAAGATAATAAGTTCCACAGTCCTTCATGACGGACTTGAATCGTTCAGAAAAAGAAAATACATTGACATCTCGTTGTGTTTATTAACCGCAAAAACGCTACCGAGTTGAGAGACACTCTAATGTCAGAACCATTATAACTGTTAAAACCGCGTCTAAGAACGTTCCAACCTAGCATCATTATAATTCGCATCTCGTACATTTCCCATGAGCTCCATGGAATGTATCGTTGATTGAAATTGTAAAATGCTAATGTATAATCCTTTTCAAATTAACACGGCCAGACGGAGCGCTAAGTGCACGCATCGCGTTTGGCGGTGCGTGCTTGCCGCGAGGGACGGACAACTTATCACTCCCGGTTTTCCCCCATCTCGTTTCTTTACACGACCATCGACGTGTATGACAGAGACGGATGGTGCATCCATTCCGCGCTAGGCCCTGATTAATTCACAGTTTTTCTTCGAAAAGCAATCGCTCGACGCGTTCCGTTGACGTTTTCGGCAAACTTATCGACTTGCAGACGCGGCTACTACGTTTTGTATTGAACCTGTAACTCACATAACGCTATTGTCACGAGATGGCGCCTGTAGCCTCGTTAGAGTTGTATTGTGTAGACGTTAAATAGTTTGTTTGTATGATAACGTTGATATTAAAATAGTAGTAAACATTATACAATTATATAATTATGGTCACAATTAGTTTAGTTATGTGTAGTTGCTAAAAATATAAATGAGTTACTTATATAATCTATTTAATTACTTATTTTATATGTGATATTTTGATGTGTGTTGCTAGTTTAGTTTAATTAAATTACTTTTTCACTATAATAGATAATAATGAAATAATTGAATCTGTATTCTGTCATAATAAAAAGCATAAAAATACCGAACTCTGTTTATAGTTATTGCACTTTTCGAAATCACGATAAATATTGCATAAAACTACTTGACGTTCGTACGGTGGACGATTACAATGGGTAAAATAATCATAATTATCCTGTCATAAAAAAATATGATTCCTTTCGTAACCGCTGTAAGCTAATTGTCGAACACGCAATCATAATATTTATTCATTCTGACTATTAACGCTGATAGTCGGTTGGGAATAAAAACCGTACACAACTTACGTATTCTCGCAATCTCGTTATATTTGTCAACGATTATGACTGCTATATACAAATGACAATTAGAAAATACACTATAAGAAACAAACATTCGACAGACACGGCCATAGTTATGAGCGTATGACAGAAAGAGCGAAATCAGTTTTTAAATAAAGCCGCTAAACAATGTTTATAATTAAGACCGTTATACGCTATTTTGACGCTTGTGTACTCAAAATATCATAATTATTTTAATCAATATCGCATATCACTTTCTGACATTTTATGTCCTTCGTCGAATTTTGATTTAATATATAATATTGCAACATTGGGCATCTTTCTATTGTATTTTTTATATTCGAATAGATCGAAATGGTCATAAAATAACATTATTTATTATTCAACAATTAATCCTCTCGAAAACGAATTCTTTATTGAATTAATAAAATATTTCTATCTCAATAAGTTTCTACGATTATTACGATTACTAAATATGATGAGTGTTTTTAGTAATGACACTTCAATATTTTCTATATGAAATTGATATCATTAAAATTATCCTCATAGGTGATAACACCGAAATCTGTTGAGCTATTCTTATGTACAAACCCGAAACGCATCACAGGACATGATCGTGTAATGTCAGAATTTCATACGAGACATTGACAACAATAATAATAATATTTAAAGCACACGTGAAGAGGCATCTTGCGGGCCGGCAAGGTGAAGGCGGCTAGTGCAGAACGTTTTTCCCGTCTGTACTGGCCGTCGTCGCGTTTGGACTCTACTACCACTTACCATCAGGTGGAGTAGAGTAATTTGCCCTCCCGGCGAATATAAAAAAAAAAAAACACACGTATCACGTCAATTTTCAACATTTCACGTGTGACATACGACTGACAGAAAACATTCCTCTTTTGAAATCGATTAATTGTCTCAAAATCAAGGAGAAATATTTGCAGCAAATGCCTCTTATACGAGTAATATATTTGCAGAGTAAGACTGTCTTGGATCTTCTGTTGGTTCAATAAGTCACAATTTATGTATATTTTTAATTTATTTGAATAAATTCAATATACTGGCCGCATTTGCCATTTTTATGAGCGACTTAATCCGTAACAGCCTGTGAATGTCCCACTGCTGGGCTAAAGGCCTCCTCTCCTCTTTTTGAGGAGAAGGTTTGGAGCTTATTCCACCACGCTGCTCCAATGCGGGTTGGTGGAATACACATGTGGCAGAATTTCAGTGAAATTAGACACATGCAGGTTTCCTCACGATGTTTTCCTTCACCGTAAAGCACGAGATGAATTATAATCGCAAATTAAGCACATGAAAATTCAGTGGTGCTTGCCCGGGTTTGAACCCACGATCATCGGTTAGGATTCCCGCGTTCTTACCACTGGGCCATCTCGGCTTTCACTTTTTTTCATGAGCGACTTAATAGTGCGACCTAATTGACAGCGTTAGTGAGTTGTCAATCTTCGATCTCCTTTCGATTTTATCCTTTTAAATATCACATTTGACCGAATCGGTGTGTCATTTTACTTCTAATTTAATCTATAAAACGTAATTGGTAAGTATTCTTCTTTGTCCTAAGGCACGGTCCTGAGACGTAATATCATGTTGACATCTTATTTTTGAAGTAAGAACGCGAACACATTCTAAGTTTAAAAAATGATTACAACTAATAAAATGTTTTATTTTAATTGAAAAATAAAAAACACAAATGGTAAGAATATATATATCATGCATTTTCTCTTAATAATTATAGATAGGTACTTAAAAAATATATACATATGTCTATAGTTAAAAAAAAATAAACTATAAAAAAACTTACACAAAAAGCTACATAAAAATGTTTATTAAAAAATTTATATTATTTATTTTTTATTTTTCAGTTCAAAAAATAATATTAAATTGAAATCGAGTTATTCGGAATTTAGACTATAACAAATGTTATCAAAGCACATATGTCAGTTATTTCTCTTTCACAACAGAAATTTTATTTCTGTTGTGAAAGATTATATTATATATATATATAGATATTTTAAATACCGTAAAAATTTAAAATAAATCCTTTTAATAATATTAATTATTACATTTCGAATGTCATGTATATATTTTCATACTGAATTATGTTTTAAACTATTTCTCAAAGATTTTCGAAAGAGAATTTCGCAGTAATTAAAAATAATTCCTCGTCACACAAATAAATTAAGCTGTTTAAGATGTACATTAAATATTCTGTTATAACTGTATAGTAGTTAATAATATCACTAGGTTTTAAAATCGTATAAATAAATAGTTGATTAATTATTATCAAATAAATATTTAATTTATTTTGTATTTTTAAGTATACATTTTTGGATTTAATATAATAATATATTTTTTTTCTTAATACTAAATAATCAAACTCTAAAAAAATGTTTCAAAAGCATCCCAATATCAATTATGAAATATTATTATATTTCACGACGACAGAACGTTCCTTAACAATTTCTTTTTATAGTTAAACCATTTTTTGTAACATAATTGCTACGCAAATCGCCTGTAACATGTACAAAATAACAACAAATTAAATAACCAATAAATAAGATCTCTAACGGACGCAATGAATATTCAAATGAAGAATAACGACATCCCCACTACTTAATACCAAGTGTCTATCGTAAAGATAAACTCATAGAACTGTCATAACAACGTATTATGTGGACGCATCAATTAAACGCTCCACGGCGTACTTGAAAATTTATCCGCTCATGAATCACACTGGAATTGGTCAAAAATAAGAACAAATAATTATACATCAAAGCGGAGTTATGCTGACAATTCGGCTCCACTCGACTTAATATATAGCAGGCGGTGCGTTACAATCTAAAAATAATTAGGAGCGACATTAATTTTTATGCGTAAAAAAGAGAGTGATGGCATCGGGCGCGGCGCACGGAAATACACTGATCTATCGCTCCCGACATCGGTCGATTGTTTCATGCATAGAGGATGATCGAGCGACGCCTTACCCGTCTAACAAAAACAATCGTGACAAAAAAAAAACGAACAACGTACGTAAAAAATATACATGTAAACATTACTCGTTCACAGATTTAATCGTTGTATATTCATATCAGAGCGAAAACTTCAAGTGTCTCATAAAACGTAGTCGGGTAATAAGTTAGACGGGCCAAGTACGCTGAAAAGCGTAGAACAACAAAAGTTGTCGGCGACGTAGACTTCAGTGGAGTATTGTTAGCGTATTATTCGGAACAGCCTGTAATCTGCCACGGATGCCGCGCGCCGAAATGAAAAATTACTTGGCTATTTTTAACAAGTCTCGAGTACAAAACCGTACAAAAATTAGAGAAAAGAGACGAGAAGCACTTGTACCGCACCATTGAGATCAAAATAAGCAGGAAATTACATCGCTCGGGGCTCCCGGCTGAGGGAATTATTTGTGAGCCAACGATTTGGACCGTTAAATTTTAAATAAACCAAATAAGGAACGGTCGTTAGCGAGATGCGTCTCTAAGCGACGCTTTTCAGGATCATTTTTTACTCTAACAAATATCACGGCTTCGCTCGATTGAGACTCAACGTAGCCGATGCGTCGCGTCGACTCGGTCGCGGCAATAAATCTACGCAATGGGGATAGTGCGTTAAAATCGACTGTAATTGTTATTAATCGAGTTGGTGAGGTATCGGTTCCGACTTCGATGAACTCTACAGGGAATAATCGAGTGATCGAAGCGTAGATGTAAATTGCTCGGTGTTACGATTGCTAATTCTAATCCGTGCGAAAGCTCAGGGGGAGGGATGTAGGAGGCTGTATTACTTATTTACTCTGGTACATAGTTGAGGCGGGAGGGCACGTGGGCCACAAGCCCCCGGGCACGTAAGCCTCCGATACAGGATTGAACGCACTCAAATATGTAACGTTCGCCCCGACCGCCGACCACCCGACCGCAATCGTTTCCAAATACTTGTCTATTCAATTTTACTCTATTACGGCTCGTTTTACTCGGTTTTTACGATATCTGTTTTTTATTGGATAACTTATATATAATACAAATATAAAGCCTTCATTGTAAATGTACTTTAAAATAAATATTTTTATATAGGTAATACATTTATGTAAATATACCATATAATTTTGCGTATAATATAAATATTTATTATACTTTAAGCGTACGCTTACTACAAGAATAGTTTATAAAGCTTATAAAGCGAATTAGGTAATAATATTTTTCAGCTATTTCGAATAATTTGCAAAACCAAAATAATTTCAAATTATTGCTCAAAAAATGGTTTAGCCGTGAAAGCGTAACAAACAGACTTGCTTTCTCATTTATAATATGAGTATAGATGAAGCCAAAATAGTCATTGACATGACAATTTAAATGCAATAATAATTTACTTGATCTGTCTATATTAATATATAAAGTCGTGCGTCGTCAGAGTTAAATTATACCTCCAGGTATCCAGGTTGGTGAATGCACATGTGATCGATTTGCATCCCACTCATTCACGTATCTTCACGACGTTTTCTTTCGCCATGAAAAGAATCAATAACAGAAATTATGCACAAAAACACTATTGCTTGCCCTTTGGACTAGGAGTTTTTCGTTAAGATTTATGAGTAAATGGACTCTCTCTATACTTAAAATATACTTGCAACCCTATAAATTAATATTAATTAAATAAAAAAAATCCTAGTCGAAGTCTTGTATACCCACAAGATAAGTTCTAAGATTTATTCTTCTATACATCCAAACATTTATTCCTTCTATCGCTCGCTTACCTAATAGTTAAAATCTTTTTTGTTGTTAAAAAAATGTGTCACTTAATTTTTATGATTTGGGACTACAAAATTCCAACTGACTAAATCATTGACTTATTCTATCCGACATGTAAAATCTTTTGTTTATCTGTTTTAAAATTAGATGTCACTTAGCTCGTTTTGTTTCCAACAAAATAGAAATACGCGTCGTGAAATCTATATTAATTAGACGGCTTAGTGTTGTCTCGCAGCGCCTTAAGCGCTGATAGCTGAATCCCATGAATGAAGCGTACAGCGTTAAGCGCTGTATTTCACGTTTTAACCGCTGTCTTCGCCTGCTGTAGATTTCTGAAGAGCTTATTCGTGTAAAACTAAAGCGGTCTGGTTTCAGCGGCTTTGTGTGGGTATGCCTTTGTCTGATACATTAATACGTTCTGATGCGCTTTTAGTTGAGTGTTTTTAGAATGGACACATAAATAATATTATTTTAAATTGTGCCCATTCGACATTAATAGTCTTAAGGTTGTTGTGAAAATACGTGTATATATTTGTATATAGGTAGGTATAGGTATATATTAGGGACATTAATAAATAATTTATACAGAATAAAAAAATATTCATTTAATATAACTGCAATAAATTTTACCTTTCGCAAGTACATCGGCCATTTTAATTAGTTTTTTGAAATTCGATCGCGTCACCAGCCTGTAACCGGTGTCCGCGCAAGATGGCGTCCCTATCGATCGAACACTTACGCCCATATTCTACCCACGCTTGCGCTGCAACGCCCTGATGCATCGAGGTGCAAAATCCCGCCCTCGACTGACAAACTAGTGGGACTCTTTAATTTTTTTAACTGTCACTTTTTAAACTTCGAAACGTCTTAATAACAAATAAACATAGTTAAAATTGTAATTTACTTGTAAGAAGGTTTATTTTCATCCTGTGATACAAGAAAATGTTTATCCATAAAGATTTATTATTGTCTATTTTATATAGCGACCGTAATATTAAATCAAAGCGTCACAACACCAACAAATGGTTCCAGAGTCGCGAATCTCATTCGTATCACGTGCGGAAACGGTCTTCGAAGTTATCCGATACTAAACCCTGCAACCGCCTCACAAGGCATCAATTTGCGTGTGAACGAAGCAGGTCGGGGCCATTTTTTAACTATTTTCACGCGCGGAACCTATTTATTGGGCCCTTTAGACCGCGCCTTTGTCATGTCGAGAAAATCGAAGTCAGGTACGCTCCGCCTGGGGGATTGGAACGTTTCGCCACAATTACGTTCAGAATGTGGATGCAAATGGCAACGTGGGCTTAAAAACTGCTCTTAACGCGAAACCGCCGCAGCCGGGCTTTATTTTTGCTGCCGTTACGTTATCTATTGCCTCCAATAAAACGCCTATCTGTTACGAATTGAAAAGTCCTTTTATTGAAAGCTGCGAACATTCCGACGTATTTTTTATCAACGCTAAATGTTTGTTAAATGCACGACCGCTGGAAAACGTTTTTGACATTAACTCTTCCATGTTTCCCTTTTGGGTTCGTTTTCAAAGCTTTTACATTCCGAATGTTTATTACTCTTACATTTTCGGTTACATTTAAATAATTTAACATATCTAAATGAATTTGGAAAATTCCGCTCGATGCAATTAAATTATTATTGTTTGCTGCGAATTTATGAAAGGCCAGAAGCGTTATTTTTTTTAGGTATATGGATAAAGTTGTGTTTGTCGACAGATATGGTGCTGGGTACGATTTAGCAGCCAGGCGAAAAAACGCGACACGAGAGTCGACTGCTACGCTCAAGGCGTGGTTGAACGAGCACAAGAAAAATCCTTACCCAACTAAGGGCGAGAAGATAATGCTCGCGATCATCACGAAGATGACCCTCACACAAGTGTCAACATGGTTCGCGAACGCGCGCCGACGTCTCAAGAAGGAAAACAAGATGACGTGGGAGCCGAAGAACAAGACCGATGATGACGACGATACGATGCTCTCCGACGAGGAGAAGGAACAAGAGGATAAAATAAAAACTAACAAAGGTTCGTTGCGTTCGATCTCTTTTCCAACGTTTGACAGTCAAATTCCGAAGCGGTTATGCTAATTGATCGCTCCTCTAGTTGAGCCAACGTACACCGATTCGGATTGACCGCCGAATGTTGATTCAGTCTCGATACTTCTATCTGCGCATATATATATAATTTGTAACCATGTGCTGCTATGCGACGTGACTGTATGTATACCATTTTATAAGATTGTTGATGTGCCTTTGCGAATGCAAATCGATTGTGCCAACTTAACTGTGTACTTTATTGATGCGTGTAATTTCAAGTTCGGTTCGAGACATTGCTGAACGCTCAAATTGCTTTAATTTTGTCGGTGTATAAATCGTCGAGTGAATTGGCATAACCCGGTCGAGGGCCGGAGGGTGTGCGGGACCCGGAGAGGAGGCCGGGGGGGTGGGGAGAGGGCGTGTGACGGGAGGGGGGCCGGTCTCAGGCGTGTAACTGTGCGTAACCGCTCCTCGCTGCCGGATTTCCTATTTGTAGTAAAGTGGGCGGCGCCTGGGCTCAAATTTCATATAACGCTTCTTCCGTTTGTAGGTACAGGCCGACGGAGGTCGCATTCAGCTTGTCTGACGATCTGCCCTACTTCATGTTCTTGCCAAAGGATTTGTCGGGTTCGTCGATCGTTTCTTTTATGACATTCGGTTGAACGTAAGTAGGAACGGTTCGGGGGATTTATAATGTTTATCGTTTCAAAACAATATCTCTTTCATTTCTCGTTCGTGAATAGAAAAATTTTTAATGCGTTCGGCAGTAAAATACAGACGTGGGGTGGTTTAGCGCGAAGTGGTTTTTAGTTGCGGTTGTCAACGACATAAATAAGGAATTGTCGTGGTCGATTCGGGATTTCGAAATCCACGGGGTTAATGGATCGGGGGTGCGTCGCGTCACGGCTAACAATCGCCATACGTCGTATAATGAAACCACTTCGGACAGAAGCGCACTCGGTACGCGCGCCGCCTCAAACGCCGCTCGGGGTCATAAAATATCAAATAATAACAGGAGTGTCGATGCCGATGAAACACTAACACGTGTCATTCTCTGGAAGAGAAATTTTTTAAATCTTTAGACGGATAACTATCACGGAAATTATCAAAGAATTTCTTCGATATTCAAATTAATAATTGTCAAAAAATCAAACATTTCGACGATATTGTCGAGGCTAGTTGAAAAACTCAATGAATAAAAAAAAAATCTTGTATAAATTAATATATAAAAAAATTACAAATGCATTACGATTCATGATCATTATTAATGGATACATTTATATCTCGTACATAAAAAATGAATATCGGTTTACTTAACCCCGTTAAGAGCTTATTAATATTATGTTAAACGAATTCATTTGTTAATCTTAATAACGCTTACAGATATTGCAATAAATATCATAATATATAGTCGATGTTTTTCACACGTTATGGATATATTCAAGTAACAGAGTTTATATTTAAGAATTGTAATGACTTAACCTACATGAAAAAAGTATTTATACATATTTATATAACAAGTGTTGTAAGAACTTGCTATCTTTCAAATTAGTTTATATACGATTTTATTTTGATTACGAATAACATACCAAGCATACTATAACTACAAAAACAATCCTAATAAATAGTTACACGTTTAAAATATAAACAATTTATATAAATGTTTTTGCCATAAACCCTTCTAGAGAAATTTATGAAATTTCATCGGAAAAAAAATGGTATGGTAAGGGCGCCCTGCGGTGGCGTAGCGGCACGTGTCCCGCAATTTCCACGCCTTCCCGGCGGTGATGTGAAAAATACTCCACTAAATGTTCGCGTAATATTAACTGTTTTCGATGTTGATGAAAAGTTATTAAGCAACGCGACTTGTATATGTTTTAAGGATGAACTACAATTGTAAAGTTATATAACTAAATTAAAAAACATGGAGGGACGGAGAATCTTCAAATCTCATCATCAGTAAGTACGTGTTATAAAATTTAAAAGAGAAATCTAGAAGAACAAGCGGTGATTACCATTTACAATATCAATGGCCTCGTAGATGCAAATTATTATCAAGCACACCTCATCCGATTCATATTTATGTATTAACATAATTTCGTAGACAGAACAAAATAACCAATGTCTTTAATTATTTTGTATTTAGAAGGCTAGCGATTCTTGGATTGCTAGATGTAACTAATTACACACACATACAATAACTTGATATAATTCGATTTTCAAATATAATTTAATCTCGATGTTGTTAATAAAATATTAATAATAAATATAAAAATAAGAGTATTTGGAGAAACCGTTACTTACGCTCGTTAAGAAAACATTTTATTTCGCGTAATGGCTCCAACGCAATACAAAACCCGATCCGGCTAATCTTAATCCAACAATATTATTGCGTTTCCCATCGCCTAACCAAACAAACCATAACACGCAGCGTCCGACACGCTTAACCATTCTTTTAGCGAAATGTCAATGTTCGCGACATGTAATATATCATTTTAAGTCGGAGCAAACAAAGCCAATATAAAAGCTTTCACACGCGATCCCCGAAAGTCGTCGGCAAACAAACATCGAAACTATCCCGGGCTAAGCCACTCATGAATAGAAGCGGTCCCCAGCTATGAATGTTAAGTTTTGTCGTGAACGCACGCGTCGCAAACGAAATATTAATCCGATGCGCGTTAATGGAAATCGTGTAGGCTCTGCAAACAAGTGTGTAGTTACTCTGTGGACGTCGCTCGAGGAGCAATAAATTGCAGCGACCTCGCTCGGAGTGCAGTCGAGTGCAGGGAGGTCTCAGCGTCCCTCTCGGCTGTGACGAGTTTTTATTATGTCTCACTCACCCCCGGGTTCGATGACTAAAGGGAAAAACCACTTCGAGTATAACTTGATGCACGCTACGTTTTCCACGTTCGCGACGTTCCTCGGGAGTTGTGGTTTGCATACTGGGGTGAGGATGGATCTGAAATTGATGGGCAGGTTACACTCGGGTATCCATTCGATTGGCTAATGGAAATTGATACAAAATCCGTAATCATTGAAACCGTTGCGAACCGTGTGGTCTTTTTTCTCTGCTCGCTCTTCAAGCAATTGTTTTTATATGACTTTCGTATCTATATAAGTAATTTCCTTTTACATTAATTTCAAAATATGTTTCATTTGATTAATTTTAAATCACGTTAACTAAATTAAGTAAGTTCCATCATCATAGATTTAAAGCAAATAAGCGACCCTAATAATTTGTGTAGAAATTAACGTAATGAACACATCGAACGTATTGCGCGAATAATACATTACGAAATCATCCAATTCCCGATTATCTCCCGCCGTTGTGGGCCTTTATTAGATTAATACAATGAAAATTAAAACAATTTGCCGGATAAATATCTTCGCGCGGAGTATCAGTGGCATCCCTATTTATCCCTAGTGAAGGGCAAGCCGGATAACCCCTCTTAAAAGCTAGGAGCAGTCAGCATTAAATGGAATAAAGCGAATGAAGTCGAGCGGTCGCGCCTCGCGCCCCCGCGACGACTGAATTTCATTAGGCTCCCGAACCCTCTGCGCCCCCAAAAGCCACTTTACAACGGAAAATGGTATTATGATAATACTTAGAGCCTTATAAAATTTTGCTGAATAAACATTTTTGTGTAATTGTACAATAACACAATTTTTAAAATCAAGGATAATGTTCGGCTTTAATTTCATAACGGTTATAAAAGTGAAAATTTTTAACGCTTCATCGTTTCGTTATTTTTCATCGACAGCTTAAAAAGTAATGCAAAAACATCCACGGGGTTGTAGAGAAAGGACGAGAAATGAGGTTGACCATTAATTGTGCGGGTCGAAGCTCGCATTCGCGGAGACGAGTGCGGTGCCGCGGGGGGAGTCGGGAAATGCGAAATAAATGCTCGGCTTAAATACGAAAGGGATCGGGCATCGCCCGCGGCAGGGGAGTCGCGCCCCAAAGTGGTATTTTCACTTCGCTAATCGGATAACCACTTAACGAATGGGTCACTGCACGCCAAACGTATTTTCACACGACTTACCCAGAGGGATGCCGAAGATACCGCATCTTACGAGAGAAAACTTACGTCCCCGGTGTAACGGTCACGTCGGATACGATGCGAACCGTATCGATTACGAGAAATAAGCAATTTAAGCTCTCTTTATTGATATTGCGTTAGTTACAGCATCGGCTATAGCGATTAATCTAATATCAATGCTTTGTACTATGGCGTATTGTTTGATTTCGGTTTATGATATGAGCTTATGATTATCTTTACAGATGAGGAAAGGAAGGGCGACGAGTTGCTGCAGGGGATGCATAGCCAGCTGCTTGGTTACGGAATAAAGGAGGAGTCAAAGCGAGGAACTTCGGATTGTGGAGTGCCGATACCGGCGTCCAAGCCGAAGATATGGTCACTAGCAGATACGGCAGCTTGTAAAACGCCGCCACCCGCAGCACAGCCGTGGCCCCAGCATGGTTACGGACCTGGACCTGAGCGAGCTGTAGCTGGCGATGGCAGCTCTAATGGATTCGCTTTACCTGCGACAGCGGCGGCAAGTCCAGCTAGCGGCTCTTATGGCCGGTACGGTGGCTTTCCCGGTGCCCAATATGGAGGCCAGCACCCTTGCGTGCACCCAGCTGCCTTTCCTGATGTTCAAACAGACACTCCACCCCAGACGCCACCCAACATGAAAGTGCCCAGCGTAGCAAATCCGCTCGGTAGTGGTGGTGGCTCTGGATACTGCTTTCCACGGCACCAACAGTCACCACAGCGCGACCCCTACCACAACCCCCACCATGCTAATAATCACCAGCCCAATCAACATCACGAAAGCTCGGCTGCCTTCAAACCCTTTTATAAAAGGTAAATATACGATCACTTACTATTGTCGTAAAATTAAAACGAGTATTCGCCTCGTATAGTCTATCAAAGTTGATAAGTAATATATTAAAGGATAGGCTATGAATCTTAAAGAACATAAGCTATTAAAACGATACTCGGTGATTGATTCAAATTGTCGAGCTAACTCGATGCTCATATGCAAACGAGGGAAATCGTAAATGGACGATCGTAGTAAAGATATCGATAGGACCATAAACAGAGTTGCGGTTTAGTAGAGGCTTGAGTTGAGTGTCATGTCAGTAATTGAAAACAATGGAGGCGCGTCGAGGCGGAAGGGAGCGAGGGCGGCGAGGCGAGATTGCAATCTTATGTCATTTGTCAGTGTCAGCGCGCACCGCACACCTACGGACGCTGCTGACCTGCCCAAATTACATGTCTCCGTGATGCGTAATGTTTGTATCAGATCTCATAGCCCACAATCAATCAAAGTTTACGCTTTATTCATTCACTCGTCATGAAAGATAATAATAATAATGTACTACTATTAGGAACATCTTTGTTACTAATAAAATGTATGTTTTAAAATTTAATATTGTATTATTATCAGTTGATTACTATTATATTAAATTAACTTCGAAATATTTCAAAAATTAAATTTCAAAAAAGTAAGTAAATTATACAAAATGCTTTGATCTCTAGGGTCTTAATATTTAAAAGATTAACTTTTAAATAAAAAAAAACATTACAAAAATTATAAAACGAGGTTCATAATTAAAACAAGCCTTGTATAACGCGACCATAAATGCATAGATTTCGATCGTGCGGAGGACAGCGACGAGATAGGGTCGTCTAGTGACATTTTTCTAAGAGTCGTCAAAGCATTTCTTAGAACACACCGCAGAATCCTCGCCTCATTACAATAAATCGCGTCGTCGACGCCGCCGCACACGGAGGCATCGCCAGGAATTCTGTATCGACCGAACACTCACAAATTCACATCTATAACCTTTTGTATTATTTTCGATTTCACGCCTTTTTGCCAAGCGAATTCCTTGACGCGAAAATAACCCCTTATCGCGGCATTCTTTTAAAGGAGCCAAAAAGAATGCCCGAAATCGACGGTCCTCGTTTTTGACTTAAATAACATACCTGTATATTTTTTATTCAAGCAAGTAATATTACTACCATATCAAACCTTCAATGCCCTCCTAAGCGTACCTACGTTACTCAATAAAGTTATTTAAATTATAATATTATGTTTCGCAGCCTAATTCAGAGAATGTAATTCGATCAATATCGTATTTATTGTGCCTCAGTTTAGAAGATTACCATGCATTGTAATGCATAATGCATGACTCGATCAAAAATATGTTAGTAAATCATCATTTTGTTTGTAATCCGGGCACACCTAAGTCTAATACCATTCACTACAGTTCATTTGAATAATACAAAGCGGGAATTGTTCTAAGGGTAAAAAACGTTAATTTATGAATGTACAATGAGTATTGTTCGCGGCGGCGTCGAGTCGGCGCGGGCGCACGGCAGCGAGCTCCTTAGCGAGATAACGTTGCCGGTCGTGCGTGGGCGCGAGCTCAATGGGCTCTCTTCATTCACAACACTACCTCCACATTAAAGCCGCTTTAAGTTTTTTTTACCACGACGCCCTAATCTTCCCTCTTATCTTTCGATCCTCGGGTCCTTCGCCGTTTCATTCAGGCGCGGGTCCGGCCGACCCGTTCGACTTCTTTTTTCATTGACGCCATACAAAGTTTAGATGACCGCGGGCGAGGTCAAATTTTTATTTCTTTCACATTTCGGTTTTCCGGTCCGAGCGATTCGTTAATAAATTCTCAGATAATGAGACTGAACGTTTCGTCACCTCGTCTCGATTGCTTCGGGATGTTTTTTTTCGGCCGTTATGTGTGAACGCGGCGGAGGGCTCAGGCGACACTCCGATAGAATCGAATCTGAACGGACCTTGTTTTTTGGTAATTTAAATACCGCTATTCTTTTTAAGCGACCCTTTCTGTTCATATCTCGTCCCGTTCGGAAGCGTTATGAAAATTTGTATCGATCGAAGGATTTTAATAGATTTTTTTTTTGTTGCAGGTAAGCCGAGTGAAACCTGGGTCGCTGCTCCGCCCTCGGCTAGGGACTGTTGGAATGGTCACAGTGGCACAGTGTTTCCTATACGATCAACGAAGCGAGCGATTTAGAAATGTTGACATGTCCGTGCAAAGACGAGACGCGTTACAATGTAAATTAATTTCATAAAATTCGGTTATCGTGTAGAATAATTATTTTCAAATATCTAAATTAAAATGCACAGATTATTGTAATGTATAAAGTATCTTGTTGATTTGTACTTAAAAATTTAATTTCATGTGATCTAGATAACGGTTGTCCTTAGAAATTAAATCATTGTATTGAAAAAAAAAAACGGTTGCTCAGTATTTTTATAGATATAAGAATATTCTGAAAATAATATCTATCCAAGTTATTTATGATTAGAATACACGAAATGCGCAATTACGTGTGAAACTTGACTAGCCATTGGATTTAGTAAATTGTAAATTATGTTTTATTTTAATTGTCAAGTATGTTAATATTAAGGATTTATTAATGTTTTCTGCGTTCTTCCAATTAAAGAGTTATATTCGAAACGATACGAATGCTTTTTTCTGAGCTAAGTTTACGCGCTCGGTTTACTTGACGATATAATATTAATTTTACAACCGGAATTAGAGTCGAACTGTCCATCGTCACTAACGATCATTGTAAATAGAACGGAGCTGTGTAGATTTTTTATATTATTTAGTTTCACATCAAGTGTACAAAGTAATTAATACTGTTTTTTCCACGTCCCACGTTATATACGTCGGATTTATAAATATTGTTTAAAAGTATTATTAGAAGTATATGTAAATAGGTTTATTCTGAATATATTTTATTTTAAATAAAAACGATCGCATTCACTTTTATATATATCAGTATATTGTGAATAAATATTTTTTCATCTGTTATGTCACTTAGCGTAACTTAAGCTACCATTTGAAACAACTGGATCACATTGAACACAATCAGTAACATAATAATCCGTTTATGAAATAACAACTCGTTTTTTTTTTTTTTTTGACATAAACACATTTGTAAAATTATTATTATTATTATATTTCATAGTGTTTGTATTATCCTTTTCATTAATATTTAAATAACCATTATACATTGCGATTGTGTTATTTTTTTCAAATAGTTTTTATAACAATTATGTCATATAATTTAGTATTATTTTTAAACTGTGTATGTCAAATGGTGCATTAGTCAGGTGTTTATCGCTTACATTTAAGTTTCATAAACATAAAATATTTATTATAAAACACTTGGGCAATATTTGATCTCCGCAATTATTATCTTGGTCACCATTACACATTGAGGCTTAAACAAAAATCCCATTTCATCAAAAACTTTAAACGTGACCAAAATCGAATACATTCGCTTAATATTAATTGTTCTATATAGATATTTATAGAATATGTACCTATTAATTATTATTATAAGTAAAATTATGTAACAATTGTAATTAAATCTTTATTTCAAATTAGTTTATTTCATTTCACCCTTCTAACGACCGCCTGGAAACCTCTACCGAAATTAAATTGTAGTTTCAGATTTCAACAAAAATGAACTGAACCCTATTTATTATCCTATATGAGCCGAGATGGACAAGTGGTAAGAACGCGTGAATCTTAACCGATGATCGTGGGTTCTAACCCGGGCAAGCATCACTGAATTTTCATGTGCTTAATTTGTAATTATAATTCATCTCGTGCTTGACTTGTGTCTAATTGCACTGATATTCTGCCACATGTGTATTCCACCAACCCACATTGGAGCAGCGTGGTGGAATAAGCTCCAAAAGCAACAGTGGAACATTCACAGGCTGTTACTATTTATCATATGTGCGACAATGGTTGTGTTAATCAAAGTGCTTAAAATCATTAATTAAAACAATTTAAGAGCAAAATTCAATTTGAAATATGTCACGTAATTCTTTTCTTTATTAAGTATAAAGATTTAAAACAAAGATAAGGAAGCAAGCGGAGAGTTTAAGGAGTTTCAATGTTGAATAATGTTCAAACAAAATGAGAAAAAAGTCGATAATGAGCCAGTAAAAGTCCGGGAGGGTTGCTCCCTTGGCTCTTAACTCCTAAACAATACTTAAGAGTTAATAAAAGAACCACTTTTTTAAAGAGCGCCTCGAATAAGGAACCCCGAATTCGGTTCAGTTAATTTAGTTTAATTAAGGGAATTTAAATTAACAGTCGATGGTAGTGTATTGGATAAACTCGTTTATTGGATTAAGTAATATCGTGTTGGTTAGTTGGATCAGTTCAAACGTTATAACTACTTAATAACGATAACGTTAGTAGTCGAGCTGATGAAATAAATACTAATACAAGCCGCTAACTACGTTACAGGATATGCTATTTATAATTCTGATTTAGATGAAGTAAAAATAAATGTAATTAATTTATCATTATGATATACAATTACAATTTATCTAAAACAAAATCTAATGAAATAAACAGTAATTGAAAAGCTAATCTTACAATTGATGTAGTTTAGACATTATTATCAAAAGGTAAGAAAGAAGTATGTGTAAGATAAGACATTGGAAATTATAACCATAATAAAACAAAGGTTGGACAGCAGAACGGCGTTTTGATAATAAATGTTATGAAAAAAATAAATTAATATTACTTTTTAAGGACTTAACGAGCAAACGTTGAACTCTTGAAAGTAATAATACTCGTATCGTAAGTCGTTGATGTCCGTCCAGAAAGCAATAAGCTATGATAGTCGGACAAACAAAACCAATGATTGATATGCTTAATCAAATCCCTAAATAGCAATTGAATGCGTAATAAAATCTCCAGCACTCATAAAATCGTCATAAACATTGACAACACAAATAGCAGCTAATAATCTGCGGGACCAATCAAATGGTGCGGTTGATTCGAATATTTTATAGTATACCTTTATAGTATCAGGGCGAGATGAGCATTGCGGATGATTACGGTAATAAAACTGTTTACTTTAGTTCTGATCTTAATTAGCTTATTCTATTTACTCTTTGTGTTGAATTAATCTTAGAATTGAGTTTTCGGTATATTCTGAGGTATTGTTTCATCATACGGCGTAATAGTTAGTTTTGCGCCATGTGATTTATTCCTCAAGTATAAGTAGTTTAACTGCGGAGTTAGTTTATCGTCGTAACAAGTTTCCGGCGAGGCTCGCCAGATGTCGCACCTGGTTCCAACTTTCCAGTATCGCATGCCACAGTCTTTATTAGTTATAACTACAATTAATGCACTTTTCTTATTGATGTGTAAACATTGATATTAAAATTACGATTGTTTTTAAAATTATAATAGCCTAGAAATAATAATTATGTTTATGATGATATCTCGATATCATCTCGAGTTATTATAATAGTTGTCTTAATAAACGTATAAGAACATGAAATTCACGCTCGTCATTTTAACGGTCTAATATTAAAGTGGGTGAAATTGCCAAGCGTAGCTACTTATGTAATTAAATTATATACTAAAACATTATCCGAAACGCGCTGCATCATCGGGTATAAGTTTTATGTACATTGATTTAATATTTTTTGTTAGGTATTGCAAAGAAACGATTCCTCGTGTTTTACTATAGATGTACATATATGAGCATAAAAGCCTATTGATTGACTACCGACGCACATCGAAGCTATGAGACATATAGAAACTAAGAGAAGACGTCAGTTTTATGTACTAAAAAAGGACTTGGAGAAAAATTGCAGAAACAAGAAAAGAAACAAGAAACCTGTCATACCGAGTTTTCATAGTGAATACATCCTTCGGTAAAGTATTCGTTTCTATAATAAAAACTTAAGCTTTGTCGTTTAATCTCGAATCTCATCGTCAAAAACATTAAGAAAAAAGATTTGTTACGATGATAAAAAGCTTGGAATAAGTATTTTTTGATTTTCAGAAATATTATTATATAATTATATTTAATTAACATAACCATGCAATTAAATTGATGAAAAAAGACGCTTTTAAATTTAGTTTAATCTTGTAAAATGATAATATAGAGGTACTACATGAATGAAGTAATCTCACAAAGTCAAAAGTGTACAAAAGTTTATTTAGAACAGCAAATTTATATAGTTTTATAGTTTTTTAGGTTTGACAAAGGTGTTTCTCTGAAAACGAACTAATTGCATTTCATTTTACTTGCGACGGCATATTCATTGATATGTTATTGCTATTGTAGTTGACATTAATATTTTGTTTCACGTGGCAGTATAATAAAATTAAAGTACTTTTATAACTCAAATAATTATTATATAATATACTTTATTTATATTAAAAATAGTCATATAGAATAGTGCCAGATTAATTTATTTCAATATTCTTTTTACTTTATTAAAATTTCCAAAGGGGTATATTGATAATATTTCAATTTAACTTTCAGGGTTGAAAAGTGAATCCTTTGAAGAAAAAGACATATAGTTGGAATTAACTATACGCGTTTAAACTACGTAAGTATAGTGACATGGAATAAACGGTCATTACTATAAGTAACAGCCTGTGAATGTCCCACTGCTGGGCTAAGGCCTCCTCTCCCTTTTGAGGAGAAGGTTTGGAGCTTATTCTCGCACATCCACGCTGCTCCAATGCGGGTTGGTAGAATACACATGTGGCAGAATTTCAATGAAATTAGACACATGCAGGTTTCCTCACGATGTTTTCCTTCACCGTCAAGCACGAGATGAATTATAAACACAAATTAAGCAAATGAAAATTCAGCGGTGCTTGCCCGAGTTTGAACATACGATCATCGGTTAAGATTCACGCGTTCTAACCACCAGGCCAATAAAACAGTAAATTTATTTCGTAAATATAAAACTGAAACTTTACGTTCGAAAAGTACTGAAATATTCAAGGATCATCCTGGTTAACCTCCAGAAACGTCCAGTTGGCGGTGCCGAGGTCAAACTTCGAGTCGGTTTCCGTAAACCGCGTATTCGAGGTTTAATTATATGATAATTAGTGCGTTTTAATTTATAAACGTATAAATAGGGCAAGTAATAGTATTTCAACCACTAAGATTATGATATATTTATGTGATAAAGATGATACAACGAAATAAGTGTTAAGCATTAACTTTAGCCTTGGAGATAGTTCCTTCTTGAAACTATAACTGACTTGGAATGCGGTTTCTAATAAGAAGAGCTGACGATAAAATCAGTAAATACTTTTGTAAATTATAATATACTATAATCCAGTGGGATGGAAATAAGACACGACTGGAAAGAGTTCAGGCGCAGAACGGCTTTACGCGCTATCTAAGCCACGGGAGTGTACAACATCCAACTTCCAGATTCTGGGCCACTACTGAGAAATCTTCGACAAAAAACTTCATTAACTTTTTATTGGCCCGACCTGGGATGTGAACCCTGCACCTCCGGGTCTGCGGTCTTACATGTAGCCACTAGACCAACGAGACAGTCAATAAAAATAAAAATAAAGTCGAATCGAACTATTGGATAAAGTTAAAGATTGAGGGGTTACAGAGCCCCAAAGATTTCACAAGATCTCCGTCTCAGGGCGTTATATTATTATACGAAGTTGTTTTCAAAAATTTAAATATATTTTTCAGTTTAGGCTGTGCGTTGTTCGATACTTGTATAATATATAAAAAATAATATTAAAAAATCGAAAGCTTTAAAGAAATTAATTATTATGTATTAAAGCTGAGATATCTTACGGCGTTACATATAAACGTTGTTTAGCGGTTGATTACTTTTTAATGCTATGTCTTCTTCTTTCGAATGTCAAATCGATAATGACAGAAAGAGCGAAATCATTGTTTAACTGAACAGCCGCCAAGAAACGTTTATAAATAAAGTCGTTAGATTTAAATTTAAACAAAAAAAAAAACAATTACATCGGAATATATATTTTTATACCTACATTTAATTCGTTGAAACACAGTTGTATTTTAAATTTAGTACAATGGAGACAAAAATATATCATTTTATATCACATAAACATAAACAAAGCTATTAGTCGATTTTCTATAAAAAAACTTACTATGAAACACTAAACTATTCATCCAGGTGTCAATGCCATCATATTATTTAAATATATTAAAGTTCATCGAACCTTAAATACATTAGAATTATCGGTAAAAAATATGACATTATTTAATTACTCGACAAAATTAAAGAGTCACAATTTTAGAAGCAACTGATCGATCGATCTAATACTCTTACAATTAGGCGACTAAGATTTATTATGATGGTATTCACCTGCGTCCTGAGGGCGTCTAATCATATGTACCAGATTTTTGAAGACGGGCAAATGTTATTCATACACCCACATTTATCACGAACCCTTAGTTTTTCACACTTGTAACAGCACTAGTTATTGTCCCCGACGATTCTTTTAAAAAAATATGCTTCGTGACTTTTGATACTGAATTTTTAATTATTTAAAAAGGAATGTGCTGTATCAGGTATGTCAGTAATATATTTCAGTTTAAATATATAAAAACTATTTGTCCCAAAAAAATGTAATGTAGTAGCTCTGTAATATATATTAAAAATATATGTATGTATAAAACAAATGCTATTACGTGACGACATCCGAAGTGTTGTCATGGATCAGTCACTCGAAAAATGTAATTCGTATAACGTCTGTTAAATATTATATACTCGTCGTATACTTCTTACAATATAAATGTTTTAAAACAATATACTAGTCACTATGGTCTTGTAACAGACAATTTGAAGGACGGACATCGTTTTTTTTTACATAGGGATAAAAATTGCTGACGCGAAAACTATTTCGCTCGGGGCTGAAGGCTGCACCTTTCTGCCTAATAAATCAACTTGGAGTAATACACCTCTGTATGCATGGATCTCTTTTATTTTTATTTATTACAAGTTGTCGCCCCAGGGTGCGCTCGTGTCGAATCTGAATATCTTTGATTTCATAAACTGACATAAACGTCAAATATAGTTTTGTGGTTATGTCAGAATTGATTAATTTTACCGATTCGATTGCGATATTTAATTCATTCGTGTTTTCATTTTTTATACAGTACGTTAGCAATGCAGGCTGTTGGAATAAGCTCTGAGAATAAGTTGGTACTGTTGTGACAGATTTATATCCGAACTCACATGCAGGTTTCCTCACGATGATGATGGAAGCATCGCCGCTGAACACGAAAATAGTAAACACAAATTAAGCAAATAATAATTCAGTAGTTCTTGTCTGGGTTTGAAACCACAATCAAAGGTTAAGATTCAAATATTTTAACTACTGCACCATCTCGGCTAACATTTACAGAATTCCCTAATTCATAGTATAATCCATAAGTAAAAATAAGCTAAGCCATACTAAACTAAATGTATATTATGTAATAAATACATTGTTATATTTGAAACTGTGTACAATTTAATTATAACGTAACGTAAAGTAACTACTTTTCTATTTTGATTGAAATTCAACTGTTTTTATTGGAGTATTGAACGTTTAATGTCACGAGCTCTAACCATTTTGATGAACGACAAAAAGTCAGGTGCAGTGCTCACCTTTGCACATGAACATTGATCAATGAGTTGCCAGTCATGGGACTTAAATTGCAGTTATTATGGTGCTATTACGCTAGTTATTAATTACTACAAACATACGTTGTTTACAAGAAGCTCATATTTACGAAGTTGATATTATTTTAATATAAAAAAAATTATATATACACCTAATAAATGATTTTTTTTTATGGAATTTGTAGTTTATTTTAAGCTGTCTCGTAATTCATCTCTCTCTATTTTCCGACACCGTGACCACGACATGAATTATGAACCCAAATGAAGCACTTGAAAATTTACTTATCAGTGCTTTAAGCCGCACTCTTCGTTTAAGATTAACTGGGCCGAAAAGTAGAGATCCTAGCAAACGAGGTGCTTTATTGAAGCCAAGGGAGTAGCAAGCAAGTTACGCGCAAATATATATATATATATGTATACACATATACAAAACTTCTACTATAATCAAATTTCATTTTTAACATTTTAAATATTTTACTCTACAAGTAAAATTATTCTTCTAAAATCAACTTATAATTATTGTAAGGCGCTTTAAATCCAAATAAAGATAGTATAATAGAAAGCAGATAAAAAACATTCGTCTGCTACCTCGACAGAATCCGAAAAAGGCGTGAAAAATTACCGTCCGAGCGTCCAAGTATCGTGATCATCTCGATACTAAGAGATTCCAGCTTATACATCGCAGATAACAGGAGACATGACGCAGTATCATCGATCAGTGGTCATCCGTCTCAGCTACTTATTGGATGTTATTATAGTGACCTCTTAGTTTGTATTGTTAAACGACTTTAATAAATCGAGTTATTTTTGTGCACATATGTGATCTAACTATATTTTTATTTTTAGTGTTTTATTTTAAGTTATATTTTTATATTTTATTTTGGATCCTAATCGATTTAATTATTTTTAAGCTACGAAAGTTATGTAGAATTTTGAATAATAGTTTTTTTATGTTATATTTTAAATATTTTTTGTTATTGTCACATCTGTAACATGTTATGTAGATATAACTCGTAGTTAAAATAGGTACCTACTAATAAATTTGTTGAATTTTCCATCTACTAAAGCTTATGAGTGTATTCTGTTACAGAATTAATAATAAATGAATAACTTACAAAGATGTTACTTTCTTAGCAAAGCATTTTAAATCAATAATCATTATTATGATATTATACGTTGATAAAATAACTTGCATACATATAACGCTTCGTTTTTTATGATTAACACAATTTGATACATATTTTAAGATAAAAAAAACCTACTAAATAAAGTCATGTCCGGTGTGCATGGCTATGCTTCTTTATGTTTTTTTATAAACAATTATTATCTTATACAACGCGCGCGCCAACTATTGCGTAACTTTAATAGTATCCTGCCAGACATTTACACAAGTGCCAATAGGAAGAGCAATGTTACACCGCAATCAGATTCATGATTTCATAGAATACGAACAAAAACAAGCATTAGTTTTTATATTGGTATTACATGTTTAAAGAGTTTGAGGTTTTAATAACAATATTTTGACTAAATCCTAAAAATAATATGCTCGATATTATTGCCGGTGACGTCACGTCTTACCGCGTGTCACTTGTCAATGTACTTGAAATATTTCAAGTGAATAAAATACCGACTCTTCTTTACGAGTCCAATATCCTGTCGCCGTGACCACGCTGTCCAGGCCCCATCAATGTTTAATCATCCCCCTGTCACTCACGTTATTCGAAGGACGAAGATTTGTCTCATTAATATTTCCAACGGAATCAAATATCGAAGTTCGGAATACTTCCACGGAGGCGTCAATGGATTCCTGAGGGTAAGTCTGATCCGACTTTACAGCGCACTGATTGCTCGATCGGAGTATTTTAGAAGATTTCGGAAGATTGTTGAATTCAATATTTAATTTTATATATTCTACTAGTCCTTTTACGCGTCTTTGCCCACGTTTGGGTGAGAGGGCAGGTGTTAGGTATAAAATATGTCCTTCGCTTGGGTTCAAGCTTTATACCAAATTTCACCAAAATCGGTTCAGTGGTTTAGCCGTGAAAGCATTACAGACAAACAGACAGACAGAGTTACTTACGTATTTATAGTATTAGTATAGACGTTTTATGCATCTTTTTATCTTTGCCCTTGTTATCATAGTTGATTCTTTCTACTCCTAATACCAAGACATTAAATACCTAAAAATTAATTTCGATTTGCTACGAAATATATATTTAGATATAAAAATAATCATCTTGTTCGCTTTTTTAAAACCTTAAACGATACCTTGAAACGTTTTCTTAATAGTCATTGTATCTTAATAAAAAGGGAACATATTCGCAGCGGAGTTTAATCGAAAGCAATATATATAAGCTGGTAGCCGAATAAAAAAAACTAATATGCAACATTACGAAGAGTCCGCGCTACAAATATATCATCAACAGGTTTCATTTACCAGTATGGAGGTTAAGACGTCGGCGCCGCGTAGTCATTCTCTTCTCACGGAGCAACACAGGTCCTGATTTAATTTTCACATTAACAAAAATGGACAAGTCCATATAAAACAGCATAAATTGAATCCCGCGGAGTTAACGTCGACCCTTACGCCGCGAGCGCGTACTAACTAACCAATATATTTCGTACGCATCACAACATGTTTGTAAGCGATGAGTTACGATGTAACTTAGCTGTCAATAGCGCGGCATAAACTCCTCGGACGCGACGGAGGCAGCTGTCATCGAGGGTCCCTCGGGTCTAAGCCCCCGCGGTCGAGCCGAGACACGTACGGTCTAATCCTCACCTACTCCGCACATAAACCCATCTAATTGATAATAAAAGGCACTCGGAAGCGTGCGGTTACATAACACTATTTCGCCCGACTCGCTAATCGATTTTTACGACACCTCTAATTCGATTTCGTTAAGCGCCGCTAAATATTGCTTAGCGCTAATTACGTTGGGGGCGCGTGGTCTTCCTCTCGATCCGAATCGATTTTAATGCCCACTAACTCAAATCGGTTACACAAAGCCCCGAGAAATAAAAGTTTAATGTACCGAATTATTGCGTAGAAGCGCCGCAAGATGTATGACTGTGACATTACAGTTTGTGAACGTCGCTTCCGGAGAACGAAAAATTGTTCGGAGCTAATTTAAAATCATTCGTATTTGATGGAATGTTTTACTAAATTTCGATAAATCGTTTAAAATATAATCACAATCGAAATAGAAAGCGTATTAATTTTAATATATTAAAGAGTCGGATTGATATATTAAAACGTTATTCAATTCTAATCCGTATTCAAGCGACATTAGTCATGTAAACAAACACAAAAGACGCGCAGCAAGCGAGTCGACATTAGAGCTTTATATATATGTGTATTTTTTTTTTATTTTGACCCGTCCTAATATCTCGGACAATATATTTTCGAAAACATCTTATTTCCTAGTGAATGAGTATTTGTTGAGACGGTCCGATCGTGTACAACATAATGTTATTATAATTTATGTCATACCAAGCAGGTGAGGATATACGATGGGGGTCATTCGTTTTATGAAACATGCCTGGTAAGGCGATTTTCGTTGTTTTTTTGTCGTTGAGATCACATCTATCACACAGTGGGCAGTGGGCACCGCTTTCTACCTCAGGTCTTTATTACAGCTGTGATTTCCGGAGAGTAACGTCAGTGCACTTTAAATATCCCATTACCGGTAGATTGTGAGCCGATACACAAATAAAGATCGCTATTTTAAATTGACAGGCGATAAATCAGCGTGAGAAATAGGATTTTAGAGTAAATAATGAGACAAGTTCGTGGAGTAGTTTAATTTTATTAAGTTACTGTACATGAATTTGGTTAGCGGGTTTTATTAGTTTTGTCTGTATACCCTTTTTTATTCTATGCATGATTGACCATCTTACATTATATAACGCCCAGTAATTGTACTCGTTAATGTCTAAACTACTATTGTTTTTAGGTTTTGAGGTTTGTTATAAAAACAAAAGGCTTTAAACGCACACAACCGATTATTCAACAAATCTTTAATCTGCTTTCTTTTTACACATTTGTTCCACATCACAATCAAAATTAATTACAATATTTTCTTTCGTGATTGTCTATTTCATCTCGATTGACAAAGCATGTCTTTATAATACATAACTATTGACTGGACTCTGAATGATGTCAATACCGTTCTAACATTCATCTGTAATTCATGGCTAATATATTGACTGACGCCAGCATGCACCATGAAACCTATAACGGACCCATTCAATTGGTCCCAAGGTATAGTCTTATTTGGAATTATTTAAACAGACCGCCAACACACTCTGTATTATCGTGTTCCGGTTTCAAGGTAGAGTGAGTCTGTGTTAGTAAGGAAGGATAAAAAGTAGAGGTTTCTTATCCTCGGGGGTACCAACATATCGAGAAAAGTAAAATTTGATAGGCTTAATACACAATAATCTTCAGTCAACAATGATTAACGAAGCTAACATAAGCTAGCACAACAATGATATTTTAATGAAAATGTAGTTTACAAAAATCGATTGTAATAAACAAGCTAAAACAATGTCAATTGCGTTGTAATAAGACACATTTTACTGTGCATTCCATAATATTTAAAAAAAAGCTCAGATTGTAATTGGTTCAAACAATTTTAATAGTGCACTTTTAAATCGTGTCTTCCTTATTAAATACGGGTGGGTAGAATAAGGTTCTGCCTAAAATGTTTATATCGTAATACATATAACTATTAGCTTACACAGCACACGCCAGTAAAGCTCCAAGCTGGTTTGATTTTTTCCGACATCTTCAACAACAATCGTCATATTTCAGCCAATTAACTCAAAACCTTAATGAATTATACACTTAAATGTTCGTCATGAATCACTCCATCCATTGTTGAAAACCGTATGAATAATCGTTTGGTAGTTTTTGAGTTTATCGCGTTCAGACAGACAGACATAAGGGGCGGAGGGTCGTGTTGGATGTTGTTTTATAATATATAGAGATTGTAAAACTTTTTGATGTCTAGTTTTAAGAATAATAACAATTATTCCTTATATAAATAACATTATATTTTTGAAGTAAGACTAAAGAAATAGCGTCTTTACACAGGGAACAAGTAGTTCTAATTTGTTCAAGTGCGGTTTGACGGTAAAGTTATTCCTTCAAGAATTTTAATGTGACATCTGCTTTTCTCTTCAACTCGAGTAGTTTGAAACAATTGAAGCGCTAAAATATTTTATGGCAAGAATATCTATTTGAGAGAGTGCTTTTGATTCTGGTGTTGAGAGTATGATCTGCTTGGAGGTGGGCGGGGCGACGAGTATTGGAGTTAACGAACTAAGAATGTCCGTTGCAGGGACGCATTTCGGCCTAGAACATTGTTTTAGCATTAACTGTTTTGATTAAAGATATAACAATTATAAAATAAAAAAGATATACAATTCAATGTGACCTTGTAAAAGGACATTTCAGTAGCGCTTTATTTTGATTTGAGTTGAATTGAATATCTACAGCTTTAATCGCTTTAATTTTGCTTGAAATTACAAAAAACGTACTGCTTGTTTTAAGAAGACGACCTGTGCCCTGATTTTAATAATTAAACTTAAAATAATTTCAATATCTACACTCAACATTGATCACAAGTAAAAACTTTTCCTGTTTATAAAGTTCTTTCGAGTCTGGCACAAGGCGAAAGAGACAAAACATCATGGATACAACGATTGGTAGATCAATGATACAGTATAGTACAATGTAAGGTTCCTTTTTAAGTGCAAGTGTGTATGAGAAGTGATAAATAATTTCTAGTTAACGTTATTGCCGCTGATACGACCTAATAAATTAAAAAAATGTAATCCTGTACTAGAGATTCTTCAAATAATATTTAACCTTTCGTAACTTACAAAACCAATGTACTATCATTCAAAGCAAATACAAAAACCTTGACAACATAATCGAAATCCAATACTTAATATGTGGGAACGTAAAAATATAAAGGAACGAAGCTAATAATTCCGAAGACAATACAACGTTTACTCAAAGACTATAAATTTCGCGATCATCTAAATAAGCGGAACATTTGTGCAATGTGGTCGCTTGCAAGCGCTTGAGCTGTCTCCGTAATGTAAGCTATAATTATGCAACAAGGCTATGAAAGAGCTGGATAATCATGATAAGACATAAATGCTAAAAAATCAATATACATGTGTCATAGTTGCCGTCGTTACATTAATGTTTTTAGCTATTGATATGTTTATTATTTATTTATAAGCTTTATTGAAAACACAAACATCAAAGCAAAACCCGCTTTATAAAGCCGCAATATAAAGATCTTCTAGGCTACCTTAACTATAAGAATTGTGTTTGTTTGTGTCTAGGTTATATTCATTTCTTTGTTTTACAAAAAAGACAGAGAGCATTGCTATTTGAAAAACAAAGCCAAGCCAAGTATGTTATAACTATTGAATATTATAGCATCGCTAGCTATAAAAAGTATACTTAACATGATCCGACATCGACCACCGTAAAACCGTTTTGTATTAAGTCAACAAATGCAAAAACCATTCAACGGACATTTGTTTTCAAGAACAATATGTAACTTATATATTATTTATGAAGCTATACCAGAGTTTATTCGTTTCTGGACCTTAGAAATCCAATTTTGTAAGGTATATTTTTATGTTAGAGCCATCTGATGGTAAGTGGTCACCACCGCCCATCGACATTGGCGATGTAAGAATTATTGACCAATCCTTACGTTGTCAATACGCCACCAACCTTGGGAACGAAGATGTTATTTCCCTTGTGACAGTAGTTACACGGGCTCATTCACACTACAAACCGGAACGCAACAATATACTTAGTAGTATTGCTTTTTAGTGGTGGAATATATGGTGAGTGGGTGGTACCTACCCAGACGGGATTGCAAAGCTCTACCACCAAGTATATAGTATCTCATACATATTTCAAGATAAAAAAAATTCTAATTTTAAATCAATATTTCAAATCGAATTTACTACTGCTGACGTCATGATTGTAAGTTCTGATTGTTTAAAATGCGGCTGTACTAGATTATGGTGAACATACACGAATGTATGAAACGGTAAATAAATTATATTCGGCCACTTCGGATGATAAACGTCGAATGATATACGACAAGAGGCGCTACAGTTAATACCAAGTGCACAAATCTAAGAAAATAAGTGTGAGGACTTCTTATGAAGATTGAGGATACTAACCATGAACTAATTCATGATTATTATTATTACTTAACTTGACTTATTCAATACGTATTATTATTTTGATAATAAACGATACAGTGCTTTTTTTGTCTTGCAAGTTGGTTATACAGATTTATATTTGATAAAATAAATAGTTCTTGAGCCAGAAAATAAGATGACCTTAAACTTACACTAAACTGTTATTTTTTTATTTTACAATATATACTATATAATAAATACGTATGACAATTTAATTAAAAGTAATTGAAAGTATTGCTCAGAAACTTTAATACTTATAAACAATATTGTATGCAAATGTGTTTGTTACAGTTTAAACAAATGTTGACAAAGTTAACCCGAATTGATCGATTTTATCTCATATATTAAATATTAATTGCGCAACGTACACAAATGTTGCTGCAGTTGTACTTTAGTATCTTATTGGACGTAATTTTTCCTTTTTGTCTTTGTGAATCACGGAGCGTTTTGTGTACTTGTGCCGCGGGGGGTCGGACCCCCGTCGAGCGTTCCTCCCTTCATCGACTCGAACAAAAACACAAAAATGCAAACAAAAAAGCTCACGGGTGACAAGTGAGTTTTGTTTGTAATATTTGTATGTTTGTTCGTATGTTTTACGATCGATGACTTAGCGGTTTCATGATTTTTCTAATTTTTTGACTATTACGTGTTAACAGTGCGACTATTTCTATTCATTAAATAATTTGTTGACGTTAATTGTATAACTTTAATAATTATTATAAATACGTTACTTGACGAAATAAAAAATAGAAATTAAATTTATTATTTTTAATTCAAAATAAGTAATAATGTTTATTATTAATATATTAAATTAATAATTTTATATATTAATGTTTATATATGTTAAATATTATCTAAAATAAAATCTTGAAATGGATTAAAATAAAACAATTAAAGATACGTTTGATGTGAATATTATTATTCTTAAGGAATAAAAATTAAGCAAAAGTATTTTTCACACTGAACCGATATCAAATTACAATTCACCGTATTAGCATCCGTTGCGCGATTTCTTTTTTTTTTTAATAAAAAAAAACGGCAATCAATGAATAAGTGACACTTCGGGCACAATATCATTTTATTACTAATGTATTTGAATGAAAACGTACAAGATGACAACATGTGTTGTCGTTATCTAGTGAGATCGGACGCCCCGTAGAGCGGGACGCAGACATTGCTTACTTACATAACCTAATGGCGAGGTATAAATCAAGTGTATGCGTGAAAAAAGGACAAAAAACTTTGAATAAACAAAATTCATGGAAATGGGAACAAATCGGACAATGCCCGGTGCCGGTGGTCTGGGACAACATCGCGAATACGTCGCGATATCGGAATTTTATGCTAGAAATGGCAACAAATGCTTCAAGTTTATTTATTTTCAAATATTATATCACTGGTGTACCCCCGTGGCTTCGTCCGCGTGTTTGGGAGGGTACAGGTATTAGATTTAAAAAAGTATTCTATCCGTTATTGGGTTTCAAGCTTGCTTCATCCCAAATTTCATCAAAATCGCCTCAGTGGTTTAGCCATGAGAGTGTAACAGATAGACAGAGTTACTTTCGCATTTATAATGTTAGTATTGATTTCAACGTAACTAGTGTTCGCTCGGTCCACGTAATTCAACCGTAATGGACAACATATGAATATGCATATTTTTTTACTCTTAACTCTATTTTTTTTTAATTTTTAACATTCAATTGCCAAGAAACAAAAGAAAACGTGGATGGACTAGACAAAGATACTAAACAGTTTTTTCCTTGAATATTTATATGTAATAAGGCTAAGACCTAATAAATTGGTTGGGGTCCGACCGAGTGACGTCACTGGCACGCCAGTCGTCGACGCCGTCCCCCTGTGTTGACCCCAAGTTGAACCAAACGATTGTAAAAATAATATTCATGTGAGAGTATTTGGCTTACAGAAAGATAATAAAATGTATTTGTTCTTTGCCACTAAAATATTTGCCTGCTCCTATGTTTAGCACAGTTTTTTTTAATATCACCAACAATTACACAGCATAGAAACGTATATTTGTTGACAACGTTGTTGGAAACAAAACTCTTTGTGTGGATACTAAGATATTATGTGATAGTCGATATCGAGCCCAGGACAGCGGACGGCTCGGAGCAGATCAATAAAATTTTTATGTATTTTTTATGTAAACAAATTATATTATTAGTAGCATTCCGGATTTTATAAATGGCACTGTTTTACCCCCGAAATATAAACGTTGAGTTATGTTCCACGATCGAAGGAAATGTCCTTTATAATATTACATAACAGTAACAGCCTGTAAATGTCCCACTGCTGGGCTAAGGCCTCCTCTCCCTTTTTGAGGAGAAGGTTTGGAGCTTATTCCACCACGCTGCTCCAGTGCGGGTTGGTGGAATACACATGTGGCAGAATTTCGATGAAATTAGACACATGCAGGTTTCCTCACGATGTTTTCCTTCACCGTCAAGCACGAGATGAATTATAAACAGAAATTAAGCACATGAATATTCAGTGGTGCTTGCCCGGGTTTGAACCCACGATCATCGGTTAAGATTCACGCGTTCTTACCACTAGGCCATCTCGGCTTCATATTACATAAGCATTAAGCTATTATTACGCAAATTTACATTCAAATTAGCTCAGTATTCTTAAATTACTTTAAGATTTCTGTAATCTCTGTATATATAAATGTATATAAAACAATAATAATATATTCAAATAATTAAGTAATTTTTCAGAAGTATATTAAATACATATTATTTCTCAATAACAATACGCTTGTTTTATATATTTAGCAAAGTAATATGTGGTGACGCAAAATATCCGCGAGTATTTTTCGATTTATCTATTAATAAATTTTTTAAAGAAACGTTACAGATAAGATTTATTTACACATTATAAGAATATATGGATGTATAAACATTTTAGAGCGCTCGTACATTGGTTTTATATTTAATTATGTATTTCAATTAAGATAAGGAATAGCTAGAGAATTTCTTGCCGGTTCTTCCAGATACAATGTACCTTCCAAACTGGGTAGTAACCATATATATATAGTATAATATCATAATAGCAATTACCTATTATTAATATATGTAAACGGAATCAAAGAATTATTATTATCAACAAAAACAGTCATGTGTTGAAAGTCAACAAACTAGTTTATATTCAATATGAAAGTATTTTAATTATATCGGTCTGCGAATGTTTATTTAAAAATCTGCAAAGTAATGATATCGTGATAAAGATGCGAACACACTAATGCGATTAAGGGACGAATTAAACTCTCCCACGAGTTACAAAATAAAGACGACATAACGGCCCTCTCAATTGAGTGTAATTCATAAAACTGAGCAATGCTTTGATATGAAAATTCGTAAGCCCCGCCACGCGCTAAGGGTGACTTTGTTTGACTTGTACACACTGCCTTATATTGTGTTATTGCTACAGATAATGAATAAAAAAAGTATAATACATAAGCTAGTTTTACATGACTGAATAAAACATTTCTGTTTTGCATTTCTATAACCTGTGTTTTTCTATAGTATAGGTAGACGGCCGAGCATATGGGCCAGCTGATGTTAAGTGGTCACCAACGCCCATAGACATTGGCATTTTAAGAAATGTTAACCATCCCTTACATCGCCAATGCGCCACCGACCTTAGGAACTAAGATATCATGTCCCTTGTGCCTGTAATTACACTGGCTCACTCACCCTTTAAACCGGAACACAACAATACCAAGTACTGCTGTTTTGCGATAGAATATTTGATGAGTGGGTGGTACCTACCCAGACGAGTTTGCACAAAGCCCTACCACCAGTAAAAAATTAAAGCCGTTCTTTTTATTAAATATATATATATATATATATATATATATATATATATATATATATATATAATTATTTTTACGGCCAAGAAGTGACAGCTTGTTTTCTCTTCATATTGTTTTGAATCGTTATATTATATTTCAAAGGTTAAATACGTGTTATTTAACTTTATACATTGAATTAATTATACCTTATACATATATCTATAATCTATGCCTAGCACTGAACTCGACTTTGCACATTGAAAAAACTGCCGACACTATCACACTTTAATCGTATAAATATCAACTATTACATTCTGAAATAATATAAACGTATCGCAATTTAATACTAATGCTAATAATAACAAGCACAATAATTGTTTACACGTATTTGCTTGTTGTTCTAGTGGTCAAAAGGATGAAGATATCAGAGGTCTCAGGTTCAGATACCTGCATGAATCTGCGCAGTTTCCCATGAGCTATTCGACCGGGGGACAACATCATTTGAACACGACTTGTGCTTTAAAATATATCCATTACATTACTATCTATATAAAAACAGCCAAAGACATGACATCTCAGTACCTTTTTGCGTCTGTTTGTCAACCGTATTTCCTTTTTAGGAGCTATTGACAAGCTTTAGTGTTATCAACTGGAAAATATTCGAAATATGCAAATTCATATTTTATACTTTCGACATTTCTTTTGTTTTTATAATAGAAGAAGGCGGCGGGCATAAGGGCCCACCTTAACCGTTGCTTCGTCAATGTATCTTCAACCTTAGGCAATTAGATGTTATGTCCCTTGTTTGTAGTTACATTGGCTCGCACAAACCGGAACACAAAAATACAAAATGTTGCTGTTCGGCGGTCGAATACGTGATGAGTAGGTAGTAGGGCCCAGGAGGGCTTGAACAATGCCCTAGTAAAATACCCAGTAAATTTTCAATAATGATCAGTCAAATTATGACCACTGGCCGATCATTAGTGTTTATTATTATTTATTATTTGTCATAGAACAATATTGATATGTACCCCGCGGGTTTGTTGTAAATTATAATTTATCGAAGATTAATGATAATGTACTCCTAATAATTGTCGTTAGGAATTTTGTAAGTATGTCTTGTATCTTTGGAATGTCTATAGCTTAAATTATGATTTATTGAACAGCATCATACTATATTTGTTCGGTATTTCGATCGGTCTGTTGAATACTTGTATGCATGTGAGATTATTTATATTGTAAGTTAAAAAAAAACCTTTAAGCTTAAGAACATGACAAATGACTGTCTTTTTTTACATTTTGTATTAATTGTGACGTAATTTTGTTGTTAAATCGGTGAATTATCTTTTATTTGATTTAACAATATTACTTTCTTACAAACTTTAAAACTGGCGGTTGCATTATGAAAAAAAAAGTAAAGAGTTCTTCAAAAAAAAAAGGTAACTTTTTGCATATGCTTACAATAAAACAAATCGGTTAAACATTGAACGACGAATTGCGTCATTGTATTGATATGACATAAATTTACAACCGTAACAGCCTGTGAATGTCCCACTGCTGGGCTAAAGGCCTCCTCTCCTCTTTTTGAGGAGAAGGTTTTGGAGCTTATTCCACCACGCTGCTCCAATGCGGGTTGGTAGAATTCACATGTGGCAGAACTTCAGTGAAATTAGACACATGCAAGTTTCCTCACGATGTTTTCCTTCACCGTAAAGCACGAGATGAATTATAATCACAAATTAAGCACATGAAAATTCAGTGGTGCTTGCCCGGGCTTAAACCCACGATCATCGGTTAAGATTCACGCGTTCTTACCACAGGGCCATCTCGGCTTTCAATTTACAAACGCAAGTGTTAATTATGAATTATTAACAAATATTTAATGACTCGTTAATAGATAATAAACAAAAAAACAATGGTTGTTCGATGAATTCTGTAAAATCATAATTAGGAACTTTTTTGAAGGACAGACATCCAAACAAACAAATTATGAAATTTTCAATATTCGTTTCAATTTAAGTCCCACTTAAACAAAACGATAATTATCTTTTATTTCTAAACAGGGACATTATTCTTTTACTAGCTCTGGTCAAGTAAAATGACTGTCAGTTTATTGTATATAATTAAATCAAGAGCCATGATGGTCTGTGACACGTGAATATAAAACTGGAGTGTAAGTCCGAGCAAGACCGCTGTGTAAACAAACCATTGAGCTTAATTTGAGTTCGTTACTGATGCTCGGAGGTGAAGCAAAACATCGCGTTGGAACCTGCAGGTGTCACATGAACTGTATATGGCATACTTACAGAGGAAATGTATCTAAGCGTTCACAAAATGAGAGCAGACCGTCGCCCAGCAGTGGGACTTTGAAAAAATTTTTTCTTATATTTGCCGGGAAGGCAAATGACTCTGGTAAGTGGTAGTAGAGCCTAAACGCGACGACGGCCAGTACAGTCAGGAAGAATGTTCTGCACTAGCCACCCCCGCCTTGCCGGCCCGCAAGATGCCTCTTCACGTTTTAATTATTTTTACGTCTATTATTCGTTTTAACTTTCAATGTGTTCAGATTTACATAAACGTGATTAATGTTTATTGTTTAGCTAATAAAGTGATAGTGCATGCTAAGAATACCTGTAAGTAATATAGAACATTTGCCAAGATTATTTTTAAATATAATTTTAGTTTTTGATATATTGTGTCTAACGTTGGTTGTCATATATAAGTCTCTTATTCATAATTTGATGCTTGTATAAATAACTCATCAGGGCATTTTTTTTGTAGCAATGCAAACGTCTTCTATATATAGACAATCTCTTACGTGATGAGCCACGGATTGATTTGAGCGTGTGGAATTTGTATAAAGGTCCTCATTGCTATCTAATTCTATCGCTAACCATCAATCTTTTGTATAACTGCGTCGGTTTAAAAGGTTATTGAACCAGTGTTATTACAAATACAAGAGTACTGTCTAGTAAAGAGGTAAAGCATTGTGCAAACTCGTCTGGGTAGGTACCACCCACTCATCAGATATTCTACCGCAGAACAGCAGTACTTGGTATTGTTGTGTTCCGGTTTGAAGTGAGCCAGTGTAATTACAGGCACAAGGGACATAACATCTTAGTTCCCAAGGTTGGTCGCGCATTGATGATGTAAGCGATGGTTAACATTTCTTACAATGCCAATATCTATGGGTGTTGGTGACCACTTACCATCAGGTGGCCCATATGCTCGTCCGCCTTCCTATTCTATAAAAAAGTACACGTCTTCGTTCAAAGTACAGTTGGTGGTGGTGAATGAACTTTTTATTGAAATGATATACTTGTGACGTCATTCATCGAATTATTTCTAGCTAGCGGTAGAAAAAGGAAAAATATTTTTTCTAAATTTAATACATTTAAAAAACATACAAATATTTTATCGAAAAACAGTTTTTAAAACTCAGTTAGTTTTAAGGAAATTTTTGCATTGTTGGTTTTATTTCGTGTCCACAAATGGAATATATTTTTAAAACAATATATGAAGTTACGAGATACGATAGAAACGAATGACTTACTATAGGGTATATAAATGTCTACTCGAATAAATAAGAAGACGTTTTCTTTGTAACTGTGTGTGTAATTGTGTTACTGGACAAACTAAGATAATATTATATAAAACTTATAGCTGAATATAATATCTATGGCTTTGGTGACTACTTACTATCAGGTGGCCCATATGCTCGAACCTCTGTTTTATAACAAAAAAAAATTACAACTTTAAATTTTCTAAATGTTCTAAACGTTCGAGCCGCAGGCTTTAATATATAAAAAAAGGTTATCGCTGTTATTTGACTGACACATCTTTAATCAATTTTGTATAATTAATACATATAACCTATTCCAATCGAAGGAGTTTAGATAAACAAACTTTAGATTAACATATTCCATGCGATTTACTAATAATTCTACTATATATTGCATTGCAAATATATATATATATATATATATAATCTTTGTTTATAACATAACACTATTTGTACACACTTTAATTTCACTTCCAAAGCTCCGATAACAATTTCGCCGGCATACAAAACGCAATTTTCGGCGAATCAATAATGAATATCATAGATTACTCAAGTTGTCGACCAATCATATCACTTCAATTCAATGTCAAAGTTGTTTGTGTTACTGCAGCGGGCTATACCTGTGTGTTAAATGTGTATTTAGCTTGTAAGGCTTAGTTTCGCTTAGAATATCTTGCCGTGGACCCTATTGAGTTATTATCGACTAACAATTAAAATAAATGCAAGATGAAATCACAATCATTAATATTAGTAATAAGTGACGTCACATCATAACACGATGTATCTCGTCACGATCAATGATGTATTGGGTTGAAGTTTTTGGTAGAGAGTTATATTTCTGGCGTGTTTTCCTGGAAGTGACTTTATTATTATTAATATATACTAATATAAAGTGCGAATGTGACTCGATCTATCCGTTACGTATTCACGGCTAAGCCTCTGAACCGATTATGATGTATGTATTGAGTAAGCTTGAGCCCAAAGAAGGCTAATTTTATCATACGTAATGCCTGTCAGCACTCCCCCCCTCTGCCTAACATGCAGGCGAAGCCGCTTGCGAGTGTTAGTTTTAAAATAAAACTAATAATAATAATAAAAATTTAGTTGACGTTTAAACGTTTCTGTATGTAACGTAAATGAAACGTTTATGATACAAGTTTGATGTCTCTCAAAAATTCTGTGTAGCAAGTTTTTTTTTATTAATTTTAAACGTGACCTTGGTTTGGTTCGCTTTGTTTTTACTTTTCGTTTGAATCGATGGTTTGTAATAAAACTCGTTTTTTATTGGATTATGATCAGGAGTAAGATATCGAATGATAATGTACTTAAAACATATTATTCAGAAATAAGCCATGACCAAAAAATTTTGTTTGTTTTAACACAAACAAAATTGGGCTTAAATGTATAAAATGCCTTTAATTTGTATTACATAATGATGGTGATGCTACTCATACGTTCCTTACTATGTTACGTATGTTTTTTTTAAATATAAAATAGTTTGGTGGACGGGTAAATGGGTCACCTGATGGTAAGTGATCACCATCACCCATAGACATTGGCTCTGTAATAAATATTAAGTAATTGTTTAATATCCAATGTGCCACTTTTTTACGCTGGAAAAATGCATTACGCTTTTCCCCCACAGGAATAGTGGGTGGGTATGTGGAGGGTTGCCAGTGTCCAGGGCGCCGAGTGCGCCACGAACATTTGTACCCAATGAGCGGTACCCTTTCCGTCTTAACGAGGAAAGCCACGGGATCCGTCCGGGATGCTACCGTGAAGCCCAATGTGCCACTTCTTTAACTTTAAAAAAGCAGTTAATTTGAATTCACCGACAGACTCTTTTATTCATTTGTATAGATAATATGAAACTAAAAAAATATTCTGTATGCGTTGATAATAATTTTTAATAAGCAATTATCAATAACGTATAACACGCCAACTAACAAACCTTGTAACAAATGCCAGCAACAACTAACTATACACAATTTAAATTCAATCGGATGAACCATTTTTCATATATTAAGTTGACATGTCTTATCCATTCATACTTAAATCTTTGTACGTACATGTCCTTGACTCTGAATATCATCGATCATTAGGATTTATACTATCGTTAGTTATATTAAAACCAAACCATTGTGACAGCTATTATCTGCCAAATAAAAAGAAACTCTAAATCAAGGCACTTAGATTTAAATCCCGTCACCGTCTCAACTTTGATACAATTAATATTATTTACCTCTTTCATCCAAAATATACATTAATAAAATCGAATACAAAGTTATACTATAATATCTCTTTTTACTACTTTGTAAATCTTGAACTCATCAAATATATCAAATCTTTTTATTTTCGAAAATAAAACATTTGTATTCGAAAGAGTTTTTGGTTATATGATAAGACTTAAAAATGTATGAAATGTTACGAATGTGTTCATAAAATAGTATTATTATATATCAACAGCAATATTAGCGCCTTTTAAAAATTTATAGCAACAATATCACAAGTCACGAGACACCGCTTTCCGTTAAGGCGTAACAAATTTTACTAAAAAACTTACAAGAAGATTTTCAAGCGCTTGTAAAGGACTAGAACGTGTTGAATGAACTTTATAAGACTCTTAAAGAACGAGGATTGTATTTGACAGGAATTTTATTAGTTGCGAACACGGGTATTGGGTCTTGATGAGATAAAATCTCAAATATCTGGTTTATTCTGCTGATTTTTGTTTTAACGAGATCCTTGTTTTATACTTTAAACTTCATTTCATAAATTAAATGCCTTTAAAAGAATTTTGTTTCGTCTACATGACCCGTATATAAATAAAGGTAAATATTAATCTTATTAACAGTAATTTAAGAAAAATAACGTTTTATTAAATCGTTTTAGCTAAAATTTGAATATTTAATCGTATGTTTTATAAGCAAACACAAGTTGTTTTTTTGTTGATGCTAAATACGAATATGTATAAATATTCAAACATCTTGTCCGACCCAAAGGAAAAAAAAAAACAATTAAGACAATTTTAACATCTACCTGTTCCCTAAAGAACAAAGACAAAAGATGAAACAGATTTAAAATTATATTATTCAACTGGTGTTTGCAATTTCGATATCAATAAATACCATTCGATTTATACTTACTTTATTTATTTTTAAACAATTATTACTTGAAATGAAGCTATAACATTAATATTAAATAGAAATAAGTAAAAATATTGTAATAATAGATAACTGACAAAAAAAATGTTACGTTATGATTACATTTATGTTAAAAAAATACATATACACATTGTGGCATTTTAAAATTGGAATAGTACACAAAATGTTGCGTAAACAAATATCTCCTCCCACAATCACGAACAAACGTTACACTGGGAACAAGTACACAAATCATTTACGACACCACGAAAAAAATATGATATACCGAGGTCCGCAACTGGCTGATGTCTCACTTGCTGTCACTTTCTGGCCATGTCATGATATATTTGTTGGCACAATAGGATGCGCATTTGGAAAATTAAATGGAATGTTTGAACTGCATTTGTGATTCTCGCCTGCAGTGGTCAAGACACCTCCCGCGTGGACACAACGCCATCATTCACATTCGAGTATTGTCGAATATCTTCGACCGATATTATATGCACGAACTCATTTCACGGAACTCGGGCATATCGCAGCGGAGAACATTCGGACATGTAAGCAAACATCTTAATGTTTACTAATGAAACATCTCTGAGTACATTGATTGATGACTACACTCGCGCGGGTTTTGTGTATTCTCGCATTATTCTATTCAGGAGACGCTGCAGGGAATGAGATACTGCGTTGGTGGCTCTCTATTGTTCGGCGTAGGACATTTCGGCGAGCGTTTTCTGCCTTTATTTTTTTTATTTGTCGAGTGGGTCATTTAAATTTTATGCGTATTTTAGCGAACGATACACATCGGATGGGTTTCCATTAGGAGTGAATGATTAAGTCGATGCGAGGGTGTTCGAGGGGGCCGGAAGTCCCGAGGGAGCGTGTGAGGGCCCGAACGCCTGAATGTGGTGCAGTGCTTGTAATTAACTCCGCTGTCTGAGCATTATCTTAGCATTAGATCGTCGTCCCGGCAACAGGGTTTCTGCAGACATCCGTGCGACGTTCGGTGACACCAATGCCAAAGTGCACACCAAATTCGTACCTATTTTCAGCACATTGGGCGTATTTTAGCTTATACAGTATTTGATCGTATACAGACATACTAAAACACCAACGCAAGCGTCTAGTGTTCGAGTGATTGATTTCAGATCGAGATAGTGCATTAGGAGACAAATTGTAATATATGACAAAGACAAATTGTAATGACCGTTTATCCGTCGAAACTTTGTTAACCTTCTCGAACCCGATATTTATGAATGCTCATTTGACGAGATATTTGAGTATAACGCTTCGTTGTTTGCTTCTCAGTCCTATCCAAACAAAATAAAAAAAAAGTCTTTAAAAGTTGCCAGCCGCGATTGGCATTACAGAAGGTAATCATGTTAGTGCCGGGTGGGCCGGGTGTCGATCTCATTGTCCAGGGTCGTCGGCGCCCCCCGCAACGATTCGTTGCTTATTTAATGGCACAATGCACACGTAAACATCTAAATAACTTTTGTGTGTCACTTCTCCCCAACCCTCTAATTTTACTAAGTAGTTATCTCTGTGTAGGGAGGACTTTGGGAACAAACTGATTTCGCCGTCGCGGTCTCGCTATGAGATGACTAGTACTTGTGACGTTTAAAAGTATTGAAGGTTATTGATTAATGAAACACAGTTGAAAGGTCACTTGTGAACCGCAGCTCCTAGTTCTAATCTGACAACCTTGTGGTACACATATTGCTACAGCTACTCAGCGCCGGAACTGACATACGAAAAAGCTATGCCATCAACAGATCTGCTAAAATAAGATAATTGTATTGAATGTAATTTCCAATTGTTGTAAATTTAATAATAATATTATTATATTACTGTCATATAGATTTTCTGTAACTTTTCCTTTGAGAGATCCAAATTCTGAGATGGGTATATTAAACTAGTTTTCAGTAGAATTGTATCATAGGTTACGATATAGTCCTTATCTTTAACATAAGAGCAAGTCTATGAGCCAGAATGACAAGTAGAAAAAACACTAGGACTTTCATCGATGATACTGACTTCGAATTGTGATCCAATGAGGTTTCATATGCTTAATTTTTTCTAATAACAATTTATCTCGAGGTAAAAAATCGAGAAGAATCTACATGTTTCACCAATCGGCATTGGAGGAGAATGGTGCAATAAGCTCCAAGACTTTTGATTAAAAAGTAAAGAAAACCCAGCAGTGAGACATTTATGGGATACACGGTGGGTATAAATAAACTGAATTCGTAGGTATATAAAATATACAATGAGATACACGCGGTTCCCAAGGTAATAGAATTATTTAATTCAATTAGTAGTGTTTTTTTTAAATTCGTAATGATGATTTGGGCCTAAGCATAATATGAATTAAACATTTAATGTTATGTTTAAAACTCGGTGCTCATGTTATATTTTCAATTAGCACGTTACTATTCAAATATTATGTTGTAATTATTTTTTATTGTGTTATTATTCATAATTAGACTCGTAGATTTTATGCAAATGACGCAAATATATAAAAACCATTGAGTATAAACAATAATTATCATTAGATTACAAAAACTTACGTGAAACAATGATAGGTATCATTGTTTTTGTTTTACGATCATAATACCAATCTATTCATATCTTATCTTTTGTTTTAGAATAATTTTAAATCTTCATCATTGCTTAATTAGGATCGTACACTTCTTGATGTACAGTGATTAATGTCATTGAGTCAATGAATTTGGATTCGCGTTAGTACTGTTTTAATTGGAATGATTATGACTAAAACTTGGGATCAAAAAGTTCGGCTTGAATTGATTGAATGATAGAGAGTCAATGAGATTAGTGAGTCTAGTTTAACACGATGTACGAGATGAATTTGGCAGGCTTTAGGGAACGCAATCTGCGCACTGTACGCATCGTTGCACGCGGACCCTAACCTGCGCCCAGCGTCATCCCCGGCCTGCCACTCTCCTGTCACGGCTTACGCAAAACTGACAGCCACCCAATAATTCGTTACGAAAATGTGTTAATATCAACTATCGCACATAACACTTCCATGCTCGACAACACAAAATTAGATTAGCGCGATGACAAAAGAGACATCTGTAGTCGAACGGCTCTCGTCATATTTTGACAGGTACCCCACTGCCCACATACACGTGTACGAGCTCGCGCGAACTCGCATCCGTCGTGACAATGGAGATGATTTCACGCGGCGCGAACATTCATCCGATTGTCGCGAACTTCGTTATCTCATAGCATTAGTCTGATATTGAAAAAATAATACTTTTGGGATTTGACGGGCCCCCATGTGTGCACGGCAGCTTCCTTTTGACGCTACTATAAACGAAACAGGGATGATAAATTTATTTAATGTATACAAATGTTTGGACATTTTTATTTTGCTGTCGTTTAGGCGTAGGTATCATAATTTAGTTCACCATATGTTAAGTCGTTACGACGCTTTGAGTAGGAAGTGGAAAAAATGCTTTACGAGATGTGAGAGTGAGTATGACAAACCGGTCCGTTGCCGTGTGTCATGCTGACTGTATCGATCTGTGTATAGGTTTTTGTTAGCGCAAAAAGTAATTGATATATGTCTACACTGAATGAACCGGGCTCCGTATCTCAATTATATGGGAATGTAAAATCACCGTTCTAATACATTATTCCATATTTAAAGTCGACTATATTCAAATCTTTTTGTGTTTTTAGTTCATTCAAGGATGCGTCTAGAAAAAACGAACGCAATTGATGGTTTCTTTTCTTGTAACACATTTGTTATAAATACTTTCAGATATTTTCGATCCGTTTTGTAATTTAAATAACATTTCTATTACATTATCAGTATTCCCTTATAATGTGGTGATATATTACTGTAAATAAATATTATAATAATATATATTAAAATTGATGTTAGACATACTTATTCGTTGTTCATTTAATAGTTAGTAATAGTTAGTTAGTTAATAGTTAATAATAAACTATCGGTAGCAAAGTATATATAAACCTATTAAGTACGTACTTTATTTTGCAAGCGGCGATTTTTTTGTTAAAAGCCTTGTTAAATCCGATCTCGCTTAAGACGATGGTGAAATAAAAATTTTCCGGCTCATTAACGCCTCAAATGGGGGGTTTCTTAATCGATCTGGTCTGATAATTATTCACAGGGGGGTATATAACGTAATTATTGCTCAGGCAGCCCTTTTTCCTTGTCTCCCCGCTAATCACCGCGGCGCCCGGTGTAGATGACGGGGCGTCTCACGTCTCCCGGCAGACTGAACGCGATGACAGCATTTTAATATATTTCGCTATATGTAAATTTTGATGCAGCTGTGATATTGAGGCGTGACACGCCGCCGATTTGTCACGCTCTGCGCGAATACATTTAACACAAATTTTAAAACTGTTATTAGCAATAAACGTTATTTTATTGTATTGTGTTCATATTGAACAATGTATAGGTATTACTAAAATTTTTGTTTTGAATCTGCAATTTACTCGCATTCGACTTTAATTAAAAAATATCTCGCTTTGTATCTTACGTCGGTTGCTCTCATGTCTGAGGTCGTACTTAATCGGTAGTGGACCTTACAATCAATAAGTCATGCTTCTATTTTGAATGATGATTTTGACATTGACTTTAATTATAAAAAAAAAACTAATATATTTTATAAGGACATAATATACTAATAAAAAAACAACGCTTGTTTTTGTTCGTATTCTAGGCGAATACGCATCTTTCATCCGATTGAGTTGATACTTTTAACGGTTATTTTTCTCACTTACATGTTATCATCAAAATACAATATGTGTCACGTAAGTCAATACCGGTAAGCTTAACTTATAAGGGAGTAGGGCTTTGTGCAAGCTCGTCTGGGTAGGTGCCACCCACTCATCAGATATTCTATTGCAAAACAGACGTACTTGGTATTATTGTGTTCCGGCTTGAAGGGTGAGCCAGTGTAATTACAGGCACGAGGGACACCTTAGTTCCCAAGGTTGGTGGCGCATTGGCGATGTAAGCGATGGTTGACATTTCTTACAATACTAATGTCTATGGGCGATGGTGACCACTTACCATCAGGTGGCCCATATGCTCGTCCGACTACCTATGCAATAAAAAATAAAAGAAAGTTATAGAAGCATTGAGACTCATGACAACCAGCATAGCATAGATAGAATTCTACAATCACAACTATATTTGCTGTAAATAAATTTCGTATTTATTTTTCAAATAAAATATTTACAATAAAATGTTTATATATATGTAAAATCCAAGATTGTCCAGTGGTTTGTGATGATCGCGAAATGAAACCCCAGCAAATACTACTGAATTTTCATATGCTTAATTTTTATGTAAAATTCATCTCCTGCTCGGTGGTAACGTAAAACCACCAACGCACTTTGGAGCAGCGTGGTTGAATAACGTCCAATCCCCTTATTATAGACATTATATATAATACTTTACTATTTACATTTATATACATTTAAGTCTTCAGTGTAAATAAATAATTACATAATATATCAAAACATTCATAATTAAACAAATGATAATGCTATGTTTATATTATAAATAAATATAATACAAGCAGTGATACAAGTGATAATTTTTTTTAACATTGGGGTAAGAATACATTGCAAGTCTCAACAAAGAAACAGTAAATTAGCGTTATCTCTAAATGCATAAAAACCTACGGGATGAAAGTAGATTTATATTTGTTAAGAAGTTGTTCGTCTTCATAAGGCCCGACGTTTCATTTCTGTCTAGGCCGACAAGTGCCTCCTTCCACCCGACTGGCTCCCCTTGTTATGCATAAAATTTTGTCTTATTACTTCCAACTTCGCCATTATATTTGACGGGCCGAAGTTCCTAAGTTATTTTGTTATTAAAATTTTTGGTCGACGCCGTTGAATCTAGTTCGAATGTTAATAGGAATTAAATTATAAAGGGAACTTATTTGATTGAACAAACCTTCTGATTCGTGGATTAATGTCGGGAGCTCGGTAGACAGTTTTTGTTTTGCTCTGAATAGCGCTCAAATAAAAGACGACAAAATTGGATTTTAGGGTAGGAATATAAATGTATATTCGTTTCTGTTTACGTCAAGTGTTCATAAATCCTTAGTGTCGATGATTGACTCGGTATTGCTAAGCGTACTCACTTATTAATATGATTTTGCTATCTACATTTCTTAGGATTTTAACAAGATGTATTATTATTATGAGTATATCCTTAATTACTTTAATGTAAATTAAACTATAACAAAAAAAGATTGATTTTTCCTTTTCATTTAACCTATGGACATATGTTTCAGATATTCAATGTAGGACCCGCCTATTTACGTACATTAAATATCTATTTATTTATGTATTTATTTTGGGAAACATACAGTAAACGTAATGTAATACATAAACATTTGATAACAAAATAAGTATCACATAAGCCAACAAAGTTTCCACTTTTATATTGGAAATGGAGTGAACCTAACAAGAAGAAGTTATTTAACAAATAATTAAAGTATATAAAGTAAAGTATCAACAAGAAATTTAAAAAGCAGATCAAAAAAAAACATAAGAATATTATAAACAAAAATAGCCGCATTTATATTCGTAAAAATAAGCATTCACCTGCAATTTTAATAAGAAATAACGATTTTTTAAATAGTCTAAAGTAATTTTTTGGTTATATTATTGTGCTTATTTCTTTTTTATTTATTTTTTCTGCCTGAGTAAGCATTTATTGTGTTTTTTAGTTTTAAAATTCAATATTAAATTTTTTTATCAAAATGTGAGGGGCCTGCGGACCAAGACTGAGGACCTCTATTTATCTGTTCTCTGTTGTGATTATGATGTCATTATTCTTACGGAAACTTGGCTGAATGATACAATATTTGATCATGAATTATTTGACACTCGATATTCAGTATTTAGGCGCGATCGTAGTACAACTTCATCTTATTTGAAAGATGGTGGTGGTGTTGTAATTGCCATACACAAAAAGTTTGAGAGTCTGAGAAAAATCACTTGGGAATCTGTATGTGAAGATCTTTGGGTTTCATTTAAAATAGGTCAAAGTACTCAAATTAATATTTGTGGTGTCTATATTCCACCTCCAGTAAAGGAGTTGGAACTTAATTACTTTCTTAAAAATACTGCACAAGTTATTAACTCTAATACAGATGACGGCACAATAAACGTGGTGATTGGGGATTTCAATTTGAGCAATATTGTCTGGGAATATAGCACTTACAGTCGTAGTCTAATACCTGTACGTACAAACAATAATGTGGATTCTTTATTTATTGACACAATATTTTTTTGCAACCTACATCAATGCAACTCAATTTCTAATAATAACGATAGAATTCTCGACCTAGTACTTAGCTCACATCCATCTTTTCTTACGGTATCTGAAGAAAAACCCTTAGTTCCGCTTGATTGTCATCACCCAGCCTTATTAATAGACCTACAGTATTCTACTCAAAAACACTATCTTAAAAGTAACACTGAACCTAAATATAATTTTGCTTTTTGCGACTATAATACTGTTATTGAGGAACTTTCAAAGATTGATTGGGCACATTTATGGAAAAATTGTGGCTCTGTAGATGAAATGATAGAAGTTTTTTATGAAACTTTACTAAATGCTATTTACAAAAATACCCCAAAATCCAAACCCCGTGATGGCAAGCATCCCATATGGTATTCACGTTCTCTAATACGTACTCTTAAGGAAAAATCAAAATATGATAAAGTATTCAAGAAGTATAAAAATCCTATGGATAAATACACTTATGATCTCCTAAGAGATCGCTCAAACGAAATGATATTTGAATGCTATGATTTCTTCAAAAAAAATATATCAGACCATATTCGTAACAACCCTACATACTTTTGGAAATATTTTAAAGACAGAAAATGCAATTCTAAGTCGATTCCCAATCAAATGATATTAAATGATAGAAAAGCTACAGGAGGACAGGAAATATGTAATCTTTTTTCCTATAATTTTCAGTCGATCTATGATACCACACATAAGTTACCACCTTTCAACCCAAAATATTTAACTAGTATTAAATGTACTAATAACACATACGCCAAATGTTCTGTAACAGACCATGAGGTTAAAACACAGCTTCTATCCTTAAATTGCAATAAAGGGGCGGGACCCGATCTAATACCACCTATATTTATTAAAAATTGTGCTAAAGTTTTAGTTAACCCTCTTACAACTATATATAATAAATCACTTCAATCGGGAATATTCCCAGCTAAATGGAAAGTTGCTTATATAACACCAATTCATAAGTCTGGAGACATTAATAATATATCTAATTACAGACCAATATCCATACTATCTACTTTTGGGAAAGTTTTTGAGTCACTAATTCAAAAAAAGATGTATTCTCATTTAAAACCTTACTTTGATTCATACCAGCATGGCTTTTGCCCACATAAATCCACAACATCTAATCTAGTTAGTTACATATCTGATATTTCTGAAGCTGTGGATAAGAATAATGAGGTACATGCTATATATCTGGATTTTAAAAAAGCGTTCGACTTAGTCCACCACGACATTCTTTTAACCAAATTGGAATGTATGGGTATTCATGGTTCCTTGTTACGTTGGTGTGAGTCATACTTAAAGAATCGATCCCAATTAGTTGCCATGAAAGGTTTTAAATCTCTCGAATGTAATATACCCTCTGGTGTACCGCAAGGGTCACAACTAGGACCTTTGTTTTTCCTTGTTTTCATTAATGATGTTGGAAAAGTACTTAAATCCAAATATCAAATATACGCAGATGATTTAAAAATATACAGGGAAATTAAATCACCAGAGGATATAGAAATCCTGCAAAGTGACATCGACAACCTTGTTTGTTGGTGTCTTGCAAATCGTATGACTCTAAATAAGGATAAATGTGTTCATATTACATTTTGTAGAAAACGAAAACCACTAAAACACACTTACTACATCGACGGTACGCCCCTTACGGAGTCAACGAGTGTAAGGGATCTCGGGGTGATAATAGATAACACCTTAAGCTTTAGAGATCACATTGATTACATCATATCAAAAGCCTCGCAAGTATCTGGTCTGGTGTTAAGATTAATGAAAATCTTTAAAGATCCAAGCTTGACAATATTAGTTTTCAATAGTATAATAAGGAGTATCCTAGAATATTGTTCAGTTGCTTGGAGTCCTGGGTATGAGGTGCACTCTGATAGAATAGAACGTGTACAAAAACGTTTTCTATATTACTTAGCGTACACAGATCTAAATGCTAAGAATTTTAACTCTTACGATGCACGCCTAATTAATTATAAAGTGCAAACTCTTAAATATAGAAGAGAAGCTGCTGACTTTCTTTTTTTATACAAATTATTGCACGGATATATTGATGCACCTGATCTACTTGCTAAAATTAGTTTCTACATTCCGCGTCAAGGTAGCCGTTTACAAAATCGTAAAATATTTAGCCTACCTGATGTCAAATCAAATCTTGGTCAACATTCGCCAATTTACCGTATTTGCTCGCTTGCGAATTGTAGTCGTCAACACCTAGATGGCTTTAGTGAATCTGTTGGTTCTCTTAAGAATAAACTTAAAACAAAATCACATTAGTTTATGTAATAATTAAATAATTAACTAGTTAGTAATTGCACAAGTACTGTTCTTGTTAAATATGTTTTTTTAAAGCATGCTAGGTTTACATCCAGAAGACTGCAACTTATTAACACTCTGTTTAGCGTAGATTTTATTTTGTATGCACTAGTTGTAAGTCAGTTTTGTAAACTTAAATAAAAAAAAAAAAATAAAAAAATAAACTGTCTTTTCGATAGATAGATATATCAAAATTGCTTAAGACACCATCCGAGTCTTAAGCAATTTTGATATATTATTTTTTATTTAAACTAATATTACAAATGCATAAGTAACTCAGTTTGCTTGTCACGCCTTTTTGTTTACTTTCTCACATAGATATAATTTCAACTCTTTCTACGAAATTTTATATTTGCAAACGTTTTAATAGATAATATAAAATACATAATTACTTATTGAAATAACTATATATGCTAACAGTAAGTAACCACAGTAAGTTGTAATTGTAAGATGCAAATAAAAAAAATAATTAAAATTTCGAATAAGAATTCCAACGTTTTTTCAGCGATATTTAAATACATAGCTAATAAAGGCGTCATAAACAATTATTACCGGCGCGACCCTAAACCAATGTCGCGAGAAAATTCGCACTAGAGCTATGAAATTCCTACCACCCATTCTCTGGTAAGCGATTCTTAAAGCATTCCATAGCGTCAGCTGCAAAGAAACAATACAACGTTCTGTTTTAAAATTTGTAATCATTTCAACACTTTACGACTCGTAGCCCGTTCGAGAAAATTTTGATACCCTCGTAAACCCTATAATTGTTAGTATTTCAGTTAATTAAAAATAATGAATTTAAAACCTTGACGTTCTGAATCGTTTAGTGCCTGTTGATATTATGACACAGCACTGTTATATTAATAAGTATTATTTTTAAAGAAAGGATTATTAGTTAGTATTTATTTATATTAAAGGGAAAAAGAGGTTTAGACTAAAATCTCCAGTAATTTATTACTTTTAGTATAATTTATATCGATAAATCCTAACGGCGTATCATATGAGAAGCATCTGCACTCATTATAAAACTATATTACGTCAATAAATTTAAAAAAATATCAAAGTCAAAATATTTTCCCACAGCGATTAAGTGTATCCGCAGCACAAAGGGCTGAAAATGGCGTACATTGAGTTATGAAAACAAATACACATTATGCGTTCGTACGAAATCTCGCACAACTAATGACGTTAAAAGCGAGGGGTAAGAGTAACAATGTTAACAGTCATAGTTCGACCTCACTACTGTGGTCCTTGAATTGCAACGACTAAATAATACAACAGATAATGCATTGCGCGTTCCTCTTGACGATAGATATTCGACGTAACGTATAAAGCATCAATGGATATTCAAAAGGGATTCGTTTTAATTAATTTGTTTCGATGCAACGTAATTTAATAAAGGTTTTCGGTATGTGTGCCAAAACTTGGGTATTGCCTCCATAAATACCGCCACGGGGGGTCTTATGGAACAATAGCTACGTATACGCGTGTTAACATTAGTCTCATACTTAATTCCTTGTTGTCCTAACTCGCTTAAGAGGTTGCGACGGCGTGTTAATTAAATAATTACTTTAAATAATAACTCTTAGTATAGTGGCTTGGCTGTAAATATGGTTTTAACTGCTCGTGTGCACGATGTTGCTTATTAAATGTATGTTATAGTAAATAATTACAGAATAAATTATATTTTTGAAATATATAACTAAAAAACTTTACTTGTTGCTTCTAACTTATTTATTGCAAGTTATTTGAAAACTATGTTTGAAATATACGTTTTTTTTTTTTTATTTACAACACAATAACCAATTAAATAAATATGTATTTGAACAACGACTTGAAACATAGGTTAAGGTTATATATATAAAATAGATAAAGGGCTTTGTGCAATTTGTTTTTCTTATTTTATTAGTTTAAAAAAGCGCTTGAAACCGTGCAAAACTTAATTAACGGACGTCCCAGTAATTTCTTCCACTCGATACGGCGAGGCATAATTAAACTAGCTTCCGAACAATACCTAGAACAGAACCTAACAGAATGTAGGATTAGAGAAAAAGGCAATGTAAAATTTAATGGGTAGATATTTATATTGATTTTTGCTGAAAGAAAAGCTTACGACGCTCAATGAAACAAGGTAAATTATTCTTAACTATAATATAAATTCAATTGGAATTAGAACTGTTGTTGGTGACATAAGTCGTTGTTGCACTGATTATGTTTTAAGGAGGCCTATGGTTGATTCAGTTGTATGCCGGAGGCGCACTTGAGATGACTCGCGTCTATAATGTTCACAGACTGCCCCGGGGCTTTGTCCATTACATAAATATTTCTCTTTTGCGTATTTCAACATGTATCCTTTGAATTCGGGTAGGAAAGCACGTGCCCTTTTACAAGTACATCCGTTAAAATTTAATTTCAACGTATTTTTAACAAAGCGATATATTTCCAAACGATAATTATATATAGATACGTTAGAAGTATTTAAGCATTAAATATTATGAAATATATAGACCTCCGAAAGGTATCAAATAAACATATTCAAGGTTTTATTTATTTGTGATTAGGTACCGACCTGAGTAGTAATGGAGTATAGAGATTGAACCCAGGACATCGGAGTCGCCTTCAGACAACCGAGATTATTAATTACAATACAATATAATATATGACATATCCAATCCTATCCTCGCAGACCAAATCTTGTACTAGTTTTAGGTCTCTCATCAAAATCAGTATAAAATTAAAGAAACTAAGAAGAATAATAGAATAATATTAAGTATAAAATTTTAATTTAATCATTAAGTTCGTGCGTCTGATCATGCTTGGGATGTTTCTTATATTCTTATTCGTATTACAGAGGGAAAATTCAAAAAAATATTATATAAACTGTAAACACTGACTCGAATATTATTTACTGAATCATCAATTTCTAGTGAAAATATAATTTTATTTCTTTTATTGTAAGCCAAATTATTAATGGCATTAAAATATGGTTATAATCCAACCGAGTAATTTTCGCCGGTTCCTCTTGGTCACAGGTAAGTATTTCGTATTGATAATCATTGAGTACATATACCGCTTGTTTGTTGGAAATAAAATACTGTGATTATACAAACAAAATTTTAGTGTAAAAACGATCAAAAACAAAGAAAATCGGCTAAATATCAAATAAAGTTAGAGGCATTCGCGTAGTCTAGATACACTTGATTAAGTCAAAACACGTACATACTATACTATAGGTTACGTTCTGTAACTTGCATATAACATGTTTAAAGTAAAGTTGCAGTTGTAAACATGCACAAGTACTACATGAAAACATCGTAATTGCTAACTTCATCTATAGAAGTGTACTTAAGTGAATGTGTTCGTCCTTCTCACTCTTCCAATTATCATCTACGTGGGACAGAGATGAAGGAAATTAACTGATATAAAATCAGTTAAGTCATTATATTTTTATATTGTAATTAACAACAAGAACGAGTACTTGTCAAAATATATCTTTAATATATGACGTCACTTTATATATTAATGTATATTCTTAAACGTAATAGAAATAAACTTATTATTTTAAGTGAACGTTTCGTTATAAAATATAAATTGTAATATACAGCCTTGTTTGTACGTTAAGGCGTGGCGTTTCGAGCCTGCCCCAACACCTACGTCTATTGACTTTCTTCCGCTACTTTCTTACTAATAATATCAACGTACAAATAAAATTTATCTCTAAAACGATAATTATAGAATTCAATTTTGATTGTATTTATAACACCATATTTCGTTACGCGGCATAGGCCCTTCTTCTTAAATAATAAAGCTCTTTGTAAAACTTTCCCTCCTTGAGTTGTAAAGCCTATCCGGTAATTAATATTCATGGAGGCTCGAGGCGGAGGGCCTTGTAATTAATAAACTTATATGATACTTTTGTTTACAATGTCACTTCTGAAGCGGGGGCGTTTGTGAGCGCTCGCCTTCATCGCCCGCCTTTCAGCTGTGGCTTAGACAACTGTTAATGTCTGTCTTTGTTGTATATTTTACAAACAATGTTAATGTACTTGACAATGTGACATTTTAAAGTTTGCTATACATTTGTAACTTGTTGTGTTAGCACATAACTGTTCATAGTTATGTGACGTAAATGTCCCACAACTGAGTTGAGTCAGTTTTATTCTTCGACGAAGCTCCATTTCAAGATTTTTGATGAGAAACATCTATTCACGCACCTCGAAGGGCTTACCGACTCTTATGTCGTGACGGCAAACGGTATGCCACTCTCTTATGCTGTCATGCTCTCTCCACCGTCGGCCGCTCTCCTCTTGTGTGCGTAGCACGTATACTTTGTTACTATATATTATTAAAAGAATAAGGAAAATCCTTTTACTGTATTATAGATTTTCTTTAATTAAATGAGTTATTTCAATAGCCATCAATTTTTTATTTTCTGAAGGCAAACGAGATTAATGGCTGGATTTCAACTTTAACTTTTTCAAATTCACGTGTTCCGTTGGGAGATCAGTAATACTTGATGATTTGAAACAAAAACAATATCTGGTCAATTTTTTTTTGGTCGTAAAATAGGTAGGCCGACGGACAAGTGGACTCATGATATGTTGTCACCACGGTTCATATATATGGGCGTTGTAAGAAATATTAACTACTCTTTGCATCGCCAATTCGCCACCAACCTTGAGAACTAAGTTATATCCTTAGTGCCTCACTTTCACTGGCTAACTCACACTTCAAACCGGAACACAACAATATTATGTATTGCCGTTTGGCGGTAGAATATGTGATAAGTGGGTGGTTCCTACTCAGACGAGCTTGCACAAAGGTTTAACACCTGTAACATATAAGTTAGATAATTCATGAAGTTCCATATTCTTATGAGATTGGTAATAACTTAGCTTATGCAGTTCTTATGTGTTATTTTCAGGTTCAATCCTGGGGTTCTCAAGTGAGACGAGGTAGTCAGGGAGTTAGCCGCCGTTGCAACGCCAGATCTGTCTCTGGTCTCTGGTCGTTCAAATTGCGTAACATCAAGCTATAAGGGAAATGAGTATACACAGGTGCAGTCAATTATTTCGCACTCTTGTGCTCTGTAATATCACTTGAGCAAATTGTAAAATGGCCACATGAAATTCAGTAAAGCGGATACTTTTGTAATTCGTATATAAAATTAAATTCAATGGTTCTGGGCATTTTTATGGGATAAAGTCGTAAACTATAAATGTATATGGGCATATTATTCGAGTGAGACTATTTAAAATTAGTGTATGACCAGACCTACGACTACATTTAAATTTGATTAAATTGATCTGCTGTAGTTATTACTTCTAATAAAAACGAGATATAATATTTAAACACACAACTCAATAAAATTGTGATCAACGCCTGGTTGGAATCCGCAATCTTCGGAAAAGTTTCACTAGTTTTATGAATAGAATATACTTTGATCAATCAGGAGAGATAAGTAAAACAGGGAAATTAGCTCAAGGTAAGGTGTAGCATCCATGACGTGAAACACATCTACACGGTGAGTTTACAAGCATATATATCCAAAACGTACTTTTTTATATGTAATACGATTTATTTATCAATTGTGACTTAAAAAAACAATGATAATTTTAATATTTTTAAGTAATTTATTATATATACGGATACCATTATCTAAAAACGTTTTCTGTACCTTATGTTATATTGTTAATCCATTTTAAATATAATAATAATAAATCGGTCTATTATAAGCATGGCGGCGTTAAATTTCACGCATACACAAGTTGATAATCAAATATGTTCACTCGAAGCATTATATTTGTATAGAACTTAAATCTCCCATCGTAGTCTTTAGTTAGTATCTCTCATCCGTCCTCTAAAAGTTAACATAAAACGAACCATATAAATTAATTCTTCATATCAAAGAGGAACAAGTATCGTTTAATTTAATTTGAAGGCTTAAGTAATTTGACAAAACTTCTGTAATAAAATTATCGAACATTGACCGTGGATGCTGATAAACAGCGAGAGGTTGACGGGGAATCGAACGTGCGACCGGACACAAGTCCTCATGTTAATACACGTAAAACGAAGATTATCCATAAAACCCACAAAAGGTGCCGAGCCGTCTTCACAATTCTCTCGGGTCCGGTTACACAGTAAAATAAACAACTGATCTCGAATCGCAGGTTAAAAGTGTCAACAGTCAATATTTATCCAAGATTTCGTCATCGTTCGATACGATATTTAAAAGTTATCGTCATTTTTGTACAAGTTTTCAATGTTAACAATGTTTAGCATTCAGGTCTAGAGATAAAAGCGAATAATTATGCAAATTAAACATGAAAAAGAAAAAATCACAGGTCGTCGAGTAGCGCGAGTCTGTTTTGAGACGCACATAAACGCTTGGATGCTAATAAATTTGCATTGCTTATTCATCAGTGAAACGCGATCCCCAGCAAGCACTTAAGCACTTAGCGTAAACACATCGATTCTCAATACTCGGCGAGCTCCCGAGGGACCGAATGACAATGTAAAAACGCGACGAAGCCGAACGCTGCGCCGCGTGATTCACTTATTTGTTCTCCTGTGTGGTGAACGAGCACCGCCAGTTAAACTAGGGTTAAGATTGCGGAGGGTTTGCCCCGGCTTTATAATATTATAACGTGTAAGGAGTAAAAGAGTCGCTCTTATCTCCAACACGAGCCCGATTCCTGACCACTTTAATGGGAAAAGCATGTTAGAATTAAACTAAACAAAGACGACGCATCAATTAGGGGCGCTCCTTTTTTTCTCCTTTTCCAAAAAGGACTTTTAAAGCTTGTACGTTGACCGAGATGCGTTTGGGACTGTTCGTTATTTTTTACTGACTCATTTGATTAGATCAATCTCAATGATTCTTGTATGGATTTCAATTAAGCCGATAAAAAGATAAGTGGGTGCAAACATCGGCCTTTGTTGCTTTTAGTTCTTTTTTGTTAAAAATATTCTTATATCAATCGCATTATATCGATACACATACGGAATCTTAAGACTTATAGACGGTTTATTTATAAAAAAAATCGAGTATGATTGGTTATAATCTAAATGAGTACGTCTAAATTTTATGCCCAAAAATTATCATCGTAACTTCAAAACCTTTTACATCTCTGGCATTAATGCTTTTAATAACAACTTGTTAATCCGTTTTAATTAATTCACTAAAAGGAGAACGGAGTAAAAAGCGCAAATGCAATCACAATGCTGTTATTGCATCATCAACTTTATACGTGAACGCCGTACAAGGCTTGATCATACGAAAAAATAGGCCATAAAGAAGACGATAATACCAGTGTAATTAAGAGGAAGTAAATGTGGGGAACGTATTGACGTATCGTAAAGTTAAAGGATTCGAAACAACGCAAACTGCAAGCAGTTTACGACGGCGACCGAACCGCTTTTATTGTTGTTGTTAAACTCAAGATCCATTATTAATTATTACAGACATCATTAATCTACTAATCTATTTAAGGACGCTCGATAAGAATCTCATTTAAAGTATTGAATGAAGAGTGTCCGTAGTGGACTCGAGATAGGCTTAAATTATCGCAGACTGGCAGGTGAGAAGTGTTAAAGTGGTTCAAAGTAAAATAGATCTAATCTCGTTGCGGTAAAGGTGTGATTAGAACGTAAAGGTGAATAGGTTATGACGTTAAGAGGTTTGCTGAAGTGAGTCTGATTTATTACAGGTTGGTGTTTAAACGACAAATGCATCGAAACAGATAGGAGCGACATGTCGGACAACGGAGGACCGATGTCTACCTATATAAGCGGATACACCCTATTATCCACTTAAAATATATCATGAGATATGATAATTATTATTGAAAATAATCATATACTTATTTGTTTTTGATTAAGAAACCATAGATTTCAAGAATAATGTTGTTAGCTGAAAGTTTCTATATTTTTAAATATGTTAGACTTTTTATAAATCTATTCCATATTAGTCTTCCATCTTAGTTATATATTATAAATTATGTAAAAACCTTGTAACGGTTTAATGTCGATGAAAATAAAATCGAATATAAAATATCGCCATTAAAAGTTTATAAATATCGACTACGAAATCGAAGTCAAGAAATGTCTCAAGATTAACATTCGTCTAATCTCATGTGTGTTCGAGAGACCCAAAGACCGGATGAGGATTTCTTTAGGACATAATCTTTACAACAAAATTGTGATCAGATCGTGCACTAACGAAGCAACAGGAACACGTTGATAGATTAGACCAATGGGAGTATAAAAATTTGGGCATAAATCTTTTTGACTATTGTTTTTAAACGGTAATGATCAAGTAAGAAAAGAATAAAAGATAAAATCTTCAAAACGTAGTAAATATGTGACGTATTTGTTTTTTATTTTTTAAATAGTTCGTTGCTTTTTTAATATCATGTTGTACGTTTGCAAATGAAAAACCCGAATGGATTTTAATGAAATTAACACTTGGCCTGATAAAAGCAGAGGCAAGGCAAAGAATATTATTTACTTCAACAAATGACAGGATTAAATCTCAAATCCATAAATGGCTACGCATATGTGACATAAACGTCCAAGCATAGATATTAAGAAAAAAACAAAATACATTTGATATAAAATGAGTTAAAATTTGCAGATATGTTATACTAACAAATTCAATAGTTATCATCTAAAACAAATACAAATAATTCAAACATCACATAATTGATATATTTAAAGTAGATCTCAACAGTTAAAAGTACGCTCAACTTATATAAAATAATAACTCATTGTATTATGCAACGTACATTCTCAGTGTGGGGGTGCTGCAGGGCGCTGTACTGAGGCCGCGTCTCTTCCTATTATATGTGCTTTAGTTATACTCGTTCCAGTCGACCCTGCAGCTCTTTAAAGCCCGGTCATCACTAATTGGATATTTTCAAGTGTACGTTACAATGCTACGTCGGAACAAAGCAAACTATGCGTGTGTTTGCGGTTAATTAAGCTTTTGGTTAATTCATTTACTTTTATTTTAAACATTGCTGCGCTTTCGAAATTTTAGCGTGGTTTTAAAATAAACATTATGTTTTAACTTAAATAAATAATTAACAATAATTATGGCATTAACGATAAATTAAGAATAGGAAATTTCTCGTCTGGGTTGGTACCACCCACTCATCAGATTTTCTACCGCAAAACGGCACTTGATATTGTTTTGTTTCGGTTTGAGCGGTAAGTGAACCAGTGTAATTACAGGCACAAGCCATATCATACATTGCCAATGTATATGGGCGTTGGTGACAACTTACCATCAAGTGGCCGATTTGCTCGTCCGCCTACATATAATATACAAATAGAAATAAAAAATAGGAAAACATTAAAGTTACTTGAATAAAAATCATTTTGAATCTAAAAAAATATTAGAATATTTTTAATTTAAGGTTGTTTGTTGCATAGTATTTTCAAACTAAGCATTCTTAGTCTTAAGATAATTGGTGACAATTCTACTAACAAATTCATCGCAATCGAATCGAAATATAATCGCTGCTGTTTAACCGTTCTTCTTTTCTAAAAACACAACGATCTAGTTGCGGCTCAGTCGTAATAAGATCGGAATGGAACATATCGGTACCGTTTTAATAAATTAGTAGCATTGGCTCCCAGTTGCGAATCAACTGATGTTTATTTTTGTGAGGAAAATTATCGAGAATATCCCCTGAGCGCAATACCGTCACAGGTTCTTGTATACGCTGCCACCAGCTTAAAGCAATTTGCAAAACTTCGCAGCAACGCCGAGTCCACCCATAGTTTCAATCTCAGAACATTAAAATAAACTTAGAAGTATCTTGTAACGGACGCCGATATTCAAATGATTAAAATTATTAATTTAAAGTCATAAACAATTACTGTAACTGTGATATAGTAAAATAGTCAATTATTGAGAACTTTTTCATCGATAAATAATCTGATTTTATACATTATTTTTCTTATACTTAGATTAATAATTAAAAACATATTAAATATTCATATGTAATTTTGTAATATATATATTACAAAATTACATATATACAAATATATATATATATATATTTGTAATATATATACGATTTAACGAAGAATCACGTCGACATTCAAAATTATATATAAAATAATATACCTTATTTATGAATATTTTTATTGAATTAATTAGTTTTAATTTAATTCGTGTGCTCGATGTCAGTTCTCTTCCATTCGAAGATCATAGGGTTTAATAAAGCCAGCGCGGAGATTGCAAAGATATTAAAATTGCTCGCCGCCGATTTCATTTGTTTTTCGTCTTACTCACATTTCTATACATAATACATAAACGTGGTATAGGTATACGAATAAAAAATATAACTTATAAGTTGTTTTTTTTTATATATGTTTAATTATTTATTTTTAAATATTTGGCAGTATATTAAATATTAAAATTATTAATTTAAAGTCATAAACAATTACTGTAACTGTGATATAGTAAAATAGTCAATTATTGAGAACTTTTTCATCGATAAATAATCTGATTTTATACATTATTTTTCTTATACTTAGATTAATAATTAAAAACATATTAAATATTCATATGTAATTTTGTAATATATATATTACAAAATTACATATATACAAATATATATATATATATATTTGTAATATATATACGATTTAACGAAGAATCACGTCGACATTCAAAATTATATATAAAATAATATACCTTATTTATGAATATTTTTATTGAATTAATTAGTTTTAATTTAATTCGTGTGCTCGATGTCAGTTCTCTTCCATTCGAAGATCATAGGGTTTAATAAAGCCAGCGCGGAGATTGCAAAGATATTAAAATTGCTCGCCGCCGATTTCATTTGTTTTTCGTCTTACTCACATTTCTATACATAATACATAAACGTGGTATAGGTATACGAATAAAAAATATAACTTATAAGTTGTTTTTTTTTATATATGTTTAATTATTTATTTTTAAATATTTGGCAGTCCGTCTTATTTACCTCCACTGGTAGATACTCAAGTTCAGAGCATCGGAATTGCAATTATCATTATAGAGTGCATACTGTTAATATTTCAAAGATCATTGGATAGTTTTGATATTTGAACACACATCGAAATATTTATTATGCTTTTAATAATTCGATTGTTTGAAAAGCTACTTTTAAAATTTGGATGCCGGAATAGACGCAATGAAATTCGTCAAAAATTGTTTTATAATTTGTACACATAAAATAAAAACTAAAAAATAATTCATAATATAATATAACTTTAAGGAAAACTGCAACGAAAATGAAAAAGTGATAGAAATCTATCGATTAATATTGGTCTTATATACTTTATACCTTATATCGCTGTTATGTTGGATCGCTATTCTAATCGTAATTCTTAGCGTATCTGTCTTCTATAATATGACTGTATAATTACATTAATAATATTACATCAAAACGACTGAGACTTTAAAATAATATAACGTGTGTATATATAATTATATATTCGTTATTGATAAATTTTAATAACTTTTTAATTTAATTACTTATAATTGTTAATTTAAATCAATTATATGTCATCAAATTATACAAAAATACCGATTAAGAGCTCTATAAATCTCCCATATAGCATAACTTATTTTATCAAAATAGATAAATCTAGTTTAAAACTAGATGATCCCGTATTTTAAATATAGAATATTTTTTTTATTAATTTTCAAGATTATTCTGTAATAATTTTAATATGCCTATAATCTTATTTCTGTCTGTTCAAATTATATTAATATTAATGTCCTCCGGACCGCTTTCGGCCACGGCGGCAAATCTCAAGAGAGATTAGCCAACTACGCAGGATATATTATAGTGCACAAGTGTGTGCGCAAACACAGGTGCACTCTCTATTCCCTAACTCTCTTAATCCGATAGGACGGCAATTCGACACGACCGGAAAGAGTTCAGGCGCAGGACCAACGGCTTTACGTGCTTTCCGAGGCACGGGAGTGTACACACTTCCAGACTCCGGGCTGCTACTAAAAATTTTCTGACAGAAAAACCCAATAACTTTTTATTGACCCGACCTGTGAATTGAACTCAGGACCTCCGGGTCTGCGGCCTTATATGAAGCCACTTGACCAACAAGGCAGTTAAAGTCAAATTTTAACAAACTTTATGAACGGAAAAATCGGGTTTAAGAGTAAAATCAAAAAGCCTAGATGACCCATTGGCTAGAACGCGTAAATCTTAACCGATGATCGTTGATTAAAATCCGAGCAAGCACCACTGAATTTTTATGTGCTTAATTTGTGTTTATAATTCATCGTGCTTGACCGTGAAGGAAAACATCGTGCAGTGAAATTAAGTAATTAAGTAATAAATTAAGTAAATAAAAACTCAGTGATCTTTTCCTATAGTTGAACCCATGGTTATTGGGGATCCATGCGTTTATATTAACTGGACCTCCACTCAATCAGATAGATCGACTAGCTAAAAAAAATATTACTTTGTTGTCTATTTGATTGAAATTTAGAAAACAGAAGAACAAAAATTGTATTTGTTTATATTTAATGGCATTTTTCATCATCAACAAAACATTTGAATTAATTAACTTTTAGCGTTAAATTACAAGGAGACGGCTAAAATTGTTTTCTTATATAGGGTTCAGTTGAAAATATATTAAAAGATGAACATACTAATATATGGAGTTTATATCATTTCAACTCGGCTAACTTTTTCAACAACAAATTTTTACTCAGCGCTCTATGTTTTATTTTTAATAAACTTTGACATGAACGTATCCGATTAACTTGGGATCTGTCTGGTTTAAGAAACTTTCCGAACTAGAAACTTCGATATGAGTTCTTACCTTTTTTTAAGTTGAAATGAACTTCTCATGCATCCAGTGCCTAAAGAATGAAATGCTAATATAATATTGATATAATTAATATATGATATTAATTTCAGGTTGCATATTTGTTACACTCGTAACAGCCTGTGAATGTCCCACTGCTCAGCTAAGCCCTCCTCTCCCTTTTTAGGAGAAAGTTTGGAGTTTATTCTACCAAACTGCTCCAAAGCGGGTTGGTGGAATACACATGTGTCAGAATTTCAGTGAAATTAGACACATGCAGGTTTTCTCACGACGTTTTCCTTCAACGTAAATCACGAGGTGAATTATAATCACAAATTAAGCACATGAAAAATTAGGAGTGCTTGCCCGGCTTGAACCCACGATCATCGGTTAATAATCACGCGTTCTTACCGCTGGGCCATCTCGGCTAATTTTTTTTAATTTTATTATCCACAAAAATAAAACAAATACAGGTGTCATATTTATCCTAATTTCTAGATTTTTTATTTGCTCACTAGCATATATCAATAAAACAAATTGTTTCCTGATATACGCTCTTTGATTGCAAGAATAAACACACTTTTTATATATATTATCGTCTCCTGAGCTTAAATCTATCCACTTAATATTCATCTTATGATTTAAGAAGTGGGTTTAATTTTTTTGATGTACATTAATGTTCCTGTTCTCATCTTTAACAATGCTTCCATCACGGTTAAATCTCCATGTAATGATATTTTCATGGCGCCTTCAGTCACTTGTTGGTTTAATTTTTGTATTCACAGAACGATGTCATTCTAGCCTGGATACCCAACCGCGCACTTTAAATTGCTGTGTTACGATTTAAGTGATTGAGCCAGTGTAATTAAAGGCAGAAGACATCTTAGATCGCTGAGTTGATGGCGCATAGAGGGTATAACAAGCAACCTATATTACTTACAGATCCGGTGTCCGTGTGTAGCATGTATGTGAGCATTAACTATCATGGCCTATTAGCACGCTTGCTTTGTTAAATAAAAACAAAGTAACATCACAATATGTTTGTTTATACCTTTTTTTACATCATGCCATTTTTTATTTTCATTTATTATTCAATAAATTCCTGTTTTCCGATTAAATTTGATACGTTCAGTAATAATACCTAACCCTTAAACTATGTTTTAGGCAATATTTAACTTAAACATAACTTAAACTGATTTTGTTCCTTATCTTTAATATTGGCAACATTTAAGATAATCTCTTTCTTTTTATAGTCTTTTGAAAAGCAAAAACAATAAATTTAAAAGTAGGTAGTTAGGGTAGGTTAGGTATGTGAGTGTTTTTGTGTGTTTAAATAAAAAGAATAGTTTACCAAACAACGAATGACGTTAAATTATCACAACTGATATATTTCTTAAGTAATCTTTGACGTGAGACAATAAATTTTATATTAAAAAATATATATACATTCAAGATATTTCTAATATTATTTTTTTCACGTATCGCTTTCAATAAAACTGATAGTTTTATTTGTAAGTGTTATTGAAATTATATTATTTTGTATGTAAATAAAAATAAACGTTTTTCATTTAAAATTAATAAAAATATTTACAATAAGATTTATGTTGATACAATATATGTAATTGTTAAGAACAAAATATACCTTATTTGTCGTATTAGTTAAATTTTTTGGATTGACTTTTTTTATAATTCGTACCAACAATATTAGAGTTATTTTACTAATATATTAAGCCAAGCAAACATACAACAGACTAAAATACATTAAATCCTTATTTTCAATGTCGAATAATAAAAGTAAAAAATACAAAACATTCACATATAAAAAAAAAACATAATATTTCACGCGAATCCGACGGGAAAATAGCGGTTATTATTCTTAACAATAACTCAGTAACAATTTAGTTTTCAACCCCTAGTAAGTAACGACTTATTAGCCAGTACGATAGATCACTGGCCTAATTACCCTGCATACGATACAAATGAAAGTACACCCTATATTATTAGCTTAGAGTACTTTTTTAAATGTCAATTGTGAAATTCGTACGCATGTCGTCGGGTATACCAGCAATGAATGTGAAATCGGCTTGTGGCATAATAACGTAATTGCTAGTGACCGTTGATGCGTACCTTTGAATAAATAAATTAGAAATGGCATTGTTTTCTTCTTATATTGAAGCATATATGTGTCTCACATATTTTTTATCTATTTCCGCTAGGAAGGCGAAGCGGCGAATACCGATGGTCTGATGGTAACCGGTAACCACCATTCATCACATGCAGTATCAACGAATATATACTAAGACGTAAAAAGGTTATGCCCTTTGTGTGTCACTCACACTTTAAACCGGAACACAGTAATACAATGTGTTGCTTTACCTAAAAATAATATGGTACTTATTCAGACGGGCCTATTAAATATATAGTCCTCAGTGGAGAGATTAAAGAGAGATTTTGTAAACTAGATACTATCAAATAAAATTTAGCATTGGGTCGTTTTGTCAAAGAATTGGACTTGGAGATTTACTCTAGTATATATAATAACGCGGACTATTGTCTCATTGTGGTAAGCTAATCGTGGAAGCAATGGTAGAGTTACCACGATATACATATATACATATATATATATATATATATATATATATATATTATATTCTGACTGACTATCAATGCCTGGCCAAAATTACTGAGTTTAGATAGTTAAAATTTGGAACATAGGTTTATTTTATAGTTTTGGAATTTTCAACTTAGGTAGGGAACTAGGACGGGTCACTTTGTATGAAATCTTATGTTCTTTGAGGTTAGAAACATGATCGTTTGAATCTTTATTTTAGTTGTACGAAGTTGCGACGGGCACTAGTTAAATGAGCATGAACTTATTATGACAATGCATACCATTTCCAATGAGGTCAATAGTCGATCGTAAATAATTATTCGATACATCGTTCACACTTGGCCGTTTAATTGTTCAACGTCCAGGGAAGAAATTTTAATAACTAATTGTAGGTTCGCTGCGATATGTATCGAAAAGGTGGTGTTATTTGGTTGATAATTAAGAACGGCGTTTTTGCTATGCAACAAATAGCGTGTTTTGCCAAATAAATTTTGATTCGAATTTTACATACGTTGCTGTTATGTTTTCTTTATCATTGGCTGTAGATCTAGTATCTAGTTTGTATGACTGCAGATAGTGAGGGTCTAAATCGAAATCCCGGCCGATGGCAATTAAAAATGATTGAGGTTTTCTTTCAATGAATCCTTAAGAACTCTGCAGCAGTTCTAAATTTGGTAATTGGTAGTGTTATAATCTCGTGCTTCGGAAGACATGTAAAGCGGTGGTCTTGTGCCTAATGTTTCTTTATTCATATTATAATGCCTTTCATTTCCAGAGAGAGCGTCCGTATTCACTCATTTGTCCTTGATATATACGAAAATGGCTGAAAATCGGTCCAAATCACTTCGTCCCTTATATATTGATGCCAATATATTCAAGCAAACGTTATTAAATAAGGTTAATCAGATATTTCAAATCAAAATAATCAACTTACCATAACAACACAAAATTACAAAGTAATAATCACTACTATCGCTTTTGTTCGAAAATAGCGTACAGCAGAGTCTTTTTGCGCAAGTTTTAGCGATCCGCTTGAACCAACGCATTATTTTGCATCGATATAACGATAATATAATAAGTCGCGCGAATAGTTGCACGTACGCTCGCGCAGACGCGTTCCAGCGCGCTTCTTCATAAGCCTCAGTGCGTTTTGATGCTCTCAAGGATTTCATTTCATGCATCTCGATGTGTCCTATAATTAATTTGCAGTAAAAATTTGCCCGTTAATTAATTTAAGTTTAAAGTAAGTAATTACAGCTAATATATAGCTAATTTTATGATTGTTTGTATTGATTGTTTGAAATAACCTTAAAATATCTTTAGATTACAAAAGATTTTCAGACGGAAGATATTCTAACGCACATTCAATAACATCTAATCTTTCATTAGGCTTATTTAAGATAAAACATCGCCGGTAAAACAAAGAGATAATCGTCTTTTTTATGTAAGCTCCTCCTTCATCTGAGGCCCAATCACGAGACGTGTCTTATCTTATTCGGAGACCTTGCTACATTACGATGTTTGTCTAATCTCTCCTTATCAAAACTAAACTTTAAACGCATTAAGTACTTCAAAGTTTACTTACTAAACAAGCTTTATTGTATCATTGATATTTTTAATGTTTCAAATTTATGTATCCGTAAATTTAAAATTTTGGTAGGCTTGTCAGTTCGTTTTTGTTTTATTAGTCAACCGTAACGTAAAGTTTTTTATAATCTGTTTTTTTTTTCTTAATATTTTCTACATTCATTTCTGAGGGTATACTAAAACATTTTTACGTACTTTTAATAAATATTCTTTATAATTAACGATGATAACCTTAACATAAAAATAACACTAAAATTAGTATGATTTCACATTTGACACCACTTTTTGTGTACATTATTATAAAACTCCTCATTTATGTCTTGTCTTTTTAAATGAAATTATATTTTACTATTATTCATGAATTGTCAATATTAATTAGTTTTAACTAATAGATCAATACTAAAAAAGCAATTTAGCGCAGCGCTAAAAGCATCATATTAAAAAATTACCCCCTAATATTCGTTGTATGCTAATGAAAGTAAAATCACCATTAAAAACAGACGCCATTGAATCCACCAGTGCTCGCACGGCGGACACAGTTGACAATGTCGTTTCAATTTCAGAATGCAATAAAAATTCAATTTTAAAAAATTAAACTTCCATTTGACGGCGTGTGTGTGACGAATGAAAACCTAGACAAGGGTTCGTCAACCCTTCCTTCGCATCGGATGCGTTTCGACAATCTGTGTTCGGAATTATGGCGACAGATTTTTTTTTATTGTCCTATTATTTATTATAAGCACGTAAATTAATTTATAGGTCCATTGGCGCGACGTTAGTTTTAATAAACGTTTATAGTTGCTAAGAATTGGAAATATTGATTGATATATGACATAGCCGCGTTGAATTGATTGCTCTTTAAAAAAAAATCTTTGACGTCTACCATTTGTGTGTAATGATTATAAATTATAGCCGTAATTAAATTATCTCGACTATTTTAAGATGTGTATTTAGTAAAATATATCATAATGTTTTAGGAAAGACCACTTGTAATTTACTGTAGTATTTTATTTTTGTTTATGCATTAAGCTTTTAGTCCTGTGTTTTTAAGACTAGTAAAGACTGACTTGTTTTGATTGTAGCATTTGCTTGTAGATATACACTTATATGTTTCACGTCAAACCGAAACACAGAAATACAAATAGTTGTTATTTAGTAATACAATTATTAGTGTTGGTAATTTTTACAGACTCGTTACTTTTAAATATTTCAAATTAAAAACAAAAAATGTATATATGAAAAATAAAAAAAATCCTGCTGAGTTGCTTTCGCCGGTTCTTCTCAGGTCTGAGGTATTTATTTTCGAACCGGCGGTAGATTATTGACAATCAATAAGTAAGAGTAACTTCTATATTGAAAAAGATTAAAGATTATTGACTTCGAAAAAAATAAAAAAATAATGCTTAAGTTTTAAGAGCCAAGATGGGTCAGCAATTAAGACGCGTGAATCTCATCCTGCCAACTTTCATGTGCATAATTTGCGTTTATATTTCATCTCGTGCTGCACGCATCGCAAAAAAATCTGCCACATATATATCCGCCAACTATTAGAACGGGTGCGGAGTCTTCCTAAAAGAGACTAGCCTTGGGACATTTACATGCTTTTATTTACTAAAGTTTTTTTTAATATTTCTAATTACCTAACAGATTTATTTGAAATCAATTAAAGCAGAATATTACAATTTAAAAGATATATTTCAATAAGATCAAGACTTTCGAAATACATTTAAACAATTGAATAACATTTGTTCGTCAACAAAAACCGGAAAACAAATGAAAATTAAAAACAAACATTGCAAATGGATTGAGAATTTTGATAACCGTGAAAAGGTGTGAACGATTTCAGATGAATATTAATATGTATTTAAATAAAGCCTACACGTTTATAGCAACTAGGCCGCCATGGCGCGTTAAAAGTAACCTACCTTTGTGATCTATAATCACCATAAGTATTAAGTACATACTTATTTCATAGTGTGTCGCCATTAAGTAATTATTGGTTATCTGTGTCCATGGACTTTGATATACACAATGCTCTAGAAACCTTGATATATTCATATAAATAAAGATTGCATAAGAGTTATTTATATTAAGGAAATCATTAAATACAAGAAGATCAAAATAAATTATAATAATTAATGTACAAATAATGAAGGAACTCATCGACAGCGTGACGAGAATGTAAGTAATTTGATTTATATGAATTAAAATTGTATAGTTTGCAGATTAACTTTAAAGATTACTCTTGAATTTAGATAAGAGATGAACCATTTTTTAAAGTTTTTAAGTGGGCAAATAGGCCGCCTAATGGTAAGTGGTCTCCACCGCTCATGGACATTGTTTCTGTAACAAATATTAACTATTTCTTACTTTGGCAACTTAGATTGAGAAAAAAGACGTCATGTCCCACTCAATACACAATTTACCGACAAACAGCAAATATTTAGTATTATGATTCTGTTTAAAGGGCTAACGAGCCCTTGTGATTACAGGCACAAGTGACATAACACCAAGGATTGTGGCGCATTTGGCAAATTACGTTAATCGTTAATTAATAACTCTTATAATGCCAATGTCTATGACCGCGGTGACCAACTTACCATTAGGTGGCCAGGATTACAGTCAGTCCACCTTTTTTTTTTAAAAAAAATGCAATTGTCGATTGCATTTGTGAAGAAGGCAATATTGTAATGGAAAAGACATATGTATTCGATTTATCAACGTGATCAAAGATTGACGTATTGGATTGAATAATTTAGACGAAAGCGACGCTCAGAGTCGCAACTAAAACTGTTGAATGCTCTTCGTGTAGGCCGCTAGAGCTGTTACAGTACTTATATACATAACAATAATATACATGATGTTTTTTCCAAAGGCATTTATTTTACAAGTAATCAGAGTTAAAAGTGATTTGTGAAATTTTAAGATAAAGTTGTACATATTATTATTACAAACTAGCTGGTGCATGCTATTTTATCCGCGTGAAAATCGGTTTCATTACAATATATTTAAAAAAATGGCAATTTCGTAGGCGGTTACTCTTTTTTATCGCCCACGATCATTTTTTGATTAATTTATTTAATGTACGTGCATACAATACACATGTCTTCTCCTACTTTATTATACCAACAGCCTGTTAATGTCCCACTGCTGAGCCAAGGCCTCCTCTCCTTTTTTGAGAAGAAGGTCTGGAGCTTATTTCACCACACTGCTCCAATGCAGGTTGATGGAATACGGCATATGGCAGAATTTCCTCACGATTTTTTCCTTGACCGTCAAGCACGTGAAGAATTATAAACATAAATTAAGCACATGAAAATTCAGTGATGCTTGCCCGGGTTTAAACCCACGATAATCGTTCAAGATTTACGCGTTCTAACCACTAGGCCAATTCAGCTCATTTTTTTTATTATATGTATAGATAACCTTGCCATGTATTAAAACGACTATGCTAATAGGCTTTTGCATGGTAGTAGGACTTTATGGATTTTTTTATATATAATAGGAAGGCAAATGCTCGTCCATTTGGGCCACCTGATGGTAAGTGGTCACCAACGCCCATAGGCATTGGCATTGTAAGAAATGTTAACCATCGCTTACAATGCGCCACCAGCCTTGGGAACTAAGATTTTATGTCCCTTGTGCCTGTAATTACAGTGGCTCACTCACCCTTCAAACAGAAACACAACAATACCAGGTAACAAATGAATTTTCGCAGCAGTTACAGCCTTTTGCTATGTTAATACAGTACAGTAACAGCCTGTTAATGTCCCACTGCTGGGCTAAGGCCTCCTCTCCCTTTTGAGGAGAAGGTTTGGAGCTTATTCCACCACGCTGCTCCAATGCGGGTTGGTAGAATACACATGTGGAATAAGCTCCAAACCTTCTCCTCAAAAGGGAAAAGCCGAGATGGCCTAGTGGTAAGAACGCGTGAATCTTAACCGATGATCGTGGGTTCAAACCCGGGCAAGCACCACTGAATTTTCATGTGCTTAATTTGTGTTTATAATTCATCTCGTGCTTAACGGTGAAGGAAAACATCGTGAGGAAACCTGCATGTGTCTAATTTCATTGAAATGTTAATAACACCTCAACAAATTAATTGATGCGTTAAATGAAATTTGCAATAGTTACAAATATTTCCATTGTCAAGTGATAGTTATATAATGTAAAAGGATTTCCAGAGGATTATCGAAACTAACGGTAACAAATACTCAAGCTCAGTTCGTCACTAATAATCCCCTGAACCCAATGAATACTCAATACGTAACCCCAGCTAAAACAACCGCAAATAAATACCGTATTCTCACACGAGCGTGAAACGATTGAATTCAAGTAATTTACGAGTTATATCAAAAAATATGTCTATCCGATACCCTCTTCGACACAGATGGCTACACAATATCGGTCCCCTCGAGGGGGCGAACCACTTATTTTATAAAGTTTGAAATAAGCCTTTAAAAGCTAAGTCCTATAACTGTATGACGACTCTCGGATCCCTTCGGGGGGAAGTCCGGGTGGCGCTCACTAGACTTTATAACAAATGTCATTTACACAAACTATATATTTCAATATTTTATAATAAGTTTAACAATTTTGGACGCGAATATTTCAAGGTCGAATCTATCAAATGTTTTATTTCAAAACGTTACATAAAGAAACGTGCTTTGAACCTTCTTTAAGTATGTTGATAGATAGTTTAAATTAAAATTCTAGAGATATTTTTTTTTACTCTCTGGCAATAAATATTTTTGACACGGTAAAAATATCTCTAATAATATATTTTGGTATAAAATGAAATTTAAAAATAGAGACAGTTTCGACAGTTAGCTTAAAAATGTAGCGAATTTTCCGGAATAAAAAGTATACCACGTTATCCGCCGCTATTGTAATCTACCGTCGATTTTCATTAAAATTTTCCGTAAGCTTTCTAGTAATACGTTTATAGAACAATAGAAAGACTGAAATTTAGTTTTATGACTAAATGCGCGCTGCATTAACAACTAATACAGCAGCGTGAGGAGAAAACATGATGAGTTTATTTGTCTAATTGGAGTGACATAATGTAACTAGGTTAAAAATTAAGAAAAAAACTTATGAATTGCTAGTGAGCTTAAATTAATTTTATATTTTTGCATAATCTTCGCATCTAGCAAGATACAATTAATTGTTCTATTGTTGTTTTTTTATATAAATAGGTAGGCAGGTAGGCGGATGGGCAAATGGGATTTCCGATTGTATATTAATCTAAATAAAATATTAACCATGTCTTATATCGCCAATGCGCCATCACCCTTGTGCTTGTAGTTACACCGACTCATCCATTAAAACCGGAACACAACAATAATAAATAATGCTATTTAGCTGTAGAATATATGGTAAGTAGGTGGTACCTACCCAGATGGGCCGTTAATTGTGTTCATGTATGTACCAGGTAATCGAAATAAAAGTAAATAAATACATTATCGACAAGTTTTATGTAATGGAACTTCTCTGACTCCGATCTTCAAATCTGTTTTTCCAACAATCACCAGCCACCAGAGATCATCCTATGTCTCTTTCACATTCCGTGAATGTAAATAGTGTGTATACAGGATAAGTACTATTTTATGCAACTTTTGTATATTTAGTTTTTAAAATTCGTTACTGCATATAAAAAGTTAATTAGTTTTAGTTTTTTAATCATTATTGCTTAAATGTAATTTTTTGAATTTGAAATTTATTACATATAATATTTGCTGTTACTCAGTTTATATAAGATGGATGCTGTGGTTTCCTGTAATTGAGAGAGCACTTAAACACACACGTACACCGAAACAGCCTGTAAATGTCCCACTGCTGCTCTCCTCATTTTGAGGAGAAGGTTTTTTTACACGTACACAACTCTAGTGTAATAATGTAAGATTGTGCATTTTTTATTGGAGATTTTAATAAAATAATAATGTAATACACACGCATATAAGCATAAGATATTACAATTTTTAATTCACTAGTTCTTTTGTTAATTATTATATAATTTGTATTCACAGACGTGCTAACCGAGCGTTTGGTTTTTTTTTATTTATAAATTGATTTAAGGTATTTTAATGAGGCGGCATGTGATTTTTAATTGCCATGCAGCGTTATAATTCTATATACTTATGGTTGCAAATTGATTGAGCGGTTGATTGGATTGCAATTTGATAGATTAATTACATAGTATGCGATGATGAATGATAAAGATTATGAACTCCCTTTTATTGGCAAGCACCTTCATTTCGATATAAATATTTAATTTAACTTAGACAAAAAATATATTATTAATAAAAATGGATACTACGTGGATTCAGCCTGAATAAAAACACAACATAACCTCATAACATCGCTGTCGGTCAAAGTGTAGCTATAAAATATCATCTTCGCCTTATTGCCATATTTCCCTGGACAGAATGAAAGTTTGCGTTGGCGAGTAATTCGTATGTCTACGTGACCCAAGATGTACGCGTATCCGACCATCGCCATAGGCTTCCTGTTTCATACCAAGTAGTATGGTTTTATCAGTATAGATTTTACAAGATTTAGACAGGACATATGTGTTTATTTATTTGATAAACTAGAACCTTAAAATTTAAGAAGTAACGTGCATGTTATAAAATTAAATCATACAGCGAAAGGTTACAATATAATTAGTAATATGACTAATATGGATATTTGCACAAGGTGAGGAAGAATTTGTCACGCACTTATTCGACTATGCAGCCACCAGTTCTGTGATAACCCACAATGATTTCTGCTCAAATAGTCTGTTAAGACATACAAGCCCAAGTACTCATGCAAATAATTTAAATAATTATATTAGTCATCTGCTCTATCGATAAAAATTAAGCAAAAAATATTACAACAGACAAAAATCGTTGCACGTGGTGAAGAATATCATTGTTTTTGTAATTGAACATACTTACAGTTGTCATTGAGACCGTACCTTTCGCGTCAACTCGTCGAACATGCCGATCTATTAGATTATTTTTATATATAGTATTTTATACATAGTTTATAACTATTCTAGATATTAAATCTAAATTTTGCTTTTATTATAAATAAAAAAAGACTGACTGTTTTAATTCTAATATAACTCAGACATGAAATTATATTTTGGAAAGGCTCGTCCTTTTCAAAGACAATTTTATTTAATATTTTTATTTAATAATTAATATAAAAAATTATTACGAAAAATTCATTTATGCCAAACTAAGAGAATGTGTTCAATAAAATTCTAACTATAGAATCAATTACAAAGAAAATATTTTAAATAAAGTATTTCTAATATCATATATAGTCTATGGTATGGGTACTTTTATTCTGATCGCGTAGTAGTCTTCCCGCGCCCTTTGCGCCGATGGCTACTGTCATCATCGCTTTTTGCACACAGACGTCCGCACATCATTGTACTGACCACCCCGTACCAACTAATGGCGAGAGTATATCTATGCCTCTCTACCGAGGATACTATTTATCCAAGGCAGGTATTTTCAGTGTTTACGCATTAAATGAAGAGTGTAAGCTCACAATAGTGTCCATTCAAGGATACTCTGCTCACGTGACTGATTAATTGTGTACGATTATATTTTAAGTATGAAATTAGTTTACGTACTCTTCATAATATACGTATTATGAAGAAGTATTAATATAACAAGAATAATGAATCAACTTAAACACTAATACGATAGGACTTCCAGTAACAGATGAAAAAATTGTTTTGTCGTATTTTTTTGATTAAAAATAAAAATGGAAGATATTACTGAGAACTGAGTCAGTAGTTCACGCGTCAACTTTATCTAAAATAGAACCGACATCCGGTTTTTCTTTTCAACTATTTTGATATTGAGTCGATTATCAGAAGTCTATTTATAAGCAAAATAAAAATGTAACAACCACGAACCGGAAGACGCAGCGTGGGCAGGCCCCCTACAAGGTGGACCGACGACTTAGAACGAGTCGCGGGAAGCCGTTGGATGCGGGCAGCGCAGGATCGGCCAACATGGAAATCCTTGGGGGAGGCCTTTGTCCAGCAGTGGACGTCTTTCGGCTGATATGATGAAAAATGTAAACGGACGGAGTCTGTTTGTATATTTGAAGAGTACGTACGATCTTATTAATTTATATACTCATACCTTATGACATTTTTTAAATACAATGAAATGTAAGCAAATGTCATTTATTAATTATCAAGCCAAGCTATAAAACTTAAATATTATTGTGTAATGACAATGACAATACGAACAACATACCGCACGTCCTGTCTTTTTTAAGGGTTTGTCTTCGATTATCCCTAAAACTACTTATTTATAAAATGTTATAATACATAAAAAATTACTATATAATTACTAAATAAAAAAAATCGTTTACAATATGCAAGTATATTATAAACGTTTTTTTTTTAAATTTATTGTTTCAAAATAAAAAAGTCAATCAACACTGTGACTGTCCCACAGCTGCGTCAAGCCTCAACATTAACTTCTAGCAAGTTGCTCCAATGCGGTTTGATGAATACGTATGTGACAGAAATACACACAAACATGCAGATTTCATTCAAATGTTTTCCATCATGTTTACACTAGGTAAATATTTTATATATTCTTAAACACACGACAAGTCTCGAAGATTACGATAAAATGCACGTTTTCCAACCACAGGGATCTGGGACTATCTTTTGTAGCCACAAATTAATATGAACGTTTACTTAGCAACAATTTTAAGATACCTTTAATAACCCTATTCAACGATTTAATTACCGTCGCAGTAAATTTCATACTTCCTTGACAATATAAACTAAAAGAACTAAATCAAAACTGAAATTTATATTTACGATAACTAATAAAAAATAGTTACGGCTGGGTATAAAGTGTATTCCACACGTGTAAGCCCGATGTTCCTTTACGTGGTTATAAAGCGTATAAAATATATACTTAGTAACTAAAGGAGGGCTTTAATAAAATAGCACTATAATAAAAGCGTGGTGGAATCAGCTCCAAGCTGTGGGACGTTTACAGACTTTATAGGTGTAAAAAATAATCTCTTTAATATAATAACGAATAGGCAGTCAAAGCTGAACAAAAATCATGTACATGTATTCCTAATATTTTATGAATGAGAAAAATATTTTAAAATCATGATAACATATGTCAAAATATATTTTGTGTATTTAAAATATACCTTCATTTTATGTCTGCATGGAAATTACGTTTTATAAACCAAATATTTTAATAAAGTTTCATGTGAACATATTGTTTTATTATATGGTCTGTCGATATGTCTGAAAGAATTCCGTAACTGTACGAGGGACGAACGAAGGAAGCATAAATAATATGATTTAAAAAGAAGTGACATCTATTTCATCAGTATTAAAAAAAAATAGTTTTTATTTTGTAGTATATTTAATTATTGAAATGAAAGTTTAACTACATAGACAGAAATATAAATATACGTATTAAATTATTACATTATGTCAACTGTATGGAAATACATTAGGTATTCGAAATTTAAAACAGAAATAGAATTAATAAACAAGAAATTACTGCAATTTCAAACCATACTGTCATATTGAAAACTCACAGATATAGACAGATCACGTATGGAAAATACATGAACGCGTTTGTGGGAATAAATTCATTTGCCATGAATCGCCGGTGCATTGAAACGGTATAGCGGTTTTAACTCCGTATTTCAAGTCGATGAATACAGGAAAGAGGTCGCCAAACACTGACGAACCATACTTTCAACGCTTTTTTAAAGTTACAAATAAAGATTTTAAAAGCAGAACAAGACTTCATATAAATATTTCTCAACAACATCATTATAATGCAAAGACTAAAACATTGAGCCTAATTTAGATACGCTATATATTCCCTTTTAAAATCATCATCGAATTATTATTCAAAGGCTTAACAATACGTAAAATGTGCTATTTTACGTATTGTTAAGCCTTTGAAAAAAATTTAACATCGCTAAAATCCTGATGTCCTTTATTAATATTCCACAAATCAACATACTTCATCCGACCATAAATATACAAATCACTCATCGAAGCGTCATACACACCGCAGGGTAGCTTAACCAAGCTGAATTATAATTAAAATGGCCGATTCCATTTGTCAACGTCATATATAATATAGCACGGCTAACAGGGATAGCGTGTAAACTATTCAACCACTGGGACATGTTTATTTACCACCGAAAGGAGTAAAATGAAAAGTAGACACGGGTCCGATAAATAATTGAAGGCTTTCGATATATAGTCGGGAATTCCTGAACGGAGAGAGATTCTTAGGGGAGTCATCTTTCAAACCACCCTCCTTGATACTGAATTATTCTGCAATAACACACTTGTTACGGACATTTCTCGAGGAGTGATACTTTTATGATTTACTCCAACTTTTATTGGCACTTAAAGCGAGTATACGATTTATTTTCTGTTCAATATGAGGTGAGGAGTTTAACAACTTTTTTGGAGACTGGGCGTTTCGGACGAACGACATTTATTTACGGGGCGTTTCCTCGTAATAAGGTTTTTGATAAACGTATACGGTTCATTCCATCAATTTATCAATTCAATTACTATATAGAGCCGAATAACTTTTATTAAGACTAAATCTTATTCGACGAACTTTTGTCTAAATACAAAATTAATCAACATGACATTAAATGAACGTCTTATGTTTTTACTGCAATTTAATTTGAATAAATGCTGAATATATTAAACGATGCAAAGCTTAACTCTTCGCAGAATTTCTCACATCGTATGCATACCATCCTCAATAGACGTACTAGCCGTGCCTAGTAAGTCATCGATACGTCTACTTCTGTTTGTTCGTGTTCCGTATACCGTGCCGGAACGTGATGCATATCGTGGATAGAACGATCGGAAATTATACGAGTCGAACATTAAACTACGGTACAGTGGTTTATTGACGTCACTTCCGCGGCAATAAAATCGACTTGTCTCCGAAATGCATAATTTGTACGACAGTCACGCGCATTACGCTACTAAACGGTGTCTCTGAGAACACATTTCACACTAAACTCTCCGAGGGCCGCTTTCCGATTGTAGATAAAGCATTGTTTTATGCGTTTGAATTATCATCGTCGACTATGTTTATTGCCGAGGCGATTTTAATATTGCTTTATAGAGCACGCACGTCGCCCCAGAGACGAACATTTGTCGTCACACGCCACGGCATATGTCGACAGTTCGCGTCTAGGTCTAAATAGGGAGATTATTTTTCGAGCGGTGTCCTTTGTGTGTGAAACGTTTCTAGCGAAACCATTAATTAGTGAGATATACGACGCACCCGTACCGTTTGACTCTCGATTACATCCAGCCCTTTGATGCTTGATTAATTCCGACACAGAACTGACCTATTAGGCGGCTGTTATCGGCTGCGATCTTATCGATTCAAAGCGCCGCGCGCGCCGGTTTGGATAGCATCCTGGGATTCCTTGGATGCCGGTCGGGAAAAACAATGACCGAGGCGTAAGACGGAACGGGGCCAGTGTCACGTAATAGCTGGGGCTTCCGGTGCATTTATCAAAAAATTTATTCGGACATTCCTGGCGCTCCGGCGTCTGTCCCGTCGGGTGTGCCGGCATTTAATTTATCTATCACGCTGAAAATACCGGAGATCGGCGCAACGGTTATTGCCGGATCGAGGCTCAGGCCACGCACTTCCGCTATGTCAATGATTTATGGGTGCTTACGGAATTTTCGACGGTCGACGTGTGTTGTCCAATCCATTGTTGGAGAATCGTGGAATATGGACAAGGAGGATCGCCGGTGAATTATTGCTAGGGAAGGGAACTTTTGATTTCATCTTAACGCTTCCGTCGTTTTGCGAACTTACAGATTTCAGAACGGATTATCCCTTTTCGAGTCAAAACGTTCACTTCAATACGGTGTGTGATTATGTTCCATAATTTATAGGTTCCTGTTTCGCCGTGTGAGATAAATACATAATGCAAAAGATTACTTGTAACATAAATAACGTATAATTACTGATTAAGGCCCATTACTGATTTATATTAAGATAGATGTTTGTTTTTCTATTATTGTCATATTAGCTTTGACAGCTAAGGGATCGATTACACTTACGGATTTAAAGAGGCAAAGGCTGTAATGCTATATCAATTGTTAAAGTATGGCCAAACCTGAGAATTAAAAATAAACTGATTATATTACTCAAGTTGTCTGAAATCTTTATTTAAATATGAAATAATAATAAAAAATACAATACATATATATATATATATACATATACATATATATATATATATAAACAACTTGAGTAATATAATCAGTTTATTTTTAATATATATATATATATATAATAATTTCCTTTGGTTTGTGATAGATTTTTGACAATCAATAAGCAAGTGCAGTTTCCTAGTAGTAATAAATACTATGAACGTGTTTGTTACAAATCAGAGATATATTATAATAAGTAAAACCAAATAAAACATTAATGGTATCCAGTAGAGAGATTCTGTAAGAACAAACTCGAAGCTCACCGCTGAAAACGGTCGTGAATTGTCAGAAAGCGATATGCTATAAAGATAATAATAATTATAACGTTTCTAGAATGCACGCATCAAAATAGTATAATACCATAAGTCCATTGTCAAAATTTCACTGTTGAGTAATGAAGTGAGTTCTTAGAGAAACATTACTTGTGATTTTATTTAAATAACTATCTACCCTTAAACTTGGATATCAGGATACGATAGATGTTCTATTTATTAAGAAATTTTATAGATTTTAATTCCTCACGATTCAACCCACAGGGGCAATTATAGTATAACGTGGATGAAACCACGAGCTAATATTGTAATAAAAAATATTGTAACGCATAATCAATTTTAATTCACATTTCATCAGCATATCTTATTAAGCTAGTATCGAGTGTCGACAAGATCTAGTCATGAATAAAAGCTAGGATGTAATTTTATCAACATTATTATCTTAGATAAATATGCAGTCAAACTAGTTTTTTTTTCTTCTAATAAATACACTCAACGATCGTAAGCATCAAACGGAAATCGAACCGCACTCAAACGGCAGGTGCACGTTACTATCTTAACAATGTTGACATATTGAAAATGTTCAGTCAAATTTATATATAATTTCACATTCAAATAATGAATGAAAGCCGAAAGAATGCTACGAACGACCGGTTAAAGTTATTTCATTTGATAAGATGACATCGCAAGTTTAATTAACGTTTATTCACAATTTTTGATATAAATAATAAGTTATAATATAATCTTTATCACCTGCGATCTATCAGAACAGCCGGTTGGCTGAGTAACTGGACAGGCTGTTCAGTTTTAAAACAACGTAACATATGTCGTACGCCTATTTACTTATGGTTTTTTCAAAAATATCCTACACAAAATTAATGCAGATTATCTTGTGACTTTAATAATAACACTTTTACAAATACATAAAACGACAAAGGGCGTTTTTTTTTATCAGAAGATAATGATATACACGTAACCTACCTGATGATATACTCGTATTTAATTACAGGCGTCTCTAGAGGCTCCCGATTATTATTATCACACAAATTATTAAATATGATTAATAATATGAAATTTTTAATCATAACTTATGCGTAAAAACATTTAAATTTTTTTTATAGTAAAGTTAGGCGGACGAGCATATGAGCCACCTGATCGTAAGTGGTTACCAACGCCCATAGGAATAGGAAAAAATGTTATCCATGGCTTACATCGCCAGTGCACCACCTTGGGAACTAAGATCTTGTGTCTCTTGTGTCTGTAATGACATTGGCTCACTCACCCTTTAAACAGACGAGCTTGCACAAAGCCCTACCATCAGTAAAATATTCAATAATATATTATAATATCTCAATATGAGAGCCTAGAAAAGCTTATTGTAAGGGGCAAGACAAAGACCCACCGACTAGAAGGTCAGATCGACTCAGTAACTTGTGAAATGATTTCTGTATTCTCACTATCATTGCCACCTTCATAAATCGATGGAATTAAGTAATCCATATGAGCCTGCACCACCAGGACCATGATCTGAAAGTAGAAACGACTAGAGAAAGATACTATCCAAAAATTAGAACCTATCATAATGTAAATGCTTACATAAATGCAATCAGTCGTTTCTGCATTAATCTAGAAAAAATAAACAAACAAAATTAACCTCTACACGCTACAACATCATAACGAGCAAAATTTACATAATAAACCACACACTAATAAAGATGCACTTATATGGTATCAAATAAAAATACGCCTACGCTATAGTACATTTTGGCTCATTTGTTAGTTAAATTGTTCTAAATACTATTCCAAAAATAATTTATTTGTTGATAAAAGAAACATCACCAGCTTATTCATAATATAAAAAGTAATGTATACGACAATTATAGCTGGCTAGTTCAATGTGATACACCATAATAGGCATTTATTTACAACGAAATAATTATAATTATACCACACTAAACTAAAAATTAAGGTTAATAAAACTTTAAAAAAATTCACGCGGGACCGTTCCTAGTTAAGAAATACACCTGCATCGTAATAGAAGAAATATTATCAAATGGATTTGTTAAATTTCATTAAACGTCATTATTGGTGATTCAGATACGTCGTACGTGTTCGTCGTACGTCTCCGTATCGTACTTGATGGACTTTACCTGGACTTTTCAGGAGGCTTGCTCATTTATTGAAATCTTCTCCACATTTTTATATTGAAAATTTGTAAGCAATTACAAGATTTGACCAAAAAAAGTTTCTTTCGTCGGTCTTCTCGGTTCTTTTTGATTAGATAAACAGAAGAAGAAGATTTTGAACTTGAATTATATCTGCGCATAGTATGGCTGTAATAATAATATAATCAGTTTTAATTATAATAATTACAGGTAAATTAAGAATACTACTGTACACCATACCAGTTTTTATCGACGCAATTTAAAACCGAACTAAAGAGAATTTTATTATTGTTTATCTCGTGAATTTTAATTTGTTTCTATGTACCTATCCTTATGTGTATATAACCATCATTATAAATATAATTATGATCACATATATTTACGAAAAACAAAAAAAGCCTCGCGTAATTAATTTTTCTTACGTACGAATTGTTTAATTTTAAATATCACCGTTAGAAATAAAATAACAATATACGATGTAGCTTTAAAAAAATTAAATTTTCCAAAACGTAAAAGTTGTCCAAAAACGAGTCGAAATTGAAAATAATGTGTATAATATAATGTAGTATAACTTAAACACATTTCTTTGACAGTTCTTTGACAGGACAATTTAAAACATTCAAAATCGATTTCAAATCGATTCCTGGTATAACAGAGAGCATTTCAAAATTATATTACATTTTTAAGGTTAATTTTAATCGGTTCCCAAGTGCATATTGCAGCTGATAAATTCCACCGTCCCCCCTCTAGAAGCGTGAAATAATGACACATATTTGGAATAACTACTTGAATATGATCTGGAAGTGAATTCATGGTATACGTGTAGCGCAGACATTAGACAAGGATATTATGAACAATAAGATAATTAATTCATAAAAAAAACTGATTAATTAAATAATTCATACGATTTAACTAGAATACAATGACTATCTCTAAGTATTCCTAAAAATAATTGGTTAAATTTTCCGAATTCAAAGCTAATCTTTTGAGGATGTGTGAGTAAGTGATGGCGGGTACACATATTTTCATATGACACATGCAGTTTTACTCGTGAGGTTTTCCTTCACCACCGAACGGGATCAATTATAAACAAAAATTAAGCACATGTTAATTAAGCGGTGAAGATGACTGCGGGTGGACTATGTTTAAGAAAAACGGCTTTTAACCATCACCCATCTCCATCTCGACATAACGATGTTAAGAAAATTAATGCAGTAGATATTGTACCTGATTCTTCTTCGTCGTGACACTCTTTTCAGAGCGGTCGTGGTCGCCATGAAGTAATATGAATTATTCGGCGCAGATGTTATTCGCCTCACGAGCCTTCGCCATAAGTCCCTGTTAGTGGTGAGCCTGGTGCATTCATGCAAAGGACCGCCAACAGTTGTTTTTATTTGGTCAGTCCATCACATGGGCGTCCTTCCACGTGGTCTGATGCCATCCACCTTGCCTTGAATTACAAGGCGCTCAATGGAGTCATTTCCTTGCCGGGAGACGTGTTATTATGTGTTCCAAAAAATGTTAGTATGCGCTTTCGAACCAGCGCCGAAAGACGCTGTTTGATGCCGAGTTCTTGAAGAATGGAGATATTGGTGCGAAATTCGGTCCACGAAACTCTTAGCATTCGTCTCCAGCACCACATCTCCAGAGCATCGATCTTCTTTTTTTCGACCTGCCGCAAAATCCACGTCTCCGCAGCGTATAGAAATATGGGGAAAACAAGCGTTTGTACGAGCCTGATCTTGGTTGCTTTGGTAATGTTTCTGTTCCTCCATATTTTCTTCAGCCTCTCCATTGCAGTTCTCGTACCTGATACCTGACAAATATATTTTTACAATTACGTACCATTCGACCGTCAAAAATTACAATATACCTAATAACGCGTTTTTTGGGCTTAAATCTCGGGACCATTAAAAAGTGTTTCTCTGTCGAAAAATCTTAGAGAACGAAATTCATTAGTGTTACATTCCCGTAATTCTGAAAACACGGATATCATGTATGGTCCTGTAAATCTCGCTGAAATCGTATTAGCGATGAATAAGATTAGGAATGAAAACAAACATACAGCAAACAAATAACTTTCTTTGATTAAAACAGACCTATTGGCAAATAGGCCGTATAATGATAAATGGTCAATACCGCCCATAGACATTGACGCTTTAAGAAATATTATATCATCACGCTACCAATCTTTGGACATGAGATGCTATGTCCCTTGTGCCTGTAGTTACACATATTCGGACACCCTTAAAACTGGAACAAAATCCTAATAAAGATTGCTGTTTTCTGGTAGAATGTATTATGACTCGGTGGTACATACCGAGAAGGGCTTGTACATTTGCGTAGCTACTATAATATCTCCAATGTGTAGTCTTTGAAAATGACAGCCATGGTCGAAATTGCACTACGACGATTTCCACTAATCACACCACTACCACGAATGACACTTCCGTAATAATTGATATATTGAACTAACTGACAAAGGTCATATTTATTTTTTAAACGGTATAAATCGTGATTACCTTTTACTCCATTGCTATCGTATCAAATCACTTTTGCTTTCTATAAAATTTAAAAAAATACAGTTTTAATTTCGATATAATTCAAAACATATTTTGGATTATATAAATCTGCGACAAAAATATCTATCTACATATAACAGACTGTACTATAGAGTCAGTTGTCGTCAAACTGCGGGCCCTTCATCTACATTTTTAATTCTCACGCACTCAAGCTGTCAGCGTAACAATGACTCTGTCAACATACAATAACTTAAACGAAACGTTCATTAAGAGGTCTATTTACGAGTAACAAGTGTATATAATTACTAGGTCACTACAAAAAAAATAATAAAGTACATAATGATTTCGTTCGCAGGTGGTCGTGTGTATGTTGTTCAGCGAGATATTTGCATTTTAAAAAGATTAATTAAAGTCATAAATTAACTTCTCGCGTACAGTAAAATTTCAATATTTTAATTATAGCCTAGCAAAAATGTTGTTACCGGTAACTAAACGCCCAGCGTTTCAAATCTTGCTATAAAAGCTTTAAAAAATTTTTTTTATAAAAAAAATGTTATTCTATTTTCAAAATCTAAATACATATATATAATTAAAAACATTGACACCGTACAAGACTGCAATAATTCCTTGCTTATTACCCGGTTAAAAAAACATTTTTTACTGGCAATACATTCACATTACAAAACAATAAACACATTGTTGTTAAAGTGTAAAATAGGTAATAAGTAAATAATGCCAAAAGACTTTAGTTAATATGATCTTTGGGCTTATAATTGCACTCCTTTATCATTCTTCGAACGAAAAAAAACAATAGAAAGTAAAACAATAGATATAGAATATATAAATTTTATAGTCATCGTAAAAATTATAATTGTATAAAGTACTTTCAAATTATTTTTTGTAAGAAAACTGATATATTCTCTGAAATAGTACTCGGCTCTCAGATAATAGCTTAAAATTTACAAGTACAACATTATTTGATATGAGCAGAGACCCAACCTGCGGTAGCAAAGTGAAAACAAAAAGGTCATGATTCTATATCAAAGCCTTCATAAAAGAATTTCTACTTTAATAACATTCCACGAATATATGTAGTCGGTTGTCTTATAAATTAAAAATTCATGTTAATTCCCGAGCACAGGTGGTTCAGACCATGGCCTAGGTACAAAATTACACATCGTGCAGATCAGCAATAAAAAGCCACGAACCGAACCCATCCTCTGCCAATTAAACCTTCACAAACATTCTGTAAGCCGAGATTATCGTATCGTAACAAGAATCGGGAACCAGCCTCCTTCTCGCACCGAATAAATTAAATAAAAACCATTTATAAAATAAATTAGACATTGTCACCGACGCCTGCATTTCGTTCCATCTCATTAACTTCTGAGTTTTCAATGTAGTTTTTTAAAAATTCACCGGGTCATCAAACTTATATAAACCTTGTTAAATTTAACGTTAAACTATTAATTTTATTTTATATTTGAATTTAAACGGAATGTGTTAATTAAAATAAGTCGATAAATTAATTAGGATTATTCGAATTACAATTCATTTGGGTACTTATATTAAAAAAACTGATGGGTATTTGCCCATCATCAAATACTTGCTTACAAATTCTTATTACTTCCTTACTATATGGTGATAGACTCCGATTTCTGCTACGGCAACCATTCTGAATGGAAACTGTCCATTCTTAAAGTATATACGCAATCACAGATCTTCATTTTCTCGCTCTCATAAGCCGATGCAATGACAATTAGACACGTCACACGGCTGGAGAGAGTAATTGAATAAAGGCCCGCATTATCAGTGAAATTGAAACTCGATTTAAATATATAATAATAAGACCAAATTGTATTTAGATATTTATGGAAATCATTATATACTCGTTTCAAATTAAATAAGTATGTTTTTATTGTTTTTTCAGCCATTTGAACCCAGAAATACGGATAATGAATAAAGCCTTGTTTTGCAATGTAAGCATTTGCATAATTAAAGCGATTAAAGATATTTGTTATTCATACTAATATTATAAATGCCAAAGAAACTTTATCTATTTGTTTCGCTTTCACGGCCTGGACACAATGTTGATAAAATTTGGTATGAAGTAAGCTTGAATCTCGAAAATGGACATAGGCTTTATATCATACTTTTTAATAACAACCCCAATATCCCCCCCCCCCCCCCCTTAACTAACATGGGAGCGAAGCCGCGGGTGAACACTAGTTTCAAATAAATGGAATTCAGAAATAATATCTACTGACCATCTCATAAAATCGAATTCGTTATTTAAAAACATTCTTGCTTAGATCTGTATCAGACTATAAATTTTTATTAGCAATTTTATTTCAATTTTATAAAGATTTTATAACGGAAATAAAACTGTTGTAATAATCGCAAATATAAAAAAATGAACAGCAGCCTAAAATTCTCCAATACAACGATAAAAAATCTAATTAAATGGCTTTGTTTATCTGGGTAGGTACCATCAGCTCAATAGTTATTTTACCACCAAACAGCAATGCATGACATTCAATTTAAAGAGTGAGTGAGCCAGTGTAATTACAAACACTTGGGATAAAACATTTTAGATTCCATATGTGGTCCATTGAAGCTGTAAAAAGTTATTTTTTAATATTATTGCGCAAGTGTTAGGTGAATTAAAGATAATATTCTCGTCCAAAACTCTGAAAAAATTTTTTTTAAAGTTTTTATGTAGTCGGTGTTTTCGGCAGTATAATTTAGGTTATTTATTTTATTATATATCAATTATATACAATGCAGCTTGAAATTGTTAAACAAAGCTATTTGATTTTTTTCCTATAAAATATGTCACATATATCGATTTTATAATTAATATATTAATTTGACTTGTATCGAGTGCTATTTTATTCGTCCTTAAACCTTGTGATGCTCAGCGGAAACTTGCATGTGTTGGGTCTGTCCAACTGTGCATCCACCAACCCACATTGGAGAAGCGTGGTGAATAAGCTTCTAATCTTTACAGATGTTGCTATACTTTAACTTACTAGTAATTAACATATTGTACGTTTTCTTGCTATAGTAAAAATTACAAAGATTTTATTAGTGAACCATACGTAGTGTGGCACAATCAATTGTAAACGCGTCCGCTTGCTGATTGCCAACATATGATATGACCAAACATAAGCATTCTTATGTTATGTTTCAAATAAAACGTGAAAAACAAAAAAATGACGGTATCTTAACAAATACGGAATTGACACGCAATACGAGTCTAAATAAAACAGATTTTTAACCAGCTAATTAAATGGTCGATATTCAATTTCACCTCATTAACACGATGTGATTTGTAACATAAAGCTGCGTCTCTACTAACGGGGAACTTATAACTTTGTTTCATAATAAGTTTTCATATTTGCATCTAGTTATCAATAAACATGATAGTGTTATCTAACTGTTGGTGACCTGCAGAATCGTTGCTAGGTATTTCAATGAAAACGCTCCTTATGAGAAACCATAACGAGGCTTATTTTTTACTGTTTTTTGCCATATTGCAAAAAAAAAAATTATATAAAAATTTATCTAATTAACGTTTATGTTTTAAGATGGTTAAAACAATTAGATCTTAGATAACTCAGGTAAACACAACTGCGCTTTTATTGTGCTTAATAATAATATATATTTTTTTATCATTTAGACTCAATTCAACTCAACAACTCAAATCAACTCTGTCAGAAATATTAACCATTCCTTACAACGCCAATTTGCCACCAGCTAATGTTATGGGCCTGTACCCACACTGGCTCACTCACCTTTCAAGCAAGAACACAACAATACTAATTATTGCTGTTTGGCGGTAGAATATGTAATGAGTTAGTGTTACCCACACAGACGGGTACAAAACCCTATCACCAAATTAATTTATTGGTATTGAAGGAAAATATTGCGAAGAAACTAATTGTTATATTGCGAAAAATCCAATGCCGGAAAAAATTCTGCCAAATGGATGGAGGATTGGTGGATATCTACCATTCCTTACTCTGTCCATAAAATGTAAAGCAATTCAACAAACAAAACTTCATTATCCTTCCAATTCCCTAAATTTTTGCCTGGGCTAAATCCTCGTTTTATTATTTTTTTTAAATTTAATCTTCAAAATTTAAATTATTCTTAACCTGCATTTGGACAGCATAGTGCAATAAGTTCCAATTCTTCAAAATGAGAGGAGACCCTTGCTCAGCCATGGGACATTTACAGGTTACTTTACTTTTACTTTTATTAAAATTGGAACCAAAGTTGTAGGTGATGTATGCATATTAATTTTTATCATACGAAATCTTTCATCATGGTCATTATTTATTTCACAAGGAACTTAATTGCTGAGTTTTAGTAATTATCATATCTTGAGAAAATAATTAGTGTACTTGATCAGTTAATTGTCAAAGATTTTTGAATGTTTAATTTATCTATCACGCAATATAATTATCGGAAGAAGAAATGTAACACTATTGTTCCAATTTAAATGGTTATAAGACCTTTTAGATACTAAAACATAAGTTTTAAAATTCGTCAAGTTTAACAGTTAAAACTAGAATCACGATTTTTGGACGTAATCCAACCAACTTTTGTAAGTATTTTTTGTAAATGACCTTATATGCAATAAATTTCGTACGCCTCCTTTTATAATTAAATACCCTTATAATTAACTTTAAAATTTGTAATAAATCAATTATTAATATATGGATACATTAAAATCAAAACTATGACTAACAAACTTTGCCCCTGTTTTTGACGCTCCGAGGATGCGTTGTACAATGTTGTTACAAATACGAAGTTGTCACGCGACGGCTAATCAGCGATCGCAATGTACTCCGCTACTCTGAGCTTATTTATGCGTCTCAGTTATCGAACGACAAGTTTTTATTAAGAGTCCGCGCTTGTTATAATTCATACGTTCAGCCGCCGCCTAAATTATATCGCTTGCGTTGATAATGTCGAATATCGGGTATAGGCGAACGAAAAACTTTGTGAATTTTAATTTAAGTAAAGGTAAATTCTCTTCAGTTCTCAAGGGGAAAGTTTGGAGCGTAGCCCATCACGCTACTTCAACTTCTTCACGATGATTTCTATTATCTCCAAACATGAGATGAATTATAATAAATGAGGTTAAAATATAAGCAACATATTATAATATAATGTGTCATCAAGCTCGTGATGTGGAGACGAAACAAGAAAACTTAGTAGCCCAGATTTGAAACCGAAGCCTCCGGTTTAAATCCGCGTATTAAAGATCGCTTAATTTTTATTTATCCGATCCTACTACATTATAGATGAGTATACTGTCGTATATACTACAGTACACTTGGCTTATATGTTTACGAACCTATTTTTTTCGGGGTTCTTACGAAACTCTTATAACTCTAATTTAAAAATCACTCTAGCTATAGAACTGTAGCAGTTTTTTCCAATTTGTTTTTTAAAATTTTATTTAAAAAATACCCATTTTTTATTTTACAAATCAACATTTTAGTACATGTATTTAAAATTTAGAATTCACACCTGTGCTTTAAAATTGTTTTCTTGACAAAATTTGTTATTATAAACATGCCTTTTCAATTTTATTATTTCTAACTAAATAGTAAAAAATATATATCAACGTTACTCAATAAGAGAACAAAAATTTGCACTCATGAAGAAACCCTGCTCTATTACAGTACACATATGCCAATGTTGATCCTACGCCTTTAAACGTCAATACAAAAAATAACGTCTTAATTATGATAGAGCACGGTCTATCAGCTATTAAGTGTATGAGTTTAATTCGGTCCGAGAGGATAAACAAACTCGTATTATTTATAATGAAACGTATGGTAGCATCGTGTGGCATTCTCCGCATCACGTGAACTAAATGCATGGTTACACGTTCCTCCCACTACGAGCCCCACTCGCTACTATTGGCTCTCTGAGATCAGACGCCGCCTCCACTCCTGCACACATTTTACCTCAAAACAACTCCATCGACTCAATAAACAAGACTTGAAGCCCATTGTCTCAGCACCATTATGCCGACATCGATGTAGCGCGCACCCGTCATAGATTAGTAATAGAGTGAAAAAAAACAGCCGACTCGACTCATTACGGAGCGCTTATAGTCGACCAGTTGCGACGCAACTCAAACGCCTCCGTGTATTTTTGTTGGAGTATATTCGACGTACATTTCCTCTTTAATATAGAAGTAGCATTTATTATCACTTGATGAGGACGGTCGGTAACTCGGTACGCGATTGACAAGGTCCGTAAGATGAGGGTCCGGTTCCGTGAGGTTCTAGCGGCGAGGCGCCGGCTCCCGGCGTCGGAAAGGTGTGATCGTGCGAGGGGGTGCCACGGGGAGAGGGGGAGGGAAGGAACACAGTTCCTCGCTAACGCCCGCGCTCCCCGACAAAAAGTCGAAGATGGAACGAAGCAACAACCGCAGCTCGCCTCCACGCGGATAAAATCGACATAGAATTAAAGAGAAATACAAAAATCACTCATTGTTCTCATAAAATGAATGTGCCGGGAGTTGAATGTGAGGCTTTTTGTGAAAATATTCTCATACTTTTAAATGGGATCTCGTGTGGCGCCTTCTAATGGATCGTTCTTTTTGCATCGGCGCGGACGCCGGGCAGCGCTAGTCGCTGGTGACTGTGTGTCACCTTTTTATTTCGCTGTTTTGGATGTAAATTAAACAGTTTAGGCGGCATTGTTTTCAGAGACGAACGATCGGAAAGGAAATATTTCATTACTTCTTTTTACTTTTTTCTTTCACTAATTCCTTGACTGCGGGCTTTATAAGCCTCTCATTAGGAAACGCTTTTCACTATTATGACTAATACATATTATATAATAAAGTGCATTCTAAATAGCCTTAAGCACTTATATGGCTTAACGCAGCAACCTTTGTAATTATTAATCTGCTTACTATTTGTCCGCAACACTGTATGTAAGCCAATTGCTTTTAACTCTATCCTATATATAAATATACTGATAATTAAAATTAATTTAAAATATTGCAAAAATTCTCATGAGGATATTAAAACAATTTTAAATGATTTTTCAACTAATCTTTATTTTCAGCATAAACAAAAATTTTAAAAATTATAATAATAATTAGAATATGAGATGTGTACTTTATATGTAATATATCAGGGTATTTAAAGGCTATGGGCTGTGATCAATTTCGATATCCGAATAACATGGGAATATGATTAAGGTGCTTGAAACATGTATTCCTACATTTAGACAATTCTAATATTCCTGTATACATCTTCGACTTAAAGAAATTTATTTTCCATGAAGATTTTTTTTGTTTATATTAATAAAAAAATATGCTTATAATTCATTTCGTGCTTGACGTTGAAGGAAAACATCGTGAGGAAACCTGCATGTGTCTAGTTTCACCTTCACGTGCTACATCCACCAGTCAGCATTGGAGCAGCGTGGTGAAATAAGCTCCACAGCTTCTGCTGTGATGTGATTGCCTGTGAATGTCCCACTGCTGGGTTAGCCCAGCAGTGGGACATTCACAGGCCGTTACTGTACTACTATGTCTACTATTACTGTAAAGAAATAAATAAAAATATATAGTTAAAGTAAATTTTAAAACCACTTTTGAATCGTTAGTTTACAAGATTACAACAAACAAAAGCCACATCTAAGATAGTAGATTCTACATAGAATAACCGGTTCGAAAATCATTAATTACTTTTTACAATTAAATTACATAGGTATGTTAATTATATACAATTAAATGTATACTAACTCGACGCTTTTTTATAATATGTTATCTTGTATTAAGTAGTGTCTTATTTATTAAATGTTTTTTTTTTAAACGAGTTTTACATTTATTAATTGGCACAGTTTAAAATGCCTGCGTAATTTTATTATAGAAACAAATAAATTGTCTCAAAAAGGGTTTCTTGACTTTGTAGAAATTTGAATGAGGTTTTATAATTTTATCACAACTTACAATGATGAATCAAATTACTCGATAATTGATAATAATCAAAATCAAACATTTTTTAGGTACCACTTACGATGAGTATTTAATTTTGCCGCTAAACATGTTCAGGTTTCCGTTTTGGAGTGTGAGTATTATTATAATTACATTAAAAATTGCGCCTACAAGAGACCTCTTGGTACCTTTAATTAGTTGGCAGGGAATTGGTGGTGTTAAGTGCTATTAACATTTCATTGTATGACCATATACCGTCAGATGACCAATTTTGATATCCTACAGTAATGGTCATTGAAACTGCATAAGAAGCCTATGTTTATAGGTTGGACCACTTTGTGTTTTTGCGTTTCGTGTAGATAACTATGTGCATAGTGTAGGCGATTATTAAACACAAAACCTGTTGATGTTTTTAATTTCAACTTGTCATGTGTTGTTCATGAGGTTCTAACTCATTTATAATTTTGATGGGGATTTATGACGAGAAATTATCAGTGGCGTGGAAATTGGAGGTTTGCAGTATGAACACTCCAGTGCCTCGGAGAACACGTAAAGTCGTTACTCGTGCGCCTGAACTATTTTCGGTCTTGACTGATTTCGGTACCATGATTGATGTTATGCGATATAGAGAGCGTGTCTATGAATGTGCACACAAATGTGTGATACGATATGAGAATTCATTTTAATTTATTTATTTGATTTACCAGGGACTCATAACACTTGTATAAATCTATGACAATATCTATCTTATAAAGAGATCTTACAAAATTATAAGCTTTTATAGGTAAACACCAGAGGCAATAAATATTAAAATACATTAACTTACAACTAGATGTAGAGATATAAGGTTATATTGCACTTTAAGCATAATTATATTAATAATACAATTCTAACTATATAAAAATAATTTTTATATGAAAATAAAACAAAAACTTGACTCAATTCTTAAAGGATCGATCTCCGGAACGAATTAGTCTTATTATTTTCAGACAAAATGTAAATAATAAATATATAGTGATTGAATATAAAAAAAAAAAATATTTTCAACCGGTAAATCTATCCTGTAAAAAAAATAATAATTAAAAACTAAAGTGAAATATAACATTGAACTCGGACATGCGATATTGAAAACAATAATTATGATAATTAATGAACGCAAGCATCAATTTTGCCTGTCTACGTAAGTCGTTTTTAATATTTCATTTTTAAACTCACAATTGAATTTCGTGATACGAGTATATTCTGTGAAAATATGAACAATTTATTTGTGGAAACACATTTTATAATTAATTACAATGAGTGTAGTACTGGTAAGCTAAACCTAAATCTGTTACATATATTATTATGAGAATTACAAAGTAGGAATTAACTTATATTTTTCTCAGAAATCAGAGCACAGATAGCAAGAAAATTAATGACTGACTTTGAGTGCCTCTAACGAATAAGCTGTATGAATCGTAGAATTGTGACGGATGTTACATTGTACTAACTTTACAGGGCAGCAATTTCAAATATTTTTTTAAAGTTTTTTGACGTAACTTTTTTAATACAACATTTATTGTGTTGAAAATTTAAATACATCTAAGAACAAAGGAACCTTTATAAAATGGAATTGATAAAAAAAGGAATAATTGTCCGATTTAGTAGAAATACCACATTATATCAGTTTATTTATCATATTATGATAACATGAATGGATATTACAAATATATTGCATTCAATATAAAAATATAAATTAATCTTTGTTTTCATAAAAAAAAAAACTTAAAAATAACGTGGATTTATTACAGTACAAAAAATACATCAAAATATCACTTACTTTTTCAATAAAGATTTTTTTATCAACTGAATCTTAATTTAGGAAATTTATATTTATAATTTACTAATCTTCGAGAATTTAAATAAATGGTGTTAAAACTCAGATGCTAGTAAGCTTGTTTAGTTTGTTATTAACTAGTATTGTATTACTATAACACTAGTTTGTTTTTTAAGTTCAAGTCAAATCTTAAATTGAAAATGTATAAAATGAAGATATACATTATTGTCGATAAAAACTCTTTTAAAGTCACATCTGTGTTCACTACGTCATCTAATTTAATTTTGTTACACTGTTTGAAAGGAAAATTTTTGGACGATACAAGACGAAGCGTGGGCAGGCCCCTACAAGGTGGACCGTTATTGTAAGTGTCGCGGGAAGCCGTTGGATGTAAGATGCCGCAAGACCGGCCATCGTGGAAATTCGTGAAAGCCTTTGTCCAGCAGTGGACGTATTCCGGCTGATATGCTGAGGAAAAATTGTTAAAGTTTAGAGATGTAATTATCGCGTAAATAAGCTGTAAGTTAAATGTAACACTTTATTCACATAAGAATAGTACAATACCTTAAACTATTAGGAAAATTCAGGTATGATTGTCTAGATTTAAACTTCTTCGATATCAAAACAAAATTTTCATTCATTAAAAATACTTTTACAGGTACTTTTGAATCGTTAGTTTATAAGATTACAACAAAACAAAAGCTACATCTAAGATAATAGATTCTACATAGAGTAACCGGTTAGAATATCATTAATTACTTTTTACAATTAAATTACATAGGTATTTTAATTAAATACAATTAAATGTATACTAACTCGACGCTTTTTTATAATATATGTTATCTTGTATTGTGTAGTGTCTTATTTATTAAATGTTTTTTTTAAAACGAGTTTGAAATTTATTAATTGGCATTATTAATAGTACGATTGTCTAGATTTAAATTTCTTCGATATCAAATCAAAATTTTCGTTAGTTAAAAAGTCTTTTACAGGCACTTTTGAATCGTCATCTTACAAGAGCGACATTCAACCGTTTAATCCAACTATTTCGGAATCTAGATTCTTCCGAAAAAAACCGGCACGAAACTCTTAGTTACCCTCTTTACAAATAAAATACAAAGACATACAATTAAACTTTTTTATCATCGGTTTATTCTATATAACATAATAGTTTTCGCCGGCATTTCAACTCTCTACGAGTTCAGTTGACAGATAGAAAGTAGCCTATATCCTTTCTAGGGGTTCAAGCTTGCTTTACACCAAAATTCACCACAACCGGTTCGATGGTTTAGCCTTGAAATCATAACAGACAAACTGACAGATATTCGCGTTTATATAACTATAGATAAGCCTTTCCAATGAAAACTCGTAAATAGGATTAAAAATGCTTACTCTGCATATTTACCTATAATAAGATTAAACAGCAGGTTCTTTTTAGCTTTCAATCTCTAAACTGTTTACTTATTATACATAAAAAAGAAATAACGACGTATAACCAACATAACATATAATAACTGCATAAAAAGTTTTTCAAATTTCAAAATACATAAGAAGTAAAAAAATATCAAGTCAAGGAGAGGAGCCCTCAGTCCAGGGGTATCCCCCTGCTGGACTGAGGCATCCTCTTTTGAGAAGGTTTAGAGCTTAATCCACCACGCCGCTTTAATACAGGTTGCTGTATAATACATGTGCCAGATTTTATCCAATGTATAAGTTTTCTCAAAATGTTTTCATTCACCATTTGCTCGGATTCGAGTCCACGATCATCAGTTAAGTCTTGTGTTCTTATACAAGACCGTCACAGGCCGACTCGGCACACATTCAAACTACGAGTACACGAAGTAAAATTTTACTTAGTACCTGTTATATTATTACTTACCTACTATTAGCTACGATTGCCGAAACTGGTATTTTTTTTTTAAACTTTGTATTAAAATTTATTATTACGAAACTGATATTAGACGAAGAGCCAGACGAAGCCAAGGATCGGAACCAGTTAAAGTGATGTCTTCATTTTAAATAGATCCAAGTATTTCCCATGCATGAGCGTTCATTTGTTTGTCGAGTTCAGTGTATATAAATAATAAAACCACAGGCGGAGTCGTGATGTCCCGTTCTCGGTAATGGAGCCCTGACGCTAAGTTTGTACCGAGACCTAATCAAGATCGTTTTCTCTTTTTATTGGTCAAAGTACATCTCATTTATTGTCATTCCCAGCTTTCGTGAACACTCTACGCTACGCTGGTAACGTTTCTAAGTTTCAGTCCATTTGTTTTTCTGTGTGCGTTTGCATGTGGAATTGAAACTAAATATGTATGTGTATGTTGCTCGGTGCATTAGTGTGTCTGTGTAAGCACGGAAACACTACGATATTTGAAATTGTTTATTTGTGACTTGTTTAATTGTTTTATTTTTGTGCTCAATAACAATTCATAAAAAAATAATAATATTACCAATGGTGGTTTTTTTTAACGAATTACTACTATTCCTATTTACTCCTTCAATTCTGTTTGTGTTAGGAATGGGGACGACAATAGCTCAAGGGACCGAACCTGCGAATTGCACATCGCTAGGCGGCATGTAAAACATTGCGCTATTGACGCTTTGATTAAAATGATCTGATTTCAGAAATAATAAAATAGCAAAAATAAATTAGAAATTAAGTTTTAAAATTTAATTTAGAAACTTTTTTTTAAATAAAAAAATTAAGAGTTAGCGACATAAGTAAAAGTCAAGCGATGCGCAGGCCACACTCACGCAAAATCAATCTTTACAACCTTAAGAAAATCACGCACGTGTTATCGTATCGTTATACGAAATTAATACGTATCATTACATTATGTATACACTATATTTACTTGACTGCCTCGTTGGTCTAGCGGCTTGATATGAGGCCGTAGACCCGGAGGTCCTGGTTTCAATTCCCAGGGCGAGCCAATAAAAAGGTATTGGGTTATGTTGTCAAAAAATTCTCAGTAGCAGCCCGGAGTCTGGAAGTTGGAAGTGTGTACACTCCCGTGCCTCGGAAAGCACGTAAAGTCGTTGGTCCTACGACTGAACTCTTTCCCGTCGTGTCGGATTGTCGTCCCATCGGATTATGAGAGTTAAGGAATAGAGAGTGCACCTGTGTCTGTGCACACACTTGTGCACTATAATATCTCCTGCGTAGTTGGCTAATCTCTCTTGAGATTGGCCGCCGATGCCGACTTCGTCGTCGGACATATATGAACTACCTCGATAATCGTATGGGCCTTGCAATATATCACAGATGTATCATTTATTTTTACATGAAACGCCAATAGTATTATTTCTGTATAAAATAGAACTTATCTCTACTGTTACTATAGAAGGTCTTATGTGTAATTTGTACTTAGTAGGGGAACATATATTATTCACTTTTATTGTATATTGAGATAAGTAAGTAAGCCAAGTAAATAAGAACGTTCAATCTTTACCGCGGTTTTAAATTTGAAAACATTTCAAGTGAAAGCGATAAGTGTATAATTCATTTCGTGCTCATTGGTGACAGAAAAAAATGTTAGGAAATATGCAAGTATTGCGTGATATCCACCAACTCACACAGTGAAAGCTCTTAACCTTCTCCTTAGGAACACAGAAGGCTATTGCCCCGCAGCGACACATTTACAGACTACTTACTAATAACATTTTTTTGACGCGAAATCAAATAAAGCTCTTGTCATTGAAGTAATATAAAACCATTAATAATTTAAGCAGTATCATATCTAAAAGCGACAAGTATCACATGAAGGGTCATTCGAAAAAGTTCATTATTGTCTAAGAACAATAAACGATATTCAAAACAATCGTCTGCGATCGGCCTAATACATATCACCCGAAGCCGTGCACTCTCCGACGTTACAAACTGTCGATTAAGATTAACCCCATCAATTTTAGATAAGGCCTGCTTATACCGTACCCTGTGTGGTCAGAGATACCTACCGTTTGTATCTATGAATGAACCAGTTACTATAAATGGTAATTTAAGTGTTCGATTGGATGAAATCGGAATACAATTTTTATTTTAATATTGTTAGTTTAAGATAACTTAAGTTTGATATTTTGTTGGATATTTATACATTTAAATTGAAAATAATTATCAAAACCTAATTGCATTTCTTAAGATTGATCAAGTTCGTCTCATTTCAGAGTTTAACAAGTTTGTAGTTGGTTATTTTCAGTAGAATCTTCATTCTGAAAACCGTTTCGGAACACCACTAACCAACCAACCGGGTTGCAGTCAATTTAATTGATTTGTGAAAATAACGATTAAAAATACAAGTACATACGTAGTAGTGACGACTACGTACTTAACTATTTTTTTTATAGAATAGGAAGGCGGACGAGTATATGGGACACCTGATGGTAAGTAGTCACCAGCGCCCATATACATTGGCGTTGTAAGAAATGTTAACCATCGCTTACATCACCAATGCGCCACCAACTTTGGGAACTAAGATGTTATGTCCCTTGTGCCTGTAATTACACTGGCTCACTCACCCTTTAAGCCGGAACACAACAATACCAAGTACTGCTGGTTTGCGGTAGAATATCTGAGCAGTAGGCGGTACCTACCCAGACGAGCTTAAACAAAGCTCTACCACCAGTAAATTACTATCAACTAAATTTTAGGAAAATGGTTTTGTGAGTCATAACTTCAGTACCTTTTGTCTGTAGCCGTTCAGTTTGCCTTGTTTTAATCTGTTCATAATCTAAACAATATCGAGAAATATATATACAAAAAATAGGTGAATTGATAACGTCCTCCTTTTTTGAAGTCTAAGATTAATTATTTATGTCTTAATAAATAGCATTCTTAAAATATTCGTTATCCAAGTGAGATCCTACAGGCATTTTGTTAAATGGTCGTTTTACAAGAATAAATTAAAAGTTACCACCGACCCGGAAAAAACACTCGGTTTTCCAACAATCATTATTCGTCAATTAAATGTGAATTTATTATCATTAATATAGTCATCAATTTATGCTTTAAATTGTTTGCAGATCATCAGAAAGTCACAAACGGTTGCAAAACTTTGTAGTAATCTTGGTGACTCCTCATACACAGTTTTTTTTTTTATTACCAATACGTATCGATCATTTGTTGTCGATTTGCCGTTTGCTGACTGTCACGCTACTTTAGGGTAATATTTTTGAAAATAGTCTGTTTTTAAAATATAGTAGCTAAGTAAATAAGGAACCGCGTAAAGGTTAGCAAAGACGTTTTACTGCTTATTATTTTCACATTAATTACTGATAAAAAGATTTAATACATATGTAAACATGGAATTTTTAATTGATTTTCCATTCATTCATATCGTATATAATTAAATAAAATTATAGTTTACACTTAGAATGAATGCTTAAATTCTGAGACAGCACTTCTGTAAGTGGCTTGGGGTGTAACTGCCATTTTGTAAAACGTTATGAGCAGGAATTATTTATCTCTAAATAGCTAGGCTTATCATGATGCGAATGTTTGTTTGACATTTGAGACTTTATTTCCCATTATAAATGTGTTGTCATTGTTATTGAAAAATATAAATTTTATCTATTACTAACGCTAGTTTATCGAAGTCTAAGTGATAAATTAAAATGAATTGACGCTGGCTTATTTAACAAAAATTTTTTTTTTCAATAAGTAAAGATAAACATCTTGAGTAGTCTAGCACATGTCAAAATCAATTCTACCACATATTTATTCCACTGCAGAAGAAAGAGAGAAGCCATGGCTGGACTATGGGAAAATAATAATATGTATTTTTTTTATATTTACAAGATTTTTCAAAATTGTAAAACTTTATGACATTATTTCTCTTATTGCTTCTATCTACCAATCATGAGATTGTTATTCATGATTTTACTATAAATATTTAGTTATACCTAACTCGTAAAGATTTGGCGATCTAAAGAACAGTCAAATGCCTTAAAAAACAAAACAAACTTTTAAATAATAAGCCCATATAGGTTTTGTACCAGCACCCGTTCGCTAACAATTTCAATCCATAGTGTTCGCTTCGCGTGATCAGAAAAAGTTAGTAGAACTCAACTTCGACTTGTTACCCTAATTTCATTTTAACGTTTTTCGTTTTCTTTCATTTTGCATTCGTTACAGTGATTTATAACGTACCTTCCGAACCCCGCTTTGTACCGCAACGCGTCTTTGACTATTTTTTGTAACGGTTAGTAATAAAATTGAAAGGTTATTACCCCTGATATTACTGAAGTTTGAATGTCTTTTAGTCTGTGGTATTTCAGACGCTTATCAGATATTTTCAAGATTTTAGACTGTTGTGTATGATTTAGTGTCAATGAATATACTTGATTAATTAACGAAGGCTTTTGTTGTCTTTTTTTTGTATTACTAGGTATTATTACATAGACATATTGTACACTATCATCATAAAAATCGAGGACTTGATATTTGTTGATTTCCATAAAAAATAGATAGATTTTATTATATATAATAAATTGATTATGCAGAAAAGGGTAACTATAAAGTTTTATGCAAGTTGTCGTGATAGTCTACGTTATAAGCCATTATATTGTTAAATCACTATTCAGAAATGCTTGAATTTTTTTCCTTTAATAAAGTTTAATTTTATTGAATTTTAGGTGTTTTATTATTATTATAAATATTATTATTAGGGATGTATTTTATTTATTATTCTGTCAGAGAAATATATTTTTTTTTTAGTTTTGCTGTATATTGATATTTATTCATCGTCAAAACATTTGTAATTAAAGTTATATCAAAATCGTTATTTAAATAATGATTATCAATAAAAATAGATAGGATTCAGCAATTATGTTAAAAGAATGTTAAATCGGTCTTTAACTATAGATAAATTTTTAAGATTGCCCAAAGGGAATCTAAAAACGACAAATCTAAGCGATCTGCCGCAATTCTCCCACGTAAACGGTCCGCCATTATAACGTCGAACATTCTTGCCGAAAGTGGCTGTAAAATTTCTTACTGTTGCCATTTTATTACGCTGCCAACTTCCACTCTAATATGCGGCAAAAAAATGTTTACAAAAAACAGGCGCCACCAAAGAGAATCTCGAGATGAACGGGCGTCGAAAGCTCCAACTCAAATTTTGCATATACTGTTTAAACTATTTTCGCGTTACCTATAATACAATAAAGTTGATAATAGCGTGCACACGTTTGAGTTATGGATGCCATTGTTCCACAGTTCGGCAGTCGGATGCTTATATTATCGTGTAGCGTATTTTTTACGTGTACCTTTTGTAGTTTTGGGTTTGTGTTAAAATACACACCTAAGTACCATTAGCTATAAACACAGTCCTTTGTGTCTACCAATGGAAGAAATAAGGGCAATAAAGTGGGAAGATTGAGGTACTGAGCGGATATCACGTTAGTGTGGAGTGCGCTTGTCTTTGGACGGATAATATACTAGCAAACAATATACGCGTGCTAAATACGGATATATGTGATTTATGTATTAATTATTATTAGTTTAATTTTTGTTTATAATTTATCTTGTTCGTGGCGATGAAAACTCTCTGTCTTTCTGTTCTGTGAGCTTCAGTTCTAAACGTTCTGAATACAGAAAAAGGCCTTTGGCCAGTAGTGGGAGTTAGCAAAATTATACTTTACATTTTCACCTTGAGGTGAGAAATCTTTGGAAAAAAAAACAATTTCTCTAAGTTTATTTCAGCGGCTCTTTTCAGGTCTAAAGATAAAACTGATTAGTTTCTAAGCCGACGCTAGATTTTTGACAATTAATTAGCAATAGTGCTTTCGCATTGAACATAGATTTTGACTTTGACTTTAAATTTGAGCGTCAGTCAATATAAAAACTATAAAAAGGAACAATGAACGGAAAACATTAATATAAACAAAGTTTCATTTCAAATACCAGTAGCAAATATAAATATTTACTAATGCAAATACAAACATCATAGAGTTCACACGTAAACGCAATATAAGCTGCAAAGCTATGAATTGGATACAAAAAACGTCAACTAAAACAAACAAACACGAAGAAGCCGCTTCTATAGTTCTTTAAATCCGGACAAAGCGGCAGCGCCTACGCAGCCAGAGTGCCTCCCGCCCCTCTGCCCCGAGTTCACTGTGGCGCCTTATTATGTTAGCTTTGTTTTCAAATTTAATTGGCCCCTCACAGATAAGCTATCTTGATAATAAACGACTACCAATAAACCGGGGTACGGGAACAAGCGACTGCTGAAGATAAGATTCCCTCTGAATGACATTTAATAGTAGCGTAGAACATACCTGAATTGATAGCGGTATGGATGTAATTCATATCATCCTACCTGCCTTCGCTCTGTGGAGACTGTACTAGTTACTATGTCGCAACTAACTGGGCTAGTTTGAAACCTGAACACATTTATAAATAACCAAATCATGCTCCTTAAAGTACTTAATAATGATCTCTTGTAATTTCAGTAAGTACGTACATTAATAATTATTATCAGTGCATTCATTTTAAAGACAATTTGGGTAGAACTACTTTGAATGTGAGTTTCCTCGCAGTTATATTAACTCGCTAGTCCTTTGTTGTTAATGTGTATGTGGCATTATTATCACTCACGCTCAAAAAATACATGTTCGTAGTTTAGGCATTTGAGAAAAACTTCATTTTTCGATTTTAAATTATAAAAGTATAAGTGTAGCGATTATGAAATCTTTAATTATTTATTACTATCGTAATAAATATTATAACTTTATTAGTTTACAAGGCGCATGCCAGTAAAGTAAACTTACACAAAACATTAATGATTTTTAAACCTAAACATTCCCCATGAAGCACTCGTACCGGTGGTGAAAACCGTATGGAAAACCGTTCGGTAGATTTTTAATTTATCGCGTTCAGAGAGACATACAGACGCGGCAGAGGGGTTTTTTTTTTAATAATATGTAGTGATATTATTGGTGCTTTAGAATGTTGCTTATCTAAAAAGCCTTTAACTTTTAACTACATATATTGTGAGAAAAAAAATATCATCATATTTTTATTTAGATGAAAGTCTTGCGAAATATGAAAGTGCTTCCGTCTTATCTTGTTAGGTAAAGGAGCGACATAGTTAGAATTTTTTACTGAGACAGTAAGAACTACCCCAAGTTCAGTCAGGGAAACATTTTAAAACAACCTAACAATTCAAGAATTTAAACTTAGAAATTTTATATGAATTTATAAGACAAAGTCCAACACTGGCTTTTTTTAGAACTTTTCTTAACCTTTGTCATATCTAATAGCTACTTAAACATTAGGATATGAACAATATATGAATAAATATATATGTCAGCATAACAGTACAAGTCTTGCTGTAATCATTATGAAGATATGACAAGTTCAATTGACTAAAATTCTCAAAAGTTATATAAAGCCTTATTGCATACATTACATTCTCACCAATACTAAGAAATTGATTAACAATTTTTCTTTTAATTGTTTCCTCATTTTAAAGAAATAGCGAAAAATTGATATCACGAGCTTATTTAAATTCTATTTAACTCATAGATTTAGGTCATTTTATATGTAAATATGATATCATATCAGTTTAAAGATTCGTGACAGAACTTTGACCACTTCCGTCTGGGTCCAGTCGTCATTTTACCGCAAAATAGTAATAATTAATATTGTTGGGAGGGGGAGCGAGCAAGTGCAACTAGGGACATAGCATCTTAATTCTCAAGGTTAATGGTACATTGGTGATAGAATGGTTGATGTGCCGGTTGGCATGGTTGGTAGAGACTTGCCTTTCACGCCGAAGGTTGGGTTCCCACCTACTACTTCATCATTGAGTCTGGTTGTAATTATCTGTAAAAGTATATATTTACAAAAAGAAAAGTAGTATATACTACATATATGGAAACCAGACAACTGATATACTAATATCAGTTGTCTGGTTTCCATAGTACAAGTTCTGCGTAGCTTGGGTCAGGTGGACGAGTGTGAATTATGTCCCAGGATATTATTATATTTATAATGTCGCCAATGTCTATGGGCCTTTATGCTCACTTACCATCAGGTGAATCATTTATAAAACCCGTAAATATATTTATAAAAATAGTAGAATTTCTTAACGGCTTATCAAATAATACGGCCTATTTGATTATATTAATATCACTCATTAACAGGGTATAGGTAACAGTATATACCGTACCGTACCGTACCGTAACAGCCTGTGAATGTCCCACTGCTGGGCTAAAGGCCTCCTCTCCTCTTTTTGAGGAGAAGGTTATAGGTAACAGTATATAGGTAGGCGTTTTATCGACCACATCTTTAATGTATATGAAATGAGTTAATAAATTAAAACTAAGCAAATCAGGTGTATATATGCAGTATTTTCGGTACATTACCTCGATGTACACATACAGTGACATCAATGAACGCCTTGACAAAAACAAACGAGCAAGAGACCTTCTGATGGTAAGTGATCACCTCTAGATATGACAATTCTAGAAATATAAGTGAAGATGGTATGTCCCTTTTGCTTATAATTACTAACAACACTTACAGTCAAAAAGTAGCATTAAACACTCTTCATGTGCAAAACGAGGACATTTTCACCACTCTGCTCCAGTGCGGATTGATGGATACAAATGTAAAATATTTCAAAACGTGCAGTTTTCCTCATGATGTTTTACCATACTAGAGAGCACTGAAAGGAATCATAAGCATACAATTAATCACGTTACAATTTAGTGGCGCCTATATGGGCTAAAAACTAGTCTTCGGTTAAAATTCATATGTAACCGATGTATCATACCACTTATATACCATAATAAGGTCTTCTAGACTGATTTGACTGACTCGTTGGTCTAGTGGCTTGATGTAAGGCCGCAGACCCGGAGGTCCTCGGTTCAATTCCCAGGTCAGGCCAATAGAAAGTTAGTAGCAGCCCGGAGTCTGGAAGTTAGAAGTGTGTATACGCCCGTGCCTCGGAAAGCACGTAAAGCCGTTGGTCCTGCGCCTGAGCTTTTTCCGGTGGTGTTGGATTGCCGTCCCATCGGATTATGAGAGCTAGGGAAAAGAGTGTGCACCTGTGTTTGTGCATACGCTTTTGACTATATGTCCTGCGCAGTTGGCTAATCTCTCTTGAGATTGTCCGCTGTGGCCGAAATCGGCCCGAGGACGTTATTATTATTATACCATAATACATAAAATCTTCTATTAACTTAATAAATAAACTATTTACTATTTGAAGTTAATAACGATCGCGTTTTACAAAAATGAGAAGCAGTTCAAAATAATATTAGTATTATTTTTTTTAAGTATATTTTTTTCTATTTAAATATAAATAATTGTAAGAATGATATTATTTAATTTGCTTAAAATTTCGTTTTCAAAGACGATGGTTTGAAAGTAAAATACAATTAAAGTTTTAGTAATACTTTTTTACACAAATAAGAAATAAATTTGGATTCAAAGAATTCGTATATATTTATATTTTATATCGTATAAGTTTAGTGTAAAAATTAATTAATATTCCATTTGTTACTTATTGTTTGTTAGATTACTTCATTTGTATAATTTTGTTACTTCTTCGTTTCATTCAAATCGTAAGGTCGTAAGGTCAGCCCGACGTTTTCCTCGCCTTAAACAATGCCATCATTAAAATTATCAAGTACATTCGATTGTAACGAATACCTCAATAACATTGCCCTCTTTATACAAAGAATTGCGCCTTGAACTTGAAAATATTTGTGAACCGGGGCAAAAAAAAACCGTATTACTGCAATATACATGTGTATAATTTATTTTTCAATGCACTTAGTAAGTTAAACTTTTTGTTTTTTTTTGTACTTAAGTCCATTAAGCTATGTTTTAATGAAAAAAAAATTAACAAAAAAATGGAAGCACAAAAGAATTTTACGATAAAATAAATTAAACATGAAATCACCATTTATAATTTATTCCTGAAACGGTACGAAAAATCCACGCCAATGTTCAAAGGGATTGATTAATCTAAATCGAAGGAAACCTTTTTCTCAGGATATTATTATATTATTATTATTATTATATATTTATGGAGATGATTAAAATATGACAACTAATGTATGTCACATCAACGGTCTTAAATAATAATTCACACTTGATATTAAAATTGCACGAATTTTATCACAGATCTCGTTCTCAACAAACAAAAAACAATTCCAGTTAAATTTTTAATTTCACTGGACACTTTCAGTGACATAATAATTTAAGGTCTTCTTAAAGAATCTTGTTAAATAAAGAGTAAAATAACATGGCATAAGTATACTAACGATATATACATCCAAATCTGCATTTAAAAGTCATGATGCAAAAACGAAACTAAACATACAACCCTGAAAGCGTTACACACGTCACGTCGTGTAAGAAGTAACAAAACAGCATAAGTAGCAAACACTACAATATCACAAGCATATAATTTTTGCCATCTGAGAATTTTGACACTCAATTGCACAATTTACAAACACTGTCAGGAAGCCATGAAAGCGGGTGAGTTGGTGATGTTGACAATTTAACTGTGGCTATTTGAAGCGCCACTGAATGTGTCCAGTTGTTTTTTTTTAAATTGTCTCGTAGTCTTCACAGACGTGTAATATCTTCTTATCGGTTTATATTATTTCGTCTACATCTTGTTTCTCTATGGGTCTCTTTCTTTTTCTTGCCAATTCGTCTTATTGTGATTCTGGATTATAGGCTGGTCTGGATGGTGTTCGGCTAGTCCGTCTATGACGGGGTCGTCTCTATTATGGTTCGTCAATCTAAGGTTATAGTCCAGAATCTTTTTGGTAGTCGCTATTCGTGCCCTATTTACCACTTCCCCGTGTCATTATTGTCGTCGGTATAGTATACGAAGTTCTGAGTTGAAATTGAACTGTATGTGGTTCCTAAAATTGTAATAAATTGTTTAATTTCATTTATTAGTCTTTTTGTTACAATGTATATTATTTGTGTATTAAGTATAATTTTTAATTTCTACATATTTATATGCATATATATTTGCACCACCTATCCGGTTTTTATATTAATGAATCCTTATCGGTTGGGTTGTCCGGAAGATACGGCTACTTAGCCATAAGTCCGCCACTAGTACATTAATTGGTTCTAAGTTTTTTCGTTACTTTATTCTAGTGGTATATAATAAAGTGTACATAAATAAAAAAAAATTAATTAAGAAGAGACAAAACTACGATTATTTTTAATTTTCACAGCTTTTAAATATCATACTAAATTACTCACATCTTCAAACCCATACAGACTTTATACACTCACACAAACACCCGCGAGTGTCTGTATATATTACTTATTAATCTATTAGTTTAAATTAAATAAAAAGAAGATGTGACAGACGTGATACATTTGCGAACGAATCGATAACTTAAGAAACCTTGTACTTAAATTCGACCTCGACCTCCAGACCTTAACCTTTTACTTTAATAACGACCTAAGAAGTATAACTTGAAAATTCAAGTTTATAATCTTACAAAATTATATTTACGTTTGTTCTTCCTAGTTATAATAAAAAGTATAGCTAAGAACGATATCACATATGGTATTGGATTACCAAAAATAACCCATGACACTGGATGCAAACTTTTCGCCTCGTCTGGTAAAATATATTGGAAAGTTAAGGGTCAGTTCTGCTAACATTCGTATATAGCACGAGCATAAACGAATTAAAACATGGCTTGCCTGTAATTGGGTAAAAAGTGCGGAGTCGACTCGTTGAGTTGACGTTCATCAAATGCTTCAGCAGTGAACTTCGCTAACAAGCCGAGAGTAGTTCGGAACAGGCTTTTTGTGGTAGGGCTGGAAATACTTGGAACTTCATATACGCAATTTTATCTCAACTGCAACAGAAAAGTCCAGCTAAAAGTTACTGTGAATTAAAATTTCTATGTACATACCAATATAGTTAGTTGCTATTAGATATTTTATAATTGTATTAATAGCTTGATGAGTCATCGTTAGATAACAACTTACCAAAATTATAAAATTATTTCATTGTATTTTTTTAAATATACCTTTTCTTTAGACACGCGTACGGTAAAGTACTATTTATTTTTAACATATTCGCTTGTTTTATTTCTAATACAGTGAATAATGAATACAAGAAAATTAAATAGAAATTAATTAAAAACTGAATAATCAACACAAACAAGAACCTCTAAAAAGTGAAAATCTAATGTGTTTGTTGGATTTTTAAATTTATATAAGTACCTACTATTACTACTATCTTATAACAAACGTCGTCACGTCAGGCGATCGCAATTTTAAATCGATCGGGCCTGTGAAAGGTGACGCCATTTGTCAAGTAGAAAACGAGCTGATTTTTTCCTCCCCCTGAACTCCTGAAAATCTATCAAACTGAAATCAAAATCGGTTTATTCGTTTGATAGCAACGATGCCACAGATATACACACACAGATATACACGTTAAACTTATGACACCCCCTTTTCCATCGCGGGTTAAAAATGCAACATCATGCTACCTAAGCCGTTATCCTGAATCTGCTATGGGTTAAAATTTTTAGTGTGTTAATTTAAAAAAAACGCACTGTTTAAGCATACCTCACCCACACAAACGTGCTTGTCAATTAAATAAATCCACGTAAAATTTGTCTCCATTAAACAAGACAAAGAGTACCTATATCACAACAAAGTATATATTTGACCGCATTCAATCGATGTCACCGTCCTAAATATTCAAAAGTGATAATGTTTAAACACGCAAACAATGTACTGTTCCCGGTTAATATTAAGTTGTCATGAGTGCCGAAAGGGTCAGCGATCCGACCCAAAAATAGGGCCACCATCTCTTTAATTAGTTTTAGGATTATTATCCCGGAAACGAAGGCGGCTTCGTCACGATTATAAATTTTAACAGGTTTTATCTTTCTATCTAAAAGGGACTCATAACCGGAATCTAGATTTATTTATTACATTTACCAATATAACTTGACACATTATAATTATATACATTCTATGCGTTTAAGTTACTTATAATTTATTTCTTTAGATCAAACCTGAGATTTGGCTATCGAGCTCTCAACCAGTAGCCAGCCATCTTATCTGATTTACGTACACCACAATAAGCTTTTTTAATAGCTTTAGCTTAATTACATCAAGCACCAAATATCAAGCTTACATTATTTGCTGTGACGTCATTAACACAATTAGTAGAACCTTTAACAAAGCAAGAATCTTACTCGCAAATAAATCACTTTTTAATGTAATAAGCTGATGATATGATACAATAAAATTTAAATATTTCCGTTACACTCGTATATTACACAATACCTAAACATGGCGACCCTACTTAAACAAAATACTCATTTAAATTGCGAACGATGAAAATTATGAATATTTGCATTGTTATTAATCCAACGGTATCTATTTAGTGTTGTATAATTTAAAGTTCCTACGAACAATGGTGAGCGGGAAAATTTGCGGTCATCAACATTTAAATTATTTTTAGATGAGCGCAGGTTAGCATATGACACGACCTTTCCCTGCCAATGTTTTAGCCATTATGCAGTCTGTAATGTAATTAATTGGTTGCATAAAGTGTATTGATTTTATACCTTTATTAAATATTTATCATTTATATAAATAGTTCAAAATCAGTCGAGATGGGACAATGAATATTATCCAGTGAATTTTCATGTGTTTAAAATTAATATCGTGCTCGGCGGTGAAATCATCGTGAGGAAAACTTACACGTGTCGGATGAAAATCTTCCCCATGTGTATCTACCAATCCGCATTGGAGCCTTCAAATATTTTCCTTAAAGGGAGAGGAGAATTTGGGATATTTATAGGCTGTGACTTTACTTTTTACTTTTAAATGCTTTTAGTACTTAAACGTTTTAATAAAAATCATTTCTAATAGTATCTACGTAATAACCGGATTCTAATGAGTAGATCGTGAGAATTTTTAACATAACTTCGTTTATCTTCAAGCAAATTACACGAGAGAGAATAATGAATGATTTTACAAGACTGAATTAAAAAGATTAGCGTTTCGGAATTTAGATTATGCCGAGACGAGCCGGCGAGGCACTCAGTAGTTACACTTTTCCACTAATTATATTACATAGGTATGTTAATTAAATACAAATAAATAATTATTTAAATTTAAAAAAATATGTATACCCATAGATGGACGTAGTTACTTCTCTGCTGTTATATTATATTCCCTGATATAAATCCATAATGTTATATGAATTAACATATGACTTCAAATGACAATTAAATAAGTAGTATGAAATTATTGAATACTATAACATTCATCATAAAGCGATTGACTGAAGTGACATAATATTTTCTCGTAATATAATTCGCAATGAGTACAGAGTTAGCCCAGAAACGTGAAAGAGACACCTCAATCAGTTAAACTGCTGATATGCGAGTCCCGACAACAACTGATTTGCAAGAAATGGGACCGTGTCGATGGTTCTTGAATCGGCCTATTTTGCCAAAAGCGTAGATGAGACGCTACTTAAACCATCTCTTGTGATGGAAGCAGCTCAAAGTTAATCTAATATAATTTTGTGACATTTGCAACTGCTACTTATATGGAATAAGATTGTTTCATATTCACTTTAAATTATATTGCGTAGGACGTAAACTTAAATAGTATTTATTTATTTTACTTCCCAAAACTATTAATACAGGCCAATCTTAATGTGACAGTTTAAACTCATAATTACAAATGACAATCAATGTAGTTTTATGAATTCGTTCGCATAACACACATATAAATGCATTTTTTTGGCAACCTGATTGAGGATGTTCAGGGTCCTGACTATTATTATAGGTATTTTTTAAGCAAGTTTGTCATACCCCTCGGTATCGCGAATCAAGCGGCTGCCTCTGACGAGGAATATAATCATCGGGCACACAGTGTGCTTTTATTGTTTTCTGTTTTAACTGCAGGTTAAAAATGTCGAATCAATCAATTCAAGGTTTTAATTGATCGATATAAAATGAGATTGTCAATCAGTGCTGCAATCGCATTTAAAAGCCTTAAATCAGCTACTAAAATTACACTAGATTGTCACTAGTAACAAAATATATGGGCTAGATTTCAGTTAAATTTATTGAAATAGTTTAAAATTCAGATACAATGTTTACCCCATACATACTAATAAGTAAAATTAAAATATGAATAAGAGATTAATTTTATTACAAACCATAATTGAGAGCACGAAGACTCAGCGTTCCTTGACCGGATTTTCAACCGCAAACTTTGATTTAGTTTCACGTGTTCCAACCATTGAGCCAATGCGGCTTTTATCCTTAACGGTGTAAGGATTCGTATATATTTCTAGAAGCGCTAAGGTAACTTATACGTCGCCAACTATATGCAATTCAGTATATTATATGCTTTATAGAAAGCAACAAATATGAACTCCACGCTCTTCAATTCTACTTACTATCGCGAAAGTTTGTGAGAATGAATAGATGGAAAACTCTTTCACGTAAAAACTACTGAACGGAGTAGCATGTAATTTGAAATAGAGGTAGCTTGAACCCTGACATAACCCAAAAGCTACTTAACATCATCGCCCTGCCCTCACACACCGGCGGAAGTTAGTCATCTATAATAATATAAAAAAAAATATTTATTAATAAGTAAAGTTAAAAACATTTGTAAAATTGTTCTAGAAATGAATACGTCGTGTCGCTGACTCCATCAACATAAAATGTTATAGTGAACTGTAACGTTTCCGACTTGGTTAAAACATCACAACAAAATGAAAATAATTTCAATAACTATAAGTCAGTATGAAAGTATAAAAATAATCCAACTGCACTAATCGAGCAGTATCAATATCAGTTAGTGTTCTAACTTTTCTTACCGCTGATGCTGCGGAGGTGTCTTCCTGTCACGGACGATAAATGAGAATTCTACTGAAGTTTCGAATCTTAAGTAATAAATATCTAAAATTAAATTATCTTCGGTTACATTAATATCATGAAGTGTAGTTGTCTTCGCACGTGGATTATCATATAGACTATGATATGATGCTTGGTTGTGCTTAACCATCACTTACTCCACCGATAAACAGCACTATTTAGTTCTGTAATTGTATTCCAGTTTGATGAGTGAGTAAGCCATACAAGCCATTTGTACAGGTCATAGCATCTTAGTTCCCAAGGTTGGTGGCGCATTTGCGATTTATTCATGTTAATGTTACTTCCAGTGCCAATGTCTACGGGCTACAAACGCCAGCCCGCTGACTTATTACAAATAAGTTAGTTAGTTTGATATTTTGATGGAGTCAATATCGAGCGACTTCTCTACAGCGCTTTGTTGTTTATTCAAATGCCATTATTCCATCCGAATAGCGCAGTTTCCTTCAAAGGAAAATGAGGTGAGGTGCAACTATAACCTCTGATTAAACATACGAAAATTAACCAAACCTAATCCTACAATATTCGTGAATCGTGTGTCTGTACTCGACCATTTCGGCACTACATTTGATCGATACCATTAAAATGGTAAAGTCGAGATGGCCCAGTGGTAAGAACGCGTGAATCTTAACCGATGATCGTGTGTTCAAACCCGGGCAAGCACCACTGAATTTTCATGTGCTTAATTTATGATTATAATTCATCTCGTGCTTTACGGTGAAGGAAAACATCGCGAGGAAACCTGCATGTGTCTAATTTGATCGAAATTCTGCCACATGTGTGGCAACCAAAGCTCCAACCCGCATTAGAGCAGCGTGGTGGATAAGCTCCAAACCTTCTCCTCAAAAAGGGAGAGGAGGACTTAGCCCAGCAGTGGGAAATTTACAGGCTGTTACTTACTAAAATGCAATATCACAGTATTGAAAAGTTAATCTTTTCTTTTAAATATATTTATTTCTTCATCTAAAGAATTTGGCTTCTGCCTGTTTGACTTCATTTTTGTATTATAAATGTTTATAACTACACTACAAAAAATAATTACATGATTATATTATTATATATATAATTGTCTTAATATATGATAGTTATTATATAATATGTGTGTTGTGCTACAGCAGTAGAATTCGCCAATGATGCTAGCGCCTGAAAATGTATGGAGTAACTTCTTGTTTTCGAATATTCCTATTTATATATTTCCCGTTATTCAAATATAACATACATACCTTGGATCAAATTCAGATCCAATTCATTGAATAACAAAGAATAAATAACAAACACGTCATTATAACAAACAATGATACGCATGTATTTTATTATTATTATGCAATAATTTAAAAAAAAAAGAATAAATATAAATTATCACATGTTCAACCGTTCTCAAGGTTGCAGTGCGGGACAAATGTAACAATTGTATGTATAAATAATATAAATTAATACGTAATATATAACAATTGTTAAAAAATTCACGATAAATATTAATGACATTTTTGTGTAGTACTTTGTTTTTTAAATGTACAAGTTATATAGAGTCATTATATGCTTTACTTTATTGGTAAATAGCCTAGCGATAGAATATTTACAAGTTCGATGCGGGCTCTTTGAAGATCTTAAAGAAGCGTTTTATTTTAGGGTTGCAACAATATATATCATATATGTAAATTAAAGGGTGATTCATATTATAACAACAGCAACGAATAATACTTGTTGATTCACGAAAGAGTTTTTTATTTTATTTGTATTTGTTGTTTATTTCTAGTATTAAGCTTTGTTAATTGTACATCTTAAGTATCAAAAGTCTAACACTAGACAGCTCTCCTTGGTAGAATCCACATTCCGACCCGACGGTAACGCTTGACGATTCAAAATTACTTTTAAAAATCCATTTAATCATTTTGATACTGATTCGATTTAAATTTATCCAAAACATAGTGACGATAATATAGATGGGAAGCAGAATTTTTCTCGCAAATACGGTAACAAAATTGTGTTAGAGAATTGGTCAACATTGCGCTGTAAGCCCGAGGCTCCAATATCACAAGCGTTTTGAGAGCGTAGGCGGTTACCGCACGACTAGACAGCAGACTGCATAGACGGCACCTTCTTTATAGCTGATAAAAATGTCTAATGTTGATTTTGCAAAGAGCGGGATTGCAATATGAGATCTTGAAAAAAAAATGTTTGCCGAACGTTTTATAAGAACATTCTTATTATATTAAAGTAATTTGTTTAACTTTACAATTTGCAATACATATTAAGTTTATATTAAAAAGGGTAACACGAGGTGTCTTCATATTTTATTTTATGTAGTTATACTTCTTTAGCTGCGATGAGTTTCAAATTTCAAGGTCAAATTTAATGCAACATTGTAAGCGAACGAAATGTTTCAACAAAATTCTTTTGACGCATGACGATGAAAATGAGGATGGATTCACTTCTTTCTTATTCAAATAATATTTTTTTTGTTAATCAATACGTATTTACCGTATTTACATATCTTTCATTCTCTCATTTCTCAGCAAAGATCCTCTCAGCATTTGAAATTTCAATACATATTATATATTATCCAACACGCGTGGTTATATTTATGGCCTTCTATTTTATTACTTTCCAATAAATAAATAAATAAATAAATAAATAATAAAGTATATCTGGATCAAATCACACACACTTGATGGTTTGCCTACGATTAATATGAAATCTAGTTATGACCTGATTGTAAAACCACCTGTAAATGATCCACTGCTGAGCTAAGACGATAAGAAATACGCTAAGAGGAGCCTTGGAGATTCTACCACGCTGTTCTAATGTGAGTCAGTATCCAAGACATGCAAGTTTCTATAAGATCCGAGATGATTGTTAAGCACAAATTCATCGCGTGAAAATTCAGTGGTGATCGGGCGTTTGCAATCCTCGGCTTAGAGTCACGTGTCCTAACCACAAGGCAATCAACTATTCAACCTGGTTACTTATTTTCAAACGTCATATAGTTTTATTTAGAAACAATTAATCCAATTTTGTCTGAAACTGAAAGAGTTATCCATTTTCTTCGTTATCTTTATCGCGTTAATGTTATCGCTGACGAATATTTGCAACTTTTGTTTTCACGAATGTCATTTTAAATCGTCAACCGGGATCGTTATAGCGACTTTTTTTTTCTTTTTTTGATGTTTATTGTGACGAATGCAAACAGTTGTAGGGACGTGAATTGACAACTATTTCATTTAAAACGCACCGTTATACGTCAATGCGATAGGAGCCTTAATCGTGGAGTGGGCGTACAACACCGTGTATAGTGCACAAAATACACTAGTTCCGTTTAAGCGAAACGTTGAGTTAAACCACATGATATGCAAATCTTGCTTACCACTTTAATGTATTTTAGACACCAGATATTGACAAATTACTGTTGATAACGAAACATTATATATATTGTCGTTCCAAAAATATGTATTAAATACAATAAAGTTATAAAAACATATCTCTTTTGTTATCTCATTTAAGTAACAGCCAGTCAATGTCCCACTGCTGGACAAATGCCTCTCCATTCATCCATCATTACTATAATAATACTAGTTATTTTATACATAATAATAAATATCCGAATTACATCCCATACATACATACACGCTTCTTTGCTACGATATCCTTCACCACTGAGCGAGAGATGAAATAAAATCATCAAGCACGTTAAAACTCAGTGGTCCTTGCATGGATTTGAACCCGCTACCATCTGTTAACATTGAAATTCAAATTCGAGAACGGAATGGAATTTTGTATTGTACCCATGCAGTACGTTGTTGCATAGATGCATAGAAGTATAGTAGTAGTAGACGTAAAAAAAAAATATAATAAAAATAATTACCACTTTACTTCATGTTCCACTCTATCGTTTCCCTATCTAAGTCATTTCACAATAAAACTTTTTTTTTATAAAATAGGAAGGTGGACGAGCATATGGACCACCTGATGGTAAGTAGTCACCAACGCATTTTACATAGCCAATGCGCCACCAACCTTGGGAACTAAGATGTTATGTCCCTTGTGCCTGTAATTACAGTGGCTCACTCACCCTTCAAACCGAGACACAATAATGCCAAGTACTACTGTTTTGCGGTAGAATATCTGATGAGTGGGTGGTACCTACCCAGACGCGCTTGCACAAAGCTCTACCACTAGTGAGCTGTAAGGCTGTAAGGCTTCGCTTTAACCTTACCATCACTATAGTCATTTAACTACAAGGCTAAGGCTTAAACCCTTATTTTCACGTAACCGTCTTGGTAGTCTTGTGTCCCGTTAAAAGAAATAATTATGACTAATTTCTTTATATATGTTATTTTTTTTTAATATTTACTTGTTAGAAGGACTTTTTGCAAGCCCATATGGGTAGGTACTACTCACTCATCGGATATTCTACCGCTAAATATTGTTTTATAAAAGAGTATATATTTAACTTTTATTGTGTTTTCCTGTCAACTAACGGTTGGCTGGGAAGTTGCGGTTGAAAACTTTATATGTTAAGCAGGTATGTTTAAACAATGTGTATATTTCAATTAATACATGGCTTAGCGCACAATGATTCATTTCATTGTAATATTTATTCTAAGATCTAAACACGTCATGTCGAACGTTTTTGTTTTCAAATCCGTAAATGTTAATTGTAAGCCATTTGTAATTTTATCCGAAATCATATTCTAGAAAACTTTAAAAGACTCTGAGGAAATTGTTCTTATACACAAAACATAAGACAAAATGGCATCGATTTAAATAAAACAAATATAGGTAGGTATTCGCGTCATTTCAGCGAAACGGTGACGCAAAAAAAAGTAATACAAGCGAAATAGATTGCTGCGTAAAGAGAAATCACTTTAATACCTTCGGAAGTGGTATCGACGGAGCAAAACAACGTCAGACAGACAGGGGAACGTTTAATCAGTCTATGTAGCAGACACGAGGGGACTACCTTCTACTAAATGACCAACCCTCTGTTAACCCGGGCCACCGTATCCACAAACAGTATACTCGGTAAGTACCACAAACGATCGAGCCATCGAATTGTATAGACACGGCACTTTTTGTTTACGGTAAATATTATTTTTTAACAATTATTATTTTACATAATGTTGATTCTGGGCAAAATTATTTTCTCACTTAAGTTGAACGCTCTGATGCAGGTTGAACATAGATCTCGCAGCATATATGGAAGCATTCAAGTTTTCTTACGATGTTTCCGTTCAACTTCACGTTCAAACACGAGATTAATTAGAATCACATGAAAATTCAGTGTAGCAGTCCCGGGTTCGAATTCGCAACCTTCACTTCACATGGACGTAGACACACATTACCGATAAGACACTAGTTATTCTCTGTATCGTCATTGTTGTCAACAATGAAATTGGACCCATTTTCATTGGTGACAGCAATGGCGATGGTAAGCTATCATCGTTGCCAATAAATAATGGCAAGCTAATATTAACAATTATATGCAACGAAATACTATAATTACACTAAATAAATTTTATACTCAAAAAATCAATGCAACATGTTAAAATTTGACGGCAGAATATTTGCCTAATCAATATTGTTGTAAATGACCGTAATGTTGTATCACACTGTACTAGCTTTTGTTTTTGTATGTAAATGTGCCGAAGGTGTTGCTAATATCAATAAATAAATAATTAAAAATATATTAATCGCCAGTACTTAATCGCAAAAGTTGTTTGCGAACAATATCTTACTAGTGAATTTAATCTTGTAAAATGAGAAATAAAAAGTGCTTCTCGCTAGCCGCCGTTAATAATCTATATTCGGGTGCTGCTTATTAAAATTTTTTATCTTTAAAAAATTCTAACCGAAATTTAAATCTCTAAATAAAAAAATATGAATTTATTAATTTAATAATAACACTTTTAATTCGTTAATGGTTTATAAAATAGTATTTATTGCAATATGATCTACACGAACTCTTTTCTTTTCAGAATACTTATCAGTCTGAAAAAATAAGTGACCTTAAGTAATTATTGTACATACATTATAAAATCTAAGCCACGGCAACGTTCATTGTAAGCCATTTTTGAATAAAGAAATAAAAAAAATGTATAGAATAATAATATTCTTATTTCGTATTTCATAGATGGACTAAAATAGATTATTTATCTTTGATTTAATAAATTAATCAGATAAGAAAGATAAGGAAATCATTATCAAGATCTTATAGATAACATAGAAATCTATTAGCGCTTAACTCATTTGATAAATGTCAATTTGATATAAAAAAACAGCTTATTACATTTTTAACGAGACTACGGTTTCTTGGAATTCACACTACAGGTTACTTCGGGTTATAAATTGTGTTTAAATCTGTCCGTCGGTCTGTTTATTCGAGGCATTGACACTGATAGTGTAACAAACAAAATCTTAATTATAATATCATTTTAATTTACTAATAAAACATATTATCACGTGTAAAGAGAGAGTAAGTCAGTGTACGCATATACACGGACTTACTCATTATACTCACGTCGATTTAGGTTTAATGAGATTTTCAAAGCACAGGTGTGTATCACTTCTTATATATAGATAAGGCGTCTCCTGGATTTTATAACAAAAACTAATAACTTGAAAAACAGTACGGCATCTTGAAAAAAAAAATGGAGCAACATTGACTACCTTAAACATAAAATAGGACAGCGTTACAATAGTTCCGCTGATGCAAGCAAACACGCAAACAAAATTTATTTTAATTTAAAATAAAATATATAATTGTTATAATACAGTTCACCGAATTATGTTTTTGTTGAACATTAAAATATATATTCTATAAATATACAAGTTCCAATTATAACTAAATGAGTGTCCAACACCTTATGTTAATTTATTTATTTTAATTATAGTTTCCAAATCGAACATCGTTTTTTAAACTAAATTTATTAAAATCCGTTTTTGGATTTTTTTATCGTTATTTCTAACGCGGGTATTTGAATTATGATTAATAAATTATCTGCATTTTAGTTCTGTCAATACATAACCATTAAACTATTAAAAGATTTTTTTACATTTAGTCCCGATTATTATTATTTTTTATTATATAATCTGTATAGGCTCTATAGTAAGAGGTCATTGCCAGTCATAGAAATTGGTATGATAAAATGCCTTTTGTCGATTTTTTTTTTGGCCGATGAATAAATTGAACCCACTCAAACAGAAAAAAAAGCCGAGATGGCCCCGTGGTAAGAACGCGTGAATCTTAACCGATGATCGTGGGTTCAAACCCGGGCAAGAACCACTGAATTTTCATGTGCTTAATTTGTGATTATAATTCATCTCGTGCTTTACGGTGAAGGAAAACATCGTGAGGAAACCTGCATGTGTCTAATTTCACTGAAATTCTGCCACATGTGTATTCTACCAACCCGCATTGGAGCAGCGTGGTGGAATAAGCTCCAAACCTTCTCCTCAAAAAGAGGAGAGGAGGCCTTTAGCCCAGCAGTGGGACATTCACAGGCTGTTACGTTTACGGTACTCAAACAGACCTTAACAAAGCCCTACTATGTAGTACCGTAAGTCATGGGGTATTTAGAAGAAAAAAGTATATTACGTATTATTAATCTCGTTGAAATAATCTTTTGTTCACTTGGTCATAGCTTTATATCATGATACGAATCAATAAATGTACATATCTAACTATTTGACGGTCTACGGTTCGCCTCCTATGTTGTTACCATGCCCTCTCCGCCCCCCCGAGCATCACCCGCCCTCCCAGATTCATTTCTGGTTTTCGCTACTCTTTTTTGTCTTAAATTGTTTTTGTAACTTGTCCCCTCCTTCACGGAGAAAATGTTTTTCTACTTATATCAATGATTCCACTCTCCTCTATCTTTGCCGATAAAATTACATTTTTTTTTTTCAGTTTTCTAGCAATGAAAATTATATTAAGGTTATATTAATTACTTATATATTTAAAACGTCTGTGCTATGGACTATAATGTTCTTAAATAAATAAAAAATATTTAAAACATAGTTAATTATTTATAAGTTTTAAAAGTATTATTTAGTTAATCACTACAATGACAGATGACACTTTATTTATGTAAATCGATGTGTGAAAATGACTAACTAATGAGTTTCTTGCCTATGTATTGTATGCTCGGTGTAGTTCACTCCGAACCTGTGGTCGTTTTATATTTAATCTAATCATAACAAGATTTAATTGTCGACATAAAAGTTTTCATAAATTATATACATTTATAAATATAATAATAATAGTCCTTAGATACTAATTTTAATTGGTATATTCAAAATGTAATCTAAAATATGACCTTTTTTAGCAACATACCTATTACAAAAATAGATATTAATATATATATCTATATATTTTTTTAGACATAATAATGCATGCCTTGCTTGTTCGTTCTCATTCGTGTTATAGTAATGCAATTTGTGACTATATTATTGCAAGAAATTACGTAAGTAAATTACAACTAACCTAAAATATTATGTATTGAAATTTAGTCGTAAATCGTAAGCTAGATTGATTATTCAGATTAGTAAGAATTTGAGATTTTAGTGTATTAATCACTAGTTAAAATATTATCATAGTATTCCCTGTTGGGTTTTGTCTGCGAACTAGTCGTTCCGTCGTAGTGTGTCGACTCTTTTCATTGTAAACAGTTTCAAGCAAACAAGCGATTCTAATCATTATCGCAATGTTATAAGATTGATTTTACCGTTACAGTTGACCAGATACAATTATTCTTAAGTACAGAATAGGTATTTAAAAACTAATGTGATACATTAGGTACGGGCATTGTAAGGAGGCAATTAGTTTATTAATGTTTAATTACAAATTGACGATAAAGTTACCGTTTTCTTAAATCAAAGATAATGTAAATTACAATAATGTATGCGTAAAAAATGTACTTAAATATATATATATATATATATATATATATATATATATATATATATATATATATATATATATATATATATAATATACCTCAGTAAAATATTTTCTATTTCGGTTACTGCAACTGCAGGTTATTTTTTTCTTCAAAGACAGTAGATACCTGCTGTCGGAAATTGCCAAATAGTGTTTTCTGTCATTTCGTTTCAGTTTTTTACGTGGTCGATTTTCTAACAGGCGATTTTACTTTAGAGAAGTGACTGTATTGACTTTCATTAATACATTTTATTGCAACACGACCGTATCTTGACTGTCTGGCTCATAACAGTACGCGATGGAAATACGAAATTTTAAAATCTAGCCCCATCATTCGTTCGGAATTTGAAAGCACACAACGACAATGACTATTTTTAGATTAGACATATTTTTTTTGTAGAACGTAAGGTAATTAATGTCTTATAGAAAACTTTTGATGTTGTTTTTTATATTTAGCTGAGTATACACAAGCTTACAAATGAAAATATATTTATATACTAATAATACATACGTACAAACACTCAAAACACAAGCACTTTTGAATATTTAATTAACAAGAGACAATTAAGGTTAATTCTTCGGATAAGAATCGACAGGAAACAGTTCTCCATTCAAGCGCATTTATTTAATTTTTAGGTGTATTAATTATTATGTAAAATAAAACACTAAAAACAAAATAATAAAATTTTAGTATCAACTTAAGTTCTACAACAATTCCGTAATCAAGACCTAATAATTAGTATACGTAATTATAATCATTACAATTAAACCTATACCAATTAATCGATTAAACGGTGACCACGTAAAATTGTGTCGATTTTGTAGCTGCAGATATCTAACGAATAATATTGTAATATATTTACATATCACGAACCGCTTTACATTATATTTTGTTTACTAAAGTGAATATATTATGTTATTATTAATTATAAATACGAGATTCTCCAATGGTATTTTTTTATAGAATAGGAAGGCGGACGAGCATATGGGCCACCTGATGGTAAGTGGTCACCAAAGGCCTTTAGACATTGGCATTGTAAGAAATGTCAACCGTCGCTTACATAGCCAATGCGCCACCAATTTTGGGAACTAAGATTTTATGTCCCTTGTGCCTGTAATTACACTGGCTCACTCACCCTTCAAACAGGAATACAACAACACCAAGTACTGCTGTTTTGTGGTAGAATATCTGATAAGTGGGTGGTACCTACCCAGACGAGCTTGCACAAAGCCCTACCATCATTGGGCTACAACACGCGAATTGTAAACAAAGATTGCGGGTTCAAACCCGATCAGATCCGAAATTTTTTTATCCATGTATCTCCGGAGCACAGCACAGTTAAAATAAGCTCAAAACAATCACCTCTTGAAGATAGGTGTGACCTTATTTCATCACTTGGCCACTAATTGCATATTCATTTGTTTTGTTTTTATTAACAAATGTTATTAAGTTATCGACGAAGGCTCTATATGTTAAGGGGAGACTACGATTCGAAAAATGCCTTGAAATCAAATAAAATATTATGTTGTTTTTTTATTATTAATTAAACCAATTGTTTCAAGTATATATATAATAAAGATATTTAATCCCTAAATCAGTCATAAATATTTAACTAAAGTTATTTAAGAATGAGTTAATTTTTGATTGGCCGTAGTCGCTACGCGTGCTACACTTACAATATTATTCAATTCATTAATCGTGTAATAATTTCTATCACACGGGGACAAATTATATACTTTAGGGATAAGATAAAAGTATTGCAATGAACACGCACTATTATTTTTTATCTTCGTATCAAAGCCGCGACTTGTGGTGTTACCAGTAGACTAGTTGCATAATGTTAGGTGATCTGGTTTCACTAACGATACTTACCGAGAATTCCTCGACATGTTATAAGAAGACTGCGGTTCCCATCATACTATATATCCTTAGTTATAATACAAGTTGTAATATTATAAATGAAACTGGAATATTTTATAATAATATACCAAATATATGTGAGTGTAATTATTTTAAATTATATGCAGGACGCAAGTACTGTCTATAATATTACCAAATTAAAATGTTTCGCTTATTAATGACAAACATTGACCCCTATAACTGCAATAAGCACCTTAAGTTCATACTATGCATATCCAGAGCGTACTCCGACGAACAAGTCTATTGGCTAGGAGACTAAATCGACTTACCCCACCGAGTAAGTCCTTAGTATCTGCGCTCACCTTGCTACCAGCAATAATACGAGGTCCGCCCGCGCCCCGCTCAAACAGAACCACATCTCGGTATCCTCATTTCGTATGCAATTTTATTCATTATTTGTAATGTACTTCAATGGAATAGCTACCCTATATAGTCAAATCACTTTTAGCGTTTACCGTAGGACGTATGTAGATCGACGCTTTCAGTATATTTAGTATGTCTTTGAGACGTTATTAACGCCTAACGTTCGGAAACTCATTTGCCTAAAGCAAATATCGTTGGTCCCTTTTTTTTATTTTCAAATGCGATCCTTTTAAGATGCCGAGCTTTATCTCGATCTGTCGTTGAAGTAATACCGTGTCTATACAGTGTGGCCAGATGCGTGATATTAAAAAGAGATCAAAGACTTTCGTTAAAATCATTGAATAATAATTGTGTGAGTAATGACGACAATACGTCATCTGCGAGCTCATATAGATATTAATAATAATATTTATTTATAGTTGAATTTTTATTGAGTTTATATAGGATGAGGGCAAAATAATTTGTTCAAAATTTGTTCCCAAAGTTTGTTCAAAAGGAACGCTTTTACAACGATATCGAAATTATCTGTTCTCATTTGATATAATTTTTTGTTTAACGTTATATGATATGTGTCAAGATGGTCCAATGGTTAGATCCAAGTGAGTCTAAGCCAAAGACTGTAGGTTATAAGGTAGGTAGGACTGTAGGAAGACCCTTTTTATGTTATTAATTTATGTGTTTTTTGAATTCCTTGTTGGTCTAGCGGCAAACTTATGAGACAATTATGATAGTTTTTCTAAATAGCAACTCCAAATATGGAAGTCGGTTTGTTTACACGTGGCGTGGAAAGCACATAGTACTGTTGTTTCGTGCTTAAACTATTTCCGGTCGTAGGATTTGCAGTCTCATATGGTTATTAAAGTAATAGAAGACAGCGCATTTGTATTCGACTATACCCTTATCCACTATAAAATGTCCTGTGCAGTTAGCTAGTATACCTTGAGAAAGTTCACCGTGGCCGAAAATAGGTCAGGTGTACATCAAAAATAAATATATATTTACTCGTATGTACATAGCTTGAATAATGTATTTAATTTAATTACAACAAAAAAAAGCAAGATTAGACTGATAAAGATCAGTACTATAACTAAATAACGGGCTCAAATACGGGCATGTACCTATCACTTAGTTTTTATATACTTAATTGCGTTTACACGATTTTGTTCATTTGTTCCCGTATAGCTTATAATGTTTTTACAAATAAATCACTCTCAGCTTTAATAAAACTGCAAATAATTCGATTTTGATATAAAGCATATGCTAATTTACATGATCGAAAATGTTTAGTTTTTAATGTAAGTAGGTACTACATAAAAAATCGGTTTTTAATTTTTTAAGCATACGAAATATTGGTTTATGTAATGTATCATAAAACGAATGTAAACATGTACATTGTCAATATGATTTTAGCGATAACTGTAACATATAAACATATATGTTACAAAATATATTGGTTGAATTTTGCTCAATATCCTCTCCTTATAATATTTTTTCAAAATATTTTGACGAGCCGGTTGGCGTGGTTGTTGGATGCTTGCCTTTCACGCCGATGGTTGTGGGTTCGATTCCCACCCAGGACAGACATTTGTGTGCACGAATATGTCTGTTTGTCCTGAGTCTGGGTGTAATTATCTATATAAGTATGTATTTACAAAAGAAAAATAGTATATGTAGTATATCAGTTGTCTGGTTTCCATAGTACAAGCTCTGTACAAGCTTAATTTGGGATCAGATGGCCGTGTGTCAAAAATGTCCCAGGATATTATTATTATTATAATAATCAGCTGATTAAATCAAATATTAAGAGACTCGTATGTTATTGTTAGCGAATTCGAAAGCTATTAAGGCAATTAGAAAAAATCAATCCGTTCATAGATTTAAACGAGATAAAGGCTGTAGGTAACAATTTACTATTTAACATTTATGCCCCGTGACATGAACACGATCAAAAACAGTGAAACACATTATTATTGCATTTAATGTGCGTCCGTATTTACCAGGATTACCAACATATCAACGCAAATAAATTTTTTACATCGAAAGAAAAGGCGAACGCTAAGTGATATGAGATTAAAAAATTTATATATTCCAAAATCATGAATTAAATTAATCCGATAATTATTGAGGTTATTTCGATGTTTTTATATTATTATCGATTATAATGTTGCTACAGAAAACTGGTAAATGTACTGCGAGATAACGTACGAACTTTTTTTTTTTAATTGTAACCATAATTATGATATTTCTTTAATTTTACATGGTAATTTCATTTTGTTTTTTCTTGTATTTAATATTTCTATAAGAGGTAATGCGCATGCTTCTTGGTTGCAATGCCACCACATACATTTCGAGATTTTTATAAGCTGTTTAGTTGTTTTTTTATCGTTTGTTTTTTCACTGGTTAGGTATTCATTACAGCAAGATTTAAAAAAAACTGTCAAAGAATATCTGTGTTCTAAAAATTATTATTAATTAATAAAATAAATAAAATTATTGTATTATTACGACTTTATTATTAATTATGACTTTATTAAATTTTTTTTATAATTAATAAGTTACCATTGTAAGCAAACAATTTTGAAAAAAAAAACATCCAAATTTCTTACGCCGTTTCTTCTCGGGACTGAGGTGCTTCGTCCCAAGTCGGTTGATTTTTGCACATCAACGAGAAAGTTTACGAATGCTTATATGTTGAATAATTTTTTTTATTTGAATTTTTTTGTTGAATACGAAATCATCATATTTTTTACATGTTCAAGTAAAATAGCTAAGATATATATTTAAGTAACATTAAAAAAATCGTAAACATCGAAATGAGAAAAAATAATTTATATTATGTTTTAGAATCAAACAATATTGTACATTTATAGTTTTTTCCATTTTTCTAGTCTCCAATTCAAATTTGTCTAATTAAATATCAAAACATCCTGATTACGAGAAGATGAATACCAAGATTTAGATTACGCCATATTATTATTTATATAATTTCATTTATATAACTTGCCTGAAAATTCAAACTCCACACTTTATATATATATTTATATATATATAAAGTGTGGAGTCATCGCAGATGTATATATATATGTATATACATGTGCGATGTAGTAAGTAGTAACCAATCCCTACATTGCTTATGTGGCATTAATATTGATGCTAATGCGCTTTTTTTTAATTAGCAGTAGAATATCTGATGAGTGGGTGGTACCTACCTAGACGGACTTGCACAAAACTCTACCACCATATTAATACAACACATTTAATACATAATACAATAATAAGGTTGCTTTCAAAATGACATGATTTTATTACTTAGTTATATACTATCGAGAAATTTAAAATCATATTTAAGTATTACAATCATTTATAATAAAATATTCAGATGAAAGATTATTTATTTTACAATACATTGGGTACAACAAGTAAATAATAGTCTGTTATCAATATAATATATAATTATTTAAATAAAAAAAATAAATTTTAATGAGTACCAGTAGCATAAAAAAATTACAAAATAAACATATACATATATACAATATAATGGACTTTTTGTAAATCTTATTTTAATTTGATAAATACTGAAATAGCAATTAAAAGTTTTATCAATATTAACAACAGCTAGGTAAAGTGCCTATAAATGTCACACTGCTGAGCTAAGGCTCCTCTTCTTTTTTAAGGAGAAGGTTTGGAGTTTATACCACCACGCTGCTCCAATGCGGGTCGGTGGGATATACATGTGGCAGAATTTCATTGCACTTAGACACATGCAGGTTTCCTTGTAACAGGTATACCTACCTATATATATTTAAGTATAAAAAAAATCAATTAAGTACTATTACCTTATTTATTGAAAACTTAAAGAATTTATTTACATAACAACAACACGACAAGAGAGATACACACATATTAGAGACTTATTCACATTGAACTGTGGATTCCTATAAAGCCAAAAGCTATTAAGGTAATATAAATCATTTTTGTTAATATGATGTATCTATATATATTAATTACGACTTTCATTTTTAATTTGAACATATAATATCTTTTTTATTTAAAAACTGATATAATAAGCCTATCATATTGTTAAGTAACATATAAATATGTATATTTGGATAAGCAGTGAAGACACTGGCTCAATCCAGGGCGAGCACCACTGAAAATTCATGCTTTGTTTGTGTATATAATTCACCTCGTGCTCGGCGGTGAAAGAAAACACCGTGAGGGAACCGACATGTGACAAATAAAAATCTGCCACATGTGTATCCACCAACCCACATTACAGCAGCGTGGTGGAATAAGCTCCAAACCATCTCAAATAGAGCCTAAGTAGTGGGATATATACAGACTGTTACTTTACTTAGCAAAGATAAGTCTTTCAAAATATTATAATTGTAACTGATCTTCAGACACGTAAGCCAACCATGGAATCTATATATGTACTCATATAGATTCCATGGCTGACGGTGCGCTGATGGTATAAGTAGCTACATTTCAATCAGTGCCAGTGTCGATGGGGTAACCTCTTACCATTAGGTGGCCTACACACTCAACTGCCTTCCTAAAATAAATTAAAACACATTACATTCGAAAAAGATATAAAAGCAAATGAAATTTAACGAGGTCTTTTAAATCCAATTTATTTAAAATTGCTTACAATTTCTTTAATTTAATTAGCGATCTCTTCATTACCAAAATCAAGAAAACTAGAAAACCGTAATCTGATAACAATTAATTGTAAACAGTGATTTTATATTTATTTATGAAATATTTTTATCCGTCTACTTTGAATTTTCAGCATTAACAGAATCACGTATAAAGTTTTTTTTTATTAATAGAAGAAAAAGATAAAACATAAACAATTTAGTATACGTAATTTTAAATTTTAAATGTTTCAATACAATCAAATTAATTATTATAAATTAGCTAATGTCACTTTCTTTACGTCATTCCTATGACGATACCTCTCTGCCTATCAAATTATTATTTGTAATTAATTATATTTAAATTTTAATTAAAAACAATTTGAACTTATTCTGCGATTTATTTGCAAAATTGAATATACATTGCCTCACGAAATAGTTACTGACCAAATGTAGAATGTGATTACACTTAAAATTCGAATTTTAAATACCCACACTAATAACTACTTATTTTAAAAAAGCTATGCGCATGCGTCGGAATAAATTTTGCTACATCTTTGCCTGCCCACAAATTTTGATAAATATAAGATCCTAATTCTTGTCTTATTCATTGTATCGACAAAGTCAACCTCTTTGGCCGAATAATTAACTGTATTTACAATGTTAATTAAAAAAAAAAACAATTTAGTATTCGTACTATTATTAAACTTTAGGATGTTTCAAGTCAATCAAATTAATAAATCATTTAGTTTAGCAATTTCGATACGAGCCGCCTTAATTACCTACGTTTGATTTCAAATCGATATTGAAGACCAAAATAACCATAATGAATTAAATGAGCATAATGTATTTATGCTCTGTTCATTGCGCTTAATCCAATCGGAATCAATTAATTCAATCTAAAACTTCAATAGCTGCAGCGCTTACAGATAAAAACCCGTTGAAATTTATAATATTACAGCTTATATTTTGTGTATTATTTTAAAAATATTAGTGTCATCGCTTTGTTGACTATTCAAAAGAGAATGTAAATAATATTTCATAAACCAACATAAAATAACTTTTTTTTTGTTATAAATTCAATGTAATTGCAAGGTAAGTTATGTATTACATTTTGTTATATGTTTTCTCACTGTTAAGACGTATAAGTGTTTTGAGTATAGTTAATTTTTAATTAAAATTCGATGGTTTGTTAAGGCTGAAAGTAAGAAATGTAAGGAACGTGCGACGTTGGCGTTAGCTGCGCGTCGAGTGAGCCGGTAGAGCCGCGCGCCGCGCTATCCAATTGGTCGTTCGGCGCGGCCCGCCCAAGGGAGGGGGCCACGCACACAAACAAAGTGCTCACCTAAGATAATTTATTTTATGTTATACCGTTTGAATATTTTATATTTGTGTGAGTTTTTTGCGTTCAGTGTGAAATATTCGCGCGATAAGAAAGAAGAGGGGAACAGATCGATCGGGTACGTTGCGCTTTTTATTTCGACACTCAGTTGCCTTATTGTACGAGTTTAATTGTAGTGCATCTTCGGTTAGGTTCTAGTAAAGCTTCGTAGTTGACACCCTGTTTATAGTATAATTCGCTCGAGGCTCTTAGCAGCTGACACTCTCTCGACTTTGTATAGTCTGTGTAATAAATAATGTTGATCTTATTCAGTCTATTTAATGGGAACATAAATAATATCAACATATTCATTAATATTTAAACTCGGACAAAAAACTTTGACAGTCATCATATATTTAGTTTTTAATCGTATTTCACTTACTTAAAACATTTAGTATTCAATTTACAAATTGCTAACTTGTTAAAGAATACTGACGATGTATAAGGCTTTAACAAAAAAAGTTTCATTTCAATAAATTTCAATACTTAACCATTATAATTTTAAATACCATTCAATTGAGACAAAACGTAAAACAAAATGCTGTAGGTATAGCATGTCGATACAGTTACTTCACTACAATGTTATACAACTATTGAAATCTATTACTTAAAAATATTCGAATGATATTTTATATATAAATATAGAAATCAATTTATTTTCTTGTTTATAGAAAATGTTTTGAGGGCGAATAAAAAATACAACGCATGTCGTGGAACAAAAATCGAATATCAAAAGGGTAGTTAGTAGCATTTAAATATAACGGCGTACGCAATACAGATACAGTCGGGACGAACACACTGGGAGACCGTTTAATGCTGTCACCGCTAACACGCTTCAACCAGTAGAGCGACCCCAGTAATATAACCTATCGAGTACACAACAGACCACAACAACTGACTCCACGAGCATCGTATAGCTATCCTAGTTCAACGTTATTGGAAAATAAAAATTACAAATGTCGTGGTTACCTTTAATGACATGCAAAGCTATCATTAAGTCGACTACGGCGAAGGCGCTCGTCGTGCGCGTCGTCACTGTTAATTATCACAATATATAAGTATAAAATGAAATAAAAGGGACCGCTCCATACCGACACCGGCGTAAAAAATACGAGAAAAGAAAGAGAAGCTTTTAAAAAAGAAAGGAGTGCATCTACCCCCACCTCCGGTGCCCCCACCGAGCGGGGCCGCCCCTGCGGCGGGCGCCACCCATCGCACCGCAAAAATCGAGAGCGTCGGCTGCGGCGCGGGGTCAAACGGCGACGCGAGCGTGAAAAGAAGGAGCGGTGTGCGAGCAGCGACCGACGCACACAGACGCGAGTGTGCGTGTGCGCGCCGAGAGGGACGGCCGAGGCGAGAGAGGGACGGCGGCGCCAATTACTATCACCTGGCGGGCAGCTACCGCATTACCCACTGCCGCCGCGCGCGCGACCACGCGCCGCTCAGCACGCGGTCGCTCCGGAACGCTCCGTGTCGGTCCGCGGCCATCCGCCGGCTCCGGCTGCGATTCGATCGATTCTCTCGACGCTTGCACCCCGTCCTCGCGTCATGCACCGGACTCGCCCCGGACTAGTGCCCGCGAATATGAAACTGTGAAGTGAGTGCGGACTGTGACGAGAACTTTACGTGTTTATTCAAGTTCAACGATCAATTTTTAAAAGTGAAAAATGACGTCTCAATTCGCCTTTCGAGGATCTCCTCCGAATCAGGTAAATATCTTTCGTGTTTTATTTGCTTATTGTATTGTATAATAATTAATATTGTAAAGATTTGCAGAGCGATTTTTTTTTCTGAAAAATTTGAAGCTTTATTTTGATGATGTGTACAGTTATTTGTTGACAAATTATATATGACGGTATGCTCACGTAGCTCTCCATTCAGTAAAAATCGGGTTTTATTGGCAATTTTCCAAGACTATTAAAACCCTATTATTGGGTGTTTATGCTAGCCGCCAAATTGCAATAAGAGAAAAATTCTCCCGTGCCGTTTTATTTCTTTTTACGCTCAAAACCTTTTAGATTTTTTTTCCTTTAATTATCGGGACGGGAATAAATTCGTTGAATAATATGTTGACAAATGAATACGTAGAGTCGGACTGATGAGTAGTTTAAGTATAAAGTTGGTTGTTTTATTCTAGTAAGTAAATTAACATGTGTTGCGGAGACGAGGCGTACACAATCAGTGTCAGACTGATTTGATTACAAATGTTGGGACTTAATCAACTCCACATAATGTTCCATCCACCAGGATTCTCTTTGAACAATTCGCTTTACACAACACTTACAAACACTCATCTAACATATAATACATTCAATATTATATATTTATGGATACTTAAGAACATTAATTTAACAGTTTTTTTTTAATCTGTATACCTATTTTTTGTATTTTAATTATTTTATAAAACAGGTCTGATATTATAAATATATTAATTGTGCTTAAATAGTTTATATATATTTATTTTTATTTTTTTTTTTCTTTTATTACAATACGATAATAAAATTTTATAATTTTCTTATCGTGATATGTTACAATGCCAATTTACAGTTTTATAATATTTGTTGTGAATCAATCATTTAAAGTTGCTTTTTATTGATCGTTTCGTATATGTTTATATGTTTTTTAAAATTATAATAAACTGAAACACAAAAAGGTTTAGCTAAGAATATATTTTTATTATTATTAAACATAATTTGTACTGAGCACATAAATAATCTTACATATTTTTATGCGATATTTTTTTTTACATTAAGTGAGGTCTTATGCCATTTTTAAATAATTACCCGTTGAAATGAGTAGCGTATGCTATTTTTAATATAACAAAAAAAATATATATTACCGGAATTGATATGTAATAAATTATTCCTAAATATTTCTTTCATTCCGCATGGAGCAGCGTGGTGGTATGAGCCCAAACCTCAAAAGGAGAGGCTTTAGCCCATCAGTGGGACATTAAGAGGCTGTTACTTTGCTTATTTCTTTATATCTTTATATTTATTCTTTAGTATGATTTATTTTTCTCCATCATGTTAATGCTCTAAAATTATGGAAGATTCATATTTTTAACATTAAATTTTGACACATTAAGAATCACAAATCGTAACAATAAACTTATGTATTTCATTTACAAATCGAACTTTCCATACAAATGTAATACTTTTATAAAAAATACATTTACACATATCTATATACAGTAAAAATAAGACAAATTTCTACCATGACCGGTAAAATGGCGTATGTTTCTATAAATTATATAATATAAATATACTTTATCAAATAGACTTGTAAAAGCACTTAATAATTGCCATTTCATAACATTCATTAGACGTGAACCTACCACCGGTTCAAAACATAGGATCAAACGAGAGTAACTGGCTAGAAACTCGATAGTTACTAATTAATACGGATTATAATCGATATATACACGTATTGTAAAAATTATAAAAGTTCTATTTTAGTAAAGTATAATTATATAAATGCTTAATGACTTTTACTTAACTTAAAAATAACTTAATTTTTTTTTTTTTCTGAATTAAGATAGTCATTCAAATACATAATTAACGCATCAGTAAATCTCTTACAAACATATAATAAATACAGATAAAAAATAAAAAGAAAATAATACATAAAATAACATTATAAAAATGTGTTATAAAATGAAGCGGTTGAGGCTTGAGACTCGATCATTATCTCAACCTTTTTAAAACGATTTAAGGACTATTAATATATATATTACGACAAGGATGCTTATGATCAAGTCTGTCTAAAATTTATGCGAACAATTCTCTGTTTTAGATGTAATTAAAGCGAATAATTTTCTAGCAAAATTTTATATAAAGAAACAAATAATAATTTATCTTTATAGAAATTTATATATTATAACTTGTAACGTCAAGTATAATAATTAAACTGTATCTTTTTACTATTTATCATAAATGTAGAGTCATAAGGGCTCTATGATATAGTAAATAAATCATACGCTACACTGGACATAAACAAAAATGCAAAAAATGTTTGTATTAGTATAAAAAGATATTGTAGTTAAAGTCCTTTTTTCAATATATAATTTATCCACTTACGACGTTTTATTATAATCCGTTTTGCCGTAATTTTTTAACATAATAACTCACAAACTTTTATACTAACATATACCGTAAATATAGAGTCATATATGATAGAGCCATAGAGTACATATGAGTTTGTACACCTTTTTATAATTTAAGCAATAGCTAACGAGTAATTAAGGCCATTATATTATCCTTATAACCGTCTCAATATTAAATATAAATACAATTAAAAAGTGTTACGAAGCTTTTCTTCATATATCATTTTAATGGTGATATTACTGGATACACGTTTATTGTTAATTACTCGTGTATTTTGTACGTTAAAATAATAAACAACTATTGAACGAATCGTTTTTTTTTATTATTATTAAGTTGTTATTTGTAAGCAAAGGCATTATTATATTCGTTTCTATTATACTAATGTTGCCCTCTAAATTAATTAATATGAAAGCTTAATATAATAATTTATACTGCTTACTTTTACATTATTTTTACTAATTCATTTAATTTAAATTATTATTAGATATTTATTTGTATAATTCATATAAATATGTATGAAAAAAAATCATAAAGACCCCGTAAAGGACAAAAGTAGTTTAATTTACAGCACATTAAGGTAAAGACACGAATATGACATGAAATTCAATTCATTTAAAAAAAAAAATACGATCAAGCGTATCTATAGTAAAACTAATTTGAAAATGGAAGCCAATCTTTAACTGTCAAAATTAATATTAAAATATCTCGAAACAAGTTAGCGCTTCTTTTAGATTTGACAAGAATTGATATATTAAAAATAAATCATTATTTATCCACTCTTATCTTTATAACTTTTATACCAAATTTCGGAACCATAAAATCCTTTTTAGAACGTTTATAGCTTTAACTATTCGAATGCTTAATTAGCTGATACGAATCCGCCGAAAACTAATAAGTACATGGGCAAACATAATTTTTTTATTCATTAACAGTTTTGTGTATGTTTGTTCGTTTGTTCGTTGTTTTTATAACTTTATCTGGATTTAAAATATTATCGGGTTATATTTTGATTAGCATTCTCGATGAACTTTCCACATGAATTATATCGAAAATATATTATTAGCAAGTGTATCCATCGCTGCCAACGTAATTGATATAATATAACAAAGTTTTATAAAACATAAAACTGTCATGTGTTACAACTTTTGAAAGCAAAATGATAATATGTTAATATTTTGATATCTTCCTTATCAATGCTCATTTTAGAGCCTAACGAAACAACAATAGCTTGCATGTTATAAGTTTTGAATAAGTCAATTATTTTGTTTGTTTATAACATTTGCTGTTTATGTAGAATAGTTTTTTGTTGACACTCTCCGGATATTTCAACGATTAAGTCATACAGGACACGAGAACACAACAAATTAATAATCGACGAAGGATATAAAAAGGTAATAAAACCATTCATTTCAAGTCAATAGATTCCGAGTAATACTTCAAAAGCAAAGAACTTCTTTATATCAGGAGTAGCGCATACTTGCGAAGGTATTCCGCGCAAGCGACTTTTGTTGTCGTATAAATCTACAACAATTTTCTTGTCTCAACCCATTAAAAGAGTTTTTTTTTCGAATCGAGCTCTGTAATTGTGCAGGGTTTGCATAAAAGGAATATAATTAATATACTAGACTTAATTTGGTCTCAAGTAAGCAGTTGGTTTTTATACTATTACACCGGACACACAAAGGAGCCGCGGTATAAGCCTCTGTCGAAGTAATTTACCGACTTGTCGAAAGGCCAGCGCAGACATCAGTCAAAACACATGTATTTTTTACACAATAACACATATACAAATATATGTATGTTTATTTATAAAATGAATACTTTTTAATGGATTCATAGCAACGACAAATTTTGAAAAAAGAATAAATATTCGATGTGATAATACAAGATATAAAAAGCAATAGAAATAAAATTCAATAACTCGATTGCTTTTACAATAATTTAAAACTTTATATTATAAAATACAGATTATTTAAAAAATATTTTCATTACGCATTTAAGCACTTATAATAATAAACATATATATATATATATATATATATATATATATATATATATATATATATATATATATATATATATATGTCAAATTAATAAAAACCGATATCTTAGGTTGCAATGAATGAGAACAAAACATACGTCACACCTTTTCCTCGTTTGTAGCATTAACGTTACCGGCCTTGACACAACAAAATTTGAAATTGGAACGAAATAACTAAAACGTTATAGTTACATAATAAATTTAGAAGAACATTCTATTTGTCATTACCATTCTAAATATAAGTTCCTCAAATTGTAAACGTGTGTGCTGCCTGCAAATCAGACGTGACAGAAGTTAAACTTTATGATGAATTTCACGCAAATAGAAGCGTTATTCTCAATATATACTGAAACATCACTCTCATTACACTCAAAGAAGTTTCACTTCGATAATTTAAGTTGCACTTTGAACTGAAACAGTTCTTGTTTATACATTTCACATTTGTTGACATTGTGTACGGTAGCAAGTCTCGTCTACAGTCTACACCGCCTTCGTACTCACAGTTTTTGCTTCATATATTTAGCCTATTTGTCGCCGCTGTATTGGACAACGGAACCGAGCTGTGACGTAAGTGGGTTCATTATTTAAAGATCACTCTATCTCTGAGTGCAATCCGTCAATAATATATTAAACACAGTCAAGTTTATTTGCTGTGTGATAGCGGTTTATTAAATTTCGCGGTTGTCATATTAATAACGGAGTTATCTCAGATTTTGCCATATTGGAACGTTGAATGGTAAGTTAATAAAGATAAAATTATGGTGTAGGGGGCCGCGTGCGTGGTGCGCTGTCTAGTTACGCTATCTTCACGATAAGGGGCCCGGGCGAGGGCTCTCGTTCGGAGGGATTATCCTCATTATTTCTTATTTTCGAGCTTCACTCCAACAATTACCTAATGTCGTCACGTTGTGCGGTCAGTCTTATTTCGTCTAGCGTCTAAATGCGCTTAAGCCAGCGATAAAAGCACTCGCACTCAATTATAGAGCCTTTTTTAATTTGTAGTCCACCACACGAGCGTGAGCAACGAGATGTTCTTTTATTGTTCTTCTCATACGCTCGAGAGTAAGGTAGCTTAATGTACCATCTAAGAGCTTTTATTGCCATACAATTCGTTAGCAGCGTTCACTCGTGTGACGTATATTTAATATTTACAACATGTGTTGCATTAACTTAGACAAATATTAAACATAATTTAGTAACGTTAAATAATTTCGTTATAAATAACGTTTCACTTACCTGTAATCTTTGTAAAATAACGGGATAATATAAAGAATTAACGATAGAGCGTTACGTTTTTACGATGTAATTAGTAACGTCGAGCCGTAAGTAATTCGACCCTAAACTAATTAAACATGATTTTCGTTAGGTTATATAAAAAAAAAAAACTTCCTCAAAACGCTTGATATATTGTCCACAGGTATTGAATGACGGTATCGTTATATTCGGATACGTGTAACATGCGTGATTATTGAGCCTGAACTCGATGTAGTCTCGATATATTTAGCGTTATAATTTTGTCACGATATTAAACAAAAGGCACAATGAAAATTGATACGAAATATGTTATAAAGACTTTTTTTTTTTATTTAAAGGCTCTGGATAGAAGGCTATTTATATGTCCTAATTAAACGTATCGTAAAATTGGATTAAACTGGTTTAATGTGGATTTGCATTGATCTAATTTTCATATATAAAATACATGAAAATAACATATATAAAAAAAATAAAATAAAAATATATTTAACGAACATTCACAGTAACTAACGTAAAACAAAAAGGTTTATTTTTAACATACAAAAAGCTGAAGAGATATAATTTTAATCTTTAGATCGTTGAATTAACTAAGGACACATAAAAAATATACACACATACGTACATACATTTAATAATTTACCTTTTAGATAACTCAATGACGGACACCATAATTTTTCCTATCTCTAACGCTTCCGTTTTCGATGAGACTCTACAAAAAATATCACTTAACTTTTGGATATTTTAAGCTGATAAAAATAATATGTTATAGCACTCATCACCTGGTAAAGGGGGCCAATTGAATTATTTTATTACGAGTTAGGGTAATTACTTGTAGCAGTATATCTTAAGCTTGATTAAAAAACATATTATAATTGTTTAATTATCAGTCCCAATCTAAAAACATGGATCCAGTTGAATTTAAATAATAAGTTTACTATCTACGTAATTTTAAATTATTTTTAGATAAATATTTATATATGTTACACTACGAGTGCAAGAAAAGAAAAATGCTAACGTTTTATTGTCAACACGCGTTATTGATAAAAATCTATCGTTACCTTAAATTATTAAAATAAAGGAATCAATGATCCATAACAGTTGAGTCCCACGAGTTAATTTTATTCGATCAAATGATGCATTGAAAGCGACTTGAAATGTATAAAGAGGCTTCAATCAAAAATGTATTCAAAAATAACTAGTTTTTTTTGTTGATTAATGTATTCTGTTGAAACCGATTCGATCAGTCTGAACTTGTGATGGAAATTCGAAATTCGAAAATAAGTAAAATAATGACAAGTGACGTTGAATGCAATAATAATAATTAATGTATGCTACTATTAATATTTCCCATCAACACATTGGTTTTGAAAATTTCACTTTTGAAGTCGATATTGAATTACGAACAGCTTCCAAAATAGGTACTTTTTTCAATATAGAAGTTTTGTATATTATTCTAAAAACGAATATTGTTTAAACTAATATTCCAAAACTAAAATATTATACGTTTAATAAAATTATTGATATAGACTGACAAGTGACATTCGATGGTATTATTGTAATTATTAATATTATAAATAAGAAGGTTGTATGTGTAATACCAAACTTATTGTTCATCTGCTGTCTCATTCTAAAACATTTATGTTAGATAAGGAAGTAAATACAGCTGATAGTTTCAAGAACTTATTGGCTATAAAAATAAATCAAAGTACTCAGCTTTGGTATGCAATAACTGCAACGATATTAAATGTTGAATTAACCACAGCTCATGGAACATATAAAAAATTCTATCTAAATATTATATACATAGATGGTATTTTTTTCTCATTACACGCTTGAGACGAAGTTATACAAGTAACTACACATAAAGAAATAAATTTCGCTCATTATCTATATTACGTAAAATATGAATTTGTTTTTTAAAAAAATATAGTTCACGGCTAAAGTCGATCGGTCTAGTGCATACCACTTTTGCAATTGTATTTATTCTATGTCGTTCACGGTACGTTTTTATTTAAACACCAATTAAGAACAAGAATGGGTTGTAAATTTTTATGCTGCCTACGCTTTAAGAGGACTCAGAATTTGATGGTGTTTAAAGCGACTTTAGACCTTATGGCGTTAATAATAAGTGAGTTTGAATGTCGTTAATGTATAATTGTGTCGTACTCTCAAAATAAACCGTAGGTATTGAATTTTGTTTTGATACGATTCTTGTTCTATGGCTATTAATTTGCTTCACTGTATTATTGTACTTTGTAATTATCATTAACTGCCCACACTTAGCCTGAGTTTTATATACATTTTAACATAAAGAACTATTTACAATGCAATAGCATATCGATGTGTCCGTGAAAACATTTCACATAAACCGTATTAACAGATATTGATCTCATTTTTCAAAGACGAAAGATAAAATTATCATAAGTTGCCAATATAACCAGTTAAACTAATAAGTTAATTTTATGTTCGAGATAAGAAAGTAGACCAGAAAATTGATGATGATCCTAAATGCTCTCATCTGTGACGTCCTCATCAAGTTTTGGCTACCGTTTAATCTTAAGGAAGCAAATCTAGGAACCAAATATATTCATAATTCGAAAGCAAGACAATCCCACACGACCGGATTGAGATCAGGCGCTGTTGCAACTGTTTTACGTTCCAAGGTACGAGAACATCGCAACCTTACAATCAACTAAACCAGATAAAAATTAAGAGACCCTACATTACACTATATTGCTAATAAGCATTGGCTAGGGAAAATAGATTTTATCGCCTTGGTAACCCGTTATAATATTTGCCCCTTGCCATGTTACACTGGCTCACTCACCCTTCGAACCGGAACAAGCCATACAAAGTATTCTTGTTGTGCGTTACAGCGAACTAGGTATTAATACAACAAAGTTGTAAACAAACATAACTATTTGCATGAATATTTTTTTTTCGAACGCAAAAATCCTTTACAAGAGACGGTTTAAAAGTCAACAGATACAAATCATAGTGTAATTAAGCTCAAATGATTGATAAATTACAATGCAATCTCCCCTTCGCTATCACACTAACCAAATATCAACTGGAATTATCGTTTCACGGGAATATCAATCTTACGTCATTGTGATACGCTCTAAAATCGTTAGTTTACTAAACAAGAGGGTAGAAATCCCAACGTTACCTAATGTCTACATTAAACAGCATCGGAGTTTCATGGAGGCATTCATTGTTTCCTAACTGAATTGTTATTTTTATTTATTACGCTTTTATTATTAAATTTTGGCCAAACATCGCTTTTGACACAGCCACGGATAAAGGTCTTCGGATAATTTATTATGTATATAACAGTTGTTATATGATGTTTCTTTTGAAAAGATTTATTCGAGTAAAACCTATTTTGTAATGATAAAAGTGTATTTACACATGGTGACCATTTTTAAGGGTATATTCGCGGACACTTGTACTTATTTATTGTAATATTTGGCTACCATTATTATGAAAAAAAAATACAATTTTTAATTTAAGAATTAGAGTTTGTCTGTATTACTTCGATACATACGGTGTTTAAGCCAATTCAACATATTTATAGTTGTATATGTAATTCTACTAATAAAATAGGACATTATTAAAATACAAGGCAGAGCTTGTGTGTCTTTATGTATGTCAGGGAAAAACGTATCGTGAAAATTTACTGGGATAAATTTATATATGTTTGTAGAAAACAACACCTAAACATTGCTTTTGAATTAGGAACTCTACCAAAGCTCCAAGTTCAATATAATTTCATGAATTGATGCGTAACGAAATTACAGACAAACACTGTATGACATCATGATCAAATCAACCCGAGAAATAATCGACATGTAACAATTCCCTGTAAATAGAGGCGTTTCTAAACAAAACTCAAGTGAATCCAGGGCAATAACCAAGTCCGTAATAAGCCATCAAAAATCCTTCATTCCCAGCCGTCTTGACCTCTTTTTCTCACGCACAATTTAACTTTTAGTGTTTGCCATTCAACGGTTCTGAAAAAAAAAGGAATTGTAATTAAGTAAACGTACCTTCCATTGTTCTGTACGTGAGGCTTATATTTTTTATTGTTATTATGTATAAATATAAATGGATTAATTTAAAAGTTCCTTTCTCCTTAGAAATTAATATTTGCTAATTACAATTATAATTAGTTTTTATAAAATTATATTCCCAGTAAACACAGCGATATTCATGAATAAACAATTATATAAATTACACATTAACATGATAATAAAAAGGATATTGTTCTAAAAAACCTATTGCTATTTGCATTAGCGTTGTACAAAATTGTTTTACAAGCTCCACACATGCGATAACAGTGTTCGAGCAATTTGAATAATTAGATTCTAATGTTAAAACGATTACAGTATATCATCGATATATTTCAATCCCTTTCGAAAGTAACGTATCGAGAAGAATCGCATATTTTGTCGTTAACGGAATGGTATTAACGTTAACTCGATATCGAATATCGATTACGATAATGGTCCGTGAACAGGATCTCGGCTACCCCTAATCTGATAGGCTTTCGGAGAATCTTAAATTAATTTCTCCGAAATGAAGCGTGTGTGTAAGATTAACCGTGTCTCGTTACATCGACGAATTGCGGCGATTTTGGCGCGGGCGCAACCGGATTTGTGCAAGTGTGCCCGCTCTACACAAAACGTTCGGGTCCGCAATGCAATTATAACATTTGCGCCGTTAACATAGATTATATTTTGGTATGGGTTTTATTTCGAATTATAAATAGGTACTTAATTTTTTAGCACTCCATACTCGTGTTATTTTGTTGTTTTTATATATATCTTTAGAGTATACGTTCTAGACTTTATAAGTTATGTTGTACTATTTTAGTTATTAATTAATAGAGAATTTATATCGAAATGCTTTCACAATTTTGATACGATGATATAATTATTCGAACGAACAATCAGAATAAAAAAAAACAATACTTTCTTATAAATTGGTTAACTGAAAAGTTTAAAGTGGAGAAATGTCATGATGTCGTTTGCGAGAAGATAACTCGCCGGAGTTATCAGAGTTATTATTAGGAGACGTTCGAAATCCATAGATCTTTCGCCGCTCGAGATGCACAATCACCATCGAAATGGAGTCGACGGACAGTATTATGTGTACTAAAATACACGTGTTTGACAATTAGTGGTGTTGTTTCGCCCACGAGCCCGCGACGTCGACACAGTCATCGAATCATCGCGACAGCCGCGTTCACTTCATCTATACATAACATTGCGTACACAGAGCGCAATTTATGTTAATGTCGTGCGCGATAATATATTAATTTCGTATTAATTTTAACAAACTAAATAGCACCTAATTTAATATGATTTACAGGTAGTATAGATAAGATTCCAAACGATATACTTCATATCGAATTACATCAACTCCTGCATTTTGTATTGCCGCTTACAATCAAAGGAGGATAGCGAAGATTCAGACGATATGATAACTTCAAAAGAAATTTAATTAGCCGATTATTGTCCTACTATTACGTGGTGCCTTCAGAGCTGTATCGCCGCTTTGATGAATCTCAGATTATATATCAATCGATAAAATTGAATCTAAAATATACTAGATAACGGTTTTGTTTTAACGATATTTTATCAAATAACATTGCTTACAAGTGCGGTGGATTAAATCGCCGCTTTTGTTACTTGATCGAGTATATATATTTGATAGTATAAAGTGCCATTCCGGACCAACCAAACACATTCGATTATTTATATTACGATTAAAGCGACGGAACCTGAGAGCTAACGAAAAAGGCATTGCGAATATCCATAACGAATCGCTGCGATTGTATAGAACGTATGTTATTGGCCTTATTGCGTTTGGAATTTGCGGTTATTTTAGTAATAGTGGTCGATTAGTAGGTAACGACAGGGAGCGATAAAGTCTTGGAAATCGCACGGGATGTTTTGAATCGGTAACGCTTTAATGACGGTCATATTCGATGATTCAATATTCGCTAGTTTACATTCGGACATGTGTACGTAACATTGTTTTATTGTATTGTTCAATTCCGTGAGGTTATCAAAGTAAAAAATAGCCATACATGAATACAAACGATTTATTATTACTTATAACAGTACGTTAGTTTAGATGACATCAATTCTCTATCGATATCGAAACTTGCTAGAACGAGCTGTAATCGAAATTCGTAACTTTTTTAGACTAAATTTTATGCAATTTAAACTAACTTTTATATATATGTATATATCGTAATTAACTTAATATATAACAAAGAAAAATATGTGTCACTCATATTCGTAATTGGAATCATATAAAATATTCAAACAAGATTCTTATTTACTTTTTTTAAATCAGATCTATTACAATAAATATAATACAGATAAAGTGTGGTCGATATTTTTTTTTAAATTGAGAACAAATTTAAAAAAAGAACAATATAAAATACGTTGACGTTAAAGCAGGTTTCAATACCATTTGGGCTATTATTAATTTAATATTTAAACTGTACCTATCCGTCATTGAAGCATTTGCTTTATAATATTCACAGTAAAAATAGCCACAGCTTCGGGAATATCAGACGGAGTTTTTTCTCACATTGCACTAGCCTTTATGAAATTGGTTGGATATGATCATTTAATTTTATTTCATTTTATTTCCCGAGGTGTGACATCACCATTGGATCCACAGTTCAATATTCCATAATTCAAACAACTATTATACTTTTATTCAATAACTAGAACTATGATAGAAATATTGCTTCTTTCAACTTAAATCGAAGCAATTGATTAAATTGTTCTATGAAAAGGCTACTACTAATTGATGGCAAAAATTATTAAAAATATTCTCAAATATAACAGAGTTCGTGCGCATATCCCGTGTACACAAATACTAAACCTCCGCACGGAATGTAGGAATATTAAGAACTCTAATGTTTAATATTAGCATCGAACGACACGTGTTTATTTCGCATAAGAGACCAATAAATTCCGCGGACAAACCGAACATGTTCATTAGAACAAGTTTACAGTGAGCGGGAATGATCGAACGCTCTGATGATTGATGATACGTTTCTATCACGACATTCTGATTTGGCTTTTGGTTTATTACTACCGTGTATCGATTACTTTTATCGGCGATCGGATTGTTTCATTAAAATCATTTTCGCGAGGTTATTGTGAGATAATTTGTATCTGATTCGAGTGGTGACCAATTTTGAAATTTTTTATTTAACTTCTTTTTATGTTTGTGTGTGTGTTTGTAAAATTTGATTATTAGTGTGTGGGTTTTTAAACTTAAACTATTTCTATCTAACCGATTGAGTTGATAATTGCAGACATGTTTGCCAATACCCAATTTACCAAATTTAATATTAATATATATAATATAATATACCAAATTTAATAAAAATATACGAAAGTTATTTTTTAAAAAACTTATTGTAATATAGTGATTTCAACAAATAAATAACATTAACCTTTCGACCGATGCGTGTTTGGGATTGTACTTATTGAAAACAAATCAACTCCAAAAACCCACGTAACAATTTTCCGCGAAATCATTAGGTCAGTTTTCGAGTAATCAAAACATGCAAACAATATATGTAACGTTGCATCGCTGAATATAACCGGATGTCTCGTTACTATAATAGAGTTCGCAAAGCATATATATGCCGGTAAATGCATGCAGGTGCTTAACATATACACGACATATTGTACATAAATAGCAAGCGATGTTTCTTATCACGCTTATAAGCCTCCTATAAGCAATTTAAATCATATATTCCTAATTTAAAAAAAAATGTATATATATGTTATACTACGTGTAACGTTATCAGTCACATGGGCTCAACCAAGAAGCTCCTCTGTTTTTAATACCTTACTCTGTTGTTGCAAAACACATACTTTAATACAAACGAAGGCACCGTAATGGATATCACACTTAGTAAAGGATTTTTTATTTGCCCAGCATTCAACTTACTTACCGTTACTCCTGTTAATTTTCTAAACAAAATACAGATGTCCGATGTAATGGGCATTTAACTCTGTAATTTGACATTTTAATCCCATAAATGTTTCTGATTATGACGAAGTCGACACATCTCCGGTTGCTGAGAAATCGCAATTTTATGAATGAGTTGTTTGAATGGAATACAATAAAGTACGCTTCGATTACGAACCGACCCGGAAAGCCTTCGTCAAGAAACTTTTAATAAAACACTGTGATGGATTATAAACGTTATTTTTAATTCGTTAAAGTTCATTTTAGTATCAACCAGTTCATTCGGGAACGCATTCAAAAAAGGTATTATAAGAGTTGGGACCAACATTAAAGATTTCAGCTCTCCATAAAACACGTCTTAATAAAATATATCAATTTACACCACGGCTCACTTCTATAACACGTTCTCGTTTTTTTCACTACGTTTTCGAATATGATCCGTTTAAAAATTTGAAAAAATCTTCGGCGATCTTGATCATAGATATTAAGTTGAGACCTAGAACGGATTTGATTTGTAAACTGTCTGCAATAAAATCATAATTAAAAATTTAGAATATATTTTATTATTTAATCGTAATTTCATAAATCAATTTATATACCTATGGTAATTAAATTCATTTATACCGTCTTAAAACGACAAATGCTAAAACTATTTTCATTATGTATACAATCCTGTGTTGAGTGCCTATAAGATTATTTTATTGCATTTTTAAAAACCTCGTGCTACAATGTTCATATATTAAATTTAAGATACTCACTCGTTATACAATATGATACGCTTGATGTCATCTCAACCGATTTCGGTCATTGCGCAGGATATATTGTAGTGCTCAAGTGTGTGAACAAACACCTGTGTTTTCTCATTCACTATTCCGTCTCATAATTCGATGAGACAGCAATCCGACACGACCAGAGAGTGTTCAGGCGCAGGACCAACGGTGCTTACATTGCCTGCATTTAAGCTACGCGCTGATATTGAGAATTTCTTGAAATTCAATAGCTTTTTATTCACTATTTTAATGAACTCATGACCTCGGGTTATACAGCCGTTTAATTTAGTAACTATATTAATGAAACACTCAATGATATACTTACGTCCTAGTTTGATTTGTTGACAAATTGATATATTAGACTAACTGCGAAATGCCAATGATTTAGCTAACAGGATAACTCTATTTAAGACGTCAAACGTGTCAAAGTTATTAATCTAGTTAGTAACTATTGCTACGTTATATCAAATACGGTGTCGAGCTCTATGTCGTAATATTCTTTGTCTAATTAGTAAATTGCGATTATTTCCACAGATTTAATTTCAACTGTAATAGTTATACAGACTCATTTAAAAAACCCCAAAAAACTCGGCTAAGCTTTTGAACTTAGTTGGTTAAAGTTTTGCTGTTTTAAATTATTACTTCCTATTTGATGTGAAAGCTTTTACAATTATCTAATAATTTGAAAATAATATATTATTGCTTATAATTAGAAAATAGAACAAAGTTTAAGTATTAATAGTTTAAGTATAATATAATATAATATCAAAACAAAATGTATAATCACACACAAGTTAAAAGAAAATTAAATAAATATTACTAAAATACAAAGTAAAAAAATATAAAGAGCTCAATTTGCATTAATCAATCGCTATCGTAATATGGTGAAGATATTTTTACTCTGTAATTATAAAATCATCCGGAACCGTTGGAAATTGGTCGGATACAAATTAATTATAGAATGCATTTCACAAAACGCCCGCTTTATATAGTGGTTAACCAAAACTGTACGGAAGTTTCGAACGTTGTCTGTCCGACGTCCCCGACAAACGATTTATAACTTTAAACCCAAACTTTGAGGTTCAATTTCGCGCGAACACACACCATGTTTATTAATTTACGTAGTTAAGGACTAAGAGATTTTTTGTTAACTACGTTTTCACACGAATAACTTCGCACTTAAAAATGTTACATTATTTATTTTATTATAATAATTCATTGTCCGTTTCGACACCGCTTCTAAGTGCTAAAGATTACATTGTCGGTGCTTTTAACTATGTTTGTTTTTGTATGATTTAGATTTATATTAAGATTTCATCTCTTTATATTATTCATTAAGATCTTTGCTTTGATAGATGACACTATAAAAAAGGCTATTTAAAAATTATAATGCGTTATTCATTGTTGCAATGTAATCATTCCAAGAATGTTGCCATCGTTCGACATGAATCACCCACTAGCTAATTTTTAATAAAATAAAAATCAAATTAAACTGTTTATTAAAAAAAACGCATCTAAAATAACAAATACATGAATATTTAAACGAAGTGAAACGGTTCGGCACGGGCGATCCTATTAAAATGCGTTATTATCATAATACAGTATTATTACATACTTATCTTTACATTGCGTAGCATTAGGACGAACTTCCTTCAATATTTATTTATTCCTAATTCGAGCTTAATTAGGAAAGGTGTGAATACATTACGAAAGGTTTACATCTGAGGGCGGTCTGTTATCGCGTCGTATATCTCCGACAGGATACGCCAGAGGTCGACGAAATGATACCTGTAATTGTCCAATTAGAAACGAAATTTTATGTTAATAAAATGATATAGTCGAAAGCGAAAGGTGTACGCGGTGATTATTGGAAACGATTTTTATTTCTATTCGATCAATTGTTCTCTTATATCCATAATGTACATGGAAAGAACCATTACTTTCCACCCGGTCTTGTGATAAACATGTTTGAAGAGTATGCCAGTGAATTTGGGAGAAAGAAAGATTCATCTTAGATCCAATAGCTGGAGACGTTTTGCCATTTAAGTTCATCAAACCGCATCTGAAGTACACACCACACTTCTCTTGCCTGTTTTCTTTAAAAACTATACTAATATTATAAAGGTGAAAGTACCTCTGTCTATCTGTTATGTCCTAATGGCTAAGGTACTGAACTCATTTTGATTAAATTTTGTACGAAGTATGATTTAAATACTCCAAACACCTGGATATATATATATATATATATATAGTATTTTCACCTTATATATATATATATATATATATATATATATATATATATATATAAAATAAGACCACATTGCGTGCTTTGATTGTTAAAATCTGGTGAGCAGGTGACGCCGTTCATTACGACAGCCCGACCTCGAGTTAAGTTTTAACCTATCAAGTTAATCTAATAATAAACACCTCGGACAGGTTAAGTTACGTAATTTGAAGTATAATTTTAAAAAGGGTTCTTAGATTAACAAAACCTTTAAAACATAGTTAACTAAAGTCTATAATGATAAGATTGCTAAAAACCGAAAGTCTTATGTTAATTTATTGTCATAAAGCGTTCGACAAATTCGATTCATAATTTGCATTTCATTCGATAAAACTAAAACAGTATTATCTAAATATTCGTCTTGTCTTCATAATAGTAATGGATGGTTTCGAATCCAAGACTCTTAATGTCCTCTAACGAATCGATCATCGATTTTAGAATTTTTATTATAATTTTAATCGCGTTTTTGTATAAACTAACCTTCATGATTATTGATAATATTGAGTACTTCTAAAATGAAATAACTTTATCTCGTTTTATAAACAAACGTTTGAAACAATAAACAAAATTTGAAATCGAATTATTATCACTATCCCTTAATCCGGATAAGATTAACCTAAGTTATTTAGAATCCGTCTCTGTTACCGTAATAAAACAGAATTTTTTCAAGTAAAATGTGTTCAATTAAAAAAAATAGAATGTTAATAAATCGTAATAAATTATTTTATATATGGCAATTATTCGATTTAAATTTAATATAAATGTAAAAAACATCCTTCATTATTATTAACATGTGTTATTACAAGACCATAAAGATAATAAAAAAAGGAGTAGATAGTCATCATTGATTTTAAAAAAGTAACTACTGATTTACGTGCGTGTTATTTTAGTAGTATTAACATTGCTTTCAACATATCAGCTGAATTCGTCCCAATCTTGTGACATGACGTTTCGAAATGTTTGTCGATCACATTATAATATAATGAAACTTAGTGAAGTCAATACTTAATATTTTCTAACCAATTTTAATCCTTAATCAGGGACTTATGTTATCATATTTTATAAAGTTTGCATAAATTATCAAGTCAAGTTTTTGGTTGTCAAACTATTTTTATGACTCAAATCGGTTTGACGTTCGCATAATATTAGGTACGCAAAATTTTCGCTTTTATGATTGTATTTTAATCATTATTTATGTTTCTGTTGAAACAAAATAACTCATATTAGTGCGAGTTTTTATTTCTTTTCCTAATTTGTTCTTATCGAGTTATTATTGCGTACTGGAAAAACATTGGAAACTTTACGAAATTTTCATGAATTAGTTAAAATTATTAAGTTTTCAATGTCCTAAATATAAAAAATGACTTTTATGTTTACGTATTTTTAAATATATTTTAAATGAATTGCATGGTTTCGTTACATTTTATTTAATTGTATGTATTCATTGATATTTAGAAGTTATCGTAAATTATACAACTATAGATCCAATGACGAGACAGTTTCATACGATAAGTCACAGGAACAGGCACATGTAACATGTAAATAAAAACATGTGCGTGCCACACGAGCATTAATTAACATTGTTTTTATTTTGAATGTAATAAAATTTTATCTGAAAGTAGTTTTAATTGGAAACGTCTATGAAGGGCAACATTGAAGCGTTTGTTTTTAACGTGGCAACATTATTTTGCACTTACGTGTAATTATGTATTTAATGAACCTGCCTACGTTTATATTATCATCGTTTCAATAGAATTTATATAAAGAAACGTCAAAATAATCTTACATTTCTAAGTAATTGAAAAATATGTATGTTTTGTTCAAGATAGACATTGTAATAAAAACATTTTATTATAACAGCTAATTATGGGCTGGTTAACACGTACTGTGTTATATAGAACTTACTAGCAAAACCCGCGACTTTGCCAGCGTGGTATTCAGTGTGTGACGAAAATTCTTCGAAATCTGCTATTTTGTACACACAATATTTTATTTATTAAAATGGCTGGTAACTTGCAAATAACAAAGACATGTAAATTAAAGTTGTTATAACTTTAGATAGACTCAGCCGATTTTGATAAAATAAAGACTAGACGGTAGCTTAAAAAAAATATTGTTTCAACTTAAAAAGGGGCAGTTAATTTGAAATCGCAGACAGATACATCAATTTTATTTATTTGTATCGGTGAGACAAATAAATCCAAGCAAGATTACATTTTCGTTCTATGAAGAGTTAGGTACGGAATAAGCGTTGCTGAATTGTATCTTAGTCGACTTAACGTTATCGTAAATTTAATACTTTAATGATGCAAACGCCGACTTTGATAAAAAGCCTTCGATACCTGCGCGGACGTCAGCGCTCACCGTACACGTCAAAGTTTTTGCCGCTTGATGTCTTTAACGAAATTCATGTCATTGGGTCCGATTTCTCTAAGATTAAACTTTTTTAGATTATTTAACAAATAGATCGAACCCTTATACGCTCGAATATTCAGTTACAAGGTTTAACACTTAAAAGAACTTAACGACTACACACATCCTGTGGGCTACAATAAAAAAACGAATGACAAAAAGACACATCATGTTTGTTTTTTAAAAGATGTCTGCCTGAGATTAGCCAGCGGCACTTTAATCCTTGAACCGTCCGATATTTTAAAAGGATATGATGACAACTTTTTTGTTCTGGTTATCTAACGACGTACGTATATATGTGCGTAACAGTTAGGGCATTACCGGAGTGAAGTGATAAAGAAACACATTCCCTTATCAGACGTTTTGCTGTACCAGAAACATACGTCTTCTGTTCGATAAACTTAACTTATACCTTGTTTGAACGCTCACGAACGAATCAATCAATCCCTAGATGAGATAGATTACTTTTATTAATAGACAAATAAGAAAATTAATAATACCTTAAATACGATCCAAATTATAATAAAAACGATCAATAAAATATTCTTAAAAACATATATTTTAATAATAAAATATAAAATATCAAGTAAACTAATATATCAAGTCATTTTTTTTAAACACTAATAATAGCATGCATGCATAATATTAGAAAAAAAACTATTTGCTAATTAAAAATGTGCTATAAAAACATAGCAGTAAGTTTTAATTTGAAAAACATCAATCGAAGTGAGAAATCTGGCAGATCGTAGTCCCAAGAGTGTTAATTTCCTTGAAAAGTGATGGAGTCCCTTAAGTGCAAAGCTGTAAAATGTCAACGTTCATCAGATGTTTAGATTATTACCACTAAGCACCCTTAGTATCTACTCTTGAAACAAGACAGACATAAGATACGACAGATTCGAGTCTTAGAATCAACAGTTTAAAGAACATCATGAAATATAATGTTCTATTTTTAAATAGACATATTTATTTAAAAAAATAATTTTGGAACGTTCTGATTCGATGAACAGAATAATATATTACGCTTCAATGATAAATAAACCTAGACCCTTATATTATATGTAGTATAATAATGGCCTAGATATCGAACAGTGTAATAATTTAGATTCTAAATTTAAAAATTTAATAGATTAATCGAAAACGCTTAATAGTTTTATCGGTCATAATATTTTGCGTCAACTTATTCGACACTAATTTAATGTCACGACAGTTTTGACAAACGCCTGCAATGAATACGTCTGGCGTTGAATTATAAGGAAATATTTAAACAAATAAAAAGAACACTAATTATACATAATGTACCATTTGTTTTAGGTTAATAAAAATAGTTAAGTGAATGCTTAGATTCACATTCTTTCCGTAGAAAGCGTGACAGTCTCTTGTAGAAAGTTTCAATGTTTTCAAACATTAAAAACTAGTTTAAATACGCATAGAACACGTATATATATATGTGTAATTAATTATGTTAATTGTTATTAATACATAATATTCATTATAAGTTACATGTTTATGTTTCGAGTTATATGAAGTTAACGTGATGTTAACGAATTGAAAAATATATAACACATGTTTCAATTATTATTGAATTTATTATTATTATAACTACTAGGTTTTATTTATTTTAATTCGATAAATAATTAATTTAAGTTACATATATATTAAATTTTATTTATAACACATACATGACATTTAATAAAATTAACGAATAATATTTAGTAGTTATACAACTTAAGAGTAATTAGTACACTGTTAAGCCATGGTCACACCACAACAAAAGAAAAACACAAAGACTATTTGCTTTATAAATCGACACCACTCATAGCCAATAAAAAACACGTTTAATTATAGAATCATTTTCAATGGCGGAATAAATAACGCATGACGTAATACAGGTACTCCGTCGTTTCAACCAACAAATGCTCGTATCATTCGAACGAACCGTATCCCCTATAAGCACCGGCGTCGATTTCATCCGCATACCACCTCGCACTCATTATCCTCTCTACCCCGTCGACATAAGGTCGATTCCACAAGAAGCTAAACGATATAGCCCTCGAGCCCGCGGTATACGTATTGCTGGCAAGGATTAAATAACTATGCTGGGTATGTAATGTAGATAATACAGGGATCCGACATTTAACGGCTTCGGGATTACCTCAATAATTCCCTCGGCACAATAAATGTTTTCAGCCGGGTGGTAACGCGGCCCTCCCATAGGTGATTTTCCGATTTAAAATGGCGGATACGTTTAGGGCGACTGAAGCCATAGGACGGACAGCCCGTATCCTATAGCAGAACACAAGACATATTACGCTTACCTACACCGCTTTACATAGCTAGAGGTTAGAGAGACCAAATGTCTCCGGCCGTTACATACATGCTAATAGGGGAACGAACAATAACTTGTCATCTAAAACGTCAACTATATATCACAGACCTTATTACGACACAAAGATTTATCCCCAAACATAATTTATTTTATCCGGAAACATCCTATAATAACATAGAATGGACACAAAGAGATTTAATTCTTGTTTTCTTCCCGATGTCAGGGACTCGTATCACGAGCGGTCGGGTGGCATTTTTCGGTCTCTAATCCCATTGAGTGAACTGAGCTTTTGGGCCGTGGACCATTTTTCATTCGAATGACAAATATTTAGAAAGTTATTTATCCACGTATGAATTCGCAGCGCTCAATTAAGAAGACCGTAAGGGCTCGGATCGCGTCTTCTTCTTTGTTCTCGGACAACGGACGGATGTTTATTCTGCGACCGCGCTATCGATTCAGGTAGTCCCTCGAATAAATCTATAACGACAACAATATGCCCGGCCGGTGCCATTGTCATGTTCAGAAACCATGTATCGTATCGCGCTAATGCGACTACGAGTAATCTAATTCCTTCACACAATACACCGAAAGGGTTTCGCGAGCGTGTCCGATTTGCCTACGAGTTGACGAGCGACAGTTACGCCCATGCGCCCCTCGCACTCGTTAAATGCACATTTATAACACATCGAACGTTCTCATTTTTCACATGCATCAATACCCGTCGTGGCTGATGGATAGCCATGTGAACATACCGTCTTGCGATGCGAATTAGCTTTGCGCACGGAGGCCTCCAACTAGTAATGCAGTTCCGCACCAGCGAATGTGAAAACGCGCCATAAAGGCATTTTAAAAATTTACAACTTACAGAGCACCATATCGACAGCCTCCAACAGTCCGCCGCCGACGCAGGCGGGGATGAGCGGTGGGGCGGGCGGCGCAAGCGGCGCGGCGCGGCCGAGTTCGCCCGCCCCCGCAAGCCGCTGCTGCGACACCGGCCGTCCTATATTCCAGGACCCCATCACAGGACAGACTGTTTGCTCGTGTCAATACGAGTTTCTTAACTACCAGCGGCTCGCATCAGGCGTGCCGCTGTCGATGTACAGTGCGCCATACCCTGACGCTGCCACCGCAGCCGGCATGGCCGCCTACTTCCCAGCTCTCGCCGCAGATCAGCCCCCCTTCTACGCAAACACAGTGAGTATTAGGTTTGCGGTAACATCATTAACACGAAAGTACTATATTTAATAGTAGAACATTTCATATGAATTATAATAAAGTTGATAAAAATACAAAAGCATTTGTGTTGCTATCGTGAATTTTATTATTTAAGTCGACGTATAAATACAGATAAAATACGCAATGTGATATGAAAAACGAAGTTAACCACGAGTGAGCCTCACGAAATGTTTGACCTATTTTATAAATAATTAATCATGGGTTATGCTAATCAACACATAAGTGTTAATTACTAGTTATTAAACTTATAGTTAAGCGAAAGTATCTGATGCCGGAGACACGTATAATATATTCGACTCACTGAATATTTATAAATGCCATATTAAAATATAAAAATTACATTCACTTAATTAATAATTTGAAAAAATGAACGCATAAAATAATAGACGTGTTGATGTCTCTCAATAATTATATAAAAATTTACATCAAACAGCTGTTAAAACATACAACGCACCATAAAAACTGCGGGAAATATGTAATAAAGATAAATAAAAATTAATGTAAATCAAGTCGTAAAATATCAAAGATTATTTGTTTTCCTTTAAAACGCCAGATCGTAATCAGTTGCGATTTCTAATACACGTGTAAAAAAGCGAGGTAGCGAGGTAGCCGAGTAACAAGCACCTATTTTTTTAACCTGATTTACTTAAAACTACAATTTTATCGCTTTTCTTTAATTTATGAATACAATCAATCAATTTTGTAATAAATTTTTTAACATATAAATAATAATTTAACATATAAATGCCTTGACATATTTTTTTAAATCGTCAATTGAAAACAGGCTAGCGTTGTTTTAATCTGTAGATATCTAGATAAACCCAATGTTGTTTATGGTAGTTGGACTTCGCAGAAACTGCACTTTTACGCATTTCAAACAAGTATTTAACATGTTTCTGCACTATCTTGCTATTATCGGCCAATCTGTGATTATATATTTACTTAAATTATCGGAAAAGTCAGAGATCCTTATCAATTAAAAGCTTTATCTTATTCTATTTTACATTATTAATAAACATGCATGTTATTCCGATTTGCCTCTTGTTTCGGCAGCAAGGAGCTCCTTTTTATTTATCTATGCACTAACTATTAGTCATTTTGTATGTTGAATCGTTTTACAAATTAATTTAATTTAGTTCGGATAAAAAACAAAGTTGTCGTGTCTACGCCAGTCAGCTGTATGTCTTTGAAAATTCTGACGTTTTTATTAGTGAAATCTTAGAGATATAGCTGATTTTGGTAGCTATAAAAATCATGCGATTTATTATTTCAAGTTATAAATTATAATATTAGTTTGTTTGAAAAAATATTAATCCTTTGTTCTTAAAGTTCTCAAGCAAACTTCCACCCCTTTCTTCTTTGAAATTTATAAAGTTCATTAACGAGCTTATTGATATTTTTGGCGCCTGTAAGAGGCATCAAGTTAAAATTATTTTAAATACTTATAAGTATAGACAGAGATAGAAAATAATTTTATTTGTCATACCTTGACATTGAATGATTATTTTTAACAGCGCGATCGAACAATTTTGATATTTAACATTCAACTTACAAATGAAACAAAATTTTTACCCAATATTTGTCAACATAATAAATACACGGTAAAGATTATTATGTTTAACATACGATATATAATAAATAAAATTTAATATGCTAAAAGTTCTCACTTCATCTTAGGATCAACATAAATTTAAAAAATTATACACAATACAAAATGCTACGGACATTCGCAGGAATTGTGTTCATTAATAATTTCAAATCGGTCACAAATAACACGATTATCGATCAACTTATAAAAAAAAACAACAATAAAATGCTGATATCATTATAGCTGCATTAAACACTGACGTCGAAAACAATTTATGTTTCCAAACCGTTATAAACACATTTAACATCACAGAACATATTCGAATATGATAACTAATAATAATTAATTATTTTCGACTGTATCCAATGACGATAGAAATATATTAATAATATATTTAGTTCCTTCTAATTCTATATAAAGCCTTCTTTATTATACACTAACTCTATTATTCGTAAACGCCTATTAAACAATTAGTTTTATGCAATTATTTTAATTCGAATTATCAATAACCTAGTATTACTTTTATAAAATTTAAAATTAAAAAAAAAAAAACAAAATACGCATTACAAATTTATCGCAAAAAGACGACGTTTAAAAGATTGTCCTGTGGCATTGTACTAATGAAATTATAATTTCTTACTGACACAACCTTAACTATTCAGAGGTGATTATTGTTCATCCGAGAGATCATATTTACCGCAGCTACCTATTCCATGTGAATGGCATTAAGTTAAAATAATTTGTGGCACATGTCAAAACAGTCATGAATATAAGAATCCTGAGTGTTAAGTAGACGCCAGAACTCTGTGTTAAGAATAAATTAGTTTGTTAATCCAATGATGTATGTTCCGTTGTATGGCGTAACAAAAAGTCGTTTTCTGACTCGGACATATTTAATATCATAATTCGTTTAACAGGTACGTTCTCCGTCCGTCCCGTGCGTATGATACAGGCTGTCGATGATATTCGATAATACAGGATGTTTCGATTCATTTACCTTAATTCAATAAAATAATAATACCATTTAAATATTTCCTTTTGTTGCCTCGATAGTTTTACTTGTATACGAACTATATTACGGTCCGGTTGAAAGCGTTTCGTCATCGAAAACGAAGTTGCGATAAAAGTGACGTATCAAAGCGTCGTAGTTTGAGGTTCGCCGCCCGCCGCGTGGGTGACTTTGAATGATAATGATCATAACAACATAAAAGTAGCCAAAGCACGTAATATATGACATGTAGTAAAACTTCGAGGAAGGTGTTAAAAGGGCCGTGAACGTGCCCCGGTAGATGATTCAATCATTCATGGAGAGATGGTCGTTTATCATCTGTAGCGAAAGTGTTAACTCCGACCCGCCTTCAATGGCTCTACTTTTTTTACACGCCTTTTATTTCATCTACAATTTATTATACCGATTTGACTGCGTAAGAATAGTCGTCTTCGAGCTATCTTTGTTTAGTTTGAAATTTAGATGTCGGGTTATGACAAGCGTTTCTTTATCGAACAGACAAACAAATATTTAAGTTTTTGTCTGTTTCTCGACGATTTTACCTTTTTTCATAACTCACGTGGAATGTTCTACGTAGTTTTGTTAAATAAATCGATGTATATTATAAAAGATTGTGAGAATTATATTTTTATTAAATGATATTTATAATTTTATTTATATGTTATTTGGTTTAACAAATAAGGTTTATATTTAACTATATGATTGTCTGCCTGTATATGTTTGCGTGTTGTAGTTTTTAGGTTTATCAAATGTATATATTATATGACACTCAATAAAATAAAAATTCATATCGTATGTAAAAACGCAATATATTTTTATAGAGACTAAGTTACAAGCGCTAAAAACATTCATTGGGGTTGTTTTTTGTTAAATATAAAGATAAGTAACATTTATATTAAACCTATAACATTTACAACCAGTTTTTGTTTGCGAGTTCATTAAAAATTAATTTCACAATGCTAAATATACGAATTAATAATCCTATTGATCACGCAATGGGTCGAAAAGACTAAGTCTATCTTAAGACAAGTTGCCTTTTGCTTGTAATCGCCCTAATATATTTGAAATTAAAATGAAATAAACTATATATATGTATGTACAGTTACTTTTAAGGATTTTTTTTTATATAGAATAGGTAGGTGGACGAGCATATGGACCACCTGATAAGTGGTCACCAACGCCCATAAACATTGGCATTGTAAGAAATGTTAACCATCGTTTACATCATCCATGCGCCACCAACCTTGGGAACTAAGATGTTATGTCCCTTGTGTCTGTAATTACACTGGCTCATTCACCCTTCAAACCGAAACACAAAAATACCAAGTAGGTGGTACCTACCCAGAAAAACTTGCACAAAGCCCTATCACTAGTAAAATAATTATTATTGCTTTGGTATTACACCAAACATTAGTATGAAACCTAAACATGAAACCAATTTGCAATGATGTTTACTCATTACATAATTGTTATTGACTCAACTTTTTTTTAACATTTCAAATAAGTCGGAAGTTAAATAACAGAAGAAAATTATTCAATGTCAAATGACAATTATGAAGTTTAAGACAGAAGTCGTGAAATTACGTAATTTTGTTTTTTTAAGAAGTTTCATTTCAATAACGTTTGAAATAAAAGAAAAACAAACTTGAAAATTTTTACAACTTTTGGAGTTTGTTTTTCTTAAGAAGCCTTGTAAAAATACGATGTCAAAAAATATTCTTCTAAAGATTCCTGTAAATTAAAATGTTTAAAGTCGTCTTAAGACAGTCATGTCTGAAGTCAGTGAGTAGCCTAAGAGCTTCGCGAGCTCCGTTTGCGTGTCGGAGGGACCGTTCAGCGGATTATGAAACTATTCGTCCCATAAAAATATTCCTAGTTGAACATATTATTAACGTTAATGGGATTATAGACGGATCCATTAAAATTATAGTGTTGCTACCAATAAAGATTATGACCGAGTTTTTTCAATCCGCACGCTTCACGGAACATTCGTTGATTATTCATTAGTGTATTTTAACTTATAATACAAACTTAAATTGCATTACCATATATATTTTGACTCGATGATACGCAAATGCATTACGTTTACAATAACTTGAATATATCAAAGGATTGGAGCTAAAATCATGGCAACGCACAGTCACATCGATGTCGCACGCTGCCGATTCCGTTGCGCGTATATAAATCGGCGCCGCGGTATGAAACCAATAAATCCGAGAAAATGCAGATCCGAGTCGGCTTAGCTCGATTATTATTTGAAGTAACAGAAAACGGAATTATATCGGAGAGGTCGGAGCAACAAAGGGCGACAGCGCGACTGGATTACGCTGTCGTACTTGAGTAAAATTTATTATCGGATTTTCGATTCGGCCACCAATGAAGTTGTTGGACAACAAAATCTTTTGATAGATTTATCCTGGCTGACCGCATTAAGACGAGCTCCCGGGTTATTTTTAATGCATCGCTATAAATTTTTTGGACCCGCGCATCTCGACGGGCCGTTTCTTTGGTTTTTACGCGATTTTAAAACGTATATCCTATTAATAACTCGGGATGTACATGAAATTCATCATTATAAATGTCTGCTTTCGAATTTTTTAATGAAATATTAAAGATCATTCCGCTTTTCGATGTTCGATGTTCGATCGTTGAATAATTATAGCGTTGTTAGCTTGTACGAAAGTATAATATCGATGTTTGTATTCGACACAAATGCGTTTTGTCTGATGTAAAAAATATTGTCTTAGTTTGTATTGAGATTTGATGATTTTTAATGATGTGAGGAACAGAATATAAATTCATTTATTTTTGAATTGCTTTATCAAGTTTTACATTAGCTAAGATGTCTATGTAAACATTTAGCTATGTGTGTTAAATTATTTTAATGAATTAACTCGAGCCGAGATTATTTTAAGCCAAAACGACAAAAGTCATTTAAAAAAAGAAACATTAAATAAACATATCCAATGTATAAAATAAATTAAAGCCTTAAATAAAACAAACAAAGCCGTGTAATAGTTTATAGTTGAATAATACAAAGAATCCGTCTAAGAGTCTCTATTAAAATTTGTCAGAGATGATTGATGTTCAGACTCCAATCAACCCATTAAATAATAATAATAGTAGAGACGAGCCATCGAAACGATCCATCAAAAAATCAATAAAACTTGGTTCAATAATAGATTTAGTTAAAGCTACCGTGAATGTGATACCGGAACCGAACGTCGATCAACAAGTACTAGCTAGATAAAAATTTAAATCTACCGCAGATGAGTACGGCTTTATTATAAAGCGTTCCTATTTGAATCTATTTGCTAGTTAAAGAAATTATTTCATATGACAGTAATATTATGATGGAAATAATACGGAATAATAATATTTTTATTGTCATCATTAAATCATCCAAAAGTCTTATTAAGTAAAAGTAATATTATTTTTTGTGTTCACGTATGTACGTAATTTTTTGTTTCCAGTTTTGCTAACGAAATAAATAAACAAATTAAAAAAAATGATCAAAACAAATAAAAATTCAAAGCTATCTCATAATTGATACAAAATGAATGGCGCGAAAATTATATTACAATTTAATATTAGTACGGATAGGAACTGTATAAATGTTTATTCCTAACTATCGATAGTGACATACATTACGTGAAACTTATAATATACATTATTTTCCCAATCAGGCAGCTGGAATCGAGCTGAAAGAGAATCTCGCAGCTAGTGCTGCGAGCTGGCCCTACCCTACAGTCTATCATCCTTACGATGCAGCCTTCGCTGGATATCCATTTAATGGGTAAGTCATTTTCTTTTACTACTAGTTTTAGGTCTTCGATAATGCTATTATCGATCATCGCACATCAGTCGACCACAATCTTCTAATGAGAAAAACTCCTACATAACTGATTACATCGGCTGCTAAAAACTTATATTTATGATGAAGTTAATCAACGTCTAAAACTAGACGTGATCTGTTACCATCATTCCTATGTTTCTCTTTCTTAGAAAATAAGTTTGTAATAACAATTTCAGTTGGGAGCATATCCGTTAATAGTTATTGATGGAAACTTTTAGAAGTTATTGATAAATAGGATTGATAGAGTCTGAAGTTCTGATAGAAATATGATCCAAGTTAGACAAACTAAGTTCAAATTTTTCAATGAAGACAAATATGGAATCATTTAAAACTTTCAGCTCTTAATGGCCAAAATGGGACATTAATATAAAGCTTCACCAATAATATGATTTGACCATTCATTAGAGAAAGGTGGTAGGGCTTATCGGTGGTAGGTGCAAGCTCGACTGGGTAGGTATATACGTAGGTAGGTATCACCCACTCATCAGATATTCTACCGCAAAATAGCAGAACTTGGTACAACTGTGTTCTGGTCTGAAGGGTGACTGAGTATGTAAATACAGGCACAAGGGACATAACATCTTAGTTCCCAAGATTGGTAGCGTATTGGCGATGTAAGCGATGGTTAACATTTTTTACAACGGTCAATGTCTGGGCGTTGGTAACCACTTACCGTCAGGTAGCCCATATGCTTGTCCGACTACCTAGATTATATAAAAAAAAGATAATTCGTATTTTATCTTGTATTTGTAGGATTGGAATACGATTCCAATTCAAATAAAATAGATATGACGCTTATTGAAATGGATCTATTTCCTTATATTGAAAATTGGAAATAATTGTTAACTGGTCAAAAGACAATCCGCTGTGTTATTTTCGATCTCCTAGTTCTTCTCACATTTAGGTAGTTTATTTTCCGAAGTGATCGTAATTTTTAATTTGGCTATCAGTAAGTAAGCTTCTTTATTGAATTAAGAAATTTTAATTTCAAAATGATTTTATGATCGAAAGACCAAAGCTATTCGTGATTGGATCGCTTTATTCTCGATAGTGTTTTTAACGGAAGCGCATTTCTGTATGTGTATTAAAAGCTTCGGCAAACTTTTAAATAGGATAACATTTAGGCTACGACCCGATCTCACACCGTATACAGATCTGATTGCCTCTGACCTAGATTGTCATGAATACTAAAATTGTAGTGTATATTACAACTGTCTGTCTGCGGATAAGCTTTCATATACATATTCTATTACAATTCGTACAAAACGTAAACAAGGCCATTAATGTTAAAACATCGAAATTTTCCGAAATATTATATTTTCATTATGATTGATTCTGTTACGAGTCTTGACTTTTCAAATATATCTAATATTATAAGGCGGAAGAGTTGGTTTGTTCGTATTCGCTCATGATCGGATCTACCAGTGCGTTTGTTAATATATTTGTTACCACCATCATTAGACATTGGCTACCATGGTGCTAGTAAAGTTATTCATTAAAATCGTTAATTTTTTTTACATTATAGATATATTTCGTATTTAAAATAAATTCAATTCAAAGTCACTTAGATTCCGATAGCATTATCATTTCATTAAATATATATATATACATATATATTAAGTAGGTCATACGAAAGGCAAGGACACATGGATTGCATGCAAAATTATATTATAATTGATTTTGATTAAATACCGAAACTAAAAAAAAGTTATTGGTCGAAATCAGTACGTTCTATATTACAGCCATTACATTATATTCGGCTAATAGAAGGCAACGGCTACTATAATTATTATAGTCATACGTGTTTATCGGTACAAATACGACCTAACACAGACTTAAAGACACACACAAAAAACATCGTTCTTATGTAAACTGATAGCGGCATATTGAAAAGGATTCGAAACACGAATTCGTTTGATATGAGTTGTGTCGAGATTATCAACGCCTAGTTGTTTGTCGGCATTAAGGTAATCCCACATCGAACGAAAATAATAATTGCAATTTCGGCAGCGTATTGTAATGACACGATATATTCATTTGGACTTGGGTTATAGAATTAATATGTTCTATTTTCTATTATTTTATAATTGATATATTAATGACTGTACTTAACTTATATTACTTACTCAATTAAGATTTTCCGAAAACGGTATAATGTGATCATATGTTTGGATGAATAGATATTACGCCTTGAACAATACCGATAAAGATGAAGTATCAAATAAATTTGTACTATACATTTACAACTATGAAACAAAATTACATTAATTTATCAAAGGAGTCACATTATCTATGTATACTAATACAAAACCTAACAACGAAAGAGTCTTCATTCATTCATTTGAAAAGATGTATCTAGCAAATTTTGTCTCTTTCTAATAACAACGTTTTTACACGTCAGGCGAAATTTTCTATCTCTATCGTAAAAAAAACAAAAATATTTTTAATCGAAACCGCATTTAAAGTATTTACTTAACATAAAATTCCAAACAATTTCAATATGAAGCGTATATCCCATGTGACCGAAAATAATTCGACAATAAATTATGTAAATGCATCGCTTAAATTTTGAAATAAATGTTCTTTTTAACATTTATATATTATGTCTATAATAAAATTGGTAATTAATTATATAGTCAACAGAAACAAAAACATATTTTATTGGCAACTGCCTTGTCAGTCTAGCGCATATCCCGAGTTCCTGGGTCCAAACTTCAAGTCAGGGCTTTAAAATGTTATTGGCTTTTCGACCGAGAATTCTCAAACATTGCTCCTGCACCTGAAATTTTTATGCTCGTGTTGGATTTGCTATCCCATCGGACTATGAGAGTTAGGATGGAGAATGCACCTGTACTTGCGCGCACACTTGTGCACTATAACATGTCCCGAGCAGATGGTTAGTCTTCCTTGAGAATTTATACATCAAGGTGAGTTTATAAAAAACTCATCACCATCGTAGCATCATGGCTAGTCTGCCTTCCAAATTTAATACTGTTATATACATAAACATAAGATTAATCGTATTAATAATTTTGCTCTTCAAAATGGGGTCTCAATATGACTGTTACGATCCTACGATTGACAACTATTGTGTCATATTTATTGCAAAACGTATGAATGATTGATCGATTTGAACGATGTCAACTGATTTTAAAATTCACTGGCTTCCCTTTGAACGAACAGTACATCAAATACATTAGAAGTGCCAAATCGACTCACCACAAGGTGCATTCTAAGATATTGTTATATTTTACGTTTATATGTTACATATAATGTAATACAGTTACTTACAGCGCAGGGTTATCTATATAGGTATAACGGAGAGACCCTTTATTTATACCCTTAAATTCGTAACCATTTCTATTAAAGAATATTTTTCGCGACAAATGTACCCATGTAATTTCGAATCACATATCCGTTACATGTACATGGATAAAAAACCTTTATTTGCATTCAAACCATAATATAGATAAAGATTAAAAATATTAGCACTTCTTAACGTTCGCATCATCAAACAGTAACAGTAACAGCCTGTTAATGTCCCAGTGCTGGGCTAAGGCCTCCTCTCCCTTTTTGAGGAGAAGGTTTAGAGCTTATTCCACCACGCTGCTCCAATGCGGGTTGGTAGAATACACATGTGACATAATTTCAATGAAATTAGATACATGCAGGTTTCCTCACGATGTTTTCCGTCACCGTCAAGCACGAGATGAATTATAATCACAAATTAAGCACATGAAAATTCAGTGGTGCTTACCCAGGTTTGAACCGACGATCATCAGTTAAGATTCACGCGTTTTAACCACTAGGCCATCTCGGCTTATAAATTAAAACGAAACTAAAAACTTAAAATAAGTAAAATTATATTTTTATAAAAGTGATGTGATTTGCAATGTTCTCAATCATCATTTCCTCAATTAAATTGAGGATTACAACCATAGCACTGTTTTTGGTAACCAACGAGACCAATATCAAACACCCGGTTAAGCCTAATAGTAGTCGTATTTATTATGATAAATAATTTAAAGAAAATAATAAAAATCCTTACTGATATTATAAATGCGAAAATTCGTTTGTTGGTTTGTATATTTGTTGCGCTTTCACGTAGAAACTACTAAATCATTATGAAATTTTGCATATACATTGTCAGGAGAACAAAGGAAGACGTAGGGTACCTAGCACCTAACCGTCTCCCGATTATATATATAAATATAAATATTACTAAAACATTATTATCAATATTAATTAAATAAAGGCGGGCGTGGAAGCACTTCAAAAACTCAAGATCGATTCAGGATAGATCTATCGCAAATCGTTATATTGTGACGGCGATCGTTTTATCCGTAATTAACGTTAACGATCACTAATGATAATATCGAACTGTTTTATAAGTAGCCGCTATTGATATGAAAATAATAACAATAATTAGGTATATGTATATATATGGAACGAACAATATATGTACAAATAATAAACACTGTATATTTATGTTATATCAAAATAGTAATTAAAAAAAATACACATGTTTATGGCATTTTCAGTATCAGATCTGTGACGTCATAAACAATTATATTATGATGTGAAAATAATAACAAAAACATTTTATATAAAATAAACGATTTAAAGAGAACAAGGAATCAATTGATCACGGTTAATTATGTAAATATGAAAAAAAAACGATAGTTAGCGTCCGCCATATTTGATTTATGACGTTATAACGTATAATTCTCAAGAAACTTAATAATATGAAGAAATATATGGATCTGTTTTGTAATATGATAAAGGTCGCATATATCAGTCTAGGCATGCAAGTACACACAAGAATAGGTCTTCCGTCTTCTTCGGTGGCATGAAATGATAATCAAATGTATTATATATGTATATATATATATATATATATATATTTCAGAATGTAAAATGTATATATATATATATATATCATATATATATATATATATATATATATAAAGCCTCGTAGTAACATATTAAAAAAAAAAAGGTAAGCGATATAAATTATCAGGAAACGAGGTAGGTAACTATATTACAAATATAATAAAATACCGCCTTACATAAACTAACATAAAAATATTAATAAAAACTTATCTTGATTCCGATAATAAAAATGGATAAAACATGTGCATACAAGGATTATTTTATCAATACAAGAATAATTACCCGAACCTATTTTATTTTTTCGCCAATATTTAATACTTAATGAGTAATATAATTTATTTTGTACATAACTTATCACACTCGAAATAATTTTAATTTGTCAACGATTTTATGTTATATTTTTTTAGTTTTTAAACGTATTGTTTACAGAAATTGATTTTTTTTATTATGTGATTTATTCGTATTCTTATATAGCAACACTGACGGCAAGATAAGCCAAATGACAACAATGACGTTTGGTCAATTCTCTTAAAACTCCCTTTTCATTCGAATCAATACTAATTCAACACTTCAGATTTGCGTATCGACATCAAACCAATGATTGATTTGAGACAAGATTTAGAGATCAATCATAAAAAAATACATCAAAATTCTATCGGTGGTGCTTAATGCAGGTCCGTCTGGTTGAGCACATCCACAGCTACCGTCTCTCCTTTCCTCTCTTCTTAACAGTAATACTCTACATTGTTATATTCTAATTTGAAGGGGGAGTAAGTCAGTGTAATAACATATGTATCCCAAAAAACATCTTAAACCCCTGGGCGACAAAAGTGACCACGTACTATCAACTAGTCTAGTTGTCAGTATACCATCGCAATGAAAAAAAAAAATACAATTACTATTAAATACTTTTATTATTTAATGTTTTTATGTTCGGATGTTTGACGCTCGATCGCGGTCTCGACGAGACATAATCTGTTATTTATAATTGTATTATATATTATCTATATTTTTATATACTTCGACGTAAGTTATATTTGTTCAATGGGCACTGGGTTGTTTTCCTTTGATTATTTATTATTGTTGTAAAATTTCTTAACATGGCAAATGGTAAAGTTTTCAAGAAATAGAAACTTCATATCCCAAGTTATTCCTCTGGATTGGATAGTGGTTGTCGCAGTTTTATTTGTACGTGTTACCATTGAAATAAATAGCAAAACAATTTTATTATTAATTCTAAATATGGCAACACATAACACTATGAAATATTACGAACGAACAACGGTTAACACGTTTTTCTAGCTTTTATCTGTTCTCTTCATTAGCGCTACGTAGTACAGTGGCGCTCGAATATTTTATAACTGGCTGTAAAAATATATTACTCAATAAAAATATGTACAAAAGTAAATAAAAAAATAAAGGTCACGTATAAAGTTTTTATGTGTGTGTTTGTTCAACGTAACTTGCGCTTACAATTATATATATATATATATATATATATATATATATATATATATATATATATATATATATTATTAAATGAAAGCTGAGTTTTTTTCGCCGGTTCTTCTAAGGTCTGAGGTATTTATTTCCGAACCAGTGGTAGATTTATGACAATCAATAAATAAGTGTAATATTGAATAAATATTTTTGACTTTGTATGTTAAATAAATCAATGTTGATATATGCACATATTTTTTACGAAGAAGGTTTTACATACAGTTTACAGTTTGTTTCACTCGTTTCTATATGGCGCTGCGGCAGAACGACTTCTGTACCGTTCAGCTATGACAATTATATATATAATATATAAGTGTACAAACACATAGGACAATGTCTATCTGGCTATTTTTTGAATTCGAAACTGACGAATGTTCTAGAACTATGACTGTTAAATTATTATCAATTTACGAAAAACAATGTTTGGATGAAAATGTTGAATAGATATTACGGATTATATAAAGTTTTCACATATTTTTCAGACAAATTTAATCATCAATAAGCAATTAACGCGTTTTATTGATTTAAAATGTAATAATTTTGAGAATAGTAGCAAATAGTAAATAATTTTGGAAATAATAAATAAAATCCGATAATAAAATAATTTGGACTTGGTAATTCGTTTGTTACTGTACATGCAGTTTTGCCCTGTTAATTACGAACATAAGTCGGCACTAGAACATTGATCACGATACATAAAACATTAACATAACATAAATTCCCATGGTCGATGGTTGATAGTTGATGATCATAATTCTATTGTTTATTCTAACGATTTATATTTAACGGAACCGAAACATTTTATATAAGAGGTCAATACAATATGACTTTTTTTAATTATGTCAACACATGTGTATGGAATGTGAAAAATATTGACAAAAAATAATGTTTTTTTTCGAAATTTTTTTTGCATCAGAATTCGAATGTTACATAATTTTCAAAGAATGTTATATTACAAAGAAAGAGCCTGTAAATAGCGGTTTTATTAATTAACCTGTGACACGAGGCTTTACCCCCGTTAAATTTGAATTATTCAACGCCATATTGGTTAACGTTTAGTTAATACTTCTAGTGTTAAGTTACAACCTTAGTCCAGCAGCGGGGAATTACCGTCCTTCTATCGGGGCATTTTTCACATTTACTCAAACTCAAAAAAAAAATCTTAATTATTTCTTGACTACTTTTTTTCTAATATTTATCGAATCTTAAGATGTCACAGATATGTCAAAATTTCCTAATTCAAATTAACATACCATTCAACAACAGTATTTTTATTATTTTTAAATTTAGAACACGCCTTTATAAACGCTTACGAACTCGTCACAAATACCTTATCTCGCTCGCTTCAGGGGTAACTCAGTGTCAAAGACACACCAAGAATTTCGTTTAAAATCCCCTTATCACCATCTTTGCTCTCAGTATGAATTGGATATAAATAAATCGCTTTTAGTTTCGGATCACTTTCACTTGTTTCATTCAAGCAACGTCCGGAACAAAGTTTTTTAATAGATATGGATCTAAAATAACCCGGTTGTCTGAATATGATCTGAAGGTTAGCTAAGGTCACCCGTATATGTAAATAAAAATACATGTGACTAACTGATGCCCCAGAATGAAATGAAAATCATATTCACTTTATTTTTCATGTCATTCATTCACGAAAAAGGTTTTAAAAACTTGAAATTTAAATCAATGATTAAGAATAAAAAATTCTATCGGTTTCTATTATTATTTATTCGTTAACAAAAAAGAATAAAATAAACATTTCACACGTGAAATGTCAGAACGGGCAGCTACTATACATAATAATACACAAGTTAAAATAAAAAACTACAGTCCCAACCACGACCGCCTGGAATAGTGATAAGAAAACAACAATTCCCTGTTGACGCTCGTTCCCTATTTTCTGAGCTTTTAATACTCCTGTCATTAATGGAAGCAATAACATATATGTTATATATATAAAAATATTTTTGAATCATTACAGCAAGTATATCAACAGCAAACTTTGATTGTTCGATTCAGCATTCTCATCAATGATTTCGATCTTTGATATTCACATGAGGCAAGATCACGTGTACTCCCACAATAGACACCACCCCTGTTCCCAGTGAACTATTGTCAGTCCATCCAGTATTCTGCCATCATCATCACTGATTTCAGATGACTCTATGTGAGAATGTACATCACTGGTAGCAAAAGCCTTTTTCTATATTATTACGCAGTCCATCTCTCTCCCTCTGGGTATCTGTGCTCAAAAGAGAACAGTATTCTCAACCGGACACCATTGTTATGCTTTCGTTCGATAAAGTGTCCAAAATTTTAGTTTTTGTTTCAAAACTATGTTGAGTGACGTAAATCCCTTAGTCCAAGGGATTACATCGAGGCTGTTATAAAAACAGTTTCACGGAAACTCGGAGTTCTGAACAAGGTGCGGCGTTTTTTCACGCCACAACAACTGTGCCTGTTGTACAAAACACAGATACGGTCTTGCATGGAATATTGCTCGCACCTTTGGGATAGCTCCACTAAGTACCTACTTGAGGCCTTGGACCGGTTGCAGCGACGTGCCGTACGCATTATTGGCGACGTAAAGGTCACAAACACCCTTGAACCTTTACAATTGCATCGTGAGATAGCAGCACTGAGCGCTTTCTATCGACTGTATCACGGCGAGTGCTCTGAGGAATTATTCTCTCTAATTCCTGCTTCCCCCTTCCTTCTTAAGTCCACGCTGGTTCTCGATGTCACCGCCTAAGTGTGACACCAATTCCTTCGCGAACAAAGAAATTTGGCAACTCCTTTCTTTGTCGCACTTCCAAAAAATGGAATTCCTTACCAGCTCACGTGTTCCCCTCCTCTTACAACCCGGGTTCCTTCAAACGAGGCGTGAAGAGGCATCTTGCGGGCCGGCAAGGCGAAGGCGGCTAGTGCAGAACGTTTTTCCCGTCTGTACTGGTCGTCGTCGCGTTTGGACTCTACTACCACTTACCATCAGGTGGAGTAGAGTCATTTGCCCTCCCGGCGAATATAAAAAAAAATCAATAGCTTGTCCAAGATTTTTAGTTGGCAATTTCTCGAGACATATCATCATTCGGAAACTTAGCTAAATTTTCTATCGTCTCGTACGTTTGTGATTTGGACTGTATTCGATTTAAATATAGATAAACAAATACATGTAAAAAAATTGCAAGATTGATGAGTTCTATGCACGGTGCCATCGTGGCTGGTGTACTTGTACTTTAAGTATATAAATAAAATAAAGCATGATTCACATCGATACGACTTCTGGAACTTGTAACGAAACATAACATAAAAGTAGCCGGCGAAGGAAGTCGTCCATATACAAAGCGCACGTACAAAGTCGGGCTCACCATATAGCTGTGAATAATAATGTTATTAGCCAGTTGTTTCTTATGACTTTACTCGCATTATTTACTATTTAATTTATCAGACTGTGAACATGAAACTTCTCGAACTCTTGCCGATATGAAAAATTAAAAATAGCGCATATAAATGAAATGTTCGAATTTCAAAAGCAACTCTTTGTTATACTAAAATAAATAAATCTGTTTTTTTTTTTTTTATCGTGTGTAGTACACAAAATTACCAAATTGATGGATATAAATATAAATGTGATTTAAATATACAAATTAAAAACAAAGAAACTAATAAATCTTAGCATAATTCATAATATAATGCATAATAATTTCCAGTAGTATTTAGATGTAATCCACGTTTCTGAGATGAAGTGTTTGGTTAGTGTATCGCAAAAAAAACTTTATTTTTATGAAAATATTTTTTTAGTTAATTTAAAAAAAAAACGGAGCTAAATAATTACTAAGCTAGGTAGGAAAGTCTCATAATAAAAAAAATACCTATGCTTTGGGTGTACAGTGGATAGTATAATGATGTATCATAAATATTAAATTCATAGTCATGGAAAAAAAACAATATCACTTTTTTATTGTTAATTAAAAAAAGACATTCAAGTTTAAATTCCATTGAATTATTAAAGCCAAGTTAACTATCACCGCGAATAAATTCTTAACTTCAACTACAATTAAAATGAATGGGGGTAATTTTTTTTTTATTACATTATTATTATTTTTTTTTTATAGAATAGGAAGGTGGACGAGCATTTGGGCCACCTGATGGTAAGTGGTCACCAAACGCCCTTAGACATTAGCATTGTAAGAAATGTCAACCATCGCTTATAGCCAATGAGCCACCAACCTTGGGAACTAAGATTTTATGTCCCTTGTGCCTGTAATTACACTGGCTCACTCACCTTTCAAACCGGAACACAACAATATCAAGTATTGCTGTTTTGCGGTGAGATTATCTATGAGAGTTCAGTACAACTGTTTGTCGTATCTATATAAATACTTATATATAATATAATAAAAAAATAGTACAAAACATTTCGTTTTAATGTTTATATTTTAATTATAATATATTATTTGCAATCTCAAATGATTTCTACCACGGTAGCCAATCTTCGACTAGCCATCTCGAGATATAACAGTGCCCAAGTGAGTGAGCAAACGCAACTATGTAATCAAAATTATGCTTGTGATGTTCGTTAAATCACCACAACGAATAAATCACACGTCAAACCGTCGGGGACGGCTAAATAAGGGCTATTAAATAACCAATTAATATGTTATAAAACGCAGGGTGGCTTCACTAATAACGGTGTAATAGGCGTTCAGAATAAAGGCAGGTGTGGCAAGATGGCTGGCGATATCTGACACTATCTCTACCTTTAATCATTCGTCGACAATCACTATTATTGAATAAACAATAAAGTTGTTGTAATTATATGTATATATATTTACAAGCGACCGCCCGGGACGGTTGAGCTCTAACAAGTAATATTTCGTCGATCTTTCGACTACTTTTTAAATAATATCAATATGAATGATTAATAGCCTAAGCTTTATTAATAATATTGAGAAACTTGAATCCGATGATATATCAATAATTTCTTTTGATAGCTGGATTTTGATATTTATATACATTCTGGTTTTTTCGAAAATATCTTATCAAGGGATTTATGTCTTTTATACGTCCATGTTATTTTTAGAAGCTTTTATTTAACTTTAACTGTTTAGTATGTTTGGGCTAAATCATACAACTGAATTTTAAAATATGATACATATTAAGGACTTAAATATACACAATAAAAAAATTGCTACTGTACAAATTCAGACCGCGTGGAATGGTGGCAAGAATGCTAGCGGCATTTCCCCTTTGAATCGCAATTCCGATCCTCTGGGCGAAATATGAACCAGCCCTCCTGTCACCAGTAGAGGCAATAAGACGAGGTGTTGTATTTTTAATAAAAGTTTTTGCAAACACACTCGTGATGCTGTGACAATATGATCTAGAATAGTCAATTTTATTCATTTTAGTAGTTGGACTGGATGGAAATGCTTGTTTCCAATCTGATAACTTATTTAATGATTGCTGTCACTGTTTGGTCGAACTCATTTCATATCTTACTTATGAAATGTTGATGTTGATACGCCCTTTTGAAGCAAAGTATATTATCACTTCGTGAAATTTCACGGTCGTGTTCTGCGGTAAGCTTATGCTGCTCTTACAGAATAACTTTACAGAACTCATAATGTAAATAATGAATAATATATCTTCAATATATCACTTAACGAATTAATAAAACACTGACACAATATGTTGATTATTAAATAAACTTTTATCAAATATATATTTTACAAAAAATAATTATTATTACAAATGATAATTACACAATTATTATTTTTACAAAAGATAACAATGTCATTTTTTTTTAAATCACATTTAAAATAGTACCCAGATCCCACCCGACGCAAAGCTGCTCATAATGCAGGCCGCATTTCCACGATGTTTATCAAATTAAATCATATATATCTTCTACAATATGTTAACAATTTATATAATATGTGATTTAATCTAACGAATACTGCTAGTATCAATACCGCTAGTGCTTCAGTTCACTAACAATTAGCAAGAGAACGGAGATAACGAAGAGTGACAGCCTCACTGAGAATTATTCACACCGTCCCTCAGCACTAACCGGTCAATCATTCAGAGAAAACGCTGACCCTTACTCGGGTTGAGCTTGGTTTGGACTCATTAACTTAACTCAATCTCACTTAACAACTCAAACAAACGCTTCTAGTCGTTTAACATTTCGTCGTAGTTATTTAAGTGTTTTCGCCTGAAATTATATAAAATAATTTCATCCGCATTATATTAATATTTAAATTTGCTTAAAAAATACATTTATATTAAATAAATGAAATAAAGTAAGAAACTAATACTATCTAGATTTTCATATAAAAACAATTTTTATGTGACTATTTCTTAATATTCTTAATTTAAAATAGTTACGGTAAATAAAGCATAAAGTAGATAAGTTCTTTATAATCTAGATCTTTATAATTACTTACTATTCATTCGAACTTATTTTATTTTCACAGTTTATACTGACAATGAAATCATAAAAGTAAATCTCGTAGAAGTGGGAAAAAACTTCATCTCCTTTTGAGAAGATTTACCTTATTTCACATCTCCACTTAAATACGGGTTAGTGGATAAACATATGACACGTTTTCATCAGACACAATTGATAAAAAAAATTAACAGATTTATCTATAAATGTTATGCATGGGGTGATTTGTTAAACATCGCTGCGACTTCTTCCTTTGAATTTCAAATCAATAATGACAGAAATCAGTGTTCAACTAAACAGCTGCTAAGCAACGCTTATAAGCGAGGCCGTTAATATTAAAGGCTAGAAAACAAAGGTTTCCCATACAGGTATTCGTTGTCAGGAAATGTAGTTAATTTTTAGTTAACTTGACACATGAAGCGCTAATACAATGTTGCCTCATTAATACGTATATCGAACCAAACAGAACCAAATGTACATATCTATGGTTTCACTTAAGTCGGCATAAAATTCTCAATTCCGTAAGTCTTATTATCTTATCGATTTTAAAGATTCAGATGAACAGATGTACATTGAGAAAACATAGGCTTAATAATAACGGTATTATTTATATAAGTAAAGTACGTATAGCGGCTGTACAGTGTCGTATAATTGCGTATTTTTTTTTGATCCGACATATCGTTAACGTCCTCCGACATTCATTAAACGCTGCAATACGAACGCTAATAATAATTATTAAAGTTTATTCGGACGTACCGTGTCGGTGCCTTTGGTCTCTTTATTAAAATTTGAACGAACCGAATGGCGGAAAATCAACAAAAACTTCGTTTACATTCTCAATTAAAGTAAGATTAAAGAATTTGGAAGTTTCTCTCTTTTGTATAATAATCACAATTTAATCTGAATCCGTTTCAAGATACGAAGCTTTTTATTTGAAAACCTTATATTTTTTACCTTAGCTTCAAAGCAACGAACCATTTGTACCGAAAGCAAATGCTACCCTACCCCCAATACGCAGGTGAAGCTACGGGCGACGAACTAGTTTAGTACAAATAATATTTAATAATGAAATAAATTTGCCGTGATGCGTAGTAACTACTACATCTGTCAAAGTACAAATTACTTTAAACCATCGTATATATTATTATATATAATAAATATGATGAAATATACATATCACCAATACAAAAACGAGACAGTTTATTTGTCATTATCAAACCATAATAAAAAATATCGATGAAACGAACAGTTCGATTATTTTGCGTTACAATAACGTAATGGGAAAACATTCGCTTCATTGCTGTGTACGGAACCAGTTCCAATGATATTTTAAAAGCGATTACGGACAAAGATTGTCTAGGAATTCTGAGGAACGCTGAAAAGCTTGAATATTCGACTTAGCCATCCTCCAGTGAAAGGCATCTCATTTATCTGTTTCGTGATAATGTCTTGTATCGCAATAGACATTATTTCAAATAACGTAGTAGCTGTATGCAGTAATAAAATAACTTAATGTAATATAATGTGACGTTGTTTAATTATAGCCTTTATGTTAAAAGGTGTAAGATTTATATTTCCATTGTTCGTATGACAGGTTAGGATATTCCGTAGATGTTGGGGATCAAAGGTTGATTGAGTACAAGGATCCGTTGCATTTGATTTAATACGGCGTTAAAGTGTCATGAAAAGTTTTTTTTTTTATTTTAATAGATTTTGGATATTTTTATAGCAAATACAAAATGACATGTTAAAAAATAAACTGATTTAAATAAAGCTTTCTCCCCAAGCACACTGCACAGAAAGTCATACAGACATATTTATTTAAAATAATTTGAATGATACATAAGAGCGCAGTCCAGTTCCGTTGTCCTCGCGTCTCAACAGTGCCGCAGAGACAGACAGACAAACAAAAACAAATATATTTTTGAAGTATGCGTGACATGCGACAGGAGATGTGAGTTTTCGCGAAAAGGAAATATAGTAAGCACTGAAAGTATTTTATCGTCATAATAATAAAACGGAAGGGTTTTTTTAAGAAAAATCCCCAAAGGCATCTCTAGATTATTTGAAATATATAAAAATAAATCAAATTTAAACCTATAACAATACGAGTATAAATAAAAATTGTAAATATTAGAGGACATTTCGTTATTTTCATTTATCGACAAAATTTTATTCTTTCATGTTTTTGATCGAATTCAACCCTTTATTAATATATAAAATAGTTTACATACAACATCTTATCTCTAACTTTGAACTAGATTTATCCATACAAAGTCAAATAAAAGATTATCAATTTTGCTTTATGCTCTTAAATAAGATCGAAAGGCGGACTTACGACACCTCCCTTAGTACTAATACATATCAATATATTTTACTGGTGGTAGAGCTTTATGCAAGCTCGTCTGGGTAGGTACCTCCCACTCATCAGATTTTCTACCGCTAAACAGCAGTACTTGGTATTGTTGTGTTACGGTTTTAAGGGTGAGTGAGCCAGTGTAATTACAGGCACAAGGGACATAACATCTTAGATCCCAAGGTTGGTGGCGCATTGGTGATATAAGCGTTGGTTAACATTTCTTACAACGCCATTGTCTATGGGCGTTGGTGACCACTTACCATCAGGTGGGCCATATGCTCGTCCGCCTTCCTATTCTATAAAAAAAAAAACTTTATTTCCTATGCCTCAGGTTCATTCAGTTATTTTCGAGATATTTCAAAAGCACGGACATGCTCTTCGTGCTTGTAATGCATAAAGCGCCCCAATATACGAAATGATAATGCGAATAATTTAAATTTGTAATTGTTGCGGCAAATCAAATAATTTTCAACTGAATATATCATTAATACTGTCGTTTTAGTAATGGTCCCTTGGTACAGTCGCGCCGAAGTCCATACGCGGGCATGAACCCGTTACCCGTTGGTCGTCAACCGCGCCGTGACCGGTGTACCAACGCGTACCACCACTTCCGCTCTGCCGGCATAATTATAAGCGGAAAATTCAACACCACCCGACTTAGAAGAAATTTGACGGACCGCTCACAGCTTATAATCACGTAAATTTATGCCTTATTATTATAGCACATTGGATGAAAATTGCCTCGAACTAATCTAGATAGGTCCGTCGGTAAAAGAAACGAGAATCGACTGGTTATACTCAACAAATATCTGCATGAGAAAATGATACTTAAAGCGTTAAAAACAAGAGCGAATATCCTGGCAATCTAACGACTAGCGCTGTCGACAGAAGCTCTGTGGATTCAAAGCACGTATCAGTCTATTTGGCCCCCAACGATTCGATATTGTGATCACAAAGTAACGATTACTCATACTGAAGTTTATTTAAGACAGGAAGAAATTGCAATTGTATTCCCTTAATGTTTATAACTTCCCAATAAGACGGTTTTTGTTTGCACAAATCGTAATTAAAGGCTTGTTTATTACGAGATTGAATCCTAATGAATTTAGCGAGTTAGCGCGAAATATTAAATTGTGTTTACGGAAAGTTTTAAACAAACTCTTCGTGGTCAGTAATATTCTTTGAGCTAATCAAGTTTTTACAAGCGAACTAAAGCGGTGTAATTAATAATCTTTTGTAATAAGAACGTATTCCAACATTTATTTTTAAAACAAAATATATGCTAATGGACGAGGATTTTAATCCTGTTTTTATGATTATTTATATAATCTCAACCTTAAATAGTATTTTTTTTAATATAGTAAACAAGCTGAGTTAAATTAAAAGCGGCCTAAAAAGTTTGTACTTTTTCTATGTCGGTATAAGGCATTAGGTACTTTTTATTTATTTACATAGCATTTTTACCAACGTACAACAGTTCAGTATTTTGAATCCGTTCACATTTTTGGGCTTATTAAATACGAAACATCAAAATGAACTATTAATAAGCAACCTCTATTTAAATTATTTCTTCTTTTTAATAAAATATTAACCACAGATATAATATATAATATAATATTAATAACAACGTATATTTTTTTATTATCGATGCAACCAATGACAGGGGCGACATAATCGTGACGTAGAATACTAAGAAGCATATTCACTTAATATGAATGACAACTATCATTATCTATTCTAGATAACATAGTATAGATTAATAATAATAACATAGTATAATTTGTGATTGCCGCGATGGCTTCGTAGTTAGCGTATAAGACAGATCCCGATGAGTTCCCGGGTCGAGCCAGTAAGAAATTTAGATAGTAAATATGTTTTTTTATACAAAAATCTTCATTGTTCCGGTGCAATACATGTGCTTGGCGGCTGAGCTCGCAGTTGGTCAATTCCTTCTAAAATTTATAAATACAGTAAAATTTAAAAATGCTTACTTATTAGGGAATTAAATTCACTGAAAATATTATGCTTTCAATATTTTTATGTAAGCAAATGTATATAATTATTATCTTATTTATAGTGCTGTTTCTGCTAATCTATTCAACATATTCTATTGAAATGACTTATACCTACTATGATTCTGACAAATCATTGTTCATAATATTGTTTAAATTTAGCAGTAATTATAAATTAACCAATCAGCGACGTTTGCTTCTTCGAATAAACATAATATACATAGATTTTAGTTCTGTTGTATACAATCTCTAAGCTAAGCTTACTTTACAGTATTTATAATATTGCTAACTTACCTATCTTACCTATGATGCTTAAAAAGGATAACTAGTAAGGTAAATTAATCTAAATGTGTATCAGAATAAAATACATACAAGTTACTTTTGGTCTAAGTAAATTTGTTTGTCGTTTTATAAAATTATAACCTAAAACAAAAGACGGCCACGTGGCGAAGTCAGATCATATAAAAATGAAACAACCTATCTAAAATAAATTTGTATGTAATATATTATATCGTGTCGGTATATTAAACATGTTTGAAAATAATAATTGTTATAGATAAATAATTGCTTATTCAGAAAAGCACTATTGTTGAACGGATTGTCCATGGGATGGGTCCATTTGATATCTAAAAAAAGAATAATACATAATATTATAGATTCATATCTAGTATAACTGTCAATTGTACAGAATAGTAGTTCTTTCGGATATCTAAAGTAACTTTACCATTCCCGAATCGATCAGACGAAATTAAATTAAAATACAGGAATACTAGCGACAGAATAAACAGACAGCGTGAAACTCGACTCAATGCAAATGAATTGCGAGATTTCTTCGAAGACAACATGGCGATACACTAAGGCTCGTACTGGATGATGCGTCACCTGGAACGTCGGAACGTGCGCCTATAAAGTCGGAACGTAGGCTCACGTTTCGTGTCGCTCGCGGACATGATGTCACCGGTGCTGGCGGCGTGTACCGACACGCTTCTCCAATACAGCACACAGTTAATCGAGGATACGTGTACGGACAACGATTTACAGCACAAAGTGGCAGTCCTCCCGTGTATTACCAATCTATGGAACAATAAAGAGTACGCGCTGTTGCATGACAATGAGTACGGCGTACGGCAGCGCCGCGCGCGCCATTAGTAAGCGGCACTCGGTTCGAAGTAATTGACCGACGGGCTAATTTCATTCTAGCCGCATTGGTGGCTTCCTCTTTCCTTTTTCCTATCGGTCAGCGGCGGCCACGAGGCGGCCACGAGGCGGCTCGGACATGATCTGTTACATACGTAATTGAATTTCTGGGTTACCTTAAAACGACACCTACGACTTTGAATATTGAGGCTTTTATTCGGGATTCAATTAAAGATAGGGATTGAAAGTCAACGCTTGTATGCACTTGTCGGATCGTCCCCTAATAGAAAAGATAATAGGATACATAATAGAATGATCTTATTTCATTCAACCGATTTTTAAGCCCCCAGCGCTTATGGACTTAACGCGATTAAACACGCGAGAGAGTGGACTTATTTTTAATAGATAGATTTATTTTGACGAGGAGTTGATCACATATTATTTCTTGATATACACATTGGTTTAGAAATCATCTTCCAAATTCAAATTAAATCATGAACTGTAATTAAAAGAAAAATAAAATAAAAAAATTAATAACTTTATTATAATAAGATTTTTCTCGCTAATCTAAACTACATAACAAAAATATATTTATAAAATATTCCTATCCTGGACTTTAGCTAATATTTACGTACCGCGATCGTTTCTTTTTAAAAAGAATTATTACATATGAAATAATAAATTACTAGTCAGACCATTTTTTTAAAGTACATTTGAATCGTAACGCAACTATAAAAAGAATTTTCATGTGCTTAATATGTGGTTATAATTCATCACGCACTCGGCGGTGAGAGAACGGCGGTGAGGTGCAATATTTGTAGAATAATCTCCAAATCTTTTCAAGGAGAACAAAGCAAACTTTTTTTTTAAAATGAAAAGTGTCGCAGTATTTATTAAAACTAAATTTTATCAAATCTCTCTTAACCTCATATCTTCTAAATTCAATATTGACACGCATACCTAGTATAGTCTTAGTACACACACCAAACATCTGCAATTTGGGGTGACCACAACCTAATAACCGTTCATCGTGTAGATTGGTCAGTGGACTCATGTATTACACCTAGGTAGCTCGCAAATGACAAATTAGTGGTCACGCTTGATCACTATAAACCTATTTACATAAATGAAGATAGTTATGGTGCATGCTGAAATTGTTATCAGCTTAAACGCGAAATAACTGTTAATATGTATTATCGAATTAGTGTCAAATTATACTGGATAAATTGACAATCTATTTTAAAGTCATTGCAGTTTGAAAATAGAACTAATTATTTTATCTGTGAAACCACGTTTTTTACATGTTATACTGTGTTTCGAATTTCGAATGTACTATTTTTTTTAATATCAACATAAACCCAATGTGAAATGTTATATTGTACTAAAAAAAAGTGTGCGTTAACACAACTACATGATAATTTTGTTGTTTTAATATGAATGACGGCTACATACATAGGTATTAAGCATTAAGATTATTTTTTCAATACTTGGAATATTATTATCTTTTCACGTCAAGTATTTCCTTTTATTGTTTTTTAATTAAATTCAAAAGCCGGTACTTGAAATATTATAATATATAATACAATAAATATCATAAATAACGGGTTAACGCTTATATTTTAAGGAAAAGGCATGAAGCTTATACCACCACGACGCTCCATGCACCACTGCTGTTGCAAGACATATGTAATATTGCAAAATTATATAATTGAGCATAAGGAAACTAAACGTACTGGTGGTAGGGCTTTGTGCAAGCTCGTCTGGCCCACTCATCATATATTATACCGCAAAACGGCGGTACTTGGTATTGTTGTGTTCCGGTTTGAAGGGTGAGTGAGTCAGTGTAATTACAGGAACAAGGACCATAAAATCTTAGTTCCCAAGGTTGGTGGCGCATTGGCTATGTAAGCGATGGTTGACATTTCTTACAATGCCAATGTCTAAGGGCATTGGTGACCACTCACCTTCAGGTGGCCCATATGCTCGTTCGCCTTCCTATTCTATATTATTCTGTGTTTTTGTTTTGGAAAGTCTTGAAGTCTTCAAGGTCAGAATAGTATATAGTACAATCGAAATCAAAGTCCAAGTCAAATCTTAAATATCATTGCATACAAATATTTCTAAAGAAAAACCTTAGACCATAGATTAAATAACAAAACTTTTGTTTTATAATTTCTGATCGAAAAACAAATCGAATTTAAATATTAAATAATATTCTGCGTTTCATATTGTCAGTATATTGTAAGGTATTGGTCGATATAGTTTTACATTAGAGCTTACATTTTTCTGTTAAAACGACACAAAAGTGACATGTTCGTGTCACGCTTGGCCTCTATTCGGTTAGTGAAAACGTACTTATCTCCGACCCTGTTGTTTAAGTATTTAATCCAATTTCTTGTAACATGACCTATGTTGAGAATGAGCGTCAGAAATTTGTTTATTTCAAAATCTAATTAAAATCGACATATTTACAACAATTTTCGCATAGTAAGCTTGTTTTAATTATTATTAAAAATTACCAATTCGAATGAAACTTGATAGTTAGAAAGTTTTATATGCAAGAAAAATCTGTATCCTTATAATAAAAAAAACGAATGGACTAATGAACCGTAGAACTCCGTAAAAGAAGTATGTGATAACCTTTTTCTAATTACACCGATTTTTCTCGTAGTTGCCCCATTGTTACTAAATACAAGAAGTATAAATAGTTGCAACATAAATTGTATAATATAATTATAATACTTAGAATCGATTGCTCAATGCTATCGTCGAGAATATAAATCGAATTGTGTAACAATGCCTTCCAGCTTCATAAAATTCTTCGATATTAATAATATGTCAGCAATAAAATAAGACGTGACCCATGATAACAAATGATCCGTGATCACGACACTTAATTTTCACTAGTTTATACGTTCCACATTGAACGACTTGTGAGGTCCAGGAACTATCGACAAAACTTGGCGCCAGAACGTCGTAAGATTGACGAGATGTTAGGCGGAATACACGTATCAATCGCCATAAAACTGTCTTCCATTTGTGTTATATTGCGTTTCATTCTAAATTAAAAAAAAAATGATAACTGTAAAAAAAATCTTATGTAGAATAACGCGTCTTTATTTTGCCTTAAATCATAATTAAAATAAAACTTTTTTTTAAATGTTAAAAAAATTATGGTATAAGCTTAAAACTACAGGGTTCTTCGGCAATGATAATAAATCTATAAATCCATGTCCGAAGTCCAGGCGAGTGCAGCCGCGGGTATTATCCACTCCAAAGAACTTTGTACAACACTATAAGCGGCTGATATTCTCAAGTCGATATTACTCAAGAAATAGTACTTATAAGTGCGAAATACATTTTTCAAGGTAACAACGTTATTTATTCTCCGTTATATACAGCTTAAAGTCTAAACACTATGTACTAAACTTAGCTACATATACTATTATTATCAACAATATTGTCTGATATGAACACGAACAGAAATATGTGTTTTATCATAATAATTTTACATCTTGTGAGGTCTTAAAACTACAAATGATAACGCTTATTACATAGAATAAAAATGTAAAATTAATTATATTTAGTAACAGTAACAGCCTGCCATCTCGGCCATTATATTTATATATTTTAATGAAACCGAAAATCATTGAAAATTAAAAATAGCTATAATATAATTTGATATTACATTTAACAATCAATCGTATACCGTATAGATAAAAAAGATGTTTAAAGACGGTCTTATCGCTAAAAAGGCGATCTTATTCAGACAAGTATTAGACAAGGGACTTGACGTAGCAGCGTCTGGGTAGTATACACACTATCACAGGATTAAAAATAAGTAATTAATATAAATATTCTTTTGTTTAATTGAGCATACCAATTCACATATACTTATTAAAAGAGGTCTTAATTTTATCAAACGTTAATAAAATAAGTAAAATATAATGAAACAATTTAAATTAAAATGTAAGTGCTTCAATTATATTTTATAATAACTTTAAATTAATATAAATTCCCATATTAAAAAAAAAGATAAAAAGACAATATAAAATATACAGTTTAAAAAGCCTTTGCTTAAAATAATGTTTACAGCCTCCTCCAAACTCCAGGGAAATATTTTGCAATGATTTACATATGTGTATATAATAATTAAAAAAATATATTATTAAAAAAATTTGACGACCAAAATTTGACGAAAAATTTATTATAGTGCTTAGTATATTTTATAGAAACGAACTGTACGCTTCAGTAATCAGCAATCATAAATTAAAAAAGAGCAATAATTTTTATTTAAAAACAATTATATAAATCATATTATTCAAACTGAATAAAGAATTCCCATTTAAAGTATAAACAAAATTTTGCTATTGTTTTTAAAACATTTCATTTTAAAACCTTCGCTATCAAAATCATGATCAAAATAAACCAGACGACCTGATTTAGTTAAAAATTTAAACATCAAATATATTTCTCACTATATTGAGAACTACTAAAATATGGCTATTCAATATTTAAGCAGAAATTCGTTCTAGATATATCTCTTGAAATAAATATTGCTTTGACAACTTCGAAACTAAAATAGGATACCAATTTAATATTTAACTAAATATAATTTATGATTCCACAGGGTCAATTATCTTGTGTGGCATCAACTTGAAGTTATATACAAATTCAGCCGTGCTTCCCGAACTTGAACTTGGAATGTTTGGTTAAGGTTCACATGTTTTAATATGCCATCTCAGCTCTTTCTTTTTGTATTGTTTCGTTTACTTTAAAAAATACAATAAACAATAACTTCAATCAAATAACTACTGTATTAACGTCAAAACAAAATAATATATAAACATTTTCCATAATGAGAATATTCTCGAATTTTTTAACATAGTGATATTAAAATTGATGAAACAAAACAATTTAATCAGACCATAAACGTCTCAAATGAAGTCGATTTAGATAAATTTTTGTAAACTACACCTTATACTAACCTTATATTAGCTAGTATGCGATAGCAAGACAAATACGTCCTTTTTTATATTGTTATAACTAGTTTCCGCCCATGGCTTCCCACGCGTGTGAGGGTGAGGTAATCTATATCTTTTTCTGTTCCTCTGACAACGTGTATGCAAAATTTCATACTGATCGGTTGAGAAAACGTGAAAGCATAACAAATAAACAAACCAACAAACTCACTTTTATATTTATAATATTAGTAAGAATAATAACAAATAAACAAAGAACAGTAGCTAAGCTATTTACAAGACCTTATGTCCACCGGTTAGTATGTGTGTGTAAAATTTTGCAAATAAATTTTCAACCAGTTCCGACCAGTTCAAGCTGGAAATTTTGCACGCCCTCTAATTGCAAGTGACGATACAATTCGGAGTACTTAATTTTTTTTCTTTTTGTTTAGCTTGAATAATAGCTTGTTTTCGAAGGTTATTTAAAAAAAATAACTTAAATAAATATGTTTTGACACAAAAGAATATTATAAATATTTAATTTAGATTAGAACAACATTCTATTATGTATATATTTCCATTTTTTCTTTTTGTATAAATCTGCACTAAGAGGAAAAATGTGAGATTTGATTCAGAAGACACATAAGAATGTAATCGACGAAATATCTAAGAATATCTATAGTTACAGTGAATGCTTCAAATGTGTGAAATGTCCAATAAATACATATGAAACCATTTATTAAAATCCAAGCGTTTATTTAGATTGGTAAAACTATTTTAATAAAGTTCTCATATAGTTATATGAAATGAAACAACATTGTTAATTTTATAATTAAGAATTACATTAATCCAATATCGTCTTTGTTTATTAATTTGAACAACAAAAGTGTTGAACATACAGATTCATAAAGGATCTTTTATTATTACTATTTTAATTGGTCATAAAAAGTTAATATATGTTTTGTTGAATACAGCAAATCTTATAATACAATTATTTTGTCTGAAAATGTTATTGTAGGTATCCGAATGTATACATATTTTACCTTGATTATATTTTTATAAAACGTTATCGCCCAATGTAAATTTAAACAAAACAACTCTAAGCGATAGTTTTGAATTTAAAACAAAATTATATGTTTAAATCGCATCGCTATGATTACTATCTAATATATTTATCTAATGAAAGCCACTCCACAGATAACCAATGCATTTTCGCATGCATTTATAGGGTAAAAAAAACCACCATTGTTATTATGGTAATACAATAAAAAAATGATCAGATTAAATTTGATGGATCATATCGGTAAACTGATTGCAATTACTAAGCGACTGCGGTGAAATTGTTGTTTTTTTTCATTGGCATAGAAGGCGTTAGTAAAGCATGTCGCCTACAATATAGTATATATTTTCGAATCACACACGTTATAAGGTAACATATATATGTATCCAGGTGTTGTCCGCATAAAAATATTAACCTCCCTATCTCACTACTTTTTTTTTGTTTCAATAAAAATTACAATAATACAGTTTAAGTTATTTACGAAACGAACATAACTGGATAATACTATGTATTTAATAATTATACCTTAGTTTAGTACGCCTAATTTAGTTTAGTCGCTAAAGTATAACGCGAGAGTGTAGATATAGGTGATGCATAGCGCTGCATAGCATTAAAACCTGTGTATCTCAAACCTAACCGTTTTTTGATCCCTGCGAACGTAAAACAAAGAACCGTTATAAAATAAAAATTAATACACTGTTGATTAAACTAAGGAGATTAATTGAAGTTACAAGCCGCTTCAAGCACTATTGAAAGGCTTTTTTACACGTGAATAAACTACCAGTAGAAACCGATTTTGTTTTAATTAATTTTTAAAACTTATATCTGAACTAAAACTGGTTCATAAGCTATTATAAAATAAAATATAATTTAAGAAAAAATCCACGCCTTAAATTGATGAATGAATTTATAGTCTGTGTCACTCGGGATGATGATTCTAACGTTACCCAATCGAATGTTAATCTGATCATTCATTTAAAAGTTATGGTGGAACAAAGAATACTTACATACATGAATACGTGTCTGATAAATTTCTAATTGGTTACTATCCGATTACTATTATGATTGCTGAAAAGCTGATCAAAGTAAACTAATTTGAAGTTAATCTGTACGATCATTGGTCGATGGTAGATGATGACGCAATAAGCGACCAATGAGCGAAAAGTATTCTGACTGACTTTGATATCATAAACTGGTAATCAATAAGACGTGCTTGATTAAGAGACTATTTGAATTTTTTTTTATGACGAAATAAAAAAAAATTGTATCGCGTCTAAAAATATCGAAAGCTAAGAATAATAGTAAGCCAATTACAACCGAACCTCTTTGTTTATTGCCTCTCTAGATATGTTTAATTTATATGTAAAGACAATAATTTAACAAGCATGTGGACATTGCTCGTTATGCGTAATCATGGAGCGCTGTACCTACCGCATTATTATCACACTCTGTTATTGTTAAATTAATTAATGTCCTATATATGTATACTGGACATCTTTATCACTCTAGAGGTCAAATGCGAGTTAAACAGAAAAATAATTTGCCACAGATAATGTAACAGCGTTGCTTCTTGTTTTCGTTAATCGGAACACACAGATTGTTTAATATTTTATTTTTATAATCAATTATTATTAATGCGAGTGACTTTTCGTCTTGCGTATCTTTTTTAAAGTTTTGTTTTTTTTTTAATACATTTTTGTCGATAACTTAATCTGCAAATTTACCTCAATCATAACTAAACTGTTAAGCATTTGAAATAGCTGTTATTATACATAATACGTTCAATTGTTTACGTTTTCTAAATTTAATAATAAAACGTGTACGCTAAAAGCTACAATCAAGAATGTCATCTACAAAAAAACCAACAATTGTTTAAATTATAGCATATTTACTCGTGCAACTCAGATAAACACAACACATTATTGATGAAGAAAGGGAATTTCATTTATACACGCAACACACACGGAAATCGTACGAAATAACAAAGAGACACCCTTAAAATAAAAACCAGTATGGGTGTTGACAGATGGTGGTGGGTTTACGCTTGGCTTCGCACGAAATACGCGCCGCCCAGTCCTGATAACACGCCCTTCTTAAAAAAGTACCAACTTACTCATTGGCCCATTTACATGCGTCCGAAAATATTATACCGATTGCAGGTTCATATTACAATCCTACTATTAAGGGTATGAGAGGGCCATAAGTCGTGTGTATCATATACGGGCTACGTACTCATGCGGTGGGCCGTAACAGCGCGTCGTTGGCTCGTAATGTGATTTTGTGCGGCGCGCCCAAACCGCGATATCTACCCGACAATATTTACTACCTGTGTACTGCCTTTTAAACCTCCCCCATAACCCGAGATTGGCCTTTGCGTGAGCTCATTTCGATATTACGACGACGAATAATTAGCTTTATCGGATACCATTTTTACGAACCGTATTATTTATTGTCGCCTGAAAGGCGATGTGAGTTATTCGTTTTAGTAAACCATGTTCGGTGTTGGTTGTATTGGTTCAGTTCGTTGGAGGGATTTTTTTCCAAGTCGATGACTAAAAAATAGCATTTAGATTTTCACCATAGACGGCCTCGTAACATGATGTCTAGTCGAACAAGTAACTCGATCTTCTTTACGATCTCCGACAAACTCTTAACACGAGCCTGTCAACGACAGTTAGGACGAGTCTTTAATTTCATAGGCCGTGTGTCATCGGACTGATAAACTCGTTGGAGTGGAAAGAAAAGGTGTACGTCTATTACTTCACAAAATATCTTGTCGTGTAGTTTTATATGGGTGCCGACGATGTCAATGGTAATTTCAAATTGTAAGGGTAACCCAATATGCTGGGGCGGTTTCGTTCTGCCTACGTGAGTCGGCAATGCGGCACTTGGTACTAGAAGGTGTACAGTTACATTGAACTTGTTCGTATCTTTTTCATTTATGCTAAATGACACAATGTGTCACCATGACTTTTATCGCCAGCAGAGTTTTTAATTGCATGCGCTTTTTTCTATCTTAAAACACTTATGGGTAATTTTAGAAGTGTTGTGCATATTAAGTATTTTTTTAATTGCTTATTAACAGAAATATACCGTACATATTTACAAATTATAATGTAAGTATCTTGATAAATGTTATGTTTGTGCTATTAGTGCATATCCCATTTATTATTTAACAACTAAACCTAGACATTTACGAAAAAAAACACTAATAGAATGTTAAATAAAAGAAAAATGAGTTATCAAAACAATTATAGATCGACTAACTAAAGAGTTCTTTCGTGTATCCCAAAATTTTACTCATATATGAAAACAGAAATTTAATACAGATGGTTAATATTTCCGAAAAATAAATCTTACATTTAATACGTACTGTTTTATTACAATATGCATTGGATATATAAATTCCTTTTAACTCAATATAAGTATTCGCTGGATGTCGCTCCAACGATATTATTTATACAACCTACAATTCAACACATCAAACTAAAATAACATAATATAAATTCTGAATAAACTTCATGGAACATAAATAAACTACTGAAACGAAGCTTCGAAAGATTGTTGGAAAATTTTAGTTATTAAATAATAAGAGGAACGAAAAGTTTTCTATAAACTTTGAATTTAAATAATAATATTGAATAAATAAATGTATATTGAATAGACGTCGAGGTAAACATGAATCGAACTTCAATTATACAGTACTTTTAATATAAAAGTGAAGATATATATATAACAATGTGCTAGTATAAAGGACCTTTTGTTTGATCATCGCGCATAAGCTACTGAAACGATTTTGGTGAAACTTTTTGTGCTTGAGTATATTTTATCTAGCTTCGATACTACATAATACGGAATACGTCACAAACTAAACTCGGTAAGGCTTTAAAGAAGTAATCAAAACGTGTGGTTATTTTAAATTTGAAGAAAGCGGACCTTTGTCCTGACGTAGGATATTTATGAACTGAAAATTATATATAGATTGAGGTTTCGATTGGCCAATGTCTATAGTGGTTACCACTTACCATCAGGTGGCCCTCCTACGCGGCCACCAAACTATATTATAAAAAATATGCATTTAAGTAGCACAGAATCATTTTAATTTGTTTTCGCATAAGCAATGCGTCCGAATATAAGAACGACATTGACTTTCATCAGACTACGTTACCAATAAAATAAACAATATTAAAACAATTGCTTTCTTTTTTTCAAACATTGATACAGAAATTCACATTGAACTTGAAATTTGTCAAAATTAAATCTTATAACAGTGAAATTCAGTTCAAATTACATTATCTTCACATCAATACGAGCTTGTGTTACAGTGGAGCCTCGAGGCTGAATTCTACCACTTGCATCTTACGACTCAAGTTATGTGATACATTTCGTGAACTACGACTTTAATCATATTAAAATAAAGTTGAAAGTCGTTTGACATCTTGTATTTATTATTATAATTTGTATAAAACTACATTTATGTGGTCACTGCAAATGGAGGCACATTTCTTGGCAATTCCACTTATTTGCCGTTATAAAAGTGTCCAATACAGTATATCTAATCTCATATTATATTCATATATGTATATAATACTATTCTGTACTTGTGTATGTCAGTGAACTTCTTCTATGTAGCTTGAATGATTTTGATGAAACATTTTGTAAGCCCTGGATGGTTTAGATTTGACCAGGTAGATGGTACAGTTGCAGGACGATCGTATTAATAATGTCCTCCAGACCGATTTCGGCCACGGCGGTCAATCTCAATAGTGATTAGCCAACTACCACAGGTGCACTCTCTATTCCCTACCATTCATAATCCGATGGGACGGCAATCCGACACGACCGGAAAGAGTTCAGGCGCAGGACCAACGGCTTTACGTGCTTTCCGAGGCACGAACAATGATGAAAATATAGTTAGCAGCTTAGTTATACCCAATTTAATTTTTCGTTGCCATATTTACTTATCGATTTGAAACTTAGATGATAATATCTTGGTATTATCAAAATAAGCTAATCATTGAGTCAGGGGATAGAAGTATGACCCTCGAATATGAACTCATTAATTTTTTAAACCCGCACCCGTAACACCAACCCGCATTGGAGCAGCGTGGTGGAATAAGCTCCAAACCTTCTCATCAAAAAGGGAGAGGAGGCCTGGAGCTGTTAGACATTCACAGGCTATTACGATGAAAAAATTGTTTTAACAAGTCCTATGCATCATATAGACAGATACGTTTTTAGTTTCTTAAACCCTTAATAGTACTATTCCTAAAAATTACTTTAAGCTATTTCTAATTTAAGGTTGTTTAACAACTTGCGCTATTTCTTAGTACTGTTAGCATATAATGTTTTATTCTTTGATAAAAAACAAAATGCTAAAGGTGATAAAACAAATAAAGTTCACGGTTCGCAGCGCATTGGTGGTACAGTGTTCTATCACAGTCTAGAAATAAACCCAACAACTTAACTTGACATAAAAACTGGTCGTTTTGAAATACATAACAAAAAACTTAGTTGACAGTTATTACAAATGTAATGTAAACGAAAGCAAATTTTCAAATATTTTTATGTTTATTTCAAATTTAGATTTTGTATAAATTTATTAATTCGTTTTTTTTTTTTACAATTTCGACTCTTTATCGATATGTAAATGTGAAAGCAGGCTCATGCATTATATATCTTTATTGCCTACATGTAATAATTAAAAAAAAATTACTATAGCCACCTAGACCTTCAAGAATTCGTTTATTGGCGGGAAAGTAACCAAAGCGAAGTCATTCATCCAGCCAGACAAATTCTTAAAGATTAAAACGAAAGCAAAAATTATGATAACCTCTCGGGCGATTTTAGTCATGCTTAGCGAACAAACTGCGCGGGAGATTTTATGGTGAACTAATATTTTTTTACACGAGTGCCCTAAAAAGGAGTGTAATGTTTTTAGGGCTCAAGGAACCATGGCCATGGATGTACCTGAGTTTCTTCATGCAACTATAACTTTTAAAAGCCATTTAGTAGTAAAACTATTAAATGTGCTTGTAGTTTTCAAGAATTCCATTTCAGAAAATTCAATATTTTAAAGCTCCGAACCTAGATTCAAATCCGATTACCGCATGATGTAGCTGTACAAATTTACTACTAGACTGAAGAGGTCTAAATACTTAAAAAAATATATAAACAGTAATCGCTATTTCTATGAGTAACTGAAAAAAATACATTTTGATCACTAGTAAACACACTTCCAATTCACGACAGCCTAATTATATTTCTCGTATAAAATCTTGATACTCTAGCGTGTTCAATTAAAATTCATAACTTCTTTGTTATTAATTCTCTCTTACATAAAGAAGTCTCGCGGAAAATATAAAATGGTTTCTGTTTAACACTTCATTTTACTAAAAAATACAAAGTAATTCCACACTTTTTGTACTATAAAAGTTCTTATAAACACTTTTTTCATGGTATAACATTGTCTTTGTTGGAATTAATCTAGTATGATAGGAAAATGTAAAAAAATTAATGTTTCAACACGCAATTGATAACAGAACTGTTCTTTTTTCAAATTGATTGACGTATGAACTTTTCAAAATGTAAATCTTATTGATAATTATAAAATTGATCGTTCTTGCAACTACCAAAAGTAATTACTAAGATATTTGCAAAATAAGTTTGACGATAAACTTACTTCATTTAAACAAGGATAACAAGGCAAGCCAACTGTTAAATTCTTAACTTTGGCTTCAACTTCGTCCCCCACAATCGATCCGTGCACGTGTACAAAGATCATTGAAACTGTAGCGCGTTGATTTCGCAATAACAGCGATAGGTGAGTATGATATTTTTATGTTTATCTCACTTTTATGACTTCAAGTAGGAAGCGAGAGGTGGCGAGCTACATAGACGTTTAATTGAAGGCATAGGGGCGAGGGTGAAACACCCTCTGAAGGCGAAATAATAAAAAAATGAAGCCGAGCCATCCCCGCGAGCGCGGATGCCATGAAAGTGGCACGCCGTGGATAAATGAAGGTTTTTTTGTTTGCGGAATACGCCTAAGCTCCGTCGCTCCACTTTCGTATTGTCGTTTCAATTCTGTAAATGTTAGTTCATTCACAGCCCGTGAGTCATTAAGTGTGGCTCGAGCGTTGTTTTTATCCACAAATCATCGTATAGCACCCGCCTTTTTAATTACCATTAACGTTAAAACGTCTGTCGCGGTTCGATGGCTGAGGCTTATTAAATCCGGCCACTTGATAATGGAACGCCAACGAAAAAGATATACCATTCCATATTTATTTACGAGTATCTCATCCGATGGAGGGCGAGAATTAAGTCAACAACAAACTTAACAAAAGAGGCCGAGTTCATTTCGTCGTATCGGGTTTTGGAAATACGTCGTTATGTCTAACCGGCAGAGAACATAGTCGCGTGCAATGTTTCGAGGCGAGGGGCGCAGCCTGTCACTTCTGCGATTTAAGTGACAGTTTTATTAATTTCCCATAGTACTCATCCCTATTTTCCACCCTTCTCGGCTACAAACAATGCTGCATTGGCGGCATATGGACGGCAGTGTTTGCGCTAGTCTTCACCGTGTAATATAAAATTCAAACGAACCGTGGAATAATGTCTTAAACCATTAATCGCTTTGTTAATTAACTTCTTATTTATGAAGCGTTATATTATATTAAATCATTGCGATTAAGACATTCAATGGTAAGGGAAAGGTAAAAAAATTACATTCAGATTTTTCTTTTCATTCGTTTTCACCAAAATAATTGCTCAAAAAGTATAATCTAACCAATTTCCTTCGTCGTATACATTAATCTTAATAGAATAATGATACGGGTTCTGCATCGTAATAAAGATAGTAGTCGGTATATGGGTGCGTGGTCTGCGAGCGAATGCGTACGGGACTAAGAGATAAGCTACAGCTTAACGCCAGGACAGCAGCCGATGGCTTATCTCGATTTCAATTATCATGGCGCTTTCATTGGCCCGCCGGTGGGAGGGCGAGGCGTGCGGAGGGCGGTCACGACCCAAGTTATCTCAAATCTCTTCCAAATCGGACTACACCATTTACGCTTGTGCCCACCTTAAAGTTTAGTTACGCTGCGTCGTCTAGATGCTAAATAATTGTTGTTTGACGATCACGTAATGTTAACGAACGTGCTTCCATTTAGTTAAAAGATCGACAAATATCTTTTGTTATAAATCTGTGCATGTTATTTTTTAATTTGAAATAAACCATTTTTCTTGTTTAGTCGTGTTTATTATATTTATAAAAACGAATTTTAACTTACTTAATTACTAATGAAATCGTTTGTCAGCAGATATGGAATGGATTTGAATGGCGCAAGGAGAAAAAATGCTACCCGAGAAACTACAAGCACGCTCAAAGCATGGCTTAATGAACACAAGAAAAACCCGTACCCGACTAAGGGTGAGAAGATAATGCTAGCTATTATCACGAAAATGACTCTTACTCAAGTGTCCACATGGTTCGCTAACGCGCGCCGACGTCTCAAGAAAGAAAACAAGATGACCTGGGAGCCGAGGAACAGGGTTGATGATGATGACAATAACAATGACGACGATGATCACAAAAGTAATGATGGAAAAGATGCTTTGGGTAGGTTCAACCTTTAGTTAAATATAGTTAGGCTTACACATGTTTTATTATATTTGCTTAATCCAAAATTTAAGAGAAATAGCAAATTGTATTTTAAGATATTTTTTGTACTTCAATGTTTTTAATTAAAAATATTTTTATAGATGGAAAAGACTCTGGCACAGGATCTAGTGAAGACGGTGATAGACCCCAGCAAAGGCTAGATCTATTGGGACAACGAACAGAATCGGAATGGTCAGAATCACGTGCAGATAGCGGACCAGAGTCGCCTGAGCCATACGAAAGGCCTATTCACCCAGCATACCAGCATTTACCATCTCGCGCAGCACCTGGAAGTACACCAGCATCAGCCAAGCCCAGAATATGGTCGCTCGCTGACATGGCCAGCAAAGATGGGGAAGCGCCAGCACCGCCATCGGCGGCATCTGCTTTTTACCAGTCTGCAGCAGCAGCGGCAGCGGCTCGGCTTGCACATCCCTACAGCCGACCAGAACTATACCGAGGCCTCTATCCGCCAACTCATCCCGCTGACGCACTGCTGGAGTACTCACGCTCTCTCGCTCTCGCTGCCCCCGCGCCTGCTCCCCCTGCTCCCTCCCCGTCCTCGTCCTCGACCTCGTCGCTTGCTGAGCCACCACCTCCATCCCGCGCCTGACCGCTTGCTCTTCGCCCGCCGCTGGCGCACCGACAATAATCACGATCTCGGCCGACGAGCGCCGCAACGGCTTTGACGGCATCACGTCTGTAAATATCGACTTATAAATATAAATATATCTATATATATATATATATATACATACGTATATACGTGATAATAAATAATTTATGCACCGGTAGAGAAGCTTAGATTTGTGATAGTGGATACGTGAGGTTGACATCTCGCTTACGTCGACGCTGCGTCCGCGCCGACCGACCGACAATACTAGGTGCTATTACGAGTTGGACCTTGCGACACGTTGCGTAGTTATTACTGGCAGTGGTTAAACGAAGTGATTTAATAAAAAAAATACATAGGTATTAATACGTGTTATGTTTCCTCTAGGTAAACGACACTGTTTTAGATTATTATTTCATATGTAGAGTGTAAATTATTATTTTTTTTCAAAACGTTCTCCTTATGTTTAGTGTCTAATTACGTCCAGTTTATCTCTTGTTTGATAGTTTGGTAAATATCTAACGATTCGAATTTTAATATTTATTGGTACGAGGTCAGTAGCTGTAACATGTTTCGTTTAATGTACCGTTTAAATATAAGAAATACTGATCGCAGATTGTGAGATATCTGTTTAGATTAATTTCTAGTCAGAAGACTATGATCGTCTATGATAAACATATAATTAAAAATGTCGTTATAGAAGAAAGCATTTTAATTTATAAGTATTTTTTTAGCTACGAAATCAGTTTTAGCTGGCGTATTGAATCTCTTTTGGAACAAATAATTACAAAAAAAAAAATAAAATTTAATTAATATCGAAATTTGTTTACTATAATAAATCACGTAATTATCATAGTTATCATTGATGATTCGAATTCGCGTTTCATCATCATTTGAATTTTTCACGAAGCAAAAGTTAGCGAAATAAATCAATAGCATGCATTGTATTGTGAATAAATTTAGACACAGTATCACACTCAATAAATGTAAGAGATTAATAGCAAGTAATGAAACATTGTAAAAAACTACTTTTAAAACGAATACCGTATAATTGTTCTTATAATATAAATAATAATCAACGAATATTTAAAGTTGTCATAGACCCGTTTATCCTGAAAAAAAAAAACGAATGACCTTGTATATTTGTAACAAAATATTGTATAGATGTAATCGCGGTTTGTTCCACTGTAAAATATGTTTTTTTTTTTTCAATATTGTAGAGACTGAAAGTCCAAAATTGAGTCTATAATTTTGTACATACATACATCACTGTTGTAAGTATATACTGGTATAATAAATATTTAAGAAAGGTAAACGCAATAATTTTTCTGTATTAGCAATCCTTTTGATGTATATAAAAATGACGGAAGACGGGAATAGGTTATGTATACTTATGTCCGCACTTGCACGAAAACACTTTAAACATAACGTCGTTTATTTAATTCAATCACATAATAACATACGAAGTCAATACTTAGTTTTCACCGGACATCGTGACACAGTCATATCGATGTCGCATCTTCTTATAATCCATAGTTATTTTAGTAAAAAGATCTCTGCAAAGCACCGAGTTACAACGACTAAAGCCGTGCAAGTGTAGACATAGCCTTAAGAGCACTCAGTGTTGCACGTGAATACGTGGTCTAACGAAGTTATTTCTTCAACGTTACGTATAACAATGATAGTTCTGTGTGTTAGAATAATATTGAGTATTAATCGACGTTTTACGTTTATTTCAATGTTAACTATTATACGATTCCTGATACCTTCGCAAATTAAGTTATTTAGGATATATTGTTTGTAATAGTATTTTGTTAGCTTCAATGTCTTCAACCGTTCTTCCGAAAAATGTGTGAATAGATGCAATAAAATTTAATACAGAAATAATAACAGATTTTCATTGTCATCGAACCTCGAACCACGAACCTCGACATAATATGTTGTAGCTTACGAATATAACTTTAAGAACAAGGATGTATCTTGTATTATTAAACCATAAAACAGTTATAACACAATAATTATTTAATTTCTTCATTTCCATTATGATTAAGTTATTATAATTCCCATCAAATACGGCGCACCGAAATTAATACTAGCAAAATATATTCATTCAAATGTTCGGAAAAAAAAATCATGCCCAATATGTTTTTTGACTTACGAAAAAAACGACTTTATACTCAAGTTTCATTCACATCCACGTCAAATAAATTAAATCAATTAAAACAGTTCCAAGTACAGACTGTCTAAGCAGATGAATATTTTAAACTTAGACGCGATAACAACACTACGAGAAGTCGTATGGAAATATTAGTAATTACTGCATGTATCCTTGGTTGTGCTGTTGTAAATCAGTCGTCAATTATATCGTCTAAGTAAATTCCTTGTGCCCAATTAGACTTCAAAGTCGGACTTGCTTCGAGTATTTATTATGAGAATACACAAATTTTCTCACTTATAACTAAGCCGACTAACAAATACATATAAATCATAGCTCACCTTTGATGTGACTGTCCAGCCACTCAAGCTGACGTCAACAGGACTGATACGTCGAGCATTCGTCACTAGCTATATACCCCGACTATGTTTGCTGATATTAAACGAAGAAAACGATTTGATGATTCATCATTACAAAAACTTTATCGAATTAAATTTAATAAACAATGATATAAAAATATTATTATTTTTAGGAACTCAACGTAATTAAAAGTTATAATGTCTCAGGCTACATAAATGCGAAATTTCATTACAATAATAGGCTTTGTCGTGATCAGTCAACAAACAGAATGGTAGAATCAATTAAAAATAGTTAAAATATATAATTAAATAATTTTAATATATTTCTATGAAATTTATTGATCTTAAAAGAATCTACCATGACAAAATTTATTTTTATCGGTGACAAAATTCTCCGATGCTATATACATTGGATACACTTAAATATAAATTCAGACATAGATAATATTTGATCACGTAGAGTATTTGGTCACGAGATGAAAGGCATTTGTTGTATAAATAAACAAATCGTGTGAAACTCGGGGTGTGATAGTGATGAAGGGCGTAATGGAATTATACTGGAATTCATCAGATTTGCTCTATAACCTTCGTCCATCCTGTTTTCTTTAAGTTTATTTAGTCCAAAATCAACTTCAAAATTGTAATCATAAATGTCATCACTTGATGAATTATAATTATCAACAAGCCCGTAGTAGATAAATTATACATAGTATAATCAAAAATATAGTATTTTAGTATTTGTTACGTATCCGTTGCATAGAACGCATAGCTGTTATTTCTTATACAAATATATGTCGTCTATGGAAAATTTAATAGCAATCCATTCAGTTTAGCTACTTGTACGAAATAATGTAACAAATAAACGAATATATTTCGATCACAAACTTAGTAATGTATAAGCTCGTCTGGGTAGGTACCACCCACTCATCAGATATTCTACAGCAAAACAGCAGCACTTGGTATGGATGTGTTCCGGTTTGAAGGTTGAGTGAGCCAGTGTAATAACTGGCACAAGGGACATAACATCTTAGTTCCTAAAGTTGGTGGCGCATTGGCGATGTAAACGATGGTTAACATTTTTTACAATGCCAATGCCTATGGACGTTGGTGACCACTTACCATCAGGTGGGCCATATACTACCTCTAACTAGCTACCTATAACATAAAACAATCCAGGCAATTACTTATTTATTAATAAACTAAAAACTTCATATTCATGTTCATGTTTTGAAATGCATATAAGGTCGCTTATACGATACGATGACATAAATATAAATGACAGCACACGTTTTCATTAATGTTCTTAAGGAAATTTCACTAGCATAATATTTAAGAAATAAACATAAGTAATTATTGAAATAAATTCAACTGTCTTCGAAGCATATTTAAGAATGCAATATACAGTTTCATACATAAATAGATTCAATGATTTCTAAGTAGCTATCTTCTATATCGAGTATCTTGAAATCTTGTAACTCGCTTTATACAAGACGGCAAAAGAACTTATAAGAGCGGTGACTAAGCCGTGGGAAACTATATGTTCAAAAAACAAACCAATGGGTATTGGTACAATATTTGAGTGTTGGTCTCTATTGATAGAATCTGTGCAATATGAATGGGCCAACTAAAGCCAATCAACATTTTTAGATGATGACTCATTCGTACATGTTTAAGTTCTCATTTCAATTACAAACTCACACTCACCAATCACGTGTCATTGTCACCTCGAGATGCTAGTATTGTTAGCACCAGTCCGCACCATTCGTCCGTCATTCACTTATAATAAAGCCATCGAACGTTTCGTATTAAAAGCAAATCTAACGTCGCTAGTGACTTGAACATTTTATTCATTTGAACGCTGACCGAAACTCAATAAAGGTCGGATTTATTTCTAAAAAAAGTCCGTACGACGTGTTGTGTAAATAGTCCAACATGTTTCTGTAACAAAGAAATCTTAATAGCCGATGACGGGCAAGAGTCAATATCACAATAAAGGACTTGATTGCTCATAATTTTCACAGCACACATGTCGCTTGAGGCTCCTACAGTATCATTCCGATTTAACACGTTCGAAAATTTGTAAGTTATGCTCATGTTTGTGGAATTAGTATAAAATACTGTTATCTATTGCATACTCGCTTACTAAAACGTTGTCTGAACGTTTCGATAAGGTCTTTGTCGGGGCGATTACGTTGCATTGTGAACTCTATAATTGAATAATATATAGACTGTTTTTCAGTCGATTATCGCGGGAATCCTTAAGTAAGGAATTCCGATTCCGTACCGGCGAATGCTATGCGATCTAAAATATTGGACATCTCCATCTTGAATGGTGTTTTGCTCTTTCTTTTGATGCAAACAATGAGACGGGACCGTCAAGGGAATGTGTGCATACTTTTAAATATGTTAAAACTTCTCCCACATTAATATAATTTAAAATACAATATATTTAATAAAAAATAAAATTGATCTAATGTCTTAGTAAAATTAATTTGAGATGTTTCTGTAAGCATTACCTACGTTCAGTACAAAATAATTGATAAAACAGATGGCGATTGCTGGACTTCGAAATTAACTACTTGTTTGATATTTATATAATTTTTTTATTTTCTTTTAATTATATATTTATTAATTTTCATCCCTAACCCTTGACGATAAAGTACTTGTTAAGTCTATTTCTATAGTTTTTTTTAATTTATTTGATTGGTTTGTTTTAATTTGGTTCCTTCTGACCATATGTCTCAGCTTTAAAAGAATCATTACTATTATAATATATATAATATTAATATTTAATTGTAATAAGAAACTAAAAAGTCCTTTAATTAATTTTTTTATCAATAAATTCAATTCTATAAAAGTAAGTAAAGTATTATAATGTACAAGTACATTAATTTCAATACAAAATTCAAAAGAAAAAATATGAATTTTCAATTTGTTTTTTAATAACGTTTGTCGTCTGACATGCGAAGTTTTACACTAGCAACAATAATTGGCTATTCCTTATTAATTAATACCGCTGACCAATCAGCATGAAATATCACGTACCGTTCATTTGTCTCCTTCTTCATTTACACTGGCAAAGAACAATACAAAATTTCGTTATTAGTAGATCATTTATCAGTAAAAAATAATAATAAGCGGATGGTACCATCTGAGACCAGACTGCGTTGTACCACTACTAAAAATGTATACAACATTACATACTTTAAAGCAATTTGACAATTGAGGTATAATAGGAAGGATACAGTACTGAAATCATATGTACTCATACATATGTTAATTTTGTCTAAGCGTCTTAATTATTAGCATTCTAGTAGATTTTTAATTTGACATTTAATATGCAGCTATTCTATAAGAACACATTTTAAGCTCACCAGAACACTATCTTCAAATATTTTCAAAAAAATATATATGTTCATGACAATAAGTCGGATATCAATATTTCACGTGTGAGATACGAAGTAGCCGAGATGGCCTAGTGGTTAGAACGCGTGAATCTTAACCGATGATCGTGGGTTCAAACCCAGGCTAGCACCACTGAATTTTCATGTGTTTATTTTGTGTTTATAATTCATCTCATGCTTGACGGTGAAGGAAAACATCGTGAGGAAACCTGCATGCGTCTGATTTCATTGAAATTCTGCCACATGTGTATTCTACCAACCCGCATTGGAGCAGCATGGTGGAATAAGCTCCAAACCTTCTCCTCAAAAGGGAGAGGAGGCCTTAGCCCAGCATTAACAGGCTGTTACTGTATACGAAGTAAGTTCCTATAGAATAGAACAGCTGGACAAACATCACCGTCTTTTTCAAGGTTATTTCTTTTGTATAACAATGCACCTAGTTTTCGTCTGAGAATATATTTAAGACGACATACGAGATATTCCAAATCACGTTACTTATAAGAAAGGTTCGCCCAGTAACATCAATAAGGTCGCATACATTTAATTTACTTTTTTATTGTTATTTATATAATTTATTTCATACAAATGCAGCAGTATTAATATATCAAAACATATTGATAAGATGATAATGTCCTTTTAATACAATAGATAAATAAATTAGAGATTAAATTTTGTATAAACATTCATTTTATAATCGTATTTTGTTCGTGTCTGCGTCGTGATTCGCTAAGGTTGGCAAAAACGATGCAACTATATTGAACATACTTAATTTAAATGGTACGTCTGTGTCTACATGGTTATCGTATTAGTAAACAAGCTTTTAATAAATTTATACATTTTTAGGGCTGTAGCCGAAAACAGGTCAGATTATTATTTCAATATTAATTCGGATTATTTTATATTTATCTCAAATCTCATATTTATTTTTGCATAAATAAATAATCATGATTTTGCGTTTTATCATGACGTTATTTAAGCCGTTTCCGTGTGATTCGTGAACAAAAAAGTAACAGACGAAATATGAATTAAAATATAATTACCCTCTGTATGAATAAAAACATCTTCAATAATATATTTATTACATGAAAAATATATTTTAAGGTAGACAAAAACTGAACCTACCTGAATACAATATTTATGCATACGGCTGTACATACATATATGTAACATTAAGTACAGTATCTCAATCAAAACCACTTTTGACAGAGCAAATTGTTTTTGAGTATTTTTGCAGAGAGGTAGGTAGCGTACTAACTGTCTGTACATTTCAGGAAAAGGCCTACACGGTCATTTAACACCAAATTTCCAGACGACATGCTCACAGAAATGAAACTTATGTACGTAACCATATCATAAAACAAAAGTTCTTTTGATTGACAACACTTTCTTTTATAATATAGGTAGACGGACGAGCAAATGGGCCACCTGATGGTAAGTAGTCACCAACGCCCATATACATGGCATTTTAAGAAATGTTAACCATCGCTTACATCGCTTATGCGCCACCAACCTTAGGAACTAAAATGTTATGTCCCTTGCGCCTGTAATTATGCTGGCTCACTCACCCTTCAAACCGGAATACAACAACACCAAGTACTGCTGTTTTGTGGTAGAATATCTGATGTAGTAGGTACCTACCCAGACGAGCTTGCACAAAGCCCCACCACCAGTACAAACATGATTTGGGTTATTGGGAGTTTGTGAATCATTCACTATAACTGTTCTAAGTACGTCGTACATTTTATAAGTCATCTCAAGGTACGAAAAAACATGCATAACAATGAATTACTTTGTCCATTATACAAAGTCAATTATATATAGTCCAATCGATTGAGCAGATATAGACATATTTTTGGTGCAAGTAACAAAATAATCTCTGTTAAAATATTTAATTCATGCATTACTTGTATTTAATAATAGATTTAAAACATATTCTCTTATTAATTTGCTATGATAATATAAACTTATTTTAGAAAATGATACTTGCCTAACTCTTCTTTGGTATCGTTAATGTAATTATCAATCATTATATAATCGTTCATCGATTAATTATAAAAATTACATTTATAAACATCAATTACAACAAACATGATTTAATTGAAATAAATTCATTAATTATTTAAATCTTGCACTCGAATAACAGCAGTAGCACATTGTTTTTATGATTTTAAGTTGTTGTTTATTTATAACGCTCACTTAGCTTCGTAGCAAGCTGTACTGGTTACAACAAGTTATATCTAGACAAAACTAGAATATACTGGACTGGACTATAACCTATAACTTAAAAAAAATGTCACTGTTTGCAAATATGAAAAAAAAAACAATTAACAAGCTGTTTCATTAAAATATATTGTTAGTTACTAACATTTTATTAATTCCAAAACTATAAAAATAAGGTTCTCAAATGATACTAATTTTTTTAGGTTTGGAGGGTTATTAAAACATGATTATCTTATTCTAATGTAATTGAAGTCGTATAAACAAAATATATCTTGTAATAATCGAAATAACCGAAGCAGCCCTGTCCCTCCCACCCAATTCTACTGGGCATCTGAATGATGGCTTGTATTATTTTTTGCGGACATACCATGTCATCGGAACGATTGTAGTCGGTTCCCTATGATTTATCGACGTCCATATTACAAATACGACACAATATTATGCGACTCTTTATTTCTTCTTTAAGCCATATTAGTATTCCGAAAACAATCCTGACCAGCGTTCGTTTTGTCATTCCGACTAAATGTTATTTTGTTTGAATTTCAAATTCAAATATACATTTGTTGGTGATTTTTTTTATCCATAATACAATTAATTCCGTGCTTCAATCAGCGGTTATACGGCCTGGTGTATTCAGAACTCTCATGAATTAATACTGCATTATGTTTTGCTACATGCTCGAAGCGAGCGACGTCTTAATTTGTACAATATAATTAAAACAATTAGGAGCTACTACGCTTCATTAAGCTGAATCGCGTATCGATTACATATTTTTTTTTATTTAAATAGCATTATTAAAAATCTTAAAACTGGTTATTAATCGATGCCAAAGTGAGCGTTTTTTAAGACGCTGCTAAAATTTTTGGACATGCATCCGTCTGATTTTACGTTATTTGATACCAATGCCATACTTCTCTTAATCTCTCTTAATAAAAAACGATCGAGATAGAATGCGATCCGTCATTTTATTATCACATATGTTTAGAGCAGAATAATCAAATGTGCTAAAAGCATTGATTGTATGCACAAAAATGGTACCTGATTTAGGTACTTGATTTAGCAAGGAAAACCATAAATGTTAAAGCTATTAGTTTTGAGGCTAAGCTTATCAAGACGCATTCTTGATACTATTTTAAAAAACAAATAATAATACTTACGAAGTTCTCCCGAAAGAGATTCAGCCAAAGTGGGGAATTTTATGGAGACCATAGAGATAGATGTCACTATTTCCATATCTCTCATAGCTACATTGAGTGGGACGGCCAACTGACATGATCGGAGAAACGTCAGATGCAGGGCCAGCTTTATGTGCTCTGAACTCTTCGAGATATAAGTATTGGGCACCTGCCTACAATGGTGGATATACATGTGACAAAACTATCCGACACATGCAAGTTTCCTTACGGTCTCTCCCTTCATTGCCGTGAATTTTCACACGAGTTGAATTACTCACACAAACTAATAGGATTCGAACCCGCAATATTCGGATTATATCCACAATACTAGCACGGTACTAATTATTATTAATAAAACGCACGCACAAGGAATGCGATAATTGAATAATATCATGAGAATCCTAACAAGTTACTGCGACAAATCTTTTTCAGCACGCATGGGATTTAATTGGCTGATCCTCATACCAGTTTATGGGTTGAGTCTGCTTTATAGTCTTCGGTCAAGCGGCTATTCAGCGCAGTGGCGATTGCAACCAATCACTTTATCCAGAGTGCGGGAACCTGATTTCAAAAGCTTTGGGCTTATCCGTGACTTGGAATTGGTATTGCGTACGAAATTTCGACAATTTTTATTATTTTTTTAATATCTTGTTGATAGTAAGCTATGAATTAATTATATTATTGCAATAATAATATGAGAGGAAGCGTAATTTTATAATTTGTATCTATATAGTTATATATATAGTTTAAAAATATGTTATAATATGTATTTATAATTAAATGTACTCACAATATGTACTTACAAAAAGGTAAAGACTATAATAAAAAATAACTTGTTATAAAATTTACAATGTACATAACATAATGTTTTCGTGTATTGTATAAAATTGTTATCATTAATATACACGTATAAAATATTTATCATTTTCCTTACCAACTTGTTAGCTAGATTTTATCTTTATTCCGCCTCCTATTTCTATATACTTTTGTTTTCTAGGTTAAAGTTGCTTCCAGATTTTCGTCGACGCGATGGGGAGCAGGTCAGCCCAGATATTAATTGCCTCAAGACACAATCGATGATATGGTCGCTGCACATCGGTCGGTGATTGAATACGTTCACTGGAAAATATTTTAAAATCGGCTTAGATAATCCAATCGACGCTACCTGAGCTTAAATCCGTTGATATGAAGCTATCGATGTAAGGTACAATTAAATCGATAAAAACGATCGTCGTGCCATCTCTATAAATTTATCTTAAAAGTAAATAACATGAAAGTAACTCAATAAAGCTCCCAGCTGACATTATATTTTTTGATATCTACAACAATCATCGTTATATTTCAGCCAATTTATATGAAATTAAATTTAAGTAATTACAGGCACAAGGGACATAAAATCTTAGTTCCCAATGTTGGTGGATCATTGGCTATGTAAGCGATGGTTGACATTTCTTACAATGCCAATGTCTAAGGGCGTTGGTGTCCACTTACCATCAAGTGGCCCATATCTCGTCCGCCTTCTTATTCTATATAAAAAAAAAAAAAACTTTAACGAACGATCCACCTAAACCTTCCTTATAAATCACACCGTCCAATGGTTAAAACCAAATGAAAATCCGTTCGGTAGCTTTCGACTTTATTTCAGCATTCAGACAGACAGACACGGCGGTTGTACTTTTTTATAATTTGCAGTGACAGTGATAGCAAAATTTCATATTCAAATATAATGCACATTCATAATTTTATTAAAATATTTACATAATATACGCAAAAAATGCTTTTAATATTTCTGAAAATGACTTCCATATATATATCCAATATACAGCATAAGTTCATATCTAAATATAAATAGAAATATCAAATAAAATGGTGATATTTAAAAATTGGGAACAAAGAAATTTAAAATAGATTAAACATCTAAACCAATTATGGCAGAACCGAGAATAACTCTTGACCAATATTTTTGCGTCACTGAAACATAAATATAATGAACTTTTCCATTTATATTCAAGCTCGAATCGGAAATAACAGAAAACGTTAATTCAATATACCGTGAGCTAAATCACTTGAGTAGGTCAAGAGATAATTGTGCTGAGCCTAGAAACCTTTTAAATCTAGGTTCAGTTTTATGATAGTCTCATTTAAAAAAAGAATATTGAAGCGAAGAAATATTCTATTCTGAAACAAATAATATAACAGCGATATTAAAGTGAGGTAAGTAGTATATTTCGATTAAGAGAACACAGTGATAATTAATAACAGGAAATTGTGCAAATTTTAAAGAGTGCACAAGAATGTGGTTACATACGGGAGAAAACTCTTTACTATTCTAAAAGCGCTTCACAATCCAACGTGATCCAGGTTATGTGCAGGATCATTGGATTTAAGCGTTCCTAAGAACAATTATTCTGTCAAAATTTTCCAAATTCACGGAAAGACATGTTAGCCTTGGAACCCGAAATCTTCAGTTAAGAGTCACGTATTCTCACCACTAAGAACTGCCAACCATGAGAACAAAGTTGCTAGGTTCCCAGTGCGTATAATAATTATATGTGTTCATATTTGCATGGGCATACCTGCATATCTGCGCTACGAATCACAGATAGCTATTAAAATGTATTCAAATTTCAAAACCTAAGCTACTGTCATTCAATGTCAATTGCTATTGTCGCACATATTGAAAGCTAAACGTTCAATCTAAATTATCCTGGATATCGAAATTTGGAAAAAATTTCACACAAGAATAATTAACGACACACACAAGCATATCATTCTAAAGAGTTAAAGAAGAGACAAAAAATGTCACCGAAAAAAAATGAATTTTAAAATTTTCATATAGTTAAAAATTAAATTTCCCACTTAACTTTACGATTTGGAGCTTTTTCCATCGTGCTGGTCCATTGCGGATTGGTGGACACACGCAGTGCTACAAAATACCATCGTGAAGAATTATAGTTCAGATTTTAACTAGCAACCTTTAGTTAAGGTCCACGTGATCTGTTCATATCGGCTTTTTCAATTTAAAATTAAATAGTATGATTGGTATCGACATAGTGTTTCAGTTCTGAAAGAATTTCTAAGTTTGATATTGATTGTTCAGACGAAGCTTTTCCTCTTATCCAGGAAGCTGCCAAAGGTTTAATGGCGCAATAGATCATAGATTTGGAATACAAACAGCTAGATCAGTTAGATAAGCCGGCGCGGCAGCTGCTCGTTCTCACGGGCTCACTAATTTTTCGGTATTGACAGTGCAAAAGTTTCTCGTTAATATGCAAATTGAGATTTATCTGCGAGCCCGCAATTTAGGGTCACTTTCGTATAAGCGAACTGTGAAATGAAAATTCACTTCACGCCCTGGTTACTAGCGACCGTTCGCAAATTTTATACATTACTATGTCTTATTTATCGCCGCGTTCATACATTATAATGTTATTAACGAACAAAATAAACTCAATGAGATCTTTTATAATGTGTTAGCGCGCTTAGTTAACTCGAATGCGTCATAAAGGAACACATTAAGTGTTTTATTGTTGAAATTATTAAGATAACAAATATTTTAAGTTAAATTTTTATGAATTCGAAATAGGTACACAGTCGTTAAAGTGATATTTTTATTTTAATTAGACAATAGATCCGCTGACGTTCGCCTCTCTCTTTTAAATTATATGAAATGTTTAATGTAAATTTTAGGGTCCCGTAATAAAAATGCAAATAGCATTACGTGTAGTAAGAATTCCTCCTTAATTTCTCTATTTTGTTTAATAGTTGTTTTACTTGAAAGCTACACGAGATCGACTTGTATTACGAGGACGTGCTGAGCTTGATTTATCCCAAATAATTGAATAATTTTACAATTCTGCATTTGAAATTCGATTAATCGTATAGAAAACCAAAACTTTTAAGCCATTTTTTATGTTTATTTCGTTCATAATATAAGATATTTTATTAACTAATAAATAACGTTTGCAATCAACACGCATTACAAGTATTTAATTTTATACCGAATGATTCTTGATGGCTTAACAATATTTTTACATAAAGTATGGGTGTTTCACGTGAAATGGCGAGTCATTTAACGTATATAGGCAAATGTCAGGCTCATGCGTATTTATAGGCTTAACGAATAAATTAAACTACGAAGAGAACGCGGAGTCGGTCGCCTCGAAATATTCATATCATCACGTTCAAGCCAACAGACCACACAACTTAAAAGTAAATTACGTAAACTTTCATTAAAGTGAATGATATTTTCATTATTAAGAATGTAATCAATGTAATATATTTTTTTTTAACATTTCACTCATCAGATATTTACTGGTGGTAAGGCTTTGTGCAAGCTCGTCTGGGTAGGTACCACCCACTCATCAGATATTCTACCGCAAAACAGCAATACTTGATATTGTTGTGTTCCGGTTTGAAGGGTAAGTGAGCCAGTGTAATTACAGGCACAAGGGACATAAAATCTTAGTTCCCAAGGTTGGTAGCGCATGTGCTATAAGCGATGGTTGACATTTCTTACAATGCCAATGTCTAAGGGCGTTTGGTGACCACTTACCATCAGGTGGCCCATATGCTCGTCCACCTTCCTATTCTATAAATATATATTCTTTTTTTATAAAATGTATTCAACATACAAAATGTCAGAAACGTATTTAGTCTTATGTATAGATAACAAACACGTCAATTAACATATTTGTATTATACCGTTAAATGTGTAATTAACTTTGTAACAAATAAGCTATAAAAGGTCTACGCCAGCTTATAAGTTTATACCAACTTAATTTACTTTGCTTATTAAAATAGAAAATTCGTTATTTATTATATAGTGAGTTTGTATTCACAACATACTATACTTGTGTTAAGACTTTATTTACGAATAACAGGTACACGGATGGATTAGTAGGCTACGTAGTGGTAAGTGGTCATAGCCGCTAATAAACTTTAGCACTGTAATAAATATTCACCAACCTTGGAACTAAGATGATATATACTATCCCTGTACAGCACTGGCTCATTTACCCTTCCCACCGAAATCCGACAATACCTAGAAATACTGTTTAGCGGTAGAATAAATGATGTGGGAGTGGTACCTACATAGACGGGCTTGGAAAGACCTACTACGATGCAGAAGATTTAGTTTTAGCAAACACCGGAAAATGCAAAGAAATACTTTCGAAAATTAAAAGCAATTATACGTATATAATTATTTAAATATATATACTAAACTAAACTACACTGAGATGTAACTACTAATTTAACGAACATACAAATTTAAATAACATAAAAAATCAGAAAAATTATACCAGAAATTATACTTTACTTATATTATACAAAAAACTTTTTATTTTTCTCGCATTTTTTATCGATTATAATTTGACGTTCGCAACGCAAAACTTGACGTTTATATTGCTTCATGTTTATTTTTTCTGTAGTTAGGTAGGTAGCAAGTAAGTACATAAGCTTGTAATTATATATAGTTATGTAAATAAACGAAAACTAATTCTACGCCATGTCACGTCTCATATTCATATTTTTAACTTAAAATCGACGCCAATATAGAATACAAAAACTAATCCAACGTGAATGAGTCTCGCTTGTTTTTAAAAATTCACTGCACAATAAGTAAATTCATTACATAGAAATTAAATCTAAACTTTTTAATTTTAGACAATATTATTTGTAAATTCAAACTATAAATTTCAATATTTAATATTACAGAAACATCAAACGTCAACTTGAAAACCATCATGTGATCGGTTTCGTAAATGATAATAACTGGCGAAATAAATTCATCTGGTTTTTTTTCGGCATTATTTATGTAATTATAGGGGTGTATCAAAAAAAATTACCGTTTTATCAAATTCAAGATTTAAAGGACTGTAAATATTTTAATCCTATTTAATACTTACCAATTCTTAATAATCCCTTTAGAGCATTCTCTAAGGCTTGTTTATTCCCATTCGACTTTAAAAAAAAAAGCCATGTTAGTTATTTTTTTCAGAGAAACATGACAGTGTTCTACGAAATTCTCGTAAGTTTAAGGCATTACTGGAAAAAAAAATTACAGCCGCTGAAGCAACTCGACCACCTTGACCAGCGCACTGCGCGGCGTTGGTTTGAAAAATTTAGCAGTGGAGATACGACGTTGGAAAGGAAGAAGGGCTCCGGGCGACCATTAATGGATATTGATGAGGTTCTGCACGAAGCTGTTAAGTCAAATCCATCCACAAGTACTCGCGAACTTACTAGGGAGTGTGATGTGTCAAAAGATACTGTAAATCGCCATCGACGCTCCATGGGAAAGGTGAAAAAGAGCAGTAGACTGGTTCCTCACGAACTTACTCCTCAGCAATCAGCTAAAAGATTAGCAATTTGTAAAAATTTATTGAAAAACCCTTCTGATATGAGATTTTACCGGAAGATTGTCACTTGTGATGAAAAATGCATTTACTGGCGAAATCCGAATACCCGTGAACAATGGCTAGATCGCGGTCAAACTGCTTTTCCAGTAAAAAATCCATGCTTTGCGTTTTTTCGAATTTCGAAGTTGTTATTCATCACAAATTTGTTCCTGATGGATGTTCTATGAATTCTGAAGTCTACTGCGAACAACTGGACAAATTGTATGCCAAATTGTCAGAGCGTTCTCCTGCTTCGACCAACCGAAAGGGAGTCTTATTCCAACAAGATACTGCTCGTCCTCACACTTCCCGTCGAACTAAAGAAAAGTTTGAAGAACTTCATGGATTCGAACTCCTGCCTCATCCACCATATAGTCTAGACCTCGTACCATCAGATTGCTACTTGTTTCGATCCATGGCCCATTTTCTTCAAGGGAAAAAATTTGATAATTTTGCGGAAGTAGAAATGGTGGTCCAAGAGTTCTTTGACAGCCATCCCAAGAAATGGTATCAGCGTGGGATCGAGCAATTGGCTAGCAGATGGCTAATGACAGTTGATAACAATGGACTATACTTTGAGTATTAATTGTATTTTATATCAAAGAAATAATAATACAAATATTTGGTTAAAAACGATAATTTTTTTTGTACACCCTATTATTTACAATTTTCAATATAAGAAAGAAATAGCCAGCGGTCGCTATAAGAACTCACTCACACACACATTTCATTACAAATATCATATATAATATTGCTACACAAAATAATATAAAGTCGAGTAACATGACTAATATACAAAATAATAATATAATAATAGCACCCTTATGTCAATTCATTTATTATTAATTTTGATAATCTGACTAAGGACAATAGGACCTTATGTTTTCAAGAAGGCGTCGAGGAAACAATGAACCGGTAATAATGTAAGTTAAATCATCTGCCTGATGACATTTTCATTTTATTTGGATTAATAATACTAATAAACAATCTTACAACAAATAAATGAAAATCAATGTTACAAAATTATTGCTTAGGTATTGGTAATAAACGCCAAGCAAGCATAACCAAAACAAAACATAGGAGACGTAAATAATAGATTATTTGGTTTAATTAATTTCTACAATTGTTGAGTAGAGATTAATATATGCAATTCATAAACGTAATTAAATAAATAATTAAAAATATACCTAGTATCTCGATGAAGTACTCCGTGTGGCAAAAATAAAACTGAGTAAAATTAAGTAATCGTTTACTCGGTACAATTATTAAAAAACTATTTAATCAAAATTATAATTTGTTCAAATTATTTGCTAGCGAAACCCTGAATTATATTCACTGATAAGAATTAAGCCTGTAATAGATAAAATCATTATTTGATTATAATAATTTGGAGCACTCGTTTCAAAAACACTCAAATGAGCGCTTTGTATCTATATCATATTCCAATCGAGTTAAGACAAATTAATCTTATTCATATTTACATGTTACATGCGATTAAATAAGCTCTGTTATATTAAGCACTGCAAGTGGTTCTTTGTTAATATCTCTATATTATAAAATAAAACTTGCACTAAAATACTTATATACACTTTAATTTCACTTTCTAAGTTCCCATAACAACTTTGAAATAATTCAATTTTTCCTCGAATCCATAATAATAAATATCATAGATTATTCAAAACCTCGAGCCATGATATCATGTCAATTTAATGTTAAAGCTGTTTATTTATCTTATGCGGCTGAGTTGGAAGCTAGATGAGGAAAGTGTCATTCATTAACATTCATTCACTAAAACTTCTCTCAGGTACCCAACTTTAACGCTCCATAAATACAATTTTTGCGAGCTATTGGCCAAATTAACATGTTAGAAGATGTTTTGTCATAAAGAAGATCAATATATTCTAAGGCTGTCAAAAAACCCGTAATTGAATTTCTATGAAAAATAACTTTGTCAATGTCATAGTTTGATATCAAATATTTAATTACAATGAAACTCTGAAACAGACGTAGTAAATTATATAATTAGCACATAAATAAATATTTAAAATAGTCGTGGAAATAATTATTATCTACAAAAATCAACGAAATTAACTTCAAGTTTCTTAATTACGCGAAACTAATACTTCATACAAAAGTGCCTGGAACGAATGCTCGGGCTTATTTAATCACACTCAACGCTGTATGACCACGATGACCACAATTCCTGACTTTTGTATGAACGTCCTGATTTTTAATCTGTAGAAAGCATATAGTCGCACGTGTCATGAGACACTACAAATCTGAATTGAACAGTCTAGCACTGGTTCAAAACTCAGATCTCCTCGCGCTGAGTGGGATGGATGCAAAAACGCGTCCCTTGAAAGCGGCTCCGACGATTTGGGTAACTGTTTTATTTAGATAAGTTTTTGTTTTTAAAGTTTAGTTGTACCGTGTTTTGCTTGAAAAAAAACGCAATTTTAAGAAAAAAGATTTTGGTCATTCAACCCCCCAAACTGTCCAGCTTTAGAATATAGGCTTAAAATTGTAGATTATTTTAAATTTATAATACTTAAGTGGACTGACAATACAAAATACCCTATATATAATAATATAGACAGGGTAGCACAAACATCTAACATGAAGTCGATATAGTTTTATAATGAAATCTATATAATTATATTAGTACTGTCCTGATTTGTACTTTGAAATTGTGGTCAATATATATATGAATGAAGTTAATGTTTATAGTAATGAGGCAAGTCGCGGGCTACACTCTTATTGGTATATTTCATAAATCAGTCACGAGGTTCGTATATCACGTTTTTAATATATATTATATTTTTTGTTTCTGTTAATAACTTTTCTGTTCGCTAAAAATATAAGTATTGACATTATAGAAAAATACAATTAAAATCAGCCAAATCAGAAAATGGCCAAGTAGTGCTTTGTGTTAACCCATCTGGGTAGGTATTAGTCACTCATCAGCATCATCAAACCTAAGTATTGTCGTGTTCTAGTTTGAATGATTAGCCAATATAAACATATATAAAGTACAGGGGCAAGGGATGTGACGTCGTAGTTCCCAAGCGAATGTCTATGGGTGGTAGTGAACACTTCCCATCAGGTGGCCATTAGCCAGTTACATATTTTTACTATTACCTTTTACATACATATTTTTAATAAAATTTTGGTTTCCAAAATTATCGCAAAAATCATGTTATGTAGTTTGCTTTACGAATGAAAAATAAATCATTAGATATTACATTCCAAGCGTTAATTTGCTTGTTCAGTTGAAATTTTGTTAATAATAATAATTTTTCATCAAATAGAATATTTTTAAATAATGTACCATATTCATTGTTTATTTATATGCCAATGTATATGTATTTTTGTAAATAAGTAGTGTCTGCTTATCTATGTACATTACATAGAACCACTAAATTGAAAAAAAAAATATTGACATGCCACAGCATAGTAATTTAACAGAAAATTAAATTTATTTGCAAAGAGTAAGAAAATATCAACGTCTACCCAATGAAGTACGTTAAACGTCACCATTTTCTTCTAAAGAACTCTGAAAATATAAAATTAAAATCACATTTAAAATAGATTTTTCAAATTCCCTTTAAATGTTTAAAATCAAACAAACGCACAATTAAGACAACAAACAACCGAAACGAAACAAACCACCCTATATATTTAGATCATTAGATGCTTAAGCTCAGGCGACAGCTCTATAAATACACCAGCTTATACTCTGACGTAGCGGTTTATAAAAATTGTATTTATTTTAAGTAACGAGCCAGAGAATGTACCACGGGAGTTAACTTAACATCTGTTTGTTAAACAAATTCAATTCCTTGGTGCAATACTATGAAGTAAGGCTAAATCTGATTTGTTTTAAAAAGAGCAACTACGTGAGTTTCTTGATAGCTAGAGGCTGCGTGTCGAAAAGAAGAATTGAAATAGTGACGTAATTTGAGTTAATGGTCATCACTATTCACCGATTCCTTTTGAAACTTAAATCATCTATATCACTTCTTTCCCCAAATAGATATATAACACGAACTGTGTTATCACGAGGCCCCATAGTATCCCTATACATACTACCTTTCTCAATAAAAATGCACTGACGCAAAAAGTTTTTTTTTTTTTTAATGAAATTTGAATTAAAAAATAATAGTCGGTGAAAGCAAACCATCCCTTCGAGTATGTAAACATCGCTAGACACCACGACATTCCCAATTTGGCAACGGTTAAAACCTACCAGGACGCACTAAACGCGCTTGATGCGATCCCCGATGACAAATATAATCTTTAAGCCGAGTTGACTTGACGCTGATGTTGTTCTCAGAAACTGAGATTTATTTTTACTCAAAGATCTAAATACTAAGGTGAAAGATATCACATTTGTTCCGTAGAACGTTAAATCTTTCGACAGGTCGTGTAATCGTGGAAGTTATGTCGAAAAATTTGCCGCTTACCATTTGATATTCGCATCAAAGAAATAATAATACGTATATCCGACGTACGATGAAATTAACACATCTGTGTATATGAAGCTTACGAGTTTCAACGCTCCAATAATTCGTTTGAGTTTAATTATGTGATTAAGATTCAAATCATTTTTTGAAATCTTTTTGATCCAGACGTCATATAAGTAACCGTCTAATGAAATGCGTTTGATGTGGGCAGAGTTATGCCGTTTATCACCTGACATTTCATTTGACATAACAATAGTGTTTCTTTAGATCGAATATCTGTTACTGCGATCAAATCTAGCTACATGGGATGACTTTGTATAAGCCCGTTTAGGTAGGTACCACCCACTTATCACATATTCAACCACCAAACAGCAATTCTTAATATTGTTATGATCCGATTGGAAGGGTAAGTAAGCCAGTGTAACTGCAGGCATAAGATACATATCTTGAACCAAGAACATAATATCTTAGTTCCCAAGGTTAGTGGCTTACGGCGCCAATGACTATGGGCTGTGGTGACCACTAATCATCAGATGGGTATTACAGTACGCAAGTCATCGAAATGACTCTGTTAATTTGATTTTAGGATATGTCGCCTTATTACCTAGCCTAGCATAAACGAGCTAATATCTAGAATTAAAACTTACAATGTTGAAAATAAACGCCACATGGTAATATATATTATATGGATTTAAGAAAATAATGTATAAGAATAAAATTAAATTAGTAATAAGTGTTAGACAACGCAACGCAACATCTGGGTATAAGCTTTCATAGTATACACGTTCATATCAGCGACAGAGTTTCTCAGTCTACGTCATTATCCGTGACGTCATGTGCCATTGTTTCATCAACTACAACAACAATTGTACAGTGTGGAGGCTTATTGCCACCCCAACAAGAATGGTAACAACGAACACTTCCACAAAATAGACGTTTTTTTGTTCTTAAATAAGTGAATTTCTATTATTTTACATTATTTTGGTTATGTCTGCTTGTTTTTGTTTCTAGGCAGCATCACGAACTAAATTTTATGATTGCTCAATATTCATATTAATTAGACATTCATTGCGTAACATTTCGTTAGCTGCTATATTTAGATTTCTAAGCTGCTCTGAATGTTATTAACAGTGTGACCATAATCGGATCACCTTTTTTTAGGTCTTCCAGACTCTCCATGGTAGACGTCATTGATCCTTCTTCAACAGTTTAACAAACGCGTCGTCACTGATATCAATGTTAGTTACACAATTATAATGAATTTGGAAATAAACACAGTTATTACATAAAAAAATTCTTGATTGATAAAAAAGAGTAACTATTCAGTTACTTGTCGGTTCTTAATCTTCGTAGAATCCAATTTCTAAACCAATGAAAGCGTAATATCAAAATTGTAAAGTGACTATTGAAAACTGTTTGCATGAGTCTACTTGAGTAAAGTATAATTTGACTTTTGTCTCAAACAACCACATTACGGGTATTTCTGAAATTTAATAGACATAACAATAACATTATCAAAGATACAACATTGATGTGAAACTAATCAACAAAACAAACTCAGTATCAAAAAGTGACATGTGACATTGACTACAATGACTCATATTTAAAGGATACAAGCACCTAAAGCATTAAGGGCGGGTCGAGCATCGCGTGCATCTCACCAAATAGCTTTGCTGGACGAGCATCCTAATCTGAAGCAACACGCCCCCACATAACAGTACACCGAACATAAACAACTGCTCACCAATTATTGCTAACTCCGCTCACTTAGCTGTACAAATAAAGATTAATTTTTTTTATTAAAACAATCTGCTCACATTACTTCCTTATTCGCATTTTATACATTATATTTAATACAAAGCACTAATTAAGAGCAAGTTCTTTATTATGCTGAGAGAAATACTTGTGACGTTAATCGCCATTGTCTCTTTTATTAGGGTTCTGTATGATATCGATATGCGTTTTTTTATTATCACATTCATGAGAGTTTTGTTCGAGCTTATCTTGAAACTTACTACTTTAGTAATAGACAATAATTAAATATTGTCTGTTAATAAAATTCGATGTAGCTATAAACTACGAGGATTTGGCAGTTGGTCACGATATTGTGAACTGGACCTTTTATCTCTAGTAATTATACTACTAATTTAATAGTTTTTTTTTAAAGTAAAGATGACGCACATATGGCTGACCTGATGGTAGGATGTCACTGTGTCCCATAAATACTGTCACTGACATATAAAAACTATACATATTGTCAAATGCCATCGAACATTATCTAAGATGTCGTATCCCTTGTGTCTATACTAGCACATCGCCCGCGGCTTCGCCCGCGTCTTAATCGAAAATCCAGTTAAACGAGATACAAAGGTCAAAATATGTTAATTATATCATAATTTAGCTGTGATTAGGCGTGCAGAAGTAACATATATTCAAAACACACACAGCCTATCGTATTTATGATATCAGCGCGAATAATATTAATTTAGAAATTAAGGGAATATGGATATTCTATATTATTGTAATGCCTCCTTACTACATTATGTATTTCCATTTGCTAGGACAACAATATTTTTGGCATGACTTAGATATGAAAATTAAAATAAAAAGAAAAAAATACACATTACAAATTTAAAGCAGAAACACGCCGTCTAAAAGATTGATTTTGATGAAACATAGACTAAATGGTACCTTGAAATACTTCTTATAAGAATTCAATTATTTCAATTTGTAATTTTTAGCCGTTTTTAAGAATACCCCGGACATATAGACAGACAGACAAAAATATAAATAAAATGATTGTTTTGGGTTTGGTTCACAGAAAGACACTTTTATTTATTTGTAAATATAAAGATAAATATATAGATTAGAATAAAAAACATTTAAATGTTACGAAAATAAACTCAAAATAAAATTATTACATTATAAAGGTTTTAATTGTAGATTCAGCGCTGTTTGTTCGTAAGACAGGGGGACAAAAAAACCTTCACAGAACTTCTAAGATAGAAGATCGAACTCCCAAATCCTAAAACGTATAAAAACATACACCTAAACAGTGTCAGATCGAAAGCATTTAGTTCATTTAGAAAACAGCATTGCATTATATCATGGAGTCCAAACAGACCCACAAACAGGGTCATTAAAAAAAATATTGATATGTCGAGTATTTCGTTTACATGACGCTACAATTACCGCGACCACCGGACCGCGTCGCTAACAAGACGAAGCACAGTCCACGAGACAGGTCTTACACCGGAAACATAATGATTTCACAGGCCTCAGATATTTACAGAGATATATCTGTACCTACAATAAGATACACGTATTTTTACATATAATAAAACTGTAATTAAAAGCGTGTTGTAACAAAATAAAAATTTTGTTCTATAAATTTAAATGTAATGTTTAAAATATAATCCGTTTTTTATAAGCATTATGGGGTAACGTAACAGGCGAGTAATGTTTTAATTGAATGTGGGTATTATTGTGATATATACTCGTCTGGTGCATGCGGAGGAGGAGAACGTAAAAAGTTCATACTACAAAGAATTACGTGACAGAAAAACAATTTTTATTAAACTAGAATTAATTTTATTTATTGTCGTCTTAGCTAGAAATGTTTGTTGTTTCGCGGAAAAAGTGGGCATAATTAAACAAAATCCACACTGATGAAATCAAGGCAACTCATTAGGAATAACATTTTACGAAACAAACAAACTTTTATTTTACAACTTAACTCAATAGTTGTTATGTCCAAAACACTGGTGGTAGGGCTTTGTGCAAGCTGTGTAATTACAGGCACAAGGGACACAACATCGTAGCTCCCAAGGTTGGTGGCGCATCGGCGATGTAAGTAACGGTTAAAATTTCTTACAATACCAATGTCTATGAGCGTTGGTGACCACTTACCATCAGGTGGCCCGTGTGTTCGTCAGCCTACCTATACTGTAAAATATATACATATAAAATGATCTATAACAAATAATAAGGTCACTATTTTGCAATATATAATCTTAATACAAACCAAGTTAATTTTCTAAATATAAAGTTTTTTTTTTTAATTATTATTGACATCCTGACCAACAACGGCCTGGCCCTGTCTCCACAGAGTTCAGAAACCTACGCAGGAGTCATTACATCGATAGATGTATACACACACATATGTCCTCTCTCTTCCCTCACTCACATAGTCCAGTGCGACAGAAATCGATGATCGAAAATGGTCGATGGGAGGGAGATCAGGTGCAGGACAACCTTACTTTTGGCTTGGCAGATAGTTATTGGAGCTGAGATTGCAACCTGGGATCTCGTGAGTTCTAGCTAAAAAGTTTAGACACGAAGCCAACGAGGCAGTTAAAGATTATTATTATGATAAGGCATATTAAAGAAAAAAAAATGGAAATAAGATTTCATTTGAGATAAATATAATTTGTAATTTGTTTGATATTTATATTATTGTTTTAACTGTAAATGGAGAATAGATACTACAATCAAAATGCTCTGCTAATATTATCCTAGGTCTTCCAACTAAGAATAACATTTTTAAGTGTAGAAAGCCGAGGAATTCAAAATCATATGGGATGAAAAGCTTGAAAACATTTTCTTTATACCTACACAATTCCACATCTATACGATTACCATAATTATAAAGAATTATTTCAGAATATCGACGCGTTTATTTCACTTCCAACCCTGATTAACGTAGTTTCAATTACAGTAAACCCCGACAGCTTTCACAGAAATTAACCATAATTAGTCACTTAAATTTCATTTATCTGATGAGCCAATCAGTCCTTTATCGGCATATCATTAAGATATAGGCCATCGTTATAGAGATGGTATCTTATATACGGAACTTACTACACAACGAGTCTCGAAGCGAATGTATTCTCAAACGATGCATTTAAGAAATAACCTAGCGAATGACAGTCTTCAATTAATACCGTCAATAAGGGAGAAGGAGTTCCAATAAATATAAAACAAATACAGACTATACGTAACGTTACATAATAGCTGATAAGCATTCATTCGGTGCTTCGATAATGTAGTCAAACGCCTAATTAAAAATTCTCGAAGATGTGTCAGTTACATTGTCTATGAGCAACATAAAAATACATAGAGGAAGCGGTGAGCATGTAACGACAAGTCATATCCACGTATCCGAGTTTAATGTATTCCGACATAGGCCAAACAATGCGAGTATTATAAAAATGCGTATTAAACATATAACCGAACCAGCTTAGGTCGTTCACATCACGGTGAGACCACGGCCGCCGCTCCCTCGACACTGTTTAACATTTTTTCTTATTCACGCGTAGAAGTATTCAGAAAATGAGAGCTTTTCGACCTTTAAACGTTCGAATAATGTTTACTCGAGAGCGAACGATGCGAATATAATTAAAAAAGTAACGGCATTAAAAAATATATGTCCCCGTAAGTAGGTAGTCGAGAGCGCTGTACCATTTATAAACTGAGGACCCGTCTTAGAAAAACTGGCGTTCGGAATTATTAATGATTTGTTTGAATGCGTCACAGAGTTCATTGTTGGCGCACACTCCGTCCGGATGCGACCGCTGACACTAATTATTCCCATGCTTTTCGAATGATAGATTGCTGCGGACAAATCACTGCTAGGTTGAAACGCGGCGAGCAATAAAAAAGCGATGTGATTAGTTTTAAGAGACGATTGTTCGAGTGGGCCGGACTGTTCCGAGGTAATATGTTACCCCGGAGAGATGAGATGCTATCGTGGACCACTGTCAGATTAACTCCGGCCTGATCCCATTTAAAATTACGTGCCTACATGATAGAAGCAAGCTTAATTGTTCAACCTCCTACTACATTTTGTATTTAAGACAAATTTGACATTTTAAAATATTGTTAAAAATATGCATGCGTCTGTGTGCGAGCATAGGCGCGTCAGTGTGTGTGACGTTGTTATTTGTTTGATTTGCCTTAATATACATCGATACTTGCCATACCAAATAATAAAAAAACCAAAGATTAATGTTTCGTATAATCAAGTTTATTTTTAATACTTACATATTATAAATATGATAAAGTCTTGTTACACTAAGCACAGTGAGACGACACGTTTACAGAAATAAAGCTAAGCTTACAATCATTTAACAGTGAGTAATTATGGCTGGAAAAAATATCCTACACCAAGAATAAATATCAGTTGAAGTTTTCGTAACTGTAATAACCGTTCCATCAATGTTTATTGTATCCGAAATAATAACGATTACTTCATGGACTTCACATAAGCCCGTGAAAAATAATTTAAGCTCTTAATCGCGCCAAGGTTAACGACCTTTAATGCGTTTTTAATTAATCATAATATAATTTTAATCTTAACTTAAAACACTTAGCAGTGTTAATATCTAATAATACCAGACGGTAAAAAATATAAAAAGGTAGGAATAAAAAAAAATTAAGACTAACTTTAACCCATCAAAACATATTACTTTGGACATAAATTATGCAAGATATAATATTCCGTTTCATATGACACTTACGAAATAGAGCTATTTTTTTTTAATTGAAAAAAATATATTAAACCTATAAACTGAAATACATAATTTTATATCACATTAAGATGCTGTTTTATCTGAAAACATATAACTTTAAAAGTAACAGGTTTTTATATAACCAACAGCAGGCCTTTCCTCCTGTTATAGGAGAATGCTTAGAACTTAGATCATGCTGTTCCACTGAGGGTTTTCGGATGAATGTGGCAGAATTAGATTCGACACATGAAGGTAGCCACATGACGTTTTCCTTAATAATGAAACGTAAAAAACATTTTAAAGAAAACGTATTGTATGCTTAGTATTTTTATTATCTCAGTTCATTTTTTACTAATTTAATTAGATTCGTTGTATCTATACTAAATAGTATGTCATTAAGATTAGTCGTTGAATATTCGTGATTCTATTTTTAAATAACTCTTAGCTGGTTATTATATTCATTGACCCAAGTCAGAAGGGCTGCTGTTGTTACAAGGTTCAACTTAACTGACGATTCTGAGTTCGAAACCGGGCAAACACTACTGAATTTTCTGTGTGTTCTTATTTTATGTTTATTTTTCATCTCGTGCTCGATGGTGAAGGAAAACATTGTGTTGGAGTAAGCTCCAAAACTTTCTTCAAAAATGAACAGAAGGCCTAGGAGAAAAGATCCGACGGATCCCAATAACATTTTATAGGCTGGGGTTTGAAACCAGGCAGGCTAGCAGGCCTTACATCTAGCCACTAGACCAACGATTAATAAGGTCAATCGAATGAAAAAAATAGAACGCAATAAATCTATTTTTGATTTTCCATTGACAAAGACTAAATATGCAGCAAATGCATTTATTAATAGATCATCTAAACAGTACAATAAAATATTTATTGAATGTGATATATTTCATCTCTCCCTTAAAAAATTCAAACTGCAAGTAAAAGAAATATTATACTCTCAAGAGCCTTAATTTACTCATGCATTTTTAATTAATTAATTATAAATTGATTATTTATTATTAAATTATGTTTTCTTGATTTAAAAATTAAATTTATATTAAATTAAATTATATAAATGAATTATATAATTTCATGCACCTATTAAATATAAAAAATGTCTTGTTTTGTAATTACTTATGATTAATTTATAAATGGAAACTGTTTTGGTTTATGAATTGTTTTATATTTTTTATTTTATTGTAATTATTTCACTGTTTGTTTCCTGTACACTAAATAAATAAATAAATAAAGAACTATCGCTCGCAAGCTCCACATACAATCAGTTAGAAGTCGTATCATATTGTATTATAAGTATACGTATCCTATATATGTAGAATTACAGTAAGCGACCACCACGCGGTTTCATAAGAACCTATGAGTGATTTTAATGAGTGTAAAAACAAGCAAACAGGAGGACAAATAATATCTTATAATATATGTTTACGTTGTTTTCTTATATTAGCAATATTTTAATCAAATCCCATCCCTTCTGTTCTAAATTTCAATTATCGAATAATTTACAACATACATAGATTTATTATTTACTATTTCACATAACCCATTCTATTGTCAAATAATTTGGTGCTAAGAAACCTAGGAATCTTAAAAGAAATTCGAACTTCGTTAAACAAAAATGGTTTTTAAAGCTTGATTAATAAAGTCTAAATTACAACCACGCTTCTGACGTTGCAAGCAGGTGGGCGCCTAATTTAATACTTACCGACTTAAAGCTAGTTAATTAGGTGCGTACACACTAAGATCGTTCGATACGACGCGAGTGTTAAAAGATTTACTTCTCTCTACATATTTTTCCTTTTTTTGTGTTTTACTATCGAAGACATAAAATGTTTTATTACATCCGATTAATAATATTTAAAACATTACAACTAAGGATATTTTGTATTTTTTTTTCTTCTTCTTTATAATGGTAAATGGAATACCGTCAATGCCAACCACGGGATCTAAAATGCTATTATAAGAGATACTCTTGACTAGTATCTGGCTAACTAAAGCTTTAAACCGAAAACATCAAAACATCCTGTATGATTGGTGTTAGAAACATTTTTGAGAAGGTGGTATCCATCCAGACAATTGAACACGCAGGTCTACAGACTAGTGGTACCACATCAAATGAGATTTAAAATTTACTAAAAGGCTAAAAATTAATATCGGGAACCCAAAAACATATATAGTATATTATCATTAGTAAGTATTGAAATTTAAATTTATTTTAGCATTTAGTATTATATACTTTACGTTTTGCATAATCAAACATTATTATTAAACATACGTACATAATATTTTTCCAAAAACTAGCTTTGATTGACATTAACTCAAATCAGTAAAACCATCTCATCTTTTCAAAAAAAGTAATTTATAATTGCATATAATATTGCAAACATTTTATATTTATAATTTAAAAAAAAAATAACTTCATATATGTATGTACTTTATATTTAAACTTACAATAAAGTAGATAAATTCTTTCTATTTAAGAAAATTACAGAGCATATTCCACCACGCTGCTTCAAAGCGGTTTGGCGGATACACATTTCGCGGATTATCATCCGACACATGCCGGTTTCTGACGACGTTTTCCTTAATCGCTGAGTACGAGATGAATTATGAACACAAATTAACCAAATGAAAACTGAGAGCCGCTTGCTTGCTACACTTATTCGAATATAAATTACATATAAAAATACATACGAGTATATTGTGCACTTTCGTGACGTATGGCTGTGTCATTTCAATGTAATCTTAAATATATACCTCTATTATTATAAAATGTGATTGTCAACAAAATTTTATACTGACAATCCTATTCGAAGTATGAAGACACTAGACGTAATAAATAATCTTATTGATGTCGTACAGCTGGGCGAAAGCTTCTTCACCCTTTAACAGTTAGATTCGTCATTTTGATCCACTGTTAAGTGACGGATAGACCTTCAGAATTTCTCGTGACACATACGTGTCATCTCGAGATGTCTCTAATCACGATAGATCACAAGAAGAGTTGTAAAAACATATTTAAGCGAAAATCAATACTCGGTCTTCAAATCCCAAGGGAGCGTTTCTACTGAGATATCGGTCTTGAAATTATTTCATTATAATATAATATTTAATATTAAAATAGGGTATTTGAAATGCAGGTACCAATCCCGGGTCGGGACAGTTGCTGTAGTTGTTGCAGTTGCAGTTGCTGACAGGTTTTTTGTCACGGATGTCTTAATAAAACGTTGAACGTGAAGTTAGAAATGAGGCAGTGCTAGATTTCCATGCTTCGGAAAGCACAGCTCTCGCACCTGAATTCTCTTCTGGCATCCCATTGGTCTATGAAAGAGACAGTGAGTGCCCCTGTCACTTGTGCTCTATGATATATTCTGCGCTAGCCTCTTCTCCTTTGAAAATAAATATCTTGTCCGGAATCAGTCGAGAGATTATCACATTACACACTAATCAGTACAAGATTTACGAAACAGATTAGTTACCTTTAATCTACTAATTTAATTAGTCCTAAGAAATCGTTTATTCTTTTAATTTCTTAATTTTTTCGTTGTTCAATGTAAATTTTGCCAGATTACGCAAACGATACACGTGAATCTTAACTCGAATTTGAGTTATAAAAACTTCTGTTCACGGGTTTAATGAAACCAAAACAAACAAAATATTTTTTTCCAAATATTGAAAGAAATTCTGGAGCATGTCTATAAATTTTTCTTTTTGAAATGACCTGCAAACTAGAAAAGTTTGCAGGCTTTAATAGTAATAATATAATATATTAATATAATATAAAATGAAAATATAGTTTATTCAATTTCATTCATTATTTATTATCACATACATACATATATTATTTAATATTTTTAGTGGAAGCTTTACATCGATATTTTTTTTGGAGAAAGAAATAAAAGTGCATTTAACTATATATTACGAAACAAAGTTCCGCCGCCAGGTCAGTCTAACTATCTGTCTGAATACTATAAACTTAAAAACTACCGAATGAATTCTCATACGATTTCAACAATGGACAATGTTATTTATGAGGAAGGTTTAGGTGTATAATTCGTTAAAGTTTTATGTTAATTGGGCAAAATATAACGACGATTGTTGAAGATGCCTGAAAAAATCATGCCGAGTGGGTCTAGTAATTTGTATTTTGACGTATAGATTATTTTACAGACTACAGAGGAACAGAACTGAGATGGTTCCGTGGCTAAAATACGTGAATCTTAGCCGAAAATCGCGAGTACAATACCGGGCAAGCACCACTGAATTTATCTCTTACTTCAAGGTGAAGGGAAAAATGCTAAAGAAAACAACATTTATCAGATAATTTTTTCCTTTATCAACCAACGCATTGGAAGTGGAGGAACGTGGCAGAATAAACTCCAATCATTCTCCTTAATCTGAAAAAAGACTGTAATCCTAAAATGAGATACTTAAGACTACTTGGTACTTTAAAAAAATATCTACTTATAACGCGCTTTATTAGCAATAATAAAACAGAAATTAAATTAAACTAACAATATCAAGACAATATATAGCTGAAGTAATCGAAAACGAAAAATTAAATTTAACGTAATACCGGTCTTATGCAAACAATCAAATACAAGCTCTATAAATCTCAAACTTCGTATTTATTGAAAACTAGAAACGTTCGACAGTAAACGTCGCCAGTTCAACAATCGTACACAAGTAGACCCGTGAGATACCTTGGGGCTGACCTATCAACCTCATAAGAAGAGATAAACGAACAAATCGGCTAGGGACCGTCTAAAAAGATATCGTCTCAGCCGCGCCCAATGAAATATTATCCCGTGCACCGTACAAGTACCGGACCCCGAGCATAATGACATTTAAGTAATACAACCTTCTATCTGAGAGACGAAAACTTCCGAGATAAGTTAAACGGTAACCGGTATATTGTTTCAAATAGTTATCGGCGTATATAATTTGTAAACGTCAAGTCCCCGCGCGGCGACAGCGCGCCGGCCCGAGACTCGAGACCGCTTCTCCTAAAAATACGCTATCTATTGTAAGCTTAAACAATCAAATTTATCAAACGCACAAAACAGCTACACCGATACATAGATCAATTAGATAATTGAATACAGCTACCAAATGATACGGCGATTATAACTCAGACCGTTACTGAATGCGAGCGGGTTCCGTCGGTTTTACTTCGGTACATTAATAATAGATGATTATGATAAAGTTTAAATCGCCCACGCGAATTGTTACCAAGATGCGGGTGTTCCTAATGATGAAGGTGATTGATTCTACGCGAATATTATCAATTCGCGACATTGTAGGCATAATCATTAGTCATGCTTTACACCGCTAACTTTCCGTATAACTGATAAATAAGGAAATAGACAAAACGTATTTGATAGATTAAAGGATTGGCCAGAATAGTACAATGAAAATATCTATACATGTACTGGAAATTATATGTACATTAATATTCAAAGTTTTTTGTTAAGAATATTCCAAGCCTTGTTTTGATGAGTGGATAGGTCTACGAGAGGATGGTTGACTGGTGAATAGAGGTCTGTTAGGTGAGTAAGTGGATGATAAATAGGAAGAATAGGTAAATGAGTTATATGCCTGATATCACCGATATTTTGGTATACTCGATGTATTAAAAAAAACCAAAAGGACGGTTGGATGGGTACGTCGCCAGTAGATGGGTAGGTATGTGTTGGTTGCCTGAATTAGTTGGAGAGACCTCAATTATACAGTATAGATATAACAGTACCAGTTTGGAAGTCGTTAACGTGACTTTTTTACCATCAAAAGAGGTAAATTATATTTTTCCATTAAAAATTTTCAATCATTATCTATCTAGGTATGCTGTTTTAGTTATTCTATAACAATATACACAGCTACCAAAAACATTGATTATTAACCTACCTACCTACCCCCAATCATGGAGCAGCGTAGTTAAACCTTCTCCTCAAACGAGAAGAGGAAAGGAGAGAGCTGTGACTTTATTTTTTTACTTGATAATACAATATAGTGAATATGCAAATGATGAATACTTAGTATTTTTATACAACTACAGAAACACTCGCTTATTAATAAACATACAAGTTTTATTTTTAATGATTTACATTTAGTGATATAAATTAAATTTATGTTTTTTTTAAATTCAATTTTTAATAAAAAATTGTGATTACAATTCGTCCCAGTTGAGAAGAAAAGTTTTCATTGTAAAAAAAAAGTTTGTTTACTTCAAAGAAAAAGTTAATTTTACAAAAGTAGGGAAACCTTGTAAAGAATTCTCGATAATATTTGTTTTACGAAGTACCGGATGGATACAAATTAGTAGGTACTACCTACTCAGTCACTTGTGGGATTATTGTCAGGCCTAGTTCACTCGCTAAAGACATCGTGGTTACCGTCCTTACCTGGGCTCACCGTTTATCATAAGCTCATCCAGTAGCATCAGCAACCACGTCGCTTTGTTTTGACGTTGAACGTCATTACCACATTCCACCACAGGGGTGGTCGTCCTCTTACGTAGTGGTGTTATGTCACTGGACATCGTCGTTAATGCCTGCGTCGGGGCGGTGATCGACGAGAGTAGGAGCTCACAAGGTTGAAGACGCTCGTCAGGTGGTCTTCCGACCTACTTGGAAATTGAAGTGTAAATTTTGTTCTAATTTTAAATAATAGATGGCTTTGAGAAACATATGAATTGATTGATAAAATGACTTAAAGATCAATATATAAAAGATTTCTCACTCAATAAGACGAAAAGCCCTCACTTTTCGTCGATCGATATCAACAGTGACACATTGAGTACTTGCCTGATGTGATAACTTAGATGGTAACAATTGATAAAATATTCCACACTTTGCGCATTTATTTATCCGAAACGTTTTCTTTCTCTTTGATTTTTGATTTAATTAAGATATTTCGATATCACTTATATTATGCCATCGAACACTACACACGTTGTCTTGCCTCGTTTACCAAAGAAGAGTTCGATCTACCTCATACATAAAAATATAAACCAACATTATTTTATGAGGCTATATAATACAAGGTACACACACCTCTAAATGCCATTCATATTCTTTGGTCTGTGAACATTGCGGAATAATAATTAAAACTGCCTTAACAGTATCAACGGACCCATAGTACATTCGTTATTATACACCCCTCGTGACAGCCGACCGTTTTGATCTATACAATAAAAAAATGTAATAACTTTTGTACGTAATTTTTTAAGCATTATATAATGTTTAATTATTTTTTCTGACTATAAATTTAATATAACTATGTTGTTAATAAAAAGCATAGTGACGTTTAATAGTCAAGAAAATACTAATAATAATACAACTAAGGATATTCTTTAAATAATATCAATAGAAAAATATAAACATTTTATTAAATCTTAGGAAGGAATATTTATAGTTTTTAATACTAACTAAAATTGATTGCAAAAACTCTTTAATAATAACACGATGTAACAGCAAAAACAAAGGAGAAAAAGTAAAGTTAGTTAGTCGAAGTTCTCCTAAGAGCATCAATCTCCTAAGACTTATCAAAACGCAGCCAATAAATTTAAATAAAGATATAAAAAAAAGAAATAGCAACATCAATAGCAAAGTATTTATTATAATAAATAAATAGGCAAAGATAAAACAGCTTACTACCTTTTTCTCATCTGTTTGTCAAACGATTTTCATTGAAAGTGTCAATCATTTTTTTGGTAGCTTGACGAGCTTTAGTGCTACCAATAAAAATAAATGTTCGATTAAATACAACTACATACTTTTCTCCTTCTAATTTTTAATAAATATGGTCGAAATTCGAACACTGTAAACACTGACACTATAGTTTTTAAATTTATAAGTGCGTAAGACAATTTTATAGGCACGAACAAACTCATACTATAAAGTTATATCGAAATTAATGAATTAAAGTCGAATTGAGTATCGTTACGAGATTAGCCGATTTGGGAGATTATCTGAATGTGTTAAACGTCGGTGTTGGATCGTAATGGAGGGGAGGATTTGGCCCATTGTTTAATTATAGATAGTGCACCCGAACCACACGGGGTCCGGCTTTATTGCTATCAGAAAGGCTTGGCAAGTCAAAATGTTTTAATTTTAGAATTAACATTTTTATACATCATACAAATAGTATAAAAATAATGTATTTCTTATTTCCCAATTGTCGCAATAATGACTTATCTGATTGATACGCTATTTCCATATTTTGATTGCTTATACATTCAGAATGGGCTAATGCTATATAGTACTAATAAGTTGTACGTAGCATTTATTTTATATATGCACTTTTATGTCAAACAGTGTTATTCTGTAAAAACTCCCATAAAAATCACGTTTGAAATTACCACCGACTTATACTATATATTATTATTATACTACTATTTTAATTTATAATTAAATATAATTGAGTTAACATCAATTATTATGGTTAATGTCGCAAATCACTTTCTGACATTTCACGACCGACTTCTGCAGGGAGTCTCGAGTTTGTTTTTACAGAATAGCTTTAAAGGTGAGGATATAGCAAGGCACTTTCTGGGCCTTTTTTATCGCTGGAAAAACTAAAAAACCAGCGGTACCCTTTCAGTCTTATCGAGGAACGCCACGGGATCGCTTTCGCATCGTTACCGTGCGCTTTCTGAGCCGTCCAACCATAACAGTTACATGAAAAGTTAATATCAAACATTTATAGATCAAGAAAATATTTTAATTTTTTTTTTTATAATAATTCTCATCCATTTTTCAATATTACTCATAGTCACCACTTTTATAATTAAATAAAAAAGGTGAAAGCTAAACAACAAGTTCAAAATAAATAACAAATATATTTGAATAGTTTTCTGTAAGTACGAATGCGAAAGAGGCTACAGACTAATAAAATTATTAACAAGGCTACAGTTTTCAGCTTAGACTAGTATTTGGAGATATTAAAACATATCTGAATAATCGTATTATAAAAAGACGAGAGGTGTGCTGTATACGCTAGCGTCATAATATTTTGTTTTTATACTAATATTTGAAAGATATGATTGGGTAAAATTTAAATTTTATCCGAGCAACATAGGACGGCAAGGAATATTGGGTTCGGTTTAAAGATATTTATTGTCTCATAAGTAATAGAAAAAATCACTTAAAATGAGAAATTACATTAATATTACATATATAATATGTACATATGAGGTATGGTCGTTACCACCATTGGACGTTATGCGGGCAGATCGTTGAGCGATCGAGCAAAGAAAAAATAACTTAATTACTATAATAACTTTAATCTCAATAAAGTTAACTATTATAGCTTGAGGCGATTGAAATGCATGACAGTTCCAAGTGGTGAGTACTTGGTGGTAAAGCTTTGTGCAAGCCCGTCTATCTAGGTAACACACGCTCATCAGATTTTCTACCGCCAAACAGTATTGTTGTGTTCCGGTTTGAAGGGTGAGTGAGCTAATGTAACTACAGGCACAAGGGACGACTTAGTTCTCAAAGTTGGTGGCGCATTGGCGATGTAATGAATGGTTGATAATTCTTATATAGCCAGGGTCTAAGGGTATTGGTGCCCTTACCTTTAGATAACCCATTTCCCAGTCCACCTACCTTTTTCATAAAAAAGGCAATAGTCCTTAGGACGGATGAAAATCATAAGTAAATGATAAGTATCCTGCCTGGCGTCCCTCCATCAGCTAGGCTTTTGGCGCGAAGTTTCCGATATTTGACAATACAATAGTATAAAATACCATCACTAGTGTTTCGCGCCGCACTTTGTTTCGAACGGTATTATTGACTTTCATTTTTTTTTTTACTTACATGTAATTAACCCAAAATATATGTTCGACTAAGAGATCAAAATTAATAATACCTTAAACATTTTAATCGTTATAATATTATTATAACAGTTATTATTTCGGGCAATTAAACATACCCATATTTAAAAAACAGATTTACATAAATCAAAAACTAGAAAGTTGAAACTTAATTTAAAGTTGGTATAAAATACAGCCATGTTTGAAAATATAAAGAGATAAATAAAAAGAATAAATAAAGAAAATCTAAAAAGATTGATCTTGTTCTTAATCTAAAGATAATATGAGTTATGTTGGCTATAACGTTGCTTGTTATGTTTGAGTTAACTTAAAGATATCTTCACCAAAGAAATATTATGCCTTTTAATCTCAGTGATAATGGCAAATAAAGAAACGAACGAAAGTTGTACAATATAAAGAACCGAATACAGCTGCGCGACCAGGCGAAGCGGAAGCGACCTTGAAGTACGATTCCTTGTAATGGATCAAACACACCTGAGTGACCAAGCGAAGCGGAGTATTCTAAAAGCCTACACATATTTGCAATGTATACGGCATATATTGGCAATGGCAAATCTTTGTTGCAGTTGCGTCCGCGAGAAATACGCAGGGACATCGCGGCCGCTTCGCTAATTCGCTTTTGTGCATCCAATTCCTTGATTGGAGATAAAAAGAAAATTTATCTTTTATTTAATTTTGTATATATAAAACCAGTTTATAGTTAATAAATAAATTATTGTATGTAAACTACATTAGGTCGTCAAGGCTTGTTTCGGATCAAAACTTACAAACAAGAAACTAAAACGAGCTTAAGAGTAATCCGCATCAACCACACTTCGCTTGGTAACTCAAGTATGTTAAATTCTTGAAGATTACCTAACCGTCAACTTCAAAATTATTTCTCAAGTTTTCCATTAATTTATCAAAGTTGTAAGTCAAAGAAACCTTATATTTTACACGAGCCGATGGAACAAAAGAACTTGGCGAAAACATCAGCGTAACGGAGTTGAACAACGTAAACCAAAGTCCTACGACGTATTTTTTTTTTACTTAATAAAAAGAAAATTTTACAATGAAGCGAATTTTCAATTAAAAATATGACATCGAAATTTACATGGAAGTGGAGACAAATAAAGCTTGTTTGATTACTTTTTTTATTAGCTTTACAATAAGTTTGAATTTCGAAAACTTTTACGAACAATTATAAAGTATATTTCTCTTCACAGAGTATTTGGACGTGACTGCGGTCTTAGGCAACCAGACAGAGATCAGGTGAGGAGCAGCGCCACGACTTAACGTGCTTTCCGAGGCAAGTAACTGTATTGCCGCTATCTTGATTCTGGGCTACTGCTGTAAACATACTCATAGAAAAATCTCAAAGCTAACCACTGAATCGTTTAGCAATGACAAACTTAAAAACTAAAATAAGATAATAGTGCTTCTAGCACTGTGGACTTTGATTATTTCATCGCCCAAGAATCTCATGATGATGGCTATCCTAAATATATTTTACCTAACATAATAGTTGAAAGAAATATATTTCATGCAGCTGAAGTCATATTCACGAAACAAGTTCTAGCTGCGATAATAATTGATCAATTTAATTATTATATTTGACAGTCAATTAAACTGACCTTTATATAATCCGTTTCTCAATATCATAGGTCACTTGGCAATCATTACAACTATGTAAATGGCTTTTGGAAATATAGACTTCACGACTAACGCAAACACTCATCATTTTATATAGAGAGATATTTTTACCTAACAACTTCCTTCACCCTCCCATGCGACAGACGCGGGCGAAGCCACGATCTGAAATTAGTATTTATATACATTTGTACAATAATAAATATTATTATTATATCTTAAAGGTACAAATCCTATTGTAATATTTCATTAAACATTATAAATAGATTATTATGATTTCTTTATATTTGTTACAATCTAAACCGATGACTTTGATTTAAATGAAATCTAAAACCAGCTAACTCACACACTTGTCCCATTTAATAATTATTTGCAATGCAATGCAAGAGATGCCAGTTTTTTCATTTTGATTCTCAAACGTTTTTTTTCTATAATATTTTTGTATTAATTACCATTTCTAGCTATAATTCGTCAAAAAAATCGGATATAATAAAGTCATTTACAGTTTTACGAACTAAAAACATACATTAATGCGAATATATTTTGCATACATTTCCTCTTTTATTTAATAACACTATATTTATACGTTTCCGTTATGAAATTAAAGACCAAATGCTCAGCGAAGCGCTTCATGTTATTATCCCGTTGTTTTTCTACTTAAATCGACTATGATAACATTTTGATAAGTCTTATATACGTATTATATCTTGTCAACAGCGGAACTCATTTTTCAAATTAAATATTCAAAACAAAATTTACACGAATTATTTTGAATAAATAAAAGGCTTTGAGACTATTAGACTGAAGAAGCGTAGCATTGAATTATCAAAAAAGAAAAATCAATAGTTTATTACTATTTAACTAACTGTTGGTCTAGCGATAATTTATACTGCTGCGGAAGATATAGTCACTAGGGTTCGAACTCAGTCGTTCAGGAAATTATCATCACGCATTCGAACTTAGGGTTACTGACCTAGTGTACCTACCTATTGAATTAAATTTTGTTAATTAAATACATTTAAACTAATATGTATGTAATTTTTATTTTTTACAGTACATGTCACACAAAAATGCATTGATTGAACGCTTGCTGGATCTCGTGTAGAAATTCTGCGAATGTCAATTCAAAATAAGCGAAGTTACTAATACTAAGCTAACCTTAAGTCCTAGCCCTTAATTACAACATACATATCTATATAAATACAATCAACGTATATACATACATCTGAAAAAATAATGAACCGATAAAATATACAATCACCATTTTACATCTTTAATATCATAAGAACGATATTAAAATACCGTTTGCACCTAGTTTCGGCAAGAGCGTACACTTTCAAACAGTTTAATATTCTAATCGTCTGTATTTTCGGCATGCAAATGAAATACTAACGCCATATATTATAAAGTTCAGGAGCTGAGATGGTCGAGTGGGCAGAGCACGTGAGTTTAAACCGAAGGTTGCGGGTTTTGAACAAATAATTGAATTTCATCACTGATTTTTTATGTGCTTGATTTGTTTTTATAATTGTTGGTCACCACAGTCGGTTGTTAGGAAAACAAATCGAGGAAACTGGTAAGTACCAGATAAAGTTCTGCCCCATGTACATCCACCAGCTTGCGTTGGAGCGGGCCTGAAATAAGCTCCAAACCTCAAACAGGAGAGAACACCCATTTACTGGCTTCATTATACAAGAACGCTATTAAAAAAGGCTATAAAAACACTTCACAAAATTAAAGTGAAAATAAAGCTTTCAATCTACATTGCATTTCACAATGTTGATTCTAACTAAACGAACCGGCGAAAAATTGATTTAACTCTTGTTCACCGTTCAAATTATATATTATAAGCCAAGATTTGTATTTCACGTATTTTATCATCTATATAATCTTGAATGGAAATTGTCGTAATAACGTTTTATATAAACGTCAAATGCTCATTTAAATATATTTCACTTGACAATTGTCCGTAAATTTAAATGTCTGCTGGAGTTTACTATAGAACCTTGAATACCTTGCCCCAGGAAGGATGCATTGAGTCGGCGCAGTCGTCAAACTTTGTGTTAAAAGTTTCGAATCTATATAGTTTATAGTTTTAATGAAACTTGTTCAATGCCTAAGCAACTGCGGGTCCAGTTCGTCGCAAACGAGACCATGGAATGAAATAATCGAAATGGAACGTGAGAAATTCGTCGTCGGACTTATTCAATATGAATTTATTTACCTAAAATAATTCCATATTGAACGGTCGAATATTAACTACGAGTATACAAACGAGCACAACATATTTCGATTACGCTGTTCTGTAAATAACAGAACAATAGTCGAAGCTGGGAAGGAAGTGCGAGGCGTCTTATTCCTTTTCTCTGGCGCGTTTCTTGCTGGTAGCCGTCGCGAGGCCGGGGGAGATCGACGCTGATAATTGTACAAAAAAAAACAAATCTTAACACCGATTTAAAACTGCAACGGATAAATTAAAAGAATCCAACATCGCGATTGTTTTTCCCTGCGATTCTTCGCCTTCGATCTCGCTGATAAGCCGTGTTGTGAGCGAACTTTATGTTCTCATGTCGCTACGTGTGTATTTGTGTAGGTAGTGCTTCAATCGTGTGCTTTTAATTACAATTTAAAGTAGATTTATATTGCGCGCGCAGAATATTCTGATCGAGAAACTCACTCCGATAATAAATTTTCAAACCTTGTCTAAACATTAATTAATTTACCGTTTAGAACATATGATTAACGATGGAAAAAAAAATATCCATTCAACGAGATAGTCTTACATTATTAATATAACAGGCAAACGAGCTTAAGCTTCACAAAAGCGAATAAGTCCATGAAAAATACACGCGTAACTCGAATCAATAGTTGAAAAGTCGTTAAAAATGCAGCCACTTTCCTCGGGTCATTAAATTTCTTTTGATTTCCTATTCCGCCCAACATTCTCCCTTTGCGTTAACACCCTGAGTAGTGAAAAATTGGAGTAAGCGTGTTATAAAAGGCGGGGGAGTAGGTTCGGAACGATAATTCACAAGAAGCGAACGTAATGTTCTCCGCTGCCTGAGCGGGACATAATCAGCCGCAAAACTAAATTTAATGCTAATAGCACTTTGTAAAATAAAACCTCGGCAGGGTTGGGCGCTTACTGGCATTATTTAAAGTGATTTTAATTATGTTGAAAGCAGATGACATCGCGTCCGACCCCTTCATTGTCCGCGCGCCGCGCCGCCGGTCGAAGACTTCCCAGCTTGTTGACATTTCGAGGTTATAATTACCGCGGTAAAACCCTTCGAGGTGTTTAATCTTTTAACGTCTCCATTATACGTAAGATTAGTTCAAACAAACCCTTTAAACGGCCATCTTCATTAAACCATAATGATAATAAAACTGTTAAACTCAAACGCGTCACCATTTCACAGAAAATCTATTACAGGTTACTTTCATTTATTTTTAACAAAACAACTGAACAAACGAATTAAAACGATACGAAACTTAGAAATTTGTAACTTCGTCATATAATAATGTCCTACGCTAGCGACTTCACTTTGAAACCGATAAAGATATAAATCATTATTTGCAGTAAATTTAAAATGGATAGGTACGACGCAACACTCTTACTGTACCCCAACGAAGCCAAGTTAAGTTCATCAAAACACTCCAGGGAAGTAATAGGTACTTACGGGAGTTTGATTAACAAAACTCTCGGTACACTGATCCAATATCAGAGGGTTACTAATAGCCGTAACGCTACACCGTCGCCTCGCTGCGTGTCGGTAGTGCCTCTAAATCCGTCGAAGCCAATAAATCACACGAAGGTAAACAGAGGGTTTTCTATGTATATTGTTACGCAGTCGATACTACAACTGTTTGTCGTCTATTCGCAACAAAAGTGATTCATGAACCGCTACTGTCATTACGAACCATATCAGAACTTACATTTATTTGTCTAGTTATAATTTCGACTAAACTTAACTAAATAACTTTTATCTCGCTTACACTAAAGTTATATATTCGTTAAAAGAAAGAGACGAATCGTATTTTAGTTGTATCAACATTTAATAAATATGTGTTTTATTTTTCTTTTTAGTTTCATAATTACAAATAAATAACAAATAACATATTTATCTATACAAATAAATAATATTCAAGAATCTGTTAGTAACATAAAAAGAACTTTTTTCTAAAGTTCAAAATCAAAATGAAAACATATTTTTGATTATAACCGTCTATTAGTCCGCAGTAATCTTAAAAATAGTAATTAAATTATACAGGTAAATAATTAGATTATAATGGGAAATATTCCAATCCCATTGCTTATCACATCCTGGGTCATAGCAAGTTTCGAAGTGAAAAGCGATCCGGACTGCGACAATACCGGGATGATTAAATAGCAGACGATCTGCTTCATTTTTAATTCGACTATCGGCCGCAACTATCCTCGTAAATACGGAATTTATTTACTGAATTTTAAAAACCACCGAACATCGAACTTTGAACAGCCAACGGCTTATAATAAATATAAGCCGATGCTTTCGGAGACGTTTCTTAATATTAACTCACATGTTTGCAAGTTCTTTTATTATATTTAAATACAAATATTTGATTCTTCTAATAGAAATATTAGTCGCTTCGCTGACCTTTAATTACACTTGTGTAAATATGTTAATTAATTAATTAAAAAACAACCTACAAAACAGACATAATTAAACAATCGCAAAATCAGTAGTAATCAATTAGTGTGGTTGTAATATGACAAAGACCCAACACACTTAAAACTTACTATAATAATATTACAAAGAGGTAAGTTTTGTATAGAACCTTTGCATTTTATTTGACCTCAGCGCGGACATACAATATGAATTTTTGTGTTCCGTTTTTATTTTTATTGTGCTTAATATGTTAACCTAGTTGTAGACAAAATGGTCGGTTGTAAGCGCTTTCTATCTAAATTACAATAGATACACAAAACTTTGTATGTTAAATTTATACAACACCGAGAAGTCTATAGAAAAGTTTACGGAAGCATAACTTGCTTAACAATTTTATGTTTAAAAACATTAGAAATATAAAGATTGAATAAAAAAATAAGCTATAAATAAAGACCTCCTCCTCCGTCTCCTTTTTGAGAAAGCGCTTTTACAATGCGGGTTAGTGGATATATATGCTATATTGTCATGCAACACATGCAGGTCACCTCATAACGTTTTCTTTCATCGCCTGCCACGAGATGACACAATAATTAGCGAAACAAAACCGTAACCGTACCGTAACAGCCTGTGAATGTCCCACTGCTGGGCTAAAGGCCTCCTCTCCTCTTTTTGAGGAGAAGGTTTGGAGCTTATTCCACCACGCTGCTCCAATGCGGGTTGGTGGAATACACATGTGGCAGAATTTCAGTGAAATTAGACACATGCAGGTTTCCTCACGATGTTTTCCTTCACCGTAAAGCACGAGATGAATTATAATCACAAATTAAGCACATGAAAATTCAGTGGTGCTTGCCCGGGTTTAAACCCACGATCATCGGTTAAGATTCACATGTTCTTACCACTGGGCCATCTCGGCTTTTTTTTTGCGAATGCGAAAGCGAAACAAAAACTCAGTACTAACTTGAACTCTCAATCTTCTGTTAAAATTCATGTTTTAAAACAACTCGGATCTCTTAGAGCGATACGAAATGTATTAAGTTTAACAATATGGAGAACAATATTAAGGGTATCTTAATATAAATTCATATATATTTTTTTTTTTATAGAATAGGAAGGCGGACGAGCATATGGGCCACCTGATGGTAAGTGGTCACCAACGCTCTTAGACATTGGCATTGTAAGAAATGTCAACCATCGCTTACATATCCAATGCGCCACCAACCTTGGGAACTAAGATTTTATGTCCCTTGTGCCTGTAATTACACTGGCTCACTCACCCTTCAAACCCGAACACAACAATATCAAGTATTGCTGTTTTGCGGTAGAATATCTGATGAGTGGGTGGTACCTACCCAGACGAGCTTGCACAAAGCCCTACCACCAGTATACATAGATATCTAATGCACACTATTGCATGCATAAATTGTACATCGTTACAATGTTGTTTTAATTTCATTTACTGGTGGTAGAGCTTTGTGCAAGCTCGTCTGGATAGGTACTACCCACTCATCAGATATTCTACCGCAAAACAGCAGTACTTGGTATTGTTGTGTTCCGGTTTGAAGGGTGAGTGAGCCAGTGTAATTACAGGCACAAGGGACATAACATCTTAGTTCCCAAGGTAATACATCTCCAATGCGCTGGTGGCGCATTGGTGATGTATGCGATCGTTAACATTTCTTACAATGCCAATATCTATGGGCGTTGGTGACCACTTACCATCAGGTGGCCCATATGCTCGTCCGCCTTCCTATTCTATAAAAAAATATCTCATTTACTTTGTGTATTAATTTTCGCAGTATATTATAAACTAATAACAACTACACATTATTCAATGAAGTGAACATTTATTAATTATGTATCAACAATGTTTTCTGTCACTCGCTGAGCGATTGAACGACATTAAATCATCACGCCGACCGCTTCAATTAGAAATTTGAAATTGGAATAATCACTATTCATGACATCACAAGTGTGAATTTTGATGAATATCTATAGTAGTATTAATTAACAATTTAGTTTTTATAATATTTGTTTGGTTTTAACCGGTAATATCAGAAATATATTTAATGTAATTCCATTGTTACTTTGATATATCATAGCGCACGAAGTCACAATATCCATGCAGTGTGATGAAAAGCGTCTCGTGAATGAATCCCGTGTAACATGACTGACCAACATAATAATCTCGAAGGGTACAATAGTTGTCGCCTGTGATGGAAGTTCGAGTATATTTGCTCTGTGTGTTTAATCAGGGATCCCGTGATGATCCATGTGCTGTGATAAATCGCACGAATACAAACAGGAGTTATTTACAAGGACCGTCACGAAACGTGTCATCGCGCTGTTTATTATGACAAACAAACTTGACGTCAGTCAAATGTCGAGAAGTCGGTTACTATCGAACGATAAAATTACTTTCACCTACCGAACATTAGAAATTTCCTGATATTAATACTATTCAAATATGAAAAGTAAATACAAAAAAGTCGCGTACTTAACAATACATTTAATATATTATTTACCTCTTTTTATAGTATTTTTGGATAATGCAATATTCACCCAGTATGGTGATGGTCCACTTCATTGGTATATTCCTGCAGAATTTCATACGACACACGGGGGTTTTATAACAATGTTTTCTTCCAATATCAAATTAAGCTCATGAAAACTCAGTATTCAGATTTAAAATCGTTATCTTCGATTAAGATTCATATGGTCTAGATACTGCTTCATCACCGATTCTATATATTTTGAATTTAGAATAAAACAAACCTTGATTATTTCTTTATGATTTGTGTTAATAGTATTTTTATTTATAAATGCAATCGTAAAATATAACGTCTTCCGTATATCGAGCAGTTGGTATTCCCAGTCGAGAAGCAAATATCGGACATGATCCGTCAATGTGCCCTCAATTGACATCTCGTCGATCGATAGACCATTGAACCGTTTTGACAAATCATAATCGGAATTTTTATTTTGATTGGTGCGTGTCAAATGTTAAATAGCAATCGTAGTCGTGAAATCGAACACTCAAAAAACTTCAAAAACGGAAATTGTTTTGATCTTAGTTCGTTTTTCGTTCAAAGGTTAGGTTGAATTAAAATTAGATCTAGATTTACTTTCAAGAATGTGCTAGGACCAACGTTGAACTGTATAACGCAACAGTACTATTGTTATGGAATAGAGGTTAACAGTAGGGCCTTGTGTAGGCCCTCAAACAATGTATTGTAACAGTGGAACGGTTTGTAGGATCAGTGAGCCAGCGCACATTACAGGCACAAGTGTTATAACAGCTCCCGTGCTACAAAATACTTCCGGATGCAAAAATACGCTCGTCTACTTAAAAAAACATACTGTATTTGCTAAAACGACAACTAATATCAGATCCTGTAAGAAAACCACGTAACAACAATCCTGGACTGAACCACTGTACTTGCGATAATAACTAAATACCTGAATGTATTACTTTTTAAGCTATAAACGAACAATGCTCTGATTCTATACCAACGATACCTATCTATACCTATTTATACAGCATAATGAATATCAAAAGCTTGCCTATTTTTACATTTTCGTGGCGTCGCAGCGGGACCAGTCGTTAGTTGCTCATTATTGCCGTGACAATGGAGGCGGTGCGCAGTTAGGCATTAGAAAGGCAGGGCGTTCACTAATGACGTCTCGTACGCCTGAGCTGAGGACACACTGCAAATCTGATACCTTATTTTATGGAGACATAAATTAACAGTGAACTAATTAAAAATATGAAAGAAATGGTCAGGTGACCTATTATGGACTTGGCAGAATATTCATTGACCCTTACACTGTTATTTTAATTAGAAAATCTGGAACACGTTTAAGAATTGTTTACCAAAGTCAATGAGTTTTAAAATAATTCTATGATCACAATAATTATTAAATGAAACTAACTTGTTAAATGCATAATTAAACCTTTATTTTAAATAACAACCAAACGGACTAAAGTAAGATACAATAAAAATGAACACGTCTCCTTACGATATTATAATATCATACAAATATATAAAATTGAACCGTGTGCACCCCTCCCAAGTAGATCCAGCGCATTTTTACCAAATAACTCTTTGTTCGTGAGCGTTCAGTTATTTTACCTTCTTAAATGTTTCACAACGCGTGTATATGTGGAAATTAAAATTAATTAGTCAAACCTCAATACGAACTTTGTGTAGCTAATGTTTCACACATTGTAACTATGACGAGATTAAAAAAAAACACTAATGTGTTGCCATGTGCTTGTTTTAAAATATAACATTTCGGTAATTAGTTTATTACTGAAAATATTTATATTTCCTGTCCGATTCAAGTAAAAAAAAGTTGTATAATTAGTGATTTGGAAGTCAAACTTTAATAATAAAATGTTTTTTCTTATGTTTATTAACAAATGTTATAAATAATTATCGTTTTATTTAGGACTCCTTGACCATAAATTATTTAATTTGTTTTATTGACCTTGGTACATTTAAGAGTACAACATTGAACTGAAAATAAAAAATAATTTATGGAAGTGATAATTGTAGATTATATTTTTCAAAGTCAACAAAATAATTTACAATGCCTCAAGACTGAAGTTAGCCTCTCCGGGTAATATAATACGTGTAATATATACTATAACGAAAAACTTACGCTAATTACGTTTTTGACAATGTGCATTGCTCATTTGCATATTGTTTGAATGGGTGTTTAGTTAACTACTGATTTTATACTTATTGTAAAAGTAGGAGAAAACTAACATTGTTTTACTATACAAACAACATTTATAGGTGAAGCGGAAAATTGCTATTTTCTCTATCGAACTAATTAAACGATGAATACGAATAAAGAATTTAAAACAATATAGTATACTAACCGCACACAAAAATATGGGTTAGCTTTAGGGCTTTGTGTAATCTTGGTAGGTGCCAACAACTTTTCACATATTTGTATTATATTTTGGTAGGGGTAGTCAATATTTCTTACAGAGCCAAAGACTATGGGCGATGGTGACCAATTACGATCACGTGGCACAAATGCCAGTCTTGCCCTTTAAAAAACTTGCCCCGACACTAACCTCTCAAAATGTTTGCATGGCAAGTAAACGTGCAAGCTTACAAACTGTCAAATTTATAATATACCTAGCTATTTGGCCGCGGTTTTATTGCAGTTCAATTTAGATTATACATTACTGTGATATCAACGTCCATTTACTCCTCCGATGTTTATTATTGAAGCACAAAGTTATGTAGCCTATAAACTTTCTGTCTAACGCAATAAGAATTAATCAATTTGGACTGCTAGTTTGTTAAATTAGTGCGTTCAACGATACCAAACGTTCACTTTTATAAATATAATTCTATACATATATACATTATTGGAACTGAAAAACCATTTTTTAACATATAAAATAAATTTAAAGTATACAAAGTTTTCTAGGAGGATCACATTTGAATTGTCACCTTACAAATCTGTCATGTTAGTTGTCAGTTTTTCTACCGGTTTTAAAAGCGATATTACAACCGGCAAGAAACTCAATAGATACGTGACATACTCGTCGTCTTAGATCATTTATTCATAGATTGTAAATAGCATGCGTGAATGTCAATGTCACTAGCACCTTTGTTTTTTTTTAATAATAATATGATTTACAAAAAAAAGACTTTTAATACAGCGAGCAAAATATATAGTTTTGTACCTTATAATAAAACTCACAGCCAATATCGTATTTTTTATTACAACCTTATTTAAAATTATGTTCATTTTATGATTTCAAAAATAATTATTATTTAACATATGAAAAAAACTGTTTAATAATTGGACGAACTTAAAAAAACGAATAAATTCATATTCTAAAGCAAACACATCAAGTTTAACAAACCGTTGCACAGTACTGATTTCACATTGCAGATTATATTTTTAGAGTTACATAAATAAACATTTTATTATACAAGGTTGTATTGTATCTATAAGTCATTTAATATATGTCAGCTTTTTATATAGCAAAATATCATTAGAATAACAATATGAATCATTAACATATTACCACCGAGCATATTAATAAAAAAAAATAAACGTAAACTTTGACTAAGGCTTGAAACTATAAGTTCCAGCAACTTATAATTTTATCTAATTATTTATAACAATAAAATGACAGTTAATATGACAAACCTTATTTTTCAGATAATTAAGTATAAAAAAAAAGTTAAGCAATTGTTAAGCACATGTTATAAATTCATAACAGAAACCGATACATGATGATTAATTAAAAATAATTACTAGTTTAGACGTACATACTTTTAAACAATTGTTTTGTGGTAACAAATTATAACGCAAAAAAATACAGGAAAAATATACAAAAGATTTTTGAAGACCGATTAAATCTTCATAGCAAAATAATTTTGTACCAATTAAAAACATAATTATAACTACTTACATAATTATAACTATACACACCGAAAGTGATCATAAATTGTATAAAATTTTCACCTCTATTAATATCTAAACTCTTGTAATTATAACTTAAAACGTTGGAATCAATTCGTTTTTATTTAAAAAGTTAAATTTAAATAATTTTAAAACTGATAACGCCATCTGTTGACAAACGGAGGACTTAAAAGTCGAATGCATTTCGTCTCGAGTGGCAACCGGTGGGATGTGTTAAATGCAACAGCCTTGGTTGGTCCAATATTGACACAAAATCCCATAATATAACCGCCATGCACACAATAGATTTATAAGATAAACACAGAGTAAAATGACTGTAAATAGGATCGACAACATTTTAATATAATATGGCCGTGTTTACTTGGGCGGTTCTCTGTTATGCATACACGCGTTAATGCTGTATACCGTGAAATCATTGTTTTTTGTTGGAGATTAAATATGAATAAAGGGACAAAGGAGAGAATACCGTGTTTTTTCAACGCAGGATTAGTGAGACTGTGAGATTTTTGCATCGCTGGCTTTAAAAGTCACCTGCATTATATTTATGTAACTTAAGGATTTTGTATCTAATTATTTTAATTACGATTTTAATACAAAAAAATACATCTGTTTACGTTTTTGTTACTTAATATGTTTACAAAAATTCAACATTAGGTAATTACGTAGTCATGTTGACAGTAAAAAGCTCATAAAACTCTTATCAACAATAACGCAAAAAAAAAATCGATAAAAATTTAAATGTTTTTATACTTACTTACTAGTAAACACTTAATATTTTATTTATTCAACCGCAACAATTATCGTTATAAAATAACAAATCAAAATTGAACATTCATTCATTGATTCATTCATTCAATGTACACAGCATTCACTCCGAGTCCATTTCGCATGGGTATTTAATCTGTCAGCGTTTTACATAAAATGGCGTGTATGAATGGTATCGAATTTTGTATACGCACCTGAGTAAACTTCGGGCATCGTTCAAAAGGATTTTAACAGTTTCTATTTACAGATTACTATTGACAAACAGACGTAGGTAATTTTGTATAGATAAAACCACTTGTAACAGAAAAGGATAAGATATTAACATGAGCGTTCTGGTTTAAAAACTTATCGCTCCAAGTGAGGGTTAACATTTTGATGTGCGCTTCAAGAAAAGATGAAAGAAGGATTTATATTTATTTAATTTTATGAACGTTTATTATTGTTAAAAATCCTAAGATATCAATAAAAATGTTTTTGATTATTCCTAAAACTTATATACCGTACATACATAAAAAATTCAAATTTATTTAAATGTTCTAATAAAAGTTAATTAATAAATTAATGGCCTTATACACAAACGCAACCGGTGGTCTTGCATTCTTATGCTCGTATTTGGAATTTATCTAGCGAATTTATTGCTTGACAACGCATCCAAGAAGTGTAATGGACAATTATGAATGAATGAAATTATAGAGTGACAAAGAGTACTTTAAAAATATGAAGTTCTGACAATTTCAAGTTAAATGATAATTAATAAATATCGGATCTGTTGTTATGAATATTTTCAATATAGATCGCCCTAACTTGTGTCACCGACTGCATGACGTAACGAAAATGTTGTATAGTGGACATGGAAGATAAAGTCTCATGATCCAATTTGGAGTATCATTTTGTCCAGATCTCAGTTGGTAATAAATTAATTGTTTTTTTAATTACTTTTTTTATAATTTTTTACCGTTCAAATGACGTCCAAGCCATGTACGCCATTACTATTTATTAAAATCACAGGCAAAAACACAAATAATGTCTCAGGTCTTAATAGAGACTAGTATCAATCGTGTCGAAATTCGATTTTGTTTTGTGCCCATCTATGGCAGTGTCTTTACCTCATATGAGTTTATTCACCTTCTCTCATAACAAATATATATTATTTTACAATAAATGTCTATGAAAATAACAAATCAATGTCGGTACATAAAATTGCTTTATATATGTATACATATGAATGGACGAGACCTTTTCAACGACAAAGGTTACACATGATTAGTTATTCAGTTTCATCACCATAATCTCTGTGGTGTTTCCATAATAAAACGTTTTGTACGTAAAACTATTGAACATAAAACTCGTATTAAATTAACTTGTATTTTCTCTTAACCCCCATTTGCCATCCCCTGGAACCGGGCCCAGAAATAGCTGAAGATCAAATCAAAAAAGATCTAAAATTATAAAATAAAATTATGTAGAAAATATAATAGATTGGCTTTAGTATTCATTTAATTCATACGTTTAATTCATTCATTTAATTCATGTGTTAGTAATATAAAATATGATTGATGTAAAGGTAATAAGTACTAAGTTTCTTTTCGATAGAATATACATTCCGTATCGATGATATCACATGAATCTTGTAAGATAATGATTCAATTATACTTGTAGTATAAGTAGACTCACTACTTGAATAAAGTATATTTTGATTATAGTTAATGAAATGAAACATATATAAACAATAGGAAGTTCACATTTAATTATGTTACCGTATACACGTACATACTGAAGTAACTCTAACGACGATGGTATTCCTTTGATTTGCCGCCGCGCCGTGATCGAAAACAGTCTGAAGGACGCTTCGTATTTCTTGTGAACTCCACTGACTATTAGACTCAAAACAAATTATAACGTGTTCTATTTCGAAGTCGCCATGTTGAAAACACTAAGGAACCGGTGACAATAATTCGTCTGTTTCTACTTGTCGGTTTCACAATAGAAGAGGTAAGGGGGTCTTGTTAAAATCAATGCCTCGTATGCACGCCGCGTACTGACGGGGTAACTTTTGCACACTAATAAACCTCCCTTATAGGGTGGTTCCTTAGAGGGGAGTAAACACTCGTCGGCTCATACAAATCAATTTACGTTATATTATATCTTAAGGGATCTCGTGATGTTACGTATTAACAACTTCGATATTAACAAACATTTTGATATTGTTTCGTATAGTTAACTTTCCATACGTTTTTGTTCTTAATCATTTCGAACGAATGAATTTAAAGTAATGAGCTTGATATTGTGTACTTGTGTTCTATTAAAACATACTTGAGACATTATATTTAATAGAATATAAAGCAATGCTCTAAATACATATATATACAAAATCAAACGTCAATAATATGTAAGCTGAACATATGTACATAGAGAATAGCAGTAATAGTCTTTACAGATTCAAAAACTTAAACCAGACATAGCTAGCTAGCGCAGACTCACCTCGTTGATCGGCCAACTTATATTTATTCTACTTAGTATTACAGGCACAAGATACATAACATATAAGTTACCATATTGAAAGACCCCGTGTAGTGTCACTAACCCATGGTAGTAACCTTCAAACGATACATCTGCATTTCGCCTTCCTTCTAAATAAATAAAAGTATTATTATTTTTTTAATTTCTCTTTCTTCATCATAACTCCTATTCTCATATATTAGATATATATTACTTTTATTACAGCGTAGTAAAGTAAGTATCACATTTTGTACTGATACAATAACGTAATCATAATTAAGAATATATGATAATAATAAAGTAAAGTGTGCATCGTGGACCTCCAATATGAAATATTTAAAGTAGGAACGTATTAATATTTTACTACCAAATACTAAATACAAAAAAAAGAAAGGATACAAAATTGATCCTTGCGAAACGGCCTCTTTTAGCACAGCCGCAGATTTATTCTATCTGTAAAAACTTGTTGTATTCTTTGGCTTCGGTATAAAACTATAACTTCCCTTTAACACCAAAGTGTCTAAATTTATTTACAACTGTTTCGTGTGACACACTATCGAATGCTTCAGAAAAAACAGAGAAACACCAAAAGCATTCTGTGTTGAACGCCATGATGGATCGACATCGCCGGCTGAGTGGCATCAAAATTGGTTCACATGTTGGGGGTTCGTGTCAAAAATGAAATCATAACTTCTAAACAAAACGAATAAAGAACTAAATACAAATATTTTAAAGTACATGGTACAATAAAGCCTTTGTAGTAAGCCATAATAATAATAAACTAACTTTATGTTTTCATGTTAATGTCGTAGTAAATAGAATTAAACTTTAGATAATAATTTCCATTCAACACGATTCGAATATGAGTGAATGAATGAATGGTTTCATGTTAATATAGAGCGGAACAAAATCTCAACCACCGGGTTCTCAAAGGCCGAAGAACGTAGCAAGCGTCGACATTCTAACATGTGTAGGGGGAGCGTCGCGACGCCAGGGCGTACACATGTTACCACCTAAGGAGACCACCCAACCTACTCAAATTTGTATGCACATTATACATGAGACCGGGTGTAGACCGATCATCTTTATATTGTCATTCCTAATATATTTTTCTATGTAAACACAGCGATTTGGAATCCAAATTTAGATTGTGTTCTATTACGAATGTTTGCAAGTCTTATTTAAGTATTCTTAATAGCTATAATATATTTCTGATAGTTTATTTTAGAAAATAATAACAATAGGTATAAAAATAAGCGTACTGCTGACAAAAAATAAAAAATCATAGTACAGAATAGTAGATTTTATAGATAGAAAACTGTTTTTCCTTTGACAAAACGCGAAAAAATAATACTACTTAAGCTTTTTAAAGTTTTCTTTTCCATATCATATTTTAAGTGCCGTAATATTATAACTCGACTTGTAGCGCCATCTGTTGCATGCGTGTGGAACTATAAATTAGAAGAATGACTGGCTGCGTCCACATGTCGTTACGTCACTGAACATTATTTTTATAAAAAATAAACGTTCAGGAAATCTATTCAATTGCTGGCTTTTTGACCTTCCACGGGTTCATGATCTAGCAGAATAAATGTCACAATCACAAAAAGATCTAATTTTTCGGGTAGATATATAATAGTCATAACCCATATTGGGTTTAAATGGTGTGGTGGGGCTACCACTGCACAAAAATTGTGATCGTCGATGGACCTAGTCTTATCTTCTCTGCATCGAAATCAAACGGCCCGACAAAACTCGCTTACGCGTCGAGCTGGTCAATAGCAGTCAATCACCACCACGCTCGGCTGACCTGTCATGTTGGTGAGTGCTATTGATCAGATAATAAAAAAAAACGAAACATTATGTAGTCTAAAGAAATCATATATTTTATTTGTCTATATGTACTTTAAATATCAATTATCATTAGTATTTAGCAAAAGAGAAGAAAGACTTTACGTGCTTTCCGAGAGCACGGGAGTGTACACACTTCTAACTTCCAGACTCTGGGCTACTTAGAACTTTCGACAGAAGAACCCAATCACTTTTTATATGACGGACCGGTTGGTGTGGTTGGTAGATAGTTGCCTTTCTCGCCGAAAGTTGTGGGTTCGATTCCCACTCAGGACAGACATTTGTGTGCATGAACATGTCTGTTTGTCCCGTGTTTGGGTGTAATTATCTAAATAAGTATGTATTTACGAAAGAAAAGTAGTATATGTAGTCTGTAGTATATGTAGTATATCAGTTGTCTGGCTTCCATAGTACAAGCTCTGCTTAGTTTGGAACCAGATGGCCGTGTGTGAATAAAGTCCCAGGATATTCTTTTTATTGGCCGATCTGGAATTTGAACCCAGGACCTCGAACTCTGCGGCCTTACATCTAGCCATTAGATCAACCTGGTCATACTACTCAACCAATCGTCGGGAAATTTTGCTTACACGTTGTCAGGGGAACAAAGACAGAAAAAGGACATAGGGTACCTAACACACCTCCAAACCCTCCCTTACACGAAAGCGAAGCCATGGGCGGAAACTAGTAATTTATAAATGCATAGCCGATTTTGTTTTTTTGTTTTTATCGGATTTAAAAAAATTAAAAAAATTACTTGGTAAAAGAAAAGTTTTTAAAATACCTTTATTCAGATACACCTTATTTTAAAACTAGCCTGACGATGACGAGCAAGCACAATAAAGGAAATTTATTTAGCAATTAAGTTAAACAAAGCCGCGGACACTTACTATAACATATAAATCTCATGTTATTATTAAATTTATTGTAACTAATTTGTAAACCATAAATTAATGAAACTACATAAAATATTATATAAAAACAAATAAAAATTAAAAATTGTTACTGTATATACAAATCGTGACCGCGTGGAATGGTGGCAAGACTGCTAGCAGCATTATGTCCTACAGTGTATGGGGATGGGGTAATAAATCAAGAACATTTATTAAAATAATCAATGGCATTGCCATTAAACTAACTCTAAATTAAAGTATAATATAAATTTTTTAAAGCGTAATTTTATTCTTTTTTTTTTCAATTCCTATTCGTTGACAGTTTCCCGATTTAAAAACCGTAAGACGACCTAAAATCCTATTTTCACTCTGATGGTAATATAATAAGGAATTCCAGCGAAGTTCAATCTAGCTTACTTTAAAATATTAAATTAGACACGTTACCTTTCTAGTGTCTAACGAATCCCTTCTAGAAAGTTGTTTTCAAACGAAGAAAGATTTTTAACACAATTCGAATTCCAACAACAAAAATAATATATTTCAATAATAAGAATGCGAAAATCAAAGACTACTGACATTGTTACATATTTCGAAGCAAACATGTCCCGTCAGAAATTAAAAACGACAATATTATAAATCTTGAATAAAATATAATTAGGCAGAACGACGAATGTCAATACATAACGATTAATTAAAAAAAAGTTTTGTGTATGGTTCAGTTGTCAGATGATACGCGGCCCGATTGTATTAATGAAGCGATGTAATACTGAAAATTGCATTTAATTACCGGCCTGAACCACCCTTTTGATGTTACTTCAGCAATTATATGTAAAATTCCCTTAATTGGAAGTTTGGTGAACTCAAAGAGAGCCTGGAAATAAATTTGCGGAAAAATCAACAACAGCACAATATGGCGTTCATTTGTTTCTTTTTTTTTAATTGTTTCGGGCAAATGTCCCATTGATAGTGGTCACCTCCGTAGACAATAGCTCTGTAAGAATTATAAACGATAACTGTCAAAGCGACGGATAATGCATGGTACCTATCTAAAATTATGTTTGTATTATCCTGTCACACTGGTTCACATGCACTTCAAAACGGAACAGCGATACGCATAACATATATATATATATATATATATATATATACTACCATTACAATAGAGTTATTATTATATAATTAATTTTGTATTTTACAATTCGTTCTTCTTTGACATTTAATCTTTCTATGATAGAATATCTTTTGTGGTTATCTTAAGTTATCGTGATAAATTCTGCTCCTTTAAAATTGTACCATAGAAATTAAGTAAAGGTTCTTGCAACTTAACCTTTTTTGTATTCCTCTGACAACAGGAAAACTAAATTTATCCTTGAATTCATATCATATAAATCAGTAAATCCGATGTGCATTGTCGACAGTTCTATTCATATTTAATTTATCAAAGGGTTTACTCACCGGTTCAGAGATGCGTGTAATCCAATGTCGTATTTCTGTACGATTACTATAATTATATATATACACGAATACCATTGTCACATTCATATTATTCCACGATGCGTAAACTGTCATAACTTATAAGCAAACCTAATATCTCAATTAATATTTAAAAAAACCATATACATAATTATGCCAATTTTAGTTTGAGATTTTGTCAAGTATAAAAGTTGTTATATTCTCAAAAACTATTGTTAATATTGAATCATACGTTGCACGTAATTTTAGTAATAAATCAAATTTAAAATTAGTTTCCTCGCATTTATATAATGCGATGTATATTTCATTCAAATATAACAAGAATTGAAAGTTAAACATTAACGTCATTACTGGTTACAACATTTCTTTTCTTTGCTATAATATAAATATTCTGAGAAAATACCAATTTTTAATGAAAGTGTCATTGCCCCACGTACAAAAATGAGGAGACGAATGTATAGTTATAATTCTAATAAATGTTAAATCTTAGCGTAACGAATTACCCTGTAGTTATATTTTAATAAAAGGGTTATTTTTAATAAAGGTTAAGGTTATAACGAACGACGATACCGTTGACATCGAAGCTGCATTTCAAAATTTTAAAATACAAGGGTGTAGAAGGGGTGAAAACGCAATTTGTACAATATGTACGTCTAGAAACAGTCGTAGATATAAATCTTATGAAATTATTAAAAATATTAAAGGGGCTATTAGTAACAATGACACATAAACACCCCTGAACACATGGCGCATGGAACTGTTTATTCATGATTTTTCAAGAAACCTATTGCGACGTCGTCATTATGATTAAACTCAGTTAAAATAAACCATCATCTCATCAATTTGTACGCTCATTTTTGTTATGCCTTTCGTATGCCGCATGAAAAATGAATCGGATGAAAGAGAAAGAAATAATAGCAAACCACCTAAGAAAGAGTCTTTTTTTTCTGTCGTCTTGGATATAAAGTAGCCTCATCAAAAACTGTCCTCAAGCCTATGACAAATTATCTTAATTAACCAATATTATATTAAAATTTGTACGTGTATGGATGGGATATATACCTTTGGGATGGCTCTGCCAAGAACCACCTTCAGGCTCTAGAGTTGATTGAGAGGCGTGCCAGAAGGCTGATTGGAGACGACGCATTGGTCGAGTCTAGGCTCCAAAGTCTTGAACATCGACGTGTAGTTGCATCACTCTCAGTCTTCTATCGGATACATTTCAGAGAATGTGCTCAGGAATTACACGAACTGATTCCTCCCGCCCCCTTTTACTATAGAACGGCTAGGCAAACGCGACCAAAGCGCCATAAGTACACAGTGGAAATTCCCAGCCTACATACGAAGCGCTTTGAATCCTCATTCATCATTCGCAGTGCGAAACTATGGAATGCTTTGCCTGAGTCCGTATTTCCTGATAGGTACAATGTTGGTGTCTTCAAATCCAGAGTAAACAGGTTTCTTATAGGCAAGCGTGCGACATCTAAGACCGTGTCGATGCTTAACATCAAGCAAGTCAACGGTCAAACGATGGCCTATTATTAGAAATAAAAAAAAAGTGTATGATGAAAATATTTTCCATTCCGTTTCCCTAGGTGATTTCGTGAAAGGCAATATCTAAAATATTATCCTTGATTGATTCATTTCGAATATCGATCGATATCTAAACTATCATTTTACCTATAAGTATATATCTGACGGATGTGCTTAATTTGTCTTATAATTAAACTCTAGCTTGGCGGTGAAAGACAACATCGTGAGGAAACCTGCATTTGTCAGTAACACAAATGGACATAGGCTCTCATCGTTCATGAAAAATGTGATGTTTCTTTTAGTATAAACTGTTAATTTGTTTTAAAATTCATTTAGTTACTACCTTTTGTTTCTATTTTTGTATTTGTTCTTTATTTAAATATTTCTTATTTCTGTTTTTATTTTATTTTTGATTTGTATGTTTTGTAACTTCTTTTTATAATTGTGTTTGGGAATGGTTTGTTCTCCTGTAATCGGTTGTGCATAGTTAGTCTTAAGTTAATGTAAAGCGTGTTTTGAATGTGTGTTATGTACAACTGTTGGAGATCCAAATAAGTAAATAAAAATTTATAACAGGATACGCCTGTTCGCATCAATCCGCATTGGAATAAGTTCCTAAGATTTTCCTCACGGGAGATAAGGCCTTAGCCCAGCAATGCAATAGTTACAAACTGTTACTTTAAATACCGTTGCATTTGACCGACATTATTTGTTGCATATATTTCTATTATTAATGCTTAAATAGCTCATAAGAATTAAAATGGTTAAATAAAAATAGAATAAAAATTTATTACTAAAGGGTATGTGAGTAGTGAAGAGTGTTAGATAGTGGTGGATGGAACTAAGAGACAAACAAACCTTGCAAAAGGAGCCTCCAGTACTACTCATTATAAAAACTCTATATTTCGGCAGACAGCATAAGTGTGAATGTGAATATTACTAGGATTATTAATTATATATTAATACTATAAATATTTTATTGATAACGAAATTGTAATTTTTTTATTAATGCATGTATTGATTCTCAAGCAGCTATGAATGTTTGAATGACATATCAAGACATTGATGCAATTTTACTAATAAGAGGGGAAATGGGAGGGTGCATTTTTACTTGGTAGCAGGGCGTCGGTAAGCTCGTCTATGTAATATGTAGTAGGTAAGGTAAGGAGCCAATGTCTATAGGCGGTGGTGACCACTTACCATCACGGGGAACATTTGATTGTATACCTATTCTATAAAAAATCAAGGAGTTATCAAACTTAATGAAGTAAAATTGTAAATGAATGTAAGCTGTATGAATTTCACACGTTTCGTACGTAACAGGCAGCTCGGCAATTTAATTTTCAGGATTTGATCCTGCAAACTTCGGTTGATTTTATTACATTCTACTCACTAGGCTCGGCTCCACACATTACATTATCTGTGAGTGTAATTTTTTTTTTCATTTTATAAATAGACTCTCGACTCATCAAAATTTTCGTTCCCATCACTTCGACGAGTTTTTATTTGTTTAAAAATATTTTATCCAAACAATTATTTAAAATTCTGTACAAATAAGTACTTACACCTACGAGCTTACACCAATTAGGATTTTAGTAAAACTTTGATTTAAACTACTTACACAGCGAGTCGATTTGTTCAGTTAATTTTAACTGCGCCGTCGATCAACAAACTAATTGGACAAACCGATTAACGCGCGCAAATATTTAATATAGAGATTTCCGGTAAAATGATTTAAGTATATAGCATTAACAGCTTTATTGGATTTTTTTTTTTGTTTTTGTTAGTTATTGATTATGGTAAGATAGTTGTGTTTTTAAATTATTGTAATTATGTCAATTCGATATTCGAAAATTATTAATGTACAATTGTACGGCCATTATTATAATATATATTAAAATATACATATATTTAATAAACTACTATTTTTTAGTCTTACTTTTTAAATATAAAGTAAAATAACTAGTTTGATTTTAACCTGAACCCTCATTGGTCGACTATTACGTCATCGTTTGTTATCGACCAATAATCATTCACATGAAGGCCGCCATAATTGATTTGAGTTGTACAAAATGTTTAAATTTAATATTAATAAAACAAATTTTAAGACTGTAATTATTAACATATATTGCGAAAAAAAATTATATAATTACCAAAATGAAATAGTTTTTCAGTCTCGATACATAAACATTTTACATTTTATTGCAGAATTTCATCAGACACGCATAGGTCTTAACGATATATTACAAACACAAGTTAAGCACTTGAAAATTCCATAATGCTTGTCCGTATTTAAACTTGCTACCATCGGTTCAGATGCATGAATCTCGACTGTCATACATATCAAACCTTTTTACTTATTTTAAATAAATTGGTAAATACATTAATATTATGTATTTTAATTAAATTCGCTGATAAATATTTACCGCCGCACCACACTCAGACAAGAGATTATTTAAAAACAAACCACATATTCAATTAGATAATATATGTATTTAGTAAACACTCAATATTTAATCGCAATAAATTAATAAACACGGAACAAAGTCATCAAATCAAAGTTAGGTTGAAACAGGGCCCGATCGTTTGAACAGTCGGCCCCCTAATGGAAAATGATAATGCAGCGATCGTTCAGTGTGTACAGCCTTTAATATCGTATGATTAAACATGAAGTGAGGAGTTTATCAAAATTTGGCACGCGTGTGCTCGTCAGCGCGCTGTTTGTCGACCTGCGACCGCCGCTCTCTGATATAGACGTCAATACACCACTGACTGATTGCTAGGCAAACACTGCGGTTGATATCGAAAAATCTTTTCCGCGATTCTAATTATATTTAGTGATCAGGATATGATACCTTTTTTTTAGAATCGTTAAATCTATACAATAAACGAATAATTTGTTTATAGACAGGAATTAGGAATGATATTGATTAAACAATCATACTATAATAATGATTTTTTTTAATATGCACGTATTTCGTATTATAATGACAAATTGTCATTGTTTTTTTTTATTTCAAGTGACATTTGCAGATAGAAAAATATGGAAATTCGATAAATGATCATGTTGCAATGAAATAATAATTTATTCACCGGCAACATTATTAACAATGTGTGAAAGTAGTTCAAGGTTTCAAAATAAACATAAATGTGTTCGTACGAGACATAGCTAATTTTGTTGTTTAGGTATAGTTATGTCAAAGTGTTGTGAAAACGTCGACATTACGCTTTAAATATTTCGAAAAAATTATTCAACAATAATATATAACTAGCATTGCAAAAATTTGTATAATCCTTATTTGAGATTTATAAATGCAAAATACTTTAAAAAAACTCTGTAAAAATATACAAACGCTCATTGGCACATTGCGTCATCGGCTGCCACCAAATTTCTTACAACATAAATAATGACTAATTCAATATTTATTATATAAAATTAAAATAAATAATGTGCGCGAGTTTAACTTTTTGGGTCTTCGTCTTATCTTATACATGTACTTACAAAGTACAAACCTATACCATATAATTAATTACATACCTTTAGATTTACCTTTTAGGTAAAATAATCTCCTTTTGAAACATGTTCTATAACAATTCAATATTCGAAGTAATTTCTACGGGTGAGATCTTGGTCATACGCGTGCTGATGGAAACATTTCAGATGAAATATTTTCTTTAAATTCAACTTTTTCTTTCATAGTGTAAAATATTAGGTCCTTACATATGAAATTGGCGTTTTGTACGGGAGGAATATAAAGTCAATTTTTTTTTGTTCAATCAACAGCCAATCGTTGTCCACTGTTGAACATAGGCCTCTCCCAAGGTGCGCCAAAGCTCCCTGTCCTCCGCCTTCCGCATCCAGTTGGTGCCCGCCACCTTCTTAAGGTCGTCGGTCCACCTGGCAAACATTGCGGTATAGACGACTTGAGCCAAGGTTGCCAAATGCTGCCCATCCCAAGCGAATTCTTCGATCGGCTTCCTTCTCGAAGTTGTTCCTACCGACTTGTATTATCTGTCCTAGGTAGGTATATTCACTAACAACTTCGAGAAGTTTCCCCTCGACGTATATCGGTCCCGGCACGACATGCCTATTGAACATGACCTTGGTCTTGTCCAAGTTTATACCGAGACCGACACACCGGGAAGACTCGCCTAGGCTACGCAGCATTTCGGTGAGTTGTTCCAGCGACTCTGCTATGATGACGATATCGTCGGCAAATCGAAGGTGTGAGATGTACTCGCCGTTTACATTGACTCCATACCTAGTCCAATTTGTTAAATATATTTAATTAATCAAAGTATGCATCGTTGTTATCTATGCACTTTTGCCATCTCATAGATAGTTCATTGATCCCTTTACTAAAAAAACCATGGGGGCGAGAATCAATAAACTCTTTGAAGGCGGTTTGGACTGCCGCATTGGAGATGAATTTTTTTCCTTGTAAGAAGTTGTCCAAATTCCGGAAAAAATGGTAATCTGTTGGAGCAAGGTCCGGGGAGTACGGTGGATGTCACAGACAGTCCAATTGTAGCTCATCTAACTTAGTGGTTGTTTGTTGTGCAGTGTGTGGTCTTGCGTTGTCGTGAAGCAACAGCAGTGGCCTAGAGCGATTGACCAATCTCGGTTATTTAGCAGCTAGTTCTTCCTTCATGGTTTGCAGCTGTTTTTGTTGCTGACAATAGATATCTGCCGTAATCGTTTGACCAGATTTTAGAAAGCTGTAGTGAACGACACCGGCGCTAGTCCACCAAACACTCACAAGTAACTTTTTCTGAGTCAATTTTCGTTTAGGGCAGGATTTGGCTAGGTCTCCAGGGTTCAGCGAGTGCGACGAGCGCTTCCGATTATCGTACGGTATCCACTTTTCATCACAAGTAATGATTCGATTTAAAATCCCTTCATTATTGTGTCGGTTGAGCAAAGTAACACAGTAGTCGACGCGTGTTTGCAAGTTTCACTCAATTCATGAGGTACCCATCGTTTAAGTTTTTTTACTTTCTCGATTTGCTTCAAGTGGATTAATACAGTGTTATCACTTACCCCGAAGCCTGCAGCTATCTCTGAAGTGCTTTGTGATGGATCTGCTTCCACAATAGCCTTTTCTTCATTTTCCACTTTGGCCTCCGGCCGTTCACGGCTTAGTTCTGAAGGTCGAAATTTCCAAAACGAAAACGTTGAAACCAAAATCGTACCTTGCTTTCTTTTGCGACACCAGCGTCGTATACATCATTAATCCTTCGAGCTGTTTCTGCAGCACTTGTGCCACGGTAGAACTCGTACTCGTAAATATACCGATATTTCATGTTTCCCATTGTGCGGTAATAAGCGACCCTAAAGAAAAAAATAATGAAGAAAAAACAAATGAATGACTGTTTTCAAAACTCAAATGTACCAGCTAAATGAATTTATAAATTTGAATTTGGAATTCTTAACCAAAGAGGAGATATTTCAGATCAAAATGGTCAGTACGACAAAATGCTAATTTCATATGTAAAGACCTAATAACACTTTACTATTTAATGAAAAAATACTAAAACATTGATATAAATACATGAAAAAACAAAGATAATAAAACGTAGCTATAAACAATCTTCTGCGGGAGAGTCAGTAACTACTTTAAATGCAAGTACAACTTGTATTCGTTAATATTTTACTGATCAGATCAACTTTTAAAATACCCGACAGATAATATGATTATTATAACTAGGTCCTTTCCATTTTTAAAATTAATGAAGAGTGCGACCTTTTTAGAGTAATTACTATAGTCGATAAAAATACAAATATTATAGAGAGACTAATTTATAATGTAGACAAGCGTGAGAGATGACGTCCTCAGACTGATTGGGTGCTTATAGACGCTAGTAGCGAATGAACCCGGGCGGTGCCGATGATAATGTAATTGATTTTGTCAGTTAACGCATTGTACGAGTATATAATGTTTAGTAAATTTATCTAAAAGTAATAAAAATATATTTCAAACGAACATGTTCATCTAATTGATGGTCATGTCGTCTAGATAAAGAGGAACTGGTTTCAACGTTAACATCCAAACCGATTCGTCTCGAAACGATGGAATCGATAATCGTATAACTGATTAATACATCACATCCGTAAACACTATGATAACGATAAAGGTCGAATCACATCAACTAGCTCGACATATAATACTTGTTTTCATATTTATGACAGAAAGACATTCGCAGCGCTGACCAATGCTGGTCTTGGACAGTGTATGTAGGACATTAGACACTCCAATAATGTGAATACGCGAATAGAAAATATATGTAGCTATCGTGACTAACACGTTACAAGTGCTAGTTGATGGCAATCGACTTGAATTCAGCTAAGGTTGTCGTTGATTAACATTTAATTTTATGTTTTAATTACGAAAATCAATTGCTTGTAAACAAAAATTTAGACTTGGCTGTACGATGTACTGCCAAGTCTAAATTTACCTACTACCTTTGAAGACAAACTACCACTACCATGATGAAACAATCAAACAAAAATATATAAATTTAATTTAATTTTCGAATGGTATGAAATTCGAATTGAAATTTGCCTAACAGTTCGATACGAACCGCAAACATTAGTAAATTGATATTTTATTAACCCTGAATTCGGGTAAGGTGACCGTTCATCTTATGTCTATAACTATTAAGTCCCACATTCCCTTAGACACATGTACTGTGGGCGTTGTAAAGTGCATAGCCGTGTTGGAGCCTTCACTCGACAGACTGAGTGATGGCGGAGGGGACCGTCTTACGCCCGTATGACTTCTCACATAATATAATCTGGACCACGTACCGTTGGAATACGTAAATGAAGTTCTGTTTAGATGGAAATCCTTGTTGAATTTATTATAGTTACATGAAACGAATTTAAAGGAATGTGTGTTATATTTTTTTAAAGTACTTATTTAATTTCGTTACGTACTTAATTTCGTACCGTTTTTATAGTTCGTTGTTTAAGTCATCCCTGTTCGTGGGAACTTATATTTCATTTATCTGTTCTTTAGAAATTAAACGAGTGAAGTCGTCTCATTGATATAAAATTTATTAATAAACTTTATATAAAATAAAAATTTTATTTTAATCAATGTATTAACAGCAAATTTCTGACTTGAAACTCTTTTTTGATCTGGAATACAAGTTGAAAGCGATACAGTTATTGCTTATATATTTTAGTAATAAGCATTTCGTGTGCCGAACTTTATGAGGTTGGCTGGCAAAGAATGTAGAGGCGTAAACCAGCCTTTTGTGCAATTTTTTATTGTACAATACAGTATATAAATAAATAATAACAGTTTGGACGTAGGTAACGGCCACAACCCCAATGAAATATTAATTTCCCTCAATATTCAATAGTGCCTATATCTGCTATGTGTCAAAAGCAATTAGTGAGTTAGAGTAAATAATATTCATTTCGGTAGCGACTTCTGCTATCTTCGTAAAGCGGGCTACACACCTGCAGTTTTAACTGCACAGCTAAACGTCACAGTCGGACAGTTCAATTAAACAAACATCCCTAGTCTTATCAGATCATGTATATAAAGTACATGATCAATTTTAATTCAGATACTTCAGATCGATGCTATTTTTGGTTATCATTTAAAAAAAAACTAAGCAGGTGAAAATTATCGGTTATTACATAGAAGATGTTTTACACAAACTAATTTACTGAAGGAACTTAGGATTGCTTCAAAGCTCAATTTTATAGTAAAATTATTTAAATGAATGAAAAACTTTGTAATACCTTTGACTACAGCGCAGTTTTATGCTTCTGCTACTCCTAACTCTATAGTAACATATATATTATAACATTAAATTGATTGTCAGTTCAACTGTGAGTACAGTTCGTAGTTTTGCCTCGCCCATACGATTTAACTCAACAGTACGTTCACACGACACTGTTCAGTCGAACCTGTGCAATTAAATCTGCGGGTGTGTAGTTCGCTTAACACGGCCATGTTGTCTGGCGTTCAGATTCAACTTAATATTATATAATATCTTTTATATTTAAATATAAATTTAACAACTAAAAATATTTGTAATCATGAAAATTATTGTAAAAAATAAATTATTTCGACTCCAATGAAAAATAAATGATGTTGCACGTTTCAAATGTAAGGAATATTTTAGATTAGCCACGATTAATGAAATGCAACGAGTTGAAATCCACACCGACACGCTGTGCCAAAGTGAATGGACAGACGGTCTAGAAAAATGTATATAAAAACAAACTACACTCTTATATATTATCTGTATATAGTGTATATATACGTAAAAGGCAACTCAACTTGCTGCCATCTTCTCAGGCTACCAATAGTTAAGTTAAATAAATAGTTCTTGGTGTTTTTTTAATTACAGAGAGTACATAATTACATAGAGATGTCAAGCAAAATGATGTCAACAGACTGTTCCTTTTAAATGATATTCCATTTTCAGACATTTCTATTCAGATTCGCAAACTTTAATTACTTCCAACCGTAAATAATTTACTTTATTTAACGCTGACCATTCTTTTCATTTAAAATTTGATCCGACTTACTTGTAAAACATTGTAAATAAAAAAAAACAAAAGTGAAGTAACTTGTGAATTAGTATTAATTACAGTAAGTTGGGTTTCAACATTTCACGAGTGAATTCTTATAGAATAAAAAAATATAGAATATGATTACTAATAAGATAACGTTATGACTTATTATCCATCAATAGGTATTTAATAATGGAAATTATTTTAAAATCCCGATAAAATTTTATGTTTAAGTAGAATTTGTTAACCAGGATACAAGCAACCAAAATATCGACCGAGCGTGCAAAAGAACGAACTTCGGTACTATATAAGCGATAAGCGATATCCGATTCAAAGTTGGTATACAAAAAAATATTTAGTAATTTAGTTCTAAATATTTATTTTAAACCTAACCTTATACAATAATTATTTTAATGTAACTGATATTACAATATATCTATGAATCACTTTAGACTTTAATGGTAACCTCGCCTATCGTCCTTGACAGGGAGTCGGCTCGGCAACATACGCCGTTAAAAAGTTAGACCACCAATTGGTGTTGATGCTCGATTAGTAGACTTTGGTTACTTTCATAGTCTTATGTCTTACGGATTCTAGTTTGGACGCTACAGAAATTTAAAAACTTTTTATTCTATAAAAAAGTGCTGTCCGATCTATTCATAATCTTGAGACTCTCTTTGTCTACATAGTGACAAAAACAATAAGGCATATTGCTCGACACAATATTATATAAATATGCATAAACAGAATATGCATCATTTTAATTGTTGTAGTAAGAATTATTTGATTTGTCCTCACATGATATGTATACTTATGATTATGGATACACCAACCCGCATTGGAGCAGCGTGGTGGAATAAGCTCCAAAAAGGGAGAGGAGGCCTTAGCCCAGCAGTGGGACATTCACAAGCTTTTACTGGATATGGATACTTATTGTTTGTTAAATAATAATTGCTTATATATCCAGGTCGGGCCAGTAAATGGTATAATTAGATTTAGGCAAACATTTATGACAACGAGAATGTATCGCATATAATTACGTCTTTCCCCTCGGAAGACCTAATCTTTAAACATCTATTTGAATAGGAACTATCAAGGCAAAGGTAAATGCTAAATAGATTCGCCCTACCATCGGCGAAGCGAAAACGATTGAAAGGGACATATATGTCATATGGATAAAATAAAACAAATGATTGCATAGTATATTTATTTGTATTTCTCGTGTATAAGTTAGTTAACAAAATAAATTTTATTACAATTATTCTGGAATGGTGATGTCCCATTATTAATCGATTACATTCGACGCTTTTAACGATCACAACTACAGTACGAACGATTACTAAAGACCCCACACTATACATGTACAACTTTAGAATATTCTACTTGTTAATGTTGTAATTGTTACTTTTGATTTTAATCCTGCGATCAAGGACTTGTATTGTCGGACACAATAGATATCAAAATATTAATCGTTCTAACAAATGACGCAGTTTGATACAAAGTTAATGAATTTATATCAATGGCAAAACGTTTCCGATTAAGGAAATTAGTTTAGGTAGTGACTTAGTTAATAAATATTTGAATAAAAATAATTTTAAACTTGATACCGAGTGTTAACAACTAATCCACAGAAACACCTTCGTCAACCAAGCGAAGTGAAAGCAAGCACAATTTAAAATAAAATACTTTAAGCTACAACCACACTTGACACTTAGCGAATTGTCGCAGTTGACAACAATACGTACAAGTGTGGCTGCAGCTTAACAGATACCATAAGCTTAATAATTACGTATTGTATTAAAATTAAGTAATAATTACAAACCATCAATGAGTAAAATCGTTTACATTAAAAAAACATAATAACAGCAAATCAATATTAAAACAACAACAAAAAAATATTGCATTCAAATTAAAAACCAGATAAGAAATCTGTATATTATTTTTTTATTTTATTTTTTTCCAATATATTGAACAAGTTCTTTAACACTTAACGACTAGCACTCAGCAACGATGCTACAATTAATTATGTTTATAGTAGTAACGTCACTATTATTAAAACGAAGGCTATACACCTTCGTTTTTAAATATAGCGGATATCATAAATTACTTAAAATATAAACAAATAAAGTAAAAAAAAACCTTTAAGGCACGAGTACACATTCCTCTCTATCTCTGTCCTGAGAGTTTTGTAAAAAATTATTTTGTTTGCAATAAACGTCAGGTACTCTTTCGTGTTGCAGCTAGTGTTCTAGTTCTTCGCCTTTTTCATTCCTTCCAAGATTTTTGTGATTTATTTATTTGTATTGGTCTTATAAGTGGAAGACACTATGATGTTATGATTTGGCTGATGGGTGGCGGTGGAGAGTTCTTTTCAGCTGCTGGCATGTTCGTTGCATTACCAGTCTTTTATGGTTTTTATTATGTCTGTCAATTCAATTTCTGACTCTAAGTTCAGAAGCAGTGCTTCTGATTTTCATTCAATTCTGAAGACCTTAAAATGGATTTTGTAGACAAAGCAAAATAAGACGAAATATTATGAAAAGAAACTTCATCATCACGTGAATGTTGAGGCTATCCATATCCTCGATAACACCAAATTAGTCTTACCTTAAGCCTCTTAAAGGCTCCAATTGGTCCCCGGGGTCTATCTTATAATCTCCTTTTTTTTAAACAGATTAGTTTTTATATCTTGTAACAGGACTGGAATGGTCTCTTGATGGAGGGGCTCGATCTTGGTGAGTCATTTTCTGACATCATCCAGTCGCTTTTAAATGATCTGTACATCGGTCGTTATTGTGGTCACTCTTGTCTTTATGGGATCTATGTGCGTTGGGTTTGTTATTTGACCAGAGTTGTTGTGATTTTCGATAGTTTCATGAACGAATGACCGAAGTTTTTAATCGCCCTGTCGATGTCCTGTATGGAACGGTATGTCTCGATGGTCTCAAAGTTTAACCATTTTCTTATGTAGTAGTATTAGATAAGCTGACTGACATTTGCTCCCAGACATTTGTCAGCTATTCCGTATGTTGAATAACTTTTTTACTTTGTGACTTTATATTCGCATAAGTTTTTGGGCATACCGTTATGTCTCTTTCTCCAAATTATATTTATGCCTCGGCTTGGAGTCGTCGATTGCGTCTTTCCGTAGAAGATTAAAGGGAGTCTAAGACTGTAAAAAGATCTTTTTTATATTTTATTCTAGAGCCTCTTTTCTCTTTTGGAGCCTCTTTTCTCTTTTGTAGCATGGTGGTTTAGCTGCTTTTTAGCCATTTCAATGTTCTGTGCCTTTACGAATGTTGGTGATCCTGAGGTTTGGTCTTCCACTTCGTATGCTTACTAGGCTGACCCTGTAAAGTGGAGAAGGTACCTTCCACAAAGATAACCTAGTATTCTCATCCATTTTCTCTCGAAAAGAAGCGGAATCCCTATCCGTCATTTTTTATGTTACAAACACAGAGAATATCTTCGGTAATGATCATGCAGTTAATGTCTACCTAATGAAAATTGAAACATTTATTTGTTTATAACTTACAATAAATGTTTATGGTACTATATTCATATTATACGCCTATCAAGGCGTCATGTCAAGATAACTAGCTATTCAGCGCGGACCTAGACAGATTACACATTTATTGTCGAATTCCTTTGTAGCAAACACCACAGTGTATAAAAATTATAAAATAAGTGATATATCACGTGACCAATGATATACGAAAGAAAGACTATATAAACTGCTTTGACTCGAATTGAAGACATATTGTTAAGCCTAGTGAACCGAGTCAATCAAAATCACACTCCCACAGTTTTCGACAGGGCAACAATAGAATTTCCAAAGAGTGAAAGAGAGAGAGTGAGCACTTTTGTGATATTTTTTTTACTTGCTGCGTGCAAAGGCTGACAATTTTGATAAATATTTATATATAAAAGAATAACTGACATCAACGCAAAGCACAAACTACAGGGACTAGCACCATGAAAATTTGGATACGGACGCTTTTTACACAGTAGGTAAAATTCAACCCCTTAGGTAGCGATAATGAAAGTTTATATGAAAATCCTTTATTTTTATGCTATGAAATTTGTATTTATCAATTCATAATTCTGACGCGAGAGAAGCAACAACGGCGCTAATAACATTATTCATATATTTTTTTAATCATTTTTAAATTACAAAATAGTCTATTCAATTGATTGAATCTTTTTATTTGACAATTGTTGTTTGACAAGTTCATCCATCATCTTAAATTTTTTTAATTTTTATACACTTGATATTTTTTTAGTTCTATTTCTGCTTATGCATATTATATATGTCGCCATAACTATCGATAATTTATAAAATAGTAAAAGTTAAAAATTCGTTGTTTGTTTTATATTATTATTAGGAGTCAATAAAAATTATAATTAAGTATAACCTAATGATAAAATTAATATTTGTCTTTTATAAGAGCACAGATGTATAAAGTATTTTACATATATGCAGTGTGACGTCAACTAACATTTGCAAGTATCGTTAGCAATAGCATTCATAGTACATTCTGACGAATGAAAGCAAAGATGAAATGTGCAGTACGAAAATATATCCATTTGACACATACAATCTATAATTTTTTTATTTTTTATTTTAAACCATACCTACCATTAGGTATAAATAAATTTATCTTATTAAATTCATTCGTTTATTTTTCTGTCACTACATATTTCAACATGACCTATATTTGAGCATTTGGAACACATAATATATATATATATATATATATATATATATATATATATATATATATATTGTATATATATATATATATTACATATATATTACATACAACATGTGTATAAATTACTGTACATTGTTTATTATTTTTATTAGAAATAACAAAATTGTTATTTGAATGTTTCTTTGTATATCTGTTATATATTGAAGTAGGAAATGCTATTTCAGTATTGTTTATGACTTTAATGTTTTATTAGCAAAAATCAATGTATATCCCATAACATTATCTAGCGCTATTACAAATTTCCGAGTCCATTAAACTAAGTAAGCCTTAAGGTGTGACTAACTTTCATATTTATGAAATTATCAATTAAAGCAGAATGAAAATTCGTTGAATTACAATTTCCCTTAACTTTTGTAAAAATCTACTAAAAAATATTATCATATAGAACCATTTCCAATCACAATTTATGTATATACATTTGTGGATAGCATTTACTTCAGCCTTTGTGTGATATATTTAGTGATTAATGTTTGATTATATTAAATTTATACCTTAACACTCAATTCTGCTCCCACCCCAACGATCTCTCCACGGCCATTTTCCACTGTTTGTATCTCATATCCCTCTCATCGTCACTTATCTTTGGCATGTAAGTAATGCCAGGGGACATAGATATCTGAGACGCGGTTCTGGTGCTGTCCAGACCCCAGTAGGCGACAAGAGCGGCGCCCAGAGCAGTGCTTTCAGTGAAACCCGCTTTGATAACGTTTATACCAATCAAATCAGACTGCATTTGCATTACAAAGGCGTTCGAAGTCATGCCGCCATCAACCTGAAATGTATACAACAATTTTATTTAATAATGTAAACAAATAGATGTAATAAATAACGATGTAAAACGTTTGAATAGGATAAAGAAATGACCACGAGGCGATCTTCCCATTCCCAAGGTATGCTGTCATCTCACTAATTGTATACAAACTTTACACACACAAATATTAGTTACGTAGAACCACAGTATCGTATATAGCTTAGGTTGCAATTTATTATTTGTTTAAGTAAACTAATTTAGGACGGATATTGTGAAATATTGCATCAGCCGAGGATGCATTATTAATCCATTAGGAATGTAATTCACTATTGGATTTGACTTCAATCGAGAAGTTAGAATTATTTAGAAAATAGTTTTAATTATAAATTGTAATTTTAAATAAATAATTTTAAGTAATTGGTTTTTTTTTTCGACCATCGTTCTGCTACCAACGTAATTTATTCCTTAACTTTTTGTGTATTAAACATTCGAGACAGTTTGATTGCTTTGACTGTTGTAGATCAAACAGCAGAAGCAGAAGCCGGTCTTGTACCAAAATATCTGATTTATGCTGGTACGAAAACCTTTTTTGCGAGAAAGCCAAGAAATGTACGTCAACCTAACACCCCCCTACTGTTTTAAAAATTAATTTAAAAGTTACTGACTATGCCGTCGAGTAACGGAAATAAAAAGTTTGTGTTTATTCAAAGTACCATATTTTCACACTAATTGGTTTATATATTCATTTATAATTCAATTTTATAAAATCCATTGTTCGGTGTGTAGACGAGCATTGTCGTTCCACTTCTTCCTTCTTTAAAACCATTAACTTTCTACCGATATTATCGGGTTTTCATACTCTCACTGTATATAACTATTTTCCTGTACCATCTTTTGCGCTTAACACTTTTGGATTTAAAAGTTACTGACGCACTCCGTAACAACCTTATTTATTGAAAGCTTATTGCTTTACTTTTAGCCAGAGTGACACCTGATCTATCAAGTACAACTGATCAATAGGACATTAGGAACAGAAGTATCCCAGTCTATCTAATGGTCGTATAACGTTTAGTTGAATCTCTCAACCATTGTTAACCGCTTGTTATAATTATTATTTTTACTATTTTATTTGTGTTCGTAAAACTTAAATATAGACATGAGCGTATCAAACTTTGAGACACTGTGAAACCGCAATGATTAATATTTCTTAGTGTTAAAGATTTATCATTATCATTATAAATACATACGTCGAGGGAAGGGGGGAATCATATATAAATTTTGATCTCCAATAATTCTCTAGACAGTAGAATAACTCATGATTGTGACCAACAGACGGGTTTTTTTTTAACGCTGGAAAAACGCTTTACGCGTTTCCTCCACGGGAACAGTGTGGGGGTGGGTATGTGGGGCTCCCCGCCCCGAACATCGGAATACCCACTAAAAAAACCAGCGGTACCCTTTACGTCTTAACGAGGCGCGCCACGGGATCGCTTTAGCATGCTACCGGGACGCTCTGACGGACAAACGGGTTTGCACTAACTACCCAGCGAGAGTAATAATTTTTTTTTTAATATATTACCTTAACTAGTTGCAAAGGTATACCGCAGTCTTCGTTCATCGCATCCAAGATGTCTCTCACTTGAAAGCAAACGGCTTCTAGCGCGGCTTTCACAATGTGATTGGAATTCGTATCTTCGGTTATACCGCATATTACACTGGAAAAATACAACATCGATCCATACCAATATTATAAATGCAAAAGTGTCTATTGTATTTGTAATTAACGGGAACTTAAAAATTTTGGATTCATAATATTGTATGGACTACTGTACCACTTTTTAGTATCTGCACATTATTTACTATTTATTTCTAATCAGAATCTATTTATTTCTAGACGAGCCGGTTGGCGGAGTTGGTTTACCTGCCTTTCACGCCGAAGGTTGTGGGTTCGTTTCCCATCCAGGACAGACATTTGTGTGCATGAACATGTCTGTTTGTCCTGAGTCTGGGTGTAATTATCTATATAAGTATGTATTAACAAAAAGAAAAGTAGTATATGTAATATATCAGTTGTCTGGTTTCCATAGCACAAGCTCTGTACAAGCTTAATTTGGGATCAGACGGTCGTGTGTAAAAAATGTCCCAGTATATTATTATATTATTATTATTATAATCTTAATTTAATTCATCGTAAAAACTTTCAATTAGTATAAAGAACAAATAGTACTTTCGAAGGCCTTACCCCCTAGCGTCTTGTCTCCAATAAGGAGCATAGAGTCCACTAAATGCTGGAACGAAAACAACACTGCCATTCTCTGTTGCTTTCTCTGCTATTTGTTGAGAGTCCTTAGCACTTTCCAAGAGGCCGATGTTGTCTCGAAGCCAGCCAAGGGCAGCACCTGCTATCGCGACCTTAAAATAGAAACAGAATTGAAAACTATTGAAAAGTTATATTACATATAACTCACTTAAAAGATGTTTTTCATAAAATTTATTAATTTTTATTTGATACGCAAAATAGTTAACGACACAACGACAAATACAAATAAGAAATTTAAATATCGCCTATTTTTCGTTTTTCGAAAACTTATTTCTCTTTCTCTCATCATTGAAAAGAAAAAGACACAGCATAGTTTGACTAATCATGTCTAAACAGAAAATCGCGACCATAGAAATAGAACGAGATTGGAATCTCGACTCGACGGAAGGTATACCTCGATAATAAATCCGAATATGTCGGTTGAAATTATGCACAAAATTGCAATGGACCAGCATGGAGGAAAATTGAATGTTTACCTTAATAGAGAAGTAGCTAACTCAAATTTTGGTTTAAAGAGCTACTAAGGCTTTTACTTTTGAGGCTACTTATAAATATCCACTCATCCTAAATAATGGGGCAAAGCTGACAAAAGTCAAAATAAGCTCACCGAACCCTCTAGAGCGTAACAAGGCGGGTTATTACTCCCCAGCTGGTAGGCCACTGTAGTTAGCAAGCCCCTGCTTGAATTGACGCGGATATCGCCGGTGTTGTAAAGGACAAAACAACCGGTTCCGTATGTGGCCTTCGCTTGCCCTTGCTGTAGACACATCTGCCCAACTAGAGCAGCTTGTTGATCACCGAGACAACCGGATATCGGTGTGCCACAGAGAGGTCCATCTGATATGTAGCCATAAATCTGTAAATTGATAACTAAATATAAATAAATAATTCGATTGATGAATTTTCGCACTAAACAGTTACTGATCCTGTGTGTGTGTGTGTGTAGTAGTATGTGACAATTTCTAAAGTATTTTATATAATAACGCACATATACATATATATATTGAAATTGACTGCTTCGTTGGTCTAGTGGCTTGATGTAAGGCCGCAGACCCGGAGGTCCTGGGTTCAATTCCCAGGTCGGGCCAATAAAAAGTTATTGGGTTTTTCTGTCAGAAAATTCTCAGAAGCAGCCTGGAGTCTGGAAGTTGAAAGTGTGTTGGAGGCACTCCCGTGCCTCCGAAAGCACGTAAAGCCGCTGGTCCTGCGCCTGAACTCTTTCCGGTCGTGTCGGATTACCGTCCCATCGGATTATGAGAGTGAGGGAATAGAGAGTGCACCTGTGTTTGCGCACACACTTGTACACTATAATTTCTCCTGCGCAGTTGGCTAATCTCTCTTGAGACTGTCCGCCGTGGCCGAAATCCATCAGGAGGACAGTATTATTATTTATATTGAAATTATTTTAAATTTAGAAAAGATATAAAGATATAGTAAATACCATATTATTTGAATAAATAGAATAATATATATATTTATATTTATTAACTTTATGGACTAATTATGTTATTAAAATACACACAATATTGTGTGAAAATTATACTTAACTTTATTTAAAATCAAGGATTATATATAAGGTACCATAACTTGAGGCTATTTCTATTGTTTCATATTCTTTATAATTTTTTAAATGGTCAGATGAGAATTTGTTTAATGTTATTGTACCAATATGATAAACTAACTAAGCATTGTAGAACAATTAATATATTATACTTACTTCAGAGCTAGATTTAATTTCTGGGAGAACAGATTTTGGCACTTCAAAAAACTTTATTAAAAGTGGGTCCCAGGTTAAATTTTCAATGTTCATGAGCATCGTTCGTGAGGCGTTTGTTACATCAGTTACGTGCTGGCCGCCGTTAACGCCACCTGTGGAAAGAATTTATGTTATGTAAATAAACCTGGCTCGGAGACAGGACAGGGAATTGTGGCGATAACTGAACTGGTGTCTGGATATAGAAACATTGGTCGTCCAGCACCAAGATACGTAAATGACATTACAAAAGCCTCAGGCCGAATCTAAACAAGCGGCACAGACAAGAGGCAAGGAATACAGTCAGCATAGAAGATTTGTAGACAGCGATGGAATTTTATTCATTCTTTGGTGTTCGGTAATGGAAATAATGTGTTGACTTAATTTATATTAAAATAGAATTATATTTTATACAATGAATTTAATTAATTCTATAAAAAAAAAATTAAGTCTGTGTGAACAGCTGGATAATTGTCTGCTCTCCGTTGTGGGTTGGTGGATATACACATGTCGAATGTTACCATATGATGTTTTCCTTTACATGAGATGAATTATAAGACACAAATTTATCACAAGATATTTCAATGAAGCTTGTCTAAATTTCAACCTGGATTTTTGGGTAAAATCCAAATAATCCTTCCTATGGGCTGTCTTACTCATTGATCTAATATTTATATACCTGTTAAATTCCAAATAATCCAAGTGTCGACAGTTCCGAAGCAGCAGGATCCCTTCTTCATGGCCTTCTTCACAGCATCCACATTGTCGCTCAACCATCTCAATTTCACAGCGCTGAAGTACGGGGACATGGGCAGGCCACATAATGGCTACAATCAATTATCAAGTTTAATATTATTTTACCACTCTATCACACTTCTACTTGATAGTTTTTACAACTTTAAAAAGTACGTGTACTATTTATAATGGGCATTTTATAGTGTTTTTTTTTTTTTATAGAATAGGAAGGCGGACGAGCATATGGGCCACCTGATGGTAAGTGGTCACCAACGCTCTTAGACATTGGCATTGTAAGGAATGTCAACCATCGCTTACATTCCAATGCGCCACCAACCTTGGGAACTAAGATTTTATGTCCCTTGTGCCTGTAATTACACTGGCTCACTCACCCTTCAAACCGGAAAACAACAATATCAAGTATTGCTGTTTTGCGGTAGAATATCTGATGAGTGGGTGGTACCTACCCAGACGAGCTTGCACAAAGCCCTACCACCAGTAAAAATATAGTGTTTTGATAGCTTGATCGTTTTTTTAAATTGTTGTATAGCTTTAGATTAAATTATATATATTTTTTGTTGTCACTTTTTGTTTATTATTTAATAATTTATAATAGGCTAAATATTTGTAAAGATAAAGGTAGTAGATTAAAGACAAAATATTTATGCAAAACCCTTTCAAAACATCTGGTTAAATCTTAAAGATCTAATAAAGAAAATTAGAGGGATATATAGATTATATATGTTTATCATTATATATACGAACATTCAATAACATGGAGGATGTTATCATCACTATATATAAAACAGTTATCGTCATTATAATATGGGTACATTTAATTGTGTGTAATCAACTTTAATCTTTATAGGAGATTGCTTTGCGTCTGTAATATAAATGTGACCTTGTCGGTGTATTATTTCAACACTTTGTTAAGATGTAGTTATAAAATTGAAATAAATTCATTCAATAAAATTATATATACATACATAGTTGAATATAGCGATTTAGTATACACTAGTTGGTTTTGTTATGTGTAGTATTATTGTCATTTTCATACATAGACTCTTACCAATAGAGAGCAATCCCATGGTATTTAAGAAATTCCTTAACATATTTTGTCTCTTAGATAATTCTACTATAATCATATGTATGCAAATCAACTTGTTACATAAATAATAATATATAACTGAAGATAGAAAGTAGCTACTGAGTTTCTTTCCAGTCATCTCGGTATAACCTCCATTACAACCTACATTATAACCTCCATTACAACCTTACAGTTATAGCTCTTATTAAATGAAATCTAAGCCACCGTGATTCAAAAGTAACCTTGTTGAATACTTTGAATTTGGTATTATTTCAAATTACAATATATGACATTTAAATATATTATTGTATTCATATAGATTTGTAAAGAACAGTGAAAGGATACTTTACTTATATTATTAGAAGTAATTTATTATTCTTATATTTAGAAACCTAAAAAAGTATAGTATTAATTTTTATTAAAATTTACTAGCCTTCAAGTAATTTTTATTTCTTGTCTTGTTAGGTACCAAATCCAGTAGTTTGTCTATTGTAGAGGAAGTTCTCATGTCCAGCCAAACTATGGCGTTATGAAGTGGTTTCCCGGTATATCTATCCCAGACGATCGTAGTCTCTCTCTGATTGGTTACACCCACTGCTATTATATCCTGAGAACGTAATAGTAAATTAAAACATAACACATATTTTTTATGTGTGTTTAGAATTCACTTGTATTTTAAATATTTTAGAAATACAAGTTTACTGTGTGAGTGTTTAAAAACATAGACATACTTTTTTTTTAATACTATTATATAATATTTTTATATAAAGCAATTATTAAAAAATATGTGTTTATATGACAAAATAACCATATCCATAAATAGATTTATATCAAGTATAAATCATGGAAAATTGGGTGACCAGTGTTATAAAACTAACTGCAATGTAACATTCTTGATAGAGGTTTATTTTGTAAGAGATATTAGCCATTCTTTAGATTGACAAAATCATTTGAATATGGGATGTAATTAATTGGGTCATTACACTGACAAAAACTTGTACTGTATTTTATTGGTAATTTTATAAATTATTACAAAAGGCATATTGCATAAGTATATTAAAATGTTATATAATTTTGAATGAATGACAGTTTAAAAAAATTGTCAATACTTAATAAATTATAAATGTTTTATATGACTACTTACAGCACAAAATCAAACAATTATTACATTTATATGATTTTTTTGTTGAAAAAAATACATAACTACAAACTAGCCTTAAACAAAGCTGTGCATAACGTATTAACCCACTAGTATTAATTAACAGTATTGAATAACACATCTTTGGGTATAAATTATTGAAGTTTGATAATCAATACTTTTATTTAGAAAACATTTATATTGTAAAGTATGTAATATATATATATTTTAATTAATGATTAACGTGTATATTTATTTCACCTTCGGTTTTCCGCCTAAGGCCAAAAGTTGCTCCACAGCTTTTGTTATGCAAGTGATTACAACTTCTAAGATCGCGTTGGGGTCCTGTTCCACCCATCCTTCTTGAGGAAAACATTGTTCCAGTTCCTTCTGGTGCACCGCCACCACCTCACATGAATTAGCTTTAAATATAATAAATCTCGCACTCGAGGTTCCTTCATCAATTGCTCCGATTAATGGACCGAATTTACCATATTCTGTCATTTTCAGTACACTAACTATATCGCAGAATAAACTATTTTCTAATAAACGTATTATCTAATTGCACTTTGATCGCTAACGCTAAGTTAAATAAACAACATGGTTAAAATATTTATCTGTTTTTGACAACCAATAAAGTGACATTGAAAATTGAAGTTAAAACTAGAATGGAGGTTTTTCCCGTTTGTTTTGACTTATATAAAATGATACCTGATGGGAATTAAAAGAAACACAATATTATTAATAAAAATATATAATCAGATTCTTTACTGAATTTTATTTGTTTCACGCTTACGTTGAATTTTTTTGACATTCATTGGGCTGTCCATTAGCTTAATTATTGGATAACCCCAGAGCGAAAATCTCAAAATATAAGATTTGTCATAAAAATTAAAGGAACTAAATTTAAGTTTACTATGTTAATTAAAAGGAGTAAAATATAAAACGAATACTAAATCTTTTTTTTAAAGGGAATATTTTATGAATTTAAATACATTCATTGAGAAGCTTTGTGATTTAATAACTTGATCCAGCTCGCTATAACAATCCCCTCAAAAAAGTTTAAACAGATAGCTGCTTTTTAGCTAACTTTATTAGGCAGTGACGGAAAATTAGACAGTTGATTATAATGTATATACATATCTTAAACTGAGCAAATGGCTCTTTTTCCACTGTATATTCCACAATCCCGTTCGGATAATGCGGAGTACGAAATATCTACTAAAAACTACTCTTCTGTTAAGTCCTTAGTTAAATTATAAAGAATAATTGATACAAAAAATGTAAATATGTGAGAAAATAGCATAAATAATACGAGACAATCATAAACCAGAAATACCTACTATGCGATCAGTATGATAATAAATTATTAAATTTATAATAAAACGATTTTAGGTAAAAAGTTCTTTAGCTTTAAATATTTTTTTAAAGTAATTTAGGTTTAATATTGTCATGATTATTTAGTTAATAAATTATAATGCAATAATATATAGTAAGCATCTCAATAATCAAAAAAAATAAACATCAAATAATCTCCTTATTTTTCTTACGTATAATCATTTATCGTGAGTAGGTTCTGATAGATATTCACATTATAATTTTATCTGACAATGATAATCACATGGTTTGTGCGAAGAAAAATATTTTTTTCTGAATTAATAAAATACCTAATACTACAAATAAGACAACATTAATTTACAACACTTAACTGTATGTCATCCTTAAAAACAACTTATTTTTTATACTAAATCATAAACATGCCATAAATAACCTAGGTAGGTACTTCAAATGTGCATGTACTCTCACATAGAAAAAAAAATGCTAATTATTGATTATAATCACTATTTCGACGCGATTCAAAACAATACCTATGTACCTACATTATATTATGTAGTTTAAAAAATAAAACACATTTGATAATCTGAAAAGTATTTAATTATTATAAAACTAAGTTTGACAAGGCTTGAAACTGTATCTTTAGATAACTACCACCTATATTTTTTCATAACAGCTATAAAAATTATAATAAGCTATAAATACTATAGTTTAAAAATCTGAAAATGTATTGTAAAACAGTAGCTATTGTGTTAATTTATTTGTTAAAATATTAAGAAATTTAAAAAATATTAATTATTGTTGTATTATATGCACACTTAATCTACAATATTGTATTAACGGTTATACCTAATATATAGGTACTAACTGGTTTATTTCTGGCTTGTATTTTTGATGAAAAAAATATTTCGTTTAGATGAATTTTGCAAGTGCTGTATGCGTTTTAAGCAACACTTAACTAGGCTAGCGCGCACAGACTACTTTGTTGTCGTGACTGTTTCGTCGCTCTTATCAAGTCCGTGGATATGTATGGAGATGCGCTCATGTTACGACAAAAAATTTGGGTGACATTTATGTATGCCGACCACTCAACAAGCCCGTGACAAAACTGTCACCGCGCCGTGAACTTTTCATAGCAGCGCGCGCACGGGTTAAAAAATGTCAGTATACGCGTTGTTTGTCGTCATTTGCATTCCAACGGTCGACTTTAGCGCACAATTAAAAAAAAGATAAATATTCTGTAATTACAAACAAAAATCAAATCAAATTAAAATCTTAATTTCTTATTTGATTTATTTATTTAATAATTTGCTTATAGACGTGTTTTTTCAAATCCATATGTGTATATGAGTGTTGGAAGTTTGATGAATTATTTCGTACTTTAGGACCTGCATTAACTTTTATGTCCTTTCAACTTTTTCTCATAAAATGCTGACCTCTTTTTCACTTCTTCTATAAGCAAATTCTTAAATAAATAAATCAAATAAAAATTCAAAATTTTGTTACATTTTTGTTTATATTTACAGAATATTTATCTTTTTTTAAACTCAGTTATATATTTTGTTATTTAAGTTAAAAGTTTTTTTTTGTTAATTAGAGATTTTTTTTAATGTTAAGCCAGCTTATAATTGTTATATATTTTGGTGCACTATTTTTATATAAACAATAAGAAAATGTTTAACTTAATATATATCCTAATTAATAAGCATTATCATTATCATCTTCAGTAGTGATAATAATTTGCGGAGATGTTTATGGCATTTTGCGTGCGCTAAAGTCGCAGACGGAATGCAAATGTCGACAAACTTCGCGTAGGGCGACATTATCTATATTTTATAAAATAACAATAAATTATTATAAAACAACGATAAATAGATATAAAACCTAATAACCGTATTCTACAATTTTAAAAATAGACATGTATCCAAATAATTTTCCGATACAAGTCACTTCAAACTCATATAATAAAACTACGCTTCTCCGCTGGATGAGGAGCCCCTCCCCCCCCCCCATATCTGGGGGAATGGTATCGTTCGTTTTTATCGATAAAAGCAACCCTTTTCGACCCCAAATTCGAGATGCGAATTTCTAATGCGATCCCAAAGCTGTAACCTTATGTACTGTAACACGGTGAACACTAGATTGCGTTTCGTCAAAGGCGCGATGCCAAACAATAGCTCCAAGTTGTACATGGTATCTTTAGTAACACGGAACCGACTTTGAAACTGGTTATTATCATATTTTTCAAAAGCGTTCAACTTTTCTTTATTCCTACGACTGCTACGAGATGTCGTTTAATCATCCGAAAATGAAGAAAACTTAATTTTTAAAACTTATGTAAAACAATGAAAATAGATTTAAGATGGCTCGCAACTACTCTCAAATTTTCACACTTCATTAAATGACGTTTCAGTATACAATTTTAGCTTTGAGTGGTTTTTAAAGGCTATTTATTTTGTGTCGCTCTCAAATTTAAGCGGTAATCAAAAGCGTTAAAAAAAGCCTGTAAATGTCCTACTTCGGAGCTAAGGCCTCCTTTTTTTAAGGTTTTGGAGCTTATTTCACCACACCAATGCGGGTTGGTAGAATACACATGCGACATAATTTCAGTAAAATTAAACATATGAAAGTTTCCTCACGATATTTTCCTTCACCCTCAAGCCCAAGATGAATTATAAACACAAATTAAAAAGCTTGTCCGTTTTTGAACCCACGATCATAGGTTAAGACTAACGCGTTTTAAGCACTAGGCCATTTCGACTCATTTTAAGTTAACAGCTTCTCAAATAATTAAGTTGCACTAGAATATTTAAGTGACGTTTCAGTATTCAGTCGTTATTGTATTTTTTTCATATTCATTATTAATAGCCATTTATATGTTGCACATTCCTTTGTTTTGTATTCCTTTGTTGACTTCTTATTATTATTAAAATTATACGCGTTTCAAATGACGTATTATTTTTCAGGTTTTATATGATGAAGAATGAAGATGATTACTAAAATGATTTCCGCTTTCCAGTCATATATTGAAATATTTACGGATCTTATTAAAAACATACATAAAATTAACAACTTAAACTCATAAGATTTAAATAATGAAACAGTTCCAGTGATCAGCAATGACGAAGTTGCTGACATAATCATTGAAATAACATAAGTATGTAATTTAAATACTGAGGTGTGAAATATGGATGTTCTAGTTTTACGTAGTAAGAACTATAAAGTTAATCAGGTCCGATTGATTCTCATACTAACCAAGCGTGACGATGTCTTCCTGACAGATTTCTCCTTCTTAAAGTAGACAAGCCAACTGCGGGTCGTACTATCATAAAAGCTTTATTTTCCGAGGCAACTAAGTTTTTTTTTTACCTGACCTGGATTTGTATGACTTGGGTCACGGAGTCTGCTGCCATATAAACTATACTACTTAATCTATGCTATAGCTGCTATAGTATCAATCTTTTTCCAAGCATATGAAGTTATTGTAAATCAAATAAATACATGTATTATTGGTAAAAAAAACACGGTTGCCATTGTATTTAAGGTTAACGAAAACTTGTAAAAAAATAAATAATAGATGTGCACATTTTTTAACGGAAATTCTTTTCTGGGTGTTTTTAGACTTTTAATAATTATTTTATCTATACAAAGCACTGTACCAATTTGGATGAAATTTCTTATGAAGTAAGCGTTACCCCTTTTTTATTCCTAACACCCGGCCCACTCCCCCTAACACACGGGCGAAAACTAGTACTAATACATTAAAATGACTCAAATATATGTTAAATCTCTCATTACCACATTAAAGCACGACTCGAGAGTCCCATGATCACACGCAGCATCCTCTCCCACTGTCATTCGCACCCCTTTTCGCCTACTTATGTGTTCCCAATATTATTCTTTAAATAGAACCAGTACCCTGTCCCCTATTATTTATTATACTACTTTTATATATACTTTTACCATGTAATAAATATATTATGCATTAGAACAATTCAGTACCTAAGACAGAGTGATTAGACATTATTATTAAATATAACTAAAATACGCTTCTCCTTAGAAGTTTTTAATTTGTGCACATCCAACATTAACTGCATCCATAACCACTGAAATCGTTACTTCATATAATAATAAATAAATAATGTATAGTTTATCTTCAGCAATATCGTTCATATATTATTGTATAATATTAAAAGATAAAACACAAAAATAGCAAATGCAATAATTCCTATAGCTCTTAGGAATATGCCAATAACATCAGTTATTTCGGATATTTACATTTTGCAATTCAATATTCCTTTAACATAATGGACGATCTATATCGAAATATATTTTCAATTGTTTAGACTAAATTAATTTAATTAATAATATACATTAACTAATGTGCATATTCCATAGCAGCACAACTTCCAATTACATAAATATAACTTATACAGGGGTTGAAATTATTCTTAAACTGTAAACACTATCAACACAAACAAACGGCCTCACTTATAAAAGTTATTTTGAAATAAGTTTTTATATAAGCTACTATAAGCAATTCTGTTATTTCAATCATATGTCAAATCTTCGGTCACATAAAGAGAAATGTTTAAAAGTGAGGCCGTATATTATCTTATTGTACATAGATGCACATAGACTTGTCAATAATTGATTATAGTTAATTTTAATTATAATTTAGTGGATATAAAATGTAAACGAATGAACGAAACAACCTCATATTTAAAGCATAAGCTTTACATTTAATGATAAATAATATAATAATTGAATTATATTTAAAAAAAAGAAAACAATAATCGAAATATAAACTATTGTCACATTCGATTGTTATGTTTTTGTTTACATTTTATAACATGTACAACATTTCGAATTTGTCTATCGTAGCTAAAATACATTATAATATACGTGAACCGTCACAGTCAAGCTGTTTTATCAATTAATTTTAAATGACTGTACAAAATATATTCTACTACAACATACTTAAACAATCTCCTACGTTTATTTTTAATTTACAGTACTAATCTTATGTTTAAAAACTCCACCTCAACTTAATATATATACGTCAAATACATATACCAACACTGACACTGACATACATTTATAAATCCTTCAAAACAAAACCGATTTTTACTAGGCTGACACATTACTCCTAATATTGACACTTGTATACTTTGATCGTGCAATACGACAAATATGTCTGTGACGTCATTAAATTTAGTCCATATTACCTTTTTGTTGTGTAGGAAATGTCATGTCCTAGCAAGAACCGGATCGGTTGATTAAGACATATTGGTGATATAAAGCACTCTCCGCTAATAATTTAAACATTGCAGATAGTGGCCAAATAATTATCAATAATTAAACTATACGAGAATGATATTTAAATAAAAAAGTATATATGTTGGCAACACTTGACTTTATAAAGAAAAACGTTTCAAGAACAGAATAAAATATCAGTTTAAGATTGAGCAACGAAAATTATGATATATAATAATTTTGAGATCATTTATAGAAAATATATAAACTCTCTATATAGAATAATAAAAATAAATAATGAAAACATAGATTCTTATCATTTTATTTTGTGTTATTTACAAAATGATAAGAAATATATTGAAGACGAATAAATAAATATTTGCATTCTGACATATTTGTTTAGATAAACTAACCAATAAATGAAATGAATGATTAATACTATTTACAGCCTATTCCAATCAGAGGTGTAAAGCGTAGCATTGATATATTATACAATACTTATTTCACTTTAATTTTACTTCCGAAGCCAACTTCGCCGCCTATTTTTCTCAAATCCATAGATTATACAGGATCTAAGTTCCGTGTTAAAGTATTTGTCTTTATGTCTATGATTGAAATGGACTATACAGCTCTACTGGTGGTCAATTTATTGCTGAACAAAAAAAAAAACGGATTAAAAACACAGCTAAAAGTAAAATTATATATTTATACATGCTCAAGTAAATTGGGCTGTCGACAGGCAAGGTTTTTAAATTCAATTATTATACATTATTTTAATAAACTGAAGGTCTAGTCCAATTAGGATAAATTTTATTGTATGCATAATATTATGGATGTATTTTTTTTTCTTGTCATTGTATTTTTTTAATTACTGTTCAAATTGTTCAAAAAAAGAAAATTACACTTGTAAAAAAAGTTTAATATACGACAAGAAACTTACTTGCGAAATATTGGCGAATGTAACTACATGCTTTTTATTCAATAATTTATATTTACAACAATAAATACGGCCCGAGGACAACCTTCAAAGCGTAAATAAATATATAAGATTGCGTAAATAAAAAACTTACAAAGATTTTCTTTAATGAGTGCCAATGAATAAATTTTATATGTGGCGGCCAGTATAATGTATTTTATGGTTTTTACATTTTTTTCTTTTACTCTATTTGAAACTAATTACTAAGGGTGAAAATGCGAATATTGTGCGAATGAGATAGCACAACGGCCGCCACTTATAACTTTTCTTTATCAGCACAGATAAAACAGACTAAATCGTATATAAACAATATTACACAATAGTGAAACAGCATAGACTAATGCATAAAAAATGTAAATCAAGCTAAAAAAGGAATACCTAAAATCAAAGGACAGTGTTCAAAAATTATTAAAAAAAAAAACTGTTCACTTCTACGCAAGCGAGAATGCAATCACTACTCATGTACAAATATTAAATTTTCAAAATGCAAATAAACGAAAAAGTTGAGATATTTATATAAATATTCACTTCTCTTTAATTTTGACTCAAACGTCGCTTACGTTTTAGTAAAATAACTCTTTGATACTTCATTTAACGCAGATAGCAATAAAAGTATGATCGTTCGGCAAAAAATATGAAGTAATCGGTTTTTTAATTAAAACATATTAGAGGATTAACATAACCCATACATAATATATTTCAACAAAAAATCAAAATCGGTATTTATTTTGCAAAAATCTTCCATCTTTTTTACCATTTTATTACAAATACGCCTATAGATTGAATTCTAAATATATCGGTATATCTTTTAATCCATTTCAATGGTATGTGTAGACAAAAGTTCCGAATGCCCGGAAATATTTTTCTGTTATATATTATTATTATCTGTTATGATTTGTATGATGTTTGTTATCTAATATAATGCTCAATTAAAACACTCAATGTTCGCATGCAGGAGTTAAATTGTGATGTGATGTAGCATGATGTTACTAATTTGAGAAGCAACTGTCTGATTAACGAAATAAAAAAAGGTATTAGTCTTCTGTAAAGGAGTCATTATAAATTAGGATAATAATAAAATATAACATGATCATGTTACACTAGTCTGAAATATTTATTTATTTCACTGTAAAACAAATGTTTCTAAAATTCTCATAATGGCCGTTATGTAAAATGCTAATGCAAACAACATCCTATTTCAAATGATTACAATGCATGAAGTCAGTGTCGTTCAATATTCATAGAAACATCATAGCCTCTTAAATTAAATGACTGTTACAGACTGTATAAATCAAATTAAAATCACAATATACAATATAATATACTAAAAACTTGCAACTTATAAAATAAACAATAGAGCATATGTGATCGACAGCACTTGTCTGATGTTGATAATATATAATTGTAATAACAAAATGTCAGTCCGCCAGACAACCGAATGTATTCGAAAAACATATATTTCGTCTTACAAAATGTGAACAACGCGTTGCAAAAAAATCGTAATATTCTGTGTCACCATTAAAATGAACATTTTACCATTCGTTTAAATTTCCATTAAAAAAAATATCGTTCAAATATCTTCGTAATATTTACAAACGAGTGTGACGTTCGATCGCAAAGTATTACATATTCATTGTAAATGAAACGTTTATATTGTGACCTCGTATCTCTTAACTATTTCGGCTCAATGCGCCTTAATTATATCTCTCTTTAAGGAAAACGTAATAGTTTGCGTTTCCTGAACTTTTAATGCTTTAATGCTCCAATGAACTCAAAATAATATTAATGGTTTTTTTTAACACTTAAGTCATAGTGATAGATTACAAAAATATGTTCTGATAATATTATCTCCTTAAAATTATTTATGTAAACAAGTTATGAGCTGTTATAATTTACATTTTTTAAGTTATGTACAAACGGTCTAAACGCTTACACTTAATATGTAAACAATCAAACTGTTTACATTAAATTACTTCCTTGTTTTTGTGTATTAATTATAAGTAATAACGTAATAAGGTACAGTACAAAAGATCTTATCAACACCACCCCCACCCACTTGGGATGCCCATACATTAATACTTTTAAATCTTATAAATCATTTATTCAAATCTAATCAAGCATATTTATACCCTAGTCCCATCGGAGTAGGAGTAAAGGTAAACAAACCGTAATTTACAAATTGCATACGATTTTCCAATTGTTCTGCTGTATTACGCTCTATAAACAGTTCTTGGTTAATTTATTTTTATTTATAATACAAAACTATTCCACTTATCTAGTTATAACCACATTAATTTAACTTTCGAAGATCCTATTACAACTTCGCGGACATTGAAAACGCTATTTTTTAAACGAGAATCCATAGAGAATATCATAGATTATTCAAGATATCCATGTCAAAGTTATTTATTTGGGTTTATTCCTTTTGTGGTTGGAATATTGGCTATGTTCACAATTTTACAGGATTTTATTAAATATACCGAGCTATTTACACTCTAGTTCGTAAAACACGAATCATTTCATAACTACTTGTACAATAGGTCAAAATTATGATCAAAGAAACAATTACATTATTTATAAAAAGTCGTCAGCGTCGTCGTATATGCGTCGATAAAATAAAATACACAAAAATCGTCAGCCGTTAGGTTAAGATGTTAAGATTTGATGTCCATTCTCGTGCTGGGTAAAAACGGGGGAAGTTAATTCGGTGACATCATCTGACGTGCCCCACTATTATATTCGAGTTGTCAACCTACGAACAAGTAAATACTTAACCTTCCTCGGCTTCGTTGTTAAAACATATTACAAACTTATAATATAATAATATCTATGTTAAAAATGTTCGATTTTTTTGCAACTAATTGTATTTACACACTAGAGGAATAAAGTTCATTTCAAGAGCTACCCCCCTCCACAGGCGAGGCAGCTTTACCATCATCAAAGCTCCATGACGACACTCTCCGTCCGCTTTATTCTGAAAATATAACATAAAAAATGTAGAAGCATTCATAGATCATTTATGAAAAATTAACATTATAATTATATTAATTTTGCGTGAACTATGATTAGGAGACCGTCTCTAAAATTAAAATCACATTTGAAGTTTTAACATTTGTGTTGGCACAATTGACAAACAACATTGAAATGACTCACGCTTACTTGGTGGTGGCTCAGTCTACCGCCCGTCTGGTGTACGTACCAACCACTCATCACATATTCTATCGTCAAACAACAACTTAGTTTCCAAGGTTGGTGGCGAATTAGCGACGTAAGAGGGACAATTAATATTTCTTACATTGCTAATGTCTGCGAGCAGTGACGACCACTTACCATCAGGTCTACTTGTCATTATTCCTTTTCCTTTTTACAACCTCAAATTCCACTTACACAATTGAAATTAAATTGCGACCTCACTTTTGGTGCTCTCGAAAGTACTTTATATATTTGATATAATATATTTTGTTTGTCGTATTTACATAACATACCTGTCATATTCGATATATCTGTAACATTAGTTCAATTTCAGATATTTAAGAAACTTTACAATTTATGGTGTACAAAATATTTCTTTGTGTTTTAGTTCTGCTGTCTGTTTCCATATATTTCAAGCTTGAAATTAGTAATTAGTTTTTAATATTATTATTGTTTAATAAATATAGGCAAAGTAGCAATTGGATCACCTGTTGGTAAATGGTCACCAGACATTGGCACAAGAAATATTAGCCCATACATCGACAACGTGCCACCAATCTTCCTTGTGACTTTCAAACCAGAAAAATATGTGATGAGTAAGTGAGATGCAAGCCTGTCTTGGTTCCTACTTTACTGTCTTGGATTTTAATATCTTTTAAACTATAATGTTTTTAAATATTACCTTAAATATTATTTATCTTCTCCAAGCGTAGATAGTCTACTTGTAACATTCATAATCGTGTTTAATTGCTCTAACAGAGACTGTAACAAAAATAAAAATAATTGACTAATTCTAGAGAATAGATTGAATATAAACAAACATTTTATTTATATATTAAATGCGATTTGCTTATAGCTCTGCTAAATGCTTCCATAGTTCCATTACATTGGTACATATTGCAAATTATATTAATAAATTAAAAGAGAATGACCAAAAAGGTAATAAAATAGTCTATAAAATACTGAGTCTTAGTCTTAGAACCAGCAACCGCAAAAAAAATGCAGTCAGTAAAAAGTTAGAACTGAATGAAAAGTCATGTTTTTTTACCTTTTTATGCAAAAATTATGCTTTATATAATCTGTCCATCGCACATTTGGAACTAAGCTACGCATGTTGTCATGCCGCTTGGTTTTTTTTTTTACAATTAATAGGCCTGTGTTTGACAGTTGACTTGCCTGATGTTAAGCATCGACACGGTCTAAGATGTAGTACGCTTGCCTATAAGATACCTGTTTACTCTGGATTTGAAGACCAACATTGTACCTATCAGGAAATACGGACTCAGGCAAAGCATTCCATTCCAAAGCGCTTCGTACGTAGGCGGGGAATTTCCATTGTGTACCTTTGGCGCATTGGTCGCGTTTGCCTGGCCGTTCGATAGTAAAAAGGGGGTCCATTGTTAGGTTTTCGCTAGAATAGATTTTGATCAAAGGGACCCGGAACAAAAAAAACACAATGCCTGTTTCAAGTAAAACCAGATACCTGGGTGCCTGGTACTACCCTTGATACTCAGGTAAAAACCGATCGCGTTAGTGCCCAGCGCATTATTTGCTAAGTCCGAGAGGGATAAAAATAGTTGTGAATAAATGTTATCTTCAATTTTAAGGTTTATCGATGAATCATCACTTGCGCGGCACAAAGAGTTACTACCTGCGCACAACTAAAATACGTTGAAATAAATAGTAAAGCAAAAAAAAGGTAAACTATTATTGTTTTCCAAATAGTCATAACTTTTAACTGACAGTTATTTTTTTTTTGTCTCATACTTTAAAGTTACTCTCTTTTTACTGGACTATAAGCCAACATAGGTCTCGTTATTTGGACCACTTTTGGTCATTCTCCTTTTGATAATTTCTAACAAAGACAGCATAAACATTGCAACTGTGTTAACATAAAAAATATATAAAACTACAATTAATACAATACACGCATATAAATACAGAAACACACATTCACATATTCATTAGATTCTCATCTCTTAATAATTTTAATTTACTTTTTTAATTCTTAGTAATACAATATATGTTTAAACTATTTGCGTTATTCTATTTTGGTGGTATATATGCCTTATTATATACATATGTTATTAATTGTATGAAATGAATAACTTGCGAGAGAATTTAGCATCTTTACCTTTTCTTTATTTTCACCGTTTAGCAGTGTTAGGCCATTTGTATGACTTTGAGATTTCGAAGTAATCTGAAAATTAGGAAAAATAATAATTTATTCAAAGAGATTATTCATCTGTTAAGTTAGCACGATACACGATGATACGTTGTGTTCATTTCAACACAGGTAATAGTCACATAGTAAATGGTCATTTCGGCTGTATTATTTATATATTATAACTACCTACATATATATATTCCAACTACGGTAAGAGTATAAACAACTCGATAACTTTGACGTCGAATTGGCGTGATATAATTCGCGAGAGAGGAGATCTTGAATGAATGAATCTTTGGTGTTAAATATGAATTAACGTTTTGTATGTCTGCGAAGTTTTTATCGTAAATTTGAAATTGGAATTTTTAAAATGGATATATGTCGTAGTTACATGGGTCTTATATTATAAATAAATATATATTAATCCAAAACTGTTTATTGTGCAGAATATCGCAAAGCTCTTAGTGAGTCACATGCGATATGTAAATCCAAGGTTTGTTTATATTAACTCATTCATCGCTTGGAATAAGGTCTATGCCAATAACATAACTAACTTAAATTAGGCACACAGCTTTTAAGACCTTATATAGTGACCTTATATAGTGATACGTTTTGTAGAATATGTTAAGTATATAAATATAATAGCACACATTATTGCATTTTTCGTACAAAATTTAAAATATTCAAATTAATTATATTAAATTAAAAAAGTGTTCAGCGAGGTTTTGTTTTAATAATAAACCAACATATGTTGTTTATTTTGAAATATTTAAGGAAACATTTATTTTTTAAATTTTAGTAACCATCTTTATCATAATCAACTTACCTGCGGTTTAAGCAGGGCCATAATTATTGTATAAAGTTTATCACTTTTTTTATCCAATATGGTCATTTTTTTGGTGAGTTCCTCTTTAGTCTGTCTCATTTTTTCAACTTTATCTTTATTGTATTGTAATCTGCAATGTGAGTAAATAATATTAACATTTGAGCACGAGTTGGCGGCTCACAGAATTAAGTGAAAAAAACATTTACATGTTCTCTATTAACTAAGAACTTACAACAAGTAATACATTCAATGCGACATTATCATTAAACATTACAATGTGAGCCACCGTCGCTATCATTTAAATAATTTACAATACATATTTTTAATATTATTATATAATATATAAAACAATGCAATATTTCAGAAACATTTGCTTATAATTTACTCGTTAGAAATTCATGCAAAAATAATTGGTTTTTATATCGCTTTTGCTTTACCCTCGCCTATATTAATATTTCGCGATACACAAATATAAAACGAATGTAAAATTAAGAAAATAAAATATATACATACTATATATATTTTTTTTAAATATGAAAACGAGCGTAAGCATATATCAAACCTGAACTCCATGATATCACAATGTTTGCATTTTTTTGACAAGTGTTCAGTGGTGTCGAGGTCGCACGGCGAAGTTCCGACTGCAGAAAAAATTGCAAATAAATGACACTCGCTCAGCGAATAAGTAATCATAAATTTCGACAATTTGATGTGTAATGAAAGCTGTGCCTCTATTAGATGAATCGAAATATTGATACAATGATAATTTCTAAATAAGTAAGGTGTTAAGCCCGATATGATTTTTATTCTTAAATAAATAAACGCATCAAAACATAAGTCTATGACGACACTAAGCAAAACATTATAAATACGTCAGTTCCCTTATCAAGGTGCTTGCATTATACTTCTATTATAAATTTTACCTTTGCAATGTTTAACTAGTAATAAATGTAATTAATTACTTGAATGTCATTTTTCATTCAAATATTTTATATATGTCGCCTTTTTTTTCGCTTCAGCAAGCAGTTGAATGTTGTTTTTTTTTACTTTATGGATTTTCTTACATTTTCAAATAATTATATGTAGCATATTTTTCTTACAGCAGTGCACAATAGATTCAGAAATATATTATTTAAATATGTTTAATTGTTTTTTATTATATTTGCCATCTAAGCCTAATCTATAATATCAATACAAACAATTGCGAATTTTTTAACATTGTATCAAAAATAGTTAATAAATAAATTAATGACCGATCATTATTGCAAGCAATATTAATAGAAAGAATAAATTCGCTAGCGTTTTTTTGCGTTAAATAAGAGCCATATTTTTTATATTTAATTGCTGCCATTTTAGTTGTATATATATATTTACTTGATGCTTATTTTAGATGTATATATTACTACATTGAATTTCACTTACACGGTTCAATGTTGTTCCACTCCCGTTTTAACGGTGATGTATACCTAGTTGGTGGTAAGAGATCCGTGAATCCTCTGGATTCCAGTGAGCTGGAAGGTATGACACTTAATATTGACTTATCCATTCTGAAAAAGACAACGTAATCACTTTAAGTAATAGCCTACTCCAACCACAGAAGATTTAAAGAGAAAATAAATAACTCCAATATTGAATCGACAATATCATTGATCGAATGGAATATATAAATCTATGGTTTGTATATCTACTACTTCTTTGATTGGAAATGGCTATAGACATGTTATTTTGTTTAAATTATATATAGCTTTTTCTTTATACTGATTCATTATGTTCATATTGCAATTTTAATACAGCAGTCTAAAATATAGGTCTACCCTCATCAATCTTTATAGACGTCTTGATAACAAAGTTTATAAATATAAACACTTACTCAGTATGCAATGGTGGTGGAGGATTGGTAAAAGCCATAGATGGCAAATCTGGCGGCGGCTCTGTAATAGAAGAGACAATAACTAGAAAAAAAATGAAACCATTAAAAAAAATTTTACATTTCTTTACCGTTGTTGGTGGTGGTAATTTAAATCAGACCAAAACGTGAAGTATAACCTCCCAAATAAATAAATAATTTTCCAAATTGGTCCATGTCAGTTTTCGGAGGTAACAAACATTAAAATAAAATACACAAACAAATTGAGAACCCCTTCCTTTTTTAAAGTTGGTTAAAAATATTTTTTAATCAGCAATATAATTTACCTTGTTACAATAATCAAATAATAATTAGATAATGTTATATATAGTATATTAGTAAGTTAAATAATGAAAATAATGAAGTGAATATTATATATAATATATAATAAAAACCTGTATTGAACTATTATTTCATTCAATTTTACATTATTTCGTAAATAAATAATATATATATTATAATAATTTGTTGTTTGTTAGTAAAATTGGCAATTTTTATTTTTTTCAATACAAACCTTCTGGAGGAGGAGGTGGTGGAGGTGGTTGCAAAACTTTCTTATGGTGTGCCAAGGCATGTGGTGGAAGAATTCCAGTTCTATAAAACTGACGCTCTTCAAATACATCTGCATGAACATACTTGCAATTGGCAAATGTGCATACTGAGTTTTGATATTTGTGACAGAATGTATATACACCCTCGAGCTGCGATACATCATACTTATGAGCAAATTTGCATGTGCCTTGTCGTTTACAAGTACCTCGAATGTAATCTCGACATATAGGTGTTTTTGTTTTTTCTGTTGATTTCTCTTGTGTAACATTGTTTGTTTCACTATTAACTTGGGGCTCTTGGTTACTAATTACCAAAGAATTATCACATGAATTATTATAATCTGTGTCTTCAACTTCTTGTTTCACTATCATGTTTAAATAAATAGGACTGTCCGGAGGAGGATCCAGGGGTAATGGAGGTTGAACAGCCGGCGTGACTCTTTCCGCTCTCCCAATATTAGGCGGTGGTGTCGGATCCGGAGCGACATTCGTACTGGCCCGATTAGTTATTTGTAAATGGTCCATTTTGGATTTCATAAATTTTTTCATATTTTTAAAATTCGGCGATGGTCTAAATTTAATTAAATGTTCTTCAACGCCAACTCTTTTACAACCTTTTGAGTCTGAAAAATTATAAAATGTCAAAAATGAATTGAATTTTTGTTAGACTTAAATAAACCACGTGCGACCTTGAGTTTGACAAATATTTACTAAATAAAAATAGCCCGTAGTCATATTTATTAAAACAAATAAAATGAGGGACTCACCTTTCTGTGAAACCTGCATTTACTTATATTGTTCGTGAATGCCAACGCCTTCTCGATTCAATGCAGTTTTGTTATTATTCATAGCCAGCTATGCCTTCTGTTGATAGCAACGTATATGTTAAATTTTGGCATTACACTTAATTTTAACACGAATAACGTGTCTACTAAACTTAAAGGTCGATTTATTAATGAGTTAAATAAACAAAAGAACACTTAAATAATAGTTAAAAACACCCGCACCACAAAAGTGAATACAAGATGGCGGCAAGTAACGCTGACGACTAACGATCAGTCGAATAATTTGTAAATCAGGGTTGCCAGTTCATCTATGCAATTGTTTCATTTATTTAAAAAAAAAAAACAATATTACTAATCCGAAGCAAAATGAATATAATTATGAAGTAAATATAAAATTAAATTGATGTACACTTATGTATGATCTATGATGAATTATTCATCGATATAATCATTCAAGAATCATACCTGTATGATAAAATCAAACTTTAATGGGGTATTAATTTGTTTGTAGACATTTCTCAGGTACATTCAAAATGTAGATCTGCAAAGATCACGTTTTGGACCTATTCTATTTAACGTTTTTATTATTGATAGATATTATTTTAATTACTGGTTGGATTATTTAGTTACTATGATAACTTGATTATTATAATATAGTCCGCGTGCGATGAAAATGAAATCCGAATATTTAGATCTGAAACGCGAGAAGTTGTTCCATTTTTGTTAGTTTTAACTTTGCTCGCGATTTTCTAATGCGTTATTTTATTGGTTATTGATTATTAAATTAAAATTTTAGTATCTTTATATAATTCCTCCAGATGAACAAATGTATATACATAGAAACACCTACTTAAATATCTAAATAGAAATTTTCTTAAAATATATTATTAGCCTTTTTTCTTAGCCAGAGGCGGATAATAATTGTTGTTCAGAAAATCTTTGATAACGCTCCTTCGCTCGAAAAGTACTATTTTCGAAATATTTAGACAAAGTTCCGACCAAGACTCATAGGGCGTATATATTAACAAAAAGGTTGTATATAACTACAAAAAACATCAACTGACACAATTTGGACCTTTCTATTTTGTATCGATAAAACATTCTTGAATTATTTTTGAATTGGTAGCTTCCTCTCTTGGTTCTCTGAATGTTCTTCTAAATCAGTGGATCCGAAACCGAACCGAAGAGAGATAGAATTCAATTGAAGTCTAAACTAGGTAGATGGACTTGTTCTTTGACTAGTTGTCAAGACCTATTCTAACGTAACAGCCTTATATATAAGGTCAACGATTGACAAACACTCATGCTGATATACGAGAGTTGTCTTCAGATCGTTCTTTTCGTTATCGAGAAGAGACCTTAACGTCATCTCGTTCGATAAGCCCTGGAGTATCCGTTTTAGCCCCTTTGTTTTCTTAAATGAGGTTGACAGAATTTATTGCCAAAAAAACTTATTGCAAAACTTTTGTTAAAATTATTACCATATTCATTAAAATTTTACTAGTCATCTTACCCAGGAATTCGAATATTTTTTATTATACTTATATTATTATCAAGGTAAACCACGATTTAGAAAATCTATCGAGTTGGAAATTGAAAACCAACCAGCTTTTTGAAAAAGTTAGGCTAGACAGAAAAAGAAAAAAAATCCGTTAATGACAAATCTGAACATGAGCATTTTCAATGCGGGCCGGAGCCAGGAAATACACCATTTTAAGCGTCGATGTTTACCAGTTCCATTGAGAGTTTGCGCATTCATGTTGTTTTGTTGCCTTTACGGGGTAAACATAAAGGCTTGCGGACCGCAGATTGAGTATCCGCAGACTGGTCTTTGCTGTTATTATCTATGACATTTAGATTACTAAAATAATGTTAAAATTTGTGATTAAAATACTTTATATTTCTTACTTCCGAAAGATTACTAGTATTGTACATATATATAATTATGTGACTGAGTCGACTTAAGAGCTCCATAGTTTCGAGAATTTTATGGTTAATTTTATCAGGGTTGTGTGCCTTCTTCTTCTAAAAAAGAAGCTTACTTCATCTTGAATTTTATATATTTAAATATTTAAGTATTATTTAACTAATTCCTTTTGCCTCTGAACCATCTACGTATTATAATGTTAGTTAGTTAGTTACAGCCTGTGAATGTCCCACTGCTGGGCTAAAGGCCTCCTCTCCCTTTTTTTTGAGGGGAAGGTTTGGAGCTTATTCCACCACGCTGCTCCAGTGCGGGTTGGTGGAATACACATGTAGCAGAATTTGCGTGAAATTAGACACATGCAGGTTTCCTGCATTGATGTTTTCCTTCACCGTAAAGCACGAGATGAATTATAATCACAAATTAAGCACGTGAAAATTCAGTGGTGCTTGCCCGGGTTTGAGCCCGCGATCATCGGTTAAGATTCACGCATTCTTACCACATTATAATGTATAGAACACAAACTTTTTTTGTAAATGTTATGAAATAATGTTTTCGAATTAAAAAAATATGTTGTTGGTAAATTATATTAATCTTTTCGATTTCGGGATAATTAACAATGTAAAAAAGGAAGTTTAAATAAAAATAAAATAGTATACACTAAAATGAATTTATACAAACTATATAATTCAATCCCTGTTTGTGCGTAAATTCAATATTTGTAAATACATAGGGTACATAAAATTCGACTTAATAATAACACGCATTAAATTTCTATTACAATAAAACTCTTATTCTTCAGTCAAAATAACATTCTCTACATAGTTAAACATAAGAATAGTGATTACATATTTAGCACCACCTTTAATGGACGGATTTCAACGTTCAAGGTTACTCTTTAATTTTAGTGATGCTAATTGACCCCATAATATATTTATTTTAAAATTCATCTAAAATTATTTATACACACTGTTTACTTTCCTATGGTAAAATCCAGTCGCTAGAGAGCTGGACCAACGATCTTGCGAAGTATTGCGCTTAGTCCGAGCTTTTAGAGATTCCGTGGTAGCTTGAGTATGACGGCGGATTGCCAAGAATAGCGGTCAACGCTTCGTACAGATATAGCGAACGAATACATAACACTGCCTTTAACGAAACTTGACACTTAGTTTTTTTATTACACTAATAACACATTTTGTTTCGTTTACGTTCGTTCGATCTGTCTGAAATTTTTTTTACACGTAGACTTCTCCTCGCTTGGAACCGTTTGGTTTTCTGTTGAATTCTGGCGGTGTTCCGGTTCCACTATGTTCGCTGTCCCTGTCTGATGGAATTTCCGTTACCGTCGCTCTTGGTATAGGTGGTGTGATACGATCAGTCCTTGGGGTTGATGGGGCTGATCCATTAACTAAAGTCAGTTGAGAGACGCCAATGGGTGATAATGTGACTGGCGAGACGACGGGAGCAGCTGCCAGCATCGGTGTTATACCTGTTATAATTAAATTAAATTTTCACTAAAATTTTTGTAATAAAGTATTTTTATTAGGTGATTATTCATATTTTATTTTAATAATAATGTTTTGCATATTCGTCTTATTGTTTTACGAAGCTATGTGCAGTAACTCGCTGAGATAATATCATACTAAAAAAAAACTAAGTGATAACAAAGTCTGAGCGAAACACAATTTGAACCTTTTTTGATGGTTGATTGGCAACGAAAAATAAGTACCTTGTGTTAAACCGGGCGACAAAACAGCTTGGGCTAATGCAGTGGTCCCCGGCTGGCCAGCATGCAACGTATTATTCACTGATCCACTATCCAGTTCTTGTATAGGCGATAATACCAGCGCTCCAAGTACCGGTACTTCATTCTGATAACCTTGATGGGCCATGATCACCCCCATATTTTGCATACCCATGGCTATCCTGTTCTCACGGTCCATTACTTCCTTTGTAACATCTGGGGTTGGGATACGAGGTCGATTACGAAGAGTAATAGGTATCGCGGATCCGTTGCTTTTTTGAGCACCTGTAATATACAGTAATCGTTCTATAACTGCAATTCGTTCAATCGATTTTCAAAGTTGAGCTTTTATTTTATTCATTTATTATATATTTCCATTTATTGTTATTGTGTTGTGCTCTATAAGAGCGTTTAAGAATATTTTGAAAAAAAGTTCTTTTGTTGTTAATCTCATAAATAATTACTCTTGTTAACTTCGGGACGTTTAATTTTTTTTTTATTTTTATGTATAAGTAAGTTGACCATTGTTTTACAATTCTAACTATCAAGAGATTACTACTCTACCTGAGTTGTTATTCAAGTGTAAAAGAACTAATTGTGTATTTTATAATAGTTTATAATATGAATTTAATGTTTTATAGACTGTTATTTTTAAACCTGTGAATTCTCTATAGTAATCAGTTAGGCACTCATTAATAATAATTTGTAATTACGGAATATTGAAACGTAATATTTTAATTATACTTATGTAAAATACATAACGTATAATGTAAGCCTCAATATAATGATACCAATAAAGCTTTTTAATAATAATAAATAAATAATTCTGTAATAATGAATGAAGCGATCATAATATATAATATTTAAATTTCGATGTTTTAAGATTAATAATATAGACAGTATTAAAGGATTGGTCACCATGTTTGGAATTCTGTCGATGCTGTCCTCTGCCCGATTTCCTGCCAACCAGCCTTTCATAGAGCGACATTTTATGGTGTTGCTGTGGTACACCTACTGGTTGGCCTGCCTCCGGACTAGAGTACACAACGGAGTTGTGACGGTTTCTCCCAAACAATCCACCTGACGAATATGCAGTAGAAGCTGACCGCACAGAACCCATTCTAGAGATTTGTCTTTGAAACCAATTTTTACGTCGCTCCACCAGTGGTGTATCCACGCTTTCCTAAAATGCAAATCTTAATATTACTGATACGATAAACATCGATACTGACTACTACTAATATTATAAAATTATATTTATCTACAAAAGCTGTGTGGTGTATTTTAAAAAGAAATAAGTGTTATGTGAGAAATTAATAAAACTCGCGAGCGATATACAAGTTTATAGCTAATTCAATAGGGAATTATTTATGTCCACGGTCCGTTATTTTATCCAAATATATTTAGTGCTCAAGCATTGACTTTTACTGATGACAATTAAGATTTGTAAGCAGCTGAAGGGTTACTATTTATAACAACGTCAATGTATTCGGTAATCGGTTTGTACGCGACATTCAAATTTTAATTACTGACGTAATCAGCGTAGGTTTCGTCATGACTTTTCCTCGGAGCTTGCACATTTGCATAAACGGCATCTTCCGCTTTCACTTTGTAATGGTCCGCGGAGCAAGGGGGTTCGTGACGTCGGTAGTGTTCCGAGGCCACGGTGTATGGTAAGTCTTTGGGAACCACCTCTTCCCAGTATTGATCCTTTAGCAGTTCAGGATGCTCTTCGTGCATTTCATCGACAATCATGTAAGCTGCCTGAAAAATAAAAAACTCATTGTTTGAAAATTGTTTCAATGGTAGTTTTTACTTTGATTATAAATCATTGAGTGGATTTGCCAAGGTCATTTAATCATATTTTATCTCTTAAAAAGTATTAAAATATTATGATAGGAACAAAAATAATAAATATTTACCTTTATATGTCTGTCGATGAGCCAGTTGAGTTCGATATCGTCGTCGTCTTCACCAAAAGGATTGATAAGTACCTCAGCTACTTTCAGCCATCCCACGTAGAAACAAAACTGAAAGACAGACGCAATACTTTATTGTGACATTTATTTAGTTAAATAAAAATACTAATAATCAATAACAAATTTCCCTTAAAACTACATAATTTATTCATTTTATTGAAATGTCTTTATTATACCTGTAAGGCTGTGAATAGGGGGAAGTATACATCAGGTTCATATTTAGACGTACTGCCGGGGGCTGGTGGAACGAGCTGTCTTCCCATCAGAGCTGCTACGAAGTACGTATAAAGAGCTAGAGTCACCACCTGTAAGCAGTTCTTCAATCAATCTATGCCCATAACAGAAGTATCAGGCCTATGTTCATTTTTTTGAAACAACTTTGACATTATGCTTAAGAATATTCAAGTGAGCCCCTGGCCTAACTAACCGTTAGTGTTAGTAATTATATTTATTATTTTTCGAGATTTGAAAGCTCGATTTGTCAAACGCGACTCGAAGTCAGAGCAGCAGACCGTATGAACTTTAGTCTTCACGTAAAGTGACGACATTTCCCTAGATAAATAAAGTAAGTAAAACCATTACAGTCAAATTTTTAAAGTGTCTATAGAGTTATGTGGAAATTGAACATGTGTTTCAAGTATTTGAACAATCCAATTAAATTTTGCCTCATGAAATGATAAACGATCCAGAGTTATAATCCCGAATCTTAGGATAGACAGTCATATAAAATTAAACAGACAGACACAAATTTATTCTGTAAAAAAGATTCACAGATAGAATATTATCTACCCGCAGCCAACGTCATAACCATTTATGTGAAAGTGACATAACAAACATTCGAAACATATGAGTAAATGAAGAAAACATTGAAGAGATATACGAACGATATGAACGAAACGAACGAAAATATTTTGCAAATCGTAGGAAATATTAGCTTGATGACTAGACAGAGAAAATGATGGGTCATGTACCACGACACGATGACTTGTTATTAATAATAACGTAATTGAGGGCAATTAGTCAATTGAACGAAGCATGCCTATACTTTAAGAGGAAAATATGAATAGATGCCATGCAAAAAAAATGAATAACAAAATGCATTTTATAACTCAAGGTAAAGACTTAATTGGTAATGACTCCATCAACAAGCTTTTTAAAGAGTTTTATGTTTTGAAGATTAAAAAAAAAACAAGAAAAAAATTGAAAATCTTTTGTCCCATTCTATATAATATATTTTTATAAAAATACATATACAATCTTTTATCCTATTCTATATAAAATAATATATTATGTGACGTATAATAATAATTATAAATTTTTAAAGAAATTTTATCAAGTTTTATATTTAACGTGTTGTTAAATTTGATAATGCTTTTGTTTCTTACACATGATGACCACCTTATTTGTCTTCGATATCGCCGCCGTTTATTAGTGTCCCTTATTGACATAAATAAAGTTACATGACTATATATAAAATGATATTTCTGAACTAGTCTATCTACTGACTGATATAAATAAGACAGCGGTCGCATTATTCAAACAATTCATACAATAACATTATTGTATGAATACTTAATATATTTTATACATCTTTATCTATTTATAAACAGAATTTTCCTCTTTATCACAAAAGCTATAATGATTACCGCCGATGCAATTCTCACGTAGTGGTTGTGTGTGAATACAGGTTTTCCTATTCATTGTGACGGTCGGCTTGAGTTATCAATCTTATGAGTCGCATAAGATCGCAGATCACGTTTATTTATGTTGCTATAATTTAAAATCTAGTTGATATATACTGAACGCAGGTTTACGTTATTTTTATATTATGTTACACAAATGTAAGCTCGCGTTTCAAAACTTTAATAAGTTATAGTGACTTCCTTTTAAGTATTTTTTAAAAGTGAGGTTCTATTTCGTACTCATCGGCCAAGGAAAACATCGTGAGGAAACCAGCATGTGTCGGGTCTGCTACATGTGGATTCACTAACCAGCATTGGAGCAGCATGGTAGAATATGCTGAAAACCTTCTCAACGGGAGAATAGGCATTAGCCCAACTATGAGACATTTACCAGCTTGTTACTTTACTTAACGTAACAGCCTGTGAATGTCCCACTGCTGGGCTAAAGGCCTCCTCTCCTTTTTTTGAGGAGAAGGTTTGGAGCTTATTCCACCATGCTGCGCCAATGCGGGTTGGTGAAATACACATGTGGCAGAATTTCAGTGAAATTAGACACATGCAGGTTTCCTCACGATGTTTTCCTTCACCGTAAAGCACGAGATGAATTATAATCACAAATAAAGCACATGAAAATTCAGTGGTGCTTGCCCGGTTTGAACCCACGATCATCGGTTACAATTCAATTTCAACGGATACACACGGAACAGTTCACGCGTTCTCACCACTGGGCCTTCTCGGCTTTTTTACTTTACTTAACTTTTATAAATCAAGTTGGTTTATTTTGAAAGAAGACCAAATCTGGCACAGCTTAGAGCTTTATAATGCAGTAAAATATTCCTTAGACATGTTTACCAATTTTACAACATTATTATGGTAAAAAGATCTTTCTATATAATAACTTTTAAAACTGATAGACAAACTTACCAAGATAATCTTTAGTAAATAAAGTAAACTATTGGAAGATGTACCTATCGATTGAAATAACGGGAATGTGATGGTGAAATTGGCTCTTAATAAATATATTTCATCTTCCTATATTTTTAATAAAGGCGTAATTCTTATTAATTGTAAACATCCAATACTTTTAATTCGTTACGTAATCGACATTCTCCTGCCCATGTACTAATTGCCACGGCTAACGATCGAACGATAAAAAAATCGATGTGCAACAGAGCCATCTAGCAGCGTGTTCCAAAGTTGATAGCACCTTCCCACGAGAAACGACATAAATGTGCCAACTTTCGTGGTAATCGGTCAAACGGTGTCGGCACTCATTTTTATTCCAACAGATAATTCCATCCATATATATTATGCAACAGCTACTAGTAGTAATAGTAGGTATCCAGCTAACAGACGAACTCCTCCAGGATGGGTCCTGGTGTCAACAACTATCGGTAGACCATTTCTATTTATCACCACCAGTCGTCATATCACCATTTCTCAGATCCCAAGCAAGGTTAATTGAGATTCTTTTGTAGAATTTACATTCTCAATGAGTGATGAATTCACTTTTTCACATAGATAAAACATCGTCCTTTAACAGATCGCCTACGCAAATAAAAAACATTTCGAAACGTCTGCCTCAATTATATGTTTTTATTAGTTCAAATGTCATTACAAACGAAATCACTAGAATTGAACTTTGAAGCTAATAATTTACTACTCGTATAAGCTATTAAGATTTTGATTGAAAAAAAAAACATACTCCATGGTTTATTATGGTGTTCTAGAACAAAAAACCTGATTCTACGCGCAACAAACACTATGCTGTAAATTACAAGGTTATATTTTTTTTAAACATTTAATGTATTTTTATTGATGTTATTTTTCAATAATATACAATGCTTAATCGCTAATTCCAACGAACGTGAATAAATAAAAGAATAATTTAATCATCAAATGCATTTTAGTAATTTAAAAACAAGTAATATCAGGTTTTTCATTAGTGAAGTATAAAACTTTAACCTCATCACGATTTTTTTATTTAAACAGGAAACTGAAGTTAAGAGGAATGAAGTTCTTAGAGGCTAAACTCTCACTGTCTTAAACCGAATAAAAGACGTTTGAATGAATATTGCAGAGAGAGGAATAGGTGAAAGTTGACAAAAGTAAGCGTAAGGTTTTTCATATATTATTTTATTTGTGGTGTACCTTAACTCGAAGGGATGCCATATTTGCAATAATATGAATATTACTTTAGCAACATAAATTCTTAAGGATAAATCGAGTCGGACCAATAACGTCAGAACTAGGAGGCCAACGTTTTTTTTAAATGACAGACTTCGCCAGATATTGTCTTCATTTATTTGTACACTCCAATTTGTAAAAATTAGTACCTAACTGTAGAGTTTCTCGCCAGTTCTTCACAGTAGAAGACATATTTCAATATATTTAATAGCATACTCGAATGGAGCATATTGTTATGTTGATTTTGTTAAATAAAATAAGGTATACAAGCTTATATTTTATGGTGATTTAACAATTTAAAGAATCCTAACATACATACATTTAGACGTAATATAGGAGTTTTCATCAAGTGGTTCATTTTGCCGTATCTCTTCCATTCATCCATAGAAGTATCATAAAATTGTCTTTTTTATTTCAACTTATGTAAACAGCATATTGAGATGAAGATAATTTTTTAGCACATGTGTATTGAAAATCGAAATTGTATTCTCTTCGCGCCCAACAATATCAAAGAGTAAATAAAAAAGTGGTCACAGTAGTGTCGTGAATGACCACGTGAGAGATTCGCTTAACAAATAAACGGGAAGTAGTATGAATACAGTATACTTGTAGATTTATCCGATTATTACTCATTGTCGTAAGACTACTTAGTTATTGTATGTGTATATTATATTCTTATTAACCTTCTAGCCTTTAAAATGTAGGAAATATGTCGCAATGTAAAAAACACTTAAAGATTGTTTTATATCGACCTTAAAATAAAATTTTCACACTTGATGATATTTCGATTATTTTATTTTGATACGATATCAATATTTTTTTACTTTAGGTGACATTTACTTATTTTATTCACTTTAATACATATATCCAGCATTCATTCAATTCATGCATGTTGTCATATATATATTTTGAAACGACTGCCTCGTTGGTCTAGTGGATTGATGTAAGGCCGCAGCCCCGGAGGTCCTGGGTTCAATTCCAGGTCGGGAAAGTTATTGGGTTTTTCTGTCAGAAAATTCTCAGTAGCAGCCCGGAGTCTAGAAGTTGGAAGTGTGTACACTCCCGTGCCTCGGAAAGCACGAAAAGCCGTTGGTCCTGCGCCTGAACTGTATGCAGTCGTGTCGGATTGCCGTCCTATCGGATTATGAGAGTTAGGGAAAAGAGAGTGCACTTATGTTTGCGCACACACTTGTGCACTATAATATGTGGATATTATAGTGCACGAAAATCCGAAATCAGTCTGGAGGACATTATTATTATTCTGAAACAGAATTATTGGCTTCAGTTGAAGCCTGCTTAGCGGTAGCTCAAGGATTAACGGAATTTTATTAAAATCCAGCCCTAAAAATGATTTATTAACCGTATAGAGAGGGAAGCTTAGTGGTTATTTTATTTTAATTTCTAGTATTAAATTGATTTACGTCAGTTTTTTGTATAATGATCAATATAGTTACATATATATAATAAGTTTGAATAATTTAAAGAAATCTGTGCTTATATTGTCAGCCAGTAAACGAGCCAAACAAGCGGGTTTGGCTCATCTACTGACAATATGTGTTTAATATTAATTAGTGATACTGGGTTATCAGTTCTAAGAACGTTTTATAACAAATATTTTAAATTTAAGATATATTAAAAGTAAAATTTTAGATAATATGAGGGAATTGATAGTGGTTTTTCGTATCTTATACGTACGTAAAAAATACATCCTTCGACAAATATAGAATGATTTTACTCAATTACTTGCGAGCAGAAGTCAATCCTTTGTGTTCAGTACTTCACAAAACAATACAGTCTCAAAGTTTCTACAATTGAAACGTTTATCCTAATACCAAATGTTAAATTACTGTTCCATTTTTTTACATTTAAAATAAATTAACACTTTTTTAAAGTTTCCTTCAACAAGGAAAGAAATTTATAGATCTTCTTAGAAAAAGGCTAGATTAAAATTTTCGATTAAATGACTTCAAATCGATGAATTATATGTAATTATTGATCGCGGACTCAAATCCGGAGTACTACTGAGATTCGTGAGCTTAATTTGTGTCTATAAATCATATCGAGCTCGACGCTGAAGCCAAAACATCGTGAGAAAACGCACGTGTCGGATATATTTCTGATATATCCATATATATAACATCTAGAGTGATGGTTATAAATATATGTGCTTCGAGCCTTCCCCTTGAGTGAAGAAATCTTTGCCGATTAGGTGGATTTATGAGGTGTTATTTAATTTAAAATAATCGAGACTATGATGTTAAAATTCACATACGGCAAGCAACATTTACTAGCCTGTGTATAGACGAGAGGTACGCACACGGTGTCGTACCCGATTAGAGCTCCCAAGCGTCTTCTTATATCAGAGAGCTCGACCAACAACGTCTGTACAATGTGATCGCTTGTTATGAGCCCTTCTTTCCGCGCCCTGTTGATGATGTTCGTCGCCCAAACCAAGGGCATCCAGTATTTCGACATCGGACTTTTGCCGTCCATTTTCTCGAATACCTTCCTCTCGCTCTCAAGCATCAAGCCTGAAAGAGAAAGATGGCATCGTTTTTTTATAGAATTCCCATCAATATAATAAAAGTTCACTTGTTAAAACAATTTATCAATTTTTATTTTCCAAAATAAAATGCCTCAAAGACATTCAACCGGTTCGTCAATTCAATAGAACGAAATTTTACAAAAACGATTAATAATTAAAGTCAAATAAAATACTAAAAGCAAAACAGTTTCTTAATTTAATTGCAATTAAAAAAGAACCATACACGAGGCAAATAATGAGCACAATACGTTATCTACAGTATTGATAACTGACATTTTCAACAACAAAGTTTTTTTTAAATATAATAACATACTTCTATAAAGCTAATTAAAATCGCAATATGTATTATTTGATCTCACCTGAGTCGACGACGTGTTGCCACGTGGGAAATCGTCTTTTAACCCTGAGCGATACTCTTTGCAAGGTGATCACGTAGGCCAGGATTGCATATCTGACGATATTCCTTCTCATCAGACGTCCTGTTTCGTCCTGTAACCAAAATAAACATCATTTGGCATGTAATAATTTAAGCCATAAGCGCCAGCGTTGCATACATTGCAATATAAAAAAATAATAAACATTGATATAATAAATCAATCATTAAGGGGAAATCAACTATTGAATAACGAAGCTGATTTCTATTTAGAGAAGTTCGAGTATTATAATCAAAGCTTCAAAGGAGTTGGTTGAAGCAAAGGGTCGGTAGACTAACTGTCAATATCTCGATAAACGCAATACAATTGCAACATTTTGTTATTTTTGTAGTTTTTTTTTTTATAAGTAATTATAAAAATATACTTTGAACAACGCTTGCGAGCACTTTTGAATCGTCATATTACAAGATTAAATTTAAAGTTACGACCTGTCCAGAATGAAGATTATAACGAGAGAAAACCTTCATTGTTTTTATTGCATAAAATTTAAATGTAATTAATAGGCGCATTATAGATCTGCACTCCGCTACTTCGTCAGAATAATGGCCTCGCGGTCGCACGATGTTTTCGTGTAGTGATACGTTTATATTTTCGAACGATATACGTAAAGTAAATTCTACATTCAATATCGTTTCAAAACGTACATATTCGACGTCACTTAGCTCATGTAGTGGCTTGTCTTAGACACCAAGTATTCTCATTAAATCACTTTTACATAAAGATACAGAGGATATCGGGACGCCCAAAACAATATTACCAATTGAATAAAATGTACGCCATAGTGACTTTCCATTTACTTCCTTAACTTCCTCAAAATATATATCGACCTTTTTACGTTTTGAACGTTTGAGCCGTCAATAATATATTCGATTTGCATACGCACGATTTATATGGACATGACGTAAAACATCTCAAGGAGGTGAAATTCAAGAAAATACTTAAAGTAACTACTGTAAAATATTAAATTAACAAAATGCATATATAAGAGCTTTTTTTTTATAGAATAGGAAGGCGGGCGAGCATATGGGTCACCAACGCCCTTAGAAATTGGCATTGTAAGAAATGTCAACCATCGCTTACATATCCAATGCGCACCAACCTTGGGAACTAAGATTTTATGTCCCTTGTGCCTGTAATTACACTGGCTCAAGCTCCGTTAGCTTCGTTATTTAGAAAAAAAGTACATTACGTAGTTTCCTAAAATTCAATTTATACCTTTTTTGGGATATATACATCAATAGTTATTAAACGTATTTCCGTTTCTTATGAATAAATAAACACCAATTCTAAGCATATTAGTAGAAATAACTTCTAACATTTAGGCAATCGGTCCTTAAATGGGGTAGTTTGTCACAGAGGTGGGTTCGAAATCCTATACGTAATTTATATAATATCGAAACTGAATATGTCAAAACATAATGAATTATCCCCGGTCCCAACTAATTGTGAATTTTATTTTATTTAAACTTTATGAAGTCATCAGATACCCAATATGGACCACAGTAGCTGCCTCTTATGTTACCAGTTAAGACTTGATTTTCATGCAAATAGTACTTCATGGTCAGAGTTTTTGTTGTTTTCAATTTAACAAATTCGATGTAAAAACATGTCGATTAATTTATTTGCGTCCTTATAATATTCAGAAATTGCGAAATAACGCATCGCGTTGCGTAACGTTGTTGTCGCGTATAGATCACAATAATATAACCATTTATATCTCAATCATCGTATAAAATTAATAATTGTCAATTATGTTTTTACGTTATACGAGACAATTATAGAAAAATGCATCGCTGAGTATATCGCAAGCATATATTAATAGAAGTTTTGTTTACTTGAATGTATGTAAATGTTATGTTATCGTTATATAAAGAAATCAAAGTCAAAAGTGTTTATTATTTAGTATATACATATATATATATATATATAAAGGCATACACGAGAGCGGATGCACAGCGCATTGTACAGATTGGTCATGACCTTGTGTCGCATCCTAGGGGCTCCCGTAGCTTCGGCGTCTGACCAAGTCTGTGCAAAACAATTTCTGCCAACCTTCGCTGCCACCGCTCAGAAATCCGGACGGATCGCTAGCTCACAGTCCGCAAGAGCAAGCTGATCTCCTGGCTAAACTCTTTGCCGATAATTCCGTCATCGATGATTGTAGTGCACTGCCACCTACAATACCTGCATGTGGCCATACGATGCCTGACATCAAAATCAGGCAACGTGATGTGCGTGCGGAGCTGCAATCACTTGATGTACGGAAAGCTAGCGGTCCCGATGGAATACCAGCCATAGTGCTGAAGAAGTGCGCAGCGGAGCTGTCTCCTGTGTTAACGCGCCTGTTCCAACTTTCTCTCTCTTCGGGAAGTGTGCCGGAGGCTTGGAGAAGAGCTAATGTGCAAGCGGTTCCCAAAAAAGGGGATCGGTCTGACCCGGCAAATTATCGGCCAATAGCTATCACCTCAGTACTTTGTAAGGTGATGGAACGGATTTTAAACAACCAACTGATCCATTACCTAGAAGATCACTGTCTAATTAATGATCGTCAGTACGGGTTTCGACCAAAACGGTCCACAGGTGATCTTCTAGCGTACGTAACACACCTCTGGGGTGAAGCTATCGACAAGCATGGAGAATCGTTGGCTGTCAGCCTCGATATCTCCAAGGCTTTCGACAGGGTCTGGCACAGAAGTCTTCTCTCCAAGCTACCGGCATATGGTCTGCCTGCTCAGCTATGCACCTGGATTGCCAGCTTCCTACACAAGCGTAGCCTTCGTGTTTTAGTAGATGGTTGCGCTTCACAATTCTATGTAGTGAATGCTGGGGTCCCCCAGGGATCTGTGCTATCTCCCACGCTCTTTCTTTTGCATATCAATGATATGCTCTCCCTTGGGAACATACATTGCTATGCAGACGATAGTACAGTGCGTGGTGGATACCACGGACGCGCAGTGGCTGGGCGGGCGGAAACTGAGGAGAGGCGGGAGAATCTTGTCATTGAACTCGATATGACGTTAGAGCTCATCGCCAAATGGGGCTCTGATAATCTTGTTGAGTTTAATGCCAAGAAAACACAGGTATGCGCTCTCACGGCGAAAAAGTCAACATTTTCCCCTCTTCCCTCCCTCTGTGGTACTCCGCTGGTGATGCAAAGCAAAATCGCCATGCTGGGGATTGACGTTCGCTGCGACCTTAGTCCAAGGGATTACATCGAGGCTGTTATAAAAACAGCTTCACGGAAACTCGGAGTTCTGAACAAGGTGCGGCGATTTTTCACGCCACAACTGTGCTTGCTGTACAAAACACAGGTACGGTCTTGCGTGGAATATTGCTCGCACCTTTGGGATGGCTCCGCTAAGTACCTACTTGAGGCCTTGGACCGGTTGCAGCGACGTGCCGTATGCATTATTGGCGACGTAAAGGTCACAAACACCCTTGAACCTTTACAATTGCGTCGTGAGATAGCAGCACTGAGCGCTTTCTATCGACTGTATCACGGCGAGTGCTCTGAGGAATTATTCTCTCTAATTCCCGCTTCCCCCTTCCTTCTTAAGTCCACGCGAGCTGGTTCTCGATGTCACCGCCTAACTGTGACATCAATTCCATCGCGAACAAAGAAATTTGGCAACTCCTTTCTTTGTCGCACTTCCAAAAAATGGAATTCCTTACCAGCTCACGTGTTCCCCTCCTCTTACAACCCGGGTTCCTTCAAACGAGGCGTGAAGAGGCATCTTGCGGGCCGGCAAGGCGAAGGCGGCTAGTGCAGAACGTTTTTCCCGTCTGTACTGGCCGTCGTCGCGTTTGGACTCTACTACCACTTACCATCAGGTGGAGTAGAGTCATTTGCCCTCCCGGCGAATATAAAAAAAAAAAAAAAAAAAAAAAAAAAAAAAAAAAAAAAAAAAAAAAAAAAAAAAAAAAAAAATATGTGTTTCAAGTTTATAAAATAATTATGTTGGTTTCAAAAAAATATACGGTGATACTATTTTTTATATGTACATTAAAGCTATCTAATAGTGTTCGTGTATGACTAACCTTGTTTTCGAACGTACACCTGTTAAAATACTATGGAAATATAATATATAATATTACAATATAGTACGTTTCAATCCTGTTTAAAAGATAGATAAAAAATATTCAAATATATACTAATAAATGAGGAGATGTCCCTTTTGTAATACCTAACTGAATAAAACCTATAGCAAATATTGAAGTACGTTTCGGAGAAGGCTTATACAATATTATTATAAAAGTAGCTCTGTACTTAAAAGTATCACAAGCTTTAAATGTATTCCAGTAATTTCTGAGAAAATAAATTTAAAAATCCTAACGGATATATCAAAAATTACTATATGCGTTATAACATAGATTGTAAATTGCGTAGTTATAAATATAGCGACTATTAAATTACTAATATGTCATTGGAATAAATATAGATTTACAAAGTCATCGGTCAACTGCATACTGACTTCCGCAATTGAACATACATTACTGATAAATATTTATCTAAGGGTATGACGAAGGCAGGTTCATTCAAATATTTGAATGTGCACGTGGGCGAGTCAAGCTGTCAGTATTATGAAAATTAAGTCCATATAAAAAGCCTATTAAGCCAACTGAGCCTCGGCTATTAATAATAATAATTTATTTATTCAATTAACAAGACTCATATACAAACAACATCAGAAGAAATAAAATAAACACTATTATCTACTACTTATATAATGTACTGGTCCAGCTGAAACTTAACAACAGTGGTTTATAAATATACAGTCTAATCTGTTAGCATTCATTATTCGAATTTTGTTGGAGCTGGCCCGCACCCTGTGAACCAAGGATGCACACTTCTTTATTTCATTCATACTTTATTGTACACCACAAGAAAATAACTTAGAACTGCTTAATGTGTAGTACAACTTATAAGGGTCACTCTTGTGGTTAATAATCAGTTATAACTTTCAGATAACCCAATGAAAAGGGAGACGTTAAAATAGAAACTGAGCAATGTAGAACACTTGTACATTATGGTATGACTCTTAATCATTTATAACATTAACAAAGACCTTGATAACGGGGGCATCTGAGCTACATAGCACGGTAGATTGGAAGACTTGTTAAAAATAAATTTTGGTTCAACCCATTTAAATCACTATAAAATATATTAAATCAAACTACCGGCATCACTGTAAGTTCACTAATGAAAAAAAAAACGCCGTTATATACTTTTTTCTAACTAGTATGACATTTCACGCTTCTTACTTTAAAATCACAGAATCAACACGACCTTTACCTATTATACTTACGTGCGAGCGAAGCCGCGTCCAAGTATAATAGGTTAAATTATAGAAATATAATAATTAGATAAGTAGGTTAAATTATATAGTATCGAAAAACAAAAAAAAATGTGTTTTACATATATTGTTATATTTTTTTTAATCCGTAATACGTACAGATTATTTTTAATAAGTACTACCCTAACCTAACAAAATATATTACAAACGAAAACTGACAGAACTTTACCGGGGGGCGCCATGCGTCTCCGACATAAGTGCGTTCATTTATTATATGTATAGATGTCGGGACGAAAAATTAATAATATAATTTAAGCGCCGCTGGATTTGATAGTAAAGTAGATTGCCCTACAACTCGGACATGACAAGCATAAGTAATCGTTACCCACTGGGAATTAGTTAGCCTTTCAAGGTCAAAAATAAATACCAAAGTAAACGAAACCAGTGATAAATTGTTCAGACAAAGATACCTCGAGTTTTCTCCAAAAATTGGCTTTGGTATCTCAGCAAGCAGCCCAAACACTCAATAAAAATAAATAAATAAACGTCCCGGCAAAATCTGTCAGACTCATAGATTTTTTTGACAGCGAAACTCAAAAACTTATCAGTGGCCCTGCCCAGAATTTGAATTCAAAAAAGTGAGATCTGCTTATATGCTAGCTAGTAGCCTAGCTAGGCAGTCTGTATAGTAGAAAATTTAAAAACAAGATCTTAAAATTATCAATAATTAATTTATATGAGCCGTACAAATTGTCATTAATAAAACATTTTCATGCCAATATTTAAACAATAGCTGAAGTATAGTTCATGTAACGTGAAACAAAGTCTCAATACATTTTGTTCATAACAAACGACTTGAGGAAAACCTTAGAATCGGCCACGCGGCGTGAGATCATGAAGTGTGTCGAATCAACAACCAGCCACAGCGTATACAACGCGTAACAATCTTTGTACTTATTGCCGAATGGACGCGGTTTTTTACAATAATTTCGCAATATTTTAAAAGTATTGTCTAATTGATTGTATTTGACGATGAACGGCCAAGAACAACAACAACCAAAAGACTCTTTGACGCCATTTCAACTTTTCAGAATGTCATCAACTCACATTACAGAAACTTTTGCCAGAAATGCGTGTTAAAAAGCCAAAATTTGTGTTTTTATAATAATTTAATAATAAATAAAGCACTTCAAATTTCTATTCAATTAATGTGAATGTAAAATTGAATGACTTAACCTTACGAACCGAAGACGAACAAAGGCAAAGAACAAAGAGTAAAACTCTGGAGCTCCTCATTTATTTGAACCGATTCTCATATCTGAAAGTTATCACAGATAAAGTTAGATTTCCTGGAAAATATAAGTTTAATTAAATTCGTTAAAATAGACTACCCCTAGGGAACAAACAGGTCAGGTCTGCGTATATACACAGAACTTTATAATAAGGAATATTATGAACCTGTTGAGATTCATAACCGATAGTGATCCAAGATAATACGATAAACGTTCGATGTCGTAAACGTTCCTGGCACTAAACTTTACAAAGCCACTTATATAGTTTTGTGGTTTTTGTGAAAACTTATTTTTATTTCATTCACTATAAATGCACATTCGCAATTTTATTTTACCTCACCGTATAACTAAGTTCAGTTAAATACAAAGTATTGCACAGAGTTAGTTATAGTAAAATCAAGTTTTGAAAAAGTATAACGCCCCTCACTACCCTCTCTTTTCATCGATATGAACCATATTTCCATCCAATACGTATTTAATTACCTACCTTCTTCTGTGTTCTTTGTATTATATATTTTATTTATGTACGTGTATATGTTTGTAAAGTAATTTTGCTCAAATATACACGACCATTACATTAAATTGTTTTTATATCGCTATTATATTAACTATACATAGCAGTAGAAACGATGACCAGAATAACAGTCACGTACGCGCAACCATTGTTCTTTTTTCATTATGTCGTAATCAATAAATAAAAGACGGGTCCGACGTGTTCTGTGCAAAAACTAGTCAATATGTAGCGATCGCCTCAATGTAATCAGTAATTTTAATAAATGCATATTTTTATTTAATTATAAATCTTATTACATATGACATAAATGTTATGTTCGCTTAAACGCGATACCGTATCGAATCCTTTCTAAAAGCCCCTTATCGTCTGACGTGGTAACATTCGCTTCAGTACCTACATACGGCTGAATAAAGGTAATAAAATGCGCTATAATGATCAGCAATTATTGTAACTAAAATCTTTTACAAGATGAAACATTACAAATAAAAATAATAATTTTTGTCTAGTACTGTTAGACACGAGTATATTCGATCGAATTATGTACAAATGTATGTCAAGTCGGTTTTGTCGTGAAGTTCCACAATATGAATTGTGATTGTTTTTCAGTACTCAAGAAACGAGATTTAAAATCTGTTAAAAGTATCCTTTTACCAAAATCTGATTATTAATTGTTTAAATATAATACCATGAATTTATTTTTGTACAAGTATTCCACAAAGATGGCGACACATTAAACTTAAAAAAATGGTCGAGTCGAATTCTGGTTGGTCACTTGCCATCCTTGAATCTTTTTGGCACGATTACTAGTTGATAAATATAACGGACTTTTCATTTAATTTTAATTAAATACGTGGTAGCTTAAATTAGAGTTGGAACAATTAAAAGTTTTAAAATAAATTCCGACTACCGTATTATTGCAATCTGAAATGTATGACGTGATTTTTCATGCTTTACGCAATTATCGAGTTAATTTAAGGAATGCAGGCAAGAGTTAATAATATAAATATTTGATATCTGCTAATTAGGCTCTTCCATTTGGAGCCCAACACAAACATTTAAAAAAATATATACATTTGCAGTATCTTATGCCGTCTACATCCATCTATTTAGAGCATCGTCACATAGCCTATAACCAGCGGTCATAATCAGCATCATTGTCATTGCGATCATTTTTCGAATTGTGATAAGTTAGTGAAGAACATACCGGTCGTATATATATGTCCCCTTTTTATAGTCGGGTAATTAGTGATGGAGTTTAAAAGTATCTCGTGTATGGGTAACATTGGAACAATTTAATTATGTTTAAAAAGTTTAATTTTGGTTGTTGTGGTTTTCTTCCGTCAGTGAATTGATTGTAAATATATCCTTGATTTATTCGACTTTATTTACAAATAATAATATTTTTAATGCATTTTAAAACATTAAATGGAACTTTTCATTTCATGTTAAGTCGTATTCAATTATTTCAATTAACTGATTGACGCTTATTTAAAATAACAAAATTATCCCGCACTACAGGAGATTTTGCTTCTGCTTGTATTTTAACTGGTAACAGTCGTCAATTTTTGAAGAACTATTCGAATGATATATATGATGAAGATGATGTCATATCGAAAGATTTCGGCCACGGCGGCCAATGTAATGTGAGATTAGCCAACTGCACACGTCATATAAATAGTAGACAAGTGTGTGCGCAAACACAGATGCACTGTCTATTCCCTTACTATCATAATCCAACAAGACAAGAAAGAGTTCCGGTGCAGGAAAACGGTTTAACATATTTTCCGAGGCACGGGAGTGTACACACTTCCGACTTCCAGACTCCGATTGCTACTGAGAATCTTCGACAGAAAAACTCAATAATTTTTTCCGGACCTTTTATTATTATTATTTTTTTTTACTATTAATAGCCCAGCGTTTGACCGTTGACTTGCCTGATGTTAAGCATCGACACGGTCTAAGATGTAGCAAATAAATGTAACCTTTGCAGATGTAACCTTTTATGGTTCGACCTGCGGTTTGAGTCCAGGTCGGGCCGTTAAAAAACTCCTGATCTGCAGCCTTATCAATAACCACTAGACCAACGAGACAGTCGAGTGATACACGTATTAGTTGGTACAAGGAGTGATCGTTATTTAGTAAATACTCAAAAATGTACGTGAATGTCGATTGCTCACGTATTTATATAAATATGTATTATGGATAATACGTTCTTTGTACTATTAATACAGGTATACCTGTAGCACGGTAACTTGAGAAAAATAACAAAATAAAATTACATTGGTATGTCAAATATCTAGCGATTCGACACGTATGAATGGATTGAAAAACATTGGTAGTACCAATATCAGAATTTTGTGCGTGCGAATTCACGGGCGTCGAACGTTAACAACGTTTATAATAAATCATTGCCGTATATTTACATTAGATATGTTTTTATAGGGCGCATTTTTGTTAAAAATGTATTCAAGCCTATCCATGTTTTTATAAAAGTTTATCTATATAATATAATCATAATATAAGCAATATTTCACAAATAACATAACCAACCAACGACAATAAATTAATGAAATAAATAATAAATCACCACGATATAGAGCGATGGTCTTCAGTTTATAATATGAGTTGATGTTAAATAAATATATAGAAATCGATATGTATATATTACAATTGCTACAGTGATAAGCATGGTAATAATAAGGTACTCCAGACCGATTTCAGCCACGGAGGCCAATCTCAAGAGAGATTAGCCAACTGCGCAGGAGATATTATAGTGCATACTTGTGCACTATAATATCTCAAAAACAAAAACAGGTGCACTCTCTCTTCCCTCACTCTCATAATCCGATGGGACGTCAATCCGACACGACCGGAAAGAGTTCAGGCGCAGGTCCAACGGCTTTACGTGCTTTCCGAGGCACGGGAGTGTACACACTTCCAATTTCCAGACTCTGGGATGCTACTGAGAATTTTCTGACAGAAAAACCCAATAACTTTTTATAGGCTCGACCTGGGAATTGAACCCAAGACCTCTGGATCTGTAGCCTTACATATAGCCACTAGACCAACGAGGCAGTCAACATGGTACATACGAATGGAAAATACGAAATTTTTGGGCAGGCTACTTCGCCATCGCACCGTTGGCCACCATAAAAATATTTTATTTGCACGAGAATTTTAATATTGCCGTAACTTGTAAGATTTTAGTTTAAATTTGGTGGATACGTTGTTGCAGTAGTAGTTGGTAGTACAATGTTCAAAGTGCGAAAGGGCACCGCGGTCTCTTAATTTTTTATAGAGAATTTTAAAGTTATATATAATAAAAATTAAAACGTACTTTTCATCTGTTTTTAGTTTACAAATAATAAAAGGTGTATGTAAATAAAAGATTAGAGTAGTACTGTTCGCTCCCGATATCCGTGGTTCGCTCACACCGCAGCATTTTCCTTACTTGTTGCGTTATTATACCAGTCCTAACTTCTAAACGAAAGGTCTCATTCGAATGATTCACAGAGATATTTTCATGTATATAATCAACCTTTATTTAATCGCATAAGTATTAATATGATACGTATGTCATCATATCATATCATGTCATCCTCAGGAAAAAAATAATACCGTGGGTTACGTTATTGCTGTTTTACCTCTATATAATAGTATAGAAAACGTTTAAGTCAATTATGTCCTGGGAAATTGTGGCAGTTGTTGAAAAGTGAACTGCATTTACAAATCGACTGGGTACACACCGCAACTCAGCATTTATTCATTTTTCTAGTCCTGAGGGGTTTACTAAGCTTCAGTGCTGACTGCTTAACGGTAAGTTATAACAATTTTTTATTGAATAAGTAATTGAAAGCGTAGTAAACTTTGTTAGTTGGAATTGTTTGATAGCGAATATGATTGCATTAAGCGGAAACATAAGGTAATTTTCTCGAGTTAATTCTAAGTTTAATGAAACGTGTAATCAGACACGTTAGTTTATTATGAACTTTTTGAAAATAATATAACAAAATAAAGTAAGACTTTTGAAGACTCATCATATCAGATAATACACCAGACATACCTAACAATTACAGTCGAATTGGACCAGTGGTCAGAACGCGTGAATCTTAACCGATGATCGTGCGTTCGAACCCGGGCAAGCACCACTGAATTTTCATGTGCTTAATTTGTATTTATAATTCATCTCGTGCTTTTCACTGTAGGAAAACATCGCGAGGAAACCTGCATGTATCTAATTTCACTGAAATTCTGCTACGTGTGTATTCCACCAACTCGCATTGGAGCGGCGTGGTGGAATAAGCTCCAAACGTTCTCCTGGAGAGGAGGCTTTAGCCCAGCAGTGGGACATTCACAGACTGTTACTTATACTTTTTATTTTATTTACCTAACAATACCTTGGATTCAATAGCTAAAGGTGCATTGACAATGTTAGTAGTTTATATATAATTGTCTTGCCTCCCTAAAATAAATAAATAAAAATAGAATAGCTCAAACGATAATATCAAATTACAAGCAATGTACCGAGCACAATAATCGATCTATTAATAACTTCTTTCATGTTGATAGCAAAGTCATTTTAACGTCTGTTTCAAATATATATCGTTTGCATATATCCTTATGCATTTCTAACACGCAGACTAAAGTAATTGACTCATAACTAAATATGATATTTTACCTGAATCAAATATATTTTTAGGGTTGGTGGTTCAAGTCCGTAGGTTTCACCACAATAGATGTCACACGTACCACTTTGGTACAACGAACACATTTCAAAACGAACAGCATTTTTTTTGGCGGAAGGCTAAAGTGCAGACAAAGTCACGTCGCTAAATGATTTGTCGAATTATGGTATGATGCCTGCATAAATTAAACTGAAATGCCTGCAGAAAAAAAAAACTAAAATTAAACTTATCTTAAATTTTTATATAGACTTTGATAACTGGACTTGTCTGAATTTTTCGACTTGGAGATACATAAGTTTCAATACTGTGATCCATGGCGATTTTCAAAATGGTTATGATTTCCTAAAGCTTCTGATCGAACCCACTATTAATGCACCAGCATCATCAGTTGTGGGGTCTTAAATTTTTTAGTCCAGGAATCTACACGGTCGTATGCAAAACATCACAATCGGATGAATGTTTTTGGAACGTTTAAAGAACAAAAATATACAAAGAATTAATAATCTTTATTTATTTAGTCTTATTTTTATTTATTACTTAAGATACAATTAATTTATATTCGAAAATAAATTGGTCAAGACATTCAATTAATTATTTTTTAAAATAAAACTTTTTTAAAAATGTTGCCAGTTGATTTTTGTTTTGTTGTTTAGTAGAATATTTAATCGTTATGTATCTTTGTTAAAATATTAACGCATAGGGACATTAAAATAATAATATCCTGGGATATTATTCACACACGGCCATCTGATCCCAAATTAAGCAGAACTTGTGCTATGGAAACCAGACAAATGATATACTACATATACTACTTTTCTCTTATTCTTTTCTTTAATTGTTTATAAATGATAGCGGACTAAGTACTTTTTATGTTTATCATAATTCAGTTAGCGTTATTATTTAAAGCGGTTGAAGCCGCAAACGAAAGCTGTTGTTCGTAGATGTACATGCCCCTTGATCCAAAGAAACAAAAACGAGACATACATTACCAAACAACGTCTTGACGTAATATTACGAATAAAAAAGTTAATCATCAGTATTTTTTTAGTAAAGGTTAAACAGAAAATCGACATGTCAGTGTTGTTCGTTTGAGGACGGATGTTTATAATTATTGTTATTTCTGGTGTCATCGTTCGAGACTGTGTACTTTTATAAACTAGTTATTGTAAAGTGACTGCACGCTGTGTTAAATTTAAAAAAGGTTACATGACATTAATTTTTGACTTGATATTTCTCCAAATGTCAATCTGAGTGGGAGTTAAGGTAGGTGTACAATTTTTAATAATAATCGTACGTATTTTGATGCCTTTTAATATAAAAATAACTGAATACTTTTAACTGCTTAATAAATTAATTTCTCAGGATACAAAATGGCGGCTCTGGTGACAATCAATTTAATGATTTTCAAGAATCTTTATTTCTACAAAGATCACAATGGTCACAAAAACAGTACCGTCGTTTTAGGAACAGTGTTGGCGTTAAAAAAGTAATAACGAATTAAATATGTCGCAAATAAACTTTGAGATAGACGCTGCACACTTGCCTTGAAACTCAATCTACGTTAAAAAATCTGTGCTGTTGATGTAACCTCTAATATAACGAATATTTATTGTTCACGGTGAAAAATTTACGCTATTGTTTAATGCTAATTAATTGTTTTCAACTAGTTTTTATTCAACTCTTTGCACGGAAAACGAATTAACGTGTTTCTAAGAAATATTTTAACGGATTTCTTTGTGGCCTTATGAATAGTCAGATTTATATTTATCTACAAAAATACTTTAAACAGAATTTTATATAGAATGCCTTTAGAATTAATGACAACGTGTATGCGAAATTTCATGACGATCGGTTGAGTAGGTAAGACGTGTAAGTGTAACAAACAAAAAAATGTACAAATTCACTTTCGCTTATAAAATATTAGCAAGGATGTCAAATATCCATCAGGGTTTTTTAATATAGATAGATAGATGGGCAGATGGACCACTTGATGGTTGTCACCACCGCTTATAGACATCGTTGCTATAAAAAATATTAAGCATTCCAGACATTTTATGCGCTACCAACCTTGGGAACTAAGATGATATGTTTCTTTTGCTTGTAGTTAACCTGGTTCACTCACCCTTCTAACCGGAACACAACATTACTAAGTAGTGCTGATTAACGGTAGAATATAATGTGATGAGTGGGAGGTTCCCTACCCGGACGGGCATGCACAAAGCCCTACCGCTAAATAAGATGTCTGGCAATATTAATTAGATTTGTAAAATTTCTCTCTGAATATTTTTCGCTGAAATTGACCCAAACTGGTTTGAGCTTTCGGAGATTAAGTGAACTGAAAAAAAACTACTAAACCAATGTACATAAAACTTATACCAGAAAATACGTTTTTTAGAAGGTTTAAGTTTAATATAAGTAACTACACTTCACAGTTTTTCTCTTTAAGTACTTAATGCAGTATAACCGAATTCGCGTCGTGATACATCTTCCCTTACTTATAAGTTTGACTAGTTTACAGCGAGATGTAAATTCAGTCAAAATCTATATTTCATTTCATATTAGTCGCGACCTACGTAGCAGTCATCGCGTTATAATATAAAATAATAATATCAAGTCACGTGTCACGTGGATCAAGTTTCGTGACAGTTTATAATCTGTCAGCTCAACCTTGACCGGAATGCAAAAACTAAGTTTACATTTCACTTAACATAAATCAAAGAAAAACATTACAAACAATGCAAGTGCCACATAATTGACTTTGTTTTAAATGCAACGTATTCGATTATAGCGAGCCATAATTTGAATTAAATAGATTTTAACGTAACATTAATAACACATTGGACAATCAATAATTATATTCTATAATGTAGGCATTCGTATCATATATATCTTGGAAATAGCTTTGCTACCCGGACCAAAGATCTATCTGTAGGCACGGGAATGACATCTTCGAAATAAATTGATATGTATTTAAAAACGGCGGTAGGTTTACATTCGATCTTATCTAGTACCATGAATATATATTCATAAGGTCTTATGAAAGCTTGTTGAATATTTATGTGTAATATATTTTTGTGTTTGTAATGTCATATACATTAAGCACGTACAGAATTACAGATCAAAACCACCACTTAGATTATAGAAATCGATAACATATAAATCTATATGGTTACATATTTTACCGCCAGACAGGAATATTTAATATTGTGTTCCGGTTTGAAGAGTTAGCAACTACAGATACAAGAGACGAAACATCTTAGTTTTCAAGGATGGTGGTCCATTGCCATCATAAGTAATGTTCAAGATTTCTTACAGCGACAATTTTTACGGGCGGTGGTAGCCACTTACTGTCAGGTGGCCAATTTGCCCGTCCACCTACTTATAATATTAAAAAATACAATTATTTTTAGAATAATGTTTGACAATTTCTTTGTTTAAATTTTTTTAATTAGTATAAAATTCTCTTTAACGAGATATTCGTTGCAAAAATCCAAGTAGATAATTTTATCTAGTCTTCCTTCTCGGAATTGCAGTAACACAAGGTGTCGCTGATCTGCCCTCAGATTAGTGGAGCTTAAATCATAAAAGAATTGTGTTTAAACAGTAACGTCTTAAGGTAAGATTAGACAAATAAGATAAGATTGAATGGTACAATTTTGCAAATAGAGACAGAAATAGTCACTTTTATGCAACTGTATATTTTGAGACCATAACCGACTAGCATTCGGTTTGTAGATGACAAATATCGCATATGAATTGACTATACCGTGTATTGGCAATGAAGAGATACCCTAGAGGCAATTCGCAGGAAAATTTAAATACGAATATACATACATAAAACTCAATTTATTCTGTTTTGATTAGTGTATTATGTTATTTTTATTTTTATGAATTGAAAAAGTAAGTTATGCACTTAATAAGTTTTAGGTATTTTAAAAGTGCGTTAAATTGAGATAAATAACATTTTTGATGTATTAATAATTATTTAATTATTAATGAAAAGTTTAATTAATTTGATCTTTATATTTTTAAAATAAAACAAGTTTTTTTTTTTCAAATTCCTTATCGATATATTTTACGGGATTATAGGTTTTTTTTATTATGTTGTGTTGTAGTTTCCACTGGTATGAAGTACGTGTTGCCAGGAAATGAAAAAATGCATTCACATAATATGCCTGCATATTTTCATTTACAGGCAGCATCACAATCAAAATTTTTGGTTTGCGCATTTTTTAATCGAACGGTATTCCGGATTCCTAGTTTGGTCTGAATGGTATTCGGCAAGCCTGTCTATGATGGGACCGCATCGGTGTAGTATACGAAGTGCGATGCGTTATACCACCAAGCGCTTGTTTTATTGGAACATGCATATTACATCAACATATGTATTGGACCTAGGTGGAATAAGTTTTATGCTTTTAGGTTTAATGAAAAGTTACATTCATATTGATTTAAAAAATATTAATGATAAAACACTCATTACTTTCAAAAAAAGAATTATATAACTTGAGAAGCAAACCCAATTTGAAAATATTTCCGAAACACATACAATGAAGTAAAATATGTTTAGTAAAAGAACAATGGCAATGTAACGTCGTCTATACATAAAAATTTATGTCTAATAAGTTTGTTTGGTTATCTATTCTTTTATTACCTAAAAAAGGCCGAGATGGCCTAGTGGTTAGAACGCGTGAATCTTAACCGATGATCGTGGGTTCAAACCCGGGCAAGCACCACTGAATTTTCATGTGCTTAATTTGTGTTTATAATTCATCTCGTGCTTGACGGTGAAGGAAAACATCGTGAGGAAACCTGCATGTGTCTAATTTCATTGAAATTATGCCACATGTGTATTCTACCAACGCGCATTGGAGCAGCGTGGTGGAATAAGCTCCAAACCTTCTCCTCAAAAGGGAGAGGAGGCCTTAGCCCAGCAGTGGGACATTAACAGGCTGTTACTGTTACTGTTATTACCTACTAATTCAACCATATAAGCTTTATCTTTATATAGTAGTATATAATATTACCTATACCAAAATACCTAGACTAAAACCAAATAAAATTTTTAAAATACATAAATATAACGTTATCAAATAAAACTATTGTGTTTTAATATCAATAGCAATTTAAAAATATGTATAATTTATATATAGGCATGAGTGTATTTTAATAACAAAATATTACAGATGAAACACATCATATTTATAAATATAATCAAAATCGCGAGCGAAAAAATTGCAAAGAAATAATATTTAATTAAAAAGAACAATAGCCACGTCACACGATCGCAGACGTAAACTACTCAGATATGATAAAAACTTCGCAACGTGTAAAATACACAAATAATAATTATTAATTCCTACATTATACTTTACCTTGTTAGCGCTTCCCCTTCACAGTTCGCTGGACAGCAATTTAAACACCACCTAAAAATATTTACTACGAAATATATATAAGTGTATTTCTCTAGAATAATTCGCAATGCAATAAGTATTCAATGTTTATAATAAATAAACGATAAAAAAAAACATCTGTTTACATATTTGCCACGTACGTATTATGTTCTTCTCAAGCTTTGAGAATATGGGTGGGATTTACGTATATCTTTTTAAAACATATTTTGACAGTTATATTATATATTTATTTTCTATATATTATGTAATGTATTCTATGTACTGTTATTTTTATAATATATAAGATTATATATATGTATATATAATATATTATGGGCTATAGTTTGACGTTAAGGCTAACAGCACTGCTGCTTGTTCAATTATGAGATATTCGGAATACCTCAGTGTGATGACCCTTTTGCAAATAATAAATCGTTAAATTAATAATTTGCTTGTATTTTAACAATATGCAACGTTTGTTTCGTATGTATCTATGTATGTCCATATAAATCTCAGATATATGTAGGTTTCAATTACTTTAAAAAAAATCATCGTTCACCTCAGTGATTGGAGTGAAAACTAAAGTAAGGGAACGGTGCAATCGAAATAAACTGTTATCGCTACCGTGACATAAGTGTATAATATGACTTTACGTGATCTGAAAACTATTGATTTTTCTTCGACTTATTATGGTGATATTTTATTAATATTAATTCAGGTCGCGATAAAATCAATACACTATTACTTACGATGCATTTGTATTGAAAATTGACAATTTGTATTTGTAAATGTTTGTAACGCAACGTTGTTATAGCTTTTATTGAGAACCTTGCAGAATTATTTGTTCAGAACGCTTGTTCGTGTTTTCCATTTGCCTAGAGTGGAGACGCTGATTTGTATCCGTTTTTGTTTCTTATTAATGGCTTGTAATTGTGTCAATATTGTATTAAGTTGAATGTAAAACTTTGAAAAACGATGTATATACATATTTCAGTATGAGGATAATGATATTCCGAGAAATAATTTGTTAACATACTGTATTTTCTATTACACGAAAACTTTTTCATGGTCGTATTTTTAACAGTTATCGAAAATTGAAATAATATATCGAAACGGTTAAAGATAAACTAGCGAAACGTTACATAAATTTTAAAAAGTGCATTTTGGTTAACAATGATTTGATTTTCATGTCATTACTTTTTTTTTACACTAATGAAGTACCCAATATTCTATCCTACTTTAATATCGATTTTTTTGCCTTTTATTAGTTTCATTCCCATTCAGTATAATTGTGTAAGAAATATAACAATTACTTTTATAATATTGGTAAGACACAGTAGTTTTATTATAATTACATTTTAATCGTGTATCAAATCTAATTAAAAGAACTCATATTTATAAATCGCGTTGTTTTTTTTTGTATCTTTGTAAGCACACAAATGTACCTAAAACTCATTTATTTAAGCAAAGCGTATGGAAGTCAGTCAGAGACAACTTTAATTTAAAATATATTCTGTGACTATTCATCTGATTAATTAAAATGTAGTTTGTCTTTCAGAATTCCTATGTAGCTACTTTTGCCTTTTTCTCGTTGAATATTTATAATATGTAATTATAAATACATATTATATTATAATTACATTTATAAATATTCAACGACGAACTAAATACATATAATATGTATGTAATTTTTCTTCTTTTGTATATAAGGTATATTGTGTCTAAAACTCATTTTAACTCGAAATATCATAGAACCACTTTAATTAAAAAAATATATATATAAAAAGTCCCATACTACGGAGCATTAAATGCAATTTTCCGTATTCAACATTCCTATTATTTATTCCGTTTGACGTCTGAAATCCATTATGAGAGTACAATCTATTCATTCCGTCGCTGGCGCTAGATGTCTCTGTTTTCCCTCAAAAGTGACTGCTCAGTGGCGCACTCAACTTACTTTGCAATGTGTAGTACCAAAACCAGCCATACTTTTTCGTCATTGTTGCATTATTCTTCGAACCGCGTGCTTTATCAAACCACGGTGCAAGACGACGAATTGGATTCAAGGTTTGAGGCACTCTCGAAAGTCAAGTAAATGAAGAATTGCGAAAGTTTGATGATCCTAATGCTTCACTACTTTGATTTCAAATGGAGTATAGTTTAGCAGCGTTATCCAACGCTGTCATGGCTTAAAATAAATCGGTAAATTGCCTACATCCATTTATGTAAAACTGGAACTTTTCGATAATGATTCGCCCTATAAAAGTGTATCACACGACATATTTCAAAAAATCTGCGGAAAACTTGCAGAGGTGTTGGAACTTCGTCGTCGTGCTATTGTCAAGCCTATTAAAGGCAAGTACGTCCGGGAAGTTATAGAAAAAATACCTCCTTCGGCCGAATTAAATTCAGCCATCAGGCTTTATCTGCTTATGTCCATAAAATACACACAACTTGTGTATTTTGTGTAGGTGGACAAACTTCAGAAGCAGTATGCCCACAGCTTCTGCGGCAACTCGACCTGCATCCTCTAGCCCGTTAACTTCTAAAGACAAAAATTTTCGTATTCGCTCTACAAAATCGGAAACCAATACTACAATCAAACAAAAGGATAAAAAAGATTTTAGTGCTCATTGCAACCAAAACAATTCTGGCTTAAGCCAAAAGGGAGGACACAAAAGCCACAGACAAAGTAAACAAAACTTTACAAGTAAATGAATCGAGTGGTTTTATAGGGCGTTGTCTAAGGCTCTTTCAAAAGCAGTGGGTAGTTCTTAGAGTACCTCAACTTTGCAACCTTCATCACCTACTACCTAGGTTACATTGTCGCGCTTTGCAGCACCACAACAACAAGCTTCGTCTGAACCTTCAAGCCCAAGTCAGGCAGATTCATAATAACAACGGCACCTAGACCTCAAAAACAGATCGCTGATTTGCCCGAGAAAACTTCAAGACATAAAGACGAATCAATAAGACACATGCACAACCTATGCGTGTCCTCCGGCTCAAGTGGACAAACTGCACCTGGAAGCCTCGCTCATTTCGGGTGGGATTCGTTGATCCACAATTGGTCTATAGAAGAGAAACAGCTTTAGTCATCCTGCTGGCGCGATTCTACGCTTAAGACTTAAACCCAGGTATGGACGAAGTAGTCACGCTGGTGTGAAAACAGTGGTATCGATCAGCGCTTGTTCTCTCCGGCCGAGATCGCACGCTACTTAGGCCATCCGCACAAAAGGACAATATAAACGATCTGTAAGACCATCTCCAGCGCGAAGGTTTCATCCAGCCACATATTTAAGCTCTTCGTGCTGAAAGCTATCTCCATAGCAAACCTCCTACGCTAAAGATCCCTATTCAGAATGCAAGTGTAGTCATCGAACAACTAAAAGACATTAGCCCCGATCCTACTAGCCTCTATGAGGTTTTGAAACGCACGCTATTGCTGTTAGCATCAGGGCACAGCGTGCATGATCTGACCCTTTGACATTGTGATACAAATCATTTTGTGGATAATTCAGACTCAATAACACTAACACCCATGTTTGGGTCGAAAAAAGATTCAAGATCACATTGTCAATCAGATTGGATACTCTCAACTGTATCTGAAAGAAATATTGATCCGTATTGGGTAAGAACTCTAAAAGAAATATCGGGCAACTCCAGAGTGTCTATACCAAATCTTTTTATCACTATCACACTAGGAGCCTCTAGTAAGTAAGTAAGTAGTGGTAAGCCAGCCACAGTGACTATAATTGGTGGTTGGGTTAGGAAAGTGTTGTCTGAAAGCTGGCATCCATGCTCAGGTATCTTCAGATCGGCACTCATCCTTGAACTGGCTGGAAAAGTATCCTATTAACTATATTCTGGATAAAGCCAATTGGCAACATGAAAGTAAATTCAGAAAATTCTATTGTAAAACAATTCTACCATGATTGTTGATTCAGTAAAATTCTTGTCTCACTTTTTCTTTTCTAAACAATCACTCAACAAGACATCGATTCTTCACTTATTTTATTCTTAATTTTATTCAATTGAATATATTTTTCATTTTCATTGTAAGAGCTCGCACGTAGTTCAAATCAACAAGATGATCTTACGAGTATTCTACGAGTACTCGATAATTTATGAAGCTATTATTAAATAACTATTAATTTCATAAAGGCAGCCTTTATTACATTATTGCGTTGTTTATTTTTAATAACCTTCTTTTACCTAAAAATAAAATTTTAGTTTTAGTTAAAATTTGTATATTTTCTTCGAACATGAAATATCAATACAAAAGATATTTTTAATTAATTTTACAAAATAACTTAGACAGTGCCTCGATGGCGAGATTCATGTTTAAACATCGCGTTCTTACATTGGACTTTCTAGGATTCAATTCAATTTAGAGAAATGTATACTTTGTTAATTTCGAGTCAAACTATTTATTCTTGAGTCGCAGCCACAATAAAACTTTCAGAATAAAAGTTCTTACGTCAATACAACAGGATTTAACAGTAAGTTATGTGACCCTTTACGTATTAACAATAGTTCACAGCGAATCAAAAATGAGTCAACTAATAACCAACTAAATATATGCCGAAATGAATATATTTTGTTTTGCTTAAATATAGGATTACAATACTTATGGTTCTATTAAATACCAAGCTTATGACTTATAAAAAAACGAAAATAAACCCAGTAAAAAACTTAATTAACGTAAAATTCGGTTCACGAATCTTTATTTTTTTTAAAGTCAGTTAAAGGCAGTGTTTTTATAATGCAAGTTGTTGATTTGCGAGCAAAATTGTTTGCATATCCAATACCCGCTTATTGTCCTACAGCAGAGTGCGCTTGCCGGGTTTCGACATAGCGATGCGCTGTGGAAACAACGAATTAAATGATATGAATGTTAATACACCAGCATAACAATCATTCAAATATTTAGTTAGTAATTTGAATTGCTGACTTAACTCGCTAAAACACCTAGAATATTCTAGATTATTTTTGTTTTGTTCTTTTTTCGTAGCCAAAGGTATTGCACCATATAGCTATGACACATTCTAGTTCGCTTTAAAATTCTTGATATTTTTTTAACCTAACACCGTTTTAGGACTTCTACTTTGACTTTTTTTTAATTCTCAATTCAGCAATAAATTATATTCACCAATAGTATCCGTGTAATAACTAGAATATTTTTTTTTTACATAAATACGAAGGCATTGTTGATGTTTAATTCTTTGTCTGGCTAGACCAATTAAAATACTACTATTAATAGACAGCGACTGTAGGCATACATTTTATAAAGATTGAATAAGTACTTTATTGTTCGTGTTAATTGTTACTCGTTTCATGTTAAAATATGTACCTATAGTTAAATGAAACTACTCGCAAATTGATTAAGGAAACAAAACTATTGCTTATAGTTCCTCTGCTTTTTAGGGCTTTCTTTTACCTTTGTTATAAATTCGAAATGTTCCAGTTTCATTAAATATCTTAAGAAATTTTTCCACCAACCTTTATTTAATAAGAATAATTGCATAAAATAGGAAGCACTTGAAGGTTGAATTCGCTTTGTTCGAAAATAAATAAATTTTCGCATCGGCAACAATAAAAATATTATTGTTTAGCATTCGCATGACATCAGCTAAGTTTTAAGTTACAATAGTGTTCCTAGCAACTTTGTTTTAATCTTTTACACGAACGGAACACACACGGACCTGAAGCTTGTTCTAAATGCTATTGTATTTTTTTTTTAAATAACGTCAAATAAAAGGACTATTACACAGCACCATTATGGTCTTAATAATTCGCCTGGTTTTTAAGATTAACGCGACAATGTCAATTAAAATGAGATTAATGGATATAATAATAACTTAAGTAGTTCTTATCTAGAAACAAAGAATGAAAGAAATTAAACAATATTATATGACAATTACAATTGACAATATAATATTCAATACGTACCAATATATTGATAGGCTATGTCGATGGCGTCACTGAGTGATGTTGTGACGTTCTCAAAGATTACAATTTATAAATAATATTGCCTAATGACACATTAAACCAAAAATTAACATAAAATATACAATTTAACCAACATGCTGCTAAATTACGAGGTACCTATAATATTGTTACTTAAACATGCATATGGATGAATGTCATTATAATAAATACATGCGATGAATATGATTACGAAATATAATTAAGCTATTTACATGTAAAGGGCAAGGTAATGTAGAATGTTTTAACAACTTTGAAAGTTTTCTTAAAGAATAGTAAAATATCCATAATAAAGACGACGACGACGGACTTGTACATTCAACATCGAAAATGTATAAATTGGCGATGATTGCATGCAGCCTTTGTTTAAATATAAATGTTTTTTTTTTTTTTTTATTTATATCAACAAAACAATATGAAAATAAAAAATACTATTTATAACAAAACATTCCACCTATAAAAATATACTAAAAATATATTTTTTGGCCAAACGTTTATTTTATTTAGATATCAATTTTTAAATCTTTTGTTATTGTTATAAATGTACAGAAAATGCTTTGGATAATATATATGGTAAATTAATAATTTATATGCTGACTGTACTTAAAAAAAACAAAAAGACAAAAGTGTTTCTGCGAGTTGGCACATTATCTCAGAGAACAATTAATATAGATTTAACATTATCGCACAGTTATATATAATGTAGTTAAAAATATAAAACAAGTTTATTAATACACACGGTGTTTTCAAGAGGGAATTGACAATGTGGTATTGGGGTCAAATAAGGGCCATATGAAAGGTCATTATATATATGGCTGAGAAAATATTTTTAATACAGATTGTTACTGAGGCTTTAAAACAAGCCTGCTGTGCTAATTGGGTTCAAGAGCGATGTAAAACATTCATTAGAGTCTATTTAAAAGCTTTTTGTTAATGTCACCGCGTACACAAAATCAGTATTGACAGTATATTATAACGTATTTAAGCAAATAAATCATCACCTATAATCATGTACCTAATTATTTACACGCATTATATATAGTTTTCATGTGTGCGTGGAAGTGTTATATATTAAAATTCGAATATTATTTGCGATTATTAATTTTTTTTTTCTTGGCAAACGTTATCTTTTTCTATATGTTACTGCGTGTATATGTACATAAATGTTTGACTCTTTACCGCTGACTTAATGAATTAAAGTTCCGATAATATATTATGCCACAATATATTGCTGATGTCGGTGAAGCTCATTGATTGGTCTTTTTATAGACTACCAGTCTGATTACTTTACTAACCGCTCCAGGTATCCCAGCTGAGATGAAGAGCGCCAGCGTGTCAGGCCAGGGCAACAGCTTGTACTGCTCCCACCACCTTTTCACAACCAGGCTGACGTAGAAGCCCAGAACGAACGACATGGGTATAGATTCGCTCTGCGCGCCGAAATACTGACGCACCTTCTCGAATATTCTGTAAACAGACAAAGCATTAGTTTAGGAATACAGAGCAAAATAAGAATTTTTGTCTTAAGAATTAATTTATTTAAAAAATATATAATTCCGAGAGGAACTCTGTTAACAACAATCGATTGACATGTTCATTGAACATTTTCTTGGTTTTGCCCAAGTTCATCCGGAGTTCAGTTCGAACAGAAGAATCAGCCAGGCTGCTTAGCATAAGCTGCATGTCCTGCGCGGTTTGCAAACATGAAAGACGTAATTCTTTAACCTATAAACTGTGATCGGATCGAATATCGTATCGAATAATGTAAAAAATCAATAGATAGCAGCCACATAAAATATATATAGATGTTTATTATTATCGTATCGTAATCGTATCATAATATTGTGAAAACGTTTTTGCATATTATATAAGCTAGGAAATACAATGATTTTTCCGTAAATCTATTCTGTAACTTTAAAGTTTTAATACGGGAACAATACAAATATTATTCTGTTTTCTATTGTAAACATTTTTCTTGAAATTTCTTATCACTAACATTTTCAAAAGTCTTAGCAAGTATCGTCGTAGCTTCAAAGGAAATATAAGGTATTTAAAAAGAAATTTATAAACTTCCTTGTGAGTTTTATTTGTAGTCGAGTTGAAGTTTTAAAGTGAAGTAACATTTGTTTAGCTGCAACTGTCTGTACTTGAAATACATTAAGTCAAAATTATCATCATAACCTACGATAATTAAAATATGTGGTAATAGCACCATTACTGGTGGTAGAGTTTTGTGCAAGCTCGTCTGGGTAAGTACCATCCACTCATCGGATAGTCTACCGCAAAACACCAGTACTTGGTATTCTTGTGTTCCGGTTTGAAGGGTGAGTGAGCCAGTGTAATTACAGGCACAAGGGACATAACATCTTAGTTTCCAAGGTTAGTGGCGCATTGGTTATATAAGCGATGGTTAACATTTCTTCCAATGCCAATGTCTATGGCCGTTGGTGACCACTTACCATCAGGTGGCCCGTATGCCAGTCCGTATTCCTATTCTATAAAAAAATAGTAGCTCTCCAACAATTGTTGGTATTTAAACTACTCTTTATCATGAAGTGACTTACATAATTTGTATTTATTTTTCAAAACTAAGCATAGCCTTAAATGACAACTAACTTGAATACCATTATGCGCCTTATTCAGGAGATTTTAAAGTTCGCTTCGTATTTTGCTTTCGTAGGTACATATGAGTATGGGTTGCCGTCATATCATTTACCTTAAGCATGCTTTAGTGAGTATTTAAACGATTATAGTGATAAATTAACGCGAGCTAATTAACGATTTTTATTTTGTATGTGTAATATATCAAAGTCAAATATGTCAAAGATTGATTTGAAAACCCGTCGTCGAAATATCTTTACTGGATATGATAAATGCCTTTATTTATAGATACCCAATAAATTGCAAATTCAGCTTTTGTGTTGTATGTTTTGGCGAGATCTGGCAGATTTTGACTCGCCTATTTCCGGTCTGTTCGAAATCCAATAGACATACGAATGAAATGCAAATATCGTATGAACTATTAATGGCCTGACAGAGTATATTATATATTATATATATATATATATATATATATATATACTGAACAATAGTTTATACTTTTAACATTCCTAATAATTATAAGGATAATTAAATTTTGAAAAAATACAACATTTTTAAGTGGCCTATTTGTCCGTGTGCAGTCCCCCTGTAGTTCAAAAAGACCAAATATGTTTCTTTTATATAATCTATAGAATACATTCATATATAAGAAGTAACAATATACGTATACCAAGAAAATAATATTTATTATGCATTCCATAAAAATATGAAAGAAAAATGTAAATCGCATTGAAACTAATATAGATGGTCAATGGTTAAAGCTTTTATCTCAATATTATATTATCGTTCTATCAGAAGCTGAAATATTATTTCCACGTCCATGTTTAATTATTCAAACTGTAAATTCTCCGATATATACGGTAAAGTCGAATGCTACTTTTGTTATTTTATGGTCATATCTTAATTTAACTGACCGATTTTTTATCTCAGGTCTAAACGAAAATCATGAAGACAAAATGTCTTCGTTTGGACTTACGGGTTCGGGACATTTCTTAAACTGAGTCCACACAAAACGAAACAAATTTTGTGTTCCTCAAAACGCTTCGATCACAATTTTTTCTGTAATTACATTATTGAGTATTATTTTTATTATTATTTTTTTAGCGAATTGTAAGCAAGCTCAGATAAAATTCATCAATAAGATACCTAAAATTGAAATAACACTACCAAATAAAATAAAGAATTAGAAGACTGTAACGGAAAGTAAAAAATAAGCTTTATGTATAAAAAGTATTAGATGAACATAGTTTCAGGACACTCTTACTTATAATATAGGTAGGTACGGGTGATGGACCATCTTAAGTAGTCACCATCACCCATAGACTTTGGCGCTGTAAGAAATATTAACTAACCCTTACATTGCTAATGCGCCCTCAACCTTGGTAATTAAGGTGTTATATACCTAGTACCTGTAGATACACTGGGTCAGTTATCCCTCAAGCGGAACACAAGAAAACTGAAAAATATTGCTGTTTGCCGGTAAAATATGCGATGAGTGGGTGGTCCTTAACCAGAGGGGCTTGCGCAAAGCCCTACCAGGAAACATAAATCAAAAACATCATAGTAATGACAAAATTATAGCAAGAGAGGCGAAATGTAAGTAATACTTCAGTTCCAAGTAACGTAAGTAAGATACGAATACAATAAACGAGTGTAAGACGAGCAATTGACGTTATCAGAGGTGGTCAGATAGGACTTTGCATGTTTTCAATTGATAACGTTAACTAATAGAGCGCAAAATAATATTTTAAACGAATCAAAATGCAAAAGGCAATTAGCATATCCCGTAAAGTCCAATATAAAATGTGTAATTAAGCAAACAACAATGATTAAGTGCACATGAAGAAAATTTCGATGGCTCGGTCACTTTGTATCAAAAATATAATGAGTTATTTTTGGTTCAGAAAATTAATTAGTACACTCATTGTCTAAATGTAATTGAGACAAAGGCGAGCCGTCGATCAGCGTGTACTGATATAATGGATTAACAAAAGCACTCTGAATTCACTCTGCATTCGTGGGATGTCAATTTTCAAATAACCTGCACAAATAATAGACATTTCTACATAGGTGCGATTTTTGGGCTAGTGTGTTTGTGTTTTGAAACGTAGCACTGGGTCGTAATATTTGATCGTTTTTAAGGTGGGATTAGAACTTATTCCGAAATAGCGCAAGTTCTACTAGTATTTAAATACTTGAATGTATTGAATGTCTTACATATTTAAACGTTGTTTAGCGGGTGAGTAATTAAAAGATGTTGCGTTTTCTTCTTTCGAATGTCAAATCAATTATGTCAGAAAGAGAGAAATTTGTACTTAATTAAATAACTGCTAAGTAGTTTATAAGTAAGACCGTTAATGATTAAGTAGAATGTGTTTTTTAGGTTATGGAAAAGAAAATTAATATTATATAAAGCTTTTTATCTTGACCACAATATAAAATCGATTTTAGCATTGTAATTAATTTCTCACACATTAGATTATTATATAATATTTTTACATAGTTTTTTAAAACATGATATTTTTTTAAACGAATCGAGTTACGCACGTGAAAAACTAGTCTGAATCTTGAAGATTTATAGCGAATATATCATATGCCCGAAATTTTGACATCGACCTTAAGTAGTAACTGCAGTGACATATGTATGTACGTTTTTAATTTGACTCGTTGTCCTTATATATTACATGCTTTGGTAAATTACCTTGTCCGCTAACGAATAACTTTGCTGTCATATTAAAACAAATATAATACGTAACACTGCACGTGCTGTAAAAATTTCATAATTATATTTTTAAATAATTTCGAAACTAATGCAATTTGTACAAAACTTTGTGGCAATGAAAAAAATTCAACATGAAAAACTGTGTTGTACGAATGTGACTTACTACAGCCTAAATATTATGTCCAGAAACGATTTATAGAGACTTTAACGATATTGAGCTAGCAGGCTACATAAAATGTAAATTCCTTGAGGAATGCAACTTGTACAGACCTTAATATCCGCCAACGCATCAGCATATTTTTATACATACAAAGGATTTTTATAAGTCATTGAAAACCCACGCAAACAACAAATTTATCTAACTTTTATTTACAAAGTTCCTTGTAATCTAATTGTTTCCGAAAATTCAATCGAAATAAATTGATTGTTGTTTGATATTAGGCGCCCACGAAGTAGTAATTAGCGGTAATAGAGATGCGGGTAATAAAAAATCGTTATATTTGAAAGAACCAACGACAGATTTTACTGGTGGTAGGGCTTTGTGCAAGCTCGTCTGGGTAGGTACAACTCACTCATCAGATATTCTACCGCAAAACAGCAGTACAGGCACAAGGGATATAACATCTTCGTTCCCAAGGTTGGTGGCGCATTGGCGATGTAAGCGATGGTTAACATTTCCTACAATGTCAATGTCTATGGGCGTTGGTGACCGCTTGCTATCAGGTGGACCATATGCTCGTAGGTAGGCACCTATACTTAAGAAAAAAAAATACTTAGAACTATTACAAACATCATTGCTCCTTACGTGTTTTTTTAAGGTAATAATTATTCTTTACAAAATTATCGAGAAATAAGTTATAATAATAACAATTGTTAGTTAGGCATTTTAAAAAGAGAAATCACTTACTATGATCAATAGTAGGATTGCAAAGGAATAAGTTTAGATTATTTGTTTGGTCCGGTTTCAATGAATATGGAGCTTTAGTATTATTTTAGTTTCTGGACGAATATTGACTGTATAGTATGTCAATATCGTTCATATTTTAACCTAATATGCCAATGAAAAAAAAAACAAATATTTTATCGAAAACTTTAATTTAATTCTCTGATAATTGTCTTTTAAACTTAAGAATTCGAATCATTAATCATAGAAATATTATGAGAAATTAAAATAAACGCTTGAAAGTATAGGCGGGTTATGTTGTGCGATGTATTCGGAGTACGGTCGAATAGATAGTTTTGAATAAAAAAACACGTGATAAAAGTAAAGTCCGCAGTTGGGACGGGTGGCTGTCAAGCGTCAGAGCGTCACGGTAGCATTCGAAAGCGATCCCGTGGCGCTCCTCGTTAAGACCTGGTTTTTTAGTGGATTTTCCGAAACCGGGGCGCACTCGGCGCCTTGGACACCGGCGAGCTCCATATACCACTGTTTCCGTGGGGAAAACCCGAAAAAAAGGGTAGGTGTATTTTATTACTTTTTATTATAGGTATATTTTACTGGATGTTCAAATATATTTTACTAATACTGACTTATAAGTATCACTTTGGTGTTATTTGTTTAAATTGCCAAATTACGATCACATTGAATTCGAAATGAACTATCGCAGTTTATTATTGAGATTTATGCAAACTCAATTTAGGTATCATAAATCACTCATCAGCGCTCCTAGACAATCCTGTTACATATGGATCGATGTCATTGTCATGTGTTACATACGAATCCACAATTGAATGAATTGATGAAACCAAAATGCATTGAAATGTCATAGGTATTTTGACGTGATGAAAGAAAGACTTCGAGTCGAATCGAATGTATTTGAGCTTTGACACTTGTCAACGGTGTCGACATGTTGCAATTCAACAAGTACAGAAGACATGTCATTCCGATTGATCGCAATGGTTTGTAACATATACTAATAAGGAAATTTTAAAAATATAACATTTTTAAGTGGCATATTTGTCCGTGTGCAGTCCCCCTGTAGTACAAAAAGAGCAAATATGCTCCCTTAACAAACGTTCTATTTAGTAAATAAAAAAACGCACTTTTGTTTATAGTTTCACGTACAAAACACATTAAGCCATTTTTACTGTCTGCGTTATCAGTAAAAAATGCAGTAGCGTTACCCCCGTTCTCATACAAACCTTGTGCAATTAAGAATTTAAATAAATTAATAATATCGCATTCAAGGTCAAATCATGTACATGCTAATGACTTTCGTCATAAAAGTCTTGATAATTATAAGACCTCGTGTACATACATGGCGCCGCGGCCGTTGAAGCTGCAGCGGACCGCAGGTTAATATTATACAATTACATAGCACACACGGGCCGTGCGTGGATCGCGTACGGATCGCGTCGTCACTGCTGTCGTGCCACAATTTTGATACAGCAACGGCGCCATGTACATGAAGCCTTATAGTCTCAGAAGATTGTGATTGGAGGGTTGCGGGCTCAGGTTGCTATGTCGTCGTTTGACATGATTGTCAATTTGAATTTAGAGAGGACATTAATAATCGCATCAGACAATATCAATATGAAATCGTAACATTGAGTTCGCATCATTCACTAATGCCTTCACTCAAACCGTTTAATAATTAATAGTATAAAATAAAAGCGGTCAAGATCGCAAGTCTTTACAACAAAACAGACATTCCTTGTTTTTATTTGATTAGGACGTTTGAATGTAAGCAGTGTGTAGTAGCTGCTTTTAACAAAATCTAGCTAGTAGTTAAAATGCTATATGACGTCACATGTATAGATATGGACATATATTACATGTAAGTGATGGAATGGCCCAGAGGAGGCTGTGAATCTTAGCCGAAGAATCAAACCCGGTCAACCACACAGTATTTATGTGTTTATAATTAATATTTCGGATGAAATTCCGCCACTTATGTAACCAGTTTAAATGGCGGCGCCACCGGATTGGAGCAGAAACTAATCCTCAAGAGGAGATGAGGTTTTGCGCAGATTTGCTTTATTTACTTTTACAAAAGAAAAGAAATTATTTTCATCAATAACCATTTTCAAAAAACTTTAAGTCAAGACTGCCTCGTATTCAAGAACTGTTTTTATAAATAATGGAAATGTTAATTAAATAAAAGCCTGTGAATGTCCCACTTCTGGGCTAAAGGCGCCCTCTCCCTTTTTGAGGAGAAGGTTTCGACCTTATTCCACCACGCTGCTCCAATGCGGGTTGGTGAAATACACATGTGTCAAAATTTCAGTTAAATTAGACACATGCAGTTATGCTCACGATGCTTTCCTTCACTGCGGTTGTTGACCGAAAGAGACTCAAGAAAAGACTGAGCTTAGTTCTGATGGGGATTCCCGGCGTTAGCTCAGAGTCAAAAACGGCCTAACAGCACCTCTAGAGTCTAGCAAAATAGCAAATGGGCTTCGGACGTTGTCGAAACGTAGGAGGCGCTATGAGGAGCGTGTGTGTTCGTCATTTGTGGATACGAAGATGGAGATGTTAGAGACTGTAAATCTGTATCGGTAAGGGACATTACCGAGGGGCGTGTTGGCGACTTTGTCCATATAGTCTTTGTCATGGCGACTAGTACATCAAGTTATAAGTGAAAATGTAGTTAGGTTTTAATCACGTGTATTTAGGATTAACGTATTAATAATAAAACATATTATTATAATTTATGTCAGTTTCTCTTACGCAGAAGTTAGGCTAATGATGAGTTTATTATCGGTTTATATACGCTCAGTCGACTGAAATAACAACATAACACGTATGTATATAATTAAATGTATCGAGAAAATTACGTTCCGACGGAATAAATTATCTTCAATTTAATAAATAATAAAAATGCATAATAAATCATTGTCATAAAAATAGTAACAACAAATAAAGTATTGTTGTTACTATTTTATGCCAATTATAGCAATGTGCCAAGTTACCAACTTTATTTCATAATAATATAATAACCAGTTTAGTTTAGTTTGTATTTGTTTTAACCGGATTCCAGCACTCATTCATAAATTTTATATTATGTGAAATGCTAGTTTCAACTCAAATACAAAATAAGTACAAAAATGTAACAACGATCTTAATATCGGTTCAGGCTTTCAACATTTTGAACAACGTTAATTTTTATTTATCATACTCATAATTTCAATTAATTAAATGTTTCCTTACTTATCTAAAATTTCAAAACGTCTAACAGTTAATTCGTGTGTAAATATGATTTTCCATCTACTTATTTTCTTTCAACTTGCCTGTTTAGCGCAACCCGTGAAATGTTATAATTATTATTACGGTCAATATCGCATATCACGTTCTGACATTTCACGGCCGTTTTCTGCAGTGAATTTTAAGTTTTTTTACAGAATAACCCTACAGGTATCGATTTTAAGTTTCAATCCTCAAACATTGACGTTATCATGTACGCTAATAATTTATAAATTTAGTTACAAAAAAGTTATCTTATTAAATGAAATAAAAAAAGTAGCAAGTAGTTATAGAAAAATAATGAATTTCACGGAGAGTCGTTTACAGCGACAACGCATTATAGAAAACATTCTCAGATACAAAAAAATCGTTAATCGATAAATAATTTGTAAAGAAAATAAATAAACATAATATCTAAATGCTAGGTATATTAAATATGACTGCGATAAGCGTCAATAAGGCCATTATTCATTGCCATATAACTAAGTTAAATCGCGTTTAAGCGATGCATTTATAAAAGGTACGACACAGGCAATCACATCGAATAAAATAGATTCTTATAATAATTTTATTACGTTTAAGTAAAATAAAATAACGTGTATTCATAAAGTCCGTAGTCGAAATTTAAGCATATTTTAATGATTTATTTTTTCGAATAACTTATAATTGCTCCTAATAAAATAAATACTCAAAAAATGTATGTCAATTATTTGTAATAAATATAAGACTACGTGCCGTTAAGAGTTGTCCGACTCGAGTGAAAATAATATCCTTGAACCCGATCATAACGCCACCGCCCGGGTACAACCAAATCCACAAACATTTCATCAAAATCGACATATTGGAAGAATTCATTGTCATACACGCGTAAAGAATAATTATACTTACATGTAGATATATTATGATATACATGAAATAGTACTTTTCAATATTGTTTTTACAAGATGTAAACGAAAAGACCTTACTTTACAAAGTCTAATAGAGATTCAGTATGTATTTAAGACCGCGCGTCAAGGCCTAGACACGCCTCTCGATAGTTTCGAATATATCATGTTCACAAATATGAATATATAAAAAACTAATACTAAAATAAATGCTTAGTCATGAGAAAATGAGTGATACTAAATATATATACTTATAATATTATATTTTACTTTACAAAATATTGCACATTAATCTAATTCAACAACACAAGATCTTATTAACATAAGATTTATATATAATCGAAAATTTCATTCGTGTTGAAGGTTAAGTTCGAGTATGTGTGTTAGAGGGGTTACCAGGTTACCGAATGAGGTTCGCTAATTCGCTACGATGAACTCAAATCCTAAACGGATTTCGGCTGCATTTGCAATATTGGCTTGCATGGTGGTTGCAGCATAAAAAGAAGTTAGAACTGAGAATACGATGAAATATTGTTTACCGTGTAATAGACAAGACAGGCCAACAAATAATTGTAACGGTTTTTTTTTTATCCGATATGTGTAAATTATGAACAAATATTTCTTTTATAAAATATACCGAAATAGGGTGTAATGTGGTTTAACATACGCAAATTTGTTCATTCATTAGAAAATAAAAAATATGATTATCTATCTGTTAGAAATTTAGATTATTTATCAGAAAATATTTTAGTGTGTAATAATATACTTAAATTGACAAAAATATTAATATTATTTATTTTGTTAGCTATATTTTAATTTATAAGCATACTATATATTGTTTACCAGGTATAATTATAATATATACAACAACATAACAATAACTTATATATACTGTTTATCAGATTTTATTTCCTAGGATCCTATTATTAAGATTTACTTGTTAACATTTTCTTGTTAATATGGAAGAATAAAAAAATCTTGTATAGCAAGAATAAAAAAACGAAAATAAACTCCTGATTCAACGAGCAGTGGTGCTCGATTCGAAACAGAAAAATAATAAAAATGCGCCATAGTAGGGCCGGCAGACGCAAAACATCAAAATGAATAGTTATTGAAAGAATTTATAATCAAAGAACGCCAACAGATAGATGTCAAGTAAAATTAATTAAAAAGATTTTCGTTCATAAAACAAATATATTATACTCGTTATTTTAATGATGAATAGCAACGAAGTTTAGTTTAGGCGCCACGCACACACAAGAGAGTTTAAGAGTCGTGGCGGAGAGGTCATGACGTGATAAAAGCTTCAAGCCGTATACCGTGAAGACATACGAGTCGGTCTAACACCCAAACCGCGCCATTAGATCTTTCAATTAACAAAAGGATTTCAAGGCTGAGGAATTATTTAAAATACTTGTCAGAGCCGGATTCAGAGAAGGATGGAGGTGATTAGAATGTGCCGAAATTAAGATTAAATCTGATAAGCAAAGGCAATCAACAGTATTCCTCGCCATAGGGAAAGACGGCGGCAAAATGCAGCGCGGTGCCTGCCAGTCTATCCAAAGCAGTTAAAGTTGTAAAAAAAGCTGTTAAATTCCAAAATGCCATATCTCACAAAAATGACTGTGATACAGTATTCTCATAAATTAAAGGATCAAATTAAAGAGTAGATTTATGTATTCTACGATAGGAACGATATTAGCAGACAAATATGATGAAAGTTGAAAAATGTCTTAAGACGAAACGGGAAAGAATCTGAAAATTGAGTGAGAAAGAAGAAAAGAACAAACGATCCAAATCAAGTTAGCCATATATGACACATGTCATTGTTACCCCTTTTTTATAAAGAAAACTGCACTGCTATTCTGCTAGGACTTACTTCATTACTCAACCGTGAAATGTTGATAACCGTCTATGGCGATATAGTATTTTGATGCGTGAATTCTTTTAATGTTATAATTATTATGGTCAATATCGCATGTCACTCTCTGATATTTCACTACCGTCTTCTGCGATGAGTTTCGAGTTTGTTTTAACAATTTAGCCCTAATGCTCAACTTCTGGTAGTAAATGAACTGCATAATGTTAGCGTTTGCTTAACCCACTGAAGACTCATAAATACTCTTATCGCTTTTGTACTATAATTTGGTGAGACTTGATTTATTTTACAATATATATATATAATTTCAATTTGTTTGAAGGTAACTCTTGACTTTTATTTTACATAGTTAATTTAATTTTCATGAACAAATCAAAAGTGTTAACATATGGTATACATATTTAAATAATAAAGGCCCAGCAGTGGTGCAATTGCGCGATGGTGCAAATTTTATAAAAAATATAATTCAGTCGTTTGTTATAAATATAATCAGGTAGGTATGTATATTGTTAATAAAATATTTATTCGTCGCTAACCGTTATAAATTGAATGCAACAAACATTTCACACCAATACTGAAATTGAATAGATCGATTCGCAGAAACTTCACGAACCGACAATGAAAACAATTTTACTTCGACACCAGTTAGCAGCTCCTTACGTAGGTGCAATGAAGGTTAAGAAGCGTTTCCTAGAATTTCTATATCGTGAATGATGATAAAACAAATTCTTGGAAACAAGTAACTTTGTGAAAATGTAAAATTTAATTTTAATTTAAAAAAGTTACTCTTAAAAAATAAAAGCTAATTTGCTAAAGTTTTAATGTTGTGTCTAATTACTTTAGTATGTGTACCTACGTCAAGGCCTTAATAGCACTGTATTAGTCTTAGAGCGCTTAAAACTTTGATCCTTTTAAGAGTAATTACGTATTGCCGGAAAAGGGAATTGATTTTCGGGGGACAGATAACTGAGATAAACTAAAAAACATAGATTTCCACGTGAGGGCTCAGACAGATTGACGTCCTAAGGTAATCTCTCGCGAGACCACACTTCAACTTTGTTCGTTGCCGGCATCGTGTGTACCGACACGTATTATTTCATTTATGCTAAAAATGTTGCAATTCCTTTACAAGTTTACATATAAGCATTTAATAGAATAACTTGCCTGTTACTTATAACATTATTGAATTATAAAATAAATATTAATATAAAATATAATAAATAATAACTTTATCCGTACACGTGTTGATCTGATTCACAAAACAAATGATTGTAATTACATTCTATAAGTAATTACAACTTTCGTTTTAAAAGAACTCCGTGGCGTTGTGATTATATCACCAGGAGTGATCTTTAATAGTATTTTTTTTTTACTCAAACGTGATTATATAATAAGAAAAAACGGCTGTAGCATCTTAGGATAATTTTTGTGACAAAAAATTGGAATTATATTGTCATTCTAACATCGGTAGTTCGATTGTAATATTTTTATGAATATTTATAATATATACAAGATTAAAACTAAATACCGTTGAATACGAGTATTACTTTAGCTTCGAAAATTATATTAATTTGAATTATAGCAATTTAGTAAAACACTTAACTCAAACTCGCGGCAGTTTTTCAAATATTTCCAAAGCAAAAATTGCTTCATATATAAAAATGTATATAAATATAAATGAAGGACTGACGTTTTGTCACAAACAACACGGCATCAATTTGATACACAAAGAACTACATGTGTGGTTAAAATCGAAGGTAAGGGGTTATGAACCGAGCTTGTACATTAGAAATTGCAATAAAATTGTTATACTCATAATAATTTAAGAATATTTTAAGATTAATCTCTTATCAATGTAAAGTTTTAAGTTTGAAACACATTTTACTGAAAATACGGCGCCGCGACGGTGTGGACTGCACTCGAAATATATCAGTGGATTTGTTTTTCAAATACCTTCCTATTTAAGAATTTTGCAATTTATGCAAAGTTTCGAGCTTTACTTGCTGTGGAGCAACTTCCGCTTATTTTATTTATAAAAAGATTTAACAATCACAAACTATGATTGTACAGCACGATCAGCTAAGAGCCAGAACACCTCACGCAAGTACCTATCTACAGCTACACAGTTAAATCGTACGAATCTTGCCTTAAAGCTAAAATTTAATTCGATATACATTAAGCTTATTTCTATATACAAGAATAACTTCTATTAGAAGTCAGTGTGTACGCATCTTAATGAAAATTGTTAAACAAAATTTGGTTGGATGCAGGGGGGGGGGGGATGCAATTACTGAATCGAACTCACTAACGCGAACCAAAGCTTGCATATCGTTCTTTAAAGGTATCAAATATTTGTATGCACGAAATTTTAATGTCAAAGAAACAATGTCAGTCCTCGTTATTCATTTATCATAATTATTGTTTTACTTGTCCGTTTTGTTTGGCGTCAATTCAATTTTTATAAATGTTTTTTTTTTTATATATTTTTTAAAAGTACCTACTCCATATCTTTATTTCGTAATTGACTTTTATGTCAAAATTTAATTTAACCATATATAGTTATCCAAAGGTTAACATATTATTATGTTTTTTTATTTTTTTATTTGACGATTAATTAGCGCTGTGTTCGTCGAAACCGGCTCCTGCGGTAACGGTCGTGGTATCGGTCTTCGCTCGTGGCGCATTACATATTTGTATGGCTATAGATCATACTATGGATATTCGTAGAGGCCTGGGTGTGTCAGCGGCTGATGTAAAAAATAAATTTAAATAATGTTCTCAATAATCATTTAATTTCAATGATTCATTATCAAAAAATAACACCCATAATGTAAAATTGTTTATTGACCATTGAAGTTTAGTTACTATTTCAAAAAAACGATTCGTTTTGCTTACGGATAGTGAAAATGTGTAATTGACTCTACGGTCCATTATTCGTTCGTTTGTAACAAGCTAATGGTTATGACTAACGCCTCGTAGACAATACTACAATCCGCAGGCAAAACTATGTTTATTTTTTTTATTGTACACATAAAACATTATCAAACAAACAGACTTAATAATTAAAAAATAAAGAAATATCCTCAAAATCAAACTCATTCGATCTATTATGTATTCTTTATATACTAGGTAAGTTTAGTCTTTTTTTTAATCTTCATTTATTGAGACTTTTGTCCATTTGGACATGTTAGCCTCATCATATCTACACAAGTTTAGTCTTAGTGGCTGAGATGTTAAAATTGCAGTTTAAGATAAAACATCGGCCGTAATGACTTATGACTTATGACGAGTAAATACAACCGCTATACGCTGTTTAAATCCTTGCTTAAATCCTAAACAAACAATACACATTCGTAGCCTAGAGACGGCTAATATTAACAACACAATTGTAAAAGCAATTAATCTTTACATGTATTTATTTGTTTTGTATATTATTCTGTTACTATTTTAATTTTCGTATTATTTTTGTTTATACAGCAAAGTAAAAATAGTACTGTAAAACACATGAAATAAAAAATAAAATAAGAATTGCACTTCTCATTGTAGGACGTAACAACATGACGAAAAATATGTCACAGCAGCTAGAGCCAGAAATTTGATATTTAATACTAACGATAAGCTATGTTCAAATTAAAAAGCTTATTATTAATAATAAATTTATTTAAGTGAATAGGGATGTGTGCTGGCCCGTCTGGGTACCACCCGTTCATCACATATTCTACCGTCAGATGTTTGTACTCTCAGTTTTGGTTTGTTCCAGTTTGAAGGGTGGGTGAGCCATTAAAGTTTAGGCACAGGGGACATATTATTGGTGCGTACTGTTGCTGATGTATTGGTGGTGTATTGGGGATGTACGGAATGGTTATTATTTAATACGACGCCAATGTCTATGGGCCGTGGTGACCACTTAGCATCAGGTGGTCCATTTACCTGTCCGCTTATATTATAAAAAACCACCTTATATAGTCTTACATAATTGGACCTATTTACTGTCTTACCCGGGTTTATAACTTACTATACATAATATCTTGTCATTGAAATAAGCATTTGATATTCATATATATTTTATTTCGATTTAATTTAAAAAACCTAATATTGTATTTTAAAAAAAATGATTTTAAACAAAAATTAATTGCAAGACGAAAACCTCACCGTTACTAAAGGCGACCCTAAATTTATTTTAATAAAATAAGTTTGTGAGCATATTTACATAATTACAAAAATCATATTAATTTCCTATTTCTTTAGTCAAAATACTAACTAGCTTTAATTAAACTTTCCAACAAACTGGTATAAAGTAGAAAGACATATTATAGGATTTTGCATTTGAAATCCATTACGAGTTTGACTCCATATGACGAAGTTTGTTTCAGTTCGGCGTTTGGCATAAAATGAAATAATACGGACGGGTTGCTTCACTTTCACAATAAATCAAATATATAATGTAACTTTGCATGTAAATAAATAAAAAAAAATAATTATCCTAACAGCCTATAGAGGTCCCACAGCTGGGCTAAGGTCTCTTCTTCCTTTGAAGAGAAGGTTTGGAGCTTATTCTACCACGCTGCTCCAATACGGGTTGGTAGAGTACACATGTGACATAATTTCAATTAAATTAGACACATGCAGATTTCCTCACGATATTATCCTTTATCGTCAAGCACGAGATGAATAATAAACACAAGCACATAAAAATTCAGTGGTGCTTGCCCGGGTTTGAACCCACGATCATCGGTTAGGTTAGGATTCACGCGACTCCCGACGCGAGGCCATCTCGACTATACCTCGATAAAGTGAACGTATAATTATTTAGTCAGTAGCTTTTTAAATCGTTACTCTATGGCGTCTTAAAACTAAAATTGGATTAACTGACCCTGTAACAAAAAACCAAGAAGCGCTACCATACTTTACTTTGATCGCGGAACTTTTTAAATTAATTCTATTACAATTTATACAAATAAAATGGACGAACTAAAAGTGGACATCACCCTTTTAATTATGCAAATGGCGTGCACAGTTTATTAAAACTATATACTTTTGATATTGATTATGCAATACGTTATTTAAATGGATTGAACATTATAAAATTGTGATTATACGGTAGTAGCATAATATGCATTTTTGAAAAACACTCTCCGAAATTAAAATTGTTTAATAAATAGAGCCGGGATGCCGAACCCGGTGCTTAGAACGCGTGAATCTTAACTGGTGATTGGAAGTTCACACCAGGGCTAGCACCACTGAATTATCATGTACTCATAACGAATATCGTGCTCTGCGATAAAGGAAAACATTGTTGGGAAACTTGCATGTGTCTTATTTCACTAAAATTCTGCCACAATGTATCCACCACCCACCCACATTGCAACGTTGTGGAGCGTAGTCTCCAATCTTTCTCTTTAAAGGGAGAGGAAACCTTAGCTCAGCAGTGGGACAATCATAGGCTGTTACATAATGCAAATGTATACTTATGCCCTACAATGTAACACCCGGCTGCGAAGCAATGCCTTTTTGAATTTGTTTGTAAACAATTATTCGACACGACAAGCCCGCACACCTATTGTACGTCGCGTCGACTCTATTCCAGAAAAGTTTACACAATTGTCAACTAAGCCTATACAAATTTTAACTCAATCGGATGAACGGTATGAGGATGTATAACGGGCAGAGAAGAAACATAGATATATGTATAAAATTAAATCAGTTGCATACAGAAATGACATGAAAGATTTATAAATGTCAAAAAAATCAACGATAGCCACAGGAGTGCCAGTTGTCATTCTTATATTTAAAAGAATAGAAAATAACTAGGGAAGACTTTTGTTTAATTTATTCTAATCCTTATCAAAATAAATGACATATACATATTTTAAACGTTAAGTAGAAATATATTTTTACATTTTGCAATACAAGCCAGTAGTTTTCAAAATATCTCTTGATTAATTTAAACAAAAAAAAAAAAAATACACGAAGCATGTTGTAGTAAGTATTATCATTTAGCACTACAGACGAATAAATTGGTTAACTAATGTTTTTTATCCATTTTTTAATAGCATTGAATGAAGGCCTTATTTCACGAGGACTAGTCATAGCCATATTAGTTCATAATTGACTGCCTCGTTGGTCTAGTGGCTAGATGTAAGACTGCAATTCCGGGGTTCCAATCCCAGGTCGGGCCAGTAAAAAGTTATTGGGTTTTTCTGTCGAAAATTCTCAATAGTAGCCCGGAGTCTGGAATTTGGAAGTGTGTATACTCCCGTGCCTTGGAAAGCACGAAAAAAGCCGTTAGTCCTACGCCAGAACTCTTTCCGATCGTGTCGGAATGCCGTCCCAACGGATTATGAGAATTAGGGAATAAAGAGTGCACCTGTGTTTGCGCACACGCTTGTGCACTATAATACGTCCTGCGCAATTAGTGCAGTCTTGAGATTGGCCAACGTGGCCGAAATCGGTATGTAGGACATTATTATTAATTCATAATTATTTAACCTGATCGTTGTAATATATTTAAAACTAGTAATAAATGGTACGGTGACAGCTTCTACCAGGACATTCTAGAATAATATAAGATAATACCGTAGGGTTTTTAATAAGGAAGAATTAAAACTTATAATAGTAATTATTCATGCATGTTCAAAGTCCACGCATGCAAGTCGAATTACTCATAATTTAATAAAATTAGTTCTCTCGGTTATTATATATAATATTATTATAGTAAGACAACGGACGACTGTTATTAGTAAATCCAGTTATTTGAAGGCAGTGATCAATATTATTTTAGTACGATGTCGTACTATTGACCTTGATAAAAGTATTCTTAAAGAACCTATGAAATGAAAACTATATAAAGAAACTGCAGTTACAACTAGATCGAAGGGGGGGTATATAACTATACGAGTATACGAGGCAGGAGAATTAATCCTGCTTATCTAAAACTTTGCATCCGATAAGTGCTTCCAATATACACTGTTTCTGTATAAATTGGAGTATATATACTAGGTGTCTTGTCAGTTTCGAATCGGTATTAAAAATTAATTCGTTGCATCGCGTGATAGCAAACGAAAACGAAACAATAGACTTTAAGACACATTAACAACGGGATTGGTCACGCGTCTGTTTTATGTACTACTAGCTGAACCCCGCGACACCCGCGTCCGAATTATTTTTCCCGTATATCCGTTATTTTAAATGCACACATATTTATCCATGTTCTGGGATATTTCTACGTCATATTTCATTGCCGATCCGATCGTGACTCACTGTTCTAGTCTTTATCAAGTAATAAGCAGATAGGCAGAGTTACTTTCGTATTTATAATATTAGTTCGGTTATATTTTACAGATGGCATCGTTTTTATTTTTTTGAACATAAAAATATTTGTGACAAGTGACGCACTTCCATACAACCAGTTTGCAAGTGCGTCACTTGTTTGGAAGTATGTAAGGAGTATGGAATATAAAATAATGTTATCTGTAAGCATAAAGACAAAAAGTTGCCTATGTCAATATATTTATATAAATCTGTCGAACTCCAAGCCCAAAACAATAAAATTTGTTTGGTAAGGATATATTTTTTATATAATATAATTATATATTAGTTAAATTTTATGGATGAATTTTGTTACGCTTGCTGAAGTTTAAAGTAAATACTTCTGTGTAGAAGGCTACGGCACGGCTTACGGTAACATCATGTTTTTATCTTTGAGAATCTCCTAGAAGCTTATTTATATGGACAGCGACAATTATTTAATCATATTTTTCATCTTTCACAGGGAAGCCGACGCTAACTAGTTCATATTATATTACGGCCTCGCCTGTATTGCATCTTTCACAAGGCTATAAATTCAAAAAGACCCTTCGTTAATATGGATATACATAAAATGAGAGCTCATCTTATATTGGTTTATGCTTGTGAAAAAATTTAGTTAAATACGTTAATGTCAGGCTCCCGTCTGTTCAGTTCTGTCCAGTTTTTTTTAAATGAAATCATAAAGCTTTGAAACACAAAAGGCGTCATCAAAATTGTTTGAGTAATTTTTGCATGATGCGCAAACTGACACACAATTAACAATATAGATTTCAAGTTATTTATTATAGAGATATTTTCTAATATAGAAGTTTATTGCACACTTCGAATGAAAAATGTCTGACTGCAGACGTAGTAAGTATTTCGTTACATGATTTATGCTATTCATACAATGTTAATCTTTGATTGTTTAACAAATATATTTTAGAAGTTAAACGTAACCTGGTTCGAATTCGAATGTTAAACCAATTTTAAGGACTACAGAACCTGTCGCAAGTATTAAATGTCAAATCTACTTCAAATTAGAAATTCGTGCATATAAAAAAAACGAGTATTCTATTCCAAGCTTCAAAACTCTTTTCGAAAGGAAAATATAAACTAGTTCATACCTCTGTTGTTGTTCAGTTAGTGCAAACCGATAGAGTAAGTTGATGGTGTAATACAGAGTGAGGTAGGCAAGCAGCTCGCGCCAAACCAGCTTATACACGCTACCGCGCCATCTGAAACAATTATAATTAATTTAACTTTACGTGTATAGTATTTTCTCAATGTATGCAACAGATGAGGCTGTGCTGCAATATGCGGGAATAATTTCTCGTACATGTGAAATTGTTTCTATAATAATGACGCGTGTAAAGACAAAACAGTTCCTTCTTCACCTGTTTGTCAATCGAATTTCTTTTTTTTTTTTTCGCTATTGGCGACACTCATGAGTGTTATCAATGAAAACGGGAAATAAGCGTAGAAAAAAAATAAATGATCGGAAGATGCAAATTAATTTCCTTTCCACTGGAATTTTCAATACCTAATGTTTATGGTTGACGATATGATGTACTTGGCGAAGACAACTAAAATTTTTTTGGATCAATTTATTTATGGTCGACGTGTTGCATCGGTTCACATACTAGACACATGTACATATTAAAACAAACATATTAAATAACATTTTATCAAGGCCAGAGATTTCTGATGGCCTGTCAGCCTCGACTGATTAATTATTATTGTATTGCAAAACATCAATACTTGTTATTCAGATTTCGGTATCAATGTATGGAATGTTAATTAAGGAAAAAGGATACATAATGATAGATAAACTGATGGGCAGCGCATTATCGTGGTAAAAATTGGTTTATATTTTGTGCATTGCCAGTGTCCACAGTGTAAAGTTAGAAGAATCTTTTGCTTGTGGACCAATTTGTTTGATCAGTCCTCTTAAAATAAATCCGCAAAATCAACATTTCAAATAAACTAGATACTATCTAAAACTAAACATATTCAATATAGTAAATTATGATACTTTAAATGTCGTATATTTGAGGTTTAAAATGTAGCATTTACAATAATTCTATTGATTCCAGAGAAATCGTAGAAGAATCCAAAAAAATAAATTAAAAAAATATATAATTAATGTCACTTTAAATTTTTAGGTTGTTTTTTTTAATTATATTTCTCGATACTATGATAAATATGACACTGTGTGACCCGTACACTGGCACGAAAACCCAAATCTCACCATAGGATTCCTTTTAATTTCGTAACCCGTAGAAATGTAACGAACTTTTCATATTAAAGTAATTATTATTCAAGATCTTCCATCTTGCTTGCTTATTGATTGTCAAAAATCTAAAACCGATTTGGAAAAAAACACCTCAAAGTAGAACCGGATTATAAGTAAAGGAATCAATACGTAATAAACTTAAATACAAAATCTCATTCATTTGGAAACATTAACCGGAAATACAAGGTTACTCCGAAATGAATATTTTAATCGACGATCGTAATCGTACACGGTAATCGTAACCAATGTACCGTTACCGCTTACTGAGCCTTATACAACTCGTATTTATGTACATAAATAAATATTCATACTCCATTAATGAAACTAAACTAAAGTTAAATTTGAAGGTCTATTAATCCTATAAAAAAGTGTACATGTATAGGTAAGTTACAAATTATCAGAAATGTGAAAAAAACAAGCTTTTTAAACATCCATTATATATTACTATTATACAATCAACGTCTTATAACACTTTCTAACAATTCAAGAATAAGTTCTTTATACTGTCGACTTTGTTATAAAACAACTTAACCACACAAAAATTAAATAAATTTAAGTTCTAAACAAAACTTATAATTAATTTTCAATAATATTGTACCTATTGATTGTATATTATGTTGCCCGTGGCTTCGCTCGCGCTTAAATATAAATAAAGGACAAATGATTGTAAAAAAATAATTAAAATAAATTGTAATAAAGAAGAAATGTCACCCTATTCTTCTTCTTTCTTTAATAGCATGCTCTTTCTTCACCCCTTCATATTTATTTATCAATTCAATCAATATGCACAAATAGTAAATTTCAAGCAGATAAGACTACTTTTTACTAATTTGTCACTTCACATACCATTTCTCTGTCTGGGAATTTCTAAAAACAACGAAATACGTATGCAGTTATTTCTCAGAAGTTTTAATACTAAATATCGTAATAAAGTTTTTTTTTAATAAGCTACTACCCTAACCTAACAAAATATATTACAAGCGAATACAGACAGAGGTTTAGATACGTGCGTTCGCTGCAAATAACTCAATACTATAGGCAACAGGGCGGCAATTGGCGCGCTTTACATATGCAGCATGAGCTGAAACCTATTTAATATGATTGATCATACAGATCTGAGCTCAACATTACATTGGAAGAATCTAAATATCTGAAACTGACCATTTTTTAACTTTGTTTTGTTCCTATAAACTTTAAATCAATTTTTCATCATTTTACAGACTATCATTTATAGGTAGCTAAAGTTTCAGCCAATTCAAATGATCAATTCACCTGAGAAAGTTATAATATAACATTTTTATCGAATAAATGTTCGACATCACTCTTTAAATTGACGTAACTTTTTTATTTATATACCGATTGATTTAAAACAAACACTTAAACTTAAGTGAACTGCCACAATATATCAGTGAAAACCGCACCCAAATCTGTAAAGCCGTTTCCAAGATTAGTGCGCACAAACGCACAGACAAACAGACAAAAATTCTAACAATCATTGTTTTGGGTGCTATTGCGTTGATAAAGGTAATAGTTTTACTCATATATCTTCCATGTCCAGACAGCGATCAGTTACATTTTTATTATATATATATAATAGGTAGATATAGAATAGATTGTTGTCGACTATTTGTATTGTATTTAGTTACTCGAACTAATTTAGTTAAGAGCGTATCTATAGCCAACAATTTCACCCGCTCGCCCTAACCAGCCCCTATTACACGTCCCGGCACGTGTCACAGGACTTACGCTACATCGAAAATTCGAGTGTAGCGAACATCGAAGTGTCTTGTTCCCAAAACAAATGTGTATATAGATATATGTATATAAAGCAAACCACAGGCTGCGGTGACCGAGGGTGCGACTGGCGAATGTTGCTGCGGGAATCACACAAGCGTCAGACAACGCGACGGGCGATAGAAACCAATATACATCATTATTATGAATCAGTACGGCGCACGGCGCATGCCACAATGCCGAGCGATATTTACTTGGAAGTTCAGCCACCCTCTACACAAATATAAACATGTGGTGAAGATGCTGTGGAAATAAAGATGCGAATTCGACATCAAATTGTCCTCCACAATGTCTTGATCGAGAAAACTACTACTCTCAAACAATGTCGAGTCAACATTGGTATATAAATTCTCTCTCTTGGTGTACAAATTGGCTCTGGGTCTACACAGAACGCATCGGTGTTCGCAACTGCCCGTGACTTGCGAGCCGCTCCAACCGGCGGGGAGTCGTTCGCGTTTCCCGTTCCCGTGACCAGAACGACAGACCGCGAATACACGATCTTATTTCTATGTTGATTATATCTACAACAACAGCAATATTGCATTTCAATGCTTTTTTCTTGTTGCCAATACTTAACAAGTCATTCCGAAGAATATTTCTTGTAATTAGATGTCACCGACGAAAATTATTACAAAGCGCAGTCACAATTTTTTTATACGTCTTCTCGACTCTCGGACGGAGCGTTACCGACATACATATTACGGAGGGCACTTCGTGATTTTTATCTTTCGAGAAATTCTTAATATTGTTTTTTTTTGTAATCCCTTGAAATTATAATGTAATTACGATACATACAACATTTTATTTATAAGTTTGAATGTATTTACTCAACCAAAGTCTAGTTAAAGATCAGGGGCCGAATTCTACTAATTTATAACGATTACGATACGTTTTCGATTCAACTATAATCTAACTTTAAATCAACTGTATTTATTCGAGTCGGAACCAAACCGATAATATGTTAACATTAGCGTTATGTCAAAATCAAACGTAATTGTTAACTTTTATGGCAATATACGGTAATTAAATTAAAGAATAGGAAAACGGAAAAACGGCAACGATCAGGCTTCGATTCGATTGCGATGAAGTGATAATTTGTTAATAGAATTGGTATTAAATGTATAGTTACTCTTGATGGAACTGTTGTTCCGAGCGACTTAATTGTGATAGAAGCTGCGTTTTTTCGATAATGAAGTAACTGTTGACTTTTGATTTGTTACTTGAATAAGACGTACTTATATTTTACATTTTCTTAAGAGTATTTATTTAATTATATTAAGCTCATTATTAAAGTCTTATAAAACTATAAAAATTCTAACAATATTATGGATAAATGAGAAAATCAATCCATACTATTTCTCGTTTTATATGAATATTTATATATTATGGTTTTTATGTTATGGTATTTATTTATTATGGTTTTTTTAAATATAAATTAACTTAATTTTAAGTTCATTGCTAATAAAAATGAGACGTAACATATTAGAAATAATATATTGTTAGTAATTGCGATATATTTTTTAAATTTCATGTTTGATAAGATACAGATAATTACAGGCACAAGGGACATAAAATCTTAGTTCTCAAGGTTGGTGACGCATTGGCTATGTAAGCGATGGTTGACATTTCTTACAATGCCAATGTCTAAGGGCGTTTGGTGACCACTTACCATCAGGTGGCCCATATGCTCGTCCACCTTCCTATTCTATAAAAAAAAAAAAAAACCTACAAAATTTAACAATAGTCTGCTATCAAAACTTATATGACTTTTTTTCAATGCAATATATTTTCGTTGTAATATTTTCGAGTTGTATGAAAATTACAAAATTTAAGAACTGTTTGTAGGATTTGGTTGTACGAAACTTTGCCATTATTACAATAAAATAAAACCGCGTGTTTTTTTTAATACTCGTTTCTTATGTTTTTAAGTTTGACATGCATGTTGTTACATTGACCTTTTAGTAACATCGTTTACAATTAATGTTTTATTTGATTGAATATAATTTGTGACATCGCTACATATTATAAAACAAAATCTTCCTTGTTTGTTTGCCTTGTTTGTCTTTATGTCTGTCTGAACGCGATAAACTCAAAAACTACTACCTACTGGATTTACATACGGTTTTCACCAATGGACGGAGCTACTTATGAGGAAGGTTTAGGTGTATAATTGGTTATGGTTTTGCGTAATTTGACTGAAATATGACAAAGATTGTTGAATATATCGGAAAAAAACATGCTAACTGAGAGCTTTATTTGCGCTTTACTTTACGTGCGCCGCGCAAACTAATCGTCATAATGTGTAAAACGATATAAACGTTTTATGGCAACCCTTATTTTACTCATAGGAAGCCGGGACGGGTTCCTATCCGTAAAACAAGGTATATATTTCCATATATAGCTACAGTATAGCTATAGCTTAATAGCTATAGAAATTTGACATAAAAGTATATATGGAAATATAATTATTTCCATATATACTTTTATGTCAAATTTCTCACTCCTCCGTGCGTTCAATATGCTTAAAAAGAGGTCCAAAGTATTCTCTTTGGTCAAGTAAACCAATGTATAGCATTATCGTTAGAAACCCAAACAACACCTTCGCTTAATTATTATTTTTTAATATATAAACGCAATTAACTCGAGAACCGAAAATATGGTAAACACTTTTGTGTTCGTATCGTTAGCGGTATCGGTGGAATGGTGTTATTGATATTTCAATCGCACGGAAATTTCCGCGCGGAAAAAGCATTGTAAATAAACAAAAATCTAGACTAGATTGAATTTTTATTTTTTATTTAATTGCCGGGCAAATAAAAATTGCTTTTAAAACTCTGGCTCTTTAAGAGAAACGCTGCATAAGAGCCAGAGTTTTACGTTTAAAAAGATGTGATGATGTCTGTTATTACACTGTTGTCTGTTATTCACCCTTCGAACCGAAATATACAAATACAAATTTTTTCTGTTTGTCAGTAGAATGAATGGTGAGTGGGTGGGTGGTAAGTGATACCCAATCAAGAAGCTGCAAAAATACTTAAAATCTGGATTATGTTTCCTCCATATTCAAAATCGTGAGTTATTATTTAGTTAAGATATTTGCCATTTATTCATTTTGCTTCTCTTCATACCTGGTTTCTGTAAAAGAAAACAATTATCTCTGAGCTTCCTCGGGCTGTAACTACGTATACTCAAAGACAAAATATTTATTCTGTATATAACATTACACCTGTTTATTAATTATCAAAATATACCGCCAATTCTTAACACTTCAGACTTGAGAAGAACCGTTGAAGAAAATACTCTTCACCGCTAAAATATTAGCGTTAACTAGTCCAAAATCTTTTGCGAATGTAATATTTTCCCGATCATCTCTCAAAGTTATTTAAGTTTAAACGAACACTAAACTGCACTTAAATTTTTTTTTAAATAATCAATGATAGCGAAGAAGTTTTGGAAACACTAGTAAAGACCCCCTTTACAAATATTCCCAAAACGTCTTCGCTAACACAAATGTCGACCAAAGAGATTCTGGATTACAACCTAAAAATGTCGTTTCTCAACAGAGATGAAACGATTTTGGTAGGACTGGCCGACGAAGGAATGCAGAACCCTACGACGACAACTAACACCCTCTGAAGGAACTCAACTGACACACATTTCGATTCATAAAGAAGTCATCTGAACTCTACGACGTCAAATACAAACCAATATTAAGATTGAAATAAATTACATGTCTCTAAAAAAAAATTCTGAAACGTTGATTGTGATGCTTCCTGGTTATTAAACACGCAGGCACATTGGTACCAACGGTACAGACAACACGTCTATGGTCAAATATAAAAAAATAAAAAAATTATCTTTGATTTTATTCAGTCATCTTTGAACCCCGAATTATTACAAGCTGTCACTGATCAAGTCAAGTCAAAACACCAGTGAAGTTGTTAAGCTTCTATTATAAATTCATTCTAACATAAATTACAAGTAAATAACATTTATTTTAATTACTAAGCTTATAATCCGTGTGTTTCGTATTATTCATACATTAATACAAACATAATGTATTGAAGTAATGACGTCATTAAACCATCATGACGCTCACTGTTTTTACAACTTACCTCATAGATTAAAAAAAAAGATATATAAGATTAAAATTTAATTTTATATAAAATAAGAGCATATTACCTATCAAGTTTTATTAATAAATCATTCATTATTAAGAGTTCAAAATCGTACATATTTTATCAAAGCGCTGTCTGTCTACGGCAAAACGATAATCAAGGGACGATTTTAAAGATAAAATTCGAAATATTTAAATCCAACACAAACCTCTCCGTACTAACCAACATTAAAAAATGTACTCCTAATCGTATTGTAAACCTCTTTATGCGACTTTATACGCGTGTATCAAACAAAGGGTTCATTGGGATTTATCTGAAAGCAAGTGAAATATAAAAGCTTAGCTTTAGTTCGAAATGAAAACGAAAACACTTCGCATCCATCCGTAAATCCATTTATTGTAGAAACGATAACGTTTAAAGATTTGAACGTTAACATTAAACTTAAAATCGTTATTCTTTGCTAAAAAAAAACAGGCAAATCGTGACAAATATGTATGGATAATTAATAGAACTATAATATACACGAAGCAAATAAATATTAACTAACCTTTTATTGTTTTAATAGTAAATTTAGTTAAAACATAAACGCATAACCAATTATATGATGTTCTGCGATGCTGAGCGCGTTCTTAAAACTTACTCCGTTGCGCTATTGTCTGAATTATAAACTTCTATATTGTAAAGCTTTATCATGAGTTAGACTAAAAAAATGTGCATTTCTGACAAGTTATTTTCAGTTTAAGCCCGAAGTTAAGAAGCGGTGTTACACTCTCGTGCCTTGAGAAGGACGTAAAGCGCCTTTTCCTCTATCGCACCGGATTGTCTTTCTACTGTGAAAGTGAGAGATTGTTAAGAGCGCCTCTGTTTGCGCACACCTGTGCACTGTAATATCCTCTGGCTAGGCTACGTTTTGAATGGTCGTCGAGCCCAAATTCGGTCAGGAGGGTTAAGTCTCAAAAGCTGCCACTGAAAACTTTTGCCAAATTAATCAAAAGATAATAAGTGGAGTGGACTAAACCATTTTATGAATCTCCTTTACAGCTTCCCTATTGCGTTTAATCTCTTACATTCATATCTACAATTATTACTTAAAACATTTAAGATATCGGTCCTAGATGGTAATTTATTTGCCAATGTAATAAAAAGTATCAAAATAATGACGTATGCGCGAAATAAATATTACCAAATGACACATAAGCGGCTTATGATAATGTTAGTCTAGCGTCACCAGTGTGTGTAGGATCCTCATGTACTTGTACCTATTGAAGACATTAATGAAATCGAAAGTGAATTTCAAAGAAATCCAATAATACAGGAGCGATACTGAATATTGTTAATAAGATAAATAGCAAATGAATTAATAGAATCCATTATTATTTAAATATTTTTGTGATTTTTTATAACATAGATGGCAAGTCGTCTTATGCGCCTGTTGTACTTACACTGTAGTAAATAAAATAAATATAAAAATCTACGTATACTTTTAATGCCCCACCACAAAGAGGATCTCGTAAGATGTTATATGACTGGTGGCTGTAATTGCACTCACATTTGAATCGGAACACAAAAGTACGAGTACAAAGTGTAATAACTGGTGTAAGTGCTACTCACTGAAATGGAACCACACCAAGTCATAAGTCAAGTGATTTAATCACAATTAATTAGTAATCGTACACTACAAAAAGTACACATTAGATTCGAAACTAACATAGCTATAGTTACATATATTTTGTGAAATAATAGGTCGGTGGAAAAGTTTTTTTTTTGTATTTTATAAGTTAAAAGTTGCAGTAAAATCTCTTTATTTGTACTGTTTGTATTCAAATGGTGACATTTTAAGAATGGTTTCCCGCCATTTTTCTATTATTTTTCGGTCAAAATAAGTTTAAAGAAGAAATTTGACACATTTTGAAGTTTTATTACAAAAAAAACGAAAATGCAACACAAACCGCGACAAAAGTTGTGACTTTTATGGACTGAATGCAGAGACAGTAGTTAGCACAATATTGGATCAAGCGTTTTCAGTCCTAACATTTAAATCCTGGATTTATTCTGAACGCTTTTTTTTATTAGTAAAGGTAAAAATGAAAGCTATTGCTCGGTTTTTGAGTTTGCAACTACAAAAGTCAATTAAATAGTTTCATACAGGTTCATTAGTCTTCCGGCTTTCAAAGCATCTATTGCTTCGAATATTGCGTTTCTGTTTAATTGATAGCGTTTACGCTGTACAAATTAAAATTTTGTTTTCTGTTATTGTGAAATCGAATGTGAATAAAATATGTTTTTATGTAACTATTTTGTGTGCAGGTTTGTTATTTAGTAACATTTAAAACAATAATATCAAAATATCAAATATATTTTATATTGTAGAAATTAACATTGTTTTAAAAAAAATTATTCAAACATTAATCATATTTTTGTTCTTACAAATTTTCCAATGTGTTATGGCATGGTAAAGTCATTTTTACAAACTTTCAACTATGGACGTGGTTGCTGTCTGAGCGACATGGGATCAGCGCTTCCGATCTTATTCAAACGGTCCACACACGGTTCGCGCTCACCCGGTGCCGATCGGGACGGTACTGTTGAAGGAATACATTGAAAGCTACCATAAATATTACTAATATTACTAATTATTTAGTACTAGTGAACCTGTATGAAACTATTTAATTGACTTTTATAGTTGCAAAATCAAAAACCGTGAAATAGCTTTCATTTCGTCGTGTTATTATTATAGTTATCATTAATTGGAATGAAAAACGTTAGGCGTCACGGGATGCCCAGTAAATGTAAAACATCGATATTGATTGTAATTGAAATATATTTGTATGAAATGTATATGTAAATTGTGACCATTACTACGGCTAAATTGCCAGTTAAATATTTTGAAATTTGCAAGGATTTGAAGCAGCCTTCGTTAAGATTCAGGTAATAAGGCAGCCAACATTTTGTTTGGTCGGTAAAAAAAACCAAACCAAATTTCTGTCCGAATGGTAAGAACAATAATTAATTTGGTTCAACAATAATTTTATATTCCATATAAACTTTAAAAGCCTCGAGTGATCGTTGCGAGGTGAGTTGGGTGATAATGAAAAGAAATCTAATAAATTTCCTTGTAATAATAATATTGTATATTTTTCATTCTAATATATATATAAATGAAGAACATGAAAAAATATTTACCGATATGAAATGTATGTACAATAAATATAAAAATTTCGGACACACCCGGACATAGGAACTCGTTTTTCTGATTTGTAAAACTTGATTCTAAAACGGCCTTTTAAACGGCCAAGAATTTTGTATGACCATAAAATAGGAAGGTTACATTCACGTGTTGTAAATACTCTTTTATTTACTACATTGTATCATTATAAAGAAAATATTACAACATCAAAATATTATTTTTACTTAATGATTGACAAAATGACAAAATATATAAGGATATTTACAAAGGAAAATATATGGTATATTTTAAGATCTGACACGGCGTCTACACTAATACGAATATAACGAGACTCTATTCATTAAAAGCGTTCTACCATGTTTTTTGAGTCAACTTCTAAGAAATAAGCTGCAAATGATGTGGAGGGGGGTACGTCAATGTGCATTGCTTCTGACGCTAAAACAAAACTGTATTGGAGGGTAAATGCAACTAAGCGTGATAACCATGATAACTGAATATAATCGTAATATAGGTGAAATTTTTATATTTGTTAATACAATACTACACAATACAAATACAAAAAATAATCTCCCCCTAAATAAAATCCTCAGTCAGCGGTAAAAAAAAGTAATTATAGAATAGGTAGGCGGACGAGCATATGGGCCTCCTGATGGTAAGTACTCACCAACGCCCATAGAATTGACATTGTATGAAATGTTAACCATCGCTTACATCGCCAATGCGCCACCAACCTTGGGAACTAAAATGTTATGCCCCTTGTTTTGCGGTAGAATATCTGATGAGTAGTTGGCACCTACCCAGATGAGCTTGCACAAAGCCCTACACAGTAAAAAAGGTTAGTGTACTCTAACCACTGGACCATTGGCTATTAATAATCAATAGTGTAAATACGAACCGTTACAGGTCCGACAGTTTGTTATTTACAAGTAATTATTAATAAGAAGACTGTTATAACAACCAATTTTTTCGTTTATCGGTAATAGATCTTTTATAAACTCGCAGCGTTAATGTCCCTATATCGACGATAAATAAAAGCCGTCAAGTCCAGTTACGACCTGTTTCTTTGTAAACAAAACATCGAGACCATTTTAAATGAATTAAAACATTTTATTTGCATAACTTTATATAGCTAATGATAATAAAATTGATATTTTTTTGGATATATCTTTATATCATTTTTAATTGGTATGAAAGTAACCGCTTTCTCAAACCTGTATTTTATGTTACGAAATCTCCTCTAATAATTTGATAATTTATTAAAAACCCGAAGCATAACCGCGCGTCGTAAGTTGGTTCACTGGAAATATCGTTGTCGCTGTCAATGTCTTGTACCTTTGTTCGAACAAGACAATGGTATACGACACCCAATCATTACACCTGTATAGGATCAGTCTAGTCGGTGGCTTTTCAATTAGCAAAGATATTATCTTACTAATATATAAGCGAAAAAAAATTAAACTTCTCACTAAATCCGTGTCTATTCAATTACAGCCTTGTTAAAGCCTTAGTAAGTATCTAAGCCTAAGTATAATTATTTTGATTTTTACAATAATTACCTTTTTTGAATTAAAATTCAAAATAAAAGTTTGTTAATGATAAATATTTATTTTATTTATTTATTTAATATTTGGGAAACAAACAGATATAAAATATAATCTAATTACATAATACAATTTAAATATCACATTATCCAGCGAAGTTTCCACCGATTGATGAAACATAAAATGCACTCAAATACTTTAACACAATAAGAGAAAAATATTTATTGTTAACAGGAATACATAACTTATACGTAGATGACAGATCTACATTTTAGATGTAACCGATTGGTGCCGAAAATTTCTATGTTATTTGAATGATATGAATGATATTAAAGTTCACGTAAATTCTAAATCTATTTATAGATTAGTTCATATCATATATCGATCTGAGTCTCGGATTGTACACATAATATTACCTATTATCGGCCGTATCTGTACAATGGATTTGAGCATAGGATACACTGACACTGTGAAGGTCATGTCAATTCTAACACCATTAATGGGTCGCTAACAATAGGTCTTGAAATGAGATGTCAGCTCTGAAATGTAATGTCGATACAATGGCTCACTCACCAGAACACAACAATATACTGTTTACGTTGTTATTATATTAGAATAACTATCGATTAGTTGGTACCACAGATGATAAAGCCCTACCACCGTTTATGGTAATACCTACCAAATAGGAAAGACGTATGTTTTTTACCTGTTTTTACACTGAAACTACAAATTGTATTTTCAGCAAACTTTAGCGTAACAATGTCTTTTAGCTTCGAGTATACGTCAATTCTTGTAAATTAAACCGGCGTTATCGTCAAACGGTTTCGTTTAACGAGAATACTTCATTTTCATAATTAATTATTTTAGATCTTTTTCATTTGTAAATCCGTTAAAGGAATCTTAGTATATATTTGGGCTCTATTTAAAGAGATTTATCGACGTTTTCGTCAGAGAATCGATTCATTAGAAAACATTTGGTGGTTTCTTAGTAATATACAGTTCATTTTTTTTACTCAACTTAATGCTATAAAAAATGAAGGAAATAAAAATTCAGGCAACCTCAGACGCTTTACATCTACATATTTGATAAAATATCATTTCCAAAACCGTACACGAATCACCTTTAAAATAAAATGCCTCAATACACGAAACAAAAATAAATTACAATTAACTAAGATTCGTTTGAGTGCACAACTGTTTAACCATTTACCTAACGATATAATACGCGACAATTGTTATCCGCAATTAAGGAAAAAAAGGTAAAGTTAAATTATATTGTAACTAGAATTTTTGAGAATCTATAGTTTTTTTCTATGTATATTCTATTGAAAATTAATTAATTATTAATAATTTTGTTTTTTTAATTACTCAATTACGTAATTGAAATTGTTTCTCTGTTAAAATAAATTTCTACTATTTTTTTGAAGAAGATTAATTTAAATCGTTATTAACTATTGTTACATGCAGTTATAGAACTTTTTCGTCTCCTGTAAATCTTGTATGTATAATCCTCAATCGAGAAACATAGAAGAGGTTATGTAGATTTTTTTTTCTTGTGTCTACATAATTTTAAATCCCTTTTTTTCTCTTTGAACGAAAAATTACAGACGATAGTTTAAATATTAGTTAATATTAGTAATTTATGTCACCACGTGAGCCTAATTTTTATTAAATAAATTACTACTATTAAATCATAGTTAGCACAAACTATATGAAGGAAAAAGTATCGATGAGATTGAATGAAGGGACATGTCAGAATAAGAAATAACAATTGACCATACTCTATCTAATTTTGGTATGTTGTAACAAACAACAATAAAAAAAATGTATTTACCTCATGATTGATGTTTGCGATACAGTAAACGGTGTAAAGTTATAGCTCGTAGATCGATGAAGTAAATATAACACTGATTTAAACGACAATTAAAAATAAAATAGAAACAACTTACACGAATATTTCATATTTTAAGTGTCGGAGCGTGAGGCAAATGACAGTGCTCGAAAAGTTGTATCGAGTGTATTGCCTTCAATTGACGCCTGAATTGAAAATCTATATGTTTACGTTTAGTGTATTTGATGAGATAGATTCCATGTTTATGAAAATAACTACTTTCACATTAGTTTACCGCATAACATAAACAAATATAAAATATATTTTATTGGCGAATACTTTATGAAAGTTTTTTAATTATATCTCAAAAATATGTTCACGTCACTCTAATAAACCTTTTCTATTCTTTCTTTATATTGGTATTTACGAAGGCAACCGCGCAAAGTGTTTTACTCTATGGTGAAAACCGACTCTCGTAGACACGAATTTTCATTTGTTTTAATGTTTGAAATAATAAATACTCTGGACAAATTATTTCTAATATTATAGAAATCAAATTTACTAATAGGATAATATAATTAATAATACAATTTGCCACTTCATTATTTACAAATAAATATGTATCAGTATATTAATACAGTTCTAGTACAGTTTTATTTTGACGAAAATAAGCAATATTTTTTACTAAAATTGTCTTTAAATTTAATCTTTAGAATTACTGTTATTTCCCTCTTTTTTATAAGAGTTCACATTTTAACAAATATAAAACACTTTTTACACAATCACTACCCCGCTAACCACAAGACTATATAAATATAGCTGTTTTTAAATAACTGGTGTTGTTGGGTCACCGCCGGTGGAGTGGCACAACCCTGCGGGCCTGCAGAAAGCCGGTGAGTATATAATAATAATTCAAAACGTAGAATCAATTCGATTAAATATAACACTTAAAACATTAAAAGTACAAATAATTTCATCAATATTGCTTATGCAATTTAGATTAATCGGTTTGGAAATATCATATTGGAAAGAACGCATGCATGAAAAGTCAAGGGCATGTGCTAATATGTATTAGCAACGGCTGACTGGTCATTGGCGGAGAAATCTTGTAGTATTGTGCGTTAATATAGATATTTCACTGCATTGAAAAGAAATATAATATCGTGATGAAAAGACTAAGTAACGACAACTCTTTTTCTTTTAGAGGAGTTTCCCGCGACTTGTTTCCCTGGACGGTGGAAGACAGTGACGGACGGCTTTTGGGCAAATAATGATAACCCTATCATTTTAATTTTAAGGTATTAAGTTATTTTTTGTCGAATTTCATTAAAAACCCATTACTTAATTGTTAAAACAAAATTAACATTGTGTAAATTAATTAATTATAAGCATTTAAATAAATTTAGTTTTCATATACTTATATTTTAAAATGTCGATTGATGTGCTTGTGAGAGATTATGGGAATAAAGTATATTTTGGATTTGTTTTTATGCCTAAATTTCGGATTTTCATTTGACGAGTTATCTTATACAAATAAATAACATTGAAGCTTAAACCTAATATGACTATTTGCGAGCTATCAAAACCAAAATAATCATTTATTTATTTTTGTCTGTCTGTCTGTTTGTCCGGGTTAATCTTTGAAACGGCTAAAAATTACATATTGAAATTATTGCATTATTATTAATTATTCAAAAGTATTTCAAGCTTCTGTTTAGTCTTTATTACATCAAAATCGGTTAAAACTTAACATAATTAACATATTTTGGTACTTTTCATCCCGTTTAACTGGATTTTCGATTATGACACGAACGAACCGCGAGCGATACGCTAGTTTGTAATAATATAGACCCCAAATGTAACAATAGGTTAGTATAATTCTAAAGACAATTTTCTTCGTCCGTATTTACAAAATAAATCTGTATCGGTGCATTGAAGTCAAACTACAGTGGTAAATGGGCGAAAATCAACGTTTTTTTTTGACGATATTAATTTTTAAATTTAAACGTTAAAACTACTTTTCTCCCCTCTTTTTATAACCCCTACTAAAAAAAGTAGAGTTCGCATTTTAATTCATAAGTTATTTAATGTACAACTTGCACCCATTTGATGTAGAACCTTAAACTTGGTAGTTTGATTCATTGAATTATAAATATTTAAATTGTACCTTATATGTGTTAAACAGGTACGAGTTTCTAAACATCCGTAAGACGTCGGTGTGTCTCGACGGAATTTAACATTATTGGACGTTCAACGAATCACTTTTAAGTAAGTAACGATGTTGTATAGAATTTAAATGTATTAAAAATAATAGTTTCTAAGTGGTAAGACGTACGTACGTACCATCCATCGACTAGTTATTCTACCACCGAACAGCAATGCAGTTAATGCAGCTTGGTGGTATGAATATAAACCAGTTTAATTACAGGCACGATAGACTTAACAATTCAAATACCATTATAAGCAGGGTGTTTTCTGTAACGATTGCGATTAGTTAATCTGTTCTTCTCCAATACATTGTTTCGAAACATAAGGCTACAATACCCCTGTTTTCCACAAAAACACTAGAACTCGTTCAGAACTTCTGGAGAAGAAAACTAACACGGTACAACTTATTTATTGTAAAAATAACTTGTATATGGTAATTGGACATTTTTATATCTGTTATCAAATGTATCGCGTAGGTATGTAGGTATCGCGATTATCCTTAACGTGATTATATTCAATACAAAGTTATTCAGCGATGTGCCAATTATTAAAAGAAAAAAACTTAAATATAAACTTATATTTCCTGTTAGCAATTAGCAGTTAGCAATTCTAGAAATAGTGACGTACTTACTATCAATACCAGGAACAAAGATAAGCTAGAAACGTCTGTTCCCAGATTACAGTGTTAAAAATTCCTTTGTAGGACAAAGTATACGCTTTTACAACAGATCATAGAAAATGTACACAAAAAATAACACAAAACTTGTTTATATATATATATATATATATATATATATATATATATATATATATATATATATGTATGTATTTAAAGAATATTATAAAACTAATGTCTTTTTAAATGATAACTCACCTAGATGAAGTAACGACAGCTTCCAGGCTGTTTCAAATAAAAATATATATATTCATTGCAAGCAACAATTGTTAAAAAAAAATACTCATCTCTGAGTTTCATACGCCGGTTCTACTCAGGTCTGAAGTTTCTTTCGATACCGTTAATAGATTTTTGACAATCTATAAGAAAGTGTCATTTATAATATTTAATAAAGATTTTTGACTTTGAATAAAGGTAACTTTCCGTGGTGCGTGATTCTGCGGATTATTCACACACAGCCGATGACCACGGACAGCGTAGTACCACGCCATGGCTCTTCAGCTTTGAAAATCGAAGCCATTTTGTAATTCCAAAATGACATAATTCACACCGCACTAAGTTTAATTTAATTACCGGGCAATTTTAACATAGTATAAATAATGAGTGTTACAAAATATTTACATATATTGGATATCCACAATTTTATTTTTTTTATTCACACATAGTTATAATTCTTTGATCATACCGCTAACTTTAAATAGGTTTGTATTACATAAATTTCATAATTTAAAATAATTTTAATCAATCATCAAATAAAAAATTAAGCTTTGTTTTTCTCAATAGATTTGATGGCGTTTCAACTTGGCTGCAGCATTACGTTTAATTAATATAATATTGTTCAAAAATGTCGACTTAAAAGTTCCCAGTGCGTTTCCCTCACTAAAATGTGAATTATGTACTTTGTAATAAGTGCGGCCCGCTTGGAATTCAGTTTGTGACGGAAACCCTTGAAAATCTACCGTCGTGTCATCTTGACGCTTAGGTATTATTATGTTCTAATAATAATGCCTGTTTAAATTATAAATATTTTAATTCTTAGAATATAGTGCTAGTATAGTGCAGAGATTGCTACGTTTGCATTTAAATTATTAGTATGGATTGTTTAAAAGTAATATAAAAAAATATATACCAACTTATTTTTAATCTAGGAACTATAGATAAATACATTTTTATATTACTTTGGAAAAGTTGTTGGCCTTTCAGAATTATTCTACAGGAATTGAGTAAACAACATTTGTATATATGTGTGTAGTTTGATTATATAAAGTAAATTCTATTTAAAATATAATCAAGTAGGCACCTACTAGACAACCTAGACAGTTTGTATAATTTTTTTTATAAAAATAATTAAAAATACTACCATCGTTTCGGATTACAGAATGTAGATTTTAAAAGAGAACTGGCATTAAAATAATTGACCAGTTACACTTTTTATTTATTCGAGACCGCAAACAATTGAATCGTATAAAAGGCGGACTTAACGCATCATCTAGGCATTTTCTGCCTGTCAACTTTTATGCTACGTAGATAGATATTCATGGTGACACTTATAGTATATTATAATTTTATAATCGATACTTATTTATTTACAATCAAGTTGTTTGTTTTACGCGTGTTATTGTTAATTCATTCATTCGAAAAACGTCCTTCATTGAGTTATTTTAATAGATTTTCTACAACCTGATGGTACATCGTTATCGTAAAAACATGTCAATTTGGCCTTGATTGGACCTTGCCAATTAAGTGGCACGGCGATTAAACATTAAACGATTTGATACTATTCGTACCAAAGCCGGCTACTCTGTCAACTGTTACAGTTTTTATATCACTAAGAGATTTTTTTTGCGTGTTAAATTTCAAATAGAAAGTTTTATAGAAGTTTACGACACTGACAATAATTCAAAATAGTGACTTTTGACTTTCTCTTATCTTGTAATCATTTAAATAAGATTAAATTAATTAATTTTTTTTTTGGCTTTGAATCTTTTTAGACGTACTTAAAAGGCTAGCACCGGACCCATTTATGTCACTGTCGAATTATGTACGAGCATATCACTTTGGTGCGTAATCACGTGTCACTAAAGAACTAATACAAACTTGCTTTTTATTTGTTTATTAAATATAAATATATTCGAGACTAGGCATATTTTTTTACATAAAAGTTAAAAACAGGATTCTGACGACTACAAGTCTTGATTAAATGAAACAGAATAAAATTAAAATATTAATATCAAAACAGTTTGTGTAGTGTCAATGTCCGTGAGAGTCTAAAAACTTAACACAATTCAGTTTAAATATTTAATTAATAGATGTTTTAGTTGGACTTTGTTTTTAAGCTTTATACACGCAATTATTTTAAAGGAGAAGGCATTAAACGCATTTTGAAAAATTCGGATTTCGTAACGTTTTAGTTAAAAAGTTAGTATACTTTACCTCCAGCGAAGATACGCTAATTTTATATCTCTAATATAATGACAATTTTTGGTTTAAGTTATATTAGATTCTTGACTCTGAGTAATTTTTCTTTCTTAATAAGTAGACCAAAGTATAATTAGTCGTGTAAGTGTCAAGCTAATAAAGAGGCATCACTTGTTATTATTATTATTGAGACTGGTTCTGTTTAGAATGTAGTGTAGGTTACTACATTTGGTGACTTTTTGCATTTACCGTTCGGTTATTCGTTTGCAAAATAAGCAAAACAAATACGTACAACTAGGCTAGCGGTATTTGCTCATCTGCATACGTAACAGCTGGAGGTATAATTTGTCAACATGTGTAACCACAAATTCAATAACTCGATAACTTTAGAGTAATTTGTCAAAGCTAGATTTAATATTTTGCTAATCGCCAGCTGTTCATTCGTTCGATCCAAGTATAATCATTCGGCGTATGCGTCACAGGCCACAGCCAACTTTCGCCACATTTCGTTGTCATGGCCATGTGAGCTACCAGACATTGAATCGATACCTCCGCTCCGGACGAATCACATTCATCACCTCGACGACGACGGCTCCAAGGCCGCGATCAGTCATTCTGCACTCTCCTAACTAATAACAAAGTATCGATATTTGATTACGACTCAATGTAAACATCGCACAGAACTCGGAATACAGTGCTGTTTTATAAGCTAAACAAAAGTCGCACGTCACAATGGAAGTCGACTATTGTGATTTGAATGTGCGTGGATTGAGCGAGTGTATGCGCCAGCGACTTTCAGGCTGCGAATCGCGATCGCTTCGAGATCGTGTTTGCGGGCTCGGTCATTTAGAACAGCTGTTTGAGATACGACTAGCCCGCGAGTCGGGCCGCGACCGTGGCGCAGGGTCGCCCTCTGGTCAGCCTCCGCGGGTGCACTTCGCTCGGCCTGCACTGCTCTCGACCACTCTAACTACTTACTTGCAAAGGATCCGCCAGAAACAACCGAAACTGCTACCGTTTGGAACTTCACCGGCGTACGATATAGTCATGTCGAGTACAAATCGACAACTATAAAATTAATATTTATTTATACACACACACGTTTTGTTGGCGCGAGCTCGAAACGAAACACACGCGGAAAATTAAATACGTTTTAGAAAGTAATAAAAAGTTTCTCGAGATCCAGTAACTAGGGAAGGCGAAGGGAAATTATTTTATGAAAAATACACTGCAAATCAGTTACATTCTGATGATGTGTTATACACTCTGCCCTCCCCGACTTGTTGTGAGACATAAAGAAAAGGCGCACAAGAGCACCGTCCGCGAAGTCGCGACAACTGTGACTGACGAGCGATACCTCGCCCGGTATGTTGCTCAAGTTACTCGCTCACTGTTTACTGATGCGTGTTAACATTGCGCGGACGCACGATGCAGGTTTTATTCTGACAGGCTTGAACGAAATTATGCCGTTTGCCGCTAGATGGCGCTCATCGCAAAAAGCCTTTTTTACTAAAGTAACAAAAAGCAGTTAAACAACGTTAATAATTCTAAAACTAAAACTTGTATTGTTATTTTTTTACAGTATATGAATTTAAGTTAACAGGGACAACCTTTTTGATTTTAAATCTATTACAAACAAAACAGTAGACACCTAACTTATTTATCTGCTATGAAGACAGCGACCTGAAAAAAAACGGAATTTTAGAGTAAAAGAAAAAAGTTATGAAATATTTAATAAATAGAGCATTATTTAAGAAGCAGAAATCGTGGTATATATAATGCTAACAAATAAATAATCAGCTTAAATAAATAAGGCGTTAGTTTTGTTTTATGTAAAGCTTATATATAATAAACGCAGCCTTTAATTACAAAGGAAACTGTTTTAATCATCTGCGAGCGAGAGAAATCGCTTTTTATTTTAATTCGCGAGACTGATCTGTTGTGCGAATTTACGACAAAGTTTTGGAATCGCTATTTTTTAGTAGAAACGCACGAACTATTTTTTATTCCGGATGCCGGCTACTATAGAACTCAACTGCATGTGACCCTATCTATCTCACAAGTAACAAATAATAAAGACTAGATATGTATCGGTATAAATTATTCTATTGTTATTGCTATCCGTTTATCGGCTACCTATTGACTGCTAATTTTAAACACGGCACCTTAGAAAATTGTTATTTCTTACTTTTCATTTCTTAAAATAGGAAATAAAGTTTCTCGTTTACAGCACACAATGAAAACGATTGTGTTTTTCTTTATCCATGTAGAATTAAATTATTGTAAAACATTTAATTTATTCTTAAAAAATGTAAAATTGGCAAAAATGGCAATTAAAAGTCAAAATAACTTAATCGTTATTATGTGTCTCATTTTAAAGAAACCTGTTTTTAATTATTAATAAGGTGTTAATTTCAAAATCAATAACAATTACTTTTTTACTTTGCAAGAAGCGAGAGTCAATCACAATATCCTGGCAATAATCTTGCTGCTGTGTGATGGAATATGATTAGTAAATGGTACCTGCCCAGACGGGATTGGCTACTAAGCTAATGAAAATTTTGCCTATTCAATTACATTTAAGAAATAGATAAGCTATGAGATGAATGAGAAGGAATGAGATCATAGACAATTTTCTATTTTTTAAAGATTTGACATATTCCTAGCAACCTGCATGAGTTGGAAATGTCACCTTCCTGCCACGAGTGTGGTGCGCCAACCGACACGGCGCAACACACCCTGACGGAGTGTGCCGCGTGGGGGCCCCAAAGGCTTTCTCTGGCGGCAGTTGTCGGCGGAGACCTCTCCTTGCCGAGCATCATTAACGCGATGCTCGGAAGCGATGAGTGTTGGTCGGAAATGGTCTCCTTCTGTGAAAATGTAATGTCGCAGAAGGAGGCCGCGGAGCGGGAGCGGGAAGAGGACGCCGCTGCAAACCTGCTCCGCCGAAGAAGACTGGGGAGAAGAATGAGGCGCTATGCGCACCTTCTTCCTCCACCGCAATAGGCGTCGCTGGGACTAGGGGGTTCTCAGTACCCTAGTAATCCCCATAGAGAATGGAGGCCTGCATACGCAGGCCACCCGTCAGAGCGTCGCGGATGCGCAAGCGATCCCGTGGCGCTCCTCGTTATGACGGAAAGGGTACCGCTGGTTTTTTAGTGGGTATTAGGCGTAATGCGTTTTTATAGCATGAAATGACATTTGGCCACTTATTATAGTTAAAATAAATATACCATACTATTCAAATAAATAATATGTAAAATAAGTGCAACATGAAAAAAGTAGGATATTGTTTGTCGTGTATTTTGCTGGATTTAGAAGCGCTAAGTAATTATATTGAATTAACATACCTATGTGGTTTAATCGGTGAAAGAGTTTCTAGCCGGCTCTTGTCGCTACAATATAAATTACAAAACGGCGGTAGGTTACTGTCATATATAATTTCGGTGTATATCATTGAACTTATTTATTTACTGAATAATTGTAGAAAAAAGATTTTGCGATGTAGACGAAAATTACTTGAGACCAATGATATTAAAGGAACATATAGGACTAAGGATAATTAACAATTAATTTCAACTGAAAATAAACTAATATACAGTCGACTTATGTCATGTTATGTTACATAACAATCATAATTATTCCATAAAATATTTAAATATTAAACAAACTAATGAGTAGATATATTATTTAGCGAAATCAGGTCATTAAAAATAATATGCTATTTCTGAAAATTACGTTTTATACTTTAGCGTAATGCATTCGTTATATTAAGCGGATTATTTCGAAGCTGTTAAGTTCTTTATAAATATTGTATTTCAATTCTGAAACACTGATTAAAAAGTTAAATAAAAACATTATTATTAACGCTATTTGTAGAAGATGTATGAATATATAATAATTACTGTTCAAATTAAACACTTACCGAAAATATTAATTATTAATTCCGCCCGCGGCTGAGGGGCAGGCACCCTGTCTTTTTGTATCTCGTTTTTTTTTTCAATTTCTGGGACTGCAAATGTCTACTCCACCTGATGGTAAGTGGTAGTAGAGTCCAAACGCGACGACGGCCAGTACAGACGGGAAAATGTTCTGTACTAGCCGTCCCCGCCTTGCCGGCAAACAACAAACGGCCGCAAGGCTCTTCACGCCTCGTTTGAAGGAACCCGGGTTGTAAGAGGAGGGAAACACGTGAGCTGCTAAGGAATTCCATTTTTTGGAAGTACGACTAAGAAAGGAGTTGCCAAATTTCTTTGTGCGCGATGGAATTGATGTCACGACAGTTAGCAGCGTAAACTTATGAACGAAGGGGGAAGCAGGAATTAGAGAGAATAATTCCTCAGAGCACTCGCCGTGATACAGTCGATAGAAAGCGCTCAGCGCTGCTATATCTCGACGCAATTGTAAAGGCTCGAGGGTGTTTGTGAGCTTTACGACGCCAATAATGCGGACCGCACGTCGCTGCAACCGATCCAAGGCCTCCAGTAGGTGCTTAGTGGAGGTCCCATCCTCAACTCATCCCAATGGTGTGAGCAATATTCAACGCAAGACCGTACCTGTGTTTTGTACAACAGGCACAGTTGTTGTGGCATGAAAAAACGCGGCACCTTGTTCAGAACTCCGAGTTTCTGTGAAGTTGTTTTTATAACAGCCTCGATGTAATCCCTCGAACTAAAGTTGCAGCGAACGTCATGGCATGGCAATTTTGCTTTCTTACAACGCGTGTACGCAAAGTTGCATGATGAACGGTTGATTAGGTAAGAAGGGAAAGCGTAACAAACAAACAGACTCACCTTCGCATTTATAATATTAGTTAAGATTTATATATTTATTTGAATCAATAATTACTTATTATTATTATATACTTATCTTAAACGTATTATTTTTCAAATAAGTTTCTACGAGTATTTTTATGGATTTTGATCTTTCCATATAATAAGCACTTACAATTATTATGTAAATAAATAAATAGATTAAATAACAAAAGAAAATTTAGATACTCTTTTTAATTATTAAATTGTACATGCAATTACTTCAGGTACATACATAACAACTTGTTCTCTATATATTTTAAATTTGAATAAATGACAATACTTGTACAACATGGTCTGAAGCTTAAATAAATCGTAATTTTTTATGATTACAAATTTAAATATTTCTACTAGGTACCTACGTAATCAGTAACCATATTTTTTTTTTATACATAGTCGCATGATATAGCAAGCACAAAAGCGGGTACACTCTTATCATCGGGTCATTTCTCACTCACACTGTTTCTGAAATTTTCCGAATATATAGATTTTATTTATTTATTTATTTGGGAAAAAAACAATTTTAAAAACACTGTAATATAAAACAAAAATAACAAAAATCTCAAATCAATCAAGTTTCCACTTAAAGCAAAAAAAAAAAAAATAACAAATTGAATTAAATTAAAATTGAAAGTAAGACAAAAATAAAAACTGCAAATACATTATCACTTTAGGTAAAAGAGTTAAAAACAATTAGCATTTTAAGATATCACGAACTGCTCTTTTATAAACACCAATTTTTGGGCAAAAAATATCTAAGTTTTGGAGGTTATTATTATAATTTAGGCAAGAACGGTACAAAAACACATTCTTTGTAAATTTATTTTTACATGAGGGTACAAAGAACAAAGAATTATTTCTAGCACTAAGACGAGGACATTTAAATAATATGTTACTTAGAAGATATTTAGAGTCAACCATGTTATTAATTATTTTATACAAATATATTTGGTCTCTTAATTATCTACGCACAGTTAATGGGACTATTCTAGAGATATCTTTGTTATCAGATAAACCAGCTCTAAATCGCAAATTTTTTAAGAACTTATTTTGTAATCTTTCTATTTTATCTACGTAGATGTTATAATTGGGATTCCAAACTGTGGAACAATATTCAAGTATGGACCTAACATATGCGTTGAATAAAAGAATAAGGGTGGAGTAATGTGTAAATTCTTTACTCAATCTTAAGATGAACCCAAGCATACGATAAGCCTTAGAAGTAATATACTCGATATGACAAGTAAACGATAACTTGTGGTCTAAAAATACACCCAGATCCCTAACCTCTGATATTCTGGCTAATAATGTATCCTGCAGTGAGTAATTATATACTATAGGATTCTTTTTCCTTGTGAACGTTATTATGTTACATTTTTTTATATTTAGATATAAGAGATTTTTAACGCAATAGTTGCTTAAGTTATTAAGGTCAGATTGAAGTGATACACAGTCTTGAGTCGAGTTTATAGATGTATATAGATGTAATATATATTTAAAATATATATTTATAAACCTTATTACTTATTAATATATATTTGAAAATATATATTTATAAACCTTATTACTTACTTACTGTTGCATTTGTTACTGGAACTCGCCGATCCGCGTTTCACCTGCGTTTTTATTTTATAAGACAACTAACTCAAGGAAGTCTGGACTCTACGTCAAAAATTTTTTTAATCCTGAAACGTAGATTGTGATGCTGTCTGCATGTTTGGTACTAAACATGAAAATATGTAACATTAATATAAATTTAAGATAAGATACGCCAAATTCACGGACAACAAACAATGTCCGTTGAGATACAAATAAGAGAAAAAAATGTATTATATACATCAAATAATGAAAAATCCTAAAAGCTTAAAATAATAACGGAAGTAAACAAAAATACGCCACGACGAATGAACATTACAAAATTTTAGCTCGAACCGAAAATTTAAACTTTTATGTCTTTCCTCGGTAATCCAACCAAATTAAATAGTTCCTGAGCACACTCCGAAATATATCCTGTAGAATACCGACAGACAGACAACCTTATGACGGTCTTCTAAGGTCTGGAGTTTTGTGACCAGTGTCTGGTCACCAATGAGCCTTTTAGCACGACCATCCACTGAATCGAAAGCATCAAGCTGGTGCTTAGCAGAGCCGTCCCATAAATAGCTGCAGTACTCCATGCACGATCTGACTTGGGCTTTATTGTGGATGCCGAGTTTTTTGCCAGCAGTTTTAGTTTTGGTTTTGATGCATTGTCCAAAGTTGAGTTTGGGTGTTTAAGTAACTCCTACAAGCTCAATACTGTCGATGATGGGAACAGATAAATTTCAGACAGTCGGAGTCAGAGAGAATGGACTCCTCTTGGCAGTGAACAAACACGCTTGAGTCTTGGTAGGATTAAATTTGAATCGGTTATCATCGCCCCAATCCGATACCTCTTCCAATGTCAAATTGATGCGTTCTACCAAGGCCTCCCTGTGCTCAAGAGTTTCTGTTGCACTAGCTCGGGGACCAAATATGTATCTCTCCGTTACAGTGATGTCATCAGCGTACCCAAAGATACCGGGTTTCAGCAGTTCGTTTATATGCAGCAGGAAGAGCGTAGCGGAGAGAATTGATCCCTGAGGAACACCGGCATTAATCGCCATTAGGTCAGACGAGAAGCCATCTGGGACAACTCGAAATGATCGTCCACTCAGGAAATCTGATATTCAGTTGCAAAGGCCAACAGGTATCCCGTCGCTAGGAAGCTTGCTCAGAAGGCCCTCATGCCAGACCCGGTCGACAGCGTTGGACACGTCAAGTGAAACGGCTAACGCTTCACCGTCCTTATCCATGGCTTCGCCCCAGATGTGAGTAGCGTACACTAAAAGATCTACAAATTCAAATAAATTATTAAGATTTCAACGCATTCATAAGAAAAGGATGTCAATCAATTTTTTATCGCGGTAGTGATGCTTTTCCATTGCAAAATTACTTAGACTTCTAAATGTCGAAAAATACGCCATATAATGTATTTATAAGGGTTTTTTATTTTTTGTTAAAGATAAAATTATTTGGAAATGATTTTCCAGCACAACAGTAATTTAGGGAATACGATCAAAATCTTTTTTTTTACTTGTATTAATTTAATAAATTCAAATAAATTATTAAGATTTCAACGCATTCATAAAAGAATGCCAATCAATTTTTTTATCGCGGTAGTGCTTTTCCATTGCAAAATTCTACAAAATAACGATGCAGCCTCTAAAGCACCCGACCTTTGATGTCTTAAAACATTCGAAAATTTGTCTGGAAGAATTGGGAAGGTATCGACATGAATTGTTTGTAGCAATTTCTGTTACTACGGCTAGTGCTGAAATATCTATCAAAACTAAAATGAATAAAACCTTTTTAAGAAAGTATGACTGTATAAGTACGTATGTTTTAAATTTTTTTAATATGACTAGATATACTAAATCTAATTATGTGCTATTTTTAATTTCAGATATAAAAACTTATTTGTGTCTAGCATTGTCACTATACGTGGCCATTACGCACAAAACACATCGCTAACGTCGCAGGCGCTAACGTATAAATTGCTATACGCAACGACGTACCTACGTATTGTCTTCAGAGCTACTCAGGCGCTTAAATAAAAAAACACATACAAGAGCTTTATTACTTTATTTATGAACACAAAATAAGCACATAATTTAAGAATTAATGTATACCATATTGCATTTTAAACTGCGATATCCTTCGAAAGAATTATGTCAGATGTAACTATAGCTATATTTATTTATTGGGTGTTTCAACACGAGTGCATTTCTAATTATCATTTTTTTTAAGCAATGCAAGTATTGTTTATATATTCATGACACCTACCACAAAACTTTTTGAATTACGTGAACAATTTATATACAACCGTTTCTATCAATGTTGCGAGTACTACCAATGCAATAATCAGCGGATCAGGCAGGTAGACGTTTGCTGTTTCATGTCCTGAAATTTATGAAAAAATTAATGAGAAATGTCTTTAGTCAAAAAATTTAAGTTTATTTACATATATATTCGTTTTAAGGTAATATAAGCAATGCCGAAAATCCTAAACTTGGTTTTATTTATGCATATATGACACGACTCGTATATACAATATAAATATACGTAAGTAACACCAATACATTTACAAATTGAGAAGTGACAATAAAAATAATTTATATAAATTTGGAATAAGTACATGGTTCATAGATTTCTAGAAGCAGACAATAGATAATTTGAATTTTAAAACATCTAATTATTACAATATTTGACTTGTGACATTTTGTACAATTATAAAAAAATGTATTTTTCACTTTTAGCAATTCAAAGAACCACTCAGATTTTATTTGTTTTATACAAAAATATTTTATAAATAACAATGTCCGAACGTATTAATTACTAATTATTATTGTTTTTATTCTGTGCTAGCAAAATATATATTTATGTATCATAATAAAAAAAAACTATATTAGTTCGACCATAACATAAGTGAACTACTTGATATTATATTATTTAGCATGTAAGTACATTTATTTTTTACTTGAATAATGGATCCAGGATGAAAGGACAGATTATTCCAGTAAAAAATCGATAAAATCTCCTATGATAGGGTTGTCTACGATTGCATATATTTTAATATTAAACTAATAATTACACTTAAGGTAACTTTTTAAAGGATTATTTCTGTAGTTGTTTTTGCATCAACGATATTTAATTACATCGAAACACCCGTAAATAATTCGAATACTGCGTTTGTGTTCATTAGATATGAGCCTTTATTTTAAGTAAATACGCTGACAACCCTATTTAGAATTTTAATGATTTGCCGAAAATTTCAAATTATAATTCATGTAATATATTTCTAATGACGCTATTAATGTTTCTTGGCAAATGGTGTAATGCAGTGTCACTTCTATCGCCACAATGAATATTATTTATTACAAAAATAATTAAAGCAAATCAAAAATTTTCTTCGGAGAAATTACATTATACAGTACAGTTATTGTGATACCATTGTTAGGAATGATTGGTCATTGCGTCATCTATATTTGAATATATATATATATATAAAAGTTGAAAATATTATATCGAAACTGTCCTATATACTTAACTACTTTGATAGGACTAATTATATTGCCATATCTTATACATACATGGGGGTTAAAAGGATAATTACTCTAGCTCGATTCTCTAAAACGCTGATCAAAGTCCGATTAACTATTTTTTCTGAAAGGTCATTGGTCGACAGTAGCCGATGACGCAAGGCTGAAGACGCAGGCGACCAATGAGGTTTCAATATTCAGATCAAATCTTTGAGAAGAGCTGTGCGTCATGTCAAGACTTAAAAAAGGTACATTCCACATATTTTTCGGACTATCTTATATCATAGATATTGTTCGTCAATACTAATTGGAAAATCATCAACACGTAGGCTATATAATATTATTTTTTACTGAAGTAACATTAGTATCGAAAAAAAAAAATGGATGACAGATAATTTTGAACTAATTTGTAGAGAAATTGTATTTTTATCGAAAGAACAATACGATCAATTGATTATTGGACTATATATTTAAATTTATTATTAAGATTAATATTTGATTTTATTTTCATTGTGATCACTTTCAAATGTCAACTGATAAGGGATTCCATTAAAAGAATAATTATTAATATACTTTTGTGTCAGATGTTACGAAAGATTTCGATATTCCGATACTCAGATTGGATTGTAGTTTTTTTAGCGTTTGAACTAAAATCAGTATCATCTGATTTTAGTTCGGTGACTTTATGATGGAAACATCAAAGCTGGTTAGGTTTTCGTGAATTTATACGAGATGAATATGAGAATGTCACAGGGGCCACCAAGGGAATTAAAAAAATATATTTATTATCAACATAAGAAACGATGACATATTTCAGATAATTAATTCAAATAAACAAATGAATAATCTAGTTTGGGTTTCCATGCATCAATACCGATCTCCAATATGTACTAATTAACAGTATACTTATGTAACAGGAACAGAAAGGGTGTTACAACATTTCCAGATTGAAGGTTCGTTCTTTATTTTATAATGACTCCTCTCTTGCCGGATAGAAACCTCTCCTATTAAAAACTTGAAATTGTGTGATGATTTTTTTTTTATTATTTAAACACATAATACGGACGAATATTGAGACAGTTAAACCAGCTGGATAAAATACTTATCCTATACTTGACTATGGAATTGTTCCTTTGCATGACAGAATCGTATCGACGTTAGCAGGACGTCATATACGGCGTCAAGCAATTAGATCACAGAAAAAAATAAAAATTAATCAACAGATACATCAAGGGGCATTGGGCCCAGGATACTACATCACGAGATATCTAAGGAGAGGGGAGTTTAAAATAATACAACTAGACCCTTGGGTGACTAACAGAATAGCTGTTCTGTAGCTCGTTCCAGTTCCCAGTCGTAGGTGGAGAGCGCAACCCTAGCTGCGTGCTCATCTATTCCCATATCTTGGATGCGCTGCACTTTCTGGTTGAACTCACTGATGCATATAGGTCCACCGGCGTATATGTTTGTCCAGTGCTTTGCGGTCATCTCAAATAAATCATGATTTTCTTTGTACTGCTTCGCGACCACCGCATCTTGTGGATCATTAGGCTCTGCGGCCGACAGCAATGCCTGTATCGATAAAAGGACTGTTCGCAATGTAAGTGCAGCCGCCCACTGGTCTTTAAGGATGTCCAAGCAAATGGCTCCAGTGGCTGACGATACGTTAGGATGCCAAATCTTCGTCATAAACCGGATCTGAGCGGAAAATAACGAAATATAACTAACATGCCTAAAATTAAAGTGTATTCTTATACGAAAAAACTGATTCGTAAGCCCAATATAATAATTCAGAAATATGATTTAAAAAAAAGTAAAGTCTATTCTATACCAAAAGCAGGATAATCACGAGTCTGATCAACATTCATAACTTAATAAAATTTTAAAACGAAAAAATAATAAATAAATAATATTGAATTCACTCAATTCGAAAGGATGTAAACAATTTTTGAATAAATTTTTCTAACTCCAATTTGATTAAAACTTTTAATCGCAATCGATTTAGCAGTTGATCGATTAAAATCGTCTAAGCTAAAGGCGGTTCTAAGTAATCTTAAAAATCGATTTTATTATTTTATAAGTCAACAATAATTATTGTTATACTGATCTGGAGAAAAAATACTTAAGACGCTGACAGAAACAACATGACTTTCAACGATCTGATATTGAAGCCACGCCCGACTATTACAATTATTATTTTCTCCGAAGTTACCTCTTAAGTGTTAAGACACTTAAGTTAGCCAATTTGCGTATTTATATGCAGCATTACGGAACAAACCGACATACATCCAGATAACGGCGTATCTTGATCACAATATGTGATCAAAGCGCTAGTGCATGTGTTTTATTTGACGCTGCTTTTCACTTAGTTACTAAATTATAAAACAATTAATAACTTGAAAATAAGTTGAGCAATTAAACTGACTAAAGACTAAAAACAATATTCTTTTATCACAAATGACTGTTACTTAGACTTCTAAATGTTGAAAAATACAAAATCATATAATGTATTTATAAGGGTTTTTTATTTTTTGTTTAAGAGATAATTATTTGGAAATGATTTTCCAGCACAACAGTAATTTAGGGAATACGATGAAAATCTTTTATTTTTCTTCTATTGATTTAGAAGATTAAGTAACAATATATTTTGAGTTAATAGGCTTCCTATTGGGCTGTTGTCAGCGTCTTAACTAAAGCAATGCCCCAGGAATGTATTATGCAAAAAAATATATTTGATAATGATGTCCTGATCGATTCCAACCATGTTCATTCACGACTGACTAGCCAACTGTGCCCAAAATATTATATTCTACAAGTGCGGATGTGTGCAAAAATGCAGATGCACTGCACGCTCCTCATTCGCACCGTATCATATCGGCCGACGGCTTTGCAAGCTTTATTTAATAATTTGACAAGCTTTTAGTACACAATTTTATATTTTATTTTTTATATTTCTATAATTCCTATTCGTAGGTAACGATTAGGCGTTATTTCAAACCTAGAAGCAAAATTGTTGTTCTCCAATTTAGTGATGGACTCTCGTATCGCTTAGAACAGATCCGCTGCATTTATCGACCTATATCATCGTAAAATAAATTAAGGATAATTACCTTTGGAGGATTAAAAGGATAGGTCTCTGGAACCTTAATCTCGAGTACAAAAGTCCCACCCTCGTACGGCGTGTCCGGCGGTCCGGATATTTCGCCTTGTAGTTCCGTCCAACAGTCGTTGACAAGTTCCAGTTTAATATCACCTCCTGCGACCTGTTAGACCAAAATAAATAATGAAAGCATGTTTCTTCACGGCTCATATTTTGAATACTTATAATTTTTTTTAATTAGTATTTTACTGAGGTATGAATAACCTTCAAACCACCAACCTGTTTTACATGGTTAATTTTAAGGAATTAGGCTAGGCAAGGCAAGAAAGAAACAATCGGCAAGCAAATTCGCAAGGTGTTATAGTATAAAAAAAAAACATTCACAAGCATATTCACATTTATCTATTTTATGCAAAAAAGACATATTTCTTGTAATTTTTAATTTACATTTTGACGGGCCAGTTGGCATGGTTGGTAGATACTTGCCTTTCACACCGAAGGTTGTGGGTTCGATTCCCACCCAGGACAGACATTTGTGTGCATGAACATGTATGTTTGTCGTGAGTCTGGGTGTAATTATCTATATAAGTATGTATTTACAAAGGAAAAGTAGTATATGTAGTATATCAGTTGTCTGGTTTCCAAAGTACGAGCTCTGCTTAGTTTGGGATCAGACGGCCGTGTATGAATAATGTCCCAGGATATTATTATTTATTATTAATTTTATATAAAGAGAACGGAAACAAGTAAAACACAAATAGAGAAATCAAATGCTATTTTAGAGTTTTAAGTCTAAGCTTTATAGCACTCATTAAACAAGGTTTTAGATAAAATAAAAAATCCCTGGCAATACAATAAAAAACAAGTACTGAACTATAGAATTTAGAGTTCTTTATAATTTCATTTATACTTTTGTAAAGAAATTAGATTTTTCTCAAATCTTTGTTCCGTCAACTTTATACTGGCATGTAGCCAATCAACTTCAATTTGTTTTACTGTATAAGATAATGACTTGGATTTTTAAATGCAACAGAGATCAAAATAGCTAAGGACAAAGACATGTGCTTAAAAAGTATACATACAATCAAATGTATTAATAAATTCAGCACATTTTATAAATTCATTGAATTACAAATGTGAAATAGTTTTAATTTTATCATATGCATATAAAAATGTGTGTATGTTTATGCATATACTAATATAATATAATTTTTATAAAAAACTTTTTTTCATTGCCTCTAACTATCTTACAAAGCAATGATGCTAATAAAATATTTCAAATTATTTTTAAAACAACACATGAATGCCTTCTTAGATATACATTCTACAGGCATTAGATATACATAACTTCTAATATAGGTTATATTTTGCACAATTTTAAAATGTATATTTCAAAACAGAGACTATTTATGATTACCTAAGAACAAACAAACGGTTTTAAAAATATAATAGCAATTTTGTATAAATGTAATATTAACATTGAATTTACAAAGTACACTTCAACAAAGTTAACAAATTAAAGTTAAAGAATTCACTTGCGTTTAAACCAGTGTAAACGAAATTAAATTACGTATTAAATAATTTACAAACATTTAATGCGCTACATGACACAAGAAATTAAACTTTATAAAATACCCGCCAATAAAATATAACTTTCGATTTGTTTTTGTAGTTTCGAAAGTCAAGAATATAAGTTGAAAAACGAAAAATATTGTAATTGCTGATTCATGCACTTGAATAAAGCAGTTTTAAATTAATTTATGATTAAACAACATAATTATAAAAGTAACTTCGCAATATTTATCTGCAAACTTAACCATGCCAGTTAAGAAGTATGACATTGATACACAAATGTGCAAGTAACAGCCAAGAAGTTACGGGGATATTATAATTTACGTAAAACTACGATCTCACCTCCTCACTTTTCATGACTTCTTTGAATTCCCTTTTTATACGTTTCGCAGCTATATTTGCCATTCTGATAATTTATAACTGAGCGATGTTACTTGAAAGACAAACAGTGAGAGAGTGCGGATTTTATGTTTGGCATGTACCACAGACTGCTTAGTAATACTGGAAAGCGAATATGTTTGACACCTAAATGACTGGTTTGAATGGCGAACATATTTGAATGAGTTAGTGATGAATGAATGTAAGATAGAAAATTGACAGTATTGTTGTTTTTATCTGTTATTTTCGTTTAAAAACAGTTTTTTGATATTTTTGAATAGTGGTGTAATTTATGAGATTAGATAATAAGATTTAATTAATAAAAAGGCTTGTTTTAATTATTATTTTTCTTAACTCTTGTTTTTTTTTTCTTAGACATGACTACTAAAAAAAAACTCGAATTATAATATTCGTGAAGCATAATATTGCACATAGTTTGCTTAATATTTTAAGCTATTAAAGTTATTTCCCGTTTTGGTTAAAATATGTCAATGGTTAGTAAGTATAATCTGTAATTTTTATTAATTATCTTTATCTATGATAACTGGTTGTTTAGTGTAGGAATTTGATACATTCGTTCCTTGGTATAGACAATCTGTATTTTCATTCAAATGTACATTCGCTACTATTTGCCTACTTCAGACCGAACTTTACTACGTGCAGGAGCTTTCAAGCTTTGTGCTATGGTCGATTAAATTGAGGTGTTATAACATATTTTATTACATAGAGTGCATACATTTTTTAATATAATCATAACTAAACATTCATATAAAATGGTGATATTTTGACGGTAGTAATTAAGTTCGACCATTGAGTGTTCATATAGTAGAGTTATGGCTGGTGATTTCAGAAGTGTGAGGACATCGTTATGCTAATTTACTTCCCATGTTACCGGGTTTCACCTATGTACCTGGTGTTGGAAGGTGCGTTAAACGTGAGATTTTATTATTTTTAATTATTTTTCTATTTTATAGCAATAGTAACTGCTTCAAACATTTGGTTATATAGTTGTTTTCTTTGTTTCATCTAATACTTAGTCAAACATAAATAAATTACGCTAAGGGTATCAACGGCCCCTCTTGTTTCGTATGCCTGCTTCATTTGCTGACAGATATATTGCGTTTATTTACATTCCCGTTTTCTTCATCGAACTCAGTATTACTTTTTTTTGTGTTTACAATTGTTTGATAGTTGTCACTTTATCATTTTACACTTTCGTGAAAAGAAGTCTTGCTTAACTGTGTTTAATAACATCAGAAAATACTTTAAAAGGTAAATTAAATGATTAAAAAAAATAACTGAAAAGAAATGATTTAATATACTTTAAGAAATTATTTATATAATAACATAATAATAAGGAAAGACAAACCTTTAAAGTTTAAATTAATAAGCTGTCTTTGTGCAACCCCTTTTCAAATATTTTAATGTAAATAAATATTCAAAATAATTTGATTAGAGTCTTATGAGATAAAATTAAAAAATAAGATAAAATATGTATATATAAGTTATTTAAAAGTATCAAATAACTGACTATTGTTTTAAGTAGTAAAAATTCATACCTTTCAATTACTCTTTTCATATTTTCCCATTGATAATTTAATTTTAGATACTATAAAATTTATTTATAGTATCTCCTTTAGACTTTCCTGTATTCACCTTTAAGAGCACATTATACTGCAACAATAAAATAGTAATAGTTAGTAATTTTTATTCACATACCCTTTATTGTAAATTTGATGTGAGGTTTTTTGTAAGCAAGTAAGATTAGTAGGGTTTTTGTGTAAGCTTGTAAAGATAGGTTTTACAAATTCATTAGTTCATCTCCTGTAGACTGTTGAATTTTGGTTTGTAGGATTAAAGAGACAAACTCCTTTGTCCCTGTCACAAAAGACATAAGGTCTTGTTTTTCATCATTGGTTGGATTACTTACAGAGTGAAATAATAAAAAAAAATGTTTCATCGCACTTTTAGATGGACCATTTAACCTTTTCTCTTCATAAATTACATATTAGAAAACTGTAACTTTCTCACAAACTATCAAATTTTGCATATTTAAAATGAAGTAAGTATTCACAAATATCAGGTCCAAAACTGCTATCTTTTTCATATAAAATAGGAAGGCGGACAACATATGGGCCACCTGATGGTAAGTGGTCACCAACGCCCATAGACAATGACATCGTAAGAAATGATAACCATAGCTTACATCGCCAATGCACCACAAACCTTGGGAACTAAGATGTTATGTCCCTTGTGTCTGTAATCACACTTGCTTACTCACCCTTTAAAACGGAACACAACAATACCAAGTATGGCTGTTTTGCGGTAAAATATCTGATGAGTGGGTGGTACCTACCCAGACGAGATTGACAAACAGAGAAAATTAGATTTTCGGTAGATATTATTAACAAATTTCATACAGTTTTTAATCCATAAATTAGCACAGGTTGACAATTTGATAATATGATTCTTTGCTTCTATCTTTTATTCTTAATTTCATTCAACAAAAGGTAGTTTTTAAGTATAATGATTAAATGTTATGCATCTATGCTGAATAAAGATTTCAACTTGACATACTTTTTAACTTAGCTTTCAGATTTGCATAGTTGGAAAAAAAGCCAAAAGTAACTTGACCAACCGAAGGTCTGGCCATTAATAAAATTAGCAAATCCTGGATAATGCAAATATGTTACTTAACTTAAAAATAGAGGTAAAACTAACTTAGGTGTAAGAACAATTATAAATAGTATGATAGTGTTTCATAGTTTATATATTATTGACAGGTTATGTTATATTTGTATCTACATAAGTGCTGATAACATTCTATAATAGTAGTCCATAGTACCAATTTACTGAATGTGATACTCTGCAACACGCAATTGGAAAAATAAAAATGCTTATTTGGAGACAACACATAATATTCTCAAAAATAAATAGCTAAAAACATTAACAGCAAAGAATATGTGGTATGTCAAACAATTGTCGGCATTTGCAAAACTAAGATATGTCATAAACTTAATAGATGCAGATATCATATGTAATTTATTGGGTGACGCTGATGCAATGCTTCAATTGGATACATTAAATTCATGATTCCTTATCATCAATTTAATTTAATGTACAGAATGGGAACAGTTCTTCTACGTCTGCTAAATGCGACTCATTTATTAAGTCAATTATTATCAGTTATTGAAATATAATAGGTCAAAGCAATTGATCTTATGGTTTCAACCAAATTTTATCACATTACTTATAATAGCTAAGGTAAATAGTTACACTTACTAACTCAAATTTGATAGTTTTTTACTTTATTTATTTATTTAAGACACACGACCAAATGGTTTTATAGCGAGGCCTTGCAATTCTATCTGGAGAGGTATTACCCACTCTTTATTTCTTCTACCGCCGAACAGCAATACTTAGTATTGTTGCGTTCCGTTTTTAAGGGTGCGTTTATTTTATATTTATTTTATAGCAATTATAACTACAAGCATAATAACAACAACAGAACATTTAATATTTCTTAGGGCACTGGTGTTCACTTACTTGTTGCCACATTTGCACGTCTGCCTACCTTTTACTTATATTTAAAAAAAAAAGAACTACAAAACGCCTAAATGTTATCGACACATTCCATTCGCAGAACAATCATAAAAACTAACTGAATCATAAGAATAACTGAAAAGTGGTGACTACTTACCATCAGATAGCCCATTTTGCAAATCTGCTTACTTATTTTACAAAAAAAGGGCTACTTGATGGTAAGTTGTCGCCCAGACACTGGCACCAAGAAAATAAATCATTCCTTATACCGTCAATACACTGCCAACCACGGTACTTATAATGCCATGTCCCCTTTGGGTGTACCCACCGGGAGGATCAACCATCGATTAAAAATAAGTGATGCGAATGAACCAAAGATTAATGTATCAGTTGTGTGTAAATGATAAAATGTAATACTACTGCTTTAATATATTGTCTTACGAAATCCAAGATGAAGAACTAGATAGAAAACTTGATTCTTAGAATCCAGTCAAGAACCACTGAATTTAGATTTAATAATAATAAAAAATACAAAATTTGAAAAATTTAACACACCAAGCCTGATAAATATGAAAGAGTCGATAGATCTTCCTTTTGATACTGAATTTCTAGGCCTTACTGTTGTTGCCAAATTACAATGCCCCCATATAAACGGATTGGCGAATCTAAGCTCTGCGGCATATGCAGTAAAAAAAAAAGTCTATTTACCGATGTCGGCTCGCTTTGTTTATTTCAGTTACTTTCACAGTATAGCGGTATACGGCATTACGCTTTGAAGTAGAGCGGCCGCTATCCATACGACATTTGTGCTGCAGAAGAGGTAGCCTCTGACAAATGTCGTTCGTGCAGTCTACAGGCCACAGAATCATTAAATAAATAAAGCTGTTGCTTCTCGATATATATTCCGTAAGGTTATGTATATATACGAAAAAAATATTAATTATTTTCTGAGATAATATGTAGTATACGGTTCTACAACTGGATCCCAGAAAGCATTGAGAAACGCTTCTACAATTTATAACATTTTTGTGATTCAATAAAAACAATGTTAAGGAACGTTTGAATGTCAAAAATAACACACCTTAGAATAAAACGATCGCCCCCAAACATTACAATAAACAACAATATGATCATTTTATATAACATGTTAACAGTAATATATGTTAAAACAATAATCACGCTAAGTTACTTTCGTCGTTCTGAGGTCTGACTTATTTCTTTCTGAGCTCTATAGTAGATTTTTTTTTACAATAAAAAAGCAAGTTTAATTTTTATATATTTAATGTAGATTTAGACTTTGATTTTACTCAGTTTGATTTGTGCAAGACCGTCTGGGTTGGTACCCACATATCAAGTATTCTATCGCCAAAAACTCACACTGATGTCTAGGTGCAGTGGTGACCACTTACCATCAGATGGCTCATTTCTGCCTACATATTTAATAAAATAAAACCTCAAACAAAAGTTTGATGAATTTAAATTTTAAAAAGATGATATGCAAGTTCAGATATATATAAAAAGATATATGCAAGACTTTGCATATATGTATTTATATATATCCAACTAAACTGATCTACTGAATGCAACAAACCTTAAAAATTGTATCATTAAAAATGAGATCCAGCCCAGTCCTTCCGTGATCTCAAAACTACTTGCACCAAGAGTTAGGGGTAAGTTTCTGAGCAAAATTCAACATTTCAACATTTAGGTCACAGATTTATTAAATGCTGGGTTACTATGCTCGCTGAACTGCCTGCTTAATGTACGGTCAAGTGAGAAATTAGCTTGGTGCTTATAGTGGTTGGTAATTAAATTGTATAATCTTATTTTCTTTACTTGAAGTTGGCGTCGTTTATTCGCACACACAATAAGCACTTGTTGATATTTTTTCTCTTTTTGTACTTTTTATGGAAAAACCTCATACGATCGCCTTCGCGTCTTTCTGTATTTCTGTCAAAGCCGATATTTTTATTCAAAACTGTCAACATTTTTTACTCATATAGAGTTTGGTGATACAATCACTGATGCATGGCGTAAATAGAAGGGTTATATTAATTTTAGGGTTAATACGTAAATCAATACAAATAAATAATAAAAAATAATAATAAATTGAAGTGTCTCTGTGATTTCAAAATAACTGCCTCTTTTAAACTTAATATGGCTTCTTCCGAGTTACCAAAAACATAACAATTTTTTTTTTAATTTTTGTCTGGTCGTCTGACTGTTTGTCCAGGCTAATCTTTGAAACGGATAAAAATCACAAATTTTCACGTTTCTTTTGATTGTTTTTAAGACTTACATTAATTTCATTATTTCATTGATAATATTTTTTTTTATAGAATAGGAAGGCGGACGAGCATAAGGACCACCTGATGGTAAGTGGTCACCAACGCCCTTAGACATTGGCATTGTAAGAAATGTCAACCATCGCTTACATATCCAATGCGCCACCAACCTTGGGAACTAAGATTTTATGTACCTTGTGCCTGTAATTACACTGGCTCACTCACCCTTCAAACCGGAACACAACAATACCAAGTACTGCTGTTTTGCGGTAGAATATCTGATGAGTGGGTGGTACCTACCCAGACGAGCTTGCACAAAGCCCTACCACCAGTGAAATATTGAATACTTTCTGGCTTCAAGTTGCAATTATTAACTAGTTTGTAATTTTGTTCTATCTTATTAACTTCTTAAGTTATTATTTTTGTTTTAAATTTTATGGATAATTACTTTTTTCTTTTTTACCTATTCCTTACTTGTAGGGTTTAATATATTTTGCTTGAAATTGTTTAGTTTTATCCTTATTTGTAGTTTAATTAGATTAGAAGGAGGCGGTAATTATTTGTGTATAACTTTTAAGTACATCTTTTGTTTTTGTCATGAATAACATATCTTTTAGGTTTTGGCTTTTCACTAATAATTAGCTTGCAAAAATTATAGATTTTATTAACGTTTGCATTCAATTATTTAGTTTGAATTTTATTTATAATTTAAATAGGTTAGAAGGATGTCAAATACTAAGATATAGTTGTCCTAGCAAATGGCACTACAATAATTAAGTATGTAACCATTTTTATTTATATCCATTCATATTTATTTATTACTAGAATAATAATCGCACTAAAACGAACAGTTGTGTGTTTTGTGAATATGTTTTGCTTCCTCACGCTTTATCACAGATAAAATATGATTACCATGTTTTTATCCCGTTTAACTGGATGTTGAATTATAACGCGGGCGAAGCCGCGGGCGATCCGCTAATAATAAATATATGAAGAAACCTCGTATCCCTGTCATTATTTTAAATAATTAAATATAACCAATATATATATATATATATATATATATATATATATTTAAAATATATCCAATCGATCTGCTTGATTAATATAAAACATCGAATCACATCCCATGCTTTCTTTCATAAAAACATAGTACACGTCTGTCTTGAAATTAAACTTAGTGGAATACGGATACGGAAAAAATGAGTAAATTAAATATGATAACTATAACAAAAAAACCATAATTCAAACAAACAAACAAGCGCACAGTCGAGATATCCTAATCATAAAAGACTTCGGTCTTTTCGTTGGTTTTGTTGTCGCATCCCAAATAATAGCGAACGATTAATTAGTTAACATTCTGTAACGTTAATCATGTAACATCATTAACAAGGTTCAGAATTTACACCATTATAAAAATTGATGTTTAGAAATAAGGGATGTCTTTTGTTTGTCCCCTGAAAACAGTTTTCATTAGTGCATCGAACAGTACATCCGGTCTCACACCGAATAACGAATATTCGGTTTGTTGCTTGGCCGAATAACGTTATGTTAGGTGACGTTGTAAAATGATTGAAAATGCAAACCCGTAAATATGCGGTAATGTGGATTTTTCTGCACCATAACTACCACTCATTAACTTTTGTTATGATTTCTAATAAAACGAGATTAGTTTAATTTTCAAATCAATAATTAAACTCAAGATATCTCCAAACTATATTTTTTTTTTTGCTTACATTATTTGTAAGTAATTGGTAATTTATTTAGTCATAATACGTAGAGTAGGTAGTAGGTTTTGATTTGATTAGCTACCTGATTTTAATCTCATAGAAAATATATCTATGTTTGTTACTTTATTCTAATTCCATAGATACGAAAAATAAAAAGAATAATTGCGCTCGAACTCGCAACTTTTCTCGAACTAGAAATTTTTGTTCAGTATTAATAAAAGCTAAATGATTTATTTCCTGTGTTTATATTATTTTGTTTTCTATTTTTGAATATTCGGCCGAATATCCAAAGTTACCGAACGATCGAATACGCTGAATACAGAACACTCACCGAATATTCTTAGCAACTCTAGTTATTATTCTCCCTGTTGTTTTAACATTGTGATACAAAATAATCTTGATTCAGTATATCCTTGAACTACCTGATGCGGCTGGCTCTATTTATCTTATTCAGAGAGAGTTGGTACGTCCTGGCTGGCCTAGGCCAGTCCGGGTACGGGCCTCGGCGTTGCCCCCTTTACCCGGGCCATTCCTCTTCGACGGCTTTGACCGTCGCGTCCTTTCATTCTGGCCCAAAGGGCCAGGGTATCAACGACCCAGTGGCTGAATCTATTCATCGACTTATTCATCGACTTAGACTGTTTCGTAGTTCCCAACAGTAACAGCATCTTCCGTTCGAGAAATTACTTAGTGTCTTTTTACCTGTGGCGCTGTGGATATTCAACGTTTCAATATCTAAGAAGACTAATCGGTATCACACAAGTGAATACGAGCTTCGTAGCAGAACACTACACTGTTCGTCTCATGAATCGATATAACAATATTAACTGGATCTCAAAGCCTGAACACTATACAAAATAGTGAGTAGGGTCGTTTTATTCGATTTCTATATGACATATTATTGTTTGAATATTTGCTAAAGGAACAAATAACAAATTTCGGTCTATGACCAACAAAGTGTAAAAGGATTTAGAGTACATGGATTGTGCATAGTCATCAGTTATCCTAAAACTAACTACTGTTCTGCGGTCTGGAAATAAAAACACGCAGGCACATAAAAAAGCCTATAAAAAAAAGATACACCAAAGGCGAGGACAATAGGTCTGTGGAGATTTATTTATTTAAAAAAAGACTTGCCTTGTATCTGCTATGGCTTAAGATTTCCACATACTTTCTCGTTATAATAACACTATATCAGTAATATAATTACAGCAATTAAAATAATTTTACTTATGTTCTTATCTCAGATTATTCGTTTTCAAAAATTACATACGGATTTTTTTAAATCTTGTTTAGACATGTTAGGAACCGACACGTACCTATTTAGATATTTCCAGTCGTTCCTTTTGCCACTGATTGACATGTGATCTCCTTTTAAGTTTAAGTAAGCATTACGTCGCTCACATAATTCGCTGTCATTGTATTCTACCCGGTGTCCGTCACCCTCCCCTGTCAAGTAGACCTTGAGAGATGGAATTGTTAAGTCCTTTGTTAAGACACTAGTCTTTGTTAAATGTTGAACTTTTTAATCATTTTGGAAATTTTATAATATTTCAATTGTTTTTACTGTTAATGGGTCTAGAAAGTTCATTTCCTGTATCCATAGTATTCAATATTTTATATGTAATTTTATTGTTATAATATTATATTATTATATGTGTGTGTCTAGATGAACAATTGCACTTTTGTACTACTTTGAAAGTATCCCTTATAGTATTAAAGATACTGAAAATATATTTGACATTATTATTATATCATACTTTTTTTTCAAAAATTTCATTGCACGCATTGGGTCGACTTTATGTGGATAATCTATAAATTATAATATATGTGTACATAATTCCCACAAAAGTAGCATCAGCGCTGATTGTTTGCAAAAAGATGTCCCTTACATCACGGCCGTATATGTTAACTTGGCAAATACACTAGCAGATAAACAAAAATATGTAAAAAAAAATTGTATCGACAATTATATTGCCGAAATAATGATATAATCGAAATATACCAATAAAAAGCTGTTCATAAATAGTTAAATCTTATTCCTATCAAAGGAGTAAACATATACAAGTTTAAGATTTACGTATTCCATGCGATTTTTTAATGGCTGTCCTTATATTATGCATCATAAATGTATATTTTTGATACAACACTTTTCCACTGAACTACTTATATCCATTTTAATTTCACTTCCAAAGTTTCGATAGCAAATTCATTACATCGCTCCACTCCATTCTTTGCTAATCCATAATGAAAATCATAGATGGTTCACGATCTCGATCAATGGTATCGCATCAACTCAATTCAATGTCTAACTCGTTTATTTACCTTAACTCCACTCGCGGTCGGAGTATGCTATGTATGTTTGTAGATATGTCGGTATTGATAAATCTAAAACTTAACGTTATGGGTTATACAAAATATCAACTTTATGCCTGTGCAATTCAATTAAAACTCATATGTGGGTAACAATATAAATATACATATAATATATTGTAGTTTTTTATGTTTATAAAAAATGGGTGAATGTTTTTCGCTTAATAAAAATTCGTTTGAAGATTTTATTTTGACATATATGTACCTTTGTGCAAATTCAATTTGAAACTGCGCTACGTTTCGTTATTATCACGATAACAGGTACCAAAAATAATTGATTTCTTTTTGTGCGATATTCCAGTACGAGTGCATTCACGGTTGTCTAGATTCAGATGGAAAACGTTATTTAATAATCTTCAATAACGATGAAGTCTCCTTAATTATTTCTCGTTAAACCCGAGAGAGAAACTAGTTCACGTTTTTATTACTTGAAAGATTTAATGAAAACGCAATATTTTTTAATTTCTTATTCGTATTTAAAATGTATCAATTAATTTAACTAAATTAAATTATATAAACTACGTAAGTTACGATTCATACACGGAAATGTCATGAAAATAATAGCTCTCGCTTCTGTTGCGGTACTTACCTACATGTTTTTTATTTTTAATGAAAAGGCAGGCGGGTGAAACGGCCTCCTGATGGTAAGTGGTTTCCACAGCTTATAGACGTTGCCACTGTAAGAAATATTAAATAGTCCTTTCACCTTTAAGGCGCCGCAAACCGCCGCCGCTTGTAATTACACTGGCTCACTCGCTTCAAATCGGAACGTAGCAAAAAAGTGTATTGCTTTTTGGCGGTAAAATAGACAATGAGTGGGTGATACCCAAGCGGACGTTAACAATACCCTACCATCAGTGAAATGAAGGGAGATGTTGCAGTTTAAATCAGTGGTACTATCGCTGGATCGATGTTTCTTTGAAAAGTTTTATTGTGTACGTTTCACGTTGGATAAGTAAGCCGATAGAATAAAACCCAAATGAAACTCAACCCAGTAACGTCAAATAAACGTCCAGCGAAAACCAATCAAAACCGTCGAATACAAATTAAATAAAATCTAACTGAAATATGAACGGCTGCGAGATAAATCCGATCCGATGTTTGTAAAAACAACGGTCAAGTGGAAGTATTACGCGCACCACTGTTCCCTAATGTTACTTGTGAATTATGTTGACACTGAAATAACAATCTATGGTTTTTAAACTGATTCTTTTACTTGTAGATTACCTTTCGAGTTTCGTCTTGTGTGATATTTAATATTTACATTTTACTGCCTCCAGGTAGGAGTTAATTTTTTTTTTACTTACCACGAAGCTAAAAATTCGTCGATTACAAATTTTTAAATGAATAACAATTTTGAGCCACGGAATCCTATAACGAAAAATATCCGACTTTTGAACAAATTCGGTAGGGTATTTCGAAACATTTTGTAACTTAACATTATTAATTATTGCTAAATGAAAAGTTAAGAAAATATTTAGTTTATCAAAAATTATGAATGTGTGTATCAAGACAAACGAAAACGAGTGTAACTGTAGAATATATAATTACATTTTGCACATGGAGATGTCTCTCAGGAAATACCAAAAATTTTCATCTCAAACGAAATGCTTTGAGCGCGGTTTGCAGCGACAACACATTCCACTTTATGGAATTAGTGTTGAACATTCGTATAAATTCACAAAGATATTTTAGTTATAAAGTTAAAATAATTATTTATAAAACATATCATTTTCATAGAGTCGGGTCCTCTAGTCCAAGTGTAAGGGCGGGCGCATACAAGAAGGTTTCGCCCGGACCTCCCCAGCTCGCTCGCTAGCGCTGCTTGGAACTGCTGTCGTTTAGTTGCTCTAGTATCTCGGAGCGTCCGGTCGGGTTACGACGTCGCGCCGACGTCGCTCGAAGTCGTACTCGTATATACTCAGTATATACATTGTGATATCCTATATATCAATTTTGAGTTAAACTGTTGAAATGCTTTAATTCAATTATTTATAAAAAAAAATTCTTGTCCATTAAAAACTTTTTAAATTTTTAATTTTATTATCTAATAATTATTTTTTAATTTACAATGTCTCATGGACTTAGTTTTATTAAACTCTAAAGTCATTGGTGTCGATACATATTTCAAAGTGATCGGTCCGGAAACCGGTGTGTTTGCGGTCGCGGTAAAGAACTTCAACGTGAATTCGTCTTAACGAATACACTGAAAACCTCTTAACTAGGAAGTGAATTCAACTCCACTCCGTATAAGGTGCTTGGAACTTGCAGGTCGCAGCCCGGATGAGTTGAAACGAAATAGTTTTAATACACGAATAAATTCGAACTTTATACATTGCTAGTCATATCAGTGACTTGTAAACATTCAGAAGTGATATTGTGCTGATAATATACAAATAAACATAATAATCGGTTCTGTGCGTGTTGTGTAAACTTTAGGTATTTATTTGCGATATTCAATTCTGTTAATCTCAAAACATTTCGAATAAAAGTCGTTGGTATCTAACTAATAAAGTGGTACCAGCACTTTTTAGTAACTTTTTCAACTTATCAAGATGCTCATTTTCATTTTGTTTCCAGATCGTCTACGAAGCGATTTGATAAGAAATATCTGTTGGCATTCTTAGATATTATTTTTTCAATAGTTTCGTCACTGTGCTTTTATTTTACCTTCTTCTTACTTGAAACTTACCGGCAACTTTAAAATCGCCTGGAATGCTCTCAGAGTTTTTTGCGTAGCTTTAGAATAGTTAATATTTAAAATTCCTTAGTAAGTATTTTGTATCGAAATCAATTTAATAATGTACAATAAAAACACCTAATTTAAAGAGGATGTTAAAGATGGAGTCGGACGTAAAGACAAACTGTAGAGTTTGAAGAAAGTTAGGCAAAGTATTTCAACAAAAGGAATTGTCCAGTTTAATAGATGTTTTATTTTTGTTTGGTCTGCGTGTCACTAAAATAAGAAATCAATTACAAAACGTTTTAATTAATATTGTGTTTGTGTAAAGTTATGGAAATCATAATTAAAATTTTAATTGCGTTAAACAAACGTTTTTTTTTTGTATATCTGTTTATTTATGTTCTCGACGATTCGAAAATCCTTTTTCAAATGTTGTTTCATTTGAGTACATTGATATTAAATGATGCAAATTATTACTTAAGCTTTATATATCATCATATTTGTTCGTATTTTACTTACGAAGTTTATTTATGTAAATCTATTGAATCGTTCTCTATAATTTACACCTGCAAATTGTAAAACACACTAGCATTCACAATATTATTCCGAATACCAAAGCCGATGACAATTTAAATGAATTAAATCACACACACAGTCCGATTTGCTATTTAAATCGCCTTAATAGTGACGCGTTCGTGAGGAAATTAGCCTATCGGGTATGAAAAAATATTGAGTAATATATCCAGACAAACTTCTGTTTCTTTATTATGAATAGCTACATATACTTCTATAAATTATATATATATGTAATTTTGCTTAGTATATCTCAGAAACTCTGATTTAGCTCAAATGTTGCATTTAGATAAGTCTTCTCTAAAATACTTTTTTTTATAATAAAGTGATGTTCGATCCCCCAGGTACCTGTTATATAATAATAGGTTCCTTATCACCTACGTCATATATATTATATAACAATTTATCCAGATATGTGTAGGTAAACTAGTCTTTGTGGTAACTAAGTTTCTTGCTGGTCCTTCTCGGTCGAATCTTAATTCCGAGCCGGTCAAATGTGCTCGTAAGGGCCTATATGAATAAAAACTGTATTGATTTGTTATGAGCACGAATTGACTCTTTGTATTATCAAAGAAATTATTTTTTATCTATACAATGTAATCAGTGGTAACGCCGCCAGGGTCAGAGCCCACTGATCACTTTTCCTTCTGCCAAACGGCAATACATTGTATAGCTGTGGTTGGCTTATGGTTACCTGCGCTTTGACGTTGTAAGATTGGTTAATATTTCTTATAGTATTAACTTTTATGGATGTTGGTGACCATATGCCGTCGGGTACTCCATTTGCCCATCTGCTCCTCTGTTTCAAATTAAAAATCAGCTTGTTCGATTTTGATGGAACATTTGCTTGAGACCATAGCGGTTAGCTTAATAAAAATTGATTTTCGTCTAATGTAAACAATCTGTTACAGAATCGGAGTGTCGGTAGAGATGGTGAAGTGAGCGCGGCGAGATGGTGCCGTGTGTGGTAGCGCTATTGCTCGCCCAGGCCCTGCTGTCGCAAGCTCTGGATATATGTAAGTTCATTTATAATTTATTTAATTTTGAATCCTACATCAATGCTGATACATTGGACCAGTAGGTTGTAGGTCTACCTTTATTTCTGTATAGTATCAATATCTAGATCAACAACGCATTGACTAACAAAGGGAGGAAACTATAGGATGGCTGATGACTGAATTCGGCCCGGCGGGTATTCTCAAAGGAGACTAGTCAACTACTATTACTACATATCCTAGTATTAATTGCAGTCTACTGTTGAGCATAGGCCTCACTCAAGGTACGCTTAAGTTCCTGGTTATTCACTTTCCGCATCCAGTTGAGTCCACCTGCCTTGAGCAATACATTGCTTTTGCCGGGGTATTCTCTAGGTCTGCTCCAAAGGCTCCGATGGCCGTATATACCTCCGCTATACGTGACCAGCCCACTGTGACTTCAGGCTACTAATTTTGTTATGTTGGCAAATGTAACTACATATTTTTTTTTACATTTAATGTAGTTCAATATGCTTTTTAAACTTTGTAAATCAAACCAATAGTTGTAGAAATATTAAGATAGAATAAGAGATATTTAAAAAAAAGCGAATTTTCATTGCTTAAGAAATTGCATGCGATAAAATCCTTATTTTACCCGTTAGATGCCAAGACGAGTGGCTATATACAATACATAACAAAGAAGATCAGTGAAATTGGTTGAAGTTTAGCACATTTAATCATCAAATATCTTTAAATAAAAACGAATATCGTATGATTTTCTTTCCATTTTTTAAATTACTATTTTTCCATGAGATGTAATCTATTCAAAAAGAGTTTTTCAACAATTTGAATTAATTTTCAATGTTCACTAGCTCCGGAAATTTTCTAGGGGACTGTCATTGTTATCTCTGTACCTACAAAGTAGAATTCGGTGAGCATATTTCGGTGACAGTTTCAGGTCTCTGTCAACGTCCGGATCTTAACAACTGAAAGAAATCAGAATAATGAAAGAATTCAATCTTTCTTTTATCTTTTGTTAAAATTTAAATTTTATTTATTCAAAACATATAATAGAGGACATTGAAGGAACTGATTATATTGATTCAATTATTTCGAGTAAATAGTTGTATTGTGTATTTTCCTACATTGCGTATCTTCTTTGAAATAGATTTGCATCTCGATTCCCGTTCACAACCACTTAGCCAGATTAACTGCCTATAAAATGATTAATTCTGGTCGATAGGTTTCTATTAGTTTCTTGATTGAAACATGTTTCTGAACATATTGAACAATACATGACAAAGAATTATATAAGAAACAGAAAGTTTAAATCTAGAATGCCGCTCTGTCTTTCACGTGACAAAAAAAGTTTTTTTTTTATTATTTTTTATTATAGGTAGGCGGACGAGCTTATGCGCCACTTCATGGTAAGTGATCACCAACGCTCATAGACATTAGCATTGTAAGAAATGTTAACCATCGCTTACATCGCCAATGCGCCACCAATCTGGGAACTAAGATGTTATGTCCCACGTGCCTATAATTACACTGGCTCACTCTCCCTTCAGACCGGAACACAATAATACCAAGTACTGCTGTTTTGCGGTAGAATATCTGATGAGTGGGTGCAAGCTCGTCTGGCCTACCCAGACGAGCTTGCACAAAGCCCTACCACCAATAGAAAAAATATATACCTCATTTAGTTTTGTCCCATTTTGTTTTACACACCAATATGTATATATGTTATATGTTGTTATAATAAATACAGAAGCCGGCAATATTTTCCATTTTTAAATTCTGATCATCTATCTTCCATGTCAGTAGGTACATGGAGCGGTTATCTCTGAACTGATTTTAATGAAAATAATTAAATAAACTGTTCTTAAACTAACAATGAAAATAATAACGTACTGTTGTTTAATAATCGTTAGAATAAAAATTTCAATAACAGTATCAAAATTGTTCATTGGAATGTTCTCTTGCTATTTATGTACTTTTTACTATATAAGTGCAATATAAAGTTGCTAGAAACAATTACGCTAAGTAAATTTCATTGTCTGAGTGCGTTCAAGGTGTGCAAAATCGTCTGTATATGTAAATAATTGGCTTTCTAAAGTTAAATAAAAGAAATAACGTATTGACGGAATAAGATTCACCAGATATATAGATCTGAGTATAAGTAGATATAAAAAGGTTACTTTAAAGTTCATCCAGACAACTTATAAAGCCTGACTATGGAGTCGACACGTACACTAAAAAATAAATAAGGACTCTATGTCGTATGGTGTCGAACGTCGTAAATTAATCGTTACGAAAGATGGGAAATCCATTAAATAGAACGATGATTTGCGCGTAAGACAGGTCCAGAAACGATACTGCGGGAAACATTGGCTTAGACATTTAGTTGACGGCCTTTGAGCAACGAGAGACGGTGGCATTCATTGTTGCATTGACCGTTTGAAATTGTCATTTGATTGCTATTCACTTGATGATATCTAGAATTTTATTTAAAGCTGAAATAAAACATAATGTTCTCGTGTTATCTATAATTATTATGGATTTGATCTCGTTTAATTTTGTTTTACTTTAAAATTTTAGAATAAGTTAATCAATCATAGTTACGTAAGTACCACACCGCTGGGCAAAGTCCTACTCTTAAATTTGTGTACACGTTTATATTTGCAAAATTCTGAATTTAACAATTTCAACAGGCATTGCAAAATTGTTTGCGTCACACGGATATACAAAATACTCAAACAAGAATTTCTAGGAAGTTTCGTTTTGTACTGATTCAGATGTAAAACATTTCAAGCGATTACGTAAGAAAAATCTAGAAACCGAAGAGTTAACGATTCTTTCATTAAACACATTATATGCAACACTAAACAGCTCTCATCGTTTGCATCTTTAAATGGTTGTGCAGTGACGACGGGACTTTATGTCTTATATATTTAGAGTAGGTTTGCCATCTTTGTTTTTGTCTCAGGACTATTCTTTTTAATAAACATGGTTTACCCGATTTTCCAAAAAACAGTAATTTAAAGTCAAAATTAAAAGGCAGATAGACAGTGCATAAAGTTTTGTAAATTGCTTTAAGTGTCAATTTTATCGATTAAGACGATCACCTTCAGATGGGCATTTTCTCTTCTACACATCAAAAGTGCCAAGAACTCTCTCGCTTCCTTTAAAGCTTCTGTATTGTTTACTAATGACCCCCTATACAACATTTATACGTGCAATAATATATGTTTAGTTCAGTGACATTTAAATGTTTGCAAGGCGACATACTTTTCCGACGGCATTTCTTTACTGGAAACATATGCCATACATATGTTTTCAGTAAAGAAATGAAGTTTCTTTAAATTTTTAATGGAAACCCTAATTGTAAGCCATCTCGGCGCCGTGATGGCGTAACTCATAGTAACGAAATTGCTACATCTCGTTTGCAAGTTTCGCTTCGCTATTCACACGGCTATCAATGCATAATGTTGCGGACGTCAGTGTCGGTGCCTTTAATGCTGTAGCTATACTTGCTGTTTGAGTTGCGTCGGTTGGACGATGAAGTTGTTTACCTGAGAATATATGTTTTTTCATTACGTGCCTACGACATTATGTATGTACAAATAGCTATTTTGCAATTCGATTCTTGTTCTAAGAATAAACTTAATTATATCTGTCGTATATTTGAATTGATCCGAGCCGGCCAAGCTCAGCTGAGATTTCATAAGATTTGTGTTTGTAAATTATCTCGTGTTAATTGTAATGAAAATTGCACGTGCAGTGTGTGCACCAATCAGCATTGGAGCAGCGTGATGAACCTTTCTTCTTACGAGAGGAGAGGAGGCCTTTGTCCATTACTACTTAATATTAGTTAATTTACTTAAATTTCAACTCATTTTAGCAGGTGCGAAAAATGATTAATTATTTTATATTCATTTAAAAAAAAGATACATTGCTTATTGGGCGTGGCACTACAAAGTTCTAATAGCCTTTTTATGAAGTTCTTGCGACCCGCTATGGCCATACACGGTTATAATTACGGTTTATAAATTATTATTTTTTTACCCACGGTCATTGATTTAATTTTTATTGATTAATTATATTTTACTCTACCATGCACTAAGATGCTAAGAAGAAGCTAAGCGCATGGTAGAGTAAAATGAAAACAATGAATTATTAGTTTTGTTTATCGTCAATAAAAAAAATCACCATGCACAGTCTAACACCATGAAAATTAAAAATGATGAATGATTAACATGTTTTTCCATCCTTCTATATCTGTCTTAGTGATTATCTCAGACCAGTAATTGAAATATTTTTTTATCTGAAAATATATTTTTTTGCCATTTATTGAGATAGTTAATAGACATAACAACAATATAATAACAAATAATAAATATAATAACAAATACTATATGTCATCACGCTTCTATCCTCTGGGGTAAAGTAGTAACGTTTAACGGCGAGACCGCCCGAAGTATTTTAAAAAACGTGCAAAAAATATCAAAGCAAATTTAACTTTAATAAAACAAAATTTGAAACAATTTGTAAGTAATTTCAATTACGTTACGATCGCCGATACCAGCAGGCTGATAAATTGCCGAATGCTCAAGGTATTCAGTTTCTAGTCTGTGTCATGTAAGCCAGACATAAACAGAGGCGAAGGCAGCACAGTTCGCTGTAGCTTAATGATCTGTCTATAGAGTAACAGGTGGAGGCATCTCGTCACAAACACGACCACCGCTATTGCGATCTCGTTAACGTCTAAGCTTCTGTTTACGATCGAGGGACTCCAGTTATACGTCGAGGCGTATTATTTTGATGAATCAAGGATTATTAGCAGTGTGATTTGAATATCTTCCGGCCGTTTATATGTATAGATAAATGTGTGGTACATAGGCCATACTATCGACGGTACATTCCGACAGGGAGTAAAGATAAACAAACTTTTGAGATACGTATTCCATACCAGTTTGCAGACCGTTATGTATAAACTACTCTTGCCTAATGTGAGAAATATTAACAAATATTTATTATAAACATATTTAATTACGACACTGCACTTTACACTATTTAAGATGCCTTTTATTCCCAAGTTGACAACGAATTGCATATTATTGTTTTTATTATATATGTTAATTTTTCTATGTTTAAGCAGCGCCCTAACAAGCTGACAAGGATTCAAGAATAAAAATAAACATTCATATTTTGTTGTTATGCATAAATAAATAATAATATTAACAGCTCCTCTAACAAGGAATTTCTTAAACATTAATGAGGAATGAATGTATTTGACAGAATTAGGAATAATTTTAAATTTTATATCATACATCGGTATATATATAATATATTTAAATAATATATTACCTAAATGATTTTGTCATAAATATCATACAATACTAGTTAAAACAAATTCATATTATGTATGGTAATGTTAAGAAAATGAGAAAAATAAAGAAAAGCATTTTGTATATAAACGCTTATTCCATTCTAGATCTCCACGAAAAGGGTTAAGGCTGGAGACATAATCGTAGCTAGTTTTACTATCATATGCATTTTTATCGAAATGTATTTTTACTTCGATGTGATATTATAAAAAAAAAATATGTTTAAAAAATGTATATGACACTCGTTCCTTGATCGTTTATTCATCGAACAACTCAACCGGTTGTTTATTTCCCTTTCTCCTTCGATTGAAATAAATACATTATGTTCATTTAGATAATTAATAAATTTGTTACCCCACCGTGTCTGTGGATGGAAAATTTATCAACGAAGACCGATTTTACTGTCACAATGCGCCCTTTACAAAGGTGTTTAAAAAAGAAGAAAGTGAAACCCATCTATCTGTTTCATCTTCGTAAAATTTATAAGAATATATGTAAATCTTCTTCAATTACGTAATCCATCTTATGTTATAATTTAAAACCAAAGAATAATTCAAACGTAATTAAAACTAACGGCGATCTGTCGATGTCGTCCAACCACGACATATGGCTGTCCGTTTGACCGCTCCGCCAGAGTTGTTCCGCCAGAGTGACATAGCAACAAAAGTCTGCTATCACTCTCGTCACAAATTCTATAGTCTAAATCATTGATAGTTCCACAGTCTCGCTGACATATATAAAATATCAGTACAGTTTGACTAATTTATTGATGTTTAATGTTCCACTTATTAATGTCGTGGTGGTTCGTTAAGTCTTCCTCAATTTGCGGAGTGTCTAATGCAAAAATAATTATTTAAATCAGACCAGCAATTCCTAAAATTAGTGTGTTCAGTCGTGCAAACATTGTTGAGGTTGAATACATTTTATTTTATATTAAAATCGAAAACGTCTACGAGTTTGTTTAATCTGCAATACTAGGACGACTGTACGTTGTCCAATTAAATATATTAAGTTATAATACAAATATTAAAGTACAAGAAATCTCACTCACGGTTTATTCATTCATTTTGTGTTAGGATTCCCACAGAATAAATATAAATATGTTTCTGTTCCGGTTGCTTTTATTAATTCATCTTATATAACATTTATTAAACTTTATATACACTTAATGTCGACTGTTGTTTCGTAGCTGACACTAATGGTTTACGTCAGAGCTGCTTCAATAAATACCAGCTTAACCTTTATATAAATTTATTATGGATAACGTGAAAATCTCTATTTTCCCTTTCATCTATATAATTAATATAGTCGATTCGAATTTCCATCCTTAGCCCAGTTGTCTTAATTATTTAATAAAGTTGCCACCTCGATCCTATTCTGCCAATACTAATTGATCGACAGTTTATAGATAAAGCAAATAATTCCATAGTTTCCACTTTCGAAGTGGCTTTTAATTCGTACACGATCGCTTGCGAGCTTAGGTGTTAACTGGTATCCATATAATAAAGATCAAAGATTTAGGTATGGCGCATATAACTATGATCGTATTCATATTTGCGAATTGCTGGTACCTGCTAGCCGTAGCACATATCAATGCCAGAACTATTTTATTAAATTAAATATGTTTTATTCGTAAGGAAATATAAGCTCTGTTCTGGGCAAAGCTTTAAGAAGAAAGGTGGCAGTTTATTTCTTACGGATATATCAAAAATTTGTCCAACACAACACGCTCGAGATTTTTTAAATTTAATATAACGAATACTGTGCACGTGAATGGATTTGAACCAGCGATCATCGATTAGTGTCCGAGTGTCTATTTAATGAGTCTGTTTGTAGATATAACCGCCAAACGGCAAAACTTTGAGTTGTTTTGTATAATATTTTATAGTTTAATACTTACTGGTTAAAAATCGGTATGTGAGGATACCAGCGCATTGCCAATAGGAGACAATGGCTTAACAGTTTTCTTAATCCAGCGTATGTGATCACGACAATTTTACCTTTACTATGTAAAGTATACTTTACACGGCAGACGACGAAGACAGCAACCCGTCAAGCCGAGGTCGTGCTCTCCGAACGCTACTATCATTATATTTCTATTCTATATAATTAAATAATTCCACCCATATCACATCGACGTCTGGAAATCAACACCAGCGCAATTTTTAAGGCAATTCCTTCCTCGCACAACGACTACGTGGAATGAGCTTTCGTCGACGACTATTCCGAACTAATCTGACAGAAACCTCCAAGAAAGGAACGTACTCCATTCTCAAAGGCCCTCAACGTACTTGCAAGCCCTTCGGTGTTGCAGGTGTCCATGGGTTGTGGTAGTTACTTTCCATCAGGCGAGCCTTACGCGAGTTTGCCCTCCATTACATAGAAAAAAATTGCAGCTGTACATTTTAGCCAATAGACAAACGAGCCAGTTTCCTGCCGCTTTAATATAAAAGTAGTGATTAACCCCCGCTTCGTTCACCGTTAATAAAATACTAGAACATGCCATGCATAGCCTCGTTATAGTAACAAACGTACAAACATTTGCATTTATAATATTAGTAAGACTAACTGCTACCCATCGCTTCGTTCAACGTAAATTGATATCATGAAAAATAACATACACAGCGCAATGTTATCAACGATTTAATATAAGTTATATTTTGCTAACGATAATGAAACTGGATGCAAGCGGTTAGTTAATTAATTTTCTTTATCTTCCCATACTATCCTTACTCCCCCGTGTACTAGACATCTTTCGTCGGAAGCTAAAGCATTAAGTCATGTTTAATACCGCTAAAGGCGTTCCGTCATTTCTACTTTTTTATCCTTTGAGCAGGGTAAAGAATAAGATCGGTCGCAGTTAATCGTTACAGATTTCTTTCCCTAGTCTGATAATAATATTCAGTTCTTATTTTTGAAAATAGAATTACAATAATTCTAAATTTATTAAAAAAAAAAGAAATTATATAGTATTTTGAGTATTTAATATGAATTTATATCATAGTCACGATGTAGCACAACACAGACGGTGTTCGACCTTAAAAGATATAATGAAGACTTATTTCAACATAAATCGTAAGATGTTAGCGTTTTTTACTTAGAAGTCAGATCATTTGCAATAATTACGTAAATATATTGCTTCAATACAAATAAAAAAAAAAAAATGTAATTTAGATTGCGGTTTAGAGCATTGATACGAAATGAAAATGAAACCTTTTCAATAGATCATTTAATTAATACACTCGATGAGAACAAACTTTTCAATTTGATACTTTGATCTATCTGTACATCAATTTCCTTGGCTGCTATTACTAGTCAGTGTAATTACGAGCGTAATATATATAAATTGGAAAAAAGATTAGAGAAGATCGTTCATAAACGCTATGTAAATAGGCTTAATATTCGTCTATAAAGAGCAATTGCTTTTACTTAACTATTAGGTATGTATTTGAAGACTATATTTTATATTTATAGACAAACTTCGCATTGGCGCTTCGCTGACATCCGAGATTTGGAACTGTCCTTTGTGCCTGTAATTATACTAGATGGTCGTTTGACGGTCGATCATTGTTAAGCGAGAGGTATTCCCCTGCGTCTGAAATTTTGCCAGTATCTGCTTGCTGGCTATCAGTGAAATATTGTTGAATACGATACATCGAAATCACTAGTGTACGATTTCATTTATATCCGTTTCCCTCGGTTACTTTTATTTTATTATCTCCACCGTCCTTGCGGCTAGATCACAATCCATTCAATAGCTTGTCACCGTTTCCGATTTCATTGTTAAAATTGCAATCTTTTATAACTTTATTTGCGATAGGTGTGGATTGCCTCAAATCCATGTTGTTGATTTTCATTTATTCAAATGTCATAATCGTAATTAGTTAGAGATAAATCAATTTAGTAATTGGTTTACTAACTGTTACTTATTTCAATTTTAATCGAATACTGCGGGTTCGAACCCGGGAAAGCACCAGTGAGTTAACATGTTACGTTAATTTTTGTTTTTAATTAATGTCGTGTTCGTTTGAGAAGTGTGTGTGTGCGGTGAAATAAGCTCCAAATCTGCCAGGCCAGCAAAGCGAAGACGCATAAGGTGTAAATTATCGATATATTTTGAATCGTCTATTTTGTTAATAGCGTTGCCAGATCACTGTAACATTGTGTAGGTATAATAGAAAGTTCGAAGCGGTATCACGAGAAACAGGATTCTGATTAAGGCACTAAGACATTAGGACTATGAGTGTTCATTAGACCTGAATATGAGAACCACAGCTCGAAGACAGCCTCACCAAATTGCCACATCAAACATCAAAATGAACCTAATTCTACATTTAACCTAAAAGCAATTAAAGTAATATGCATAGAGTAAATTTAAAAATGACACTTTTATATTTAATATAAAAAAGTGATCGGGGTCGAAGCCTCTTAGTCTGAAACAGATATACCAACATTCATTTTTATATAGGTTTTGTTCAAGCGATGTTCACGGGCACTTAGCCCTTCGTTTAGTAAATTCGTAGTTAAACAATAACGATGACATCTCTCAACGTGAAACTTAACCGATGATTCTGAGATCAAAGCCGAGCACAATTGAATTTTCATGTGCTTACTTTGTGTTAATAATTCATCTTTTGGTTTGCGGTTAAAGTGAACATCGCAAGCATCTGAATGTTGTGCATGATCATCTGCCACGTGTAGCCAACAAACCGCAGCAGCAAGTTTCAAACATTCTCATCAATAGAGAAGGCCTTAGCCTAGAAATGGCGACGTTTATAGACTGTTACTTAACGCCGCCTTTAGAGACGATCTGACATATATAAAGATACAACATAAATTGTTTACACCCGTATTACATATCAGTAAACTGATCTCTTCAATTACTTATCTTAATGTATGATAGTAGTGCGTACAGACAATCAACTGGTGGTAGGGCTTTGTGCAAGCTCGTCTGGGTAGGTACCACCCACTCATCAGATATTCTACCGCAAAACAGCAATACTTGATATTGTTGTGTTCCGGTTTGAAGGGTGAGTGAGCCAGTGTAATTACAGGCACAAGGGACATAAAATCTTAGTTCCCAAGGTTGGTGGCGCATTGGATATGTAAGCGATGGTTGACATTTCTTACAATGCCAATGTCTAAGAGCGTTGGTGATCACTTACCATCAGGTGGCCCATATGCTCGTCCGCCTTCCTATTCTATAAAAAAAAAAAAAAAAAATCAAACTTAACGTGAATATATAGAAACCACTATGAAAATACACCGCATATTAGAAAAAAATAATAATTTGATATCATGATTAGATATGTAATAAATTTTTTGTAATTTTATAATACTCGAGATTATACTCTCTTCAATAAGTTAAAAAAAATCGTGAACTATGAATAGCTGAAATTAAAATTTTAATATTAGGAAACCTTTCAAAATATCTTATGAAATGTACCATAGTTCAGCTGTGTGAATTGTGTAGGTTGTGTTTACACTATCGCTCGAGCGAGTGCTGAGCGAAGATAATTTGAATATGTGACATTAGTATATTGAGGCTCGTTAGAGATACCCGTGTAGGAGTTTAACGAGACACTTAAGGGTAAAAATACGTAGAAATATATAATAGTGTTATGCGTGATCAAACACGACTTGGTGTCTACATGTCGGATATACTCATTACGAACTATAGTAAATTTAGTATTTCGGTTATTTAGGTATATAAAATTGCTACTGGCTACACCCCAGCGGAGCTTACACGCAAAATCGATCGTAAATAAAAACAACAAGTCGAGGTGCCTGACGCCTGTGACGTCACTCTCACCACGAAATATTAACTGTTTAAAATTTACAACATTAAGCCGACAAGGGCCGCGTGTTTTATATATACATCTCGCTGATTTTACGTATCACGAAATTCGTTTCATTTACCATTCGAAAACATTTATTATTTTTTTAGCTCCTACTCGACCATGTAACCTCCATTTTAATCCGGGGTAGCCAATAACGATAAAAAGTTTTTTAAATGTAACTTCTTATAATAAATAGTAATTGATATGATTACTGTGAGTTGAATAAGTATTCAATTTCCGTCACGATTTTTTAAAGAAAATATTTCCTACACAGACGACGAGTCAAACGTTAAATATTTACATTACATATGATTGCAATAATAATAAATAATGACGGGAACGGGGTATGTTGACTTATCAACAAAGTAAAGGGTTTGAACGTGGTTCATAGAGCTGCGCACTGCTAATAGGAAACCTTTCATGTTATAGCTCTCGAAGCAGATGATTTGACGTTTATTTGCATATCATACCTTATAAGCTGTCTTGCTTGTTAGTGCACTATTAAAAACGATTTACACCATATATTTTATACATATTTAAAAATTTGGTTCTTAAATCATCTTCTCTTTATTTTTATTATTAAATTAAATTTTAATATATATATATCTAAGTTACAATTAAAGTATTCATTCACGGATAATATATAAAGTGCTAACTACTATTTTTTGACTCGTATTGCGGCCACAAATTTTAAATATTATGATACAATTAGTAGCGGCTGAGCGGTATATTCGGCCGCGTTCATCGTTAATACATCTTACCGCAATCCGTCATTTTTCCGTTCATTCCAGTTTTCAAAAATCTTGTTATATGGATAATAAACTGGTTCAAATTACAAAGTTCTAATGATTTACTATATATTTTAATAAGGATCATTACTCTTTGACAAATAAATTAAATTAAAATTACCTTTATTTTTTTTACATTTATGGTCTCTTTGACTTATACTTACTGAAGATATGCTGTCCGTCTATTGTATTCTTTATTTGTAAATATTTAAGAGTTCTAAAATCTTTTTTATATTTGTTATAAATCTGGTTAATCACACTCAATAAATACACAATATATAAACATACTATCTTATGTCCTCATTAAAACTGTATACTATTACAATATGAAAGTTTGATTTTCGTAAATTTAGAAAAGAAACAAACACATATCTCCTCATGAAATAAATAAGATATCATCGTCTCGACTAACTGACACTGGTGTGTAATTAACAAGTAAGTTTCGCGCGATAGTCCAAGATTAGAGTTTTGAGTCCCGCTGTGTTGTAGTTTTTAAGATATAAAGTCATCATCATTGGTAAGACCTAAGACAATAATCGATATCGCTAACCTACCTGCCGAGCATCCAAGGTAACTTAATAATATGTGATATAGGGACATAGGTAATTAGAAAGCCGACCTGCGGCTCGGTTCCATTAGTGACCTAATGAAGTTTGTTAGTCTCTGGTGGGAACAAGATATTATGAACGTGTAGAAGAGATAACTCCAGTCGTCGCTGACTTGAAATCCATGAATGCAAGTTAACGATACGATTTATGCAGCAGACAAATGTCATAAGTGTAATCCACGGCCGGCATGATCCAATGAGTTCTCTTCCCAGCTAAATAGATTCAACGCATAATGGAAAAACGCATTGCAAATAAAACTATGGTTTAAAAAAGTTGCAGTTTGTAAATGTCTCACTGCTGGACTAAAGGCTCATTGACGAAGGCCATGCTGCTCCAAGCCGGTTTAGTGGATACACGTGACCGTTTTCGTCCGGCACATGCAGGTATCTCCGCAATGTTTTCTTTCATGACCAAACACGAAACTAATTAAAATCACAAATTAAGTGCATGGAAACTTAGTGGAGGTATACATCCATGTGTATTATCCACAGGGCCTTCTCCGCTCACAGGAAATTACAGTGGCAATATTTGAATATCCACCTCTTCAGTTGCTGCACAGGCTAATTAACAAAGGACCTTGGCTGAAATTCATGTGATTCCTAAATGTCTTCGTTTTAAGTTTTTTAGGCAGATTGCTCATTCGCCCAGTAAGACAATTCTGATGTTTGTTTTATTTGACGATTGGACGAACATACCTGGAAGGGCGCAATGCCTTTTCTTAAAATCTAAAGAAGATTGATTTTCTGACCACTGACCAGTAAAGTTGGCGATTGTAATGAATCGAAAATGAAATAAATTCAATTGGGTTATGCTATAATAATGAAGTAGGTCAGTTACGTCCAGAGATTAGGAAAAAAATATTGACATGTCTTAAATTAATAAAGTAAATTGCTAATATCCTGAGCAAAACCCAAGTCCTTATAGACCTTGAGTCCAATCATTTAATACGCACCCGTCTTTGGTGTAATTAGTATATGATAAGTCATCAAACTTTTGTTTAATTAGGCGAAGAGATGTGCAAATTGAATAAAATAAAAAATAAAAAATCGTCTGTAGCGCTCCTAATTATTGGTCATGTAATAAAAGTTATAAAGGAACAAGTTGACGCTGTCGACATTTTACAATTTACTAATTATTAATAGTTGAGAAAGTTTTCATCGAGGATGTTCGCTGTTCGCTGAAAATTGCATAACCGGTTAAATACTTGTGGTGACACAAAGCCCCATTTCGGTAGGACTCAGAACTCGCAGAGCTTTATGAGCACCAGTCACTACATAAATATACTGTGTACATATAATATTGATAATTCTATGCTCGATACTAATATTTATCATATTATAGGGACTGACACGTAATTAGGAGTTCTTTCTTTTTACAATTTTTCTTTTTACTGTTTTAATGAAATGTTATTCGTTAGATTTATTTTTTCAACATATATATGTAAAACTGTCACTGAGCCTTTTTGACATTACTTAAAATGTGTGATTTTTTATTATCTAAGAGATTTTAACTGATAATCAAAGGGTAAAATAACTAAATTAAATAATTATATTTGAGGCGCTGCTTCTTTTTAAACAGTTTTTACCTTAGCTAGGTAAGTAATGTACGACAACACTCCCCTTCTCGCTTCGATGCTCAGCGCCGTGTTCGTCCTGTTAGTCGTCGCTTCGTTTCTGATAACATCTTTGTTGTGAATATACGAAACACCGTTTCTTCGATATGATTCGATCGACTACATAGATCGATTTGATTTTGCCGTGCAATTTTTCTCTAACGGTAATTGATTTTTAGCTATGCATATATTAAAGTCAATGCCTACTAAGTCGCAACCAACTCCGCGGCAAATAAAATTCCATAACAAAATACCCTAACTCCTCGATATAAATTTGAATGGCTAAGGAATAAACTAAAAATTCTTTAGAATGCCAGAATGTGTCATCGGCTAACATGCTATTTATATTTGTATAAGTTGGTAGTGGATTATAACACAAGATCAAAATCCAGCGAAGCACCACTAATTTGTGTTCATAACTCATTTCGTTCGAAGGGTGACATCGTGAAAAATCCTAAATATATCGTGTGAAAATCTTACATATGTGTTGACTAACTCGCATTGGATTAGCTGGTGTAATGAGTTCCAAACCCACTCATTATAGGAGATCATGTCTTTACCCAGCGGTCGGACAAGTCAGACTCAGTACAAGGCCGCTTGGGTACCACGCATAGCCATTCCACCTAAGCTCGGTCATGCCAGTGTTATTATAGGAACGAAACGATATCACTACATTAGTCGACAGCAAATCGACAATAGAAGAAATGGCTAATGCATATTATTACAATTACAATCTTAGGTCATTTAATCATCTGCCTTAAGACAATGAGCATCCATCTATACATAATTTACATTTCAAAAAAAAACAAATAAATCATCATCAGCAAGGTCATATTGAATTTAAAGTTATCACCGTTTCAAGACAAGAAACTCAGCAGTTAACCAACAAACAACCAACAATGTAATTACATGTCAACTATGTTTTTTATATTGCATATACCTGTCGTTATCATTATGAAAGCGTTCAGAGAGAAATAATGAACGATCTCTCAGCGTTTGTCTCTATCAGAGAGCTTTTAACCTCCAGCCCTGAGGGGTTGTTCATTTGCATAGTTCATCAAGTGGTTACTTTTTGTGATATTGGGTCTAGTCTCAAAGTATTATGAATTGTATTACTAACATATATATATATATATACACACATTTGAATCATTGCAAGCAATGTTAATCATATAAACTATATAGTTTAAAATAAATAACGTATCAAATACTTTTTCAAACTAATAAAATTTATTTCACGATATACGTCTAAAATTTATAAATTTTCTCATATAAGTAAATAGTAAAGTTCTTATGGAATATAAAGATCAAACCTCATGTTTGATAAAGAGTGCCCAGATTAGTAACCGTGTTCTTCGGTTAAAGTCGACCGAGCTAGCTCGGTTCTTTTCTTTGTGTGCCTGGATATACGTATAATGTAGTTGTTTTCTTTTTGTTTTTACCATTGAGAAATGTATATTATTCGCCTAACGTGTACTAGAAAATATTTAAGAAAGAGATTCCTCAAGTATTCAACGTACATACATACACATCGCGTATCAAAAAGAAACAACATGAAACATTTGTTGAGAAGGCACGGTAGGACAAAAGACTCGTCGGGCCCTGAAAACAATTCATTGGGCGTCTAGATCCCTTCAGGGGTTAGTCTTAAGAGATGCTCTCTTCAGTTTAAGCTTGGCACAAACTAGGCGCGCGGTTTCTACACCTGAGAACGATCGAATATACACATCTATACACATCGATATTCGTATGATAGATCGGATTGTATTATATTCCACGGAGAGTTACCCATCTATCATCGATGGTTCCATTTAAGTTTTAACGGTTTTTTTCTAAACGTGGTAACATAATTGTTTATAATTTTGTTTCAACAAATATTATATTCAATAAGAGGCCAAATTAGCGTTGATTTAACTATAAGCCTATTATTAAGTTGTTTAGCGGGTGATTTGTTAAATAAGATGGTGGTGTAAAATTAACAGTAGATATAGAACGCATTGCCGACCACAACGATATAATATATACGTTTATTTATGCATATTGCAATTATCTACAATAATTTTTATAATATATAAAATTAAAAGAAAAAAAAAACAAAATACACATTACAAATTTATAGCAAAACACGCTGTCTAAAATATTGTCCTGTGGCATTGTACCCAAGACGCTACACTCAGCCTTTGGGCTAAATAAGCGCCAGCTCTTGGGTCACCAGAAGAGTTGACCAGTTTCTTAGATGGATCTTTTATGATATTTTTGTATCAAACGACCATGAACCTAATGTTTCAAAACCATTCGGCATGTTATGATATTGCATATTGCATGTACATCTTGATTTAGTATTTAAACTATTGATACGTTATATATTCGTTTTTCACTACAGTATGCAGTATTACAGTCATAAATATAAAATATATTATGTGGTAAGGCATTCAGTTCGCGAGTGACGTTTCTTACTTCGTGTAAGGTTTGAGCTTACCTTAACAGTGCGTAACGTACTCAACCCGTCATCTCTTCACTTTTATACTCCGAGATCACGATTCGAAACAATGGGCCCTTCTAATGACACAGCAAACATACGATGTTCTTTAACACGGTCGCTTTGTGCGGATTTCGTTACTGTTATCTCTAAATATAAGAGGATCGTAGGTCATGTCTGTGCTCTATACTCGTTTGTTCAAATATTTATAGTAACACAAATAACAAGCTTATGTTTGCAATATAACTGAACCACTAATGGTACGGTGGAAGTCCGGTATTACAGATTATGTGGATGAAAAACTTTCAACATTCTATTTCAGATGATAAATAATTATTATTAGTGACTCATCAGTCTTTCCTCGATAGATAATAAAATACATATTGTTGTTTAAGTCGACTTTATTCTTTATTAAAATCGAATTAAGCTTAATAATAACAACACTTGTCCTTGCCGATGCCCATCACTAATTCAAGCATTTCATCGACTCGAAAATAATATCGTGCCTCGAAAATATACCGCGATAGCATTAATTGTCAGATAGAACTGAAATGCCTATTACTTTAAGAGTTTTCCTAATAGGTTTCGTTTGCCATCAAGTCGATAGTTTTAGCATATAGAATCAATTTTGGAGTGTCTTTAATGGTATATTTTGCAATGTTTGCATATAATATGAGTATATTTGTCTTATTTATATACTTTATTAACGGGCAAAATATATATCTTTTATTAAAGATTTTTTTTTTAATTTCCATCGAAATTAAGAAAAAATTAGACGACATATACGGCTTTTAGGAAATCTTCATATAAAAGAATTTTCCTACCTCCTTCGCTTTATGAAGTTTTCCAAAATTCTTGCCTTGAGAATTCCTTCAAATAAGGAAGATGAAATAAACGCTTTCTGACAACTAAAAAGTTGGCTGGGAGTTCGAGATAATCCGACTTGACGAACTACTCGTTTCGTGTTACGGCATGTTTTTAAATAAAATAATTAAAAACAAACACCAATGTTATCGGACGCTATTATAGTTAGATATTTAATTTGATGCCTCATGAGGGATTAAAGCTAACTTAGTTTTAGTTCTAACATACTTGCGAACTTCTTAAGTTAGGACTCTTTCGAACTTTATAAAGAATGCCAGATAGGTCACTTTTTACCTCGTTTCATTAGATTTCAGTTCTCATGACCTCATTTGAATTAAATTGCGAGCGTCTTTTTATTCTTGTGGAGTAATACGGTCTACTGACTATTTGAGGACTGACGTTGACGTGTCGAGCTTCGATGGTGATTAGTATCATTGGGACATAGACAAATTGTTACATAAATACTTCTGGGGTGTTGATTTGACTATAAGCTACATAACCTACCAAGGATTTAAATATTTGATAGATACCCAGGTTCCAGCTACCACTATGGCGGCTTAGTCGTGATATGATAATAAAAGACCGACTGAGTTGCCGTCGCTTCTATAATATTAGCGCGATAAAAGGCTTACAATAACGTATTGCAGATTTTATAAAAATAAATCAATACGAGTTCTATTTTAAAAAATAAATAACATAGCGCTAGGAAACGTATCAAGGATTTTAATTTATATCACTTAAAACAAATTTTCTAATAAATTCAAGTGTTAGACGCTCGTTAGAATGTTGCAAATAATTAACAAAAGCCTTACAAAAGCGCAATAACAAATATAGAAACCGAGTTGAAAGCTTAGACTGTTGACGCCGGTGCTACTTTCAATGCAAATTGAGCCAGAACCTGTATAAAATTCCTCACTTAGTACTACCGTTTGCGAACATGCGGCCTTGTGTTCTAAGCCTATACAAAAATAAATCAGTCTCAATTAAATATGTTTAACATTCACTAAGAAATACCAGTGAGTCGGGATGTCTTTGTGAATTATATTAAAACACACGATTTTAACTGAGGATTGCGGTTTCACATCCGAATTTGACACTATGTTCTAATTTGCTCAATTTGTTTTTATAAATCAATCCATTTTGGAATTCTGGAGCAGTTTTAATGTTGCTAAAGTGCGCGACGCATACGGATTTTTGTAGATTTTTAATTTTAACTTATATAAAACTCACTGGCAAATGGGCCAGAGATAGCCTTATAGTAAGTGGTCACCACCGCCCCTAGATATTAGCGATGTAAGAAATATTAACCCTTCATTATTAGTTACTCGCCACTTGCCTATAGGTGGAAATATTATATAAAAAATGAGTATTCCGACTTCAAGGGATAATGAGCCAGTGTGTTTAAAATCACAAGGGTCGTAACATCTTATATGATATGCTGCGTCTCGATGGCGGGTTGTCAGGGTAGTGACCAGTTACCATCAGATGATACATTTGCTCGCCAGCGTGTACTGCGTATGCAAAAGTAAAGCCTACCTGATTGAATGACGTTGAAACACCATCAATCGTATATCGTGAACAAGTGCGTCGTCACAGACAATAATTTTATTCCAACTGCAATTCCATGCAACTACGTATGAGTAGAATTCATTTGCTTTATCGTTGTTGTAATATTTTCAATTTTATTGAAAAATACAAAATATTGTTTATAATATTAAAAAAAACACTCAATAATACAAGTACGTTTTCGTGTTTAAGATATCGAAAAAAAAAAACATGCAGTCTGGAGGTTTACTGGCGTGTGGCGCTTACACCTATAGAGTTATATGTAGTATGATGGTATATATATATATATATATATATATATATATATATATATATATATATATATATATATATACCCTTACACTACCCAAGTGACATTATAAATGAGAATATAACTCTAGTTGCCTATCTGCCTATATGTTACCTCATCACAGCTAAACCACTGAACCGATTGTAATGAAATATGACGTAGAGATGCTCTGGGTCCTGTTTATTACATAGGAATATAAATTACGGCCAATACGGGAAAAAAAATTTCGCCGGTGTAGTCGCGGGGAAAAGACAGTTCAATAAAATATACTAATGTTTAATACTTCCTAATAAAATGTGCTATCATTAAGATATATCGAGAATTATAAAATTAGATATATAATTTAGGCACATAATAACTTGACGTGTATATATATGATAGGTAGGCTTCAAGTCAACAATTCTGCATCCGCAAGACCTCCGGTACAAAGTTAGTAACATAGTGTTAGCGATGAAGCGAAATCACACTGCACTAATGTTGTTTTGTATCTAGATTCACTGTTAAGCTGCTTATCCGATTTATATAAAGTTTTAAATTTATACTGGCAGGATTGTCAAAGGGTATATACAAACTATGAACATACGTTTATAGTGTAATAGAGATAAAATTGTCAGTCCGGTAACACTTTCCACGCGAACGCTGCCAAAACTGTAACAGATACACGAAAACTATGTTCGTAAGATTAGCAGATCATACACGAACATATTAGGTCACATAATCTTTAACAACCTTAAAACCTCTTACAACCCGGGTTCCTTCAAACGAGGCGTGAAGAGGCATCTTGCGGGCTGGCAAGGCGAAGGCGGCTAGTGCAGAACGTTTTTCCCGTCTGTACTGGCCGTCGTCGCGTTTGGACTCTACTACCACTTACCATCAGGTGGAGTAGAGTCATTTGCCCTCCCGGCGAATATATAAAAAAAAAAAACAAAAATGTTTCACCTGTCGCTATTGTCTCGGTTAACACTCTGTTAACATTTAAGTCAATCAACGTTCCTGTAAATGTTAACAGTTGAAAGGAAAGCCTTAAAAAGTCTAATGAGTTCATAGGTACTTCTGAAAAGGTTACGTTACATAAACTATAGGTTATCTGTGTGATTTCAGTAACATTTAAACAAATAATAATAAAAAAAGAAGAAAAGAAAAAAACTTTTCTGGCTTTAATAATTTAATGGCGCAACAACTGAAACAGAATAAGCAAATCAAATACTTTTAACTTCGCGACTGTTTCAAGAATTTAGATTTTGTTTGCTTTTTGTACGGATTCGATTAAAATGGAATATGAGTTATAGTTACGATCTTGTCACAGAAACTCTTATTTTATACGAATTTTATCTTACGAGTATGTGAGTTATTTTAAACACGTCCCTTGTAAACAAGCTGTTTACTTTTATGAACATTCTAGACGAGATATCCTTGTTAACTCAGTTATCTGGAGTTATTTGGTTTTTCAAAACTAAGTTTAATATTGTAAGGCACGGCATAAATCTATTTGTGTGATATTCTGATGCGATTCCGTGCCGTAATCCGATGCGATGGAAAACTTATTCGGACTTGCTAACTTATTTTGATACGTGGAAAGCTATTGAGGTATTTGATTCTTGTAAAGAGTGGATTAAAAGGTTGTAGGTGTCTTTTTTAGTTTACTTTCAGATAATTCATATATTTATATATTTTTACGCTTTATTTATTCCATACATCAATAAATATCCAGATATGATACTGTACATGTTTTGAAAAACAATTGAAAAGCGATAAGCTGTCATCGATGGAATTTTATTTATTTCACTCAGCAAGAGTGTCATTCATACATACCTCAAATATATCCTATACACATTTAGTTTAAGTAAAAGCAACATTTCTGCACATAACGCTAAGCCCACTATAAACGAAGCGACAACCGCTATATATTAAAATTTCGTTTCTAATTTGTTTGATATATTTAATTAGTTTTGGTGTTGGTAACATTTTAAATTAAATTTGATTACAAAAAATCGTTATTGGTGGCGCAGTATGTGCTGTTTCTAGTGGACAAAATGCCCAACCAGTGTATGGATGCCTTTAATATTTAATGAGAAACTTCCTCGCTTCGGACGCCTCGCCTCACTCCGATCAAGTTATACGAAGAATTATAAATTTACTAAGTATTCGCACTTTGTCTTGCGACGTTTCAATGAAAGCCAGGTACTCTACTTGTACGACTTCCTTTTAAAAGTTTAAAATTTTTGTTTCGAACTTGTCACGTTTCGGTTAAGAAATTGTTTTGTTTCATTACATTTTACGTAACTGTTTTTCCAAGTTTGAAACGAGGTACTTTGTTATTTTTACCTCGGTAAGTGCTGATTTCCCAACTTCTAATACAGTTCACGTAGTACCCCACGGCGACAATGGCGGGTCGCGTCATGGATGACGATTTTGAAGAATGTACGGCGAACGGAAGGCGCGACCGTCTCCCGAGTTCCAAACGACAACATCGTATGAAATAAGCGAGTCGACGCATGTTGTTAAAATTTGCGGATTCCAGATGCACGTTAAAGTTTCGTGGAAGCCGTCCTCTCGCTTTATTATTCGGTCGGTATCGATTTCGAGAAAAAGTATAAAAAAACGGTTTTCGGTCCTAAAACGTGGACGATCGAAATCGCCTAAAGCATGATTTAGAGTCTTCCATTACCCGCACGGCGCGGCTCCCGTATCGATCTTTGGAACGTGTAATTATTACAACCGTGTTTACAATTATATCTATGTATTGAATAGTTTCGAAAGTCATTACCGGAGTACCCGGGGGAGCGTTACCTTTGATCGATACGAAATGCCCGACTGAAAATTAGTGATCCGTTAAATAGAAAAGAAGTCCAATGGTGACAGCCCTCGCCGACTTACAATGAAAGTAATTAAAATAATAGTTTCGACGACATCACGCGAACTATTTTTCAGTCGTAAACCTCTTTTTATATATAACGTACACAAAGCTTTGCTTTTCATAATGTTTGTTTATTTATGTACGTGACCAAGTAACGAGTACATTTCGAGGAGCGACGGATGCTCCGATATTTATACGAACCAGTGCCAATATTGTAGGTGGTTTAAGTCAACATTCAATCGTTTTATGTTAAAAATATTATTGCCTATTGTGGATGTATATGAATGAGTAGCGAGTCGCCACTGCGCTGTTTATTATTCATTAGACGACTACATGTCACGCAAGAGCATAGGCACGCACGGGCCCGCCGCTTCTCAAACTTTCCTCGCTCTATAAATTTGTTATTAGCTTATTTATACATGCGAGTTAACTTTTTATAATTACATCGAGCGCATACGTTCGATTCTGTTATCGAGCCCGTAATTTTAACGTTCGGAGCTCGTTTCGAATATTCGTTTTATTGCAGACTAACTTTGAGAACGAGTGGTCGAAGTAAATGGTATTGCTTAAAGCGGGATCATTTGTTCGCGTTTATTAATATTCAAAACTGGCTTTATGACGTTTGCAATTTGTTCCCAAGCGCTCGGTCCTCGGCAACGAGAGGTAGCCGGTACTCGGGAGGTACTTGAACGTCGAGACACGCAAAAAGCGAATTCTATTTGCATTTGACCTAAAACTGCCTTTTGTACTAGGCACAATGAGATCCTATTCGCTTGGAGACAAACTTTTACCGCTGTTTTCAAGTTTTCAGTTACACCTTTAAATTGTCAGAACGAAGTTCGATATAAAACATTTTAAACCTCACTTCGGATTTACGTTCTTTTCACTAACTGTAAATTTAAATTTGCCATTTTAACTAAATTTCCGTGAAGACAATTTATTTTTCATTTCCCAACTGTAGTGGTATGAATATCTCAAGGCGTCACTAGTGGGAGAGGCGTCTTTCAAGATGTTCACTTTTCTGCGAGAGAAAAAGTCGTTCAATAGTTATTATTTATCGTACCGCAAACCCCTTGATCACCAGTAGGTAGTCGCTCTCTTAGCACCACTTAGGGAGTCGTCGAGGGGGTGGGTTGGTAGGTGATTCCTGCGGACGTGAGCGACATTCGATACCCAAATTACCCTGATAGTTACTCCCAGCCAGCCGGCGATGTGGGATGATCTTCGCTAGTGCGTCTGACTTTAACAATATTGAGCCTTCTATGCTTTAATTACTTCCACAGAGTATAAATGCCGTGCAACACTATCCGACGTATTTGTTTACAGTTTGATCGACACGATACTGTGGTCGACTCGGAAGCGAATTTTAATGAAACATTGGTAATATGAATTTAATAATGTAATTGTAATACATTTCCATGATTCCCTTAGAGTATCGAACGTAGGCGTCATCGGAATGCAATTTCCATACTTATCAGGATATTGTAAAGCTATTGTTCGTTTGATCCACGTGTGGACGAGGACGGGTTTACACAACACTCGTCGGCTCGACTGATTAATATATATCTTTCTTCGGTCCCTTATATTACTAAGCATTGTTACACAATGAATATCAATTACGAAAAGTTTACTCGTACTGGTGTCCAAAGCCGGGTGCAGATAGGGCGAAGGCGTGCGAATGCAAATTAATGTTTGTCGTGCTCGTCGCTTAACCGTCGGACAAGAACTATTACATATTTATCAATTTGAAATTAAAATCATCTACATATATCTGAATTGTTAAATTGCCTCCTAAAACGACTCGGTTTAGTTGTTAGAATACTAAGAGAACGCTTAAAACGCAGCATCAAATTTTAAACCTCTATTTTTTGTTACAAACTGTTGCTCATTTTGATGGGTTAATTTATGTTTATAGTTCATACGTTTCGTTATATGAAACCTTTTATTAATTATGAAATTCTTAACATTAAAAACAGTAAATACAACGGGAGCATTGTAGGTTCTGAGCTTACACGAATATGACATAACATAGATCAACAAAACGTCAGCTAGTTAAAAATATAAATTAGCTTTTTAAAAGCCGAGATGGCCTAGTGGTTAGAACGCGTGAATCTAAACCGACGATTGTGGGTTCAAACTCGGCCAAGCACCACCGAATTTTCATGTGCTTAATTTGTGATTATAATCCATCTCGTGCTTGACGGTGAAGGAAAACATCGTGAGGAAACCTGCATGTGTCTAATTTCATTGAAATTCTGCCACATGTGTATTCTACCAACACGCATTGTAGCAGCGTGGTGGCTAATGGCTAATAAGCTCCAAACCTTCTCCTTAAAATGGAGAGGAGACCTTAGCCCAGCAGTGGGACATTAACAGGCTGTTACTGTACTGTACTGTCTGCATATATTAGCTTGTATCGAACGTATTGTAATAAGAAGGTAAGGTACACCTCTGTTAGATTATAGTTCACGAGTCTGTAATTTAACGATAGTTGTGATCGTGAAACAATTCCCGTGTTCACATATCCATGACCACTTCATGTTCGTTATATTTATGCACTTATATTTGTTCAACAGTATAAATCACTCGTGTTTATTTATTTAACAAAGTTCTTGCTTTCTTTTGTAACGTCAATTGGTTTTCAATCGAACTTTATCAATTTTTAAATTTTACAATTTCTCTTTTACTGTAATGTAACGTCGATTTTAATTTTGTACGGTAAATATGATTCGATTGTGTTTATAAATATAAGGATTTTTATATAAAATTGTTACTTCTATAATATATACTGCGGCAGTGAAGAGTTTTGAGGATCTCTTGGGAGTTATTTCATTTCTCGGAATCGGAAAGTATTTTTTTTATTAATTAGGAAGGTAACCAGAAAAAGCTAAAAGTGCTGAGTTTCAACAAAGAATGATTTCTTTGTTTAAACCGGGCGATGTTCACTTTCAAATATTAAGAAATATTAATGTCAACTATTAAAATTTTTAATGATTATATAAAAGATAACGTTTTACTTATATTTTTATAGATAATTGACTGCCTCGTTGGTCTAGTGGCTTGATGTAACCCGGAGGTCCCGGGTTCAATTCCCAGGTTGGACCAATAAAAAAAAAGTTATTGGGTTTTTCTGTCAGAACATTCTCGGTAGCAGACCGGAGTTTGGAAGTGTGTTCACTCCCGTGCCTCGGAAAGCACGTAAAGCCGTTGGTCTTGCGCCTGTACTCTTTTCGGTCGTGTCGGATTGCTTTCCCATCGGATTATGAGAATTAGGGAATAGAGAGTGCACTTATGTTTGCGCACACACTTGTGCACTATAATATACCCTGCGTAGTTGGCTAATCTCTCTTGAGATTTGCCGCCGTGGCCGAAATCGGTCTGGAGGACCTTATTTATAGATAATAGAAGCAGTAAAAAATATTTATAAATTATACTGTGATATATATTCACAGGAAAACATAATACGTTGAAATTATAAAATGTGTTAAAATAACGTAAACATTAACATAATTATAGAATTTCGTTTTAATGTTAAAATAGTCTGTCATACGTTGTATCTAACATAATTTCCGCACAATTTATTGAATGAATGCAGTACGGTTAAGTTAAGAGCGCGCAGCGAATTTACGATTAGACAATAAATTGCCTTGATAAAAAATTTATTACTAATAATATTCAAAATGTCTGCGAATTTAACTTTGATATTCACGCTAATTTATTTAATTTTGACACTAAAGGGTTATGTCGAAATTTTAGTGAAGTATTAAATAAAACGTCTAACCCCTCATCAAAAACGGATTCAGTTCAAATTTGTAAATAAATAATTAGGGCCACAGAAGTGTTTATAAAGTTAAGTTGATAATTCTATGAAAAATTGGCTCGCCCGCGCCCCTGTCTCGGCTAATCATACATTCCGGTGACGACTCGACTTATCAGCGACGCCACTGACCAATTAAGGGCCACTGCGCTATGCACTCCATGAATATGTATAGTAATATCTTAGAGTGGTCTGTCTGTACATTTTCAATTAAAGAACTCTCGCCGCAACTAGTGTGGTCAGTTTTGATATATGACATTCGTGTCTAGTTTATCCTTTCAATATATGAGATGTATTATTGTTTTTTATTCTTCTATTTATATATTTATTTTTTCTTTTTATTATATGTCTGTTCAACTTTATTAAATACTTTTTTTAACTGTAGATATTGACAACGTCCATCGGCTGTTGCGCCTAGATTGCTTTGTCTATTAAAACTATTTCGAGTAGATGTGAGCAACCGCGATTTTTTTTATTACAAAGCACTTATTCTGCCTAATTCGAACGCTTAGCGAAACCTTTAGAGGAATTCTGATTAATTTATCATCTCTCAACAACTAGCTAATTATGAAAGGAGCCTACAAATGTAAATCTTTAACATGAGATGTTAATGAGTTACAGATAGTTCTATCAAAATTATACAAGCCGTTGTTTGTGTTGGTTGTCTGAGAATTATTTTGGACAGAATTCACTTTAATAACTCGTTGCGAGCTGGTTGTGACGGGCGTTTTCGCTCAACAGGAACCTTAAAGTTTAGAACAACACGTAAGCTGCATTTCATCACATTGTTTGCACGAGGGCTTAGCAGGCGGAGCCATGTATACAAATATGTATGTTTATTTACTCCCGCACCGCCGCACGCGATATCACTTGATAGATTGACTAATGGTTGACCCCTCGGAAATTATAATATACATGCTCGATGAGAACTTTGCCTGACGACTTATGAGTTACGTTTGTTTAATTTCAAATACTTAGCCCTCTTTTTGTTAATACATTAGTCCACTGTTTATTACGCTCCGATAAAATATGATAAGACGGCATTTTGACTAAAGACTTCACAGAATTATTTTCCTTTAAACAAATCATAAACACATTTTTACATAGAATGTACATGTTTCTACGTACGTACGTGTGCTGTTGCTAATAGAAGATATACGTTGTATATAGTTTCATCGTTAGTCATTATCATACATTACACAAGTTGCTTGAATTATTTTTATTACTAAGATATAGCAGTGAATCGATCTGCAAAGCGCTTTGTGCATCGCACCGCAGCATCACGTTAAAGTAACTTTAATGAAACGGTTAGACATGCGGAAATCAGTACTTATTTGCTCATATTAAACACTACGTTACCGGCAAAGCCTTTGAACATTTATACAGAGCTAGCGAGTACACAAGTAACAGAACTCATTTTGAAAATATTTCATATTAATGTTACATCTTTTGCCCCGTTGGTATTGTGGCTAGATATGAGGCCGCAGATCCCATCCTGGGTTCAAATCCCAGGTCAGGCCGATAAAAAGTTAGTGAGTTTTTCTATCAAAGATTCTCAGTAACAGCTCGGATTCTGGAAGTTGGAAGTATATACACTCCTGTGCCTCGGAAAGGACCTAAAGCCATTGGTCCTGCGCCTGAACTTTTTTAAATTTAAAAATAAGAGAATAGAGAATAAATCTGTGCTTGCGCACGTACTTGTGCACTATAATATCTCCTGCGCAGTTGACTAATATCTCTTGTGATTGGCCGCCATGGCCGAAATCGGTCTGGAGGACATGTATTGCATTGTTGGAAAACAGCGTTACGAACATCTCTTGTTATCATATATTTATATCATACGAATATATTTCTACTCTGTAAAATAAGTATATACCTTTCAGAATATTTCGATTTACTGATAAATATTAAATTTATGGGTTTATTTTGCTTTTGATGAAAATAAAATATTGTAATAATAAACGTTTGTAGAAAGCGGAAAGATTTCTTTTTGTGATGTTTCGTTTTTTTTATATATATTCACATTGCTCGGAAACGAAACATAGAAGCATGATAAATAAAATTATCTTTACGTTTGTGTTTTTCGCTCAGCGGTTGGAATGTACTATTTGCCATGCAAATGTTTATGCGATGTGCGCTTTGCGAATGTTACATCAGTGCTTAAGCGATTATGTATCTTTTTGTACCGACAACCTTTTATGTTCATCGTTATATATAATCTTATATAATTTTAATATCTGAGCTAAAATGTCTTTCGTTTGTGTTAAATTTAACAAAGTATTCAAGCTTACTTGTTAGCTTAGCTTGTTTTCATGGCAAATAATTGTAAGTCCCACCAAAAGATAACTGTGTTTGTTTTATATAATTACTTTTTATCATTAATGCTTATGTTATTATTTTAAAGATTTTATTTTATAACGGACCAATTGTACTAATATATATGTTAATTGTGTGTTTGTGTGCGTGTTTCGTCTGGATATGAATGTAGTGAGTTACGAGATGAGCTCGCCACAACATAATTTAATTAGTGGCGAAGATTTGATTGGATAAATACGTCGCTCAGTTTAATGTACCGTCTGAGATGAGAATGAGCTAATTTTACCCAAGTATGACAAAGTCAAAGAGGTGATGCCTCCTTTGTTATATCAATTAGAGCCTCTTTTACTCCTAATTATTTTATTTTAATATTTTATAATAATAAAAAATTTTATATTAACTTTAAAAAAAAAAACGTTTCTTAAGTTTTCCGTATTTATTCTTTCAATAATGAAATATTATATAAAAAATATTTGCTCAACTATAATAATCTTCCATTTAATGTTTGCTTTTTTAGAGAGTCTAAAGCTTAGTTGATCAACTGCTGTATGTACTCGTGGTGTATGTGAATACTTAACATTGCGTATTTATAAATCGCATGCCTTCCAGCCGTCGCAGATCTCAAAAGGATCTTATCGTGCTGTTAAAAATATAACCGGCGCCGGCGCAGTTTGCATTTCAATCATTTCTTTTTGACGGTCGCCGATCACGATCGCGATCGATTCACGAATATTCGTCTACGCGTGCGATGAATAAATCCCCGCGCGCCACTTGATTGACATAATCATTGGGACGGAAGTGGAACAACGTGACGCGATCGGACGGATGATCGCGTTGCTCGATCGTATCGATACATTACAAGGCTCATCTTCGGTGATCGGCGATTCGGTGCCGTAAATTTCCGTCCGTCTCGTTACCGTTGAAATTAACTAATGTTCCTTTAGAGATTAAACCGTGGTGGAATCGTAACGGAGATTAACGTGAAACAATAATCGGTAAAGCTGCTGAAACACTACAGCCCATATAGCTATGACCTAAAGTTAAACAACAAAAAAACCAACACTCATTTTGATACACTGGTGTGGCTGTATTTTTATAGATGATTCCATTCTGTTCTTGTTAGTTCAGTTTCACAGGGTTGGTTTCACAGGGTTGTTCGATTCTTTAATGTGCAAGTATAATAATTCATAATTATATATAATGGACTTGAACCGTTCAGAGCTGTGTGTATTCGTATATAAAACTGTCTCGTATTTGAAATATTTAGCTTTGGTCCTGATTCGATGTTTCATCTATATTGCAGGGTACTTTAAATAATTATTTATGATACTAAATGTTTTGCTCTGTTCTACAAAATATTTGCGAATAATTATAATGATTATTGTTTTTGCACTGCAGTTTAAAGGAAAAAAAAATGTTTTTGTATATAATAATTGTTATTATCGCAAGTGAATTGATTCGCTTAGCTTATTGATTGTTAAGAATATCTAACAGAACATGCAATGTGTACTGACTATGTATAACATTCTAAAAGATATATCGTAATATTTATTATTGTGACAGTCTGTCGGTTCTCGCATCACGGTGAAACCACTGTATGTATTTTAATGAAGCAGTTCATATCCTGGGTCAATATACTGGATAATTGTTAATCTCGTATATGTAAAAGTTTATAATAACATACAAGTACTTATAGACTTCTTTAAAACAAATCGCAATATTGACTCGGTTCAAGAGCGCCGACCTGTGCTTAATTGTGTATTTATTGTTATGTATTTATTGTATGTGTTTATTGTTAATCTATTGCTCGGCGGTGAAGAATCAATATCCATCCCGCGTTGAAGCAGTGTAGTTGAATATGCTCTAAACATTTTCCTCAAAAAGTGTGGAGGACTTGGCTCAGTATTGGAATATTAATAGGCTTGCTAGGCAAGAAAACTTACGAGAAGTTTTGGTGTCTCACAATTTGAATGTGGTTGGTCTGCATCCATTATTTTATTTTCATAGGTGCTGAAGCATCAAGCACCGACGGCGCATCTGATTCAGATTATTTAATTCTAACTAAACTAAGAAACCAAACTGAGAAACGATATCGTAATATTTATTTAATCAAGTTGGCTTCTTGCTTCCAGCTCAATGTATTGCGCCGCTCGGAATAGAGAGTGGGCTGATACCCGACCGAGATCTTACAGCCAGCTCGTCCTTCAACGATGGCAACGTTGGACCGCAGAACGGACGGTGAGTACCACAGTTACTATCATTTAAATCTTAAATATAATATCTGGAATGTTTATATAGATTCAATGGCTTTATGAAGATCCACCGTCGTGTTAATATTTTAGAATAAAAATACAAATAACAATACGTCTGATTATAGTGCCAGCACCAGCTGCACCACTGAATTTTCATGTGCTTAATTTTTGATTATAATTCATCTCGGTGAAGGAAAACATCATGAAACCTGCATGTGTCTAATTTAACTGAAATTCTGCCACATGTGTATTCCACCAACCCGCATTGGAGCAGCGTGGTGGAATAAGCTCCATACCTTCTCCTCAAAAATGGAGAGGAGGCTTTAGCCCAGCAGAACATTCAAAGGCTGTTACTTACTTAAATCGACTAAATGTTTTTATAAAGGAAAAATATTGTCATATATATACTTTCGGATATTTATAAAATTTGTTCCATTAAATATTAACCTCTAGTTGTGAATCAATGTTTTTTTCAAAGCGAACAAAGTAGCGCGGAGTCCTTGTTTCCTTTGTCATATTAATATTACTTGTTAGCATTCATTATGTGTAGCATCCGTTTTGTATCTTAGGGGCCGACATTAAAATGCACTTTCAGTCGCAAGAGATTTAGCAAAAGTGAATGTTATCTTATACGTGTGAAAATTTCATACTAAGTTTAAAATGTTTCGATACATCTATTACTAGAAAGAAGCAATTTAATATTAAAAATTATAATAGTTCTAGAAAGGTCTTATTCGACATATAATGGTATTATATGTATGAGTTAATGCAACGACCAATCTTTACTAGACAAAACTCCTTGAAGTATATCTCTTTGTCGAGAGTAACCTCAGGAGAAGCTGGGCCGCTTTATACCCAATAAGATGAAGTTATATGCAACCCGTGATCGTCATTCAATCCATATCACCGGTAAAAATTTAGGTAGAAATTAAAAACTTTAGATATAATAATCAATTAGATAATAAATCAGCGTGTAAATGTTTATAATTATATTATTTATTACTTCATAATAACAATATTTTTAGGTGATTACAATATTTCAATATATATGTCTGTGCATTAGTGTAGTATAGTGTTTCCGTACGATTTGTTTGTATGTATTGAAACAAAGCAATATGTATTTACAAAGTATACATCGAATGTAAACGACGAATCCATTTCTCGGACCATCAAGCGATTTTCGAAGCCTCTCCGCTGGCTCTGTGCTCCTTTTATTTTTGCAGAACCTCCCAATACAGAATCAGTGTTTTTTCATGACATCCTACATTTCAATATCTGACTTTTCATTTTGTAACAGCAAAAAATGAAATTTGAAATAATTCTCTGGAACAATATTCAAATATTTTTATTAGTTTTCAATATTTTGTACAAACAAACTCTGTGAACCTTTATAAAAAGCCAGATAGAGTTCCAGGGTTTTCAAATATACTACTTTAACATTGAAAAACTATTAATGCCTATTCTGAAAGCCCTCTATATTAATTTGACCCACTGCAATTGAAAGAGGACTTTATTAGGTCGTATGAGAATAAAAGCTATTGTTACTGCCTGCAGAATACTTAGCAACCGGTTTCGTTGGCTGAATGGGCTTTGGAAACAATGCATGCAATGCGTGCGTTTACGATTACAGCTCGGCGAACTTATCAGCCGCTTTCGGGTAATACTATCGATCAACCAAAAATATATTGTTATACCTCCCCTCTCCTTTATACATAACGAACTTAAGATTTAGCAGCAAACAGTGTAATCTTTGAGTTTGTTTTATTTAAAGCCATTAAATATCTGCAGTGCCGACTAAAACCCAGTTGATTTAGTGTTAGTTTAACGTTTTAGCACTTTATAACGAGGCATTGAAGATGAATTTCGTCTGTCTCTGTCGCGTGTTGTGAAATGAGTACGGGATGATATCAATTACGAAAGGCGCTCCTTAACGCATCATTGATATCTCGGGTGGCCAGATATAAGAACGCCGGTTCCGGGACAGTGTTTTTGATATTATGATAATTTGCATTATACAACCCAAATTGTTTTTTTTTTAGTATATTGTATCTCATTAAATGTTTGCGTTAATATTAATAGTTATAATAATTATTTTTAACATTATACATTTTTTAATATTCGTATTAATAGTTTTCCATGTCTCGGCGATGGTCTGGTAACCCTGTAGAAACGTCAAGTTGAATGCGCGCCAATAAGCATTAATAAGTGAAGCGAGTCACTTTGATTGGCCGGCTATCGTCATGACACATTATAACTGAATGCACAAATAACTTGAAACAAACAATAATCAGCGACTGAAATAAATATTCAGGTCAAACTTCTATAACATATAATACAGCTTTGTACTAAACAAAGCTGTATTATATGAAAATATTTTTTCTCATAAATAAAGAACATACCTTACATTTACATTATACGTATTTAATGACAGTTTAAGTACACGAAGTTTCAACGTCTTCCATCTTAAGTTTTGGTACCTTTACGGATACTTTTCTACTTGAACGAGATGTCTATCTCTAATTGAAGAGTACGGACATCACGCTGCTCGACCGCTAATTTAAGTCACATCATACATACATGGAGGTCTCGTCAAAATATTTTGCTTTTTACTTACGGACATAATTATTAATGTAATAAAAAATATAACATCATAATATTAGATTTAATAGATTACATCTAGTGACAATTAGACGACCGACATCGTTATCCACGATTATAGGGTGTTAAACATGCAGGGCGTTTCATGAAGTGTGCTCGACTGACGGCCATCATCGATTGCGGTCACAGCTGGTGAGATGGCAACGCCACTTCGTTCAACATCAATGTCGCCGTCTCGTTCGCGGTTTTGGTAGATAATTTCAATTGATGAACGATAATTTGCAAACGCGATAGATTTTTTTTATAAGATTTGTTATATAAATCAGGAATATTCCTATTTCTTTCGTCGTTAAAGTGACCATATCTTTATAAGAGTAGAGTGTGCGTCAATAAACAGTAATGAGTGAAGCGAGTCACTTTGATTGGGCGGCACTCGCCGTGACACACGATAAGTGAATGCACTAATAGCTCGTAACTATTCTCGAGTCTGATTGCTTGTCAGCTCACCGTTGATACGTGTTGTAACTTGTAATGTAAGTTCAATGAAAATATTGTGCCTTCGACGTCTGGAGCTTTGTGCGATTCTTATCTTTATAACTAAAAAATCCTTAAGTAGAAACTATTTTAAGTTTCTCGTGACGAATACAATCACCATTACTTAAACCAGGGCAGCTTTCTTGTGCGCATTGTCGGAGCAGCGCGCGTCGACAAGATATTTTCTATAACGATAATTTGTATTTCAAAGATGTATAATATCTAAATTTCGTCAAGTTGTCGAAATTCGAACATATTAATAAACATTCAAACATTTTATTAAAAATTTAAGGAATATTATATGCATTCTCGTATGCATTCGTTCATTGTATATCTGAGACTACTTTTACTGTAGTCAATTACGGTTCTGTTTTCAGAATTTTTATTAATAAAACTAAAGCTCGTCAATAACTACCAAACCAAAAAGCGGTACTAAACTGTTATTTCTTTGCCTATTTATATATATTTTATGCACGTGTTTTAGCTAAAATTCAATCATGAACTTGTTACATTTTATGCTATATGAATATTTGAATTATGGAGCGGCGCGGAATTTTCGAGACACGAACGCGACATTGTTTTCAACCAATAATGCAAGATATCGATATATATTAATGTTACAATACCTTATCGTGGAATTCCGATTACTTTATGCTATTACTTATAACAGACAAATCACTACGAACATGTATAATGGTAAACTATACAATCAACATCCATACAAAAAAAACCGAGCGCGTGAGATAACCGCGAACATTGTCTTGTTTTAAAAAAGTTAAATACTTAAACATTGCTTGTAAACAAAGTTTGTGTGGATATAGACTAAGTATGGCTAATGCTTGTCTTGGTGTGTGGTCGATTTTCAGCCTTGTAACATGTGTAGATTAAAAGTGTTTGTTCTCAGAAACGTGTTCATTATACTCACGAGAGATTGTTTTAAGTTTTGGAATATTTATATTATAACGATTTAGGCATCGTACACACTCGCGCTGTAAAAGGATACAATGTTGAAATATCTACAGTCTATTCCAATCGCAAGAGGATTAACGATAAACAAACCATAAATTTATATATCCCAAGTGATTTGTTGATAACTCGGCTATATTATGCACTACACAGATTTCTTGGTTAACATATCTTCTTTATTAATACGATACATCACTTGACTACTTAATTCCATTTTAATTTAACTTCCGAAATTCCGATAACAATTTCGCCGATATTAAAAACGCATTTTTCGATGAACCGACAATGATTATCACAGATTATTAAGATCTCAACCTCAATGTTTGTTAAACGTGCGGAAAACTTCGATAATTTAAAAAATGCATTATGAATGAACTTCTAACTATTAAAAAAATATATTATTTTAGTTTTGTTACATGTTTTTGATATTTTTAAATACATATTTGTTTATTAATTTGTTCAATATATGAAATATTTGCAAAAGATTGAAAATAACATCCGACATGTATAGTAATGTAACGAAATAAAAAAATTAATAAAATGTCAGTTAGCAAAAAATTAAAATACTTTTATATATTTACATTATTATAATAAATAGCAACACTGATTTTACGTACGACAACATTAAAATATATTATAGATTACTTTATGATTCTTCCTCACCAGTTAAACCCAAATGTCATGTCAATTCAAAGTCAAACTTGTTTATTTATCTTTTTGCCTCTGAAAAACAAACAGATATATAGTCTATATATATATATATATATTTGTATTAATTTGTATTATATTGTATTGCCATCGTTCCGATTTTTACGATATATTATATATTCAATATCGTTTGCTCCATTATTATAATACAACGGACAGCACCTAAAAACAATCGAAACTCGAATTTAATTTTTATTAGATTTAAATTTGGCCGTTATTATTACTCGTGTTTATCTAGGAATTAAATACTTTTTGTATATAAGCATATAAATAACTATCTTTATTATTATTTTGATGTATCGATATGTTTGATATTATTTTCATAATATGAAAATAATACAGATACCAAAAACGATGAATCGACTAAATGAAATAACAATCGAAATCATACCAAAACGCCTTAAAATTGATACGGAATCCGTAGCAGTGGCCCTAGGTGTACAGGTCTTATGTTCGTCGAACACTATGGAATTAGGCGTAAGCCTCGCTCGTGACCGATTACAAGGGGGCGATAAGACGCAGCCTGGATTAGCCTTACTTAGGTTACTTCTTAACGTGCACACGTTGAACTTTCGTTTTTTAAATTTTTATTTGATATTTTTATTAATCTTAATTTATGTAAAGTCATTTCAAAATAAGGTTTATATTAACAGTGGTAGTTCTAATGTTCAAACTCAAATGTTGAAACTACTCACATGGCTACCGTAAACAAACTTCCTTTGTAGGGCTTTGTCTGAGAGACGGACCTACTGTCTGTGAGGGTGAATAATTGCTAAATGGGCGCTCCATTTATCAGTTGTTTTGCCGCCGAACAGTAATAAATTTTATTACTGTGGTACGGATTCGACGGTAATCGAACCAGTGTAGTTACAGACGCAAGGAACATAACATTGTTGTTACAGGCAATGCCTATGGATGAGACTTACCATTAGGTGCCAACTTGAAAGTCTGCCTTTCTGTAACGCTTTTCTATAATAAATTTAAAAAAATAGATATCGATAAAATGGAAAGCATTATGCAAAAAATGCTAGCCTTAGTTGAACTTATGTACAAATGCGTGCGCTTAAAAAATGTATATATTTCATATTTTGCCCTTTAGAAGCATATTCCACCATGCTGCTCGAAAACGGTTTGATTGCATGACATGTGGCAGATTATACACACATGTGAACACATGTAGGTTTCCTCGTGATGTTTTTCTTCACCTTGGAGTACGAGATGAATATATATATATATATATATATAAACAAATTAAGCACATGAAAATTATGTTTCATAGCATTTCACAGCACATTCAGTTATGCTTGGCTGGCTTTGAATTTTATTGTTCTTCATACAATAAAAATGTACAAGAATTTTTTTAATCGCGAGGGACTTTGTCTACATACAGACGAAATGAAATCAACTGAAAGCGAAACGATGCAAGCACAGAAACTCTTATTATTTAATATTTGTTTGTATATTAGCGCTAGCGGAACAACAGAAAATATCTAGTAAAAATAATTTAAGAGAAATCTTATTGAAAGCAATTGTTTTATATCCCTCGCTACACTAGAATTCAATCCAATCTGCGCCAAAGGTAAATAGAAATAAAGCAATTTACTGACGGGATAAAAGTATATTCTATTATATAAAATACTTTACAGTTCTTTGCAGTCGATACACGATATAATGTGCTTAATTAAAAAACTTCGTCCTTAGTTACCTTTGAACCGAACTTGTTTGTCGTTTAATAATAAATGCAGTCCTAGCTTATCATTGAAAATAATAATCGAAAATAAATTGATGATTTCGAAAGTAAATTAAAAATTGCAAACAAAGAGAGTATTAATCTAAATATTCATATTACAAAGGAACCACTCGTTCCATGATTTTTTTTATGCTTTCACAGTAGTTGTATAGTTGAGAAGTATTTGTAACAAAGAAAAATATTACGGGCAGCTCTCCTTTTTTTATTTTCGGTTTTTATAAAAAAAATACATAATCCTTAAATTCCATGTTCATCCTAAACGTTGATTAGCTAAAGGTTCAAAAGTTGAAGATGCGGCGCTAATTGGTTAGTTCCTTCTAAACTAATAGCCTGTAAATGTCCCACTGCTGGGCAAACGCCTGCTCTCTTGTTAAAGCTGGCAAAAGGGAAACTTTCTGCTCTATGCTGCTTAATTTCGAGTTGGAATATTTCATGCATTTTTCCTAACGATGGTCTCCATCCGTGGCACGAATTACAGATAGTTTTGTAGTACATATAAAACTTTTTATTAAAAAACTCAATCGAGTGCAATTTCTACCTACAACGAGTTTATATTTAATGGAAGTTTCGGACAAAAGAGGTTATTTTGAACATAATAAAGTGCGCGAGGTCACCCGTGCGTGCACATTAAAACCCTCGCTGTCTTTAGTCATATTATAATAAAAAAATATATATAAAAGTACCTTCCGTGTAACAAGCGTGCGTGCTTAAACCACCGTCACACGTTAATGACGTCGCATGTCTTAACAACTTGTGGTATTCTTAACCCAAATGTACTGACATATTTCCACCAGTGTGAAAACCGAAAACAGATACAGGACACGAAAGTTAACTATAATACAATTAGTGATGTTATCAATATTCGCGGCCGGTATTAATTAATTATTAATATTTACTGTTTCAATTTTGGAATAAAACTTCTTGGGTCTTGGCTCAATTTTCATTTTGTAAATTGAAGTTGATACTTATTTTGTCTCTGTTTCGAGAGTTTTGCTTATGAAATGTTCGAACAGACACAAAGCTATAAATCCGGTTTGTACAAAACACCGACCATAATAGTTTCCGTCGAGGATCAACTTGGTATGGATAAATACGTTACTCCGCGTTGATATCAAATGCTGCTGGAATCCGTAGTGATAATGGACTTTTGCTGTTATATTAGCAAACACAAAAAGTACTTAAGCTACTGGAAAATTTTAATTCAATTGATGACGTTACAGGCAATACTTTTAGTTCTTATTGGCTAATACCCGGCATCCGTTGCAATGTCTCATTCAATTTTATTTTAAAAAATTTTGAAGTATGTAGACATGTATGTTCGCTAATGTGTTCCTTGCCTCGAATATCTTTTGAAAAAAAGATTTTTTATTAAATGTTATATATTTGCTTGTGTTTATAAAAACTGCTAAAAAGTGGATGAAATTACTAAAATACCAAAATAATTAAGATAAATTTTCCTGTAGCCTCGGCATTGTGCTTATGCGAATTATTGCGGCACCATTGCCACCTGGACTGGAGTGGTGATTATTCGCTTACTTAAGTTTGTTAGTTTACCTAACATAGGATATGCAAATCTCATTAAGTAGTTTTGTGTTGGGCTACATATTATATTCTATAGACATATCTTATAGCATAATAGATTTTATAAGATTGAATTATGAAGCGCGGTATTTTAAATTTGGACTCTTGAATAATTTCCCAATTTTTTGTGAAGAGCGACTCGGAACATTGTCGTAACAAATCGAAATATCATTTTTCAGAAGGACATTTAACGCTTTCTTGTTTTTGTCTTATCTTAAAAAAGTAAATATGTAAATTTATTTGCAATGATGAGCTTTACAAAATGACACTGTAATCGATCCTGATGAGTGGCCAACGGTTAGTTGTAATATCACCTTAAAAATAAGCTATGTCAATTCTCCAAAATGCTTGCTGATCAGACCCCGCTGACATTTTGACTGGTGACTCTTGTATGAAAATGTTGCTTAAAGCATCATGTGTCATTTTCAAAAATATATGTAACCATAGTTGTATGAGTTTTGTATTGGAAAGAATATGTCATACGGTTGATACTTTGAACGGACACCACCGTTATACTAAAAAAAACTACTGAACCAATACCCATAAGCCTCGCAGTTTCACTCCTTTTATATGTAGACAATCGGTACTCAATTATATGTATATCACAAATCGTGTCCATTTAAAATAATTCTTGAAATTTGCTTATACACTTATAGGTTAATAATAATAATATTTAGCCTTTATTTAGACTCGTTTTTGTTATATATTACTAAAATTACCAGTGTTGTGAGTCGACATCGGTAACTTGGTCTGCTTGCCACATTTGACAAAAGCCTCCTCCATTCTATTATTTTTTCTTTAAGGCTGTCCTGCTCCATGTTTTCCCTGCTGTTGCTTTATATCATTTTTCCACCTGCGAATCCATTTTGGAGTACCTTTTATTATGTGACCTGTCCTTTTCCACTTGAGTTTCCGAATTCTAGATATTACATCGTCTACTTTCGTGCGCTCTCTGATTGTTCTGTTTTTTTTTTATTCTGTCGCTTTTCCTAACATTCAGAATGTTCTTATGCCCAATTTAGGTGGGGCTTAATAAAATTATTACGGCAAATTGTTAAATGTATTAATGTCCGAATACAAATTACTCTCAGTTATACAATCTCGCTAAATGTATCTTAAATCGTTATCGGATAATTTTTTATCGGTTATTTTTATTTTGTTCGGTTATTTAAAAAATCTTTGGTTTTATTCTTGCATTCAGTTGTTATCATATCATACGAATATCACGTATGTTCACGCACTCGCGTTTTCAAATTCTAGATGTGAAAAAATCTGTGGTTAGATAAAAATTTGACGCGTTGCCGTGTAAATTTAAACCGTGAAAATAAAACTCATGCGGCTTGATTTAGCAGTGGAGCCTTGGTCTCAATAATCACAAAATATAAGCAATTAGTAAATTTCGCCTTTAGCCTTATATAATATATTTAAATGAATAACCGGGATATCAGCTAAACATTTTACTTTGACTAAACATCCTGAAGTTGAAATACAGAGCTACGTCTCGGCGACCATTAGAAATATTTGTCAAACGCAAATACCGATGCAGAAACTAACTCCGCCGGCCATCGCTAGCCGGTATCTATCAAAGCTCTTTAGAATAGTTTGAACTACGTACTCGGTATTACTCCGCTCGTGTATGAGTGACTGCAATATTGAAATATGTTAGTAAAAACTCGAAGCGCGACCCGATTTTACGAACTCGATGAAATGTGCGATATTTACAATATAAATATATATTTAACTAAACTGTTATCGGTAATTAAATTACAGGTTTTTTTATATTAATTAAATGATCGTTGAAGAAGTCTCTTGAACTTCAAGGCGTGTCTTGAAGAATTGTGTGATAAGCCAAGTTTTACACCAAAACTCCAATACCGACTAAAGGAAAAATTATAAATCTATACATATAATATAGATGCGAAAGTAACTCTGTTTATCTGTCTGTCTGTGCCGCTTTCAGCTTTTTTGATGACATTAGTACGAAACTTTTTTGAATGAATTTTGAATCCCAATGGAATTCCGTTTTTCAATTGTCAACGGGGCTTCGCCACAAACTGCATTCCACAAAGGCGAAGCCACGGATGGCTAGCAATAAATATATTTAAAAAAATATATAATTAGTTTATACAGCTTATCGCGCCAACTTAAGATATGAGCAATAATGCTGATCTCATGAACACTTACCTTTCGGAGCCATTCGCTCGTTCGCCTTCCTAAAATGAACTAGAAAATTTAATATTTTTTAATATATTATTTAATTATTATTATTTTTTAATATATTTAATATTTTTTACTTGACAAAAGAAGATGTTTTTTTAAGGCAGAAAGAAGTACGCTGTCATATATAACTATTCTTTTTTTAATACTCCACAGATTGAATCAAGAAATAAAGGGGGGCGCATGGTGTCCTAAGTCTCAAATCACCACTGAATCGACCGAGTGGCTGGAGGTAGATCTTCACTCCGTTCACGTGATCACAGGGGCCGGTACCCAGGGCAGATTTGGCAACGGTCAAGGTGCGGAGTACGCGGAGGCTTACGTCCTGGAGTACTGGCGACCGAAGCTCGGCAAGTGGGTGCGATACCGCGCTGCTGATGGCCAAGAGGTAAAGTAAACGAAAGTGTATGGATAACAAAACTTGACTCTCGTTGACGATATTACTAGGCAGTAATAGTGCCGCCCGAATTTGTCATGAAAATAGTTTTGAGACAATACTTCCGAAAGTATGGGCACATCACGAGAACTTCGGTTCAAATTATATTTTATTTTATCGGTTAGTGAAACGTGAAAATAACTTTTACTTGTCGAAAGTTATGTTTTAATGCATGTTTCAAAACGTCATTATACATTCGAGAGTGTAATATCAGTCTTGAGTATTAGTACTAGTTATATCTCATCTGGCTTGTACCTCAAAGATGGAATGATAATCAAAAGATGGAACAATAGAAGGATTAAAAGTTCCTTTAGAGAGATGGAACTATGAATTATCCATAAAGTCAAACATAGGCAATATGGTAAGCTTCATGCAAAATGTTTAGTATAACACAATTAAATATTGTAATACGTGTGAGTATGTGCCTATTTTATTAACTTGTTAATTTCAAATAGGCAACAATGCTTAAAACTGTTTGAATTTGAATTTATATATATATTTTTTAGATTCTATCCGGAAATACGAACACGTACTTGGAGAAGAAAAATCACCTCGAACCACCGATATGGGCGTCGAAGATACGCTTCATACCCTACAGCTCACACCGGCGCACCGTTTGCATGAGGGTCGAGCTATACGGCTGTTATTGGAGCGGTAAGAATTTAATTTATAAATTGTTGGTGACATATATATATATATATATAAAGCTGCTTATTAAAACATGTATATATGAGGCAGGTTCAATGGCATTCTATCAATGGCATTGGCAATGTTCCACCAACCATTAGCCACCGGAATGATGTGATAGTTTGACTGAGTTTTTAACTTAATTTGATAACGTTACGTTGATAACAAATACACGTATAAAAAGGACACTACATCGCAAAGGAACAAAAAGCCGTTAATGATTTCGGATTTTTAATGACTGATTAATATTTAAGTGGATTTTATATTTATGCACAGTATGACGTGTGCGCACATAAACTAGTGTACGTAGGTTAAACGGCTTTCCGAGGCACAGAAGTAAGAATTTCTGACAGAGAATCCAATAAATTTAATTGGCCTGAACCAAGATTTCAACCGGATCTAGCCGCTAGAACAACGAAGCCATATTGACACACTGGTGGTAGGACTTTGTGCCAGTATAATTACAGGCACAAGGGACATAACATCTTAGTCCCCAAGATTGGTGGCCATTGCCGGTGTAGGCGATAGTTAACATTTCTTACAATGCCAATGACTATGGGCGTTGATGACCACTTAACGTCAGGTACCCCATATGCTCGTCCGCCTACCTATTCTACAAAAAAAAACTAAATAAAATAAATGTTAAGTTCAATGAAAGGTCATAACATTTGTCCCATACACCCATACACAATACACCTTTTAAAAAGTATAATAATTGCAATTTCAAGGAATGAATGAATGAATTCACGTTCAACTATTATTTCCAATATAGTGCGCGACTAAAAACGAGCAACAATCATTCTTTAACGATAACTCTTTTGATAAGAACTAGGGTTGATAGGCTTAAAGAATTTCACAGTATCATTTTTATATTTCCATTTTATTATTCTTTAATGAGTCGGGAATGTATATGATTATAATATATAACATTACAACGTTATTAATATTACTACAATGCATCTTAATGCAATGTAATTTTAATAACGTCATAACGTAATAACGTCGTAACAATGTCATTGTTAAACGAAATGAACTAACTAGAACAAACGGCAAGCATTGGTTTTAACGTATTTTATAAAACACCGATGCTAAATATATTTTTTATAGCAATAAACGGTACTAACCCTGACGAAATGTCAACAATGGCTGAATTCGTCGTGCATATCTTTCATCAATAGACATACATAGAATAATTGTTCGTATGGTAATTCTCGGTAATACCCGGAGCCTATCGCGTTCAACATCGCATGCAGCGTTCAACGAATGCAGAAAATTGTTCGCCTAATCATACGTCTGTTTCTTGAGAAATTTTCGTGTTTTTTGTTTTCATTCATGTACTGAAATCGTTCATAACTATTCCACGTGCCCTCGCTGAGACGTCACGAACTAACGATAATAATGTTCGCCGCGATTTTTATCAGTCGCTTCGTTTTCAAAGAACATGTAATTTTAATTTGTAACCATTTCTTTCTGGGTCATTAAAAATTAAAATTTAACAAATTATACCTAATATTATAAGTGTTTACATTCTTTCGAAACAATTATTTTATTTAAATATACAGTAATTATCAAAATGCTCGAATCAAAGTGTTCAAGCTATTTCATGTTGTTATACTCGCATGAAAATTAACTTCTAACTGTTCCCAGTACTGTTATCGTCATATCTAAACACCAGCGAAGAACATTAATCTGTTTTCCATTATTAATGCTAAATTGTTAACATAAAATCTTAAAAACAAAATCATATATAAAATTGTATTAAAAATTTAATAAAATTTTGTGCCGCCGTATAATTGCCAATGAATTATTCTAAATTGACGAGTGTTCATTGTTACCTTAGTGTAACATATTTCTTTTTTAAATCCTTTTATAAAATAAGATTAAGATTTCTTTTGAGTTCTATTTCAATAACAAAAAAGTATATATTTTAGATTCGATTGATACATCAATATATATATTCATACACATACATCCGGTATGTGTATGAATATATATATTGATGTGCTCTTCAGTTCCGTTGACACACGTGAGACCAGGGTGGTCCAGGGTGAAGACGTTCGGAAATGTTAGCGAGTATTGTTGAGGGCCCTCGCGTGATCCCGAGGATTTGTCAATGCTTACATACTCAACTGAACTAAAAAATAATGTACTTTTTTGTACCGGTTAGAAACATTTTCAATGAGCTCACTTGGTGGTCCCCCTTTCACTTAGTGCATGCCTGTCTGGGTGGGTACTATCCACTCATCACAAATTCTATTCCAAACATTAATACTTAACATTGTATGCCAGTTTGAAGGGTGAGTGATCCAGTGTACTACAGGCAATAAGGAGAGACATCTTAGTTTACAAAGTGGGTGGGTGGCGCATTGGTGTTGTAAGAGATGGTTAATACATATTTCTTAGAGTACTAATGTCTATGGGTGGTGATGACCACTCATCATCTAGTGGCTCATTTTATAATAGTATATATTATGGATGGATGATAAAGAGCTCGTTATAACAAAACATATAATATAGAATCTTACGTACATTTTTTTATGATATTATAATATAAATAATAATAGCATACATTTTATAAAGAAAAAGACTCGCCAAAGGCGTTATTTTTCTCTTATACATATAATTTAAATAGCTGACGTGTCACGCGAAAGCGCACGATTTAACCCTTAACATTAAACATTATCCAACTAGTGAGAAATTACTACCATTGTTATCATAATATTCACATAAAACATCACGGTTAGTATAAATCAGGTGTTTGTGAGGCACGCAGGGCCGTGTGTGCTAGCGTCGCCTCTGTGTGCTGGCTCCGTGTTATATAATAGGAAATAAAATTAAAACAAAGATTTAGATCTAGGTAATGGTGTATGGTCATAAGAAATATATCATTTCAGTTATTTAAGAGACAACAATAAAAATTGTTACTATATTTTTTACTTTAATTTTTAGTTTTAAATAAAATAACACATAAACGCACACACAAAAATCTTATAATAACCTTATAAGAAACTTAGAACACTATTGGCAATCAAACCCGCGACCATTTCGACTGCACCACCCGAAGGAAATAGATACCCGGAATAGTTCTTTAATAAAATAAAAATATATTTTTTTACAGTTGGCATCGTTTCTTATTCAATGCCGAAAGGCGACAAGAGGAGCAACGGTGTCGAGCTGACCGACATGATATACGACGGGCAGTGGGGTGACGAGTTAAGAGGTGGGCTGGGACAGCTCGTCGACGGGCAGTTCGGTGGTGACGAGATACGGGAGGCGGCCAAGACCTCTGCCTGGGTGGGGTGGCGTAACGACTCGAGGCCGAACCCCCCGGTCATCGTATTCGAATTCGACAAAGTGAGGGAGTTCAGCGCAGTGCACTTGTACAGCAACAATAAGTTCATGAGAGATGTACAGGTACGTTTTAACCACTGTCGATCTGGCTGGTTAGTTTTAAACGAATAAAAATGCGATTAAGAACTCTTGTTATTTCCGTAATTTCACGTAAACCTTTCCACTAGGTGTTCTCCGAGGCTGTTATATCGTTTTCCATCGGAGGCCGACATTTTCAAGACGAGCCGATTCGCTACACGACGAATGAGGACAATATTTTCGAAAGTTCTCGAAACGTCAGCATTAAGCTCCACCACCGCATCGGGAAGTGGGTGCGGATCGAGCTCCATTTCTCGGCGCGTTGGATCCTCATCAGTGAGGTGCTGTTCGACTCAGGTGAGTGAATCAATCAAAGCTTCTTACTAATGTCGCGACACCAACATTCTACTAATACGTATTAACAGGGTAATAAAAATAGGTAGCATATATACAATTAAGTAGTCAATTAGCGATTCTGACTGTAATTTCTACCGAATAAAATGGTCAAAAAACTTCATCAAATAAAGTTTCATATTTATCTTATTAGTACATAATTTTGATACCTTGTCTGCTTCTTCATTAACTCGACATTCATTTTCGTTTCGCATTCAACTCGACGTTCGGTACAGCCGTTATAAGATGATCTTGTCGTTTAAGAAACATTAATAAATTATAAAATTAAAGTATTTTCATATATCAGAACAAACCTATTATTTTCGACAGATGTCGCTCAAGGCAACTACACCCCAGAGATCCTCAAAACCACCGGCGTGAAGGACAAAACGAAAGCCCCGCCCACAAAGGACTTGCCAATATCCACAGCGCACCAAGAAGACCCGCTGTACATGGCTATAGTGGTAGGAGTCTTAACCGCGCTCGTGATACTCCTGGCCGTCGCAGTCTTTCTTATAATTCATCGACATAGACATAGGAAATGTTTCGCTTCCCCGTTAGCGAAAACTACGATAGCGCAGAAGAGAACAGTAGCAGACAACTATAACCCTTGCGGTACATCCATGCTGCCCGACAATAAGATTATAATCGACTGCCCGCTGGACGTCAAGTCCGACGAATACCAAGAGCCGTATCAGGCCCTGAAGTGCGCTCCGTATTTCAGTTACAGTACAGTCTTGCTCGAGATGAAGGATTTCGTTAAGGACTCCAATACTGCTTTATCAGGTAAAAATGTTAATCACTTCTGCTTATAGTTAAATGAAAGGTGGCCTTTTCCAAATTGAGTACTTAAAAACTCAGTGACGCTTGTCCAGAATTTAACCTTTTAAGAATTTTTATTTTCAATCGATACGTGTTCTGACCATTTTTGTCATCTTGACTTTTTTTTTCTATTTCCAATTCTCGGTGGCGAAGGAAAACATCGTGAGAAAACCCACTTGTGTTTTTTGTTGGATTCCTAATGCCACGAGGGCAAAGTAATCCAAATTTTGTACTCAAAACGAGACTCCACCCCTAGCCTCTTAGCCCTAGCCTTTTCATTTCGGTCAAAACTAATATAGGGTATAGTGATGTAATAAATGTATCTTGTGGGAAATAATAAAGTTTCCGTTAGAAACTCAAATATATAAACTCAATCTAACTTACAACATATTAAAATGTCTCGCGACAACTTCAATTATTAAGAAAGGTGTACTTCAAATCCTTATAATATTTAACACAATACTCGTAACGCCCACCACAGACAGCTCCAACTACGACTACGCTGTACCTGAACTGAGTTCGGCCCCTCTCCTCACTAAACGGAGACTAGCAGACAGTCTCTCCGACCGTGCCACCGAGCTCGTCGGCGACCATATGGAGACCCTCGACCTCGACACCAGGCGGTCAGCAGCCGGCTCGATCCGCTCTAAACACAGCACAAGGGTGAGTGGTACATTTTCTACTTTAATGGTTCAATAGGAGGGACCATCGCAACTAGAAAATAACGTAATAATATAATAAAAAAAGTTACATTTCTAAGTAGATGTGCTTGTGAAATGTCTTTTCTAAATAATAAATGGTATCGAACCCGTGTCCCCAGTCTCCCAGCCAACAAGAGGTGCTGATCGATCTGAAGCGTCGCTTGGACAACACCAACGTCATCGAGTTCCCGAGACACCGACTCCGCATGATCTCGAAGCTGGCTGAGGGTGCATTCGGCACTGTGAGTTACCCGATTTTTTTTTCTGTAATCTATTAACAGTCGATTTTTCCATTTTAATGTTATTTAAAAAAATACACCAACACCTCCGGTGGAGAAAAAAAATATAAAAATTCGAAAATGGAACGTATGTCTTTTTTAATGGCTGACAGATAATATCATAAATATGTAAAGTGAAAGTCGGCTACTATGTTTGGCAGTTTTAATAGAAAAGCATGATATATGTATATCAGCAAATATATATGTATATCAACATCATAGCAAAGCACAGAAACATATTCGTAATTCCTACTTTTTCCTGGTTTCTCTTCCTGGTCTTTATATTAGTCCTAGCGAGCACCGACGTGTCGGCGAGTTGTATGCCGTAGGTACCTGCTTATATGAAATTGTGGCAAATAAGTTATTTCATCTGTCACATTCAGATGTCCTGACGATGTTCCTCTTTGCCGCAACATGAAGTGAATTATAAATACAATATATATGAAAATTCAATAGTGCTTCCGAATTTGAATCCTCAATCTTGGGCTAAGATTCATATATTGTAGCCATCGCTCCATCGGTTCTATAATAAACAAGGAACGTAACATTGATGTTATGTATACATATATTTGCCAGAGCAAATTTTTTACTGATGGTAGAGCTTTGTGCAAACTCGTCTGGGTAGGTACCACCCACTCATCAGATATTCTATCGCAAAACAATAGTGCTTGGTATTCTTGTTTTCCGGTTTGAAGGGTGAGTGAGCCAGTGTAATTACAGGCACAAGGGACATAACATCTTAGTTCCCAAGGTTGGTGGCGCATTGGATATGTAAGCGATGGTTGACATTTCTTACAATGCCAATGTCCATAGGCGTTGGTTACCATTTATCATATGCTCGTCCGCCTTCCTATTTTATAAAAAACCCCTTACCGTTCTGTCTATTATAGCAATAAACATTATTTTTACCCCCACTTTTACATTTATGCTTATTTTTCGGTTAATCTTCGGGTTTTCGCAAAAAAATCACTTGAATTTATTGTTACATAAAGAAGGACACGTCCACAAAGACACATTCGCGTCTTAGATATTAGAAGGGATTATTTTACCATAAAATGATGGGGGTTAATACTTACGACAGTTGCTTAATACAATAGAATAGAATTAGTCACTGACGAGTCTTGGTCGTGTTATTAAAGCATTGTAAGAGGTTTTGGGCTTTTGGATTGGTGAGAGGGTGTTTCTATTATTGTGACGTTTTTAATTAGTCGTGATCGTTTAGGTATATGTAGCGGAAGCAGATGGCGTGCCGGAGTATAACGGTACCATCACCTCGGAGAAGCGACTGGTGGCAGTCAAGTTCCTCTGCCACGACGCTTCCGCCAAGGAGAGGTATATCATGTATGCGCTTCTTTTTATAATATTTTATTTTTTCATATATTAATTTATATATTTCGTCTTATAATAAAACAAGACGATAGATCCGACCAGTGTTTGACCTCTTAAGCCTCTATCGCCTTTTGGGTAAAATTACATTTCTCTGCCCCCCTGGTCTGGTTGAGATTATCGGCTACAGACTGAGATAATAGAATGTCTGTGTTAACGCTCAAACCGTGATATAGGAGAACAATATCTTTAATAGTATGTAGTATGTACGTTCCCAACTAAACTTTAATGCGTCTTTCCTAAACTAACTTATTAGAAATATATTAAAAACGCGAGTATTCTTAGTACTGCCAACTGAATAAATAAAAAAACCTCAAAAAACTTTATTAAAACTATATTAAAAATAAAACAGTTTGGTCGTTGATATTCTCGAAGGATTTTGCTATGAACTGATATTTTATTTGTTTTTAAATAAAATCTTGTTTCAGGGAGGATTTTGAGAGAGATGTACGCATTCTCGCTGCGCTTTCATCGCCTCACCTCGCGAGAGTGTTGGGCGCATGTCGATCCCCACCACTGGCTGTCGTCCTCGAGTACTTGGAACTGGGTAAACGATATCAGATTATATAAGTTATATTTTTCGACAGTCATATACTTTTTGAAAAAGTTATTTATAGTTCACAGGCAATGCTGCTGCTGGTTTTTTTTTTTTGATAAATTTAAGGTCTTAAATGACTTGTCATCCTTTTTAAACATCAAATTTGAGAAAGAGATGGCAAAAATGTCGGTCTGATATTAGACAACCCAACAAATAGAACAATAATAATATAACAACATTGAATAGATATAAATATTGATTACTATGATTGGATGGAGTTTACCATTGACACCACACACCGTTTCCAGGTGATTTGTGCGCGTTCCTCCGCACGTCTCCCCCCGGCAGCGTGAGCACGGGCACGCTGCTGCACGTCGCGACGCAGATCTCGGCGGGCATGCACTACCTGGAGTCACTCAATTTTGTTCATCGGGACCTCGCCACTAGGTATGCTTGCTTACACTGTTTCATAACGAGTAGGGTAGGATTATATATTGGTATTTAATTTTCATTTTTCTACGATAACTCGCATTTTAATTTCTATAACTGGCAACCCAATGACAATATACGGAGTACACTTAACGATTACTAAATTAAATCACGTTTTAAATAAAACTTGAAAAGAAAACAAATATAGTGTATTATTCTATATATTACATAAGTGCAAAAGTTAAAATATATTACAATTATGATTTATAATATACTATTATTATTATAATATAATTAAATTATTGCAGGAATTGCCTGATCGGGAAGGGTTATCAGATAAAAATAAGCGATTTCGGCACCGACAACGAGGCTTACTCGTGCGACTACTACAAGGTAGACGGTAGGATCCCGTTACCCCTGCGGTGGGCGGCGTGGGAGTCTGTGCTCAGGGGAAAGTATACCACCAAGAGCGACGTGTGGGCTTTCGCGGTTACCCTGCACGAGATATTCACGATCTGCAGGAGGCGCCCCTACGAACATCTTACGGAGGCTGAGGTGAGGGGAGAGATAATCACACACACTATCAAGCCAAACAAACAAGGCAGATACTTGCCATTCGCGACATTTCGAGGATATCTTAATTGCGATTGTATTTGTCACAAATTGTAAATGATTCATACTGAATCAAAAATGTTTTTCGTCACAGGTACTGGAGAACCTTTCTCACCTCCAAGCTGACGACGGCCTCTTCGAATGCATAGACCGCTGTCCCGGCCTGCCCCGAGACATCTACGAGCTCATGTGTGAATGTTGGAGACGAGATGAACTGGAGAGACCGACCTTCGCCGAGATACATCTGTTCTTACAGAGAAAAGGCCTCGGATACGCGACCTCGTGACTGGCGGTCCCCCCGGGGTATCTTTGGACTTAACCGGCTAGCGGTGGGTGCGGTTGTTGCGATTGATTCTCTTACCAGTCTGATTTTATTTACTCCCACACTATTAAAGCGTAACAGCAAAATCAAATAACGAATCGACTGAGTTTCTAAGCAAGTTCATACCGAAGCCAACGTATTGAACATACACTGAACTGCGTCTCCGCAAAGGGAAATTAGCAATTTTTGTGGTGTCACCACTAAACTATATTTATAGTTATGTAATTGTTGATAAATTCTTGGTGAATTACAATACGTTGCGTAAATAGAAATTGTCAACGATTTTAATGGAAACGCATTATTCGTTCATAGAAGATCGGTAAATAAAGTTTCTTTTGTAATTATATAGACCGCGTGAGGTAACTGTACGCTTTAATGTTGGGGAAGTGTCGAGTCCCTCTTCCCGAGCTGAGATACCGGATTATGTATTGATAAGTTCATTGTATGTATCGCTTTACTTTATATCGGCAACCAATATGTTATAACATATAAAAATATATCGTGTTAAATTAAATTATTTAATATTATGTTTTAGATAGTTATTAATTTACATTTTATTTGGAAATATTGCGTTCGCAAATAAATCCATTTATATTTATATGTCAAGTATAAACATCGAATGATAATAGGAGTAACTGAACACATCTGGACGTTTTGTATTGGATCGACGAAGCTGAAATTATTGTACGATTGAGATATCTCGTTTGCAAGACTACCGAAAGACTGAAAATGTGTTAAATTACTCTGATCTTTAATCAGTTTAGACTAAAATAAAAGCCTGCAGATGTGTTTATCGTTGAGAGGTTATTATTTGTGAAAACCGGCGTCTTGGCTTACGGTGACCAGGAGGTATTCCAGGATACCGTATTAGATAAGTTTGATATTTTATCGACTTTCAGTATTCGTTACTCACTTCACTATCAACTGTTTTATATGTAACTTATATTTATAGTTTTTTTTTAAATATATAAACTATCGATTATATTTGAGTAATTTCATAAATTTACTTTAGCTTGAAATGCATAAGCGAAATTTTGAGGTGCGGCCGTCGATACTTAGGCCTAATAATTGACTTTAAATAATAAAATATTTATATATATATTATACACTTGGACCATCGCTTATATCGCCTAAAGATTTTTTATCTGTTAACATTGAGGTTTCCGTTACAGAGAGAAACATGTACTTAATAATTTAAAGGTTCATTAAAAGCTTTAATCCATCTTAAAATACAACGAAATTTTTAAAAACAATAATTTTAAGTATTTTTAGTATTATAAAAAAAAAAATATTTCGTGCCATATACGATATTACTGAAATTGTTTACAGCGTACATTATAGTTAGTTAATTTTAAATCTAGTTACATTGGAATCAAAGAATATTTATTGTAGAGAAAGTAGATCCCGTTTCGAAACGACCGCACCTCGGCTGGACGTCGACAATGACGTATATATAACTAGTTCTTCACCTCGAGAGCTACCTCGTAAGCTTTTAGATAATTTCGACTGATTATCGTACGATAACGATCATTATTGTACTTAATAAATAAAATGACTCACTCTTCGGCCTCAGCGCGGCCTTCCGTGTCGTGGTTCGTACGATATCAAGAGTATATATTTATGATGATCTATTAATTTCTGACTGAAAATTCCAAATATCGTTTTATTAATGAACGCTCGTTTCATACATCTATCTCTCTCTCTCAAGCGATGTACGACAGAGACGTTTATTAATATAACGATAATAGTTTTAGGACGTTTTTAAAGTGAAGTTTAATTAGCTGACCACATGGCAGCTAGATTTGGACTTTACGCTGCAGGATTTAAGAGGCTTCTTACTTATGTTGTTGTTAGTGTAACGGCACGTATTTTTCAATTTATGAGCTTAATAGCTGTCGTAGGTCGTGTCGAGTGTTGCCAATATGTATACAGTCGATAAATAGTTCGTATTGTTATCTGTTCGCTTGACGTGTAACATGGATTTGGAGGATGGATTTTTTAAATTTAACCCCAATATATAAAATAATATAGTAGTCGAAGGAAAAACTATCATAATGACTTAGAACACGTATTGATGACTAATTAACATATTTACAATATTATATAACAATTACTATTAAAGCGTTAGGTACAAAATGGTGTCGATAGAGACACGAGTGCATATGTTTAATACATGTTACACGTTCATCCCCTCTGCGGCGTAACTCACGAGTGAGCGCTTAACAGACACTAGAGACAATCACTCCTTTCACCCCTTGAGCATAGACAACTTCGACTTGGAATGTTACCGACCTAGATAGTCATTTATTTTCATACAACACCTATATTACCTACAATAAAAACAGTGATCTTATATTTGTGTATATGTAAGTTTATATAGTTTCATTTTAAAGTCGATACAATGAATTATTTAAATTAAAAAAAAAAAAAGAATTATAAATAAATAGATGTATTATATACACTATAGTTATGTCTATTTTCCGTAGTCCGCTGGTTCCGAGTTAGTGTTGACAGTTAACGACAATATATCGGTTAGATAGATCTTTTTATTCGATAAATCGTATCGCGTTCGGATAATCGTGGTAATCGACACGACAATCCGATCGCCCTATTAGTGTATCACTAGGTGTTACGTTCCCGTGGACCGAACCGATGGCTTAATGTTAGGAGCCTATATATTTAGCACTTTAATATTAGGTAGTATAAGAGCGTCTTTAGTTTGCAATGTAGACATGTTTGAACTTGTACACAGACGGAACCAATGTAATAGGCTAATGTGTATTCTTATCGAATAAGCGCTGAGACCGCGCCGACTCATTCTCTGTTCTTGTCACTCGTATTGATCCCCGTTAAGGTGGACGAAGACAGAGTGTGAGTGGCGCATAGAAGCGTTTAGAAGTAAGACAAGAGATCTATGTAATTTTTAAGTATATAGAAAACTATAAGACTTTTACTTTACGAATCTGGCCTTACTTTCTCGTTACTGTCTAGCTTGTAGACAATAGATAGCGTAGTTATATTTACCCTCCCCCCCTTCCCCGCTCCCCCCACCTTCCCACTCTATAGTGCCGCGTATCTTTAGGTAATTAAATTAGTCACTAATAACAATGTACAATAATAAACACCCTCTCTGCCTTAGTGTGCGATTTTTATCCCTAAAGCGAATATCACGTTAGATGTTTTATGAATTGTAAATACGAATACGGCTAATGTAAAAAAATATTCAGCACTATGGAAATCTTAAATTCCTAACAATGGTCCAAACTTCATTCGCTTTTTTATTTGTACTATACGATTATACAATTTCTATTTAGATAAATAAATAATAATTAGGTCTATAGATATGTCTTACGCTTTAATTTTATTTTATAGTGTAAAACGTGTATTTGATGAAATGCTTAATTTTCATAATCAAAGTTTTATGGAGGTTGATACCAAATGCAGTATTTTTATTTTATACTCTACATCTTTGTACCCAAATAAAAGCAATATTCTAACTTATGCGATGTTTCTATTTCATATACTACGAACCCTTTCTAAAATTATTTATATCCTTCAGTAGATCCTCGTTATATACAGTTGAAGGTTCTGTGTTTGTATCTCAGACAATATTTAAGTAACTAAGCAGTGATCACAAATATTACCCCTACCCTACAAGTTTTACTTGTATTTATTTAAAGAAATGGACTTGTTCGAAGGCCGAGGCGGCCCAGCGGTAACAAGTTGAAACGCGGGTATCTACTAGGTTTTCTTGTAATTTGTGTTCATAATTCATGTCGTACTCGGAGGTGAAGAAAACGTCGTGAAAAAGAAGAAACATCGGAACATAACCTCAAGGTGAGAGGATACTTTGGCCCAGCAGTCACGACATTCATACTTATTTAAACAGAATGTTGGCGTAACCGCAGGATAAGCTAGTTGAAAGTGTAACACATAAGGAATATAAATAAACCAGTAATATAAATAGCCTTTGTTTGCGAAACACGACAAAAATATGTAAAAAACGTTGGTTAGTTTTTTTTTTACCGTACTAGCTACGGGCTTATAAACACTATTCTTCTTATCGATCGGCGTATCAACAACATCCTTCACGAAACAAAACAGGTTCGAAAACTACGAAACTATACCTTTACGTTAACCATAGAGCCGCATTAACACATCAACATGAAACGAGGCGGACTCATCTTAATAACGTGTCTCCTACAAACCGTTTTAGGAGTTAAGGTCAAAGTAATAATGCATTCTGATCAAGAAGACTCGAGAGTTGAGGAAGATGAAACGCAAACTGAGTCATGGGACTCGAGGAAGAAAGTCGAAATAACTATGCTGCCGTTCCTAAAGAAATCCCACAGGGCCAAGCAAATAGATTTTGAGGACGAGAAACTAACTGAGAAGCCAAAGCAGATGCATCCGAACGAAATGTTGTTCCCGTTAATATATCGTCAGAATCATATAAACAGCATGTTCAAGTTCGGCGAGAATTGGTACACTTGGTCGACCGAGAAACGGACGGACGGGTCGAAGGCAGTTAATTATTACATTTGTTACGATGAACCGAAGCACTGCGACGAAATTGGATGGGTAAGGAGTTTTTATATAAAGGATTAATATTTAGAGGTGAAACACAAGATGGAACTTTTATTTCGAAAATAACCAATAACTATAGTATATTTTCAACTTTCATTATGTTTGAATAACTCATCAGTACTGGTGGTGAGCTTAATTTAGATGGAAAGGCACCAAATAGTAGATGCGCGTCAGAGCAAACTTGTTACCCTCTTGTAAAATAATATTGCCATACGCGTTGTACGTTTACCCAAAGTTCTAACTTCTCACAGGAGCGAACGGACACAATACCAAAATGCGCGTTCCAAATAGAGGCGCTCACTCCTGACGACCGCGCCTGTATCAACGGCTTCGGTGTCGAGTCTCACACTAACTCCGCATGCGACGGTGGAGAACAAATGAAGGTATACACGATTCCTTATACTAATACTAAAAGTAGATATATTTCAGATGTTTTAATATACTATTATTAACCTAAACTAAAATTTAAATGAACTCTCCTAATATGATAAGGTAAGTGAGATAGTACGCTCGTGCGGGCCAAGGATCCGTTCGCTATGGCGCTTCATACGCGTAGGACGCCGACCCACCAGCGCTGTTAAACCAGCCGACGTCAACTCGCTCGTCTGTGAGGACGAAGACGAATGCTATCTCAGTGTAGAATATAGGGTAAGAATAATAATAATCATCTAAATATTCTTTATAGCGTTGCAAAGACTGCGATACAAAATATATAATGATTTATCATTATAATAATAATTGCAAAAGCAACTGCAAATATCTATGGATTATATTTATATAAGTAGCATCTATCGGGAGACACTCAATGCAATATATATTCAAGTGAAATGAACTCGATCCGGTTATATAGTCGTTGTAAGATAAGGTTAGCTTGACTACTGATGACAAGCCTTTATTAATTGTTGTAATTTTGTCAGATTCATCACGACAGAATAACATTCTCGCTGCACGAACCCAGCCGTGGCCAGACGTTCAAGAGTGCTTTAAAACGTGATATTATGAGCGAAGACAATAAGGCGACTGTCATAGAAAGCCATACGAAATCCGCACATAGAGGAAAAAAAGTAGAAATCACGAAGAATAAGAAAAACCACATGAGGACCAGAAAAGTAGCGGAAGGGAAGGGGGTAGTGAAGGAAAGAGATAATTCAGAATACACCAACCGGAGGCAGGAAAAGAATAAAATTAAAATAAGAGAGGACATTTCTGAAGATGTATCTGAATAAAATTTATAATAAAAACTAATATTTGATGATAATTTGATTTGTTTCGAATAACTAATGTTCCTTTTATATTTATGTAAGTGTAAGAAAGTGTACTTTTGTAGAGTAATTCAGTTCACAGTCAAAAATCAAAATCAAAATATTTTTATTCAAATAGACTTATCGTCAAGCGAGTATACTATTGGTTCGGAATGTCGATTCTACCGAGAAGAACCGGCAAGAAACTCAGTAATTACTCCATTTTTTTTTTTTACAGAAATACAAATTTGTGTCACTTACATAACTTATTTCCTCCATTTGAATGATTGCAGGATCTCGATCCAGCAACCATTCAATCCACGCATTTTTGTCATACATATTCACTAACAGAGTAATAGGCTTTACTAATAAGATTATTATTTATAACTAATTGATTGTGGCAACTCAAGTATAGACTGCGGAATTTTACTAAGAATGCATATACCTAGCCCTAAAAACGATTAACTTTATTACGACGGAAGCTTGGAATGATTCTTTTATTTTTATTTCTAGTGTTAAATTGATGTATGTCACTTTTCTTCGTGTAATGATTAATATTGTTACATTCATGTAAAATATCATAATAATATACTTTCACACATCTTTGAGGAAAGCTCTAGCTCCTCAAGACCCTTTATTGAAAAATGAAAATCGCTTCAATGTCAGCCTCCTTACCCCCAAATGATGCCGTAAGACATAACACTGTGAAAGTAACTGAAATAAATGATCCTGGCAGTTTTGATATTTTACCTAACCTTCAAAATAAAAAAGGACCCAAATCGAGCCTTTATAGAAACTTGCTGAGTTCTGTCACTGAGATAAGATTTCTGGGCTTCTCGAGCTATGCCTTTAACGCCGTAGTAACCTACCTTACTGAGCAGAAAATCATGTTCAACACAATCGAATGTCTTAGATAAATGTCATCAACAATGGAACACACCAAACACATTCTGCGACTCTTCCCAGGCTCCGTATATATGCTATGAGTGCACCGCACCACACCACACCTGCATCTGTCGTTGATCTATCCTTAGTAAAACCGTATTATTCATAAGCATGTGGAAATGGTTTAAAAGTTTATTTTAAATACTTTTTTTCGTAAATTTTACTCAGGGAAGAGAATACTGAAACTGGTCTATAATTCCCCGGGTCGTATTTATTGCCGTTTTTAAAAATGGGTATAACCTTGCTATACTTCATTAAGTCTGGAATTTTTCCAGAATCTTAACATTTATAAATATAAGTAAGGGCCAATTTTAATTTTGTCACGGTAGCATGGGCAAGCGATCCCGTGGCGCTCCTCGTTAAGACGGAAAGGATACCGCTGGTGTTTTAGTGGGTATTCCGATGTTGGAGGCGCACTCGGCGCCTTGGACACCGGCGAGCCCCTCATACCCCGCCACTGTTCTCTTGAGGGAAACGCGTATTGCCTTTTTCCAGCGTAAAAAGAAGGGACAATTTTAATTTTAATATTGCTAATGACATTTACAGAAATATCCCATAAAACACTGGTTCTTTTATTATTCAGGAATTTAAAAGTTGTAATAATATCTGGAAAAAGCATTGAAATTTAAACTGAAAACTTAGCAATGTCAATGTATCGACAGATAAAGAATTTAGAGAGCCTGTAATATTGAGCGATTATTTCAAATATATTTAAAATAAATAATAAAAACATTAGCTACTTCAATATAAGATTGTATAAAGCGATCGTTAATAATTAATTCTATGTAATTATATATAATTATATTTAAACTCCTTAGAACACCGTCGTAAGGTTGCCTGTCTGTCGATATTCTACAGGATATATGTATTTCGGAGTGTGCCCAGGAACTATTTAATTTGGTTCCCCCGTCACTTTATTACCACAGAACTGCGAGGCGTCGTAAGGATCTGCACCCGTACGTAGTTGACGAATTAAGACACGTACGAAACGATTTGCTTGCTCGTTTCTGATACGCATCGGTAAGGTCTGGAATACCCTCCCGACTTCCGTATTCCCCACCACCTACAATATGGGTACCTTCAAGTCAAGAGTGAATAGGCATCTTTAAAGCAAGCGCGCTCCATCGTAGACTGTATCTTCACTGTCCTTCAGGCGTGATAACAGTCAAGCGCTAGCTAAACATTTAAAAAAAGGGATCGTTTTTGTTTTATTTTTGCCGGATATGTTATTGATAACATTTCACGTAGTCTTAACAGGATCTTTTGAATTTAATATAAAATGCTTATGCATAAGTTCAGACACGCTTAAAGGTCTTTGAATATCGTCTAACATAATCAATAAATTTTTCATCATGGTTAAATTGTTCGATAGCATATAATTCATATACGCAGGTAGGCAGGTAGGTTCAGGTTATTTAAACAGAGGATATAAATAAAAGAGCATTTCGATTACATGGGTTTACTTTCGCTTATAATATAAGTGATTATTTTTTAATTTTTCTTCAGCTTTGTCTTAGACTGCTTGTGCGGCTCCGGCTCCTCGCGGAATTTCCTGTAGTTCACGTTCTTATAGTTGAACGGCTTTACGTTAGTAGTAGTTGTGGCTACAGCCTCGGTTTTATTTTTGGCCTTGTTCCGATTTTTGTTCCTGTTCTTCACAGGCTTGTTCTTGTCCGGCTTGTTCTTCTCCTGCTTGTTCTTCTCCTGCTTGTTCTTCTCCAGCTTGTTCTTCTCCAGCTTGTTCTTCTCCAGCTTGTTCTTCTCCAACTTGTTCTTCTCCTGCTTGTACTTCGGGTGCTTGCTCTTATGTAGCTTGTTCTTCTGCGGCTTATTCTTTTCAGCCTTAGTCTTCCCCTGGGTGGTGTTCGGTTCGTTCTTATTAGCACCTTTGTCATTTGAGAACTTGCGCTTGCGCAGCGCAGCTGTGCCTGTCACATCGGCCACCGGTGCCACAGCCTCATCTTCGGGCTCTTTCTCGCTTTTCTTATTCTCTTTTTCGATGAGCGTCTTTGCTTCCTGTAACTTGATCAGCACTTCAGTCTTAATATACTCGTTGCCCTTTGATATGGCCTTAATCTTCGCCTCTTTCTCATTGTATTCCTTTATCTCCTCAATCTGAATAAAATAAAAACTTAATTAAATAATAATATTAACAACTAGCCTTCGCTCGTTCAGTTCGTCGTAAAACGTCGTTATTTTTTATTATTGATTGATTGATTCAATAAATTACATAAAGTAACGTATATAACAGTTTTAACTTTTTAACCATTGAGAAATACTTATAAAGATTTTATAACTAACTAAAAATTCGCCTGCCGCTTGACCCGCGTCATAACCAAATATCCAGTTTACGATATCTGTATCCTGACTTACATGTGAAAATACAATGGGTAAAGCAGCAGCAAACAAAAGAAAAGATAAATAAGGTTAAAACTAAACAATTTAATGTAAACTTTATTAAACCCTACAGCTAAGAAATAGGTCAGTTTAGAAGTAAAGAGTTATCGTTTATAAAATACAAAACAAAAATATGAACTTAAGAGAATAGAACGAACGCGACGCCAAAGCGACGAAGCGTTTACTATTATCAATGTAATTACAAAATGTTCAGTTGGTCGTTGTTGTTAGACAGTAATTTCGATTGGTTATTTTAGCCGTTTCAAAGATTATCCATTTCGAAGATGAAATATTATAAGTTTTGTTATTTATCTGAAATATAAAACTTACGTACCTGCGCCAAAGAACGATACTGCTTGTATCTGTCGTACGGTGGTATGAACATCTTCGCATCCACATTCAAACGCGATCCCTGTACAACGAATGACAAATTTATACTTTTTGATTTGATTGAAGTCATAAAAATAATTAACAAAAATCACTGATTTCTCTACACTACAGAACACATATTTAACATAATTTATTAATCAACAAAAACCCGTAGCCGGAACCAATGGATGTCAATAATACCGGAACGCATTCTATACTCAAGTTAATTGATAATTAGAGCTATATTATAAGCATCTGTACTACCCCAGTACTAATACTAACTACAGTTGCTGGTCTCCCGTCCATCTAAAACCTTTAAATAATTGCTATAACATTATTAATTTAGAGAAGAATAAACACATGCCTGAAGATTGACGAACGGACGGACGTTTTATTATAGATATTAGAATTGTCTACGAGAAGTTATTTAAAAGCTGCTATTGGCTTGTTACTTACGGATAACGGCTAGTCGAGTATACGTATAGAGAAGATGCTGATACTTCGATAAAAAATATTAATGTCCATTAGAGGTCTACCATTTGAATATATTTACTGGGCTTTATACACCAAGGTACTGGGAAGCGAAATCTCTGTATGTTTTCTCGTGTGGCTGATATTTTGAATTATGTATTTAAATAAAATGAGGTACTTTATTATTTGCTCGTGTCTAGTTCTGAATAAGGTTTTGAACCTTTATGAAATGACCAAAATCGGAGAGGCGGACTGAGAAAATTCTTAAAAAGGTGTCCTATATCGTAATATAGGACACCTTTTTAAGAATTTTCGAAGAATTTTGATACTGGCAGAGCATCAGGTCCTCATATGACTTAAATTATAAACTAAAAACTTGAGAGCCTCAGTCCGCCTCTCCGATTTAAGTGTTCACGCTGCTTCTTAGAGGGATATTTATTTTTGCTAATTATAAATTAATGTGATAGAGTAATATAATTATAAAATCGAAAAGTAATTATTTTTAATTAGAAATAGGTAGGCAGACTGGCAAAAGGCGTTATAAGAAATATTAATCATCTCTTACATCGCCAAAGTACCACCAACCTTGAAACTAAGATGGCCTATAATTATGGCCTCTTTGCGTGCAGTACACTGGCTCACACGTGCTTCAAACCGAAACACAATGTATGAATATGTGATGAGCGGGTGGTGCCTACTCACACTGGCTGACTCAAAGTTCTACCACATAGTGAGGTGAGCTATATCGTAGTAAACAATAATTTAATTACTGAGTTCTAGATAACAGTAACTATAAACGTAAATATTTCAAAACTATATGATAAGTTCAAAATAATTTCAATAAATACATAATGAAGTGAAGATTAATCGTCGAATATTCGCAGTCCACAGTCGAGAAAGCGACGTGTTCACTTTCGTAAAATCCATGAGAATGTGAAAATAACTGAATGATTTAGAAAATATATGAAAGCATTAATAAATAATACAAAAAATAATAATTACTAAGCATTTTATTAAATCACTCCAATCTACAATCCATCCGTTCAGATAAACCTTGCTTATGTCTGAAATCAGCCCTACATCTATTATAATAGCGTATATTTACAGGCTGGGATTTAAATATGGCGCAAGATTCGGTTATCAGTAGATATTCGTATTCCTTACATGGCTAATAGTAACATATTTTTGTGTACATATAGTACGATAGTACAGAGTATGGACGATAAATGTGCGTCAAACAACTTATAATACTTCGTTGAAGCGTACAATACTTTAAAAGTAATACATTAAACACAACAACTTGACCAAATTTTAATTCCCTAGAACTTGATTGCGTTTTTTAGATACATGTACTATTTATCTTTTTGAATCTGTGTACGTACTGTTCTTAAACAATTATATATTTGTTGATAAACTAATAATGATAAAAAAGCTGTGAACATAGAATAATACCGTCTTCGGGGAATCAAAGCCAAAATGCGAGCAAAACAAAATACATCAATATTTTTTTCATCTAATGATGTGAACTCACAGTGCCAGGCTTGGGAGTCTTGAAGGCTGCAATGTCGGCATTTTCGGGAAGCTCCACCTCCTCCAGGGGGCCCGCGGCCTCGTCCAGTCCGCCGTCGTCACTGTCAGCAAATTCAAATATCGAAGATATGTGCCACCCAATCACGTGCCTTACGAGATTATTTTGTTGTTTCTCTTCGTAAAGTAAAAAAGTTGTAACCAGAAATTCTGACAAACTAGATAAAATATAAACTTTTTTGATATGAAAGGCATTATTTATTATCTGTGTTATAATATGTTTACGAGATTATTCAATCGAACAAGGCTTTTTAAAAGCTGAGACGAAACAGTTAACTGTTTCGACTAAGATTGCTTGTTATGAAATTTCTTACAATTTCATTATAAGGTTTATTGCGTATAATTTGCATTTGATTAATTAATTTTGGCGATTGCGAAAAGTCCGCAATGTACTGACATTAGATTTTTTGTTGATACTATTTGAGAATACAACATTGCCAAATTTTTAACTTCTGTTTTATATTATAAATAAGATCGAATTTGTCTGACAAAAAGGGGTTATATTAGTGTAACAATAAATGGCTAAAATTACGTGTATTCGGGGTAATTTCCCAAATCAAGGACATCGTATGTGAGTTGCGGCGGCTCTATATACTCGTCTTCTTGCAGCATCTCATGCGGCAGGGGTTCCAGCGGGAGCTCGCGGCACTGAAACAGACATGCCTGTTGTACTCACTTGGACGGGTTTACACCACGAGACACCGACCACACCGGTGCATACAAGTTTTAAAATATATTTAGGTAATTATATAAATTTTATATAGATAATTATATATAACTCATATTGCAGTCACAGCTTGATCGTATTTAAATTATTTGCTTTAAAAACCTACATAAAATAGGTACGATAAAAACTACATACTTGCATTTTGAGATAATTTCGTTTGATTTCCTTAACTAAAAATGTCGTTTCAAAGCTTTTTTTTTTGTTTTGATAAAATATAATACTGGCCATATTAATATTTATAAAATTGATAAACTAAGTTATTTTTTACGCATTGTTCACGGCGAACAATCTCTGTAAGTATGTTGTTGTGTCTCACGTACCGACAGCAACATACGGTGCACGGTGACGAGATTCTGCTTGAGGAACGGCGACATAGGGTGGCAACAAGCGCTCAAGCCCTGCATTTCCTTTGGAAGTGTCTCGGCGAGCGTCAACATCATGTGGTTCGGCAACAAGTAGCTATACACATGAAAAACATACATGTTATTAAGTAGAAGTACTTAGTAGCACTTCACGCGATTTCATTTCTGCTCCATTTTCTGTTGTTTATTCTAATTTTTTTATAAGTGGGCCATGGTAGATGCTGAGGTAAGCGCGTTCACACAAACTTAAAATTAAATCAAAATATTTTCATCAAAATAGACTTTTACAATTTTAACGCAACTCTTCGTTATATAATCGTATAAATTAATAATAAAAATAAAAATTATCTTACTTGGTGGCAGGCAATGGGTTTTCTGCAAGCCCATCTTGGTTCGATACCATCAACTGAACATATACTTTACTTCCAAATTGTCATACACAGTATTGCGTTTCGGTTTGAAGGGCGAGTGAGAAAGTGTAGTACCCATGTCTATTGGCATTGGTAACCAGTTACCGTCAGCTGGCCTATTTGCTAATCCACCTTCATTTTATTCATAGAATGATAATGATAGAACACAATATTATACAATTAGTACATCTTTGGTATCATCATCTGTTCGCGATTCCGCCGATGAGGTTGAGCCATATGCTGCAGCCTAGATAGCTACTCTTTACAAATTTCGTATAATATCTGTTAACTCACTTTGTGCTCTCGTCCATCTCCCGCGCATTAGCGTCACGCCAGCGATACAGCATCCGCAGGGCGGCCATTTGCCTAGAATTGAAAGACTTCTTCGAGCGCGTGTAGATGTTCATGTGACTGTTCTCGTGCAACACTTCCTTGTTGTAGGTCTGCATAACAAACATTTTTTTATTATTATATAACTTGTGTTAAAATCATATAAATTCAACATCAACAACAAATTTTATATAAATAATAACTTACGTGGCCACACAGATGGCGGCTCACTTCGAAGACCGAGAGCAGTCGGTTGTACGCTCCTCCACCCGCGTCCAGCAGGTCGCCCTTCATACGACGCCAGATGTACAGCAAGTAGTGCGTGTCCAAACGCGCATAGCGCACCAATTCATCCGGCAGCGGACGAATGCGCCAATCGGCGAGTTGAAACCTGTGAGTGTTGCGTTGTTGTTTGTACAAAGTGTAAAAAAGACTACCATCGTTATTAAAGATTTTATTATTTAAAAAAAATATATTTTTACGAACTGAAATAAAACGACATGTACAATTGACGAGCCGGTTGGCGTGGTTGGTAGATATTTTCACGCCGAAGGTTGTGGGTTCGATGCCCATCCAGAACAGACATTTGTGTGAATGAAAAAAACATTACTGTTTGTTCTGAGTCTGGGTGTAATTATCTATACAAGTGTATTTACAAAAAAAAACTAGTATATATGTCATATATTATTTGTCTGGTTTCCGTAGCACAAGCACTGCTTAATTTGGGATCAGTTGGCCGTGTGTGAATAATGTCGCAGGATATTATTATTTTATTGATTAAAGTTTAAAGACAGAAATAGAACAAATGAACTTTCTAATGGTAAGGGAAGGGTTTTGTTCGGTGGTAGGTAATGCCTATTTAAGGCACGGTCAAAATCTATAAATCTTAAAGCTGGAGGCTGGATTTGAATTTGAAAGATATTTGTTATATAAAACTTATTTCTATCTGTAGGGACAAGGACAGCTAGACCGGTTTAACTTGGTCCCCGAGAAAAGAACGCAAAGACAAGAGGGGTATATTTGACCGAATGAATACTTCTATCAGGAGTAATTGATCCTGTATAAAGTACAAGACCCGACAGACTTATTTTTAAACATTACCAAACAGTATTAATTGCGCCGTATTTAATGTTGAGCGATAGCTTACAAGTATCGATGTCATACAATTCTGCGAGTTTTAGATATTGTTACGATCGCATAACAATCATTATCACATACGATAAGAAATTAACGAAATATTAATAAGAATATTTGAATTAAAACCAAGATTGGTAAACGTGTACTTGACAACTATTTTATATTCCACAACACGTATACAAAATGTAAGCTAAAGAAATTGTGTAAAATTGATTCTTTGTGGATAATTACAAATGGTTTTCGTTCATTGAAACATTTTTTTATGTGGTGAGTGAATTGGCTAACGACATACAACGCCTTTGGTTTAATTTTGTCCATACTTTAGTATTTAGCCGTGCGATCAAAGCTGGGTGGCTCGTGTAATCGTGCAAGCGATCCACCTGCAAAAGTATTCCCGAGGACACTCCTAAAAGTACCAGAGTGATTTCTCCGTGCAGTTCAGTTCACACGGCGCTGACCCCAAATAAATGAGATAAGGGTGAGGGTGGGTGTTCCGTGTATACTTACTTCTTATCTGTGTTCACCCCGCAGTAACGGAAGAGCAGGGCTTTTAGGGAGAGCGCTGGCAGGTTGAGCGCGCGTGCAGCCTTGTGGGTGTCAAACATACCAACCACGTACACGCCGAAGTCGCGCTGTAGCCACAGCACATCCATCTCAGCGCCATGGAACACCTGATAATGTAACAATAATACACTAATTGTACGCGAAAACACTGTAAAGTATTAGCATATGAAATGTCTACTGTCTGTCTATTGTGTAAATGTCGAACTAGATTAATTTATTCGTAACATGGCCCAGTGGTAAGAACGCGTGAATCTTAACCGGTGATCGTGGGTTCAAACCCGGGTAAGCACCACTGAATTTTCATGTGCTTAATTTGTGATTATAATTCATCTCGTGCTATACGGTGAAGGAAAACATCGTGAGGAAGCCTGCATGTGTCTAATTTCACTGAAATTCTGCCAACCCGCATGGGAGTAGCGTGATGGAATGACCTCCATACCTTCTCCTCAAACAAAAAAGGGGAGGAGGCCTTAGCCCAGTACTGGGACATTCACAGGCTGTTCCTACTAACTGCTTCATAGTGCTTTGGTAATGTAGAGAATTATTTTGATTTTTTTATACCTTTTATATTAATCAAATATATTATATCTTATTTCAAAGAGAATCTAAATAGAAATACGTCACTCACTTTTATCTTGTTCGGGTTGGTGAACGACAAGTTCAGTTTGTGAACATGTTCACGCACAGCAAGAGTGTCGACGAGAAAGTCGCCGGCGTACGTCGTTATTTGAATCAGACAGGTTATGCCTGAAAAGAAGGTACCATTAAAAACGTATCCATTTTAATAAAATGTATTATCTACAAAATAATAATAATGTCCTCCAGACCGATTTCGATCACGGCGGCCAATCTCAAAGAGATATTAGCCAACTACGCAGGAGATATTATAGTGCACAAGTGTGTGCGCAAACACAAATGCACTCTCTATTCCCTAAATCTCATAATCCAATGGGAGGGCAATCGACACGACCGAAAAGAGTTTAGGAGCTGGACCAAGGGCTTTAACGTGCTTTCCGAAGCGCGGGAGTGTACACACTTCCAACTTCCAGACTCCGGGCTGCTATTCAAAATTTTCTGACAGGAAAACCCAATAACTTTTTATTTGCCCGGCCTTACATCAAACCACTAGACCAACGAGGCCGTCACTCATCTATACTAATATTTTAAAGATTAAGATTATTTTTATGTTTGTTTGTAATGGATAAATTTAAAAAACTATTAAACCAATTAATAAAATTCTTTCATCTACAGAAAGCTACATAATCAGCGAGTAACTTAGGTGGTATTTTATTAGAAACCAAAAAAAATTAAAATTATCAAAAAAAACCTACAAGTCATTGTTTGGCGTGCGCTGCCAAAAAGTATTGATAATACCTAAAATAATGATTTAAATATTCATAATACTCATCGTTACCTACACTTTACAATAATTGCTTTTTGTAAAAATTAGCCAATGGAAACACGGGTAGAATCACAAGATGATAACAAGATACATTCGTATCATGATATTCATTGTTATTTAATTTTTATTTACCACAACTATAAACAATTGTTGTACTTTACAAATAGAATAGTGCATTGCGGATTATAGTTTTGACAATCTATAGAACATTAAAAATGGAATTGGGATTCATGCATGGTTCGCCCAACCAAATCAAGATTTCGTATCGTGTCGGCGATTGTGTGGCATTATGGTGGACAAAACTGATGCCGTTAAGTGTAGAACAAAACGTTTAAAAAGAGTGAAACCAAGAGTCGACAGAAACGGAGAGGGTGGTTAGCGTCAGCAACAAGTGAGCAACATGAGTCTATTAACTAAAAATATTAAAAGCATATAGGAAAAAAGTCGGGAAAAATGGATGCAATGGCCGCCTGCAAAATGTGGCTACGAAATGTGGCTGATATATATAATGTGGCTGATATGGTATGATATATTGTTATTTTATTTTTGTTTCATATGTTTAAACGATAATTTTTTAATGAATCAAGCAAAAATTATTATGTACCATTTACTTGGTGGTACGACAAGTCCGTCTATACCGCCCATTTATCACTAAGGTTGGTAGCGCGGTAGCGATGTAAGGGATGGTTAATATTACTTAGCGTCAATGCATACCGGGTGGTGGTGACCACTTTCCATCAGATGACCTGCTTGCCAGTCTGCCTAGCAATTATTATTTAACAAAAAAACACAACTTTTCAAGAGGTGTCTCATAATGTGGGACGAACGCGATCTCACACACAGAAGCCGTAAACAGAACTAAGAGAACGAAGAAACTCAGACAAAGCTGTGGGAGTGTTTGTCGGTGACTTTTCTCAAACACTTTCTGTGATCTTTAAATATATTTATATTATATTACGGATATTATATATAATATCCGTAATGTCTTCTAAGGTAAATATCTGTCCAACGCGGACCGTATTAAGACATATGCGTTAAAACAGCTTGGATATAATATTAGTTTATTTTCATAAAGGATACATAAATTTAATTTTATTTTATTATATATGATTATCAAATGTAAATGATTGATATAAAATATTAAATACAGTTTCTTATCGGTTCTAACCAGTGATAGCTCTTCAATAAGTAAGTAACTTTGTTAAATGCACTAAGTGCTTGCAAAAGTCTAATTAATATTAATAATCGGCTTCCACACTTTTTTGCCGATCACCGTATATTTCCATGGAGGTTTTCATATCATTAAATTCGAACTCGCAACGAGATGAAGCCTCTGCACATATGCCGCCCGCACCCGCCGCCGCCGGGCTTAATCGATTGGCATATACATAAACGAGACAGAGCCAACAAGAGGCGTTGCAACGCAACGCACCGCCTCGTTTTACCTAATATAGCATATATACACAATATAATGCATTTTTATTCGTATTTAATGCGTTCACGAACCGTTCGAATGATTTGAATTTTTAAGTTAAGTAGCGCACGATTTATTTGTAAGAATGCAACGACAGCTGGACATAAGATAAGTTTACTAAAAACAAACATAACTTAAATGACATACAATATTCAAGTAGTCATTTATGAGTCGGCATTATAGAAGAATAACTTTAATGTTGAGCGACCACCGGTTGAATGTTACATGTACTGATAAGATCCAGCAAGAAATTTAGTATTTATTCGTCAGTATTCGTCAAAAAAGCCGAGATGGCCTGGTGGTTAGAACACGTGAATCTTAACTGATGATCGCGGGTTCAAACCCGGGCAAGCACCACTGAATTTTCGTGTGCTTAATTTGTGTTTATAATTCACCCCGTCCTTAAAGGTGAAGGAAAACATCGTGAGAAAACCTACATGTGTCTGATTTCATTGAAACTCTGCCACATGCGTATTCTACCAAACCCAATTGGAGCAGCTCCAAACCTTCTCCTCAAATGGGAGAGGAGGCCTTAGCCCAGCAGTGGGACATTAACAGACTGTTACTGTAAGCAATGACATAGTAAAGTTTCATCCGGCGTACTATGACTGTACTTTTCATATTTTTTTACAAGTTTATACGACCAGTAGACGCATAACCCACGGAACGCCCCTCCACGATTCAAATCAAAATCAAATCAACAGCCAGTCCACTGCTGAACATTGGCCTCTCCCAAGGTGCGCCAAAGCTCCCTGTCCTCCGCCTTCCGCATCCAGTTGGTGCCTGCCACCTTCTTAAGGTCGTCGGTCCACCTGGCTGGAGGGCGCCCTACGCTGCGCTTGCCGATTCGCGGTCTCCACTCTAGGACTCGTCTGCTCCAACGGCCATCGGTCCTACGACATACGTGACCAGCCTACTGCCACTTCAGCCTGCTAATTTTGCAAGCTATGTCGGTGACTCCGGTTCTTTTCCGGATAATCTCATTTCTGATCTTATCCTTCAAAGATACTTCGAGCATAGCTCGCTCCATAGCACGCTGAGCGACTTTGAATTTGTGGACTAGTCCCGCAGTTAGTGTCCACGTTTCGGCACCGTATGTCATGGCAGGTAAGACGCATTGGTTGAAGACTTTCGTCTTCAAACATTGCGGTATAGACGACTTGAGGACTTGACGAAGGTTGCCAAATGCTGCCCATCCCAAGCGAATTCTTCGATCGGCTTCCTTCTCGAAGTTGTTCCTACCGACTTGTATTATCTGTTCTAGGTAGGTATATTCACTAACAACTTCGAGAGGTTTCCCCTCGACGTATATCGGTCCCGGCACGACATGCCTATTGAACATGACCTTGGTCTTGTCCAAGTTTATACCGAGACCGACACACCGGAAAAACTCTGCTATGATGACGATATCGTCGGCAAATCGAAGGTGTGAGATGTACTCGCCGTTTACATTGACTCCATACTCAGTCCAATCAAGCGTCTTGAAAACGTCTTCCAACGCGTTGGTGAACAGTTTCGGGGATATTACATCCCCCTGTCTCACCCCTCTGCGCAGTTGGATCGCCTTCGTCTTACAGTCCTGGATGTGGACCGTCATTGTAGCGGCGTTGTACAGTACCTCGATATATCTCCAGTCGATATGACATCTCTGCAATGAGTCGAGCACTGCCCAGGTTTCGAGGGAGTCGAAGGCTTTCTCGTAGTCCACAAATGCCATACACAGCGGCTGATTGTACTCTACTGTCTTCTGTACAATCTGCCGAACAGTATGGATGTGGTCCACGATGCTGTAGCCTGATCGAAAGCCTGCTTGCTCTGGGGGCTGGAACTCGTCTAGTCGTCTGGCGAGACGGTTCGTGACGACTCTTGAGAACAGCTTATACACGTGACTCAGGAGGGAGATTGGTCTGTAGTTTTTCAAGAGGGTTTTATCACCTTTCTTGAAAAACAGTACCACCTCACTCCCGCTCCACGTTTCCGGGGTATTGCCATGTTGGATGACGGAATTAAATAGGCTTGCTAGCTCTTTTAGGACCGGAGTCCTGCCTGCCTTAAGCAACTCTGTTGTGATTCCGTCATCTCCCGGGGCTTTGTTGTTTTTAAGCTGTTCTAGAGCCGCCCTAATCTCGCCTTGGTCAACGACCGGGAGCTCCTCGGAGAAATGGCGCATAAGAGGGGCGCGCTGGTCATCAATACTGATTCCCACGGGATCGGGTTTATCCGATCTTGAAGAGAACAACTGCCCATAAAACCTCTCTACTTCTCCGACAATCTCAGGCCTAGAGGTAACGACCCCACTATTTTCAGTTTTAAGTTTTGTCAGACGCGGCCTCCCAAACTTGCGAGCGAACACTTTCGATCCCCGATTTTGCTCGCAGCCTTGATGGCACGGGAGCGTCGGAGATCGCGTCGCGTCAGCGTTTTTATTGTTCGGTTTAAGGCCTTATCTGACAAAAACGATGGTAGTTCTCGTCGTTTTCTCATGAGCTCGAGTGTCTCAGCAGAGAGTTTTGGTGCGTTGTCTCTTCTCTGTGGCGGAAAACACTTGCGGGATGTGTTTTGCAGTATTTTGACCAGCGTGTCAGTTTTCTCATCAATGTTGCTTACGTTTTCCAACGCGGTGAATTGATTTTGAAGTTCTATTTGGAACTTTTCGGAGCCTTGAGCAGCTTGGAGCATGATTCAGCACCACGATTCAGCTGATGATTATTTCACAGCTCAGTATGATGTTAACTATTCATGAGAAAAGTTTCAGCCGGTGTGCTATTACTTTTTTTTCACTCTCTATTCCCTAACTCTCATAGTCCGATGGGACAGTAATCCGACACGACTGGTAAGAGTTCGGGCGTAGGACCAACAGCGTTACGTGCTTTCTGAGGCATTGAAGTACACACTTTTAACTACGAGACTCCGGGCTGCTATTGAGAATTTTCGACAGAAAAACGCAATAACTTTTAACTGGCCCGACCTAGGATTTGAACCCAGGACCTCCGGTTCTGAGACCTTAGATCTAGCCACTAGACCAACGAGGCAACGTCAAACAATTTTAATATTAAATCGATTTTCAACATTTCACTATTCAGTCTTTATTTATTCGAAATGAATTGTATTGTGGTTGTAGTTAAGGAAAAAGTACAGATAGAAAATTAAAATAAAAAAAAATGTTTGTAATTCGCAAATAGCCATATTAACTTAAACAAAAGCAATTATTTTGAAATCGCAGACAGACACTTCAATTTTATTTATTTGTATAGATTTATTGAGAAACATTGGGTTATTGTAGTTTAGTTTGATGTTAACAATAATTAATTAATTATAATGTGTTGCCAGACTAATATAAGTACTAATAAGGACGCGCCATTTTAACGTTATAACAAAACTTTATACACGAGTGCAAAAAACCGTGGCCGGCTTCTAGCTTCATTAACCAAAGCGTAAGGTCACTTGTTGCATGCGATACACTTTAAAAATCTTGGGAAAACCTTTAGACAATTAATGTTTTCGCATGACAATAGACTGGCAACATCGCAGTGCTTTGGGAACAGCTGCTTCGGCTTACACGGTCTTTCTTGTCCAAAGAATTCATATAGGTAGAATAGATTTTCGCCAATGCTCTCTTAATAATAAAATAACCAAAAAAAAGGTTACCAGATAAAATCGAACTACGAAAAATCAACGCTCTGTACGAAACAAGAAAATAGCCTTTGGTCCGAAATTTTTATTTAGTAATTTGTCATCCAATAAGAACACAACTTCGATAGTTCTATAGAGAATATAATTCGCACGCCATCTTATCCTAAAAGTAGCATATTTAACAATACAATTCATATTTAAGTTTCTTATTTAAATTATTTTGAGATTTTATTTGTCCGACTTGATCTATCTAAATTTTCTTTATTATTATTTTTTATACAACGTATGGTACGTTGTCTGAAAAAATAAAAAATAAAATTCGCAATATATTAAAAAAAGATTATATTTCCAAGTCACCTGTATGAACACATCCATAAATTACCAAAACATGAATTAAAAACAAAAAGACCCAGCCGCTCGAAAATCCATTATATGTTTACAATGTGCTGATTAAGCCCTTTAATTTGATACGTAAGACTTGACATTTAAAATAAATGTTTGATCTAATACAAGGCCACGCTCTCTTTCAAGGCCATTTTAAGTTTATTGTGATGTCACAATCTAAAACCAACAGACAATCTAACTATACCAGATTTATAAAAGTATGATTGGTAGATATGTAGGATGAGATGAAGTTACACATAAATAATTTTCTTTGTCCCCGCTGTGGGTCAAGTTGAAAACCTTATGTTACATACCCTGTAGAAAAAGAAGAAGCCTGTATATCTTCCACAGCTGGGCAAAGATCTACTCTCCTATTAAACTTAAGAGCTCTCAAGTTCCTTCTTAACCTATCATCATGCTACTCTGGAGCATGTTGAAGGATACAAATGTGGCTGAATTTCATCTGGCCTTCTTAACAATAATTTGAGGCTAATTACAAACACAAAGGGAGCATATATTATAAATGAAATTTCAAAATTACCAAGATAATATACCGTGACAAATTCCAGAAAGACATTGAAGTTCAAACGAGACCCTAACTTGACTTGACTCAACTTTAGTTACCAAAGTTATAGTTATAACTATAGAAAACCTAAAAATACATAATAAAAGAAATCTTTTACATTTTGCACACCTTGATTGTTCTTATTAGTAAAAAATATACCGATACGCGAGAAAGTTATTTTACAAAAAACTATGTGAATGAATACATGAATAGTTTTATTAATATATTTTAACTAATTATAACATATAACATAATGAAATTTTAAAAGATTCAAGATTTTGCTTAAAAATATTAAAATAATTAATCTTTTCAAAAAGATCTTTGTCTTCAAATAGGCCAGTGAGATAAATATTTCAATCTAAATATTGTTAAAAAAATTTGAAGTAATGTTGAGTCCACTTAATATTGTATAGAAAAAGTAGCATAACATTCAAATTATGACATAAGAGAATTATGAAGATTCTACAGAAACAGAATAGTTTTAGCAATTGAAATGTGCAAAATATATACATTATATAAATATATACATATAATAAATATATATGTACTAACCTTGATAAGTCCTGTAAGAATGATGTTCGACGTCCACAGCCAATTCCTCGACAGTCTCGAGATGTTCCACGAGCTGATCGACAAGCTCCTCGGTGTCGATGTACGTATAATTCGTTTCCTCTAGCGGTGGTGGGAACGTCGGAGGCTCTGGATCAGCCGATAATACCTCGAGCGACGGCTCAAAGGTTTCGATCTCCACTTTGTAAGGGTGCTCATACCTAAAAAAAAAATTTGTTATGATTAATTTTTATGGCAACTAGATAGTGCTATGTGACCATGTTAATCTATCTCCGTGTTTTTATAACTGCTATAGGGAAAAGTGCCCTTTCTAATGGCAAACATTAGTAAGTACATCATCAATGTAAAAATTGTAAGGTTATTACTGTATATTTAATCTTAGGGGTTGATATCAGGTTGCCACTGCAGAGAACAGAGAAGTAAAGAGTTCGTTTTTATTCCTGAAGAGGAAAATTATCGAAATGAATTATTATTATTTTATATGTGATCTCCTATTTATTAATAATACGAATTGGATCGCTTACCCAACTGCCTGGCCTTCATCATTGAACAAAATGTTCAAAGCCAGTGGTTTAATATTGTTCGGTTTGTCCGAAATCTTCGGGACCCATAGGTTGTTCGAGTTGTCGATTGTGTCTTTGAATCGCAATTGGGGCCTTCGTACATTTTTAGCCCCAAAGAACATGGCGGACCCCACCTTGAAAACATTGAATAATTGAAATATTTCACAAAATATACACTTAATTTATTAATGATCAGGATTAAAAATTAGGACGACTTTATATAGATAATACAGAATAATTTCAATTAAGAACATTTTTAGGCCGGGATCAATGCAAACAAAAAGCGGCGTAAACCCGAGATATTAAACGAGGTTATAAATTGCAATAACACCTCCAATAAGAGGCATAAGTACTTAAAACTGTATATAATTTTTACTAACTCGGAGCTTCTTCCCGCGGTAGCCCATAGTTAACTAAATCGCGTTAATGATTTTCGTATAAAATAACTAGCCGCTCCGCGCGGTTCCAGCCGCGTTCGACGTTGCCGCTCCGCCGCCGTTTGGGTCGGAGTGCGACGTTAGACTACCTTTCTCAATAAGGACTATCTTACGCATATATATATATATATATATATATATATATATATATATATATACATTTATAAGTCGAAATGGTAAATTCTGATATTAGTACGTACAAAAAGCAAACTTCATCTTTATATAATGGTATAGATAAAAAGTAGCCTGTGTCCTAATCGACAACATTGTTGTTCCCTATGCCAAATTTTATTATTAGAAGACGTCCAGCCGTTCGAGTGTCATTTAGAAACAAACTATAAATTTATAAACAAACAATATGTTAAACTTATATTGGCTTTCTTTTTAATTGAACTGTATTGAGTTGTCTGTAGATATGGTTATTCCTACCCTCTGATGTAAAATGTATGCTAGCATTTGTCACGAAAATGTTAATTTCATAATCACGTTGACATATCGCTATGAAAGCTTATAAAAATACTATATTTTAATCTAAATCCTTTCCAATGGCAATATGGGAAACTACAACTAAAGGGTAATACTAATTAAAATTCAAGCATCCAGAGCCGAATCAAAAATTTGTATTTGTAAAATCCGTTGATATAAAACACTAATGCAATAGTCCGCCATCCAGCATAAAATGATCCCCAGACGGCGGCGGACCGCTGATCAATACTCGTAATTTGCTCAAGTAAAAAACCACCAACTTTTTAAGTTATTTAAAATCAAAAAATAAATATGCTTTTATATTGAAAGGCCAGTTTTCTAATTAAACCTTTATAACAATAAGTATTCTTAACTCTTTGTATTTTAGAAAACAAAGACAAAAATATTGCATTTCCTATTCCTATATACATATATATTATTTGTTGGTTTTTATTTAATTGTTACGACTGAAAGTTATTACGGTCATAAAAAAAACATGTCACATTCGTAGAACAAAGGAAAATTATACACATTTCTAATGGTCTAAGGTGAGCATATAAAACCGGGATGGGTTGTTGCATTTTGTACTTGCGAACGTATTGAATCGCATAGGTACGACAGAGACTGCATTCAAAATCAATAACGTAGCTTTCAGCCGCCATTCGAGCACGCCTATAGGTACCATATAAACAGATACATACACCCATGTACTGCGACTGATGCGTTATTATATACGATGAGTACAGTCGCAATCGCAATCGTTATTATTCCGTCAAGTAAATTTTAACCGGCTTGTACATTAAGCTTACATATGAAGCAAGTTATAGAAAAGGAAGGCGGACGAGCATATGGGCCACCTGGTAAGTGGTCAACAACGCCCATTGACATTGGCATTGTACGAAATGTTAACCATCGCTTACAGCACCAATGCGCCACCAACCTTGGGAACTAAGATGTTATGTCCCTTGTGCCTGTTATTACACCGGCTCACCGTTCAAACCGGAACACAACAATACCAAGTACTACCCACCCAGACGAGCTCGTCTGGGTACCACCCACTCATCAGATATTCTACCGCAAAACAGCAATACTTGATATTGTTGTGTTCCGGTTTGAAGGGTGAGTGAGCCAGTGTAATTACAGGCACAAGGGACATAAAATCTTAGTTCCCAAGGTTGGTGGCGCATTGGATATGTAAGCGATGGTTGACATTTCTTACAATGCCAATGTCTAAGAGCGTTGGTGACCACTTACCATCAGGTGGCCCATATGCTCGTCCGCCTTCCTATTCTATAAAAAAAAAAAAAAGAGCTTGCACAAAGCACTACCACCAGTGAATGTGCTCTTGATATAAATTAAAATGTTTTTTATAAAATTATCTTAATACCCCCTCCCCCCCATTGCTACTGCAAAATGATAATTCGAAGATATCCTGCATAGGTTAGATGATAGACGGAAAGGACGATAGTTATTGCATTTGGTTATATATTTATGTTCATACGTGTGCATATTTTCTTTATTCATGTAATGACATCTATTACTTAAATCGTAATCGTAAGTTTGCCTAAACGAGAGCACTTTTCGTATATAACACGATGCAATATGACAGCTTTCCATACAAAAAAAACGGTAATACATGAAACTGAAATGCAATAACGCTTTCATAAAATAGAAGTCTCTAGAACGTGCTAACGTTCGCTTCGATTAAAAATCAATAAAATTTCTATCTTTAAAATAGAACCATAAGAGCATAATAAAGCGATAAAATATAGATGACTTTGAGTCGGCATTTTCAAGTCTGGCCGTTGAACTAATCAATTAATCACTAACGAATCAAGTAACGCCCAGAGGGTTTGCTTGGTATAACTGGGGGTAACTGGAGGTAACTAGGGAGGTAACTAGGGAGGGTGAGTGGGCGAGAGCCAGACGCGCCGCCGCACAATATATAATACGTAGGTTGATAGGTGGCGGTGGGTGGGTAGGGAGTTAGGTAGTGAAGTGAAAACGTTATACTAATTGACTATAATGTACAGTGAACAACAAATTGTGTTTAATATTTAATAAAAAAAAAAAAAAATATATATATATATTATTTTTGTGTTATAAGAAGTCTATCCTAATCAAATGATAAATGCTAAACTTTGTGAGAGTGAATGTATCGATCTTTGTAACTGAATACTGAACGGATTTAGATTTCATTTGGAATACTTGATCCTGAGTTAGGAGATAGGCGATCTACCACCTATCCCTCCCCTCGAGCGAAGCTAGTATAGTTATATATCCCGAATTTGACAAACAGTAGCTGGGTTACTTTTTGCACATGAAATTATCAAGTTCAAGTACACAGATACAACAGAACACTTCCAAATTGCTTGATACGGCCGGGAAGAAAGCAACATAAAAACATTCATACAAAAAGCATATAAACTATGGAAATTGCAATGAAACAATAATAAAAGTTCAATTACCTCTATCTTTGTGATAAGGGGCTTGTCACTCCAGGCATTGCAGTTCGGATTGACACCTGCCAGGAACTGCTCGCATGGTGCGTTCACTCTGCACACATTGTCAATGTGGATGTTAACTCTGTCCATAATATTGTCGTTGGCGTCTATTATTTTCTCTGTGTTGTATGCGATATTTTTTCTGTTTGTACAAAACTTACTTTTATTAACCATTTGCTCTATGAACGCTCTAATCTAGAGCCCAACTGAATATGATAAATTATCTTCTGTACAGCCATAATAATAAGCTATAAAAATATTTCGTTATGTCGCTAGCAGATGAGAAAATGTTATGATATAAAATACTATATAATACAAGCAAATAAAAATATTTTATATAATGATAAATAAAATTAATAAAGAAAATATTCGGCTTACAAAATAAAAATGGAATATTTACAATATGACTGTTTTATGTTTACAATTGTGAAAGTCCAACTGATACAGGAGGAATCCAACAACATTATTGATAAGATGAAAACATTCAACACTGCTAAGCATTATTTGACTACAATTTAAAAAAAATCAACATTTAAATAATTGTAAATATGGGATAGGCTGAGCATTGGACATTATGTATATTATAGAATTGATTAATTGTATAATATACATAAGTTAGTTTAGTAGTTGTATCGATACAAAATGAATATTGATTGTCGAGGCTTCTTCTAGTCACATCATTTTAAAATCATTTTCACAATAAGCTTAATGAGATCATTGTATTAAATTTAAATTATATTTTAGATAATATTGCACCAGAACAAATTTCCAACAAAATATTTAACTACATATATATGTAAGTTACTACTATATAAATATATACTAATATGAAAGAGTAGTATATTTGGGAACGCCTTCTGAAAATAGATGGGTCTGGCCTATGTGTAGACTGTTTCCTATATCTTTTTTTAAATATATTTTATTTATTTCACTTGTATTATCCTACTCTACACTAAATTTTAAGATCATTTACAGTTTCCTTTGCCTTTCTTTTTAGTTCACAATATATATATTTAGTGAAAACTAGCTTTTTTAGTAATAAATTCGCTTTGCCAGTGAGCCAACATTAAAAGAATAAAGCTTAGCTTCCGGTTGAACTTGCCCAAAAATTAAAAAAGAAGGAAGTATTATTATGCTTTATTATTATATTATTATTGTGATGAATATTAGTGCATGTTTATGAGATGAAAAATAAAAAAAAATTACTTACGGTTTCAGCTTCACATTTGGCAGTTCATTGACAAGTATGTCGTTCAATCGTACAACAACATTATTGCTCACTTTACATGACACAACTCCAAAATCAGTGTATGTTTTGAATATATCGTATGCAACTCCTGCAGGCAGGTGATTAGACAGTTTGATTGTTTTCGTGATTTTTGTATATCCATCCTGAAAAAGAAAAAAAATGTAAAAAGAGAAAACATACTATAAGTATACTATTCTTCCTATACATCCATATCTTTTTAGGAAATTAATGGAAAAATTCATGATGTTACATCACAATTTCATAGAAAAATACAAATTCAGTATAAATTAATTATTATTTGCTTATTGGTAGTATTGAGAAAAGTGAATCCAAAATATCTAATGAAATATTATTTCATTATAAGTACTTAATTATTAAGCAGATATGTTATTTCATACTACTACTAAAACGATTGTATCATTTCAAACCAAACTGTTTCATTTACATTTAAGCATGTTACATATATTTAATTATTGTAGAAAATAATAATCATGGGATCTAATTTCATTAGGATTCTTATTAAGAAGTTTTGTTATAAAATTTATGTTCAATAGTAACATTTTATTTTATATTAATCACTCTTAGAATTACAGAATTATTTTATTTATGTAGTAGATAAATAGTTCCCCTCGTCACTAAGTCAAACATATTCAATCATAAAATCTATGAATCACATATAGGCTTGTGGTTACTTCGAAAATTACTTATAATATTTTATAAGAACCCATTGACTTGTACTATTAATAAATTTAGGGAAGACTTTTACTCATTAAATTAAATTATACCATCATATAATTAATACAACTGTTAAATTTATTCACTTCTGCTTGCTCTTCTATCTATAGCAAAGTTTGTTTAATGACGATTATATTTTCGTTGTACAGGTTGTACTTAGTCTCGACCAAAATAAATAGAACCAATTGATGCAACATATAAAAATAGAGAAAAGTATTGAATATCCTTTCATTTTCAATCATAATTAGGGCCGATCTTAATGATGCGAGCGTCCACCTTCGCTAAATGTTTTCTTTGTCCATGAAATAATTTCGTTATCAAGCTCACTTTGTTCCAGAACGAAGTCTGTACCTATAAGAGAATATCCATAGTTCCTGAATCTTACTAACAAAACTTGATTGCATCAATTGAAAAGGATTGACCTATTTTAACACAATCAAGTTTTTATTAAAGCTCAATAACTAGTATTATGATGAAAACACATGCTAAATATTGTCAGGATATTAAACTAAATCATTATTACATACCTGCGTAACTGATGTTAAATGTGGATAAAATTCTGGAGCTTCTGGGTTCAAAACTGAATTCATGTTGTATGAATAAACCAAGTATAAACATAAATAAAATAAACTGAAATATCACCACTGCACCATGCAGGAGGTGAGCTGTGAAGAATGAAATGAACAGAATATCAGTCCGCACAACAGATAATAAAGTGGTATGCACTATGTATAGTCTATATACCTATACAGTACTTTTAATAGACAATTTTGTAATTTAAAATTTATGGTTTCGTTCTAGAATAATCCTTTCTAGAAAAATATTCACAAGAATTGTTTTTTAAATTTTCTATTACATATTTAAAAAACAGAATATTAAAGGTAATTTAGAGTTCATAGAATTCACATTTATAAGCAATGGAAGGAAATAAAAAACCATTTAAATAATTAGCTTTATATTATTAATTCAAATTTATAATTATTTCAAGACGTACAATACGTCAGAACCAATCCACTACATAACATACTAAATTTGACATTTTAAGTCAAAAACGATTTTTAGGCTTCCAAGGAAATGTTTACCGTGTTTTTCTCTTAGAAAAGAGAGCTACTTGAAGTTATATTTTGCTCGAGTTGTTTATGATGTACGTTAGAGGGAGCGCTTTTGTAACACGTCTTCCTCTGCACCTTATACGCTACCGCCCTCGGCGATTGCGCAGTGAAAGAAGTTGTGATACGCAGCTGCAATAGAACGGCTCCGTATAGGAGAGTAAGGGACAGAGAATAGAGTATCATCGAGCGAAGTGTTTTCTTGGTAGGTATAAGGCCGTCGATATTTTGTGGGATAGGCAGCGGAACGTCAGGATTTCTTGCATGTTCGTTTTTATTGAAATGTAATCATTGCTTAATTTCAATTGTTTGTGTTAGCCAGCGTCACATGAGTCGGCTTCCGCAAATACCTTATTATTGTTTGACATGACTTTAGAAGACCCATTTTACGTCGTCAAAGAGTAAGTGGCTTAAGTTCTTGTACCTTGAGCTTCAGCAAGTATTTTTATTTTTAGCATGTGGGGGAGACCACACTTATCGTTTGATTGTATGATTGCTTTATTTGTTACTCCATTGCATACATATGTTCCATATGAAATCACTGTCTTTAGTAAATAGAAAATATATAAGCAACATAGTGATGACAAACTGTAGACAAACAATTATCTTTTATTAATTTATACCATTTTGAGTCATTATTATTAAAATATAATATTTAAAAATAATTATATTCAATACTTTATTCTAGGCTACTGCTAAAACATATTTATAAAACCTCAAATCACATTTATACTGATAATTATTTTTAAATCTTCTCTATTACTGTAGTATTAATGTTGAGTACCTAGCTTTTGTTTATTATCTGTTTACGTGCACAACAAACATCATTTAGTCAACATAATCCTGGATGAATGTAAATGTTTAAAGGAAATTGTTTTAGTTTCTCTACTATATTAGTAACTGCCTGGAAATTTCTCACAGAGTGTCAAATGCTCATCATTTAAAGAAGTTTTATTGTTTGAATTTTCTAAGTTATATTATAATAATACAATCCAATATGCATGTTTTCAAACACTTTATAGTTAGTTTTCTTGAATTGCTTGCAAGTAGACTACAATATTCCCTTCTAAATATTGTTCTTGATTCTGTTGTAAACAATCTGAACGAATTTAAAGAGGTTAAATTAGCAGCCATCTCGGCTCTCTTAGTTCTCAACATACATAGAATACTAGTTTGAGACCATGTTTTCGGAGAAGGTATTAGATAAATGTTATTCTTACACAATGTTCAAGCTTGATTCATACAAAATTTTATCAAAATCAATTGAGTAATTTAACCGTAAAAGCATAACTGAACTTAGTAAGCACACTTACTTTTAATCACATAAGATGGTTTAATTAGGGTGCAGTTAGCTCAATGGTAGAAATTATAATTTTTACATGCCAGACTGTGGTGTTGATTTGTATCAGTTGTATCTGGTTGTAGTTGTAGCACAAACCATATGATTAAAAGAATGCACAACAAATTATATTTAAAAAAATACATAGATTTACTATTTGTATATGTTTATAGTGAGGTGTTTAGAGCTCTGAATAAGACCCGCGGATTATATATCCGATGGCAAGAGATATCAAAGGCACCGGTAGCACCAAACAGTCCTGAAGTGGAGTGGACATCCACAGAACTAAGGAACGCCCTTCGGAGCATTGAATGGGACTTAGAAGACTTGGAAGATACAATAAATATCCTTTTAAATATTTAATATTTTTATACTTTGGGGAGACTCCTTTAAATTTCCCCTTTTTAATTATCTAAAAAAAAAAAAACATTTGTAATATAGGATTATAAATTTGTTAGCAGGACTCCTATATATGCCTATAAGAGTCAGGTAAATAGAAGCAATTTATCATAACAATGTCGTACACTTGTACTTTGTACTGGACACGTTTTGATAGTCGCCACTGTTAGTGTAAAAGGTCGTATGTAAATAATGTTTACTTTCAAATTTAACTTACAGTACACAGCCTACAGTAGCGGGACGTTTCGCAGTTTAAATCGGACCTGTATATTTACATACGACCTTTTCGACTGCGAGTAGTATATAGTAGTTTGTAGACTCGTGTCTTACATTGTGCAGCAAGGATTTCAATCAATTGCCTCTGTTACGTACAATGCAAACTACAAATTTCCTGACGGTCCCCTTCGTGATGAATCTTGATTGAGTGTAAATGAATAATTTTCCAATGTCAATTTATTGCATTTCCTGATCTCCGTTTGTATTGTTGACAATCATCTATTCATCATGTTGTTGATATTGAGAGAAACGTTTACCAAAATTTCCTTAACAATTTTAAATCACGCATAGTTGAAAAGAATTCATCAAAATTTAAGATCGATAATAAAGAAATCTGCGACAGAAGGACGTTCATAGAAGCAACTAAACAAGAAGTAAAGGTAAATATATTAAACCTTATTTGCATTAGCTATAAGGTATTAAATGCATACATTATTGTTATCCAAATATAATATTGTTCATAGGTAATGAAAGGCAAGATGAGCCTAAACAGGAATCGGGACAGCGATGGTACTGCCAGGGAGCCACTTCTCGGCGAGGAGAGCCCCATGCACTTCGGTAACTCCTGGACAGCGACCCCCAAGTATTCCAAATATTCCAAGCTCGCTAATCAGACGGACAGTCCGAGCCGTTTCGACACTTATGACGGCGACATTATGTCAATGCAAGAAAAGATGTTCATGGGTCAAAATGATCAGTTGCATGTGATAAGCAATTCGGTAGGATCGCTGAAGACCGTTTCCAAGCAGATTGGCATCGAGCTGGACGAACAGGCCGTGTGAGTCTATAATTAATAGTAATTGCAAAAAATACAACTATGTAAACAACAAGCATTTGAAAGTCTTACATTCAGTACATTAACAGCCTATTAATGTCCCACTGCTGGGCTTATTCCACCACGCTGCTCCAATGCGGATTGGTGGAATACACGTGTGGCATAATTTCAATGAAATTAGAGACATGCAGGTTTCCTCAAGATGTTTTCCTTCACCGTCAAGCATGAGATGAATTAAGCATATGGAAATTCAGTGATGCTTGCTCGGGTTTGAACCCACGATCATCGGTTAAGATTCACGCGTTCTACCCACTAGGCCATCTCGCCTATTCATTATATTGAAAGTCTTACTTCGAATGTATTTTATATTTTAACTCTACCAGGATGCTGGACGACCTCAATACGGAGATGGAGAACGCTGATTCGAAACTCGATTCAACTCTTAAAAAGGTCGCCCGAGTCCTTCACATGAACAATGGTAAGTTTATAAAATAACACAAGTGTCAATTCTAATTTGAGTTTTTTGGAGTTGCTTTGTGGAATGGTGATACAATATACGAGTAAACAATACGAGGAAACAGGTAATAATTACGCAGTAAGGTACTAAATGGCAAAAAACTTGAGATGTACAATTTTTATTTATCAATATTATTTCCCTTTTAAATACACCTTTCACATTTGGTGTGGAATAAAACCTTTAAACCTTAACGCAATCATTTATTTCGTTTCTTCGACAACCAAAAATCTCCGACCCCGTAAGTCCCTTTGCTAGGTCTGGAGTGTACGGTGGGTGGACAATTTCTGAAAATCCCGTCTTTCAAGGCCCGAGTCGTAACGCGCGGTCTGACCGGGCGCGATGTCTGCACGCGCTAGGTTCCCACGTCGTTTCTGCACAACGGTGCGGCTGGGGCCCGAGTCATTAAATAAGCATAATATTGGCCGTTCCTTGTTGTTCCCTTAGGTATTAGCAAAATTCCTTCGCCATACAAATAGTTGCCATTACTTTAGTCACCGAAATAGTCGGCCTTACATTTCTTTCGAAATTTCATCAAGATTATTGCTTCAAGGAATCCTTGCAACTCGTTTTACCAATCACCATATGTATTTTTTCATATATTTTCATACATTTCGAGCTTGTTTGTCTTGTAGATAATTTGTAAGTAATCCATATATCGGTATCCGTTTATATAAAATATTCTTTGAAAAGATCGAGCTTCGTGTCATTAAAATAATTTACCATACATAACAGTAGGCTTTGTGCAAGCCCGTCTGGTTAGGTACCACCCACTCATTAGATATTCTACCACTAAACAGAAATACTTGGTATTGTTGCATTCTGGTTTGAAGGATGAGTGAGCCAGTGTAACTACAGGCACAAGGGACATAACGTCTTCGTTCCTGGGTTGATGACGCATTGGCGATGTAAGGAATGGTTAATATTTCTTACATCGCCAATGTCTATAGGTGGTGGTGACCACTTAATATCAGGCGACCCAAATGCCCGTCCGCCGACCTACAACATAAAAAAAAATCTATTTATATATTTTCGCCTCTTTCAATTTCAAGAACTTATTCCCCACAAATGATTTTGAACTGATTTTCGCATACATTTAAAGTGCTGGCGACAATACAATCCAGTATACTGCATTAATTTTATATAAAGTTTTATAAAAAAAAATCGATTTTTTTTTAAAATTAAAATGTCTCTTATGTGCTTTATTTACTATTGACTACACAATTGTACGTACGTAAGTATAATAAAATAAAATTTGAAAGATGGATGCAATGAATTGCATGTGCAAGCAGTGGTATACATATACAGATGAGTTAAAGAGACAGACAGCAAACGTTGAAACATCACTTATGAACGTGAAAATACTTTCGCTTCAGCTTCTAATTAGTCAGATGAAGGACAAGCGAACGATGATTGAATCGCCAATCGAAGCTGCTCACGATAGATTGATGATGATGAATTTTGTTTAATAAAAAAGGTTAAATAATATATTTTCTTTTTCAGATAAACGTCAATGGATGGCAATTGGAATACTCCTCGGTCTTCTCGTTATTATATTGATTCTCTTTGTTATACTTTAAACTGTATGGAGTCGAAGTTTATTGTTGGGCCTTGATTTTGTTTTTCGTTTCTATTTAAAAAAAACGTTGTATTTTATTAAGAGCTCTTGAATCGTTTTAATTGTTATGAAGACGAAGGGTGACGTTTGAAGGGTTACGATGGAACGTGTTTGACGTATTCATGATAATAAATGTTAGTTCTAAAGTGCCCTAATCGGAATATATTTAACCAGCAATTTACATAATTAGTCACAAGTAGCCCCACAAGGCTGAAGGCAAGGATCATTCGTTCTTTACTAACAAGGTAAGTTAACAATACCTCAAGTCCACAATCGTAACCCTAGACCCGCTGATGAAAAACAATTCTAAAGTAGTAACAAGAAGTTATTTTAATACTAGTAGGAAGATTATATTGTACTGTAGTTAGGTTAGATGACGTAGATTACAATAATTATGTCGCTTGATATTTTTACAGCAACTTTTATATGAGTTTCATATCACACGAAATAAATTACGTAATAGGCAATACTGCTCCGTTAGTATTTAAAATCATGATTAATCATTACTATATTCAAATAAATTAATTAATTTATTAATTGCAAAATATTTGTATTCGAAATAAAAAAAATTGTCGAATAATTTCCTGTCGGTGTGGTTTAATAAATTATTTATTCGCGCGTCGTACTTATTGTCTCCTTGTATTAGACTAAATCGTTAAAAGAAAATCTTTACTCGTCTAAACGAGAACGATGAAAATCTAGACACTTATTTAATCATCAATTATTGTGGTTTGCATTTTGTGTGCACTTGGAAATTCGTTATACCACGACGATAATTAAATTTGAGGTTTTTCCACGATTGACGCCACTTACCGTTACTAGTCGCCGTAAGTGAAGTCATATGTCGTCGACTGTAATGTGTGACATAGTCATATTGTACAATTAGTATTTAATCTAGTTTTCATTCGCGATTTAAATAATATGAGCATGGGCGTAGCGAGAATGTGGCCTTTAACACAAGACTCATTGCAAAAGAAGTAGTGCCTAAAGTTGAACATCGTTAATCGTAAATTAATTGAAACCGAAATAAACTTAAATCTAACTTAAGTATCTAATTTTAAAATCATCGCTATGTTGTTTGCTACTATCGCTAACTTTGTGCCTTCGCACTCTTGTGTATTTCTCAGACAAATTGGTACGCCCATGTGTATAAGCGTGTTTATATCATTATGGGTATTTCTTTTTAAATGTATCATTGTGATAAAGCTTACTGTTTAGGTCGTGACTTTATTCGTCGACCGGGTGTTCTATCGTTAATGTACGCGTAACCTTATAGTTGTACGATTGTTGATATTAATAATTGTGTTGTTAGCTTGTGGTTATTTTGTGTATATTATTTAATGTGTTAGTCAATCGTAATAGGGTCGAGAATATCAGATTAGTTCGTTAGGTTCCTTCATGGTAGAATCCTGTAATAAACATTTATACATAATATATTTACTATATCGTTTGTTGGTGCACTTTACACACGCAGAGATGACTAAATCTGACGTTGCTCTTCCATTAAAACGGCTGTCAATTTCTACGTTTACGACTTTTCGCTTTTCTTTAGAAAGTCACCAACAATTAAAAATATATTTTTATGTTGACGACTTAACTTGTATAACAGAAAAGTTGTCCTTTGATAGAGACGCAGCTTATGACGCTTACTTAGTTGCCTATGCAACTATAGAAATCGATTGAGTACATGGTATTTGTTTTTTTTTTTTTAAATAATTTATTAAAATTATTGTGACCATAAAACCGTCTAGCCGTAATAATGAATTGCCAAAGTTTCAAATACAGTCTAGGCGATAAAGTATTTAATGTCTTTTTGTATTGTAAAAAAAAAAAACATTTTTGTAAACACAATAATACTGCTTCCTTCTTAGTGCTCATGACTATATTTTCTTGTTCGTTATAAGGACATTTTTATTAAAATAATTATAATAATTTATATATGTAATATGATTTAAATCATTTAGGATCGTATTGTTAACGGGATTGGGAATTTATTAAAGTCGCCTTATTTTAAAACCGAAAGAATGATGGCATCAATTAGAAACCAGCTTTGTAAGTTATTGTAAATTATTTTCATAAAGAGCTAAATATGTATCGGATGTAGAAAAGTAAATAACATTATTCAAAAGACTCTGTGAGTGAAACAATTGATTTTCAGGAAACGAACGATGTCTCTTTACAATTGATTTTTTTTTTTTGAGAATCAGAATGTTTTTGTTAATTATAAAATTAAAATTTTGTTAAAACTGTCACGCCCATTAACATTATATTCCTAAATTGATGGACATGAATTCCAAATAAATTATTTATATTAATTATTTTAAGTGTAAATGTTAAGACCAATAGATGGATGTGATGTATATTTATTTGTGCGTTTCTATTTGGAAAATAAAAAAAAAAATTAAAAGATTGATATCTCATGTGTATCATTTTAAATGAACTCCTACTACAAATTAACCAATATTTATACGAATACTAACTACTAATATTATAAATAGGTAAAATTTGATTTTTTGGATGTTTTGTAATGCACAAACTCAAAACTACTGAATTGATTTAAAAAATTCTTTTACCTACAGAAAGCTACAACAACAGCGAGTAAAATATGACGTATTTTGTTTTTAAAAAATTCGTACAAAAAAATGCAGTAATGTAATCCAAAGTATTATTTTTTTTTCCATATAACTCATTATTTGGCGAAAACTATTGAAAACTATTGAAACCTAAAATAATATATAATATTACATATTTATAGTTGGTACTCATCATTACGTACAAAAATGTCCGCGAGGCTATATATCTATACATTATAGTTTTTTTGGGGACGAAAGCCTAAACTATTATAATTAAGTCACCATAACTGCTTTTTGTTTAAATTAGTCAATAAAAACACGGGTAGAAGCAAATGATGGCATTCGTATCATGATATTAATCCTCATACAACTAAACCGCTTCACAAAAAGGTTGATTATGTACATGTAAATTTCTCCTTTCGTTTCAGAGTTAGTACGTATAATAATGCAAAAAGTAAGAAAAACGCCGTGGTTTAAATGAACCACGAATATCGGAAGCGAACTGTACTACGCTTATCGCTAGTCTATTATTTACCAACACGTATGAGATGGTGATTATTTTGATAGAGTTCTCATAATGTAGAACCAATGTACGATGAGCCACCACTCACACATAGGACCCGTAGATAGAACCTAAGAATAGTAATTCCGTTGCATGATCCGCTCAAAATATACCATTGGGACAAAAAATATAGAAAAATAAATACATAAGCCTACGAATGGACATAAAATTAACCTGGAAGTATCATATAAGCTTTCATCACTTCTTGGCACTTTCCGAAACATAGTGTATCCCACGACACATAACACCCTGGGTAAACCACATCTTTCGTGCCTAATTGAAGTATGGGGCGGGGCTGCCGAAACAAAACAAAATTATTAAAATGCTCTTTAATTACCCATATTTTACTCCAACCATTAAAATCTATCAATCATCAATCAACAGCCAATCATAATCCACTGCTGAACATAGGCCCAAGGTGCGCCAAAGCTCCCGTTCCTCCGCTTTCCGCATCCAGTCCGTACCGCCACCTTCTTAGGTCATCGGTCCACCTGGCTGGAGGTCGCCCTACGCTGCGTTTGCCGATCCGCGGTCTCCTCTATAGGACTCGTCTGCTCCAAAAGCCATGGGTCCTACGACATACGTGACCAGCCCACTGCCACTTTAGCCTGCTAATTTTGCAAACTATGACATAGCTTGCAAAATGTAATATATTATAATATTGCAAATTATTATAGCCAAGATGGCCCAGTGGTAAGAACGCGTGAATCTTAACCGGTGATCGTGGGTTCTAACCCGGGCAAGCACCACTGAATTTTTATGTGCTTAATTTGTGATTATAATTCATCTCGTGCTACACGATGAAGGAAAACATCGTGAGGAAACCTGCATGTGTCTAATTTTACTGAACTTCTGCCACATGTGTATTCCACATTGGACCCGTATTGGAGCAGAGTGGTGGAATAAGTTCCATACCTTCTCCTCAAAAAGGGAGAGGAGGCCTTAGCCCAGCAGTGGGACATTCACAGGCTGTTAGTGTTCCTGACTGCAGTTGACTAATTTCTCTTGAGATTGGCCGCCGTGGCCGAAATTGGTCTGGAGGACAGTATTATTTATTATATTGTTTTATCATCAGGTTTTGGTTTGCAATAAATATTTTATCTTAACAATTTTTTTTAATTAGTAGCAGATATTTTTACGAACAGACATCAAATTATCAACAATCCGAGTTCCAAGGTTTACGGCAGCAAATGGCATAAGATTTATTTTTTAAGGGATACTAATATTTCAGCCTTTTATTCGCTTCAGCATCTTTAGCAGACGGGGCCAATCAATGCTCATTCCATAAGGCTGTTTAAGAGCAGGAACACAGCTAGTGGCGATGCCCTTTTTATGTCAGTCATTAAGAGAATCGGGAAGAAAAAGACTCGATTTACTCCAAGGAGCAAAAAGACCGTGTAAGCCGAAAGAGTCCACCATCTCTGCACTCAAAGCACAGCACGACATCCAGGACACCTATTGTTAAGAAAAGACATAATATCGTATCAAGGAATGTTTTGTAACGTGAACTAATGTCGTATCGGCTTATGCTCGACGACTTTATATCGCCATCTAGATACTTTTTCTTCCAATTTTCTATTAGATCTGTAACTTGATTTAAATTTGTGAACAAGGCCTGTGACGCGTAGTACCTATACAATTTTATTATTTTCAGTTGATTTTAACAAAGAAGCGATATAAATATTTAAAAAACTGCGTATGTTGTCTGGAAAGACGTTTCTTACGTTGCGAATGTATCAACTAGTTTTTATTTTATTTATTTTTTTCCTGTTGAATAATTCTTAATGTTAAATTACACACAAATTTCTACATGCGAAATAGAAATGTATGAATGGATCTACTAAATTATTATAACAAGTATAAAAGTTTTGATCGTTTAAAAGTAGAACTGATCGTTCTACTTTTAAACGATTGTTTTGATAGCAATACTTTGTATACTGGGTGACCTAAAAAGATATATTTTTCCTAAGTCGAAGTAGCTACTAATGCGGTTTCTAATATGAATTATTAAAGACGTCGGCATCATCGATACTGCAGTAGTATTAATAAAGCCTCTTTAACCGCGAGAGCCCAATAATTACGGGAGCCGCTATAGCTCTACGCCATTGGCATAATAAATTGCTTTTATGCCATAAATTGCGTTAAAGTACTTATCGGAATTGAACCTAACTATAGTGAATCAATCAGCCTTCTAAAGCTCTTTCGTTCTACGTGGTCCAGTTTTTAACTCACAATTATAAATATAAGTTGATGGACGAAGTAGGTAGCGAGAGGGTGGCGAGAGGGAGACAAGAGGGTGCAACGAAGGTCAAATTTACCCCTTTATCCGATCTAAATGCAGCAATTGCCGCTAGATGTCACTGTGCCCAAATTGAATCGCGCTGACGAAATTCGCAACACCGTGTACAAAGACCCGGGCAAATTTCTCAACGTTATCCATGAACTAGTTGATAAGCGTTAAGTTTTCATAGTCTATTTTGGTTATAACTAACATTATCTTACATTAGTTCAGCCTACGATGTGGATAATAAATTTTTGAAGCGGGGGATAAAAACCCCGTTAATAAACGAATCGTCTATTGAAACTTACTCCTACATACATACAAACCGTATTCATCACGGTGCTTGTGTGTATGTACGAAATTATCACTAAATCTATTACGATAAGTGCTTGGTTACGTCAACTGATGTAAATCTTTACAGTTGAAACTAAACGTTAGGTTTTAATAATTAGTTTAGCTTCATCAATTACTCTCTTGAAACAAAAACACTGCAAAAATTCAATTCGCATTTCAAAGTGCGTTTATTATATCTGTGTAAGCAATTTTGCTTGTATCATAACACTGATAATTTCCTAAGTTGATGATGTGTACTTGTGATCAGAAATATTATAATGTACCAGGAAAAATCCTCCTGTCCTCGTGACCTTATTTCGTGTAGTTTGTTGTCGGATTTCATCAAATCATCGCATGTTTCTTTATAATATTTTCCTATAATAATTCTCTTTAATATATAAAACATGACCATTCATCACACCAAAATCGAAATAAAATATGTTTATTTTTAAAATCGACTCATACACTTTTGTCCTCGTTATCATTTTTGCCCATTTTGTTAATATCGTTTGGCAAACAGTCCATACATGTGTCATTTAATTTCTCTCCCCACTTCTAATCGCGCCCTGCAAATGTTACTAAATATTGTCTATCTTGACTCCACTTTTTTAAGAATACGAATAACTTTTTAAACAACTTCCTTAAATGAGATAACATGAAGAGCGTTTGAAAAAACACTTCGTTTTATTTTTCGATTTTTTATCGTCACAATACTTTCGCCAATAGCACTTATTACTTTTTATATTTTTTATCTATAAGCTGTCGTTTATATTAAGTGGGTTAAATTTTATCAAAATGTATTCGCATTGCATATTACATTATGAAATAAAATTTAAAAAACAATTTTAATACATGAAGCATTTATAATAGTGACGGCTTAGCATGAGTGTGCTTCACATAAATTGGAGTAAATTATGTCAAGCTGTTCATTATACAAAGTTTGGAGTCTATAAGTCTATGAGTCTATAAGCGCGCTCCATCTTAAACTGTATCATCACTTTCCATCAGGTGTGATAACAGTCAAGCGCTAGCTTATATATTAAAAAAAAAGTACGTAACAAAGAAACCACAAAAGTCAGAGGCATTATTTATTGGATTGCGCCATACAAACAAGAAAAAATTTAAACACTAGTTACAATATTATGCAAAAGACTTTATTTTTTCTACAATTATTTCTTTATAAATTTGTATACAAATTTCAATAAAAAAAATACTGTGGAAGTCAACACTACTACAAATAACAGTTTTGAATACTGTTGACGTTCAATTCATATCGTTGACTAAATTAAAAAAAAAAAACTAAATTAACAATTGCACACGAAAGTTATAAGTACAAATAATATATGTATAACAATGGGTATATGGCAATAATATTCATTTCAACCAATTATAAGTTTCTATATTCTTACCATGTTTCAAAAATAGCATTTATGTTAATAGCATTGTTTACAGTTTACAGGAGCGAACACACCGCGAACGAGCAACGCGTCAACTTTATAGAGCGAAATATCGTTACTCTAGACATTTATATTTTGAGCTTGATCGTGCGAGTGTGTTCCAACCTTTAAACGTGTACATATAAACAATTTTGTCGATATAATTTATGTCATATCATATCATGATCCAGTACACTGCCAAGCATTACGTTCAGTATATTAATGCCCAACTAAAAGACTTGCGCTGTATATATACTTAAGACAAATGTCGACCTTCAAACCCTCGGCACAAGCCTATTTCGTTACACAAGCAAAACAACATAAGCCTCGTAAATTTAATCTAGGTCGTTTGTTTTGACTAGGACGAAGCGTTCAAGTGGTCTCGACTACTGAACGGCTCGCTCGCATGTCGCCTTACAACTGAGCTCGTTATATATAAGGATATATTACATACAACCGAACAAATATTATACACCTCATAAATTTGGTAATAATATTCGGACTAAAAATAAATAGCACGTGACCTAATCTTTAATAATTTCATTTTGTGTAAATGAGTAAATAAAAATCACATTACAATCGAAGAACACAAAACGTATAAAAAAAAAACTTATTTGATTATTCACATAACAAAGGTACCTTATATAACTTATGCTATAAATAAATTTGCACCATGAATCTTTTGAGAAATAAAACCAGTATTTTTAGCGACAACTATATTGTCGGTATTCCAGCAGGGTTCGGATGGATTGTTATTCTTGTGTATGTCGTGTTATGCGGTCAAATGTGAACGGGCGAACAAGAGCAACTAGAATACGGACATATAATTGCAACCATGCAACGAAACTAGTCAACGTTCCTCAAAATAATAATTAATAATTAGTTAGAAGGTAAAGTTAATCACTACACTGGCTCCAGCAGCGATACTGGGTCGCGTCTGATAGCGAACTAAATCACACTACACTAAAATTAAATACTTCACTCATCTTAACCCTAAACTTGTGATGGAGATGACAACCACAGCCCGTAATAGTTATCAGTCGAAAATAAATTGTTCTACATTAAGAGATATTTCATATAGACTATCTATCGTCACACAACACCTCAACTATTATCCTAAACCGCTAACTACTCACTAATAAAGATTCTATAAAGAATTTTTGGTGGTTATATCTCGTAACTTACGACTACATGAGATTTAGTTTAATGTTAATGTTACAGCAGCGACAAGATGTTGCGATACGTCGACGAGATGAGCGATTTATTACAATAGAATACAACTCAATACGATATACAATAGGAATGAAGCGGCCGGGGCGAGGCGAGAAGCACGTAGCGCTCGATACACAATTATAACATCAATGTCTGTAGCCGCGCGTAGCGGTTCGCCCTGATATGTGCACGCGGGCCGCGGTCGGTGCCGAATGGATTATGGATCGATTTAAAAATAAAACGATTCTAATTCACGAACGACTCATAACTGCGCTCCGTGTTCGTTGACGACACGACATCTACTCGTAGGATTGGAAGGTGTCGGCGGGTTTGTCGGAGGTGCACACGTAGACGTAGTCGCAGTCGGAGGGCGGGCGCGGGCGGGGGCGGGCGAGTACGCGCGGCGCGCTGCGCTAGGCGGCGGCCACCTGCCACACGATGAGGTGGCTGCGAGTCGCGCGTTCCGCTAGGGAGCTATGCCCGCTCGAGGACCCGTCCTCGGCCACGACGACGCTCTCCTCCATCTCCGAGTCAGCTGCGGACATGACAAGTTCTCGTTATGTAAACGTACAAATAATACATATTCATGAAAATTATGTGCAGTCGAATATTGTAGTATTTCATTTATTGATAGGATAGTGAATGATTTTTTTTTTTGCTATTACAATTATAATTACTAAAATTTATTATGTTTTTTCAAAGTGAGTTATATTATAATTAGCAATATACACGTTAGCCATATAAAAGATGAAAGGAGCTTTGTACTATATGCAGTATGCATACATCATGTGATACAAATAATTTAACTTTGCCGCTTTGAAGTTACAAATAGTTGAACGCTTGATAATTAATACGACAAGAGCGCTGATATTTGGACGACATTTACTTTTCAGCTTAATATTCGTGAAGCTTTTTGTTTGTCAAGAATTTTTATTTTTGTCGTTTTTATTGTCTCAACCATTTAACAGTAAGTATGAGAGTATTTTTTTACACCAAATTGATGTGATTTGAATGTTCTTCACACCATTCACTAAAACTTTGTTATGTGAATGTACGAGACTGATGGAAAATCTTACTTCAGAGCGGCATAGGTATAAAGTTTGCACTGCAGGTAATATTTTTAGACGATGTTATTATGACGTCACTGTATCATCGGCACACGCATAAAACTTATAGATTAATTTAATGTATTATTAACTCATTGACATTTATATAACATTTAAATGTCTCTATCCTTCCGTGCACTATTATAGAAAAAAAATACATTTTACACGGTGTCGTTTCTAGAGATCTGTAATGTTAAGAATATATATAATATTATATAAAAAATATTCAAGCAGCAGGCAATTGTCGAAAATTATTATAAATGTATCATTCTGGCTATCAGAACCGATACTGTATATAACTTGAATTATAAATGAGCTTGACAATAAGCCTGCGAATTGTCATGAGTTAAAGTCTTGTAAAAATTGTTAAACAGTAATCGTACTACGATCATTTATTTTGTTTGTAGAATTATAAAGCGGTCACGGACGGATATGTGACATAGCTAGTGTACCGACGACGTGAAGAAGAAATGTTAGTATAGTCCCTTTTAAATAGAAATCGTACACGCGTAAACAAACATTTTAATATCGGACAGGTGTGATAATATTAGTAAACAACTACGGTTGAGATCTCGCGCCAAATAAATAAATAAATCATTCAAATATAGATATTTTAGTGTTGGTTTTACCAACAGTCTTCCTAAAGTGAAGTTGAAGTAGTTTGTTTACACTTCGTACAAGATCTGTTTAAGCGGACACAAATGGGCGTAGCCCGTGCTGTGCGGGGTACGTGCAGAGAGCGCCTCGGCTTGTCTTATCGTGTTAGTGTTGCGAGTTCCCAAGCGACATGCTCCTCGTGACGTAAACACAAAACACGTACCGGTTACAACTAGAAAGAGTTTTATGGCCTTATATTCTATCAGGTACGTTCAGGAGTCAACGATCTGCCAAACAATGAGGTGGGAGGCGGTATCTCGTACGTCATCGGCGTGCTCCTCTAATGGCAAAAAATATAAATGCGACCGATACATAAATAAACTAACAACTTGATCATGTTTTTTCTACTAACGCATCCAAATATGGGCTCGTAGATGCCTGTACTCTGTTTATTTTAGCGACCTCGTAATGAGATAATGCAATGCAATTGCACAGGAGTAGCTACATATTATTTAATAATACTATTGTATTCGAAAGGTTTTATACGATGTGTTACAATTTCAAATATATCTATTGCAGATATATTGTAACTTTACATTAGTCCTTCTAACGCAGTCAGTCAGTCAGTCAGTGACAACGACAGTCACCAGAGACAAAGGATTGAAACACGTGACTGAGAGTTGCCTAAGAGAGTAGTCGGAAAGGAGCATCAAGAGGAGAATGAGTCAGGACGTTGTGACATAAGTCGATAATTCGCATGACATTTTCCCAAAGAGACAGCTCGCAGGCGACAAGCCCCATCGGCTTTATGTATAGAGAGTCCGATATCGCTGTGTTCGGAATGCCACCTTTGTAGTAAAAATGAAATATATCGAAATGAAGGTGTAAACCCTCTATGACGCCACTGTTTGTATATTTATAAAAATAATTCTTTATAAACATGTTACATTTTCCATATACGTTTAATCTATACTTTAACTCCCTGTAGTATCATAATACAATTTTATATGTCATGTCTTGATAGCTTCAATATGGTAGTCATATCGATATGTCCTCGCGCGTAATACAAAAATTAAGTCTCATAAAAAAAACAGAGTATTAGCGTTATTGACTTTAATTTTTAGTAGAAAAAATATCGCTTTCAAAACAAACAATAGGCACACGTAAACAATAAAAATAAGCAAAATAATTTTATTTTACAATAAGAAGCTTGAGCGTAAAAATATATATTAGATTAACGGAGATTTCTTTCGTTTCCCAATGAAAACATATACAACATTTAGTACTTTCCCTATAGAATACGCAAACGCGACAAACCCCCTGCAAGAAACTACAAGCATATAAAATAAAACTAAGTACATATCAAAGCATGTAAGCGTTGCTACTATGTATCCGCCGAGTCGTTAAGTCGCAGCCTAGCGCTTAGCGCCTACCTCGTTATATTAAGATTAACGTGCATATTGCTTGTTTGAAAATAAGAAAAACATAACTGTCACAAATATAAAGGAATTGAAAAAGCGATTACGTGGAAGTTATAACAAGACAATGTTCACCCTCCTTGCGTGGAAACGTATAAGTATAAATATATATAAGTATATATTTTTATTAAAATACTGAATCTGATGAGATTAAATAAAGCCGAAGTGCTTTAATGCTATGGAGATTATATACTAAATTCATTAAAAGAATTACATCTAAATCTTTCACCGACGCCTGTCGGATTGTCAACGTTACTAATAGCTGCAATTTTTAATACGAATGACGCCACGTGAGGTACATACCTATTCTGAAGTCGATGTATCCTTCTCCGCCGGATATGACGAGCATGGGAGGCGCGGCGGAGTTAACCAATGTGGCGGCGGTGGCGGAGTGCCGTTGCGTGGGCGAGGTAGATGGCTGTGGAGCTGGGGGCGGCGGCGAGTCTGGTGAGTTCTGTTGAGCGGCTCCCGGAACAGCTACGAAGAACGTAACAGCCTCACGGTGGCCGTGAAAACTGAGCTGCGCGTGCGCCATTGAACAATGCGGAATACAGTCACCGGGCGCAACAGATCCCGCACGCACCAACGCGGCATGACCTATAAATTAAAAACATCGAATTGCAGCTAATCCAATTTTTTTTTTTTTAATCTTTAAACCGTAACAGCCTGTGAATGTCCCACTGCTGGGCTAAAGGCCTCCTCTCCTCTTTTTGAGGAGAAGGTTTGGAGCTTATTCCACCACGCTGCTCCAATGCGGGTTGGTAGAATTCACATGTGGCAGAATTTCAGTGAAATTAGACACATGCAGGTTTCCTCACGATGTTTTTCTTTAAACGGATTTTTTTATTTCTAATTTCAGCTACCATACCCAATTTCAGTAAATTCCGTAAGATTGGTTAAAAGCGGACTTTTTAAGGCTTTTGAAGAATAAGATATTGGTAAGGTCTTTTACTTTAAAACATGTTGGTTGTGATGTCCTAGAGGATTTCTAATAAAATATTTAACATAATTTATTTAACCATATTTAAAAGAAAAATTAAAGACATTTTAAACACATTCAGTTTTTAATTTAAAAAAAAATGTTTAAAACACCTAAACTTACCAGGTATAGGTGACCTCGTAGTCGCAACCGAACCGGAAGCGGTGACAAGGGAGGTTGGCACGAGGCAATTGGCGGCCGAAGCAGCACCAGCAGCAGGCGTACCCTCAGAAAGTGGTACCGAGATGACCACGCCGTTGCTGGTACCGATCCACAAACGACCTGAGCTGATGAGCAACGCCGTGATGCGCACCAATGAGAAGCCCAACTTGCCCGTGCCCAGCATCTTGCTCACGTATGGTTCAATATCCACATCCTTCAAGTGGGCGTACGTGTGCGCGTGGTACAGCCGCAACGCCGAGTCCATTTTTATTGAAACCTATTGAAATTTATTTAAATTTAATGATAAACTATTAAATACAAGAACTTCTTCTACTAAACTATTAAATGCAAGAAGCCTACGATTAGGTTACTGGTACGATTTAAGTATATTCGGTTGTAAATTTATAATTTAATTTTATTACCAATTTTACATACAGTTACAATGTAATGTATTACACACAAATTGTGTAATGAAAATAGTTGTTAAAGCTGCCACTGCTGATCTGCCCGAAAATTTTCATTCAAGTTCCAACGTAGACATGGTTTAGGCTAACATATTATTACCGGGCATGGCCGTTTTGGTGAGAATCTGCACCAGATAGCAAAGAGAGAGACATTAATTGATTTTCCCGGTTAAGAAGAACAGGGAGAAGACGACGGTACGCGCAACTTCCCCCCGCCTGTACCCTGGGGCATCGTCTAGGTATTAAATATCTATAAATAAAATTACATACCCAAACGCCATCTCTGTGAGCTGCCATTTGCCGCACTTGGCTCTCGTGTCTTGGATGCGCCTCGAGCGAGTGCAGAAGGCGTCTCGAGCGCGGCTCCACGACCAGCACTCGATTACGATACCCGCACCACACGGCACTACCCACGGCGCTCAGGCAACGAACTATAAAACAACGATAATATTATTATTTTAAATTGTAATGCTTGATTCGTAACCTAAAGGGCAATATTTAAAAAAACGAACGACAATACTAATATAATAATACGATTAATCATTGTTACATGTTTTTTTTTTAACTGAAATTCTGCTACATGTGTATTTCACCAACCCGCTTTGGAGCAGCGTGGTGGAATAAGGTCTAAACCTTCTCCTCAAAAAAATTGGAGGAGGCCTTTAGCCCAGCAGTGGGACATTAACAGGCTGTTACGGTTACATGTTTTTTAATTTGTGACTAAAAATAATCACGAACATAATTTTATTCATAAATGTATAATATGATTTCGTATTATTGTTAACGTTTAGTTATGACAAGTTGTACCTGAACACTTAGGGTCGCCGAGCGTCATGAGCCAGTATTGAGAAAAGTCCCATTGTCCGTCTGGGAGGCGAGCAAAGATGGCAATGGTACCATCTGCGAGAGCAACAACGCATCGCGATGCACACCACACGATGGATAAAATCGCATCGTTCAGATTAACCCTGAAATAATCCAATTATTTATACAATCCTGTAGAGTATTCCATTTAATTGAAGAATTTATATTTTAATAATATAAGTAAGGAAGCAATTTTATTAATATATATATATTTTTATATATATAGGGGGGGGGGGGGGGAATGGGGCTTCTGACGGCGAATTGGTGGGAGATAGCGATGCTGAGTGTTTCAGTATCAATATTTTACGCCGGTTTGCCTTTAGAAGCTCAATTCCGAGTCACACCTCCCAGTGGTCCCTCCCGGAAACTGCTGCTCACCAGCTTCTCTCTTGGTGGAAGGAGCTGGTGAAGAACAGGCCAACGTGACAGGAAGACTCGCAAAGCCGCCTGGCCAGCATGGCGTTTTAAGGCTAAAAACCCCTCAAAATGAATAGCGCACCAATACCACGGTCCTCAGTCCCCGGCGGCCCCGCTATTCCTAGTTACGGCAGCGGCTACGGTTCCGGCGGGTGGAGGGTGCAAAGAATCTCCGGAAGAGACCTGGCTGCCATACGATGACCCTGGTTACTTACAATACTCGGACTTTGAATGCTGACGAAAGGCTTTATGAACTCCTAGAGGAAGTTCAATGTATAAAATGGGATGTGATCGGTTTATCTGAGGTAAGAAGACAGGGAGAGGATCTTATACGGTTATCTTGTGGTCATCTGCTTTACCACAGAGGCCACGAAGACACTTCTTATGGTGGTGTAGGATTCTTAATACATAAAAGGCTTTACTCAGATGTTCAGAAGGTAACAAGTGTATCAACACGAGTTTGTTATCTTAATCTGAGACTAAATAAAAGGTATGCCATCAAGATCATACAAGCATACGCTCCTACTTGCGACCACATCGATGAAGAAGTAGAGGCCTTCTACGAGGACATAAGGAGAGCGCGTCAGAATAATGCCTGCTATTATACCATACTAATGAGTGACTTTAACGCAAAAATAGGACCTCAAGTAAAAAACGAAACGTCGGTAGGACAGTTTGGGCTAGGTAGTCGTAATCCGCGGGGGCAAACCTTAGTAAATTTTCTTGAGCAACATCATCTATACGCAATGAATACCTTTTTCAAAAAGCGTCATTCAAGAAAATGGACTTGGGCTAGCCCGGATGGCCGGACGAGAAATGAGATCGACTACATAATTAGCTCGCATAAGTTAAATATAACAGACGTATCCGTGTTAAGTCGCTTTAAAATTAATAGCGACCATCGTCTAGTGAGAGCCACGTTCAGGTATAACCTTCCCAAAGAAAGAGCCAAACTGCTTAAAACATCTAGCTCAAAATATGGTAGGGATAGTTACAATCTCTTACAAAATGAGTTTCAACTGGAACTCAAAAACTCTTTCGAAGGGCTTATAGAAGAGAACCGTAATGTCGACTCATTGAACGACTTGCTGTGCACAGTACTGACGGAGACCACGAAGAGACACATAGGGGGAAAGAAGCCACATAAAGAGGCGAAATTAACATCTCATACGCTCTCTCTCCTATACCAAAGAAGGGAATTGAAGACTGGTATAACATCAGATCAGAGAGAGATTAATAAGGCTATAAAGCAGGCAATCCGTAATGACTTAAGAAATTATAACACCAGAACTATTGCAAAAACCATTCAAGACAATAGGGGCCCGAAAGTTTATAGAAAAAAACTTAGCTTGGGCATGAGGGAAATAATAAGGAAAAATCATGACTAATCGCCACATACGTGCACCTAACATAATCGTAGGTAAAGACACCGTACAGGTGGTCAGCGATTATATCTATCTTGGACATCGTTTATCATTGGATCGGAAATCTCAAATACAGGAGATCGAACGACGCATTGGATTAGGGTGGGCTGCTTTTGGAAAGCTCGAAGATACGTTGACATCCAAACTCCCACAATGCCTCAAGACCAAGGTGTTTAACCAATGTGTCGTGCCTACACTCACCTACGGTGCCAAAACATGAACGCTTACTAAGCATAACATGCACATAATAAAAGTGGCACAAAGGGCGATGGAGCGTGCTATGCTAGGCATCTCCCTCGTTGATCGTGTACCAAACGCAGAAATCCGACGAAAGACGAAAGTCGAAGATATTGGGAAGCGTATCACGAGGTTAAAGTGGAGATGGGCTGGACACTTGGCCAGATGAGAAGACGGAAGGTGGACTAAAGTCGTCACGGAGTGGTGGCCTAGAGAAGCAAAAAGGCCAGTGGGCAGACCACCCGCCCGATGGTCAGACGATTTTAGGAAGATGGCGGGTGCTCAATGGATGCGACTAGCACAGAACTGGGAGACCTGGCGCGCCTGTGAGGAGGCCTATGTCCAGCAGTGGATTAATGTGGGCTGAATATGATTATGATGATATTTTTTATTTAATAACGAGTAATATAATTTGTATCATATTACTGTAGATTAATTTTAGTGTTAAAATGTTTAAATTAGGAAGCCAGGTCGTAAATATTACTTTTCTTTTGTTGTGACAGACATCATTGTTATAAGTTTATCATCTAAAACACGCAATGGAACGCAATAAACGATTGAGTTTTTCTAGTTGCTAGGGCTTTGTGCAATCCCATCTGGGTAGATACCAGATATTATACCGCTAAACAGCAGTATTTAGTGTTGTCGCCAGTGTAACTACAAGCAAAAGGGACATAACATCTTCGTTCCCAAGGTTGGTGGCGCATCGGCGAAGTAAGAAATGGTTAATATTTCTTACACCGCCATTGTCTATGACCGGTGGTGACCACTTAATATCTTAAAACCAAAAATAACATAAAAAAGAGTATTGATCCACCTCACCTCGCCAAGCATTTGCTGTAGTTGCCAATAGCAGAGTGTACATAGAGCTCCCCACTTTTAGTTCCAAGCCACATGGTTGCCATAACGGTGGACATCTTGCGATCTCGCATCGTCTCCTCCGCCTGCTTGCCCTCTTCCGTCAGCGCCTCCGATTGCTCCTGCGCGAACGCGTCTACGCCGGGCTCCGGTGAGTTACGAGCTTCCGTTATCGCTGAGAATTTAACAATAATATGAAATAAAAAAGGTAAGATTTAATTATAACCTAGATTTCTGATGGTCTGGCGAGAATCTTATCGTGAATAATACATTAAACCATGCAAGTTATACGTGAGTTCTTTGAAGAATAGTCTGCAGCAATACAAAAAAGCTCATAACATTGCGACAATGTTAAGTCTACGGAGTTTTACCTACATAACATAATAAATTGCCGAAGCCTCTTCTAGTGTGACGATCCATCGAATGCAATCGTGCAAAGTTTAATCAAAAGCATACATTTAGTTTTATTCTTTTACTATAATTATTATTACCTTTGTAAACAAATATAGTTTAAAAATAAAGACTAGTGAAGTTTAGAAAATATTCGTTTTAAGTGCCCTGTAATTTGTGCTCAAATCATTTATTGTGTTTAAATCAAAGCTCTATGGAGGAAGGTGAATTACATTTAATACTATAGTTTCCACCAGTTCATTGAAACATTTACATTTTTTGCGGTTCCGCTTGGGTGGGTCTTCCTCCCGCTAAACATATGGGTTTGCTCCGGATTGAGGGGTGAATGAGCCAATGTTTACGAGGTCAATAGACTCACTTGTATATATAAAGTGTATGTCGGGAGTGTGAGTGCCTGTACTTCTTGTAGGGGTGGCGTCTACGGGAGATGGTGATCACTTATCGTCAATTGGTAAATTTTATAGTCAACTTTGCTAAAATAATATTTTTACATATTAGAATATTTTTTAATTTACCATTAATGGGTGTGGAGGACAATGGCGGACTGTCAGCATTACCGCTCTCAGTTTCCGGTTCAGAGTTCACACTCGGCTCTTTGGCCGCATCGCTGTTCCCTCTCGCTGCAGTCGGTGGTGGCTGCTGTGGTGGCGACTCTGTAGCAGGCGTACTGGGCGGGGTCAGCAGCGTTGCTTGAACCTTTATGAAGATTGATAAGATATTTCGTATTACACACCTCATAAAACTTCTGCCTCGTTAGACTAGTGACAATTATTACACAATATATCATGATTATACTGTTTCTTAAATAACGTCAATCTGTCAAAAACTATAATTTATTGTCTTCCATAATTCAGTTCGTTTCATTACATACCCCTGTAGCATCGCTTAATACTTTCAATATGAAAGTGTCTTTTTGCGCAACATATTTAATAAAATTTCATTTACCATATCTTTAATAGGCTAATACCGACCGACAGTATAATAAAAAACAGAATAAATAAAAAATTAGTTACTAAGTACTTCACTAGGAATTATATAACGACCAGTTTGAACTATGATATGTGTGGTTTAAATGAATGATGCTAACCAGTTTCGTACTGCCGACGACCACTTCCTTTTCCCCGTTTTCGCCTGTTCCGTTGCTGTTATTCGTTACGGTTCCGTTGCTCTGGCTGTCAGTTGAGTCGCTCTTGCCCACGCAGAACAAAGATTGCTACGAATTTTATAGATAAAATTACATAATTACTAATGCCTAAAAAAGCTGATGGTCCCTTGGTTAAAACGCGTAAATCTTAACCTATGATCGTTGGTTTAAATCCGGGCAAGCACCCCTGAATTTTCATGTGCTTAATTTGGGTTTATAATTCATCTTGTGCTTGACAGTGAAGAAAAATATCGTGAGGAAACCTGCATGTGTCTAACTTCACTGAAATTCTGCGACATATGTATTCCACCAATGCGCATTGGAGCAGCGTGGTGGAATAAACCCCAAACCTTTTCCTCAAAAAAAGGACAGGAGACCTTAGCCCCACTGTGGGACATCCACAGGCTGTTACTGTAATCACTAACACTAATACATTAATCGATACCAACTGCGTCTGTGAACTAATATTTTTTATTTAGGACAAATAGTAGTTTAAATAAAGTTGGGCTCAATTACACATAAAAATAAATTACGAGAAATGGTTTAAAAGGACATGTACTAGTTACCGAGTGTCGCTTGGTCTCGGCGTCGTTGTGCGCTTGCGCGTGCGCGGGCGACGCAGGCGGGGCGTCGCGCTCGCGCAGCTCACGGTAGTCGTCGTCAAGCGCTCCGGGTACGGACGCCACGCATAGAATATGCTTGTCGCTCACAGGGAATGACTCGATCACATCCGCCGGGTTGTTCGCGTCGATTATCTGTGAACGAACGATATATAGATATTATTTTTCAACGACTTTAACGATAGCTGGCTGAGTTTCGATTTACTTAAAATTGTTAAGTTTATAGTTTCAAAAAACAGTTAATTAACAGTCAAGATTATAAACACCAATTAGTCCTTGAAATAATATTTCGTAAGCTTCTTATTGAAATCCAAGACGACATTCTTATTGTAGTATCGGCCTATTATGCTTCTTTGGAACAGTATTTGTAGTGTTACTATTAATTATGCGTAAGTGATACTATTACATGAAATCATTTTTTTATAAAAAACTGTTTGACCTTCGCCTGTGTTTTAACCTGTTTCCCTTTCCCTCCCTTTTCACGGACTTTTAAACATCCTCTCGTAACAGATTGAAAAGTAAGTGTCAGTATTTTATATATTTTAATAGTTGCTGCACTACCTAAACGTAGGGCCGACGACTAAAAGTAAATGAAATGTACCCGACGAGCCGTATCAATATCAGTGATCAGGCTAAGCAATATAAAGGCTTACACGTACTAGCCTCATTAATCGAGTATTAGTTTATAATATACTTAAATTCATCTTACAGTGTTTAAGTATTTTGCCTACCGTTGCACTTTTATACAATAAAGATTAATACCATAACGATGCCTTTGTTCTGGGTGTTGGCGCAGATCCAGACGAGAGAAGAGAGCGTGTTTTCGACTGGCGCTTCGGGCGAGCTCGGTAGCTGCTCGTCTCCCTGCTCCACCTCGGGCGAGTTCGAGCCCTGAGCTTTGCTCATTTCGTATGCTACATGACAGACAAGAAATTATCATATACTACACGTATGGTGATTGTACGTATTTATATCAATACACATAAGTAACGCCGACATAGTACAAAGATTTAGGTAAATTATTCAAACATTAGTAAGTCTATCTAAAACCATGAGTTTTTAACATTTAGCATTATGGACCTTTTCACGATTTACGATTGCTTAATTTAAGGCAATCGTAAATTCCAACGTTTGTGGCAGCATTTGCAGCTACTATGTGAGTAAAGACATCACAAGTGAGATGATACTTGCAAAACGTAGGAGAGAACGAATCGATTTTTGGCAAAGTTGGTGGAGAATATTGTATCTGCCCAAAGTTACGTTAACTATCTGGTGCAGCCCTATATTATTTAATTTACACTACATGATAAATTCTACCTTGGGCAAACTTTGCAGTTGGGTCGAAACAACTTCGAAGGGGAAGCACGAAGAAGAGTACAGCTGGGCTGGGCAGCGTATAGAAAACTCGGTCGAGTCTTTTCGCCACGAATACCGCAATGCTTGAAGACAAAAGTCTTCAACGAGTGCGTCTTACCGGTTATGACCTACGGAGCCGAGACGTGGACACTGACAGTGCGTTTGGTCCACCATTTTAAGGTCGCTCAGCGAGCTATGGAGAGGGCTATGCTCGGAGTTTCTCTGAAGGATCGAATCCCAAATGTGGTGATCCGACAGAGAACCAAGGTTATCGATATAGCCCAAAGGATTAGTAAGCTTAAGTGGCAGTGGGCTGGACACATATGTCGCAGAACCGACGACCGTTGGAGTAGACGTGTTCTGGGTCCACTCCAGACCACGCCTTGGCAAACGTAGCGTAGGACGCTCTCCAGCTAGGTGGAGTGACGATATACGCAAGGTGGCTGGCAGCGGTTGGAGATTAAGAGCTGAAAATCGAGCTCAGTGGCGTGCCATTGTAGAGACCTATGTCCAGCAGTGGACGCGAAAAGGGTAACCGTAACCGTAACCGTAACCGTAACAGCCTGTGAATGTCCCACTGCTGGGCTAAAGGCCTCCTCTCCTCTTTTTGAGAAGAAGGTTTGGAGCTTATTCCACCATGCTGCTCCAATGCGGGTTGGTAGAATACACATGTGACAGAATTTCAGTGAAATTAGTAGCGAAAAGGGTGATGATGATAAATTCTACATTCGCTGAAGCTGAATTTCAAGTGTTGCAGGGACCAGCCATTAGCCCTTAGAAGATCCGGCGAAAGAAACTCAGAAACATATTACAATCAACCGATCTACCACATACATACTCGTTATATGATCTGTTATTCTCACATTATAATAGGTACAATAAAAATAAGTCATTTGAATCTTGATACTTTTAAAGTATCAGTGACAAGAGAAAAAACTTATTATAAATAACATTTTGTAAGTAACGTCAGCCGTATCTTTCGACAAGCTTAAAGCAAGTCTCGAGACTATTAAATCCGGGACTTCGAGACTCGAGACGTCCCGGAACCCAAAACATAGTTGATGTGTTGCTATGAACTAAATTAGCGTATGAACACTGTAAGCAGAGAGTGCCAAATAATTTGAAGTGTGCACGAAAAAGTCTGTACTCGGTCGGACGACACAAAATTGTATTGGTTTATCATTATAGTACGGATTTGTTACTGACCTAAGCACATGGCGTCGTGTTTCTTATCTCTGCCATCGTAGAAGACACTGTCGCCCACCATGCAACCGCCGTCCGGCGTGCGACCACCGCCTCGGTCCACACCGGCTGCACACAGCAGCGTCATTTGTGGCTCTGACTCCGCTATCGGCCTGAAATAACGTCGTATACAAGATGTACATTATTCATATTTACGTGTAAATAAAAGTAAATAAGAAATAAAAGTACTTTTCAGTGCTATTCTAATATAACTTATTTTGAATGATTGCCAAAATGACTTACTAATTATGAACAAAATTAATTATATTTTAAAAAACCAGTTTCTCTCATAGGCTACCAACGAACATTAAAAGCAATTGTTTTGCATGAGAATAAGTCACTGGGTAATTATGATTCAACTAACGCATTGTAATAAGCTAAATGTAAAGCCTGTGAATTTCCTACTGCTGGGCTAAGGTCTCCTCCCCTTTATTTGAGGAGAAGATTTTGTAGCTTATTCCATTACGCTGCTCCAATGCGGATTGGTGGAATACACATGTGACAGAATTTCAGAAGCTACATGAGGGAAACGTAACTATTCACCTAGTAACTCGCATGAATATTTCGTCACTGGTATATACACGACACATGGTTTTCCATGAAGTAAGCTTACGAATGCACACTTAGTATTGAAATGGCCACTTATTAATTGACTGATTAATTATGAGAGGACTTTTTGCAAATAATTGATACTATAAATGGCCCGTTGGCCCAGCACGTCGATCTTGTCCTTAAAGCAATTTCTATTTCGGGCAAACGTAACGACGTTATCAAGTGATTATTTATAATTTATCTCGTGAGTGAGTGTGTCAAATACAATTTTGAGTGAATATCTATCCATTCCGAAATATTAAGTTATAAGCTTCAAGCCGTCTCCTTAAAGTAAATAAAGATTTTCCGAGCTAAAACTACTTGTACGCCGATTATTATTGCGCTGTTACATTTTTATCATCCTGATAACAGGTATTACGTTGAGGTGCTAATATAATTTCGTACTTCCTTCGGTCTTTTATAGGGTCTGTGGTTATAAACTCACCTGCAGAACACGGGCACAGGCACGGGTACTCCACCTGATGATAAGGAAAGCGCGCCGCGTTGCGCTTGTCCGCTCTTGCACGGAAGGCTCCAACCGTATGCCTGCGTGCGCCCGTCCTCCTTGCGCACGTGCGCCCGCACCTACACGCACCACGTACGTTCTTTACTTCTACATTACTTTATTACTACTTTACTAAGTCACGATGTATATTTATGTAGATAGAATTATATTGAGTTTATGAGCGTTAATAATTCATTATTTTTTTCTTCTTTAACTATACTACGAGCAGAGGTCAAAAAAGGGTAAACTAATCGAATTATTATTTTTCCTTTTCAATATATTCACCCTTAAGCCTAATGATCTATCTAAATGTTTGTTTATACCCTCAATTTTTTTTCTCTAGGCGTTTAAATTTCCCGACTTCTTCATCATCAAAAAAAAATCTACGAAGTTCTTTTATCAATTTTGGAAACGAATAATAATCCGAGGGAGATAAATCTGAACTATAGAGAGGGTTTATTGTCTTTTTTCCTTAATCGAATCTTTTAATATTTTTTACTAAAGTGGCATACTATCCTATGATATTTAATCCTTTTTCTTTGTAGTCAAAATCTATTAACAAAATTCAATTACCAAAAAACAGTGACCATGATCTTTCTGACCGATTGTGACATCTTAAATTTCTTAGGGCATGAGGCGCCATTTTTCTGCCACTGCAGAAACTTCTGTTATAATATATTTTTTTTTTATATTTTCCGGGAGAGCAAATGACTCTACTCCACCTGATGGTAAGTGGTAGTAGAGTCCAAACGCGACGACGGCCAGTACAGAAGGGAAAAACGTTCTGCACTAGCCGCCTTCGCCTTGCCGGCCCGCAAGATGCCTCTTCACGCCTCGTTTGAAGGAACCCGGATTGTAAGAGGAGGGGAACACGTGAGCTGGTAAGGAATTCCATTTTTTGGAAGTGCGACAAAGAAAGGAGTTGCCAAATTTCTTTGTTCGCGATGGAATTGATGTCACAGTTAGGCGGTGACATCGAGAACCAGCTCGCGTGGACTTAAGAAGGAAGGGGGAAGCAGGAATTAGAGAGAATAATTCCTCAGAGCACTCGCCGTGATACAGTCGATAGAAAGCGCTCAGTGCTGCTATTTCACGACGCAATTGTAAAGGTTCAAGGGTGTTTGTGACCTTTACGTCGCCAATAATGCGTACGGCACGTCGCTGCAACCGGTCCAAGGCCTCAAGTAGGTACTTAGCGGAGCCATCCCAAAGGTGCGAGCAATATTCCACGCAAAACCGTACCTGTGTTTTGTACAGCAGGCACAGTTGTTGTGGCGTGAAAAAGCGCCGCACCTTGTTCAGAACTCCGAGTTTCCGTGAAGCTGTTTTTATAACAGCCTCGATGTAATCCCTTGGACTAAGGTCGCAGCGAACGTCAATCCCCAGCATGGCGATTTTGCTTTGCATCACCAGCGGAGTACCACAGAGGGAGGGAAGAGGGGAAAATGTTGACTTTTTCGCCGTGAGAGCGCATACCTGTGTTTTCTTGGCATTAAACTCAACAAGATTATCAGAGCCCCATTTGACGATGAGCTCTAACGTCCTATCGAGTTCGATGACAAGATCCTTCCGCCTCTCCTCAATTTCCGCTCGCCCAGCCATTGCGCGTCCGTGGTATCCACCATGCACTGTACTATCGTCTGCATAGCAATGTATGTTCCCAAGAGAGAGCATATCATTGATATGCAAAAGAAAGTGTGGGAGATAGCACAGATCCCTAGGGGACCCCAGCATTCACTACATAGAATTGTGAAGCGCAACCATTAACTAAAACACGAAGGCTACGCTTGTGTAGGAAGCTGGCAATCCAGGTGCATAGCTGAGCAGGCAGACCATATGCCGGCAGCTTGGAGAGAAGACTTCTGTGCCAGACCCTGTCGAAAGCCTTGGAGATATCGAGGCTGACAGCCAACGATTCTCCATGCTTGTCGATAGCTTCACCCCAGAGGTGTGTTACGTACTCTAGAAGATCACCTGTGGACCGTTTTGGTCGAAACCCGTACTGACGATCATTAATTAAACAGTGATCTTCTAGGTAATGGATCAGTTGGTTGTTTAAAATCCGTTCCATCACCTTACAAAGTACTGAGGTGATAGCTATTGGCCGATAAATTGCCGGGTCAGACCGATCCCCTTTTATGGGAACCGCTTGGGTTGGCAGAAATTGTTTTGCACAGACTTGGTCAGACGCCAGAAGCTACGGGAGCCCCTAGGATGCGAAACAAGGTCATGACCAATCTGTACAATGCGCTGTGCATCCGCTCTCGTGTATGCCTTTCTACAGGACTTGGAATTTTTATTATAGTTTGCTTGCAGTGAGTCAATGTTAGATGTCCGCTAATGCAGCCGTTGATCCACTTGCGATATGCCGCCTGCTTAGATGATACAGCATCGGCACATTCACGAGTGAACCAACGGTTACGCGTACTCCTACTGACGAGATCTGAGCTAGGAATGTAGTATTCCATTCCTAACATGATCTCGTCAGCAACAGCAGCGGCACCAGCTGTCGGGTCATTCCCACTGAAGCAACGTTCCTTCCAAGGGACCGACGCATATTAATCGCGCATACCGTCCCAATCCGCCGACTTATAGTGCCAAACGCGACGTTTGCATACCGCTAGTGGCGGCAGCTTGGCCTGTGGCACTCTGGTAGATATATAAGGCTGTGATCCGAAGAGCCAAGAGGAGCCTGAACCACAACCTGATATTCTACCGGGTGAGAAGTCAGCAGAAGGTCCAGTAGAGAAGGTGCTTGCCCATCAATGTCTGGGATCCTGGTGGGCTGATCAACCAGTTGGGTCAAGTCATGTGTGAGAGCAAAAGCATGAGCAGTCCTTCCAGCATGGTCAGTTTTGAGGGATTTCAACCATGATTCGTGGTGAGCATTAAAATCCCCCAAAAACACCAATGCCGCGTTAGGAAATTGCTCTTGCGCAGCATCTGCCACCCGACTAAGATGGTCAAACAATCGGCTTGTCTCCAAGTCACCATTGTGGGATCTGTAGAGGCACACGTAGACTCGGCTCTGACGAACCAGGTCCACACGTACCACCAACATGGAGAAGGAGGGGTCCTCCAAGCAGCACAGTCGGTGACAGCAAACATCCGTTCTGACGAACAAGCATACTCCGGCTTTCGCTTTGAAGGATTCTTCAAGCGTGTAGCCGGGATAATTAAGGTAGCTGGTATCGGCAGGACGGAGTATTTGTGTCTCCGTGAGAAACAACATTGCTGGCCGTGCTGTCTCGAGATGGTGGTGGACAGCGTTGAGGTTAGTGTGGAGTCCTCGGATGTTAGAGAACTCGACCTCAAACAGCGAGGGTATGGTGGGGGTGTGCACCGCTGTACGACCGTTATTTCTGTATTGTTGCGCCATTTGGGAAAAATAAAATGGAAAAGAGACGTGAAGCGAGCGATGTATTGCAACGATAGGGATGGGCAAAGTGTGGAGGCGTGTTTCCCCAAGTGGTTGCTAAAAGGAAAAATACACTGACCCGCCGGACGGAAGGGCCCCGAACCCCCCCGGAAGTGGCCGCCGGGACCCCACCTACCGGTCACCAACCGGCACGACGGTCCACCCCGAGATTATGCGTGGCCTGGTGGGGCAGCCTCACGAGCTGGTTAGGCACGCTCGGGCCCCTGTACTATGCCACGGGCGGCCAGCGGAACAGCCGTTTCTTAGGGTCTCCCTGTCCGGCAGGTCAATACAGTTTCCCCCGGCATTGGTTCAACAGCCGTCTCCATTGGACCAAAACCATCGCGGCAATACTCGCTCGGGCTATGGCTGTACGCTGGCTGACCTCGAAACGCGGCTGCAAGCCACTTCACGAGTTTTTCACCATGCTGTGGTAACAAGCCAGGCGGATGTTTAACATCCTACCACCAGGATATAGTGATGAAACCATATGCGGTACATAATTTCGTCCTTGTTCTAGCTACAGCGCTGCTGTTTCTGAACCGCTAAGAGCATTCTCAGCTCCATTCTTGTGCTTTACCTTACCTTTACCTTAGACATGCCAAGATGGTCGTGACGGATATTCAAAATAATTGTGGACTATACTCCGACCATTACTGCAAGTAGTTTATTCTATATCGAGCATCTTCAAGAATAAAGTTAGGACTATTTCGATGATGTCTGCGGAGGTGGCCACGTTCGGCGAGCCCGGGCACTGGCTTGGTTGAGTAAACCAGGCTACTTATAAAGCATTGTTTTTCAAAGTAACAGTCCACTTAAACAGATGACATTTCACCCAAAATAATAAAAGGTTTTTCCTTGCTCTCTACAACGGTACGAAACTCGATGTTATCCATGTTTAGCGATTTTTTCCCGATTGAACTGCTAATGTAGTGATAACTAAAATGTTAATCATTCTATTTATCTAAAATTTGGTATTTATACCTGAAGAATAGGTAAAAAGTTATCCCCACCCCGTTCTAACCCTTTCATTCCGCGGACTTTATGACCTCCTCTCGTTTGATTTTTTTATTTGGTCCTTCAACAATGTGTACACTGGTTAAAATAATATATAATACAGCATGCACAAAAAGAAAACAACATCTTAACTTAATATACAAATTCTTATATTTAAAACCATATTGCTAACTAATTTTCGATAAGACAAGAAAGCTAGCTCTTCCGGTGCTTACCGAAAACTAGGACGTCATATGGTACAAAAACCCCTACATATGAAGCAGCACGACTTTACAATAAACATATAAAAAAAGTACACATAAAAATGGGTAACTACTAAAGACGAATATGAATGTTATAAAACCATAAATGTGTTTTCTCATGTAAGCGATTTATGTTTTTTTAGAATAAATGTCTATAAATATAAAACTACTGAAAAAAAAAGATAAAATAATGTTAATGTTTATATATATATATATATATATATATATATATATATATATATATATATATATATATATATATATATATATATATATATATATATATATATATATATATATCACAGACGAGTATAATTAATATAATAATAACACGTAAACGAAGTATAAAACATCCACGAATATCATTAGTAGTAAAGTAGTAGTAACAGCCTGTAAATGTCCCACTGCTGGGCTAAGGCCTCCTCCCTATTTGAGGAGAAGGTTTGGAGCTTATTCCACCACGCTGCTCCAATGCGGGTTGGTGGAATACACATGTGTCAGAATTTCGATGAAATTAGACACATGCAGGTTTCCTCACGATGTTTTCCTTCACCAAAAACCACGAGATGAATTATAAACAGAAATTAAGCACATGAAAATTCAGCGAATATCATTAAAAAACTTAAATCAATCAAAACTATTTTTCGGAGATTCGTCATCAGCGTTCAACTGAAATGAAGAAAAAAAGGACAAGGGATTAGGTGAGGAGAAGGAGAAACCAAAATAAACAAAAAAATAAATAATAAGATAATCATGATAGTATAATCCGATCAAAAAAAACTCAGACCTTGAGATGACATGACTAAATGATAATTTAACTAGCGGAAGTAAAACTACTAAATAATTCAGCATTGATTTCTTTGTTATTTCCACACATGATGCTTATTATTTATTTCGATAGGTAAAAAATGTAAGTAAAATTAAACTTTTGATAATAAACTTTATAATGAAACTAAAATAGTTGAAGTTCATTATTTATTTTATAACCATCCTAGCTTGAGGTGCTATAAATCAAATAGTCAATCCGAATGGTAGTCATTAATGGAGGTTTTGAAGTAAAATTAAATGGAATGACTGTCGTGAAGTATATTAAAATTGTTTGTAGTAGATAATTTAGTAGAACTCTTGGAATATGTATATCAAAGGTATTATCGTATTTGTGTCATGTCTGTTGATGTTGTACCTGTCGGAACTGGTCGCAGCGTGCATGATCATGCCGGCGGTGGTGGTGGTCGGAGAGCTGCGTCTCGAGAAAGTCAGCCTGCGTGCGCGAGTGTCGCAGAGGGGGCTGAGGCGCTGCGACCGCACGCAACTGCGGCGTCGATAGCGGACGCTGAGGTCGCTCCGACGTACTGACGACAAACAAAACATATTTTTAAAATAAAGTTATTGTTCAAATGGCTTTTGAATTAGAACACAGTAAAAAACGGCAACCCATCTTAATTTTCGGTAACGCCCAGCCAATATAGGTTATTGGCTGGGCGTTTTCTACCAAACGGCTAGATGAGGTGCTTATATGCTAGGGCATATAAGCACCTCATCTAGCCGTTTGGTGGTGGGGAACAAACTCAACAAAAGCATTTTCTAGGAGGCAGGATCGAACCTGCAGCTTTCACACCACGAGGTGAAATTACAGCTTCAAAACATTCAGAGGACCTGTGAAGTTTTGTTCACCTTCAAGTTGTGAAATAATATCTTTTTTACTATTATTGTAACACATTTAGATACAAAATTTGCTTTGCAGAAATTTATCTATTTTGCAACCAACAAGTATAAGATAATTAATAACTACAGTCCAATGCATTATCCTTAATACATATACCTCACTGAGCGCCTTCGTTTTCAATTGCGATCTTATCAAACATATTTAATGGTTATTTAATCAAATCATTATCAGCTACAAATTTAGTCAATTTCAACGTTATCAGATACAGCACGTGAAGTGACTTGAGGATGACTTGACTTGAGGAGGATTATTATCAAATTAAAATATTTTTTATGTATGTGAATGTGTACATCATATAATTGAAAATAACATATTAAATTCGCTAAATGCCACTTAATACTTAAAAATTGTGCAATTAATATTTACAACCTGCAGCAGATCTGTATAAGCCAGACACGACAAACGAAGCGAGACACTTTGGTTTGGGACAATAAAACATCACTCTTTTCGATTGTTCCATCGGACTATAACATTTAGGAATGAGAGTGTTTGAATAATTGTCTGCTCTGTACTACTTCATGTGCAATAGACCAGTCGATGAGATTGGCCACCAAAGCTAAAATTCCGTCAGGAATATATAATCAACATACAAGAATCCAGAAATATACAGCGAATTCGCTTGGCACACTGCAGCAAGTGACATGGATTATTAAAACTGGCTTAAATCGCACGCAAATATTTATTACCATCGCAAAACATAGCGAGTCTTCATCTATATCGTAAATATAAATACACGTATTTTTTTATTCCTACTCGTAATACAACAGCATAATACATATTCAAACGAAGTCGCGGTTACATTATGAAATTTTATATTTAAAAAAAAATATTCGCTACATCTATTGAAAATAAAAATGTTATTCTGTAATATTTAATGCGCGACGCGGTATTATACGCAAGCGATCCCTTGACCTTCAACAAAGTCGCGATGCCTTTTTTTGGTAGTGACGTAATCAGCCATAAGTCCCACATAATGCGGAGAGGATGGATTAAGATAAATTATCAGCGACAAAAAAGCATGGCCTAAATAGCAACATAAACAATTAAGAAAATTTGTTTTAATTTGCTCTTCTTACGCCTTAAGTTGATTCAAAATGGAATTAAGTGGCTGTTTATAATATACTGTAATAAATGACTACTATGGCAAGCTAAGCATGTAATATACTAAAAAAACAGCTTGTTTAAAAATAGCAGATGATATTTTGACATTAAACAATGTTAAAAATATTACAGATTTATGTGTGAATAAGTTTTACTTTTTAACTATATAGCAAGCAGCAAAACAAAACATTGATGATGCAAGCCTTGGTATAATTAAAAAAATATTCTTAACAATAGTTTAATTTAGTGGTGGCAAAGCTCTTTGCGAACCCATCTGAGTAGTACTTACTAATAGCAAGATTTTGGGTCAATTTAATTACAAGCACAATGGATGTTACATCTAAGATAACATTCTTTACAGTACCATTGTTTATGGGCCGAGTCTTGGGCTTGTCTATGGGTAGAGTTACTATCACGGAACATCCAAGCTAACCTTACATTGCCGCCCAATGGGTCTTGTCATTTTGTTATAAAAATACAAAAATTATCCTATATCTTAGCACAATATGTTCGCAGCAATTTAAATATACAAAAATTCGCGCCGCTTTTGTGTTTGGCTACATGGTACCACCTACCACCAGTCCTTAAAGTGCATTAGCTTAAAAAAGCATTTACGCATTTAACTACTATTAAAAAAAATAGTCAGCAGCTACAAATAAATAATTTTAGTATAATCGTAAAGGATAATATACAAAATATTATTTATTACCAATTAGTTTATTGTAAAAAAGCATATCTATATTATAACAGAAAAACGCAACTTATATTGTTCGCATTGCTAAAATAATTTACTTTCGAAAAAAAAATTATTAAAAATAAGAAAAGCAAATAAAATACTCAAAATAACTAGTGTTTTGCTTGCAATTTGTATGACATAGTTACAACATCAATGATTAAGATTTTGTATTATATATTAAATATTTTGCAAAGTAAAGCAAATAAAGGTTACTAATTTACTAGGTACTCCTGACCATGTGTGGCCGACGGAGACCAACTATGCAGTGTACTAGCGTGTGCACAAATAGAAACTACAATACACTCAATTTCCTCACTGAGTTAATCCAATATGATGCAGGACACAGGACCAAAAACTTTATGTAATTTCAGAGGACAGCGCAATAGTACCTAGCTCCAGGCGGTTCGTAAGAATTCCCTAACAGACGAACCAATAGCTTTTATTAGCCCATCTAGGGATTTGAACCCAGGGCTGAGAGTCTGGAGGAGGAGCAGGAGACGGTTCAGAACTTATTTCATAACACTGTACACTGCGAACTGTGAACTGCTCCAATACAGATCGGTGGATACACATGTGACAGAATTTCATCCGAGCAGCGGGTTCGATAACAATGTTTTCCTTCAACGCCGAGCACGAAATGAATAATTATAATCACAAATTCAACTCGTGAAAAGTCATGCTTGCTCGCGTTTGAAACCTCAACTTCGGTTAAGGCCTACGTGTTCTAGCCTTAGGGCTTGGCTCCTTGGCTCTTATAACTAAATGCGGCTATTAATAAAGTAGTTCATTTATCATTGGTAACCAGCGCTCATAAACATTTACACTATAAGAAATATTGAACATACATCGCCAAAGCGCCACCTTGTGATAACCTATAGCATAGCCCGTGCCGAACATTCAACAGCGCAGGCGTCATACGCAATATACGCAAACACAAATTCGCCCACTATTCCTTCACCCATAGGGGTGAAGGAATAGTATTTTTTCCGAATTATAGAATTCGGAAAAAGAGCAAATGCAATGACAAGAACGCCTTAAAAAATTTCAATCAGAGAACCAACGATCCGACGTGCTTTGCAAGGCATAGGAATGTTAATACTGCCAACTTTCAAAATCCGGCCAGTTACCGAGAACATCTTGAAAATAAAATTCCACTAACGGTTAAATGAAACAGTACAGGAAATTGAATCCGTGACCTCGGCATCTGCAGCTTTATAAGATAGCATGGTCTGTTTAAGCGTACACTACTTCGTTGGTCGCTAGACAAAGAGCACATAAGGGTATGATCCGCAAGCCCATCATTGATAAAAATGGGAATATGACATACACCTATAGCCAATATATATTTACCTAAATAGTTTACTAAAAAACTTCCATATCCCTTGCTTATTTTTCTTATCCATGGTTGAGTCGACGCGGCTCGCACGCACCATCTCCGTCCAACGCACGGCGTCCTGCAGCTCCATGAATCTTTCCTGCAAAGCACAGATAGAGATAAATAAATATTTACAGTCCCTGTTTTCTCAAAACACAAATGTATTTTATGTTATGTAACTTTATTCATCATTGGTCAGTCATTGTCAGTAAGCCTAGCCATATTGGTAGAACGAACAGAATTAATCGAGATATAAGCACCTTGTACTGGTTCCTCTCCATAAGCACGCGCGCCATTTCCACCCTCGTGAACTTCCTTCGCTGAGCCATCGGCACATCAGCCTCGTCGTCTTCATGCGCTCCTCCTCCCGCTCCACCACCCGCTCCAGCTGCGCCTCCACCGGCACCGACAGCTTCTCGCAGGTGACGTAATTCCTCCTCCAGCTGGGACACTCGCTCACGAAGCCTCTCGCGCGCCGCACTCAGTGCAGACACCTCCTCGCGCAGGATCTCCTGCTCACCGGTCAGCTCATCCACCTTCACTATCAAGTCGTCCTTCACCACGTTCAGCGCGTTCCTATAGAAAATGAAATATTTATAGATAAATACTTTACACGTGTTCATATACTTGATTTGTTTAATTAAAACGTCGAAATTTCCTTTATTGATGATTTTTCTAAAACAAACAACCATAACAAGTTTCCACTAATGGAATAGTCTTCTAATTTTTACTAAGAATGAGTATTTGTAAAGAAATAATTTTGGGTTCTTTTCTATTTTTGGTTTATATGAATGATATAATTTAATATTGTATTGTTTGCTAGTGATACTTTATTGCAAATATTCGATGGAAAATAACCCAACTATGACGATGTTATCAATGTATTATCAGCGCTACTCAATTCATTTACAAAAGAATTCAGTTGTTCATTTCGTTCGTTTACAACAAAATGCGTAACCAAACCTTAAGCAATAGTTATCACATTAGACTCGAAATGTACCTAACAGGAAAACTCAGCTCAGCAGCATGTATGGTTAGAAAAGTTACACTAATTTAATGTAATTTTCAATTAGTACATTTTGATTATTCTCATAGTATTATTATATGTTACTGCATATTATTTATGTGTCAGTAAATATCTGCATATTTAAAGTGTTTTTTTTTCTTCAAAATGGATATTGTCTGTTTTACTTATAAACAAGGCGCTCGATTCTATTTTCGGGATATTTTAAACAAAGTAAGACCACTTATAGTTGCAATACAGTACCTTTACGGCAATATTGTTTAGTGGCATGAAATGCATTTGTTTCTATAATAATATTCCACAGATATTCAAAAACATTATATAATATAGTTGAGTATGTATTTCAATTAAACAAAAGAGTAAATATGTTCCTTGACGGTTCTTCTCGGTTAACACGTTCCAAGCCATAAGCTAGAACAGCTTTACAAACAATTGAATCCTGTAATATGGTATCCTGTAGTATTAAAGATATACTTTTTGTTTAAAGGTTACTTGGATAAACAATATTTTAATTCTGAAATACATACTACTTACTTACATTACTTAGAAGAATTATTCGTGAAAATAATAATATTTTATTTTTAAATACTCGTTTCAACTTACTTAGTTGCTAATAATTCATTGTTCTCCAAGATGAGATTCTCCACTTCCTTCCCCATGCCTGTCGATCGAAACAAACATTATGAAAACCTCGTTATAAATATTATTAAATTTATTTTTTGAGAATATCTAAATGTTACTATAAAATAACGTATTTATTTCGTTTTCATATTGAGTTCGTGATCGTAGAATAATTATTATTTATAATTAGCCTAGAGAAGCGACCAGGAACATCAGTACATCGGGTGTATTTGTATTTACGTTAAAAAAACACAAACAATTTCAGATTAAATTCCATTAGATTATTGTATATCTATGAATCCAGTTGGACTTGCTCAATAAATAAAGTATATACTTTATTTATTGAGCAAGTCCAACTGGATTCTTATATAAGAACAATATAAATGCAAGTTTCAGTTACACGTCTAAAAGTTTACGATTTCCGATAATAAACGAAGGATGCGTGATTTAGAGCGCGAAGCAGCGGCCGGCGGCTGCTGACCGAGATAAATTTAATAACGCACATCCTTCTGCAATTATTACGATACGAATAAATTACCCTGACACGATTAAGCAAGCTCACGTCGGATAAAGCAAGACACATGCGATTCGTACGCATTACTTCTACTTCATTGATATATATTCTGTTTTAACAAAGAAAAATAAAGTCCGTTTTAAAACTTTAGCTTGGTTCGATTATAGAAAAAAAATATTACTCTTCAACCTAATGTGTTATAAAAGAGACAGCGAAGTGAAACCATATATAGAAAACCATACCCATAACCATAGATAGAGAAGACAGTATTAATAAAAAGGGACGGATGTATAATATAATTTTAAACAATACGTTTCATGTCCGGAAACATATGTGTGATTGAAAAATCAATTTGAATCTTATTTACAAACAGCACAATTGACAATTAAGGTATTTTGGACTCTATAAATCTCATTATTCATCCTACGCTTAATTTTAAGCAACTTGAGTGTACTATTGAAATGAATTAAAGGCAAGAAGCGTTCGTTGCGATGTGCATTAGCGATATCAAAAACACATCGTAAACGTATGTAATGTTAAGCAGAAGTACGATCAGATGAACTAAAATACCCAAATAATCACTAACTAAATGAAAGAATGGGATAACATATAAATATTATAATAAAAAGCAAGCGAACACAGTATATAGAAAAAAAAAAAAACATTAATGTAACGCGATCTGATAATTATAACGATTTTTACTCACCAAAGTAGTTATCGTTAACTGCAATGCCGAGGCAACGTATGTTAGAACATGGAAACAGAATAATACTGCATTAGTCCGGGCTAACGGGGTGTATCAGATAGCACAGACGGATAAGCTTCGATATACTCCAGCTTGTTAGTAAGAAACTACCAGTTACGTTATAATTAATACAGTACAAGAACTTCATATGAACACACCAATATCGTAAAAAGGTTAAATGAAATATTAGCTTTAAATTTTTGAAATTAAGGAGATAGATCATATTCCGGTTAAGCAACGTTTAACATTAGGGTGTGTCACATTTGGGACGTATTGCATATTGTCAGCTGCGATACAACAAACGCAAAGAAGATAAAAAATGAATGTATAATGATGAATGATGTATGCGTTCCACTTTCTCTTACCCGACGACGCGTACTCTCCGGGGTGAACCCAGCTCCCTGGAAATTAAATATAAATCCGTTAAGCGTACCTCTTGCTTTCCCTTCCGATATTATTAGGGATTTCTTCGATACAGATCGATAGTAGGACATAATAAAAGCAACACTGCAGCTTCATAAGGCATAATTGTTAAATGAATTAATGACAAATGACTAGTGAAATGTGCGATAGCTAAGCAATGGAGCTTATGTATGGAGTATGTAGAGAGAGAGAGAGAGAGAGAGAGAGAGAGAGAGAGAGATCGAGTAGAGTAAATTTCTGGAAACATACCAGTTATATCCGCGCCCTCATCACCCTCCGCGATAGTGACGTCGGTATCATGGAAGGCGAGCTCTTGATACAGCGTGTTCGCACTACGCTTCTCGCTTTTGGTCTGCGAGCGACTCCCGCCAGTAGGTGGCGCCACTGGCGACGTAGCCTGTAACACCAACCACACACCATTAAGTCTATTCCATCCCATTGCACAAATCAGTAATGTCCTTTGTAAAGGAATTTAATACGATTATTTTCAATTGCAAATGGAAAAAATGTGTCGCGAGAGTATTTAACAGTTAGCAAAGAACAGCAAACGTTATTTCTTATGCATATGTAGTGAATTGATTGTTACGAAAATCCAATAAATAAATATTTATCATTCATTAAGTCGAAATTATTTTATAAAAACAAAACCTTAATAATACTCCATTGATAAGTGACAACGTAATAAAAACCTCATTTATAAAATATATATAAAAATAAATCAACTGACACGTGACATACATCACCCTATGGCGTTTATAAAATGCAAATTATAGAATTAACAATACAACTAACGTTGTTTCTAACGATGTGCAAGAACAGTCTATGTATAAAATGTTACCAGTGCTCAACAATGAACACGCGAGAGTGTCTATCGTACAATTTGAATGAGGGATATTTGAAAGAATGCTCGAACAGAAGCGAAGGCCTATCCCCTGTGTGCCGTCTACTGTCGCAGGTGCAATTTTTCACTCGGAACAGAGAAATAGCTTTAATCAGAGAGTGTGCGTATTTGTACACCCTTCCCCTCAAGTGCGAGCAGTCTAAGCTGAGCTCGTTGCACTACTCGAGTTCGTGCGAGTGTGGTGACGACGGGTGTAACGGAAGTTCGCGAACGCGTTGCTCGGGAGCATTGACCTTCACATTTGTACTTACATCTCTTGTAATTAAATAGTCATACACCCACATTATACTTGGTAATTATTATAGTAATAATGTGTATCGATAATTTAGAATAATTTTATCGATTTCGTGCCGATATTACCTAATTGATTGTAATCGTTATTTGTGCATCAATGAACATAACTTTGGTTTATTTCATCGATATATAATGGACAACCTTTATTATATCAAATGTGCATTAAGAAATGTGTCATATATTTATATAATATGTTAACGTTTCAAAAACAATAAAAAATACCTTCGGTAATTAATAACTAAATAATTATAGTAGTCATTTTATAGTACCTTATATACAAATAAAGAGGCTGTTATGTTTAAATGTTTTATTCAGTAATTTAAGTATTAAAAAAAAACATATAAAAGCCTATTAAACCATAAACATAATGTTGCTACATCTTCTAGAATTAGTGACAATTATCGAAAGAAAAATATAAAATAATGATTATATTTGGTAAACAATATGAAATATAAATCTCTAATGCTTACTTGACTTTGCTGTCTGATGGGATCAGTTTGATGCGCGCGTTCCACAGTCCTCACGGCTGCTAATTCTGCTCCTACAAAATAATGATATATTGTTTTAGGTCAGTATGGGACCTTTATGTATCATAAATCCTAATTTCACATTATTGTTATTATAAGATACATAATCAATTAGAGCATTCCATGTGTCTTTGTGTAAGGTGATTTAAAACGTAGAAAAACTACTTCTCCTAGTAGATAAACTACTAATAACTCACAAATAGTCTTGGTAAATGTACTCACAACAACTCTATGTTGAAATACCGTGTTTTCTTACCAATAGGGGGTGAAGGTGGAGAGGATGAGAGGCTGACTGGACTACCGGGGATGCTTTCAGTCTGCTCCACTGCATGCACTGAGCCCTCCAGAGATGCAAACCCAAAAGATATGGGACCTACACGTTCAATATAATTAACAAACAACATTCCATCACAAAATATATATGCACATAAGTTATCAAGTATTTTAATACCTAATAAGCAATTAGAATTAATAAAATTATTTTCAAGAAATGTCAATCAATTTAAACTCTTCGTGACACTTAACACTGTACAAAAACAATGTGAAAAAATAACAAAATGTTTGTATCCATAATAGTTTGAACAATACATTGCTAAACAATTAACCAAATATTATTTAATACATGCTGCAAAATGTCAAAATTTTCACTTCACTCGACTCACCAGTGGATCGCCCAACAGGATTGAGGCCAAGTCTGCCTCGTACCTCGCTGCGATCACTGGCTGTACTCAGCAGCAACTTTGTACGTTCCATATAGTCCATATGAGTTTTAAATAACTCTGTGTATCTCTCATGGAGTTTTGCATATTCCTGACAAACATATATCAGAGTTAATATTGTTGCATTGAGAATAATTAATATTTTATAGACTTTAGAATAATTACAAAAAAAATTATTGTGATTGTAAAAAAATATTTAAATTCATAACGAATGTCAAAGGTTAATTATAATCACTTATTTCTGTGAGCCACTGCTATACCTTTTTAAGTTCATTCTCCCTCTCCTCAAGTCTACTAGCATGGTCCAAGGAATTCTTGTGCTTCAGTTCCAGCATACGTACAATACTGTCCAGAGCCTCTAACCTTCCTGTCAGATCTTTTCTTTCACCCTCATAATGATCTTCAGCCTCAAGCAACTATGTAGAAAAAAAATGTTTAAGTCACTAAATAAAATTATCTTTCATAGTAAAATAAACAAACAGTAAATATATGTTTATATATTTACAACTATATATTAATTGTAAATACCATAAACATTTAATAATATATTGCTTATGTCATGTAGATTTGTGAATTTTCAGTTTTTGTTATTTTATTTTTCAAAATTTTACAAATGCTATTGTATTATTTATCAATCAATAATGTATGTTAATTTTCATTTGAATTTATCTTTTCATTAATAACATGTTTTGAAACCGAAATTCCAAAGCATATGCTTTTAATAATATTAAAGATGAGATAATTTAAATTTAAAATTATGCAAATTAAAGAGGCTGTGTTGATCACCTTGAGATTGAAATAACAAAGTGGGTGACACATTATTTACTATGTTGAGAAGTTACACAATACACAAAATAACTTTTATAACAAAAACGAGTTATGAAACAATCATAGACAGATAACTACTGAACATGAATTAAGATAGCCTTGCTAGCAAAACAAAGGAAATTCAATCAAGGTCTGCACTTAGTGCATGAAAAAAAATAATGATTCATTTACTTACCTTTTGCTCAGAGTGTTTCCTCGCGGACTTCTCGCGCTCGTACTGAGTGACCAATTGTTCGTTGTCTTCCCGCAGCAGTTCCAGCTCAACTTCGTGTTCCTGGTTGGTTTGGTATGCAGAGTCCAAGCACTCTAATACGTTCACGAGTAAAGGCATCAAAGTTTTAACGACATCCTCGTCGTACCGTGCTATCATTTTCTCAAACTCTTGGTAAATACTTCCTGCGAGAGATTGAACCTTCTCCGACATCACTACATGGCTATCTTCGTGAGTTCCGTATACGGTTTCCGCCGTGGCATAGCCACTACTCGCGCTATCGTCGAAATTCATGATTAAGCAGGTTATTGAGAAATTGCGACTACTTTTGGCAGAGACGTCTAATAATAAATATTACGCGAAAACATGATTAGTGCATTTGTGTACAATATTGTTCGATGACGCGATCGATTGTTATTTTATTAAATAGTTATTACGTGCATTACGATTAATATGTAGAAAGTTTCACGTAGGTGATGTTATAAATATGTAGATAGAGAAAGATAGAAAAGAATAAGGGCTACAATCACACCATTTGTTTGATTGACGTATTTTTGCAGTACTGCAAGAAAAAAAAGTTCGATTAACGATTGACGTTGGAACCGTTTCCGGACATAGACAAATTTATTTTCCTGGTTAATTTTTGGTCTTGGTTTAAATCTTATATATTTATAATATTAATAATAAGATTTTATAAGACTATTTTAATGAAATTTGTTTCATTTGTGGATAAAAAAACACAACAACCTACAACTGTAGAAAAATAAGGTGTTCCTTAAATGATTTATTAATAACAATTAAAATCTATCGCAATTTAAATTTATTTCAGCCTGTCCCTAAAATTGCTTTAGTGACAGACTGGCAATATAATTATCAATACTTTATTCAAATGTGTAGTATAGTAGATCATACGTTAAGCATTTATTTCTTTATTTAAAGCGAATAGTACTTATAATATTCTTCATATTCTCAGAATATCAACTCATATCTTTGAATAAATGAACACTATTACCTTATTATTTTATATTTTTTATTAATGGTATTCATATAAAAGTTATTTGCAAAATAAAACAAATAGTCCATTATGGTGTTTATTTTTGAACAAATGTTTTTTTGTCTTTAAATAAAAATCATATAATTACGTGTACAATAAAAGAAATTGAGTCATGTATTCAAATTATTTTTCACGATAATACTTACAAAAATAAAGCGATAACTATGTAGTTTGAGTGTGCAAGTATCCGAACGTAACTGGCTGACGTCAACAGATTATTGATTAACGTATAGCTGATGCCCGGGACTGTGTACCAAGCGGGTCACGCATGCGTCACGTCACGCTAGTTGTTTTCAATCCATTAGTTCGTCCGCCGATATTCAGTAAAAAAAATTGGTATCTAAAACTAGATATTTAAAGCGAACAAAGGAAGTGATCTGTGTTTATAATATCTGGTTTAATTTAAGTTCATTCTTTTGAATACGTAATTCCGCAAATATTTCATCCTGAGTTTCATTTGCATTCCATACTAATTTATTAAAGTAAAACATTTTAACTTATTTTCTTTGTAAAATCTCTCATCTCTATAAAGGAGTTCATAATGTCGACCAAAAAGTCGGTTATATTGTCGTACGTGTTATGGTTATTTGTGGGCATTTTTGGAGTCCATCATTTCTACTTGCGTAGAGATAGGCATGCATTCGTTTGGTGGTCGACTCTTGGAGGTTTTGGTATCGGCTGGTTGGGAGAAATATTTTGTATCCCGCGTTATGTGAAAGAAGCTAATGAAGATCCAAATTACGTGAAGGAATTGATCAAGAAAATGTCTCAGAACAAGAAGGTTGGTATAGGAATTACTTATTATAATTAGACGCTACTTCAAACAATATGCTTTAAATCTAATTTGAACTACGTTTCTTGAATAAAAAAAGGCATGAAAAATAGTCCTAAATGTTAGTAAAAGTACTTGGTACAGGATTTTATATGAAACTTATTATGTATGAAATGTGTACTTGTGCAATTTACTAATATTGTTATGTTATAGTCTCAGTCAATCTGATTCTTATCTTCAATTTCAATCAATTTTCAATCTTTATTGTTTTAGAATTATTATAAAATGAAACTTATGGTGGTGGTAAAAAATAAGTAAACCATATATGCCCGGTTTCTGAGATGCTTTATGGGTTCATCAATTTGCTAGCACTATCTGTTCTATAACTAAAAAAATTGATAATAAACGATAATTAGGATATTCACTGTTAAAACTTTGGTTAACTTAACCAACTAATGGGTACTATTTATCTGTTCCATAATTTTATTTCACGTTTCATTTTTTGTCATGTTGTGTCAAACCATATTAATTCTTAATTTGATCTTTGTATAGATTTTCAGTAAATTAATGGTACAAAGTCAATATTTATATTATCAACTTACTGCCCGTCCTGATTTTATTAATCAATAATATATAAACATTCATTTATCTATCTATTTGCTCATGCATTACAGTGCTAAGGGCATATAAAAATGTGTATGCATAGTACAACACGCCTATGTTTTTTCATGTGCTTATTTATTATTGTATTCATAGGTTCAGTCTATGGTTTTTAGGTGTGAGTAGTGCTCATCGTACATTTGTCCCACATTATGTGAGAGCTCTTGAAAGAGTTGATAATTTATTGGTTTTTTATTCACAAATTATAGTTTAGTGGTCAGCGCCACCTATAGACATTGGTACATAGCCAATGAGCTACCGACATTGGGAAGTATAATGTTAAATGCCTTGTTCCTGTAGTTACAAAGGTTTGTTCGCCCTTCAATCCAGAACACAATAATACTAAATATTGTTTGGTGGTAAATGTGTGATAAGTGGATGGTACCTTTTCAGGTGGGCTTGCACAAAGCCTTTCAACCAAGTAAACATGGTACTTTTCGCAGGCTATTTCGCCATCGTACCGTTGGCCACAACCGTAATATTTTTTTCTAGCATTAGAATTTTAATTTTACCACAAACCCTAATAAGATATGAATTGAAATTAAGTATATAGTTTAAAGGACAAATATATTCAAAGTTCGAAGCTTATTCCGACCGCTTAATTTTTTATACAGTGCTATAAAGTTTTAAATAATAAAAAAGTATTAAAATTACAAACTATTTAACTTTTTCTATATTACAAATAATGAAATGTGTAGGTTAATAATATACTAAGCTTAATACTGATCGTTCCCTATATCCGTGATTCGCTCACAACACGGCATTTATATATCCTTAGTCAATTCTAAACGAAAGATCCGATTCGAAATTACAAGAGGAATTTATACGTACATAATCAACCTATATTATTTGGTTACATAAGGATTAATATGAACTATAATATGACTAATTTGAACAAAAACCTGTTTTTGTGACTTAAATATAATAGTTAGACAAGGCATGAATTTTTATGTGGATATTGATATGTACTATAAATAAATAATACATTATATATAAGTTATCATCAATGGTTTTCGTAACGCACACGAAATGAAAAAATGTATTTTAACTATTATCTCTCTGCCTAGATTGAATGAAAACATTTAGTTATCTCAGTAATATCGATTCATGACGAGTAAAATTTTACAGCGCAGCGCAGCGTAATGCATATACCACCGGGGCGCGGGGTCCGCGGGTCGCGGGGCCGTGGGCGGTGGCCCACGCCTAACGCTGCCTCTGACGTTTGATTGCATTATTAAAATTTTAGTAGAGATCTCTAATTTTTTTTGAAAATAAAATGCGGCCTATTTTTCTATAGGTGAAAATTTCTTTGAAATTGGTTTAGTAGTTTTTGAGTTTTTTTATTAAAAATAAACATCTAATCTCTTTAAATTATTAATATTAGTAAAGTTAGGACAATAAAATTAATATTGGCATAATGAACGCTAGCATAATTCATCTGAAGCTAATTAGAAATTTAGGCTTAGGTTGAAGATTTACAGACAAAATATAAATTGTTGTAATTTATAATTATAATTATTTTTGGAAACTCGTTTACATTTGATATTTTGCTTTATTTATAATGCTGATATTATATTTTAACAAAGATATATTTATTATAAATGTTTTTTGATAAGACATTAAATCCATTTTTAACTTTACTCATACCTATAACATGAAAAAGTACAGTAACAGCCTGTTAATGTCCCACTGCTAAGGCCTCCTCTCCCTTTTGAGGAGAAGGTTTGGAGCTTATTTCACCACGCTGCTATAATGCGGGTTAGTAGAATACACATGTGGCATAATTTCAATGAAATTAGATACATGTAGGTTTCCTCACGATGTTTTCCTTTACCGTCAAGCACGAGATGAAATTAAGTACATGAAAATTCAGTGTTGCTTGCCCGGACTTGAACCCACGATCAAACATGAAAAAATTCATGTTAAGAACGCGTGAATCTTAACATGAAAAACGTTTAAGGAATTAAGGAACTGACTATCGGTTTCATAGTTATTGAACGGCAATATGTGTATTCAAAAATGCAGTTACAGTTAACAAATGTTTATCTATTACACAACTTTATTAAGCAATATCTAAATACAATTAAACTGGAAACTTCAGGAACCGGGCATTTGTGTAATATATTTACTAATTCTGTACTTTCTACATTGGAATTAAGTCCTTCTTTTGTATATTTTTTTAAAGTATTTTATTATGTTTTATGTAAAAATGAATTGTATCAATTATATTCTCTTATTTTATTTTACTAGGCACGGTTCTATCCTAGGAGAAAGCGTTTATAGGTTAAGGTAAATAAACTATATGCTTTTTTGTTTATTGCATGCTTATTATGGAGTTTTTTTTAGTTATTTGTGAACATCCCGATTCAATAGCTTCGCGCAGATAGAATGCAGTTGAAGTTAAAATAGAGACTAAAAAAATATTTATCTCTCATTATTCAAAAAGCCATAAAGATGTAAATAAAAAGAAGTTTCTAAACAAAATAACGAGAGGCAAAAACAAAGATATATACTAAATAATATATAGCATGGAATTAAAAAAACAAAGAATGATGTATCATATATTTGATACAAATTACAATGTCAATTCTAAGGATGACATCTGCTATCTATCAGAATTGCTATCCCGCTTTTTTAATAGAAACTATTAATCTAAATATATAAATCCTTATAACCCGTGAACTTATACTTTAAATAGCAGTGAGTTCCTTATTTAGATACATTATAAAAATAACATTGAAATAGATTTTCTACTATTATAGTTAATAGTTCACATGCATCTGCTTAGACGTAAAGTTTGCTTAAAAATGTATGTGATTTATTTAAACATATATAAGAATGATGTGTTCTGCTTAAATAATAATGCTGTATTTAAGTATTTTTCGCTTTGTTAATAGAAAACATGGCTTCAATCACATACATTTTTATAATAAATATTAGATAATAATGATTAGTTATTCATCATAAATAATGATGGATCTGATGTAGCAATATCTATCACTACAAGCAAAGTCAAAACAATCTACAAACACAACTTTGTCTTGTACACATGTCTTATATTTTTATGCATAACACATGATTTATTACAATTTTGACTCATTCATTTCCAAATCTGTCATAATTGTGAAATAATCCTAATGTTAATACTACATGTCATACACTATATTTTTAACTAAATGAAAAGAATAATGTCTTAATAGCAATGTGCACAAAGACTTATGTATATAAAATGTTTGGTTACCTTTATTAATTTCTCTAACAATTTCCTATCAACATTTCGTCGTTTGTCAAAATATTTTCCATTCCAAAATATTAGCAAAGACATTTTAACAGCTCATTTTAAGAATGAGTTTGTAAACTAGTTGCTTCTGTCCATGAAGTATAAACTTTGGACTTAATCATTTAAAAACTGTTGCACAATGATATTCAGTCAACAAGTTGATTTGATATGTTGTCTCTGGAACCACACTATGTATTAAAGAATATAACATTGACTTAAATGTAATTTAATTAGCATACTAACATAGCAAACGCATAAGACTTAAGCCATTTACAAGTTTCTTTCTCTGTAAGATATTAGTGCGCTATGAGTGCTAGTCTGATTTCATATTTAATTAATAGCATGAGTTGCAGTTTGAAATCAATTAAGCTATTTCTATATATATATTTAAAATATAGTGATGTGTTGCTGCTAACATTAGTGTGCATTTAAAAATAGAAAGTTCAGTACATTAAAATAAGATCATTTCAACAGCCCCCATTTTCTATGAACCGCTTCACTGGAATGCTCATGATTGGGTATTTCTGGGGTCAAATGATGATGGTTGCGGTTCCACCTGATGAGTTTTGGGGTATCCACTGCAAATACCTAAACTGGCTTATACCATTTGTTACAGCCCTCGGTAAGTATTATTAAATATTGTGTATGTTTCTCTTAAATTATTATCCGTTTTAATCAATTAAAAATATTATTGGTTTATTAATTATTGTAGGGATATCAGCTTTCTGCATGATTTAATAACTGAAAGAAATGATTATTTATTACTTAGAAACAAAATTTTCTAAACTAGCTTTATAGATAATTAAAAAAATTATAATATGCTTGCTTATTGTGTGAATTATTTACTTTAAAAGTAATGAATAACAGCTATGTAATTAGTGCTTATTTACACTTATGAGGTTTTTCTATAAGTCCACAATATATATTTAAAATATAGTTGTCTTTGTCTTTATAAAACATCAATCATACTGTACTGTTGAATACAATAACTTGAAAAAGTCTATACATGAAAAACATTCCTGTTATTATTTGTATTGACTGTCAATTTTATTGTAGGTGTGTGGACAGTAGGTAATATAGGCAAAGAACAGGGTAGCTTGAAATGGCCCTTAATAATGGCTTACGCAGTGTACCCGCTACGTTATTTTGTCTACGACGAGAGCCTCTGGTTCACGACTATGGTTTTGGCCTCGGCGTTGGCTTTCGACTCGTTTTCCAAGAAATGGCGCAGGACACCACCGAAACGTACCCATATGGCTAGGTATGGTTTCTATTTCTCTGATATAATGTAAGGTTCGTTTTAATATAATTAGTGTAGTTAATAAATTCAGTGTAATGAGAACAGCCTAATAATTTGTAAACTCAATTACTGCTGATGAATGTCTTGCTGACATTCAAATATTAAACTGAATTTTATTAAAATTCATTTCGTTTGTTTGGTTGCACAACTTGTTTATTAATGTTTAGTAAGCAACTGTTCAATATTGAGGTCAGTGTGTCAAATTCCTCGAAATAGTTTTAGGTAAAATATGTGTATTTTTATAATATAATTTCTTGAATAAATATAAAGTACATTATTATGGGGCTCGCTTTGGATATATATGTGTATGTGGGTAGCTAACGGAACAAATTTTATTGCAGACGTGTTGCAGTATTGGCTCTGTGTGCTGGCTTGTACCTAAGCCTCTGGGGGAGCTACTTGTACTACCACGGCACCATAACCGACAGTGAGGGTGATGAAGTACCCGTCTATGAAGCTCTACATCATTTCTTTACTAGCCCCTGGTATGATACATTATGTAAAAGATGAGAACTCATGATTATTTTAAATATTACTTACCAACTGAAGGTTACCTTGCAAATTAATTAACGTAACATTCTAGTTCCCAAGGCTGCTGGTGCATTGGTGAAATAAGGGATGATAAGTCATTTAAGGGATACCTATCTCTATGGGCGGTGACCACTTACCATCGGATGGCCAATTTGCCAGTCTGCCTACGTATAGATTAATTTTTATACCAATCAATGTCCATTAGCAAAACTATTATTAACAGTTGATATAATTGGTCTTAAATGTTGTCAGGTGGATGGACGTGAAGCAGTGCCTCATCGACACGTACCAGTACGCTCAGCATCATGGTTGGTACGAGGTGTGGAAGCAGATCATAGACCTTTCCGATCCGCATGGAGAACAGAACGCATACAAGGTACAATTCTATATCAAATAATGATTGCTCTTATTTTTCAAATAATGATTATCTTATTTATTTCGTAAATGAACGTTTGCACGTTATAAATCTGTTAGGTTATAATATACAATGAACATTATTTGGTGATTCTGACTGGAGTCAGCTGAAAAAAAGGAGAACAAAAATGATGTCCCAAACAAATTAAATATAAACAAGTCCACTTTTATAAACACATCTGAATCGTTATTTTCCAGCATTAAATGAAATTGAAAGTTATCGTCGGCATGGAACGTAAATTCTACCAAGACTATGTGAATAGAGCTTCGTGAATGTGAACTGTTTTCTTTCTCTAAACTAGGATTTCAACTCGGGCATCTGGAATGCAATGTGCTGTACTGTATTGTACTTACCTTACCTTGGTTAACTTATTCAGTTTTTGTACTGTCGCAGGTACTCGACTTATCCCGTGATGCGAGCCAACAGGAAATCACAACTCGCTGGCGAAAACTGTCCCGCGAGAACCACCCGGACAAAGCAAAACCAGAAAATCGCAGAGACGCCCAGGAACGGTTCATGGATATCCAGCGCGCTTACGAGATCCTCTCCAGCAGCAAGCACCGACGTTCAAGGCGTAACAAGAAGGACAACTCATACGAGTAAACGCACGATCCACATGACTGTTCACCATATAATCGAACTTAAGTGTTGACAGTCGGACCTTTCTCAGACGACTTCAAATTTACTCAAACTCATTATTGACTCATGTATCAAGATCTGCGCAGCTATTTATTAAGGACAAGTCTCGATGCGAACCGCCGAGTGTCGAAACGATCGTGAAATGTCACCAAATGATATGCGACATTGACAATAATGTATAAGACGTTTATAAGACAAACGCAACAAAATAACGTACCGCTGTCAGGCGGCTTTCGACATTTCACGACTGGCGATGAGTTCTTACCGAATAGCAGCGCTGGACCGAATAGATGTGTGTGTTAGTTTTTAACTTCATATATTTATTGTCTATGGCTTTTAACATATTAAGATGTTACTACGACACTGTATGAAAGACAGAAGTTAATCGTTTCGTAGTATTAGCGGAATTTTAAATAAATATAACGGATAGTTTACCAAGTAGCCAACGCTTGTTAGTTTTTTATTTGTATATTTCTAAAAATCAATTTAATTGTATATTTCGGTATGTCGTTACTGGTTTTAGTTTTGCAAATGAATTTATTTAAAATTTTAAATAATGACCGGGTTTATTCTTTATGTACATAGAAGTAGTATTGACGATTATCTTTTATTTGCACTCTCTGATTATACGTCAAAAGCCCAACGGTAAACAGCCGGCCATCGACATGAGAGTACAGTTATCTGTAACACACTGAGGAATTTTCCCCTGAAATTAAATGGAAATAGAAAATAGGTGTACCAGTTTGTCTAGGATCAGGCGCTGTTTGGATTTATATTTTATTTTTATTTATTTTGACAAATATAAATTATTATATTTAAATAATGTTACTTAAAGTTAAGTTAAGGCAAGCTATCCGTATTGGCGATTGAGAGAAAGGTCGCACTTGTATTAATTCTTCGCATTTATTATACCAAATGTAAGTTAGGATGTTGAGAACATTTAGGTACTAGACTAACTTGCATTATTATAGAGTAGTTATATTGTAGTGATTTATTGAAGTTTATTATAACTATAATGTATTTTGTCTTTTTCCTGCAAAACTAGTACTCTGCCATGAATAAGGTGAAAATGTTCTAGCTAATATAGACTTTCAATAAATAAAAAAATTCGTAGAGTAAAGAATATAAATTATCTCAATGTTAGGTAATAACTATTTATTATCTTTGTTATTTTAATTATTTTTTATACTTTAAAATAAATCTATTTTTTGAATCTCAATTTTCGAAATATCTATTTATTGATGTACTTAATTAATGAAATTAGAATGTTATGTTCCATGAGTATACAGTTGTATTCTTATATTTTTTTGAAGACTTTATAAATGCTCAATTTACAGGTACATAGATACCCTAAGCATAAATTGAATATTAATGTATTAATTTGTATTAACCATACTTATTTCATTTAACTTTTTGTATTAATATATTTTATTCTATTTTATTAAATATTCTTTAAAAATACAGGTTGTTTTATTTACAAGTAAGTCTTAAAAATGTACAGTTGTTGAAAGCTGTAAGGTGAATGCTACTATTTTTCTTCCTGTTCAACGTATATCAGGCGTTATTGGAGTTCGGAATATAGTGAAATGATTTTGATAAATTTTATCTAATAACGTTTCTATCTTCAACTTCGCCGATTGACTTATTAACAATAATTATTTCAACTTTACGCACCTCATAATTTTATGATTCGCGATCATTTGGATATTTATATAAAGTATAAATAATTATTCGAGCAGTTGTTTTAAGGGGAATTTGCTTGTTCTTAATAAAAAGGAAATTTGTCCATTAAAAGGTCGCTTTTAATATAAATAAATATTGCATTGCATATAATAATATTATTTTCTTTTATAATTTTTTTATGATTTGTGTCTGGCAGAATATTTTGTTAATTAAAGTTGCGATGGCTGCTGTACGCAAAAAAGAGGTCGGACCTTTTGTACATCCATCCTGGACCAATGGATCAATGTATTTTTATGTTTTCAATTTTAACTTTTAACACCAACGGTAATTCATTAAAGTAAGTATATTGAAACATTTAAAAAGCAAAGACAAAAAATATATATTATGGTTAGGTTTGTTTAAAAGCTTATGATTCGACTTAAAAATTTAAATGTATTTTATCTCGCTACATACATTAAAATAACTTATGAAAAATATCAGATGGATATTAAATTTGTAATCTCTAATCCGGCGAGGCATTCTGCTTATGTATGTAGGTACCTTTTTTGTTTTTTTTTAACGCTGGAAAAACGTATTACGCGTTTCCCCCACGGGAACTGGGGGGGTATGTGGGACTCGCCGGTGTCCAAGGCGCCGAGTGCGCCCCGAACATCGGAATACCCACTAAAAAACCAGCGGTACCCTTTCCGTCTTAACGAGGAGCGCCCCGAGATCGCTTTCGCATGCTACCGTGGCGCTCTGACGGCCGGCCCGACAATGCAGGCCTCCATTCTCTAGGGAGGGTTCCCAGGGTACTGTGAACCTCCCCTAGTCCCGGCGGCGCCTATTGGGGGGGGGGGGGAGAAGGTGCGTATAGCGCCTTTTTCTTCTCCCCGGTCTTTTCCGGCGGATCGGGTCTGCAGCTGCATCCTCTTCCCGCACCCGCTTCGCAGGCTCCCTCTGTGACATCACTTCTGTGACCCTGGACGGTCGCCACGGAAGGCACCGGCATAGCGATCCCGGTCCTCCCACGTTGGGTAGGATGCGGCCTAAGGCAGCGGCAGCATTGACGAGCTTCGGGCCGAGTTGCACGAAATGCTGCCCGAATCTCCATCGCCCGTCCAGGATCAGGCCCAGGTATTTCATCTAGGCCTGCACCTTGATCATCGTCCCGTGGACGGTGATACTCGCCTCGCGTGGGGGGCCTCTCCGTGGACCGTGGAAGAGGAGAGCCTTCGTTTTGGAGATAGAGACCCTGAGGCCCAGGTGTATGTAGGTACCTGCCCTATATAGCGAGGTGGGAGGTGTCACCCTATTGCCTCTTTTGTAGTTTATTGAGTTATGTTACATCGGATTGTGGAAATCGGCAGATTATATTTTGCTCGTTATTCTAATCAAATTTATAAGAATGATTCTGGCCAGTGTTTTGTAATTTTTAATTGAATTTCTTAACTCGTTATTTTAAATTATTTCAAACATTGCAAGTTTTTCCTTAATTTTAATAGTGGAAAATTATTTATTTTCTATTTTTCTATTGTAGAGTACACACATCTACAAAAATAAATAAATTATTATTTTATAATATGTGTATATAATCTATGTATCTATCCATATTTCATCTCTGGTGACACAAAGTGGAGCGCGGGAAAACAGAATACCTGTATGTATTTGGAATTGGCGCTTGAAGTGCAGACGGTAATAACAGTACAGATAGTTTTTACGCTTTTATGTACCGTTTGTTCGATAAAAATATACGATGGCCAATATAATGACAAATCGTATTGGTTATTATCAATATAAAGTCTAAGCCCAAGCGTAGTAAAGGAATTTGAATTTTGAGTACTCGCGACTGATGGTTGCATGGTAACTTGTACATATGCGTTCGTTTTTTTTTTTTAATTATAATTTTACACCGTCCGCATTTCTGTTGTTATGAAATATGTACATAATTATGTATTCGATATTTACAAACACTATTATATACCTGTACTTATAAGCCAGAATGTATAATTAGAAACGAAATAAGTTAAATACAAACGCACAAGTTTTCAATTTAATTCATTTATTAAGGTACATGTACCAGTCATCACATTTATCTACACATTCAGAATAATATGTTAGCCATTTAACACTAATTTTAAAATTTGATTGAAGTACATCGCACGTTATATATTATGTATTATAGACACCAACTAATGTTACAGTTAACTGCAAATTTACATCCAGCTGCCATTTGTTGTTTCTGCCAAATCATTTCGTCTGTCGTATTTGCAGCTATCTGATTTGCTAATACATTTAAGTATATTCGAACGGTCTTATTCACAAATATATTATACGTATTTTAACTAAGATATATTTTGTCTTAATCATTTAATAGACGTAGCCATTTTGAAATTAGATAAATAATATTAGTTAAAATACGGTCACAATATATGTTTATGAACAATATCTAAGTTAAACATCGAATATATGGAAATGCTTTCATAATAAGTATTTATGTATATATATGACATTTATTAACGTTCGACTAATCACTAAAATTTCATTTTAATCTAATTAAATGACGATAAAACTTTGCGATAGTGAAAACAAATGTTAAAAATTGAATTAAAATAGTTTCATTTGATAAACGAAACATGATATAAAACGCAGGTTTAATTCATAAAATAAACCTGCGTTTTTACCATTAACACGAAATGGCACACATTGTATACAGCTCTTCAGCTCCGATATAATCTTGTTTATATTTGTATTTACATTAAACATATAACAATGACTCGCAAGGCATACGCTTTGCCCGTGTGTCAGAAATATTTTTTTTAATCTATTAGATTTACAATAACGCAATGAAATAATAATATTTACATTATACATGGCAAACGAAGGTTTGGTCGAATATTAAATAAAACTTATTAAACTATGAAATACGTAACGACGATTGCATTTGAATTTCTTTGAGCTTAAGTTTATTGTGCTAGAGGCTGTGATTATTGATATTAGTGTCTTTTTGTCTTAACATGGAATTCTCGAAGTTTTATCTTTAGTGTTTTTACGATAATTGAAATACGGTGCGTTTAGGAAGACTTAAACGAGAATGTTACGAAATTACTACGATATTGGAATGTAGGCAAGAAACCGTATGGGTAATAACTAATAATATGGTCCCCGTACTGGCAAGATCACGAAATTAAATTTATTTGCAATATTCCTGTCAGATTGATTTACTTGAGTAGATATTATTGTTAGTATTGTACGTACGGCAAGCGCGAATCAGTTCGACATTCTGTTACGTATATTATACCAGCACCACTAATACAGAAATTAAGATTATTCGTATAATATTGACAATACAACAAATAGACAGCCCAATAACAATGGCAATGTCGTTTATTTTTATTTTTTTCAGACCTATTGAGCGAAATAAAAATTTGAATGTATGTAGTATTGTAATGTAATTAATCTAATTATCACAGTTATAAAATTAAAATAACATTTACTTATAATTATAACGTCGGGAAACATAAACATAGCCTTTCTTAAACTAAATTAATAAATAACTTATACTTTGTGAGGTGCTTCTTCGTACAAGCAACTCGTGAAATAATTTTTACAATTAATTATAGTTTCGTAACAGTTTTTACAATAATTAAGTAGAAGAAATAACAAACTGGTTTAATAACTATGATAAATTTTTAGTTAAATGTTTTTACAACAAGCTAACACTAGCCATCGCATAAATGGCACAAGAGGCGCTGTTGCGCCGTTTACAGTAAGTAGTCACCAATCGAAACGACGAGAGATCAGTTTGACGTTATGTGTCAAGAGCCGCAGCCGTATCCGCTATATATGGCGCTTACACTGTAGTCTCGTTCCGCCTCAGCGGCTGTAGCTCGCGCTGCAAGTCGTTGTAGTACTCGTGGTCGGACATGGATTCCTCTTCCACCGACTTTTGTGGTAGGTACTTGCTAGTGCCCGGTCTTGGTGTGGTTTCACCCGTGCTGCTCTCACTGTTTCCTAAGGATTCGAGCGGCACCGGCTCGGTCGGGATACCTAATGTCTGCGGAGGTATGTTTTGCTCGGACATTAGATATTCAGGGTTATCGATGCATCTTTTATTTGCGACGAAATCACTGTAACGTAAGTCCTTTGTATCGTTACTCTCTCCAGCTTCTCCAATCAGGTCCATATAAGCCGAGGCGTTCTGGGTGTGTTGTGGTGACGGCATTAGATAGTCGTCTTCGTCCAACGGCAAGTTAAGCTTGAGATTTCCTACTTGCGCTTCTTTCACCTTCGAAATGCTATCGAACTTCGATTCCATGCAGTCTTGTCTTCCTTTCATCGGGTCGCTACAGTACCTAGAATTCGAGCTGTCTGAAGCACATACTCCATTATTATAATAATGCCGTATTTCGGTCCCATCAGGATTTCGGGAATTATTATATCGCAGTAGGTCTCGATCCCAACCTTCCGATCTATTAGAAGTATCAATGATGGCGCCCTCTTGGCCCGTTATGTTGTTAACCCAGGTAGCGGATGCGCATGGCTTGCTCGACTGCGCTTCGATTGTAACTGTCGTGTTTGTTGTCGTTGATCCGGGTATAGCATTAAATTTTGGTTGCAAATACTCATCTGCTTCTACTAAAGGTTCAGGGCCGTCCATGGCCGAAGAGAGATTTCTAATTAGTTCCTTTTCATCCTGAAATTAAACAAAGTTAAATTGTTAAATTTAAAAATTATATTGTTTTGTGTTAAAGTTTACTAGAATAATAATAAACCTAACAAGAAATTTCGTTACTAGTCACATAAAATCGAAAACGACAATATGTGCTACTTAACATTCTATAACTTAAGTAATTTAATTATATAGTTTTAAGGTGCATGTACTCCTCGTATGCACTTTAAAATGGGTACTTGTATTTTAAGAATTAATATAAAAGAATATATTTAAAATACGTTACATTAATACATTTGCAGAGGGTTTCAAGTTTTATGGGAGTGTAATGTAAGGCGTGGAATTGCCCAAATAGTAATTTTTGAATTTTTATAATTTAGTTTGGCTTATTTTTTAATTAGACCTGTTAAAGTCAATGACGTTTACTAGAATATTGATTATATAAAATAAAATATTATTAAGTAATTGTAATATTTACCTGTGTTGAATAAGATGGGAGTCGCATAAATTTATCTCCAGGAATAACTAGGTAGCGTCCAGGATCGCGTGCCATTTCAGCAAATGTATCTGCAAGCTGCTTAAATGTTGGTCGGCTGTCTGCATCGAGCATCCAACAAGAAACCATGATACAGTAAATGTCCAATGTGCAAATGCTGGGTTGTGGTAATTTCAGTCCATTTTCTATCAATTCTGGGACATTTCTAGCCGATATATTGGCATAAGGTCTTGCTCCGTAGCTTAAAATTTCCCAAATAGTTACACCAAAAGCCCACACATCACTTTTGTGTGTAAATATTCTGTGCTGGACGCATTCTAATGCCAGCCATTTTATAGGCATTTTTCCTCCAGCTGCTTTGTACTCGTCTTCATTAATGTCCAGTAATTTTGCCAATCCGAAATCAGTAATTTTCACACAATTAGGCGTTTGTACTAAGACATTTCTAGCCGCTAAGTCCCTGTGAACTAACCTTTTTTCCTCTAAATAAGCCATACCACGAGCTATTTGAGTACACCAATTTAAAAATGCTTTTGATCCTATTTTCTCCTTATACGTCCTTACATAGTCCAGTAAACAACCAAGAGGCATTAATTGCGTAATTAGCATCATCTGATTGGTCATGCAAACAGCCAGCAATTGAAGTAAATTGGGGTGCTCGACACTAGCCATTATATATGCCTCCTCCAAAAATTCCTTACTAGAGTTTGCTCCTGTACCTTCTTTCAACACTTTAATAGCGACTGGTATTTTAACATTTTCTCCTTCAGGAACCCAAACTCCTTTATATACTTTACCAAATGCACCGAAACCTAGCATCCCTCCTCTACGCAGTTCAGCTTCTTTAACGATCCTTAATTTAGCGAGATTCGGCTTGACATTAGTTGGTCTTAATGGTTCATTGTCTTCACAACCAGTAAGGACCATAGTCATTTTAACGGCTTCTTTTTTAGCCTTTGCCTTTTGCCTACATGTATAACCAATTATAGCTAGAATTACTAGTAATATGAGCGCTAATACAAGAATCACCACAATTACTGTAGATATCTTTGCTGTAGCCATATTAGGAAGGCCATTAGCTAATGCTGAACAATAGGGCTCATCTATAGGATTTTGAAGGAGCTCATCAAAATAAATCTTGTGTGGTATGTCGACAGGGCAACTATCAGTACAATTAAATTCATTAGAATTTGAGTCACCGAGAAATATTTTTAAATTTTGGCATTTGATACAATCCATCGACGTCGGTCCAGTACAACCTCTACATTCATGATGACAAGGAGTGCAAAGCCGATTGACTTCATCGGTAAAGTGGTCCGAGGGACATTCGTCTTCACATTGATCACCTCGTTTGAATCCATTACAAACTTGACACACTTGTTGATGTATTCCAAAACCGGTGCATTTGTAACACAGTGGGTGACATTTCCTGCACACCACTTTAACTTTTCCTTCAAGGGGCTTTACATTACCTACCCACTCATTATAATATCCATCAGGACAAGGTTCGTTTTCTTTTAGACAGCTTTCGACAGTTGCTTCTACACTGATTATGGCTTTCTTACAAGAGTTGCATCCTCCCTCACCTACAGTGTTATTAGATCCCGTGCATCCATTAAAACAATTCTGGTGACAGGGTTGACATGTTCCATTTTCGGTTGCGTATCTAGAAGCTGGACATACTGCGACACAGTATGGCCCATCACGCACGTGCTTGCATTTAGTACAATTAGCTCTGGTCGGTCCCGTACATCCATCCAAGCACTCCGCATGGCACTGCTTACAAGTTTTCGTACCCGCCTTGTATAATCTGAAATAATATGTTTTATATTATGACCTGTTATTCAATGTTATAAGTGTATAAGTAATATAATTCCTGAATATGGCAAAAACAAAAATAAGAAGATGTAAGGTGGCATTTTCTCTGAAGGGGAGCTCTAATTTTGCAATTTATTACATTAAAAAGAACTATTAAGAACAATAAAATTGCTAAACAGAATAAGAAGGCTAATCTCAATTTTTATTTATCGCTGGTCAAGATGTTATTTTTAACCCTAAAGTAGTTGTTATTATGATAATTGAAAACATATACAAGTACATTAGTATATAGAATAATTAAAAATATAAAACAAAAACCGCTCCATCCCTCTAAGATTTCGAAGACAGAAGACGTATAGTATACTTTTTTTTAATACCGACGTTAATGATAAAGTTTAAACAATAAAGCAAAGTGTAAAAAATTATTAATGGAAATAATTCGTGTCAGATAGACGCGATTTTAAAAACATTTTAAATATTTGGGCTCTTAGTCTTTCTTCGAGGTCTGCGCTACTTAAAATTAGTGACAAAAATGTCTGACGAAATGACTTAGGAGCACTTATTTTTGTTCGTTTCTAATAATTACTTGTCGCGATAATCGAGTGTTGGATGTCTGCATTATGGATTTTCATTGTTTCAAGGATGATTTCGGCTATTAGCCTTAGAGGAAGATATGACACATTTGAAGCTTAACTGACAAACACAGCAACGTACATAGGACTTTAATTAACTGGACAATATATTATAAACTATTACAAAAAAAAAACTAAAATATGGAAGGCTCAATAAAGCAAACAAGACATACAATACATCCCATACTCTTACAATATTTATAAGACACTTATAAAAAATACAGACCCTGGAAGCACTGTGCAGTTCTGTATACATGTTTCTCCGAATTTATAGTTTTCGCAGTACAGGCACTGGTCTGGTCCAGGTCCCCAGCATCCATCTGATGAACATTCAGTGTCACACACCAAATTTGCTTTTTCTGTTAATGGAATAAATGAAACAAAAATAACGTGAATGATATGATAAACAAAAAGGATGGTAAAAAATAAATAAAATAAACAGAAAAATCGCTTTGCAAAATTTAAACCAGCTGTTAGTATTGTTAACATCATATTGGTGAAAAAATATATTTCGCGTGCATTTGGCAAGAGCTTATATTAGTTACAGTAATTTTTTAAACGTCGCAAATGCAGTACTTAAATACAATAAAAAAGAAAACGTAAATGAGGATCCTCACAAAAACGCAACGCATAATACACTCACCACAGTTCCTTGTGTCGCTATTCTTCTGAATTATTTGCTTATGGTCTTTTGATTTTACTAACTTATGCCATGCAATTTTTTCGGCAAAACAGAGCTGTCGATTTTCCATAATTGCTATTGCACCAGAATTTACTCTTTTTAAAGATTTTAGTCCAAGCGATTTTAAAGATGTTTTTACAATATAAAGAGAGGCAAACAAGTTTTCGACTACTTGTCGTCCTCCAATCACTTCTAAGTTTCTAAAGTAAGAGAGATTGGTGAAATTCGGATGGTGAGCTTGAACATTCAAATAGCCGGTCACTTCGCGGACTGTATTAAAAACCTCGAGAGCATTTGGTTCCATTTTTGGGTAGCGATCTCCAAACGAATAATCCGGATTTATCTGCTGAAAACCAGTGAAAGTCATCTCTAGTATTTCAATAGAACCGTCAATAATAGTGCAATCTTTGAAACTGTCGATGTTTCCGGAGTGAATAGGTTTTTCCGCGCGGCAAGTCTTCGGGCAAGTCACATTGCAAGGAATACACTCTCCGTTAACTGCAGTTTTATTAGGAGGGCAGCTACGCACACAGGCTCCGTTGTCTTTTAATAGATGTTCAGGGCAGTTTCTTACACAAGTTGCGCCATAAGCATATTTCCCGTCAGGGTTTGGCTCCCAGGAATAGGTAGTAGGGTTATATTTCTGCATTGGCGGGCATTCTTGAGAACACGTTCCTTCGTCATAAAAATTACGACATGCAAGGCATTGACTTGGCAATGGACCCGTACAACCTCCAGCGCAGAAGGTATTGCAACAATCTCTAGGATTAGGTCCGAAACAACGCCCTTGAGCGCACTGCGGGCTGCAATTAGTTTTTGAAAATTTTTGGCAATTATGAGCCCCATCGCCCCAACAACCAGCTTCGCAGCTCGGATGACACGGTGGACAATCTCTCTCGGGTACACTAAAGCTATATACGAATACATAGGTTGCATTTATGCCCGTTATTATTTCATCCCAATTTATAGTTTTGACATGGCACAGGTTATAGTTATTGTAAATGCCTACACTACCTCGCAAGACATCTCGTAACGCGGGAAGTTCTAGTGTAAGGGCGGAAGACATTGTGACCAGCATAGCGAATTCTTCTTCTCGGACTTTCAATTTAAATAGTGTTCGACCGCGAATGATCTGCAATTGCGGAAGAATGATTTGTGCTACTCTGACATACGAAATGAGTACGTAGCCAGTCACTTCTCTGATGTGTTGCAGGAATGACAAGTCCATGGTTTCATTCTGAAGCCATGTTAGTTCTAGATTGCCATCGACGTATGTGCAGTTGGTGAAGCGATCGCGCAGGTTTCTATAATGGGTGTCGCGATTTGAAGGCACCGACATCCGACCATTGGTGCCAATGCATACTGTAAAAGAAGAGAAATACATTTTAATACAACAATCCCAAAAAGCAAATAATTTTAAGAGAACTTAAAAATATCACTACTTAAGAAATTTCCGAGAGTAATATAATATATATATAAAAGTAATAATAATAAGTAATATAATATATAAATATTATTTATAATTATATGCCATTATATTATATCGTATGTTATTTGACTCAATTTATTACATGTCAAGTGAATGTAACTATGTCCAAATAAGGTATGAAAACGTGTGTTGTCTACAGCACCTAGCGGAGAACGGTGGGCGGCCAGCGATAAGCGTAGAGCGACGAGCGGGTAGCGGAAAGCGAGTGGAGAGAAGAGGCGCGTGGAGTGAGGAGGCGGTACCATGTGGGCGGGCTGACGGCACCGAAGCCAGTTTTCTCTACTACGCTACACGTAACACCGCTATTTGTGATTAAAGTATGAAAATAGCCTACAATGCCGCTTTGTTATGTTACACGGAATTAAGATGTAAAACAAATGCGTATATGTATACGAATTGGTGTCCTATTAAACATTTTCCGTTAGACAGTTTATTTTTATAATGCAAATAGCTATGCTAGCTTGCTTTTTTAGTTTTAAATGTTTTGTTTGTAACAGTTAAAAATATACAAGTTTTTTGGAAACAAATATTTATTACTTATGTTTTGTAAATGAATTAAATTTAACTTTTAATGCGATATTGAGAATAAAAGATCAAGTGACAAATCTCAATGGCGAAATCGTCAAAATATAATATTTCAGTCTTCGGCGAAGTACAGTATCCGTTTAATAATTAAAATTATTTCAGACGCACTTGATATTTCGTAAAACGATATTTAGAAGTTTCTACTTAAAGATTTTTAAATCCCAAACTATTGTTTGTATTAATAAAGTTTAGCTGCGTCTGCGTCGAATCACAAAAAATTGTTTTAACCGCATTGTTACGTTGAGTGCGTCGAGTCTACCGAGACGTCATTCGATACGTTGTTGACTCGAAATTCAGGTAATTTCGTTAGTCTTATTGCCTGATTTCAAGTATTCGAGTCCTTTGTTGTTATAGGAATTAAAAATCATTCAACTGAGTTATTTCTTGTTACGTTCATTTCTTTATCTACCCTATTCTGTCAAGGTATCATGATTTTTACTTACACTTGGAGGAAGAGGATATCATTTTCATACCCTACTCCATGTCCGTGCTTATATATGATAGTACGTTATCGTATTTTAACCAATGAAATATTAAAACATGCCAAAAATAACTTGCATAATATGGAAAGCAAAAAAAACAAAATGAAATGAAATGAGAACAAAATGAAATGGATGGTCGTATTCACAAATTCCGAAAGCGTATATGTTATTACGACTTATTGTAAAACAAATTCCCCCCGCCGCGTCTGTATCTGAACGCGATAAACTCATAAACAACCGATAGGATTTACATACTGTTTTCAACCAAGGTGCGGATTGGTTTTTATGGAAGGTTTAGTAGAATAAGTCATTAAAATTTGTTATAAAATGAAAGTTCTTATTGCCACGCGCCGTGTAAACTATAGAGTTATATGAATAGCGATACAAAAGTTTTATGAAGATCCTTATTCTACTACTCGGATATCATGTATAGAAAAATTCGTGCTTTATCGAATCCTGGTTTTTGTTTTTTAATCTTAAAAATAAATCTACTTATAAAAAATATATTTTAATTTTCTTGATCATGGTCCCTTATCCATCCTTTAATGCTATTTTTTTTAGTTGTGCCATTTGATTATTATATTAAAAATAAGTTACTCTTTTGTTAAGTATATTTAATGCCTTCATTATTTGGCCGGTCACGGTGTTCACGCCCACGTCATAATATAACCAACTTCAAACGTTGCTGGATAGTGCGGAACATGCTCGAAATTTATGACTGTTGGATTGGGTCGCTTATCGTGTGGGTAGTAGAAATCTGGTGTCCGGTCGACCCAGTTGCACAGCCGATGACACAAGTGATAGTATTGATGTGGAAGTTGCGACGCGCTCACTGCCTCCGTTCAATCACCGATGCAAAGCAGATAAAAGCGAAAACGGTTAGTTTGTACGGGACTGCGTAAAAATAAAAATTCACCATACACCGTACATACAACTAAAAACGTTTGTCGACGCTCAATGTCAAAAATGACGTTAATTCAAAATATTTACGAATAAAACTATTTCCTGTAATCATGAAGGCAGGCAGTAATAGGGCAGGAAATATTGTTGCAATTTCCTCAGTATGCAGTGTGTGTGCCTCTCCCTTCGCCGCGCAGCGACCGTCTCTACACACGGTGGATGCTCAGCGTGTAAAGCTCGGAGACTGGTTTGTCTCAGGCCAATGTTTTTATCCAGTTACTTACATTCTGAAGCATTGGAACCAGTTTTGATCCACTAACATTTCATTCGGGCAACGCAGCCTTTCACTACAGTTCCTTATTGTGCTCGCTAGCTCGTAGGGCGTGTTAACATTCCTACTCGGGAAAAGAGATGCGAACCATTTATAATGAGCCAACTTTTTAAATTTTTTTGCGAAAAAATACAGATTCAAAACTTTCTTTATATCTGTTTCTTTCATAAGAATGATTTCTAATAAACATTCGAAAATGAAAGCATATTTGATGAGGATAATTTTTCTATGTTTGAAACATAACGACGAGACGAGAGACAAAATGACGAGCCGGTTGGCGTGGTTGGTAGAACACTTGCCTTTCACGCCGAAGGTTGTGGGTCGATTCCCACCCAGGACAGACATTTGTGTGCATGAACATGTCTGTTTGTCCTGAGTCTGGGTGTAATTATCTATATAAGTATGTATTTACAAAAAAAAAGTAGTATATGTAGTATATCAGTTGTCTGGTTTCCATAGCACAAGCTTTGTATAAGCTTAATTTGGGATCAGATGGCCGTGTGTGAAAAATGTCCCAGGATATATAACGATACCATTCATACGTATGGGAACGTGATGACTTATGCATTTATAATATATGTATTAATTACTTAATGGAGCAAATTAATCTATTTTGACTCAAAAATATTAATTAGAATATTAATAAAATACAAGTTTTTTTTATACTTAATTATAATATTCTGACAGATTTCGATAAAATATTCTTGTCGAATATGTGAATGAAGAATCAAAAAAACGCATCAGTATAACTAGATATGATAATAAGCCGAGCGACTCAATACGATTCATTGATGACACCATCTGCATATTTCGAAACATAATTATTTAATGCCCGAACGAGTTTTAATAATTATATGAAAAATATTTATTTAAATAATCATTGTTTTACCTTAATTCGTACCGTGTCTGTCACATGTCGCTTAGTAGAAAATTATTTGCCAAATAAAATCTTAATTATGAAAACATGTTATCATAACTAGGATTTAATTTAATTTGACATTTAAATAACATTTGATGCTCTTTTAACGCCTTAAACATTTTCTTCTAGACGAGTATTAAATAGGAAAAAAATAGATTATAAAATAAAATATATTTAAATTGTACCCAAAAAATATTCCGTGACACATATTATTAAACGTATAATCTAATTTTTTACGTAGTTTAAAATATCCTTTTCAATTCAAAGCCAACGAAAAAATCGTTTGATATGTTTATTATCATATCATGTATCACAATGGTATTCTTTGAAAGCTTTTCGAAAACTAACTAAAATAAAGAAATCTATAAGTTAACTAAATATTTATCAAAAATATTTAATTAAAGAATTTCATAGCACGATCATTACTGGCCCGGAGCAGAGTTGAAAATGTTTTCCGGTTATTCAAAATATTGGATACATTATTTCGACATTCAATACTTAACATAGAACTATTCGGGTCAAAAAACTCCGTGACTTATAGAATCTTGCATCTCATTAGACTTGATTGACTTTGAAATTAAATGCGTATTGTAAATTATGTACTAAATAATTTTTAATCAAGAAATTTTTGATTAAATAATTAGTTTGTTCCACCTTAAGCCTTATTTATGTTAGTTTTTGACGAAAAGTATAAATTATATACTCAGCAATTCACAAGCTTATAAGCGGATATTATAAAGCAGGAATATTATCTGATCCTTTGTAAAAGTTAAGGGTCAGTAGGTTTTTATAATAAAGTTACTTTTATTTTATTTCATGTTTAAACTTCGCGAATGGTGCATAAGAGTATGTTTCTTTCTCCAACAAGGAAGTAGTTTAGTTGCCTTATTAAGTAAGGGAACACTTTTAATTGAATAAAATATATGTTTTTTTTAGTTATATTTTATGACGAAACACGGAAATGTTAATAATAAATAGCATTTGTGTTAATTTAGACCTCACCTTCCGTTTGCCTATTAAAGGTTAAATATTTCTGACAGCAACACAATTAAAATAATTTCATCTATCAATAACTTCAGTTGAGTATTAGCAATATCAAGAAAATAAATATTTATTTTATACAAAACTATTCTACATACCACTGCTAGGGACGCCTATAAAAGTCATACGTAAGAAATTTCTTCCAGAAAAATCGACCAGTAAATCAAAATTTTAATTTATTCTCTCACTATGATGATTCCTAAAGATTGAATTTATTCAGAACTTAGACTTTGGCCGCAAATATCGTAATAAAAATGTGCCCACAGAATGACAAGTAATGATATTATATAATATAAAAGTAGTAGAGCAGAAATGAACAAGCTGTTGATTATTTTTCGACTTACAAACCGTCTCTAATAGCATTGTAGCAAAACGTGTTTCTGATATCTTTTTAATCATCCACAACTAAAACAAGTTTACGATGTGGATATTACTCTCACTAAACGATCAATTTGTGTTTTCAAGCAAAAGATATAATTAAGAACAAACTACTATTCATAATTTAATTTTTACTAACGAGATCGCGCGTTGGTGTTTTAAAAAGTTGCTCCATGCAGGTCTACGAATCCGTTAATTAGTATCGGTATCCATCCGTTTACAATGTATTATACAATATCGGTAATTACTTTGACTTGTCAACAAAAATTGTAACAAATTGTTATTGTTTGTGACTCTGAAAATAACAAACACAAAAATATTTACAAGCCTATTAATACAATTGATCTAAAATTATGCTTCGATATTGATTTTATTTTAATTTATTATTTAAAATTAGGGCTAGTAAAAAAATTGGTGCTTTGAAAGCCTTAATATATGAAACGAAATTCTGTAACAATGTACCCAGACGTATTTTGAACTTTGAATCGTAAAATTAGCGAGAAAAATACTGAAGTTGAAGAAAGTTTTGACCGAGAGTGGCAATAAATTACAGTTCAGCATAATGATTTCTTAGTTAAATAATAAATAATATACATATTTTTATTTACACCCAAAAACATGTATACAATTTATACAGTTTTGTCTAAATCTAGGGTTTTTACATAAGCAACCTCTGACTTCAAAACTAATATAAATTGCAATATCAGAGTCAGCAATTCCTCGACAATTAATTGCACACTAGATTCGAACATATATTACGCGTAATTTACCATGTAGTCTACACGTATTCTTAGATTTCTTAATAGGGAATAGTTTTAAAGGTGTAGTAGAATAAGGAAAAAAAAACAGTTAATATTTTGTACGCGTGTGGATGTGTGTGTTTGCGTGTGTGCGTGCGTGTGTGCATTTATGATTATATGCGTATAAATAATAGTGTCGAGATTGACCATGTCATATTAACTACCTGTATGTCGTATTAGGTACCCATCTCCCTTTTTGTAAGGGTGAAATCAAAATTATATATCATATGGTATGTGTTCAAGTAGGTTCATACAAGCACTTTTAAATCTACATTATACAAGATATTACTAAATTTAACCGGTTTTAGAATGTAGATTCTACCCAGAAGAACCGGCAAGAAATTCAATAGTTACTCCTTTTCACAAATTAAATCACTCAGGTATGTTAATTATATACAATTAAATTTAAATATCCTGAATAAAAATAAACGAATATTTACTTCGCGCTTTTTATCATCTATATAATCTTGTATTGAATAATATGACTTATTTATTTATTTGGATCTCCAGCAGTTGTACATAGGACACATTCAAATTACTTTTTACATTAACTTAAAACTAACTATGCACAACCGATTACAGGAGAACACACCATTCACAAACACAATTACAAAATATACAAATAAAAAATAGAATAAAAAACAGAAAATAAAAATATTTAAATAAAGAACAAAAACCAAAAACAGAAACAAAAGGAAGTAACTAATTAAATTTATTTATTATTTTTTATTTACATAAGATTTATTCATTGGGAAAATTAAATAAGAAAAGTTTTGCTCCAACATATATCCGCTTAAAATAATGATATAGATGTAAATTTAAAATAAACAACACTATGAGGAGAGCTTTCTACCCGTCCATTAGACATCTATTATGTAGTATGCTAACTTATAAAATATATGTTTTTTGATTATTATAAATCTTCCATAAAAAGATGTTATAGTTTTCGCAATGTTCGTTTGGAAAGCGTCCTGACTGATATTAATATTTACTCCAACTAAGTTTATAAGCTCATGTTGAAAGGTATGCTAGTGGATAGAACTTTTTAGTATATATAAATAAGTTTGTAGTATACAAATATGGAGAAAACAACAGAAAATCGTTTTTGTAATGGTAATAATTAATAATCGTATAGACGACAAAATATTTTTTACCTATTTGTTACTTTGATTCATGAAAAGATAGTAAATTTCAAGTTTTAAATTTAAGCTTTAAGATCTACTTAATTTTTAGCGGAGAACGAATTCTGCGTAGGCGCCAATGTTCACACATACATAAATATTATACATATAAACCCACACAATAACAGCTGTATACATTGATACAGATGCATTTCGTATTTTCATGTAAGACAAAACATTTTATTTAGTTATTTTGACAAGAAAATTGATAGCCATACTAGTTAAGGAGTAGGTACATACATAAATAACATTTTAGTTTCTCTACAATTACGAGTAGAAATACTCTCTATGTATATACATAGCAATGCTTCGAGTTAGCACACTGCGTTATGTTATGATCGTTAGCAAGCAGCTCGTTCGAAGCGAGGTCTAAGCTGTTAGGTTTGCTGGGCGCGCTAATTGTTTGCTAAATTATGCTTAGGCAGTTGAAGATATCACCATGTATCTCAATCAACTATTTAAAATAAAATAACACTTTAATATGTTTCGAAGTATGAAGGAATGATGACGAAACTATAAAGAATGAATTGTATGAAGGATTTCCTTATTTTAAAGTATTTTTTTTTCTATAAATTAACTCACAGTAATGCCGAGAATACCGTAGGTGTAACAAGTTGCAATATCGACAACACGATGTTATTATTTTTTCCTTATTCATGAACTGTATTTTAAAGATCACCATCCTTTATAGCTCGAGTGCTTGCGAATAATGCACCCACGCGCACCTTGCTTTCATTTCGAACCTTTTCAAAGAACCGGACTGGACGTTGAGAGTGATTGTCTTTGAAAACAATATCCCTGTCGAAGGTATAATAGTACGTAATTGTGGAGCCTCGCTTAGCCGGCACTAGCGCCTGTCGCTGAACCTCATTCCGCCTTACAAGCTATACAAACCTACGTTTGTTAGTTCGAGATAAGCTCTGTTTATTTTATTCCAGCGATTAGCGCGCAACGAGTTGTTATTTAACCTAAATTTAAAGTTTTATGATATTATATTATGGCACTGAATCGGACAATTTACATTTTTAAGAAAACATTATATTTAAAAATCGCATCACACGTAAACAAGAACGCAAACCAACTGTGTGTCCGATACTAGGACTTCGCAAGGACGAATCGATGAGGTCGTTAGTATAGTTCCCATCAGCATATGAGTCGCGCCGGGCACTTACTCTTTCCTTTGACGAACTCGGAATGCTTGTGCCGAGCGGGCACAACATGGTGCAGGCGGCGAGCGCGCGCTGCGCTCACCCCCGACAGCGGGGCCAGCGCGCCGACCGCGCACAGGCACCACAACAAGGCACGAGCAGCCAACATGCTGCGACATCACTCGCGACAAACACGGCCCACTACCGACCGCCGCAACCTTCCATCGTGGACTGGCCCGCCCGGTTTTCGAACCTCACCGTGCGCGGGCGCCGCCATAGAGATATACATAAATAGAGCGACCGATTATTTTTTTTGGCGGGAAAAATATTTATTTTTACATTTATTCTCATTAAAATAAAATAAAAAATTATCAACTTAGTGTAAATTGATATTTAATTAAATATCTCATGAATTTAGCACAAGTCTTCCTGTTATTGAATGTAATTAATTTTATTATTTAAGTTTGGGCAGCCAATAAATATTTATGACTCAATATAGTATTTTATTTTTTGGTTAACTAATTAAAAATATATGATTATAAATTAAGAAAGTGTACAAGGTTGAAGTTTATTTCATTTGGTTTATAGTTATTTAATGACATCTTAACGTCAGTTTAAAGTAAAGTATTTCAACGGCATGTTTAATTTTATACGAAAGCTTTCCTTATGATGCGTAGAAACAGCTTTTCTAATTATTTAGAGTTCTATGGTAAATCGTTTTGCCCTCCTACAAGCACAGATAAGCGTAGAAACACGCACACAAGTAAAGTAAGGTACACAGGTAAACGCAGGTATGCGTCGGAGCCGCTTCGCTGACAGAAAAAAAGCCACGTAACAAAAGTTTAATAAGTACGCATTGTAGCCCGTGCTAGGACTGATACGAATAATAATTGAACTCTGTGAAACTGGACCTCAGGCCTCAGAGGTTTTTGTGGAGGCTGTGATCCGATCTAACGTCGGCCGAGCAATTAATATGCCGCGGACGCTGTACGCGGATGACTTGAGATATTTTTTACTACAGCACTGTACCGAATATACATTTATCGAATTTGATTTTGTAAAGATTAAAACGATCATGATAAATTTAATTATTGTAGGGCGTAATTGAATGCAAATATTTTTCGTATGTACAACAACAGATTCTGTATTCAACTCTATCTCTACAAATGTGTGAGATAACTATTATCATACATCAAATTATGAAGTAAACCTTCAAGTTACTATAAGATAACTTAGGTATGCATAACATTTTATTTGTTTAAGTTAATGTCATATTGTAGATAGTAATAGTAGAGGATTTATATTTTTAGGTTTATTTATTGAGAAGTACACGCGTTGAACTCTTTACGAAAGTCGAATACGGAGCGGCGGCGCGGTGCTCTCATTGTACGACCGAGAGTCTGCTGAATGTTTTCAGTCACCATTGCCGGTTCTCTTACTTATTCTGAGAGTAACAACAATACACTCCGCAATGCATGTACTGTTGGTTTTAGAATCGCGTCAAGAGTTATGAAAATATTTAAGTTTGCGGTAAAGCCTTAGTTCGCTTCGCATTCCAGAACTGAAGCTTCGATAGAATATAATCTTGTTAAACTTTACGCTATAAAGATACAACAATTATAGACAATTGACTTCTTTCTCATGAGAATGTTTCCCTAATTAAGTATAATTAAACTTTTAAAAAAATTTAGGCAAGTTTTTTTAAGCTACAATATTTTTTGATTTATGCCTGGGATATCATAGAGCCAATACAATATGCTTATTTTAAGAATATTCATTAAATCCTCATATTTTCCCGGAAGTTCTTAATGCTCGCTTAGCCTAATCCAGATCAGGAAACTAGTCTAAAGTGAATGTCACTACACCTCTGTTAGTTAATAATAATTAAATTAATTCGTTTATTAAGATTAATCAGTAAAGTATAGAATTAGAATTAGTATTAGATAACAAACAATCACAGCGTAAATAACTGGCTGATGCGAGGTGCAGGTGCAAATATATGAAATAAGGTATAATTCACTGGTGGTAGGGCTTTGTGCAAGCTCGTCTGGGTAGGTACCACCCACTCATCAGATATTCTACCGCAAAACAGTAATACTTGATATTGTTGTGTTCCGGTTTGAAGGGTGAGTGAGCCAGTGTAATTACAGGCACAAGGGACATAAAATCTTAGTTCCCAAGGTTGGTGGCGCATTGGATATGTAAGCGATGGTTGACATTTCTTACAATGCCAATGTCTAAGAGCATTGGTGACCACTTACCATCAGGTGGCCCATATGCTCGTCCGCCTTCCTATTCTATAAATAAAAAAAAAAATAATATTTTTATATCAGCACAATGAAAATATGTTATAATTTCTGCGCGATTCTTTGAAACACAGTAATCAATAGAAAATCTTATTACGGTATGTCGGATTTTTTATTTATTTATGAAAGTTTTATTAATTTGTAAAATAGTAAAGAATAAGGCGCATTTTGTGTATTCGGTAGATACGATGCGTTGGCGACATCGTGTCCGCGCTAGGAAACTCCCGGATCCTTAGCTCTTATATCTATAACAAAAGCCCTTCGAACCACTTGACTGCTTTGTGTTGGCACAATGACGTTTTGATTTCTAGCATTGTGTCCGCCGCGCAGACGCGCAGGTACCGGGCGCCCGCTGCTTGCGTCCGCGTCTCCCTCCGCAACCGCGCTTGTAATATATTATGCTAAGCGATATAGTTTGTCAAACCTGTAGATCGGAGTTTAAATAATAACATTAAAATAATGATTTTGCAAATGAAGTAGCTGTTCACACTTTTTTATAATAAGCCATAGTTATGTTGTTGTTCCAAATATTACACGGGTTAGAGATTAGTTGTTGAGGTGTATTATTTCAGGCTCTTCATTTTTTATGTGCACTCGACTCAATTTATTTTAAAACAAAATGATTATTTAAGTAGGCCTTCAAATCGTCAATTGTTTGTAGTATTATCAACATAAATTGAAGTAACTAAATTAGACAATTTGTAACCGAGCACTGAGTATCGTGGACGTTTTAACAAGATAAAAGAAGGCAACGTGATCGATGAAGCTAACAGACGAAGCCGCCACCTAGAGTCATTAAAAATTATGTTCCTTGTCATTAATATAAAACATATTAAACTGATAATTGCGGTGTATCATAAATGTTAGTAATAAAAAACGCATTCTTGGGTCTCGACTCGTACCCCACTGCGCGAGGGCCTGTCTTTATGATACACGGTCTGGAGGTGACTGTGGCGTTAGACAGCCATTCTCGATGGAATAACCTCATTAATAAGATTGAATTTTAACAGAATGTGCAGCGTTGTTTAATATTATAAATAAATAACGATGTAAAGAAGTTTCTTTCTAACAGAAATCTAACGATATTAAATATGAGGCATCTGCTACCCCCGACAGTTCGCTGTAATCGTATCGAGTCGCACAGGAATGGTAAGATTTGTTGCTATTCATCGATCGTTACTCGTTACAGATAACGCATCTTACATCAAACAATGCTTGTTCGTTTTGTTAAATAGAAAAATTAGTCTTTTGAATCTCAAGATGTTAATGTTATGGTTTATGAGATGAGTCAAAGTTTTTTTATGTATTTATAATTTGGTTTCCGATGATTAGACTTGATTATGACGAATGAAATTTTTTCTAAAATTTACTGGTAACTCATGGTCGTTAAACAAGTCTTAATGACTTAGACTCATCTAGTTTGTATAATCTATTCACTTAACGACCAATAGTTAGTATCAGTTTGTCATAAATAACGACATGTGAAGTAGTTTTGAGACACTTATCTAGATAGCAAAATGTCCGACCTTCGAACGTTCTTTTCGGGTTTAATACTATTTTAAGCAGTGTACGGAGAGTCAACCAAAAATGTTTACCAGAAAAAAGAGGGCACTTCAGGTGAAATGTCTTAACTCAATATAATCTTTACGAGCACTTTGTAAAAATATGTACATGAGCACGACGTTGGAGTTAAACAAGTTATTGCGTATTATTATCTTCGATAACAACACTTGCACGTGATAACATAGTCTTGAAATAAAAATAAAATCATTGAATCTACTGCAGATAAATATGACAAGGGAGGTACGAGGCAAACAAATCCAGTGTTATGCTAAGTATGTCTGCCTCGAGATATGCATCTCGTTGCATGTTCTTTAGAAGAGCGAAGCAATTCACATGGTAATGCCAAATATTCGTGGAATGATCGCTTCTTGCCCTGCCCTCTTCACCCCGGGCCCCTCATTTAAACCTTGCGGCTACGTATACTTTGTCGATGAATAACAAATAATTACCATTTTAAAATATATTAAATTACATTTGAATATATTGTCTACATGTTATTAGATCTGAAGTCTTTAGCCCAGAGATATAATTTTCGAAAATGATTTCGTAAAAGTATGTAAATGATCCCAAATATTTCAATAGCTAATATCTCTGTGTCATATTATAATTGAGCTAACGGTGCGACTAGTTATTTTTGATACATATAGATATATATTTATTTCTTTGCTTTAAGGCTATTCAAACGTCCTAGGTAAAGTGACAGAATTCAAATGCTAAAAACTTCTAATATTATTTTAAACATTATTGCATAATTGCAGCACGAGTAATAGAAACAGTAACCAGTGTCTCGGATATAGTTGTATTCAGATCTGAAACGATATTGAACCTGTGCCAGCTGATGCACTCCAGCAGCGGCGGGGCGCGCGACGAACGACTCGCGGACAAAGGCCTGTCTTGTATTCACACGCTTGCCACTAAAGATCTTTTTTGCGTTCGGAGATTCCGAACAAAATCTAAACGCGAATCGCATTGTGGGAGCGAACCTTATACTTAAATGGATATTTTTTTTTCAAAGAAAAATTACGAGTCGGAGTAACTTTGTGTAAGATTTATTTACTATACACGAAATAAATTCATAAGATTTTAATATGAAATATGAATGTTTCTCATGAAAACTTCTTTCACAGTACAAGCGTTACATTATAAATACACAGTATATTATTACCAGGCGAAAATATATAATTCAATATATATATTTATTACATACACGGAATCGAGTAATTTTAAAACTAATTTTAATACCGGCTCCACCACATTTTCTCAATCGTGTAAATGTTGAAATGCTAGAGCGGGTGTTTGTATATCATGAATTCCATAGAAGAACTTTCGAGGTACGTCTATGCTTTGTAAATAATATTTTCGTATCAAAAATATTGTTTTCACTACGTTCGAAAATATGATTCTCATATAAAAACTAAAACAAAAATAAATACAAGTTTGTCGCACGCTCAAATGAATAAAGTGGACGATTGTAATCAAAAATAAACTACTATAAAGGTCGCTTTTGTCTTACTCGTGTCCACGACAGGGTTTTATCTGTCGGGCTGCGCGCTCCCGCGCCGAAAAAATTCTGAAGGTAGAGTGGCGCGCGCAGGTAATGTCGGCCATTTTGTTTGCTTTTTATATTATTCTTTTTCAATAATCCGCATGTTTTATGGCTTGTTAGGTAGTTTGTTACGATTCGAGTTCACTAATTAAATAGCGGGAACACCGGTAGCAGGAAATGTTAATTATTGATTGTTATAATTTTCTTAATCGTTATTGTACATAATTGGGACCCAACAAAAAATAGGCGCCACATCGATGGCTTATTAATCAAAAAATGGTCTTGAGATTTTATTGTTACAAATATTTCAAGCTCAGCATGGAACAGAATAGTACCTTATCTAAAGGTGCCTTCAGGAAGGATCGTTTGTAGAAATATTAATTGTAAGTAAATGAAATGAAATTTAAATATGCAATAATAATAAATTGGAAATAGACAAGCCAAGGTATTTGTACCCTAATAATTAAAGGCAGTAATCACCTGTAATGAAGTAATGAAATAAAGCAACTTCCTTTGTATTTTAATACTGCGGTTAATATTAATGAATATAATTTACGGGCATTATGTTTTTATATCCTATTTGCACGGGACTCTTACTGTCTCTATAGTATTTAACGAGCAAATCAAGCTATGTTAATTTGCATCGAAATACTATTTTTTTGCATTATTATAAATAATTCAACGTTGTTATTTGACAGGTTTTAGACATCTTGATTATAACGTAAGGACCAATCAACGATTTTGAAAGTCTAACAGATTTTAACATCTAAGAAACAATTTATAGCGATTCAATATTACAAATGCAAAAGATAGGAATGCTTTGTATATAATATATTATCATTAAACACATTATATTATCTAAAAAATAAAACCCGAATCAAATCAGTACATTTTTATTTGAATAATTTAATACTTTATAGTGTTAAAGTTTTTATGTTCATTACGCCCTTAGGGTCTAGTCCCAGCTAAGCGCGCTGCTCGAATGGGACAGGGTCATATTTTTATTAATTGATCATATTTTTCTTTTTAATAAAAGAAAGAAATTATCAATAATATAGAAAAATGTACAGACAGACACTTTTTAAAAATGTTTTTCAAGTAGAATTAGAAGTTTCGCCATGATAAGAGTAAAATATCTTTCGTTCTGACAAGCATACACGCGTTGCACGCGTTCTTTTTTTAAATAAGGAAGAATAAAGTTTAATGCTTAATAAAACAAAAGCCTAAAATGCTAAGCAAAACACGTCATTTATAAAAAAATCTTACGTTTGATGGATCACGCATAGCAGCGCTGGTTTGTCACGGCTTGGATTAAGCTTCTAGAATTGACATTTAACTCAAACGATTTGTGCGCGCGACTTACATGACGTGTAAGCACGCATCATGAAAATTGAGCCTTATGACTTTATAGTTAAAAGTGTTTTTACTAAAAAGTATCTAATATGATAATCTATACTGGCTTAATGCACAACAACCATAAATAAAATATATATTTTGTTTACATGATATATTGTATTTCAGATAGATCGAGAGCCGAGACGGCATGGTGCATAGAACCTGTAACCGAAGAGTGCGGGTTCAAAAAAAAAAAGGCAAGGGCAGGCAAAAAATGTTTTTATCGTGTACTTTGGGAAAATATTTTGCGGAAATGTATTTTTATGCTATTGCATTCCATTAATGTGCCCACATTTTCAGCTTTAGTTATTGCGGTCTGGGCGCGCTGATAATCCAGTGAGCTAGGTTATAAGATGAAGTAACTGACGAAGCCATTATTGTAGCATTCCTTACAGATATATATAAATACGATTACGAAACTCATATATAACAATATATTCATTCAATAATATTCTAGTTAAACTAAACAAAGAAGAGAATAAAGATAGCTTAACATCTTTATTCTCTTCTTTGTGAAACCTTAAATTATTAAATAATTTAAAAATATATAGTTATGGCAGATATATTTGTCAATCGTAACAAAGTAAGCAAAATGTCAATAAAAAGACTGAACAGAAAAAAGTGCTTTTTGCTATACCACAAAGTGACGTAAACTTAAGTTATATGCTTTGAGTACGTTTAAGTGTAGCAAATAACTCTATTTGCTGCCGCACGCACAAGTAATGAATATTATCTTATTAATTTGCTTTTTCAAGAAAAGGACGGTGCAGTTATTCCTTTAAAATTTAAATTCAAGTATAAAATAAAGCCTCCAAGACAAAATCTCTCGAAGTCATTCTTATAGAGTTCTTCGTTACATTCTATTTTATTTTAAAAGCGTGCAAATTATCTAAATTTACGTTGAAGGGAACGATGTAAAGTAATAGCTTTCACTCGGGGCGAATTCTTTGGCGACTAATGAAAGGGCGGGAGAAATCGACGGCACTGATGCGGGCTCGCGGCTGCGTTTAGATGAAGATGACTCGACTTATGTGACCTAATATTAAGCCTTGGTAAATAGTAGTTTCGATTCACCCGTCAGAATATTCATCATTTACCTTTCAGGTTTGTTTTGCGAAATGTGGTCGACATAGACAAGGCATACCGATGACTGGTGATGGGTTACCAACAATTCCCGGTGCTTATAATAGTTTATTCTTATAAGCTTTATTTGAAAGAAATATTAAAAATCTTAAGATTGTTTAGTAAGTTCTCGAACGGGACGGACCCACTTAGTATTTCCACGGTCGATGCCGCTTAATTAAACTTTAAATTAATTTTTTTTTCTGCTTTAAATTAATGTTTTTTTTTTCCTGAAAATATTGTTAAATAAATATATTGAGATAACTGACGTCCTTAAATATTTTGAAACATTAACGTATCAACAGTACGGAGTCGCTGGCACGTTAATGATTTAAGTTATTTAGTATCGTCAGTAACTTTTTTGTTTATTTAAATACATTTAGTAATCACGTAACCATCACAAGTCTCAACTTCAGCCCAAATCTACCAAAAGCGACAAACATTAAAATAAATAGTTAAAGTTTACTTATACAATGTTTTAAAATGGTTAAGACACATTTATTGTACGTTCATTCCAATCGTTTATAAAACCGTTTCGTTTAACAATAAAAGTAATAAAACGAAACGCTATGATTATTTTATTCAGATACATAAAGTAAATATTTTTTAACACGACGTCTTCTATCGTGTTTCAAACAATATTTTAATCAAATGTATTTGTAAAGAAATACCTTATAAAAACACCTGTATATCTACAGATAAGCTAGATGAGTCGACAACTCGAATACATCGGAATGCTCGTGACCGCTAGAGAACCGAAAACTAATTACCGCCGTGTTGGCTGTCGTTTGATGACCACAAGATGGCGGCCGCGGGCAACTCGTGCTGTTCATCACCTTGCTGCTCTATTAATAATATGGATAGTACAATCATTTATATGTTACATTAAATGTATTTTGTTTTTATTAACACTAAGTATAACTAAAAAAGATCTGTCTACTTTTTGCCTTGCTTTACCTATCCATATGATTTAGGTCGAACGTGAAATATTAATATTTCACTCTCAAGATATGTAAGGAATAAATTACGAACAAATACGAAAAAAATTCACACGAACTTAAATATACTAATACAAAACATAGGATCTCAAATCTTTGAAATTTTGTTAAAATCTGATCTTTCAATAATTTAGATTAACTAGCGCAATAGACAACATGTAATAAGCAATAATATTGTGGGAAAATAGGAATATTTTCTCTGTCATATTTATGAGGGTGATGCAAACCAAGGAGGACAATTATTTTACTAAAGTATAACGATCTCTACAATCTTCTATGTGCTCAGTATATATGTTATATATTATATAATACGATAGTATTTCAGACTTTAAAAATGTTCCTATAGACATGTTTTCTAAAAACTTGCTGAGTTTGTAAAGACTATACATACATTATATGATGATATCTAACCGTATTGAATTTTCGAAGCGAAGTCAACGATACGAGATATTAGTCTTAAAAAAAATCCACGCTACATAGAATTCCAAACACTCGTGTAGTATAAGAGGCAAAATTATTCAAAGCGTTTAAAGTTTAATATAAAATCGACGAATTCGACGAATTTAAATGTGGTCATTTCATTGTATTTGGATTTATTCATTATAGTTACGTGCGCTGCGACTCCAACCCAATTCCTTAAAATGGCAAAGGTGACTCTGAATATAAATAAGGGCACCTCTATTAACTCGCTACACACAATTAATACTACTTAACTTCTCGTAGTCATAGTACATAATAGTTTACTCGGTAAATAATACATTTATAAGGAAAAATAACTTCATAGTTTAATCACAAAAACTTATCGTTTTTTCATATGTTTGTTTGTCAATTATGTTTTTTTTTTCGTTTAGGTAATATTTGTATTTATATATGAAAATATAATGGTTCAGGAGTTGGTGATCATTTTGGTATGTGATTTTTTATGTTATGTGATTGCTGCTAATTAATGAAAACTATCATAGAAATCGAATCATAATGGCAGTATAAATTGTATACTCTATTACCAAAAAAATACTATTCTCCGATTTGCTCAAGTAGCGATAAGCAAATGAATTTTTACATTGTATAGGTAAAAGAAATACCATTAAATTTTAATATGTGCTAATTTTACACAAGCATACACAATGCAAATGCGTTTTGTACACGTTTGACTGAAAAGTGAACAGTGATGTATGTAAATGTAAGGTAACAATGGGGGGCAAACAGTAAAGGGCAGAGTGCAGTAAACGTCACCGTCGTTGGAACAATATTTATTCACCGTGCTTATCAGCTCTACCATTTTTCAGAATCAATAATCTGAGTTCATTTGATTCTCTTGTTATTATTTAAATAAAGTAAACTTGAACGATGAGCCATTCAAATGTTAAGATTACATTTATACATTGGCGTTTTAACATGTAAGCAAGCCTCTTACATTACTGCATTTCCAATTTTCTAATATGTCTTCTTCTGGTTTCGCCGAGCTCGGCTTTGCTCCGGGGGCCGTAAAATAATGAGCCTCAGTCTATAATCTTCTCTGAGGGTCCAGAAAATACATAATAGTACGATTTAAGTGGTCCTATCAATACTAATTATTAAAGTTGTCCATGTAGATAAACGAGTTATAATAGTTTTACAAAAAGACACTTATTTGGAGTGTCTTTAGTAAAACTTTTCTTTGGCTTTTTAGGCTATCGTTTCAATCTTCCATGCAGCTGCCGTTCTCCATTCAATTACATTAAAGAACAGTCAAATTACTAAAAACTGAACAAATGTAATATTTAGTAGTCTCGTTTACCTATTAGTATAGCTTAAAAGGGTGCCTAGGTTCGAATCCTGGTCTGTGAAGCCATTCTCAGTAGTAGTCCTGTCTTATTAAGTTGGAAGTGTTAGACTTCAGTGCCTCAGAAAGCACCTATTGCCGACGATTTTCAATAATACTTTTTTGCAGCCAAGAGCCACATCAAAAGGCACACAAATCTTTACTTGGGTTGTTATTAAATTACCGTTCAATCGGCATTCTTAATTTTAAAAAAGTAACTTCAACATTAGTAATATGTATTGCTTCCTTATGTCTTTATCGGACCTTATGATGGCCGGTATAATGTGCGTTAAGTGCCGTTCGACATAAATTTAATTCGCTAAGTTGCAAATAGCGCTCCGAGAGTGAGTTATAAATTAAAGGTGTCGTTATGTGTTTATGTTTATTATTTATTTGAAGTGAGCCTGGGCCGCCGTGTGAGCCGCGCGTCGCGCCGCGAGCGCTCGGCGCCATTAGCCGTGGATCACGTTTATCATTTAGCATAATTTGTTTAGCTCGCCTTGTTGCTTTTTTACTTGGACATTTTAAGCAGTTCCTCAGCCAAAATGTCCGATTGACATAAAAAAACGAGATTTTTAAGAAAATAATTTAAATCACGTTCTCGTATTTGACTCTAAATCGAGCTGTATCTTAAAAATTTAGTAATTATTAATAATTTTACATGCCCCATTAAGAGAGGCTCGCCGCTGTCCCGGGACGGTAAAAAAGAAAAGAATCACGACCTCTCATTCGTCGTGGCTTTTAAAATTGTCAGAGGGCACTTCTAAAAAGAGATAACGCTTTTAATGTAAAAAAAGTGGATCCCACTTTGTAAACAGGTTGTAAACGATCTTGTAAGCCGCGTCCCGGCGCAAAACGACCGCTCCTCTCACATTTAAATTATTTTACATCACATTTTGACTAATGCCTCGGTTTCATTTATATTTTAATACTATATTATATAGACTTGAATCAGGGTTAAGTCGTTAGAAAACAATTATTTACATCATTTTTTCTAATATACAGCATTTTTAATATTATATTACACTTAATAATTATCAATATAGCCGTGTGATATTCCGTAGAGTAGAATAGATTCACTTCATTTTGAGTACCTCAAAATAGCTCACCTCAAAACACAACTCATACGTCTGCAGCTGCGTAATATATATTTTGGGATAAGAGCATCTTATTTGTAGTACAAAGGCACTAGGGCAATTCTTGACAGGCCCTAGTTGTTATGTCTCTATATTCGGGCAAATAATCTCCACCAGTTTTTGCGCATTAATACCAGTAGTAAATAATGCCTAAAAAATAAAAAACCCGCATGTGGCGGGAAACCAATTGATTAGCAGAAGTTACTCAACTCACCGATACCGGGTACGGCGACGATTCTCAACGGAGAATGGTTAACAGCTCTGTATATAGTGCTTAAATTACATATAAAAATATATATTCAATCGAATTATTTTTATCTTACATAAATTCTGTATTACAGAGATGTTGGGCTACATACGCTTATACCTTCATGATATATAGTAAATATAAATATCATCCGATACGCTATAAATTTAACACGAGTGAAACAGCGTGGCTCAGATTAGTTGAAAAAATATACTTATGTACTGTAATCGTTATAAAATAAAACGTTTGACATTTTTCGGCCTTGTCGGATAAAAACAACACTAATAGTCAAATAAACGATCGTTGTGTAGTGTTCGAAATTTGCATTAACGAAAACATCACGTCCCACATTATGTTTGGGTCGCTTATGAATACAAAATTAACGGCTTATAGAGTACTCACCTCCCCCCCTCCCCTTCCTGCGGAGGTGTCGGGTCACATTTATACAATATCAAAAACATGTAGTTCATTCCCAGTCAAAGCGTAAGCAAAGTCAAATCTAAAACAATCACAATGAAATACTGTTTGCGATTCTCATTAAGAATTTGATATTTATAGCTTGTTATATTAAATTTTCATATAGTGTGTTGATATTTTACTACAAAGATGAAATTTTAGGAAATACGTAAATTAGGGTGGGTATACGTACTTAATATCTAATAATTTATGTTTAAATTTTCCAGAGGTACACGTTACGCACAAACTTTACAATATAACAAGCTAAACTCAAGCTAAAGCTTTTCAAAACTCAGTACAGTAACAGCCTGTTAATGTCCCACTGCTGGGCTAAGGCCTCCTCTCCCTTTTTGAGGAGAAGGTTTTAGAGCTTATTCCACCACGCTGCTCCAATGCGGGTTGGTAGAATACACATATGACATAATTTCAATGAAATTAGACACATTCAGGTTTCTTCACGATGTTTTCCTTCACCGTCAAGGACGAGATGAATTTTAATCACAAATTAAGCACATGAAAATTCAGTGGTGCTTACCCGGGTTTGAACCCACGATCATCGGTTAAGATTCACGCGTTCTAACCACTAGGCCATCTCGGCCATCTCAAAACTCTATGTCAGGTAATAATGAATTCAAACCAGATTTTTTTAACCAATGGTTAAAATTTTCAAGACATTTTTAACCAGTGCGCCAGTGTTCCTGTTTCAGAAAAAAATCTAGCTAATCTACGTAATAAATAACAAGGTATGCTCGCCAACACCGGGTCAGTTATCGTTTATCTAAAAGCTTAGACACGGGCGCCTTGTTTGTAATCGCTCCACTTTGAAAGTCGGGAACGAGACATTAAAACATTTTAGAAGATACGAGCATGTTTATTTGCTTGTTACTCAAGATATTTTTGTGTTCAGACTCTTTCTCATTTGGTCGGCTTACATGTCCATAGTCATCCTAAGCCTCAAACTGTTAACCAAATTTAAAAATATTAAGCATTTGGTGCACGTAATATGACCACACTAGATCTCTAATAAAGGGGATGGTTAATGCAATGGTGGACGTAATGAAATTACTGAAACTGTACAATGCAAAGGAAAGTACGGGACAAAAGTTGTATTGTTTGAGTACCTACTTGAATTAACAATTGGTCGATGGACCTCACTTAGAACTGAAACTTTGAATTTATTCTTCACACTCGAATTGTTGTATATGAATATCTTAACAAATCTATAAACAATAATTTGTTTTATTTATTATTGACTGAATTTCACAATGAAGGCACCCAACCTCAAAAAAAATACACACACGCAAGAGTGTTCAGTTAGTACTCGACTCTCTATTCCCTCACTTTCATAGGCAACAAAATACCTTGGACCTAAAGAAATCTGACGCAGGGCAGACAAAAGCCGTTGGGCTTTAAGCGAAGTCCAAAGCGCGGACGGGACTGTAGCGCTACCAATTTCTTAACTATACGAGACTGTTATTAATTCTTCGATAAGAGATCCAATAGAATTATTTATCTCGACTGCCTTAGACACTAGACATTAAACCAACGAAGTTGTGTTACAAATCTTATATTGCAGTTATTTCTACTTCAATTCACATTGCGAAGCTGTGGTAATGCATGACGATTCAAAATTACTCGTAACAGTGAATTTGAATAAAATATTTATATTTAATTTGACAACTCCTGTTTCGCACACCTCAGCTGATAGATTTCAATCGCGAAATCTACAGGAAAGTGTTCGTGAAAATCAGTGTCTATGGATTTCATTGTGATTTATTAACTAAACATGGTGTGTTTATTAATAAACTATAAAGTATTGATAAAGAAATATGGGTTTCATAAACATGTTTTCCACGTATTTTCATCGACGTCGACACAAGCGTTTAGGAAACAGTAACGTCATTATCAAAGTGATCGTGTGATAAGTTATAACGCCTCCGACTTTTATATCATTCAATGGAAAACCCGATATTTAATATTAAAATATTTACATTTCTGTTGATTTTGTGATAACGTAAAGAATTATGGTTATTATGATGCGGCTTGATATTTGTGGTTTTGTCATTTTTATCCTTAAATATAAGGTATAACCCAAACATCAATATGTAATTGAAGAGGACGATGTGAGAAGATGTTCAACGTTTGATAAATATTATTTTCGTAAGGATTATGTTACATATTTCGTAATCAAATACTTCAGTGGGTGTTTGATGAGGGTCGTTGCGAGGGTTCATACATACGAAGTATATTTCTATGTTAATAATTAATTTCTGTCAGAGATATGATCTGATATTGAACATTTTTAAATTGGACAAATTATTTTGCAGTCACATATTATCCAATACATTGTTATAGCAAAAACATGATTCTGACTATGAACGGTACGCTAGTTCGTCTGCTTCGATGTTGTTTTCTTATTTTACAGCTTTATATTTAATACTAATTATTATCAGTTCATGATGGAACATCCTTAAGAACGGTCGACAAGCGAAGTGATGACAAAAAGCCGATTTTAATCCGCCCTGTAAGTAGCTGTAGCAGACAGACGTCTTGCATTTTTTTTTCGGATTAAGCGATGTTCGAGAGCTGAATTTACGATACATTTTTTGATATCGGCTGAATCCTGTCAACAATCTTTTGCCAGTATAATAAAATTTTGATATTTCATTAATACTCAGAAGGCCGCTGGAAAGAGATCATCTACACTAATATACGATGGCAATTTCCCTTATATACGCTGTTAATATGCAAATAAATAAAAGTAAATAAGTAACAGCCCGAAAATGTCTCACCGCTTGTGAAAGGGATCTCTTCCCTTAAGAAAAAGGTTTTCGGTGCCGGATATGCATGTAAAAGAATTTCGTATGACATGTCATACAATTTTCTTCGCGATGTTTTCCTTCGAATGAAATAAAATAAATCGCGTTAAAATTTTTAAATTAAAGTTTATGATAAACAAAAAATATTTTAAAGATATTCGCATATAAAACACACTTTTGAAATTTTACATTATGGTGAGTGGTAATCATGTACAACTTTGAGATATAAAGTACGAGCAATATGTTAAGTTATATTATTATTTTTTATTAAACTTTGCCAATTATAGTATAAAGTGCTCTAATCGTGACGTATATCGTAATGAAACTATTTTCTCTAGTATATACAGTTGTACGCACACAGACGAACACGTATTAAGAGCTACCATCAAGAATAATAAAAGAAAATAAAACGAAGAATTTAGTAACTAAAAGCGATGTAAAGTGTATATTTAGGGCAGTTTGTAGTTGCGGGAGTTCATTTAGGCCGTTGGGCACACGTTAAGTTACGAAACTTGTCTGACTGGTCGTTAAAATTCCCCGTAATTCGTCTCGGATAGGCAGGCTTTACAGCATGTTTTACACTTTCGGCGCTTGTGAAGTCGACTCCGCAAGGATGCCGCGACGTATGGCTGAGTGCGGAAACGAGGGACGCTTGAAAAGTGAAACTTGTTATTTTGTATCAGTCAAATCGAAAGTTTCGGATCGACCTGTTGCCAACGTACTAACGTCAACGGCGAGTTGACTATTTAAATCCGCAATCGTACATTCGTCTATAAACGTATTACTGTGTGTTTTTTTAAAACAAAATTTGAACGATCTCTAAAATATAATTAACAATAAATAGTCAATAGTCTAAATGAAAACACAACAATGCTAAGTATTGCTGAGTGGAATATGTGGTGAGTGGGTGGTGCCTACCCCGACGAGTTTGCACAAAGCCCTACCACCGAGTGAAAACAAACAAAAGAAACGTCTCCTCATTTATTGGTATAGATACTGAATAAATAACATCATAAAAAAATACTCAAAATGTTCCTTAAGTCAAACTCAACCGCTGGTCATGTTCCTTATGTTTCTATTATAGCTAATATTTAAATACTGTCAAAACAAAACCTTGAATGGAATTACGATAGAAGTGTTACGATGTGAATAAAAACGATTTGTGTGTGAACGTGTTCAGAGTATTTATAAGTACATATTTACAAGCGTATTACAAATTTACGATAAAATTATTAATTGATTACCATTTTGGGGACAATTAAACAAGTATGTATGTAATACATACATTTTTTAAAATAATATATGAAAGCAGATCTCCTTCACTCTAGTTACGAAATAAAATTTTGAATAAGGTGACGTGGGACGCCTTAATGAGGACCTTACCAACATCTACTGAGCATGTGTCTTGCAATTAAGGGCACGTTCAAACAGTAGATGAAACTGAAGTTAATGAATCACAAGCTTTCAGGTCCACGTTGATTAATAACTACAAATCAATATTATAAAATATAATATTGCTATTATTCTCACATTCGTTTTTTTAAATTTATATTTAAAGATATCTACGACTTTTGATCTAGATTAGAAAATAACTTGATGCCCAATTTACTTTTTATTAATAATATACTTTATTAAAATTTAATTATCTAAATAAAAACACATAAATGGTATATAAGTATGCAATGCGCTTATTCAACGCGCTTTGTCGCTACTCAATGCGGCTTCATTCTAAATGACGGTATTTAAAATTAGCCCACGTATTTTTTTTTTCATCGAGCTAAGATACGCGTAGGCATCACCTCAAACCCACGACGATGTGTGATTTAAAAATTAATCGACCTAGTCCGGGTGCAATCGACCCTGACGTAATAATTTAATAAACAACCGTGTTGTTCAAGACTTTTATATCTACATTAATGTTATGTTCCTGTATTTTGTTCTTATTCTTGTTATTTTTTTATGAAATTGACTTGATAAGTTGCTAACGTTTTCCATGAAGGTCCGTCGATTTAATTACCATAAATACATTTAGATGTCGAACGTTATTCGCTATTCGTCCTTGCGATATGTCAGTGCGATTTAAATTTTTTGAAATATAACGACAGAAGTCGACAGACTTGATGTTCGTGTTCGTCTGGACTACTGGCTCGCGATACGGTAAAAGTTATGCCATAAAATTGCTTGAAAACTGAATTTGCGGTCCTATTGACCTGCTTTTTCATATCCGCTTTAAGTATTCGTCGAAATGAATGGTTTTTTTTTTCCACAATCGCATCGATAAATATCATAACACAATCATTTATTGTCTGATAGTTTATTCTAATCAGAGACGGCGGACGGCGCCATTCATAACATTTACAGCATTCACATTCATAATAATGTGTTTAGATAAATCAGAACGTTTGTTGTAAACACGTTGCTGTCAACTGAATTATTTTTAACTAGTTTTAGCTTAAGAATCGCTCGCGTGTTAGGGGATGGACCTAGGTAATGATAAAAAGAAGAAAATGCACTGAATTGGGGTTCGGGCTTACTTATTACCGAATTTCACCAAAATCGGTGTTGTAGCTGTGACAGCATAATATATTTACTTGTGGTAGGGCTTTGTCCATCTCGTCTGTTTAGGTGATCATCTCATCAGATGTTCTATCGCAAAACAGCAGTACTTGATATTGTTGTAATTACAGGCACAAGGGACATAAAATTTTAGTTCTCTATGTTGGTGGCGCATTGGCTATGTAAGCGATGGTCGACATTTCTTAGAATGCCAATGTCTAAAGGCGTTGGTGACCACTTACCATCAGGTGGCCCATATGCTCCGCCTTCCTATTCTAAAAAAAACAGAGAGGGTTTTTTTCGCCTTTATAATATTAGTATAGACTAGTAAAGATAATATAATATAAATTACATATTTATGTGTTCGAATAAGAAGCCACATAAAATAAGAATAAAGTTATAATATTCTTTAATGATAATTATCATCTATTAAGTAAAGATGTTAAAGACTTATGCAGCTTATGACAATTATCAGAAGGCAAGTAATGAAAAGCTTCCGACTTAACAAAATTAACCGACAGTTAATAAGCTTAGTGTTTAAATTATAAATATATATATCTGAACTGTAAACTATATTAATGTTATCACGATTCGATAAACCAGTGTTTGCTGACCTTCAGATTTCCCGTGTCCTACATTTAAGGTTTTGGATGTTTGTCGAATACATCCGACACGGCAATATATCCTCAAGGACAAATAGAACAAGGGCATCACTGTAGTTTCCTAATACGCCGACATTATGCGATAAAATAAGCAAGAACTACGTTACATGATGATAAATCTCATATTGAAACTTTTCCGTTTCAGTTTATCTGGAAACTACTGCTCAGTGCTTTCTTGTAATGTTCTTTTGAATCTTCTATCTATTATTAGAATTTTATTATTAGGTAACATAACGTTACACTTCCTTTTAGATAAGCAAGGATGTGGTACATTGGCGGTATGGCCTGTCTAGGTAGGTACCACTTATTCATCAGATGTTCTTCCGCCTAATAGCAATACTTAGTATTTTTGTGTTTCGTTTTGAAGGCTGAGTGAGCCAGTGTAACTACAGGCACAAGGAAATTAACATCCTAGCTCCCAAGGTTGGTAACGCAAAGAATGGTTCAGATTTCTTACACCGCCAATGTCTATGTGGTGATCACTTACCAACAGGGGGCCCAGATGCCCGTCCGCCTACCTAAATTTTCGGACCTGGCTATGTATACGGATACATGAAGAATATTCTACCGGTTTTAAATACGGTTACGGATATGAAATTATTTAGGATAATCCGATAGTTTCGGATAAATAGGGGAAGCACAATTAATTACAAGATTACACTCTGTGTAAAAGCAAAATTAACAATTTTACAATATAATACAAAATACCAGTTAATATACGTTTATTGTATCAGATTCCTTTACGTTTTCCGATATATATATCGATATCTATTACCGGACATCCGATGGTTTGGGCTACAGTTACGGAGTCCCATAACATCCCTGATATTAAATTCACTGCTTTGAGGCAAATTGGTGGAAATATTCTATTAATTTATTTATATTTTAAAATGAATTAATTCTCATTTTTTTTAGTTATTACGCCGGATACCTTTATGTTCCTCGTTGGAACTTGTAATCAGACCTGATTTACATGTTAATTAATGTTTATTAAGATTTCATTTGGACCAGATCAGAAACATTTAGATAAGATACGAGACCGCGACCCGCGGGGTAATATTCGAATGTCATGTTTAATTGCTTCGGAAAGAATTTTTCCGAATGTAAACAACGAATTTCACGACATCCTAGTCCAAATTTCGTCATCATTCGCTTGTCCTTGTCCCATTACTTTATTATCTCTAGGCATATCTCAATCACTCACTTCTTGTAAATCTCATATTTCAAAAAATCCGTCCATAATTTCTTATTCTGGCTGACAGCCATCCATTGATCACTCTTCTTTTTATACGAAATTCGTCACTGCGTAGTAAATGAATTAAAATCCTAAATGTCGCACTGTTGTAAAGATATTAGGCCGCAAAATCCGAAGTTCTGGTTTCAAATCCCAGGTCGGGCCAATAAAAAGTTATTAGATTTTTCTGTCGAAAATTCTCAGTAGCACTCCGGAGTCTGAAAATTGGAAGTGTGTTTACTCCCGTGCCTCGGAAAGCACGTAAAGCCATTGGTCCTGCGCCTGAACTTTTTCCTGTCGTGTCAGATAGCTGTCCCATCGGATTATGAGAGTTTGGGAATAGAGAGTGCACCTGTGTTTACGTACAAACTTGTACACTATAATAGGACATTATTCCATTTTTTTACCAGAAATATATATAAATAGTAATTAATAATATAATATTATGAAATATCACGGTATACACGGTAAGCAGTGTCCATAATGAACAACAATAATTGCGAGACTGTTTAAACGTTCCGGTCAGTCTTTCGACCTACGTAGGCGCAGCGGTCCCAACGAGCCTTAGGACAAGAACTGAAAATAATTTTTAATTTTTTGTGCTGTCTCGCACTAACGAATGATACTTTAAGCGACATTCGTTTAATGAACGAGATGTGGTAGATATTTACATCGATAAAATGTTTTTTATTTCAATTATGTTAATTGCAATTGATTATGTAATTGTTGTCTACGTTGTTACAAAGACGCGAAATTACTTTAAATAAATAATTAAAAAACTATGACAGTTTGTTAAAAGAACGTAACAGATAGCGGTTAGCAACAGTCAAGTTAGTTTAAATAAATAAAACTCATGTGTATAAAATTTTATAGCAATAAGGTCAGAGGGGGGTCAGATATGAGTTTTTAAAAGAAAGTAACACGTGGGTAGTGGCACGTGCCGAGTTGCGACATCGCGTTGCTGGCCGCGCGCCCGCGCGTCGCCTGCTGCTAGTACTCGACAAAAATAAACAAATGCTCCCTCAAGAATACGTCAAGAGGTTTAAGGGTTCGTAATTTGAATGTTAGGTTGAAACTGCAGTAGATATAGGCACTCTCGTCTAGTATCCGATGGTTCGAAACTACCTCTTCGTTTCCAAGCCGCTGCTCGCCCACCGCTTTGTGTTTAGGGAACCACATAAACAAACGCATAATCTTATGATGTAGCAAGTGTACTAAATACTTATGTTACAGTCTTTGAGTTCTTAAATATTTCTCATAGAAAGTAAAGTAATTCTATTTTACTGAAAATATTAGAGTCGCCCGAAAGAAATATTATGTATATTGTAGATTTACAAATATGAACACATTACATAGATCGTTGTTTTATAATAAATTAACACGTCCATTAAAAAAGTAAAGATCAAATACAAGCTTAAAAGGCATTCGGGTAGCCTTTGACACGATTGCATTATGAAGATGTCGCCCCCGCTCGACCGAAAGGCCTTTAATATTAAACAAACCCACCTACAGTCTTTGCAATGTCACACAAACCGACCAAATATGATAAACTTTGAAATCATACAGTTCTGAACAATTTTAAAGCCTCTACAACTCCGTCGGGTTGGTTGTAATTGCCTAATATATCGTAGGTGGTGTTCGTCGCCGGGCGATCCTCGCATGTAGTAATCAGAAATGTCGCTAATGTGATCTGAGCCTTATATTGGTTGAATAACGTTAAATTTCGGATAGGCGTATCTGTATACCGTTCGGAAAATGAAATTACAGCGCAAGTTGAACGGTGTCGCAATCGACGCGTGTCTTGGCTTTAACTCAAAAGTGTGATGTAATCAGCGATGGGAATTCAGACTTAATCGCATTTGAAATTAGACATATATTGGAATGAATTTATAATTTCGGCTATTAATGTGTTAGAGCGAAGTGTAAGCCGGAGTGTTGGTTGCAGTGTGGGAAGCACTGACGTCACCGGGTGCGAGTGGAGGTTGCGCTGCCAAGCTGGCTATTCCATAGATAAGTGAGACTTACTTAATTACGAAACAATTATATCCCAAACACGACATATATTTTAGCTTAGACGCTCTTATCTAATAAAAATATTTGTCATGTTCTGTTTATATTTTAAACGTATATTAGTTTAAAGGAATGGTATTTATTACTATTGAACTTTTAAATATCTACATTTCAATTATGTATTCTAAGTGTACACATTTATAACGGCTATTTTAAAAATACTTCAAATCAATATTTCTTGAAAAAAAAAAGAATAATAAATCGTAAATATCTTAGAATGTAGTTTATGAGTTTTTTTATTGTAACATTTTTTATTGAGTTGTAAAGTTTTAATATGACAGTGAAACATATAGATGGATTGGATAATTCTACGTCGTGATTGCATTCGTATTGATTAGTTATTATGAAAATATGGCAAGTAATGCTTAAATAATATAACGTATACGACTCGTGAAGGCAATCCACTCGACCTCCTTTCTCACTTGCACATGAGTTGTCTCGCTCCCTCACTAAATGCAGCCTCCGAGGATGGTTTCTGAGAACTGAGAACGCTTCGACTAGATGATACTATCTTTATGTTGGTGCTCGTTTTAGGCGTAAATTACTTCAAATTTTATATTTTACCATGTCAGAATATCTTATATTGAATTTATATTAATATACGTTTAAAGCCTTAGCTGTTTAACTACATATTTTATGAGTGTTTTAAACTTGTTTTCTATTTTTAAAATAAATTTAAAACGATCTTGATTATGTATTCGGCTAAATATACATAAGATACGTGTCTAAAGCAATTTATATAAAAAAAAACACTTATAAAAAATATTTATAATAAAACTCAGAAAAAAAAATGTTTCGTAAACTATAAGCTTTAAGCACTGTGAAATTGAGAAGGAAGTAAACCTAATTTTACTTTGAGCCGTTCGCACCCCGCGGCACGCGCGCCCTCTCGCGAAGTAGTTGGAATATTATATAGTAGGTACTATTTGTTTTATACACCAAACTATAATTGTTAAGCTCTGTTGTTATGGATCAGAACATTGATAGCATGTAAGCTACTAACAATAAACGCGGGCGACCATAGGTTACTATTAATAAGTAGTTTTATTAAACGTAAATACAAATAGTTTCATCAAAATCGTTAACATTTTGTGTGACGCTCGATCATCATCGACAAATATATATATATATCAATATATATATAGTATGTAAATAAAAATATGTACTTTGTATAATTAAGGTATTCGTAATTTATGTAAATATTATAGAATTAATATTTATATTTTGTAAACGAAGTTTATTTATTTGTGAATGAATTGTTATGTATAGCGTCTTTTGTAACAGACAGCTTAATTTTACTAAGAAACCAGACAAAGATATAAGAATTAAATCAGCCACTAATTCGGACAGTACTTTGATGTACTGGCATGATAGCTTTGTTTTTCAGTTAACAATGTCCATCCATAAGCAATTTCTTTTTTCATGAGCGTTTTATATTTTAACTTTTTATTAACAAATTATGTATTTATTTATACTTGTTTATTTACAAATGTAAGGTACATATCCCAAAGAGCGTTTTCAAGCCTTATAATCAAAATACTGAAAATACACTCGGAACGTTATCGTTCATTGTCGCACACAGTCACACACAGCACACAAACGTGTGGAAACATTGAGAACGTTTGTTTAGCGCGCTGCGACTCGACGCGCGGACAAAACTCGTTCTACGCTATTGAGGTTGAAGTGATTAGCCATGAGTTTATTATGTTTGCTTTATAAGACGGATTGGACAACAAACAGTCTCCGATAAGTAACCTTATTAAAAATTGCTTTGTTTCCCACTTACATGTATGAAGCGGGTCGTTTGTTTATTCAATCATATATAATAATTTAAAAAGGTTAAATAGATTTATTGAAAATGCATGCGAAGCTGCGAATAAATGCTAGTGTAGATGAAGATAAAGTAAATATTAAAATATCAGAAAAATTGCATTCGATTTTTGAACAGCCAAATGATAAGGAATCGGTTATGAAAGGCTAATATAAAAACAAGCTTGCGAAATTAATATAACCGTCACTTTTATAGATAATGAAGTCAATGGATGCACACACAAAAAGTGGTCCAAGAGTATTTAGAATATCAACTTTATGATTTAATCAAATTGTAAGCAACCATGACATGTTTCTAATAATAAAGCTAACTGCGATATCATGGCAATAACACCAAATGGCTTACAGGAAACTTTCTTGTTATGTTTGTTATCTAAACTAGCGTCGAAGTTTAAAGGATCGAACACACTTGCGCCGCTGGGCGATGCAAAAGATTCGTGTCGCATATTCAAGTACCTATAACGCCGCGGTCACACTTGCATGATTAAGTGGATTATATTCAAAAGAGACAATAGCTTTATAGCAATGGCAAACGTATATGAAAAAAATACCTGGTATTCTGTTTGTTATTATATATATGTACCTGTTATATATTTCCAATATATAAGCCTCCACATATATATGAAGCTATAGCAATACAGTTAGCTCATTTAGTTACAATAATTCGATTTGGATGCATTGACCCACTTGTAGTACTCACAAGCACTGCACTGATAGTGGCCGTTTAGATTACCCAAGTCGTTGACACTGATAGCCGCTTGGACAAACAGATAATGATGCTTTCGTGATTAAAAATACATCAAACAATTTACCTTCAGTGACGTAAGGCTTTAGTTACGGCAGACATAAAAAAATAACATGCATTCGGTAGAGACAATGTTTGCATGGGTTGTTTTTCAGAGTTATAATTGTTTAATATTTAAAAATCATGAACCGTGAAAGTGACTTTGCATTACTTTCACGACTTACTTTCAACACCTCGACCAATAGTTGTGAAATTTCGTTTGCGATATGTTTCAAAACACGAGGTCAGATATAGATACAGGCTGTTCGGAGATCGAAGTATTATTACAAGCTCCCTGATTAACACGATTATAAACCTCAAAATAAGTACTAAAAAATATATAAAAACAGTAAATAATATAATTTATCAAATATTTTGTGTACGCCGATCAGCGCTCGGTATTATATTATATAATTAAGTTATGTAAACTGGAATTTGCGACGGACGCTTATTAATTACCACATTTATTTGAAAATTGATTTAAGCGACAGATAAATATTAAGATGAAATTATTAAATAAATAAAAGTTGATAAGGATATCACCTCTCGTACGATATTAACGGAATATTTTAGTTTAACGTCTTCGAGTGTGATCGTGTAGTGCGAGTTAAAAAGCTCGCGTGCATTTAATTGGCAATTTGACGAAAACGTTTGCCCGTGTCTAATTGCACGAGCGTTATATAAAACCTCGTGAAACGTTTGGAATTTATCGAAAATGCTTGATAAAAATAATAATAATAAATTGACCCTTGACGGTGAAGGAAAACATCGTGAGGAAACCTGCATGCGTATTAGACACATACAGGTTTTCTCACGATGTTTCATTGAAATTTTGCCACATGTGTATTCTACCAACCCGCATTGGAGCAGCATGGTGGAATAAACTCCAAACCTTCTCCTTAAAAGAGAGAGGAGGCCTTAGCCCAGCAGTGGGACAGTAACAGCTATTACTGTACTGTAAATTAACCCGCGTGCAACTTAACGTGACAGACGTGAGATGTTTTTGCGTCAGAAATGTTGTATAAATGAACATTGTACAGATATTCGATAGATATCATGGCCAAACTTGTTTTGCATTCTATACTTCAAGGACACAGATTTATGTTTGACGGCAAGGCGCAGAGAAAGGGTATGTAAGGTTGTTATCGTGTTTTTCAAGTAAGGTAACAAACAATGAGATATACAGATACGACGAAACAAGATCGAAGCAAGTTGCTATGGAGTATGGATATACACATTTCATCTATTTTAAGGTTAATCTTTACATAATTATATAATAATAATAAGAATAGTAGTAATTGCTGTTTAATTTTTGAAGTGAAACTTTTTGGATGCGATGGGTTGTGACGTGGGTTGTGAGTCGAACTATTTTATACGATGTTCTTACCTCCCTTTTTAAGGGATACGACGCTGACGTCTCCTTCTGGACCATGACCATCTTATAGAAGGAGGCTACAGCCTTCCACGCCGATTCCCTGCGGAGCATCGCCGAAATGACTGCTCGTAGGGTAGGTCGTAGGTAGTATAGGTCTTGTCCGACCTCAAGGATCAGGATCTCCTTCTCTGCACTCCACACGGGGCACGCCTCCAACGTATGCTAAGCGGTATACCGGTACCACAGTGGTGGCACATCACCGTCGATTCGCATCCGATCTTACACAGGTTTTCTCCAAAACAAGCGTTTGCGCGCGTACCGTTTAGAGACGATCGCGCCACGTCGTAAGAGCACTCCACTGTTCCCGCCACTTCAACGCTTCGAGCACACTTGGAGGGGGCGCGCTTTCATTGTTCTGACGCAGGATGCGGGTATGTTGATAGAACCTCGCGTCCATATCCGCCAGAATGTCCAAGGGTGGAAAGCGCGCTAGGACGGTTTCCGCCTCGTAGGATATCATGCGATATCCTCGCACTATGCGGATGGCCACTCTCCACTGTGAACATTGGATCTTAGTCCTGCAACGGCGGACACCCGACAGCATATGAGACCGCGCCGCGTAGAAGGTCATCAATCGCACGACACCGGCATAGAGACGGCAAACTTCCTGCCTCGGTCTCTCGAGATTAGTCAGCAGTCTGTACATGGCATCCGCTACATTTTCGATCGGACCTAGACTAACGAGACAATCAAAGCATATCTCACGCGAAAAGGGAAGGCATTATTTTTCTAATGTTCTAGATTATCGAAGGTTTTAGGGAGGTATAATGTATTATTCTGACAAAACAAATGATGACGTTCTTATAAATATACCAACTGCCCTTCCTGACATCTTACTAGTAAAATTCATTCAAAATGACCTCTCCCATTTACTTTAAAGTTGAAATTTCCCAAATTCCTTTCTCAGCGAATGCCTACACTACACAATAAACGTATGTTTAAAATTCAATTTTCCTAGACTCTGTAGTTTTACATATGTGTTGATTGACAAAAGATTTTATAAGAATACATAATTTAAAATAGCTCAATTGGACATACGTGTATCTCGGTTGAAGCTAACATCTTAAAATCAAGTCCACTTTTGAATTTTCAAGTATTTCATTCGTGTGAACATTAATGTGCAAGAAAACATTGTCGAAAAAAAAAGAATTCGAAACAAGTATTAAACCTTTATGTATTTCAAGAGTCGCTGTTAAAACTTTATGTACTTTTTAATTACCATTGACATGTACCCCAACTCCATTACTTTGTTTACGATATAACGGTAACGCCAATTAGTTCAAAAAACCGATATCAAAAGTACAGAAATTTACTTTAAATGTAAACCGAAATCGCTTAGGGAAATTAATTCTGAAATTAAAAGTCGCAGTTTTATTATCTTATTTAATTTTAAGAAGTCAGCGAATAAATAGGCCATAAGGTCCTCAATAATCCTTCCATCGCCATTACACCGTCAATCAAAATGTGTTATGTCCCCTGTGCTGTTAATTATTTAGTTTATTCACCATTTAAACGGGAACACAGCAAAACAAACTATAGATTTTTTCTTGTAAAGTCATGTAGCAGTAGTATGAAGCAAACTTGAACGCCGAAGAGGGACATAGGCTGCTTCTTCCTCCTGACGAGCGAAGTCGCGGGAAAAAACTAGTATTATATATGATAGATTTAATGTCGAACTAAAAATATTCTACAAACAGTAAAAATATTGTAATTCACAAATAAACATAGATATCCTACCACTAAATAGCAATACTTAGTATTTTATAGAACAGGAATAGGAAGGCGGACGAGCATATGGGCCACCTGATGGTAAGTGGTCACCAAACGCCCTTAGACATTGGCATTGTAAGAAATGTCAACCATCGCTTACATAGCCAATGCGCCACCAACCTTGGGAACTAAGATTTTATGTCCCTTGTGCCTGTAATTACACTGGCTCGCTCATCCTTCAAACCGGAACACAACAATAACAAGTACTGCTGTTTTGCGGTAGATGAGTCTGATGAGTGGGTGGTATCTACCCAGACGAGCTTGCACAAAGCTCTACCACCAGTATCGTTGTGTTCCGGTTTGAAGAGCGAGTGAGCCAGTGTAACCACAAGAACAATGGACATAGCATCTTCGATCCCAAGGTCGGTGGCGTATTGACGATATAAGGAACGAGTAATATGTCTTAAATCGCCAACGTGTATGGACGGTGGTGACCACTTAACATCGGTTGGCCCGTTGACCTACCTATATACATAAAAAAACACCGGTTGTGTGCTTCTAATCGTTCATTTATAGAAAACGTGCTCCATCACATCACGATATATAAAAACGTCGGTCGGTATATTTCACTGACTCGTCTAACTGGACCCCATAAAACATATTCTAGTTTGTCGTAGTCGTAATGGCCTCACACACGGTAAACAAACTTATTTAAAGTATTAAAATATTTCAAATGTACTTTATGTCATTTAGACGTATCGAGTTCCGCGAAGAGTGAGGGTCCAGTTTATAACATGAGCTTAGTTTCACTAAGACCGTTGAAGCAGAAAGAATGTCGAATAACCGCTATATTTTCTCTCTTTGGTGGTAAACATAAACTTATATATATGTTAACTACGCTGAGCTGAAACGGCCCAGTATAGAAGACGGTCACTATTATACAACCACGCCGAAACTCTCCGGAGACATCTATGACCTCATATAGATACGATTTGTTAAAGTGTCATTGTTCTATCGTAAATAATTTTCACGATATAACAAATAATTTATCAATGCATTTATTACAAAGGCCTATCTCCTAAAATATATTTATAATTTAAAAACATAACAGAATAAAAGATTAAAATATCTTAGCTTAATTCTTAAATGTTATGTGAACAAAGTCCAAACGCAACAATTCAAATATACCGAGCTTTAGTTCAAGAGTGTGAATTGTAGTAGAATTCATGACTGAGCCAGGCGACTGACAAGGCAAGTACAAGTAAGTCTATGCGAATTTATGTGTAATGGACTTCGTGCGGCCGAGGAATGTTTTACGTAACACTCCAGGTCGTTTATGAACTCCTAGTACTCGACTTGGTACCGCTAATGCACTAAAATACTTAGCACCTATAAAAATTTAAATAGTTACCATGAAATCGTAAAATCATATTTATTATTCATTATGTGTGAATTATATTTATATAAAATAATTTTTTTAATATATTTTTAAATCAAATTACCAGTTTACTCTTATTTATGTTATAAAATAGATGTATATTCACGCTAAGCATGTTCCACCACGCTGCTCCAATGCATGTTTCTGCACGATTTTGGTTTATCACAAATTAGGCACATGAATCACAGTTCATCTCTTCAGTTAATGTTCAAATGTTCTAACCAGTTCTCACCATATAGGGTGGAATAGATCTTTAAAGTAAATTTAAGGTGGAATTCCAGTGTTGAGCGATTTCGTTTTGACAATATATAATTCAAAAAGCGAAGCAATCTCTCATCCTATTTATATTTTTCAGTATTCGGTTGCTATCTGGCGTGTTGTGTTCTTAAGACGGGAGCAGTGTTTGTCCACGATAAAAGATGGATGATTATCTAATATGGATCGATGTTCGATGGCCGACATTTATCTGAAAACAAACATGAAATGGGACGGTATAAGTAAAATTTTAACCGTTCGCTATCAGTACTGACTTCGATAAAGCTCTATGTCCACTGATTTCACCGAATATAATAGCTTTTATGGTGTACAAGCTTCATTTACAATTTACTTTTTTAAAACATATCTTTCGAAAGTACCTTATATGTTTTTAAATTACCTAAAAAATAGCATTATCAGATGCAAATTTGATGCCAAAAAAATAAAGATTTGGCGGTTACCCATATTTAACCCTGATCAGTTTGTAATACTAGAAAAGATCATAATTGTGATTAATTGAAGGGTACAATTGTGATCTAACTTTTACAAAGTTATTTAATTTTTAAATAGTAACTTTCGTTTCAAAAATTGTCTATTTATGTTTCACTTAAATTGAATTTAAAGGCGATACGGTATTTTAATGTTTATTACATGCAAGCATTAAAATACTGTAAAATATTATAGTTATTATAAAAATTAATGTCTCATATAACTGCGTCATATTACCTGTACCTGTGTTCTGTTGCCAGTTGGTTGGTTGCAGAGTATCTCGACGGATGAGTATTTGCGTACGATAAAAAACATAATTTAAAATATCTTTATTCATTTGTAATAGCCACGCAAACACTAATTATGGAAATCAAAAGAACTTCGGTCGAAAATCAGACTTAAAATATTTGTAACTTACATAAATATTTGTATATATATTTATACACAAGTTTTGTTTACAATTCTTACACAAGCCCTGAATTACAAACTAACGTTTCGCTGTTTTGGAAGATGAAAATGATATTTCTGCTTTTAGTGCACTCAATCTTACAATTTATGATATTTGCATAGCCTAAGTGATACCTGAATATTTGTCCTTAGATAAAAATATCGTCTACGCGGAAAATATATTTTTATGGGCTCTTTATACATACAGCGATGTTACTCGCTTAGATATAAAAACGTATCTTGATTCGTAGATTAATATTAAATTCGAAGTTGTTTTGAATAACATTCCTTATGAATGATATTAAAAAAGCATGTTTATTAATTATACATATTACTTGTTTCACAAGTTTACGAATATATAAATATATATTTATATATATATTGTCAATTAATATAAAGCAGTACGTGTATAAGATACATTTATAAAGTTTTTAGTCAAAAAGTATTTTCATCTTTAAATAAACTTTCGTTACGCTGTCACGGTGTTCCATTTGTGTTGATGGTAAACAACAGGAAGTTCAGGGTCGTTCGAGGCGCGGGCGCAGCATCACTTGACCGCGCTCGTCGTTTAGCGAAGACATCCAAATGTGTTGGAAACGAACGAGTCTCTCGTGTGCTAATGTTTTACTTGACAAACTATGTAGCCTTTTGTGTAACTTTGATATTTGATATCATATAAGGCGCTATAAACATTGCTTTTTTATTTAATTTAAGTTTTATGTAAAGATGTGATAACACTAATGACTACAAAAATTAAAATATAATGGTAAATATTATTTATAATTATAGAATTTTGTAACAAGACGAAGGAATATATAGCGTAATACGTTCACACTCACAGAGTTAAGGGCATGTCGTCCCGCATACCGCTCCAGAAACAAAAAGAAGTCGGTCCGCGTCAGATAGCAGATAGTGCGGCGCAGTCGTGGCCCTGCGTCGTGGCGGCCGAGCGTCGTGCGCTTACTATCTCATCATCTCCCCGCCCGCTCCCCAGGGCTGCCATTGCTGCCAATTTATTTCGAATGATCTGCGGAGCTATTCTCGAAGAACAAACTCGAAACTCGACGTAGAACTCGATCGAGATATACAAAAAAGTGATGTTGATTAAATCATTCGCTTGCCTTTGTTCAATTGATTTGGGGTTACACTTCGAGCGACCGCCTGCCTGAGATTAACATTCCTCAGAAATACTTTTGCTGATAAGCTGGTTTATCACTACGAAACGCATCGTGCTATTCTATTGTAGAAATTAGCGTATCATTGTAATTATGTTTCGAAATTTACGACAGAGTCGAACATCGAGAACTTAGTCAAGCTTTTGTTCAAGACAAGCCGTTTTAAAAAGCCTTTTTAAGAAACGTTTTTATTCTTTAAGATAAAAGTATTTATATAAAATGTTATAAAATAAAACGAACTAATAAATTTTCATGAAACGTATGGATGAACGATATATAGAAATTTTCCGTGATTCGCCGATGGTTTTTCAACCTATGTCCGAAACCGGAATGCGCGTCACATAACTTAATAGGAAATGAGGAATATATCAACAGGAATGGGAATAATAGTTTTTATAAATCGCTAATATTTATGTGACTGCAAAACGTTTTCTCAAACTTTTTACATAAAAAATAAAACTACTTTCATAATATTAACTTTTAAATTATACCATTCGAAGAACTTTCGTATTCAATTTTATTCATTTAACTTTAACATCGAGAGAAACTTGTCGTTGTTGCTTTATTTTTATTAGAAAAAGTAAAAATATCACATAACGTAACATTTAATATTAAAAGCGCGTTCAATGTCAGTTCGCTTGACAGAAGTCAAAAGATTTGCGTCGACTTTACATACGTTACACACAGAAACGTTGGATAATAATTGACCTTGAAATGTTAATATCATCGCACCCGCAGAACCAATTCAAAAACTACATTTTTTACACTACGTTATCGAATTCCTTCTAAGCCGTAACGAAACTGTAAGTAAAATAAATCTTAATGTTGAAGGAGCACAAAACTCGGGACTAGTTCATTAAACCCTCAATTAGGCATCGCGAACTAAAACGCGTCAGTATCTTTGATTCTTACGTATGAGTGGAATTCCAGAGTGCACGCGATCTCGTCGGGATGCTGCCAATGCCCGCTAGTACAGTCGCCGGTAACATCTTCATAGATAAATGTCTAATGGCGTCGGTTAAAACATTAAATTGGGAATTTGAACATTATCACCGATATTTTTATCTATCTGGCGGAGCCGGGATTGATTATTTACTAATAAAACACAATCGCAGGCTTGAAGCCGCCAACCAAGCCGACGACTTACCTTGCTTGTGCTTATTTTTGTTTATAATTCGCCCTGTACACGTTTGTGAAGAAAAACATAATTTCACCACTTCTGTCACCCCCCTAACTGATTAAAGCAGCATGGTGGAATAAGTTCCATACTGATGGCCTGAAGGCCTTTTGCCTTCGTCTAGTAGCGTGCCGATTTTAATGGCCACGATTGTAATATTGAAGAAATGATGTAAATAAATACACTCAAAAACCTCACCTCCATCTGCAAATATGCTCTTTACTTTAATTGTAAGTGGTATTTCAAAGTGTGTCACCTTTAAATCACATTCAATAAGTCCTTCACTAAGGCGCTTGAAGTACTTCTCTATTAAATAACCATTCTGGATTTCTTATCTTGTCAATTGTGACTGATTTCTATTTATTTATACATCTACAAGACGTGCAAGCGACTTTGTTTGAGTTGATATTAAAAGCCTTCCATAGAATACGTAAATGAAAGATAAAATTTAATGGCAGATGCTACACATCCATACATAATTATATTATACCTATTCTACCAGTTGGTAGCGATTTGTGCAGACCCGTCTGGGTGGGTACCCACTCATCAGATATTCTGCCGCTAACCAGCAATACTTAGTATTGTTGCGTTCTGGGTTGAAGAGCGAGTGAGCCAGTGTAACTACAGGCACACGTCTCATTCTCCAAGATTGGTGGCGCATTGGCGATGTGAGGTATGATTATTATTTCTTACATCGCCAATGTCTATGGGCGGTGGCGACCACTTACCATCAGGTGTCCCATTTGCTCGTCCAACTGCTAACAAAAAAAAATGTTGGTATTTTAAAATAAGATATCATAAATAGACAATCGTATATTTCTGTATGTATAGATAAAGGCTTGAGCAACAATTACATTAGTTTATAACACGTTTAACTTATCCAATGTACAATAAGCTATCGCATGGTTGCAGGACTGGTTAGGCCGAAGTAGCTACTAGTTGCGTTGCCTGGCGCCACCGACATCGCTTCACCAAGCTCGTTGCCTTATAAGCGCTTACGAGTTTCAGAAAAAAACTACATTGATCCCTCTATTTATGTACTTCTGCGAAGTGTAATGAAAGTAGTTTGAACTCTAGATGTTTTTCTTTTTGGATTAGAAAATGTGCCTTTCGTTACATTGAATTTAAATTTAAAGCTTTTAATACAAAACGAATGTTTGTCAACATGAGTAATGCACCTACTTACCTACAAATAGTAATAATCTATTTTTTAAATATTTGTTATTAGTACGAAGTACGATATTATATACAAGAAGTAAACAAGACCTCTACGTATTTTTAACTTTTGTTTTAACTTTCGTATTACTCTTGCTAGATAAAAATACCCTTAAATTGAATAATAGCCTTAGAAGTTTTGATAACACTTATAATTAAGTAGGTTAATACTAGAGAGTGGATGTGCTTTGATGATATGTGTAGGGTGTTTATCGATCGTTACAAGTTGTAAATTACAGCCTTGGTAATATTAGATTGGTCCAGGCGATAAATTTTACTTCCTAAAGTCTTTATTCCAAAGAGATAAGCTTCATAGTCGAATAGCACAAATTCGTTGTTAGCTTTAAGATTCTTGATCAGGATACAAAGAGAACCTTTTGTTCTCGATGCCATCGATTTCATATCACAAATCGATGACACCGAATAGGAATCAAATTAAAATGGTTAGAAATAATTTTAGTTAGATAATTATAGTTCGTGTAAGAATATCAAAGCAATTTGTTACAGTTGGACAAAGACAATTTTGAAAAAAAACATCATATTATGTGTATCATAACGCTGTTGAGTTTGTACGATTGATCGATTTGATTGATTGATATAAGTTACAGTCCGATTTAAATAATTTTATTTAGGTAGGTTACATCATGTAACCTACCTAAATAAAATTATCGAACGAAGATCCCAAGGAGCTTAGCAGTAACCATAAACCAATATCGAGCAAGCATAGTTTCTATGCGTGAAACAGATATACTTTACAATTACACACATAATTTTTATAAAGCTCCTTTGACAAAAGAAAAAGTAGTGTTTTTATGTACATTGGACGTTGTACTTAAAAATTAATCAAAAATTGTCAATGCTTTCATTATGTTTATTTGTGCCAAACCAAATAACTGCCCATTGTTCTAGAACAAACGGCATAATAAGTAGGTGAACTGAGTAACTGAATTAAATAACCTTAATCGCGTGCTAATTTGAAAATAAATTTACATTATGCTTATTCTAACAAAACAGTTTTACATTCTAAAAAAACATATTTTATTTATTATAACAACATTTACTAAAAATAAATACTTTATATTGTGTAGTTTTACAATTAAGTCCTTTGGTGATTCAAAAGTGTACATAAACAGACTACTTGAACTTTTAATTTTACACATTTACGTTTTCAAATTGACCATGATATCATAATTTACAAACCCTAAAGAAATAAAAAAAGTTATAATTAATTACTTTCATTTATGTTGTGCTTTTCTTTTCAATTCAATTTCTTTTAAAAGACGTTATTTTATTTATCTTTTTTGTATGTTAGTTCATCTAATGCGAAACAAGCGGGACTACTTCCCCAAAACTGGGAACAAAAAGTATCGATTGATAGCTAATAAACGATAATGTGTGGCAACTGGCGAGCGCTTTTTATTTGTACGACCACCGCCGCACGGACGCGGCTACAAATTGGTAAGGGCCAAACACGGGTTGGACTCACGCACGATTTATATTTTTTTATTCCTTTTCAATATCGTATACGGCTGGTTATATGTCGGCCTCGGAGACGCGCGAAGGTCGCCCGTTGCTCCATCGCAACGCGCCCGCGCCACTCGCACTGGGCTCCCACTCGCCTTTCCCTTTCTCGTCCATATGTATTTTCTCTCGAAATATAAAAGCATAAATCGAGTATGGAGCGTATAGATTTACGATCTATCGCAAATGCGACGAAAACCATCTCAAGAATCACAATCAATACATACACACACATAACGATACATTCGAATTTAAGTTATACAGCATTATGATCTCTTGGCAAACATTAGTCATCGTGCGTGGTTTAGGAAATTAATACCAACAAGTTACAATCCAAGTTGTCTTACGGACGTGGTGCAAATATTGGGCCAAGATAAACGCCCAGACTCTGGTGGTCGAGAGATAACCCAATTGTTAGATATGCTTTTGGTAATAATTTATTTTACTTAGATATAATGCATTTTTTGTTGAAAGAAATAGAAAAGTGCATCGGTTGGGTAGCACAAGGTAAGTGGTCACATCATTGAAAATAGTATTGTTAGGTCATTAGGCATACCTTACGTTGTTAATGCGCTGTTAACCGTGGGACCTCAGTAGTTATGTCTCTTGTGCCTGTAATTACTGTCAGTCGGTATATACTGCAATACACTAACTCAGAGTTGACTGCCTATTATAGGTCTTGAATAGATATAGTTATTTAATTATATAAGTAATTTGTATGTTGTTTGTACTTTTCGATTCTTTTAAACAATAGACCTATTTATATTTAGTCACGTTCAGCTGTGAGTAGAAGATATAAATGTCATTCTATGACTGTAAATTTAATAAATAACATTTTCTGGATCCGTATTCTTGGAATGGATATAGATAATTAAGTCTAGTAACAGGGCTTAGGTTATATGTTCAGGTAATAAAATAATGTACAATACACGTGGCTCGTTGTCTGCATTATCGCAACTTGGTAACCAACCAACCAACCAATAACTATTCTACTCTACTCCACTTCAAGGCCGATTATATTTTTATTATAATAATACTAGCTTTCGTAGTCGTACGAATATAGTGCGATGAACAAACTCATACAACACTTATTCCAAAATCTTTAAACTATTACAAAAAAAAACATAGCGGACAGTCTGGTAACTCATCAGAAAGCTCTTTAAGCTATATCTATGTGAAAGTGGCCGGGATGTCCCAGCTTAGTGAATCTGAATAGAATATTGCGGGTTCAAACCGGGCAAGATATTTGTGTTTATAATTCATTTCATGTTCGACAGTGAAGGAAAACATCATTATGAAATCTGAACCCTGAATTTGAAACAAATCATCCACATGTGTGAGGTGGAATAACCTTCTAACACTTCTCCTCAACAGGCAAGAAGGCCTTAGCCCAGCTGTGGGCTATTTACAAGTTGTTACTTTATGTAGAGTATTAATATCAATTATAATGTTAATTAACAACAAATGTTTTATTAAATGGCTATAAAAACAAACTAAATATATAATTACAATTATTATGTACTATTTATTGATTTAATGTCGTATAAATAATTAATAGTCGTATATATTTATTTAGTATTTGTCATTATATTAAAGGTGTTTATATAATATATTGTTATATGAAAATTTGCTCTTACCCTTAAGACGTAAATACCCGTTTATCTGTTTGAACAATAGAACTTCATTCGACATGTACAGAATGACGTTTTCTAACCATCACAGGGTAAGATATTTAATAGATATAAATATTAATTAAGTACGCGTTGTAGTGGGCAATATGAAACATATTGTAATGTAAAAATACAAGACGTAAATATATATACCTAAGTATAGTATACTTCAGGCAATTTACATTGTAATAGGTAAAAGAGGAAAATGTATATGCATATATTCCTTTGTAACACTGTACTGGTATTTTACATTATCATAACATAGTACATATATATATATATATATATATATATATGTTACAGTTAAATTAAATTGTCATCGATATTATATATATTGTTTGTTTTTTTTTTTGCATAGCTTTTTGGTTGCATAGCTTAATAGATAATTTAAAATATCATATACGCGCGATAATTAATGTTCGGCCAATAGATCACAAGTAAAAATGTTTACCGCCCAACGAAGTGGGCACGGGTCAGCTAGTACTCAATATAGTTACTCAAAATATTAAAACTCCACAGGCGTAATACGTGCGAAGAACATGTGCTCTACATTAAGAGAATATGATACAGAAGTTTTATATAGAATTTAACTGGTGGTAGAGCTTTGTGCAAGCTCGTCTGGGTAGATACCACCCACTCATCAGACTCATCTACCGCAAAACAGCAGTACTTGTTATTGTTGTGTTCCGGTTTGAAGGATGAGCGAGCCAGTGTAATTACAGGCACAAGGGACATAAAATCTTAGTTCCCAAGGTTGGTGGCCCATTGGCTATGTAAGCGATGGTTGACATTTCTTACATGGCCAATGTCTAAGGGCGTTTGGTGACTACTTACCATCAGGTGACCCATCTAGAAAAAAAATCTAGATACTAATTAAGCAGTTGAGAACGCGTACGTACTATATCACAAATATGTACGATAAAAACCATCAGATCAACAAAAAATGACAACCGACGTATTTAGGAAGAGAACTTGTACGGAAAATCGTTATAAATAATGTAATATGTATTTATGTGTATTGCGCTGGCAAATTAGTTGTATTTATATAAAAAGTCATGTGCCAGATTACACGATTTAAATGTCACGACAAGATTCTGTGTGGTCATCATCACCATTTTAACTTGGTCCACTTTAACACGATTAAACTAATGTTTTTCGTAACTTACAAAACGTCAGGGGATCAAAGTATAATGGACTCGATCCATACGGTTAGCGACAAAACGAAATGATAGGTTTGGAGCGAGAAAATAGCGTTTTGAATACAGATTTTAGTTGAGATTACAATAGGGAAATTAAATTGCGATTATTGCATTTGAATCGTGTATTAAAGAAAATTAGACCACCTTTGTGTTCGGCTAATGGAAATCTGTTTTCAATCGAATACACGAATTGTAATTAAATATATAGTGAGTATTTGTTGATCAATAAAATGACCATAATCGTAGTAAAAAAGAACAATAGATCTCGAGCCGTGCAATTAATAATCGTAAAATAGCTATTTACATTTTATCGTTACCTACACTATTAATTGCATAAATAATATCGGAATAATTCATTAAATCAATATAAACTTAAGCATCATGTTAAATTACTTACAAGTAAAGCTTTTATACATACGTAACTTAATTATTTTTTAAATGTTATCTATACATCCAAAAATAACTGCTATAAATCATTCGCATGTTTAAATACGTTCGATAATAATTCAAACTTAACCGCCATGAGATTACGCGCCAATCAAAGAGATGTATCTTGCACGCGCCATTTTGTAAATCGGGTTATAGCGCATGAGCCCTCGACACGTTTAGAAGAAATAAAACCTACGTGGTATACGATAGCCCCGTACAAAACTTATTTGATCGGTCGTTCAACCATGTCGTCATTCCGTTCCTTTCTATTCCATACACACCTCTCTTTCGCTCGTACCGTTAAGGTGGTACTTCTGAGTTATGGCATTCCGATGTTACCACCACCACCGCGGAGGCTGTGCATCGGTCTGTACGTAACAGCGTAAGCTACATGTGGTTTTGCCTTCCTTGTTTCTTCGAATAAGTTCTTGTTACGTGTGAACGCCCTCTTTGGGATTAGAAAATTAATTGAGATGATAGCGGCTGTCCGCTGGAATGTGCCAATTTTTTCGGCTATTAGTAATGCATTCTTTAGCCTCGATACGTTTAATATTTAAATAAATGATTTACGCGAATATATGTACAAAAATGGTTTACACAATATTATTTGAGTCTATATATTTAGATAATTATATATATACATGATAAAAAGATAAAATGTTAATTTGTACATATTATAAGTAATGAATTTGTTTTAGGTCATCGTTCATAAATGTAATTGTTGAAGATTCATAGTAGGCTGATATAGGATTTATAATTATTATTAAATCAACAATGTAGGTAAACAAACGAGCAAATCGCTTCACGCCTTATGAGGACAACCAGCGCGTGATGACGTGATCAGTCGGTTCCTTTCATTTCTCTCCACCTCATAGACAACTCCTTATTTAGCCACAATCAAATAATTTGTTTATTATTTGATTAAATATATGAAACACTTATTTTTTGTTTCTCACTGTATTTTGCCCTTAACCTTAACTTAACGGTTAAAATATTATTATAATATCATTGACTCTGTAATTTATATTTTTAATTATATAAGACCTTACGTTAGTTTTTTTAACTATGTTTTATATTTGTCATATAAATATCTAACAAAAATAAAGAATTCAAGTTTGAATACAGTTTTCAAAATAATAAAAATAATAAATTTATAATTAAATATTGAATATCAATGGAGAACTTAAATATTACGGGATTGCTTGAAAGCGCCACCTGGCGACATAAGGTAAGAACTACAAGTAAACGTGAGTAGCCGAGCGTTTGATTCGATCTTGTTAGCATTATACACTAGATGGCGCTAGCATAACTACCTGTAGCTTGTAAGAGATGGCGCTACTAGTTCAAAAATTTGTTTGCAATTTCTGTTTCGTTTTTTGTCCTATGAAAAACACCTTTTAAATTTAGACAAACCAACTATGTAATATTTTTAATATGTTTTCTATGTTAACAGGCCTTTAAAAACTCAATTTAAGCTTCCAAGTGACAGTTTTTTTCTTTGGGTTTCTAATTGCCCGTAGATATCTATGCTATTAACCTAACTTTTATCCAAATGATACATAATAAATCAGCTAATTTAGTTGTACTATGAAGTATTTGCCATTATTTTTCGCTTTCCTGTATTGAATATTAGTTAATCAAACAATTTATATTTTTTAATATTGTCCCGACATCAAGTAAATTAAACTAGAAATAAATAAGCTTTATTTCCTAATTTTTATATTACAGTAATAAGGTTTGTATTTGAAAACTTGCTAATTTAATAACTTAAAATATTTTTAGTGGGCAAAATTGTTATCGTTATAATTATTTCGTTAGTAGGTATTAGTCTGCTTCAGTAGGTATATGAAATATTATATTAGGTTATCAATATAAAGGACTTAAGACACTGGTTGAATATTACCGAACCATTCCGAAAGCTTTACCAACATTTTATATATAGAACAATTTTTATCTCGAGAAATGGGTTCACAAAGGATACCATAAAAAATTATGTACTTAGTCGAAAATTAACGAAAACGACGTCGCAAGAACAGCAACGACGTTATTACATGAAATATTTAATTACTAATCGAACGATTTTGGTAAACCATTCTTAAGAATTATATAATAGTTATGTAACTAACACGAAATGTTATTGCAAAAAACACAAGAGGTATGTACTGTATAAATTGGTTTTAACAAAAGTTTTAACAAAATTGCAGTATTATATACTGCAATTTTCAAATCCGAGATCGTGTTTCGTATGGAGATGCGGTAGGGCTGAAACATGCTCTCAAGAATGAAATCAAATATCAGTCAATTGAAGCATGAAAAAGCCACGGAGCGCGGGCGCCGCACGGACGTTGCCCCTCGGGCTACACTTCACTCTCAATTAGGGCTGCCTGCCCCTAGTCGGAGGAGTCTAGCCTTTATTCCTCTTCCAGTAATTACTCGTCACGAGAGAAACTTTTCCAGGAGACGTAAAATTGATTAGTTTTATTCGATCATATATTATCAACTGTACACTATTTGATGGATTTAGTTCAGATTGGAACGATATCAATCTACTAAGCGTTTTTTGAGTACAATTATTATCGGATGGATTAAAGACCATCAAAATATACTTTACTTATTTATATTAAATTAAGACTAAGCTGGCTTTTAAAAGCACTTTCGAACCGTCAGTTTGCAGGATAATATTAAAGAAGAGGAATCGAATACGAGAAGAATCAGCACGAATTTGATTGTTATCACCAATATGACATTTATCCTATCTAAGATATTCACCATTACCAGTATCAAAAATTGTCCGCTTTATATATCAAATCTATGAATTATATGAAAAATTAAGTCACACGGTTATAAAATATATATTATTCTGGATAGACGTTTTCTTGCGACAGTCGGCAGCCCTGTTGCTAATTGATATTTCGTTAACAAAGACCTTCAATAATAAAATGTTACATTTTAATAACGATGCAATACCAAGAGCTTTACAAATAGAAGGAATTGAATATTTTTCAGTAGATTTAAATAAAATAATTGCGGATGAACTTATACCTATATAATATTTCATTCGTTATTTCAAACGGCACGTATGTAGTAAAACCCTCGAAGATGTTTTGCCTATTAATTATCATGATTGTTGTTACTCAATACACAGTAGTCGGCATGACACAGTCGATAACAGAAATGGTAAGTCGACAAATCTCAGCTGACATTTTACTTTAAATAAACCTAATATTAAGTTGCATTACGATAAGTCGTTATTTTTTAATGATCAATGTTAACTAATAGTCGAGTTACATTTAATTCGATTTAGCAAACCATTCTGGTAGAAACGAAGATACTCCGATCGTAAAGTATTGATAACTGACATTCTGTACGTATATTCGTTAAATATTGTAATTGTTGAAGTTAATATTGCCTATGAATATTAAAGTTGAGTTTGTTATCAGAAATTATACCAGAGGATAGAAATATAGATTTACGTTTGATTTTCAATTCTCACGTCGTCTGCGATGAATTAAGGTATTGTCATTAAATCAATGCGTATTTGAAGATATTCAAGGAATATCCGATAGCTTACGATGCACGATGATAGATTAAGCTCTGAAATGTTTTCAATATCACACTGGAGATTAATTATGTCCCACCTCGGTAGTGCAATAAGGCTGTCAAGGGTAAGCCACTCAAACGATTTTGATGAAATTTGATGCAAACTTGAACACGAAGCAAATACCTCCCTATTAACACGCGAGCAAAAACCAATCTATATTAATTCTAGAAGATCATGCCTTAAATATGAAAATCAATTTGATATTGTAAAAAAGGACAATATTCAAGAACTATTCATACGTACACACAGAGTAATACCAAAAAAAATTGTCATGTAATTAATAAAAAATTATAGTAAATCGTGCATTAATTTGTTGTCTCATTGAAACCTGGATAATGTAAACATCAACTATTGCAATTTTAGTTGTCACTACTTTAAATGTGGTCACAATCGTTCGTTATATTCGATTTGTGGTGACACCTAAGTCTACTCGCAGGACACTCTCGTCCATGACATAACTTCGTTTGTCACAATCGCTTTTGACATTTATAATATTTATTGCAGCTTACGTGTGTACTTGTGATAAAAATATAAAATACTTATTTTAAGTACACATTAATTGTTGAATAATTATAAGATAATAATATATAGCTTAAAGTAAAAAATATTTCCAATAAAATTTTCAAGAGCTATTTTCGCTGCCTTAATTTGAAAGAAATATTTTTTTATCTATTATAATTATATATTTCGGAATAAACGATAAACTTAAACTAACTATAATTGTAATGGTTTATAATTGTAAAGTTGGATAAATGATCAATTAATAAAACAGGACAAAAGGCACGTAGAAGCGAATAACATATATACAATATTATTTTAATAATATCGGGTTTTTTTTCTGAAATGTAATTTTTTTTAGAAACATTGAATCACAATTAGAGTTGAAATTGATTCGATGATATTTGGGTGGATTTTTAAACTCGAAGTCAGGAGACGTATCGATTAATCTTCGGTTTTCTGGATAACACTGGGAGATGCAGCCCTAGGTGTACCGCTCATCACGCTGATTGGGACCCGTATCTGTTTTATTTAATTACTGCGGTCCGTGCCCCTTACGTGCGTCCTCTCGACTTGCCATCGCTAAACTATTTCTCACTTATTATATTTTATTGCATTTACTTTTAACAATTAAGTATTTATATTTATTATCTTGTAATATGCAAGCTATGTCTAAGATTTATTGCAAGCTATGCGTATTATTATATATTTAGTCAGTTTTAATCGTGATAGAAATATCAATTGAATTACTCTGACATGAGTACTTGGCTGCAAGCACCGTGTGCTAAGTAAAGATAACGGAAAATGACTCATTCATTGTCAATGTCCATGTAAAAGACTTTCAAACGCCACACATCACGTCCCACAATTGATCTTATTATGTTTATAGAAAGGTCTAAATAAATAAGTTAGTAAATTGTAATAATAATAATGGAGTAAGTATCTCAAAATTTGCAAAATAAAAACTTTAGTTTTATCGTATTCTTGTTAAATGCCGGCCAGCGATCCTTGTATTATTGCCGTAATGATAATAAAAACCCCGAGCCTCGGTCGCGATATCCTAATTGATATACATTTTTTTCAGATATCAGCGCTAATGTTCATACTTTGGACTAAATAATAAAATACTTTAAAGCAATAACAAGTTGAATTTATAATTTCACGACAACCTTAATTACCGCTGGTGTGTTAGTACCTAAATTATATTGTGAAGTTAAGACTCTATCTCGATGTAGAACTCGATTGTGAAATGTTAGAAAGTGTTACGTGTGCTTATAATAATAAAAGTCTTTAAAGGTAATACGCAGTAAAATTTTTCTTACTGAATAATTTTTTTCTGTTTTCCAATGCAATGTTGGAAATAGACATTAAAAACAACGTAGACTGCCGGATGTAATCTTCCCAGGGCATAAAAATAATAATAATAATGTCCTCCAGACCGATTTCGGCCACAGCGGCCAATTTCAAGAGATCTCTCTTCTCAAGAGAGATTAGCCAACTACGCAGGAGATATTATAGTGCACAAGTGTGTGCGCAAACACAGGTGCACTCTCTATTCCCTAACTCTCATAATCCGATGGGACGGCAATCCGACACGACCGGAAAGAGTTCAGGCGCAGGACCAACGGCTTTACGTGCTTTCCGAGGCACGGGAATGCACACACTTCCAACTTCCACACTCCGGACTGCTACTGAGAATTTTCTGACAGAAAAACCCAATCACATTTTATTGAACCGACCTGGAAATTGAACCCAGGGCCTGTGGGTCTGCGGCCTTATATCAAGCCACTAGACCAACGAGGTATTGTGAGTAAATTAATTTTTGCAAAATTTTTTAATATCACTTTATACAAGAACACTTCCAAGCATTTTCCTATCGTGATTTTACATACAGTAACCTGTTAATGTCCCACTGCTGCGCTAAGGCCTCCTCTCCCTTTTGAGGAGAAGGTTTGGAGATTTTACAAGATTAATTTATAATTACAGTTATTATATACGACTAAATACTACGCTTACGGTTCGCCCAAGCGAACCGGCAAGAAATTAAATAGTTATTTTTCCAACAATCAAACTACGTTTGTATCTATTGAATAAAAAGAATTAATTTTCTTTCAGTAAGACATTTTGAAGACAGATGTGATAGGACTACATGTATAGGAAATATATTTATATATACTTTGCCTTTTGTTATATTTTTATTCATATTAATCCACTCCATTTATAAAGAAAATAATTACAAAAAATACATTAAATCATATTATTTAAGCGCTAGATCACGTGTTTGCTTTAATATGGTGGTGAAAAAAACATCTAATTATTATGTAACATTGAAATTAAATTTATTGTTAAATGTAACAACTACTAGCAATCCATAATAAATAAATGTTTCTGTACAATATTAACAAGTAATAATAAAATTCAGTTAAAGTTAAGTCAAGTTTTTATTTGGCGATAATTTTAAAATTTTAAATTTTGATAATTAATGTACGGTATGTGTCGGTTGGGTTGGAACCTTAAAAAATGTTTTCTATACTATATTGATAATCTTACGTCTCACTAACTAGCAATGTATTAAAGCGAGAAAGATGATACGAAATTTATATTTTATAGGGTAAATATAAAAGCTTAAGTCCCACTAGCTGGTACACATGAATGAACACAGCTCGCTTTGTAAAATAAGGTCTAAATGAAACGTAAATGTTTTGCGTTGAACCTGTTCAAAGGGCCGGTGAGGTTATTTTTGTCTTCTTTATGTAATATAATACACCATTAATAAATTGATGTAAATTCAATCCTTGAATGGTATTTTTTTTATAAAGATTACTAGCAATGCCCGTTTTTAAGGGATTACTAAGATTCCTATTTACCCCTCCAATAGCCCAAGAGGTCCTGATCGAAGTTGCGACTTTTACATCAAGCGTAAATCATTGCGCCGTTGACACGCCCGTATAAGTTCCCCAACTGGGCTAACGAGAATGTTTCGAGTTAATTCTCCTATGTGACTCCACTATTAGCTGAGCGTCCCGATTTCGTACGTAGGTAAAAATACAAAATTACCTCTCACTTAAAAGTCGATTTTAGTATTTGCATACGATTGTTTTATTTATTTTAACCTTATTGATAGTCGGACAGGAAAAAGGGTTTTATAAATATATACATCTAATATTTCCGTTTTTCACAATTTCAAACGTCACCGAGTCTTATAAATTAGATGATAGTTGACGTTATATAAGGAGCTATATAGGATTCGACTCTATGCTAATATTAAAAAGCGAAAGTTTTTTAGTTAGCTTAGTATTATATAACCATTTACTGATTTTAGATTTATATTATCCGTGCGAAGTCGGGCCGGGCAGCTAGCTTACTTGTTTTCAATGAATTTTTGCTTATTGTTCATATTAATGTATAGACACAGTAAGCTAAAATATTTACATAATTTTCATATACCTAAATAATCGTGCCAAGAGCAATTGCTTAGATGTTATTTAAGTCATTTTTATAGGAAAAAAATTCGGACATCCTTTGCGCTTCACGGCATATGTCGAGCGAAATTTTGTGAAAAGATGATTTTTTATTATTAATTTCATCTCAAGGAGCACAGCATCTGTTCAGGATATTGGGTGACCCGGGTTTTTGCTTGAGGTTGTCTCGTGTACTGCGCTTGAGTAGTAGTTTTTAAATATTATATTTAATAAATATATATGTATATATATATATATATATATATATATATATATATATATATATATATCAACTTTATTGCTCATGTTATAAATTGAGTCGTATCATAAAAGTATCATATACATTATATGTATACCTACTTACCTTACAATGCAAACGAAAATACGTTTCAAATAAGCCTCATTATTCGCCTTACCTGTAACAAAGACATATACATACATTAATATTTACATTTATACCTGATAACTTCCAGATTGCTGATACACATATTAAGACTATAAATTTGAAAACAGCTATACAGATGTATGTGTGTGTTTCTTCTTAACATACAGCGCACAAAAACGAAAATGAAAATAATATTAAGCTGATGGATGGCTATCAGTATGTTACGAATCATAAAATCAAGTATCAAGATTATGCGCTGTAACTATTTCGGGTTCACACACCCACCCTTGCCTCAATTTTTTCCAACAGGTTGGTCGCAATTGTGCGTACGCGCAGCATATGTATGTGTGCAGAAGTGAACATAAGTGTGTGAACGGTGTAATAATATCGTGTTTCAAGAGTTGTTCATAAAACGATAACTTTATACCTGTTGATAAACTATGTTCTTATTCCAAGAATAGATAGACTGTCTACGTTGGAAATTGGTTTATCTGAATTGTCGGAACATTTGCTATTTTCGCTTTTTTCCGGCTTTTGTTGGTTGATAGCTGATCGATGACTGGTGATACGAATTTAACTACAACAAATACACTGTGTATAATTATTGCTCTAGAAGTGTAGCTTGTGTAAAAAGTCGAGATGGCCTAGTGGTAAGCACGCGTGAATCTTAACCGATGAACGTGGGTTCAAACCCAGGCAAGCACCACTGAATTTTCATGTGCTTAATTTCTGTTTATAATTCATCTCGTGCTTTTCGGTGAAGGAAAACATCGTGAGGAAACCTGCATGTGTCTAATTTCATTGAAATTCTGCCACATGTGTATTCCACCAACCCGCATTGGAGCAGCGTGGTGGAATAAGCTCCAAACCTTCTCCTCAAAAAGGGAGAGGAGGCTTTAGCCCAGCAGTGGGACATTTACAGGCTGTTATTGTATATTGTTGTATTGTAAGTGTAGCTAGCTGGCTCAACTCCCAATTATGATTTAAGAAGCAACAAAGTCTTCCAGCTTCTTATTATTGATATTATACATTTATAGATTTAATATTTGTAATAAAACTGATTTGAAAATGTAATGAATAATAAAGCTTATTAGCCCAAAGTACCCTTCGTCATTCAGGATTCAAGATGGTAATCAGTTTACTGGTCCGAATCCAAGTGAATGAAGTCGAGACTTGCGGGCGCAGGTCGTAATATATCTAATAGTATGTAAATTCGCCGGTTGCCATATAGGGATTACACTTTACGCTACTACGCGGCGGTGTGGGCGCGGGCGTAGGCAGTGCGGTCTCCACACTTGTTTCACTTTTCTCGGCCTTGACCTCAGTCAACGAAACATCAAGCCGATGGTTTCTTTAAAATAATCTCAAAAAATAAAAAATGATGTCAATGAACCCATATTTTTCGAAATGAGAATAATGACAATATCTGAACTTAGATAGCAATAATACTCTTTATTGGTGTTTTATATTTCTAATAGTATTCCGCCCGTCGGGTGTCCAGGGCTCGTTGGCGATATTCAAAAGGCACAATGGGCAATAGCGATGAAAAATATCGATATTTGTAAACATCGATTATACCGATGTAAGTGCAACTACTTGATTAACTACAAATCGTAACATGTTATGGAGAAAATTAACAAATAAGTTTTTAAATTAAAATTGTCAACTACAGAAATCATTCGTCAAGTAACGTTTGACGTTCAACATGTGATCAAAACGTAATTAAAGTCGGTAGCGAAATGAAAAATAAATCCGCCTCAATAAGAATTTAAATTTTCGGTTCGAATATTTTATATTTCCAACTAAAATCCGAAGCACTTTGTCAGATTTATTTACTCCTTTTGTATGGAAACGTTAATTAACATCGACTTGCCTCTGATATTTGCAATGTAGTACTGAATACAGTTTCCTATACGATATCCTTGTAATTTAACAATTTCTATAGTTTTTAAAATTTATAATCGGTAGATAGTTTGGCGTCTGATGAGCGGTCAACACCACCACCGCCCGTACTATTTGACATTCGCACTGTGAGGAATATTAACCAATGCAAGTCTTGGGAGTTAAGATGTTATTCTAAGCATTGCTGCTTAACGGTAGAATGTAAATTAATGTGATGAGTGGGTGGTACCTACCCAGCGGGCTTGCACAAAGCCCTAGCATGTTTCTTACTAAATGCACTGAATGGTATTACCTTGCAATATTATTTTTCGAAGAAATCATACCCGTTTTAATAAGTACATAAGGACTAATTTTATTAATTTCGATAACGAAATAAAATATACTTTTGAATATACATGTAAAAGTATTAAGTATTTAATTAATTAAGCGTAAAGGTACCACCGGTTTGAAATGTAGAATCTACCGATCAGAACCAAGAAGAATCCCAGTAGATAGTTTTTTCTACCAAAACACTAGTATATTTATTAGATACAATTCAATTATTATTTATTCTGCATGGAAATCAACGAATAAAAATCCCACACTTTATAAAATCTATTTAGATATTTAGACTTTTAACGAGTAATTAGTCTTATTGGCCCAATAATTCTGCCTCCCATCATCTAACATCACTTCATTTTTCAACTGCTTTATAAAATTAATGAAAATTTTATTTAATTTCAAAAGTACACTATTTTTAATCGCAAAATATAATTCTTATTTAGATGTTTCCTCACTATGTTATATATTTGCCATTGCAATTCTGTCGTAATAATTTGTCAAAGTAACAAAAACACGATTGAGTAATAAGATATTTCGTAAACACCCTAACACAAAAAACTGACAACTCAAAGTTGACGTCTAATCCCTACTATGATTCTTGGTGACGCGTGATGGCAAATCTTTAGCAGTTTGAGAGTTTGTGATTAAAATAGGAACACAAAGATGTGATATCATAATAACTGGTGGATCGGGACGCCCTTTAATGTCATTGCAATTTTTCCACGTCATCGATTGTTTTAACCCCGATCACAATGTGGGAGTTATCTCTCTAATTTAAAATATCAAAGCTAGCGGAAAGTAGGTCAGTGTATTATATTTTTGTCTGTATTGACAGGTTGAATGAAACAAAGCTTTTAGCGTTAATATGGACACTATATTTTTATATTCTTAAAGCTTATATTAAGGTATAAGTAATGACAAGTTACTTTTCAGAAATTATTTAAATAATGTACTAGTATCTTATTGAACAACAATTATTTTTAAAATAAGTGTGATTTAATGTTTTTCTAACTTTATTCGAGCGTGTCGGAGACTGCTTGACCGCGGCACCGAAGTGTTATATTACAAAATGTTTATACTTAATTTAATTGCGATTCGATTGGACTCGAATATCTATTCGAAGAACTGAAAACATCGTTAAGTATTTATTGTAAGACGATCATTTGAGGTAGTTACTAAAGAAGCTTAGCTTTTTACCGCTTCGCTCTTTGCTTTGTACAAATCCATGCTTTACATAAACATTTCAAAATAAGACCTAGAAGGAATTACATTTATTTTGCTTTAAAATAATCTAAATCTGTTCTGAAACATGTAGAGTGCATTAAGAGCTGCCGTAGATCTGAGTACTCGTGATTAAAATCTGTAACATTCAGAGATTTTTATTCCTAATAAATTCACCATTTAAGATTAAAAGAAACGAGCTAACTTTAAGGGTTTCTATGTATACAAAAATGAGGAAAACGGGTTCCTATATATAATGCTTTTATCAAATTTGTCTCATGAAAATTATTTTATTTTCGTTATGGCGTATATCGGCACTATACAACAAGCCTGTATATTTTCCAATGCTGGGCCTAGGCCTCCCTCCTACTAAGAAGTTGAATCGTATTCCAGTATCAATTTCGGATGCAATGTAGCATACTTTATTCACAGCCGACACGCTAGTGTCCTCGCGATAATTTTCATCACAACTGAGAACGAGTTGATATTACAAACGCAAACTAAGCACATGAAAATCATGAATAGCTCGAATAGCTTGCTCGACTCGCCAATCTGGGCCACATCTGACCTACTTAGGTGCCAAATATTCCGTCACGTAATATTCAGGAGCCTCTTAGTAAACTGATCGATTTCAATTTATCATGAAATTACGTGTTAAATTACGCCTCTACTGTTATGTACCCAACAAATTTAATATTGAATGTTTAATTAAATCCTTACATAATAATCAACGTTATCGTAAAGCGAGGCCGTGTGACTGTACTTATAGTCAACGATTGTATTCTCCGAAACAGCGAGGTGTCGGCGACTTGCTACAAGGAACTATATGAAGTGTCATTTTCCATAGCTATTGTTAGTACTGGTGTTTGTCAATTCCATTCCTTGTTAAATATTGTTAGTGACACCACTGACTCGAGCTCTCCATCAGAAACAATTAACCGTTGTATTCGATTGTCTCATATCAAATTATTTAGACTTCCCTTGAGATTTGTATATGGAGTAAAAGAAATATTTTAGACGAGAGCTATTAATGAATCTCACAAAATTATGCTTTGCCACGGAATATATTTTAAGGCAATATTTGAATAAATGTCTTGTACGAAACGGGTATTTCGAAAACTAATCAATTTTCTCATCTATGTGATAGAATTTCAATGAATAGATTCACAAAAAAATATTGTATGATCGGACGCTTGTCCAATATACAAAACGGGAGAATGATTTTATTTATTTTTTACACGCATTCTGAGATTTAGTTACGGTTAATGTTACTGGAAGAAAGAGATCCTAAGTGGAAGTGAGATGGATAGCGTTTTTTTCAACAGTTTTTAAAAGGTCGACGATATCATCAGCGGAACCACCGCTGTTTCTAGTTCGGAAATTTTAATATAACCGCTGTGATAGTTTACTTGTCTACCATATAAGTACGATCGGCATGTGACTTTGTTATAGTATGCAAAATACTAAATACATATTACAAGTTTTATAATTACAAAGAATTTATTACGCTAATGGAATGCAGCACGTTGATTGTTATTATAATATATCCTATATCGATGCGGCTTTAAAATTAATTTATGCTTATTTTATAGAATGTTTTGCAGCATAAAAATAATGGTAATCATATGTTTCTTTCTTTCAAAAATCTGTATGTTTCACGTATATGATAGGACAAGCCGTTCGCTTCTGAGTTAAATCTGTCAAGAATATTGTTGTTCGTCATAACATGAGATGGAACGATGGTCATAAGGGCGTTTATATATTAATGTCCATGTATGTGTGTGAGTGTACTAAGGAGAGAACAGTCGTCGTATGTTATGCTTATTTGAACACTACCTATACGGGAAAAACAGCTATAAAGATAGCGAAAGGTCATACAAACTGACGTAATGATATATAATATGTGGTATGTATATAAATGTATTAATATTATAATTAGCCAATGACTGGTTCATGTTGATAAATAATTATCCGATATGAATCGCGTGCCACCTATTTTACGTCGTTGCTACGCCAGAAACCTTTATGCGACTGTCAGCAACTGCAACGCAACGCAATGCAATTGATACTCAACTATACACTCTTATATAATATACTAGTTGTTAGCCTATATTTTTTCTGCCATGACAAAATATAATTGCAAAATTTCATGACGACCGGATGAGTAATTATCACGTGAAAGTTTAACAAACTAAAAAATAAACAAACTTGCAATCGCGTTCATAATAAAAGAATAGTTAAAAAATATGTGAAAGATAAATTATATTAAATTACAATTAGCAAATAATTTTCGTTTAGTAGTTGTAGAAAGTATGAATCGATAGTGTTATTTACGAACAAGGCATTTTCTTGGTAATATTAATATTAACAACTGCAAACCTACTTTAAAATTAATAATTTTATTTACAACCTGATCTAGCAAATAAATAATATAATAATATTATAAAATATGTAAATATTATGTACTGTTATGGTACTCGACCCGTTCTTACATGGAAATAGTAAATCATACTTATTTAATAAAAAGGTAAGTTTTGTTGATGCCTTTATCTGCAACGCATAAACTACTAGTCTGATTAATATTGAACTGTCACATTGTGACGAATTATTGTTCCATGAACAATTAAAGTTTATTATAACTTTATATGTACTGTATCTTTTGAGAATTTTTTTATTGTGTAGGTAGGTGGCGACCATATGGGCCACCTGATGGTAAGTGGTCATCAACGCCCATAGACATTGGCCTTGTTAGAAATGATAACCATCGCTTACATCGCCAATGCGCTACTAACCTCGGGAACTAAGTCCCTTTTGACTGTAATTACACTGGCTCACACACCCTTCAAACCGGAACACAACAATACCAAGTAGGAACTGCTGTTTTGGGGTCGCATATCTGATGAGTGAGTGGTACCTACCCATACGAGCTTGCAAAAAGCCCTACCATCAGTAAATATAGCTTATTTTGTCCACGTTATCTGGACCGAGGGTTGCCAATATTGTATCAGAGAGAGAGGAGAACTTTATATGTTATATTTAAAGATCTTTAAATGTACCTATACATGTAATCTGTATAAATAAAACCTCAGCTATAGATTGTATATGACATTTATGTAATAATATTTATAATATATAATACTGGTTGTGTAATAATATTTATTTATATGTCATTATTTAACAATAATCCGTGCAAAGGTAGAATGAATTGTAAAGAGAAATTAATTTTAGCGCCAATAGCGCAATGGTGTACGGGCAGCCTTGTGACGTAAAAGTCGCAAGTTCGATCCTGATTCCTTGGGCTATTGTCGTCCCCACTCCCTACACCATATGTATACACGTGCATTGCAAGTACTTTAAAAAAGATTTAGAAGTTATGTAATATCCATCAAAGTAAACTAACTATAAGCGATTCTAAATATATTTACTCGGTAAAGTATTTCAACATCTTATTTTAAAATTCTGTATATATGTAAATATGCCCCATATTATATAATGCATTTTATAGTCTCTCTAGTTCTCTGAAATCAATTGTAACAAATAACGAAGATTGAAGTTTACCTTAACAATGATTTATAAATTATTACAAATAAAATCATATCAAATCAGATGTATTTCATTCAAACAAACTTTACGATAAAGCGTTGTAGAATCGTCAATATTTTAACTCTACGAACGTTTTAGAGAGCAGCCTCTTTCAGAAGGAAACGATAAAAAACTCACGTAATTGCTCTTTTAAAACAGATAAAAATTACAACGTGATAACAATTTTTAATTTTCTGAATAGTAAATTTAACTTTTGTGCCAAAATATCATTAATGAATAGTCAACACTACAATATTTAAAATATAAGAATGTATTGAATGAATGAATAATTATTTGCTGGACTGTTTTTTTGACAATGAGTTTAACATTTTGAACATTTATCAGTAACATATTATGCATATTATATTATTTAGTAACTATACACTTAAATGTTAACTTAAGTAAATCATTTTTTATTATTATTATTTTTTTTATTTAATTAATTGCTGTTAATTTTAAACTATATTTTATTTTATATACCTTTCATTTCATATATATATAATTATTTTAATGGACTGTTGGTGTGATCTGTATTTAATATTAATTACTTGTTAACATTGCCTATTGTGGGCAATCATTATAAATATCGAAATGTATTCGATATTTATAAAGAAATCATAACATCTGTAAAACTAGTGTGCGGCCAGATACAAGTACGGGTGGAGTTAGTTGCTAGTAAGTTATACTATGTTTTTAAACAAGAGCGTGACGCTTGGTCGCAATCTAGACGATAGACTGACGAACTTATAATGTCGGGGCAACACTTCGCTTTCTTAAGATTAATATTGAATATTGTTTAGAATATGGCGGCGCCCTCCTTTGTTGATTTAAATAGTGTCACTTTAGCTTAGCTACACAAGTAATATAATATGACTTTATAATATTTCTTTGTTTATAACGATAATTTATTTGTTATTACTTTTTAAGATAATATTTAAAATGTGGTGATAAAAAGTGCTAAGTACACTTGCTTGTTATATTACACAATTACAAATAAAAAAAAAAATGATATTTTAAATAAATACTACAACGAAATTAAGTCGGTGCACAAGCGCAGTGGTGATTCGTATTCATATTTTATCAATAAATAATTTTAATTTGACAATTACAAAGTTCTTGAATGATGTTTTATAGGACTAGCTAGTAAAATCGCAAGGAACAATTAATACGGCTGTACGTTATTATCGAGTTTCGCTGGAACCAGACGCGGTATCAGGGTTATCAGTAATGTAAACATATACATACAATTGTCATTCAACGTCTGAATACTAATCGACAATTAACGCCATTCATTAAATACCGATATAGAATTCATTCAAGAGACTTTAAAAAGTAAAAATTGTTTTAATTTTTTTTAACCTAATTTGTATTTACTCTGTTTACTTCATTCGTTTTATTTAAGCTATTTATATACATATGTATGATAATATGTACCTACTTAATAAAAGTAGTAATTTAAGAAGCTACACAAAAAGAAGATATACTAAATTATTACGGTTATTTCATACGTGCACGTTTTTTACAATCACGTCTTTTATATTTTAAATTTATAGCGAAAAAGCACGATTAATATATACATACAATTTAGTACAATATTGAATTATCGTTAGGAGGAAAAATATATGCGTGATTGCAGCTCAAGTTATATTTAATTTATATAAAAAATAGTTATAAGATCCACTATAGCAAGTGATTTTAAATAAAAGCTTAAAAACATTTATATTTCTATGTTCCAGTTTGTGGTGACGATGCTTCCTCGCCGATTTTGGCAATAGCGATTATTCTGGAAAGCGGCGGCACTACTGGTTCTGTATATGGTGGTGGCTGGTGGCTCCGAGCCTCGACATACATGTCTATATACATATGAGCTATACATACCTCGATGGATTGATCGGAGAGAGATGACGGCCGCATCAACGGCTTTACGTGCTTTAGGCATGGGCGTGTAAAACTGTGAGTAAGGTCTGCCTTGTCTGTCACTTGCTATAGTGGATTGTGCTCTGGCACAGACACAAAATATACCATTTTAAAATACAGATGAAATTGTTACTTTACATTTAATCAATATTTTTTACTTTTTAAAAATGTTATATTCTTATAAAATAAGCCCATTATTTATATACTATGAACAAAGAGAACATTTATTATGAGTAGTTTCCGGATGCTTGTTGGGCGATGGGAGGGTGCTAGGTATATTTTTTTATAGAATAGGAAGGTGGACGAGCATATGGGCCACCTGATGGTAAGTGGTCACCAAACGCCCTTAGACATTGGCATTGTAAGAAATGTCATCCATCGCTTATAGCCAATGCGCCACCAACCTTGGGAACTAAGATTTTATTTCCCTTGTGCCTGTAATTACACTGGCTCACTCACCCTTCAAACCAGAACACAACAATATCAAGTATTGCTGATTTGCGGTAGAATATCTGATGAGTGGGTGGTACCTACCCAGACGAGCTTGCACAAAGCCCTACCACCAATAAAAAGTGCGCTGTGCATATCTAGTTGGCGTTTAAGCTTACTTCATACTAAATTTTATCAAAATTGGTTTAGTTGCTTAGCCATGATAATAATAGAAAGACATGCGGATTTCTGTCGAATTTTGTCATTGTCATTGATATTAGTGCAGATAATACTGAAGTCGAGTCCCTTGAAGTGTTAACTTTGTTGGTGATGTAACGACTATTTGTATTAGCGAACTCATTCAGTTACATAATTTATATTCAGTAAACATTAAACCAAGATGTATTCGATTTCCTCCTCATTGTATTTACAGAAACAGATACATAATGATATTTCTTAGATTTACGATAATAGAATAGAATAGAACAGCTACGCTACCTTGAAATCTACTTATAATACAAAAGCCTTTAAATAGAATGTAGACAGCATCAAAAAATTTAATGTAATGTAAATGCGCACTGGAGTGCCGATAGCGCGGAATAATAAGCGTCCTCTGAAACACACACACACGCATACGACATTCGTGTCGTGAGAAGAGTACATGGGTTAAGTGTTAAACAATTCTATTCACGGTCTTTCTCGATCGCCCGGATAGATGCTTGGTTTACGAATATAAATGTCCCAATGTGTAGATAATAAATTGGTGACCGATATTACATACTCGTAGATACTGTAAGAAGATCCGAAGTATTTAATACATTCGTTTGTTTTCATAATTATGTATAAACAATTTAAGTAAATATTTATATATTTCAAACTTATCACAAGTGACAGTTTTATTGACTACACTACAGCTACTACTACAGAACAAGCAATAAAATAATTCTCATTCGATACGTGTGTGAACATTTCAAGCACAGTTACAACCGTTAGTCGAATGGACAGATCGACATTTAATATAAATAAACCGCTTTTTGCAATAACATCGTATTAGTCGCCTCAATATATCGCAATTACAAGCGGACGAAAGGCGCGCGGATTCCGTTAGTGCGTGTAAAAACTAGGGCCGTCTCGTACGGTACAGGGACCTAACCGGAGACATATATCTTCGCAGGTCTGCAACTCGTTGGCCTCGTGACATGCCGCTAGTTTTATTGTTTTTATATATTTTTATGATCTATACAAGTAATAATTTAAACCTGATAAAGATTCAAAAGACTAAAAGAAAATAATAAAAAAAATAAAATTGATAAATGAATTGAATCGGACTGAATCTAAAGAACTAAATGAATTTCGAAATGATGCTGTACTATCTGTCATTGCGTTCAGAATATATTCGGTAAAATGTAAGGATGAAAAAAATATTTAAAGTTCAATGTGTTCGTTTGTTGAATTCCCTGCCTGAAAAAGGGAGCACAGTAATAATTATTTGCTTTGAGAATTAAAGAAATGACCAAATACCAGGTTCGTTTTTTTTCGCATTCCACTGCTAAACGAAAGGCTCATAGAACACCAACCATTCCGATCTTTGCTAGCCAGATTCCATACCGTACCTGCCACTTTTTTAAATCATCGGTTCACTTTGCCGCATGGCGTCCTACACTACGTTTGCCTAAGCGTGGTCTCCATTCTAACACGTTTCAGCTCCATCTGCCATCAATGCGCCTGGAGACATGACCAGCCCATTTCCAGCAAACTAATTCTACACGCGAAGACGATGACTTTAGTTCTCTGGCTAATGTCCTCATTTCGAATTCTATCTGCCAGAGAAACCCCAAGCATCGCGCGTTCCATAGCTCGCTGAGCGACCTTAAACCAGAGCTTGCGGACCAGGCTTACAGTGAATGTCCATTTTGTTTTGGCGCCGCTACAAACGCTAGGCATAGAGGCTGATTATATTTGATCGTCTGTATTACTTGCCTAGTATGTGTATGTGGTTTACGGTACTGATGCCTTTTCGAAACCCAGCCTGCTCAACGGATTGGAAGTCATTGAATTTTTGAGCGAGACTATTTGTAATTACTCTAGAAAACTACTTACACACATGGTTTAAAAGTGAAATGGGGCGACAATTTTTCATAAATGCTTTATCACTCTTTTTAAAAAACAGCATAACCACACCTATGCTCCATGCCTTCGGTGTAATACCATTGTGGAGGACGGAATTAAAGATCTTTACCAGCTCTCTCAGAGCTGGTATTCTTCCTGCTTTAAGTAGTTCTGAGGTAATTCCGTCATCCCCTGGAACATTGTTGTTTCCAAGTTGTTCGAGAACAATCCTAATCTCGCTCAAGTCGATATAGTCGAGATAGGTGTCATGTCAGTCTGGGTCGTGGGTCATCTGCGCTGTGGGGCTAAAGTGGAGGTACTTGTGATGAGTATAAATCGCCATAGAACTTTTCAACTTCAGCTAGAATCTCTGATTTCAAGGCAACGGTTGTGCCTTGTGTGATTCTGAGTTTTGGCAGGAGCCAACAGAAGGTATGTGACTTTGCATGAACTTTTGAGGTTATTCGAGGAGGATATTCTGGGTTTGCTTGTCTTGTGTCACGCGTAATAAGTTTTTAAACCTTCCTGTTTTGTGCCTGACAATCAGAGGGCGTTATATTACGCTGTTCATGTTTTCTCGTCATCTCGTCCAGAATCTCGGATGAGAGCTTACGTCTATTGCTCTTTTGTCGAAAGTAATTTTGACCCACCCCGCTGTTGATATGCGCCAGACTGTCGGAGGCGTCGTCAATGTCTTGTTTGGTTTCCAACATGACAAATTGGTTCTGTAGTTCCAGCTGGAAGCTTTCGCAACCAGCTTCGACCTGAGGCAGGATTAGTTTAAGAGTCGACTTCATTAACCACGATCGTTCGATTTTAGTGTTAATATTCAGGGTGCCTCTTACCAGGCAGCGATTACTTCCAGTGTTTATCCAGTTGTTCAGCATTGAGTCATCCCTGAATATTTGGCGTTTATTGGATAAAATGAAGTTGATCTCATTCATAGTTATATTATCGGGGCTTCGCGTGCACCTGTATTTGCGCACACACTTGTGCACTATAACATATCCTACGCAGTTGGCTAATTTTGCTCGAGATTGACTACCGTGGCTGATATCGGTTTGGAGGACTATTATTTTTATTAATGAGTAAGTGGTACCTATCCAAATGACCCTCCAGAAGCCTCTAGCATCATACTGTGCCTAAGTTTTGCTGATATACAAACATGTGTGTGTATTGTATTACGACTTAATTACGATTCCGTTAAGTCTTGTCCTTGGAACGTACAAGTTTAATTTCGATGATGGTCTGCTAAAGTAATTGTGATGCCTTTAGAGCCAGGGTTGGCACGAATTATTTCATTTTTAATAATTTGAATAAACCATATACAGCAATGATTATGTCAAGAGTGTAAAAATTGCCTAACAGTTTAATATTTTCAATTATGTAATGATTAAAACAGGTTTTAGTGTAATTTTTCAATTAGATACAACAATCCAAATGTTTCGTTTATTTAACAATGACGTATATAGACAATCAACGCGTTGCGCCATTAAAAACATTATGAAGTATTTTTAATTTTGTTATGAACCATCTTGTCTTTGTACGTATATGTAAATTTATATTTTGCTTACGATTTAATTATGTCTTAAATGAAGCAGAATAACTAAATAAATATGTTTTGATCATTATCTAGTACTCGTATCTGATACGATTAGCGCGCTACATGTTGTTTGATGTCAGTCCCGAAACCTTCACGGAAGTCAACAACAATAATTATACAAACATGCGTGAACGCAAAAAATACTGTACCACCGAGTACGAGATGAATTGTGAAGGAATAATAAACACACATACATATCCACGTGTCTCCAATATGCACTGGAAAGAATGCCTCATTTTCGATAAATTTACTGATTAGTAAGTATTATTATTTATACGTAATGCTTTTTCAACCCTACGTTTGAAGTTCTCACTTATGTAAAACGTGATGAAGGCAATCTCGCCTTTTCCACTTAAAGGCTTTTTTAATATGTAAATTTATGTTTAAAAACTACTCCATGATTAGAAATTTTGTGATCAGATATTCTACCGCAAAACAGCAGTATTGTTGTGTTCCGGTTTGAAGAGTGAGTCAGCCAGGTGTAATTACAGACACAACGGACATAACATCTTAGTTCCCAAAGGTGGCATTGGAGATGTAAGCGATGGTTAACATTTCTTACAATGCCAAGGTATGGGTGTTGGTGACCACTTACCATCGCAGGTGGCGCATTTGTTCGTCTACCTACCTATTGTATAAAAAAATATGTTTAGACACATTCTTTCCCACATTGGAGCAGCGTGGTGTTATAAGTTTCAAGCCTTCTCCTCAAAGGGAGAGGAGGCCTTTGCCCAGGACATTTGCAGATTGTAACTTTACTTTTTTTACTATTATTTAGACAAGCACATCAACTAATATATTTATAAGCTTTTATTACAGATATAGGAAGATTTATTTTTGCAACGCCATTTTTTACATAGAGTGGTGGCCTTAGTTATATCTTTAATTAGATTTCAAATCCAACCTATACGTACCCGTAAGGCGAAGACCTACATTCCTAAATAATATACGTCTTCGTGTTACGAAAAACAATGCGATCGGTAATTAAAACGGCTTTGTCTATTTGAATAGTCGGAGGTGCCGAGTTGACAGTGTTCAGTTGATCACTTGAAATAGTCACGGAGGTCAGAGTGAACGAATCGCTGCTTTCACCGAGATAAAATTACACAATCGCTTCGATCTGTCGAATTCACGACACCTCTATGTTATTCTTAACATTATTTTATCGTTTCAACATGGCGTACGCTGAGTATCATTTTGTGAACGCAGTTATTATTAGCTCGATAATCCCATCCCCTGTACTACAATTTAAATTATGAAATAAGTAAAATCATTTTTATTGATTGAATAATGACTACCATTAGAAAATTGAATGTATGTAAAAACTTTGTTAGGTTTTTCGGTTACAATTTTTTTTTAGGATAGCATGAATTATTATTGGTACTCTCCTAACAAAAACAAAAAGTGAGCGTCTCAGTGATACCAAAAACGTTAACATTCATATATAATGTGTCTATAAATTGATGATGACGTCACACCTAATTGGTACGTTTCCATATAATTTAATCGGCAAAACCTGTGAAAGTTTAAGGTAGCAAACATAACATATGACAAATGCTCTTACGACTTTATTGGGAATCAATAGCAAGGTGTCAATTTGCATTACAAGCCTGTGGTGGTAGCACTCTAAAGTAACGTGTAAACTCGTGAACTAGCTTTTCAACTTTAATTTCCAAAGCTTGAGTTAGAAATGTTCAGTGATTTCATTGATTTGCAAACGACATTTCTAGTCTAAATACGTCTATTCAAAATGAATAAAACATTAATGGTTGCGTTTATAACTGACCATTTATTGTGTTATTTAAAGTAAGCTGGGAATTACATTTATACTGATGTTCTATAAGCAAATTCCGCTTTTAGATTTCATGGGTTTAGCTAATTATTACAATACAGGTAATATTTACCTACGATTTGACTCTTATCACTTGAAGAAGGGGTGAATTTTGTAAAACTATAATAATGTTACAAACATTGAATTGGATAATGCGATTGATGGCAGTTTACTTTCTACATTCTCGTTATTATTAGTTCTTTAACATGTTTTTGTTATAATGACCTGTGTACTAGCCCTCTGTTACGGCTAAAACATATATAGTTTAAACATATATCGTTTTTAATTCGCTATATAGAGCTATATGACTTTGTTTATTTGTCAATTTAAAACGATTCTTCGATTTCTCTAAATTAAGTTCAAGGAGTTACAGGTAACACTATTACAGAGTTTGAAATAGTTCGTTCGTACGAAATATTCAGAATTTCGATCCAATCTAAAATTAACGTCTCCTATGTATGTTGTATCATTAACTTAGCGCTTCCTTTTATTTCATTTAAATTGGATGGAATAGAGTTGAGTTACATAAATATTAGTTTGTACAATAAAGCCTGACAAAAAATGTTGTCTTCTCGATATTTCCTCCATCGTTTTTCGGGGAAATTAGACATAAGACAAGACTTAAGAAAGCAATAACTTCCTTATGACGTATCTTTACAAATTTAGGATGGTGACACAGTAAAACCTTTGGTTAAAATGTTGTTAGACTGCCTGTTATAATATGTTTAATAAAGTAGCTAAAAGTGAATCCTGTAATTGTCCAATTGTTCATTGCTGGGCTAAGGCGTCCCCCCAGTTGAGGATAAGGACAAATTTCAACCTTTACATTTAAATTTCCTAATTAATGAATGAACGATGAAATCAATTAAACGTGAAAATTCAATGGTTCATATTGAACCTAAAATCTTTGGTTAAGATTCACTTTCTAACTTCTGGGTCACTTCGGCTCGGCATATGTTTAAACGTTCCATTTATTATACGGGACTTCCAAACGGGAGCGCACGTGGGATTACTATTCTCCCCACGGAACCTTGTCGTCTACAAAAAGAACGAGAGCCTGGGAATTGAGACGGCATAACGGCTACATCACTACGCTTTGTCATTTAGTTAACTACTTTTACTATATGACTTTAAGAGGTTTATGAACTGTATAATTGCCTGTACAATACGTTCATGAATATTTATTTTACATACATGTTTCATCTCTATTATAAAAAAAAATATGAATGACACTAATACTGTATTTGAATAGAGCCTTACGAAGTGTCAATAAAGGGATATCGAAATTACTTAACACAGCGATTTTATTGGCTTCGCATGACATTTTACAGTTAATAGATTATTATTCTTCATTTTCATTTGTATTAAATTTTGCGATTACTAAACGATTGTTTGAAAGAATTTCAAGAATCACTATTAATATTATTAATTTAATATCATTATGTTTTGATTGTTACAGTTAAATGTAAATGACATTTAATGGCGGACGTTTTACAAGTTCTATATTTAAATAAAAGGATCTTGTCGGTTTACATAGAAACTTTTCATTTCTAACAAATAAGAACGTTGATTTCTTGTTGATATTTATTTTGTACTTTGAAATAGTTTCGATAAAAATATAAAACAAGAATATATAGACGGACCGCTTGGCGTGGTTGGTAGATACTTGCCTTTCACGCCGAAGGTTGTGGGTTCGATTCCCACCCAGGAAATACATTTGTGTTCATGAACATGTTTGTTTCTCCTGAGTCTGGGTGTAATTATCTATATAAGTTTTTATTTAAAAAAGAATAGTAGTATATCAGTTGTCGGGTTTCCATTGTACAAGCTAGTATGTATAAAAAACTGGAGCATGTTGATAGTTTATGTAAGCCATTAAATAAAAATATATAGACACATGTCATTGGGACATGCGATCGCAGATCTTGAACGGGTCGGTATTAAAACTATAGACGTAAGTATGTATAAAATGATGGCCTTTTCTCTCGGTGTTTCTAGCTGAAGTCAAGATGATGAAAGGAACGTTTACAAACGGATACGCTATTCCGTTTCTCTAACATTTAATAACTCGCTGAACCGGTGCATGCAGATGCAAGCAGGTCTATTGTTGCCTAATTGTTATTTTGTAGCGTAAATTGCGAACTCGATATAGTGCTGATCACTCACCTAGCAAAGTAACAATATATTTACGCTGACAAATCACGATTAATCATAAGCAATTTTTAATGAAATTAACTACGTTGAATAAATGTAATGTGTATGTAAATTGTTTATATATAATATTAAGTTTATTTGAAACTGGACTTGGGCTAACTATTGGGCTGGCTGGGCTGGCCCGGCTTCGCACGGATAGACTAAGGGTCAAGACAAAACGTTTATATTGAAGGACAAACACAAAGTGAAATTCTTGTATTTTTTAGGCCGGAAACCTTCTCGGGTGTTATCAGAAGGACCCACCAAATTTTTTCAAAATCGTATGACTTAGACTCTTAGAGGCACACGCAGCGTACAAACATTCATTTTTGTTTATTTAAAATTGTATAGAAGTATGCGTTAACATGGTAATATTATTTTTAGATGGTTGTTTTGACTATGTGTGGAGTTTCTGTTGATCAATTTTTAAAATTATGTTGTACTGTAGTTTAATTGATTTATTCTTTGTAAAGCTTTGTAGCAGTTTTTTTAGGCATTCGTTATTAGCATACATTATGCTTCGTTTTGCGAAATTAGATTATTTTATGACTATTAATTAGCTATAAATATGTATATTTTGAGGCGTTATTTTTTTTCTTCATTTCCAAATCGAGACATAAATTATTCAATACTAAAAATAGAAATTAAAAAAATCTATATTTATTAATTAATTTGGCGATGAAAATAGTTCAACTTCTACTGGTAGTTTTTTTTCTCTTTTTAACTAAACGAGGTATGAAATAGATTGATTAGAGTAAAACCTTAAAACTTAAAAAAAGACTATATTAAAAAGTGTATATATTAAATTCACATTACATTGTCATACAGATAAACCATGACGCGTCGATCCAGCTCGCCGCTTTAATGTATCCCTGGCGATGTTCAAACGACTTGATTTTAGTGATAAGCTCATCACTCGCTTTCCAATATTTTATACCAAGCTAAAGTATTGCGTCGATATCGTTTAAGTTAATTTTAAGCAATTCTTCGATCGTGTAATCTAGCTGGCGATAGGTAAGTCAAGCGCTGACATGGCATTTCGATTCGTTTTGCATTTGGTTAAAGATGGAAACGCTTTACATGGATAAATATATTTGCTCGTACACTATGACTCTTAACAATACTTACTACGCGGTTAATGTACGTCTTGGTTATTTATATGTGACTTAACTTTAAGGCGACATGTTGCGTTTACATAAATAATTTCGCGAGATATTAAAATATTATATTTATACATAGCTATTGAACAATTGAATATTAAGAAACGTTAGATTATGAGCTTGCGTTCAGTTTATAAACAGCATCATTTGATAGTGTATTTTGTAATTAATATCATGTCTGTGTTAAGCCTGTGCTTTTCTCAAGTCATACTCCGTTGAGCTATATAAATACTTAGTCTATTATACAATTAATTGTGGTACACAAAATACGGTTCACAGATTATAACTAAAATACACAACAAATAATTGAACAATACAATTTAAGCTACAATACATAGCTATGTGAACGCGTATTGCGAATTGACATTGCACTACACATTTCATATAAAAATAAATAAATGCAATAAAAATAAAATAAATAATGTATATTAAAAATATAAATTAAACGGAAAGTACATTCAAAGGTCTTTATCAGAATTAATTTGTATTCTGATTTTAAGAATTAAAATCCATACGTATGAGTCTCGACAAGTTTAAACCGTAAACTGTAAAGCATCGTGATGTCATTACACATGTGTAACTTCTTATATTACGTCTCTGATTATTCTAACATTACATGTTAACACATAAACTCGTTCGATGTTTTGTATGCTTGGTGGTTAACAGTATTTTGTTCTCGCTACCCCGAAGGAACTATTGTTTATTTCAAAACAAAATGTATATATGTACCTATACCCTTTGTTTATTTGTTGAGCTGAGATAAAGAATACTTATTCTTTATCTCAGCTCAACAAATAAACACCGTATGACTAAATAAATTATTGTGTTGTGAATACGATAATTAATTATATGTAATGACGTCAGACGATTTCTGTTTTTTATTATGCGTGTATTTTAAAAGAATGATATGGTATCAACTATCCATGTTTATTTTTTTTATTATATTAAATTCCATACAGTTATCGTTCATTCTGATTTCTCCATTCATTGAGTTCGAATGTTCAAGTAACATAAAAAATTGTTTTTTTAAATGATTTCACCTGAACATCGACAGTGTCCCCAAGCATTGAAGCTAAAATAAGCAAACGATCTAAATGCAAACCATATAGGGACTTTAACCCTACGATATCGTATTCCTTAAACGATCGCTACATGCTATCGTGCGCGTGCGTTGCATTCCACTCGGCCGGCCGCCGCTGTCCTGTCCGACTGAATACCATCCCGGGTACCTAGACCACTTATTATTTACATACGTAACCATTGCTCTTATTCCGACTACATAAAGGTTTCACTACTGATAATATATGTACTTACTATTTCTGAAGAGGTTTAGAAATGTCAGCAAATGCAACGCGAAAGCTACAACTAACTCGATGCTGTTCCTACTTAAATTGTTATTTTCTCTTAACCGGTCGTTCTATTGAGACAGCCGGGCTCCGGTCGCCGGTCGCTCTCCGCATGCTTACATTTGCATGTTCCAGTGTAATGTGGGCCTAGAATTATTCAATATGCAGATAATATAGAATTGAATGCATCGTTCATTACAAATGCTGAGCTTACGCGAGCCTTCTGAGAAATAGCATAATGAATGCAGCTAAACTAACTAATATATTAGTTTATTTGAAACTGTTAAAAGGTTACAATTAATATCTTGATTAGCGTAATAATATTAGATTCTTAAATGGGAGCAATATAATTAAATTATTTCACAAAATTTCGGTATCGCTAAACTTGTAACGAATTTAAAACGCACGTTCCGGCCGATTCGATTATCACTTGTCAATGCATTTTAAAATAATTTCGAAGGATAAAATTTTACGAGTTTTTACGATAATTATAATTAGATTGGTCGAACATTGACTCCGCCTACAGTTATAATGTAATGTGCCTTTGAGACTGCGAGCGTAAGTTGAATATTGAGATGTTTTTATGTGTGTGTATATTGTTTTCGTGTTTTTATTTGTTCATGCTTAAGATTAAATTAATTAGAACATATTATAAAGTACATCTAAATGAAAACGTCAAGGTTTGAGGATAACATTTTTAAGATTTTGTAGTTTGAAGTTTTCAGTGTCGATTAATTTATTTAAATAATGATGATCGTGCGTTAGACGACTTTGAACGGCAATGGCTCAATAAACAGGTACCTGTTAATATATTAAATAAGCATACGAAGCGTATTATTTTAAACCACTTTCATTTATTTAACAATCTTTTAACATTACATCCGCAGTGGTATAATTATTATTATAAATATTAAGTATATATGTTATATATATTAATAAAATATGGGCAAGGATGGCCCAATGAACACGAAGTTTGCGTGTAAAAAAACCAGGCAAGGCCACTGCAGTTTTATAAGTCCGTCCCTAAGAGGACGGGAAATGTTATAACTGTCTATACTTATACTATCCTTTTTTTTCTTTTAATAACTTATCCATTGTGCCTTAATGTTATTACTCATTTATAATCGTCTATAAATACGATGAAATTATAATATGTTCTCTCTCTATCTTTCAATCTAAATATCCTTAGCGTAAGACATGACACCGTTTTACATTTAATTAAGGTAATTTATAATGAATATTTGATCATACATATTAAGGTATTTATCAAAAACTTTTTACTATTAACTGATCAAGTTTGTATATATCTTAACAAGCTAGTCCGGACGGTGTCCGGCGCGTCCGAGAAACAAGGTATCGAAAGTTCCTGCCGAGGCGCGGATGCTGAGACCGGCTGTCCAGGAAGTGTTTAACTATCCATTATTATTTATAAAATATAAATTAATTATTAATACATAATCACTTTAAAGCTTATACACATTACAATTAATAAAATTTTATTGAAATGAGAGAAGAATTTACTGAATAGGTCGTTATAAGCCAAAATAACGTATTAAATATATATATGTATATAAATTGTTAAGAACACAAGTCTACACTACACTACAGTTCTAAAAAATAATAAAATATTATGCTATTTGCATACTACTTGTAAAGACTAAGCGTCCTTTACCATTTCTATTCTATAATACTCTGATGATCGACCATCTCCGTTAAAAGAGAAGCGTAAATATGTTTAAGTAATGTGAAGTGCTCTGTACGCCTTCTACAAGTCGCAAAAATACTTAAGAATTTATAATAAATTACGTTTGACAACACGCAACGTACCATTTAATTAGCGACCCGAGATAGCCCAGCGGAAGGTACATGTGGATCTTAACCTAAGATAACGGGTTCAAATCCGGGCAAGCCCCACTGGGTTTTCACATTTTGTGTTCGACGGACGTAAATATCGTGTCGAATATAATAATGCAATATAGACTAAAACAAGTGAACAAATGACGCTCTAAGCCTTTTAAACGAGATAGAAGACTTACCGTAAAATGCGGTCCAAGAAAATACGATTAACAAAATAAATAATTCGTTCAATTAAAACATTACTTTAGAAATTATAGATAAAAAAAAATGAAATTTTCCAACTACTAATTCATTCTATCACACAGCTACGATTAAATTATTCGAGTTTAGAGTATTTTCATTTGTGTTCTTAATGATTACGTATCAAAAATAGATTTAAAAAAAAATACGTTATTATATAATTGTAATATAATTAATAAATATATGATATGTTGTGTTGTATAAGTAGACTTTTGAGCTAAGTCTGTCAAGCCTCTCCATGGGTCGAGCTATAACATTCTCATCGATGTGTGTAATTCCACATACACACACGCACACACATTGAATTATCGATGAAATTATCGATTTTAAATATAGAATTGTCACTATATAAATATATATAATTATGAATATTTATGAATATGTATAAATATGATATCGTTTTATTGCGTCCTACACTGTATAATACGATGTAATAAACGTGTATAATTCCGTTAGGGTTGACCAACCTTTGTTATTAACCAAAATATTCTATAAGTAATAAGTATATTATAAAAACTGATTAAAAGTCAATCTAAAGATATCCAAAATTTTTGAATAATTTGTAGATGTCGAGATTGTCTATCATATAGATAAGATATTTCATTATTTTTATTAAACGTACATATGTAATGTATATAACATATATATTCGTATATATTTTTCACATACATATCAATCAATTTTGGTCATAGTCGAATCGATATAAACTATATTATGGTGGGTCAACCCTGCAGGGTGTGAGTGGTTGCGTGCGCGTGCGCAGTCGAGCAAGATTATAGTGCGTTTGCTCTATTCAAGATGACTGTTCTGGACACATGAATGAAAGTGCACTGTTGCAGAGAATTCATTAAGCGAACGTGTTTATGAAAGCGACAGTCCGCTCGGAAGCGGTATACTATTGTCTAAGACGGATGTCCGTGATAATCTAATAACCGAAAAGACGAAGTAAGGTAATTTTTGTGTACTAGACATTAAATTAGAAGACATGTTTCGATTGCCATTCAAATTTTGCTTGTTTAAAACATGGATCCCTGAGAAAATTATTTGATTATTGATTGCAGTCAGCCCAGGTCAGGAGACAAAATCAATGTGCTTACTTATTGGTTGAACATTAAAAATATAACATCAACAAAATTCGTCATCCAATTTAAGAAACGAATATAAATTTTACAGTATGTCGAATCGTTGGACGATAAGAATGAAGCCGTTGTCTACAGCTAGTATATAACATTTTGGTCTTTTCAAATTTTTTCTCAGTCCATTGCGCAACGTCGCGATGAGATATGGAATTTTCGTTCACATAATTAAAGCCTCGCTTAACCAGATATGTATATTTGTTAGCGCAGCTGCTAACTCATCTTATTTGAAAGTTAATAGACATATTAATAAATCGCTCAGGCCAAAGCTCTTCTTAAATTCATGGGAATATCATGTAAATAGGTTTATTTAATATAATCAATTAGATAATGTACATAAATACAAATGTAACAGAATGTTTAAAAAAAATATAATTAAACAAAATGGTTATTTTATATAAATCTGTATTTAAGAAGCCAGTTAATTATTTTTAGCTTACAAGGACTGAATTTGTTACAGAAACAAGAAAGGGCACATAAAATATGCTCGCAACTAAAATTCGACTCACGTTAAATCGTCAAAGCTACAAGCGCTGCACAACCGACAGTTCTATGTTTTGCTAAAACATTCCAATATACATTTATAGAAATGCTGGCAGGGACACTGTAATAAAAGGCGCGTTGTCAATATTAATATACTTTTACTGGACAAAAACAAAACGCTCTTCTGAAAATGGCCGGCGGCGCAAGATGGCGCGTCGGTTCCCACGCAAGCGCAATGGGAACCGGGCGCGGGCGCAAGCGTGTCGCACATGTGCGCGTTTACGCGGGAAAACAATTGCCCTGGTATATTTTTTCTTAATCAAATTTTGTATCGAACACGAGTTAGCCGCTCTTTATAAATAAACAATGTTATTAATGTAAATAAACTTTAATAGATTGTGCGCGACGGTAGGAATTAATTATGACCATTAGCTAAATACAACGTAATTATTATTTAACATTGCATAACATAAATTATTTAACAACAAAAGCATTCATCAAATTAATGTATTTAACATTTAAAGTTTAATCAATTTTGAAGTTAGTACGATTTCACATCAAACAGAATATAGGAGCTTGTTAGTTGACTTGAGAACGTGTTTTAGGCATAGGACGCTAATGAGCTGGTTCTCTCTCCGCCGATCACGTAAACATCTTATTTGTACATTCGAGAACATATATTTGTCACTTAATACGCTGTCCGGTTGCAGTATAGTTTGTAGTTTCTGTTTATTTTTAATTATTTTATTTACGTTTTCCTTATTAATGTGATTCGGCTATATGTCTAATATAGTAACGAATGAATCGATTAATGAGTAATGGTTTTATTATTAATTATACAGTACATTGAGTATCTTGTAATAAGTTATTTTATATCATCTAAAAGTTAGTTTCCACTGTTTGGTATAGACAACAACATATCAACGAAATAGATTCAGGAGAATGTCATCGAAGAACCGGTTTCAGTATGAGTGAATATATTTGCCATAAATCATCATCAGCTTATGCTAACGCTAACGCTAATCTCAAAAACTAAAACTACGCTTTCAAAAGGTAATATTGCTTTACGCTACAACCGTATTGAGCGCAGCATCACGACCATAATTGACAAACTAAATTATGTATATAATAACAAAGCGTGTGAAACTGCTGGTCTTTTATGTAAAATTAAGTAACTCTTGTAATATAAATAACAGGAATATTTTTATGAATTAAATATTGAAGTTGTTGCATAAAATCCTTAAAACATGATATTATATGTTTGTGTACGGCTCATAGAGGCTTAATACAGATGTTATCGAGCGAGCCTCGAACGGGCATCGAACTAAACCGTTACACATTCCGTCACAACCTGTTCCCGATACTACGAAATAGACAAACATATCATTACCATATTTTAGGAACTCGTTTCTGCAACTCATTTTATTTATTTTATATAAGCAAGCTATTTAATTATATAAAAAAATCATAACGATATTCATATTCCATTCGTAATGTTGAGTCTAGTGAGAAAAAATTGTTGAGATATTTATTCATAAGTGTTAGAACAAAACATTTTTGCATTTCAAATAACATTTCCGGACCATAAGTTATTAATATAAAACTTCAACGGCTTCAAGTATCAAACTTAATCTTTAAAAACGGAAATTGCATTAAGAAAAAATCTTTTTCTCAGGGGAGCGGGAATGCATTAGAAGAGAAAAACACACGTGGCCACCCGCATGTGTTGCGAGCTCTTCCACTTAATAACACATCTGTGTTTCTGGGCGTACCCTAAAGCTGCAACACGATAAGTTATAATGTCACGAACATTCTTCATTTCGTAAAACACCATGAAGTCTTTTAATCGGCCGGCTATGCCTAGAAAATGCCAACGAGAAATGCCAAGACGAAGCTGGGATATAACGACCGGTTTCGAAAGGTTGTCTTACTCGAGAGATGAAAAGGACGTTCCAGTGTTTCGAATTAGTCGGGTTTTAATCTTAGGGTCAGCACCAATTGACCCTATGCAGCTGCTGGCCGACCAAACCGCTGTCAATGTTCTTAATATATATAAATAAGGAATTTTGATGTAGACCCCCCCCCCAGTGAATAGGTCACGAAGTTTATATATCATTAGTGTAATGTAGTTTAATTTAATATTATATTCAGATTGATCACGGAAGTGCACTTAGGAATTGTTTATTTTGCAGTATATCATTATTAAAACGAAAACATATATAAAAAAATATTTTAATATTAATTAGCTCCTTAAATCCAATAGTTCAGTTTTGTTTGTGTAGTTTTTATAAGGTTCAATAAGAAACACGGCCATCATGCCCTGCTTAATGAATCATTGCTTTGTAATGAAATTATATATCTTTATGTAATTTTCAATTTTTTAATTTTTTTATCGAAACGTTTTTGCTTTTTCATAGAATCATTACTTTTTTACTTTGAAATGGGTTTAATATCTATTGCTTCGAAATATCCTTCTTATGTAATTTAAAATATAATTTAATTCGTAATAATAAACTGTAGAGTTCATAAGTAAAGATTTAGTTTTTTTATTTACTCAATATTAAGTAGGCAACGATGTTATTTTCTGAATGCCATTGTCATGTTTCTAAACGCAAAGTCATTTCTCGACGAAGATTATAAATATATCTGATTGTATCTTTTTGTAATATATTTATATAACTTCCTGTTGTTCTTGGAAGTCATGCCTAATAGTTATTTATTATCTTTGCTATAACATAAAACAAGTAGTGTTTGTGCTAAGTAATCAAAATAATGAATAAGTTTGTTTTATCTAAGTATTAACAGTTAAGATGTAATATATTAATTCATTGTAAGGAGACCTCGATGAATTTTATTATTATTTGGTGGAAGATAATATCCCAAAAAATTGAAATGAATACGGCACAGCCAAATAAAGGCGCGTTCTTGTTTTCAAACGGAGCTAATCTGAATGTGTTGTTTTAAACTAATCGAATTTAAAAGCACACATCGAATTAATGATATTTTACTTATAGTCGCAAATATGAGCGGTTATGAGACAATAGTTAATTTTTGATCCAACTTTTTTCGAAGAGTCAAGCTGACCCAGTAAGAGGCGCAATAGCACAATGGTTAGAAAACATAAATCTTAACAGAAAATTGCATTTTCAAACCTTAGCAAACAAAACCGAATTTTTCTTTATTACTTTTTGTTTGTCTTGTGCTGGGCGATGACAGAAAAAACGTCTCAAATGCATGTGCCACCGGCTTAGATTAAGTTTGTGGAATTAGCTCCAAATCTTCTCAAAAGGAAATCCATTAGTTGGATATTTACACGCTGTTACTTTTTACTTTTACATTGTTTTTTTCTTTAAGAAATGTAAATACGTTGCTGCTATTTCCGTAAAATTTTTATGTATGTAATATCATTGTACTAAAATCAAATAAGTAGATGTGAAATGTTGTTTATGAAAACCGGAAACAATCTAAGACTAAAATCAATGACGCAGAAGGCAGCTGCAAGGATCGCGCTAAACGATCTTCAATGAACACATGTTTACCTACCAATAACGATGATTGCAATAAGCAGTGACAAGGGACTTGACCGAGGGCCAAACGAATGCTGATCAGTGCTTTGAGTCACTGGCAATTGGAGTCCGCACTCGTGACGGCCACCTCGACAACTGAGTGATGTTTATTAAATTTAATCGTGACGCTGTGTCTTTAATTGTAATTAAGATTGGAACGACTGTGGCGGCGTGACCCTTTATCACTTGATCGTATTATAAATATAATGTATTCTTAATTTAAAATATGTGTAACGACACGACGTAATCACTTGTATCAATATCGTTTCACTCAAACGATACATGGAATGGTACTCTTGACATTGAATTAATTCATTCAGTCATTCATACAAGGGGCTAAAATAATAACGGTATCATTAAATTTTAATAACTACACATAATCAAGTCAACGATAAATTACCAAGCGAACAAGAAGACGTTTTAGTTTTAAAACGTGTAATCATTGTTTATAAATGAAATTACAGCCATTCACAACCGTGACGGTATTTTAGTGGTTTTTTTATTCAAGTATAATATTGTCATTCGTATCGTCACGTAGCGATTTGTGTCTATCGTGTCGACTCGTGTACCGCAAAGCAGTGTTTACGAAGCGTCGAATTAAAATTAACAACTACAATTGCTTGGGTGTTTTATTGTAGGAATGTTTTTTATTTCGCCTCCATTTCATCAGCTCGGTAACTACGTATTGTGCATACACGGTTTATGAATCGCGTCCTATGATTTGATATTTTTTTATATATTATTATATGATAGAAAATGTATTGCATTTATTGTTTAGCTAATTATGGTATTTATTGTAAGCACGAGATGTAAATTACAAGGAATACAGAGTAAAATGATACAATAGGCGATTTCTTCCAGACGGTAAATAGTAATATATGATAATTTTAAATGTTTTTTTTTTAGATTTTTAGTATAATAATATTAATGTACTTTATAAGGTCATTTAAATAGTCTTATCAAAAACCTGTTAAGTGAGCTCAACATTGATTTACAAGAATGAATTGAGAATAATTATTTGTATTTCGTATTCGTAACAGCCTGTGAATGTTCCATTGCTGGGCTAAGGCTTCGTCTCTCTTTTTTTTTAAGGAGGAGGTTTGGAGCTTATTCCACAACACTGCTCCAATGCGGGTTGGTGGAATACACATGTGGCAGAATTTCAGTGAAATTAGACACATTTTTCAGTGAAATTACTCAAGATGTTTTCCTTCACAGTAAAGCACGCGATGAATTACAATTACAAATTAAGCACATGAAAATTCAGTGGTGCTTGCCCGGGTTTGACCCACGAGCATCTGTTAAGATTCATGCGTTCTTACCACTGGGCCATCTCGGCATATTTAAGTGCATTTCTACTTTAGAAGTTTATTTCCAAAATTATATCGAAGTAAATATTCATAACAATCGGCTCATTGAATTTCATGTAAGCTTATATTCTTATATATTAATGTTAGAAAAAAAAACGACCTAGACGTTCGCCATCTGATACTAAATCACACGGCGGTATTTATAACCAACACTGGTAAGAATATTACTATTGTGAGATAAATAAAAGAACATGGATCTCAACGTACATACATAGAAGACAGCGCAGCGGGTTTTTTCACGCAACAATACATCGATATATTTTAAATCCTTATTTTATTATCTCAATTAATTGTAACGCCTTATTATCGACTGACTGGCTTTGAACCGTAATTGTACGACTATGTCTTAGAATTTAGTATAAAACTCTTAGTGTTCCGAACAAATTAACCACTGAGCATATTACAAGCTATTTAACTAACATATTATCATACAAGTTTCTTATAATTTAAAATATTAATCAGATAATTACACAGGCAATGTGAGATCGGCATAAGTTGCATAATCTGATCGAGAACTCTATCGTGTACCTGCACACACAACTCGAATAACGAAATACCATTATCAATTCGTATGTAATATGTGTGCGAATTAACGTACGTGTATTTAAAAATAGTTGAACCCAGAGGCCATCTCGTAGGGAGGCAGGCAAGCGTGACAAAACACAATACGACCGAGTGCGAGTGCCGAATAGGCTCCAAATGTATTTGTGAATCGTTTTTCACCTAATTTTATACGTATTGAGTACTTTTGGAAGTTTAATAGAATACTTTTCGCTTTATTTCGCAACAACAATGGCTGAACATATCGTATTGCAGCGATATTATCAATGAGAGTTAACTGCTCAATACTTAATGCAGATTACGACTCCTGTTTGTTTTCATAATGGCAAATTGTCTCCTAGATAGATAGCCTTGCCTTCTTCTTGAGGAAATGTGGTAGGATTGAAACTGACAGATCCAGGTTCTATGCTTGCTTTAAAAAAAAAAAACAAAATAAATATCAGCAAACACAGCTGTCTCGCTCGCCAGAATTTGAATTCGCAATCTTTCGACGATGATTTCCGTTTTACAACCACAGCTACTTAATTAACGCTGTGTTTAAGAAAACATATAATATTTTACATGATTTGCTTAAAATACCATAAAGATCATTAGAAGAGAAGGATATTTTAAACAGTAATTGCATAATACGTAGTTAGAATTACTGTGGAAACCTAACTATATATGTATAGTGTCAATAAATAATAAAAATATAAATTAGTCCTTTCAATAATTAAAAATTAATCAAGGCCTTGAGATTATAAAGGTATCTTTTGCAGTGTCATTAAAAAATAGGGGTGTAAGCCCGTGAACCTTGTAAGTTGGAAGAAAATGAGCGCTTAAACCACTAGACCATTTGAACATTTATATGATCAGACTCGCCGGGAGGTCGCAAAAAATTGCAAACACTCTAGGAGAAGCAGATGTCTGTATTACCTACATGTGCTCAGTGCCATTAAACAAAGTACAAATTTGAAATGAATATTTTCTAAAGTTCTATGTTCTTTGTAATTTGTTTATTCTGATTTTAATTATTTGTAGTATAGTAACAAAATAGCTATATTACATAATATGTTATACCTTCAGTAGACGTACCTGGGTATGTAAAAAAATATATTACTTATTATCAAATTGTGACATATTTAAATAATATTTATTCCATTTTAAATAATTTCCTATATCGACTAATAATTGTTCAAGATTTTAGACTATATTTAAACTTGTATAAATAGCTTAACCGCAAAGTTGTGTCATCCGCAGTCCGCAGTTTCGATAGCAGTTACTATTAAATAATGTTTTTAAATACATGTAGTTCCATGTAATTACAAAATTTTCCTGTTATTAAAATTTTAAAGTTTCTACAATTTTGGCGCTTTCAAGAACAGAGACAAGTCTGGTCAAGTAAATATTTATTTTTAATGTCGTGTGTTATTAAAAAGGAATGCAAAACTTTGTATAAAAAAACAAAATTCAATAATTTATTATCAAACTAACAGTTATAGCAGTTAAGAAAAAGTCAAACAATCAAGTCGCAGCCCAACTAACTTTTCCTAAATTGAAATTTGCTCTAGAACTTTTTTTTTGTTTATAATTTTTGTTCACGGAGGTGCTATACCCAATTAATTTGAAATTCGTCTTATCCATCTATTTAGAATTTGTTTTTGGCACAATAAGACGAACAAATATAATAATTAGGTTTGAGGTTAAAAAAAACATGGTAAAGATAAAATCGCATTGATATGATCGAACTTATATTAAAGTTTGTAAATTATCGCCTGTCAATTGCAATTGGTTATTGTATATAGCGCGGATGCTGGTTACAGAGTGCCACCACTCTGTACTCAGGTGACAGCGGTAATGCTAAGAGAGTGCTCACGGCCTTACTTTTCGTTTCTACCTTAATTAGCCTCGTTCGCGTCAACACGCGAAGCTGAGTTAACTTCGATTCGGTTTCATTAACAATCACTTCCAAAGACCAACTTGTAAGCTGTGTATCCAATTAAATTTTTATCGTTTAAAAGTTAGCGTGGATCCACGGACATCTACCGATTAAATATCAAACCATTGTTGTTTAAACATACTTACTTGTTTTTATTTTTAATTATTTGTATAATGCGAGATTGTATCATCGATTGCGATATAACGGTATGATTTTGTCGTTGCATGTTTAAATTTGTAAAGCATGAGTCCAATTAGGAACACATTAAGTTCAATCAATGGGTTAATTTGCACCTAATCCGCCATTATAACTACGAAGGCCGAATCGAAAGAAAACATATGTTCGTGTATTGTTCTTTTTGCCATATCGATGATTGTGGAGAATTATGGGATCTATTTCATGGAGTCATGAGGCATCATGGGCAGGAGACGTCACACTCCGCTGGCGAGAGGCGTCACGGACTGCCGACCTCCCCTCCGTGGCCGCCTTCGGGAACACTCGTTAATCTTCGGCCACCTTCGGCTATCCTCGGCCCAATTCCTTAGGTGCGCGCGCGCTGACTCAACTAATTTATTAAGATCTATTGGTGTAATGATATCACATTGTTGTTACAATACAGCTGTAATTGGTTTTCGACATGTGATTGTTCATTTTTGAATTTTTTTTACGTATTATATGGAACGTTTTCAATAAATAAATGCTTGTCACACGGGGTCATCCTTTGTGTTGTGTCATCACAAACTTCTGTTAAAACAATTAGAGGGTGTTCGAACAGATTAGCGAAGGCTGAGCGCGAGTCGACGTCCTTTTGTATATATTCATGATTTCGTAATATAACTGGTACAATAATTAATGTTTCGCTTACATATTTATTTTTATTATTTATAATGGAAAATTTGGTGATGACAAAAGACTTTATTCACAATGAAAGAATCATTAAAGCACAATATAGCTTTTTAAGAGTTAAGAGTTTTTAGCTATAAAAGGAGCGCGATTGTTTGTAGATTTTACATTAAATAATTGAAAAGTAACTAAAGGAAAATAAATATATACCAATACAAGCGCCTGGCGCCGAAGTCAGCCTGTTTGCAATCCCGTATCAGCGATTGATTTAGTTCATATTTACGCTGGTTACAAATAATAAGCCGATCTGACTTAAAAGAAGGCACAGTATGGCAATAACCTTAGACTTAGCTTTGCGAGTTATTAATTAGTCAATTGTCCCAGAATCGCGTGCCAATAAATAAAGGTATAAGAACAATGAAGGTAAGTCGCATTTTGTTTAAATTTATCATTTTATTCAGGAAAATCGTCACGAAGGGACTATCCTTGCTAAAGTAATACATCTGGTCGATCTAGTCCAGTGTTCACATAACGCTTTGCATTGTATCGGTGCGTGTGTGTGCGTTAAAATACATTGACATGAGCTTATACATTTTAAAATGAACGCGAATGGCTTTAATCAAGACATTTTTTAATGAATTACTCATGATGTGTACAACGCTCCACTGCTAATAAAATAGTATAACAAACATTTTATTTACATTTAATACAATAAATATAATTAATATTTATAATAATCAGCGAAAATATATTACCTATATTAATAAATAGAATATTATGTTATTGAAAACATATGATATTTAATTTTTATTTAATTCATATCGTGCTTGACGGTGAAGGAAACACCGTGAGAAAACCTGCATGTGTCTAATTTCATTGAAATTCTGCCACATGTGTATTCCACTAAACTGCATTGGAGCAGCGTTGTAGAATAAGCTCGAAATCATTCTCCACAAAAAAGTAGAGGAGGCCTTAGCCCAGCAGTGGGACATTCACAGGCTGTTACTATATCATGCATTTTTGTATATTTCGTAAATCATTTTTAAACTCGATTTTACTTTAAATTTAAAAAAGTGTCCTGAAATGATTGTTCACATCCGTTTATTTATCGACAAAAAAATAAGACACAATATATGTATTTCTATGACTAAGCATGAGATTATTTATGTTTGCTCTATTATTTCACAAACTATTTCTGTTTATATGTTAGTACATAATTATGAATAAATATAAACTGTCTCAAAGTTATAAATCGTGTTTTAAAAACGTTTGTTTTTGTTTAAGAATTACTTTAGTCATTTTATAGTTTATGGATGGTTCAAGCATTTTTAATAATAGCATTGTTGTTGTCAACTAATAACACATAAATACAATAGGAAATATATTAATTTTAAAGTCCATCTCAAGAGTAAGAATCGATTAGCAGTACTAATAAATTAGAATTGAGTTCAATGCCAAGAAACACAGGTATGCGCTTTCACAGCGAAAAAGTCACCATTCTCCCCTCTTTCTTCCCTTTGTGGCACTACGATGGTGATACAAAGCAAATATTAGGGATTGACGTTCGGTGCGACCTCAATCCAAGGGATTATATCAAGGCAGTTATCAAAACAGTCTCACGGAATCTCGGGGTTCTGAACAACGTTTTTTCACGCCACAACAACTGCTCCTGTTGTACAATTCGCAGGTGCGGTTGCAGCGACGTGCGTTTCGCATTATTGGCGACGTAAAGGTCACAAGCACCCTCGAACCTTTACAATTGAGACGAGAGGTAGTGGCGCTGAGCGCTTTCTATCGACTGTATCACGGCGAGTGCTCTGATAAATTATTCTCTCTAATTCCTGCTTAACCTCTCCTTCACAAGTCGACGCGTGCTGTCTCTCGATGTCACCGCCTAACTGTGAGAACAACATCGCGCACGAAGAAATTTGGCAACTCTTTTCTCTTTTCTAAGGTGTTACAAACCATCAAAAAATGGAATTCTTTACTAGCACGTATTTCTATACGCGTGTTAATCTCGTCTTATAACCGACGCGTTCCTTCAAACGACGCGTGAAGAGGCATCTTGCGGGTCGGAAAGGCGGGGGCGGCTAGTGCAAAACATTCTTCCCGACTACTGGCCGTCATCGCGTTTTACTCTACTTACACTTATCATCATGTGGAGTGGAATAATTTGCCTACTAAATTATAAAAAAAAATTGAAATATAAAAAAAATATTCATTACCCTCTTCGTCTAAACCATTTAATTAGATAAAAAGGTTCTTATTCTTTATAAAAATTAGTGTCATTTTTTGTGTTAATAGCTGTGTCCCGCAGTTTCACGCGTGTTGGACCTTAATTATAGTCTGTTTGACATACATGAGGGGGACTATCCTATAGTTTGGTAGGTTGCTTGACGTTTATAGTTACTCAACACTATGTTTATTGTACTTTACGGTCGAAGCGTGTTGTTAAATACTCGTAGCCTATTTTCAATAAACGGACAATTAGACCACATAACCATTTAACACTCTGGAGCACTACACTGGTTATATATACTGATCGTGGTATCGATTATTTCAATTAACGCTGTATATAATGTAAATATGACTTAAAGTGTTTACCAGCATTAAACTATTATTACATGAAACAGTTCCCTCGACGAAAAGTTATCTAGAGTAATGAATCAACAATTAGATTAAGCACGCTCTGATGCGAGGTGTGGAAACTGTGTCATGACACACGAGGCTCGACACTCGAGATTCGACTCTCTACATTCGACACACTGCACATTGGATTCTACGAGTCGCGCATCAGTCTACATGAAATATCTATTCTGATATTCATTCCATGTTAATCGTACATTAAAAACATTTTTAATTTTCAAATAAATATACTTATTTATAATTTGTACGAGTATTATTATGAGAATTATATTCGTATGTATGCTCCAATGCCAATTATTTCGTACGTATCTATGTAACGTAGCTGGCACCTCGTGTAAATTTTTGTATGAAACGAGTGATAAAAACCCAGAGCCATGATTTAAAGTAGAATTACAATTATAATATCTGTGAACGCGATGTTATCAAACCTCGCACGCTCAAATCAAAGTGTCAAATGCTCTTAGAGAAGAACCTTTTTGTAAAATAAGAGCATTGAGCAATAAGATTGTTCCTTTGATAATGGAAATATAAGTTCGATTTTTAAATACTCGACGCCATAAAACAATATATTGATCCACGACATAAGCCATGACTCGCTTTAAAAAGGCTGGCAATATAGTCGAAATTATTTTTATCATATACATAACGAGGCTTTGTATTTTACATACATGAACGTTTTATATATAATATTATATTTTACAACTATGTATAAATAAAAAAAATTAACAAGCGAAGCTTTGCGCGAGCAATACGAGGTTGAAGAAAATAAACAAAGCCAAGGTTAATAATAAAGAGAATGCACCGTTGACTGAAATATCTAAAATATTATATGTTACAATGTTAAGGACGCTTTAAAACGGCAGAACCGTAATTACGCCATTTTACTAATACGGTTATTAAATTTTTACAGTATATATATAATGATACTTTAAATGAATATATTTGATGCTTGATAACCAATGAGAACTGCTCCACCGGTATTAACAACGAATGAAGTGGCATCGTTACACAGATTAAATGATTAAAAGCCTAATGAGAAATACTCTTATGTGAATATTTATATAATAAATGATTGCGTTAGTTTTAAAAGCGAGGTCGGTACTATTAAGTATTTACGTTACGCGTAGTGTACGCGTTTACAATGGTAATAATTTAATTGTTGTGACCATGGGATCGGTAAACTGAATCTACGTACTGAGCTCCGTGGAATTTAATATCTTACTAGTTTGTCGGCGTTTACGACAAAGTAACATTTTAATATATAAAACTATACATATCTACGGCACGGTTTCAGTAGATATTTTTAAAACGATTTATTTGAAATAATTTAGTCGATTGTTTCTTTTTGTATCACTGCTAACCTCCCACAGCTGGACTATCCTATCAAGAAGAATGCTTATTCTACCATGTTACTTTCTTCCGATACATGCAGGTTTCCCCTCGATCTTGTCTTTCACCGGCGAGCATGAGATGGGCCATCTTGACAGTTTTTTGGTAAGGCTCAAAATTTTTTTTATTTAACTCACCGTATAAGCAAGCCACTACACCAACGAGGCAGCTAAAGCTATATTTAAGACATATCTTTTGTGCATTAAATAAATGTCGTCTAAATTTTATAAAAGAAATCAAAAAAGTTAAATAATTTCTAGACCTTGTCAAAAGTTAACTCAAGCCCAACACACTAAAATATATAAAAAAAACTAATGATATGCGTGACAAGTTATATTAAGTTACTGTTAATTATTAATTATTATCTTAAGGTCATGAAATAAGAGTCTTAATTGATGTATGTGACGTTATCAGCATGAGTATGAGCTACCACTTGAGTGCTGAAGACTAACTTGCAGAGTCCTTTAATGGAGACAGGAATAGGTGAATTAAAGTCGTGTTAATACTAGAATATGTATGTATTTAAATATATGAATATGTTTATACACATAAACTGTTTTATATATGTTATTTTTTAGCTAGAAACATAAATAAGTTTCTTTTTTTGGATAGAAAGTAGCCAAAATGGCTCAGTGAAAAGAATACGTGAGAAATAATCTAACCGGACTCAGATCCGGGCAGAAGTTTTGGCACCACTGAGTGTTCATGTGTTTATATTTGTTTATATCTCGAATTGACGGTGAAAACCTCGTGAGATAAACTGCACGTATCCGATTAAATCCACATGTGTTCTCAGTACCACCATCCCGCAGTTGAGCAGCGAGGTAAAATAAGGTCCAAATCGTAGAGGAATTCGTTGCTCATTATTCCACTGTATATTGAGCGCCGTCATTCGTAATACAATATTGTCAGTTTCATGGCGTTCTGAAGGTCTGAGTCAGAAATTATCTTATTAAAATATTATAGCAACATATAATATAATATCAAATATAAGCACATAGAATGTACTTTTCAGTTTTAGTATGAAAATAAATATTTACAGAAATTGAAATTAATAAGTAGGTTTCAAGTTTTAAAAACGCCTATAAATATATTAACTGAACATAAAATTTATAATATTATTTCTACCGAAAACATACACTAAGCTGTTAAGATTAAACTATTTTTAACAATAATGAAAACAAAGTGAGATATAATAGAACATGCAATCTTTCGCAGCAGCTCAAATTTCGCGTTGCTATCAAAATGACTGGCCACATTTAAAATTTGCCTATCCAGTTGTAAAATGCACAAAAAAGTAAACAAAATAAAATCCACTGTCATTGACAGCATTGCAAAACCGGAAAATATTCAATGAGGTCATGGAACTGCTAGTGTCTCAGTATAGAGCTCACAACTTGCGGTAAGCAGTATCTGAAACACCCAGTCTTAAAATTTAGAAAGAGCTAATGAACCACCTGGTGCTAAATGGTCACCGCAGTCACCCTAGTAGTTGGCAGTGTGAGAAATACTAATTATAACCAGGGAACCGCAAACCATTACAAATAAGACCAAGCTTTTACTTGGTGGTAGAGCTTTATGCGAAATATAGTATTGAGTATTTTGTCAAAATGTTGACAAAGGTTTCCTTTTTTGTTTAGGCAACAGCTTGGAACATGCTCCAGTATACAGCTCCAATGCGATCCGACACCTTTAATGTTTCCTCACTATGTTTCTTTCCGCCACGCTCGAGAGGAATATTACTAATACATATTTAGCACGTGACCAGTTATGTAGCGTATACCCAGGCTGTAATCGACAAACTTCGATTTAGATCCAATGGAATCTCTAGATTATATTGCTCTATATCCTTATATATATTTCAAAAATTAATTCAAATCATTTGTTAGAATCGCTATTTCATTAAAATCGCTAATAGAACGTAAAATGTTTCGAGCTGGATTTGATATGATTCTGGATTTTTTTTTGACAATCAATAAGCGAATGGGCTTTTATTTTGATAAAAATTTTGAACATGAAATAAAAAAATTGGGTTGCTACTTTAGATTGGATTGTTACTGGTATTTAATTTTATTATAAATCACAACGTTTACGACAGGAAAAGATTCGCGTATGCAATCACTAAGGTTATTATTGTAATATATTTAACATACATATGTTATTGTAGATCAGGAGTGAACAGCGGAAATAAAAAAGTGACTTGTTGAGAGTGAGCCAGTATAATTATAAGCACCGAAGTATTTTTTAAGAAATAGATAGCCCTACGACAAATAGACCACCTGATGGTAAGTGGTCACCACCGCCCATAGACAAGGATACCGCACGAAATATTAAGCACTCCTTACACCGCCAATGTGCCACCAACCTTGGAAACTATGATGTTATGACCCTAGTGCCTGTATTTACACTGGCTCATTCACCCTTTCAACCAGAACACAACCATAGAAAGTATTGGTGTTTGGCGGTAGAATATGTGATGATTGGTTGGTACCTACCCAGATGGGCTTACACAAAGACCTACCACCAACTAAATTGTAATTAGTTAAATATTTAATATAATATAGATACATACATACAAACAAATTAATTTTACACTTATACTATCTAAGACAATTATCATACATACATACATTGTACTTCCTATGGCTTTTTAAATTGCCTTCAACAAGTCAATGAATTGAACGTCAAACAATGCATAGAATTCCATATTTTGTCAACACGAAATATCGAACACTGCGCCCCGACACACGATACGAATTGATAGACAAAATTAATCCACATCATTAAATATTCAGAACTTGATTTATGCTAATTTAAAATAAACTAGGCGCTTCGTTTCATTAAGAACAACTTCTCGTAATGATATAAGAACAATTGATTTATTTGAAGGACTCAGCATCTTTAAAGTAAATAAATGTTAAGGAAAATGATTCGAAACTTAATTCGCAACGCTACTGTATTACGTTTGACGGATAAAATAACTTCTTTCATTTTATGTTTCCTCGATGTGATTTTTTCACACAATGTTTAAAAACATAAAAAAATATATGATCAATTCACATATATACAGAGTGTTATTTACCTTTGTATGTGTTTACATCACCTATATGTCATAATAACGCTTCAAAATAAAAATTGGTTAACGCCCTTAATATATTTAACTTTATTAGAAATCAGAATGTAATCTTATATTAGCATCTCGCTAATTTGTATATGTATCAATGAAGACAAGATTTCGAAGTCAACAGTGTGATATGACATTATGAAAAATACGATATGAGTATAATATATACATATAGATTTGTCACTTGACTACTTCAGTGTAGTGGCTAAATATAGAGCCGCAAAATCCGAGGTTCTGGGCTCAAACCCCAGGTAGGGCAGGAAAATAGTTATTGGTTTTATCAATCGAAGAATACCATCAGATTTCGAGACTGAGGGAATAAAGAGTGCACCTGTGTTTGAGCACACACTTGTGCGCTATAATATGTCCCGCGTAGTTGGCTAATCTCACTTGAAACTATGAGGACATCATCATCCTTAATTTTAGAAAGACAAGTCACAGAAGTATATTTATTTTATATTGTTATAATATAAAAATAATTCAAAAACAGATATACATATGAAGTCCGAACTACATACTCGATAAGTCAAACCAATATTAAGGATACCTATGGATATATGTTTGAGTATACGTTAAGCTGACTATGTCTCACAAAGTAAAGGATTCAAAGAGCAACTGTTTTCTTTCTTTGAACAGGACCTTTGTATTCACGAACGACGCGAATACGTTGATTTGGTATTATTTTTCATAAAATATGAAAGTATAGGATATCTACACGTTTTAAATATAGAAAATCAATAACATTATATAAAAAGGACATAATAAATACAATATTGTAATGTAACGGTCGGCTGATAGAGTCGTACACTTAAGATAATTCGATAATGCAGGAATTCATATTCTGAGAAGCCTCAAGAGCTCCTCGCTCCATTCCTTTTACTCGGTTGATAACCCGTTTACATTACTGCGACTTGCAAAACAGAAAGAAAAATATAAAATAATATTATCCATTAATATGAAATAATGTAAAGAACAAACAATGACTCTTTTAAACGTAAAGCTCGACATGTTGAGAACCTGTTCAAAGCTGGAACAATCACCGAAATGTTATATGTTTTCACATTTTTCGTAGGGCTTCCCATTACATCCTTTTGTGAAAATGCAACTTTACAACTCCGAACATCTTACATTATAATATATATAAAAATGTTAACATTGTGAGATCTGTCCGGAGCTTATCACGGTCAGTACATCACTCCGAAAACTGGTTTAATACGTCCTGCAATTGTGTAATAATTTAAAATTGGTAATGTTTTTAATTAATGTAATATAAACCTAGATGATTTTAATATAGGTTTGCGCCCGCGCAGCGTCACGTCGCCTGGCACATTTGTAATAACAATCGACGATAAACGAGACGCGTGTTACGAGGACCACATAACTGTTGACTAGTGAAATCATCAAGGGAATTATTCACTATCGAAAAGTAACAACTTAAGAAATAGATCGATCAGAAAACGACTTTATCTCATCAGAAATTAAGGGATATTTTGACTTCACAACGTTTTAAAACAATCATATTTCGTTTACTCCGATCATGTCATTGTGAAGTGCCAATAGTAAACACAAAAAACGGACGAGACGTGCAGCTATGGAGTTTTTGTCATGGACGGTTTAAAGGACAGCGCTATATATTAACTTTATAAAACTTGCAGTTTAAAAACATTTTTTGATTGATTAGTTCTGAACTAAAATTTTAATGAATTTCATTAACAATGATTTAATGTTTCTGATGTAAATTATTTAAATTATTGTTCTTGTCGTATAATAAATGGTATACACAGTATGGTCAACGAAAAAGCTAAACTGTTAAATGCAACATATAACATTCGTTTACCTAATAATCAAATATTAAAAAGACAAACAAAAAACAATTTTGTGAATAAAAAATAGTATTTCTTTTTCGGTGCCTTTGATAGAATTAAAACATTTTTATAATTCGTATATTTCTATAAAATAAATTGTTTAGAGCTACAATAATTTAATATAATCATTGTGCATGTCCAATTTAAACGGATGCCACAAGTTTTTTTTTAATAATATTTGTTCCGGTAGTCTGTAAGCGCAACATGCAGAAACAAATTGATATATTTTAATGATATTTTGCGTGGTGATACGATAGTCGACAGTCAAATAACGTTATTCCCATAACATCACAAGATTCACGCGACAGAAACGAGCCCAGCTCCTATAAAATGTCTTAACCTAATATCAAAATTTACAAAATGGTATTACGAATTTAGTCACTTAAAAGTCATGATTTGTCACTCCCTGTAAATACCTTCATGCTTGTGATCGTTGTGTTATCAGCGCATCGGCTGCGCGTGTGTGAGTGAAAGCAGTCAGGTTATGACTTGAGATATCACTATCAACCTTACATCAGTCCTGTGCGAAATAAATTACCAGAGCACATTCCTTGCGGCGTGCGGACTAATCTCTGAACGAGTGAAGTGGATTTGTCTCCGGTTTTCTCCATTAAATAGATTTCCCACAAGCTTTAGTGTTTAATATCGTCAAATCCGTCTGTTATCCGAATAAGTAACTGTTATTATGCAAGAGTACGAACGAACGACGTAGACTAAGCATTGCTGTATAGCATTTTAGAAATGTGTTGTATAAGTTTAAACGAAATATAAAATACATTATGAAACATCTTAATCGGATGTGGATTAAGATATATATCTTTTATAAAGAGTTATTGCAGAATTGTCTCGCCTATCGGTAACTCTATTCAATTGGCGACTAATTAAGTGCGTGGGCGACGCTTCCTTCCCATTCTGGTAGTTGAACATACAAAAACTCTGAACACTTGTCAAACTACCCGGGATGTGCAGCGGGCCCCGAGGGTGTCTTTTAATTTTTTTCACATACATACACACTCGTACTAGCTTCCGTTTTATTGATATCCCGGAAGTGGGGTAAGCACTACACTTTTTATTATTATTTTGACATGTTTGGCTTGGTAATTCATTTTAACAAGAAACCAGTTTTAAAACGATTCTTTTTTGTCGCAATCGTTTTAATATCGTATGCGCAGAAAACAAGTTGGTTCAGCGCTGTAGATGTAATTATTTTCATTCTACTTAACGATATGTGTAAGGAAAGATGTTAAAATGTCATAAAACTTGGTACACAAGTTTTTCTCGATTTCTCTTCCGTCCCACTATTCATTGAGGCGGTATAATGATAGGTCCGGAGTACACAGTCTAGAAAACCTTAAGACTTCCTTGTTAGATATTTTAAATGACGCAGAAAATCAGAAAATGAAACGTTAACTATAAACGATGGTTCACGCTTCAAAGAGTATACGAGCGTCTTTTTAAATATATTTTTTTCGTAAAGATGGATGAGCGTAATGACTGAATACTTGATGGGTAAGCGGTTATTTGCATTTATAGATAGTGACAGTGGCATTGAAAAAATTAAGGTAACAGTAAAAATCTCACTGAATGAGTTAAGGTTTACGCGTAAACTACTATAATCGATTGATATGATTTTCTAATATATTTAGTCTACAGATTCAGGAAGGACATTTAGGCTATTAGCTAGTATGTTGTATATTTTTAAAATTGCTGTGACGTCCGAGAAACTCGTGACAACGAATAATTGAAAAAACAGACAAACAGAAAGTATTATATGATTTGTTGTTGGATTATTAAAATATAATTAACGTACGTGATGTATTTTATTAGATAATGTGTAATGTGATGCATAAATAAAGTTACTAAAAATTTAATTCAGGGAAAAAGTCCCTTGTTATTGTTTGTTTTTCCTTTTCAGAGTAAAACTCCACCTGTAATACTATTTTCCGATAATGTCAACTGTTCTCGCAACAGGTATTTTTGTTTTGAGTATCTCGATATTTGCTTTAATTTTATTTTAAATTGCAGCACACGCAGGAAAATCGGCCACCTGATGGTAAGTTGTCACCACCGCCCAACGACATTGACACTGTAGGAAATATTAAGCATCTCTTGTTGTTTTTGTACCTCCAATCCTGGGAAATAAGATGTTTTCCTGTAGTTATACTGGCTCACTAACCCTTCAAATCGGAACACAGCGATACTAAATAATATTCTCTTAAATCTGAACAAGGAATATGTAAGTACGAAATCTATTTGGAATGCGAGACGGTCGCAGACGATATATGAATCAAAAATATTCTCTAATTTTCATAATTAATTTACCTTTAATCATCATTGGATTATAATATATTGGATTTATAACATTTCAGCTTCGATTTCTGTTGGCAATGTATCCGGACCCACAATATCGCATTTGTTTTGCGACTAAGGTGATAAGGATCGTTATCACTGAACAATTTTTAATAAGGTGGAAGTTAACTCAGTATTGACTGAACAGACAATAATAATGACGGGGGAAAAGGAGAAGAAAACTTTCTGATTAATTAGTAGTATATACAGTTCAGAAAAAAATCAAATAAATAAATAACTTCTTACTCCAATACATACAATATATTTAATTAAAAAAATACCGTTCACTACGAGAGAAAAAGGGATAAAATATTTACAGTTTAATACGATTTTCAATTAATGAATTTGTTGAATTTATACGTCCGAAAAACTAATATGTTCGTTTATTTGTTACGAAAAGGCTGAAATATTAAACTGATCCCGTTTGTGATTTTTTCGCCTGACAGACGCAATGAGTTTTAAAACCAACGTAAATTGAATATTCGTTGCAAACTTTATAAATACATAAGCTCTTCCTGTTAAAGTCATACGCGAAACGTTAATACCGATTTTTAGAGATTAAATTCTCTGTTTTCTCTCGATTTTCATTACTTGAATATTACATATCCATCGTTATGAAGGATTTAACTGGACTGCTAAATAGCTAAAGTGAGTTAAAGATATTATCATAAGTGTCGGAATTAATTAGTTCGATTAGTGCGATTCAAACGCGACTGCTTCCACTGGATTTTCATTTGCTCATTTGTGTTTATAATTCATCTCGTGCTGGACGGCGAAGAAAACCTTAGGTCGGATGAAAATCTGTGACACGTTCACCAAGCCACATTGGTACATATCATATATTACTTTTATCTATTTGGAAAATAATAAAAAAGATTTTATTTTCTACATTGTATCGTTTCCAAGTGTTTGCAATATCTGTTGCGTTATTTGACCCACGCATACTCGCACTAACAGGTGAATTAAATTTGTTAAGCTTGTGAAAAATATTTCATTTGTAGCTGCGGGCTAAGTGTAATGTTATTATTGATGTTACATTACATAATGGTAGTTAAATGAAATATAAAATACATTCTTCGTGCGGATTCTAGTTTATGAAATCTTTAACATAAGTTGACAAAATTAAGAATTTTGCTATCCTACTTAGTCCGACACATTATCAAAGAATAACATTATTTCATCTAAATATATTTGAATTGTCCCAATAAAATGTGTCATTAAGTGCCTGACGCTTCCACTCCCGGATTTATGCGGTAGGGGGGGGGGGCTCAAATGTCAAAGTGCCTAGATGCTTTGGATCTCTAAGTCCGAGTCTGGAGGTTACCTTGACTTGTTTCTTATTGCATCAAAATCCTCTATATTTACTTATATATGAGAATATGTCAATAAGCGATATTTTTTTTATTTAGTGTAGGTAACAACAATACTTTATAACAAACTCAGTCGTTTTTGAGTTTCTTTGGATCACAAATGTATAGAAAGTAATCTTGTAAGTTGGTTTGTTACGCGCTAAACAATGAAAACAATAAGAAGCCGTGATGTCGTGACATTACAAACAATTGCACATAAAGAATTTTCGACATTTTTTTTGCTCACACTCCATTCGACTGGACGTCGGTTGATACTTTAACCAACATGTAATATGAAAAAACTCTTGATATCTGCATACAACTTAAAGAGTATTATTTTTAAAAGGTAGATAGAGAAAAATAAAATAACTCTTTGTAATATGTGTCATTTAAAATGAACTCTAAAGCCAAAGCGTTTAGAGTCAGAATATTTTTCATTTTTTGTTAACTAATGTGATAAAAAGATAAATATTTAGTTATTATTTAAGAAATTCCACAAAAATCGTGTACCAAATTCTCAAACTAGAAGAACGGGTTTTTGTCCGTTACAGTTCGACACCGTATTCCGAATTTTTAGATGCAATTATTGTGTCACGACGTCTTGTCAAGTGATGGGAATTCAAATCACTGCTTGGAACAGATAAAGTCACATTAAACATCATCAACAATAATAAAGACAAAGCGCTAAACGTCAAATCGCGTCGTTCATTTATGGAGAGAAATTTAAGAGTGATTAAATCCAAAATATTCACAAAAGCTATCTTAGACGCCGTGGCGAAACCTTGTACACAACATGAGACTCGGTGCCAACATGTAGCGGTGGTAGAGGCAAAGCGTGGCGGGTGTAAGACGGGAGGCTTACCTCTCTCCTGGATCTCGGCGCCGGCGGCCGCAGCCAGCAGCAACACCACGAAGACCACGTTCATCGTTCTATCACAGGCACTTGTTCAACGGCACATGCTAGCTACGCCACAGTTTGGGAAACACATTGGAGCCCACGGAACACAAACGCTGTCGGGGCACGTCAGCCTCGCTCGCAAGCGCAACTCGTATAAAGAGTATAACTCAGAGGCGCGTACGCACTGCTTCGGTCGCACACAGATTATTTAATACAGATATGGTACCTACACCAACAGACGATATTACGATACAAGTGAATATTGTGTTTAATATTGCACAAATTATGAAATACATTTATTTGAAAATATTCACACATTCATTAATCATTTCGTTGATAATATTAACGTAGGCCGAACTTATTGACTCTAAACCTTTTTAGTGTCATTTTCTCTAATAAAAAGAAAATGTCTGTCATTGTAACCAAATATTTACCAATAAACACTAAATTAATATCTGATATGATAATTATATAAAATATTAGCAAATTATTATTATATTTTAAATATTTGAACTACACGTTAAATTATTTGCTTAAAATATTGCGACAAAAATAATTAACACTTCATTGACAAAAAAAAGTCACTCAAAAACAAAAATTTAGAAAACTGGTCCTATAGTTAAGAAATTTTCCGATTGTGAAACAAGCATTTATTTCAAATAATATGCCTAATATATTGTACTTAATAGAAACGGAAGTATGAAAAACTCTTTAAATGTACCGCAAATGAAAAATCAGTCTATATAGGGCTCGAGCGTGCTTCCTAACAGCCGGCTTGCACATAGGATACTGCGCGCAGCCTCCCGAATGCATCGCGGCTCGACTCGGCCGATAGTACTTATCAGAAATCTGCTTCACTACACACCGTACTTCAAAATATTTCCTCTCGATTATTGAACGAATAATTGTTTATTAAATTACACTTTATTTATCTAATGAGTTGAATGACGAAATAAGATCATTCATGTTTTAATTACAATTTTCTCTCGGCCGAAAACGTCAATTGTTTTTAATACAATTAAAACTAGTCGTATCAATGTAATTAGTTTTAATGGAATCGTTTTGTAAACGTTTGCTTCTCAATCATTTGAAATATTGCATAAATATATATTGACTTGGGTTTATATGTACTGAATATGTTTCTAAGCCATAAGTGTTGTACAGTAACAGTACAGTAACAGTAACAGCCTGTTAATGTCCCACTGCTGGGCTGAGGCCTCCTCTCCCTTTTGAGGAGTTAAGGTTTAGAGCTTATTCCACCACGCTGCTCCAATGCGGGTTGGTAGAATACACATGTGGCAGAATTTCAATGAAATTAGGCACATGCAGGTTTCCTCACGATGTTTTCCTTCACCGTTAAGCACGAGATGAATTATAAACACAAATTAAGCACATGAAAATTCAGTGGTGCTTGCCCGGGTTTGAACCCACGATCATCGGTTAAGATTCACGCGTTCTTACCACTAGGCCATCTCGGCTTTTTGTAGTGTGTTATTTATTCAACCATAATTAACAGCATAAGCGTAAGCGGGGCGGTTTTAGCTGTAGAAATGACATCACTATCAATATCGATAAAAAATATTAATATTTTTTTTATTAAATCAAATAAAATATAATAAAGTATATTTTTAATATTTAACAAACATTTAGGACTGAATTATTTATATGATATTTTAGTCTTAAGTTTGTTTATTTAAATATTTACTACACAAAAAATTAAAATGTATTTAAAAAAAGTAATATTGTTAATAAAATAAAAGAAAAATATTAGAGCGATCTAAAGTAAAGTGACGTAAGTAGGCATCAAACTAATTTTAATTTTACTGGTCTGATCGCTTAATCGTTGGTAAGACAGTAGCGGTTTCTGAGGCTATATAGTGGATCGGCGCTCGCGCAGGTAAGCCTTCGCGCGGGTAGCGGGCGGGTGCGGGCCGAGAGTGGGTTGAGGGGCGAGGGGGATGCTCAATGCACTTGCGCCGGAGCCGGGATGAAAGGAGACATTCATTCACGCTGCCTTTTCGATCTATACAATAGTTCTAGGGACAGAATAGTCTTAACACACGTGATGCATTTCTGTAAAAAAAAAACTTTTTTTCAAGATGTTTCTTACTTATCTGACACTAAGGCTCCACGAAATACAAAACATTCAATGTAAATTTGAAATTACAAACATATTAACTGATTTCCGTTTAGATTGAACAACGGCACTAGGGTATTTAATTCGCAAGTTGTAATATAATATACTATAGAACAATAATTGTGAGATAATACACCTGGCGGTAAGTAACCACCATCGCGTGATGTTGCAAATTGGGATAAACCATATTCGTATAATTATTATTCTTAAAAAGTAAAGTTCGACAACAATAACAGTCGTTAAAACATAATCTCACTTGAAAAAAAAATAATAATACCGTGGAATAAATATAATATCATGAGTTAACAAAAAATAATAATTTATAACTAATAATAGTATGTCGCAGGACCGATGGCCGTTGGAGCAGACGAGTCCTAGAGTGGAGTACGCGAATCGGCAAGCGCAGCGTAGGGCGCCCTCCAGCCAGGTGGACCGACGACCTTAAGAAGGTGGCGGGCACAAACTAGATGCGGAAGGCGGAGTGGACAACGATTGGCTGTTGATTGATAACTAATAAGGTAAATAATAAATAGTCATTTAGTTGTGTATTAAATATGATTTATTCATATGTTTAATACTCGTGTTGTAGTAAAAAAAAATACTTTTGTTTATTGAATTTAATACAAAAGATTCCGTAATCAGAATATTCCATATTGAAAAAAACAAAAGTTCTTATATCGAGATAAATCTATTTGTGGCCGGCTGTTGTTACGAGCTCTACTGAACCGAGACACCTATTAATTACTGTTATGTGACGAGCCTACACCAAACACACACCAAACAATAGCGTCCGATATATACTTAGCTATTCCAGAAATCATGATTGCGTGATCTAAATGTTTGCAGTTATTCCACCATGCTGATTCAATGACGGTTGGTGGATACATATGTGTCAAATTATCGTACGACACGTGCAGGTTTCCTCACGATGTTTACCTTCTAAATTCATTGTTGCTTACCCGTGTTTGTTTTTCACATGAGATTTACTTTTTTTTAACAACTGAGCCATCACTTTGACGTTCTTTTTAAATCATACTACTTAATATTTCACTAACAAAGTTATTAGATTTAGGGCAAGTTAACACGCCACTAATACACTATGTACAACTTAATCTTAAAATTATTTCCTTATTAATTATTTAGTGTTACCGTAAGAAGATACTAATATTCTTTAATCAGTAGGGTTGAAAGTCTATGATATCTCTATATAGTCTGTAAGAATTTATAAAATGCAGTTTTCATGTAATACTTTAAGCTTAAAAAGATATTCAGTTAAATAAATATAGAGTCCCGTTGATATCCGTTATATATTTCTATAAAAAAAGTCTTTCGTAAACAAACTCTGTGAATAGGTCTTACCCCGTAAGTACTATAACTAAGCTATAAGTCTCCCTACACAAAGAGTATTAATATTTGCGGCTAAAGTTGCACGTTTTACATAAAGTCAGGTATAAACTAAATTATGATTTAAAATAATGCACTTTTATTCACAAACCGTTTTGATGAAATCAACTTAAACTCGATCGGCTTATTAAACGTAGGCTAAAATGTATTTCCTAGATTTGTTATTGTCGTCTCCAATTACTTTAGATACAAGAGAAACGAATTAAATTGAGTGAATAAAAAAATCAATTTTTGTAGTTGTATTAAGATATATGTACATACAATATCAAAACTGGTAGTTAAGTAGATCTCACCGACCTGAATATCGACCTGACTATATAATTAGGCTCTAAAAACTTTTGATTCAAAGCATTTATGCCGTCCGTATGGGGCGAGGTGTGGGGGCTCCATACTGAATTCCGAGTCATATAATACATTCTTCATCTGTCTATCATAATTCCTAACTTTAAAATATTTTTCAAACCGATCAAACCAATAAAATTAAAATTAGTTTGATGCTTACTTACGTCACATTACTTTAGACCGCTTTTGTATTTTTCTTTTATTTTATTAACAATATTAGGGAATATTATATTATTTTAAATACATTTTTAATTTTTTGTGTGACAAATATTTAAATTAACAAACTTAATACTAAATTACATATTCTTAAAATCCGTTAGACAACCCATAATACATAAAACGTCCCAATAAATTTAACCAATTTCAGTATGTGTAATCCGATTACGAGAAATGAACTCTATCTAATGGCTTATGTGTATGTATATTTATATGATCAATATGTCACATTAGATGTACATGAAAATAAATATAAGTTATTGTTTTAAATATACATTCTTTCAGATGAATATGAAAAGTTATCACACGACGGATTATTCTTCTATAAAACGAAGTTATAATACGACTAATGAGTTTATATAATAGGAATCGGGAGCGATCATGAATAAAATAAAATAAAAAAATCTGTTGAGTTTTATTCAGATGCATTAGGCCTAAGTCCCGTCACTAACCATTTTCTATTTTCATAAGGAGCTCATAGCCAAGCGAGAAAATGGCCTTACAAACATATAAGTTCCGGTAAATGTACCGTGGATGGATCCATGGGATAATTGAAAGTCCTATATAAAATGCACTTATGTAGACGTTATTTTCATTTTTCAATCATTTTTGAAACGAACCCAGGGAATTAATTGGAAACAATCAGTCCTAAAAAAACAATAAAATAATAGTTCCTACTGCATAGTCATAATATTTTGATAGAAATTCAAATATATTAAGTCAGCATTATGATTTCTTGTGTATTCAGAGCCCGCAGCCGATGAGACAGCCTGTTCAAAGCTCGTGACGTACGAGTATAGTATTACGTATGGTCCATTAACAACGACTAATACGATCTTGTCGTTTTCGCTTGGGCCAAGGCCGAATATCTTGTGAATCTTGTAGTTGATGCACTTGGTTTCCATGTCAACGTACTGAGCTAAAAAGCAAACTTGTTATGTGGATACTACTTTAAACACTCAACGCTAAAAATGTCCAATCCTTATCTTGCGGATTAATTTAATTCTGTTAATTTTTTTCATTAATTTTCGCAGTACATTTAGCCCATAAATTGAAATAAAGAGATAAGTAAACAAATATTGGTAAATGAATTAATAATCATCAGCTGATAATGAATTACGATTGCAGTTATTATAAAGAAGAAGTACATAATTTTTTCTTGAAACTATGTAATTATAATGAATTAATTATTTATTTTAATTTAAGATCATTTAAGTTTTTATAGAAGTGAATTATTTTGACGTAAATAAAGGAGTTTACTACATAGCATGTGTATTCTATGCTTTATATACTGCACTGTTTGTGAATCCTCACGGTTCGGATGCTTAATTACTACCATGCTCCATCTATTCAGTTCCCCTTTGACTGCGATACAGGATTATATTGTAGTAACAATCTGAAGATATAAACACTGTCAGAATGGCCAGGTAGTAGCAGCATGTAGTCCTAATAAAATATTGAGTTACTTCGTATTAAACAATGGGCTTGCCTTTGACAATATTTGAACAATGTTAGTATAATATACATAACGGTAGAGCCATTCGAGATTAAGAATAATTTTGAAATGGACCAGCATTAATGGCAGGAACAAATTCGTAAGAAGAAAGAGGATTTAATAAAGATTAGTTGCTTAAAGAAGCAAGCTTTCGTTATTATCAAGCTTATTTACTTGAAATAATCATATTTATTTTCAAGTTATATTTATAAATAGAAACGCAAACGGAAACGGAAACACTTCTAAGAAATCAATGTCGAGGACGCTTCTCCACGTCTAAGAAATTGCCTTTGAGACTTCGATCGCTGTTCGATCAGTGATAGAAACTTTAAGAGGATTTATTTAATTACTTACAATCTTTAGTGATTTTAAAGTCTATGAAGTAACAGCCTGTGAATGTCCCACTGCTGAGCTAAGGCCCTCTCCCTGTTTGAGGAGAAGGTATGGAGCTTAAATTTAAGGAATACACAGTAGCAGAATTTCAGTGAAATTAGACACATGCAGGTTTCCTCACGATGTTTTCCTTCACCGTATAGGACGAGATGAATTATAATCACAAATTGAACACATGAAAATTCAGTGGTGCTTGCCCGGGTTTGAACTTCTTACTACTAGGCCATCTCGGCTTTTAAGTATATATATGTGTGTATCTCATCAGTCGTTCGCTCTTGACAGAGTGGTCGTGGTTGATGATGACGCATCGTTTTTGGCTAATGTAGCCCCCGCTATCTGTCTCCATTTGATGCGGTCTTCAGCATCTCTAGAACATTGGACTATGGAGGTCTGTGTTGCAGCTTTTATAATGTCTGTCCAACGCTTGGGTACTCGACCGCGCGACCGCTTGCCTTCCACTTGCCCTTGGACATGGAGTCGTTCCATGAACTTTCATTTCGAACAATGTGACGACGTGTGTGACGATAGTCTTTTTTTGATATTTAGTTCCTCCAAGATCGAGATGTTAGTCCGAAATGCTGTCCAAGGGATCCGCAGCAGTTGCCGTCAACAACACATTTCGAGTGCGTCAATTTTGCGTCGTTCTTTCTGTCGAACCGTCCATGTTTCTGCGCCGTAAAAAATATAGGGAAGACCAGGCTTCTCATCAGGCGGACTTTGGTGGCTTTTGTTATATTGTGGTTGCACTAGACTCTTTTTAGCCTATTAACAGCAGACCTTGTGATAGCACATCTCCTTTGAATCTCGTCCTCACATCCACCAGTGTTCGTGATCGTGGAGCCGAGGTACACGTAGCTTTGAACTACTTCACAGCTGCCAATCATAGATATATCTGGGTGATTCAGTTTAGCACGGTCCACGATCATCATCTTGGTTTTGACTCTATTGATCGCAAGTCCAAAGGAGAGGCTTATTGTTTCCAGGCGTGTCAGCAAGTGTTCCATGCCTTCTTTTGTTTGAGCGAGAAGAGTAGTGTCATCGGCGTATTTTAAATTTGATATCTTACGACCTCCTACTGAAACCCCCTTGTCCCCTTGCTCCAAAAATATTCTCATAATACACTCCGTATATATGTTGAACAGGAGTGGAGAGAGTATGCACCCTTGCCGAACACCAGCATGTGTCGGAAAGCCTTTTGAGTCAATGTCGTCTATTCGAACAGTCGCAGTCCCGTCCTCGTACAGTCGGCAAATGAGACGAACTAGGTGGTTAGGTACTCCCATTTGTATGAGTACGTCCCATAACTTGTGCCATTTCACGGTGTCGAAGGCCTTGCGAAAGTCGACGAAGCAGATATAGAGCGGGCTGTTAAACTCTCTATACTGTTCGATTATCTGTCGAAGAATTAAAATCTGCTCCCTTGTCCCTCGACCCTTGATGAATCCTGCTGCTCCATAGCTATTTCAGGTTTCAGAAAAGCTTGCAGTATGGTGTTGATGATATGAAGGAGTACTTTGCTGGCGTGTGATATCAAGGCTATTGGTCTGTAGTTGATATAAACACGGAGTGTGTCCAGCCTTTTGGCCACTTTTCTGTTTCCCAGACACGATTACAGATAGTGTGTAGCATATCAACTCCGTATTCACCCATTGCTTTAAAGATTTCTAGATTTGGGATTTCGTCAGCTCCTACAACTTTATTCCTCTTCAGGTGATCGATTGCGGCTCGAAATTCACTTTTCAGTATAGCTGGTTCCATGGTATTATATGCAGTCTGTGAGAAAAACTTGCACGATAATCCTACGTTGTCATCCGTAAATAGTTGCTCGCAATATCCTTTCCACACACCAACAATATCCTTGATTTCGGTTACAGTAACTCCATTGAAATCCTCGATAGCCCAGGTTTTGACTTTAAGTTAACGAGTTATGCTACGAACCTTCTTATACAAGTCTTTCGTTTCGTTGCGTTCTGCGTTTTTTTCTAACTCTAGACAGATGTTTTTGAGATAGTTGTTACTATCTTTGCGAGAAGAAGATTGAATCTGCGCAGTCATCAAATTTAAGTCTTGGACAGATGTGCTTAACCTTAGTTCGGGTAGGCTGTGTTGAGTGAACAATTGTTTTTATTTGCTCTTTTGCAGATTGCCAGAGTGAGTCAGGATCATCACCTAGTGCTTATGATTTCCATGTATTACTATCAACTGATAGTTTGTTAATAAAAGCAGTTTGGTCCACTATTTCTAGCTTCTTGCTAGTTTTGCGAGAAGTTGATGGTCAGACTGACAGTCAGCTCCAGGAAGTGTGTGTGAGTTCATAATTGAGCTTCGCCATCTAGATCTTATAAGTATATAGTCAATCTGATTCCGATGTTTTCCATCAGGGGTCGTCCAGGTATACAGCCGTCTGTAGTGTTGCTGGAATACTGTATTAATGATGGTGAGGTTGTTGTCAGCTGCGAATTGGAGTAATCTCTCCATACTTGCCTACAATATTCCGCAGGCCCACATCCATCCGTGTAACACCCACCTTTGCGTTGAAATCGCCAAGTATAATCAGCAATTCTCTATTTGGTATTTTTGCTATTGAAGATTCAATGTCATTGTAGAAACTTTCTACATCTTCATCTTTCGCCGCGCTGGTGGGTGGTAATACCTGTATAATATTCAATGGGGTGGGAGATGCACCGAGCTTCATTGTTATAATTCTGCCGCTGACAGGGTTATAACCTAGAACTGCTTTAGTCCATTGTTTGGGAATTGCAATGGCCACTCCAGTGTAACTACTGGAATCGTGTCCTGAATAATAGATGGTATGTTTAACTAAGTCTCGGTGGCCACTATTTTTCCAGTGAGTTTCGCATAAACCGGTAATAATGGAGTCACATCGTTGGAGCTCATGATCCAAGATGTGTAATTTACCCTCATCAAGGAGTCCTCGTACATTCCATGTGCCTAGACGGGTTCTTGCGCAATTGGAATTGTTGTCTTCCAGTCGCATGCTTTCCGGGGGATACCTGGTTGCCTACATTCCCCCGGCCGGTAGCCAATTTCACACTTTGAGTCCCGGAAAACCCAGAGCGCCGGTCGCTACGCGAATCATCAGGCAAACGTACGTTTCTATTGTCTTGCATTTTTCATCGTCCAACTCTCGTGGGAATAGATAATGTAGTAGTATCCCGTTGCTTTCTATCGCGGTACTACAGACTTGGTGCCCGTAGAAATCTGTTAGTGAACCGATTCAGAACATATGGTTCTTGCGCTTCACCACCTGTGGCTCGCTTCCTCCGCTGGTTGGACCGCACCGACAACTATTGTCTCCGCTTTTCTCCACCGTTGAGGTCTTCACCCGTAACCCACACAGGGCACAGGTTCTGCGTTATCGCCATCTAGACACTCCAGCTTACTGGAGTGTAAGATGCCCACCCCCGCGACGTGGACGCGCCAGGCAGGAATTGCCCAAGTGAAGAGTAACGAAGGTGGCTATACTCCCCCAGAGGCCGGGTTAATGGACATGTATGACCCCATACCCAAAAGCGTGTGTATATAGTGTATATATTAGAACCATTTAGTTTATAATAGTTCAATCTATTTTGCAATATTGAACGAATAGCCTATATCAATTATTAAAAAACGGATGTATTATGTCATCGGACTGTATACACAGATATATAAAACAAACATGACGTCATAATATCTAATCAAAGCGTTATCATTATCAAGACGTCGATAGTATCAAATGTTTGACGGTGCACTCTGAAACCTGCAATGTCGATACATATGGGCCTCTAACAATCGAATGCAATAACCAGTCTATAATTCCTCCTGGGTTTATCTGTGCGTTAAGGTTCAACACCCCAATTCATCCCTGATTGAAAACAGTAATTAAGCGGGGCAACGTAAATTGATATAAGGTTATAGTCAGTTATGTCGCAGCCAAACGATGTTTTGTTGTTGTGTCTCGGTGAGGGAACTGCAGAGTAATTATAAGCACAAAGGGTTTTGGATTGCATCAGTCAAACGGTGTTCGAAGTAATAGTCAAGTCAAAATCTTGATTCAATATAGGAAGAAGCTTTACACTTGCGTCTTAATAGACTAAAATCTACCATCGATCGATTCGAAAACAATTATCTCAATTGACTTTATAATCCAATTATTACATTATTTAATTTAGTTTTTCTTTATAAAGTAGGTAAGCGGACTAGCAAATGGCCACCTGACGGTAAGTGGCACCACCGCCCCCAAACATTGGCGCTATAAGAAATATTCACCATTTCTTTCGTCGCCAATGCGCCACCAACCTTGAGAACTAAGATGTTATGTCCCTTGTGCGTATAATTACACTGGCTCACTCACTCTACTGCTTCACAGAGCGGTAGCAAATGTGATATTATTTTCATTAATACAAACAAGGGAACAAAAACTGATTTTGTCCTGTGTGGTAGCAGCAAATAAATATGCGATAATAAATGCTTGATATTGTTAAACGCTTAATATTTAACAACGATCCCTTTTTTTAAGAATTAATAAACAGCAAAGACTTTTATTTAAGGAACTTCAAAATATTCTTATTTTTCGATTAAGACTTAGCTTGTGTTTTGCGAACTGCATTCGTCCAAGAGATCAGGATTAAACCTGTGAAATTCACATGCTATGAGATTTGCTAAGCATCCCGTCTATCGTTGACCTATTAAGACTAAAAATTAGTTTTTGTTTTTGTATATTTATCAAATATATATATATATATATATATATATATATATATATATATATTATTCTAAAATAGTGTACAACGAACAACATACGTACGTGATCTTCAAGTTTTGTGTTTTTGTGTCTGACTTTGTTTTTCCGGTATGCTGGTTAAAGTTTTTGATCATAAAATTTATCTATGGCATTTCATTTTGAGTAATATTTAATATACTTCATTCAAAATGTGATGGCTTTAGCATGATATAAGCTATCACCATGCATACTTTCAATACAATTGATTTGTATTGAAACTACTAGTTGCTGCGCTATGCAAACACATAAAAACACAGACAAGGTAGACAATATAATCCCAATAATTGTTTTTAGTTATAGAAAAAAATAAAGGCTAATTTTAAATAATGTACACGACACGAATTCACCATGGTCCGACATTATGTATAGATCCCTTTCTGAGTTGTCACTATATAAGACTGTCAGCGCTATCGACTGAGCATATTTATGAAAACATACAAGACTTTTGTAAGCAAACACAAAGAAAAAGATATTACAAATAATCTTTTGTGTTGCTACATTGTTTAAATATTTTTAAAATTATAAATAATTATTTATTACTAAATAACTTGTACTTATTTGTCATACATATATTACATCACAGTAACAGCATCAACTTTTATTGAAATATTAGGTAATTGTAAAAGATGTTACATATTATTATTTAAGCTCGGGCTTTGACGGCGATCATACCTGAACTGGCCGAGTAGGAATCAACTCGTGACCACAACAGGTGCAACACTACCTGAAATTTAAAACCGGAGTATAATATATATTATAAATTCATAATGTACATCTTACAAATGTAAATGTAAATTTAAATATTAACGGAGATCATTATTATATTAAATGGATAGATTGCCGTATTTTTTAATTTACAAAATATACCTACATATATACATATATATATACATAACAATTATTTACATTAAAGCCGTAAGCTGCTAGCATTCTTGCAGTTAAGGCATTTCCCCTTTGAATCAATTTAATGAATTTTAACGTTTCAGAGTTCAAATCCGTGCAAGCTTTCTAAGTTTTTCAAGTGTTTATAATTCATCTCGAGCTCGGCGATGAAGGAAATGTCATGAGAAGTTTGCTTTGGTAACTTTATCAGGTAAAATTGTGTCTCATGTATGCAGCCTGCAGTGATGGAATAAGTTATAAATTGTCTTCCCGTTAATAAGACAGGAGGTCCTTGCCTGTGGAATATTTATAAGCTGTTATGTAAAAAAAATATAATGAGGCTTTACGTCGTTATTAGTCGCCTCGCTTTGCAGCTGTGTGTGTGCACACATCACGCGGTATAATAATATATATATTATAAGCTCGTTAAATTGACAGCATTAAGCTACCATTTCATCCGTAGAAATAAAACGGTTCTCACGGTGTAAAATTAATTGTACCTCTATGTAAATATTATCGCGGCCATTAGCCTTCACCAGGCTCAACAATTTGGTCGTCAATTAGGTCTGTATTTGATAACATTCAAATATATATATATAATGCTTATTTATATATATATATATATATATATATATATATATATATAAACATTTTCTGAAATATGTTTAATTTTATTATGTATTATGTTGAAAAAAAAATATTACTCGAACAATTTATGTATAGTTTCACAAACACTTTCCTATTATTATTATATATTATATATATGTAATTAAACTGTGATTTTGTCTGTCTATAGTAGTGAAATAGATAATTCATTGAATATTTTACTATAGACTTTTGCCTATACATGTTTCAATAACAAAGCTTATTTGGACGACTGTTATGTTGCGGATCATATTTCTGCATATGTCAGAAATGTTCATTACATACTTTACGGTCTGACGGCCTGTAGTCTTAGTGCGGTTCATAGTGTAAAATAGTAATAATATAAAAAAAGTTTAACACCATTTATCTATACTAGGAATTGGTTGAATTTTAACAACTTTGGTCCAGTCGCAAGGTATTTTAAAAGACTCGTATTTTAAAAGAAAATTTAGTTTCATTATGAAATAATAATTTACTGTAGTGTTATTACTTATTCGTTTATTATATATAACATTGCGATCATAATGAATATATAATAGCTAGTTATATTTGAGTGTTATAGTTGAGACGCGTTCAGAGGCCGCCGACCTACAGGGAGTATACCCTGACCTACCTTTACCTCCGTAGTTGCACGCGAAGCCGAGCTAATTGTGAGATACGCTGACAGGCGCTGGTGGTGTAGTTATTCGAACTCTAAAAACAGAAAACTAACATTAAAACATATTATTATAATTATCTGGAATCTCTACAAAAATCGCAATAAAAATTCTTGTTTTTAAAACTTAATAAGTATTCGAACATCAAATTCCATAGTTCATAAATATGCCTCAAGTGATAATTATCAACTATATAACTTAATTATATTTAAAGGGATCATAATAAAAGGAAGTCACAATACACATCGGAACCAGTGAATGAAGTAAAATAGTAAGTTACTAACTATCGATTATACAATTCCTTACCAGCTCACGTGTTCCCCTCCTCTTACAACCCGGGTTCCTTCAAACGAGGCGTGAAGAGGCATCTTGCGGGCCGGCAAGGCGGGGACGGCTAGTACAGAACATTCTTCCCGACTGTACTGGCCGTCGTCGCGTTTGGACTCCACTACCACTTACCATCAGGTGGAGTAGAGTCATTTGCCATCCCGGGGCATATAAAAAAAATAATAAAAAAAAAATACAATAGGACGTAATCAATTAATTACATATATTCTGTATATTGGATCCATATAGTTTTGTTCGACGTAGTGCGTACGCGCTATAGCATTAATTATTTAGGCTAGATGTCTGTCTTTGTGTTTGTAGTTACGTATAACTCATAGACATAGTTATAGAGTAATGTACTCCACATTACTCTATCTCTATGAGTTATATGTTTCTATCTCCCTCTAAGCAACGTACATGATCGTTGTATGAAAAATCCCTTCAACAAATATTTTCGATCAATCAACATTTTTAACTGAATGAGATATTACACTTAGATGTATTAAATATAAACTGGTTGTTGTCTCTGATCTAGAGAACTGTTTTCTCTCCGCTTCCATATCTAGTTCACTTCACATATTGAATCGATTCAATTTTTACATCGTAGATTATATTGTATTTGTTTAAACTGAAAAATATATTTTCTATACTATTTACATTCCTTGATTTTTTCTTCACATAACACTCAAGTGGCTCACATCCTGACTGCCATGCAAAAAGTGAGGTAATATTATTTTTCCGATAAGATAAAAAAACTGAGGTCGGGTGGATGTCAGTTATATTATAATGATCGGAAACTCACTAGGAGTTAATTTACTTATATATATATTATATACTTACTTTTATTTAGAATTTACGTTATTAACTGGGATTTAGTATTAATTATTATTTCAATATTTAGCGCACATCAATAGTGTAAGATCATTACTTAGAAATAATTATTAATAACGTAACAAATATGAAAGTCGACTAAACTACTTAGTTATAAGTACTAAAACTGAAATGTTTGCATTAAAAAGTAATTAAGTATTCCACTCGTTATATACTCATATGACCTTACATCCTCATATACCTTAAAATCCACATAACGGCTGTCATCAATTTTGATTGATGATTCTTACATTACAGGCACTATAAGTAAGTATTCCTAAAAGAATAAATTAATTGAAAAATTATAATAAAATGATAAAAAATTTGCTAGTTTCTGTTTTATTCCTTTGTATTCATTCAAATACCTATCAGGATGCCAAATTTGAACTTTTTAGGTCATCTGGAACTGGATTAGAATTTTGATGTATAGGTCAGTCAGTGAAAAAAATGACGATTTTTGGTTCCTAGCTAACCGTTTGAGATGTGTTTATGAAATTTAATTTAAGCCTAATTTGACATGTTTATGAAAAATAGTTTTTGAGTTATGAGGGGGTCAAAAGTGGCTCCAAATGATTCGTGTGATATTAAACACGGTGCTGCTCTGCTGCTTTGTTAGCTTGAACTTGGCTTGACACGCTGTCAGATACTACTAGATATTAATACAATACAAACAAATAAAACCTAAAACAAATTCATAAATGTGAGCCAGACTGACATCTTTATTACTCTTCATTAAAATGTATTATCTCGTAAGACACTATTAAAAGGAGAGAGATCTGTCAAAACTTTATTCGGATTTTTAAATTGTGTGCATCTTTTGTTTACGTCCGAATCCGAAAAATCAAGAGTGATCTTCTTAATTTCTGATGATGAATGATGAACTAAGCTACATGTAAACCTTAACAAACTCAATTAATCAGCGCCACCTGGCAATCTGAAAAATCTGAATGACCTATCGAAGATATCAATTTCATTGTTTTTATCTCAATATTGTGATGCTATTTTATTACAACAGGCGCTCCAAATTATTTCTGGAAAAAAATATTAAAAGTATTGTATTGTTATTACGATATCGCTAATTTGAATGAATATTATAAATGTTATAATATGATGTATACACCAACTATTAGTTTACTCCATTTTGAAATTGAAATTTTATCATCCATTCAAATAGATAAATACCCGATTAAACAATGTCTTCGTCAAATGTTATACGAAACATAACTGGGTTGCATGTCATTTTGTTTACAATCATTTGATACATATATGATGTACAAGTATACCCGTTTTTAAGGAATAACTAATATTCCTATTTACCACTCCACTTAAATGTAACTTTTAAATGAAAAGACAATGTAATAAATACACAATTTCGTATGTTTTGAGAAAAGCTAATAAGTAAAATTATATTTTTATTAATTAAGTATTATTATATATTATATAAGTAAAAGTAAATCAACCCGTTGAACTTAGTATTCGTCGACAAGCGTGTCATTGTAATATCATTTAAAATAACTACAATCCGTTTTATTCCAAGTCAACAATAATATGCAAATGTCATATTTATTTAATGTTAATCAAAATTTAATATTATTTTTTTTTATGGTTTATGCTGACGGTATAATTTCATATTGATATGGTTTTGTTTTGTTGACCGTGATTTTCTTGGTATGGAATATAAAACATGAATATAATTATTCCGTCTAGTAGATTGATATCTAATGGGATATTGATTTCATGTAATTTCCCATCAGACGTGAAAATAGATCTTTGCTTTAAGTAGACTACCACTCTCGTCATACGCTCGGCCATCCACGTGACCCTGCGAAGTACTATAAGTAGAATTTTAAAGAGTTGGAGAATTGGATAGTTTATATAACGTACGTATTTGGGGTACATGTAATGTATTTGGGGTATTGTAACGTGGTATTCGACCGAATCCGCAAAATAAAATCATTTTGTGACGTTATGATCGCAACTTACGGAGTGACACATTGTGTGTATGACATTAGTATTGACATTTAGTCTGTCATGAATGACAAAGTGCACGCAGACTCGTATTGAACTGCGAAGATCCCACCTGCATTTGTAACCTTTATACGATTATAACCGAGTACGAGGATCTATCTCAATTCTAATGGAGCTTAATTAACGCCTAATTGGCTTATTGAAACTCGACACACGTAACTCTAATTAAAATTAAATTACCATAGTCTCTTACACAATCAATCACACAGCATTATTAAAATTATAAACATAACGGTTTGGCTCACTTTTGTATTTGTTTTTTAAGTTTATCAATTCAGCTTATTATTATTCTAATAAAATAATGTTATCGTTATAATAATAATAATAAATCCTCCAGATCGATTTCAGCCACGGTGGCTAATCTCAAGAGAGATTAGCCAACTGCGCAGAAGTACTAGTAAGAACACTATAATAGTGTACAAGTGTGTGCACAAACACAGGTGCACTCTCTATTCTCTAACTCTCATTATCCGATGGGACGACAATTAGACACGATCGGAAAGAGTTCAGGCGCAGGACCAACGGCTTTACGTATTTTCCGAGACACGGGAGTGTGCACACTTCCAAAAATCTGGGCTGCTACTGAGACTTAATAAATAAATATTTTTTGGACCGACCTCGAAATTCAACCCAAAACCTTCTCATTCAAATACGTCTCAGAAATTAAAATTATTTAAAAAAAGAGAAAGTGCTAATGACTAATTTTAAATTAAAATGTTTAAAACCTTACGATGTCTATAAATGATTGTAATAAAGACAAATAGATGAGTCAGTTATATATACGAATTAGTCAAAGTTCATATGTAGGTAATATAAAACAAAGAATATCGTATGATGTTTAAAATAACAAAGGAAATGTTTAAGTTTTTGTTGCGTAAATTCGCTTGAGGTATTATTGCCTTTGGGCTATCGAGCCACATTCAATATTCGCTAAAAATAATAGGCAATCTTACATAAAATCCCGAGATTTATATCGGAAATGGCATGGATATATCAATTGACAAAAAACATTTATTGACAGAAACATTTAACTAGATATCTCCGGTTGTCGGATTAAAGATTAGCTTTTGTATAAAAACATCAGCTTAAACGTTTCACTCTACTCGATTTGGACGTTTTATCCGATCATTCTAAGCAATTATTGCCAAATATATATAATCAAATTTCCAGGCAATACTAACATTTTTTATTATAGAATAGGTTTTGACATTATCGTATATTATCTTGTCGGGAATGGTTGCTTAAATAGTTCCAAAATTACATTTGTAATATTGGTAATTACTCATCCCTCAGCGTACGGGACTCGCATACGTATTGCATCTCTTATCAAACGTTTAAATAACAAGCGAAATTAAATCCGATGCAGACTGCAAAGACCATATAGTAAATACTGTAATTATACATAATGTTGCATGTTTGGAAGAAATCTTAATAAGCCTATTAAATACCTATTATTATTACTCTTGTTGACCTCGATTATACTGAACTGTCAAAACTTACTTTTTTATAAAACAGGTAGGTTGACGAGCAAATTGGCCATCTGATGGAAAGTAGTCACCACCGCTCATTATCATTGGCGCAAAAAAGAAATATTAACCATTACTTTCATCGCCAATATGCCACCAACCTGAGTGAACTGAGATGTCAATGTGTCGCTTGTTTTCTAATCACACTAGCTTACTCACTCTTCAAACCGGAACACAACAAGAGTATTGCTGTTTGGTGGTACATCTGATTACTGGTTGGTAACTATCCAGACGAGCTTGTACAAAGACCTACCACCAAATAAACTAATATCATAAAAAGGTAAGTTTTGTACGTTTTATCCGGATCATTAATCCGATTGATATGGAGCTTTTATATTATTTTGCATGTTTTTTTATTTTCATTCAATTAAAACACAGATAAAAAAGACAGACTATGCACATATTATGCATATGTACCTATAATTAATTATTTATAATTTTATAGTTTTAAAGTTTTTGAGATTTATATTTATGTAACTTAAAGTTTAAAAATATTCCACAAAATATCAGAGAGAATATATCAAAAACGAAAAAAATAAGCGATAACTTTAGACGAATTTATTTATAATTTTGTCATAACCCATATCAAAATTATAAATTAATAATGTCATTGTTTTCTGTGAATGAATATGTTCGGTTATACTTTCCATTTTAAGCCAGCAGTTTTAAAATATTATAATTATTAAGACATATTTTAATGTACGCATTAGAAGAAAGGCGTTGTGCGTGCGATAAGATATACTAGCACAATACGGGCAAAAAAACAAATTTTTATAATTTTATAATTATAAAAAGCCATTATTAATACTATAAAAAGTAAATTTTAGAGCTTATTCTATCACGTTCCTACAATGCGGATTGGTGGATACACATTTGGCATTTTTATCCGACTCATATACATCGATGTGTCCTCCACAGCGTCACCCTATGTACTTTTACAGAACTATCATAAAGCGAATTGTGACAATGACTACGTAGTGTGTCCGAAACACAACAGATGGCGCTTTTCAACTAAAAGTCGCAGCGGCGTTCGGAAGCTAAGTTGCTGTGGTTTATTTTATAATATTGTATACACTTATATACTATTTGAAGATTTTTTTTGAAAGTCATGAATGATATTTATTCCTTTTTCCTGACATCTGTTTTATACAACGAAGCCCTTTTTTATTACATTTTAATGTAGCTTGAAGAATACTTTTAGTTATTAATAAATGTGACCACCGACCGTCCCGAGAAACAAAACAGCTAACCCTTAGATAAAGCGGAAAAATCATCCCCATTTGGCTTTTTGTTTGATAATTGCTTACTATTTTTATTTAATACTAGTTTTCCGGGCTTTAAGCGGGAAGAATAGGAGCATACTAACGGCAATTGCCACTAAACTTCAATTGCATCGATCGATCCTGCTATAATAGTCCCAGAAAGATATCACTGAATCCATTGAGAACATGGCGGTTGCTCATACCAGAAACTGGCCAACTGCATAGATGTTACTAATGTGCACAAAAGTGTGCGCAAACACATGTGCGCTATGTATTCACTTATGCCTATAATCCGGAGGGACCGCTATCTATAATAAATAAAGTCTTAATACTTTTGTGGAACAATACGTAAAAAGGCTTGTTACTGGGCTACTTGTTACTGGGCTACTTGTTACTGGGCTACTTGTTACTGGGCTACTTGTTACTGGCTTGCTACTAAGTACTTGTTACAAATAGGATCTGAATAAAATCTGAATAAACGACTTGTACTCGTAATACCAGTATTCATTTGAAGTGATTCAGTATGGAAGATGAGTAAGTGTTCTTAGCGCAGGTGCTACCAATCTGTCATATTATAAACTTTTCGTGCACTAATTACTGATTATTAAAATAAAGGTTGAGTCAAAATGTTATCTAAAAGTAACATAAAGTGCCCCTGTTAAACTAATGTAGAATTTATTTTTCGTTAAATAACATTTCTCGTCAATTACTTTTTAATTGTACATAAAATATTTTTTATTTATTTAATGAAGGAATTGGAATTAAGACATTGAATATAGATATTTTTCTACCAGAATAACATCTAGAGAAGTGGAAATCTTCAATCTTCTCCTATTCCCAATAAGACCTAGTCGTTGACTTATTTTATCTTCTCTAGACTGAATTTGGGCAAAGGTGCCAAATCTCAAGAAATATTAGGATTCATTATCGTATATGAATATGTGTGAATGGCATTTGTGTGGAATATCATAGTTGAACTCCTCATATCCTCAATATATAATGCGATGAAACTTTTTTTAGAACGAATATCTTTTACGCGGCTTACTCTCTTTCTCTTTATTATTGTCTTTTTCTATTTTATACAGTTGGTGGGTGAACTAAAGAGAAGTTGGTTAAAAAAGTCAAATTGAATGAGTGCAAAATAAGTTTTTCAAATATTGTTTAATATTTAAAAAAAAAATATTTAATAGAATTTTACAGAACTCGAAATGATTTGTTTTACACAAAATACATGAAAAAGTAATATAAGAAATAATATAAACAAACATTACAATAACATAGTCCGTTATTAGGTGTCGCTGCTAGAAGAATTCAAAGGAAATTAAGTTTTACTTATTGCATAACAATTAAATTTGATTCAGAATAATGATATAAATTATAACAGGTTTTATTTTGAATATTGTCGCAGTAAATTCAATAGTTGACCAATAATTTGAACATTAAATGTCATTAAAAGTTTCAAACAATCAAAACAGAGTATTATGAATTAAATATTAATAGCTAGATAAATAATATCTTTAAAATAATATTAAAAATATATATATTTTACAATAACTATAATGATTTAATCGAAAAATTAAAACAAAAAGATCAATATTTGACAGCTATTGCAGATAAATGCCGCATGAGCATCTTTTTTTCGCAAAGAACGTCGTTTCTGACGAGGGCCCCGACCGCACCTTTTTTTTTTCTTTCATGCAATGGCAACATGGTCATTGTAGTGGTTTTACCATGGCCGCGAGATCTCCCTGCAAGCTGTCGAATCGAAGATGCTCCAAGCATGAAAAGGCCGATTTCGGTCGGGTGAGACGATAAAGGGGTCGTCTATGAACTATAATTCAGCCCCCAACACCTGGGGTTGAATTATTAAGTATAGGGCATACCTAGGGCCACGAACATATAAGGCAGAGGCCTCGCGTTTCCAATTTCAGAGGGCTCTAAGAAGAACGGCAGACGGGACGACCTCGCGCTGTCCCTCGCTATGTGCGTTATAATGCAGTAGCCTCGTCCCCTGAGTTGAGCTACGCTGAAAAACGAGTGAAGCACAACACGAGAGGGACCGTTGTTCCTCCGATTCGTACCAAAAACGGTCATCGTAGTGGTTTTAGTGGGTATGGTTTTCTTCCCCAGGATCTACCTAAGGATTTTCCGCCCCATCGCAGCCCTCGCGCCAGCCTCACTCAAGCCCGGGATTAAAAATTAGCACATTGCTAGGGGTACGAGCCAAGATAATTCTTCCCCCTTTGTTGAGGTGAGCCAAACCACAAACGAAACACCGTTACGAGAGCCCCAAGTGAATGAAACGATCCAGTGGCCTTCCTTTTCGGAAAACGTGTTAACGTGGTGGGATAAGAGTTTTAGTGAGACGAAATCCTGTGGTAACGGGTAAAACAAAAGCTGTACTTCGTCGGGATGACACAGATCTATTTACAAAAATAAATAATTCTTGTAAAATAGGAAACGTATGTTCACAGAAAATTTATACATTAAACAGTTTTGAATATCGCCATAACATGGGCCTCTCGATCTCCCGATAGGAGATTTTACGCTCAGTTTCCTAAGTAGTAGATCTGATTTTTCATTAGCATAATTTAGTTTTACTGACGGAACCTATAAATAGTGTAGTGTTTATGCCGCGTCTCCGCAACACCGATAGCTACCTGTCAGTCGTAACGAGAGTGTTTTTGCCAAAGATGAAAAATTGAATCTCTAGATAAAATTTTATACCAGTTATATGTTGGACACTAGCTTTAATGTTAGCATTAATATCACAACGGGTCGTATTCACTATCAGTTCAAGTGTACACTTTTAATCTTGCAGATCCTCCAAAAGTATAGATATTTTAAATCATTATATATTTCCATTCTATATAGTATTATTATAATGAATATAATTTTTCGATATAATCGATTACAAATTTGTTGAATTCGTCTCGACTCCTTTGTCACTCGTGCACTATTTTTCTGTTTCAAAAATATGGGGGGTTTTTCCAGCGAGGCTTTAGTCTATTGTCGAACTTTTAATTGGTACATTTCTTATATGTTTGTTTGAGATTTATGTCTAAGGTTATATATAAGAAGCACCAATGTGTATAAACTTGCTCTGTTTTTACTTTTTAAGTTAATTTGTTAGAGGGGTTCGTACAGTTTCAAGTGAAATGATTCAAAGAGCCGATGAGTAAAAAAACATCGATTAGTATAGTCGCTGTTTAAAAGACACTTCATTTTAAATGTATGTACTAAATATTTTATTTTAAGATCATCAGCATCCGTCTTAGAGCTGTTGTGGGACAGACGCGTTAATTCAAGTATAACGTGTGATTCATATACAAGCTAAATTAGAATAAATCTTCTATTTTTTTGTCAATGATCTAACAAATATAATGACATGATCACATTGGAATTACTATATATCAGCCTACATGTATATGTAGGCATCAGCTGGTATCCTTGATTTGTATTACTACTAAACTTATGGTCGTATCCCGTGGCTTTCTGTAACCCCCTACCAATTTAGTGACTACAAAGGAGACCGTAAGAAATTAATTGTTACCGAATTAAGGTCATCGTGAGTTGTTGTATTTGTAAACGATACCGTTTGCAGGCCATGTCCTCACTATACATATTAGTGTTTATGTATTACGAGTTATCCTTGTGCTTCGAATGAATCACTACGGTTTTCAGGAGATTCTGCGTTAGATGATCTATGCAAGGCCGGTGTCGTGTGCCCACGCTTACGCGGCCATTGCGAAACTCCGCATCAGATGTAGCACGCTCTAAATATAATGTGCGTAGTCTCGTGCACCAACATTCTGTTTCCCATTACCTGAATGCCATGCAGAATTGATTTGATGACAGTTCCAATTATATGTAAAAACATAATTATTGTATGTACACTTGCTTATTAATTACCAAAAATTTATTACAGGTTCTGAGTACAGTTCCTGAGAGGAACCATCGGTGAGTGGAACCAGGAAAAAATCGGTGAAAGGATATCAACGATTTTTTTAATACAACGGAACTCCTATCTGAAATGGATTATACTTAAACCTATACGATTAATAAACGTTTGATAGAGATATATTAATCGATGCCAAAGGTTTTAAGAAGAATATTCAAAAATGTATTTAAATTGTTAATGCTAATGTTGGTATTGCTATCATGATTTTAGTTTAATTGAAATAATTACGAGTAAAGCATCTCCATTATCACTTATCACATTTGTCTCTAAATGATGATCATAGCGAAGAATAATACACTTATTTTAAAATAATAAATAATTAATAAAATATTAGCGGTATTTTTTTTTTGCACCCAAATTTGTATTTTTACAAATAATACAAATTTGATTCACACTATATTAATGATAATTTGCAACATGTACTTCTATTCAACTTATAGTTGACTGAATTTTTGTATAACTTGTGCAAACAAATTGTTAGGGCTTAATTTTTGGCGACAATCAATGTGTCACGTGATTCGACGAAGACAATGATGCAATAAAAACACAAACATTACACTCGATGGTGTTTAATTTTAAAATATTTAAGGTATCATAAATAAGATATTTTTATAGCATTCATTCATACAGTAATTTATTACAGCAATTTATTATTATTCTAGCAACAGTTGTTTGGCATTTCCCCTTTGTAAAATATAATTATATTCCTTAATTAAATTATATTTTCCGAAGCAACATCGTCCTATCTAGCATTAAGTTGGACGATATGTGCAAATCTGAAGGGATTATCGATGAAACACTCGATGAATAGATATTATTATTTGAAGTTTAGCAAGCAACCTTATATAAAGTAAAATAAATATTACTTCCTAAGCCTTTACGCATCAAACACAAACATAAAATTTTGATGAAATTATTAATCCTCTTAAAAATATTTAATCACTCCAATGTATCGCTCGCACATTTAAATAGATTAGGCGAGACTTGTACAGTTGGAAACAAACTATAGATTTAATCCGACTCTATTCGGGTGCAATACCAATAATACTTCACTACCCTATTCCAATCATAATCCGTGCAATTTGCTAATAGTTCTGCTGTATTATACACTTCAAACAGTTCTTGAATAATTTACCTATTTATAATACAACACAATTCCACTTAACTAGTTATAACCCTTTTTTTAAAGTTTATTTTTAAAGTTCCGAGTACAACTTTGCGAATATTGAAAACGTCATTTTTTTGGGAAAAATGCAGGGAATCCATAGATTATTCAAAATCTCGATGAATGATATCGCGTCAATTCGATGTCAAAGTTCTATACTTGTATTTACTACTCTTGTGCTTGGAATTAAAGCTTGTAAGTTTGGATGTACGAGGTAATCTCCTAAGATACTAATCCAATTTAAAAAAAATCTTTTACCTATATTCAGAATAAACTCAGAGCTATATATTACCCCGACCAAATGAAACGGTTCTTTATGGAGGCCACTATAACAACGTAAGTCGACGAAAAAACGATCGAACGAATGCGTCAACGGAAAAGCGATATGAATTATTTCTATAAAAAAAATTGTAGAGCTTATAAAGTATTGTAATAAATAATATGAGTTTTAATAATGATTTCTTTATTAAACTAGCTAAGTTATCCAGAAGTAACGTAGGCTATATATGGTTTCAGTTTCAGTAATAGTAAGATTTCAGCCTTCAATAATGGTATTTGTAAAGCAAGCCAGAAAAAAATGCTTTCCCGAGATGTTTTTCCGCACGCACTGATTAACTGGTGTTAGATGGTAGGGCTGGGTGGGGTTTGGTTAGTAGGGCTTTGTGCAAACTCGTTTTGAAGAGTGGGTGAGCCAGTGTAATTACAGGCACTAGGGACATAAAGTCTTAGTCTCAAAGTGTACGGCGCATTGGCGATGTAATCGTTGGTACCTGTATATATAATGTAAGACTTCTGCTTCAAATCTATCAAATCACACTTGAGTAGCGTGGTGTAATATGCCTTTTATTTATGTGTAATCTTCTAATTAAGAAGATTCTCCCTTGGACCAGTTATCATCCCCATTATCATTAATAGCCAATAGTTAGTCTCCTCCAACTCGCGTAAGAGCTTCGGTTCTTCGCCTTTCGCATCTAGCCGGACCCCACCACCCTCTTTAGATCACATAGACTATTACTTCAGAGACATTAGACATGTAAGCATGATAAGATATTAATATTATTCTATTATATTTAAAGGAATGAATTCGTACAAAGCAAGTGGAAGGACGTAGCCCGGAAAATGCTTGAGCGTAAAGGTGACCTTTCTAATTGTAGCTCAGTTGTTAACAAAACCAAGATCAGGTTTTAAAACATTTATTATTAGTGACTGAGAAACGAGCTACAATACAGCTTAAACTAACCGTGTGTATGGGAACATTAGTATCGTGGGTTACATCTTAAATTAGCCACATTTTGAGACAAAAATCCGATAACGATTACGTAATATTGTTTGTATATGGAAAAAACAATTTAATAGAATGTTTTTTACAAGTAATCCTTAAACGTATGTTTTGGTATATTACAATACTAATTAACAACATACGTTAAGTGTTAGTAACAATTAAATAATCTGTAATTTTCTTAGTTTGTCGTATCCTTATGTATTTTATCACATTGCGCTCAACGTAGCTTAAATGTTTGCAAGTGTATTCTTAACTTTAAAATAATATAACACAATTAACTCGCTTTACGAGTTACGACTACGATTATTTTCATTGTCAGAATAAAAATTTTCACAGATTTTCACAGATTTTCACAGAAACATTTTCACAGATCTGAGAAATGACAAGTCGATAAAAAAGGCTTCTACGTGTGAGTGAATGTAGGTTGATCTAGAACTAACGATATAATCACTCAGTTCAATGTAAATAGTCACAGTGATTTATTTATAACTTCTTAAATTTTCGACTAATTCGATTAAAAAATACCGGTAGGTACCGTATTTCATTTACGTAACTTTTCTTTTATGCTCATATAAATGAGAATAGCGAGTGAAAAATGATTATTTTCTATGACCAATCTTGAATATCCTGCATATCAAATACGATGGGACATTGGCGAAGCTAAAAAAAGATACAAAAAGATACATTAATCTCTGTAATGTTTAAGTTGTTGTCCCTTCTTGTTGTGTTTTTTTTCTATCAAGTATTAACAATACATTATAGAACAGAAAATTTCTTGAAATATTGTATTTATGTATTCAAATTGCATTATTATCCATGATTATAAGCATTGCAATATATAAAGTTAAACAAGTAAAATAAAATTTCGATAGAAACGTGTATAATATATACGTTTATAATAAAAATAAAAAATAATATATTATACAGAATTCATAAAAGTTTTTGTGGCACGTTTCAAATCACTCGTCTATAAACACTATGAGTCAGAGCGGCTGCGTCGTTTCAACAGAAATAATGTTCGAGTTTAATCTCGAAAGCTCCTCAAGATCGCCATCACTGAAATCGCCGAGAACTGTAAGAAATTTATAGGGTATTTTTGTTTTTGTTCCAAAATTATAAAATAGTGTTAATAATTTCAAAAACTTTAACACGGACAAGCTTTTTTTCTATATTTTTGTATATAATTATATTTTTTGGTAAAAACCTGATACGTGGTCGCTATGTATGTTTGCTTTTGGAGAACAAATTATTTACTAATATTATTTTAAATCCATTATCTAAGTTAATTATCTACAGCATCATTATTAAGCCGTGTTCGTCCTCAGTGGACTTGGGCTTCTCCTAGGGCATCCTTGCATCTGTGAGACATCCTGATCATCGATTTTTACATTGAACTGATCTCTTAAACATTTGAAACGCCAAATCTACAAAAATATCATAGACTAAACTATTGGCTACCGCGGTCGCTTCTTGATTATAACTTACTAACTTATAACTATCTTGATTTATAACAGGAAACACTAATGAATAAGCTATAAAACAGTTGCTTCATACAAAGTTGCATCGGTGCCTGAATTAGTATTCTATAGTATATAGTTTAAAGTTTCATGTCATTAGCATTCAATTTCCACATCCATTGCTGACGATTTCCACGGTGTTGGGAAACATTACACAATGTCATCGGTTTCTACTTCTGGTCTTTGGATAGGGGGGTTATTTTTATATCCATCTGAGTTTCTATCCTGATATGCTATGCATCGTTGTGTTGTATACAATTTTTATATATGTTCTGTTTTGTTTCCTCATATGGTCTTCGTGAAATTTTCAGCAATTCCAAGACTAATCTTGAATTTGACATTCTTGAAGTTCAGTAATTAGTCTTATTATAGATTTTATGAGGTTATGAAAATGTCATATATAGAAGGTTTAGAATTGCGGTTTAGAGGTGCAAGTGAGGTATCCACGTTACGCGCATTTAAGACGAAAAAATAAGGATGAAAAATAAATGACTATTTTTCAATATCTAAAAACGACTAATACTCTCGAGTTAAAAGATTAATCTGCGTTTTCCTCATTCCTTCATTGTTTACTATAATAATTGTGTTTAAAGTATGGTAGATTCTTCGTTAACCATAGAATTTTTTTAATCTATATTTTTATTGAAATAAGATTTTAACATAACTAGTGGTAGGGCTTTGTGCAAACTCGTCTGGATAGGTACCACCCACTCATCAGATATTAAACCACATAGCAGCAGTACTTGTTATTGTTGTTTTTCGGTTTGAAGGGAGAGTGAGCCAGTGTAATTACAGACACAAGGGACCTAACATCTTAGTTCCCAAGGTCGGTGGCGCATCGGCGGATTAAGCGATGGGTAACATTTCTTGCAATGCCAATGTCTAGAAAAGATAGGAACATAGCTAGAAGGATTTTTTTTTTAAATATGACCTATTTAACAGATTTCCATAAAAAAACCTTACTCTTTCACTTCCCAATATAAGTTTGATTTTATAGCATAAAGTTAGGTAATTTAGTAAATGTAGTTTATATTTAATTTTAAGGGAAATCAGAATCAATTTAATAATATGAGATGTTCATCAAATGAGATGTAGTCGCATTCCAGCTCAGAAATAGTCGTCAGTGGGCGGCGGCGCACCTTTACCTACCCGGCTTATTTAGAAATCTGAAAACAGAGCGGCCGGGAGGATTCGATTCTGACAATCATTTAATTTTAATTTCAAATATCATTTAAATATAAGAATACATTTCATTTGTCAAAATTGGATTTAAGTAAAGTAAAGTAGGTTTTAAAATAAGCTTTATCTATACGTCTTACATATGGCTTCAATGCAATACAATGAATACTGTGCTTACCAACTGAGGAAAATGAATAATTAAGATATTTTTATATTGTATGATTTTATATAAGGCCCATGGTTTCTTAATACTTTTTCCATTATTAAAGACACTTCGTTTTTATTCTTTATGGTCAACGCTTGTTAAGAAATTTATATATTTTATACGAATCATTGTTAGAAAGCAGTTGGATTAACTAACAAAAACGAACAAGAAGCGTAACTAAACATGCTAGTCGATGGTTTTGTTTATACATTCATGAAATAATGCCAGTTAACTAATTATTTATAGATAAAATGCTTTGCTATTTGCCATATTATATAATAATAATACTGTAATACACATTGGTAATATTTGACTAGATATTAAAAATAAAGTTAAGACAATGTTGGTCACAGGTGTCCACTACGACACACGCAGATTTACCATCATGAAGATTTGATAAATACAAATATGGCCCATGAAAACTCTGTGGTGCTCGCCCGCGCTACAACCTGCAATTTTAGGTTAGGATTCACGTATTCAAGCGAATGGACCACCTCGACTCCTATATATTAGTAGACAATATTTTGATAATTTAATCATAACGATCAACAAACAGACAGCTAGTCTGACATTTCAATTCGCGTTCAGAAAACACAACGCTGCCAAATTTAAAGCGACGAAATTAATGTCTCAAAGCCCTGTGACAATTTTTAGCTTCAAGACGATGCAGCTCCAGCTACAGTTTAAATATTTTTATACTTTATTATTATAAATAATGAGTCTATAAAGTATTATTAAACTTGCAAATGGAAAAATATACAAAAACATGAAGATATGCCGAACAACTTGACATCGTAAGGCTTTTGTCGTGCTTTGAGTTTTACGTCTACATTTTTGCCGTTTCATCACTCACCACGGAGACCACATCTGTGAATGCAGTAGAAATATCAGTTCACTACTTGGTACTACTACCACTAAATAGGCTTGCCCCAAGGGTCAAAGATCTCTGAACCTTCCGCATCCTTCCGGTTACTTCATGTCCAGCTTTTATAGTGTATTAAGAGTAATAAAATATATTATTTTCGATAAAAATGGCTATTATTTAATCTCCCTAACTAAGTAAACCACGAATTAAAGTAAGACCATTTTCTTTAAGAATTCCATTTTCATTAAGAATTACACATATTTCTATTTTCCCCCAAATCACGTATAGTGCTTGTGTGTACAACAGGAGTGGGTACAACAGGAATTCAAGAGGTCAGTATCGAACGAACCGACCACCGAACCATAGTCTTGAGATCAGTAATCGTAATTTTTCGGTAATTCGTTACCCACTTCAACACAAATAAACGAAATATTAATAATCAAAGTAAAATAATATGATTAAAAGTTATCACGATGTATCCAGTACTTATTTATGGTATTTTCAAGGCATTTAGATTTCAGAGCATAGCCTCAAGATGTCATTCTCAGAATTCAAAATACAGCAACCCGCGATCTAACAACCGCAAAATAATCGGAGATATCGTCAGAGAAGTACCTAGGCAGTTTCGTGAGTGAGGGTGTGGTATATGTTATAAAACTACATTCTGATTCCGCTACTTGCACTATTGTTGCCTTTGTAAAGCTGAAAAAAAATAAACATACATAAAATGCTCCACACAGTGTCAGCCTTGCCGCAGAACTGCGCGAACCGATGTCAAGTAGTTATTGAAACATAATTTGACACCAATGTTGTTCTGAATTACATCGCAGTTGATTATATCATCTGACGCGGAGCACATGCGCACGCGCATCGTCCTGTCATTTGGATACTTGTGAACTACTTCACTTCTCGATATAATTGTAGCATATTTATCTACTTCAATACAGATGCAAGACGTAACCCGATGTTATGATTTTAGTCAGACGCGCGTCCAATTTAATTTATAATTGCTTGTCCAAATAGTACATAAATAAAAAAATACTAACTGACACACTACTAACTACATAAATGTACTATATAACGTAATGTTATGTATAAGAAGTAAGTGAGTGAAAAATATTGATGAAGGTATAGTCATAACCCTATTTTTTGTAAATGCTGTTTTCAGTTTTGATAAAGATCGCAGGAATCGAACTGACTTTATTTCGACATAAAAATGTGATGGAGATAACAATAAAACACAAAAGAAAAAAACAACAACATAAAACTGTAAAGTATTTTAAATTGAAATGCTTCAGCCTTGAACTAAAGCCGTCTAAAACACTTCCATAATGGATACTACGAGATGGAAGTTGTCCTCTGAAGATGACAATAAGATATTTTAAATTGAAATACATAAGTGGTATTCTTATGAACATATAATTTAAAATCTTGGCAGATAAGAATTTCGGACAAGAATATTTTCCTGTTTCGTACTATTCAGAGCACGATTTTTAATTTTTAATTATTATTTTATTGCATATCATATAACTATGAATATCTCTGAAATAGGCTTACATAGTTTATTTCTTTAAGGATAAGAATCTCGCTCATCTCAACTCATCCAAGCAACAATGGAAATATATGATTATAAGTAATAACTATAGAGAGCTCTATAAACCAAACTAAAAAATAGCTTTCAATGTTCTATTGGCAGCATGTAGACGACGAATTTTTAAAAGGAATTATGTGTAATAGACCTAAGATAGATATGAGTATGCAAATTTCAATAGCGTAAACAATTATGACAACAATTGTAGGTAATATAAATTTGTAATTAGTAATCCAATCAAAGATAGAAAGTAAACATAACAGCGTTAGAAATCTGGCACAGGCCACAACAATAATTGCCTCGTGAAGTTCCAAAATACTCCTAGGAATCATAATCCGGTCCTCATCGCCTTCGCAGTGGATAAAGTTTATTTTAACCTTTACGCCCGATACAGTCATAAAGGAGTCACCGGCGCTGAGCGCGTTGCCAACAATCTTAGTTATTTATGTGATGTAAAAATACCAACAAAATGCACCGTTATTTCGTCTTGATAGCGAAATGCGTAAGAACAATGCTTACTTAACAGTATTGTATTTTAAATCTGAACAATTCATTTCGCCGGAGAAACTTTTCCATTCCTTAATCTCAGATTTTCAAATGAACGATAATATCATTTAAATACATAATGCTTCATGGAAAAAATACTACATACTTAGTACATACACGCACAGACCACCTAAAGTCTCACCAATGTTTTGTTTCATTCGTCATTTTCGAATTCATGATAATCTTTTAACAACGTCCTGATAACTAAAGTATGAGCAAAATTTCTCATCTTATCGATATACGGTTTGATTGAACAGATGATAGTTGATTTACAAAATTAATGCAGCAGGTTGGAATAACATTGTAAATAGAAATTATATTCTGCAATACTAATTTAATGCACATTTAAATGGGTTCAATTGACAATTGAATGTTATTCATTGTGACACTTCGACGTTCCACGTCACTTGGTCACGTGGTCACATGGAGTGTCAGCTCGTGTCACCCACAGGTTCTGCCTAAAGCGCAATTATAATACCGAAAAGAGAGTTTGTACTAATTTTATTAATATGATAAAAATGTGAGTTCGAAACAGTTCGTAGTTGTATATAAAATAGAACATTTACAGCTTACGTGAACATAACTACGTGCGAATTATCTGAATAAGGTATTACTGTACGCTGTAAGCCTTTGTCTTTGTAACTGGCTTGTCGGTTGTGACATTAATAGATCATTAATTTCTAACATATACATACAATTATTAAAAATATATTGAAGATACTGTTTGGTTTCTTTAAGATAATAACTGAATTATTAATATGTTTTATATATGAAATTTTTAATATAAAGTCAATTTTAGTACTATGAATTAAAAAGCGAAAGTTTCATATGAATTATTATATACAATTTATTTTTTGTAAATTAACTATCATTATTCCATAAATGTCGTTCTCAATCGATGAAAATAATGTAATAATCCGAAATGGTACAATACTATATTGGAAAAAGTAAATTTAAAAAAAAGAACAAAAAATAAAAAATAGATAGTCCAATTTGTCGATGACAGTGCCACAAGTAACTGGAGCTGATATAATTTCAGCTTCGAATGAGTCACGGATGGGGGAAATGTGGAGAGGGGAGGTTACACGGAAAGCGCTCGGCCCACTTCGCAGGTACAGATATAACCGAATATTATCCCACCTGCGCGTGGAAATCGGGCCGTTGATAATCGCACACAAAATTGTCTGAGATTGTTTTTATTAAAATAAAATAATCGATCATAGACAAATTCGTATTAGTCATTTTTTGATTTCACAATTAATTTCGACCCACAAATATGTTTTCATAAGTAATAACAATAAAATAATACTAAATAACAACAAACTATATGATATTATGTAATAATTCCCTCCAAATTATTTATTTTGATTAGAAGCTTATTATTAAATATTTAGGATCATTTTGGGTTTTTTAAAGTTATGCTTTTTTATTAATAAATAATATTATACAATAACTTTGCTCCATATGATAAGAAAGAGAGTACAGAATAGTAAACAAAAGATTTGAAAGGTGCATAAAAATTTTAAACGGAAGGTTTTGCACATTTTTATAAATTAGATTAGACAAACAAAATATAACAGAATGTATCGCTACAATAGCATAATATTATAATTCTAACCGAAATTTGTCTAAAGCTTTGCATGAGATTAAAGATAAATAAATTCTTAGTTAAACTTAAAATTAATCTGCCCAAGATTACTTTCATTTGTAAGATTAATTGCCCAATAGTCTTATTTCATATTTTGTATCAAACTGTTTCATTTGAAATATACAGATCATACTTTTATATAATACCAGTCTTATCCTGCGAATTCAAATGCATTCAATTTTGATTAATGATTAAACATACTTTTTATATAGATTTCCATATTGGTTGACTTTCATCTTTCAATAATTGTTCATCTCGGAAAACTAGTTACAGGTTTGCCTATACAAATAATTAATTGAAGTGTCCATCTGTGATTTCAAAATAACTGCCTCTTTCTAAGTTAATATGGCTATTTGTGAGTAACAAAAACCAAAACACTTTTTTAAGTTTTTGTCGATCTGTTTATCCGGGCTAATCTTTGAAACGGCTAAAAATTACAAATTGAAATAACCGCATTATTATACAGAGTATTTCAAGGTTCTGTTTAGTATTCATTTCATCAAAATCGGTTGAGTCTATCAAAAGTCAAAGTATAAAAACGTATGTATTTCACTTTTACTCATCAGATATTCTACCGCAAAACACCAGTACTTGTTATTGTTGTGTTCCGGTTTGAAGGGTGAGTGAGCCAGTGTAATTACAGGCACAAGGGACATAAAATCTTAGTTCCCAAGGTTGGTGGCGCATTGGCTGTATAAGCGATGGTAGACATTTCTTACAATGCCAATGTCTAAGGGCGTTTGGTGACCACTTCCCATCAGGTGGCCCATATGCTCGTCCGCCTTCCTATTCTATAAAAAAAAAAGTATTTTTTATGTTATAATATATGATGCGGCAATTAGCCCATAGATGGCGGTGTGCTAAGAACGTCAATTTCTGAATCGCGGTGTTCAGATTTTCCAGAATAGAGTGACCTTCTGCCATATATATTATTAGCATTCGCGTTTCATTCAAATTTGCGTTGTCGTTGTTCTGTTCTGATTGTTTTGAGGTTTCGTTACTTTCATTATTACATAGATAATATTAAATACTTTGTGACTTTTGCAAATATTAACTCAATTGTTGTTTTGTTCTATTAGCTTTAAGTAAATTTATTTTTGTTTTGAAGTTTATAGATTATTGCTTTTTTACCTTTAAGGATACATATTCCTTAGTAGTAGGGCTTAATAAAGTTTAGACTTTTCAAGGGTTGTAATTTTTATTACGTTTTTTATTACAACGAGGACCCGCGGACGAACCGCTAGTTGTGTAATAAAATATATATTTTACACGCGATGATACTTCGAACTGTATCACCACGAGAATATCGACTGGCTTTCGCGCTAATTGTACGTCTGACGTCATAAAGTATATCGTGTACAATTAATATTTTTGTAAAATAATAATAATAAAAAAATATTGCTAAAACTCAAACACAATGTATAAATTATATAATACGCTCACGACAGTTTTAACGAGTTTTAGGGATGAGGCTTTTGGCTAGTAGAGGAAAATAGTTACACCATTTTGTTGAATTGTACGATCATTATATTTTATTTTATTACTAAAAATGGCATCAGACGCAACCGCACCACAATTTTTAATATATTTTACAACACCAATGTCTAATAATGAGTGGTGCTATCTAATGCTGGTGGTGTGTGAGCCACACGTTTGTGCAAACGGTTATGAAACAATTTGTCTATAGATAAAAGAGCACAGTGGAATATAAATGATCACCTCCTGGTTATTTCTTTATATTGACAATTGTTAATAAAAAACTAGAAAAAATAACTCAAATAAAACCCGCTGAGTTCCTTTCGCCATTTTTCTCAGGTCTCAGTAATTTTTTTCCAATCCAGTTGTAGTTATTACTTCTACTAACAATAAGTATGTATGATAAGCCGGTTGGCGTAGTTGGTAGACACTTGCCTTTCACGCCGAAGGTTGTGGGTTCGATTCCCACCCAGGACAGACATTTCTGTGCATTAACATGTCTGATTGTCCCGAGTCTGGGTGTAATTATCTATGTAAGTATGTATTTACAAAAGAAAAGTTGTATATGTAGTATATCAGTTGTCTGGTTTCCATAGTACATGCTCTGCTTAGTTTGGGATCAGATGGGCCGTATGTGAATAATGTCCCAGGATATTATTATTATTATGTAAATCTAATGGTTCTACATTTAAGGAAGGAATTTGAATTTAAAAGGGTATAAAGGTTTAAAATGAAAAATATATTTTTAGCGATATTCGCTACTATCGTAATACAAAAATACAAATCCCTTTGAAGTTGAACTTTAACATAGTGTTTTTAAATTGGAATATTTTTGATAGCCAATTAAGATGACGTCGTCGAAAAAGTAATTACTATTTTCGAACGTCAAAAGAACTATGTCAACTACGTGAAAACATTGTACGTATTATTAATCTCAAATATAGAGGTAAATGAGAATATTTCGACCAAGTAACCCTATAGCTGTGTATGCTTCACCCAGGACCTCGGGATCAGCGGTTTTGTAAGCTAACGAGGCAACTAATAGATGTATGTATTAATATATAATAGACCACTCACTCGACATCTGTTTTTGATGGTGCTATGATCGGATAGGTCAATGTTATTCAACCTGTGTGTTGCGATCCGCTAAACCTTACTCGAAGGGTCGCAAGAATAATAAAAATGCATTTCGATTACCGATTTTGGCTACAGTGGCCAATCTCAAGAGATATTATAGTGCTCAAGTGTGTGCGCAAACACAGGTGTACTCTCTATTCCCTAGCTATCATGGTCCGATGGGACGACAATCCCACACGACCGGTAAGAGTTCAGGTGGCCTGGTTCTTTGGTTGCGCGAGTGTTTATTTTACGATACTCTTTTACTCCTAAGATATAATTTAGTTATGTATATATTAACACCAAATCGCTTAAAAAAGTTTCACAAATATTTCAGTATTTTTGACCAAAATTTAAGAGATAAAAACGGATAATGTGAATTATCCTATATTCTAATGCGATTTTTTTTTCATGACGAATATTTCAGCCATACATTATTTTCGTGTAACTTTAACTATTCACGCAGCGCACACCATGGACGCTGTTAAGATGCACGACTCATCCCGACTTAGTGGACGAAGTTGATTATGAATTTAGCTAATTTCTATATGTATACATAAAAGACCATGTCTACTTGAAATAACGTACTTTTCAAATGGTGAAAAAAAAACAAATAAGTGTTGTAATTTCGGAGTTTACTTTCCTCGTTATATAATTAAACTTACAAAATCTCGCTCTCTTTTTTTTAAAATTAATCTGTACAAATAAATAAAGTTGAAGTGTATGTCTGTGATTTCAAATTAACTCCTCTTTAAAAGTTAATATGGCTATTTAGGAGTTACCAAAACAAAAACAATCATGTCTTAAGTTATTGTCTTTCTGTCTGTTTGTCCAGGCTAATCTTTGAATCGGCTAAAAATGACATATTGAAATAATTAAATGATTATAAGATGTATTCCAAAGGTTCCGTTCAGTCTTTATTTCAACAAAATCGATTGAGTCTATCAAAAGTTATAAAAACGTACGTATTTTTGTTGATATAATATATTTGCGGCCCTTAGCCCATATCGCATAGACTCGCAGTATTCAGATTTCCGGAGTAGAGTGGACTTCTGCTATATTAGGATTCGTGTTTAGTTCGCGTTGTCGTTGTTTTGTCGTCGTTTCGTATTATTGTTGTGAGATGTTGTATAAATTTTATTATTACATTGATAATATTAAATGTTCTGTGGTTCTTATTTTATAAATTAGTTTGATTCCTATTCTTTAGTTGTAGGGCTTAATAAAGTTCGCATAAATTTTATTAACTTTATTTATAGTTTTATTAGATTAGAAGGGTTGTAATTTTTTTCTATCATTTGCTGCTTTACTCCTGGGAATGTAACTATGTAGCATGTTCACGTCTAAGTCATGTGAATGTCATCGTTTTCCTAGCGAATACTACACCTAACCTAAAGAAGCCATTACTTAATTCAGTATATCCAATTTTCTTTAAATACTAGAATAATAATCACACCAATTCTTCACGCTTTATCACAGCTAAAATGTGACATAAGTAACACATTTTGGCCTTTTTATCCCATTTAACTGGATTTCGTAAATCGTAATCGCTAATATAGGTATTTGTTTATTTAAAAACTTTTTTGACCACCACAATGTCGGAGGAACAAAAGAAGGCCTTAATGCCTAAAGGCATTCTCTAGCAGTCAACCTTTAGGCTAAGCAGAAATCCGTGAAGGTGGTTATTAGTAATCAAAAATATACATACATACAAATATAATATCAACAAAATAAATATAGAGCTATAATATATGAATATGAATAATAATATTTGAAACATATTATCTATACGTATATAATATGTATATAGTATATATACATATTATAATATGTGTATAGTATATATACATATTATAATATGTGTATAGTATATATATGAATAATATATATATAAACATATAAATAACAGAGTATTATAGATAATATGAACGCAGTCAAATTAAATAAATAAAAAAATAAACCTACATTCAACTTAACTCCCTACTAAAAAAATACAAATTATAATGAAAAAATATGCAGTTTTTTTGTTGAAAAATAAAAATAATATAAAAACAATACGAAATAAAATGAAAATAACAAAAATAGGAAGAAAAGCTGAGGCCGTGACGCGAAGCGAAGTGTGCCGGCCGACCGCGAGCATTTTTTCGGTTGCATATGATTTAGAAACTATATCACTCAAATTATTCATTTGAATGTTTAAGTGTAAAAGAAAATTTTAAGCTATGTGTCGGAAGATAGTCAAGATTACAGTTATACTTTGCATTAGACATGGTATTTATATACCTTCGACATAAGGGTAGAGCTGTGTGAAATTACTATACTACTAACATTTTTTAAAATACAAATAGAGTTCATTACATAAACACACTTAAGTATACGTTTGCTTTTAATTTCCGAATATAAAAAATGTAGTATTCAGCCGAGTGTGTATTTCTTTAATTGGTTTAGCAAATAAACTAAAAAGTCATCGGAACTGATTATTATTCTAAATGTGCCCTTTATTATGTTCTGTGCAGTCTTTATTAAAGTTCAATTTTTATACAACTCCCAAATTTCATATGAAAACCTTGTATAATGCAGTTTATATCGGTAACGGCATAAATACGTCAATGGGGTGACGTTTCAAGCGAAATGGGGAGGTCGGAGGGGAAAAGGGATGAGGCGGCAAGGCCACCCTCTCACTTCACTCATGATGACATCGTATTTAAAGTGCATGAATGAATCCATGACTTCACGTAATAAAAATATAGTCTCCAAAAGTTGAGTTAACACAGTTTTTTTGAGTCAGTCGATATTTGATTTGTAGGAACTGCTTGTTAATGAGAATTTTTGATAGTGCGTGATATGTTTCACCCGTCAATAAACTTGAGACTATTCACATAGTCTTAATCTATGTACTATTCAGAATGGCTTAAAGGATAGAGCGTAGATGTTACTGTGAGAGAAGCTGCACGTGTCGTCTGTTATTCTCCCACACATTGTATCTTTGTGTGTACACCATGAACTTTCTCGTTATTCTGTAGTTAAACTTTAGAGTATAAAGCTAATGTTTATCTATATGTTTATATATAATGTTTATCCTATAACTGTAAACGATTTGGGCAGGTAGCACCTACTCATCATATATTCTACCGCCAAACAGATTTGCTTAGTATTTTTGTTTTTTGGTTTGAAAGGTGAGTGTGTGTATAAGAGACATAACATCATGACGCATTGGCGATTTAAAAGATAGTTAGTATTTATTTCATTGCAAATGTCTATAGGCGGTGTCGACCACATACCATCAAGTGACCCATTTGCCAAAGTCCGAGTAATCTAATTTCTTATTAGAGCTTCACAAGATGCAGTAATACTCTTCTTTTATATGGAAATTGAACAAAGCTTCCCACTTGATAATCCAACAGCTACGCCGCCACTGATTTTTTGCTCATTATGTCGCGTCGTATCTCGTGCTAGATCTCCAATATTGCATCCATTATGTGTATAATTAATGTATAGTTAATTAGAGTGTCGGTCTAGTGGTAAGAACACATGCATCTTAACATTACGTTGCAGATTCAAAATCGGACAAGAACTCGGCGGTAAAGGAAATAATCTTGAAGAAACTTGCATATGTCAGATAGCGGTGAGCCTTCTTGCATATATTTAATTATGTATATAAAACAAATTAACTATCCAGGTTCATAAATGTTACTGAGCTCAGCTTAAAGCTTTCCGCACAATTTCGACTTAATCATAGGCGATATAACAGATAAATACATACTGGAATAAGAAGAAAACAGTTTAGTTGAACAATGTTGTGTCTTCTTCTTTCCTATGTCAAATCAATAATGAAAGAAAGAACGAAATCACTGTTTAATTAAACATCCACTAAGCACCATTTGTAAGTCTGTAAAATATCGAAGTCAATTTATGTAAGTATCGAATAAAGTATTGTAGGTGCAATAAATAATTCAAAGTTGATATAATAACTTTATAATTTTGTTGTTCTCATACGAACTTTTAAAGATCTTTGATAATAGGTGACTAGTTTTATATATTAATTTACTTCTGTCATCTACTATTAAAAAAACTTGGTCTACTTTATTTTCAAGCAATTGACAACAAATAATAATCCTTCGATGTGTATACACTATACAAATAAATAAAATTGAAGTTTCTGTCCGCGGCGTCTGTCCGTTTGTCCGGGGTAATCTTCAAAACGGTTAAAAGCAACAAATGCAGTAATTGAATTATTATAAGGAGGACCCAATGTATCGTTGTTGTTTTATTAAAATCGGTTCAGTTTATAAAACTTACGACAACAAAAACTTCACATACTCTTCTTTTTGGGTTGACTATTATCGGCTTATTTATACAAATAAATAAAGTTGCTACCTAATACTACAATGTATTCTTCAATTAGATGAACCTGTCGTTTTAATGATGTATTCGTGAACTGATGGCATTTCAAAACACATTGACTTATGTAACTTTTATCGGGAAAATCTACGTAAGTTGAACTTACTTTGATAACAAAATCGTGTCGTCCCATGTAGGATATATATTGTAACTATTTATTTAGTAATTCAAACAAAGTAGAATAGATGATATAAATGTGCTCAAATCCCAAAGAGTGTACATTAACAGATTTATTAAGAGTCAGTAACTAATCAATCAGTTATATTTAAACGTTTTAATGTTTGTAAACATACGAACAATCGCTTTGGGTCGCTAGAGGCTAATGAAAAGAATAGAAGAAGTTCATTGTTAAGTTTAGCATTGTACGCTGGTGTGCAACGGCCTGCGCTGCCAGCACACTGCAGGAATCTGCCAGGAAGCGCCTGCCACCGGCGCACGCGTCACTGCATCCACGTCGACACATACCTGCCTCTACTGCATTATAGTTCAAGCTCGGCGCTCCGAAGGCGGAACACATGAAGGGATTTGCCAAATTTTTGGGCAAAACAAATAAAAGAGAACCACGACAGCAGCGTTAAGGCGGGCGTGTCTATAAAAGGCCGAGAGGGGGGTGCGCGGGGGTGGTAACACGATCCGCGAGCTCCAGCCGGCCGGCCGCCCTGGAGCAGCGGACGAGGGCGAGGGCGGGGGTGCGGTGAAGATGAGGGGCGCGGGCGAAAGTGCGCGGGAGCGGCTCGTGCGCTTGCGACTCCCGCTCCCGCTCTCACTAGTCGAACGGTGCCCGACCGGTAACGTAGCGCCGACTGCCGATCGAGAGACGAACCAGCGACAATGTCCGCCGTGGCGAAGACTTCCAAGTACACCTACCGCAGCAGCGGCGGTGGCACCACCGACGTTAACATCGAGTACAGCGCCGACCTGAGTGCTCTCTCCAGGCTGGAGGTAGCGGCCCTGAATTCAGTGCAGTGTTTGTGAAGTGTTTGCGGACACATGATAGAATATGTTGTATTTTTCAGGACAAGATCCGTCTCCTCCAAGATGATCTGGAATCCGAAAGGGAGCTACGTCAGAGGGTAAGCCTTCGATCGCGCGAAATGTGATATGTGCGGGCGCCGCGGCCATAGCGGGCGCGCTGGCGCAGGTGTGGGCGGGGCGGGCGCCACTCACACACCTCTATTAATACCGCCGCCCTCCATTTCATGTTTTGCCCTTTCACGCCCTTATAAAAAAATCATTGAATGAAGTTAACTTTGCAAATTCTTTAACATTCGCTTTAGATTTCTTATACTTCAGTTTCCGCTCTACAAAATGTAAGTATTCAAGCAGATAAGGTTAATCCAGGCAAAATTTAGCTCCATTAAATATTAACATATTAAATAATATACCTTATTGCTATTTAACTAACTATGTGTTACACTTTCATATACAATTTTAGGAATTGTATCGGAAACATTTACTAAAACGAATATTTTATTAAACTTCTAATTGAGATATAAAATTATCGAACCGAGTATTTATTTTTCCTGAATCGACATAGGTCGGTTTTGGATTAGAACTATTGTAATAGAAAAAGAGATTCAAAAAGGTAAAGTTGACATTCATAACAGTAATAGTAATTCGGTAATCATTTAAATTTACAAAATATTAATGACCGGTGATAATTTAATCACAACTGTTATTTTAAAAAATGTATTTGCATTGTTTGATCGACAGTTATCATTGATATAATTTGATTGAGGTCGGGTTCGCTCTCGTCACCGAGATTCGCATGTTCTATTTTAATCTGTTGCACCGGTGAACAGCACAGGCGAACGCGCTCGATCATGTCCGCGTCCGCGAGACCATCAGTGCCTTCTACCCGACGCTCGAGCGCAACGTGATAAATTTAGACACGTAGCAAAGCATTCGCTGAAACCTCGACGTCTCGCTCTCCGGTCTCACTTTTGAAACTGGGCCAAATGATGCTCGTTCCTGCTGAGAATGCCACAATATTGAAATATAATAATAGACCGTGGTAAAGTGGCAAAAATATCCGACTTAGTCACTGCCGTGAGACACGGCCCGTTACTATATTTAGATGGACACAATACTGAAATATGCGAAGGACGTATCATCGAATAACGTTTTTATTGCACAACTACTTGTTATGTAAGGGTAGTTTAGATTTTTATAGATACGTTCAGCTATCAAACTTAGATAAAATGAAACTAATTAACAATACAACAATAATATCAGCAACAATACAGATTCATTCAAAAAATTAACCGGGTTGGTGTCTATTATAAATTCAGCCAATTTCATTGCTTGCAATTAAATTATAGTAACGCAAATATTTTTTTTGTGGGATTAACCAACATTGACAATGTAAACAAATGAAACAAACTGACATTGATGTGTATTTTTCAGATCGAAAGGGAGAAGGCAGATTTGAGCGTGCAAGTTATCCAGCTCTCCGAGAGGTTAGAAGAGGCCGAAGGCGGAGCTGAAAGCCAGGTAAAAAACACTTCACTTACGGAATTTTTATATTATAAATACCATTAAAGCAGTTCTAATAACTAAGAAATTTGTCAATGAGTAGGTAAGTATTTGTCTGTTTGAAGATATATGATTGTTCTGTATCAAAAGGAAACCGAAATTTTAAAATTTCTGCCGAATGTAAGTAACTCATGGATGAACAAGACTAAATATGTTCGGAATCACCAATCAAAGTATAACGATGTTTAAGAGATAGACTGATGTTCTAAGAACCTCATCTCAGGATCTCGTACATATAAATAGCTGATTCTGAAAACCAAGGAGAAAGAAACAATTAAAAAATATATTATAGTATACTTGTTGCCCTGTTGTTGCGAAAATATTTTTAATTACTGTTGCTTTGGCGAAATGATTAGCTATGCGAATTTTCAACATTAATTTTATTATTTATTTTAAATTATGTTTTATTTCAGTGACTTCCTATTTTAAATAAATCTCAATGATTTTGAGACAGTTAAAACTATTCTCACCCCTATGTTTATACTAAAAAACGTTTTTACTTAGCTGCACTTAATTTTTCATCCATAATGATAATACAAATCAAATATGTTCCCAATTAAATGGTTCTGGGGGCAAAATTTGAATCATTTTTGCATTTTTCAGTTCGAGATCAACAGAAAGCGTGATACCGAGTTGACCAAACTGCGTAAACTTCTGGAAGATGTCCACCTGGAGTCAGAAGAGACCGCTCATCTGCTCAAGAAGAAGCACCAGGAGATCGTGGTTGACTTCCAGGAACAGATCGACAAACTCACCCACAGCAAAACCAGGTGAGGTCCACGAACTAACAATGCGTCCATTACTAATTAATGTAATAAATGTAAGTAGTCCGAACGCCTTCTAAGTAAATAAGCTTAAATTATAAAAGTTTCTCTTTTAGTGAACAATGTAATGTTCTTTGAGAAATGAAGTATCTTTCAACTGAAATTTCATTTTTAGTTATAAGGGCTGTGCGTATTTTGCGAAAAATGCTGTGCGTTAAATATTTATTTTCATTTCAAGATCACTACTCTGATCATCAGTGGATAAATATTTTTTAAGATTAATGATTCCATCATCGTTTCTTTTGTCTACAGGGTCGAGAAAGAGAAGGCTAAATTCCAAGCCGAAGTTTACGAGCTGTTGGCCCAAGTGGAGAACGTAACCAAGGAAAAAATTACAGTCATCAAGACTTGCGAAAGACTCGAAGTCACTATCAGTGAACTCCACGTTAAGATTGAGGAACTAAACCGCACAATCGTTGACATCACATCGCACAAGCAGCGCCTATCACAGGAGAATGTTGAGCTCATCAAGGAAGTTCAGGACCTTAAGGTTCGTAGAATTGCTTCGAACTTTTCACTATTAACTTCGGTTGTGTTTATGTTAATAAAATTTGTGATTGTTTACAGGTGAACATTGAGAACGTTGTGTACCTTAGGAGCCAGCTGGCTAGCCAGCTCGAGGACGCGCGTCGCAAGATTGAAGATGACGAGAGAAGGCGCTCTCTGCTTGAAGCCAACTTGCACCAGGTAATTTATAATCATTTTATATAAAAAATAGTTATTAATAGATAACATTTGTTATTTTGCTTTCCCTTAATTATTATTTCTTATGAAAGAAGAAGTATTTTTTTAATGTTTTTTAAATTAATGTTTACATGTTATTAGGTTGAAATTGACTTGGAATCCGTCCGCGTACAATTGGAAGAGGAATCTGAGGCTCGTTTGGATCTTGAGCGTCAACTGGTTAAGTCTAATGGCGAACTTCAGCACTGGAGGTCTAAGTTTGAAGCTGAAGCTGCGGCAAGAGCCGAGGAGATTGAAGAGATCCGTCGCAAGTATTCTATCCGCATCCAAGAACAAGAAGAACAAATCGAAACCCTCATCGCCAAGATTAGCAGCGTCGAGAAGCAGAAGTCGCGCCTTCAGTCTGAGGTAAATGAGTGATATAACTTGCTGTTATTTATATTCTATTTTTGAACAAAAGTTATGATAAATGAAATAAATGAATCTCGAATCATTAATTATTTTATGCATAAATATTAAAATTCGGCACTGTAAACAGGTTGAGGTTCTTATCATCGATCTTGAGAAGGCTAATGGAACAGCCCGGGAGTTGCAAAAGAGGACGGAGCAGTTGGAACGCGTTAACATCGAGATCAAATCGCGCCTTGAAGAGACGGTGCAGCTTTATGAGCAGAGCCAGCGCGATCTGCGCAACAAGCAGACCGAAATCCAACGCATCTCTCACGAGCTCGACAAAACTCGTGAACAGAAAGATGCCCTCGGTCGCGAAAACAAGAAACTGGGTGGTGAGTGAAAATTAAAAATATAATAAGACGACTAACAAACAATGCCTATCCACCAAATATTCAACAGTTTTTTATCACACTAGAGTCGCACCCTATATAATTATATATATAAATTTATGTTTATACAATATGTCTATAATAACTATAACGTCATGTGAACGAATTCCTAAGTTATTGCGAATAATCGTATAATAATAAATTAATCGCAGCTCAGGCATACTTTAGTCGTTGAGGAGGCATACATTTATTTATTTTAACTACACAGACGATTTGCACGACGCCCGCGCCAATCTCACTGAGTTGACCCGCCGTCTTCACGAGCTCGAAATCGAGCTGCGCCGTCTTGAGAACGAGCGAGAGGAACTCACCGCCGCCTACAAGGAAGCTGAAGCTGTAAGTATTGCCAAATTAACCGATTTTAACAATTCCTTCGTACATGAGCTACTATATAAAACAAATAACCATGCTTTATTACGAAAATAATTAACCAATTTAAATTTGGTTGTGGTTGTTTCGAATAAAGTAATTAATAGAGCGGTCACGTTATGTTACCTAGCGCCGATGTTTTGATTTATCAATTTGTCAATTTCTGGCGAATATTCAAACAGATTTTGTATTACGTGAATTTCCAATTAAACTGATGATGACTGACATACACTGCCAAACCGTTTCGCCTGAAGCAAATGACAAGCATATCAAGCTCGTGATAATGTGAATGGTTTTGGCAGGCTTTTTACAATAAATTGTTTTATTTTTAAGCATATAGTACAATAATACTTTTTATTAATCTTATTCAGATTGAAGGATGAATATTATATTGTCTATATCAAAACGTTATTGTATTACATAATTAAGTTTTTGGTGAGAAAAATACACGTAAGAATCTATAAATTATAACCGAATATCAGAATTGATTATGTTTTAAAGAGATTCGTATAAAAAATAGTAACTAGTATATAAATATAGGTCTTAAACGAAATTAATATCAAACTACAGTTTAGCTAAAAGTACGTCTACATATTAAATAAAAACTCACTCTAAAACTCACTCTTAAACCTTAGACCGACTAGCCTTTTTGTAATGCCATGTTATGTAATGAGGTTGTTTCGGGGATTGCTTTATATTTTAGGTTATGATAAATACTCCTATTTCTAGGGTCGTAAAGCAGAGGAGCAGCGTTCTATGAGGCTGACAACCGAGTTTGGCCAGTTCCGCCATGAGGCCGAACGTCGCCTTCAGGAGAAGGAAGAAGAAATTGAGTCCATCCGGTTAGTAAATCTAGTACAAATATGTTATTTATAAAGTTAGATTATCTGTTTTTTTACTATAACGAAAATTGAACATTACTTCTTAACGTAATCTAAAAAACTGAAACTTATACAAACTGTTTTATTTCTGATTATAAAACTTAATTAAAAAAAAAACGATTAATTTCGATTGAAATTCGAAATCGAATGCGAAAATCGCAATTATTATATGTATGCATTTCACATTCGATTTACAGTAAGTGAATCGTTGCAAGACGTAGATGCTTACATTATGACAATGTTATCATTTCCGGCAAAAGTTTGTTACGTTCGCTCCTTATTTATTTTCAACTATTGGCAAAGCATTCCGTTTAAATATATCTTGTTCTCTGATTGGTGCATATCTACAATTAGCTAATACGAACATTGGCACTGCTTTGATTTGAAACTCATAGACGTCAGTGTTTCTCACCCACACGGGAAGTGTGGTTATTTTCGAATAACATGGTAAGCCATTAACTTTATTTCGTTCAAAACAACAACTGATAGCTCCGTAGAACTTCAAGATGCCACCAATTAAAGTTCCCGAAAGTAAGAAATGGACAAAACCACCGACAGCTATTTATGAAAACAATTACGGCTATGGAATAAACTATTACCAACCAATGATTGATTACATATCTGCAAAAAAACAAGGAGCCAATGTCAAGCCTCCTCATTTACCGTGGAATAACGAGAGGGGCTTAGAAAAATACAGATTTGACCAACCAGTGAAAACTTATTCTGAAGGAGATGTGATAAAGTTATCCCAAGAAGTTGCTGAAAAAGCGAAAAACCACCTTGATACTTTTAGTGTTGGTAGAAGAACACCTTTTTCTGTCGTTGCCACAGCCGCAGCTGCAAACATAACAAAACATGTCGGAGTTAAAAGTGCTTCTGTGAAAACTAAAGAGAAAAGGGTTAAAAGTCAGAAACTAAATATTGAACGATATAGTAAGGGAGACGATTATAGCAAGGCACTTGATTTATATAACACGCAATTAAATGTAGGAGATGAGTTAAAAAGCAATGCTCAAGTATTCCGCGGAAAATCAGCTAAGGCAATAGCTCAAACTCTTCTAGAAGAAACCAGACAAAATGTAGCTGAAGGAAAAGTTAAAAAAATAGATATTAATATGGGACGATATCACATAAATCAAAATCCTGACAACTTCTCAAAAAATGTATCTGTATATTCTAATACTAAGATGCAAGACGAAATAGAAGACAAATTAAATGAAATAGCTACAATGGCTACGAAAACTCCAAAAGTTTGTGTTGTACGAATCGAAACCGATATCCCTACTGTAAATACCGAATATGTACAAAAAATAAACGAATTAAAACAAACTATAAATCAGTTCGAACTATTAAATACGAACCTGTTATTTGATCAAAGGTAAAGACAAAAATAACTTAACAAAAATAACTTAATATACTAAGCCCAAGCCAATTCGTAATTACCCGAAGTAGAATATCATTTAATAATTGTATAAACTAAACTGTGCATTTTCTTGTTAATAGCAAACAGACCAGCATTGAAATCGAGCAGCTGAACGCTCGTGTTGTTGAGGCTGAAACCAAGCTCAAGACTGAAGTGACCCGCATCAAGAAGAAGCTGCAGATCCAGATCACAGAACTTGAGCTGTCGCTTGATGTTGCTAACAAGACCAACATTGATCTTCAGAAGACCATTAAGAAACAATCTCTGCAGGTAAATCCCTTTATTTATTCTTAAAAATATTTTGAACTTTATACATTATTTTAAAAACTCATTTATTTAATTCTTCCAATAAAGTATTTTACCAAATACAAAAATAATAAAATACGATAATATCATATTCATTTTTCAGCTTACCGAGATCCAATCTCACTACGATGAGGTCCAGAGGCAGCTGCAAGTAACCCTTGACCAGTATGGTGTCGCCCAGCGCAGGATTCAGTCACTCACCGGTGAAGTTGAAGAAATCCGTGGCAATTATGAACAGGTCAGTAAAATTTATGATCGATTTAATTAAAATATAATTATTAATGAGGTCCATACTAATTGTTTTTTTTTCTTTCTTTAGGCCCTCCGCGCCAAGCGCACTATTGAACAGTCTTACGAAGAGGCACAGACCCGTATCAATGAACTCACAGTCATCAACGTAAACCTGTCTAGCAGCAAGGCCAAGATCGAACAAGAGCTTGCTGTAGTTGCCGCTGACTATGACGAGATTACCAAGGAGCTGCGCGTAGCTGACGAAAGATACCAACGCGTCCAGGTAACATTAACAATATTTTGTATATACCTGATTATTATGTTCATAAAAAAAACATGCTTTCTAAAACAATATTTCATTTACAGACTGAATTGAAACACACCGTTGAACACTTGCACGAGGAACAAGAAAGGATTGTCAAGATTGAAGCTGTCAAGAAGTCTCTTGAAATTGAAGTTAAGGTAAAATGACAAGTGTTTTAAATAATCAAACAAATTATATAGAAATATTGATCATGTGTAACAAACGAAATTCTTTTAGAACATCTCTGTGCGTCTGGAGGAAGTTGAAGCGAATGCCATTGTTGGTGGCAAGCGCATCATCAGCAAACTTGAGGCCCGTATTAAGGATATGGAACTGGAGATGGACGAAGAAAAGAGAAGGCACGCTGAGACCATCAAGATCCTCCGCAAGAAGGAGCGTCAGCTCAAGGAAGTCATTATTCAATGCGAGGAAGACCAGAAGAACATCTCCCTTCTTCAAGATTCATTGGAGAAATGTTCTCAGAAGGTCAACATCTACAAGAGGCAGTTGATGGAACAGGTATAACTTTATTGAAATTAAAACGAAACTTAGAAATATGAATAGGTTATTCAGTCCATCAATTTTCAGTTTAATTACAAAATGTCAATAATGCATCATTATTTTTGTATCAACAGGAGGGCGTTTCTCAACAAAGCGTAACACGGGTACGCCGATTCCAGCGTGAGCTGGAAGCCGCGGAGGACCGCGCAGATGTTGCCGAGAGCAATCTCTCGCTCATCCGTGCCAAGCACCGCACCTTCGTTACCACCTCCACGGTGCCTGGCTCCCAGGTATACCTGGTCCAGGAGTCCCGTGCTCTCAGCACGGAGTGAAAAACTCACCTTCGCCCCGCCACACCAGCATTTCTATCCACCATTCGATTACGGGGCGCAATTCCGGTCGGGTAAAAACCTAGTCGTTCGTTAAGTGATGTTTGAGTTCCGATAGATAGCGCTAGTGAGCTTTTAAGCACACTAGCGCCATCTAGTCATTACCGGAATTGCGAAAGGGGACGGTCGCTCTGCGGCTGGGCTCGCCCTAACGCTGCCGTGTCTCCACAGTACTGTGGCCGACCGGCCCGACCGCCGACCTATCGTCCCCTGACAATTTTGTATTGTAATACTAAATCAATCAATAAAGGAACCAAAAACTCAGTAAGCTTTTTTTATTACTTTCTAATATAAGAGACCATCGTTTTGGCGTTGGCCTTACGTACCATACTTAGGTGCAGTAGCTTAAAATAAAGAATTATTTTATAATATTATTTATTAAATGTGAAACGCGTATTGTACGTTTGTAACTGTAACTTATAATAATAAAAATAAATGCTATTTATGTTACAGAGTTAAATAAAACAAAAAATGCAATAAAAATTCAAAAACAAAATGGATTTTTATTTTAAGAATATAACAATATATTTATAAAGAACCTTTATTCTATTTATAAGTCGGTTTCTGTAATTAAAATTGAGTTTCATCCGTACCATACAAATTACAAATTCTAATGTTGAAAAGCTGATTGACATATTTAATTAAATATTCAGAACAGACGTTGAGGCAAATTGAGTAGTTTAATTTTAATAAAGCTTAAAATAATTATATTAAATTTAATATTGTATATAAAATATAATAATTCATACAAATGTTTGTCAACATTTCCAAGATGTTATCTGAATGTCATATCTCTGGTAAAGTCTCTAGTAAACAAAATGTGGTTTGGTTCATCAAAAAAAGTCAAAACTATATTTTCGTCATGCAACTTTGACATGACGCTGTCGATAATTGATACCTTTGAACCACTTTAATTTAAACCCATAAGAACCTACTACTACCTTGGTCGTATTCATACCAGAGTTCGTTAGCGATTAATTATCTATCCATATTTAATTATATAAAAGAATAACTAAATAAATGACAAATCAATACAAAGTCCAAGGATCATGAAAATTTGCATACAGGTTCCTTTTACACAGTAGATTAGGACTACACGAAAGGATTTTTGAAAATTAAATCTCTAAGGCGCTGGTAGAGCGGATGAAAGTATGAAAGTAATGTATGAAAATCCTTCATTTTTGTAGAAAGAGCTATGGAAATTGGTATTAAGTAATTTAAATTAAACGCGAACGAAATCAGCGGGTATCTTATATAAAAATGAGCCCGCTTGAGAATAATTTAGAAGAAAGAATGTTTAATATGAACATTCTGTTTAGTCTCCAGAAATAATATCCGTTAATAGGTAGGTCGTCATGAGTATGATTATGAGTGTTGAACATTTGACTCAAACCTAAGTCTACCGATATATTGGGCTGGCAGCCATTTAGGACCGTCTGAGTGTTCAATTCTCGTGTTCGGATGGTCGTAGTCAGCAGTCACCAGGAAATTTAGCCAACATTTTTATTACAATAATTATTTTGTGAAATGATTGCTTATTGATACTAATATAATAAGAAATCTTATCCAATTTAAATTCATAACATTTAGAGAACTTACGTTTCATACCAATTATAAGCATATTATTAATTAGTAAATGTACGATTTTGATTACAAAATCAAAAATAAACTAAAAATCTACTGCTTACGAAAGTTTATATATTATTTATTAAAAATACTCCTCCTGCAACCAGCGCAAAGACTTGTAACAGATTTATTGATCATTTGCAATATATTATATTCTTTACGATCAATTCGATCAAATATAATTATATATTAATTCGAAAGTTAGCTAAGATAATAATTCTTGCAACAAATACGAATAGACCTGTATAGTTGAGTAACAAAGGTATGAAGTTTATGTATTTATTTAAAAAATAATATTTTAATGAATTAATTTCCTCCAGACCGATTTCGGACACGGCAACCAATATCAAGAGAGATTAGCCAACTGCGCCGGACATATTATAGTCCACAAGTGTGTGCGCAAACACAGGTACACTCTCTATTCCCTCACTCTCATAATCCGATGGGATGGCAATCCGACACAAGTCAGACAGTATAATATTCCTTACTCAATTAACAAGGTTAAATCAAATATAAGGTCCGTATGTATGTTGTATCGTCGGTTCGCAAAGTAGATTAATTATACCGAGAAGAACCGGTAGGGAGGAATTAAGAAAAAAGGAAAGTAAACAGCCTATAAATGTATTTCGGACTATCTTGACTCTTAACTTATCTATTTCACAAAATATTCTTAAACAAAATACGTAATACGAAATCACAAAAAACTTTTTTTTTTTAATATTAATTACAAGAATACGTAAAATGACATATTTTTAGGGGCATCAAAAACGACAGCTTGTTTGTTATGTTATTTATTATTGAAATTTGTTGGTGAAAGTAATTCATTTAATAAAATTAATTATAATTAAAATAAAATCTTGTTAATGTAGCATATGAAAACTGAAATTATTGTATACGAATTACATATTTTTTCCAAGTGTCAAATCGGTGCGACAGTTATAATTATTCTGCATCGATTTCACAGATTTATATGCATGGATACTGATTGACAATAATTCGTGACGCTAATACAGGTGAAGTGTGTGAAACTGACATATGTGTTACGATCAATATAATACAATTGCTCAAATTATCATTTATGAGTCTTGTATTTATATACAGATATATTACAGGCACGATAACATGTACAATAAGTGTTTAACGATGAAACAAAACTTTATTCATTATAGGCAATAATATAATTATAAGATAATTATGTAAAAGGTCCTTCAAACCAATCAATCTATGCAAAAGTAAAAATCTAAATATTTATTCAATTAATGGCAGATATCGCAATTGTCGCCGCCAATTTTAGCCGATTTCGTTAAGGGCAGGGCTGATAAGGCTGCAGGTCCTGAAGTCTGCCTTAAATCGGTATATAAACCTAAGTAATATTTGTCAAGTTGTGGTATAAGTATACCTTGTGGTGTAAGCACAAGCTTAGTAGCTTTTGCAAGCCAAATCTGCCGACTGCCGATCATTTCACATTATAGTTTGTTCGCGCCTTACATAAAATTATAGCAACACGCTTCAAATCGCTAAATAGCTCGAGCCCGTGTTGTTTTTCTGTCAGGTGCATCTCAGTACCAGTCCCGCATCCCGCGTCTAGCGGCAATCTTATAAAGCTGTAATGTGGAGTCAGGCCAATATATTAATAAGTTTTTAATATAGGCTTCGAAATACATGTAAAGCCGTTGTTACTGCGCCTGATCGCTCTCTTAGTGTGAGATCCCATCGACTTAAGAGGAATAGAGAGTGCACCCGTGTTTACGTATATACTTTTCTATATAATACTTCCTTTACAGTATTTAGTATTTGTCGGCGAGGCCAAGCTTCGGACGAAGGGTCTTTATTATTTTGTTTTGTATTGCCATGTTACCACACTCTCGCTACGAGGTAACTCTAGAGGTCATAAAAAATTGTTTTTTCGCAAATGTGTGCCCGAAGGCTTATAATGAATTCCTTATCTTCGTCTGAGTCTCTTCTTATTACATTAGTGATCTCAGCAAAAAAATAATTAATATTCAGAGACTGTTGTCATGTTACCGTCTGGCGTTTCTTATATTATAACAAACCAGATTTAAAATATTTACACTAAAAAAGGCAAACATTTTTTTCGTAAATGTTGCAATAGTACAAGTAGAAAGATTTTCGCTTTATTTTTACATCAATCATTTTATTTCAAAATGGACTCGATCTATAGTGTGTTTATTTTAAGCCTTTAAAATAATATTGTTTGAATATAATCGATAAAAAATGAAAGGTAAAATTATTGTTATCATAATGATTAGTTTAAATAATAATATTTTAATCATACATTAATTTCTTGGCATTACGGAAATTGTAAGGAATTAAACAGTTCCTTACATAATAACGGTTATCGAATAATATCAAGCATAAATAAATTACAACGTGAATAAAAATTCGAATAAATGATATTTATTAATCCTAATATCCTAATATATATAGAGATCTGGAAAATATCATACACATAATTTATTTATTAATTTCTATTACAACTATGTAATTATAGTCTCATACTCTGAAATTTTACATAAAACGATATATACAACATCGTGTCGCCCCCGTCGCACAGACAGTAAACGTATTTAGCATCTAGACGCGCGCGTGCAGCCGCCGCCCGCCCAGTCGCCGGCCGCCCGCCCTGCATCGCACGCGCATCACGTACATAACCAGGTCAGTCATAATCTCACATTTTTACACGATTTAATACATATTTATATAAAATAACAACCGCTATCACATAAAGCAATCAAATTTCGTTGAATCTTTACGAGTCTGAGTGATCGTTCGTGTTTATTTTCGTACTGCACTATGTCGGGTGCATGTCGCCTCGGCTGTGGAAGTGTAATTAACCAAAACGGTACTTTGTGCTGGCTTTGCGGTTTTTAGATCTTTCTATATAGATATTAAATAAATAATTATGCACAATTTATTTAATGATTTTAAATAATCTTAAGCAAAGCAAACAAACTATGTTTACTTATATATTTTGTTAATTAAATACGTTTTCCTTTTGATGGTCATGAAAGGCATAATTTTCAAAATATTAACTACAGTCTGCGTATATATTTTGATACGTTTGCTCTTAGCGAAGCGGATAAATCTATTTGCCAGCCTCGCAATATAAAAAATAAAAGTTTTATTCAAGTTTTAAAAAGCGTAATGGGATTCCAGTCACTTGAATTGTTTGTGAAATGAATAGAACGTCCCAAGTATCCGACTATGTGTAATAAATACAATATTTTCATTTGTAATGAAAAGTACTTTCTGTAGAAATATTGGAAAACACGAAGCTCAGTGGTTCGATACATGGTACACATAAAAAAAAACATATTGGGTTGGTTTCATTAAGAACCTATATTTGTACCTATGTTTATAATTTCAACGAACCAAAAGTTTAATAATAATCATCAAGCCGTACATTTAAACAACATAATAATTAACCCAAGTTTGGTTCAGTAGTGCAGAACTCACTTCTTTACTCACCCATGAAATGATGACCAATCTTGTGATCACACTATTTTGATATATTTGTAAATATATTCCAGAAATGTATCATAATAATTATAAAAAAACGTTGAGCCTCGACTTGTAGGGCTGTTCTTACAGATCGTGTTGGCGTGGTGAAAACTATAGAATTTGTGATCTTGCGAGTTAGCTACACTACACAAAAGTTTATATTAGCGGAAACTGGCTCATGTTTTGGACAAAGGCGCACAGAGACTTCGTAAACAATTCTTCAACAGAAATCTTTCGAAATAATTCTGATTGATATTATGATAGTGTGATAGATAGTATGATAGTGTTCACTGTTTCTAAGAAAACTTTGATTACACTGAAATATGTTATTGCATTTACTTTAGCTATTTCAAATAAAGGTTTCCAATAACATAAACCCTAAGCAACATTTTCAATAACTTATAACCTACACTTTATACCGCTGTATTTCTAGGAAAACTCGATTTAATATAAAAAAATTAAGCTGAAATTTAATATGTAAAAGGGAAACTAACAACATATTACTTTTTTGCAATCTAAATAGGTCCATTAAAATATAATTAAAAAAAAATTGGATGGGCTCGCCTTGTTCAGTTTTAAGTTATATTTAATTAAGTTATATATAATCACGAGATCAAATCCGGGCAAACGTAACCGAGTTTTCTTTTTGTTTGTGTATATAATTCATCTAGCGGTGAAGGAAAACATTGTGAGAAACCTGCGCGTGTCGAATGGAATTCTGCAACATGTACTCCGACTCTATTGGAGCAGCGTGATTGAATAATCTCGAAATCTTCTCCTTATGAGGAGAAGGACCAAATATCAGACGAGTATGTTCGCTTACATTACTTTTATTATACATTCTTGACCCATTTCACCGTGGTCGGATAAAAGCTAGACATTAACGTAATTTCACACTTATCGTATTTTCAATTTTATTCGTTAAAGTTGTTACATTGTTTGAAGTTCTTAATATTATGTAACCTACATTTTCTTGGCCTTAATTTTTAAAATCAATTCCCTCCGTACAGTCCTCATTAAGAGACGAAAGCACGAAAACTCGGTAATCAATACACATAAAATAAGCCTGTAAGTACGAATGCTATTAATGATGCAGAAGCCAAGAACACAATAACATATTCTTGAGGAAAATTCTTAGAAAACTCTGCGTAGTTTGATTACTTATATACCTAAGCCATATTTAATTAAATCATTTATTATTTATTCAAATAAAACTTCTATGACTGAAAGTAAATATTCAGTCTGCAGCTGCGAGCGTTTTGTTTCAATGTACGTGTTGATTGAACTTATCAGACGCGAAAACGTTTCACTTCTAAGAGTATCACGTGACCTTGATTGATTCGTTTGTGATGAAAATTTCGTGGGTTTTTCTGTGTTGCACACGAAGAATCTATGCTTAGGAAAACAAAAAAAACTTTCTATATTTGTTCTTCAATATCGTTTAATGTGGGCCTATATTCTATCCGAGCGAAACCGGGACGTATCACTAGTTATTTATAACAATAGTACTAGACTCAATTATCGCTCATTAGACAGTCACAATGTTAGAAATAAACATCGTAAAGTTCATTCAAAGATCTACTCTCATTTTCTTTCTTATCAATACACCAAATAAGTGGAGCATGGTGAAAGAAGATACAAACCTTCTCTCTCCGTGGAGATTAGGCCCTCGTCTCCGTTCCGTGTACGGCGAAGGTTTAATCTCCTTCAAATTACCATCACTACTATAAACTAAAACTGTATATCACTCAACCGATCATTAAATAATTTTACTTAAATATACAACATCTCCTAAGCAGTTTACTTTGTCCTCGAGATTGGACACCAAGGCCAGTTCGGCTGTAGCATATAAGAAATCATTACTATATTTTGGTAATGCATAAATAGAACATTTATGTTTGCGATCTCGTCTTAAACAAGTAAGTACAATACAAACGTTAAAAGCTCCCGTATTCTCTGAGCAGTTTGTACGTGTATTTCAAATATGCACATTTGTGCACATGTTCAATGAAATCTCCGGAGACATACGAATTATTCGAAATAAACTTCCCGTTTTTATCGCATGTTCTTTTGTATTTGAAAATCATAAATAAAGCGAGTTGGCAGGGAAAAGTGCCGGGATCTATGTCAAGTTCACAGTAAAATGTAATTGTAATGTACGACATGAGTTCATTCGTTTACGTATATTTTACTATATTTTGTACTTGTATATATAAAAAAAGTTTCTGAAGTCACGAAAAATTGGTGGCAATAGTGGATTTATTTTGACGGCGTCTCACTTCTGGTCGATTTTAAACATTGCTCGGGTCCCGGAATGTATTATATATATGGAGTATATGATATGAATCAGCCAATTTAATTATTTTCAAATAACTGAATATTCATAAAATAATCACTCTTCAGAAATTAAACTTCACCAAAATAAAATTTAAACAGCTTCTGTTTAAATTTTAGGAACAAAAATTAACTCGAATATAAATTCTTACGTTATTAATATAGTTATTATACGTGTACAGAGATCAGTACTGATCATGACCACATTGAGAGTCAAAAGGAAATTATTTTATTCCAACTAAAATTGTTCTCAAATGAAATAAACTAAGTGTTAATAAATAACAATGAAAATAAAACGTCAAACTTTATAAAATCAAATAAATGAGGCTTATGTTCGCGTTTCTTTCATTACTGTAAATCCTAAAAATCCCAAGATTGATCAAATTTAATCCCAAAACTTTCGGGATTACAAAATGACCGGTAACCTGGGGTCTTGAGATTCGGGATCGAAGTCTCTTAAGTGTCGTTCATAACCACCGAGCACGAGATAAATTATGAGCACATGAAAACTGCTGCCTACTAATTAAACCCACGATCTTCGGATAAGATCCCCGTTTTCTATCCTTTGAACCATCACTGGTTATATTTATAAATCTTAATCATCATAAAACAATACAATATTTTTAAAAATACATTGAAACAAATTAAAAAAGCCCTTAGAGATTTTGCATTTACTAATTTATAAGAAGCAATTTTATAACTATGTATATATTGCTTCCAAAATAAAAAAAATTAATACATTTATTTATATAATAGTATTTATTTGGAAACTCCCCACGAACATAATTACGAGTAGAACTAAGATCATTAGTAAACACATAGAAAATTACAAGATATATACAAAAGCATGTCTGTAGTAAAGTTAGTAATTATAATTTTAAATAACTTGAGCAGAACCGGGGTAAATAGAGTCTATAATTACATCCATTAGAATATATTTTGACAAAACATTATCATAAAACATTCGATTTACTATTTCAACCAACAAAGACCATTTAATCTGTTGAATTACCCATTCATTTCCGTGGTCAGAAGTTTAGGGAAAACTTAACTATATTTCAGTAAAACAGCTCTTATGTCTTTTGTTATAAGGATCAATATTCTCGTATTCGTTTGGTGGAAAACAAACAGTCCACTATATTTACAGCAAGTACTAACTATTTCACTCAAAACACGAGCGAGACTAACAAGATGTTATTTATTTCATTACGAAATTAAATTAACTACGAGTATTATTGTTTATACTCACTTACTAAGAACTGAACGGAATTAGAGACGATGATAATGTTATAACTATTATCTAGAATCGAATGAATTGGCAAACAAGCAAAAGGTGTTCCGCCTGATGATAAGTACGTTTACCTTAGGTTGGCACTATGGATCCTGTCACTGTCAAAGCGCTAGCAACTTGACATCTAAGATTGTTTATCGTAATTACACACTTCGAGTCGAAGTAAAGCAATGAACGTTTTGATGTTTGACGCCAAAGAGAGAGCCTTATATTGAGATTTCGATATACTTAACGGTTATTATCTTAAGTAAATGAGTTTTTCAAAACATCTATCTTACTGCACAGACAAAACTCAATGAATCAAATCGAAAATCTCTTCTTAATTGTACAAATATTTTAGGGTTTTTTATTGTGTTGCCTTGGGAGTATGACCCATTCCTATGACGCGACGGCATGCCATTCTAATGGCGTCGTGCTGTTTTATATTATTACAATACCAAGAAAATAAATATATATCATATTTATTTTAAAAAGAAAAAAAAACAGACCATATGTTTAATTTCATATTTATTTGCTGGGTTTCTTACCTCATAAATTCCTTCGATCTCAGTACCGGACTTGGAGACTAATAGTACGATAACGCTTCGTTAATATGATTAGAACATCTAATTATGACTTTGACACATTACGTGACCACGGAAAGCGAAAGATTTCACGAAATCGTTTTTTTTATAAAGTCATGATCAGTTACCACTACCTGCGACTGAACGAGAGGAGTAACAAATAAAGGATTTACAATTGTATAATCGGACGGGTGTGGCTTTGTCGTAGCCATAACTAATTTTTTTTTCATATTAACTTATTTTTTGTAGAAGGGATTCTATTTAAATTTTATGTCGTTTCAGAATTCAGAAAAATTTTTTAAATAAGATTAACTTTTAGTGATATTAAATCACTATTGTTGATCGTTAATTCCAGATCTTTGAACGCTTAATATTTGTAAGTAAATTCAAATAGATTCCCAGAAAGTTTATAAATACGAAAAATAAGTACCAGCAATTAATAAGCTGCTCCCAACGGATATAGAGAACGTGGATATATAAAAATAATTTGTCAGGATATCCCATCGCATCGATGCTGCATTCGCTATTTTTAAACGTTGCCGTTCACAATATATTACACAAACATGTCTAGATGTCGTACGTCTGCGTGTACACACACAAAAATGATAATTATTTATTAATATCGTCTTTCGGTGCGCGTACGCAGCGCCCCCGTCATCTCTGTCAGGCAGTCTCTCGAAATGCATTTCGAACATGCATTTTCAGAGCAAAAGGAAGAAGTCATGACATCGAACTTATTTATGCTCACATTGTATTTTTGCCGCTTCCATCTTTGTCTAAGCGCTGTCTCGCTTAATGCAGCATTCATAGTAGAAACGGCTTCAAATAGACTCCGGCCGGTCCCTTGCAATAAACATACAATGTTTTATTTTATTTTAGACTGAAACTTGTTGTTAAGTTAGAAAGAGGTAAAGCTAATTTTGGATCAAAACATCGGATTTTATGAAAGTTTTTCGCCTACAGCGTTCAAAACGAACGAGATTTTTTATTATAAATGTTGTTTGTCAATTTTGACCTTTACGAAATATATAATGGCGATAGTTTATATTCAATGTAAGGTCGGATGTAGAAGTACGTCGACATAGTTTTATGTGTATATTAAAATATTTATTTCTTACTTATATCTCAAGAAACAATAAATTGCAGATCTGTTTATAATACATGGAGATCTTGCGTAACAAAGTGACAAACTAAAAATATAATTGTGATCCAATTGCAGAGAATCATCCGGATGAACCGGAATAACCTTTTAGAAAAACTGAACAATAGGGAGTCGAACCCAGAGGCGACTTGGCAGATGCATAGAGAAAACTGTGCCAACGGGGTCATTCTTCTAATAGTGTTAAATATTATGTTTGTCAAACACAATATTTTGAATTTAAACACTAAAAAATTTATTATTAGACGTATTCTTGAACACGTTGTCTACTACCGGGAAAATTTGCCCAGTTTAGACAAAATAACAAACAAACATGTAACTCGATAACGCTTACACCAAGGTCTCTTGAATGTAGACATACTTAGAATTAACTGAGTTAGTTAGTAACTTTGTTTATATTATTTCAGAAGATCTTATACATATTTATGGTTTAGTTGAGAAATGCTACTAGATACAGAATGCAGATGCAATAGCTTAGAGCATTTTTTTATTTTCATTTTTAGCATATGGTATCATTTAGGCTCTAGGTAACAACACATGACTTCGATTATAGCTTGTAATTGCTAATATTATTTGGTGAAGTGCATTCTCATAAATTCGTAAATACTGAAGTAGGCCACTTGAATCGATGCCACTTAAAATGTCCGCCGATAACGAAGCACGTTTTAAAGTCCATTTCAATCGAATACATATTAAACTTACAAAATTAAACAAATATTTATTACGTAACATTTGTGCTCTTATGTTACGCTAATCTACGAAACTACAAAACGGAGTGTCTTATGGTTTTCACTGCTAGACCCCGACTTACTATAACAACGAAGTCCGACTTAATATAATAACTGAAAAATTTAAAGGACGATATATAGGTAAGTCATTTAGGATTCTATATGGACCTACATTTAAAGAAAACATGGTTAGTAAAATAAGTCCAATTATCTAAATTCATGATTATTTTAGGAAGAAAAAGATTTCGTTGAGTTTAATACTTATTTAGAACAAAGTGTTCACGTAGTCACATCTATTTTTAAAACACGAATAAATTTAGCACTTCCGGTAGTGAGTGAGTACACCGTACTAATTTTTTGTTGTGTTTTGACGTCACGAATCTATGTTTCAACATAGAAATACATCTTTATGTGGAATCCAGTTCGGATTTAGGTAGTAGGTAATAAATATTATTTCAGTAAGATGTTTTATAAGCACTTTCTTCATTTAAGATTTCTCCAAGAACTGGTGTAGACGTTTCTAAGTATATTTGTGTGTTTTTCGATTTAAATCGTAAACCTTCAATAAGGGAATATATATAACGGAAACTATTCAAAATATTATTGCAAAATGAGTTCTTTTAGTTAATCCGGAGAAATTGTTTCGTATATATATGTTTTCGTTTTCAGTAAATTGATTAACAGCGATCATGTATTCATAATATACAAGTAATGCGAAAGCGAAGTACATTTCTAAGGATCTATTTAACCTACACATACCTAGCAAGTAAAATTTAAAACAGTTTCTTTTAAAATAGATGATTTAAGATTTTTACGCCATACTGAAAAATTGACGAAAAAGACAACACAAACAAGATTTTGCAGTTAAAAACATGTTATAGTAATTATGGGAGAGAAGAGTACAGTGATGACTATGAGATAGCTACTAGCACTATCATCTGTTTTATCTGAAACTTCTATCGAAGTTTTTATTAAGGAAATATATAAAGATTATGATTAAATACCTGTAGGTTAGTCTCATGAGGGCGAGATCAGCAGTAACGCAAAAATAACAATAACAAATAAATCAGCAAACGATAGGATGGTATAGCAAACGTCACTAGAATCATAGATTGGGTTACAATAAGCGCTGGCAGCCGACACCGACGGGACGTTCGCGACGCGGGAAGCGAACCGTCCTCATTTCACGAGAGCCAACAACCCGACGCACTGTACCCGAGTCTTTGACACTTACCGGGAGTAGGCCAATTATTTTCGTGATGTACTTTCGACGTAAATAAATCTTAACGATTCTATGTTATTGTATAGAACCGCTTCATGTTACGCTTAGGAAAAATGATACAAATATATTTCATTAACAATGTTACAATTATTGCTGAAGCTGAAGCATTGTTATTATAGGAAAAAATGACTTCATGGCTTAAAGTGCGTTACCTCTGTAGGAATGCTTAATATATCTCAAATATTCATTATCCAGTTATTTGTCAATGGTGGGGACCATTGAGTATCAGGTGGCCAGAATGCTCGTCTCCCTTCTTATTTAAAAAAATGCGTGCAACAGAATCGACTAAATTATTTATTGATAAGAACGGCGCGTAGCAACGATGAATTTAATTAGTTGTTTTAATATAATGTTACAAATACGTAACCGTTTCATAGTCGCAATTTTGTTTCCACTTCAGAACAATAAATAGTACCGTACGCCAAACTATGCAGACACAGTTCTATAAGTTACCATGGTTTCCTTATCGTACATCAGCCAAGTCTAAAACACAATTAGCTCATTTTTCTTCGAGTGTAATTACGAACGAGAATCAATCCGATAACTTCCGTTTTAAAATAAACCGTCTGAACGGAATCTATCTAAGCCAACGTACTGAACGCAATTATGATTCATAGATAAACCTTCCGTGTAGAGTTCAGGTGTGACACGCGGTCGTTCACTGTGCGCCTGCGCAGGAGTTGCCAAATAACGTGTTTGCTAACAGCGGGTGCAGAGAATACTCAACGATACGTGTATTATACAAGCAACCTATCAGAGTTAAGCATCAGTTTATATAATTATAGAAATAATATTTTGTTTTTGATTATTATTATTTTTATTATTTATATGTATTGACATATTTGTATCCTAAATTTATATGTTTGGCGAACATAATTATATTACAAGGTTTACTATTTCTTATTTAATGCGAGTTCGCACGATACAATGTAATTGATCGACAATAGTTTAATGAAATAGAATAAATAAAGTCTCAATTAAAATAGTTAACAAAATGGCGATAAGTGAAGAATTCGCGTTCCTCAGTCCACTTTATTGATCTTATCGCGGATATTTTACAATCAAGTCTAAATAAAAACACGTCAGTCAATTACTTTATAAATTTTTGTTGCTTCGACATCATTGAAAGTTTATTCACGTAGTCAAAATCGCATTCGATTATGCGGCTGATCGACCAAAATCTACTTGTTGTTTTGGGTATCTTGTGTTCAATTAACTAAATCTATAAGAGAGTTTAATCTGGTTTCTTGATTGTATGCATATATGTACTTATATATGTAAGTTTCTATATGCTATAACATTTAAAAAAAACAGAGGCAGTCTTGTTTTTTTTTTGAGACAGCAGTTGGTTCGGCAGCAGCTGTAGTTACGTTAATCTAAGTTGAAAGTTACATACCTCAGCTAATTACAGCTCTTTGAATACCGCAGTCTCTGCTATTTAAAGGCAATGTTCATGTTATAATTACTTATCGCGTTGTTTTGACACCCTCGGTCTTCCGGATGAAGAGGGCGGTAGTATCGTTACAGGTGTCCAAATAAAGGCAGCTTTCTCTACAATATCCTATAATAAAGCTATAGTTTCGTTGTTTACACTTAAATTCGTCTGATAATCCTTAACTAATAATATAAATGCAAATGTGAGTTTATTTGCTTGTTACGCTTTCACGTCTTAACTACTTAACCAATCATCATAAAATATTGCATACACTTTGTCAGGGGTACAGAAAAGGACATAGGGCAATTAATACCTCCCCCCCCATCAAACGCAGGCAAACCGCGGGTGGAAACTTGTAAGGAATATAAAAAAGGGTTTATAGAAATAGCAAAGCTTTATTGCACACAAGTTGTATCTTTATATTTTATTAAATTAAATGATAGTATAAAAAGTGTGCAAGCGAGGTCTTATTATTTCAAGCAATCCTTTAGGGGCAATATTTACGTCTGTTATATTATTTTTAATATATATCTATATAACAAACCTGGGAGTGAGGGTTTACACGATATATATAAAAAAGTATGTTTTTCTTTTCGTATAAATATGATTTCTCTTAGCTAAAGCAAAAAGTATTCAATCACACGCCTCCGATCTAGTAACGGAAGTAAACCACAGCTAAGTTGTGTACTTAAAACTTATGATCGGCCATGTCATAATCTCCATTCCAACCAAATCTAATGATTGCAAATCAATGATCATCAAGGAACCTGCGAAATCGCTTACTTATTTGTCACTAACTAAGTGCTTACTTTAGAATAAAAGTTCGAGCTACAAACAAACACACAGTGTACTGTTTCTTATATACATTATCATTGTATTCTTACAGCCAACCATTCCTTGCACCGTTAATGCTCCACAAAAAGCTATCTGAGATGTTATTTCGAAGAGTACAGCAAAGTATTGACGTTTATCAATAGAATTAGTGTGTTTGACGAGCAGACCTACCGAGGCGAGTGCCAACATACATATTAATAAATATTATAAATATTCGAGTAAAAAGTAACTTTGTTAATTTAAATTTAATTCAGTGATTTCTGACTCAAACAATGCCTGAAGAGATGTTTCGACCAGACAATGAAATTTAATTTTTAGTTCCATATCGTTATTAAAATCATTTGGATTTTCAACCACAACAAATTGAACGCATTCAATTCAAAAAGTATTAATATAAGCAAATAACCACCTCTCTCTTTCTCTGACCGCGTGAAATACCTACTTTAAAATTTATTCAATTACAAGTAGAAGATATTTATTAGATCTGTTTCAGCTCAGATTTTTTTAATTCTTGCTTACATATATTTTTATTGTATCTATCTTAGGTACGTTTGCAGTAATTTAAATTATTTCACTCCTTATTAAAGTTCAAAAAATTTGTACGCAACTCCTTGGGATATCTCCCAAGTACTGTTTATATAAGCTGGGCACAATCATACAATATATAGTTCAAATAAATACAATAATATATCATATTTATATGTAAGCTATGTTTAATAAACTATAAAGTAAAGTGGATTACTTTTAATCTTAACGAAATTACAGTGAGAATGCTGTTCTATGCTATGTAAGAACTTTCATAAAGCACCATGCTTAGTTTGGAGGCAATAAGGCGCGCACTGTGCTTGGTCATGGAGCCCTTAAGGCTAACCTCTGGGCTCTTTTCTCTTTCTTCCAACTTTCGAACACGCCGGTGTAACAATGTCTGGATAATCTACACATACAACTATCGGCTTGTCTGAATGTAAATAACTTTTTTAAAACAATTTCTCGCAGAAAAAATTAAAACTTTTTTTAATGTAAAATGTCTGCTCTATATCACGCAATCGCGAGATTATTTTGACTCAAATTTGGTAACTATCTGAATAAATATTTTGATATTGTTACTGATACAATAATATAACAATAAAAATCAGTACGATAGTGTGTTAGAACTTCCTACTAGTACTTAAATTAATTCTTACTCTGTCGTAAGTTAACTATCGTTAGTATATGTTGGACGTGTTCTGTATAATGGTTATAATAAATCCCTAAATCAAGATCAAAATGTACTTTACTCGATGTTTTTGTAACATTTTACACAAGAATATATAGATGATGATGAAAAAGAGTGGGGATAGCATTAATTGATTTTAATTCGTTGTTGATTGCGACGAAGTTTCTCGCCGGCTCAGTAGAATTTACGCAGTCACAAGCTACTTAGCTAGCTTATTTGTTATTATTATATATAATATATTCTACGATATGTATACGATATAATTATACGATATATATATTTAGTCTGTTGTTTATCACACATTACTATGCTAAATATAAATAGTTCTCTGACAGAAATAGTGCACGTTTTCTTGTCTGTTAAACAAATTTCATAATTAGATCAGACATATATCATGTCGATTCTCGAATCTATATAAAGTAAATGAATCAGCAACCAGTGAATATTCCATTGTTGGGCAAAGCTTATTAATGTCATATGCAGCTTTCACCGCCGACCACGGGTTGGATTATAAGCACAAATTGAACTCTTGGCAGTGCTGTGTGTGCCTGGGTTTGAGCCCGCAATATTCGGTTAAGATTCGCGTGTTCTAGCCACTGTGCATCTCGGCTCATAATCAAAAATCTAGATATCCTAATTCCTTAGCTATCAATCCCATTTTAGATTCAAGTCTACAAAATAATTACTTAATCCAAACATGTTACATTCCTTAGAAGTAAATGTTACTACAAGTAATCAAGTAACGACGCATTACACCTGTATACATACCAACACTTCTACTGGAGTTAGAGTCGGTTCTAATGAAAAAATTCAGCCTTATCAGTCTGATTCGCAACACCAAGTTCACGTACCGTATTAACTTTAATGTATTTTATACAATATTTACCCACTCATGCAAACAAAAATATAGCCAAATATGAACTTATAATTTCGTATTTGTACTGGAGGTTCCGCAGTGTTCGAAATTCGACCGTAATTCATTGTTAATAAGATTTAACATTTAATTTTTTTAAATGTTTCTACTATGCATACATTTTTTAGTTATAGTGGGTAAGACCTGGTCGGTATGACTATAAAAAATCCTTATGAAATGTCATAAGACGTTGGACAACTAACGATAGAGATAGACTATGCATTTGACATTGGCACTATGAACGTAAACTATGAACGTTTTATTTTATACAATATAATGTATTTATAACATAAGTACATAGAACTCTCTGCACTTCTCATACATATAAACTTTAACCATGTCAAATCTCACAACCGTGTCTCCAATCTTCGAGTGCGCAATGCCTTTAAAAGAGAGTACAAAAATTTTCACGTATTAATACGTTACGTACCTATTTATATATAGAATCATAAAATATTATACACGAGAATCTCAACTAAAGATTACATGTTCAAATCAAATCCGTACAAGCACCGTCGAGTTTTCAAACTTTTTTTGTTTATTTGGCGTAAGGAAAGTTGCACGTGATGAAAGCTTGGCACATATGTCCGCCAGTCCAGTCCGCGAAAGAGTGTGGTTTATATTAATAACCTCCAAAACGATCTACTTAAAATAAGAGCAATCGTGATTATACTTCAATTTTTGTACATACTATATTTATATTTTTGTATTTGTTTACATATTTCTCAGTTTGCTTAAAGCATATGAAGTAAACTGGTATACATAGTGTAGAGCACAAACCGAAATAAAATTATATAAAATATTATTGCTTGGGAGCACGGAATGTGGAGGACTGTTAGAAGCCACTCTATGTACATACGTACGATCATGTTTATATGATTATCGTCTTTCTATGGTAAATCTGATTTTCTATACATTTTGGTATAGTTTTAGAAACCAATATAAAACGAATCGATTTTATTTAGCAGTTCAGGCACCTTGGACTACCAATAGACAACAATGAAGTACTAGTGACATACCTACATAAATATATCATAATGCTTTTGTTAAATCCGAAAAAGTAGAAACGTAGAAAGTCATGTTTTGTCTTTGTCACTTTAAAGCAATAACAAATTTCCAAGAAAGAGACAGCGTGCTTCAATTCTGCAGCTCTTAATAAATACTTTAATAGTGCGAAATTAGGTAAGACTCTAATTAACCAATACAGTTAATTCATGAAGTTGTTAGTAAATCTTATAGTAAACATGGTGAAATAAACTTATTTATCTAGTTTGAAGTAGTAAAGTTCAAACCACTAGGTTATTTCTATTTCGAGCGAAATCCACAGTAACCTAGACGCTCTACATTAGTTTTATATTTGTTCAAAGGCAATCTTTAAATAACATTTCGATAAATAACCGAATTAATCTTATATCACTTTAAACACAACGATTATTTGCTGTATCAATTAATTACACAAAATCGAATGCTATTTCATTACCAAGCGCCAATTAATACATAAACTGCAATCTGTACATACCATCTGGCGCTTGTGGGGAAAAATTTGGCCATCTCCTTCGCATTGGCTCTATCGATATAGGTCAGTACGGAAACATTGAATCGAAACGATGTCTATTTTAAAACTATAAAGAAACGGTAGTGCATAGCAATAAAAAAACAAGTCGTTTATCATATAAATAGCAATCTTCAGTTCGCAGTGGTACAGACGAGGACTGGTCTCTGAACCTGATAAACGTCCATGAACACTGAACAGGTCGATGGGTACCATATGTAGATACGGGATGCGTTTTCGTTAACAGTCTTGATATGTTTTATAGAATTTTAATTAAATCGCTCTCATACAGTTTTCATACGTAAATATGTCGTAAACATGAACGTTATACTTCTAATATAAACATGTTTTGTTTTCAGGACTCTCATTGGAATCGAACCTTAAGACTTATGGAAGCAAGGTGACAACTTTCGAAAATGTCATTTAGAAATTATGTAAGTGATCACGTTTATTATCAACATATACATATATAAATTGAATAAGATATTCAAGTTTTACTTGAAATATTAATGGCAATAAAATATAATATGTAAATTGATAACTATTTTTTTATATGACCAAAAAACAATACAAGCTGAAACGTATAAGTCTAGTAATAAATTCTGTTCATCAGCTTACTATTAATCAGTCTGTAAGAGCGAAGGGCTCAATAAAAGCCATGTATGTTATCTCCGAGCGCGCATTCCTCTTGCTATTAATAAAGCGGTGAAAGGAACAGCTTTATGTCTGATAGTGTTGAGTGAAGATTATGGAATTGAAAATATGACTTGAAGATGTCTTCGTCATGTATTTTACGTACGAGATATTTAACAAAGTACTAATATTTAAAAATAAAGTACGTCATACGAACAAAATGTATCATGATGTTATTTTCTTTTTCAGTATGATTCATCATCTTCGTACAGCAGGAATCGAGACACAGCTAGAACTGCCAGCATATCTACTGACCGACCAGCAACCGTCACAGCCAAATACACAACGACACCTTCCTACAAGTCCTCTAGTATTCCTATCCTTAATGATCGCTCGGCACGCGAAGAAACACCAATATCTACAATTGCCAACCGATATGCAAGCTACAATAAAACAGCGGCACCAGAGAAAACGACGTCTAAATACGAGAAGAAAGATTATTCTAAGCTTTCTGTTCCATCAGTAAATATAAATCGAAGTAGAGATGTTAGCCCCGTTTCAACGACTTCCAAATACAGTATCAGCCGATCTTCACTAGGTACCAGTCCTGAGAGGAAAACGGCGAAAAGTTACAAAGAAAAAAGCCAAAGCGTAAGTTCTGCTGATCGCGACAAAGACATTCCAAATAAGACTGATAAGTCTACTAATTACAGTACTCTATCGAATTATAAACTTTATCCACGAACGCCGAGTTACTCGAGGCCATCTTCTAGAGTTGACAGTAAGCCTGAGGTTACGGTAAACCGATATGCAATAGCTAATCGCTTGTCATCATCGACTTATTTAAGAAGTCCGACTCCTGTTAAGAGGCCTTCACTATCTCCTGTCAATCACTTTGAGGTAAATAAACATGAACATGATAAAACGACGATAGCGAGTTGTCCCACAGATGAAAAAGTTGAAAATCGTAAGGAACATAATAAAGGATGTATGCAAAATGGCACAGAACTTATTGTCGAAGAAAACGATGAAGTTGAAACCATTTCAGTTATAACACGGCATACTTCACCTACACCGCCAGGTTCATCTGCTTATGTGAGAATGAGGAGAGCAGACATGGCAAAAACTATTGAAAAAATTACAACTCGTTTAAAAAAGAGGCCTCAAATGCTAGATAAAGAAATTCAATCTGACAAGCTCGACGATCCAACTCGAGCGAGCAGATATGCTAGTACAAGCAGAACTAGCATGACTAATTGGACATACTATTCCCCAAATGTCAACAGCTACACTGGATATGCGGGGAGATATTCAACACAGTACTCAAATTTGCGAGAAAATTGTCATGATGATAGAAGTAGCCGAAGTCGAAGTAAGGAACCTATAGAAAATAAAACGATCACTACAGGTTCAGAAAACAAAGAGAAAGAAATAAATTTTACAAATAATAATTTAGAAGGCAGCGAAGAAATCAATGATGTTAAAAATGAAGACGATGCATCTTCGGAAATAATAGTTAATGTAAATCTTAAATTACAAAAATCCATAAGTCCACCACCTACAAGTTCTTTAACTGAATTGTCTCCTGAAGTAATAAATACAAACAATCATCACTTACCACCACAACCTCCAAAATCAGAAAGCACTGGCAAAATAAAAAAAATTAAAGTTCGGAAGTCTAGTACAGACTCTTCTTCTGATTCTACACCCAAGAAAAAAGTAATTAAAAAAAGAAGTAAATCTGTAAGCTCCTCTGAATCTGACCAAAATGGTGAGAAAACTAAAAAACCAAAAGATCCCACCAAAATTCCTTCCAAGAATATGAGTAAAACAGCATCTATTTCTAACTTACCTAATGGCTGCCCAAAGTTAAAATGTCCTAAATCTAGAGAAAGCAATAGCCCAGAGTCGAGTATCACATTGTCAACTCAATCATCTATAAGTGAGGATGAAACAGTATTAAAGTTAAAAGCAAGTGACAACACAAAAACAATCAATGAAATTTCGTTGCCCTTAGATCAGCCAGTTAAACAAATACAATTACAGAAAAATGACGGAGCGGAAGATGCCAAATCATTTTTAATACGAGCATTAGCTCCTGTCACAAATCTATTTAAGCTTCGACATTCAGACAATAACGACACAAATCGGCTTTCAGAAAGTTCAAATCTAGAACCAACAAATAAAGATACAACAAATATTATTAGTGAGAATGGAACACATAAAACCAAAAACAATACATGCAACATCATAGCTTCTAACGATGATAATTTGGTAAAATTGAAAGCGATAAGACATATTGAATCGGGAGAAAGAGCGTGGTGGTTAGAATCGGACTCGGACAAGAAAAAACAAACTATTGAAAAAGATCGGCTACCGGAATCCTCTAACGAAGGAAAAATCGAAAGTCAATCATTACACCTAAATACATCTGAAGTAAAGGATTTCAAGCGGCCAATAAAATTAAATAATTTTGCTGATGATGAAAAGCCTTGGTGGCTAGATAGTAATGCAAATATACCAGAAGGAATCGAACGATTAACTCCACCAAGAAAGTCATCAAGTGACAGCGACAAAAGTGATAAATTTAATTTCTTCAAGATGCGGCATATCGATTCTGGGGATCGAAAAGATTGGCGATTATCTAGTAATGATAACATGCTTTGTAAACAAGAATCACAGAATAGCTTAACCTTAAGTAAATCAGGTTCCGATCAAAGAAGTTTTCCAATGAGGCGAATTCGACACATAGAGTCTGGTGAACGTCCATGGTGGCTGTCAAGTGACAAAAACATTCCGGAAGGTATTGAAAAATTGCCAACACCACCTCCACAGCAGGAAAGTGACTCCTCAGACTCTGAAGAAGTCGAGGTTTATGTACCATCAAGCCAGATCCCACCATTCCCACTTCATCTTCCCGATGACGAGCCACTCGGTGACAGAAGAAGCCCGGAAGGATTAGAAACTCCGAACGAAGATTACGGAAGAGGCCGCAGCTCACCTTACGAAAATAATCGACAGTACAGAAGAGACTCGGCCAATTTACCGTATCAAAAAGGCGCTGAGAAATACATATCACGTTATACGGATATCGACGACATATTGGGCACTTCGGGCCAGATTTACAGCCCATTCATGGACTCCATATTAGCACGCAGAACCGGTCAGATACCTTTTGACGATGACGAATGCGAGGAGATAGATCCCACCCAAGTAAGGATCCACGACAGCACTGCACAGATGCCCGTTATCAAGAAGCTCCGCTGCAGGTAATTTAACACATGGCATATTGTTTTAATTGGGAGCTGCTTTTCGTATTTAAGGAAATTATACTACATTACGATGTAGAGTGAATAATTTCCTTCATTTTTACAAATCCTTCCCCACAACTTAATATTGCAATTTTAGATACGAATTAAAATTGTGTTCTAATGAAACACAAATTACAATATTATGTTCTACTCTTTGTATGTGTGTCTTGTACCTGTAATGTAAGTTGCGAAACTTATAAAACGTCCAAACGGTTAATGTTATTGTTAAAATGTTTATTGGAAATCTGTAGTTCAAATTTAAATTAAATTTCTCATGTTAACGAAATATTAATTTATATATGCAAAAAATAACTCCATATATTATTCAACTCGAAACTTCATATGATTATAGTTTCTGCAATTTTCCTTTAACAATAACTTATTTTATTTACAGAAGTGAAATAATTGACTGTCGGGATGAAGATCAGGTATGTTTTTCTTAATATGTGCACTTTATTTTCATGAAATCAATTCTTACACTTGTGTATTCATTATATTGGGTATTTTCAGAAAATAATAATAAAAATAGGCTACCAGAAAATTAATAGAAAAAATAATCATATTAAATAATTAAGAAATCAAGTTTTTATTCAATATTTATATTTTATATAATTATTGTTTTACACCACACAAGATATTGTTGATTTTGATTTGGGAGATGCATTATGTCATTCAACTTAATATTTAAAATATATATATATGGATACATATAACTGTTACTTTGTGTACGGTCTATTTTTGACATTTTGATATGAATAATATATAGATCATTTTTTTAAATACTACTTATATATAACTTAATTTGTTATATACAAACAAACCGATTGAACTTATCGATAAACGAAACGAGAAACGCATTATAACAATAATAATAATTACTCTGGCAGAATGAAGTGGTCAAGTTTCTCAATAAAAACTGACCAAGCATTCAGAGCTATTAAAAATTATAGTGAACTCGCTTATCTCGATTCGAAAACGTTTTGAACTTTTTCATTTATATCAAAAGCAGATGGTAAGTGTGAGACTTGAAGGTGCACTTATACAAAAACTGTAGTTGCAGTAGTAAATATGCAGTAACAGGTTGTACAAGTGCCTAATATTCACACGGAGCGCCTTAAGGCTTCCGCGGGCGGGAGCACTGAACCGAGGAAGGCACTGTTATCCTTGAATCTCCCTCTGGGAACAGCGCGCAGGAGAGAGACGGCGCGGCGTTTTGTGCGTGGCTCGGTACTAACATTTTAAGATGCTGACGTCATGGCCAATGAATAAAACGAACATTTGTCGTTCGTCGCAACATTAATAACCGATTCGAATAAAATGTGCTAATTCAAAAATATTAAATTATGTTCGATATTACAAAAAATGAATAAATTATATTAAAGTGAACTTATATTTTATTTAAAGACAATTTGTGCATTTACATTTTAAACAAAAATATTATAAAATAAATTAAAATTTAATTTTACATATTACCTTTTATCCCTGATATACTTCCAAAAAGCTAATGATATAGAGTGAATAATTTTAATGCACTTAAATCTTATAATGATGTACCTAATAAAACGTCTACGCACGTACCTACGTCGTTGGTCTACCCGAACTCCGAAGGCTTGTAGTCATTCACTATTCATCTCTTTCTTCCGCACTGAACGATATGATACAATGTTCTTCTTAAAATAATCTCACCGAGTAACAGAGTCGGACACCGTGTCCCACGTAGTAAACAAACAAAGTCTTCGGAACTCGACCGGGTTATAGTAACGTGAAAATTGTACCTGAGACGTGTGGCCAGTTGTCTCGCAAGTCGAAACAACCTCTTCAGTTTCACATAAGCCTTAGACGAAGTCGGTGTCGAGCCGACACGATAGTGTATCGTCATGGTATCCGTCACACAAAAAAGTTTTAAACAAATAATGCAGTGATTTTGTGATTTAAGACTTTGCTCCGATCTCAAGAAGGTAGTGTTTCTTATTTATACGTTTATTCTCGATCACGTTTAATGAGTAACGTTTGCCCGAAGCCGGTTTTTTAGTCTTTTTATTTTATTTTCGAGCTAACGATGCCCTGTGGTGAATTATTTTGCCATTGTTTTCAACTTTAATAAACTTTATTATCGTTCTTATTTTATAAAAAAACATTTTCAATATTGTAATTTACGATAAGTAAATATGACCAAGGACGTGTTTTTGGGGGAATTAATATATTTTTCTATTTACAAATATACGTAGTCTGTTACAAAAAATAATATAATAAATATTGCTTTTTGAACATGTGGCTGAATAACTTAGCAATAGTTCCAGTAAATTAATATTACCGATATAAATTTATAAAATATACAAGAATGATTTAATTTTATTATAATATAATAATAAATAAAGAAAATATAACTAAAATACGCATGATTTTACCTTTCATTCTCAATAAAAATAGGATTTATTACAAGAACTAAGTTAAAACAAATTCAAACGAACTTGTCGTATTTAACAATTAAAAACTGGTCGTGCAAAATTAGCCTTAAATGAACATGAGATAAAGCAAAATATATTTTATCAATATTCTTAACACCTGTACTCGGCACATCCGTTGACGAAAACGTGTTGTAGTGCACAAAGCGGTTTTTTTGGCTTCTTTGCGGATATCCTTCAAACCAATTTTTATTATTTGCACAATCTTTTTTGTCACATAAATAATAATTTGATAAGTATATATTCTTAACATAATAACATTGGTACAATGAAATTTCAATTTTTTATGAGTTATTATCTATAAGACCTTTTTATTTAATAACAAACCTTAACTCTCACACTTGACCTATCGTAAACAATAATTGAAAAAAATTATGTAATGACGATATGATCTGACAAAATGCAAGCATTTTCTTTGTCACATTAATAGGTTAAAATTATAGCTTAGAAAGAACAAGATTCAAGTTCAAATTTAATATTTTGAGATGTTCAAAATAAAAAGTAAATTGAAAATCGACAGAATTTATAAACAATAAAAGTTTGTCGATGTGTCATTTAACACATTATACAACTTAGCGATAAGGTATAACACCCTTGTGTGAAGATTTCGAAACGATCAAACTAAGACCAGGTTAAGTGTTAACCGATTTCAAATTAAACATATATACAGAAAAAGTCTTATTTTCTTTATAATTGATAAGAAGCAAGAGTTGGCAAAGGATGATAATTATGTGTGTCACGGCATGCACAAGCGATCCCGTGGCGCTTCTCGTTAAGACGGAAAAGGTACCGCTGGTTTTTAGGTGGATATTCCGATGTCCGGGGCGCACTCGGCGCCTTAGAGCGGCGAGCCCCCCCATTGAATCCGTGGGGGAAACGCGTAATGCGTTTTTACAGCGTTAAAAAATAGGATGATAATTATATAAGGCAGAGGTGGATTTGGCACGATATTTGTATCTATTTTATGGGTCCATTTGGTCTGGTAAAGCGAGATTATTTATATTTTTCTTTTTAACTCTGGCATTTGTGTAGTTTTGTACCCGCTTTTTTCGGCTCAGTTCAATCTCCGTGGTTCACAGGTCAATTCGGATCTTCGATCAAAATCGAGTAAAACTCTCAATTGCAATTATATTTATTTCCTAGGCATTATTATTTATGCAAAAATATTGTAAAGCCTTCTATATGTGGAAACTTCTGCATCAATAGCTCAACAGTGCACATGTCGCCAGGCGATATGAAAGTCATAGGTTGTCTTCTGATCCCAGAGATCAGAGATCTATGTCGTATCCACTCATGACCAGTTACCATGAGCTAACTCATTAATTAATAGACATTCTCCAATCAGCATCATAAAAGCGTGATGGAATAAAATTTAATCTTCTTCTTTAACTGACTCTCTCTCTCTCTCGGGCTCTCTGTCTAGGTCGTTATATTTTATTAATAATGCGTCGTTTATTCCGATTGTCAAAAATAAATGATCGATAATATGTTGAATGAGGTTACAGATTTATTCTCAATGAATCCTAAGTAGCACTTCCCACAACGGTGACTAGTTTGGTGTAACACAGAATAAAAAAATCTATTAAACCAAATTGAAGCAACAAGAGCTTGTCACAACATGTGTCTATTAAATTCTGCCCCTAATTTAACATAACATATAAAAACTAAATAATCGAAAACGGCTTTTTTTATCTATTCGCATATAAAAACTACAACGAGTTCGTTCGAGTGTACACAACGTACACTCTCATTAATCATTAAATATTATTTAATCAAAATCAAGACAATCTTTTGACACCCAATGTAAACAATAGTTTTTCATACGTTGTCTATCATGGCTTCATGCTTCGCTCGCCTTGCGAAAACAAACCATGGATTTTAATGAAAATCTCATAAGAACATCTTTGTTAATTTCATTCTAGAAAATGAAATTTATTATAAATAAATAACTTGTTCCCAATGTAAAGTCATAGAATTATATTGCAAGCAACTCCCTGTGGACGTAATATAATGTGTCGAAACCGTCTTGACCGATGTCACCGATACACGTTTGGTCCCCAGACGCAGACCACGTGACAGGTTTCTTTATTTGCAAAAACCGGTCGATAGAAATTGGACTTGATCAAATGTCTGGCGACCCATTCTGATATTTAGTGCAGAGATCATTTTTCATTCAATACTTTTCGAACCAGATAAAAACGGTCATTATAATTATTTATTATTTATTTTAGTCAAGCGTTTACCGCTTCTTATTGTCATTAAAAACACAGTCTACATGATATATCTATTACTTTTATTAGAACTGTTGGTATCAGCGACATGGAGTGATTATTTAGATATGGATGGCACTATATATCGCACTTATATTTTGTTTTCGATCCATTTTTTAATATACCTGAAGGAGCTAATGTTTTTTTTTTTTTTTATAGAATAGGAAGGTGGACGAGCATATGGGCCACCTGATGGTAAGTGGTCACCAAACGCCCTTAGACATTGGCATTGTAAGAAATGTCAACCATCGCTTACATAGCCAATGCGCCACCGACCTTGGGATCGAAGATGCTATGTCCATTGTTCTTGTGGTTACACTGGCTCACTCGCTCTTCAAACCGGAACACAACGATACTGGTGGTAGAGCTTTGTGCAAGCTCGTCTGGGTAGATACCACCCACTCATCAGACTCATCTACCGCAAAACAGCAGTACTTGTTATTGTTGTGTTCCGGTTTGAAGGATGAGCGAGCCAGTGTAATTACAGGCACAAGGGACATAAAATCTTAGTTCCCAAGGTTGGTGGCGCATTGGCTATGTAAGCGATGGTTGACATTTCTTACAATGCCAATGTCTAAGGGCGTTTGGTGACCACTTACCATCAGGTGGCCCATATGCTCGTCCACCTTCCTATTCTATAAAAAAAAAAAACATTTTAGTTCTCTATTCCCTAACTCTCATAATCCGATGGGACGGCAATGAAACACGACCGGAAAGAGTTGAGGCGCAGGCCCAACGGCTTGAGTAATTTCCAGACTCCGGGCTGCTATTGAGAATTTCTTTTGACAAAAAAAAAACCAATAACACTTTTATTGGCCCGACCAGGGATTTAAACCCAGAACCTCCGGATCTGCGACCTTACATCTAGCCAATAGACCTATATGCAGTCAAATTAAAAAATAGTGCTTATACTCCAAGGCCTCAACATTGTTAGTTCAAAAGAGTAATTAATTAAATCGAGTTAAACTGGTCCATTGGAAACTGGGCTCAATCACACGTCGCTATCATCTTAAACGGGGACGGTTAATTTAAAGACCTTCGTATCCGCAAAACGGACTCGTCGGCTGCTTTGCAATTACGATAGCACGTGGGTTTTTGTAATGAATTAACAAAAGAATAGAAAGCTTCTTAATGAGTGATTTCACCGACGGAAAGTCGAAGGATTATCGAGATCGTACATCAGACGTTCACGTCGGTCTGAGCTGCCTTCTTGGGGTTGTATTTATACAGATGATAAATTTGTAATGCGGCCGTATTTCTGTGTGGCGGCTTTATGAAACTGGACCATACATACATACATACATACATACATACATATAGATACATACATGATCTGGATACTATACAGTGAAATGTTTCTCAGAAAAAAAATGAAATTTTTATTTATTGTATTCGGTAGGCGGACTATCAAGGGCCACTTGATGTTAAGCGATAGATCATTTCTTTTCCATTGCGCCTCCAACCTTGGGAACTTAGGTTTTATGTCCTTTGTTACACTGGCTCACTTACCCTTCAAACCGGAACACAATAATTGCTTCTTGGCGTTAGAATATATGTTGAGTGGTACCTACCCAGACGGGCTCGCACAAAGCTTTACCACCAAGTGTATTTTCCTATATGACGACAATATGCGCGAATATGCTATTGCTAAAATTATTCAATATTAAAAGAAGTCTTGTCTATGTGCCCTCAATATCAACACATCGATAAAGTGTAACGAATAAAATTTTATCATTAGTATCGCAAAGGTACACCACTAGCACCTGCACCGACAGAAAACGAGGTTTATCTCAACTTTAGGAATCAATGCAGATAACTAATATGATTGTAACTTGAATGGTCATTGGTTCATAGTAGTGTTTTGACGGAATAAACGGCCAATGAGGGGTCACCGTTAAGTCAGATGAGTAAAACTGTTTTGCTATTTTTTTCAATCTTCCACCAACCCGCTCTGGAGCAGCGTGGTGGAATAAGCTCCAAACCTTCTCCTCAAAAAGGAAGAGGAGGCCTTTAGCCCAACAGTCACAGGCTGTTACGGTTACGGATATTTTTTTCAGAAAATGACCGTAACCGTAATGATGTTGAATGATGATAATTTACTATTATCAAGCGATAACGTGTGGCCAAAGTTTTCTGTTCATTTCTGTTCAATTGCATTTGTATTACTTACAAACTCGTTCGGTTACGTTACTTGTTAGACTATAACTGTTTTGTCAAACCATTTGAAACCTGATCCTGCGTGTAAAATATTTTCTTAATTAATATTCGCTTAAGTATCTTTATCTTGGGACATTCACAGGCTGTTACGGTAAGTATCTTTACTGTGTTAAGATTCAATCGATGTTTTAAAATGATGAATGAATTGCTTGCCCTATTACGATACATGAATATTATTTAATAGTCTTTATTTGAATTATCTTTATATTTATTTATAGATAAATTGTGGATATAGGTAATCGACCACTGATATCTGATAGTTGAGTTAACTTTATTAACCTTGGCCAAATTCAGTCTAGTTACCCGGTTACTTACTTACATTATACTTGTAAGTGATAAGTTATAATGACTAGTGACATCGGAATCTGTGCTATTCGATTTTGAGCTGAAATAATAATTTTGTCACCAAATATATTAAAGTTTATATTAAACTAGTTTATTTTTTTACTAATTGCGGATGCTCTCGCTCGAGCACCTGGAGAGACTGCTGGAAATTCCTTTGAACCTATTTCTTTCTACACTAAATAATTAACTCTACAAAGTGACGTATATTAAAACGTTAAGTATCAAATGACTTGAAACGCCATCCAGGATTGGCGAGTAATGCCCAGCTAGAGATACTAAATAATATAACTTGTAAGTGCGGTCCTGTTGCAATTTTGTGCTTTTTATACATTGGGCTTTGATTAGTTTGTGATGTAAGACTCTTGCGCAATTATACATGTTCTTTTACAAATTTCCCAGTTCATTAATCAATTTTGGACATAACAAAAACTGCGTTTCGTGATCAATTCGTAACGAATCCGAGTATAGATATGAGATGCCCTCGTCGTTATGGACGAGGCGTTGACCTCGGTGGCTGCCACCGTCGACCGGGGACGTAGCGCAATGCAGCGCAGCCAATAATCTATGCATCCTTTTCTCTTACTATGATGCTCATCTTGCGTCTCGCTTTGTATATAGCATCGCATACATAAGTACCAAATCAGCAGTACATCCTATCGAGTGGATTATTACCCTTACACGGAACGGTTGGGAGACGCTAGGGGCTTCATTTTTTACCCGTTTCTCAGAAATTACAGGCAGCCTTATAAACTCTAAATTCATTTAAACATCTGCTTCCAAAGCCCGAGTGAATAAAAACTTAACCAAATACTTTTACGGTCTCCAAAATACAAAACAAAATAGCATTTTATTTATACCATCTAAAAGCTGAATTTTTTTTGTGAAGTTACTAATAAGGAATAGTATTATAATTGCCGTAATTATAATTGCTGTTACATACATGTGTGTGTGTGTCATTAACTTCATAATCGAACCATTCACTACAAGCCTGTACCGTATACACACATAAACATAAATTGATGTCTTTGGCAAGTAATGTATTTTGCATAAAAAAACTAAGCGATTCTCTTAAATGCTAAGCGAGCATGTTTCCGCATTGTTTTGTAATTTGAGCTCACAAAATTCTTAGCCTTTTAACTCAAGTTTCCTCATTACTCTTCGAAAACATCTGTCGAAATATAAAAAAAGAACATTCCAATAAGAATATGCAGAGTCTGTGTTAATGATAAAATATATAGCTTATTTGTTGTGTGTTATTATATTAATAATTTTCTTCCAGTGGATAAATATTTTTTGTAACTCCCTTGAATCGTCCTATCCGAGGTCTGTTTATGCTTAAGATTTCCGGAGATTTCGTAATAAGGTTTTGTTGCGTGATACATACGTTTGTTTGTGTGCTAGCTGCACCCTGCGGTTTCAACCGAATGAATATTTTATACATGCCTGTTATATACACGAGAATACAGTTACATGGGACCAATCACTAAGGACTATAAACCGAATCAACAGAAAGAGATGTATATAAAGATTACGTCAAATGTGTTACGTCAAATTGAAGACTCTTTCTAGTATTACTCTTACTATTACTATATATATAAACGTTATTTAATAACTGAGAACTTAGCAGGTATAGACGTTAATCAACATAACTAGTATTAAAGTTTAATTGTCATTTTATCGAAATTGTAATGACAGTAAAACCCGAACCGAAAAATCTATGCATTGCAGTGCCATTAAGCTAACATTCGTGGTGACCGGACAAAAAGTTTTCAAAATCTCGAGTCATTTTCAACCGAACTTCTACACTACCTATTATAATAACTTGAGAAATGAATATTTCATTTGTCACACTTCGTTAGAAATGTGTTGATTATACATAATATTTATAGAATACAGAGTAAAAATATTATGTTAATTAAATATGCCAGCTTGTTATTCTATTGAAATAGTTTTCGCTGTGTTGTGCTGAATGCGAACGATACTACCGGATTACATATTAAGCATTTTAATTGTTCGAAAAGACATCGATTAAATTCAATAAGAGATTCAATTTTATTTATTTTCATTTACTTTTACATAGATAGAAAATAACTTTACTCACTTAAGCAGATTTTGTCTTGTACATTTATGTCTAAAATACGCGATTTAAATTGTTTTAATTTTTTACGATAAAAATATGCGGAACTTTTTATTAAATTAGATTGCTTACAATTGCATCACAATACTTTCACTATTGTAAGAATGCGTGAATCTTAACCGATGATCGTGGGTTCAAACCCGGGCAAGCACCACTGAATTTTCATGTGCTTAATTTGTGATTATAATTCATCTCGTGCTTTACGGTGAAGGAAAACATCGTGAGGAAAACTGCATGTGTCTAATTTCACTGAAGTTCTGCCACATGTGAATTCTACCAACCCGCATTGGAGCAGCGTGGTGGAATAAGCTCCAAACTTTCTCCTCAAAAAGAGGAGAGGAGGCCTTTAGCCCAGCAGTGGGAAATTCACAGGCTGTTACGGTACTTTCACTATGATATAAATAATTTATATAAAACCTAAAATATTGTGAAAAGAAGAGAAATTCGTATAAATTTATAACACAAAGGTTCAAGCTACCCAACAAAAAACTACAGATATTCCTAATTTTCCCAATTAAGTTATTAATACTAGAATATATATGTAGTTTATATAAAGCATGGAGTTAGTATTCGTTTATTTCCATACAGGTTATCTAGATAGTTTTATATGTAAATAGGTATTTGACTTTATTTTATTTGAAATAAAGAGTAACTACAATCTAAACCGGTGGTAGCTTTACATTCACTTAAAGCCTGTAACATAAATATTTAAAAGCACATATGCTTAGAGCCTACTCTAATAAAGTATGGTTTTGATTTTGTCCACATTAGCTGTAGCGTAGTCGGATTAAAATACTCGTCGAAAAGTCGCTCTGAACCGCTTAAGGCACTAGAGCAGACAGCGACCCGCTAGCCACAGGTGACCAATATTAGTTGCCACGCACGAGATAATTCATACATTTCAGATACAAAGTTGAACATAGATTTCTAGACACGTCTAACATATTTATAAAAACGATCGGAATGAAATGTCTTAGGAAATAAATAAGTGCAAAATTATACGACATTTATAGTTTGTTTTATATGGCTTGTGTGACTGCGCTCATATTGAAAAGAATATTAGATAATATAATCGTTCTTTATACCATAACTAGTTGCTGCAAGCTGCTTAACCCACGTAACCCAATAGGTGGTATCATACCATATGTTCTTTTCTATCCCACTGACAGCGTGGTAGCAAATTTCATGATGATTGGTTGAGAAGTTAACACGTGCAAGTGTAAGAAACAAACTCAGTTTCACATTTATAATATTAGTAAAGATTAATGATAGTAGTTAATTGTTTCTTTACTGTATAAATTGTATCGGTAAAAATGTTGCTAAAACATTCTATGATTTTTTTTTATGTAAGAGGGAGAAAACGAGCAAGTGCTCACCTGATGGATAGTGACTACCACTATAGAGCTGGTATGTATAGAATTTAGAATTCTGACGCAATTTCTGGTAAATAGTGAAATTCAGCGGCCGGGAATAATACAAATAATTCCTCATTCCCTGTGGTAGATGCGATAGAAGAATATCGGTAGTACATTATCAAAGCCATTAGGCATCATGTCCTTCAAGATTGCCGAGGCGACGAGAGCAGATATCTTCTTTGACGTAAACACACACCCCAGCCCGCGGTACAAAGAAATGTTCCAATTTGTACCCCGAATAGAAGAAGAAAAATGTATCAGCTGGAAAAGATATCTGGTTCTCGGTAAGTAAGAGAGAGACCGGCTTCGCCGTCTCAATGTAGAAGTGAACGGTGTTTGAGTTGGAGTTCAGTCCCCTTTTATTGCAGAAGTCCACAGCAAGGATGTAAGGGGTTGCCTTATGAAACCTGCTCTGCTTGATCAGATCAGTGACGAGCGCTAAATTGCTAAGAATTCAGATGGTGTACGTCCTGAGCATGGATGCGCAGAAAGGGATTCTCTGCCGCAATCACTAATTGGATCCTACTGTGGAAGAAAAACCGAATTTTAAGTTATAGGGGGGGTGAGAAATTATTGGGCCGCCGGGACTCTCACATACCAAACGAAATGCAGTAACTTAGCAAAGCAGATGTATGTATAATTTTACTGATAACTCTATATGTAATAAAATGCATTAGGGCTGGCTGTACTTCTGGGAGCAGAAAAGCTTGAAAATAATCTACTAGCTTATATTATTGTCGATTCAAACATCTAAACAGCAACATAACAAATGTATGTACACAATTCACCGCGATATAAATTCATTTACCCAATTTATTTAACCTGTATTTATCTTTATCGCGCTTTGACTCAGCAATATATTGCGAAAATCTTTGTATACCAAGAAATTAGCTCGTTATCTGGACGTGATGTAAAGTTCGATTATAAGACAATATCCTTGTCTTATTCTAAATAATATTAAGTAATTTATGAAACCAAATGCGATATGGCGCTGTCCCACTTTATGATAATCGAACATTGACGAATCAGTACGGTCCGATACAAGTACGACTATTTTTCCTCTCCACTAGGTCGCAGAGAACCGATTGCGATGAATATTTTATTCATAAACGCTGCAGGACGCTTTGCTGCAAGATAAATGTCGGATCTGTCCCATTATTTGCTAATGTCGTCTATAATTCCCTCCCATAAATTCCTAGATAGTCTAAAATTTCAAAGAATACAATGTATTGATTGAATAATATATATCGCATTAAATTCCAAAACGACCTACTCGCTATAAACTTTATACTACTACTACTTTATTACGCGAATAATTATATGTTATTATTATATGATCGCCTCGTTGCTGGTTAGCTTTTAAGGTTGCAGATCCAATGGTCCTGGCTCTTTCGATTCTTCTACTAAAGAAAGTGATCCTTGCCTCGAAGTAAGCCATTGCTCACCATCGCGTATCACGGTCAGCAGATAAAGCACTATCCTGTTTCTGTGCCTTAACCCTCCGCGTTCGTATACTATTTGTTTACCATCGAATTCATAAAGCCTGTGATATGATACACTCCTGTGCTCTATAATTTCTCCCTCCGCGCAGTCAGCTAGTTCTTTTCGAATACGGTCGTGTTTCCATAATCGGTGAGGACGTCATCATCTACATTAATAATATTTACCAAGAACGTATTTAATAGTATTCGTATCCACGATCCTAAAACCGTACACAATGCTTACAAGTGTATATTGAATGACTTGCCGTCATATTATAAAAATGTATGAAACTATTATTGAATAATAAAACTATATTTTAAATTGTTCCCTACGCCTTAACACTACACTTAGAGCTCATATTATTTAACTCTCAAATGGAAGTAAGAACGATCGACCACACTGTAATCTAGCTTAATAAAGTTGATAGACCATCGAGAGCGAGAGACTTCAACCTTGTACTTATGGTAGACAGTCTATTATATAAACACTGAACATCTTGGTGTTCCAACATAGTATCACATGTCTAAGTGTCCCTTGGAATACAACCATAACGTCCTAAAATGCGAAGTGAGTCCCGAAGCAAGCGGGCAGCATACACAAACAGGTCATAACGACCAAAGCACAATGTACATAACGTATTAACCTATCCTTTTCTAGCAGTATGCTAATGAGCAGGAGTGACATATTAGTGTACGTGAGAAAATAGTTCGGGGAATGCGTGGGCACATCCGAATATGTTCCTACGAGACCTGTTTACGGAATAAATATTTGTTAAAACACTATCTAATAATACGGAGTCGTGGTTAGTTTTCAAGATAATCTCAAAAGATAGTCAGATTTTCATTTAGTTTTAACTATAACTATAAATTATAAAAAAAGGTGATACAATCCGTATAATCCAGTTTGAAATTATTAATTTTTCAAAATAAATCAAGGCATTTCAGTTTGTTTTAAATATTTGGTGGTAAGGCTTTGTGCAAGCCCATCCGGGTCCAAACTGCACTTAGTATTGATACTTAGTACTGTTGTATTCCAGTTTGAAGGGAGCCAGTGTAACTACAGATACAAGAGAAATAACATTTTAGTTCCTAAGGTTGATGGCGCATTGGCGATGTAAGGCATGGTTAATATATCTAACTTGGTGAACTTTCCTAGGACTTTGTGTCATCATAAACTCCAACCACCAAGTATAATTGTCATGAGACAACCTGTGTAAAACCACCCTTATCGCCTATATTATCACCAGTAGTACTGCAGTACTTTGTATTGATGCCCTGTTTAAATTGTGACACACACATAGTATCTCCCAGGTCCCATCGTTGGCAGCACATTGATGACGTGAGGAGTGTTTGTTATTTCTGACAGTGATCATTTTTGTTAGCGATAACTACCACTGACCATTAAGTGTTCCATTTGCCTATATACCTTCCTAAATAAAAACAGACATATAAAGGATCGCAGTAGAATTAAAATAATGGATTCTACGATCAATTGTCATTAAGTAGGTTGTGTTTCTTCATATCTTACAGCTGGGAAAAAATCCTTAATTTAGAAATAATAGGAATTTAATATTTAATTAGTTCATACATTTTTGTTATTGCGAGCTTTGTATTCGAAAAATGTTGTGACGACGTGCTGACATTCCTACGTGATTTGAAAACAAACTAACACTTTCACATTCATCTTATAAAGCAATTACGTTTGAATCGACGACATCATATTGTGAAATTCTTGCCAATGATTCTATAGTTTATTCATATAAAATTTGAACAGAATGTAAAAATAGGTAGAGCGTCGTCGATGTTACCTAATTCCGCAAATTGATTAACATCAGTACTGAGCGACCTTCGCTCGTCTAATAATAATTTGTTATATTTTTTTTGTGAAAAATATTTCATGATCCAGTTTATCCATATAGGGTTATATGAATAACCTTAAAATAACAAAATTTGAGCCGTTCGTCTAATAATAATAATCGTTAGAGCTGTTTTCGAGATTCGAGAAAAATTGCCCATTAATATTATAAGATAAGATTTGACATTTCCATAATTACCTTATGTTTACATTTCGTAGAAATTTTTTAACCATTCAAAGTCATAATATTTTTAGTGACTACGCGTGAGGAAACTAGATGGCGCTGTACGTAGTTAAATCGCGCTGACGTTTGTAATTTCTCGTTGTACGTATAGTAGCGTCTCTAACTTCTGTATCCATCGGTTCAGTAGTTTTTGAGAATTTTTGGTACTGTTTCTTGACTCTTATACACGGTCTCGAAAACAGTATAATATTATTGTTATGTGAAAAGGACGACTGACGACACAATTGGTGTAATATATTGCTGATTCGTGTTAAGTTAAATTGACGGTATTGATTTATTAAAAATTCCGAAAGGTATATTATTTGTATATGAATTTTACCGAAAATTGTAAACGCCGCGTCGCTGGCCTCTATAAAGGATTAACTTTTTTAATTATTTTAAAATTTGTAGGCGGCCTAGCAAATGGGCCACCTGATTGTAAGTGGTCCCCGTCACCCATAGACATAGGCACTATAAGAATGCAAATAATAATAATAATGTAAGGTACAGCCCTACGAAGCTTGGGAACTAAGGTGCTATGTGCTTTGTGCTTCTATTTACGTAGGTTTTCTAATCTTCATACCGAAACATATCAATATTATAATCCTTCAAACGAGGCATGAAGAGGCATCTTGCGTGTCGGCAAGGTGGGAGCGGCTAGTGCAGAACATTCTTCCCGACTGTACTGGCCGTCGTCGCGTTTGGACTCTACTACCACTTACCATCAGATAGAGTCATTTGCCTTTCCGACAAATATAAAAAAAATATTAAGTTTTCGTGTTTGATGGTAGAATATGTGACCAGTGGGTGGCACCTATCCAGACGGGTTTGCACAAAGCCCTACAACCAAGTAAACTGTATTTTTTTAAATGATTTGTTAATATTGTAGCATTTCCACAATATTTATATTTTGCAAATAATATTTGTTTATTAAGTTATATTATTATTTATTATTATATTAATGTAAATAAAGATAAATAATTATATTATAATTTAAAAAAAAACTGCCTGACAAAAACAATCCTAAATATTAACTTCATTTTTTTTTAGGTTACTTATAGCGCAAAGTGTCCGGCTTAATGCCAATAATTATATTTTATTGTTGCAAGTCCTTGTAGAGCGCATTGTTATTATTATATTTAAATAACTCTTATATCTTTCTTCGTCTCTACATCTATTCAGGTCCTATGAACTAAACCCACAGCATTATGGCGTCTCAATGAAATGATCGCGATATCCCTATGTTTACTAGCTGCCCATGATTTAAGTAATCCGCTTCTGTATGATTTAAACCTTATGGTCGTATAATAAGGTGCAGTTAAATTACTTCACATTAATCCTCGTTACAAAAGCATAAGGGCTCATGTACTCTGGTAGTTATTTCCTTTAAACAATGCAATGCGACGGTCACGGGAAATGCCCGCGGTAATGGCGTAAAATGTTCCCCATTCTTGTGTCCCGTCTTAAAATAAAGCCATGAGTCACTCTCCTTTGTCACGCTGACCACACCTGCTGAATAGATATTTATAGATAAATACTTTCCGAGTGTTTACTTACAATGTGTACACGACTTTAGTGTATTGTTTCTATGCGACTCTTTTATCGACATATATAACCTTAAATAAATATAATCCAAGTATATATATATATATTATTTCTTTATCATAAGTGACTTAGTTTAAACTCTCGAAGTTCATGTACAAGTGCCTGATAATTAATAGTATAATGCGTCAATATTTTAGGAGCATAATTATTAATAAATCAAAATGCAATTCGGTGTACCAAATGATGTATTCCTCTGTATAATTATGATTGGTGATGTAGCCACTCAACTCGACAACTCTTGCATCACCGCTGAACGCGAATCAACTTTGCAATGTTTTAATCGCTTTAGAGATATAATATATTTACGCTGGCTAAACATTCGATCGTTATCCGTTTTGTTTCGCTGACTCTTACGAAATTTTGGTTATGCTGTACTAGTTTCATCCTTCAACGTTCGTAACTTTAAATAGTCTTACGTAATAATATATATGCGAGTCAAAAATCTATAAAAAACGCAATCGAAATGATTCCTATCTTCATTTTAGATGTTAACAGCTTAGAAACTATAATACCAACTGCCTGTTTCTGAAATGGTGAGCAAAATTTAAAACTTATCCGACTAAACAGAGAATGCTAATTTGTCGCTTATTGCATCATCGGGTGCTATCGACCAGTTCAGACCAGACAATAAAATAATATGCTTATAAGCTTAAATAAAAAAAAATCTTGTAAGCTATTTGGATATTTGCCTAATTTTTAATAAAATAGAAAAAAAAATTACATCAGTATTACAGTCTTTTAATTATATAAGTTTAAACGTGGAAGGAAATGGCAAAAAATAAAAAAAATACGATAACCAAAACATTTCGCACACATTCGAAGAGAATTTCGCCGATTGCAACCACGATCGTAAACTAGTCATAAAGATCCAGTTATTCTTAATTTAAAAGTTCATTTTCTTTTAAGATTAACGGTTTCTTGGCTACCAAGAAAACCAAAATGTGGGATTTTTGTTTTTTTTTTACGGAACTCGTCGAAGGAACTGTTTTGATTTTATCTTTTATTGCTTTTTGTCGAAATCAACGCAGCGTTCAATAATTACTTTTGAGTTTATAAGCTAAGGAATACTTTATAAATTATACGCATTATTACAATAATCATATGTATTATACGCGTATTTATTTTTAAAATACTGACAAAGTTTATATCAATAAACCGCACTTAACAGATTATTAATCACAACTCGTAACAATGTGTTCGGACCATGTCAAATTCCCACCTATGAGAAAGGAAGTGACACGGGTTATCGAAAATCGACACCTATATGTATCAACCCGATTTCCCACCGCTTCTAATTATTATAAATCTGTGCATTATGAAAAAATAATTATATTAATAAAACCTTCGCGGTTTGCTCGTAATTAAGCCTTTCTAGATTAACGTCTGTGATAAAATGTAAATCCTTGATGATTATTAGATTACGAATAATAAACTCAATGAGGCAACGTTCTTTCCGATTTTTTACTTATTCAGTACCACAAAGAATGTAGAGTACAGATTTTACAAATATAAAACTTTCTGAAAACCTTCTTTAGTCTAGTCAAGTGGCTAGGTGTAAATCCCAAGATCCTATGTTCTAGTTGGCAATTTTTACGCCTCTAGTCCCTCAGAAACTAAAAGCCAAATTATTTGCAATATAATTACATACATCATCAGCGTTTTGTTATAATACATTTATCAATATAATATTAATATATTTCAGTCAGAGTATTTCGGTCGGATCAATCTTTGGGATTTTAATTAAATTAAAAAGATTTTTAAATAATTTACCGTTTGAATTTTATAAAGCAATTGACACATTTACCATTGTATTATAATAATGCACTAGTAATAAAGTAGGTAGATTCAAAGAGTCGTCAAGTAATAGCGTGTTATTGATCACTCGACCACGTCACTTCGACACTATGTTTTATAAATAGTCTCGCCTCGTATTTGAAAAATATTGATTTATATGCGATTAATAATTGTAGAATAATTAAAGATTTGGATGTGTATAAGCTTAGTCTTACACTCACTCAGTGTTCGAAATTCGACCATAATTATTAATATTAATTTACATGTTTCGCACAAAAAAAGATGTTGAACTATTTTGTATTTGCCTCAGTTTACTTGGAAAGCAGTTTTACTTGGACTTTAATATAAACCAATATTTAAACCATCAACAAAAACAAAAAGTCAAGCCGACTATATTGTTATTTATCTGAATAACACGTCATGTATTTAGTTCCGTTAAAATACATGCAACTGATTATTTAAGAAGTTTTTATAGTTTTATTCAAACAGATATTGAATACGGGCCGTGATTATAAAAATGAGCATTGTCATAGATTCCCATAGCCCGTTTGAAACCCCATAGCGCCACCCATTCCGAGAAATAAAAACTAACCTTGGGGCCATGTAAAATATGCCGTATTACGGGACTTGCTATTTGTAACCATATTCATATATATACCTATATATACGATATAATCACTAATATAAGACATTTTCGTAAACGTTCTTTAATTAAGTAGGTGGTATATAAAATAAAATGATATTATCTAAACCACAAGAAAAATTGAAAGCACATTTTTCGACAAACACTATTTTAAAGTTTATATTTATCCATGTTTCATTTAACATGACTGCAAAATGTATTAATAATCCTGCACAAAAAACTTTAAAGACATGTCATAAAACCACAGACTTAAAATGTTTTATTTATCTGTGCTTCATTTAGCGTGACTGTAATAATTTGAAAGTACACGCTAACCATAACTTATATATATATATATATATATATATATATATATATATATATGAAATACATATTATATATATATATATATATATATATGTATTTCAATTCCCAATTTAAATTATTGTTATAATATTAATTAGACTTTCTACTGAAGTAATACTGTGCTTTCACTAATACAGTTTAATGATAACAAGAGTTTTTAATACCTGAGCGCATTCGATGCTTGAAATTATACATACATATGTATTAAAATTAATTGCGTGGGATGCATTAGCGTTCGTATTTAACTAAATATTTATTTTTTATTATCTATAAATACATTTAAAAACCTCATTAATGTACTCAAATAATGGATACGTTTTAAGCATTGATAATAATTTAAATATTTTTGCTTTATAATCTGCAATATACGCATTTTTCAAAACGTTAATATTGCTTACCGGAAGTGGGACAGCGGTTTCAGACGCGTTAAATTTTTATTTCTCTCTGTTTCATACACTTTGCCAGGTTTGTGGCTCTTACTGATACAGCCCTGCTCCTGATGGTAGTAACTTTAAGTTTTATAGCATACTAGTTTTCGTTTTATTTTTTTGTTAATTTTTTTAATTAGTATTTATCATACAATGCGAGGAATAACTCTTATATCATTCGAAAAGTACTTTTTCAAATATGTTTGTATATAAAAAAACAGGTAAAATTGTATGAATTTTATTCAAAAGATATATTTAAAGAATGGTAGTTTTTTTTTTTTTTTATTATAGTATTACGGTATCTAATGAGAAATTTTGATGTTTTGTTTAAAAAATTTAAATATATTTAAAGGTAGCGAATTAACCTTAATGTTATGATTTAGATTACAAACAATATTCTATATTTTCAACACCGTTATGTACAAGACAACTCGTTCACGGTCAATCTCGTTAGCGAGCAACGCCACGCCATAAGCCGCACGCTGACGCGCTCTCTACATACTTGTTTTATTCTATTATATTAATTTATGTATTAACATTCTTAAAATAGTAAAATTATTAATTTAATTACTAATATCTGTTCTCCTACCTCGGCTTCACCTACGTATGAATTAGAACAAAAGTAGGTTGCAAGAACTGTTATAGGGTTTTTTTTTTAGTATTTTAGTTTTTCACTATTGTATTTAGTCTACTCTTTTTTTATAAAAAGTCGTATGTATATTTAATTTTAATAATGATTTCGCTGATTTAGTTTTTATTATAACAATGACATTATTTATTATTTAATTTTGACATTTTTATCAATTACTGATGATTTTTTGTTACTTTTAATTTGAATTTGATTAGATTGAATCTGGAAGTGCTACACACTTGTAATTGACATGCATATTAGATATACTATTATTGTTTTATGAATTAATTTTTTCAATGTTTTATATGTATGTTGTAAGTGTGCTATTACAAATAAATAAATATAGATATATTATTATTATTAAATACTTTCTTATTTAATTTGTTATTTTTTATAATTAACTTGTGTTTTGCGTCTTCTTTCTTTTATTATTTGGCCTTAATATTTGTATTAATATAATACCTACTGAAAACTATTATTGGTTAAGTTTTATTAATATATTATTCGGGTCGGAAGTACCGAACATCATTGTTTCATCTGATATGGACTTTTGAGATAAACTTTGACACAAAACTTTTTATTTGTCAATTGCTAATTTTAGCTGAGCAATCATTTATATAATAATATTTTATAAGTTATATTTTCCAATCTAAAATGAATGTTTAACAAGTAGGGTGTAGCTTTCATTTTCTCATACTATCGTAACCACAGACCCGTAAGAAATACAGAAGTCCTTCCAACTGATTCCAGAAATACGATCCGGCTTTCTGTATCCCGCACCGCAAACCATTCACTTACAATAATTCGTAACTGATACTCATTCGGTGTGTTTCAATCCTTGCTCCTATATCACGCACGCTGCGTAATATTCCCCTTATCAGTTTAGCGTATTCTCACGGAACCCGCTTACTCAGGTAACACCTTACTACATTAAATCTCAAATTACATAACACACATTATTACAATAACTTATATATTGTATGTATAATATATAAATATAATGTACATCATTTAAGTGCTTTAAATCAAATTAAAAAAAATGTAATCACAGTTATTTTGGGGTCGTGTTTTAAAACAAATGACAAATATAATGCTTTTTACATATATAATACCTTTTTTGTTAAATGTAATATAATGCCTTTTTAAAATAACTGTTCGTTCAGTCGAGTACCATTATATAGATAAGATTAACCGTTGAAGCTCACTGAGTCGCTGACTCAGGATCAGGACGGTTATCTCCAAAAGTGACCTTGTAAGAAATCTTAATAAATAATAGCAAAGCTATCTTCTGTTATTATTGGAAAGCTTACAAACAGACATATCAGGAGCACAGAAGGGACTATAGAGAAATAATGTATCTGGAAAATAAAAAATATTTCTATTTCTATATCTGATAACAGCTAATCACTTTTATGTATTCGTGCAAAATAATATTGTAATATTGAAATCATTAATTGATTCTGAACTTTCGGTATATTTGAAAACTTACCTGAGTGGTACTGGTACAACAGTCGGTGATTTCTATGCATGCAGGTTTTCTCATATTTATCATGTTTTCTCATATGTATCAGAAAGTAAAATTCAATACTGAAATGAAACTAATTTGCTTGTAATTTTCTTTGAATGCCTCATTTTTGTTGTGACTAAGGCCGCAGATCTCAAGTTCCTGCGTTCGAACGCCAGATTGGAGCATTAAAATGTTATTGGGTTTCTCTAAAGTAAAATTCTCAGTAGCCCGGAATTTGGAAGTTAGCAATGTCACACTCCCTTGCCTCGCCATGCCTTGGTCCTAGAATACATGCCATTCGAAATCAGATCCATAAAGTCTTGCGTAACCTATAATTATGATATTACAATGTGCAACAAGAGTGTCATAGGCCAAATAGTAATGTCGAATATTTAACGATTATCCAATAGCGGAAGTTCGACGACGTGCGCTCGCGCCGCGTCGCTGTCGACTCGCGACCGTACGAAAGTGCGCTCCTGGCCGCACCGATAACACGACAGACATACTAAATAGAATATGGATTTAAGTTACGAGCGATAGTGAGAAATTATTTATTCATCAACCAAAATAAGATTTAAATATTTCAACTTGAATAATTTAACAAAAATTTTTTTTTTCCTTATAGGTCATATTACTAGTTTTGTAGAGCATGATTTAAATCATGAAAATTAATATTATGAAATGCAATACGTCTTTTTTTTAAAGAATAGGTAGTTTTCCATAATACGTAGGCGGACGAGCATATGGGTAAGTGGTCACCAACGCCCATACACATTGGCTTTGTAAGAAATGTTAACCATCGCTTACATCACCAATGTGCCACCGACCTTAGAAACTAAGATGTTATGTCCCTTGTGCCTGTAATTACTGGCTCACTCACCATTCATACCGGAACACAAAAATACTAAGTACTGCAATTTTGCGGTAGAATATGTGAAGAGTGTATGAATATCTAATGAGTGTGTGGTGGTACCTCATTAATATCTAAATTTATTTTAATCGAAATAAAAAACAGCATACCAAAATTTAAAAAATAGTGAACATAAGGTGCTCATACGCGAATCACGAATAATAAAGTGAAGACAATTTGCAACTGCAAGCATTGTTACATACTTACGTATATAAACGAATAAAATTGTTTATTCAGGCGTTATGTTATCCAAGACATCAATTTATCGATTTGTTTAAATTACGTGAACTATTTTTTAAGTCTAGTCAATATAGCATCTAAAGGCATATCAAATTTGCAACAAGTAAATGACAACCACAGTTCAAGGTGTAATTTTAAACTGGATACCCCACTAGTCATCTTCGATACACCGATAAAGAGTTGGTTGAAATGTCAAGCGGAATTATGGATTAATCAGACGAAATTATGCAAATCGATATTATTATCCTATTGGCTTATATACTTAATAATAATAATATCATGGGAAATTTTTCACACACGGCCATCTGATCCCAAATTAAACTTGAACAGAGCTTGTACTATGGAAACCAGACAACTGATATACTTATACTATTTTTCTTTTGTAAATACTCACTTATATACATAATTACATTAATTATTAACAACTCGTGATGACGATAAACCTGTCTAATTGACGATTATTATAAATGTCATTACATGAACCGGTGACAGACAGCGTTGCGACAACAATAGCATGAAACATGAGTGAAACTAATAAACGAGAGAGCAAATTTATAAAATATTATTTGAACAAATTTTAAAATACATACATAGAGTAAATTTAGCAACCACTATCGATTTATATTTTGTATACAATACTTACAAACATAGATTTTTACAATACAGGTGACAGTTACATAAAGAAATAATTACAATATATATAACTGTCGCGTGTATTGTAATATTATCGTATAATCTGTATTTTATTAATATTGTTTTGTATATAGAATATTGTATAATCTAGTAAGACAATTCTTTACAGTAGAAAATATGCAAATAAAATAAATACGAACATAACATACATACATAAATGTAAAACGCTGTACGTTTATATTTGTACCGAGGTCTTGAAAAAACTGCGCCCGCGCCCGCACGATTTAGGTATTACAATATGTAAAAGCGACTCCGCCTAGCCACCTAGAATACTTGTATTATGCTGTCAATTCTTTTATACTATGAATGAATACTACGCATTTTGTTTCGAATTTTAAATTGCTGCCTTTTTTATTTTGTTTTAAATTTTTGCCTGCTTTGTAATTTCTGCCTTGAAAACAGTTTATTTTAAAATTACTAAAGTTGAATGTACCTAACGTCTAGGTTGCTTTAGTGCCAGAAAAAAAGATGTCTATTTTGTTCAGTGTATTCATATCATGGCAAAAGCAACCTTATGTAAAAATAATAAAGAGTCAATTGGTGTAATTTCTATTAAAACTTGACAATAGCGTGTTGAGTATTTATTAGGGGCGGCCGCATAAACCCATTAAATTGAAATAAAATACGCACATTGATAAACAAAAATGGGAAGATAATAAAAGACTTTAAATTTAAATAGACATCATAAATCAATTACAACACTTATCTTACAAGAAGCATAATCTATTCAGAGGTTCGTTATGAAAAAAAATACGTAAAAATGATGATGAAATAAATGAACATGTAAGTAGTTATTCATTATAAAAATTGAAACATGGCATATACTGGATGTATACATAAGATATTTTAAGGAAAACCCACCACCAACACCAATTAAATATTATTACAGTGTTAGATATTTGTAAAGCATTGGCAGCCCTACCGGATGCGTGTGCGCCGACAATGGGTGACTTTTTTATCTGAACACGTCTGAATTGCACAACATCGCTTATGTCATGGGAGCTTCTCCAGATTAAAAGATGATCGTTAACTATATATGTCATTTATCTGTTCTTCTATTAGTACTTGAAATTAATAGAAGAATACTGGCATCACTTGACTTAATATTAGAAAATATAGATTATGGCAAAGGAACAAAATATTTTCCGACACCTAATATCGGCTACGACGGATTAATACAAAAAGTACTTATTAATTACTGGACCGACCCGGAATTCGAACCTCCGACCTAGGTACTTGTAAGATAGCCACTAAACCGATGAAGCAGACGCAAATATATTATATATTTATAGGTAGCCACGATTATACATATTACACAGATAATAACCATTTATTTGCATTTCGAATTCACCTTAGATATAACTATTAAAAAAATATTGTCATTTACTTAAACAGCATAGAGTACATAGATTATAATATACGTAAAAGATGAATGTAAATAGCTACGCGTCATAAATATAATAATCTAATGGAAAATTCCATGTAATTGTTGGTCTTAGTAGAACAACACAAGAACAAGCCAGGAAGGTTTTCAAGCCGTCAAATTGTAATTCAAAACAGGCTCTTGTTAATGGCTTACGCTTAGAAACGCTTAATTATGGGTGCAGGAGGAGTGAGCAAATATTCAAGCGCTACTTTCGTTGACATCATGCTAACCGCAAAATGAAACAACGTATTCTGAGCGCGTTTCCTTTAACCACTGTTTCCTTGTAATTTTAACAAATTATTCCACCTGAAATGTTGGGCACTGCTGATATGATGATGATAATGATCTCGACTTATATCGCCCACGACGGTAGACGCGATATTATAGAGCACAAGTGTGCGCAAACGCAGGTCCACTATTAAAGTCCGAAGGTATGACAATCATACACAATCAGAGAGAGTTCAGGCGCTTTATGCTTCATAGCTTTATGTGCTTTCCACGTTTATGGGGATGTATACACCGAAAACTCCAGATAGTTACTGAAACTACACAGACAGACCCAATAACTTTAACCTGGACAGATTCGGGATCTATAAACTTACAATCTAACTACAAATAATCTGCTGGAAATAATCGGTATTCTTTACTTACATAATAAAGCAGTCGTATTATAATATGTACTCTATCATTCTATGATTATAGATTCTACCTGATACAGTCTATCAAAGCACATAGTGTCACTGAACCACAGGTTAACAAAAAATAAAATATATATATATATATATATATATATATATATATATATATATATATAATATTCTTTCGGCTACCAAGATGACTAAGAAAAAAGAAATACAAATAATAGTATCGGTGTTTACAGTGCAGTTGCACGAATCGAACCAACTGCACCGCGGACGGGACTCGGGAGACTCTCGGTTAAAGATGTCGGTTGTTATTATTGTTTTAACATATTGCCCAACTAACGCCGCGTCTGGTTGCGCAACCGCCTATCCTAGAATAGAATACGTCGAACCCTGCACTTCTCTGTCACAATGTTTCCCGTTGTTTTATCCAGGGAATGAGTCTTGCGACATCAATTTGTAATAGGCACACATTACATTTTCACCACTATATAACAAAGCCAAAGTATGCAAGATACATTATAATCGAATATGTGTTTCTGTCTGTACATTAATACTCTTTAGGAAACTTTTGTCTAAAAAATAAACTCCCCAGCCATCCATGTACCAACGTTACCAGACACAAATAAATGTGTTGGTAAAAGAGAGTACATTGACTACTACACATACGCTAGTCGGTAATCAAACCTCAATAGCTTATGAACAAATATTGATAACTTAATAATTAATTTCGGTTCAAAATAATCTATCGATGTTTGAAAACTGTGACTGCTCGAACGTTGAGCGCGCGTAGGCGCCCATGTGCTAATAACATAACTTGTTATTGTTCACCAAATATGCTTCAGTGCCTCATTCATTAGAAACATCTTTAATTATTTTACAATAGTTATTAATTAAGTTAATAATTACAAAAATATTACAATCAGCCTTCTTGCTTACTTATTTATTGAAAATGAATAACAATAGATGTGTCGCTCGTCAAACTGTAACACGGCTATACGGAGAATTGTAGTAGAATACATGATGAAGGGGTAGTACTAGGGCATACATAGGGGCGTACCAGCAGTCAAACTCCTCGATATCACCTTATAGTAGTGTATCAGAAGTAGAATCATAAAACATTAAGCGAGTATCAGTCGCGCGGACGATCGTGAGGACCGAGGTCGCGCGGGTTCAAGTCTGTCTCTATCGACCATCACGACGCAGAACTGTCGTGACGCTTTCATGACGATTTTGACTTCGTTCTGCATTCATACTCATGTATATACCTTATACTATACAAGACGATAGTGTTCACACTTTTAATATAAATATATCTTCAAAACAGTTTCTATGTAGTTATTTTTCTTTCTAATAAACTAAAAATGTACTACTCATATAAGTACAAAACGAAACTAATAAAATAAAATAGTATTACAAAAAAAATTTAAAACTTGTGGTTATCCCCCATTAAAAAATATTTTTAATTTTCCAGAAAAACCTTTTATAAACCTTATAAATATATCGTATTGTGTCTCGTATGACTGTGTCGCGCTTATGATCCTGGAAAACCAATTAAAAAGTTGTGCAATTTTCTTTAATACTTAATCCGATTACAAGCGAGCGTAGTGTTAAGGTAGAAAAGAGGTTAAGCTCTTTTTAATTATCACGATGAACGAGTTTACATTCAAGCTGATGATTATCTTCAATATGTAGGGCTTTAAAAGCGTTTCGGATCGTAATCGTAATAATCTCCTGACCTGATACACTTGTAACAATTATAAGCCCTTAGTACTTATACTATGATATGATAATAAAAATATTCGTAACTCATTTTTACACAAGTTATTAAAATCAAATTGCAATAGTTTACACAGTCTAAACCTCACTACCCGGGCCATTCCTCGCCAGCTTCAGTACCGATTCATTAATAATAGTCTTGAAATTCTTAGGTCTTGCCGTCTATGGCTGAGTTCTGTTGTTTTTTGTAAGTTGGACTTGTGTGAAGGTTCCTGGTGCATTACTAACATCGTACAAAAATATTTTTAATACTATAAACGCGAAAATGTGAATTTAGATGTCGGGTCGAGATTACGTAACAAACGTCTACTGCGAGAATTGGATCAGCCTTTTTTATTTATATGCAACAATATAAATCATTGCCAGTTTCGGATAATGTAATACGGATTATGCTTACTTTAAATAGAACGGGCCTAATTGTATTAACAAATTATTAGAGAAATCTATAAATGACGTGTGTGTCTGGCTACTTCATTAGGGCTTCTTAAAACAACCTGATATGTATTGATACGCATTTTACCATAATAATTACTTAGAATTATTGCGTTATAATACAAAAAAATTTCAGGTATTGAGAACATCAGTATATTATAATCTAGTTGGAAACCTCCAGTGGTTTAGCTAAATGTTCTTGTAATATTTTATAAAACGGATCTGAGCGTGATCGTGAGGAAAGGCGTATCTTTGAAGATTAATAAACGCCAATATTTTGTATACAATAAATACCAGTACTCCTCCAGTGGTCGAAACTCGACCATAATAACTTTAAACAATTCTTTAGAGCAATAACTAACTAACTTTTTTTAATAACGTGAACAATAATAATTAATATTCTCTTTCCATTTTTTTATTGATAAAACTAAAATACACGAAGAACTACCAAATAACAATAGAAATAAAAAGTTGAATCGTTCTCTGCCTATTTGTTTATAGATATAGTAATGAAATAATTATTATAATAAATAAAGGTAAGCTGGGTTGAGGTAACAACCGAAGCTGCATATAACACCTAGTTTAGAAATATGGCGCCAGCGACTCATTTTCCAGTAATAGAAAGCTCCTGCGCCACTAACAGATGGACTAGATTTTTTCTAAATTACTACCATCGGCCATTTTCTTTCAAACTTTCATAAACTTGTGGTACAATATTTACTGCAAGATACCGGTAAGTATATTTACTGCAAAATACCGGAATTATGTAAAAATAGCATTTTTGTGTCTTTGTCTATTTTTGTTATTGAATATACGTGATAATTTTGTGACAGAACTTGTTTTGTTACAAATGGCTAAAGCCACATTAGATCGATTTCAAATCACTCAGTAATTTACATAATATTTATAATTAGGCAATAAATATTAATATAATGTTTTTTATAATTAGTCAAGGCACAATAACCTACACTATATTTTTTGTACCGAGTAACTAATCTCTCTACAAAGATCTCTATCTACAAATAACTGATTATAGTTCACTAGCCCCCCGACCCGGCTTCGCACGGGTAGAATAAGGGTCTAAATGAAACGTTTATATTGTAATCATATCACTCTATTGGTTTACGCACTCCAATAAAGCTCCCAGTCAGCATGATTTTCTCCGATATCATCATCAATCATCATCATATTTCAGCCAGCTTTAATGGATTATACCCCGACACCTCACATGAATCAATAATCTGTCCATTAGTAAAAATTGAATAAGAATCCTTTCGGAAGGGGTTTTAATTTATCGCATTCGGTCAATCAGACATACACGCGAGAGGATTTTATTTTATAATATGTGGTGATTCTGAAATTGTCTAATAGTTAGAGTTAATCTCATGGCCACATCCTTTATTGTACGGAATTTGTATTACACGGAAAATGTAAATTAACTCAGATGAGTGAACAAAAGTCGAAGAGAAACTTTCACCAAAACAATTGTATTAAAATTAAAATTTCTAAAAGGAATATTAACAGCCTAGGAAACTAAGATTTTTTAAATCTCAAATAACACGTTAGATAATCGGCGTTACAAGTTCAAGCTTGTTCCAGTATGTTCGTGTATGTGTTACCAGTAGGTCGCAATTTTGGGAAAAATGTTTTATGTTATTGCGTACATACATAACATTAACAAAAAGTAAAGTAAAATAAGTACATGCCTGGACCGCTTAAAAAGATGTACTTCAGTATTTATCTGTTTTAAATATATTGCATGTATTCACGTTGGAAGCTATTAAGGGCATCGCTCCCATATTACTAACCAATTTGAAGTGGCATCAGATAACATGAATATGTTAAGATTACATTTAATTTATATAATTTCACACACGTCAGCGACCACTTAATTAATTCCCTGCTCTTTTAACTGATCACGATAATACAAGACAGTCGATATCAAGCCTTCGATTCCTTCGATAAAACTCAACGCAATATTTATTTATCTCAATGTAAACCTAAAATAGATAGACATAATATGTACATAAATAAAAAACTGCGCGTGCAATTGAGTAATTGAAGTTCAAAGTTTTGAGCCAAAAACCTTAACCTGTCATTTAAAAATAAAAATAGTAAATTATATATGGTAATGAACGGTCTGTTCAAGAGAAAAAAATAGAACATTGAATATTATGCACAGCAATCTTGCAAAATAATTAAATAATGAGCAATATGTAATGAGATAATGAGACGTTGTCAGTACAGTGTGCAATTTATTTTTTCATTTCTATTCCGACCATACCGACCATCGACTTCTAGTAGCGAGTATCTTTGTAATTAACCATCCGCTTTATATCAGTTAATAATTAGAGAAAACCAACCTAAATGCAACAATAAAAAAATTGACAACATAAAATATTTTTTATAACGATTTAGTATACAATCTTAAAACCAACGCTCATATTCATCTAAACGATATGAAACCATTTGAAAACCTTGTCATGTTGTATGCTTACGAATTGGAAAGCATCAAATCTGTCCCAAAGTGTATTTTTAAGTACCGACTCCCTTATAATCAAAGCGTGATGAATCGTAGAAAGAGGTCGCCGGAGAGGCCGTCGACCGCAGTACTCGGGAATGCAGTGATCGCATCGGTTTTCATTCTAATAACCTTTATTTATAACTATCGCGATAGCGTAATTAATACATTATTAAATATTGATCTTATGTTCATACTGTAATGAAGAATATCTTATAATTATTGTACCTAAACTTTAACTCGTAACAAGAGCCAGCGAATTGTTAATATACAGTATAATGTACAAATATAATGTAATTTTAAATATATATACTTATATAAAATTAATAATGATCAAAACTTATTATATACAAATTACTCTCATTTTGCATTTTCCATGTAGTATATAAAATAAAAATATAAGAATTAATATCGGAAATTGTGTTTCATTTCTAAGCACTTCAGAGTTAAATCATGATTTGCACTTATTCGACAACTTATCGAGTGTAGAAATACGTATGCCTAGGGTTACCAACAGACAGAAATATTAATAATTATGTTAAAAATTAGAACTCATTCTTGATTTAACATTTCATAAAAGTACATAAAACTTTTTCTTATCTAATACATTACCTTACATTTTTAAGGTTATTTTTATTTAGATCAACTAATAAGGAATATTACATAATTAACTTCTCGTTGTTAATTAGAGTTCAAATAATTTTGCTATTAGTACTCTCGTAATTATTAAGACTTTCATTCTTAATTCTGTGACTTATCTACTGTGTCGCAACTGAAGTATAAAATAAAATTAATTCGTCGTCAGAGATCTTTGGCAGTGAATGGCTTTTGTCAAATCCTTCGTAATTTGCAGACAAGGTCGTGTATTCAGTGTCACTTTACTCGTTGTTATTGTCACTTGGTTGTATTTCACGTTTATCCAATAGACGAATTAGACCCAGCCCCAGGGTGATATCATTGATCATGACACTATGACAGTCATCTCAATTCACGAGGCGTAGTAGTCGCAAGTAATAACTCAACATCACAATTGCGAAGTATTTTGTACATGCTAAAAAGTAGATACTTGATAATTGGATTTGCGATTAATGGAGTACTTTGCGTCACGTCACGTGGAAATAATGTTCGGGAGACTGCTAAATTTATAAACATCTATACTAAAGTATGTAAAGTCAACAAATATTTATCTATATTTGCTAGCGGCATCAAAGCTTTCAATATACATGTGAATGTTGTATTAATTATTTTAGCTTTTATGTTAAAAAAATTATTGGTGGCTTGTGGGCGACAATTATTAAATCATATTTAAGGCTTTTTAATTTGTTACAAAAAATAAGCAGTTTAATTAAATCATTATTGTGTTTGAAAGTGTTAAGATATCAAGAACTTCTTTGCTTTGAGCGTTTTTTTACTCCTACTCAAATTGTGCGAAGGAGACGGCGTGCTGTGGGTCAAGAAACCGGATCGTCTGACGATGAGACCCGGAGTACTTACTGATGCTTCAGTGCAACATTTATACTTACAATAAAAACATATGGTCGTTTTCATAGGCCACTTAAAAAAACTACTTTGAAACTACGTAAAATTAAACATTTTGTTTTAAAACTACCATTTCTGTAAAAACTCCAAATATGTATTTTTATTCTTAAAAAAGTATTAATCAAATGTAAAAACATAAAAGAAATTAATTAAATATGTTAAATTAAGTTATTTTTATACATACATATGTATGGATAAGAGGAAATTCATCGCATTAGATCATCAAAGAACCACGACAACATGCAACCGTTCACATCGGCTGTAATTGATGATTGTTTTAAATCATTATAATGAAGAATATATTAATGATAATTACTCATTTACATTATTATATTATGTATTTGAGAAAAAGAAAAATAAAAGATAAAACATAAAATGAAGTAAGTATAGTCCTAAAATATTAGCTCCCAAAACGGCGTTACAAAGAACATTTTTTATTATTATATTTATATTACTTTAGTTTATAAGATCATTTGTTCTCAAAACTTAATAACTAACCTAATCATACATCGCGACACTTATCTTAAGCGGCGACCAGACCAGCACGTGTTTCCGCGACACGATTCTTCAGTCGGCGCTCGAACACTGGCTGACTGGTCGAATACACTCGTTTCAATAAAAAAAAAACGGCTTCGCGCGTTACTTATGATCGTGAATTCGAAATTTAAATATGATTACTGTGTATTGTTTGTACTAAAATGTTTTAATTCAGTAGGTAACATAAGCGATGTAATACTGTGATTTAATAGATTCGCTCAGTGATAGTGTTAAATTATGATTGAATTAGTGAAAGTGAATGAAAACAGGGTGAATGGGACAATGCGGGAACTAGGGGCGGATTCTTTCGTGTGCAGAGTTCAATACTTGAACGACTTGGATCCTTTTATGGAGTACAATGTGAGGGAGCCCCCTAGACCTTTGTACCACACATTTAATACAACGATTCCTCTCTCGTACCAAATAGCTGCTGTGCATCGTTTGCTACAAGCTCCACATCGGGTGAGTAACCGAACTTTAGCACTATTACAATATAAATCATCAGACATTTAGGCTTTAAATTCTTATATGCACAATAAATAATATAATATGATTTATTGTTGGACGTCTTCTCCGAAACTCGCAGAAAGATCTTGTATAAGCATATCGCGATGTTTTACGTATTCAACGGAGCCTGAACGTAACTTACACGTAAATAGCGTTAGTAATACGCCTTACTCATCGTGGTATTTGTCTAAAATTATCTGTTCTAAATATTTGCGCCGCCGCTCAGGTGAGTGATATAACATTGCAATAATTGCATCCGCGCCGCAACAATTATTTCGGTATAAATCTGTTTGAGCGTACCTGCGCCCACGCAGCCGGCGCGCCCTGGACAGGCATTATAGGTCGGTATGATGAATGAAAACAATAGGCTTCGGTGACTCAATTATTATTTGAATAATCTAAAACTATAAATCAATGCGCTTAGTATTTAACAAGTCGATATCAAATCAGGACGGCAATCAAAATTTATTTTCTTTTGAGCATCGTCGCACATATTTAATATCTTCTATACAAGCATCTTTATGAAAGTGTACTCTGTTTCTCTCCTGTCTTCCCCGGTTCGAGTCGCGTTATAAACCGGTGTTGGCGTCAGTCGTCACGTAAAACGGACATGACAGATTTGTCGATTCAAAAGCCAATTACACTAAAATATAGTTGGAATTGAATTTGAAATCGATCGTTCCACAATATCGATTTATCAAAATGTATTTCTGTACAAGGTATTATTATTTCAAACCTTGACCAATATATAAACAGCTAATTTTGTTATCGTAACCTCCAATAGTTTGGTTCGACTAAAAAAGTAAAGCGTTAATGTGTCTAAAACAGAAGCACATATCTGATGTGCAAATCTTTCGTTTAATAAATTGTACGAGCACATCCCACGTTGCTCCATTTATAAGCGCCCGTACTTTATTGTGTAAATATATGTTAGGCCGTAAAGGGTTTTCGTACTGAGCTCGCGAATTTTAGTCACGGTTACGTGAAGCACACTTCACTTCATTCATTTTGCCAACTTCCAAACTCGACTAGAGCTACTGATTTCTATTCTGTCTCTCACTCTCATTGTTCTTGTGACGTTAAACGGACAGGACTGGAGTCGAAAGAGCCACAGCATTACTTCATGTGAAGTTCACGGGTCGAGAGTGTCCCACTATCACCGTTCTCCTCGCTCCTTCTGAGCATGTCTTGATAGAAATATTTGTTATTAGCAGAAGCTAACTACAATTTCTCCAAATAAATAAAAACCAGTTAAATAATTTTAATGGTACTCCTTACTAATATAATGAAGTGAGTTAAAGTGAGCTTGTTTGTTTGTTTGTTAGCTTTCACGTTTTAACTTCTCAACTGATCGTCATGAAATTTTGAATACACGTTTTCTGGGGTAAAAAGTATTACTTTTATATTACAAAATTAATGAATGACATAGGTGATGTTTTAAATGATTATATTCCGAAAACCAAGACTGAGATCGGTCAATGCGAACGAGTGAGCAATTGAGTGTTTAAATGATTCTATTAAAATGTGTGTTAGCAGCCTATTAGTATTAGTCATAGATGTAGATGATATATCTTAGCCTTTACGATGTGGAGTGGTGGACGACACCACTGAACAAAGGTAGTATGTACGTCATGATATCGGGGCCGTGCCTGTGCATGCGTCTCGTGTAAACCACTGAATAGATATTAGTGGTAGTTTTAAACTTTACTTTTTAAGACATTTATTCAAGATTCGTAATAGGAAACCTCATTCTTCATGATTTATGGACTGTGAAACGCGCAGTTTCGCTGTAACCGGATTGTTTTATAATTATGATTTATCTACTCATATGAACAAGTTTTAAATTTTTTTTTTAAAACACTTAATTATATAATATAATAATGTTATTTGTCTATGTAAGCCTTACACGAAAGTCATTGACGTTACTTCGAAGTAGATAGAGGAAATCGAAACCTCCATCTTTCATGTCCAATGTCTGTTCGACAGGGCAGGTCGTATGAAATATTTTACGCATTATGATCTTAGGATCATAATGCGTAATGGAGCTAACTCCACCGACGTTTAACGTCAAGTAAAACAATGGCAACCAGTTTGAGTCTCGAGTCTCGAGTCTCGAGTCGAGAGGCGAGACAATACACAGACAGTCAACAGGTAGTTGTTATAATGCGTCTACAACCTGTCACCGCTGACCGCTGCCTCAGCTCTGAACAACCGTTACATTAACAACCAGACTTCTTTACAGCATTAACACACGACACAACAACTTGGTACTTGGCCTTACGTGTTGACAGTTGACACTTTCTATCACATAATCGATTAACTTTCAACGTTTTACGTTAAAAATTACGTTAATCAATGAAGAAATACTATGTGTGTCGAAATTCAACTACAGAGGAATACTAATTAGTAAACAATTCGACAGTATGATGTATCCATCAGCGTATTCGTCTCTGACGTCATTTAACAAATGACAACTCAATTGACGAATGAAGTTGGACTCGAGGTACATTAGAACAGCTGCGTAAGAGCAGAGGTCTTTGAGAAGCCATTTCGCATCTCACTCGTGAATTGTCGAAGTAGGTTTCAACTTATATTACAGTGATGGGCTTTTTGATACCTATAATAATATCCTTTGAAAGTTGTAATTATTTTAGTCAGTGTCGCATATCACTTTCTGACACTTCACGCTCGTGTTTGCGGTGAGTTGCAGCTTGTTCCTACAGATAACAGGATCTGTTACTGTACATTATTAAACAAAAATTAAAATAAATAAATAATATTCAATGTGATTTAGCTTTAATATTAAACCGGGAAGCGTAAACAGTTGTTTTTATGAACACATTCAAAGTTTCACTACAAATTTCTTTCTTATTACTGTTTTCCTGTTAAAATTATATAATTAAATTAAAAACTGAGAAAAATAGAAAATTAACCCACATTTAAAAATAAAAGAGATATTATAAAGGAAATTGATACTAGTTCTGATAAATGATTGTTGATAAAATTTGAATAATATGTATTTAACACTGACTAAATATTGATTGATAAATGGAATGGAGTAACGAGAGTGGTCTGACTGATTGACTTTCAACGCACAAGTTAAACCTATAAGTTCCTTAAAATTTGAACATATCATTTTCAATACAACTACGACTTAATGTAGCCTCTCCAAGGCTTATGCTCCTTCTGCATTGAGTCGGATCCCGACACATCCTTAATCTGCAGTTTTCGCTCTAGCACCGACTGATTTTAATCCGTCGACCATCCTTCGCCTTAAGTGACCAACTCACTCACACTCGGCCTGCTTTTTCAAGCTATGTCGGTAACTCCTGTTATTCTCCGGATAATAATATCATGACTCGGATCGCTCTTCTCGCTGAGCGAATGAAGGTTATCACGTAGTGCTATTATAATATATGAATGTCTGTCAGTGAGTACCAATAAAACTCAATATGGGTATTATCAACACGAAAATAATAGTTCGAAAAAGACAATATCTAAAGTAGTTTGATATTAATATTGCTGTCTCGTTTTTAAGGTTAAACTGGATAGCGTGTTGTTAAGTTAAATTAGTTAAATATTCGTGTAAAACGGAATCACCTCCACTATCGTTTTAATCTTAATAGATTAGTTGTAACTTGCAAACAAACCTAGATACCATTTCGTTGCTCCCGTTTAATTGATAGTATACTAACAATCTAATAAAACAGCGGCGTGCGTATGTATACGACCAGATTATAACTTTAAATGGATAAAGATACTTCTCAACTGGAAGCCATATTTAAATGACATCAGCGTTGAAGCGAAGAGCGCCAATAAATTGTATTAACATTAACATCAGCAACGACCGCGAAATAATGTGGAAATATAATCACAGCGACATTCGTTAGTCTGTTTATCTATGATATGAAAACAGTATAATACGGGTATCTGCACGCATTACAACATTTCGTTCCATTTTAACTCGATATTATGTTAAAACTTTGTGTAATATCAGAATAATTTAAATAATGATAATATATATATATATATATATTTAGAATTAGCAGTGGTCGTACAATTTTATTGTAAAGCTTATGTTACTACCTCAGAACCGTTTATGCAAGTGCCAACAACCACTGGGACAAAGTATGTATAATCACAATAACATCATTTACGTTGATAACTTTTCGAGGGACAAAAATATTTACCTGGCAAATATTCACACTCCGGGCTGCTTCCGAAAAACCCTTGTTGGCGAAACCGGTCAATCGATGTTATTAAAACAAATATTTCGTATTAAAATATAATAATAACAATTGTTTTCACCTAAACGTTAAACATGCAATTTTTTTATTTTCTCTCAGTCACATTTTATGTACACCGTAGGATTTTTTATTGTCTTTTCCAGAAATCATTAAAAACATTTTTTTTTCCTATCACTATAATGATTTAATCTCAAGCAAACATAAAACAAGGCCGTCTTTTGTAGCAACATGTGATTTCCCATAATTTTAGTATATGACTAACGATCAACATTTAGGAGTTGACTCGTCACTTCTATTTCTACTCGTATTAATTAGCACTAGAACTCCGGTCCGTTTTTATTAAAATCTTATTTAGCAAATGTTGTCTACATTTATAATGACAATATTGTAATATCATCATCAAGGGCTCTCGGAAAACTTTTTTTTTACTTTACTCATAAGTACATACTTTCTTGTTATTTTATTTTCCTCGTGCCTAAAGACTATAGAGTACATAGACTAATACTCTATAATCCCTATATAATTAAAAAAAAAAAAGATAATAATGACTATTTGTGACTATCATCATGCGCTTGCCCGTATACTATTTATTTTGGCTCGGCGCAGTGTTTGTAAACATTGCAAAAAAGTAATTTGGCAGACACGGCCTGATGCCTCCCTGACGTCAATCCACCTCGAGGAAGGTTTAGCTGCTAGGCTGGTTCCCTGCCACCATTTGGCTCGATACGCTAGATGCATTAGATAATAAACCACACCTGCTTACAGAGACCAATAAATGGGAATATTCCTAACGTCTCAATTACAAATGTTCAAAGTTATTCGTATCGAGGTAATGGTCGCCTATCGAACACGCAGATTAATATACAATCGTGTAAATGAAAAAAAAAACCGGAGTCGAGTAAAAATAAAATCAATTAAACGCGTTAGTTTTTGAGAAGAAACGGTCACGGATAAATCGAATCATGCATTTTAATTTAGAATTAATACATACCATTAAAGTGCGGATCAACCGCAGCTTAAAAATATTTCAATTTTATACAAAATCTAGCGCTATTTTATCGCTAGCCCGCGTGTGAGGGGGTCCAGGTATTAGGTACCCCATTTCCTTTTCTGTACCCCTGACAACGTTTATGTAAAATTTCACGGTAATCGGGCTGATAATTGACTTGTTAAGACTTAAGGGTGTAACAAACAAATAAACAAACTCACTCGCAATTTATAATATTAGTTGGGACTATATTTGTATAAAAAGACTAGCTGACCCGTGCCCACTTCGTTGGGCGGTAAACATTTTTACTTGTGACCGATTGGCTGAACATTAATAAGGTTGTGTTACTTATCTGATATTTAGATTATCTCTTAAGCTATGCAACCAAAAAACAAACTGTAAAAAAAGATTTTACATAAAAAAAATTTCCTTGTAATAAAGCAATTTATTTATACTAAATAAATTGACGTGTTGTATATGAAATAAACGTTTAATAGAAATATCAATCAATAGAATACAACACGGTGGCGTTTCCATACCTATGTCGTATTATCTCTTTAACCATTGGTCCAAATTATGTACAGTAAAAGGGAAAAGCCTTTTGTTTTAAACACATGTGGTGAAAAGTTTACTTATTTTGATAAGAATTCATAATTGTTGATAATACGACCAATAAACTTGACCTAACGATTATTTTTTTTTTAATATAAAAAACTACTTTATTGACTTAAATATAAAAGTAAGAAATACCTTGTCGCTGATTTTTTTGTAGGCATTATCAAGCTTTACAACTTTTCTCTAGAACTCAATCATATATCTCTCATCGTTAAGGCAGCGTTCGTAAGAAACATTTTCATTCGACCGTTTTTGCTCCGACTAACTTTGCAATACCCACTACCACGAAAAAGTCTTTTCATTTTTCGCGTTAATATATAGCCTATGTCACTCGCAAATATTGTGGTTTTCTATTGGTAAGAGAATTTTCAATATCGGTTTGGTAGATCCAGAGATTGCCCCGTACAACTACACAAACTTTACCTCTTTATAATATTAGTATGGATTATGTGTTGTTTACTAATGCGTTTTTTTTTAATATTTAGAAACTAAGTTGGTATACTGTCATCGGTTTTAGACGAATAGTTCGGGAGTTGATGACCTTAATAATTTTAAAGAATCAATTACCTTCTTAAGAATAATGTAATCTTGTCCGATTCACGGCCGCGGCGGTCAATCTCAAGGACGAGCTAACCGCGCATGCGATTGACTATACGATATACAGATAGAACTGCAATCAGAGACGAGCGCCGAGTGCAACAGCTTCTGACAGAAAATCCCAAAAACAATTGCAACCGTAAGGCAGATTCATTTAATATATATTCATTTAATATATGTATACAAACAGACAAGCCACATATAAAAATAAAATATACATTAAGTAAGAATCCGTAATTAATTTGTATGATCATAATGTAATTATCACGTGTAATATAATATTTTTTTAATTTACACGTTATTAAGCAAATTAGTTAAAATTATAGTGGTATATACAATGATATTTACGTAAAACAGGAAATGTTTTGCATGAAATTATTGTTATTCCGAGTGTTGTCCACCGGCCACTATCCGCCACGCGCTAGATCCGAAGACGCAAAGACATCGCGTTTACACCTTCACTAATATCTAAATTTATTTGTTGACACATTTCGTTTTTGGGACAGCCCTCGTTCAGTGTGAACAAATAGCGGTTTGCTTCAGCGCTGCAACTTCTATATATATATCACGCGGAGTCGGAGATTACAATAATAATTAAATGATGTCTAGGGCAAACTTATGTCTAAAATATTAAGCTGAATTTGATAACAATTTATTTATGCTATAATATTTATTTTTATTCTACCGATAAACCTAACCTCTAGTAGGTTAGGTTTACTGTTGTGTTCTGTTTTTTTTTGTATGAGTGAGCCAGTGTATACGTGTTTTCAGGCACTAGGTATAATTTCTTAGTTCTCAAGGTTTGTGGGGCATGGGTGATGTAAGGAATGGTTAATATTTCTTACAGCACCAAGGTCTATGAGGCCCATTTGCCTGTCTGCTTACCTATTATAAATCAAAAAATTATTCTATTATAATCGCCAGGAACGAGATCGTTTTATCGTCGTTGTAAAAACATTCAGTCCTTAATAAAATAAAATTATTAAATAAGTATGCATATACTTTATGTTAAATCATGTGTTGTGTTATTGAATGAATAATTTTTAAAGCAATTTGATAATCTTTTTAAAATGTTTTTGTTTCATTCATGACTTTTCTTTAGTAATCTCTTTTTCTTAGTAATCATTTTAATACTCAGAATACATACAGCGCCCTCTCGTATCTCCTCAATACCATCGTAACACTGAAACAAAACTTTTACATGACAATCTAGTTTTTAAAGCAACACATAGATGGCGCTATAAATACTTAGTCATTTTAATTAATTATATATTATATGTATTAAAAACAATTGTTGCAGCTGGACGATGCAACACTGCAGGTGTTCAAGGACGGTGACTACGGGCCCTATTTAGACCTGGATTCCACTCTCGGGGAACAGGATGAAGAACTGGAAGGCTTACAAGACAGGTGAGCTTATAAACAATACATTGAAACAAAAAATATAAGTCAAGAATAAATATAAACTTACGAGTGGTTCGAGCGCAGGTCGCTTCAGGTCACCGAACTAGGACAAGGGCTTTGTAAGCAGATATATTTCAGTTCTTTTAAAATTCATTTCAACCAAGTGCCTTAACCTTCATTCATTTGTTACGTACATATAAGTAGGTAACAAATGCACGTAATGAAGTAAGGTAGGTGCAACTTGTCGTTAAACTTAATATGGATAATAATTATGGACTTATGCATATAATAAAGTATTATAGAATATAATAGTAACTGTCTAGTGTGTACATATATATATTTTATTCTAAATTCAATTAAGCAAATCATTAAGAACATAAATTGAAAATATATTAGGGTCATCGCACCCGTATCTAGATAGGACAACAAACCATTGGCCATGAGAAAAACAGCATTTTCTTAAATCTATTCCGATATACTTAAATGTAGAAAATTGTGTCCTTTTAAAACTGAAAAATGTGCATTTAAAAAAAATATAACTTGCCTACCTAACCGGCTAAGTATAACTTTAAAAAAACAATGAAAAAAATATATATGCGGCGCCGAAACGAATTAACTGACTAACCTATAAACTTTTAACTTACAAAGTTATTTACAAACCGAAAATATATACAAATATGAGTATTATATCAAACGACCTGCTACCTTTTGAAATATGTCAAAACTATAAAAAGTACAACCTATAAAAAACTGTCTGCTTGCATGCTTTTAAAAACGTAAATACGGCGTTTTTGGAACTAAGTTCGTTTACACGGCTAACAGTGGAGTAAAATAACAGATTTATTGGCGGCAATAATGGATACTACTGGTGGTAGGGCTTTGTGCAAGCTCGTCTGGGTAGGTACCACCCACTCATCAGATATTCTACCGCAAAACAGCAATACTTGATATTGTTGTGTTCCGGTTTGAAGGGTGAGTGAGCCAGTGTAATTACAGGCACAAGGGACATAAAATCTTAGTTCCCAAGGTTGGTGGCGCATTGGATATGTTAGCGATGGTTGACATTTCTTACAATGCCAATGTCTAAGAGCGTTGGTGACCACTTACCATCAGGTGGCCCATATGCTCGTCCGCCTTCCTATTCTATAACTACGTTGTAATGGCACGATCTTTCTTAATAACTATATATCTGTGTTCATAGATGGCGCTCCATGCAATAACAATGATCGATTTATTTTATAAATGTCTAAAACACGAAATTTATATAACACTATTTATTGGAAAATATTAGACTATTATTTATCAAGCTATTACGACTTTATTTATAGTGTATATCGTAGTATAGACTCTGTTTCGATTGTTTGCAACTTTTAAATACATTTTTCATGTTTACTGTTGTTGTTGTATATTGTTAAATTATTAAATTTACTGTGACAATATTCAAAATAAAATCCGTTATAATTTATATCATTATTCTGAATCAAAATTAATTATTTCATGCAATAAGTAAAACTTAATTCCATTTGAATTCTGAACAGAGTTAAAATAATGTTTACTTATATTGAATGTTATATTACGATTCTGTGTAGGTAATTGTCAATAAATAAAGTTAGTGAGTTAATTTATATCTTACAATTCGCCTTTTTATATTTAAATTTGAATAAATTACTTTTATCCTAAAAAAATGTTTATGGATTCTCTAAAAAAATTTTAATCAATTCTTAATCATTGATTAGCGCAGTTAAATAAAGGAGGTGGAGGCGCTTGTTGGTGGACAAAAATATAGTAATATAAGCAATTATAATCTAAGTTTTAAAACACGTTTTGAGTTGAAAAAATATCGTAAAGATGTTCGTTCCTGACGGGGGCCGCCGACGGCACCCCGGGGCACTATTTTTTTATTTTAACCGCTGTAAGTTCACTGTTTAAAAAAAAGGCCGTAATATACTTTTTTCTAACCAGAATGACATTTCATGCTTCTTACTTTAAAATCACAGACTTCCATAAAACCATTTATCCTTTACCTGTACTTACAGCGAAGCCGCAGGCAATAGTTTTTTATATATTGAAATAAAACAAACACTAAATTTTAAATGTCTGCCACAATACATTAGTGAACCGCACACAAAAGCACAGACCAATAGTCAAACAGCCAGCCCATATTTTAAGTTCGACCTCTAACAATACATCAGTGAAAACCGCAATCAATTCTGTGCACTAGTATTTGCGTGATGCGGGTACAAAGGTATAGACAAAAAGTCTAAAAACCGTTGTTTTGACTTCTGTTACGTTAATAAAAACTTTGTTGTTTTAACATGGGGGATTAGTTTTTTCCAATATGTTTAATGTACAGTCATCGACCTGTTACAATTTTGTTATATGTATATATGTATAGATCAAAGATAAGTAATGAATTATTATAAAACTGAAATATTATATTGCCTCCTTATAACCATATTAGGTCTAGTATTTCCTTTTGCTAAGACAACGATATTTTTGGCATGGGTTACACGTGAACGTGCCACAAACAGTTGCCAATGGGTAAGCGGCGAGTAATAGAATAAAATTACAACCCTTCTAAGCTAATTTAACTTTAAATAAAGCTAAAACTTAACAATAGAAACATAGAAACATAGAAATAGGTTACCCAAAAAGTAAACGGTAATAATCTATAAAATTATATATGTTTAATTATATCTGTAAAATTCAAAACAAAAATATAATATTGCGAGGTAACGCCACAAAGTATTTAATATCATCAATGTAATATTGAAATCAGACGAAAAGACGAAAGAACGACAGAAAATCTGGACACGATTCAGAAATTGTCGAATTTAGCACACCGTCATCTATGTGCTAATGGCCGCAACATATATTATAACAACTATAACTACTATTAATAATAATTCAGTTATTTCCAATTGTAATTTTGAGCCGTTTCGAAGATTAGCCCGGACAAACAGACAGACAGACGAAACTAAAAAAATGATTGTTTACTCGCAAATAGCCATATTAACTTTAAAAGAGTTATTTTGCAATCACAGACTTAAATTTTATTTATTTGTATAGATGATTATATATTCGCTGTATTTAGCCCGTCTCGTAGAGGCTAGATTATAAGTCCACAGGTCCACACAAGACCACACAAATCCATAGCATGTGTTCCAGCCGCGAGTCAGGTCAATAAAAATGTTATCCAGTCCGGAGTCGGCGAACTGTTTCGGCTGTCTATCCCATCGACTTATGAGTCTGAAAGAATAGAGAATGCGCGTATCGTCCGCCGTGGCCGAAATCGATCAAGAGGATATCGTCATTATTTTATTTAAAACAGAGATAGTTTATTAAATTATACTGTAACATAAGAAGTTATACCTTATATCTCATACGTACAACAATAACTACATCATACGGAACAAGACAAGTGGTCTGTATGAATATATGCAATTGCGTTGATCCATTCAGCCCCCTACGGACACTTCCCGTGTCCCCTCTACACAGCAAACACGATTCGCTTCCTCAATTTCATCATTTAAAAAAAATATATCCCCTTTGTAGATAATCCGACTTGCATCTGTAAAACGAAGTATGATATTTATTGTTTATAGTGCTGAGGTAACCATTGTATAAGAACAGATTAGAAAATTGCATGTTTAGTGAAATAGATAGCTATTTATTTTATATTTCCGTTGGTCCTTAGAAAAATTAAGCATACGAAAAGTCAGTGACGCTTGCCCGGCATTAAATTCACGATCAGATTTGAAGGTTCGCGTATTCTAATCGTCTAAGAGGTAAGGTAGATATTATAAACTAAATGAATACAAAACTTTTATATAAATCGGACAATGCGAAGCTGGAAAAATAAATTAACAAAACTTACGTAGTTTTTTGTAATTAGTACAATTTTCTATATCGTACACGTTCAAAATACACATAAAATTTTTTATTTAAAATTACACAAACAAACTCTTGTTTAAGACGAATAAATTGTCCAGCGCACCTAATGTGTACAAAATTTCAGCTTAATCGTTTCGATGGAAATCGCTTGATAATTGCAAAATCGGTAGCGAGGTTAGAGATCGCGCCCGTAAAACTATGTGAAGATAAATAAAACATTCTAATATACAAAGAACTGTGTTGTTTACCTTTAGCATTTTAGTTGATAAACGACGGAACTTTCACAATATTTTTATAAGTGTTTAAATTATTAATATTAAAATATTAAATGTACAAACTTACTATTTCTTGTCTGCGTAACATTGTGGGAATAAAAGAGGAAATGCATGGCAGTTGGTCTATTATATTTATGAAGATTGACAAATGACGATATAAAGGATGCAGACGTAACAAACTGAAATCAAGCTCCAGTCTACATTTATGTTATTAATTTTGTGCTTAAATGTATAAAAATTTGGCCATCAGGATAGAAACACATTAAATGTGTCTTCATTAAAGGATGCGTGTGCTAATGTTGTTAGTATAGGATATTCATTTGGGGTCGGCTGCTCCGTCGGCTGTGGTGCGCTAACAAGAAGAAGATTCTGCAGCTTTTATACCCGCTCATATCCATCTTAGATCAAACCTCTTTTGTAATTCCTTTGGTTTTCGCTACACGCTTAACACAAAAAACTACTTTACTGTCTTGCGACAGCGACTTATTGATTGCTGGCACGTAGATAAAATATCTCATATATTTAATTATTTTCCGAAATTGTACTTAAATATTTTATGAGCAATAGAGTAAACACCGATGTGGGCTTCCAAAACAATAACGGTCTACTAGGACGTACTAACTGCCGTTAAAAATCAGTATAGTGAGTATCAGTATAATGAAATACATTTTTAACTAAAAAATCGTATTTGAAAAGTAAAGGTCGTCGCACCATTTACGTAGACCGAAATAGTTCAGCCGGATTCGACACATGTACATTATTTAGGTTACCGTTACACGTAACCCGGTAACATCTGTAGCCATCTGATATCAGATTTTGGCCAAATTATGTAAAACGTTAAAAAACTTTTATATCAAAGCTATGAGCCGTGACTCATTCTCCCGGAAATAAGATCCTATTATATATATACATATCTTTATAACACATCCAAGTATATGTATATAAACATTTTCTTTTATTTAATAATTGTTTTCGCTCTCGGCTTTGCCCGCTTGTTAGGTGGGGTGACAGGAGTTCGGTATAAAAAAAATCCGAGATCCTTCCTTCGAGTTCAAGCTTGATGCATGCCAAATATCATCAAAATAGGACGTACAGACAGTCACTTTCGCAATTAAAATATTATTATACGTTGCTGTAGGCTAATTTTATTTAATATTTGGGATAAATAGAAATAAAATAACGTATAATTTGCCATAGAAAGTGTAGAAATCACTACACACAAGCGAAACCGTGAGTGTTTAGCGTTATGGAGTTTTTAGATCAATCGCTGTGGAGCAGAATGCACAAAAACTAGACGCGATACACAATGAACTTGAGATCACTATGAGAGCTATATACAGGTTGATCGAAACACGAAATGCATGCAGCGTTAAGCTTTAATAATTTTTAATTTTTACTAGGTAATTACAAACATTCGATAATAATACAAAATCAACGTTACAAATGAAGTAGTATATTTAAATGTAGGTAACGTCCAGGGTATAATGCCCAGCAATAAAATAGTTGTACCTACCCTTTTTCCCACATTTAACTGAATCAGCGCGGGCGCAGCTTAGTTCTCAATGAACACTGATCGGGGACGCAAGCGCGGAAATTTAAATATTATTCATAACGAATAATATTTCCTAAGTTTGAATAAGTCATCATCATCATCATCCTGTGAATCTGATAATGAGACGATGGAATCGACTATGAATGAAGACGCGGTGTTCTGCGATTGTTCAGCCAACGAAGCCGACATTATGAGACAGATCTCGATCGACTCGGGCATCGGTGACACGTACCGCGATTCCATTTGCTCAACCCTGGATTCGGAAGAGGACGATCTCGGCTCAGAAAACGATTTTAAAGACGCATGTGATTTTGATGAGTAAGTCCCTTCAAATTGATTGTTTTATAGCGACGCTGACTCTTAGAAAGTGGAAAGTGTATGTGGAGCCCTTAAAATTCCTAATAATTATATATAAACCGCTTAATCATCATATTTAATTATCTTATTTATGCATTATAATAAAGTAAACATATCGGAAATGCTGCTAGCATTCTTGCCAAAATCAGACCGGATGGCATGCCACGAGGTCTGAATTTGTTGAAATAAATGCTTACGATAAATATATATTAAAGTAGGATAAAATTATTTTTATATTGTAATTATTTATAATTTATTTTTACGATATAATTTGCTATAAAAACTTGCAAAATAAATAAATAAATGTTCAGGCGCTGAATAGGTGAGTAATGCACAATCCTTTCGAATGTGAAATGATGAAAGAAAGAGAGAAATCAAAACAGTTGCTAAAATTAAGGCCGTTATTGTAAAACAAAGTTTAAATATACGGATTAGTGAAAAATTTATCGATTGTATTATTTTAATGACATTGTTTGTTATAAACTGAATAAACCAGAATACCCAAAGGCACTGATGCCAACTTGGGCGTTTTCACCCCAAATTTCCCTAAATTTGGGGTGAAATCCCGCTGGATTCAAGGTGTTTAGGGGGTTTTTTAGGGGTCTATTATTCAAGATTTTTTGTTTTTCCTTAAAAAAAGCGCACGACTATACGATTTATATTAAGCTTCGAACCCGACCAACAAACTAAACCTACTATTACTACTACTACTAAACAAACTAAAATATAAACTCCAAGCGCGGCTACAACTGAAATATCAAAAAACTATAATATATTGAGATTGAAACAATAGCTCAACGGTCAGCGTGCTTGTACAACACGTAGGAGGCCCGGGCTTAGATTTCTGGTCACTAAATGAAAAATAAAAATCGTTTTATTTCATTGTTATCATCATTAATATTGTTAGGTAATTAATTAATGTATGTAAATGTATGAAATGCACCTGCATAAATACAACAACAATTTTATACTACTTGAATGTATTTTTAATTTGTATTTGAAATTACCTCTCAAAACGAGTGTACAACAAAAAATGTAGGGCTTTTAATCGATATTTAGATAAATTTGAAGTTGGTCCTAGGAGAAATATTTTGTAGGAGTTGGCCTCACTGCCCAAAGGTTTCTAACTGTATCATTGTAATGAAGGAAGCATTATGAACTAGCCGCGACCGGGCTTCGCACGGGTACAATTAGCCAATAAAAAAATGGCAGGTACGATTAGCGATTACTTGTTAGTTTATATAAATATATTTTAAATAAATAATATTAACAGGTAATAATAGATGCGTAATTTTATCGCAATTTTTTTAAATAAGTCGAGATGGCCCAGTGGTAAGAACGCGTGAATCTTAACCGATGAACGTGGGTTCAAACCCGGGCAAGCACCTCTGAATTTTCATGTGCTTAATTTCTGTTTATAATTCATCTCGTGCTTTTCGGTGAAGGAAAACATCGTGAGGAAACCTGCATGTGTCTAATTTCATCGAAATTCTGCCACATGTGTATTCCACCAACCCGCATTGGAGCAGCGTGGTGGAATAAGCTCCAAACCTTCTCCTCAAATAGGGAGAGGAGGCCTTAGCCCAGCAGTGGGACATTTACAGGCTGTTACTTTCTACTTTCAATTTTATCGCAATACATGGAATAATTTCTATGTGTGTGAAACGGTTTTTACACATAACATCGTCATAGTTCCGCCATTTTGCTTAAAATATTTACACTCGCTTATCGCTCTTTCTATTAGTGAAAATCATTTCCGTGGCTTAGAAGAAGTAAGCGGATATAAAAAGACAGAGAAGAACCCTACAACGTACAAGTTTTACTAAAAAAAGGGAAATTTGCTGTTCTATGTACAACCCATATGTCTTGACAATGAATATAAATTGTTTATAGAATGTGATATTTGAAATAAAAAAATATGTTAAGTCTTCTATTGTATACCTATAAGATTACAAATAATAATAATAATGTGTTTTTTATTTTCTAGTCGCAAAAATGCGCTGGTCCTGCGCACTCAACTCTCGGTCCGGGTACACGCCATCATTGGTAAGTAGTTTTTGATATGATAGAATTGTCCAAGTTTGATTTGAGCCGCTTATATTTTTATTATATCTGAAATAAGAAAATAATCCTAAATCAAACGCTAGCAAAACAATGATTCTTATGTCATCTCGGGGTAGTAAGCATTTTATAAGGGGTCACGGCGGGATTTTTTTTTTCGAGAATGATTGACTAAATTATTATGTTGCAATATAATTGAAATGATGTTTAAATCTAATCTATGGTACGTTGTAAAACCAATAGATGGCTTTCTCAATATGGCACTAAAATTTTTTATTGACGTATTATTTTATATTTATATTGACTTTTTTATAATATTTCTGCATATATTTATTTTCAGTCAGCATCACAATCGGCTTTTACTGTTAAATGTAAAATTTTAATTGGATTTAAATATGTTATAAATAAATATTGATGATCAAGTTTTATTTTTAATTCCTCAGAGAGGCTGCTACACTCTCAGGGGCGCGAACTGCGACGGGCGTTGTTTACGCTCAAGCAGATCCTGCAATCAGACAAAGACCTGGTGCACGAGTTTGTCGCCAACAAGGGCCTCGACTGCCTCATGCAGGTCGCCACCATGGCAGATCATAACTACCTGGACTACATTCTAAGAGCGCTTGGCCAGGTAAAGTCTATAAATTTTGCTAAGCAACAGTTTGAGTATGTTGAAACGAAGTTCTTTTATGCGGCTTACAGTAGAGTGAAATGGCAGTGACTCAAGGACTTGTCGCACAACAAAAAAGCGTTAAAAATGCGATGCGTTGCGCGTTCGAATTCGGTAGTCAGTACTGCGTGAGCGCTTCTGTGTCACCACTGGTCACCACTGGCGAATTTTTGAACGCCAAACCACGCCAAACGATAGAGCGAGAACTATTTCCGTATTTCCCGATAGGTACAATGTTGGTGTCTTCAAATCCAGAGTAAACAGGTTTCTTATAGGCAAGCGTGTAGACCGTGTCTTAACATCAGGCAAGTCAACGGTCAAACGCTGGCCTATTAATTGTAAAAAAAAAAACGATATAGTGCGCCTACCGTTTTGTTATTAATTAAGTTGAATAGTTAAATATAAGCAAACTTAATCAAATAAATTATTTTTATATAAAATACTTACGTAACGTTCTTAAAAATACAAAAAGAAAAATGTAAAGGTAATGCAAAACCATATAAGGACCAATCATAGCGCTACGGCTTACGCGCCGCACGCAAGTCCCAGGTTTGATCCTTGGGCTATTGTCACAATTCCCATCATAAATTTTGTTTGATTGGAGGGATACATTATTAAAATATTAGCAAATCCTTAAAATGGGCATTGCTATTATTTTTTAATTTAGTTAAATAATTAAGTATAAAAATTCAATCATTTTTTCAATTAATTTTATTTGAATCAAAAGGATTAATTTTATTTGACAAGTCGATTGGCGTGGTTGGTAGATATTTGCCTTTCGCGCCTCAGGTCGTGGGTTCGATTCCCACTCAGGACAGACATTTGTGCGTATAAACGTGTCTGTTTATCCGGAGAATGGTTGTAATTATCTATATCAGTATGTATTTACAAAAGAAAAGTAGTATGTCAGTTGTCTGGTTTTCATAGTACCAACTCTGCTTGGCTTGGGATCAGAAAAGGATATTATTATCATTATATTTCTGGCGGCAATAATGGATACTACGTTGTAATGACACGATCTTTGTTAATAGCTAGTAGTAGTAATAGTAATAGTTCATAGATGGCAATAACAATGATCGATTTTATTTTTGATTTTGATTTTGCATTTTATTACTTTCCAAACTATTAGAAATTCAAGCTATTTTATTTTATATAATTGAAACTTTTTTCTAATAAATTAAAAAAAACTTGCGAAAAGTAACAAAATCTATTCAAAACGACCATTCGTTATATTAGCAACTTCTTTCATAATAGACCATTTTAATTACTGCAAAATATATTTTGAAATATACTTTATATTAAAACTAAAATTAAAAAAAGGTTTTTTATACAGTTTGTCATCTTTCAATTTAAAACGACCCGAAACGACGAATTCAAATATCTTCAAAGCCATAAAGACAGGCTTTAAGGCTTTATGTGAAAATAGAAATCAAACAAACATAATATATGTCTTCGTAATGTCAGTATCATTTTGCAGATCCTTCTTTATGTTGACGGCATGCACGGCGTGATGAACCACCAGCGTTGTGTCCAGTGGCTTTACTCTCTTATCTCCAGCAAGTTCAGGCATGTCGTCAAAACTGCTCTCAAACTCCTTCTAGTCTTCGTAGAATACACGGAACAAAATTGTCTCATCCTTATCGACGCCATCACCGCCGTAGACAGTTCCAACAGCAGACAACCGTGGTTCAACGTAATGAAAATCCTTCAAGACTTCGATGCTTCCGACACTGAACTCCTCATATATGCCACCACGCTGATTAACCGATGCCTTAATAATGTACCCGATAGAGACAAGTATTACGATCAAGTGGACTCCCTGAAAAACCAAGGTATCGATGACATTATACAGCTATACATGTCTAAAGAGGGGACAGACTTAGATCTACTGAGGCAACTGCAAATATTCGAAGCTGTGCTTCAGTACCAAGATGGTGATGAAACTGGAACCGCACTCAAGTATGTAACAAAATCACGTTACAAATTTAAATAAGTATAACACTTAACTATTTTAGTAGATACTAGAAACTTCACACTTCAGCAAAAAAATTAGTCTTTTGATGTGACGATGAAAACTTACCTCCAGTGGTGGGAGCAGTAGGTTAGCTAGCAGGGGAATAGCTTGTAGTCTCTTTTATCGCTTTTATAACTTAAATTAAAATATTAAATGTATTTACTTTTACTTTAATTTGGGCCGTGTTTTATAAAACCATTTTTTTCACTTTATAGACAACTGGATGAATCTGTTATAACTTCAGTCCGACGAAGAAGTCTAAACCTGGCGCCATCTGAACGACGAAAGTCCAATAAACAAGAAGTCAAAGAGAAAGGTAAGCACTGAGAATGTTAACGTGAACCATATGGATAGTATTATTTTGCTCCGTGTGACCTTGCATGCTCAATCTGTTGAGTGTATTTCTTTTATCCATTTCATTACTTTTAACTTACAGTTGTAATCGATGTCTTACTTTTTTTCGCATTCGCTTTGACTATGCCTTAAACGTTGCATTTCACTAACAACCAACAGCGAAGCCAGTTTCGGTGGAACCAGACAATAAAATAAACACACCACGACCTCAGTACCTGCCAGCCATTATCGATACCAAGGAAAATAAAGAGTTGAGCTCAGTTCTCAAGAGACGGAGGGATAGGTACGCAAGACAGGCGCATCACATAATACAACAGCAAGAACTGCTGAACAACTCGAATGGCATTTACAATGGGCTGTTTGAAAAGAACGACCAGTGGAGCCCGAATCGCACCTACAATCACAACGGAACTTACTCAAACACCAATGGTACTTATACTATTTCGAGCGGGAAATACATAAACGGCACCGCTAATGGTACCGTCATATACAATTCCAGTGACGTCAGTGGTCACGGACAAAAGGAGGAGAAGACTTACACAAACAGAACAAAATCCAGTTACATCCCGGACGTTTTGATGAATGGTTTGTGCATTCGCTAACCCACTAATTTGCGCTTATCATGTTTTTCGCTGAATTTATTTCCATTTTTCCGTTGCCATTTACATTTTATTATTTTTTATTTAATTCTAAATATCGTCTCTTCTAATGCATAACGTTTAGGAAACCAAAGATACACAACCGGATTGAAACAGAGAATCCAGAATGGGACATTAGGTCACAGTGTCAACGCATCAGATACTCTGTCCATAGTCAGGGCCGGACGAGAATTCTCCCCGGAACCAAAAGATGACAGGGAAATTCTGCTGAATCGAGAGCACAGCATTAAAGACCTTGCTCAGAGGTTGACAAGTCCCCTAACTCCCTCCACAGAAGAGAAGCCCATAAGGGTCTCTGAAATGGCAGGAATCGTTTCGAAAGCCAAAGAAGAATTAGCCAAATCGAAATCTAAAGGTAGTTTATGTTTACATTCATTAAAAAATCTTTGTATTTAAACGGAACTATACAGATTTTGAAATGTATAAGAAAAAAATTCTAATTATATTTTGTCTTAAAAAAATTCAGTTTTTATTGAGTTCGATATTTAATTCTAAAAACTTATTCTAAATAAACATCAACTTTACAGAAATTATAAAAAGTCCAGCCATAGAGAAAAGTACAAAACTACATGAAATTAAAGTGTCTGAAAACGATTTACACTGGGAAGAGTTGAGAAAGGGCTGCATCAACAGGGAATTCCACACATGTGATCTTGATTTTTCGGATCTCAGATACGATTCAGATGAGGAGATGGAGTCACCTCCGTTAAATGCTATCCCTCCTCCTCCTCCTAACCTATTGCCTCCTCCTCCACCTAACATGCTGACGCCAGTGGGCCTTCCTCCACCTCCACCAAACAATTTTTTTAGCTTACCCAAAAACCTACCAAGCATGACATCACAATCAGACATCTTGAACGATTCTAACAGTTCAACATTAAAGAAAAACAAAAAGACGGTAAAACTTTTCTGGCGGGAGATACAAGAGAACCCCGTGCCGTCCCCGGCAAGGACCAAGGTAGGGGGATTCATTTGGGATGATCTCCCAGAGGTTAGCGTGGATACAGTGATGCTGGAACACCTTTTCGAATCCAGGACCAACGATTTGATAATCAAGGTGAGTTAAAATGATCGTTTGTTTTTAAAATAGCCTTTTATGTGTCAATTAATTTAAAAAGTATCTGACTCAGTCACTGATCGACTCATGAATGTCTGGTCTATCTTTGACCTAAATACTGAAATTTTATACTGAATATCCCTTTACAATATTCACAAGGAATAAGACAAGATTTGAATTCCCACGTAATGGGGAAAAAATGGTATTAAAAGTAGTTTATTTAAAAACAAATAACTGTTTTCAGGATTTTAGATTTCCGAATAAAATTCCTTTCTTTTCTTCCGTTATACATATATTTTTACTGTTATATAACAACCGCGAAGTACCGCTAGTAATAAATGTTATATATTTTCTTTTTCATGTAATCGATCGTCCTCTTCAACAAAACAGGAAGTAAGTATCAACTACTATAACTCATATATATTTCCTTTTTTTTAAACCGAGTCTGTACACACTGCATTAAAATAGTTAATAAGCTCTTAAATGGTTTAATATAAAAATTAATACAAAAAAATATATCATCATTTTTTATGTCAAAATATGATTAAAAAAACCAAAAAAAGATATAAAGTAATATTACGCAGGTCACATTATTTTTTGACAATAATTATTTAGTTTTATTTAAAATAAATTGACGATACATCATAAAATATAAATATAAATCATTAACGATACAATTATGAACATAGAAACTTATGGAACCAAAGAGAAACCTGATTCTTGACACAAAACGATCGAACGCGATCAGCATAGCCATGAAGAAGTTGCCAACGCCGCAGACGATCAAGATAGCGATAATGAAGATGGACGCGACAGTTATCGGTCGCGAGGGGATCGAGAAATTACTAACGATGCTCCCCACGCACGAGGAGAAGGTCAAAATACAAGAGGCGCAGGTATATTTGGTTGAATATAATGGGTTATTAAATATTAACAGGTTAATTATAAATTTAAATAAATTTCCTCCAGTTCGCGAACCCCGATCTACCTCTGGGCTGTGCGGAACAGTTTCTCCTGACCCTGGCATCCATTAATGAGCTGTCGTCCAGACTAAAACTTTGGGTCTTTAAGCTGGATTTTGATAATTTAGAGGTGAGTAATTTACACCATTGATATAGTAATTATATAATACATATTTCTTAATTTTTAACGAGTCGATTTTATTACATGTTATATAAATTTACTATACATGTTATATTAATTTAGGCTTTTATAACGTTACAGAAAGAAATAGCAGAACCTCTAATGGATCTAAAGCAGGGCATAGAACTGCTGAAAGTTAACAAAACATTTAAAGTGATCCTTTCGACGCTGAGGTCTGTAGGCAGCTTCTTAAATGGTAATCAGGTGAAAGGGTTCCGGTTGGAATATCTCTCTAAGGTGATGGAGGTTAAAGACACCGTCCATAAGCACCCACTGCTGTACCACATTTGTGAGATGATAATCGAGAAGTTCCCTGATACCACCGACTTCTTTAGTGAGGTAAGAGTTTTTATTAAAACAGTAAATGTTGATGTCACATTGCAAAAAGTGTCAAAAATCTTCATATAATTATTATAACTATAACTTCGACATCTCTTTCCTGATTCTTCCTTCTTATTTAGTTTCGTTAGTTACAGTAGTCTGTTTACAATTATGTAATATATTCTATACTTGACTTATTTATATAATATATTATAAACTTGACCAATTTTAATAATAAATCCTGCTGGGTCAGGTCGGTCCTGTTATCCGCGCTTCCAAGGTCGACTTCGAAGTACTCAGCGCTAATCTTCTTAAACTGGAATCAGACTGCAAAGCTTCCTGGGATCACATGAAGAGGGTTGCCAAACATGATGGCTCTCAGATCTTCAAGACCAAGATCAACGAGTTCCTCACTGATGCAGCGGAACGCATCATTCTACTCAGCATTGTGAAGAAGCGGGTCATGAGCAGGTAATTGGGTATTTGTTTTTGAGAAAATGATTCAAGGGACTCCTGGTAAGTAGCGGTGTATGAGACAAAGAAAAACGTTCTGGCGATTGGAATCCTTAACACATCGGAGCAAAAAATTATAAAAGTGTCCAATATTTACATCGAGCGGTAATACAATTACAAAACAAAACTTCTCTTCTTAGATCAAACCTGTTCACTACTTTTATATTTACTACGATATTTTAATAATTCTATATTTACGAACTTTAACAACGATAAGGACGAACTGAAGCGCTTGTGTTTAATTGCTTTAAATTTTACATAATTAATTTGTATTCACCGCAAGGCATAGCGAAATTTGTTACATAATCGACTCTGTTTAAAATTTTGTTTTGCGAATTTTAACTTATTGTTTATCGTGTGGCGATTGCGAATTACTTATGACATGGCAAATAAAATTGGCAAGATTTCGTTTGACTGGATTTAAAGTTTCAATTTAAACTGAAAATTTCGCAATATTAGCTGGTGTTTATGAAGCTAGATTTATTATTAATTTCAGATATAACAAGTTCCTGCTCTACCTTGGCGTGCCTCTGGGTGACGTCCCCAAGACCAGACCTTCGGAGCTTCTGAAGGTGATCGCGGAGTTCGCGCTGGAGTATCGCACAACGCGCGAGAGGGTGCTACAACAGCTGGAGAAGAGGGCCAACCATCGCGAGAGGAATAAGACCAGAGGGAAGATGATCATTGATGTAAGTGTGACACGATTAGAAGCTATTTCAGTTGACAACGTCACTGAAGGAAAAGTTTTTAATTTACATAAAATACTTCACTTTAACGGAACATTACGGAACGGTATTTGCCGAGGCGTACATATAGTGTAGGTTATTGTACATTATTGTCAAGTAGTCCATTTTCATCATCGACCGATATGGTCGAGTCTACCGCGGCAGATTTTAGAAAAAGATTTTTCTCTACTGCTGCTTCTCATTTTTATCTGAATATAATATACTTCACAAATTTATTGTAAAAAAAATGTGTTAACTTATTTTGCAATAAATTTGGTCATTACTGCTTGGAATACTTTCGCTTGTTCTTATTTTATTATATTACATTTTTAATATTGTATCACAAGGTGTGAGGCGCAGCACATTTTATAAATTTGCTTCCTGCGATTCTTTTATAATTAGGCAACGTTATAATCGTGTGAGATAGTGTCACTGAATAGTGCATGTATGACAATTTGGTGACGTCACAGGTGGGCAACTACGCCAGCAAGGGCGAGCACATGGCAGACAGCGCGCTCAAGGAACTGCTGAAGAGCGACGCCGACAGGGACCTGATGGACTCGAGACGCAAACCAGCTATGCGTCCGCGCAAGTAAGACGACAATATTATATATAGAAAGTAATTAGAGTGAAGTTCAGACAAAGACAAGGTCCGGAAAACCGGCGTAGTGTTGAAGTATATAGATCTTGTTATATATTTCACGTACTCTCTCTCATATTGGAGACACTGAAGATATCTTACAATATTGAATCACGTTTGTGGCGAATTGTAACGAGCCGACGAGCCGGGGAAGCGGAAATAACGCTCTCTTTCTCAATTAATTACTATGTTAACCCATCAAAAACATATATGTGAAATGAGAGCCAAGTTCAATATTATGATACATGCCTTGGTTGTCGACTTTAACGACAAAAGAAGTGAGATCTAAATGGGTGCCAAGTTCAATGATTAGTCCTGAAATTTATTTATAACAACATAAAATATTTTATAACATCTTAAAATATCATTTCTTCTTATGACTTAGGATAATATATTGAAGCCTAAGATCTGACTTGGCTAGTTCTCATATGCGTATATATAAGTTCTCATAGGTAGTATTCCACTCGTTATATTTTCACAAGAATTAAAATCCACATAAAAACCGGTTGTCATCAATTTTGATTACTGATTCTGACATTACAGGCAGGCAGCATACAAGCAAGCATTCCTTATACAATCCATTAATTGAAAAATTATAATAAAATGATAAAAATTTACTAGTTTCTGATTTATTCCTTTGTATTCACCTATCTATCTATCTGGATGCCAAATTTGAACTTTCTAGTTCATATGGAACTGGGTTAGAGTTTTGATCAGTCAGTGATAAAAATGACGATTTTTGGACGTTAATATCTAAATAACCGTTCTAGGTGTGTTTATCAAATTTAAAACACATATGTATCTCGCGAGTCTCAATATATAAGCCAAATTTGACATATTTATGTAAAATAGTTTTTGGGTTATGAGAGAGTCAAAAATGGCTCCAAATGTTTCGTGTAATAAATATTACACATGGTGCTGCTCGCCAATTGTTAGCTTGAACTTGGCTTGACACGCTACCGCGTGTCTAGATGTTGACATATTTGGTCAAACATTACTAAATCATAACAATAATATATTGTCATTACAATACATTCCTAAATGAAGTAAAACCTTGTAACCCTTCAGCGGAGGGACAGGGCCGGAGGACGAGATAATTCAGACCCTCGTGCGCTCCACCACTCCCAACCGACGCCCGCTGGTGCGAGAACGGCGCCGGAACCGACTCGCGGACAGGAAGAGCTGTGAGTACCATCTCACCATCACTATACCACTACATCACCCTCCATATGCCTGACCGGCTTCCTATACGAACAACAAACTGACACCACTCTACCAAGTAACCACACTACCTTGACGTACGTCAAATGTACGATCCATCTTTCCACCACCACACTAAAAGTAGTAGGTACCACTCGGGGAGCGTCAGTATCCACACATCGATTTATAATTTAATATTTTTAGTAATGTTACAATTGGTAAAATACTCATAATTGCTCGCGCATGCAAATGTTCTTCGCTCAGCGAAATAATTAAACTATTAAAAATATAAGTTTAACTAAATAAATTAATTTTTTAAATCTTATCAGTAGTACAATAATGTATTAGAATAGTGAAGTCATTCAGGAACGAATTTGAAATTTTGTTTATGGTATAGAATTAGTCCGAGTGTTGTACTCTATATATAGGTTATCGATAACTTTTACAATCTTTTTGAACACGTAGGTTGCGTAGATCAAACTACAGCTTTATTTTAAAGAAGTTATTAGGTAAGGTATCTAGTATGGCTACTAATTCTTGGTTTTTGTACATGAATTATATAAAAGCTTGTCCTTTAAAACTATTCTCAATAGTTACATTGTGTAACTGTTTCAATACCTAATTATTTAATACGTTATTTGACGAAAATTATAAATAATTATATTTATATATCGTACTTAATTTCCTACAAAATATTTATGAATAGCATGTAACATATATTATATATTTTTTAATATTGTTAAGAGTAAACATGTTTGTTACTATTTGTCACTAGATGGCGTTGATTCATTATTTGAAATTCCCGAATCACGCTGTTGTTAGTTTTTTTGTAACAGTACGTATACGTAATGTCAATGTTACAAAATTGATCAAATTTATTAAAGTAATGTGAACAGTGAAATATAGTTCTTATTTCATTCATCATTTGGTCCCTCCGAGTACTTCGCTAGTAAACAAATATTAAAAATATAATCCGAAGTTTGAAGTACTCAATGAAATAAGAGGCTCGATCCGAAAATATAATTTCTAGCTTTACATTGTCATCATAATGTATACCAATAATATTATTATCATAACATTACTGGTATCTTTGTTGTTGCGTGCTGAGAAAAACCAGACATGATAATAGACTTACTCGTTGAACACAATATTATACCCAAATTATATTATATTTTAAAACGTGTATGAGTGCTAAGCGATATGCATTGTTCCTTATCGTAATGATCGTTAATGATCGTTAATGATCGGTTTCCAGTAAACAGGACTCTAGACGGACACTAGTCGCGGTCCGGCAAGCGGAGCAGCGCGGGGTGAGTTGTGTGTATATTGTTCACTTATGAAACAGTTTATTAATGCCTCGTCCCACGTTGGCAACATTACATACACCCTTACGTTTTGTTTAATTCAATTCGAACACATTTTTTGAAAAAAGTATTTAATGAGATATATGATTATATTTAATTCGTAATTAAGAGAGGGGGAAATTAAATAACGTCAGCACACGAGTCGTGGCGTCCTTGGTGCTCACAGCACCAACATTGGCGCCAATACTGGCACTGGTGTCATTTCATTCGTATCGTCCCCCTTGTCGCGAAACATTTGCTATAAAACAATGAAATTAATTGAGTTATTTCATTCGCAGGTCGCCGCGGGAATTCAACAAAGATAGTCACACTTACGCCTAATTTTTATTGAATAAGTTTTTTTTTTTATTGTAACTCGAATCTCACCCTAAACACAACGTACGATTATGTTAATTATATTTAATTATTACTAAATCTTATTGTATTCAGATGTATAGTACCCTCAGCCAGATAACTCCATACACACTCCTAAAATGCGTCTCATTTTTCTAAATATACTTAATACTGTCTAGAGACTTCTGATCTATAGACTGTAGGAGTCCCTTTATGTACATTGTTATTATATATTTCATTATTTATTTATTCCTTTCAAGGATATTCCTATAGCAATTGCTGATTTTTCAATGAATTTTGACAAAAATTATTTGATTAAACATTACATTAAAAAACTAGTATTTTTATTAATTTCAGAACTTTAAATCTTAAACTTAATATTATTTTAAACATAATTAAACAATAATCAGATCAATTTACCTTTACCGATACATTTTTCACCTTCCCCCAATGAGACCCCGTGTACCCCTAGGGGTACGCGTATCACAGGTTGGGAATAGCTGTTCTAAATTCTTTCCTTTCAATACATAACGAGCGAATTTTCAACAACCTGATTACTTTGTACATAAATATTAAATAATTATAACTAAATTAACTTAGTGGCTCTTGTAAATAAATCCACATAATCAAATCAAAAGCATTCAGATGATTTTTAAAATGATAGCCCCGGTCTCTGTCCACCGCCACAGTCCTGGTAACTTCGAACCCCCATCCAGGTGTACCTCACAAGTCCCTATGTCGTTGCACTTATTTTCATAACGAGCAGAATATATAATTGCAAAATAAATGTTCTTAAAATTAAGTAAGACTTCACTGGCATGTGTAGTACTAGTTTAGTTATTCGATACGCAGGTTGCAGCATTTAAATATTGGAGTCTCTCGAGGTTGCCATTGAAATACCATACGCATGTTTCGACTATAGAAATGAGAACTTGATACAAAATGTTAACTTCGTAGTGTGGAGCAAGGTCGTTAAATTTATTTTAAAAATTACTCCGACCCATTCTCATGCTTCATGTTCTTCGTTCGAACTTCAGCCACTAGCTATTAGGTACTATTTATTATGCTCTTAAGGTAATTCTGACATTATATGTTTTTCGTTATGGGTTAAGCAAATGCAATAAATTTAAGACTTTCAACTGCGTTAAGACAGCCTGTATGTTGTGTTTTAATTATTCCTCTATGTATTTATTGTAAATGTAAATATATGTGTAAATAAATAACAATGAATTAATAAATGTGCTTTTACTTATTATTATCTACACCTTCATAACCCATAACAACATCTTCAAACATCGTTAAATTCCAAGTGATTATTATACAAAGTTTCTTGTTTTCCAGGATATTCTTATAACAGTTGCTTTAAATAAATAATCGGATCAATTTTGTCGAAATTAATTGCAAAAACCTATGACTAGAAAATAATAAGAATCCCTACAAATTATTGCAGAATAAAACTTACTGAAGTTAAGAAAAAAAAGTAAAAGTAGATACGAAATGAAGTATACAATTGTAACCATGGGTGTATTAAAACCTGAACATGCGTACACTAGCCGCTTAGACAGGCGGTATACAAACGATTGTACCGTATTTTACCAACCCAACGCCCATAGTCTATCACCAGATTACGTTCTCTCACTCTAGCTGAGGTAAGTCTAAAATTAACATTTTATTTGAACATTGGAATAATTAAATTTAAGCTTTAATATAAACAACCGTTACGCATTTCACGCAAATAAATGCTTTAAATAGTTAGTCGTAGATTATTATACACTTATAACAAAAATGTAACTGATCGCCGTCTGGAGCAGTAAAACTGTAATCCCAATAGAACAAAGACATAAATTATGATGATTGAAAGTTCATAGGAACAAAGCTAAAAAATGGACAGTTTCGAAGGTTTAGATATTTCCTATATAATGTAAGTTGAGATCCGATCTATTTAGATCGGATCTCAACTAATGATCAATCATATTAAATAGGGTTCAGCTTATGCTGGACTAACGAGGGTAAAACGCGCCCACGCGTATAGTATGTACGCACAGCGCACGGAGCTCCCTAGATTATATTATACATGTCTTCCGATTTACGTTGCTGTAGCTCAGATGCCCCGTCATCCACGTCGTTGTTAATCGTGTAAATGACCAAGTGCACGATTTTTATTTATTCCACAATATTCAAGTTAAACAAAACCGTTTAACTCTCTGAAAACTTTATTTATCTATACTAATATTATATAACAGCTGAAGAGTTTATTTTGTTGAATGCGCAAATCTCAAATATAATCGAATTGAAAAAAGATTTTAGTGTTGGATATCCCATTTATAGAGAAAAGCTATTGGCTTATATTTATAACATTACGCTACAACCACTACTGTTGCAAAAATAGGGGAATATTTATTCTTTTTGTGGGCTTCCGTTGCGTGCGGTGCGTAAACGGAATTTTTTCTAAAATAATGCATGTAGTTTTTATAAAAATGGCATTAATTCTTATGAAAGATCTAGATAAGATCATACAATTTTTAGTACTTTTTATAGTTTTGACATATTTCAAAAAGTAGCTGAGTAGTTTGTTCGAAAATACTCATACTTAAGTATTTGTTATCGTTTTGTAAATGAGTTTGTAAGTTTATAGGTTGGTATATTACCAAAATGTAAGAGCTCTCCGAACGAAAACTACTATGTTTTATAATAATATTAGAACAATAACTAGCGATATTGTCATCCTTACAGAAACCTTCCTCAATAGCTCTGTCAATGACGCTGAACTTTTTCCACCTGAATACTGTGTCCTACGGAAAGACCGGCCCGGCGACGTCGGGTGGGGCGGGGTTCTATTGGCAGCTAAAAATTGTTATAATATAAAAAGAATTACAAATGTAGATAACTTAACTGATGATAAAGAATTATTGTTTGCTATTATTACCTGGAAACATATTAAGTTAATGATATGTGTAGTATATTTACCACCCAGTTACAGCAGTAAGCAATATCTTGATGTTTTAACATGTATAGAAAATGCTATAAATATGTATACTGAATATCCATTTATGATAGTTGGTGATTTCAATGTAAATTCGTGCAATAATAGTGTTAGATCTCAATTTAATAATTTTATGGAATATAGTAAGTTACAACAATGTAATAATATTAGCAATAAATATGGATGTATCTTAGATTTAGTACTAACTACTCTAGATCATAATAATATTAAAATATCATCCGATACGGAACATCTAGTTCCCATGGATGCATACCACCCGCCCCTAGAGATATTGCGACACCAGGAGAATATTTAATCACGGAGTGGAACTTTCGGCAAGCAGATCTCCATAGCTTGTACGTTGATATTGCTAATATTGACTGGACCGACTTACTTGAAAAACATCATTTAAATTTAGACTTAGCCGTAGATATGCTATATAATAAACTTAATAGTGTTATTAGTACACACGTTCCTTCAAGAACAATAGTCAAAAGTAATAAATATAATTACCCAAAATGGTATACCAAAGAAATAATATATTATATAAAATTAAAATATTTTAATCTAAAAAAGTTTAAGTGTTATGATTTGGAGTTTAATAGGGAACTTTTTAAATACTATAGAACTAAAGTCAAGGATCTTATAAATATAGAATTTAAAAATTATATATCTAGGGTTGAAAACAATATATATATATATATATAGAACCATCAAGTTTTTGGCAATTTGTAAAAGAAAAACGTAAAACTAGGCAGCAGATAAAAACATATACTTATAAGAATAAAGCTGTAGAAGGGCAGAAAGCTATTGATTCATTTGCTAAATATTTCAGTTCTGTGTTTCATGATTCTTCTCCTCTGTTACACGTAAAGATAGCCGAGACAGAGGCTAATCGCTTTGGTTGCCAATCTACGGTAACCATCGAAAAAGTGACAGTTGCTGAACTCAGATTTGCAATACGGCGACTAAAGGCTTCAACTGCTTTTGGTCCTGACAACATACCTCCCTTTCTAGTAAAAGATTGCTTGTCAGCTTTGGAAGTGCCGTTACTTCATATATATAATCTTTCAATTAAACAATGTTTATACCCTAGCAAGTGGAAAGTGTCCCGAGTAACACCTATTCCAAAATCGGGCTCGTCCACGGATACAACAAATTATAGACCAATCGCTGTTCTTTGTGTATTTGGAAAGATATTTGAATCGATTCTAATAACATCATTTATATACAAATAAAGGGGCAATTGAGTGATTGCCAGCATGGGTTTCGTCCTGGACGCTCCACATTGACTAATCATACAGAATTTGTAGATTATATAAGTACTAAAGTTAAGTCTGGTTGTCAAGTAGATGCCGCCTACTTTGATTTCAAAAAAGCCTTCGATCTTGTAGATAATGATGTACTTTTAAACAAATTTGCTTTATTAGGATTTTCAACTTCGCTCTTAGAATTGATGGCTCACTATTTAAAAAATCGAAGACAGTTTGTTAAGCTAGACGGGTATAAATCGGAAGAGTATTATACACGATCAGGGGTTAGTCAAGGTAGTACCTTGGGTCCTATGCAATTTTTGATGATGATAAATGATTTACCTAGTGTTATCTCTAATGCCAAATGCCTTATGTTTGCTGATGATTTGAAACTGTACCTATCTGTAACCGAGACTAAAGACTGTGTAGCGCTACAACGTGATATCGATGCCGTAGTTGACTGGACTATAAGAAACAAATTATCATTTAATAATTCAAAATGTAAAACTATCACTTTTTCTCGATCTCGTAAACTTATTAAAAATATATATAATCTGTCTGACACACCAATGGAACATGTACCCAAAATCAGGGATTTAGGTGTTATAATGGATAGAAAACTAAATTTTCATGACCATATACTTAAAACATGCAAAGATGCTAATAAATGCCTTGGTTTCATTATTAGAATATCATCGCAATTTAAGAATACCCAAGTAATAGAACAATTGTATAATGCCTATGTCCGTAGTAAATTAGAATATAATGCAATAGTTCGGAGTCCGCTTGAGGCAATGTATAGTATAATGTTAGAAAAAATTCAACGAAAATTCTGTAGATATTTATTTAAACGTAAATATGGATATTACCCTTTTCTCTATCCTTCAATGTTTGTGTCAGGTATGGTTGGTCTAGATTCACTTCAGCTTAGACGGGAAGCCGCACTTATAAAATTTTACTATTTAATTCTAGTGCATAGGGTGGATAGCACTGCTGTACGCGAATCAATATATTTATATGTTCCCGACAAATATATGCGTGGTGTTGGAAGACGGCAACATAGATTGTTTTGCTATCCACCTATGTGGCATTCTCCCCAAGCTAGCAACAGCCCCACTGCTAGGGCTGTTAAACTTTTAAATGACTTCGTACGTTGTCGAGATGTAGACATATTTTATGATCCCTTTTATACTATGTTCAAACAAATTTATATATTTCAGAATTTTAAAAATTAATTTTGTGGTTCCTAAATAGATTTAAGCTTATTTTGTTTACAAATTTTAATTCTATTTTTGTTTTACTAAATTTTATTTTATTTATCCTTGTAGTATGTTATGTTAAATTAGTATGAATAATTAAAAAATGTTTAGTAATTAGTGTAGATATAAGCGACTTGGTGTAAATACTGTAATGCTTATATTTTCAAATAAAGATTATTATTATTATAACGACATAACGGTAGGACGTTTGGCCACCGCATGTATTTTTTTCTCATTGTTTTTTAAAATTTATGGATACTTAGTCGGTTAGTTGATACTAAGTACTTATTTTTTTAAATACACAGATTTACCTTTCAGTTTTAAAAGCACACAATTTCCTGTGAAGGTATCTTTGCCAACCAAATAAAAAAAAACAACTTTGCATAATTAAATAAAAAATTATTATTTTTTTATAATTTTCAAGGAAAGTACTTAAATTATTTATTAATAGACAACATTAAATCAGCTTAATGGATCTTTGTTCGATGCTCTTTAATTAGTTAATTGCATGATAATTACAAGTAATAATTAAGGTTACCTTTATTATCTGTTTCAAATTAAAAAATTAAACCATAGCTTAGTAAGTCCATAGAGTAATGCCGCTTCAAGCATTTGGCAACCTGCGTCGCTTGTCAACTTACATTTTACAGTTGTAAAGCTGCAACCGACTTCTTACATGAAACAGTGCAAGATAAGTTTTAAGTTATAAAAAGAAGGTAACATCTCATCGCCTTTTTGCGACCTATTCTTTTCATTTAATTGAGAAGTTTGCGTCTAATTTATTAATTCAGTTTTTTCAAATTTCTCAAGCGTCTTGTTTACCACGCCCTAAATGTAAAAGTGTCTGTTGTTATTGCTATTTTTCATAATAAATTCGCTGTAATCAGTCTATACATGGCAATATTGGGTGTTTTGAAGCGAAGTACCTGAAGCTTATTTTTTCTTCGGCAGGTTCTAATACGAAAATGTCGGCATATGAATCTCACGCTTACTTTACAGGAAATGGAACATACAAAGCTATAAATCCAATTCTTTCTAAAGTGGGTGACTTCACGCCGTTTTATATCGCTATAGCGATCTGCTCTGTTATATTTGGAGCCCTGCTCATCCTGAACGTCGTTTGCTGCTGCTCCAGATACTCAGACTATTGGCTAGACAGACACACGGGTGATTAATGTTTTTATTGTTGCCTGACATCGTAAATACTTTTAGTGTTTTAACATATTTTTTAAACTATCATTTTAATCCTAAGTAAGGTATTTCATATATTTTACAGGAAACCGCTGGATTGTTTCTATTTGGTCCGCAACGCCGCACAAACAGCCACCACTGGACTTTACTGAATTAGAAAGCCAATACAAACAGGTTCAGTACGTGCATCCTTTCCACAGTGAGGACTACCACGAAGTCCACAGGCACGGTTCCGAAGTAGCAGCCTCCATTTCACGGCAACCACTCACAACCTCTCAAGAATACCTTGAACTGCACAAAAGGGAAAGTGATATATAAAATGGCTTTTCTCATGATGTATCCCGCTATTGCTATACTTTCAATGTTTGTACTGATGGTCATTATCTTGATACTGAGGTTTGGAGCTCGTTGGTGTAAGCTCCGACACAGTACATTTGCAGACCAAGAATATTGGAATGAAGACGAAGCATATGAACAGAAAGTTTCATATGCTTAATCTTTAAATTTTATTTTGCAACCCCTCCGTCCAGTTTTGTCTGAATTTTACATGTTTGTAGGCTTTATTTTTACTAGTTTATAAGAAATCTATAGATTATTACTAGTGTCTAAGATTTAAATAATATTAATTGTTACATTAAAGTAGTGTTATTAGCACAAACTTACAACAATGATATGGGCCAATGAAATGAACACCATAGTTAAAAATATGCACTCACAAAATAAATTGATTCTTTTTATTGCATCTAACGCAGGTCTTATGAAATAGTGAAGTTATGTATTTTATATTATGTACCTATTGGTATTAATAAACTTTCTATATTTCTTAATTGCCTGTTATTTCTCACAATAACATATACAATTTCAAATTGACACAATTTGCATAGATTATTATATAACTTGAGATTATAATATTGTTCAAATTAATAGTTCAAAAGTATACTAATAATCGGTCTCGAGAGACTTCTCGAATTTCATACATATTATTTTTCAATTGGTTTTATGATAACATGGATTTTTGTTAATACTCTAAGCCTGTAAGCTTGTCACAGTTGTCTTGATAAAATGGAAAATTTTCAATAAAACTTAATAATATTAATAATAATCATTTTGTTATAAAAAATATGTCAAATATAATAAGTAGGTAGTCCTACTGAATATTTTTAAAACAACACGAAGTAAGATATAGTCTTGCCTGCATTTTCGAACTGGAGTCGTACGTAACTTTATTAAATACTAGCAACCCGTGGCTTAGTTTTTAACCAAAAACCTTCAAAATATGCCTTTAAATTAAATAAAAATGACTTGGATAACTTGCAAATAGCCATATTCATCTAAAAAGAATCAGTTGTTTTGAAATCACAGACATTTGATTTTAATTATTTACGGAATATTTTAGGCGAGTGTCGAAATATTTTATCAATACTCAATACCGTGGAATCATTTAAGAATGACGTGGGTAATTGATTGATATAGAAATGAGAATTAATACATATGATATTATAATTAAAATACTATCTGATATATTAAAACAATTTATGAACTATGATCCTTTCTTATATTGTTTTCGGTAATATTCATTTTTTAAAAAAATACACGAAAGGTCAAAGACCTTACGCTCTGTACAGAATACTAAAATAATATCATTACAGATAAAATACTTAAGTAGATTGTTTAGTTCACATCTGAACAGAAGGGTCAGCAAAATCCTAATATATTTATTGTATGTAGGATAATCATTACACTTATCAATTGTGAAGACCTCCACTTATTCAGGAAAGCCTTTTTGTCTAATTCTGTAAAACCGTACAGTCTCTAAAAGCGTTACTGACTCCGTAAGTCAAGTATATAAGTTTGTGTCATTTAGATTTTTTTGCAAGCGAGCGACAATTAGTTATCACAACGTAACAAATGGTAAACAAACGGGTCAAATAAAACTAGTAAATATAAAAACACTTGTTTTATTTTATTATATTAATTATCCACTCCAGAAACAATTTATAAATCTTATGTAATGCGACAATTAAATAATGGTAGGTAGGTACATAAAAGTGAGTCAAGTCGAGTTTGGAACCACATCGCTTTAGAAATGACTTGGCATGTGACATGACTCCGTCCGGCGCTGTTTCTTATTGCTGCTGTACTCGTCGGTATGGCTCCTTGAAACGCTAGGGCTCGACCTACGTCTAATCTAAATTATTTAACTCTCAATATTAATATTACGAGAACAACGAAGAATAATATTGAATAAGAATGAAATCTATAGTTACACCTCTAGCTAACATTCGACTAATGACGCCCGGGCCGGCGGCGACGGCGGCGACGGCGGCGTCACTTCAGATTGACTGCCCTTAAAACATTCAGTCGTTTAAGAAATCATTTATCGTGTTTTTATTATTCCTTAGGACAGAAGACATCTAGATCTTAATCGCGAAAACACTAAACATTACACACACTAATATCTAATTCATCGACACCGACATCCATCCTTTTAAAATCTAATATGAATAACTGACATTTGGTATAGAATAATAAGTCGAAAGTTTAATAAGGGCACGCGTCGCCAAGCGACAATGAGTTTACTGATTTCCGTCACTCGTGGACCGCCAGTCACTCACATTTACATTCAACATAAAACGCCAAATGTTTAATCTAAAAGCGAAACATTCAATTATCATACAAGTACATAAGAAAACAATACAATCACATAATGTACAAGGGCTCAACCCCACGCGACTGAGAATTAGTTGGTACTGGCTCTTCAGACGACACCAACGCCTGAAGCGCGCTCTGCGTTCACACAAGTACGAATACCTTAATAATAATAATAAATATTCCGTGACTGCAAAACATGATATGATCGTCACGTGGCCGCATCGCGGGCTACGCACTGCGTGGGTGCGTGCCCACGGAAGCACATAAACTATCAATTAAATTTAATGTTTCTGCCTGATGCATTACGTCTACGCGTTTAATCAACATTTTCAAATATTTATAATATTTTCAACAAGGATCATCTATACATAACACGCCGCTCTTTCGGAGCCGACCAGTCCCGAGAGTCGGCGGCTGCCCATAAGTAACACATACAGCTAAAATATAACACTCCCCTATGTCAATGTTGGGCTAAAGAACTAATTACGTATTCCTTAATCACTAAGGCATGAAGCGACAAACGTTTTAAAATATATAAAACTTAAAGTAATGTTATATAATAATACAATAATGTATATTTATCCATTCAGGAGTACGACTCTAAGGGCAACTGAACGCTTATGCAATTAACATATATTATAATAAATAACTCTGCACAGACGCCGCAGACCTCAATAGATACTTAGTATATCACCCGATCTCATATTGCTTGGTTGTCGTGTTCAGGTAAATCTCGCTGGTATCGAGAAAACGAAACTTGCTATAATAATATTCTTTTGAGAATAGCTGCCTAGACTCTATAAGTAATCAAAAGTTACCGTCTACCCTTACATGCTATCGTGCGCCCGCGCAGCGAAGAGGTTATCATTTTTATTTTAGAATTAATTTTTAACTGTCGAAATCGAATATCGAATTTCACCTTGATTGGAAGACTCATGAACTATAAACTGATCAACCACACTATTGCTATTATTTCCATATATCAATATCATCGAAAACTAGTTTATTAGAATCTTTATGCAATAACGCAAAATTATTAAAAAGATATAAAAGTTTAATGTTCAGTCAAAAATATAATTCGCAGTAATAAAGAGCTGTAAAAAATGTGTAAACCCGAGGGTAGTCTGGCTTTACAAACAAACGTAAAAAAATACAATATAAAGCTGGATGGACAGGATATTAAAGTACGCGTATACTCTCGTAAGTACATACACCGCGGACCACGCCTCGGGCGACGGCTCGCTCACACTCGAGGACGCTTGGGATGAGCGTTGCACCGTTCATGCGACGAAGTACCAAGGTTGCCGAATCCAGCAAACTCAAGGATACCCTAGTAGCGTTCATTTAAAGTGCGTGCGAACCGAACGAAGCGCGTGACGCGATTACACTCACACACACTCAGCCGGTCGCTCGTATGAACTTATACGAATATAATTATATCAAAAAAATAAACCCTATACTTATCTGTAAAAAAATGTTACATAAACTCTTACGCAAATAGTAGATCGTATATAGTAGACAAACTCTCGTTCATATTTACAAATTCAAAATATCTTAATATCCGAAAAAACGATTATCCGAACAAGTAAGAAAATATGTTAATTTTACTCATCAACTAATATGTAAAACATTTCACTCTCGATATATTCTAAGTCAGCTTCGCCAAAATACCTCCGCGCCGCGCCGCCCCGCTCGGACACGCGGGCTACGCGCTAGGCGGAACAGGATACACTCGCAGGACGCGGATATGCAAATTCATTAGTTCCACAGTTGTTTTTAAGATGAAGAAAGTTAGATCGATACAGGGCTCCTGTGGCGTGCCCGAGGGCGGCCTCGCGGCGCGACGCGGGACTCTTATACGTATGATAAAATTTGAAACAAAAGTCTTCAATTAATCTTACCCACGTAATATTACTAGTAATTAACAATTTCCAAAGGTACAGAAACCTCTTACCCGGGGGCGAGCCCCACGCTAGAGGACGTATAACGATGCAATAAATTTGGCATAAAACTACGACGGGACTAAACTTAAAACAAAATCGTATAACAAAGTCCGACCCAGCGTCCGCCGTACCCCGCGCGCCCCGCCAGCGACGGCCGCGCCGAACCTACAACGGAAGCTGCGCTTTCAACCTATCACAGAAAACATAGTATCCAAAAATAAAAATCGAAAATAGTGTGTTACGTCATAAAATGAACATTATGCGCAATAATATTAATGAACGAAATCGAACCTTAACAAAATTTTAAACCTACGTAGTTGGTAACGAAAAAATATCACTACAACCTCAAGTCCATAACACGTTAGTATAATAAATGCTCGTTTGATATTACTCGAATATAATCTAAGAGGTAGGATCGGGACCGCTGCCCGCCGAACGCGCCGTCGCCTAACCGCCGCGGCGCACTTCCCCGACGGTCGGCTTGTTCATTTTAAACGAATCCCGACCTCTATATTTATATACAATTTCACATTAAAATAGTCGGAACCGTTCAAAGATATAGTCAATTTACATATCTTTAATTTTGTTAAATATATCTAAATTTTAGATGGATACCCCCTCCCCTCCCCTCTTACAAATATACAACTGTTACAAGTAACACCCTGTGACCCCCCGGCGCCGGTCGGGCGAGCGCGCGTTCGGGGGGCGCGACGCGCCCGGTCGCCTTCGACGTAACGACTGCGGCGCGACACCCGCCGAGTGCTATATACACTTAAAACGCATTCGCAGTCGCACTCCTACTCATATCACACGATTATCGGAAGAATTATATTATGAAATACTCGAAAATTTGTAAAAATGTTCATCTTAAATAGATTTAAAATATCCTCAAATATGCTACTTTTAAAGATCTATATTCGTTAACGGTCGAAGGCGACGAACGCTGTCGTCGGTAATGGTGCCGGTAGTGGAGCCGTTTATAGTTTGAAGTGGTCAGCGGTGGCGATGTTGGCGAGCGTCTTCTTGATGCGCAGCGCTGTGAGTCGCGCCGCCGGGTTCTGGTACCAGCACTCCTTCATCACCTTCGCTATCGCCGACAGCACCTGCGCATGTACATCGACACGAACACTTTATAACTCTGCGTGTAAGGCACATGTCGTTACATATGAATGAATTTTTAAAACTTCAAAATAACCTTACATGTTCAAAGAATATAATAGTAAGACATTGAAAACCGTGGACTGCTCAGTTACTATTAATTCACAGCGCGTCGCGATATAGTTCAACCGCGAGGCTCTCGTTTCCACCTGACGTGACGTCGGCCGGACGATCGTGAAGCACTTACGATGAGCCGTCTGAGCCGAGCGGCGAGCGCTAGTTAGAATATAACGCGTTACAGATGGCGCCACGTGGACGGTCGAAATAGTGTTATTGTTCGTCAGGTTATATAAACGCTTGGGTCACGCGTGATATCGGAGCATCGGTTCTTGTGGTCGCGTCGGGGACCAAAAGGTATCATACAACTAAATGACACAAATCAACCGAACGGCATTCGCAAGCGTCTGAGATTGCAAACATAAAGCATCGTGGAGACTGAGCGGTCGCACGGCGATGAGCAGTGGTAAGGAAATCATGACATCGAATCTGTTCGATTTTAATAAAGTTATTGAATGTTAAAAAATATATACAAAGTAGTACTTGTAACTCGAATACTGTGATCGATATGACATAACCGAGTAAATATACCTACCTAGGACAGATAATACAAGTCGGTAGGAACAACTTCGAGAAGGAAGCCGATCGAAGAATTCGCTTGGGATGGGCAGCATTTGGCAACCTTCGTCAAGTCCTCAAGTCGTCTATACCGCAATGTTTGAAGACGAAAGTCTTCAACCAATGCGTCTTACCTGCCATGACATACGGTGCCGAAACGTGGACACTAACTGCGGGACTAGTCCACAAATTCAAAGTCGCTCAGCGTGCTATGGAGCGAGCTATGCTCGGAGTATCTTTGAAGGATAAGATCAGAAATGAGATTATCCGGAAAAGAACCGGAGTCACCGACATAGCTTGCAAAATTAGCAGGCTGAAGTGGCAGTGGGCTGGTCACGTATGTCGTAGGACCGATGGCCGTTGGAGCAGACGAGTTCTAGAGTGGAGACCGCGAATCGGCAAGCGCAGCGTAGGGCGCCCTCCAGCCAGGTGGACCGACGACCTTAAGAAGGTGACGGGCACCAACTGGATGCGGAAGGCGGAGGACAGGGAGCTTTGGCGCACCTTGGGAGAGGCCTATGTTCAGCAGTGGACAACGATTGGCTGTTGATTGATGACGATCGATTTGAACTACTGGAGAGTTATTTTGCCAGTGGCGCTTTGATATGAGACCAAAACAAATATTATCATTGTACAAAGCTAAGCGTTTCCAACAAGCTCGGAGCTCTCATAGTAAACTAATAAAGCCACGAGTTTGTAACGAAGATCTACAAATAGCTATTGTTATCTGTTTTCAGTCATTCCGTTAATTCCACACACAATACAGCCGAAAACATTCAAATGTCGATAGAAAATCGGTAAAGGTAGAACATTTTGTACAATCTCTTTTTCTTATAATGATATAAGAATATAATCACAACAACCGAAGGGCATCGCCGAGTACGTTTTTCATGTAGGTATTGTCGTCGCGGTATCCTGAAGGACAGAGTGTTTTATTTTAAGCCGTACCACTGGCGACGTGTACAAAACGCACTAACCGGGTCGGAGTGCCACCTGTTGGGCAGCACGGGCCGCCGCCTCTCGAGACACACGACGCGCCGCATGTCCTCGAGCGCGGGGTCCGGCGGCACGCAGTCGTAGTACGGCGGCTGGTAGTCGTCGCACGCGCAGCCGCAGCGGCGCGCCATCTCCCACAGCACCAGGCCCAGCGAGTACACGTCGGACCTCTTATACGGGTCGAACTGACGGGAGTCCATGCTCTCGTCCAGCACCTGATTCATTATTATTAGCCGGTATATTTCATTATCATTTGATTTCGTGTGCCATAGTACAACAGAGCCAACAACAGCGCCCTACGTCCCTTTAAGATTAAAGAAGGAATTTAAGATTGAAGTGCCGTGACCACTCATCAGCGCTAAGCACTTCAAAAGCCTGTAAACGCTATCGACAAAGCAGTACCTCCGGCGCCATATATCTCTTGGTGCCGACGCGGTTGGTCGAGGGCACGTCGACGGAGTCGTTGGACACGTTGTGCCGCACCGCCAGCCCGAGGTCGCCGATCACGCACGTCAGATTCGACTTCACCAATATGTTCTTCGACTTAAGATCTCGATGAGCGATCGCAGGCTTCCCTGTGTACAGCCGATGTGAGCCTACAATTATTCACACTTGCGGTGCTATTTCGTTTTTTTTTGTATGAATCTATAAAACTAACATACATACATACGTTTACATTGGGACAGGTTTTGGATCGAACACATAGGTGTTAAGTCAGGGTTTAATTTCATCGTAATCCGTTCAGTAATGTTCGAGCAATAACAAAGGTCTACATAGTTAGTCGCACATATGTTTAAGTCATAAAAGCGAAACAATTAATAGTAGTACATTAATAAAAATGTTTATAAAACGTTCAAAACAAACAATAATGTCACATTCGCAAGAGGCGGGAGTGTGTTTATATAACGGAAGTACCGACCAGGCCGTCGTATTCGCCCTTTCGATCTCAATACACTAATAAGGACGAATTAAAAAATACATCACACCTGTTTAATGTGTACAACGTGAAATCGTAACAAATCAACAAACTTACTTCCACATTTACTATCTTAGTTAAGATTTATTATAATTGTAATTACTAATTAGAATTCATTTATTCTTTTGAAATGTATTTATTCACTAACGCAGTCGCCAGCCAGCCCGCACGGCGACCTCTACGACCGATCACAGGTAATTTCTATGAACTTGTGACTTAAGATTTTGTTCACTACACAAATAAATAAAATAGCATTCGCATTGCTGACAGTGAGATTTTCTTATTTCGAAATGTGAGAATTTTCTTAATCATGCTTATAATATACAAGTTCTTGCAATATTATTAATTCGTGTACATGAAACTAATTTTAAAATAAAAAAAAAAACAACACGCTCGCGTGCCCTCAACACTTTCTTATTATGATTTTCTCACAATAATATTTAATATGAATATATTTTATTGCACATATATAATACGTATATTATATGTATATACATGCTTTAATGTTTCTTCACATTTTCCAAACTCAAAATCATTGTAATCACGTGTAGCACATGATAACAAGTAAATAAATAAAAATTAAATGGCTGCGGTGAACTAAACAAAAATATGTAGCAACATTGGTTTTGCAAAATGTTTACAGAAAAGTTCCCCAGCATTAAAATAATTTTCCTCTTTTCTGTTAAAAAAACCTGGAAAAATAAATGAAAAGTTTAAAGTCGAAGTGTATATCAAAATACAATATTAATTTGAATAATTTTCTGTCAATATTTTTTATCGTTTACACTTTATAATTTGAGGCGGCAGTTTGAGAGATACAATACATTCAAAAAAATACATCGAGTGTCTCGAAGATTAGCATAGGACAGAAATAAAGCGGTGGCCATTATTTAAAGTATATGGAAAACTTGACTCAAGTGTGCAGTGCGAAGTCGAGCACGTAGTTAACATATCGTTAGCATAAGAATAAAAAATATATTTCACTCGAATCGTGCGCTCGAAATACACGTACTCATATATACCACATACCCAAACGTGTGAATTTGCAGCATCACGATACACGAAATCACCGGAATATAATATAATGCAATGTCGAACTAAACAACGACGGGCGTCAGCTACGCGTTAAACGTTTTGTATAACACGAACACTTCTCGAGAAGACGAAGCAACCAGATGATATGCAGACGCGGGTGAAGCCGGCAGGCAGGTCGCAGGCACCTCGTGTCGATTTAGTCGTTAAGAGGTGAAAGCGTAACAAACAAACTCACTTCCGCATTCATAATATATATAGCACAGCTACTTCGGCAAGAGCAAGGTTGTGTAGCCGCAAAAGGTTGCCTCACCCTTGGTGCCCACGATGTCCATGTGCAGGTGCGCCAAGCCTGTGGCGATAGACTGCGCCATCTTGACCAGGGTGTTCGCGTCGATGGTCCGCACGCTGAGGAAGTCGAACAGGGAGCCGTTCTCGTGGTAGTCCGTGATCAACCACAGCTGTGTCCAGGTGCCGTTGTCTGTCGAATATATTTTTGTCACTTTAATGTTACGACTGGCCAGACCGTCTTTCACGTTTAATATATTCATAATACTAGATATTTTTTAAAATTGATATTACGAATTAACTCATTTAAGTCGTGTAACGTCGGAATACCAGATAAATTGATGAGCGAAGCGGATACAAAGCGAATAGTATAATTTTATTGAAATCACGAAAGCACTTTGCTCGACTCGGCCTTCGGGCCCCGAACGGCTCGCGAGAGCTCATACGTCACCTTTGTTGTCGGCAGCGATGAATCCGAGTATATTCTCGTGTCGCAGCATCACGGTCTGGTATATCTCCGCCTCCCGGAACCAGGAGCTTTCCTCGCGCGACGAGAATATCTTTACGGCGACGTTTTCGCCTCGCCAGCGACCGCGCCAAACCTCACCGAACCTGCCCTTGCCGATTATGTCTACCAGCTGAATCTGACGAGCTATCGATCGCTGCACCAGCAAAGGGAGACCTGGGGACGGTATTGCATATTATGTAATTAATAATAATCCAGTCGAATAATGACAAAACTAAAGTGGGAAATATTATATGAATTTGTAAAGGCGATTTGGAAAAAATAGTTCATACTAGTTGTGTAGTTTCTCACCAGAGCCGGAGCCTGAAGTGGTCAGCTCGATCATGTCCCGTATGGTAGCCGTCATCATCGGGTGGCGAGTTTCGCAAAAAGAGTCCTCTGGGGCAAATAGCGACCTGGACTCGCGCTTTATCGTCTTGGGAGAGCGACGCGCCCACCAAAAGCTGATGGCAGCGCACACGCTCAGCACCATGAGTCCCATGATCCATGGAAGCAGCTGCCATGTAGTCGCTGTCGGACTCGTCTCTTTATGTTAACATACACAGTTATACGTTATTCCGGTTCCAACATTGAATAAGAGAATTATATGACAAACTTACTACTTTTAAAATTTTAGCGTAATTATATTACTTTAACATGATACTAAGTGACAACGTGTCGCACACTCGTTGGCCATTTAAAGATTTACTTAAAGGCTCAGAAAAGTGACTACTGGCCGTGAGCTTGTGCGAATTAATAAACATTTCGCATATATATCAGGAGCGCGGCGGCTGCGGCTCCATATTCAAGAGCGGCTGGCGGCGGCGCCCTTGATACAAATGCATACATTGTAAGCCGCGGATGGAAATCGGTCCGACTCGGAGCGAGCTATTTTCAAATTAAATTAATGCGTACAAGATGAGCGTTTCCGTTCGCTCCGAATGTTGACAACGAATCGAGACTAAAATTGTGGAACATTAATTTATACGATTGCTTAATTTTGGGAAGGATGGTTACATATATATATATATATATATATATATATATATATATATATATATATATATATATAATATATATATAATATGGCTAATTCTAAAAAGCGAATAAAACAACAAAAAAAAGTTTAAAAGTCCAATGAATCACCAATGTGCACCAACATGCAGTAAAGCGTACGAAACAACAAACATTAGTGTTTAGTATGTAGGACAACAGACAGCTTCCACCGCACCAGCAAAAACATATTTATATCGCTCAATCCCGTGTCGGTTTAGTTCTATCGTGCATTTATTATTTGTGAGATGAATACGGTTCGAACTGCTTTTACCAACAGATGTTATATACAATTTAACTTGTTTACAAACGATTAGAAACCTTCGTCCCGATCCCGAACCCCTCGTCTAACTGCTAAGTGTCGAGCGTGCCGATCAGTCGATGGTAACAACATGCGATTAGTACAAAATAAGGTCATGCTGGAAAAAGAAAATACCGGCGTAGATCACTCACGTCGCGTGTTCCGGCCGTTTCGAGGACCGTGAGAACAGTCGTCTTTATGACAGCAATATAGAACTAACAAGTTACAATGAGCGAGCGCTCCTTAATGGAGAACTTTTCCTCTCAGATACTTCGACTGGCTACGCACATATGCTATGAATATTCAAAACATTACGCTATATAATATATTTAATATGTAAAACTAAGTGACAATAAATAAGATGAGAAACGCAGAGCGCTGATGTGTTTACCCCATTCTTAATTATCTTTAATAACCCATGCTTTTTACGACCATCTGAATCGTACATATTTAATTTAGATGATTAATGTAATCTTTAAATGCAATGGTTTATTATCCAATAGATACACAAGTATCAGAGCATGGTCATCGGACATCACAATACAAAGCTACCCATATGGACGCTCGGACGACACATTCGTTACAATTTCCGTACCTGAAAACAAGTCACGGTTACAGAAGTCCGTGGCGCAGCAAAAAATATTCGAGGCCTCCGCTTCGCGGCACCAAATGGGTCTGTCCCCGGGAGGAAAAATTGTTTTCGGGTGCCAACATCTATACCACAAATCGTAGAATTAGTTCGAGGTAAATTCAAGTGTGCCCTACAGCGTGATCGATGCCGGTGCAGTACTAGACAAGAAAAGAAAATTTAGTACGATTAGAACGAAAAAGATTTAAGTAGCCATGCAGCGTGTGCCATTAGCAAGCCGAGGCGCGCCGCCGCCCGGCCGGAGTCGCGCCAGCGCTGCGCCAGGCGGCCGGCGGCGCGCACACGAGCGGCACCGGGGCGCTACCGGCGCTGCCTCCGCTACCTCCACGTCGCTCCTACCTGGCGGCTTCGTGTGTATCTCCAGGCGCAGGTCTCGATTGCACATGTCACGCGACTTACAACATTCTATCACCACCGACTCATTTCTAGTTCTCGTCGTGGAGCAACTGAAGGGGTGCTCGATGGGTATCAGTGCTTTGAGCTCGATACAGCTGCGCCGCAAGTGGAACCACCATACATTATGTTTAGTATGTTAATGCAAAACCAATGCACACTCGGAAAATAGTGTTTGTTAAGATAACGGCACATCATTCAAACATACTAGATACGCGTCGGCGGCTCGAGAGAACTCTTCTCGCTTAGTAGGTACATATTCAAATCACTAACTCGGAAGCATGTTGTTAGAATATTGGCATCTCAACACAAAACTTGTAGGTCATAAATGGCAAGGCAATTATATTCTAAGAGTACATCAAACAAACTCATCATTTGCATTGTCAAGTCGATATCACACTCCCACAAGTGCGCAGTTCGTCTTACCCGTGGATGTGGCATGCAGCACTTTAAAGAATTTCTCTTGGTTAACCTCATCAGAATTGCAGAAATCTTTACTACAGCAATAGGCTCTTGGATGTCTGCATTTGATTGGATAGTCTGGAGGGAAGGCTATATTTCTTTGCATACAGCTTAAGGCCACCTCTCTACACAAGTCAACGGTTTGATATAAATTGATTAAAAATTGTACCTCAGAGCCACCAAAACTAATGGAGAATTGTGTTGATGTTTTGCCAATTGATTTTGTCAGGTTTAAAAAATTATTTAGTCAAAATATGTACCTCAAAACTATTTTCAACTATCAGATAAAATCTGCACTGTGCTTTTTACAAACATTCATATTAAGAGATTTACTATGACTTTAGTATTTGATAGACATCACAGAACCCAACTCTGAGAGGTTTGTAGAAGGTACAGTCAGTAATTTTGATTAAATAAACCACAGATCATTTTGAGAAAAAATTATAATCACAATCAAAACAATGGAAAACAAAATAAACAGTAGTAATGAGCTCTACTTACTGGTAGGTGTATTTGTGCACTCCGTTGTCCAGAGCATAGGAAGCATAACAAAAGCCATCTGTCTCGCATGTTGAGTTAGGACAACTAGGGCTGTCACTGTTGCAGTAACACTTCAGCCCTGTTTTAAGAAATATATAACTTTATACTACTGTGACATGGCTTTTACACAACTTGTTATTTAGTAATGTAATTGAATAACAATGACATGTCTATTAAAGTTAAACTGCATTTAATGTAATGTATATATATAATCAAGACATACTCATAATCTATTACTATCAATTTTGTAGACAAAACAATTTCGTTGCTATCTGTTTAGATTTTATAGAAGTTTAAAATGTAACTGAGGCCTATGTCCTTAAAGTTTTCCCTGTAGTTGCGATACGATCAACAAAATCTATAACGTGTTGATAGCAAGTCCAGCCTCATAAATAATGTGCAAGTGTATTCCTCACAAATTGTATAACTCAATACTCACCGCTAACAAAATTTATCTTTAAGAAACTGAAGAGTATCAACAGATGTAAACATTTCCTCCGATATAAGCTGTCCATAATCACATTCCTGAACAGAAACATTTCAATTTAATTCCACACGGACAAACACTGATTATTGACACTCGAACGATACGGCCATTGGGCAGTTCTAAAATGAACATATGACATTTTTATAATAAGAGGAAGTATTTTAACTATTTTTTTCGAGTCCCAATTCAGCTAGGTTGATAAAAATGTTTTCACTTATACACAATAGAAAATCAATGTATTAAAATAAATTGTCTCCGGACTCCGGTAGATAAATAACTTCGCGTGAAAACGTCACAGATAAGATGTTAGTGTTGCTAGGTGTATCAAGTTATTTTTCATGTATTATGTGATTAAAATGGTTTTATAGTTGTAAACGTGTCAATATTAACGATATAAATTATTTTTAATTACTTATTTACAATACGTTTGTAAAGAGATAAATAAAATTACTATTTTATTTTAATAAACACTCTTTTGACACAAGGATATAATAAGTGAATATAGTACAACTTAGTCGTTTACTATTCTGGTTGAAAATTAAAAAAAAAATGCCTATATATTTTAAATGCTTGTAGATACTGTAAATTCAATATTACAGTATCTACAAGCATCAAATTAATCAATTGTTTGATAATCTGTTTTATCAACGTTAAAACAAGATTGAATTAAGTAAATGATCAATATAATAATACTGACTTAATATAATATGCTCATTTAAGATAATTTTGATAGTGAGATTTAATCAGAAAAAAAAATTAAACAATATTCATAGTTTTTTTTTTCAATGTCTATACTATACTTACCTTCCGCCGTTTAAAAATCTTTTCTTGGATATCTTTGCACAAAGAATAAATAAGTAACCCCGACGTTGTTGCAGTATAAGATGCTGACCTTAGGCGTCTCTCTTATAAGTTTCGATACCTATGTATGGTAATTTTTTGTCGACATTTTTTAACTGCCTCATGTTTTAACAACGTATATCATTATGATATAACTATATAGAGGCTATTCAAACATTTCTTGTAAAGTTCTTAAAAAATACATAAAACTATTCCATAATACGGGTATAACTATAACGGAAATTACTGTTCCATGTGAAAAACTTGATAACGGCTATTGCACATCTCGAACGCGAGCCGAATGGTTGTGCTCTGTTTTTAATACTTATAAAATAAAAAAGACGACTTGAAGCTCAAGCTTAAATAGCTCAATTTTTTTATTTATTTATGGTAAATGATAAAGAAATCTGATAATTATTCTTATAGAAATAACAAGAATATGTTTCTAATAATAAAATTTTAAAAAAATCCTATTATCTGAAACCAATAAGATTATACATTCTTTTTTTTTAATATCGCATAAATAGTTGTAGTTGACATACACACTACGAATTGTTAAAGATTTTTACAATTGAATGGTCAAACGACATTTCTAACATATAGTACAAAAGGAAAGGCGTAAAGTAGCGGTTTAATCTTTAGGTACTGATAAATGATAATTAGCGTGATAGATCTTCTTTGCACGTGATTTCATAAATAACAGCCTAACGTTTGACGTTAAACCATAATCCAGCTTCTTTGCCTTAAATTCTACTAACTACTGACCGATATAAACTTGCTGGAAATTTTCCAGCGCTGTAATAACAACCCTAGTACCTAACGTCAACACTTTCAGTGTAAACTTTGTTCTAATGTGTTACGGAATGTAAAATATTAGTGAGTCATGATTCCTAATTATATATATTATTGTTTTTTCTCTCGTTTCACACAGTCATAATTACTTGCTATTACGGTACTTATCCGTTTTAATTGATTGACGAATGAAGAAGAAATGAAAAATGGGTTGAGGCAATAACAATTACTTTATTTTTAATTCTACATCAAGTATAGTACTGATTTATTAAAGACAACATGGGTAAACTAACGTATTTAAACACAATAAATAAATGCAATACAGCGCGACGTTTTAAATTTAGCTGCGAAGAAAGTGAAAAAAAGTACACATTTAGAGGTCACAGTTGAAAAACTTATAAATGTATTTAAACAATTAGCTAAACTAGAACGAATCCATTACATGCAGCAGTCAAAACTTAGTCGTTAAATATGCTATTAGTATATAGATATTTAAAAATGCAACAGAATACTAGTACATAGGTACATGTTAAACGTATTTTTTTTAATCTCGACAGTAAAGAGCTGGTTAAGTTGGGAATATATTATTATAATAAAACACATTACATTTATATGTTGATTAAATGTATATATATAACTACATTTTAAAATTCAATGATTATAATTTTTTTTTTTTTGGTTATATTATTTTATTTAACATTACTACAGACTACGAACATATATAACATTTTATAAGATCAAGATAATGTTGATTAAATTTATAAAGAGTAATACATTAAGGTAGGTGTGGTGTTAACGTCAAGGACAAACATGCGTATATAGTACGAACCCATGCTTACGAAGAGTTCCGTAGTATGAGGGCCATATGAAGCCAAATTTCATTAAAACTAAATCACTATTTCATTTCATTCTGTCGCACACAATATCCGAACTAATCATCATCGTCACTCATATATGAGACAGTTGGCAATATTTTGGATTCTGTCAGATATGGAGAATGTGTGCAACAGGATCAGCACCATTAACTTCAATTTATTGTTAAACATAGCCAACGAGTAGACATCTAACCGACACAAACCCTCAAGTTTTTAAATTAAATATATATTTTAGCACATGGTTACTTCGATTGGCACATTTCTTTAAAGCATTGTTGACGTTATGTAGTTTTCATAAAATTTAAATCTTTGACACACCTTAGTCAATAATATACTATTTTCCGATTCCAATACCGATTCGTTTTGTCCACGATTCTAAATTAGTTGGACAGCACTTTTTTACACGTCACGGGGTGTCAATCGAGATTTCGGTTCAAAAGAGATAGACAATATCGAAGTCCTGCCAAGTTACTTCAGATATCGTAAACACCAGAATCGGCACCATTGAAACAGTAACACACATCTTACATTATTAGATTTCAATAGAATCTGTACAATAGACAGGTCGGTCTACGAAGTTTCCGAGTCGGATAAAAAATATTTAGGTAAATAAACAACTATGATTGAAATATGGTTTTATCGCGTATATTTTAACATTTTTTTATCATTTTATGACATCTCAAGCACTTTGCAGTGTCCGTGGTCACAAGCAGTTGTTTAATTCTAATTATTTAGGTGTTCATAAAAACTTTTGAAATTTAAAATAATTCAAAATAAAGTAACATCAAGTGGGCCAGTGAGTTGGTTGAGTACCGCTGATTATAGAACATGTGTTCATACGCAAAATTTGCTAGGATTATTTTGGCGACCGGTCGTTATACAAATTCTATTGAAATGTTATTGACAGATATTATTAAAAATAGTATATGTACTTATTTATGTACTTTTTTAAATATTTGATTACCTATATGAGATTAAATATTATTATGATTAAATAGGAAGATGACGATAGTGTTTACTTAACAAGCAATAAGGTGATGCGGTTAACTTTCTTTGTCAGTATAAATGCAAGTTATAAATCTAAGCGATTGAGAATATTCCTGCACTGAAACGCTAAGCGAATTCTGCCCCCATGTTGTTACCCTGGTTACATATTTCCCAATTATGAAAAACAATAGAATCATCGCTTCTTTATATCATATTCTATTATTCAAAAATCACATCATCGTTTTGCAATAAAATATTTTGAAAATAGGATCGAAATTTAAATATTTTTATCTAATAAAATTGTTTTAATTATAATTTTATGTAGTAGTATATATCTGTATCACTAACCACGAGTCACGAGCCGCGCCTGCCGGTCCAGCCGGGACGCACTCACAGCTGCGGACAGGACGCGCAGACGGGACGCGGTCGTCTTCTTGTCTCATTTGAATAATCGATACGAATGCATTAAATATGTATACGACACGTGTCGGACTACGCGCGGATATACGAATAACATTTTGTTGCAAATTGTTAATGTTTTATATCCCGAACCGTTCCCAAACGCGTTTCTCAAAATACAACGGCTGACTAGTTTGTCTTTTTGTGACTACGTTTTATTTTTAAATAAACACTTTATTGGAATACACGAAGTAACCGATTTATTGATCAAACGGAACTTTTACGTTTATTGTGTACTCCATAGTTAAAAGTCACACTGGTTAACGTCTTCTGTCGTCTCCTGGGACGGAGACCTATCACCTGACCGGATGAGGAGTTTTCTAATACTTTAGCTAATTACTGGTATGTCAGTATTTCATCCGACACACGAAGGTTTCCCAAACTTCATCGAGAATATGATATAATAATTTTCCGCCAGCTAGTTAAATTAGTAGGTATATTTTCGAATCAGTGCAAGAATATACGAATTCGTGTACACAATAACAGAAACGGGGTTCTTAACTACGTGATATAGAATCTTTGATATATATATCCTTTAATTAATCTAATAAAATACATTATAAGTATATAGCACGTAAGCGAAATGCCTAACCTCCTTATCATTTATACAACCCTTTCCGCCACATAACCTGTACCTATCATATACAACCAATTATATTGGCAATCACTCTTTTAATTTCTTTCTCAGTCAATATTCAGGCGAACGTCTTTTTACAATAATTCCTTCGTGTTTTTCAATCATCTTATTAATAAAAGTCGTATTTCGATCATAATCTGTTGATAGGAATTTCAATGAGTTGATAACTCGACTTTGATCGTAGCGGACCGTTCTCTCTGAACAGTTCCAATCGACAACCGTCAGCTGTAGCGACGAGAGATCACTAAGAAACTAGACTTGTTTTAACTTGATTATTAAAAAGACGATCACGATTAAAACCTATAAAAGTATCTATGAAAATATTCATATATAGATTGTTAAATAAATACAAAACACATGTTTGATTTGTTCGTTAAATAAATTAACGCAAACACACACTGAACGAAACGATTTTTGATCAATTGGAAAGAACATACTTCTGTTAAATCGAAACTATGTTTTATAATGTTAAGTTTTGTCATAATTCTCTTCGAATAGATTAGAAAAACATCGTTTATTATTTCTACAATATATATAACAACAGTTACTATTTGTATATTTAAATAGATTTGATACGTTCCCGCGTACTCACGAAGCATTATTATAAAAGCGCTTCTTTTAATATATTTCAATGTTGCAGTACTGCCTACTGTGAAAAGCTTGTGGTTTAGTATATATTTTATAGTAAGAATATTTATTTTTATTTGTTTCTAATAATATAAAAACTAATTAATTATACGTTGAAATAATTGTAAAGATTATTTTCTACTAAAAATGATACAGTTGCAAGTGAACAAACTACAGTTTGGTATATAATATAATAAAATATAATTATTTCTTATATAACAATTTTATTTTCCAATAGAGAAGTTACTTTTAAAGTGTTTTAAATGTTTCGAAAGGTATATAACTACGTAATATAAGTAAGATTAAAGGATAATATAATAAAATATAAAATTTATAGACTTACTTGATATTAATTGCCTGTGAGTTCATTCGCAGAATTCACTCAAAATATAAAGCTAAGTGAGGCTTCTCAGTTCACGGCACGTATACGTAACATTCGAACGAATATAAATATATAGTTGCACGTTTGCTTACAAATAATATAAGCAGACGAACAAAAAGATTCAGTCTGCCGAGATTGATGACGTAATAAATCGGAAATTGTTTATTAAATTCGTTCGTTTCCACTTATAACTTTTTTTGTGCGTATCAGATCTGGATACAAATAAATATTATATAACATTATAATAATTCTCACAAATTACAATGAAGCTCATCGAATCGTTTTGATACAACTGTCTGACCATGAGACAATAGCTCGCTCTTCAAGCACCTCGTTTCCCCAACATGCCATTTACTTACTTCATAATAGAAGAACAAACAATAGAAAATAAATGGTATCATGTTATAGCTGGGAGCGGACTCGCGTAGAGACGCAGGCGAGCTGTGCGGTGCTCTACGTGTACGCGTGTGTTTAATTTTCCTTAAAGGATACGTGGACCAGGAGAGACGACAGCTCGAGCTCCTCGGAGTGGGCGTTGTTGAGGACGACGCTCCTGTACCCGGAACGGATGCCGCGGAACGGGTAGGTGGCCTGCCCGATGAAGTTCGGGTCTCCGAACATATCCTCGTCTTGGACCAAAAACCTTATGAGAGCGAGTTCCGGATTGGCCACTTCAAACTCGCATATCGTATTCCACACGGGATTGATTCCATTGTCATCTGAGGAAGTATCGGAAGGCGTCAGTACCGTCGCGGTGGCGCGAACAACATTCACCATTCACACGACTACCGTGCACGACAACTACCGTCTAGTGCTACCATAAAAAGCGGGAACCAAACGTCAAGGCGACACGAGGAAAAAATTAAAAGTAGTTCAATTCTAACTGTAAATAACTGACCCACTACTTCTTCACAACAACTTTTTAACAACCTTACAATTCGCCCTACAAAGAATGAAAAAAACATTAGTTGGTTACAAATCTTATAGTAACATGTCAAAAATATAAATAGGTACAGGAGGTATGTGTTGCATGTGTTGCAGTTAGGACCATGTCTCTGAACCTTTGGACTCTTATCCAGTTTAGTTAAATTATAAACGCGCTCTCGTCAATCGAATTAAAATGTTCACTACTAGTATACTACACCTGAGCAGGTCGAGAAACTATGGCCTAAGTAATGTATTATACAATTGATTGCACTTTCAAGATGATAAAACATTATGTGCGTATATTATATTTATAAATTTAAATTTATTTAAATAATTAGTTTCTTGAAATTAAAATCACGCGATAATTATTACATTTAATGTCGGCTGTTGCATTTTGTCTTAATTAGCTTTGCATTTAACGCTTAATGTATATTGCACATATATTTCATCTTGAAAGTGAAAAGTAATGGTAGCAGACAAGTTGTTAGCCATCTTACATTAGATATGCAAAGGAATCGCTCAAAGCTATTCTGTATGTGCAGCGAACGGACATGCATTACCCGGTCGTCAAATGTTTTCCAATGGTAACAGACAAAGGTGGCACGCTACTTTGGTGCATGTATCCTTTGAATATTACAGTCGACTGCATATTTTCTGACACAGCACGATCGAGTTCTAGTCGAGATTAGCATTAGTTTTTAGTCAGGTCGCTTGTACAATAGCCGTCCCAGATTTGGAATACGCTAGAAATGTTGTGTGTGCAGTGTCCGAGGCATACACACACATAAAATGTATTTACGATGCACATTGTATATCATACTTTATTTATTGTTTTACGGTTAACTAATGTTTAATAATATATATATATATATATATATATATTTTATTTTATTTTTTATTTTATTTTTTATTGAAAAATAATATTGAAATATACTTTTATTTAGTTTCAAATGTTTTATCGTGAAATTTGGGGCAGCTGTTTGGGGCAGCTGTTTAAAAATAATAATAATATAGACTGTCACACAAATGTAGCTTACAACGGAAGCGCGATATATGTATTGGCCGAGCTGAAGTTAGTATGTTAATGTGATATATTATAATATGATACAGCAAGATTTCGCGACTGCTTCATTTGATTTGTATTTATCGAATTGCTTCCGGTTTTATAATTTATAAACATTAAACCGCAGGATCGGTCACTAATAGACGTGTATCATGAAACAACTCAGCGCGGCCATTTTATGTACGATCGATTTTGATGTAACTTGTGTTACAGTATGCGTCCGTTACATATCTAATTAAAAAACCAGTTTATAATAAATTATACTTTGTTCATCCTTCGTTTACACGTTTCATTGAGAGGAGAAGAATAGACCGTCTTGGCTTTAAAGAAATATTCTGGGGGAATTTCTTCTTGTTATTGTCAGTGCTAGTACTGGGTCGATGGATATTTGCTGAAAACCGTGCGACCTAAGCATTTGTGTGCAAGTTCTCGGGGTTGAGCCTTCAGCGCTTGTGTCTCCTCGTCTCCGATCGTCTCTATATCGTAATGCGACACTAAATAGTACCAGATACGGTTAATGAATCAATTCTGAAATGTTAATGCTCGCTAAAATAAAGTCGAATGTTATTTGATGAAATACAAAACACATTTTAAAAGAAATATTTACAATAAATATTAGGAAGACAGAGTAGAGAGATGTACTCTACATGTACACTCTATGTACCAAGAGACAGACTGCTCAGTTTGTTACGATATTATCAGACCAAACTCATTCTACTATTTTGGCATGAATTTTTCAGTGTTACTGTGGAATTCGATAACACTAAGCGTCGTCCGTGACCGGTGCGAGCGGCTACGTGCACATAACGACGGATACTTACTTATGGTTCTCGTGGTCAGCTTGACGCCGCTGTCGTAGTCGGCGCCGATGATCTCCACCTCGACGAAGGGGCAGGCCGTCCCGCGGCCGGTCTTGCAGAGATGCCTCGCTCCGATCACCCGTAGCATCACCTTAACCGGGCTGACTCTCTTGGCGATGCTCGCCTTGTCGTAGGGATTGTAAGCCTCGTCGAACATAAAGTCGGGTTTCAGGACGTAGCCACAGTTGCCGTTCTCCTTAAATTTGCCCATGTTTACCTGCATGGACTTGTCGGACGTTTGATAGTTGAGCGCCACCATCTGCGAGCCCACGTTCCAGAACGGTACGGGATTGTAATTTGACGAGTCGATTCTTTGCCCTTTTGGGTAGATCCGACTCAGCTGGACAGCGTGGTACTTCGTGAAGAAGCTAGTATCCTGCTGGCACATCAACCGCTCGGCCTTGCTCTCCGGGAAGGAGGACATCTCGTAATGAACGAATCCGTTCCGAAGTCTTTCCGCGTTGAAAGTGACCGAGCGGCAATAGATGATGAGATCGGACATTTCTTTGGCGATCCTCCAAGTCCGTTCCATCTTCTTATTCATCAGGGACCTGGCGCTGGCACTTTGAGCGGCCTCCTTAATCGCGGACATCCATTCCAGTGCGTTTTCTCGAGTTGGCGCCGCCATGTCGAAGGGCCCGCACAGAGTCGGGCTCTGTATACGTACAATCCATCGAGCGGAGCCGCTCTGTTCGCCGACCACGAGCTCCACCACGGCGCCGAGAACGTCGACTACACCTTTCTGCAAAGCTCCGAGCGCTGCTGTTTCACTGTCGATGTTACTCTGTTACGACAAAACAAATGTAGTCAGTCTGTACAATAAAACAATGTCACGGTTGTAACGAGCAACGGACGGGCTTGCTACCGCCTCACTCACCATGTCCGGCACGTGCGACGGCTCGATCACCTCCACGTAGTTGGCGGGGAACCAGTGCTGCCTCTTCCCCCCGTAGTCCCCGCGCCACCAGCCCTCGTCGGGCTTGTCCACGTTAGTGATGATGGCGTGCTTGCAGAACGACAGCTCGTCCTCCTGCTGTGCGCGGTAGTCGTACAGCGCCTTCACCGTCACCTGTTGCGACAGACTCGATCACATTATGACTATTCCTTCATACATCTTCCACAAAAAAACGCTTCGATTGATCGTACACAAAAATAAGTAATGGCTGTTTGTGTAAACAATGTATAAAAATATATATATTTCTCTAATTACTCAGCTAATCAGACACGTCGAACAGGAAGCAGCGCAGACGCAAGAACACCCTTCATTCCACCTTTAATTTATTATCATCTAAATATTAAATTTCAAATATTTAAAAAAATTCTCCTAAATATTGTACAATGAAAATGATCGTACTTAACAGTTTTCTCTAAAAGTTCATACCGCGTTTTTTATTAGCGATATAAAGTAATAATGTACGCTTTATCGTGTGTCGCGTTTGGAAGCGGGAACAAGTGAATAAGTTAATACCTAAACAAACAAACACTTATCTACGCAATTTATTCGTACCTGACTCACGTCATCAGTAACAAAACATTATTTAAATTCCGTGATCGGTGATGGAATGACATTCAAGAGCGACAACACATTCGAAGTTAAATACGAGCCAATATTAAAAGTATAAAAAGAAAATATTCAATAAAACTAAGTAATGGGTTCAGAGCATTCAAATTTGTTACCTTGGAAATAAATGATGCAGGATCCATGTAGCCAGGTGTCCCGTACACCGAGCTGTCGTCTGGTTCCTGCGAGTTGATGAATTTACTATGAGCCGAGCCGCCCATACATAAATATTTATGTCAAAATATAATAAATCCGAAATTACTTTAGTAGTTATTATAAAAGGAGAGAAATCACACGTATATCACTGAACACCGAGTCCACCGACCTATAGATTCCTTTCAATGATATTTTCGTTCTCACCGTCATATTGCTCCTCACGATGTCGTCGTTGATCGGGTACCACAGTTTCACTTTCTTGTAGAGAGGATGTTTCTCGTAGTAGGAGACGAGGTCTACGAGATTCTCGAAATTGTATGTACCGATGGTGAACAGCCGGCCATCCTGCTTAACGCGGCAATGCTTTATCTCCTTTTCTGTCCTGCAAAGGGGCGGGCGCTTATGTCGAGTCCATAGGAAAATTATATAATGAAATTATTTGTCGGCGCATTTCAAAGTTTAGTTTAGTAGAAGGAAAGGCAAAGGAAGAATAGGCACCTGAAGCTGATCGCATAGAAACCGGGCTCCTTTTCGCTGGGCCGCAAGAGGAAGGCGCCATCGATGTTCGTCTTGCGCAGCAGCTCCTCGGCGTGAGCGCGAGAGCAGTTCGGCTGCCACCAGATCTTGCCCTCGTGCTTTTTGGGCTGAGGCACCGGCTTTTTCAGTGTTATGAGAAATTCCTACGCATAACAATTGGACATGTATCACAAAACAATTTAAAACTCTTAAGCAACCCTTATGTATCATAAGTGCACATAAATACCGGGAATCTTCTAACCTGGCTCCGTAAGGGATGCTGCCGATAATGCGTAATGAGACTATACAAACTGTCGAAGCAAACCGAGTCAATAAGGTAGTACTTTGTGACACCTCTTTCTTGCTTCAACTTGATCCGACAGTGGTTAACCTTGTCTTGTCTCCAAAATGAGAGACAATAGTCACCAACAAAAGTGACACTTTCGCGTACCAGGAACGTTCCGTCTCCGAGGTGCGCATGGACCCGCAGGAGCTCCTCCGCCTCTTGTCTGTTACCGGCCAACTTCCCGTGGAACCAGCATTCCGCGAAGTGCAACTCGTTTTGAGACACGGCAGCTATCTCTAAGTCCGGTTCCCCGTCGCTGTCGAAGTCTGTTTCATCATGGCTGGTGCAATTTTCCATATAATACATCTTGTTATCGCTGAGTACAAAGGCATGCGGATGCCATTCCTTATCCACAGGGTCTTCCAAGAGAAGAATTCCATTTTTAATTGTATTACGGAGATCTAAGTCCCTGCCCTCTTCTTGGCGATAAGCGAACGAAGTCTCCTCGGCGCCTTCTGGAAGCTTTTTGTGTTTTAAGATGATCTTCCTGCGCAAATCATGCGGCGAAGGCAACTTCGTTTCATTCTTCTCTACTGGCTGGACCAACAACATTTCGCCGAAAACATCTTGAAAGGCACCTGCCATGCGCCGCTGTTGCGGAAGGGAACAGTTGTCCTCTATGGATAGTATGACAGGATAGTCAGATGTTACGAATGCATGTTCCTTAATTGTACGTAGAACATCCATAAATTTAATTTTAGTGGTGAGCGTGTGTCCGTGGTAAATAAACGGAGTTCCATCTGGACCATCCCAGCAGTCGAGCTCGATACACCGGCAACCAGCCCGCAGACTTCTCACATACGCTTCCAAAGACGATTCGCTTGAAAACTGATCGCCGGTGAGATACCTATAAAAATAATCGAAATATAATATTTTTGTAGTTCGATTTAGGACAATAATAAATTTATCATAAGACACACTTACGTGTTGTGCGAGGATGCGATCCAGTAATGGGACAGGGGCCTCGTCATATCCTGAGTGACGTAATCATTTTTGCTGTCCCATATTGAATTTTGTTTAGAGAACAACATTTCGACAAACTGCAAATGACATAAACAGCACATACATAATGTATAATTAATGATGCACATGAACACAATATATATACATACTTACTCTTCTTCAACACTCACCTCGTTCAACTTGAAGTAAGGCTCGTATATATCTCTCTGCGGATCTCTCAAGTAATCCCTAATAAACTGTGAAGAACGCACCTCGTCTTCGCCGAGGCGATCTTTCTGCTCGACTAGTAGAAACTTTTGGAAGTCGCGCAACAAAACCGAAGTACCATTGACACAGTAGAGGTTGTATGTGTCAAATATATCTTGTATGTTCTGTGGATAGGTCACGTTGCGTTGCAATATACGCATCGACACAAACAAACACAACATGGACCACATTGCTACTATACTGTACCTCGGTTTTAGGCGAGTTTTTATACTACAAAAATGTTACCGACTGTCATTCAAAATAAATATCAATTTCCGTCTTTAAAAGTGACTAGATTTCATCCCCGGCTTAGCCCAAGGGAGAAGGGGGTTCTTCAGGCGTTAGGAGGTACATTGTGTCCGTTTCTGTACCCCTAACAACGTGTACGCAAAATTTCATGCTAATCGAATGAGTTGTTAAGACATGAGTGTCAGAAACAATCTCGTTTTCGAATTTATAATATTAGTCATTAAGATTATTAGGATATTTTTGGTAAATCCACAAGTATGCACCATACATACATATATTAATATAACATAATATTTAAAGATTTAGCTTACCCTATTGTATGGAATACAAACCCAAAGGATTACACTTTTACTCTCTTGTGTATAACCAAAAACTGATAAACATTGATGCTTCGAAATGCTCCAAGTTTCACCAGCCTGATGTTTACTATCCACTTACTAAATGCAATATTTCGTAGTTTTTTGTTATTATTTTACATCCAACTTTTTTTTTTAAGTACGAGTTGTTATGGATAGACTCGAAGCAAATAAATAAGTTTTACTCAATTTCCAAGTTAAATCAAGTCGGTAACATTTACAATTCATAAGCTTATATTTAAAATCATTCACAACAGAATAACTTGGCAACTGGCAACACACACATTTATTATGCTTTATTATTCTAAAAATTGAAGCATTTTTAAACTCTTTTGCAAATAAATGTACTGAAGTGCAAAACAAAAAAATTGTATAAAACAATCTTGTATGAAGAGTTGAGAAGAGCCACTTTACAAAAATTTTTAGCAACAACGAGTTCCTATCATAATCAGTTTTTTTTTATTATTTCTGTGTATGAAATTGAACAATTAGAATGGATAACCTGATGTTATCATCATTCATGCCTCTTAGGCGATGCAAAAAAACAGATATAAAGATAAGCATCATGTATGCCAAGTCAAATTTTTTCCCTTCCACTCGTTTGCTATTATAATTTAATTATAGTTAATATTTTCTACATATGTTTATTTTTTAAACAAACTATTTTTTTTCTAGATAAATTAATATATTCACCAGTTTTTTAATCGAAGTCCCATATTCACAACATGTAACATATTATATGAAAGAGTTGTCAAGTGGTTATACCCTTTAGTAGTTACTTATGTTTTAGCAATTTTTCCACATTAAGCATATGATTTAATAAAGATTAGACCATAGAAAATAGTTACATAACTTACATTTTCATCAAAGATAAGTCTGTGATAGAGAGAAGAGAAATCATCAAAGCCAATTTCCCCTCTCCTGTTGTTATCAATCTCTTGGAACAAATCCCTTAATCTACTTGTTGCAATTTTACAATTGATTTTTGGTAAAAAGCCTTTGACATCCTTCAGTGTTACTCTGATCAAATAAAAAATATCATTAGTTCATAACTTGTTCTGGTTTCATTTTAATTATTTATAGAGTAATAATCAACATGTTTCGGAGAGCAAAATAAGTAAAACCTGTATCTATAACTTATAATGATAATACTGCAGTTGCTTGCATTGCATAATTAGTTTGTTGTAATTTTTTTCATTTCATCACTTTTTTTGTAACATGCATAACAAAAGTTATATCTAAAGTAAGCTTAAGTATCTGATACTTGTATTCATGGTGTTACATAGTATACTTAGCGGTTGAAGTTTGGTAATAATAATTTCAATCAGCTGCTCTAAATTCTTAAATCAACACTGATAATGTTTTTTTTTTATTTATTTTTTCATTGAAAACACTTATATTCTTCAGTAGTGAAACAAAAATTGTCAATAAACCAACAAGTAATAAATAGTTTACATTCTGTCTTTGCTTATTTACATACAGATTAAAAAATATCTTTTATTACTTGTTTTTTTTATTTAATTGCTGTACATCACGCTATAAAGATCAACATATAGCAAATCATGTAAAATTTTTGAAGTATAAAAAATATTTAAACAAAATAATATATTATTCAAGTATACTAACTTCTCATTATGGTTTTCAATGGCATAAAACTCTTTTCTCAGCCATCTCTCAATTTGTAAAGGGTATGAAGCATTTATGGCTTCCTCAATAAGAAACCTTAAGCCCTGTTTCCAAGCTTCGCATTCCTTATCGGTTTGGGCTGTAATGTAAGCAGAGTTAATTTTAAATCCTAAAGCATACCTACATCTATATAAAAGCATAACAGCCGAATTCATAGCCTCAACCGTGACAAGTATAAAGTAACATTACATTACAACAATGAAAAAGTAATGAAAATTTTATGGGATTTGAAGCATGATTTGTCACATACAGCTATTATTACCATAATTTCACCACAACTTATCAAACTATTTACCTGCAAAAGATGACAAGCGCAATTTAAATTCCGTTCCATAGTAAATAGTAAAACATTTCGAGTTTTCCAGTCTCTTCGTCTCCTCAGGCCATTTCTCAAAATCTTTTGATGCTTTACCAATCCTCACCTCCTTAATATCTCGAATGTCTATGGAACCTTCGAAAGCGTTCCGAGTCAGAGTTCCCTGTCTGAACCAGATCACTTGGTAGGTTTCTCGGCGTACAGACAACATGCGCCTCTCGGGACGCTTACGCGGATAAAACTTTTGCACTGTAGAGCCTCTTTCAATATACGATATTAGTTGATCGGCTTCATGGATGAGCCTGTCAGAGCCCCCGCTAAAGCAGGGAGTATTCATTGCGCTTCCTTTACAGTAACGAGACCGCGTTAAAAAGGTACCCAGTAGTTACCAACTACATGGACTTCTATTAAGAATATACTTGGTAGTTATAAAGTGTCCTCAGTGGGATGGAAAATGTATTTGTTACTATATCATACACACACTTTTTTACTATTGATAATGTTAGTTTTAAATTTTCTAATTAAATAAGATAAGTACAGTACATCAGCCACAACGAACTAATTCACTGGTAAATCTTGCAAAATAAAAAAAAATCTTTATGGTAGGGCCTTTTTAAAACACAAACAGATTATTTAACGGCATAATTTACTTAACCGATTATTAGTTTATTCAGTTATAGTATGTAATCGTCCACAGTGAAAAATCGACTTATTACGAATCACTCCATGTATGTTTGAAAGTAGAACTGCACTACCGACTACCTTGAGAGACGTCGCTTCTCCGCAAGCTGCCTTATTTATTGATCTTTCTCGAATGTTGCCACCTACATAATTATTTTTAAATAATTCTGAAAGTAGCACACTCTCGCTGTTGATATAAAAATATTTTATATTTAACTGTGGTACTGTAATCTAATTTTTATTCTTTATAAAACAAACAAACAAAAGTTTAAGCTGACTTTCTTTATTTTTCAATAGACAAATTGATTTTCGTATAATTAGAGTCAAAAATTAAAAACAATAAATCAATGTATCATTTATTTAAATTAAAACTACGATAACAATGAAAACCATTTCAGTGTTTTTCACAATTTCATCAAGGAAGATCTGGATAATTTAAATACTTAATTATAATATATAATTACATAATTTATTTTTATAAAAATATCAAATGGTAGTGACAATGGATTTATATATGGGCATTTTTTTTTTCTAAAAAAAGGTAAACTAGAAAGAATTGTCTTGTCCGTTAAATGACACAAATGATTTTAGGAATCATTTTATTATATTTTTAAAAAGAATAAATTACCACCGACATCAGAATAATGTTATTAGTATTTATGTTTGCTGAAATATATTATTATTAGGAGCCTTTATAGCTCAAATGTTATAGATAGTAGCCATGAGAGTGTAAACGAACAGTATGGTTTCTCAAACTAACGTCTCTTAGCAACCCGTGACGTACTGCGTATGCAAAAGATTGAAAGGTCAAAGAAGATGTTTACGTGTATATTGTTTATTGGTTCGATCAATACTCGACTATACTTATGTATACCTCGACTAGACTATGCTTATGTATTTAAACCTAGATTCTACCTGATACGAGATTGTCTAGTATTTTTTTTATATCAAGTTAAAACTTGTGTAATAACAGAAGATCTGATCCACTGCGACTTATTTTACTGGCGGCACCACTCTCTATATTATTCTATTTTTTTTATCCTGTCAAACTTCTGTGAAAAGGATACGCACTATTTACTGTAAAATATATGGCTGAACCGAGATGGCCCAATTGCGGGAACCCAGACAACGACCACTGAATTTTCATGTGCTTAATTTGTGCTTAAATACCAACACTTTTAATAGCTTCTTGGAAATTATACATAATATGTATGACTGACTCGTTTGGTCTAGAAGCTAGATATAAAGTCCCATTTCCTGAGGCCCTGGGTTCAAATACCGGGATTATTCCTCGGAAAATACGTTAAGCCGATGATCCTGCGCCTGTGCATACTCTCTGATTGTGGTTTCTCCGGCCCATTGGATTATGAGAATGAAGGAATAGTGTATTTGTGTTTGAGCACACATATTGTGCACTATTATATGTCCTACACAGTCGACTAATCTCTCGATCTCAAAATGGAAGTCAATAAGCTTACATACTAGTACTTTGTATAGAACATATACAAAGATTAAGAAGAAAATGAATGCAGTATATTTTGATATTATCTAGCTCACAACACTTTTTATCCTCAGGCAAAAATATCGTTACAATAATATTAATTTTTAGTTTTCATTAGGTTAATCATATTTTGTTCTCTTTATCAAGCTTGAAGTAGTAAAAATTGTTTTTAAATATTTTATACTTTTTTGGTTATAGCCTGTAAGGTCTCATGTCATTGTTCAAATTCTCATGAAAAAGTTTAATTTTTTTGGTGTGTTGAGGAGAGACATGCGTAAGCAGCTTGGTGCAGTTCACCTGTTCGATTTCAATTGGCCGAACTTAAATATATTGCAGTGGTAATTCTAGGAATCGGGATGACCCCTGGTGCAGGGCGGCGCGCATGCGTTGTCGCATGCATGCAGTTTATGCGTTCGATGTTGATTGGTTGTACATTTGTTGTTCTAAATACATTGCAGTAGTTCTTCTCAGAACCAGGTGTCTCGATCGACATCTGGACTGCAAGCTGGAGCAGTTGAAGGTGCCGACCTTCGTAGCATCTAGAATGTATTTGAAACGAGATTGTTCTTAATAGCAGGATTTTAATTTGTTTCATTTGTATTTCTATCTATTAAGAAAAATATAACTGACTATAGAATATGTAGATCATGGATGACATTTGAGACTTATCTGTTGTTTGTAAAAATATAAGCCCATAAAGGTGTGCTTAAGAAACAGTAAGTAATTTTTATGAAAATTTGGCGTCATAATTTTTTTTGGTATGCTGACTCGGTGTAGAGAATCCACAAGGCTCAAATTCTCTCAGCGATGTTATTTTCCTTTTGCCTTTACCACTCATACTTATAAATCATTGACAGAGTTATATGTTGTCTGTCTGTATGTTTGTCCTCTATGCGTTACTAATCCCGTTTCTGATGAAACTTGGGGATTTTTTATATAAAATTGTGGTGGTAAGTGGTTACCACCGCCCTTAGATATTGACGCCGTAAGAAATATAACCATTCTTTACATCGCCAATGCTCCACTAACTTTGGGAACTGTCCCTTGTGCCTGTAGTTGGAGTTTTTTTCTGAGATTTCACCCCTCGCACACCCACCTGCTTTGATGCCCTGGTGCACGGCACCATCTTGCCATATGGTAGCTACAGCGTGGTCGGATTTTTATAGGACGATAGTATGTGCCTATCGAACGACAAATGATTAGCATCATCCACGATCAGTCTTGGGATATTTAATATATATGTATTGTAAAAACTTTAATTTATAGTTATATATATATATATATATATATATATATATATATATATATATATATTATGGTTAGTTATAGTATCTCAAGTTATGAGATAAGTTGAAAATTGATTGATTTTTAACGGAGTTTTTGAATACAAATTTAAACATTTCATGTCTTTGACATGTATGATTCTTGACAGTTTCACTAAATATTTAAAGTTCCGTGTGTATAATCAAACTTCGAAAAACAATTTACTAAAATTCGCGCTACAAACGGACAGACAAAATCTATGAGTAGCTCTAATTAAAATACAAATTATTACAAAATAGTTTTTTCGCGCGTATTTTAAATACGAAATACATTCAAGTCGTGTCTTTAAAATATAAAATAAAAGATTATAAGCGACGGGCCGGTTGTAGGTTCGATTGCCACCCAGGACAGACATTTGTGTGCATGAACATGTATGTTTGTCCTGAGCCTGGGTGTAATTATCTATATAAGCATGTATTCACTAAAAAAAGTAGTATAATGTTTCCATAGTACAAGCTCTGCTTAGTTTAGGAAAAGATGGCCGTGTGTGAATGATATCTCATGATTTTATCATTTATTTATTTATTTTTATTAAATTTTTTATTAATTATTACATTCATTGAACAGACATTGCAATAAATTGTAAATATTATATTGAAAGTATCATATTTCTTACATAAATTTGGAATATGGTACAAATACAGGAGCCCTATATCAGAAATTGCCTCGTTGGTCTAGTAGCTGGATGTAAGGCCGCAGACTCGGATGTTCTGGGTTCAAATCCCAGGTAGGGCCGAAAAAGTTATTGGGTTTTTGTGTCGAAAATTCTCAATAGGAGTCTGGAAGTTGTAAGTGTGTACACTCCCGTACCTGGGTAAGCACGGAAAGCCGTTGGTCCTGCGCCTGAACTCTATCCGGTTTTGTCGGATTGCCGTCCCATCGGATTATGAGAGTTAGGGAAAAGAGAGTGCACCTGTGATTGTACACAAACTTATGCACTATAATATTGCGTTTTAAAGAAGAAACTACTGAAAGAAAGGAGAAATGATTGTAGTATCGCCTACAACCATTTTAAATATCCTTCACGACCTTATTGACATGTCTAAGGTCAGCAGATGGGTGGCGCATGCTATCGTGGTATTAGGCTTTCCCTAAAGTGTATATAATTGAAAAGTAAAAATAATAATTCGATTAATTTAGCCCCCTTTCCCTGACATTCCGCGAACTTTTGACTTCCCCTCGTAATTAACAAAACATAATTTTAATAATGTCTGTATTTGTCAGAAAAAGTGTATTCTTTAAATTTTTTATGGTGACCCTTGAGTCATGCAGTCAAAGTTTTAAAAATAATAAATCATTTTTTTAAAAAGAGTATACAAAATTATTTATGATGAAAAATGCAAGCTTTTGTTACAGAAAGCTTGTCAGCTCTTTTTCAAAACATTGCTTGGAATTAATTATAAGAATGTATTGAATGAATAAATATTTGCAGAACGACTTTTATACAATGATTACAATTGAATATCATTCGATGATATTATGATCATATGTAGGTATTGTTCAATCATAGAATGATTTAAATTTGAATAATATTTTTATGAAGTTTATAGTACGAGGATGACAATAAAACACAACAATTGAATACTTAATTTATTAGAGTAAAATATATATTTAAAATTATTATAAAATAATATATTTAAAATTTCAAATAATCAGAGCGATCGCCTCTAAAAAGATCGGCATTGGATTACACATGTCGGTAGCGGTACGATTACTTCGCAATAAACATTAAAATGCCATTCGTCTAGTGTACAAGGTTGAATGCGTTGTTTACACTTAAAATGCATTAAAAAGTTAAAACATCGATTATCATATATATCACGTGAGGATAACACCGAGTGTTACACTTGACTGAACATCGGCGCGCACTTCATATCGTAACGTCTCGAGAGCGCCGACACGAGAATCGTCAATATTAAAAATACATAAACATGGAGATAATATGTATGCTACATACTAGCATATAATTTCTCGACTACTTCCTGTAGCGAACGACTAACAACTAGCGAACTACAAGAAGTAGTCGAGAAATTATATGCATATATACTCACAGTACAATGCTTCGTTACCTCGCACCTCGCACCTCGCACCTCGCACCCCGTACCTCGCGTTGTGCAACGCACGTGGTAGCGTTAGTATGGATTGGAATGTTTGCGGCGTTTGTTCAGGCGACTACTCAAAGGACATATCGATAAACTATAATTGATCACTTAAAGCTTCAAACGGGCGACGTAAAAATAAATATAAGACATAAACAAAGTCGAAGACGACTCCTTTGAATTCGCAGCGAAGTTCGCGTTTAAAAATGAGATCGCGTTACAACACAGTTACATTTTAATTTCGCATTCCTACAGTCTATTCGCATAGAACAGTCCTCGCCGAACTGCTCCCCGCACTTCACTGTTTGTTTGTTTGTTTGTTCGCTCACCCTCCAGGCACAAACCGAAACGACCGACCCGTCACCCCCACGAGTAAGTACAGACATCTTTTAACATAACGATTATGTGATTACTATATAGACACTAGAGACATTAAATTCGCCGGAGCGTACACTGAGATAGAGTTTAAGATAAATTTAATTGGTTCAGCTCGTCTATGGGTGGAAGGAACGGGCCTTCGTCGAAGTCGGCGGGTGCCCAGTTTACCCCGTTAAGTACATGCATAGACAACAGCATTGCACTCTGTACGGGGCCGGGTAAAAAAGCTAGGCCGGCATGAAGCCGGTTGTTGTTGGCTAGGGGGATGCCCCAGCCGCTTGCATTACCTCCTCGAAAGCGGCTTCGAGGCAATGCTTCAGCTCCGAGTAGGAAACCACGAGGACGCTCTGTTCGTCGCGCGACATGAGTTCCACCTGCCGATTTTCATCACGTTATGTTACGTTACTTTAGCTGCGGTACGTGACCCGCTATTCTATTACATTAATCGAATTGTCATTTAATTCATTTATATAAGCATTAAATGTAAAGCATCTTGCCGATGGCAGTGTGCTCTGTACCTTGGCGAGCGAGCCCCCATCGAGGCTGTTGAGGGCGCTGGCGAGATGGGCCTGGTCGAGCCATGGGCGACCATCCGCCGTCACTGAATGGAACAGATAGTCCCGGAAAAGCTTCAGCATGTATCGGTCGCCCGTCTCCGACCAACTCGCGTCCAAATTCAGCCTGCTAACAGGTATAATAAGATACGGACCCTCGAGTTGTAAAATAACAGTCTAACGCGTGTGCAGGATAGTACTTACTCGGGGCGTTCGTTGACAACGCCCATCTTGATAAGGATACGTAAAAGGCGACCGTTGTCGATCTCGCGGGCCAATTGCTCCTCGAATGCGTCTGCGCGCCGCTCGAGGGCCTCCACCTTAAAATCATTTTTGTTATTTGACATATTCTAAATACTCGCAATGATTTGCTTATAGTACTTTAACAGTATAAGTATATCACATAATATTAATAGTATTACATATAATACTATTTGATGACGCTTCGTCTATTTCATTTTGTAAAGGAGGCGAACCCGTTAGCCTCAGCTGCTCCAGCAGTCGTCGGTCTGGTTGTCAGACAACATGAAGTATTTTAAAAAGTGCAATGTTCGCTGGTCCCAAAAAATCCTAAGAAAATAGCTTGTCAGTAATCGTTCGTGTATCGAGACTAGCCTAGGAGTGCCGAACATAAATAGTTGAACTTTCTATTCCCATTCTACTTCTCCGACCGTGGACTTGAACCCGGTCATGCGGTCGGCAGCCTTATAAGCTAACTTCTGGACTAACGAGGCGGCTATCATTTTGCATCACTTTGCATTTACACTGTTATGTCGTCAGATACTATTAATTCGTTGTTACAATTTCGTTAACTTTGAAGTAAATTTACTTTTTTAATTATCATTTAAAATAAAAAATAGGCGGCACGAAATAATTATCATAATGCAATGCTACTTCCCGTTCTATACGACATAACATACATACTTGAGCAAAATGTAATCAGATTAATAATTAGTGATTACGATTAGAATGTGTCATCATCCATCACGGAATAAACATCCCGTGATTAATGATTATTTACCAGTAATCGTAATCAAGCAATCAAGATTACGATTAGTCTACGTCTAGCGCCCGAAACAAAGTCGGCCAACCATACTTTGATGCTTTTTCGAAATCCCGAAGATTAAAAATTATTATTAACATTAAATAATAATAATAACGTTATAACTTTTAGAAAAATGAAATTAGATGCAATGGTACAATTGAAAATATTAATATGAAGAGCAATGTTACATTCATGTTTTAGGTAAAAATCAATCATACAATCTGTAATCTTGATTACTGATTATCGTTATCAAAATTAACGATAAAACGTAATTACTTTGATTACTTGATTGATGTAATCATGATTATATTCAATTAGTTAGATTATTAATCTGATTTAACTATCTGAACACGCTTACCACACACATGACATTGACTAAATAAAACAAAAACAAAGCCACCATAGCCGTGCGCTGTAGCCGTGCACTGTAGCCGTGCACTGTAGCCGTGCGCTGTAGCCGTGCACCACAGCAGTACAACTTAACGTTTAAGTAATCGAAACAGCTCAAAAACATTCTCGAAGTCAGTACTCTATTTTCCACTAAAACTTCCAATAAAACTCGGTTTTGTGCTTGTTTAATAATTTAGGTTAACATGCAAAGCAATTTTACCCCATATTTATTAATAAAATGCTTCCGAAGTTGATGCTGTGACCAATGCTCGACCATATAAGATATTATACCATTTATGGGTAGTATACTGAGAACACCAATGTTTAGTTACAACTTTCGCTTGGAGCGACACATCGAGATGCTCAAAGACATCATACGTTTAGTTGTGTGTGGATATTACCTTCATGGACGACGGAACGCTGGCATGGAGAATACAGCTTAGGCTGCCTTTTCTTTTTTTAAATATATATATTTATATAAAAGCAAACTTTCATAGTAATAAGCACATGACGTGGAAATGAAAATAGTTATTTTCAACATGTCATAATTGGCAAACACAGGGACAGAATAAATGTTACGCTTTGTAAAGGTTGAAATATAAAATAAAGATGTAACGAGACAAGGAATCGGTAATTATTTCTAAACTATAGAGCCTGTTATAAATAAAAAAAAATTAAAAATAAAAACTAAACAAAATGTTGATAATAATATGTTTTAAAAGAAAAGAAATTTACTTCCTCGAATAAACTGTAAACAATGGAAATAATACACTTTATTGACAAACGAACTTAACTTCTATACTTTAATTCTATTAACAAATATGAAATAACGGGTAGTAGTAGTTAATCTTAATTTATGTGTCGTTTAATATGAACAAATCAAACTTTTACTTTATCTATTGACATATCAAATGACGGCGTGTCTAAAGCAGTGCACTGAGGGTAAATTTATAAGTCGTCTAGTTTCGAGCCCCGATAAAACGAGTTCTTCAAACCTAAACCAATTATAGCATTTCTAAGTTCTTCATGCGTCGAACAAATCTATTTTCCAGGTCAAACTCCGCAATAAGCCAGGTTAAGTCACGCTAAGCGGAGCTACGGCGTTTCAAACTGCTCTATAAAAATTTGACCGATTACAAATTGTCTCTTGTTAGTCAGCCTATGTCGGTCTAAGATTCGAAGCCATTCATTCCGAAATGCAAATGTAAGAGAACGTAACGCTGCTGCTACAATTCTCGTGGGAAGCCACGTTTAAAACGACGGATAACATGCCTTGGATAGAGGCACATGACAAACGTCTTGCTGAGACAAACCTTCTGCCCGCTCCTTCGTTCAAAACGTACTTATAGCGGACAAGACACGCTCGAGTACACATTTTTTAGACAAAATGAGCTTTTAAATTGGACCATATGACGACGGAATGAGTCGAGATGGCCTAGTGGTTAGAACGCGTGAATCTTAACCGATGATCGTGGGTTCAAACCCGGGCAAGCACCACTGAATTTTCATGTGCTTAATTTGTGTTTATAATACATCTCGTGCTTAACGGTGAAGGAAAACATCGTGAAATTCATTGAAATTCTGTCACATGTGTATTCTACCAACCCGAATTGGAGCAGCGTGGTGGAATAAGCTGCAAACCTTCTCCCCAAAAGGGAGAGGAGGCCTTAGCCCAACAGTGGGACATTAACAGGCTGTTACTGTTACGGACGACGGAATAAAACGACGGGACAAAACGAGTGATGAAAACAGCCTCAACTATTGAAAAATTTTCATGGTCCTCTGAGTCTTGACATGGCATGGAAATGTAACTCTTCGCACGTTTAAAGGGCGTATCCAGTATTTACGACGAAGTCTTCTTTGGTATAATAATGCCATAAACTTGACGGCCTCGTTGGTCTAGGCTACATATAATGCCGCAAACCAAGTCCAGGGGTTCCAAGCCCAGATCGCGCCAATAAAAAGTTATTGAGTCTTTCTGTCGAAAATTCTCAGTAGCAGCCCGGAGTCTGGAAGTTGGAAGTGCGTACACTCCCATGCCTCGGAAAGCACGTAAAGATGTTGGTCTTGCGCTTGAACTCTTTCCGATCGTGTTGGATTGCCGTCCCATTGGATTATGAGAGTTAGGGAATAGAGAGTGCATTTGTGTTTGCGCGCACACTTGTGCACTAAAATATGTGCTGCGCAGTTGGCTAATCTCTTTTGAGATTAGTCGCCGTGGCAGAAATCGATCTGGAGGATATTATTATTATTGCTATAAAAATTAAACGTCGCCTTTCCATAACCGTCTCATCGGAAATTACTGCGAGGTGATAGCTGTACCGTCTTGTGTTGTCGAAAATAGTATGCAGGACAAACAAGAATAAAATCTTATCTAATTAAGAAAAAAGCAGTTAGACGGTGGAGTATTTTCCGTCTTAAGTTTTGTTATGATTTTAATAAAGTTTAATCAAATCGCTTTAGAGGGATTTGAAACTAGACGAGGAATCGTCGGAGTTAAAACTTTGAAGCCCGCATGTAGACACCTACCTGTGTGTAAAATCGCGCACCTATCATCGGCATCAGGTCCGCGACGGAGCGCCGTGTCGCGCCGGACAGCAAGTACCTGTCGATACACACACAGATATATTGAACGAATTTATGTGATTTGCTTTTCATTTTATATCAACATTCGTCTGACATACGGAGACTAGCATCTGGATTATTCATTCATTTAATGTTTTATTACTTGTGAAAATTTTACTTGCTCGGTTTAATAAGGTCCTAACTGCACACTTGTTTTAAGCATTCGATTTTGATGCTACTATATTTTTTTCTAAAAATTATAGTAGTATCGCACATATGCATCCGTGGTCGATTCAGATATATAATGATAGGAAGGCTGTTCGTGTGTACGTACAGGATCAGGTTCTTCAGATCCGCCGAATAGGAGCGAGAGACGAGATCCATGCAGGCGTTGAGATTGTCGCAGTGAACGGTGCGGCAAGCCATACCCAAGGCGAGCCGGCCGAGGGCAGTCATATCTTCTTGTTGAGCCTACGTGATATTTATTTTACAATTTAGTTAATGTTTATTATAATATAATAAATTATTCGTGAAATCTTTCTATATTCGTAGTCCTATCCCGTACCTGAGCGATGTCTATGTTGCCGTTGTGTATGACGTCGGCTACCCCGCCCCAGGCGATGCGGATGCGACAACCGTTTATCACCACCTTAGTGGCGTCGAGGCTCCTAGTTTTGGAAAACGTATATTTATAAATTTTAAGAGCCGTATACGACGTTTGGTGTTTAAAATATTTATGTATAAAAAAATACCAAAGTATCTATAGACTATTCCAATCACAATAGGAGTAGATGTAAGTAAATTGTACCTAATTTTAAATATTCCAAGTGATTTGCTGATACCTCCCCTATATTATGCACTACGAACAGTTCTTGATTAATATATCTCCAATTGTATTACAGCAATATTTCACTTAATTACTTAATTCCACTTTAATTTTATTTACAAAGTTCCGAAAACAGTTTTGCCAACATTCAAGACATTATTTTTCTGATACACTATATAATAACATATTTACCGGATGTAAATATGTTATTATCATGTAACGTAAGTCAAAAAATTTTACAAAAAACTCAAAATATACTTTCATGCATAGCAAAATTCAATTACTATAGTTTTGAAAATGATACAAGAGTAAGACATTCGTCTCTGATCTTTCGTATAATATGGACGGGTGATTATTCGGAATCATCAAGTTTTCTGTTACGACCTGGCTTTGTTTAAACGGAATGTGATTGAAACTGATTTTGTATTTACGAATTTTCGCTTTAGCTTCTCATTTTTGTTTTGCCTTCAACACTAAGCTGATTGAACATTATTATTTCAATTTAAAACTTAGGGTAAGTTGCAATTTTTATTTACATATATTTAAAAAATAAATTGAATGCTAAATAATATATTTCAATATTGTTTATTTAAAGTTGATAGTCTTTTTTTTTTTGGCTATAAGGTTAAATGAGAGTTTTGCGCTGAGAGCTCAGAAACGGAATCGGATTAAACTTTTGTTTAATAATTGTTTTATTTTACCTGCAATCCGTATGACATATATTTAAATTACTATAGAATTACCTATAAAAACAATGAAATATATAATTTCTTACTTTATCGTTCATTAATTACTTCTTTCCTATTTCTCTTGGAATAGACTATATGTATGTCTGTGCATATATTAAAGATGTTCCGACCCGAGTCGACCAGTGTTGACTTTTTGTATCTCCTAAAAGCAACGTCCAGGCTAACTTACCTGCAAGCCAGTCCAGCCGTGTGGATCGCCCGCAGGCCAGCGGTGAGCTGCACCAGGAGGCTCCACAGCACCGCCTCGGGCAGCAGAGCGCCGCACGCCACAGCGCGGAGCATTGCATTCTTCTGTACCACGAGTTACTCACTTGAAGTTTTCACATGTCGTTCTCCATTTTTACATATGAATGTCATCACTTAAGAAATCCAAAACTTTGTCATACTTTCTTGAGTCGCTTAAGTGTAGACTTTGTTGTTTTTTTAACAATAACATCATACCATATCGTATAATTTTAAAACGATTCTCGTTATATTAGAGTTTGGAGTTGAGACGCGCGCGAGTTTAGAGTCAGGATGGTCTACAAAAACTTAAAAAATGGGAAATCAACAAAATTTTCATGTTCAGTATTGTGGAAACTCGATGGCTGCTCTCACGGTATGAGCAAATCAGACTTTCCTCTGGAATCGTCAAATCGTCAAAAATTTAATTCATTCATCGGGCGCTTTTGAAAAAATTTGAAGTTGTCACTAGTTTGGAACGTAGTTTTTTCCTAGAAGGACCGCCAATAGAACTAATTTAAATTTGTTCATCAGTAATACAAAAGTAATACTCATATACAATTGAATCGTATATGATGTGTTGTTCATACAACACAGTAGTAGCTAGGGTGCGGTAAATCAATAAACCCTATTCGTATTTATATAATGTATGTCGTTAAAGATGAAACAGATATCCTGTAACGATTTTGGAAAGTTACCCGATATACAGTCTCATATATCCCCGAGTAATGTACCGTAAAGATGATTTAACAAAAATGGCCAAAATACGGAATCGGTCGTTAACTTTACTAACGATGCTTCATGGTACTCAATTGAGCGTCTCTGTATGGGCTTCGTACCTAAAGATCCTGTGGTCTCGTTTTATCCAACTTAAAACAACAGCAGTCATTAAAATATTTATATTTATTATTTATAATTTATGGCCCAGAGTGACCAGAGCAAGCTGAGCGCGATTGAGCAGTCGACTATTGCAGATTATGTATTTATAAAACAAAATATTCACGTCACTCTCAATCTCGTGACGTGTGGCCGTAATTGACGAAACAGCGGTCTCAGCGTCGAAACGTGTAATATGCTCTCGAGGTTGGATTGAATAATTGACAAGTTTCTAGTATATTATTCAATTGAAAACGTTTTGCACGTGATGACTGTTACGTTACGAGCGTTCGTGTCTCGTTAGTTTTTCTTAAATAAAATTGAACGGTCCATAAGAACGACGCATCTGATAAATACGATTCGTAGGGAGCAAATTATGCGATATCGGATAAGTAAATATATTCGTACTTACAAAAAGTATTTTTATTAGAGGACGTTCTTATCTATAAATGTCAATGTTATAGTCGAGGACTCGCGGAATCGAATCCCTCCCCCGAGGATTGCCGTTTCAAATTTTCATGTACTTAATATGTGTTTATAATTCATCTCGTGCTGGGTGGTTAACATCGAGAGGTAATCGGCGTGTGTCCAATTCCTCTGAAATTCAACCATGTTTGTATCCAAAAATCTGCATTTACTCCAATGCGCGGCTTGCAGTTATTTTTTATTTGAACGTAGCAATGTGATTGTTTGTTTGGCACTTGTACTGACAAGTGAGACTCAGCCTTTCGTACAGCGGCGGTGTCAGAACGGCGACTATTTTTGTAAAAACTAGTTCCCATAGAATAATATTTATCTAATTATATACTCAATGAACTCACGACTCTCCACGCGAAGCATTATATTGTAATAATTTAAATAGGAAAACTTTAGTATGGACGACTTTCGTCAAGCTTTAGACAAGATTTTATTTTCAATACTAGTTTTAGCGCGCAGCTACGTCCGCGTGTTAGGTGGCCCAAGTGTTAAGTCAGGGTATAAGTCATCTCTATTCCAAAAACCATCTTGTACAATGAAGGTAAAATTAATTTATTTTTGATGATATATGAGGTAGGGTAGGTAGAGATCGTTCTTACCTGGTGCGTGTACGGCCTCGGCGCGTCCGGGTCCGAAGAGAAGGGGTCGTGGAAGGCTCCGTTGCCATCAGTCACCCCGCCTGGCGTTCCAGTCGCCAAGTATTTTGTCATCAGTGTCATGCACGCGGGGTGATAGTCGTACACGAGTACTACGGCTAAACAAACGATGCTCTTAGTTTACTCAACTGCGATCATTTGACCATATACTTTTATTTCTTTGTCGGGACGGGAATGTACTCACAGTGATCTCCAAAATCCTTAGTCATGAAGCAGTGGTGCAGCCTGACCACGTTGGGATGGTCAACATTCCGCCACAACTCGACACGATTGAGCAACGCGGGCGGCGCTGCGCATGCGTGCAGACGACGCAGAGCGTAGTGCTCGCCGCTAACGCGGTGCGTGGCGCGGTAGGACGTGGCCAGCGAGTGCGCGCTGCTTCCCTCCAGCGGGATCAGCTCCGCATACATCTCCACCGTCTCGGGCAGCTCTACGTAGTGCGACGCTCTCATTAGTGCTCGTTGTACCCGATAGACTGCCTCGATAGCCAGTGGCTCGGGTGAGGCTCGGGTGAGGCTCGGGTGAGGCTCGGGTGAGGCGGAACACAACGTGAAACATTAGCCGCGAGTCGCGAATATAGTTACACGGCCATGTAGTTACACGGACCGATTGCGGAATTAGCATATCTTTATAAAATAAATTAAAATTAGTATAAGAACCACGAGGAAAAAAATTACATAAATAAATGAAACTAAAACTGGGGTACTGACGTATGTCCGGCTGCAGGAACACGTCCTCGTTGCGTTCGTATATCTCAGCCCTGATTGTCTCGGGCGTATAGAACGTCGCGGCAAGACCTGCCAAGGCGAGAAAAGAAAACCACTGTAACGTAATGTGTAATGCAAACTTGCCTCATTGTATCAAAACCCATATGCATATCACATCATTATATCAAACTAAGAGACGACCGTCCAGATGCAATAAAAACTTAAAGCGTAGTTACAAGCCGCGATTAACTTTCAACGAGCAGTGTGCGCGGGTCAGTTCAGCTTTGCACTATATGATTTGCTCGGTCGAACGAACGAACGCTCAAACGAATTGTTTAGATAACGCAACCGAGACACCTACTCCAACGAGTGCCCGCATTCAACACGCAATTCGCAATGGTCATCAGTACGTCGCTAATGATACGAATTCAATTGCAGCGATTTTGCCGTTTCATTTGTGATACAAGCTCAACACCGAACACCCATAGTTAAGTCTTCGGAAGTAGTCATTATAGTAGCTATGACGATATTCGCATGACGGCTCCGTTATCCAGATTTTTATATGAATACTTCAAACTATCCTCGAGCCCTACTGGATACATTTCCACTAGTAACACGCTGTACGCGCTGCACATATGATTTCGCAATGTCATAAATTTTCTTCGCCTTTGCACGGAAACAATCAAATACTACAGACAGAACATGGACCCGCTGCGTTAAATTTGTCACTTTTGTCAGGCCCGATTTTCATGAAATAATGACTGAACATTACCCTCGGGCAACTCTATAGCGGTATAATATCATTTGTGATCTTTCACTGAGCAGGTACGTTATACTACGGGACAAGAGACATAACAATGTACAGTTGGCCTGTTCAAACTGCCAATTTTTCTATCACTGTAAGCCAATCGCTCACCGATATAAAACCGACGAAATCACTATAGTATATTGATGACACAAAACTAATCGCTGTAATCGCTGCTAGAGTCGAACGGTCTACGTCGATCGACAGTTCACTTCAGTTCAATTCAATCGACGTCGGTCAGGGTCGTGTTTGGTGAAAATGTTCTTTGATACGTAGTTTTCTACCATTATGTCAAGTCCAAGTGACAAATACACTTAAACTATACTCGTAGTAATTTTGCATCGAACGCGCACACAGTGCCTACAACTAAATAATAAAACAGGGAACTTTATAACAGATTCTATTCGACGCACTGCGATAGCCGGTCGACCTTTGCAACTCATCTGGATAACCCAGCAGGTCCGTATTGGGTTAGAACAGCTATCAGGGGTTTGCGGTTATTATTAGATGTTATTGATAGGCGACAGACGCCGTATTAAATATTCGTATGCGAAACTTCAGCTCGAGCGTCCGTGGACGCAGCGCCATACACTTCGGAGTAGCATTCGCATTGCAAAAATATTAATCAGCATTATAAAGTCAAAACTTATTGTAAAGATAGACGGACAAAATAAATATTACGTTACGTGAAAAAACAATTCGCTTCATTGCAGAAATGTATACATTTAAAAATATATTTATTAAAATTACATTAAGATACAAAAGGCAATTATTTATATATATTTATAAATGAAGCGCGCACCGGAGGCCAGCATTGAACAATCAACTTTCTCGCTAAAGATGTACAAGTTACAAGGCAGCAGTTCACGTCTGCGTTGGACGTGCGTGCATCGCACCGCTCGCCTGTGTTGCTACAATTTCATGACGATCGGTTGAGAAGTTAAAACGTGATAGCGCAGCAAACAAACGCACATTCGCATTTTTAATATGAGGCAGTGTTAAACATGTACGAAATATATAAATTCGCTCCGAAGCTACTCTAGATTTACTGGTGGTAGCATCGCTGTGTGAATGCAGTAGAGCAGAGTTTAAACAACAACAAAAAAACATTCGCTTTCTCAAAATGTTACAAATAAAATTCATAGCAGTGTCATTCATAATAAATAAAGTTAGTAAAACATCTCCAATTAGTTATAAAATGTATGTACTACAACTAATATTATTCAGCTTGCAACTATGTGCAACGTGCCTTAAATACTGGACGACCGCTCAGCGACGGCATGTGAACCGAGCCTTAGGCCCGGGCGAGGACGCTAAATGTCGAAATGTCATACCTGGCTTGTTTTGCGCAGGTATCGGAGGCATGTGCGCAGGAACGCCTGCGTACATCTGGGACGCGTAGGCCGACGGCACCCCGATGCACCCCTCCGGCACTAAAGGGGGGTAAGGGTGGCTCGCTGTATTGATTTATGAACTTGCATGCATCTATTGCCTTATATGGAAATCTCGAGCTCGCTCCCGCTGTGGGCGGGGCGGTGCCGTGCGGAGGGCGCAGGGAGGCTCTCAATATAGATGTAAATAACGGCGGCTATGTTTGTTATCTCGCATGTCATAATAGCGATCTCATCATTGTGTCACGTGGTACTCGGTACTGGTAATTGAACTGAACCGATCAGTTCACGACATCCTTGTCGGTATAAAGTACTTCGCGTGATGAGTCGCAAGTCACGGCGCCGGCTCGAGCAATACAATTACAAACGTTCACTTTAAGTTAAAGACAAGGAATCTTTTACTTCTTACTAATCACAGCATGCAAAGCACATTTACATGATCACTTCAAATGTTAACGTTGTATTGTAATATTTTTTAACGAACAACATACGATGTCAATTGATGAAATTTTGATAAAAGTAATTAATTAGTGCGTCGAGTTTAGTATCATACTGAATAACTTGTCTATAACATATCGGAGCATCCATTAGAGGATGTAATGTAGGGTAGATTAATTTAAAAAAATAATTATATAAAATCTAGTTTTACTCACCCAGACCACCAGATTGATTGAGAGGGGGCGCATTGAGCCCCGAAGTGTTCATGCCGTCAGGATTGGTGGAATAAAAGTAAGTGGTTCCACCCACATTCTCCTACGGACAAATAATAAAAAAAAAAAAATATGTTCACTTAACTTGACGGGTAATAAAGAATTGCCGTCTAATCATCTGTTATATATATATATATATATTACATTTGTAACGTAAGACTTTAATGTGTAGAAGTTATTCACTAACATGTGTGTAGTATCACGGTAACCGTAACATTGTAAAAAAATAATTTAAAACAAAACTAGTAACCAATACTGACATTTCGCACGGGCGCTTCACGACAAGCCACCGCAGCGACGAGACTTGGACGAAGAAGTTTTCACCGGTAACGAGCCAATCACCATTTCAAGTACATGGTTTGAATATTGAATGTGTACCTGGTGCACTTGCGTGTTGATAGGCGGCATGCCTATCGGGATCGGCGGGGAGCTCTGCGGAGACTCCGGAGGCATGGGCATCGGAGGCGGGTTGAAGTAATTGATCGGCATGAACTCCCCGATCAGCATCTGTCCACACCCAGATTTAGTAAACAAACTGTAATACAATATGCGCAATCACAGCCGAGGGTCAGGTGTTGCCCCTCACAACTTGTATGCCAAATTTCATGATAGTCGGTTGGGTAGTTAAGAGTACTCCTCTCTATGTATGACTACATATGACCTTCGTGATTCGCAACAAACAAACGCAACACGTGTGCATTCAACATTTATAAGGGTCCTATTATGTTTCATCGAGTACAAACTGTTTTTATCGGAGTATTTCATGTAAGGGTAATTGTGAGAATTTTGTAACGATGGAGTCTTACAAACGAGGCTCTCGTTTCTTTATGGTGACAGTTGACTTTAACAATATACTGACGATGTACCTGCATTGCGCCCTAATTACAGACTGTAAAACCTGAAAGTAACTTATTTCAATAATTACATTGTTAGTTTCAAAATTTTCGGTTCATCTTCGCGTGCGACTATTTCATTCGTGTTACAATAAATTAAATACCGTCATAATAAATGTACCTTGTATTGTATGTATGTAACATACATCATGCGAAACATAAAATAATAAACAAGTAATAATGTCCATTTTGTAGTTTGATTTAATGTACATAAGTCATTACTATTCAAATAACAACGACCGATCATAACCACACGAAATAAAGAGCGCCGGGATAAAATCAATATCGTCCCGTGTGTTATAATTAGATAGACGCATTGCAGGTGTATCGGCGGGGGTGTACCTGCGGGGGTGGTGCATGCGCGAGAATTGGATGCAGCGGCGTCCCGGGAGAGAACAACATTGGCTATTAGAAACGAAGCATTCGATACGCACGCGTACATATTGTATGAGAATAAATAATAATACCATGAGATGTTTACTTTTAAGCAATCCATGTGTAAAATTATAGAAGGGGCTAATGTACCAGTAAAGGCTAAGACAAACGAAAAGATTATTATCATTTCAGTTAATAACTTATAATATTATTAGCAAATTACCTGTGGATGAGGCAAATGCGCCATCATAGGCTGGAGTTGCAGAAAAACAAAGAAAATAAAAACTTTTTAGTACAAAGAGTTTAAGATATTTATGTTAGTATGATTAATGTTAGTATGATTTTTGAATATAATTATGGTTGTATTTTAATCAAATCACTTATCATTTTCATCTATTATCATCTCTCTATTAATTCATTAGACTAGTGAACAAGCAATCTAGCAGTCAAATAAGTTTATGAAAGTTTTATTACCGGGGGCTGTGGCATCGGATGCGGCATCGGTGGAGGGTGTGTGAGAATGGTCTACGAAAAAGGAATATTATCAAAGTTTTCCTCATATTAAGTACTTTTAATTAGACATGTACATGCATTGTTTTGTATGTTCCTGTTTATTATCTTCTTGTAGCGTCAATTCAGGAACAAGTCATTTCATTATATATTTAATGATTTTCATCCCATTCAATTTTGTATGTATGACATGCTTATGCTTTTAAAATTAAATATCATTATACAAAACAACACTATGACCTTTATTTTTATTAACAATCGATGTATTTAATAGTTTCTTTATGGAATGAATTTCAATCATTTTAATGCTAATTATAAAAAAATTAAATAACAAACTAACTGCAAAGGTTACTATCACAATCATAAGAGAAATTCTTAAATCATCAATCAAAATGTTTAATTTAACATAAAGATCTTTTAACTTACTTTCTGAATTCCTGTGGGTGATGGATCCATAGTGAGATTACTCATAGCCTGGTTCAGCGACCTGGTCGGTGTTGATGTGGAACGGCTCTGAAATATGTCTTCGATTAAAACAGGAACTGATTTAAGAAATAAAAACATTTTACCAAATTACTTACCATATATGTAGCCAGCTTTGATTCCTGGGGTAACCCGGCAGGTGGTGAATATTGCAAGAACATTGAGGGATCCATCGCTTCTCCGCAAATAAATGGCCAGCTGATATGTGACAAGAAAAAAACCAATCAATAATGACACCATAACGGCCACACTCAGAACGGTACCGACATAGTGATGAGTAGTGCTATCTTATCCTTACCTGATATATATTTAGTTACCCATCTCGTTCAATATTGTATTGTAATTTGTTATAATTACACCATTGCGCACTGTAACGCACTTGAGCATTTCGTGAATTTTACTCCGTGGACAATAATTATGCCATCCATAAATGAACGGTTTTTCAAAGCACTATGTTCACTGTAACAAATTAAAAACACAAATTGTTTATATGGCCTATTCACAAAACAGATCACGACTGGAATATTCTAACAAATTTTTAAAATAAAAACCTGGAAAGGCCACAACGACAGAGACGTCTACATAATATAAGAGGTAGAGGTAAAACTGAAAACTGTATACGTGTTTGTGTAATTCAACTAGGTTTATACCATAGACAACTGTTATGATACTAAATTACAGAAACTATAAAATAATATTGAATCTTTTGTGTCTGAGACACATTTCAATTTACCAATACTTTCAACATCCTGTAGCACATGAAATCCTTTCATCTTTTTAAAGGCAAATTAATACGTTTATAAATATTTAAAAAGACGTTAAATTTATTTTCTTAATTTGAATTAAATTTTTATATTAATATTTGCTTTGATTTTATATTATATTTTTGTAATGTCCTTAATATGACCGATCAATAATTTGAAATTTGCGCAGTACTTACAATCCTTATTATTACCTATATAGCATTATTATAACATCATTAAGCATTTTCTAATTTTAATTTTATTATTTTATTTTATGAGCTAAAAGTTTTTAAAAACCATTAGCTCATAAAAAAAAAACAATAAAATTAAACTATTTGTTCCTTTGAAATTGTCGGATTCTCATAGTAGAATATTATGAGAGGAAAATAAATGTCTGCCTTTTCTTATATTTAAATATTTACCAATTAAAAGCAGAAAAAAGCATATACCTACAAAAAGTTTTTGCTTAATCGTATTCTTTTTAGAGATTATTTTTTCAGTCCGTATTATCCGTATGGTCTATGGTTTATGCCATTTTTATTTTTGGGCCACTAATCAAGAAATCACTTAGTTGACAAATGTCATAGTTAATATTATATATTTTTGTTGAAAATTTAGAAGACACTGCCTTTCGTTGGTGTATTAATTTTTTTAAATTATTTATATATCTTACTGAATAGTAATTACAAAAAAAATTAAATAAATAACGTATCCTATAATTTTTATATTTGATAAACAAGTTTTGACACGGTAAATAGCGAACGTCATAAGTGATCATTATAAGGCAATAATTAGATTACAGGTGAGTATAACAAATATAAAACGTAGAAAAGTATACATAATATCTAAAAATATTGTTTATTATATATGAATAGGTTCCATCTGATTTAATTACTTCTATTTCTTTAGATTCAAAATGGAATCGTCATACCAGGGAGGTGTAGCGTTTGAAGATAACGATAATTTTCAGCGCCTTTCTCAAACAATAGCGAGCAATATTAAAAAGATATCACAAAATGGTAAGTTATTATACTCTAGTTGTTAAAATATTATCCATGCCGTATTTCACATGCATTTTGTATTTCGATCACTCTTAAATGTAATAGCGAAATCGATGCATTGTCTGATTTTTACTCATTTCTTAGTTAATTTCTTAAATTAATATTTAAAGCATATATTATTGAGTAAATTGATTGTGTGAAACACTCTATTCTGCTTTGAATCAGTCTCATCAATGTCCAAGATGGTCAACCAGCTGCAGACTCCGCAGGACTCCCAGGAGCTTAGAAGCCAATTGTAAGTTTCTATATATAATTAAAAATAATATTATATTTTCATTGTTCACTGACTGACTGAATGATAATTAGTTCTTTATACTTTATGTTTTAAATATTTTGATAAGTGTAATTGATATGACATGAACAGCATTCAATAGTATATAAATACAATAAATAACAAACATACACTTTTCACTATAAAAACGTTAATTGAAAAAGAATAGGCAAAAAATCTTATCCTGCATATTAAATAATTGGTCCTATTTACTTATTTTTATACTTCCTTTAAACTTTGAAATTTTTATATATGTATGTACTAATTTTATGCCAATTTTTTTATATAATTTGTTTTTTTTTCAATATTTGCATTGGCAATTAATTAATTATGGCAAATTACTGTGTTTGTATTCATGTGATCACCGCTGGTGTAATATCATTCATTTATGGAATCAATTTCACACAGACGCCAAATACAAAATTATACTCAGAAGCTGGCAAAAGATACTTCTTCAATGATTATGGAGCTGATGAAGCTTAGAACTGATGTACCGGCGAACATGCTCACTCGAGATCGCCTCAGTGATGAGTACATGACCACTCTGAATGCATTCCAGGTGAGTTTTATAAAACCAATGCCACAGTGATTCAAAAATGATAGTATAATGGAAATGATTAGTATAATGGAAATAGTATGAAAATTCTATCAACAATTTAATTTACATTCTTCTCTTCTGTATTAATTTGGTCGGACTCAGTTGTTTTTACAAACTATTACATATTTTTTTCTTATCGTAAGCATACAATAGTGCAGTGGGTTCAAGTTAGTTAATGTCAGTCTTTGCTAGCATTTAAGTAATACAACTAAGTATGAAGTCCATTTAATGTTAAGAGCAATACATGGGACTTGGGAAAACAAGCTTTATGATCTACCAACTTAAAGGGTTTACTGTTGTTAGCCATTGTCCACTTCTACCTCTACCACCTTTTTTATCAGAGCAGCTCTGTCTTACATAAGTATTGTCATTCTTGTCTTTCAAATCAACCTTGTAAAGTTTTTACACACTGACTGTTAATTATATACAAGTAAAGCTGGAATGCAGGTAAGAAGGGCTTGGAAGTTGTTCAAAATGATTGATTATCTTGTGTGACTGTAAAATCCAATTTATGCAAAATATTGAAACTACATATTGCGTTTGAATTTAAGTCAATTGATTGTTTATTAATGTCTCATTTAAAGTTCGTGACTCACTAATTCGTACAAATATTCAGTTGGAAATAATAAAAAGTGAATTTTTATTTGACAATAATTTTGACAACTAACAAATTACTATATTTAGTATGCTACAGTACACAGTGCAGAAGTAGAGAGGTGTGCTTATTATGCACAGCTTTTCACAGCTTACTAGGTCGCGTGAATCTATCTTAAAAATGACCCCGGCACCAAATTGTTTAAGATGAGGTTGAATGAAAGTTCATAAAAAGAGTGTAAATTCTTATCTGTAAAATATAATTAATGTTTGTATAGACTTGAAATAATTCTATTTAGATTAAAACAACTCTGGCATTAGGTATTAAAATATTTTCATAATTAACCTTAATTATTTTTTGTTGTCGCTTATATAATTATAACATAAAATGTAAAAACTTCGCGGTTACAGTTTACTGATAACATTTGATGTCAGAATTATATTTATTAAAATCAAACAAAGTTAATAACCAATTAGTTGAAACGAATGGGCTGAAGTCACGCAGAATGCATCTTGCTCGTATATTAAATTATTATAGGTTTTAAATTTGTGCGAAATTGTTATGTAATATATAGAGATTTATTAAAGTAATATTTTAACTTAATATAATATTTATTATCAGTCATAGTCACTTCGCACTATTTCACTCGTAGAAAGTTAGCAATTAATTCGTTGTTGTAATGGCTGGCTTACGCGACTTGAAAATAAATACGATTCGAGCAGTAACATTGACCGTTGACGTTGTAAGAATAATGAAGAACTAACGTCATACGTTAATGATAAACGGTAAAGAGAATTGTTAACGTTTGATTATTTATCAATAAATAAAATATAAAGGTCGGGAAAATAAAACACAACATGATTATTAAAAAGTCATTTCGTTATTACAATAGGAATATAGTACGGAACACTACTACACACCACTATAAGGTAATGATAATTGTGGGTCAGGTAGCCAACACTCGCCAACACTCGCCAACACTCGCCAACACTCGCCAACACTCGCCGGTCTACCCGCAGTAGTCGTAAACGGTAAGCTATCTGGAGACCTGTCTCTATTATTATAAAAGGCATTTGCCATCCAAATTGAACGTTAACAAAGTCTAGCGGCTCCTCTGGTATTATCGTAATCAATATCGAAATGTATTTGTTAAAGTATGTTACATCTCATTGCAGACGACGCAGCGGGCGGCGGCGCAGAAGACGAAAGACGATGTGCGGAAAGTGAAGGCGCAAACTATCAACATCGGCGACCCGTTCGCCATCGGCGGTCAGTACCCATTAGTCACTAGCAGCTGCTGGCAAACGACGATTTTCTTTGTCGTTGAGTAAATGGTTACACTTTGTATGTTTTCGAGGGTCACGTCGATTTAAACAAAACCACGTTCTGGTTTTTTAATCAGAAGTTTTTAGTAACAGAAATATTATCTGATAATGTTTTAGGAGCTCCGGTGACTGCGCTGATTAATTGAAATTACCACGTTCCATAGAACACGTGACTTGTAAGATATAACGTTGTATTTGAACGATATTCACGTTACCGAGTTTGATTTTTCTAGAACGTGGACTCACACAGTCGCAGCGCGATGAATATATGAGTGTGTGGGTGTTGCAGGCGGAGCCAAGGATGGGATGGAGCAGGGCGAGGCGAGTCGAAAGCAGGAGCAGGTGACGATGCAGTCGCAGCGCGAGCTACAGCAGCTGGAGGAGCGCGAGCGTGACATACGACAGCTCGAGGTGAACTGGCGTTACAGCGCTTGTCTTGCACGTTACATACAGGAAGGGGGGCGCCCTATTGCCGGCGGGCGTCGGGTTTAGATGTCGACCGATAGCAGCGCCCCGCCACAGACGTCGTTCGGTCATTCGGCGCGTTCACCTGAACAACATTCCGCACGTTTGGAAAGCCGACTAAGTCACTCAGTACTCCCTAAGTCTATTAGGAATTAAACTGACCGACGGACAAAATCGTATCGCATCATTCACGTAGGCTGGTATTAGCTATATGGGACACAACTTCTTGAATCGAATCACCTGACAGAGGATAATATGTAAAGGCAGTTAAAATATTGTCACCAGTTCCAGAGGACCGACTGACGCTCTTCAGAATTCATCTTTCAGCTCAGAACGGGCCACTTTTCAGTTTGTGACGGTGGTTCCTAGTTGCCGCACTCGTTGTGACGCTGTAGTGCCCGAGCTCGCTGCTGTCGTCTTTTTATAATACTTGACATCAAATGCCTCAGATCCTTGAAATATATTTTACACATAAAACAGTTCACTTCTTTAGTAGATATTTTTCGTTTCGTTTGAGCATCTGGGAACTAGAGATCCGCGTGTTACAGTCGGTGACAATAACGCTGCTGCGAGTTGTAACCGACGGACTGCACTGCGCCCTGAGACACATCATCGTTATTATTTTCAGAATGTAATCTTAACATTATTTTGATCGCAATATCTGGACGCGATCTTTTTATTCCGAGATGCGCTATCATCGAAAAAGTAATTAATATTGTAATATCCTTGAGCACACCAACGTTCCCTACCGATGCAATTGTATAACTTTGTTCGCACTCTGGGAGCCTGCTGGACCAGTGGACCACACCATCGCCGCCGCTACTGCGCGACAATGTGCGCTGTGGCGATGGTGTGCTAGCTGACGCTTGTTCCTACTCACATACACGACATTACCCAATGTATATTATCTTCTTAATGAATCTACTGCCCAGGTTAATAAATTGTCGCATACTGTGGAAATAACCAAAGAACTCCACGCAGGCCCCGTGTACGTATGTGTGATGTGTCGCGTGTCGTGTTCCAGAGCGACATAATGGACGTGAACCAGATCTTCAAGGAGCTCGGCACGATGATCCACGAGCAGGGTGCGGTGGTGGAATCCATCGAGTCCAACGTCGAGTGCGCGTCGCATAACGTGGAGGCGGCTGCGCACGAGTTGTCACATGCCGCTAATTACAAGGTACGTACTTAGTCTTACTCTTCTTTCAGTACTAGCGTTTTGATAACTTCAGGAGAAGGCAGACGACACAACCAGCATAGTATGTGTCACCATGGCCGACGCACGCCGTTAGTCCGGCAAGCCTGTAGCTAAACTGGCTAAAGCGCCCTTCAGCGCGCGGCACGTGACACGACGTACTGCTCGTTTACGCTCGTATAACAAGTATATTCGAATAAAATAATAAGCGTTTGTAACGCTAACTAACGAAACGATCAACGAGCTTCTTGCTGGTTACAAGTGGGAGACTTTATTTAGTACGTGTAAGACAAAGTGACCGACGTCTTTTACACTAACGCAGTGTATGAGTAATATAATATAATCGAGAAATATATCCCAAAGAAAAAAGTAAAAAAGAAGCGCCTTATCCAGTGTGGTTTTCGAAAAACTTAATAAAAAGACTGGCGGAGAAAGTATATGATATTGATTTCAATTTATTAAGAAGCAGATGTGAAATTTTAAATAATACAGACCATAACATTTATTTAGATAGGGTGGAGTACAATATTAAAAAAAAACAATACTTTTACATTTACTTAAAAAAAACTGCGCTGATGACTTAATGGTGTGTAGCGGCTGGATTGAATCGTACTTGATGGGCTGTTTACTGCGACTTCAGGAAACCACATTTTTTTAAACGACTGCCAACTAAGTATTTAGTGTTTCAAACACTATCAATTTCAATTATATGCTCTAGATCTTAAAATATACAAAAGGATAAATGATGTCAATGGCTATTAATATCCAATAGATTTAGACAGTCTTTCGGTATGGTGTGACCATTACTAATTAGTTAAAATTTTATAGAAGGTCCTCTACCAAAATAACACCGTTTATCTCAATGATTTCTTACCATTGAGTTACACAGTGTCAGTTTGAAGCGACTCGACTCTTGTTCGGTCGCGTCGAGTCCTCACTATCAATTACATAATAATACAAATTACATAAAAGAATACAAAATAAATGTTTACGTCACTGGGCTTACAAAGATAATGTTTTCAAACAGATTGAAAGTTATAAAGATCGGCTAAAGTTCACTATCAAATCGTAGAGACTTGATTGATGTATGTTTCTTGTACAGTATTCTAAATGGAGGTATGACGTCAAGCAAGCCCGACGTGCGGTCTAACTCGTACGATGTGTCAAATAGTGCACGCAATGCAAACGTCATCTATCCTTCGTATAGACAAATAAATGATTTGCCATTATTTATATTTCAGAACAAGCTGAGGAAGAAGAAAGTGTACCTGACGCTCATCCTCATTATAATTATATCGATAATATTAATCATCATCTTCCACAACTGAACGGAATGGAACGGGACGGGAAGGGACGGGACGGAACGCCTCTCACGTCACGCAGCCCGCCGTACCGTCGCGTACGCTTCATCATATTATCGTCTACAATACGCATTGAGTACTAAACTATCATATATAAAAAAATTGTTATTATTCACTCGAGTGAATGTATAATTAATCATTAAAACGTAAGATTTAATTATATAAATGAATTATTGAGTGTTTGTGTCTGTGTATAATTATAATATAATATGTTCAACAGTTTTTTAAATTTTATATACAAACTACATCAGAGCAACACCTGTGCTCACCGAGCTCATAGTCATAGTCTAATGATACTGTTTGTTTGATAACAGATTAACATCGTTTCATTAATGAACTAAGTTGCGTGCTATGTTTCGAAATGAATCTGACGCCCGACCCGCTCGTGCCGTCCGACAGGCGGAGTCCGGGGGGCGCGCGGGGGGAGAGTGTTACAAGTGCTAATATTTTCATTCATGTTGTCGAGTGTAGACTTGTTGATTGCTTGCACGCCTCGCCTCGACCACGTCTCCCGCACGACGGGCCGAGTGCTCTCCTCGCACCGCACTCGTTCCGATATTTGTGTACATTTACGTAGTTAAGTGTCGTTTTGTATCATACATTGTGCACTTGCGACTTGGCGTTGCGTGAAATACTAACAGCGCTAGAGTTATTATGTAATATAATATATTTATTATAATAGAGAGCCTATTCTAAGATAAATATATGTATGTAGTAAATATGACGACGAAACTTGGGCTTAAGTAACCCACCCCGAGTACTCGGCGACACTTGAGTTACCAAAGTTCAATTTGGTTCATATAAACTTTAAATTGTGAACTCAACTTGTATAAACAAATGTAACGGGATTGAATAAGTATCGCCGTCTCTCTCTCGCGCGTAAAATTAAAACGATTAGCGCGTCACTTGGTCTGAAGAGTACAACAATAACACAACAGAACGAACGCCAATGTACATGTAAATAAGTGTTTGAGATTTTTATATAGAATGGGAGTATTAGTTCAGCGAGTGGACGCGGTGCGGAGGGACCTGGCGCGGGCGTCGCTGGGTGTTGCTTATTAATATATTTTGATGTTAACGAGGAACGCGTAGTTCGGCTCGAGGCAACTGTTTAGTTACAATAAGCGTACTCGTAACCGACGAGAGTGATATGATTTGCTTAACGAAATTAATTCAAACGTAATACTAACAGTAGTAATAATCAGCATTTATTTACGATACTACTGCACTAATAATAGGAAGTCATGACGTGCAAGCCGTCCGCCCGTGTCTCATGTTGTTTATTTCAGTGACTGCAATTTATATCGATTTGAAGTCTTATCTATTGGATTAATTTAAAATAAAACGAAGCAACACACAACAAGTAAGTCTGTCTGAATATCGACGTTTAGCAGGCTGCCTCTCAACGCAGACCGTCGCGAGTGCTGACCGTGTGAAATATACTTCTCGGCAGACGTCGCTCCATGTGCGATGTTAATATATAGCGACGCAGTGACCAAATATTATATATACAAATGTCAACCGCTTGTGACGTTGTTATAATATAAACCATCATTATCGGCTATGAGGTTAGGAGGTATGAGGAGGCATTTGTACTTAAGTGTAAGTAAGTATCTTCAATATATGAACTAAACGAAGTGTCGAACGTGAAATAATATAAGATACATGTTGCTTCTAACAATATACATTATTACAAAGTATATTATATAAGTTATGAGTACAAATATATCGAAGAAATTTTAGATTTATGACAAATAGTTCACAAGGTACCGGAATAGCGTATTAATAGTGTCGGTCGGGCCGTTGGCGTCACGAGCGCTCCGCCGCGGCTTGTGTGGTCGACTCCATGAGTTACTAATAGCGTTGGGATGACCGGAAATTGCACTCAAGTGATGTACTACTCACCGGCTGGAATGTTGACGTCGCTAACGATCAATCTATAAATTCGTCTCTCGTTTCAAAGCTAGAACTTGCCTCTATCCCGCTGGCTCAATTGCAATGTAAATATTTTTTAAAACTAGTAATAATTTGTTAATGCCACGTGGACACCGAGTGTTAATGGTGGTTAGACAATTAATTGATTAAATGTGATGTATTGGGATCGTTGTAGTTCGTTGCCCTCGTCGTACCCGTGACGCGCCTTACTATCTTAAACGTTGGTCGCTCTCCGATCAGCTGGAATCGTGTACTTGTTTTATATATATTATCGTGGTGCGGGCTGTTCATTAGATTCTTTGATATTAATTAGCGGTACCGGCCTACTCGTATCTGTATTAAGTCACTCTGCGCGAGTACGTGCGTTCGAAATGTTTACGGCCGCTGATCGCGCGCCCGGTAGCGGTGTATTGTTCGACAGAAGACGAATGAATCCACTCCAACGTGTATACTGTATTGCGTATCCAATACATAACCCTTAAAATGCTCCCATGAGGCGTCGGTCATCAACTATTTGAGCTGCGGCCCCACTGGGCGAGCAGACGGCAGGGTAGACTCGTTGTTATTTCATACGTATCGTTATCCCCTAGTGCGCATGCGAGGAGACCGTTAGGGTAGATGTACATGTACTGATAAAAAAGTTTCAGAGGTCGCATCTCGTTCAGTAGTCGCGGCTCTTCAATTGGCGAAGCTTGTTCGCGCGTTTGTGTGAACTTTGAGCAAATATATCAAACACGTGACGCCAATCGCTGGGCCACTGGTAAGGTACTCACGTCCACGCTCGGCCCGTGCGGCTCTTGTTGTAGTGTGGCGCGGACCTGTTTGCGGGCTCGGTCAGTTCCATATGTAGATGACGTCTTTGCAATATTTGCGAGTACACCAAATATACCTTCAAACGGAGCGGTATCGCTACGCGAACACGCGAGCCAAGTGAAGCACCGTCTTTAGAGGTATCATACGATATTAACGTAGTGCTAGGTGATATGTACTTAATAGACACACAGTGATCTACACTGACACACACGCGTGTGTCACCTATTATTTATAATTGTCTGTGTGTTTGTTTAAGCTAAAAGTTAACTTTATACATGAAGTGCTTGTTATCTCGAAAACATATTTGCCATATTATTGGTTTTCTCCTGTGTGTGTTGTGAATAAAGATGGTGATGTGATTGTATTTGGAATTGTTAAATGTTTATGGTTAAAGCTGAACATTTTATATGACAACATATTACATGTATGACGTGAGTATTGTTTGTGACATGAACACGCGACGACGCGGTACGCGGCAGGAGTTCACTCGTGTAGCGCAGGCACGATGTTATCGCTTGAGAGAACACAAACACGCACAGACAGATACTCACGACATAATATTATAACAATACGTAAATGTATTATTTTTATCTTTAGACAGTTCAATTGAAATGTTTTTTAAACTGTTGTATAACAGCACGGCGCCGACTCGCTAATTGTCGACGCGCGACGACGCTCGTGCTGTGATCCGATCAATCCGATCGTGCTATCGCGATGGGGACGGCTTGCAATTTGAAATAGCGTCGAACAATTAGCGAGCCCCCTGTGAGTTTGAAAATTAGATAAATGTAAGATATAATAGTGTTTTTTATATTTAAATGTTACGTTTAATGCGCTCTGTTGTATTTGTGCTACGGGAGCGACAGTGAGATGATATATAGCAATAACACCTGATAAATATATAACTGCGAAGTATGTTTACAGTAGTTTCGTGTATTACCTTATATTATATTTACTCGTTTGACCGTTCACGCTCACAGTCACTCGTGTCACGTGATCGAACATTATATAATCATTGGTGAATTGATATATTGTATATATATATATATATATGAATGAATTTATGACATAACACATATTTTGTATATTAGCATACGATTTATAAATATATCCGTTGTATCATAGCAATATCGCTGTATTATTTGAAACGTTACAATGGGGGAACTTGTCTTAAAATAAAACGCCATTAATTATAAAATCACATTTTATTATACTCATAATGAAGTGACACAAGTTAACATAATATTTATATAAGTGAACTTCTACGAAGCTTCAAGAGTTTGCCGGGGAAGTAGTTCGCGTCACTCGGCGATAATCACTACTCTGACTAACTACGGAACAGCTACGAGAGGAACCGACGGATGCCACTAAGTCGCACTCTTGATCGCTCCAAGCGACGGCGCCGGAAACGCGCCGGACTAATGACGAATGCCGTGACTCATATAAAACATCGGACCACGAAACGCGCTCCAGACACTGATAAACAATTATTTGTAGAAATCTGCCAACGAGCTTAACGAATCGTCAATAATGTCGTGGTCTCGGCGCAGTCTGGCCGGCGGCGGCGGCGGCGGCGGCGGCTACTGCAGGCTCCGCCTGTCGTGGCTCACGGTGATTTCTCTCAAGATTACCGTCATGATGCAGATCGGTGCGCCGACTAACTAAGCTGTTGTCCCTCCGACATATGTACACTTACAATAACATGTTCCAGCAGTGGCCCTTACCGTTCGCCTTTACCGACCTCTATAATACTTCGACGCGAATGCGATATTCCTAAGACTAAATTAAATTAAAATAAATAATTAAAGCTCCTACAATTACCACTACACGAGGTGCGGTCCGTACGGGTTAACTTAACCTTCACTCGAAATATAAATTGACGAAAATCAGATATGGTTGTTGAGATTTTGTAAACGAAATAGACTGAAACGAATGTGCAAGTGACGTGTTGTGAGCGCGCGCGAGCCGAGTGGCGCACGGGGAGGGGCGGGGCGGGGCGGGGCGGTGTGGTGGCGGCGACCGAGCGGTAGTTTAGCAGACGACCGCCTCGGAGATGGGATTCTCGGTGATGCGGATGACAGGCGAGTTGCGACACGCGCGGCGCCGGCCCGCGTCTGACAGTCGCCGGAACGCGACGATCTTCGTCGGCGACAGTGGCGCCACTGCGGAACACAACACGGCGATGAACAATATCTACGAGGGCGTAGGCACAGAGTACCAAGGGTTAGTAATATAGTTTACTTTATTATTATTACTCGTTGTATTTGCTGTTCCGTGATATACAGGGAGAGGGAGACCCGCACGACACGCTAACAACGAACGTTCCAACGTAATGTTTTATTAGTTCGTGTCGATTTTATAAAATAATTTAAATGTAAGTGTGTGCACTACGGTTACAAAATATTAATAGTTGAGCAAAATGTAAACGAAAACGTCGTTTTAATATGTTATATATACTGACTGAACGAACAGTGTTCGAGGATATCATGACGGAAGTCTGTAAATTGTTTTGTTTACATTTTGTACACGTAATACGACGAAGCGTAACATTAAAAAATCAGATACGTATACAAATAATAAAGCAGCCACGTGTCGGGCTACGTGTCGTGTGAGCACCGTCCACCGACTACGAGAACAGCGCGGCGCGCCTTCGATATCGTATCGCCTGGATAGTTGGTAAGATGATAATAGATGCTGCCTCGTGGTCGACTGTGGGTGTGCGGTGGGACCCGCTTCAGTAAATGTATTACATCTGCGTCACACATTCGACGTAGTCCGACGTATATCGTAGTATTACGTGGCGCTGATTGTATATAAAACCTTTGGAGGTGTTTTTGTACACAACATTCGAATCTGTAACATACGGGCATGCTGCTAATGTAATGCTCGTTATGTATCGCCGTTAAAGATAAAACGCGTCCAAAGGAGAAAGATGAAAATAAAAAACTAAACAACTTACTTCGTCTACAAGGCTCACAACAAAATACCGGCTATTCCGTGGCTGTGATAGAGGCGACCGAGGCGGGCCTACTCACGGTCGACGCTAGTTTGTGCAGAGCCAACACGGCTACGAGCGGGAACAGAGAGGAGAACATCAAACATGCGCGCGGCGACGCGGCGACGCGGCGAGCCGACACACTCTACACGTCTACGTCATCGCTTCTTTTGAAGTTAGCGCATTTAGTTGGCGACGACGGGCGACGACAGGGCAGACATAGTGCGGTCGGCTCGCGGACGTATCGCGCACGTATTGTGTACAAAGGTTGTATAAAAATAAAGCGTGTCTAAAGAATCAACGTTCGAGCAAAACAAGTATTCGCACACTACTCACCGTCTTATTAATAAATTTGCAAATCGTAAGTTATGGACGTGCGCCTCGCAGTCTGTAAGCGCACAGCCCGGTCGGTAGGTATCCGTCACGAATATCGCACGAATGCCCGGAGTTCCAATTCCGATTCATCCTCATCTTTTATTTAAGAGGATATCGCTTATGCGAGAGTTAAATAATATTGTTATTATTGATTGATATCAAACTTAAAACAATTTCGAATAAAATGTGAAGTCGGCGACAAACCAGCAATTATTTATATATTTTCTGTGATTCGTGCAATTTGAATCGTATTTGACGAGCCCGGCCGGGCCGTGAGAGTGCGAAGCAAACGTGTTCGTCGACTGTTGCATTTGAAATAATGAAATTTTACAATCGTATTGTTCAACACGTGCCAAACATGTTGCACATTTAGGAAACTTTATTAATAAGACGGTAACACAAAGAGCTGAATGTTATATATACATACGGACGAATGAATAAAGTATTTGTATAAATGTGTTAACAAAAATAAGTTTAATTTGTTGCTCATTTGATGTAAAATCCAATATCGATATATCGTACTTGCTCGAGTACTAACGAGTTTCTCCAATAATTTATTATTAATAAGTGTAATGTAGGGCGACTTTTGAATATTAGATGGGAGTACGGCCCTCGCCATCTGCCGGCGCGGTTGTGTCGTGTCAATAAAAAGTGAAATGCGAGCATGTCTATAATGACCTGTACTGTGCAGTGCTTAGCGATTATAAGCTGAAATAAAACATTTAATCTTTTATTCAGGCGCTCAGTTGACCGACTGTTGCGGTTGGTGAAAACAAAAAATGTTTTAACGACATCCCAAACAAAGTGTCTAATCAAAAAGGTTTTATTTCAATGTAACATGTGAATCAACAGATTACAGTATATAATATAAAATCACGGACTATTAAGTTTTTGATGAATACTCGCAAGCGATCCGCTAGTACGTACCATGTCAAGGGCCGCTAACTCAAGGCAAATCCAGGCTCAAACATAACGATGGAAAAGAAAAAAGCCATTCAGATCGATTGCTTTATAAACATTTATTGCATTGCATTGCCAACTTCTCGAATTGTTCGGGTTGTAAGCTTTATCGCGTGCACTAACTAGTACATCGTAAAGTGAGAACTATATGCGTAATACGAGATTATACTCTAATGTAATATAACAAATTATGTTGTCTTTACGTACAATACATTGAGAACGGTTGATCAGAGTTCATAAAAAGTTTAAACATCCTTGATAACAGAAAAACGATAGCTAACAGTACAAAAGTTTCTGCTGACAAGCTGTTGAATGTTCATTCCTTGAGTAAAATAAAATTCATTCATATTAAACGTACCTACATGCTGTATACGATAACAAATAATAATTATAGTATTTATTACCTACCTAATAGTAATAAAATACCTACCTAAAAGTAATAATAATAGAAAATTTTTACAAAAGAATCAATTTATTAATAGTATGGCAACACTTTGATGTAATGGTTTATAACACTTAGATGCGTCCGTGTCGCATCGCCTCACTTACCGTAGCCCTCACCCTGCAGGAACAGACGGAACGCCTCCGAGATCTTTCCGGGCTGCTCCTCCAGCACCATGGCGGAGTCGGATATCTGGACATTTCAAATATTAGCATATAGCAGGAAGTCGAAGTTGTGTCATTACTACACCGACTCGCTCTCCACAGTGTCAACGTGCCGTGCCGTGCAGACTATGCTGTTCACAGTGACTCTCTGGCTGTTAATGTACCTTACCTTCACCTTGCCTTCTCCTGAATATATCACCCACGCCGCAATATCGGCGACTCCGAGTCAAAACTAAATTCTCGAATGAGTATCGAACCTCAGTATTCGGTTGACATAAACGATGACATAATAATGACGTACACAAATGATATTTTCCTTTACATTAGCTGCTCGTTGAGTTAACACTCAGTAGAGTTGTCAGGTGAGCTCAGTTAGACCGTACATTGCAGCCCTATGCTACTAATCGGTGTTGTACGTCATGCCAGACTCGGTAATAAATTCAAGTGTGCCGTGTGTAACGCGCGTACCTTCATCCAGGTGGAGTTGGCTGGATGCAGGCGCGCGTTGAACGAGACGGTCTGGTCGACGTGCGGCGAGAGCGCGGCGGTGAGATTGAGCACGGGCGCGCGAATGGAGGCGGAGTCCCGAGCGATGCCGAGGTCGCTGCGCCGCGCGTAGCTCTCCACCAGCATGGCCAGGTTGCCGGGATTCACGTGCCGCCGGAAGTACGTGCGGTACATCTGAGCCAGGTCCGGGTTGCGCTCCTCGGGACACTGCACACCACCGCGTACCGATCAGCTCTATATATCAACTTTACAGCCACACGTCACTTCGGACACTACTTTGAAACAATATAAAATAATTAGTAAATGACAGTAACGAGGAGTGAACTCTTGTTTTTTATGTATAATTTTGCACACTTGAAGTGGACGAGCCTCGCACACGAATATAAGATGATTTGCGAAGATCGCACCGCTACAGCGCAGCCTGCGACCGCGACGCGTCAAGTATGCAGAGCTGAATTTCGCATTTATAATGTAATATTCCAGCTATGCCGAGCTCTCAGGAGCCAGTATATAAAATACCTTATAACATGCTATTTAAGCAAAAACTAAAACTATACTAAAATAATACATCCAAACAGTGATCCATTCATTTGCAGAGGGAGCGGCTGATCGCAGCAAACTAATAAAACTAACATTACAATAAAATATCCAAACACATACTTAGTGAATTATTTCGCATTTGCCAAATTCGCATGAGCACATTACATGTCCAATAGACCCGCAACTCGTAATGTAGTGAGACACATATCAATTCAGTCAGATCAGTTAACGCCATAGAAGCCACGACGCACACTCACCCTGCCGAAGTGATACCACATGAGATTGTCGATGACGGCGGGCGTCATGCCACGAGAACGCAGCGCGCGTGAGTTCATCTTATGCGAGGCCCACTCGATCCAGCCCGCTTGGGAGGATGAGCAGTTGATCAAGGCTAGGGCATCCACCTGAAACATTTTTTTTTATAGAATAGGAAGGCGGACGAGCATATAGGCCACCTGATGGTAAGTGGTCACCAAACGCCCTTAGACATTGGCATTGTAAGAAATGTTAACCATCGCTTACATAGCCAATGCGCCACCAACCTTGGGAACTAAGATGTTATGTCCCTTGTGCCTGTAATTACACTGGCTCACTCACCCTTCAAACCGGAACACAACAATATCAAGTATTGCTATTTTGCGATAGAATATCTGATGAGTGGGTGGTACCTACCCAGACGAGCTTGCACAAAGCGCTACCACCAGTAAATTTAACATAAATTTACATTTATTTAATTACATTTATTAATTAAGAATTGATTTAAATAAGATCAACATGTAAGCACCGAAAGCCTGACTAACACAATACTACCGCAGCCTCGATTGGCGAGTTTAAAATATTACTATCTTGCACAGAAAATCTTTTTATATATTAATGATCAATAACTCAGGTATTTTGAAAAGTAAATAATAAATTAGGTATTAATTTGTGTGAAAATAGTCCTAAGGGTTAAAACAAGACTAAACCAGAACAGGTTCATTAAAAATGAATTTTACGAAAAGTCGGTTGATTCATGATATGTTATCGAAATTCCATCGGGACCGAAGCGAAACTAAGCCCTTATAAATACCGCTGCAAATACGTAACAAACTTTAGTTTCCTCGGCTGCTGGATAGATGGCGTTACTCGTCATACTATAAGCTGATGCAGCATTTACAACGGCTTTGAAACTTTTGAAGGTAAAATCGGTTGAAAGTTTTAAAATGACTTTACTATCTCTGAGCATATCGAGGTAAGTACGACGACAACGACTTCTATTAATGCATTTTAAGATCAGTTCAATTTGCCATTACCATTTCCGTATTTGTCCTGATTCCGAGCTATGAACTTTTGTCCTGTCACGACTTGCAAGCGTCTTGCGCTAATTTAACGACTACATTTTTTGTGGAATGTGTGTTCATATCTGCCCGCGACTCAACACCACTGAGCCGATTATATTTGAAGCGACTATCATTTCATTATAATTAATTATGAATTAATCTGGAACGAAAGATTTTGCAATGTGCAAGTTTAATTACAGAAATAATTTTGAAAACTGACTGCAATATTTATTACTCCGTAGTACATCGAAGGAAGTCCTTTGTCAAGTAACTGCAACTGCCGCCGGCGGTTTCTATATTGTACACTATGTCAACTAAGTTATGAGTAGTTCATATAGTAAAGTAGACGAATGATTCACATTTTTAATAAAAACCGCAATTATTCTACTAGCTCTTCTTAATTTGGTTTTACCGGTACTGTATTTCTATAGCCTCGCGCGTCACTCTTCAGCAGGGTTTGGTGAGCGAATGAAACGATAACATTGATTAACACAAGCCATGTTCACGTCTTATCAACAGCCGTCACAATATGCTGTCAGGCTTTGTAAGTGATACCTTTACAATAACTCATCCAGTAACTCCTCCATGGTTAGAACAAACAATGTATCTCAGTATTTTCAGTTTTAATAGTAAACACGACTTTATGTACATCATTATACGTACTTTTTCAGGATTGATGAGAGCGAATCTTGCGAGGATGTTAGCTCCAACGCCTACGCCGAAGCCGATGAAACTTTTAATGCCGAAGTGAACCATCACGTAATTCAGTTGATTCGACAGTTCCTCCATGGTGGGATACACGTAACTGTAACAAATGTTATGGCATCAACTTATTACGTACCGCTTTGTTTTCAATTTGTAAAACGATGAGCTCAAGCCGTTGTTCACTTGTTCTACTTTTCCCTTGAAATGGTTTCACACTCAACCTTCAAATGATGTTATTAACCAGAACTTTAAGCACTACTTTTTTATGTGATAGGGCGAGGGACGGGCAAATGGGCCACCTGATGTTAGCTGGTCACCACCACCCATAGAGATTGGCGATGAACAAATATTATCCATTTCTTTCATCGACACGCGCGACATGCGCCACCAACCCATGCTATGCCACACAACAAGTCATGTTGTCTGTTGTTCCTGTAGTTTCACTGGCTCACTCATCTTTGAAACCGGAACAATACAAAGTATTGTAGTTTAGTGGTAGAATATCTGATAAGTGGGTGGTACCTACCCAGACGGGCTTGCACAAAACCCTACCACCAAGATACTTGATGTATTTAAGGTATTTAAAGTACCTAACTCAGCGTCATTACATGTTTGATATAGAAATACGTCAATTCTAATTGATATTTGTAAACGATATCTATTGATTGTTAATTATTTTCAATCGAGTCATTATTTTGATTATTTGTGTCTTCGTTTCGCACGTCATTTCAACGGTATAAAAATCGCAGCGTTTATCGGGTAATTTGAGTAAAATTCAATCTGCCGATACATGCCGATGGTCTTGAATGTACATAGCCTTACAATGTAGGCACTGTGAGTGCCGTACGTACGGCTCCGTACTAGCTACGTTACGTAACACTGCGCCACCCGCCGCCCGACATACATAGTGGTATTTGCGCTAACTGCTCGAACCTTATTCTCATCTATTTCAGCTTTACAACTGATCGACTGTTTTCTTTTATCGTTTTATTTTCTTCGACTACTTGCATCCCACCTGTCTACTTTTAAAATACTGATATTTGATTAAATTAAAATGTTATTTTATTATTTTTTAAATAATGTTGTAATCTAGTTATCTGGGACGCGGTGATATGGCAGTTGTTTTGTGAATTGATTTTCAAACTACTAGAGCACTAAAGAGATCTTAAGTTCTAAAGTGGTGAAAGAGAATACTTGCTTGAAGAGATTAGAGGGCTCAGTCGAAGATCGGTTTGAAGTGCTTTGAGTCTGTATCGAGCAAGTTTCTACATAAGTTTTATAAACTTAATTTAAAGAGCAACGTCGATCCGATCTCTATTGTATCGAGAGCAGTCAACTGTGAACATGAAACACATAAATGTGGACATGCACGGCACGCAATTACTTCGTGTTTTGTTTTCGGGACATAATGAAAATTAGTGAGGGAAATGAAACAATTTTCCGGTAAGCGATTCTCTTCAGTGCCGCGCAGTCTTGGCCAGACGTCGTAGGGCAGTAGCCAGATTCTATCGAGCGGCGGTTACATAACGCTGCGGTACCAAACACGAACCCACATTCCCACTTCTTAATAAAGGAATTTCATTAACACAATTTTAAAGTAACCTTATTCTGAATACAAGCAGCACATACGAGACTAAAACAAAAACCAGTTTGCCCAATAAAAATTGTTCCCTATCTCAAGTTATGTCACAAGACCGCCACGTTACAATACGGAGCAACAAAAAATTTTACTTTATTTGGATGGATACGTTATCTTTATTAAAATGTCTATTATATAAGTTCTATACTAGCGACGTTTTACGACCCAGTTTAATTGGAAGATTGTATAATGACAATTAATTTAATTGTAAGGTAGGTCCAAAGTCTACACCTAGACTGACATATACGACCAGCGCCGTGTGCGACAGGCAGGCGCCAGACGGTCGCGTCGTTGGCCTATTATTGCAGTTTATTCACCTACCGTCCTCCATGAAAATACTTTGCGATTACATTCTATTTGGTTAACTTTCTTTTGTCATTTTATATTGATTTTATTAACCCGGTTCTTTGACTGGCATTTTCAATCGACTGCCGATTGAATCTGACTACCGACTAGTTATTCAAAACAATCTTTTATTAATTACGTTGTAAGGTTGGTCTGCTTTTAAACCTTTCTTGGTTTTTTTTTTAAAACTTGAACGGGTCGAGCGATTACATTCTGCCGGCATTTACTATTTGGTAAAATATAATTGAATGTTTTTAATATTGCGAAAAACCTTTAACCAGAAGAAAAGAAACATAACGTAACTCAGCTCAGGCGTGTAGGACGCGCGCGCTCGTGCTGTAATAAAATTGAGGCGAGGTAAGCCAAATGAAATGGGAATTCATATCTGTTTGTCGGCCGCTCACCCCAGCTCCTCGTCAGCTCGTTGACGGTGACCGTCGGTGGTCGCGCGGACGGATCCGCTGGACAAAGCAGAACTGATACTAATAATAAGACATTTTTATATGTAATATGTACATTTGCACTTATTTTTCAATCGTTTAAGTATTGTATGATATCATGTACCTAACTTTTTAAGTGAATACGTCTTGTTCGGCTAGCCTTTAGACTGTTACGTAACAGGAAAAAGGCACAGGACATTAATAATTCTGTAAAGGAACCGGGCGTCTGAAGTCAGCAAAGTTTAGTTGTTCGAGAACGACGGCACAGTCTGCAGACATGTACGTACATATTATATCGATTGTATTTTCGTAGATATTGAACACCTGCTTTTTGATTTCGTGCCTGAATATTATTTTTATATTGAAGACAAATAAATACTCATCTAAATTATCGTATGTATTAATGTATATATATTTGCTTTAAAACTTCTGCTTGTTTCAATTCGATTCTTTGAGTTGAAATAAATTTGAAATTTATTTCGCTTGCAATATTTGATACATGATATATTATCCCCTCTCAATCATTCAGACCCGCGAGCTGACTGCGACTGAGTGCCGATACATTGTCTGTAAGCTAATAGGATTTTAGTATTACCCATAACTCTTAGCAAGCCGAGATACTCTTAGAACTTCTAGAACAATCATTTGAATAAAACTTTCGGTTTTCAAACCTGTAATTTAATAGTTCGCCCGGCGATCATGAAAAGAAAAGTATATTACTGTACTACTCTCTAAATTATTTTTTAATGCGTTACGGTTATGATAAAACGTTTATTCATTAATTAGTTCAATTCGACCGACTAGCTTTTATATCTAATTTAGTTTGTGTTTTTTGTATCATTTCCACTGGAAACAATAAATCTAATTGTTCAAGACTCCAAGAGCCAAAGCCACCTTTATAAGACCATTTATGTGTTACCAATAATGAATAAATATATTACAAAGATCATTTTAATTGTGTTACAATAAGATTTAAAATAATCAAAAGAACTAAAATTGACACAAACACAAACACACACACACACACACACACACGCCATCGAAAGGAACACAAGGAGACTTATACGTAAACATTATGTAACTTATAAAATAGTATATTTCACGGGCTTTATATATAATCTGAAAGTTAAGAGAGGAAGCATGCTTATCGCTTCAGTTGGTAGATGCCAATAAATAAATAAATATACTACTTATTGTCAAAATTCTACGAATTTGATGTGGGATAGACAGAGAAAGAACATGAAATATTATACTTTTCCGCAACAGATTATATTATATAAATAATATAACACATCAATGTGCGGGTACGGATAGATGAGTGTCGAACAATCATTGTATTTGTATCAGTGACTGTGTCAGATATGATCATCTGATTTTATCTAGCGAGTTGTAGGCACTGTCGTCAACATTTTCTAATTAATTGTGAGGTCGGACTTGCCTTGATGAACCAACCGCCATTAAACCTCACGAGAACTCCGTGGCCTAAATGTTTGTGCGGCATGAAATCTTTTTAAATAAGAGTTTGTTCCCGCTGCTCGCCGCTGAATCGGTATTCTGCCGAGGTTCTTTACTGCTCGACCCTCACCGACTCGTCGGGGAACAAATGTAACAAAGATTTATAAGTAAGCTTCGTTTTCATATTACTTGTAAAGTAAAAATATAATCGGTCTGTACATTTAGATAGATACGTTCTAAACTGATTTTTTATCAAAATCTGATCAACAGTGGCGGCTTTTAAATAGTTACTAACAAAAGGCAGGCAAGTCTAATTAATACTTACAAAGTTTTTCACTAGCTTTCCTTCTGCAGCAGTGTTACTGCATTGTCAATCAATCAAGTTTAACTTTAAAATACACTCGTAACTTTCAAAGTTTTACTTCGACATATTTATTAAATAAAGAGATGAATTAAATATTTTACACCAAACAGTAGCCGCGCGGTCCACCCGTAGCTCTTCTTTTTTATGCAATTGTTATATCCGCAAGTCCTGATCGAATTGCAAACTAATAATAACAATTGTTGTTTCCTATTATTACTATGAACGTAAGAAGTACTAAGTTTAAAAATGGGCGGATGGATTTTTATCCTTCGTTATCCCTTCACGCAAAAAATACTGAACGCATTTAAAAGAAATTTGGCAAAAAGGCGCTCATACGGTGCGTCGGCGCTGGGCTGGGCTGGGCTAAATCGGGAAGAGCGATTGCTCTAAACGGTAGCAAGGGATCGCAAATGTCAAAAACAATTAATAGGGTTAAATAAGCATTGTCCAATTTCTTTAAATGTGGTAATTATTATTAAAAAAATATTAACTGTAACTAGCAAGCATTGTATAACACTATAGCGTAGAAAGTTATTTATGAAATTATATTTTATAAAACATTGAAGTAAATGATCAGACCAGTAGATGCTGCTCATAACCCTTGACTAGCTGAATTCATTTTCATTAATCACAACATCTTAGCTGGTTTGGCCACATTAGCCGCAGACCACCAGACTATGTCGGGAACCGATGCCTGGACTTTGTCGTCGAAGGCCCTAGATCCCGCGGCAGGCCCAAAAAGCGCTGGCTCGATGTTGTGAGGGACGATATGAGAGAGCATGATCTCACTAAGCAGGACGCTTTAGATCGGGCAAAGTGGAGGCAAAAATGCAGGAAAGCGGACCCTGGCGTTACTCGGCCGAGAAAACGCTAGGCAGAAAAAGATCTTAACTCACACCATCATTATAGTCTCAGTCAAGTTACCTTTCAAACATAAAAAAACAAATGAAAATCGGTTCATCCGTTTAGGAGCTATCGTAGCACAGTATCGTAGCCACACACAAACACGCGTTAAACGTATAACCTCTTCCTTTGCTTCGGGGTTTAAAAATGGTAAAAATAAAATATGTGAATAGTATAAGGAATGTAATGAAGTTAAAGACGTATGAGGTAAGGAGGCACAAGGCTCTGTCGAGCCGGTTGTAAGCGATAGCGGAATTGGAAAAGTTTGAAATCCACGGATGTTTCTAATCGCAACCCCCAATGTCGCCGTCGTAGTCCAGGAGAAAGAAATCACTTATTAATTAGCAGATTTAGTAAGTTTTAATAACGAATGCCTCTTCCTGTGTTCGTAATTACGTACTTGGGTACATACATAGGTACTTGAATATATAAATAATAATATCTTGTTGTCATTAAGTAGGTACCTACATCTGTCATGTCGGCGGGCGGTGGCTGACGACGTCACGCGTACTGTTTAATAAATTCATCATATTAAATATATTTCTACCAATAAGGTGTTGATTAAATTTACGCGTGTATTTTGTTCGAAGCGATTTACGAAACGCTCTCAATAAACCCGCTGCACGCTGATATAATAGTTTATATATATATATATATATATAATTTGTATGATTAGTCTTTGCAAATTTACAATTTTTTTTTCTTAAATGAGAAAATCGTATCAACCTTTGACATTTCTGAAATACAAACGTCACAGATTATAATTATACTAAGTAAGTGTTGTTATTATTATTAATAATAATTAGTTATTTTACTAAAACTATTTTAGAAGAATTTTAAAAGTAGTGTTTTTTATATAAAAAATATTAGGTTTTTTTTTTTTTTTTTTTTTATATTCGCCGGGAGGGCAAATGACTCTACTCCACCTGATGGTAAGTGGTAGTAGAGTCCAAACGCGACGACGGCCAGTACAGACGGGAAAAACGTTCTGCACTAGCCGCCTTCGCCTTGCCGGCCCGCAAGATGCCTCTTCACGCCTCGTTTGAAGGAACCCGGGTTGTAAGAGGAGGGGAACACGTGAGCTGGTAAGGAATTCCATTTTTTGAAAGTGCGACAAAGAAAGGAGTTTTTTTTTTTTTTATAGAATAGGAAGGCGGACGAGCATATGGGCCACCTGATGGTAAGTGGTCACCAACGCTCTTAGACATTGGCATTGTAAGAAATGTCAACCATCGCTTACATATCCAATGCGCCACCAACCTTGGGAACTAAGATTTTATGTCCCTTGTGCCTGTAATTACACTGGCTCACTCACCCTTCAAACCGGAACACAACAATATCAAGTATTGCTGTTTTGCGGTAGAATATCTGATGAGTGGGTGGTACCTACCCAGACGAGCTTGCACAAAGCCCTACCACCAGTAGTAGATGTAAACTTAAATACAAATAACCTTTTCTTTTTACCGACCTAGTTATAACCGTACAAAATGGACGAGCTGTGACGTCACATTAGTAATTCTTATAAATCAGTTATCGTGACCCTGCATAACTCCGTCAACATTAATTTCACACGAGAAACTTCAAAACGTGATAATATGTAAAATTAATATGGTACCGTTTAATTGGTAATCTAACTCTTTCTAGTACCATCGATATATTTTATTATCAAAACCCAGTAAAAGTAAAAATTTTCATTCAATAAAGAAGCGTTAGCTTAATGACTGTCAAAAATCTACTACCGGTTCGGAAATGAACAGAGCCGAGAAGAACCGGGGAAAGAAACTCAGCGGGATTTCGTTTATCTTATATATAATCGAAGTACCTAAGTAAACGAGCTGCGCATGGCTCAAATAGTTATTAATTTTTTTTTGGAAATATCTTTCTTTCAGCGAAGACACCTGTAGAGGTGAACGTCGAAAGCAAAAACTTACCTAAATACCAATTGTTCATTTAATGTCATAAGATTAACGACCTCACAGGAACAATAAAATTATAATTTAATTTGAAGGCACCTGGAGGCGATGGTTTAGTTCTCAAGGCGCGTAAACCTCTAAATAGCCATTCGTTTTGTAATATTCATGAGATCACAAACGTCCCGTGACAATTCTTTTAAACATTACAATTGAATATATTTTAACGTCTTCTGGGATCCTGTTGATAAAGACGAAGTATTGCCGAACAAAATAGTTACTAGTTCTATGTAATCGGCTGTCAGTAGTTACAAGTTTACAAGCGTTCCTTGTGTTAACGGTATGCACGGCACAATTTTTGGAAAACATTTTTTTTTGTTTTAACGCACAAATTTCTTTAAATTTATGAAGTTTTTAGGGCCCAGGCAATAAATTTCACGAACACACTTCTGCAGGACAAAAATCTAGATCTATAAGGTAAGACAGCATCTAACTTGTGATCGAGCGAAGGTCTGCGTTCTAGTGTCAACTAAAACATCTGTAATACATTTATGAAAAATAAAATGGATTAATAATAAAATAAAATGTAATATGAGGCGGGCGAGTGTAGAACCTTACGAAGGTTAAAGGGAGTGGTCGGACCGAGAGTGTTCTAAGGGGTCGTTGGACATTATAAATTACGCGATATATTGGGCTGCAGCCAATGTTCGTCGACGACCAGCATACATGCAATCTTTATAAGTAATAAATCAGTGCAAGACTAAGCTCCATACATCTCGCTTATTTTTACGGCAAGGCAACTATTTCATTATTATTAATATGTCTATTTATATATTCAAAAATTTTGCATGAATAATTCAGTATTATATGTATCTCACCGTACAACACTGATTCAACGTAAACTGATTATTACTTATACAGATATTAAAACTACTCAGGTATACATTATCGATACCTAGTCATACGAGTAGTTTTCATTCTATACGACGAACGGCAATGCATTCTGAACATCTGCAATTGAGATGAGTGTAATGTTGGCCAAACAAGTGCCTGCGCGTTCACTCCACACAATGCTCATAGTGTTATCGTAGTATAATCCTATAGTTCCTAAGGTTGGTGCGGCGGTGGTGACAACTTATCATCTAATATTTGAATCATATCATCTTATATTGAATAATTAATTAATATACTATTTAAAGCATCTATCTCGTTCGCTTTGACTTAATCGTATCACTGTCACACTCTAACCTCAGCAATTCCAATTAGAAATACTCTGCAGTATATTTTTATAGCGTTGTCACTTAGCAACAGACACGTAAACAACACATTGATTTATTACTCAGGCTTTTCTAATTTTGCGTATGTTTTGGTTACGTTTTTTGAAAATTTTAGCACGAACGTATTGGTTCATGTAATGGTTATCTATCTATTTAGGATGCAATCTTTGCTCCCTGTTGGGTGCTTTAAAATTCGATGTAAGAACTTAATGTAATTATCTCGTCCCGGTGTTATGGGGATGGTCCGGGTGACATGCCATATGTATGTGTTGGAGCGGCGCTCTTTGCGCTGCTTCAATGCAGTGGTGGTGTGGGAAGAGTACATAGTTGTGGGAATGTACTTCTCTCCCAACCGATGCCTGGCGGAGTTCGAGATCTTTCTCGGCTCTTTCAGAGCTGCGGTATCCAGGCAATCGCCGGAACCGACAGTGGTTCTTGATGACTTCAACGCAAAATCACGTGCCTGGGAAATGTGGGAAAAAGCATAAACGTGTTATTCTAGCGAAAAAAAAATCATATCCTATTTCAACACAATTTTACCTAATCTCATTTTTGTTCAAATTATTGGCTGTTGTCAAGAGAATACATTGATTTATATATACGACATTACTTTTGACCTGATTATCTTTCTCAATCTTAAAAAATCTTATTCCAAATAAGCACTTTCGCACCCGCGTATGTTGCGTAAAAGTGTTCATTCAAACGTAATATACTTATTATATTATACCTCTGGTTACATACATATATCGTCGACAGATAAATAAACTTGTCTAAACTATTCATCAAAGCGTCTATTCGTTAACGACGTCCACTTCAGAATGGCCGGCGTAACCGGATCGTAAAGCTTGGGCTCGTCGTCAGTTTAGGGTGTTGATGTCCATCGACTAGTAAATATTTAATTATATGTATGTATATATGTTCTCTGATAATGTTGTGGTATTCTCCAATATTTTTTAGAAATTACATTGCAAATATAGGAAACGACCACAAGGATTAAGAGTACTCAATTTTTCTGATAAAAAAGCCTAATCTTAAGCAATATACTGTAATATTTCCATCATAACAATTCAACGAAGAGACTTAAAGCGCGTAATGCCCATTTAATAGGTTCCCAAGCATTATCGAGGGGTTTGCTGAATGGGTTTGTTTATACTGTACTAAGCTATCTTCGAGATATTAATCCGTTGCGAATTTCTTCGGGAGTTAGTCGAAGATACTTAGTATAAGAGTATTAGTAATTAATTTATTATTATTAAATAGAAAGAGAGATCTCGATATCTACATACATCGAAGCAACTAGAGCGATGGTTGATAACTTGAGGACCAATGAAGTAGGCGGTCGACTGCCTAGCGTTTGCCGAGAAATGGGCATGACAGACTGCTTACCATTATCCTTATTATTTACGTTTAAGTAAACATTGTTGTTCACTTAAGAATAATTACTTTTATTTTTTATTTTGAACGCAGTTTTCATTTCTCTCAAAGAAAAGTTTGAGATAAATCGATCGTCGTGGCTCAATAGCGGGTCCCCTTGAATCAGTGACCCAATGCCTTCGCATTGGGTCACTGATTCAAGGGCATAGCTACGTCATTTTTCAAAAGGCATATACTATACTATCTCAGAACCTTACATCTACTATACTATCTCAGAACCTTTTATTACTAACTTAGAAACTTTTTGTTTTGACAGCGCTAAGAAATAAGAATGATATCAGAATGATAGAACAGCTGAAAGTTAAGTTGAAAGTATCGTATTACATACAATGTGTCGTATATAATATCGCATTATTTACGATGACATTAGTTCTCGCTCAGTGCATACGTTTTTAGCTAAAGGACGTTTCAGAGCATTGTTTGCGGGCATCTCTCGCGGGAAATTAGAGACCTTTCAAATGTGTTTCAGATTTCTACGGTAAATGTAACAGAATCGATATTAGAATAAAAAATAATCAGAGAATAGCATCGCTACTCGCTCTACCAGTATTCAGAGAACGTCTAGATTGATTTGAAATGTTACTCGAATATACCGTCGAATAATCGATTGCCGCTTGTGATATATACCCGGGCTCGTAGCTAGCTACTATCTAAACAAAATACTGAATTTGCTGGCTATGAAAATCTGCGATATTTATCCATCAAATCTGAGAGTACTGCAGTGGAATGAGTTTTTTAATGAAATAGGTAGGCAGACAGTCTGGAAAAAGAACCATCTAACGGTGAGTGATTATCACCGACCATAGACATTAGCGCTGTAAGAAATATTAACAACTTCTTCCGCCAATGGCCCACCAACCTTGTGAACTAGCCCCCCTCTTATGAAAGACGTTGAACCAGCTAAAGTGTTTTTAAATTAATTATATTTAAAAAGAGCTTTCTCGTGTTAAATAACAGGGAAAATTAAATCATAAGCAATAACCATGACGTTGATGTTATTTGATCAGTAGGCTAAGGTTAGGTTAATACTCTCCGAGGTAGTACTGAATTGGATAACGAGAGAGATTAGAGACTTTATTGCATACCGACGCGCGACGTAGGAAACGACTCATATTGTTCACGTTATACTTATTAATTTGAACACTATTGCTCCTTCGCTTATACAATACATGTTGTGTAACGACAGCAAATGTTATACACATTGTTTGTCAGATTTTTATTTTAAGAAACGTAATAATGCTCATTTAACAATTCAATAGTAATGGGTAACTGAATAGTGATTTACTAGGATTGAAGATCATGGATAAACCTAATGTGAAATAAATTTATATCGGCTAAAACAACATAGGATATTTTGAAGATTTTGATTTTATATTAGGTGCCTTTTTATTATTTGGTTTAATCAGAAATTAATCAAATATTTTCTTGAAACATAAACTCAAATGGAAATATCAAATAGTTTCAGTGAAGACAGTAATATAATTAAGTAACAATATAATTCTTTTAAATTTTATTAAATCCTACATATCATAAAACAAAGTCCCCTCAACGCGTACGTCTGTCTGAACGCGATAAACTCTAAAACTACTAAACGGATGTTCATACGGTTTTCATTAATGGACGGAGACGTTGATGAGGAAGGTTTAGGAACATAATTCAGGAAGCTTTTGTGTAAGTTGGCTGAAATATGACGATGACATTTGAAGATATCGAAAACAAACATGCTGGAACTTTACTAGCGTTCGCCGAGTAAACCAAGAGGTTGGTCTAATGGTTCTTATAATAACGATATAAAGTTTTATGCAGATTCTTACCTACCCTTCTCTAGTCTACCCGTGCGGAGCTAGGACAGGAAACTTTATTTTTTATTTTATAGGCAGGCGGACGAGCAAATGGGACACCTGATGGTGAGTTGTCATCACCGTCGGTAGACATTGGCGAAGTAAGAAATAACTACCTTTCCTCATATTGCCAATGCGCCACCTTGGGAACCGAGATTTTATGCCTACTTTGGCTCACTCACTCTTCAAACCGGAACGCAAGAATAAGTATTGCTGCTAAGCGGCAGAATATCTGATGACTGGGTGGTACTCACCCAGACGAGCCTGCATAAAGCCCTTCCACCAGGAAATAAAATGTAAAGCTAGTTAAACATAATGTAAAATATGAGGTTGAAAATTGATGACAATAGTCTGGGGCAAGGTACGAACTATGGTAACGATTCAAATTAAGTTTGGTTTCGGATTCAAATCAAAGTAATTTTCACGAGGCAGTAATACATAATGCCCAGAAAAATTCCGGGCGCATCGGATTGCCATCCCGTTTGACAATAAAAGTAAGAAAAAAGAGAGAAAATATGTAACACTGCACAGATAGCTTAGTTTTTAAAGTAAGCAGTAAGAAGGACATTATTATTATTAAAAAAGTTTAACCTTGCATTCGGTGCTCATCTAACATTTATTATATTCTCATGAATATTTCAGTTCTTCGCGATTAATATTTATGAAACTAAATTTGTTTTATAAAATACGGGTTACCTTGAATTAACTTGAACGTTCTAGGCTAGTCTAAAAGTGACTACCCCAAGGAAATGGCTCTAGTCGGAGGCACTGCTGTCCTCAGTTCGTGTATGCGAAAGTGCTTATATGGTCATTAAAAATTTAAATGGTGTTCTATTAATATCTCCGAATAATCCGCCTGTGGCATGTTACAAGTCTTCAAACAATTCATTAATTAAAGAGAAACATAAGCCGAAATGTTTTTGATTTATTTATTCGAGAACTTGAATATGCTTATTTGATTTAATGATAATGATAATTTGTTTTGTACTCATAATCAACTTAGTCTATCCGTTGAACATTTCGTAAAAAAATTTATACAAGTATTGTGTTTAGGCAGTTGCCGAGTTAATATCTATGAATGATTAACTCACTAGGCAGACTTCTTTACCCGATTAAAAGTGCACTAGCATTTCCACATACCTGCCTCTTAGTCTGGTGTACAAGTTAATAATAAATACGAAGAAAATAATTATGGCAAACATTTAGGATACTCAGATTCTGGCGATTTCAAAAATCAACGACGCAGACGACGCTTTTACAGATTAATTGAATCTAATTGATTCGTTCCTATTTTTAAGAAAAATGAAGAAAAATATACCGAAAACTTTGCCAATTCTCTTATTCTCCAACCTATCTTTTTAATCAACCCGTCGTGGAACTTACAAATAGTTGGTCAGTAGTTGGACCCTGTGACGAGCGAGCAACGAAGCAACAACAATATTAATTACCGGACCGCATTTCAATTAGAATTACAATCGACGTCGTAATATTGATACAGCTGCAGCGGTGCATTGTTAACGGTGTCCGAAGTAATCGAGCACATTGAATTAATAAAACAACTAGTGGCTATCAATTTAAAATGTACGATGAAATATTATGCGCAGTTCATTGCGAATCGTACTTTGATTTATCTAATTCAGTTTCACCAGCGACAACTAATACTATTTATTCTCAGATTATTAAGTATTTGATCGTTTTTTGTGGAATCTTCGAGTAGAGTTTCTATCAGTAACAGCCTGTTAATGTCCCACTGCTGGGCTAAAGCCTCCTCTCCCTTTTTGAGGAGAAGGTTTGGAGCTTATTCCACCACGCTGCTCCAATGCGGGTTGGTGGAATACACATGTGGCAGAATTTTAGTGAAATTAGACACATGCAGGTTACCTCACGATGTTTTCCTTCACCGATTTCACGAGATGAATTATAATCACAAATTAAGCACATGAAAATTCAGTTGTGCTTACCCGGGTTTGAACCCACGATCATCGTTTAAGATTCAAGCGTTCTAACCACTAGGCCATCTCGGCTTACTACTTTCCTCGGTAGTATAGAGTTTCTATAGTTATATATAAAGTATAGGCTTTGTTGCATCTAGACGAGTCGTAATATTTCATATCATACTTTTCATGAAAGATTTATTAATTTAATAGTAAATAGTTTGTAAGTAATTTTTCAGTAAAAATTATTAATGATCGAGTTTTCTCACAAGTTTTGGAGAAGAACTTCATATTTTAAAATATAATATATTAAAACTTATTTTAACATTTGAGAAATACTACCACTACTACCACGAGTACAGACACGTTACAAGATCTTTATCGAAGGAAGAAGATAAGCCTCATCAGTGGCTCGATGTACAGAGTTCCGTCCGAGTTAGGTTTATGTCCGCGGCACCTTCAGTTACTCGTGTACACTCGTGTTTGACGGAAACATCGTGATGCGCAATGAGCTTGGACCTTTGTTTGGATACTTTTGCCCATAACTTGTTATTAATTTATTTTGATAATCAATAAATACAAAGCAACATTGGCGTAAACTTATGAGTTATGCTGTTTTTCGTCTAATGAATAACAAAGAAAAATATAAAAAAATACAATTCATAGTGGCTACTAAAAATAATATTCAAAGTAAATAGCTGGGCAGGCAAGCACGCCGCCGCTCTACTACAGCTCTGATTTTACGAACCTTTAAGAATTTATTTAAATGATCTTCTGATGTAGATGATCGTTCAGTGAAGTTGGAATAATAACTGAGCCTTGCTGTTCGTTTTGTTTTACGTATGTAAGGTGATATAAAATATTCGAAGTTAAGAGTTATCTTGTATTTATCAGAGAAAAAAGGAACACGCGTTTAGCTAGCCGTTGTACTGGTGTAAATAAAATAGAAACGTCTCGGTCCAGCCGCTGCGCTCTCGGACACCGACGCGACGCACGTAACTTCGTGTGACATGTGCATGCATTTTAATAAAAATACCGACCCTATATATTACAATTTTTATTCTGCATATTGAATACTGCTTAATAAAATACATACATGTTTATGACATTTTCAATTTGAGATAAAAACAATATTAATAAATATTTTGTATTAATAAGTAAATATTAAACATCGCTTCCGTTTTCTTAGTAACTGCTTCGGATTATTTTATTTACTCACAAAGGTTATATAATTCAGATGGATAATTGAAGTATAAACATGAAATATTTATTTATTTATTAACACTTTTGTACATAAATACGCGAGCGCTTTGGTCAAACAGTTTGTATCCTTTGTGTAGCGACGATGACACCTTCGAGTGTCACTTCACTTGAGAGCTCATCTTATTTACAATAGAAGCGCCGTTCGACGGACATAGCTGAATATTTAGACGATTTGATTTTTAAATGTATTGTAATTTTTTAAAATGTATTATTAAATCTCGTCTAAAATTTGATTTGCGTTATTTAAATGTTTTTATTGCTAGACAGCACCGCAATCTAAATTTTTGTATTACATATTCATATGCTGGCTATAATATTAAACTTTGATTCGGAGTTTACGCCTGTTGTCGTCGTTAGTGTTATTGGTCTTCGTGGAATTCTGGATTCCTTAGCTGGTCTTTATGGTATTAAGCCTGTCTGCCCACAAACGGGTCATCTCTAATGTTCCTATTATTCGTAATCTATATTTCAAAATATTTAATTTTGATATTCTTGTTTCCATTTATGTCTTCTCAGTACAGCGACATTAGGGAATATTGTTATTTATCATCAAAAAGTACTCCTAACTTTGCGAAAACTGCTTTTCTTACGTACACCTTCGATGTTTGTATTTCTTAATCGCCTCTTCAATTTACGAATAATAAAACGCATTCAGACGACTATTTTTCGTTTCGTTAACAGGAATTTAAAATAAAGGCAGTCAATTTTATTTTTACCGACTAATAAAAAGTGCCGTTCGAATTAATATTCAGATCTTTTTAGCATTTAAGCCTAATTCATTGAGTCGGAACATTTGCAATGTGTGCTTCGCACGTTGCGCGCACAAATAAATATACGCCGCGCTCGATATCGATTACATACGCTTACAAGTATGAAGAAAATTAGGGAAAACATAAACGTTAATTGTACATAATATTATTTGCGTGGTGCGTTGGTCGATGGCGCGTGCCGTTCAAAGAAATCAATTCTAGTATCACGCCCCGATTCGCTCGCGCTCGCAAGGACATACGGACCAAATTACCGAAATCGTTAAGTTAAACAGTTTGCGTACCGAACAACACGATTAGTTCATTGGAACGAGGTTAAAGCTTTTGTATGAATTTAAAATAATACCTATGGCGTGAATCTACTTCGCCAGAGTCGGTGGAGACTATTGGAACGGTCAAACTTTCATTAAATATTTATAAAATTGTAACTGGTAGTCTCAATATGAGTCAATCATAAGGTCTCGAACTCGATCTTATTGGTGCGCGCTAAAGAGCCTCAAAATAAGAGTGATTCTAGCTTTAATGTGTGTTGAAAGCAAACACTAAACTTGGATCAAATTAACCTTTTAAATTTATTTTGATGGTTAAAAGCACACACGCCTCGTAAGCGCCCCGGGAAATCCGGGGTGTAGCTTGGCAGTGGACTCTGCATGTCACTGCATGTGTCGTTGTTCCAGGATCTGTTCTAGATATTTGCAGAAATAGGTTAAAAGCCCACGCCCTCAACACACCTACAAAATACGATGCAATAACGAATGAAGGATTTAATTTGATTGTAGGCACGTAAAACAAGAACATTTGTGCGCTACAGATATTGATTGGGGCACAGAATGTTCAACGTTCTACTTAGTCACTAATACTACTGCTGTATCGACTATTGTACATACATATTATATGTTGTATATCGACCACAGCATGCGCGTCTCGGACAATAATTGAAAAATATATTTAATTAAACATAAGTCTGTGATAGCTTTATTCTAAAAAAATATGTTAATTATGCACGTAGTGGCGACTGTAGATCATTAGCGAATAAAACTAATTCAAATAATTAATCGTAAAATGATCAAGTACAGTCGACGCATACGTCACAAACTGCAAAAACCTTAATTCGGCCGGCGAGCGCAATAAGAACAATAAAAGTAAAATATTGGCAAACATTAAAGTCCACTCATCAGATATTCTACCGCAAAACAGCAGTACTTGGTATTGTTGTGTTCCGGTTTGAAGGGTGAGTGAGCCAGTGTAATTACAGGCACAAGGGACATAACATCTTAGTTGCCAAGGTTGTTGGCGCATTGGTGATGTAAGCGATGGTTAACATTTCTTACAATGCCAATGTCTAAGAGCGTTTGGTCCGCCTTCCTATTCTTTAAAAAAAAAAGTATCAGAATGCAGCTTGCGACTGCAATTTAAAATACAACAACTGCATATAGTTAGTGTTTTCGTAAATCCAACTGTTATCATCATCATTCTCTACAGAGCGACAGCGGTATTAAGAATTGTATTCCGGTGAGTCTGGTGTGCTCGGCAGCTTTTCTCATCTTAAAGTCGCGACAAAGGACATGTCGCTTCATTAAAACCTGATTAATTTAGTGATTTAGCTCATAAAGCTGCAGATTCAGAGTTCTTGAGTCCCGGTTTATTAGGTTTTTCTGTCAATACATCCACAGTAGCAACTCGAAGTAAGGAATTTGGCAGTGTCACAGTTCCGTGCCTCAGAGAGCACATTCAAATCTGAGGTAGATTTATAATATTAATATAGAAGTATAGATATAGATAAACATAATAAATTTGAATTTGCATTTAATAATAGCAGAATGATGCTAGCGGTTGTGGAGTACGCGACAGCCCGTTGCTCAAATTGGTAATGTAATGTAACGTGTTCAATGCGTCGCCACGTCGTGTAGCGCATGTGATATTCAATAGTCGGTCGACTGGAAAATGCTCACACAGTTTTAATCAAGTTTCAAATTCATAGCATGTATATTAAGACAAAAGCTTCTTATCTTTATTTAGACTAGTTAAATTTAGCCCGGCGGCGGTACCACCATCACCAAATCATCAGATAAGACATGAAAGTATGAAGAGGTTTGGACGGTAATGACCCCTCACCATCAGATGGCCTGTTTGTTTAAAATGCAAATATTAAACTATAAAAGCTTAACTATAAAAGTTAATGAATATCGAAAATAATAATAATCACATTTTGAAACAAAGCTCACAGGAACACTAACTAAATAAATTTAAAGAAACAACGTACTATTTGTATTTTTTATTCGATAATAATTTTGTAAGCTTCAACGCTCAGTTCTATCATTTTGAAAATTCAGAGTTCAAATGAAATATCCAGGTAAATCCAGCCGCAGGAACCAGCGCAATAGCTTTTAAAATTAGTGCTAAAATAGAATCATAAAAAGTTGGATGTTGACTGGAGGTAAAGAATCTTTAACATAAATAATATTATAGTTAATACAAAAACTGACGATATTTTATTGTAAAAAGATTTTGATCTCTTACAGATTTGAAGAATCCACACAAACAGATGAAAGGCAAGACTAAAGTATTCAATTCGTTCATGTTACTTACATAAGGATCACAAATCTGGGCCCTTACTAAGGCTGGAGTGGACAGTGCAGTACAAGTCTCCATTTAAAACTTTAGGTTACGGAGAAAATCAAATCTAAGAAGTGAGAACAAAATACAAATAGGAAAAAGTTAAATATAACTGGGTAAGCCTCATCTAAATAAGATGTCGCAAACACCCTCATGGTGGTAAAAGAAGCGGAGGGCGTCAATGAATAAGATGGGACGATGAAATAAAAAATAAATGTTAAAATAACACGCAGAAGAAAACCACAAACAGGAAATTATGGCAATTCTAGAGGAGGGCTGCACCAGAGGCTGATACCGATGGTACCGATGTCGACAAGGAATAATAGTATTAAAACGAATACAAAAACTTTGTACCTCTTTTTACAATTACGCAGACGAAGAAAAATTAAATTTTACACACTTAATGTTTAATTTCAAGTGCTTAATTTTTGTTTATAATGCATAGTCGTGCTTGATTGAAGGAAAAGATCGTGAGAAAACCTACACAGGTCTAATTGTATTGAAATTCTGCCACATATGTATTCTACCAACCCGCATTATAACAGCGTAGTGGAATAAGCTCCAAAACTTCTCCTCAAAAGGGAATGTCGTTATTTATTTATTAAACGTTTTGCTTCAATAATAAAAATCACTAAATTATTATCTGTGGTAACTGCATTATTTTGTTGACAACAACACAATAATGTAATTGTCAGAAAGTTTTGTCAACAATTGCGCGTTTTCAGTGTTTTTTTTTGTATTTAAAAACTAATATTGTATACGTATTGTATCTTTTATCTGTTTGTGTAAAAGAAACTAGATTAGTTTAAAAAAAAATAGTGTTTAGTATGATTTCCAGCAAATCTTACCAGTTTTCCCACATGGATCGCGTGCAACTTTAATTGAAAATTGTGTCAAAAGCTGGCATGAATTTCTTTATTTTCACAAAGTTATATTTACTCGAAATATGAAATGCCTTATCAAATGAAAAATAATTCTCGAACAATATTGGTAATGATTATATTTTATTTATTTATTTATTGACACATTATTGCACCCAAACTTAAAATTAAAAATTACAATTTTTAAACAAAAAAAAAAAAAAGTTGCATGAGGTGCAACAGGCGGCCTTATCGCTAAGCAGCGATCTCTTCCAGGCAACCTTTGGGCAGAGGATCATAATATTTATAAATGGGAAGGGTACAAGCCAGTATACCTATATACTACATACATAATACAAACATACATATATATACTACACTACTATTATATATAATATAAATATATATATATATATATATATGTATATTATAATATATATATATATATAATATTTATATATGTATATTTATATTATATATAATAGTAGTGTAGTAATAAATACATACATAATATATATATATAATAAAAATAGGAGATATAACAAAACAAAAAATTAACAACGACAACGACTGCTTAGTATTAATAATGCGACAAGTAAAAGTCCTTAACCATACTTTTAAAAACGGCCAATGACTGTGCGCGCCTTGTAGCTAAGGATAATGAGTTCCAAAGTCGAGAAGCTTCAACTGTGAAGGACTTAGAATAGTAGGAAGAAGAGTGAGAAAGAATGGAGACTTCTGCTGACTTCTCACCCGGTGGAATATCAGGTTGTGGTTCAGGCTCCTCTTGGCTCTTCGGATCACAGCCTTATTTCTACCAGAGTGCCACAGGCCAAGCTGCCGCTACTAGCGGTATGCAAACGTCGCGTTTGGCACTATAAGTCGGCGGCGCGATTACTATGCGTCGGTCCCTTGGAAGGAACGTTGCTTCAGTGGGAATGACCCGACAGCTAGTGCCGCTGCTGTTGCTGGCGAGATCATGCTGGGAATGGAATACTACATTCCTAGCTCAGATCTCGCCAGTAGGAGTACGCGTAACCGTTGGTTCACTCGTGAATGTGCCGATGCTGTATCATCTAAGCAGGCGGCATATCGCAAGTGGATCAACGGCTGCATTAGCGGGGCATCTAACATTGACTCACTGAAAGCAAACTATAATAAAAACTCCAAGTCCTGTAGAAAGGCATACACGAGAGCGGATGCACAGCGCATTGTAAAGATTGGTCATGACCTTGTTTCGCATCCTAGGGGCTCCCGTAGCTTCTGGCGTCTGACCAAGTCTGTGCAAAACAATTTCTGCCAACCTTCGCTGCCACCGCTCAGAAATCCGGACGGATCGCTAGCTCACAGTCCGCAAGAGCAAGCTGATCTCCTGGCTAAACTCTTTGCCGACAATTCCGTCATCGATGATTGTAGTGCACTGCCACCTACAATACCTGCATGTGGCCATACGATGCCTGACATTAAAATCAGGCAACGTGATGTGCGTGCGGAGCTGCAATCACTTGATGTACGGAAAGCTAGCGGTCCCGATGGAATACCAGCCATAGTGCTGAAGAAGTGCGCAGCGGAGCTGTCTCCTGTGTTAACGCGCCTGTTCCAACTTTCTCTCTCTTCGGGAAGTGTGCCGGAGGCTTGGAGAAGAGCTAATGTGCAAGCGGTTCCCAAAAAAGGGGATCGGTCTTGTAATGTATGGGGTAGTTTTATAATATTACTTTTAACTGTGGGTACTCAACAGTGGCGACGAGTAGTAAAGAAACTACGTGTGTGACGCATCGTTTTTATTACTATGTCGGTGGGAAAACTGGAACACTTCGACCTTGGCAAGGACGATTGGAATTTGTATGTGGATCGGTTGGAACAGTATTTTATTGTTAACAATGTGAAACCGGCGATACGAGTAGCGACACTGATAACGGTGATCGGAAGTGACGCGTACGAACTGATGGTGCATTTATGTACACCAGTCAAACCATCTGCGAAAAGCTATGAAGAGCTGGTGGATGTTATGCGACGCCATCTTCAACCAAAACCGAGTGTATTGGCGGAGCGGTTCAAATTCAGACAGAGTGCAACGTCATAATGAGTCCGTGGCGGAATATGCGGCGGCATTAAAGAAATTGACGAAACATTGCGGTTTTTGTTCGGAAACATTATTGGATAATTTGAGGGATCAATTTGTATGTGGTATTAACAGTGACTGTATCCGTCAAAGAATGTTTGCGGAGGATAATATAACGTTCGATTCGGCGTTTAAACTCGCGGTGACAATGGAAGCTGCAGAGGCGGATGCAGCCTTGGTAGAAGGTCGTACCAGGAGATTAGGTGACGGCGTATCAGAGGCGGAGGAATCTATAAACCAGATTACGTCCAGGAGAAGAAGCACAGGGAAACATCTACAAAAATATATGAACGTAGGAACGCGAGAACCGGTTTTAAGCAGTGGTACAAGCCTCACAAGCGGAGCGATAATTAGCAGGCGGAGCGATAATAATATGAATGACTTCGCACGACAAAAGCAGGGAACGACTTTTAAACAAGTTTGTGACGTTTGTGGTGCAAATCATCAAGTAAATCGGTGTATATTTAGACTTTATATATGTCGAGTTTGCAACGAACAAGGTCATTTAAAAAAGGTTTGCCCAGTACTACAAAGTCAGGTGTCATTAAACATCGTAAAAGATGATAGTTCCGTATGCACAGAAAACGAAGGCTCGGGCAGTGAGGAAGTAAACAATTTTTCTATAAGTAGTTATTTAAAAAAATTTGCACCATACACAATTAGTTAATTGACTTACGGTGCCGAAACGTGGACACTTACCGTAGGACTGGTCCACCAATTTAGGGTCGCTCAGCGAGCAATGGAACGCGCGATGCTTGGGGTTTCTCTGGCAGATAGAATCCGAAATGAGGACATTCGCCAGAGAACTAAAGTCACCGACATCGCGCTTAGAATTAGCTCGCTGAAGTGGAAGTGGGCTGGTCATGTCTCCAGGCGCATTGATGGCCGATGGAGCCGACACGTGTTGGAGTGGAGACCACGCTTAGGCAAACGTAGTGTAGGACGCCCTGTGACAAGATGGGCCGACGATTTAAAAAAGGTGGCAGGTTCGGGATGGATGCGGACTGCCCAAGATCGGGATGGTTGGCGTTCTATGGGGGAGGCTTTCGTCCAGCAGTGGACGGCAAAAGGCTGAAAAAAAAAAAAAAAAAAAAAAAAAACAATTAGTATCAATATTGATAAATGTGTTCTTTGTATGGAAATAGACACGGGCAGTGCGATATCATGCATTAGTTATAATTGCTATAAGAAATATCTGTCAGTGTGATTTAAATTTACGCTATTATACTGGAGAAATTGTAAAACCCGTTGGTAAAATAAGTCCTATAGTTAATTACAAAAATAAAAGAAAATCGTTGGATTTATTTATTATAAAAGATGCAAAAACGAATCTGTTAGGCAGGCATTGGATTAGCGAGTTACAGATCGAGATTCCTATTATGAATTGTAATAGTATCGATTTTAATTCCAGTTCCAGATATTGTGAAGTGTTTTCGGACGGGCTGGGACGATTCAATGGTGGAACGGTTGGTTTTCGGCTGCGACCCGACGCGAAGCCGGTATTCATGCGCGCACGACCGATCGCTTACGCGCTTCGCGAGCCTGTGGAGCGGGCGCTGGATCAGCTGGTACGGGATGGAGTGATTACGCCGGTTACTACATCTGACTGGGCTACACCGATCGTACCGGTAATGAAAAAGGACGGCACAATACGCGTATGTGGTGATTTTAAATTAACATTAAATAAGTGCTTGGAGGTGGATCGTTTTCCTTTACCGAGAGTCGAGGATCTGTTAGTTAAATCACACGAGGGTATCAAATTTACTAAGTTAGATCTGTCTCAGGCCTATGCACAACTTGAACTTGATGAATCAGAAAAATACACTGTAATAAACACTCACAAGGGCTTATTTAGATATAATAGACTGATTTATGGTTTGGCTTCGAGTCCAGGTATTTTTCAAAGATTGTTAGAACAACTATATCACCCCATATCTGAGCCACAGCTAGAAATACCGACGACTGAGTGGGCTGAATCATCCAACACGGAACTTATTATTCCACCATCGATATCCCCTGAGACTCAGGTAGATGTTCCACCATCGATTCGTTCCCAGCGCGTTAGGAAACCAGTTGAACGATTTCGATTCTAATTTGATTAGGCAACTAATATTATATAATTTATTTTTAAGTTAGGTTAAGTTAATTCTAAGTAATGTATAAGTAATTAAGGGTGAAGGTGTAATGTATGGGGTAGTTTTATAATATTACTTTTAACTGTGGGTAATTGTAAACCTATGTATGGTGGTCTCTCGCAATTAAACGCTTAACCGAACGGACGTCTTTTATTGTGCTCAGTAATTATCCTCAAATAATTATCAATAATATTATATATTATTCACATACTCAACAGGTCTGACCCGGCAAATTATCGACCAATAGCTATCACCTCAGTACTTTGTAAGGTGATGGAACGGATTTTAAACAACCAACTGATCCATTACCTAGAAGATCACTCTTTAATTAATGATCGTCAATACGGGTTTCGACCAAAACGGTCCACAGGTGATCTTCTAGCGTACGTAACGCACCTCTGGGGTGAAGCTATCGACAAGCATGGAGAATCGTTGGTTGTCAGCCTCGATATCTCCAAGGCTTTCGACAGGGTCTGGCACAGAAGTCTTCTCTCCAAGCTGCCGGCATATGGTCTGCCTGCTCAGCTATGCACCTGGATTGCCAGCTTCGTACACAAGCGTAGCCTTCGTGTTTTAGTTGATGGTTGCGCTTCACAATTCTATGTAGTGAATGCTGGGGTCCCCCAGGGATCTGTGCTATCTCCCACACTCTTTCTTTTGCATATCAATGATATGCTCTCTCTTGGGAACATACATTGCTATGCAGACGATAGTACAGTGCATGGTGGATACCACGAACGCGCAGCGGCTGGGCGAGCGGAAACTGAGGAGAGGCGGGAGAATCTCGTCATTGAACTCGATAGGACGTTAGAGCTCATCGCCAAATGGGGCTCTGATAATCTTGTTGAGTTTAATGCCAAGAAAACACAGGTATGCGCTCTCACGGCGAAAAAGTCAACATTTTCCCCTCTTCCCCCCCTCTGTTTTTTTTTTTTTTTATAGTAAAGGAAGGCGGACGAGCATATGGGCCACCTGATGGTAAGTGGTCACCAACGCTCTTAGACATTGGCATTGTAAGAAATGTCAACCATCGCTTACATATCCAATGCGCCACCAACCTTGGGAACTAAGATTTTATGTCCCTTGTGCCTGTAATTACACTGGCTCACTCACCCTTCAAACCGGAACACAACAATATCAAGTATTGCTGTTTTGCGGTAGAATATCTGATGAGTGGGTGGTACCTACCCAGACGAGCTTGCACAAAGCCCTACCACCAGTGGGTCTGTGGTACTCCGCTGGTGATGCAAAGCAAAATCGCCATGCTGGGGATTGACGTTCGCTGCGACCTTAGTCCAAGGGATTACATCGAGGCTGTTATAAAAACAGCTTCACGGAAACTTGGAGTTCTGAACAAGGTGAGGCGCTTTTTCACGCCACAACAACTGTACCTGCTGTTCAAAACACAGGTACGGTCTTGCGTGGAATATTGCTCGCACCTTTGGGATGGCTCCGCTAAGTACCTACTTGAGGCCTTGGACCAGTTGCAGCGACGTGCCGTACGCATTATTGGCGACGTAAAGGTCACAAACACCCTTGAACCTTTACAATTGCGTCGTGAGATAGCAGCACTGTCAGCGCTTTCTATCGACTGTATCACGGCGAGTGCTCTGAGGAATTATTCTCTCTAATTCCTGCTTCCCCCTTCCTTCTTAAGTCCACGCGAGCTGGTTCTCGATGTCACCGCCTAACTGTGACATCAATTCCATCGCGAACAAAGAAATTTGGCAACTTCTTTCTTTGTCGCACTTCCAAAAAATGGAATTCCTTACCAGCTCACGTGTTCCTCTCCTCTTACAACCCGGGTTCCTTCAATCGAGGCGTGAAGAGGCATCTTGCGGGCCGGCAAGGCGAAGGCGGCTAGTGCAGAACGTTTTTCCCGTCTGTACTGGCCGTCGTCGCGTTTCGACTCTACTACCACTTACCATCAGGTGGAGTAGAGTTATTTGCCCTCCCGGCGAATATATAAAAAAAAAAAGAGAGAATTAAATTTTCATTCGAGCGAAGAGCGCGCTTATGAGTCTCCCTTAGGAGAGTGAAACGCTCTTTAAGATAGAAGGGTGTCGCTGGATTAAAAAGAATAGAATAGAGAAGAGATAAAATGTGATATATAAAACTATACCGTATATGAAACTTTATCAAAATTGTTATATAGCTGCTCATTCTATGTTATATAGCCACTGAAGCAGCTTATCGAAAATTATCTAATATATATATTTTAGGATATAGTGTTTCAATAAAACATAATTCTTTTTTAAACTTAATTTTTTGGATTTATTTTTATCTTTAATGTTACATGATTTGTTTGAAAAGATAGGCTAATTAACTGTGTAGCCTTGGCGAAGTCTGAAATCATAATATCCTAAAGACCATAATTATACAAATTATGCTCTTCAGGATATTATGATTATGATGTAAATTAATTGCAAAGAAATGAACGGGATCAGAAACTGAACTTTTTCGAAACCCAATAACTTTTTATTGGCCCGACCAGGGATTTGAACACAGGTCTTGGCCTTATTATTAGCCACTAGACAAACGAGACAGGGTTCTTTGGCTGAAATACGCAATATAATATTTAAGCAAATTAGAGACATAAATATAGTTATTGACCACGCATAAACATTCCTATATTACTTCGCAGTAACAATAACGTCAACTTTAATGGATAAATGGAAATCCTACAGTCGATAAATCGGAACGGCTGGTAATACTGTAACACCTTTAAATCTGGTTTCATTCGGTGCAATCTAAAAGGAGAGTGGTTGAAGAAAAGCCAAAGAGAAGGGGATGACCCATGGATTGCCGCCTATCTATTAGATATACACGGAATAATTTGAGCCAATGTAGCCGACAAAGTCAATATTTCAGGAGCAAGGACATGACTTACAATTTTGTAGTCGCTATATATGACATGTATTTCCATAAGTTTCCAAAACACCCTTATGCATCATTGAGAAAAAGTACTACTGGATCAAGACACGAGGATTGTGAAGATTTATTATCATACGGGTATCTCATGAAACTTTTAGAAATGTCTAAACTCAACGATGTTATGGATTGGGTCTTTATTGAAGCCATAGTGATGAGATTGATCAGATGATGAAGGAGGGTGAAGAATTGTCCGAGCCTTACTCTTACTTTCCATATCAAGTTGATTTAGGCATCGTCACTAAGACACCTTATTCTGCAACGGCTAATCCACATTTCTTTGAGTGGGGCCATCTAACAGGCACAATGATTAGATCCATCAGATCTATGAATGCCAGACATGTTTGCGAAGCACAATCTACGAACATATTGCTTAATTCCGCCATAGTAGCATTTGTTTATTCTCACATATTCGAATTGACGAAGGTTTATTCACGTGATGGTAACGCTTTCATTATTGATGATTTAGATGATGACAAGTTGGAAGATGATCTAGAAAATCAACCAATGAAATCACGTCAACAAGGTTGATCTTATTCAAGGCAAAGGTGGGTCAGATGCCGACGGAGGTTAAAAAGTTTATTAAGTCAATCTCAAAGTACATAACAGAAGCAAGAGATAGGACTATGGAAGCACATCTTAAAATCTCTCCACAGGACTTGTTGACTAAATATTCTGACGAATCTTGTTCAAAACGATCTAGTCGTAGCGCGTGTCATCAGGACCACTGCTCATAGAATGTTAAGTAGTTTTTTAAATATTTGATCATCCATGTAAGTACACCAATATATAAGATACGTACTAGTTTCGACTTCTAGTAATTTATTGAGTCGTAGCTCTAAACAGCTGGAACTTGAAACTTATTATACATTGTGAGTCGTGCTGTAAGTTTGCTACTTTTTTACTAACTTGAATCGCATTCGCATCTAAATCCTCACTTGTTATGCATAAGTAACGAATCCACTAGTACTCAACCCTTATTCAACTCTTATGGATGGTTTTATTTTTAATAATAATGTATATACTCTTTAAATATAACCGAAAGTATAAAAATAATAGTCAAAAATGGTTCACAACGGGCGAAGCTATTAAAGAACAAACAGACAATAAATAATAATTTGACCAAAGCAGACAATCTTTAGGGATCGTTTACAATAATATAATTTTTTATTTTATAAGTTCATATTAAATGAAAATTGTTTTTGATAGTACAAGCGTCGCTCTTGGCCTTTTTCGAGAGACTGAGTGGTCGTCTAAATGCAGCCGATGCCAAATTATTCTCAAATTCTAGTAACTGGACGACTCAACGATCCACTTTTGAAGCTTAGATTGCTTCGAGATAATTAAGTTTACTGGATTATTAAGCAAAGAAAGGCATAGCTAAAGCTACATACGGGCAGACTATATATATATATAACAAACTAAGATGACCACTGATGTTAAAATAAATTAAAAACAAATTATAACCTATAATTATACGATGCAATTGTATATAAACACTATGGAATATTATATAATAGTAAAACCATAGTTTTGTGTATTGTCTATATAAGTAATCTTTCAGATAAACAAATGTGTAGATATACCTTGTCGTTAATATATTCGAATGGTTCAAAGCAAATAGATTAAATTTACAAAAACTGTATAGATATGTATACAGCATGTACGAAAGGATATCCGTCATATTTTTTAATTCTGAAATCCATTTTACCTCTCAAGTTTAAAAGAGCATTGCAGGTGACGTGTTCGTATCCCACCGACATAAAAGTTTCGTGAACTTTATCAAACAAAGTAAAAGGAGCACAAACGGAAGAACCGAGTCGAGAACTTCGCGGGTGGTGCGCGAGTATTCTCCATAATGACTATTCTCGTAAACAGCTCTCTTCAAAAGTTCACAAAATTAGTTTGTCAATCTTTACCATCGCCGCCGCGGAAGTTGAAAGTCGTACTTATTGTATGTATTTGATTTGTCATTCCGACTTTTATATAATTTTATGATGGCTGAGACTTGATCTATAATTGAAGCCTGCCGCAAGCTGATGAGAGAACTATGAATGCAAATAAAGGTTAATGCAATAAAGCGGGCGCACTGTAGAACTCTGCGCTCGCGTTGGAGTTATCTGCCGTTAAATCGCCTTCCTCTCCGTCATTAGTGGAGTCGCTGAATGGAACTCGCTCGGTGTGCGTTCTTTACTGAGCGATCGAGATGAATAATTGCTTGCACACGCTTGTTTTGCTCGTCATTGTCTCAAGGAGCCGGGAAAGTTGTGCCAAACAACGGAAAAATACGGCCAAAGCGAGATATCTTTGCGGATCACTGTGATTTTGCGAATGTCCCAAAAATAAAAATTTGGTGCAATAAGACAGCATTTAATGAAAGACTAGTTTCCCAATAAAAGCAGAACTTCCTAACTTAACACGCGATGTAAATTGTGAACGAAACATTTTTAAATATGAATAAATAATACATATATAACTAGCTGTTGCCCGCGGCTTCGCTCGCGCTTAAGGATAAATGATTTTCGCAATTTCGGTCTGTGCTGATGATGATGATGATGAGCCGAGATAGTCCAGTGGTAAGAACGCGTGAATCTTAACCGATGATCGTGGGTTCAAACTAGGGCAAGCACCACTGAATTTTCATGTACTTAATTTGAGATTATAATTCATCTCGTGCTTGACGGCGAAGGAAAACATCGTGAGGAAACCTGCATGTGTCTAATTTCAATAAAATTCTACCAAATGTGTATTCCACCAACCCGCATTGGAGCAGCGTGGTGGAAAAAGCTCCAAACCTTCTACCAACCAAATACGGATTGGTCTGTGATTTTAAAATAAAAAACATGAAATGTCAATTTAGTTAGAAAAAGTAAATGTATACATATAATAAATTTGAAACTGATCGGTGTCTGTGCATGGAAGATATATGAGTAAAACTATTACCGGGGGCCTTCATCAACGGGCTTTACAGATTTGGGTGCGGTTTTCATGAATGTATTGTGCATTTCCCCTTTGAATCGTAATTTCGATTCTCTGGCCGAAAAATAAATCAGTTAGTCGGTTAGTTGATAATAAGTACTTATTTAAAAAATAACAGATTTACGTTTCAGTTTTAAAAGGACACAATTTCCGGCGAATTTGTCGTTTGCAGTCACAATGAATAAAGGACAGGGAAAGACGTTCGAGCATGTCGGAATAGATTTAAGGGAATGATGTTGTTCTCATGACAAATTGTATGTTGCCCTATCTATGTCCGGGTGCGGTAAAAACCAATAAATACTTATACCAAACGAAAATAAAACTAAAGACTAAACGAAACGTTGAAATACCTGTTATAATAATTCATTTCGATTTGTAATATTTAGCAATTTCAAAAATTAGCCTGGACAAACAGACAGACAGACAAAAATTTTAAAAATACTTGTTTTGGTTTTGTTATATCGCAAATAGCCATATAAAATGTTATATGCATAGAAGATAGATAACAAGAGCTATCATTTGCTGTCGACAACTCTCCCGTCGTCGATCATCTCACGTGAAGAAGCTAAGTGATTTAATTTTAGCTACTCGTGAGAGATATTCCGTATTAAAAGTTCAGCCAGAAAACAATACTGCCTCTGACTGCCAGGACAGTCTTGCAATAAAGCAGAATACACTTTCTATTCTAGAGTATTTTTAATTAAGCGTTTCACTTTTAGGACAGTTTTTGATGGATGGGACAGTTAGAAAGTTGATAGGTATTAAGTATCGAATGAAATTTACTCTTTTTATTTTTAATAAATACCATTGAATTATTAAAAATAAAAAGTAAGTAATATAGCAAAAAGTAAACGTTTTTTGAAATGTTTTTTTTTAATTCCTAAAATCAATTTTCCTTAAAGGATTAATCCGTTCCTATTACTTTTGTAATGGAATATTGAGAGTTGAGTTCATCAAAACATATTTTTCATCGTAAAGTGGAATAAGCTAGCTACCTGACCTAGAGGGAATAAGATACAAATTTAATCTTTAGATTGAATAATAGTTTTTTTATTTATGAATAATAACAAGTTATTCGAAAAATAGACTGATCGAATTATGCAGAAAATACGTTAGTGTTCAAGTGAGTGCAAAAATACCAGTGCTATACTTTCTATGTTCAGACTATTATAGTCCGATATTACCGGTACCAGGGAAATATCCGTAGGTTTTCCTTGTCTGTTAAATGAGAATTTCTTGACAGAAAACTGACTATTTGACACCTGAACTGCAAGAACTAGACCAACGATACGATTTCTGAAAGGTCGAAAACTTGTGAGGAATATAATTTTTTTTTAAATTAAAAAACAATACTTTTTAAAAAAAAATATCATTCACGAACTAAAATAAGATGGGTAAATGCAAATTTACCTCAAATTAGTGTAAGCAAATATAAATTTCATTTTATATCAAACAGCATCAAAGCATGACTCTATCTCGGATCTATTCATATTTCAGTAAGAAATGTTTTGTAAATCCGATTGAAACGAAGCTTTTACAAAGACGTTGAATTTTGAGAATAAGTTTTGTAAGAGAAGTGAAGAGCACTAGTAAGATGTAAGTATAGTAACCTTTCTGCACGCTACCTATTTGGGTATAATTGGCTTGTAATAAATTCACGTTACTGGAATGGTTCTAATGAGCTAAATGTCAACTTCAAGACCCTATCTCCAATGTATACACTCGCTATTCTTATCGCCTTTGAGCACTCAACTACATGACAAGTCTGGGGCTAGTACAGTACCGTGTGAGAGAGGTTAAGTTTAGAGAACTTGTCTCAGTAAAATGCATTGAAGACAGCGTTAGAGCTAGTGCAGCGCTGAAAGTCAAGGCAAGGCAAAGTCAAGGCGAAGAAAGCCTTCTTTACAAATAACGACTTGATTAACATCGGTTTGTTCGCTCTAGAAGATACATTATACTAGCTAAGACACGATTTTGGAGAGTTTTTAATTTTTAAAGTGAGCTAAAGCTGTTTCAATCTTCTCCCTGATATTCCACTTTACTATTCATTACATGCCTCTGCTTAACTATTGTTTTGATTTACATTGTTTCGTATGTAAATTTTTATTTCCACACAGCATCATAATCTAATATTTTTAGAATTAAGCAAATGTATCGATAAAATTACTGAAATATCATTGCATATATTTTTATTTGCGAGTGAAGTCGCCCTAGAAGGGTATTTAATACTGCTATTAAGCTGTTGAAACGTTATGACTACAGTTTATACAAACGGGTGTTGCTGTATCAATATTAATACAAGGCATTGCATATTTTCGTCCTAGTTTACACAACAAGTGAGTACCATTCGTCGACTCGGCTATAACCCAGTTCACGAGAAGTGGGTCGGGAATCGTGAATAACACTAACGATATAGTCTGAGCTCAGGCTTAGTATTAAATTCTACGGCGCTGTTCGATAACACTTCAAGAGAGACTAATTGAACTGAGCGAAGAAAAGTTTTTAATATAATTTGATATAAATCGACGACGCGGTTATGTTGTGGCTAACGTTTCATATTGTGAAGGTATCTGGCAGCTCGTATCGGAGGAGAAAGTTCCCAGGAGCTCATATTAAACTTGGATAATCTTATGCCTAAGTATAATAGTTACCAATACATTCTGGAATAAAAAGTTTAGAATATAATTAAGTCTCTATATTTATATTTCAGCGAAGAGTAAGTTTCGTATAAATCCGATCCTTTTGATACTCCGTCTAATGACAGTCAAAGGTATTAAGATACGTCATTAGGAGCTGGCGACTGCGGATGAGGGACACCTCATTTAATTAGATGTCACGGAAAACTTTCATCGTTACTCTAACTAAGGAGTCAGATAGAAAGAAAAGAAACAATCCTGAACTAACTACCTCATTAAATTAATTTTAAAACTTTATAATTGCATGTTTCTGCCGCAAGGCGAATCGTATAAAGAAGATGACGTAACATATGTATTTAATTACTACAAAGTTTTGAATTATTTCCAGTCTACTATATTATTTAATAAAAACACATATTTTCGTACTAAAGGCCATTTAAATATTACACGTCACGTAACTTGGTCTAGCAAAGGCGCCGGGAAAAGCGAGCGTCCTGTGAGCATTTAGATGAAAACGACATTGAAGTTTTTGTTTGTGAATATATGCGAATATTGTTTATTTGTAACTAGATCAATTGACATTCACTTACGACAGTCATTTCGTAGATCGAGAGAATTTTTATGCACGATTTTTATTTCATGGATGTGATTTTTTTTCATAAAATCTTATAATTTATGTAAGTTTGAATATCGCGTGGCAAGTAGTAGTAATGTACTCAGTGCTATTTTCTTATTCAATTGAATTAAGTAATAAAATTGAAAGATACATGAATCGAATCTGGCAGATGTTACGTTTCGGTAATGATTATAATTGGAATATGCACGGCGAAGGACGAGGACTGTACCTGACAATAAGTCTTGCACTAACTCTATTATACAATGTGATAATGTTGACCTTAAAATTAAATACACTTTATATAGAAACACACGCAAAAAAGTAATAAAAATGTTAAAAAGACAATATTATAAACAAAAACTAGAATTAAATAAAAATAATATAAGTGAAACTTAGAAAATAATGAAGGAAGTATGTAACATTGATAAAGTTAAAATTTCTTCTACAGAGTTGTTAAAACTGAGCCCGTCTCCTATAGACTCCCTTGACCATGTTAATAAGTTGTTTACCTCTGTGGGTAGTCATCTAGCCAGACAAACACTAAAAAAATTAAATATCAATGAAATTACACTTTCTAAAAATGCTAAATCTTATACTGTAACCCTAAAATCTATGTCGTTATATTTATCGACCCCTGATGAAGTTTTAAGTACTATTTGTAGTCTGAAATCAAACAAAGCGTCCGGGATCGACAAAATATCGTCTTTGATACTAAAAAAATCGAGACATGTTTACTTACGTTTAGTAATTAACTTACGTTTAGAGTCTGGTGTTTTTCCAAAGATTTTTAAAAATGTTGTCGTATATATATTTACAAAACGGGTGATAAAACAGATGCCAGTAATTATAGGCCTATTTCCCTATTAAGCTCAATTTCGAAAGTTATAGAAAAAATTGCTAATAAGAGATGAATTAGATATCTGGAACGCAATAACTTCCTATCAGAGAGCCAATTTGGTTTTCGCAACTCTCGTTCCACTGATGAAGCTGTTCTTCATTTATAATCTAAAATAACCGCATACCTAGATAATAAAGAGAAATGTCTGGGGATTTTCCTAGATCTACAGAAAGCATTTGATACAATATCCATTCCGATCCTACTAACTCGTCTTGACAATATTGGAATACGCGGTAATGTTCTTCAGTGGTTTCAGGAATATCTAACCGATCGCAGGAAGTGCGTGAGAGTCGACAACTATACAAGTAACTTTAATAAAATCACCTACGGTGTTCCCCAAGGGAGTACTCTAGGCCCAACGCTGTTCTAAGTGTATATCAACGAACTATGCAATACCAAACTAAAAGGTGCTGATATACAAATGTTTGCCGACGATACAGTCATTCTATTGATTTTATGGGCCTACATGGGCGGATGTGCACCAACTGGCAGAAAATTAACTTTCCACTATTATTTCCTGGCTGGAAGACAACCTATTACCAGTAAGACGAATAAAACAGACGACGATACGACAGACGACAGACGAGTACACTTAATACCAGTAAGACGAAGTATATCTGTTTCAGTAAAACTAAAGCATCAGAACCAAAAGACTCGAAGTTGTACACTCATACATATCCATGTAATAGAATCGACAACGTATCACGCCCCCATTGTACATGCACAAGCTTATCTAGAGTATCAACCATCAAATACTTGGGTATAATTATAGATGAAACGCTTAGTTGGAATAAACACATAGCATCAGTTTCCAAAAGAATAAGAAAATTAATATACATTTTTAAAACGCTCAGGCATGTTGCGGATATTGCCCTCTTAATAAGAACGTATAAAGCTCTAGCAGAATGTACACTAACGTATTGTATGTATTTGTGCATGGGGCGCCGCTGCCAAGACCCGTATCCCGTATGTTAACGGCTGAGCGTGCCCAGCGAGCACTACTTAAACTAATTATGTATTTACCATTTCGATTTTCAACAAAAAAGGTTTATGAAAAGGCGGATGTTTTATCTGTGAGAAAACTTTTTGTACACCTATGTATACAAAAATACCATAAAACAGTTGTCCCACTCCTACCCACAACTAATTTCAGTAGAAAAGATCGATTTCCTTACAATAATGTTAAAAGTAAATTTGCACAGCAACAATATAACAGTCTCGCACCTAGATTTTATAAAAAATTAAATCAATTTTCAAAAATAAAGGACATTAATAACTATCAATTAAAAGTCAAAACTAAAACATGGCTGAAACAACTTAATTATGAAGACGTTGAGAAACTATTAACTACCTCATAAATGAACATCCACATCACACGGTTTGGATTATCTTACAATAATTAGTAATTAAATTAAGTAAGTTTTTATTTAAATAAGATTTTACTTTGTTTTACGTAGAGATGGTATATATAAAAAAAGGAATTATTTTCGAAAAATATAAAAAAGCCGAGCAAAGTTCGGTCGTCCAGGTACCTATAATACAAGTATAAAAATACATTAAATCAAAAATATTCTTTTCTTGTACAACAAGAAACTCTTTAAAAACGCAAAGCTGTAACATAACATCTAGATGTAAGAAATTTTGTAGGCAGTACTCACTCTTCAGGCAGAGTCGGAGCCCCCTCTTCCTGGCCCGGAGCGTTCACGTGGTACACGCAGAAGTTCTCGAGAAGGGCGCGCATGTCCACGTAGTTGAAGAACGGCTGGAAGCTCGTATCTGCCGACATGCAAACTGTTCTCAACTTTCCCCCACAGGATACAAAGCTTAAAACTCCACCACGACCGAGTCTCGTTACGAGCCAACTCATTAGACGTTTTTCTTCTTCTAATTTATTCACTTTGCCATGTTTGTTGTAACCTACGTTTATATAGTTTAAGTTAATGAGTTCCGAACAGCTTTAATTATGAGTTCGCAATGCGGGGTTAGTATGTCAGGCACATTACACAATTCTAAGAAGTCGCGTGGCAAAAATTCGCGACGCGAGAGTGGCGGCGAAGCGCATTCATTCCGAACAATTATTTGGTACAAAAATGCTTGATAGGTCATAATGGCGTCAGACGCAACACTTAGCAATAAGCGTCGAGAGATTTTTAATTGGACGATTTTTCTGATCTTTCTAAAGTGCAAAAAGTTTTGAAATCTGCCCGATTTATGAAATTAATTACAGTTTGAAATAGTGATTACTGCAAGAATATGACGCGTGTGTTTTGTGTATGACGATATTTTAGTCATAGAGGTTGGTAGCTCTGAGAAGGGATCGAAGAATCTCACAGAAAATGTCTTTATAAGCAAAGAACTTTACAATTTTGACGGATTGTAATCCATACATTAACAGCGCATGGAAAATCATTTCGTTGATAGTTCACACAACGATTAGAAACTCTTCTTTGAGAAATAAAACTCATGAAAAGCATAAAATATATAAAAATAGATTTTGTACACATAAAATTACATAAGTAATATGAACGTAGTGAAAATTCGTATAGTGCATGAATATGTTTTGCTTTATTTATGAGTACCGCATATAACTCACTTAGGTACGTAAGACACCTTTTCGATGAAGCCAAGGGAAGCGACCACAACGTGAAATCATTTGTAAGGCTACTTCCACACTGCGCTTCAGTTATCACGCGATTAAGTGAGATAACTAAAGCAAGGACCATGTTGTCGTCGCGCCTACTTTACTTAGTAAAATCATTGAGATATAAAGGATATCTAAGCTTATATGTCAACAATTATCGTACATTACATATATACAGATTGTTTTTTTCAACAAAATCCAGATAATGTCCAGTACCTACCGGTTCGGGATGCAATGTTACGAGAAGAACCGACGAGAAACTCATTTATCCTTTCATGGGAATTGTATATGCATTAGTTATTAACAGATTGAATGCTTTAGCGGGATGCTTCTCTATTCCTTTTGGTTGTGGTCATCCAGTTACTTGAGATTCATTTATGTACGATTATAGTGTAATTTGAATTCGTTTCAAAGTCCCTCAGACGAAAAAAAGAAAACCCAAATAATTTATGTAAGCTTTTCTTGTTATACCAATGCACGAAAAGAGAAAATATATTGTTCGGAAATTTAATATGCTTCTTATCATTTCAAGCAAGACGACGCGCGACGTAAACGTGTAGTCAGATGACACCTCAGCATTCCTACGAAGCGAAGAGGAACCTTGTCGGGTCATACGAAATATATGAATTTTTTTTTTTAACAACCACCTTGTAATACTTTCATCGGAATCTTGCCTTATTTAAATAAATCTCTTATTCATCAAGTTTTGCTAAGAAATTTAACTCTATCAAAGGAAAATATATCATTTAGCTGTCTGCACAAGCGGACAAATAGCTTGAACGGAACCTAAACGCGACATGTGATACCAACACTAGACAGACATACGGAAAATCCCGATAAATTCTACTCAAACGTCAAAACGCTAAGAGTAAATGAGACATGAGAGACATCAAAGGCACTGACGAAGTATCGAGGGCTACGAAAACTTAATCTCTATATTTATGAACGTAAGAAATTAATTTAATACAATAAATACACACAACCCCTTCAGTTTAGATTACTTTTGTAAAAAATATACTACTTAATAATCTTCGTTTCCTTTGTGTTTAGTGATTGAAGCTAATATTAACTTACATCAAATATTCCGAGCTTGTTGAGGAGAAAGTTAGGAGCTTATTGGCCACAACGCTGCTCCAATGCGGGGAATACACATGTGGCAGAATTTCGGTGAAATTAGACACATACAGGTTTCGTCACGATGTTTTCATTCTCGGTCAAGCACAAGATGAATTATATACACAAATTAAGCACATGTAATTTCAGTGGTGCTTGCCGGGGTTTGAACCCACGATCATCAGTTAAGATTCACGCGTTCTAACCACTAGGCCATCTCTGCATTGATATATATATAAATATATATATACGGCCGTGTGTACGCATGACGCACAATATTTAGTAAATTTGAATAGGTATGTTTATAATCGAATTACAAATAGACGGGTCAACGCATATTTGTGTATGTGTGTTACGCGAAATATTCGCAGATGGTGATCTGTTTTGATGATTCAGTTGAACTTACAAGTTTAGTTTTGATCAATAAGTGTTTCTGGTTTTATTTGTTATTAATGAATAACGGATCCAGAAAGGCCCAAATGAAAATAATAAGCAGAAAATTGAATGGACAGAAGTAAGGTAGTAATACTTTTAAATTAATAATATTTACAATAATCGTCTCGGTCGAGTACCGAGTACATGTACCGGCCGAACTCGCCAAAAAATATATACCATTGCATTTTAAAAGTCCGTTTCCCTAATACCTAAAACGAATATTGCTCTCGTTTATTTGTTCTGGTGGTTAAACATATATTTCGTTCAATCGAACGATTTGCAGAGGTGCAGCTTAAATTTAAAATTTTGTAAAATTTAATTTTTCGTGCGCGTGTGTATTTTGTATTATATTATGAAAGCTTTAAATTTCACGTCACTCTCACTTCTGGAAAACGCGTATGAACGACTGTTACAATAATGTATTCTGCACGGAGACGGAAGAAAACGTCGGTAGGAAAACCGAATGTTCCGGATGAAATTCTGCCACACGAGTATACATGAAAGAGTTACTGGAGCAGCGCAGGGGAATTATGTCGCAAGCCTCAGCAGTCCAATTGTCCCGCAATTGCGAACAGCTACTTTACTTTTTATTTTAATTATGCAACGTTAAGCTTTTAACAATGCATTCGAAACAATTGGCATTAAATAAGTTACTTGTGCGTATACTCGTTAGCGCTTCGCAATAATGGCAAATGAATGCGAAGAGGTACACTTACTCGTGAGTGGTGACGCGGAGGAGCAGTAAGAGTCACTGCTCTTCACATCTTTAAAGAACAGTAATACTAATTAATAGTAATTTATTTAATTTTCGGGAAACAAACAGTACGATAACACAGAAAAAATAATAACAATAAAATAAAAGATAAACCAATCAACTTTGTAATGTGAATAAATCAATATTCGAATGGAACAAAACAAAATCACTCGTTGTTTGCACTATTAAAAGTATAAGACAGGCGTCCAGTAGCGCACCCTTTTAAAGAACGAGAGCCCTGGGGCGGTACTTGTGCAGATAATTAATATACATGCCTCGCCTCGGTGCCAGAGAAAACTTTCCAAGATATTTATAAAAAGTAGTAATTTAGAAGACTGGTACCTCCTGAGTCATTGAGGCTGTCTGTGGGAACTTTTTTTTAGTGCTTTGTTGATGAGAGATATATTTTTATGCCGAAACAAAGCAGACATATCCACGTATAAACTGTTTGTAAACATGAATTAATTATTAACTTATTAAAAAATATATTAAATGATTAATTATTTTTAATATAAAATAAATAAGACAAAAAATATAACGTAATAATTCATATATAGATGTACCGACCTATACATATTATAAGATATTTAATCTTTTAGTATGTTATAAATTTGTCACTATAGCCATATTCTTATTTGCTTGCCTTGAGTATGTAAGCCTATTAATATTTACTATACATTTAACCTATGTCATATTATGTATGTTTTGTCTTTGTTAAATTTTAGTGACTGTATAATTATTACATTTGTTACTGTATAACTATTGTATATAATTATGTTATCAGTGTCATCTCATTGTATGTTTCCCTAAAAATAATAAGTATTTTTCATCATTTGTTCCTTGATATATCATAACAAATCCATTTATTATATATTTCGGCAATTGAGCAAATGTCCGTTTTCGAAACGCGTCATTAGAGAATGCCTTCGATCTACATTTCTCATCAAAGGCGGTGCCAGACAGCTGCAATTTGCATCATACACTCCACTTTGATTGTGGTTTGCTCTGCACCACGTTCAGCTTCAGTAATTACGATGTGCAGATACGGTATTTTTCGTTTCCACTCTCTACTTCTTAATTTACTTAATAAATAATCGATCGATAAACGTGCATCGAATTCACCGCCTACTTTTTATTCGCCACCGAAATCCATTACCATCGATCGTAAACGCGTTTCAATTATTTGTTTTATTTTATCGCCCTTATCTCCAAATTATGTATAAATAAGATATATATGATATATACACAACCCAAGGACCTGATGATCGGCACTTTTCTGCAACGCATTTATAGGGTTTCTCTATATTTTGTATATAAATTTCCAACTAAACATTGTAAAGTAAGTAAATAGTGATTTTATTAATTTTGAATTTTGTTTGTAACGACTTTGTGTTATCTTTATTGAGTCACTTATAAAAATAAACGAGACCTTAATAAGTACTTCAAGCACTGAGAGATTTCACATAGCCATCCAAAAGATAGACTTTAGATCACATTTGTAATTATAAACGACCTCACGTGCAAGTGCCGCGTGTTCACGGCGCAAGGCTCGAGTACTTGTAATTAACAGAGATTACTTTTGCGATACGTCACTTAAATAGCCTTTGTGCCTCGTACAAGAGGACTGCTGGTGTTCAGTGCACTGTATCCGAGGCGTCGAGCGTATCAATTTTACGCACACATGTACACTATTTCTTTGTTAATTAAAAAAACTTGTTATTAACAAATAATAGAAATAGAAATGGCGAAAATTTGCGAACTATAAGTTATTCCAGATAAAGAAATTCGTCGAAACGTAAAAATAACAAGCGGCTGAACATAAAATACAAGGGACATATTAAATGTCGAAGATGTAAAGCTACAAACGATCTCTAGTACTGAATGTGTAGTTGTGCGTGTAATTTTCCAAGACAGCTCTCTTACCGCGCATAGACTTTCGGCACATAAAAAGGGCTTTGGATGAGCTACATGGGGCGACGTTCGTGATAGATAAATGTGTTTACCGGGGAGAGGTGGGGCGCTCTGAAATTTGCGTAGCACATGTCGTGGGGATTTATAACGAAAATGAAACCAGGGTGGAATGTTGATTTTCGAAAAACTTCCTCGGAAACCGGTTTCAATGTTTCAGGTTTACTCCATTATCCGCGACGTTAACTTATATACTTTTCATGTGCGTGCTAGTTACATATATTTTTGATTAACATTGAAATATGTATTAATATTATCGCTACCGACGAAGGGCTGCGTCCAAGACTTGTGTCCTATAATATATCGCTATAGATAATCTCATACTGCACGGCGCCACGTCGTTTCGTAAACTCATTTTAACACTCACTTATGAGCATACTACTTATCTTATCATTACATACATTTCGTACTTGGATACTTTATGGTTGTATGATTGTATGATGTCCCCTAAACGATTTAGACTACGGCAGCGAATATTCTACTGCGCAGGAGATAATATAGTATACAGTGCTCCAGTGTGTGCGCAAGCACAGTTGCATTCTCTATTCTTTCCCTTGCTCTCTTAACCCATCGGGTAGAGAATAGGGAAACTTGTCACGACCGAAAAAATATAAACTCGCAATGCCAGGCTTTATGCATTGAGGAGTTATATTCGGTAAAACTGACAATTTTTATTTTCAAATTTTTTTATGGTTTGCCCCAGGTATCTCGACCGCGAACTATTGATCTGCAGTATCGTCAGATCTGCTTATACAAACAGAAGACCATCAGTTTTATTATATTCAAAGAATAATAAGACATATTAATTTGATGGCGACGTAGATATCGTTTTCTAGTATCGGTGGTTATTGAATATCTACGCGAAGCGTAAACTCAGGTTTTACAATGTTCTTCGCCCAAATTGTTATTTGGATAGTATAGAGAGTTATTCTCAAATCGCTACAAACAATCGTCGGTCGTCGTGTGTGTGTTTGTGTGTGTCTTGTGTCAACAGAATTAATATCGTAGACGCAGCGATATTAAGTGTTACTTTGTGTATGCGTGATGTTATTTTTGCGTAGGGACGTGATTGTCATTATATGTCAAAGGTTACGAAATGCGCTGGCTGTCTAACATAAAGGATTACATAAAACGACTATGAAAAGGGTATTATTTTAATGCGGTATGTTACAAAAAAGGATCAATCCGCATCACCCCATATTAAACATAAATATTTATATTCGTTTCTCATTCGTATTTAGTTTCGACTGCATTTTAATATTACGATCAAGTTTTTAAAAACTCATCGCCGTATTAGGCTTTTTCTGACAAAAAATTATTTTTATATTCAGCTGTTTGGAGCGAACTACTTTCAGCGGAAGTAATCTTAGCAAGATCTTGCCGCGGAAGTTATCAAACATGACAAGAAGCTTCCATCGTTGTATTTTATCAAACATATGAGTTTGACAAAATACAAATCAGTACAGTAGAATAGATTCTAATAATTAACTATTGTAGTTAAAGTAAATAGCGTAGATGAAATATTTCATAAGAAAAAATAACAAACTTACTAAGTTCATATTATGTTAGTATTCATAAAATAATACATTACATATTGTTTAACACAAAAAGCACGTATTTGTACGTATTAAATCAGATGATTTAAAATAAAAATTCTAGAAACTTCGTTTGAGATCAAAATCCTTAACGCTTCGGGTAGACGGAACATTCCGTTAAAAGGATGCTCTTCAGTAAATGTTTAAAGTGTTTTAACATTCGCCATTGCTTCTTTGGCATGTATTTGAGGATTAATTGTTACTGCACGCACTTCAAAAAACAATAGTAAGTATATTGTTATTAGTATTACCGACACAAATATTCATTTTAATCGATTGAGCATTTTATTTAATTATAATATACACCTTAATATAAAATAGTAATTTAAGAATATTGTTAAATCAAGTTTTAACTTGTATGGAACAATTAGAACCTTCTTCTTTAATTCGAGAAATTGTAAAGGTATGTCAGCTGCACGTTTAGGTTTTATATATTTGTACATGTTTAATGTAATAAGCCACCAACCAGCCAGGACACCACCACGAGCTTGATGTTAGCTCAGAGGCAACATTGCCGTCGTAATTTAAGAAACCGTATTTTTCCTTTTCTGAAGTTTCTCTCATAAATTAATATTTTTAAAAATATTTCAGTTTTTGCAGAAAATTTTGTAGAAACGCAATTCGGGTTCTTTGGGCGAAAAATGAACTAGCCACCAATGTCACCAGCGGAGGCAATAAGACGGAGCGTTTAATCTTTTAGAAAATTGTTTATAGAGCAAAATGTATTAGCGTTGAATAACGACCGGGTGAGGACCGGGAGAGGAGCGTGTACGATTACTACTCCATATAGCCCTAATAGTTGTAAATGTCCCGGCCCGGGCGGAGAGCTCCAAAGATTTAAATAAAGTGATAAATACAATAATAAAATTTCATAAAATAGTTGATCTTGTTTTAATTAATTTTGTAACAGTACATACAATAAGTAACAAGTAAACATTGGACGACATGAAAAAAATAAAGAAAAAGTATTCTTTCTTTAATTCGTTATTTGTAAAATTTTTCAAGAATCGCCATTGTTTATACAAAATCATCGAACAATAGATCAAAAAGAAATATAATACACTAAAGTGTTTCCAAGATTCTGACGTCGGATGGCTGAACGTTATTTTCTCATATTCCTAACATTGATACAGTTATGACGTCAAATATCATGTAACGATAATAACGAGCTCTTTATTCCTTTTTATATTTATGGATTTTAATTGTATTCTTTGGACGGCGAGGGTGTGAGCTGACGCCGGGCGGGTATTGTCGATGCCATTACGTTTTAATTTTAATTTAATATTATCCACTAACACGTTAATGTTTTATATATTTCTGTTTTTCTAGATGTGATGTTATAAAATAAACGATCATATAACCGGCTATTAGTAGTAATTTAACGAGTTACATATTATTTTAATTGTAATTTTGATATGTCTGCTGCTGCTCTAAATAAATAAATACACAACATAGTTATTCGTAGAATTCCCGACTGCCAGTTATCATATACTATTGTATTAAAGGTAACATTTCACATTGGAATATAAATACTAAGAAAATACAAGTACCTATTGTAAACATAACAAAACTATATACATTTCATATTGCGAAGGTGCTTCTGAGAACATACCTTCGTACATTATTACAAACTGAAATCAACAAAGTAAAAAGATTTATATATATATATTAATAATCATTCAGAGTCAGATTGTATTATTGATCCTTTAAATTTATATAATGACATAAAACGCCTATTGCTGGCAATAGTTTTTCCAGAACAGACTCACCAAGTTGTATTCTAACTTTTTCCAATGTACAACAATTAGAATTTATTAATTTATGTATCAGTCATTCAAAATACAAATCCAAGATTAAGTTAAGTGATTTAGTAGAATCGTATCGAATAATGTTGAAACGTCAATATAAAACTATTATTATGCTGCAGTTAACATGGCCCTGTTCGATAACAATGGCCGATGCTTACGATGTACTCGTATAGCTTTCTGTGTTTGCAGTCATAATGGAGGGACGTGTTTTACGCATGCTGCACTCATCAACATATAGATTGCGTTTCCTTTCAGCAATTGCAAAGTTATTAAAATATGGCCTTGCAATAGTTTTGTATATCGATAAGCGACGAATATTTTTTACGCAACGTGTAGTGATAAATATTCAAATAATGTTCTACGATTTCGTATAGAAGGCGAGTGGTTTTCTATCTGGAGTCATCTTAATAAGATCATAATAAAAACATATTATATTACAACTGGCTTTTTATATATATTATTATTTTAATATATATATATTATTTTAATATATATATTATCTGTAGGAAATATAACAAGGTCTTCGAAATATAGGACGTCATTGAATTGTATTAGTACTATAATAACTAAGGCGATTGAATTGATTGTGTCGCAAATATTATGCAAATCAGCTCGTCTGTTGAACACACTCGGTTCTCCTACTTACAATCGAAGCCGATGAACAGAATTAAAATAAAATATATTTTTTGTTAATAAATCTGACAAATTTTTAGAGCCTGTGAGGAGTCTTAAAGTTATTTATATAAGGCCTTTTTTAAATCTGGGGAATAATTAACTATTTCATACAATTTGTGTTCCGCAGAAAAGGGCTATAAGATTAATCATTTTATTAAGATCTAAATTCAAGAAATCGTTAAAGAACGTTTTTAGACTACAAACCGAATACTTTTTAGATAATTCCATACCTTGGTAACGATGGCCGCAGGTCGAAATAAATATAATTTATAATTGTATAAAAACTATTATTGTAAATTTGAATATAAAAAAAAATCCGCGGGGCCTGTGGAGGGTTCTTCTCATGTCCAAGGTGTTTATTTCGGAACCGGTGGTAGATTTTTGACAATCTACATTTAAAATTGCGATTAAATCGAAACTAATTTGCGGGTCTCCGACGTAAAACTAATTTATTTTTAATGTACGTTGGTGCTATTTTTTAAAAAAAAATTAGGAAGAATAAAAATTATCTACCTATTTTGTATGTGGACAAAATCGCCTATAAAAACTGAAACGGAGAATTTTAAGCCAATGCCAACCATGGAGTCTGCTATGTTTGGCCCTTGTGCCTGTGAATACTCTTGCTCCCGTGACATTTCAAACCAAAGCACAGCAAACAATATAAAGTTTTGACGATAGAATAAGCGTCAGCGGGTATGAACTACCTAGACAGCCCAGCGGGAAGCCTTACCACTGGTTAAATCTTATCTTAAGCTTCCATACCGTCAAATCTGATAAACGACTGCGATTATCGACCAAGTCCCATTAAATTTAATGTACTAATTACCATATTTGTAAAACATTATTTATTTAAAACAAAGACATACGAAATGTCATACTCAATTATAGCGATCCTCGCCGAGCGCTCTCACCGCCCACACCGAGCGCGCTCTTCAACTGCATTGATGAAATTAAATACGTCTATAATTTACTAAATATAATCAAATCAATCAACAACCAATCGTTGTCCACTGCTGAACATAGGCCTCTCCCAAGGTGCGCCAAAGCTCCTTGTCCTCCACCTTCCGCATCCAGTTGGTGCCCGCCACCTTCTTAAGGTTGTCGGTCCACCTGGCTGGAGGGCGCCCTACGCTGCGCTTGCCGATTCGCGGTCTCCACTCTAGGACTCATCTGCTCCAACAGCCATCGGTCCTACGACATACGTGACCAGCCCACTCCCACTTCAGCCTGCTAATTTTGCAAGCTATGTCGGTGACTCCGGTTCTTTTCCGGATAATCTCATTTCTGATCTTATCCTTCAAAGATACTCCGAGCATAGCTCGCTCCATAGCACGCTGAGCAACTTTGAATTTGTGAACTAGTCCCGCAGTTAGTGTCCACGTTTCGGCACCGTATGTCATAGCAGGTAAGACGCACACGGTTGAAGACTTTCGTCTTCAAACATTGCGGTATAGACGACTTGAGGACATGACGAAGGTTGCCAAATGGTGCCCATCCCAAGCGAATTCTACGATCGGCTTCCTTCTCGAAGTTGTTCCTACCGACTTGTATTATCTGTCCTGGGTAGGTATATTCACTAACAACTTCGAGAGGTTTCCCCTCGACGTATATCGGTCCCGGCACGACATGCCTATTGAACATGACCTTGGTCTTGTCCAAGTTTATACCGAGACCGACACACCGGGAAGACTCACCTAGGCTACGCAGCATTACGGTGAGTTGTTCCAGCGACTCTGCTATGATGACGGTATCGTCGGCAAATCGAAGGTGTGAGATGTACTCGCCGTTTACATTGACTCCATACTCAGTCCAATCCAGCGTCTTGAAAACGTCTTCCCAACTCTTGTCTCACCCCTCTGCGCAGTTGGATCGCCTTCGTCTTACAGTCTTGGATGTGGACAGTCATTGTAGCGGCGTTGTACAGAAATCTCAGTATCTCGATATATCTGCAGTCGATATGACATCTCTGCAATGAGTCGAGCACTGCCCAGGTTTCGATGGAGTCGAAGGCTTTCTCGTTGTCCACAAATGCCATACGCAGCGGCTGATTGTACTCTTCGGTCTTCTGCACAATCTGCCGAACAGTATGGATGTGGTCCACGGTGCTGAAGCGTGATCGAAAGCCGGCTTGCTCTGGGGGCTGGAACTCGTCAAATCGTCTGGCGAGACGGTTCGTGACGACTCTTGAGAACAGCTTATACACGTGACTCAGGAGGGAGATTGGTCTGTAGTTTTTCAAGAGGGTTTTATCATCTTTCTTGAAAAACAGTACCACCTCATTCCCGCTCCACGTTTCCGGGGTCTTGCCATGTTGGATGACGGAATTAAAGAGGCTTGCTAGATCTTTCAGGACCGGAGTCCCGCCTGCCTTAAGCAACTCTGTTGTGATTCCGTCATCTCCCGGAGTTTTGTTGTTTTTAAGCTGTTCTAGAGCCGCCCTAATCTCTCCTAGGTCAACGACCGGAGAAAGGGCGCAGCGCGCCCCGCTGGTCATCAATACTGATTCCCACGGGTTTATCCGATCTTGAAGAGAACAACTGCCCATAAAACCTCTCTACTTCTCCGACAATCTCAGGCCTAGAGGTAACGACCCCATCATTTTCAGTTTTAAGTTTTGTCAGACGCGGCCTCCCAAACTTGCGAGCGAACACTTTCGATCCCCGATTTTGCTCAATCGCAGCCTTGATGGCACGGGTATTGGAGCATCGGAGATCGCGTCGCGTCAGCGTTTTTAACCGAACAACGGTTTAAGGCCTTATCTGACAAAAACGATGGTAGTTCTTGTCGTTTTCTCATGAGCTCGAGTGTCTCAGCAGAGAGTTTTGGTGCGTTGTCTCTTCTCTGTGGCGGAAAACACTTGCGGGATGTGTTTTGCAGTATTTTTACCAGCGTGTCGGTTTTCTCATCAATGCTGCTTACGGTTTCCAACGCGGTGAATTGATTTTGAAGTTCCATTTGGAACTTTTCGGAGCCTTGAGCAGCTTGGAGCATGGTAGGTCGGAGAGTAGACCTCATCATTCTCGATCTTTCGGCTTTGAAGTCGATATTTAGAGTGCCTCGAACCAAGCGGTGATCACTTCCGGTATTAAACCTATTGATCACTGAAACATCTCTAAATATGTGCCTTTTATTCGAAATGATAAAGTCTATCTCGTTCCTTGTCACGTTATCGGGGCTTCGCCAGGTCCACCTCCTCTGAGGCATCTTTTGAAAGAAAGAATTCATCGAAAAGAGCTCCTGCGCTTCGAGAAAGTTTACCAGCATTTGCCCCCTGTGATTTCTGCAGCCCAAGCCGTAAGGTCCGACTTTCGATTCACCGCTATCTTGTACTCCCACTTTAGCATTAAAGTCTCCCATAACAACATTGTAGTGGGCCTTCGAGGTGTCGTTGAGGGCCTTTGCGATGTCCTCGTATATCGCTTCGACCACATCATCAGAGTATGTCGAAGTTGGCGCATATACCTGTACGACCTTCAGGGAGTACCTGTCGGAAAGTTTTAGGACAAGGTACGCTACCCGGTTCGACACACTACTGATTTCCACAATGCTGCTAATGAGATCCTTTTTGACTAGAAAACCGACACCACCCTGGGAGAGGTTATCACCTTCGCGGAAGTAGATTAAGTTACCGGACTCTAGAGTTATCTTGTCCTCCCCCTGTCTTCGGACTTCAGATAACCCCAGTATATGCCAGTTTATATGACTTAAATCTACTTCTAATTCGGCGAGGTGATGGTCCAGCCTCATCGAGCGTCTATTGTACATTGCCATGTTAAGTCGTTTTATATGGTAGCCTGCCGTGAACCGGAGATTCTTAGCACCCCCTGCTCTGCCGATACCGCGACTGCTACCTTGGTCGGGCCTAGCGGACTTGCCGGTAACTGGGGGCCTTTTTTTGGGCGCATCTGCCACTAAGGAGGGTTTGCCCATACTCGCCGCGCTGGGCAGGCGTGTTGGCGAGCGTAGTAGGGGGGGGGGGGGGTTAAGTTGTTAATGGGGGGGACGCTGCTGCCCATCCCCCCTTTTCCCCGTCCCTCAGTCGCCTCTTACGACACCCACGGGATGAGATTGGGGGAGTACTATTCTAAGCCGGTACTCCACTAAATATAATATTAATTCTTGATTCGTTTCATAACAACTTTCTGCGAAAACCAAGATCAAACAAACAAAATTATCTCATAATGGTATTCGTTTTACTTTAATAAAGCATTTCCATAATCAAAAAAGAGCAAGTCCAGTTCTCGCATATTAACGATAATAGAGGCTCGCTGTAACATCACTGCATAGAAGGTCGTAGGTATCCAATTACTCTCGCTCGCTTGGTGCGGCCGCGAGTGTAAAACACTGGTTGTGAAATAAAACTTTTACAGTTTACTACATTTTAATGATTTTTAAAGTACAAATGACAATTTTAATTAATTGTATTTGTTTTATGTTGAGGCAATAGGTTCGTTGTGTTGTTTTAAGGAAGGTTTAATTAAAGTCAGAACATTAATTATTTATGGAAATAATCATTAAAACACTATTTCAATATTAACGAGCTGTGACCTCATTTTATTTGTATACCCTTTGTGTAAAGTGTTATACTATTTAAATCATTGGTTAAGTAAAAAGCGTAATTCGTTATTGAGAATTACCAAAACTCGAACCGGTAATATCTTCAGAACAGACAATCTTTTTATAGATTAGCTAAGGAAACCAATGTTGAAAGTTATCATACAATTGGCGAATCTATTGAACTTACTAATTATAAAATATTAATTGTAAGTATTTTCAATATCGGCGTTTATTTTATGAATGCAGTAAAAGTCAATGGTTGATCTACTTGATACTTGTTTACTTTTTAAATTAGGACCTAAGAATAGGACACAAGCTACACGTGCGGTTGACGTACGGTTGACGGATCTCGTATATTAAATAAAACCGTTTAAAAAGGAAAAATGATAGCGTTGACAAATAACTCAAACATATATTGTAAACCTACCACGACAGTTTATAAGAGTATCAGTTTGTGAGAGTTTATATGAGGCGAGACGCAATTATATGATTAATTTAATTACTCAGATACAAATCGTAGTTTAATTTCTTTATAAGAATGCAACATAAGAACTTCTCTTAATATTGAAAAGATAAGTGTACTTTGTTTCTTATAACTCGTTAACTCTGGTAACTCAGTATTCAGAATACTGAGCCATATTACTTTTTACAAACATTTAAGAAGATTTTTTATCATAAACGTTTGTCCCTTACAAATTAATAAAATTCCATTGAACGAAGACTGACTGAGGAATGTAATAAAATAAAAGGTATTTGAAAGCAATGAAGTATTCTGTGTTGCATCGTGTCTGCGTGCGTCACGAAAATAAGACAGCTCAAATAAATCTACGTAGACGCTAAGGAGACCATGCCCGCAAAATGAAACAACCGTTACCGTACCTAACGAAGTGCTAAGGATTGCGACGCATTTATGTCACTTTATATCAGCTAGAAATACAAGTTTAGAAATGCACTTTAGTTTGTCACCTTATCTAAGGATTTTGCGATATTTTGATTCGTCTACATGACCACACCACATTTAGTTTTTTCTTATAATTTGGAATCAACTCTTATAGTTATTATTATAAAAAAGCTCTCATATATATAATATCAATGATATGCTCTCTCTTGTATACATACATTGCTATGCAGACGATAGTACAGTGCATGGTGGATACCACGAACGCGCAGCGGCTGGGCGAGCGGAAACTGAGGAGAGGCGGGAGAATCTCGTCATTGAACTCGATAGGACGTTAGAGCTCATTGCCAAATGGGGTTCTGATAATCATGTTGAGTTTAATGACAAGAAAACACAGGTATGCGCTCTCACAGCGAAAAAGTCATTATTTTCTCCTCTTCCCTCCCTCAGTGGCACACCGCTGGTGATACAAAGCAAAATCGCCATGCTGGGGATGGACGTTCGATGCGACCTTAGTCCAAGGGATTACATCGAGGATATTATAAAAACTGCTTCACGGAAACTGGAAGTTCTGAACAAGGTGCGGCGTTTTTTCGCGCCACAATAACTGTGCCTGTTATACAAAACACTGGTACGGTCTTGCGTTGAATATTGCTCGCACCTTTGGGATGGCTTCGCTAAGTACCTACTGGAGGCCTTGGACCAGTTGCAGCGACGTGCGGTCCGCATTATTGGCGACGTAAAGGTCACAAACACCCTCGAGCCTTTACAATTGCGTCGAGAGATAGCAGCGCTTAGCGCTTTTTATCGACTGTATCACGGCAAGTGCTCTGAGGAATTATTCTCTCTAATTCCTGCTTCCCCCTTCCTTCTTAAGTCCACGCGAGCTGGTTCTCGATGTCACCGCCTAACTGTGACATCAATTCCATCGCGAACAAAGAAATTTGGCAACTCCTTTCTTTGTCGCACTTCCAAAAAATGGAATTCCTTACCAGCTCATGTGTTCCCGTCCTCTTACAACCCGGGTTCCTTCAAACGAGGCGTGAAGAGGCATCTTGCGGGCCGGCAAGGCGAAGGCGGCTAGTGCAGAACGTTTTTCCCGTCTGTACTGGTCGTCGTCGCGTTTGGACTCTACTACCACTTACCATCAGGTGGAGTGGAGTCATTTGCCATCCGGGCGCATATATAAAAAAAAGCAGTTGTTGATTGTTTGTGTTTAAATCGAAACTTATTGTAAAAAAATTACGGGCTTTGTACTAATAATAAGATTAGTATTAAGCTTCACAGCAATCAGCAAATTTGAATGAAATATTGACTGTCGCTTCTCAATATTTATTTTACTAGCTGCTCGTTCCTACTTTACTTCGGTAAATAAGGTTCGGTTAAATAAATTTACCCCGAGCAAATTTTTAACCAATGAGATATAAAACAAACATCCACCAACATGCTTACCTTTACTGTAGTGATGCGTCATATAAAACACCTTGCGTATTTTTTCGTGCGTATATTTTAATATCTTGTAACATTTGTAAAACCGGTTTAGTATTTAGTAGTTTTGCGTAAAACCAGAAAAAAACATCTTGTTCAATATTATATTTTGGAATTGGAACAAACAAACGCCATATAAAATGTAAACACTAATAAATATTATAAAAGAAGTATTGGTATTTTAGTTGCGTTGCCGAATAGACTGGGTAGAGCGTTCCTAAACTATTTATCCGATTATAATAAAATCACTATCTATATATGTTTTTCTTGACTTCCCTTACTGTACACGTGCAAAGCTGACCAATCAAATACTTCTTCTTTAATAAATTAGAAATTGTTGAGATAGGGGTACAATCCCTATGAAGTATATTTATTAATTTTTGTTATTTCTTGAAATATATAAAAATACATATATTATAAATAAATTTTCCTGTCCTGTCTAATAAATCTAATAAAATTTGTATTATTTTTGTAAATCAAGCTTCAGAAGACTCCGAAAAGTACAAAGATAGTAAGAAATAAATACTTCTTAATAAATTATTTCAGTACGCCTTGGAACTACTCCACTTAGATGGTTTCAGTCATATTTGGCGGAAAGATCTCTTACATTTGGGTCCAAAAGAGGACCCAAATATGGAATAGAATAGTAGTTTTTATAAACGATATTACTGAGAATATAAAGCATTATATTGTTTATTAATTACAGACGATCTTACAATGTACAAAATAGTAAAATACAATTCAGACATAGATTCAATACAATACGACCTCATTAGTATTATTGCATTTTGTCTCAACAATATGATTCTTAACGTAGGCAAATGGTTTCATATAAATTTTACCCGAATGAAAAAACCGCTTGTTTCTAGTTTCTCAATTGAAAATAAAATATTACAAGAATTATCGCAAATTAAAGAGGGGTCACTATTGACGGGCGTTTAACCTTGTTTTTAACGCTCGAAAAACGCATTACACGTTTCCCCCACGGGAACAGTGGGAGGGTATGTGGGGCTCGCCGGCGTCCAAGACGACGAGTGCACCCCGAACATCGGAATACTTACTAAAAAACCAGCGGTACCCTTTTCGTCTTAACGAGGATGCCCCGGCAGTCAGAGCGCCACGGTAGCATGCGAAAGCGATCCCGGGGCGCTCTGACGGCCGGCCCGCCTATGCGGGCCTCCATTCTCTAGGGATGGTTCCCAGGGTACTGTGAACCCCCCCCCCCCCTAGAACAGGCGTTTAACCTGCGTAACTCATGTTGATAACATGGTTACTAAAATGCTCAAAATCTTGTTTTTATCAAGCGGAACACTCAAGAATTTTAAGGGAAAACTAAATTACTCTTGAACAATTCATTAGTGCGCAGCTGTCTTGAGTATGCCAGTGTTATGTGGAATCCACTGTATAGCATACACTCTCAGCGTATTGAGAGTATTCACACCGACATTTAAACAAAGAACGTTTGGAAAATTTAATATGATTTTTCTTCGGAGCAGGCACGAAATGTTAGAACTGAACTTCCTACACAATAGAATTATTAACAATAAGTTAACCAATTCAGAAATATTCGAGAGAATAGTGATCTCAATTCCGTCAAGAGCACACAGAAGTACTCACACCCACAAAATATTTCATATTACTTGCGTAAAGTCTCTAAACAAGCTCCCTTGGTACTGTTGTTATGTAACGAATATAAATATAAATATATATATATATATATATATATATATATATATATATATATATATATATATATATATATATATATATATATAGGACTCTGCATCTTTGACAGTTGATTTAAGCAGCCTCGCGAAGGCACTTGCGTTCATGACTGAAGAGACTAATGCGAGAGAGGATGCTTCGGCCGCACTTCCGACAAGTGTATGCGCCCCCAGATGGGCGGGGGTTTGAAGCCCGCTCATGACGCCTAGTGCGTTTTTCTTTTAGTAATTCAAACCAGGCATCGTCATGCTTTGATTGCCCTTCGTGAATAAGGTGTCGCCACTTGGCACGGCACTCAACCAGTTTCTCCCATCGATTGCTAGGGATGTTAAACGCAACCATATCACGCTTAGCGCAATCTTTGTAACGGAGCATAGGCCGCCCAACAGACCTTTTCGCATCCGCAACCTCTCCCAGTAGTATTTGCCTTGGCATCGTTGCCCGATCAAGTCCTGTCCCAGGATTTTTAGAAGGGAGAGCCTGAAGCTAGTGGCCTGACTCTCTTTCAGATACAGCTAGCAGTCTTGCATGGTCTGGACCTGAAGTACACTGGGACAGGAGCAAATTGTGTGTAAGTTTAATACGGGGTGAATCCCAGTGCTTCTGACAAGCTATATCTGAGCGAAATACTTTATCAGGGCAAGAAACTGTCTTAACTGTTCCAAGCTGTCTTAGCCTCAGCAAGATCCTTCACTACAACATCAGTCGAACTTGGAAAGCTTAATATCCGACTGACGAGAGAAACTGATAGAACCGTTAGCAAAGACCAAGAAAGCTGGGAGCGCCAAAGATGACGTAGACCGTATACCTAAGCCAACATATTTGACTGAAAGAGTTGCTTGTGTTGCTTGTGTAGAAAATTAAAAAAAAAATTATAATATCTCCAATCGATTTTTTAATGATTTTTGTTATAACAATGACATTAATTTATAATTTAATTTTGACATATAAAAAAATACTGATGATTTTTAGTTACTTTTAATTTGAATTTGATTGAATCTGGAAGTATATAATATAATATGTGCACGCCTATTAGATATACTCATTTGTAAATGCTTTATATGTTGTAAGTGTGCTTTTACAAATAAATAAATAATATAAAAGTTCCATATCAACTGGTTTGTTAGTTTTGTGTAAAACTGGAAAAAACGAACAAAGAAACAAAACTTACCTCCTATGTAATTTTAATATGATAATAGTCTACATTTTAATTAATTATAAAACTAGTAAAATACTTGAAAGTACTTAATAAAAGATCGCTGACTAGTTGGTCTAGTCTAAGCTACGAGTCACCTTCCGACTTACGCAGGTAATGACCGGTCAGGGTTGTCACCGTTAACGAAATCAAGCAGGACAATATCATCAACATCATGATCCTCGTAACAGAGGACTGAAGGATTCATATCACGACGAGAAAAAATGTAAACAAACAGTTAAAGAAGAGCTAGAGAAACAATAGAAATTAATTAAGAAGAGACGTTTCAAATATTTTGCCGTCTGTGATTTGAACACCTGAGACCTCTCTGCGTGTCGACGTGAAGTAGGTTAAGGGGTCCGGGTTTTCATTTAAAATTTAATTATCTTCATTAACTGTTATCTTGCAGATCGTTAAAGTGTAATGTGTTTAATACATTAGTCTATTATACATTACGGAAGCAAGGGAAATATGTTATAAAATTTCCCGAACACGGCGCCAACTACAAGTACTAAGAATACTCGTTACATTTTCCCAATACCAGCCGTAAGGTTTATTTTTGTTTAAATTTCAAATTTGATATTTGCATAAATAACTTGTTCATAATTACAAAATGCACTGGTACACAGATATGATGATGTATTCGTTCCGTTGGGAATAAATTATGCAATAATAATTATAAAAACATTTCGGAAGCCGTATGCGTAGCGATTTTTTATTTATAGTTTTTTCAGTTAGGCGGACTGACAAATAAGCCGACTGTAAAGTAAGTTGTCTTTTTATTATAGAATATTAAGGCGGACGAGCATATGGGCCACCTGATGGTAAGTGGTCACCAACGCCCATAGACATTGGTATTGTAAGAAATGGTTAACCATCGCTTACATCACCAATGCGCCACCAACCTTGGGAATTAAGATGTTATGCCACTTGTGCCAGTAATTACAATGGCTCACTCACCCTTCAAACCGAAACACAACAATACCAAGTACTGCTGTTTTGCGGTAGAATATCTGATGAGTGAGTGGTACCTACCCAGACGAGGTTGCACAAAGCTCTACCACCAGTTGTCTGCAATACCTACAAAGATTGACGCTGTTAGAGATATTAACCATTCCATACATCGCCAATGCGTCACCAACCCTGACCATTAAAAACGAAACAAACTACGAAGTAGTGCTGTTTAGCAGTAGAACAAGAAGGTTCTTATATTTGGGATACACCTTGGACTGCACCTTGTCAGGGTCTATGCTTTAGGATTTAGTAATTCATCTGAGCCTTAATCTTCCTCACTGCTCTCCTGACAGTCAAAAACAAGGCATCATAAACCTGAATTTCCGTTTTGACAATAGTATCATCTATACCTCAGATCACACTTAAGCAGGAAGAAGCGTTTCTTTGAGGAACCACTCAAAGTCTTTTCGAATTTCACTTCTATTTTATTTCTTTCACGCGTCATAGAACTATCGCCTTAACACCCAGGGTTGTCGAGGCGATGAACAACAATACGCCTTGGAACACTGCTCCCGGCGCCAGCCTTCTAATACTGTGTCGAGACTAGGCAGATAAAGTAGTTGCCGAATATTTGAGAGATCGTCGGCATCGCTGCACAGCAGACCTCAGTTAGGGTAGTGCATGCGACACTATACGACAGCAGATTTCTTAACCGGTTCCCGCTCTAGCTATAGGGCCCTATGTCCTAGGCCATAGGTACCGAAAGGCCCGTAATCTTAAAGCAGATCAAGTTGAGATCCGAGCGTCTTCACCCCTTCAACGCTTGATGAAATGATTGGTAAACGTTTAGTTTATACCGGATCCTTTCTGCTCTCGCATGCAGCTGTGAAATAGAGGAAATACAAAATGGTGTTACAAGAAAAATTGCGTGGCCCTTTTTGAGGTGCTCGTGGCAGTGTTCACTCAGACAGAAGACTTCTCGTTCATATCGCTGACAACATTATAGTTCATTTACTGAAAGAGGTTATATACTCCATTGTGATTTAGTCTATAGACAACTTATACAGCTTATACGAAGTGTGCTATATACAGCTAAAGCCAACAGAGGCGGAGAAATAACGCTTAACACGGATGAAACTACGCGGCCTGCGGCTGAGTCATGATAGTAAAGACAATGGCGTCGGAGGTGGTATCACGCGGAGTCTGTTTTGTAATTGGACATTGATCATTATCATAATAAGTCAACCAAACGCTAATACATTAGACATGACCCTCTCCCAAGGTGCGCCAAATTATTTCAATCAATCAATCAAATCAATCAACAGCCAATCGTTGTCCACTGCTGAACATAGGCCTCTCCCAAGGTGCGCCAAAGCTCCCTGTCCTCCGCCTTCCGCATCCAGTTGGTGCCCGCCACCTTCTTAAGGTCGTCGGTCCACCTGGCTGGAGGGCGCCCTACGCTGCGCTTGCCGATTCGCGGTCTCCACTCTAGGACTCGTCTGCTCCAACGGCCATCGGTCCTACGACATACGTGACCAGCCCACTGCCACTTCAGCCTGCTAATTTTGCAAGCTATGTCGGTGACTCCGGTTCTTTTCCGGATAATCTCATTTCTGATCTTATCCTTCAAAGATACTCCGAGCATAGCTCGCTCCATAGCACGCTGAGCGACTTTGAATTTGTGGACTAGTCCCGCAGTTAGTGTCCACGTTTCGGCACCGTATGTCATGGCAGGTAAGACGCATTGGTTGAAGACTTTCGTCTTCAAACATTGCGGTATAGACGACTTGAGGACTTGACGAAGGTTGCCAAATGCTGCCCATCCCAAGCGAATTCTTCGATCGGCTTCCTTCTCGAAGTTGTTCCTACCGACTTGTATTATCTGTCCTAGGTAGGTATATTCACTAACAACTTCGAGAGGTTTCCCCTCGACGTATATCGATTTTATTACAAATTATTATTATTTCATATAATAATATAATTTATTAATTACAAATTATTTATTATTTCATATTATGTGAAAGAAATGTTCTCTGATCCACATGTAGGATAGCCTTTCGGTGGAAAATTAAACGCCTCCCCGGGGATTCCCATATCGAACGATCACGCAAACGAAAACCACCGTCACAAGCTTGACATCAAAGCTATCCAAACTAGTTAACTAATATGGTTCACATTTTCCCCTCCACTGGTATATACGAATTTAAATGTTAACCAACGTAAATACGAACGGTTACTGTGAGTTTGTTTTAGTATTAAAATAAATATACTTTTTATAATTAAAGTTTTCTTAGCTCATTTCGTTAAATTAAATGTTAAATTATTATATTATATCGACATTTCGAAAGTATTTAGACTAACAAAAAAACTTTAACACGTCTTTTAATAACTACTAAATAAAAATCGGCGAATATATTGATAGCAATGCAACCAAAAACTCAGCAGTTCTCCCTGACTCATGCATGACCTCCTTTAAAGTCTCCTGTTGTGTTTTTGAGTATTGAATAACTTGGCCGTGGTGTGTTGTATACTCCGCAATTACTATTAGGTACGTCTTCTGTGACTAAATTGTCTTTATACTCTACCGCAGTTATGTAATAACAAAAGTAACAATACAATATTTTTCTTGCTTTCCTTTCAGAAATAATGTACGTGTATAATGTGTTTGTCAACTCTCATAGTATTATTTAAGCAAAACAAGCTTAGTTAGAAATTTGTTCAAATGTGTTAGGTTCTTACATATGAAATTAGCGTTTTGTCGTAGTGACCACTTTGATCTAAAATATCTTCTCTTTGGTTAAGAATTCCAAATTCAAATTTAAAAATTCATTTAGCTGGTACATGTGAGTTTTTAAAATAGTCATTCATTTGCTTTTCCCTCATTATTTTTTTCTTTGGCGTCGCTTATACCGCACAATCGAAAACATGAAATATCGGTATATTTACGAGTACGAGTTCTTACCGTGGCACCAGTGCTGTAGAAATGGTTCCGAAGTATTAATGATGTGTAACGCTTGACGGCGCTGGTGTCGCAATAGAAAGCACGGTACGTTTTTGGTTTCAACGTTTTCGTTCTGGAAATTTCGACCTTCAGAACCAACCCCTTGGACAGCCGTAAACCAAAGGGGAAAATGAAGAATTAAAGGCTATTGTGGAAGCGGATCCATCACAAATTCAAAGATAGCTGCAGGCTTCGGGGTAAGTAATAAAACTGTATTAATCCATTTGAAGCAAATCGGGAAAGTAAAAAAACTTGAACGATGGATACCCCATTAATTGAGTGATTCGAACTTGCAAACACGCGTCGACTGCTGTGTTACTTTGCTCAACCGTTACAACACAATAATGAAGGGATTTTAAATCGAATCATTACTTGTGATGCAAAGTGGATACTGTACGATAATCGAAAGCGCTCGTCGCAATGGCTGAACCCTGGAGTCCCAGCCAAATCCTGCCCTAAACGAAAATTTACTCAGAAAAAGTTACTTATGAGTGTTTGGTGGACTAGCGCCGGTGCCGTTCACTACAGCTTTCTAAAATCTGGCCAAACGATTACGGCAGATATCTATTGTCAACTGCAAACCATGAAGGAAGAACTAGCTGCTAAATAACCGAGATTGGTCAATCGCTCTAGGCCACTGCTGCTTCACGCCAACGCAAGACCACACACTGCACAACAAACAACCACTAAGTTAGATGAGCTTCAATTGGAATGTCAGCTACATCCACCGTACTCCCTAGACCTTGCTCCAACAGATAACCATTTTTTCCGGAATTTGGATAACTCCTTTCAAGGAAAAAAATTCAACTCCAATGCGGCAGTCCAAACCGCCTTCAAAGAGTTTATTGATTCTCGCCCCCATGGTTTTTTTATTAAAGGGATCAATGAGATGGCAAAAGTGCATAGATAAAAACGGTGCATACTTTGATAAATTAAATATATTTTACAAAAAAAATTGACTTTATACAAATACGAATACAAAACGCCAATTTCATACATACATATGTATACCTAATATATAGTTATTTAAAGCAGATAGTACGATAGATAAAAAGGGTTGGTCCCGAACTGGAAGAATCCCAAATAGGGATGGCGAGTCGTAATTACTTCTGGGACAGATATAACAACATGAAAGCTTTTAATGAAATGGATTATTAGAGATATATATACGACACCAATTGTTTACTTCCGTTTACTTCCTAGTCGTGGTAGATGAAACATAAGGAGAGTCATTTAGAGAGGCTCTCTGATCAGATGTAGACGCTAAAGTCCCTTGACAAATTGATATGTACCTAAAATATTACCTACTAAAATACTACGATGTCTTATTAAGCCAGTTACGCTGACACACTTGGCGTTCATAAAAGTTACATGTACAGCATCTTAGATGAGTCACAGCACATAACTCTGAATCGTTTTTAAATATAGATATATGTATAAAAAAATATACTCATAAATCAGTATCGCGACTAGATGATTTTTCACCCAAAATGAGACAGGCTGCCGATCAGACATAGCAACTACAAACTAAGTACAGTACAGTAGTATCTTATGAAAACTGGTTGTCCTGGTTACATTTACGGGCCGGTGACGTCACTTGATTATACCGACTGCGGCCGGCCTGGAAATGCGTACTATCATTTTCTAATACTCTCTCGTTATAAACCTATTACTCCGTTATAATTACGTATAGAGCCCGCTACGGTAAAGACTACATAAGCTAAATGACTCTATAGCATAGCATTTTGATTATCCTTTTATTATGAGTAGAATATAATAATTTCGTTTAATTTGGACAAGTATGGGAATAATAATAGATGGAGGATGTGCCTGATTGTTAAGAATAAAATTAAATATTACCGTACCGGGCTTAAGTTACGATGCTGGAGTTTACATAAAATTGTACATCGTTGCCACACGAGGAAAGTCGCACACTGATGTGAGCCTGTTACGTTTAATCGAATATATAATTATCGGATAAGAGCATACTCGTTTTAAGCATATGATGGGATTACTTTAAAAGCAACCTCGGTAAATCGGGCGCGTTATTAACACAAAATGCTGAATGTTTAAAACTAACTTAAAGTTGAGTTTAAACCCACACGGATGAAATAAAATTATAATCGGCATCTCCTAAGCTTAGTTTGTTCGGCGACTTCATTAAAACTCACAAAGCGCTGAGATTAGTAATATACTTTGAATAGTTTAAACAATCGGCAGTCAGGAAACTGCTGTCTATTGGAAAATGGAACGCTTTTATTTTTCTTCCGTCTTTTGTACGATCTGTGTTTTAGTTGAGTTGATGTTTTCGAGAGGACTACACGCTTGGAGATACAGTCTTTATATTATTTCAACCAGGATGAGTTATTTTTCAATCCCGTTGCTTATATTCAAGTCACAATAGCGGGCGGTTAGGTAACAAAATGGCACAACCTGGTATTTGCAGGAATTTTATAATATAAATATTTTCATAGTTCTCGTTGCATGTCCCGATGATACTAACAGCGGTCTAGTTGACCTTTTGTATTTTAAATAGGACAGACACTGGTTTTGCAGTTTTATTGTAAAGAAAATACATACATTTTGGACCTATCTATACTAAGAACTCATTGGTATATAAATTTACTTCTCTAATCATTATTTTATAAAGTTTATACATTGGTAATCCAGGACGTTTCCTAGTATCTATCCTATCACGATGTCAATGCAACTAAATAAACGTTCAGAATTATATATTTTGTTAAATAAAAGTTTAGCGTGGTTCGCGAACAGGCGCTGTGAATAACAAGATATCACCGTGCCGATAACATTGTGTAAGTTACAAATAATCTTTTAATATTCGACGCACACACGTAGCTGAAGGCGACGTATGTCCGGCGCTGCGAGGCTGAAGCCAGCCTTTGTGTAGAGGCTGACAGCTGATATTCTGAAGCAATGGCGCGTTCTCGATTGCGGGTCGAATGTCGTGATATGTTTCCTAGCGACCAAAGATCTTTTCATGAGATAACGTTTGAGTTGTGGTATAAAGGGACTGCGGCACTGAGTGTTCTGATGTATTTATTAAATTAATCACTGTTTATTATCAAGTAAGTTTTACTATTTTAAACTCTGATAACATTTTATTCAATTCTTGAAAAGGAAGATTATTATTAGTACGCACACCTTTATAACTCATATCGTCAATTGTACCGCGAAGGAAACTTTCTCTTTATAATATGCTTTATCCTTTATTATATAATTATAATTAAATTTATATATAACTACAACACAAAAGTTGTCAAGTGTGAGCCGACTCGCCAGTAAAGTGCTGAGAAGTGGTATAATATAAATTACTAAAGCAAACTTATCGAAAAGTATCAATGTCAGTTAATTGTCTAACTTTCCCGGCGGCGTGTGCTGCGGAGGCTAAGGGGTCGTCTCCCGCAAGCGATGACAAATTAGTCCCGAACCGAAGCTTGAATCGATTATTATTCCTAATACGCAACAATTCTCTCGATAAAGCGAATGCCATCATTGTTTCTTAACGCAACATATTAGTTTTGATTTAACTGCTCGTGAGCAAGGAAAATTGTACTCGCTTATTGTCCTTGACAATGAATGCTAATTTATACATACGCTAGTTTCATACGAAATATAACGCGTTGTTTACATGTGCTGTGCATCGTCATCGTCATCTTATTTCCCGTCGGCTCTAACTTAGCGAATTATCAACAACGAACAAAACAATATCATAGATACAGTAAATATATACATATAATAAAAATGTAACTGGTCGCTGTCTGTACATGGAAGATATATGAGTAAAACTATTATTGGGGGCCTTTATTAGCGCAATAAAACTGTAAACAATCATTGTTTACAGTTTTATTGCGCTAATAAAGGTTAAATGTTAGAATTTTGACTTCTTTGTTTGTTCGCCTGTGCGCCCTAATCTTAGAAACAGATTAAAAGATTTGGGTGCGATTTTCACTAATGTATGGTGGCAAACTTCACTTAAAATTTCGTGTTTGTTTTTATTTTAATCGGTTTATAAATTAAAAAAAAATGTCAATATAAATAATCACGTCGAACATTTATCTGATAAAATTACTATAAAAAATACTATACTACGCTTATTAAAAAAACTGTATATTTTAAGGTTTAAAAACAATATATACAACAATATATTTAATACACATTTCTTTTGCTTTCGATACTATTTACTGAAGTAGGTATTGCCCGCGGCTTCGCTCACGCACAATTACAGGTAAAGGATAAATGGTTGTATGGAAATCTGTGATTTAGAAGTAAGAAGCATGAAATATCATTCTGGTTAAAATTTTTTATTATTAATTGCTCTTCATTTCAGTAACAGAACAGCCTGTGAATGTCACTTTGCTGGGCTAAGGCCTCCTCTCACTTTTTGAATAGAAGGTTCTTCATTTATCAACAAGTAAAGTTTACTTGTTGCGACCCGTCACTGCTCATAGACCGTCTTTTAAACTGCGGAAATATTGAAACTATCGATGCACAAATTACTAGCAAATCCAGGCAACTTTCATGGTAATCGGTCAAACGGTGTCGAGGTGTAATAATTTCAAACAGACATATGATCCATATAAAATACTTAATCAAAATGTCGCGTCCTCGTCGCCACCTCCTGATCTCCAATTAAATGAAAGACCAAGTATCGTTCAATTCTCGTCTCCGTAAATAACATTTTCATGTCCTGGACATATATGTATGTTAGCTACAGGCATATATGATCAATGCAGGCCTCCACCGTCACTGCAGCGAAGTCAATTATCAGTTATTGACAAGCGATAACTGCCCGCGAATAACTCTATTTATACCGGAGCCATAATTTCTTTTTATATTTATTTTTTTCTGGTTAATCCCTCTATTGCCTGTATTTTTAGGAAGTAATAAAGCTTACTAAATATTATTAACTGAAACTACGATTTTTTTTTTTTCATTTTAAAATGAATGCCTATAAAAAAAAAACAATTAAAAAAAGACGTGATTCAAGTTGGCTGTTGTACCCGCTATGGAATCGTAATTTTAGTTGATTATTATGAATGTAAAACTTCCATCGGTTCGGAATAAAGATTAAAACTGATAAGAAGCTCAGTAGACGCTCTTATTCTAAAATATAATACATAGTGAACTATGTATACAGTGGCCCTATTCAATGCGCCCTTTTGAGCACACTAACAAGTCGAATCCAACGGGCTAAGCAGATGGAACCGTAGTAAGCTGTTATTTATTTGATTCGTTATTAGTGTATTTTTAGTTTTATATGTTTTAATTTTCATAACTGTGCAGTCTTTTATATGATACTATATCTTTATGGAGTCTGTTACAATGAGAAAGGCGGCACCTAACAATGTTATGGCTTACTGAAAAGCATAAACGAGTAACGAGTTGATATTTTTACGTGCGTACATTTAAATAAAATTAACTCTACACAAGAGTATAGAGTAATGCGTTACAATATAAGCGAAACGTTACCATTTCAACATTTTAGCCAGAACGACAGATAATAAGCTGTGCGCATCGAACGTTAGCCAAATCTGTAACTGGCCAATTATAGCCAGATTTAATTGAGCCATGGAATGGGGAGGGAAAGCCTCGTTTTCCTCGCGGACCATGCAGCCGTGATGCAGTGCCGCACCCTTCAGTAGCGCCTTTACTTAACCACCGGGAAATAATCCGGGACTATTCAAAGATTTGGTTACTATTTCTTTTAGACTTCTTCTCACCGAGGCAAGTACAGTAATTATTTTATTTCTTATTTTTCTTTTTTTATATTTAATCGGATTTTCATAATGAATCCTTCAAAAATAAAAACGCATGATGTATATCTATAAGGTAATTCACACGTCTTTGTATCTAATGCACTTGTGCAATTTCTTTTTTCCTACTCACAATTTCATACGTAGCACGGCGTAGAGGAATGAGTTGAAGTAAAGCGCTTATTACGGACGTCTAGACTACCAAAGAGGTTTTATCTGTTCCAGTAAATTCTTACGGACAGGGAAACGCTTCTATCTGTTTTCAGATAAGATTCTGTTCTTAGTTCAATATAAATATTTTCGCTTACAAATTTATATAAAATCGAAAATGACCGCCTCGGCGTCAGTCATTTACTTGGATGGGTGGGTTGAAGATACACTTATATAAAAGGTTCAATTAGGATCATAGGCAATGGCTCAGCAAATGGCGGCTTAACTGTGGCTAATTGACATTGACTAATGATCGTTCGAGCACTGGTCCTTCGAAGGGTTAAGCTAATAGTTCAGTGCACATCTCCGAACGAAATCTATCACGTCACACGAGTGGCCAGCCAAGAGTACTGCGATTAATCCTTCGAGCTGTTACTGCAGCACTGTTGCCACGGTAGAACTCGTACTCGTAAATATACCGATATTTCATGTTTTTCATTGTTCGGTAATAAGCGAATTTGGAATTCTTAACCAAAGACGGGATATTTCAGATAAAGTCAAGATCAAGAAGTGGTCAGTACGACAAAACGCTAATTTCATATGTAAGGACCTAATATATTCCTCATATGGATATCATGATATCGATATTCGATGAAACGAATATTAATATTATAAGTTTGTGAATCATCTATTTCATGAAACCGTTATTGTTATAGACTGTTATTATTATTATTTTATTTGTGTCAAGCAAAAAAACCGATTTCCATTTTGCCTCACTAGCAATTTTACGTCTAGTAAAAATTTTATGATAACAACTCATTATCCAATACGAGGGCTATAGGAGATCGAGTATTTTTACAGCAATAATTAAAATAATTGTTTCCATTACTAGTTCTGCTTCGTGTTTCACTTGAACATTACATTTGGAGTTGTAAAATATGATGAATTTTCTGTCATGGGTAATCAAATAGTACACAGCTGTGCAGTTTTAATTAGGTAAATACATATTTAATAGCTTAAGAAAAGTGATGAGATCGGCTGGGGTTGCTTACTTGCACTCGGTTCGACGGCTCAACCTATTCTGGCCAGAGCTCTCGACTATGCACCATTCGATGTATCTGTCCTGACTCAGTCACTCGTTCACGTCTACACTCCGCTGATTTCATCCAAGTAATGAGTTGACGTTTCTTGACGTAAGTAATTACCGATATTGTTCACAAACAATTATTGCTTTATAGAAAGTGACGTTTATGGTTATATTTATAGATAACCTTCCTCGATAAACAGGTTACCTAACGGAAAAAACGAATCTGAGATCAGCGCGTTCATCATATAAATATTGATTTTACTGATTACAAATTCCAATACTGTATCCCCGTTTAAAAGTTCTGTTGGTATTATAGCGTGTATCTTGCTTCGCGCAAGTCTTTAGCATCTACTAATTAGTTTAGACTCACTCAGTTCATCGGATCACTCGACGGATGATATGCTAATTAGCAAATAGTTAACTCCTAATTTTATTCGGCTTTAGGAGTTTATTCACAAGAAAAACGTAAAACATCGATTTCGATGGTTATTAAAAGAATTTGTTATTATAGAAACCGATAACTAAACACATCGAATATCGCTAATAAAATAAAGATAATTGTCTCATTATTGTAATAGTTTACTGTTACATAGTTACATAGTACACGCGCCACGCACACACGGGGGAGTCAGCGGTCGGCGACGGAGAGAGCGCATGACAGTATAAGAAAGCGTGATGCCGATACCGTCAAGGCATACCGCTTACCACCTCCCCCCCGAGGCGCGCCATTAGATGTATCACATTAATAATAAATAAAAATTGCCGCAGAGAGCCAAATGATAATAGTCTGTATAGTTCAGTGTAGTTTTACTGCCTACTACTTGGGTCTGTCTGGTCTTGGGTCTTATAAAACTGAACCAATATATAAACTCGCCCGCAGATATCCTGGGTTCAACGCTCCGGTCGGGTCAATACAAAGTTATGGGATTGTCTTTCAAGAAATTTTCAGTAACAGTTCAGAGATAATTTAAAATTGCAGCGAAAATCACGTATTGCCTTCGGCCCTGCACCTGAAGTCTCTCCGGACGTGTCAGATTGCTGTACTAACGGATTATAATAGTGAGAGAATACAGTATGCACCTTTGTTTCACAAACTGGTGCACTATAATATGACCCTCGCAGTCGGCGAACCCCCAGAGCGCATTGTCATCACACACAGTTATAGTATGGGTTTATATACCATCTTGCAGAGAAAACCGATAGAGACAATTATGAAAATTAGTTCAGTATTATTATACTCGTCCTCAATCTGCATAAAAGATATGGTCATTCAAAATGCAAAGTTTCCTAGGCCGCAATCGAACACGACAACAAAGACGGGGACCGCTCATAAATAAAAGTCGAACCTATGATGTTATTTAAGACGTTATTTCGTCGTCGAATGCTATTATTTATAAGATAATTGAACAAGAATATATCAAAAAGGTAGAAAATTAGAAATGGAGCTCATTGTGAAAGACGTAACTATGTAGAAGAGACGTAACGACTCGTCAAACCACACATAATAGGATGTATGCACCGATGCAGTAATAGTGCCTTCAGTACTTCGTGTTGTATTCATTCAGACCGCCGTAAACTTCGCTTGCTTGCTTGGTTTCGTTCCATTCAACGGTTGAAGAATATTATGTCAAGCTGGAAGCTAAACGTATAATAAATATACATTATATATGTACGCATCCATACATTCAATTAATTAATTATTATTTATTAAAATACTACAAAGTTATCGGTGAAAGTCCTTAAACTGCATTAATTAGGACATTAGGCTTTTTAAGCCAGGAAAAGGATTTAACGACTGGTTGAGATCGGCTGGTATTTATTCATATAATATATTTATTTTTTAAATATTTAACGAGCGCCTGCTTCAATTAAGCGAATCAAAACTCATTCGGCGTCTCTAGTAGCGTTATTTTGACGTCAAAGTACAACTTAAAATTACTCTAAATATAAAAATGAGTCGAATGACCTTCTTTCTACGCTTTTAGATAAATATGTCGATATACTGCTTTATAACCCCCGCGCCGCAAGCGATTGACCGCCTTTGCCTCGTAAGACTGTAGTGCGTAAAAGCATGATCTATATTCTCTTTCTTGTAATAGCGCCCGGCTGAACTAGTCTATAAGATTTTCTAACGTGAATACTTCGCGTCCTCTTGTGCAAGGCAATGTCAAAGGTCATGCATTTGCACCGATTTGTATAATCGGTATAAATGTATTACGACGTGAATTCAATTTTTACCGAAACTGGGAAATTTTAAAATATGCATAACTTGCTTTATATCGAATACCGTTTTCCGAGTTCGGTGTTATAAAAAACTTACAGAGGCTGTATATTAAATTCCCGGATTGTTGTTTGGGATTCCCGGTGGGTGAACGTTACGAACAAATCTGGCGTAGGATTAGTCCAGGCTGTAGTTAATTTGTTTTTACTAACGGTTTGTACTTACGGAGCGATTTAGTCTAGGCTCGGCTTAACGGAGTTTCCGCGAAGTTCTGCCTTTAAAATGTGAATTTTAGCTTAATTATACAAAAGCATTAAGTACGAGTAAGGATAATTGAAAGTGCATTATAACAAACTGGCTACCCAACGCGACTCGTACGATCTAAGTATTATTATACCCCACTGTACTTTTAATGTTTTAGATATTTATTTGTCTTCACTCAGACTCACGTATGAGTGAACTGCTTTTCTATTAAAGCATTTATTTTTCCTTTGCTCACCGTTGAGAGCACGTTTGTATTTTCTTCTGCACTTCCTTAGGGCGGCTGATAGAGAATGCTTACAGCATTAAGCCCGCTTTTGAACAATATATATTTTGTATGGCGCAGTAAAGTAAGTTCTACTATAATAAAAAAGTGCACTTTCCATTCAAAATACTGATTGCACACACACACCGAAATACCATAAAATATTATCGTTTAAGCAACGTTTTAAGTTGGTAACGCATCGCTACTTATCTAAAAGCGCCACTTTTTCTGAACGCATATCTAATATTACCGTGCACGCAACAAACCCATTACCTCTTTTTTTGTTAAACGTAGCATCTATTTCATAAAGTATCTACTTAAAAATACCAAACCAAACCTAAATTATTTCCTTCAATTTTGAGACGCTTATTTTGAGCAAGTTTTCAGATGTGTGATAAAAATATGTTGCAGGACTAGTTACGAGTTTAAGTTTTATATAATATACATATGTATGTACGCGTTGTTAACTTTCGTGATTTGATTTTTTATATAAGAATAAATATTGCGCATAAGAAGAACAAATATGAGTGTTATGTATATTTTATAATTGATTTATTTGTTGTAAAACAATTTATATGATTTAAAAGTTATTTAATTGATGAATATAAGTGCCTGGTGTGCAGTTAAAAATAGCAGTAAACGATGTATCTAATTATTCGCATCTTACGTCGCGCTTGTATTTTTCATAGAAGTTTATCCAAATACATGTCTAAGACATTGGTTTAAATTGAATTTTGGTAAATTTAATAATATGAACTCATTTTTGGAGTCAAAGATTAATAGAAAAAAATATTGTGTGTTTTACGAGTGTATAAATATATATAAAAGTAAAAATATATATGCTGGCAAGGATTTTTCTGCAGGTTTTTCTTATGACTTACAACTCAGTAATTTATACATTTGATGTATCTTATAATTTGGTCAACGTCAGCGGGTATGACGAATATCGCCCTAACAGTTACATTTCACTATCTTTTAACTACCAATGTACAATATATACTTTAAAATCTCTCGGAATTAAATTACCCAAGTTATATTCATTTATCGCCGTGAACCACGTGGTCTCAGGTGTTTATATTTCTTATACCTATACAGTGGGTCACCCATCCATCAAATCGAAACACAGTCAATCGGTCTTAACCGCTGCTTTACAAAAACGTTATCGATCTTCGTTACAATATTAATAGAAACGACGCAATTCCGACAAATTACTCGACGAAAAAACGTAATCAACTCCAGCTTGAACAAATTAAATTTGACACGATTCGCGATAAAAAACGTTACTTTACGTTTACTTCTGTAAAACGACATAAAGCGAGCATCCTAAATGATTGTCGATTACAAATGATAGCGTACGAAATGGGCTATCAGTCGATATCGGAGGTACATCGAGTATAACTTTGATTTGTAAATTAATAGCTGTGTAACTTAGTGACTGAAGTTCTTGTATCAGTAATAAAGTTCTTTTTTTTTAAATAAATAGGCGGACGGGCAATTTGGCCAATTTTGTAAGATCTTGTGTTTGAGGTGGTGATCTTATGTCCTTTGTCGCTTCAATAACCGACTAACTATCCCATCAATCTGGAACACAACTCTACGTATTGCTGTTTGGCGGTGGAATATTTCGTACCTGCACAGACGGGCTTGCACGAAAGTGAATTTATGATTCAAATTGACCTCCTACTTCTCAGGTTATATTATGAAGGACTTTAATATAAATGGCATGTACATAAGCAAATTCATAGACAATCAGAACCATGAATTTAAATTTATATTAATGAGCTGGATAAAGTCCAACGAGTGTATTGTTACGTCGATAAAAGTGACGTAGCAACCCATCGCCGTTGTGCGTGCATCAGAATTACTGTACAAAGTGACAGATCAGCTTTAAAATAATATTTAGAATAAAAATAATTTAGGTACCAAATATTTAAACAAAGAATAGGTACTAAATGCTGGTAGTATTTTTTCACGCCGCCATTTTGATTTTATATTGACGACGTAATATACTCGTACGTATATCACCTATAGCCTTTCAAATGTCTTCCTAGGCTACAGTCAGAACTCATTTCCAGTCAAACTATTTGGACCGACAAATGGTTCAAATACTTTAAGCTAAAGACATCTATAGGTTTGGTTTATTTCTGTTAGCGTGTCATCTCGGTGTACATAGTGTATCTATATACATATATCGAAACACAAAGTAACTACGTTAAATACCCAATCCAAGATGATTAAAAAATGCATGCACTCGTCGATAGTAAGGCATTGAATGTTATGAAAACAAAATAGATCCTTAAATGCTACATTTGGGGCAACCATATACATGGATTCGGATATATGGACTCAGCTACTCTCTCACTTAGCACAGCATAAAACTCAGCTCAGCAAAAAAAGTTTTAACTGACATAGATATAGATAGTCTTGTGTATTTTATATCTTATAAAATTCTACTCTAGAGTAAAATGGCTATTAGGGCAATACATTTTAAACAATGAATTAGGCATAAATATTTAATTACGCTTTTCATATATGGATATTTCATAATGAATCGTAAGCACATAAAAGATTTTTCCAGAAACTACTACTAGATACTTATTTATAATATAGTCGATTTTTGATACTGGCTAGGAAGACTATCGAAAACGTCTGTCACAACACTGGGGAGGCAACCACACCACGTCCCAAATGCGAATTGGGTCACACGAAGCTGCTTTTCTTCTGGCACAACAATTACTGGAGAGGTGTTATATGAATAATTGTAAACGATGATGGACAAGCTCGCTAACAACTGAGACGTGCCAATTGATTTAATCTACGACATGATAACGCACATCCGCACATCGCACAACGAACTATTCCAAAACTGTCGCACTCACCAGACCTTGCTAGAGACGATTTCCATCTAATTCGTAATAGGATAACTTTTAACAGCGGAAAAATTTCAAATCCGTTGGGTCGCCAAAAATACGCCTCCAGAGAGTTAATTGATTCTCGTCCCCAGGATTTCAATAGCGAGGCATCAATGAACTTTCATTAAAATGCAAAAGTGCGCCGGCAATAATCGCTAACACTTTCATTGCCACAAGGATCAAGCGTAGACTTGCAATATCTGTTTACAGATAAAACTATTGTGTGTGATATTGTGTTATGTACACACTACTATGGCGTTAGAGAACATTTTCTTTAGGTTATTCGCTATACGTATAGCGAATTTTACTTAATGAAACACCATGGGTATAGAACGATGGCCTATAAATATTATATTATTTGTATATAAACATAAAAATAACGCCGTTCATACCACGAACAAACATTAGATAGTTACGAGTTTTACCGACAACGCACGGTTAACATGTCTTTTGTATACATTGTGTATATGCTTCTATATCAGGATTCTAAAGAACGTCCAAACATTGACAATGGTTAAATTAAAAAAAATTGTCAAGGAACATTTGCCTGTTAAAGGATATTATAAAACTAATTTTTTGATGATAATGAAACAATCGCCGCCGCTTTCAAATAGAAATATATTTATTATAAACAAAAATTGGTAAAAAAGATCTGAGACTTTTCTTTCCGAAACGGTGGTAAAATTTTTGTCAATTAATAAATATATAAGTGTAATGCTACTACAATATTCTATAAAGATTTTGACTTTGATTTTACTATGTCATTAGTCAGATATATTTTTTTTCGTGTTGCAAGTTCTAACAGTAACCCTCCAACTGATATTAGACGAGTTTGACCGCGAATCATGAAACTGAATCATAGCGGTGCCGATAATCAGCCAATAATCAGAAATTCCAACAGCTCTAGTTTTCGACTTAGAGGAAATTTTTACACTTAAAATGATATTTAAGTAATGTTACCGCTTAATGCCAAAACGGCGTGGAGTTATTGAATTAAATTAATCATAAAGTTTAAATTTTGGTAAAGGTTAGCATAAAATTGATCAGCAACACATACAAACATTTATTTCCAATATAACGATATCGCGACTACTGATCCTGGAACTCTTAAATGACAGGCAACTAATGCATGTTAAAATAAAATTGCTTGACTTAATAAAACGTTGCCATAGTTTACTTGTTCACAATAATTTCTGGTACGATTCAAAGAATAAAACCGGATATATTTCTATATTAGAACTAAATCAAACGTTAAGAACATTCACTTTGACAAAAATGTAGTATAAATTACTTACAGTTCAAACCGATGTCGTGATAGGTGAGGATGGCCGGCTTGGAGCGGTCGCCTTGTACGGCCACCATGATGTCCCCGCGGTCGGTATGCACGCGCAGCTCCTGGCAGGAGCTATCGCTGAAGCGACGCGCGCTCGGGAACTGGAGTTGGATGTTTTTCAGCTCGATGTCATCCATGCTGTCGATTGGCAGCAGGCTGGTGGGAAAATTACAGTAAATGTATTGACTGGTCAGTGAATGAAACACGAGGAATCATAACGTCGAAACAATAATACCCGAGTGTTTAGTTTTTATAAGTGCAGGAAAGAAGTTTAAGCTAAAATTCTTCTCTTTGAATATATATATAGCGAGAGATCCAGTTGCGCCACTATTACTGTAGTTCTGTTATTGTAGGGTTAGTCGTTCGGTCAAAGTTAAGACCCCGGGGAAGGACTGTTTAGTCGCTGTCCTGTGACGTTATCGCAAAATTCCAGACGAGACAAAATGGTAAAGCGCAAAGGACTTTACTTAACGTGTTTAACGTTACTAGTTGTTCAATTTAATTGAACATAAAATACTTTCTCTTTTTTACTATATATCAATCCCACATTTTATTCGAAGAACGTATTACATTATATAAAATTTCTAAAAGTGAGTATGATTTATGTGTTAGAAGACGACAGATCGATACAATTAAAATATACACCGTTGCTATAATTTTAAACGTTTTATTAAATGAAATGTAATAATTAACAGGCACAAATTATCCCATGGATGTTTCCGGCGAGTTAATTGCATTTTTTGGAGAATTAATTGATTCAGAATGAAAATTAATCAATTTTTAATGAAGATTGTATTATTAATAAAGCATATTTTCTAAATTTTGGAAGACGAAGTTATATGATTACTTTCTTCGAAATGCATGTTGTAACTTATGTTTTTATAGTAAATATTAATTTACTTTAAAAACATAAGTTATCCGAAATTGGTCAATTTGTATAGAATACGTGTATTTAGGATTTAAATCAAGCGATTTAGTTTTCATGTTATTATGTTTATGGCTCATATTGCCAATTTGGGCTATGGAGGAAAGATTCCGCATGTATCGGATGAAATTCTGCAATCAACGTCACTATAAGCCCGCACTAGAACCGCATGATGGCTGCAAGAAAATGTAGTATGTATGCAGTGTAACATTTACTAAATGTTCCTTTCCTGTAGCTATATCGACTTCTAAGTATCATCCGAAAAAGAAAATTTGACATTCGATAATATTGCTTACGATTTACTGTCTGTTCGTCTCTTGTGACGCGTAATCTCACCGACACCACAAAGTGCATTCTAAAGAAAGTTAGCATGGTAATATCATACTATGCTTTGAGCCGTCGCAAAGAGCACCTGGCACTCGTACACACTGTGACAAACATAGCTTGTGATCTACAAAATAATATTCAAAATTTTGCATTAACTAACTCGTGATTCAATAATTTTTATTAAACTTATGATTTGTAGTTAAAAAATCACACAAAAATCGAGTCAAGACGTATTTTCAAATTTTTGAAACAATGAATGGAAAGCAAATGAGTCAAAATATCGAGGTTCGGTGAATTTTAATTGGTCGAGCTGATTGAAAATACAATTCCGTCGCTCTATTCAATCCGCAAGCATTAATTGCTTTCATATTTTAGAATCGTAGTACATATTTATATAAAAATCTATATTAGCAATATTGGAATTCGCAAGGAATAATAAAAGCAAAATCTCTTTGTATTCAATAATCAACTGTGACAAGGATCCGCATGAATGTGTCGATAAATTTAAATAACCCTTAACACGATTACAATAAAAGCTATAATTGAAGAAAAATATCGTACATCTCGTACAGCTCCGCCATAGCTTTTAACTTGATTAGAAGAAAGGAAGCAGATAGACTTTGGACGTCACACGTTTGTTGAGAAATAACTCGGCCGAGGTCGCCGCCTCGCTGAACACTACGTTTTAATGAAATGCAAAGTTTACGGCTGTTTATATATATAGCTACAAGTATCTGTACTTATAAAAAGATATTTAGGTACCAATGCAATCATTTTCTATTGCTCGACGGTATACTTGCCGCCTGACGATGTCACAAGCCAACGTCGCAAGTTTGATTCCTATCCCATGAGTTATGAAACCTAACACAAACTTCATGCTTACGTTATCATGAAGCTTATAAATGCAAATAAAGCCGGCCATTATTGACTATTTGAAAGTGGCATTTCATGAGTTCATCCATTAAGTTTGTCTTTATGGCTTCACACCTGCGTGTGATACTTGTGCTACTTCTTTTCTGCAATTAAATTATAAAAGTTCCATAGATAAATAAAGTTCACTTAGAAGATAATTACGATCAGTAAAGAGTACAAACAACATTATATTAATAGAATTTAAAAAAAATCGCGGACAAAAATAGAAACACTAAAAGTAAGGCCGTGCAGATATTTTTGGATAGTAACTTCCTTTGACTATGAACGAGTCTCAGCATTATCAACCATAGTAACATGGGGAGTGGGCCCAGGCGGTGACGATGACGAGGCTGAACAAATTATTTGACAATAGAAAATTTTGTACGCCAGTAATTATATAACAAATTATTATTATTGGATTATAAGATAGCTCTCTCTATGTTTGGGATGTAATTAGACAGCCAATTCATTTAGCCGGATTAAAAATGTTTAGTTTTAAGTTTAAACAGTGTGAAGATCTGAAGCGCCATTGTTTAAATGTAATCCCTAATTAAGGCCACGGCAAACTTTTAATTGTTCGTTTTACTGACAATATTGCCATTGATTGCAAATTTAACAAATGTTTAGCGCAGAGGTAAGTGATGACACATTTAGAATTGCAATGAGAAAATAATGATTACTCTTTGAATAAATGCAATTAGTATTTTTTCTCGGAATATTATAAATGTTATAATTGTTGTTAACATTTTAATATTTGAATATGCAACGTTATATAAGATTAATAATTTATTCTTAAATTAAACGTCATTGAATGTTTCGAATAATATAATTAATTGTTTGTTATAGGTATGTCCAAGGAGGTTCTGTTGTGTTTCTTTATTAAATCAAGCAAAGTTTTAGGGACGCGTCTACTACCAGGGTTTGACGGACAGGTACAGCTTATAGTTAGCATTTATTAGTTACTTATCTGTAAATCGTCTTTCAAGTGTATAGATCTGGTCTTCTCCCTCCTAAACAAAAAAAAATCATTTCTTAGCGGTGGTACAGCGGACGTATCCTGGCCGTTACTTAGTTTTTACGTTACAGTATAAATAAGAAACAACAGTTGCCTCATTGGCTCGAAGCAATATCGGTTCGTCTTCATGGTTGACAAGCTGGTTATTAAAAAATATAAATAGTCCTCTTTTAGTAAATCAGTTATTCGATATACCGATTACATAACTTACAATAAGATAATTTCAATAGCAATGTAGTAGTAGCAGAGTAGTCTTTGTTCTCAAGAGGAGACTCCTCTCCGCTTGTGGACTGGATCTTTTATCGCCACGCTCCTCCAAAGCAGGTTGGTCTAAACACGTGTGGGGAGTTTTATCGAATAAATTCAAGTTTCCTCAGGATATTATTTTTTACTATTGAGTAAAAGATGAATTATTAAATATTAATTAAGTACCTGAAGACTGAAATTGTTCTTGCCCGAGTTTGAACCCCCAATATTCTGCTAACGATAAGATTCACGTGTTCTAACCACTAAGCAATTTCTGCTCATGGAATATATAATATATCGGATATTCTAGTCGATGAAGGAGTTTTTCAAGAATTTGTTGAGCTTTGAAATCAATACAAGATTGCTGACGCTGGTCCTAGCATTATATTACTTGTGCCCGTCACACTACACTGTTCCACTCATCCTTCCAACTGAATCACAGCAATACATGTTTGACGATAGAATAATTTCGCAGGCAGAACAGGCACGAAGCCGAACCTTCAGGTATAATAAGTGTTTATAGCGAATAATAATATTAACAACTACATAAGTTACTTAATAATGCGACTTAAACGTTATAGTACCGAATGCGGCGATGCAGTGGTCTGAGGTTGTACCTGGTAGCAAGCAAGTTAGCCACAGTTACAAGCCGGCTGCCGTTGCGCAACGAGATCTCGTCGTTATGCCAATTAACGTAGTAATTAAAAGTTTGTTTTCGTGGCAGGAAGAATAAAAACTATACTGAAAAAGAAATTACAGTCTTGAATTGTTCAGAGCTTGGGGCGCCTATGCGTCGTTGCAATAATAAATAGAATATTAGTGCTATCATTTAATTGTATTAATATAGTCAAAATAGAATAAAGCATAAACTTTTAAATCAGTTTCGAGCACCTTCTTGAACTTTAAATCTGGGTACTGTTAGCCGACTAAAACAAGGTCAATATCGATTGAGCATTAGCATGCAATGACTGAAATACAATTAGGGCTGTGGGTTTGTTGTAGCCACCGAGGAGTCTCTCGGCACGCGTCACGCTAACCGTTATAAATATAAATAATTTAGACTGTCATATGCGGGTCATACGAGTATTAGAACGACGACATAATATTATTAAGTATAACCTAAACAGTCTTTACAGTAGGTAAAGACATGCGCGCCCCATAGAGGCGGAAACGATCATTCAACCTGTGAATATACTTTGAAATCCGAGTCGGCTCATTCTGGAATAGCTTAACCATTTAACAGGTGTAAATTTACTAACTTACTAAAGGACTAACAAACCAGAAAGACATTACTCTTTTAATTTATAAGTAGTTTGTATTGATTTAGATCGGTTATATCCGGATTCACCGCCAGTGGAGAACTAACATTTAATCTTTTTACTTAGATATTCATATAGAACTAGTTTGCGCTTCGTACCACAATATATCTGATAGAAACAGCCTTCATCGTCAGCCAGGTTCGCAAACCGTGGCCCGCTTTCACGGGGTGGAATCGACCGCGCGCTTTGGCAATCCGCCAGGACGAGAGGCCGGGGACAGCACTTTCAATTTGTGAACTAGTAGCACGACCCATGCTTTTTGATTTTAAACCGTTTTTAATAATTGCATGAAGCTGTTCACGTAATTCATTCAGCTGAAAGGCAAATGGGCCGATACGACCTACGGAAAGTTCATGGTTTACGCGGCTTTTCATACCTTCCTTAATCAAGTCAGAAATTAAAATGAATCAATACAGAAGGATTACCGGTAACCGGGATCACGATAATCTGTTTAATTGCTATCAGTGATCGCTGACATATTAGGAAACTGATTCAAATACCTTGAAATAAATCCTGCAGTTCATAATTATTCGAGAATTTGAGTTCATACAGGTCTAAAAAAATAATACGTCGCAAATACATGTGAGTGTTTGAAAGAAATCTTTGTTTCGCAACGACCTCATTCCGTATGGATCACGTTTTAACGTGGTGGCCTACATCTAACGTTAAATAAGCTACATTATACACTAAATAAATATGTCGCTGGAACACACGACGGTGTTGTTGAAAAAAAGAGGATCACGCAGAAAGGTCACGCACGATCAAATTTTTTGTTGATATTTTTGTGTTTTAAGAATACAAGTTAATGTGTCGCCCGATGAGAGCATAAAAAGCGCTTAAAATTTCATCAAATGTTGCCTATTATACTATTATTTGATTTAAATTTTTAATATGTTTTGTTGCATATATCCCATTGAGGCAGCGAGAGTCTTCGAAATGAGAAATAGCCGGTGGAACGTCACAAGTCGAAGCAATTAACCCGCTTATAGAGGTACCTCCCGCAAACCATTATAGACCTTCCGTTTTACAACGTTCAATGGCTCGGCACTATTTCATTTACAATTCGAAGACCACACATCCAAATTTTAGCAAAATTCTATACATGAACAACATATTTATATTAATAAATAAAAAAAAAGAAAATATACTTTATTTCGTGAGGATACGAGCATTTTAGAATTTAGTCATGATTAATTTTAATTTAAAATTTAGTCGAAATGATGATTCTAACGAGAAACTCAGGAGTTACTTTTTTCCGACAGTTGAATTACGTAGGTAATTAAATAAAATTGATTAAATTTTAACCCCGTGGAACTCAACGAATGCTAACTCCACCCTTTTTTATGAATAACGTTTGCCCAGTCAGGCCCGGACTAAGAAATTAGAGGCCCCTTGTCACTTTCACTTTTGAGGTCCTTCCATACCGAATCGGTTAGAGTAATATGATATTATTTTTGGCTACCACTCTCAGCTGGCCTGGTCTCTAGGCCGGTGCCTTGTAGGTCTAGGCATAAATACTAATAATAATAATCATTGTAGAAAATTCGAAGAAAACATTAATTTCCATGTTTAGAAAATATTTATTTCTACTCCTATTTCAGTGTCACGCGGAGCACGACACAAAAGGCCGCGATTTCTTATTAAAAATGATCTCGTAGCGCCCGCCTTAGGAGCGGTAAGAAAAATGTACTCTACCGAAACCAAACGGCATTAATGACTTGCAAAATAGCTTATGAAAGTTACTTACAAAACCGAATCGAATGCAATATATATCGTATACATAATTAAAATATTAATAATGTCGAATAGAACACGCTTGTCGATGTATACGTTTTTAAAAGCAGGAACAGGTAGTATTATATATTCATAAGCTGCTCTACGGCTACACTGGACACGTAGGTGCATAATTACAAGGCAGGATGGGCGTGCACTGCGCCTCTGAAGATCGGATTTACCTTTTCATTAAAAAGTATTACCATTCATTTTCTAATATTCAGATATATAAAGCGGTAAATTCACGATACATTATATATCTTTACCTGGTTTTTCACAAGTCTGCCGTATTTCTCTCCGAATCGGTGGTCATTTTTTTACACTCAACTTCCTAATATGGAATACGATTTTATGTATTCATATTGTTTTATCGATATTTATTCAATCAAGTAGATAAGAAGTTTTTTTGTAAAATATTTATCTAGTCTAAAATTTAAAGTTACAGCAGTTTTACGGCCTTACTTATAATCGTTGTCAAATTAATAAAATCCGAAAGAAGGAAATCAAGTTAAGCTGAGCAACGTTTGTAAGTGAAGCCGTATTAAAGCCGTAAGTTTTTATTTTTATAACTTTAAGGCGGCAAAATCCTTTTTATGTCATAGAAAGATTAATTGCGCTTTTTATAGTTATCTAATTTTCAAGGGTATCTTTCATCGTACAAAATTCGTGTAATAAATATTATTGAGAGATTTAAGTCATTATACCTAATTGCTTATCTCTAATCTGTGGAGAGCAGGATGCCACACTGGATGTCGGTATAATCGACAATTATTTTAATTCACTTAATTGCAATTATTTTCGTCCAGTATATTCGAAACCACAGACAGATAAGCAGTCATCCGACTTACGTTACGGTAAGCAATAAAAATGTATCAAATGTTTGTGGTAACGTAGTCTACGATTGAATCTAATTGTACCGACTATATGACTGTGAGTCACACGCTGAGTGTGATATATATTACATAAAATTGCACAAACAAGCATTATACTACCTAGAAAAATCAGAAAGTGCTAATCTATGCTATCAGTTCGACGGATGTTACAGATTCGATGAGAAGAAGAAACGGCAAGCTACTTAGTAGCTATTTAAACTTGCTCGTGCTCAGTGATATATCTAATTGCACACTTCTTCAACTAGTTTGTTTATTAAGGATTTTTAATATTAGTTCAAAACAAGGGTAGGATTTAAGCGTTGTGAGGCCTTGAAGCAAGAAGAAGTGGAGGCAGTTACTAATTTTCGAATCAAACTAATATAAAATTAAGTTAATGTATCCGGCGATATACTATTCTTTATCATAAAAAATCAAATCTCAATATAAAACGAGGGCCTTCTTATGGTTGAGCCCTGAGGCTAATGTCCCGGTTGTTCTTCCTTAAATCTGGCCCTGTTCAAAATTCGTTTCTTCTAATGAACTTTTCATTTTATTTAATGTCTTATTAATCTATAATATGAAGTAGTATGGTAGTAGTAATATAATATAAAAGCGCAGTATTTTGTACGGGTGTACAGGCTATAAGTAATATATATTGCGATATTTTTTACACCTTACTAATTTGAAAGGTATTGTGTATGGAATTGTCGTGCAAGGGCTCCGACACCTTATAGAAGTTTATCACCTAAACTAACCGTCAGAAAATATTGTCATTTGGGTTTTCTCACATGAACTTGTCTTCATTGATTACTGGTTTTATTATTATATAATGTAAGCATAATAACCACTGGGCGAATGTAAATATTAAATAATAATATTAATTATCATGTATGTAATTATTGAAACGTATGTTCAGCTGTGACTGTTTCATACAGACGTGTTTCGTTTATTATTATCGGGAAGTCGCCGGCAGCTTAACAAAGTCGACTGTTTTATCCAAATAAGGCTGTCACAACGTTTCTTTGTAATCATATCCGTACATAAATGAAAAAATAAAGAAATATCTTTTCTCACAGTCGGTTGGCTAACACAATTAGGTAGCAGCGCGATGTGTACCGCAGCTGCTTACTCGCCTCAATTACTCTGTTTTTTTTTTCTATTTAATCTTGTATTTTTATAGACATAATCAACTTTAGTTAATCTTTTATTATATAAATGAAATGATATAAGAGCAATCTTTTTCTTCTAAATGTATTGCTCATTTGTAGCAATATTGATATGGATACTGTTTGCTTGCAATGAAACAAGTGCACATATGAAAAGTTTTCTTAGAAGTGTGGTCCATTAACAAGTTATTAACATAGCCATTAAATAAGAAACAGACTTCTTTTATAAACATAATGAGTAATTCAACATTGCTTCTACAATACTTCAACTACCTATTATTTTTGTTAGCTTTTCAAATATATAAATATTTAAATTTATCTTAATTGTAATTTCATTTAATTTAAGAGCTTAACATAAAATAAATTTGAAAAGATTTATGGCATACTTTAAATAAAATATATATTTCTTAAAAGATTAGTCGCTTATAACAATCAAGTAAAGTTTTTGAAAACATATTATCAGTAACATGACAATGACAACACATTCCGTACCATAGAGGAACTACGTTGGAATACACTTCTATATAAGTTCTATGTACATTCTATTTCGCAAATTATATAAAACTAAACATACAAAAAGAAATATAATACATAATTTACATACTAAAAAAATGAAAACTAAGAAAGCATCTTACCTCAAAAGAGCAGTGTCTTCAGAGTTGACGGTAGGCATTTTTGTTGGGAATTGCTTAATCGCCTCGTCTAAAGTCCTCTTTCTGAAATAGTGCAGTGTATGATATACAAAATGCACACTTTGAGGTTGAAACATTGTGTTTCAAACTACTTCCAATTTTGCTCAGCAATTGCATAAAACACAAGAAATTCCTTCTTATTGCCACATCTAATGATGGACATGTGTATGTTAGTTGGTAGTGTTAGACAGTGCAGACATGCAGAAAATGTGCATTTTAATGTAACTTTTTTAATAGTGCAATGTTTTACTCACTCCGCTAAAGCCTTGTGTGTGTTCTTTACATACTGATTGAGAAACGGTTCTAATCTCCTGCGAGCTTTTCCCCTGAACCGGATTACTCTCTTTGTATTCTTTTTTTTCAGTATTGTCATATTTTTGAATCCCTGTTCAAGGGATGTATAAGAACCATCTTTCAGCCAATCCCGCTCCATGCCAACTTAACATTCCATAAGAAATAAACATAAATTATATAAACAAAAATTAAGCATGCTGTTCCTTTTTTAAAACATAAAAAATGAAGCGCTACTCGGATAAAAGTTTGAATTATCCCTCCACAAATACTAAGTTACGTGAACTCGTCGCTTGCGAAGCGGGTTAAATACAGCCAAATACTATATAGATAAAGTTTATATTTGAACTTTTAAGGACTTACCGTAACTTTTAGACTGTTTTGAATAGTTTCTAGACTAAAATATGATGTCCGGCGACTGTACACGATCGTATAAAGTGCACTATTTAACTAAACACTGGTCACTAGAGAGTGCCGACGGCGAGTGCCAAAGAAACACCTTCGTCAGACTTCGAACAGTCGTAGCTCACTTCTGGCCGTAATAAAGACGCATGCGCGTACGGACACGTCAATTATTCAATCTAAGCCCGGGAGATATAACAAATCTACGACAATTACATTGCAAAATATTAAATCTGCTATCAAATTCAATAGTCAACACTACCTGCTGTTAAGTTTTAATTTTTAATGTTTAACTCGAAGAGTTTACAATTAATTTAATCTTATGAATGCAAAAAATATAATATGAAGTATTAGCAAGTCAATATAAATGACTTATACAAAATACTAACTTTATAATAATATTTTTCTATAAATTTAAACTTTCAAAACAAGTATACATAAGATAAAATAATGTTATTGTCTGTTTAAGTCTAACACTGTTTGGGTGTTACCACTTCTTAATTTATTTTATGTTAAAAAGATTATAATAAAAGATGTAAGTTCTTAAAATATACAATCATTAATATCAATATTTTGTAAATATAAAAAGTTATTTTAACTGTGTTTTGTTATGACAAAAATATTAATAAAAAGTAAGACAAGATTTTCAAATCATGAAAAACATCATGAACAATGCAGCAATCTATAAAAGATAATATTAGAAGATATTTCATAAGTAAATATTATTTTATTAATTTTAAGTTTTGTTTTAGACACAAACGAAAATAATACATACGTTTAAAAACCATTCGAGACAAGCTATGACATATGGCGCCATCTAGTAGAATATAATAACTTTCCGAGTTACACAAGTCTGTGTCTTTCCGCTTAGATATAGTTTAATAGCTTTCTCAGTATAAAGATAGATGGCGTACTTGGCAATTTAGCATTTCTAAATAATTAATAGTTTTATTAATATATTTCATTTATCGTAAATCGATTTTAAAATCGAAGTAAAATGATTAATTTAAATTGATGTCATATTATATTGTGTACAGTTAATGTCACTACGAAATAATAGTACCCCAGGTACTTACCTCGGTAATATACATATCAACATACCTGCTTTATAGTATAAAAAATAAACTTAAATGTTACATCACATTAATGTAAATACCCTTAAGATATATTTAAAAACTGTTAGAGCAATATTTTTTTAACAAAATTAACGCTTTCAAACCTAAGGTTGAATAATATGATAAATTGACGGCGTCGATCAATATTTATGAGCACTGAGTAGATATTTGTTTAGTACTAAGTAGTCAATAATTTCCGTTTCAATGAAAATGATTGACAGCAATCTACTCTAATAATAATAATAATAAATAAAACTTGCACAATATTTTCGTTGTCTAAATTAGAAAAATGATTGCAATTTTCGGACATGTCTATTGCTGCGTAGCCTGAAAAAATATTTTTTATAAAGGCCAAATATTTTTTATTTTATTGTTTTTTTATTAATGATATACCAGTTCCTTATGTAGGTACTGCCATTGCTTTTTTTTATAGAATAGGAAGGGGGACAAGCATATGGCATGCGAGCCATCTGATGGTAAGTGGTCAGCCATCCCTTAGACATTGGCATTGTAAGAAATGTCAACAATCGCATATATAGCCAATGCGCCATCAACCTTGGGACCTAAGATTTTATGTCCCCTGTGCCTGTAATTACACTGGCTCACTCACCCTTCAAACCGGAACACAACAATACCAAGTACTGCTGTTTTGCGGTAGTATATCTGATAAGGGGGTAATACCTACCCAGACGAGCTTGCACAAAGCCTTACCACCAGTACACAAAGCCCTACCACCTTTCGAAGTGTGGTCCATCTATTCTGACCTCTCCAAATTATCTTCCACCTGCCTCTGCAGGAAACTTAAATATTATAAAATAAGAGTTCTCAGTCTGACAGCCTGATTTGTACTTCTGATTATACCGATGGGTATACCGCATTTGCGCATACTATATACTAAACTAATGGTATTTATACATTGTAAAGTTTTTATTCATCGTTAGTATTCCGCAAATAATATCTATTGGGATTTGGCAAGTTGGCAGTCTTATATAAACAAATATATCTGATCTCACCAACGAACTCCGAAACAGTACTATTTATTTCAATATCGAATAGTAAGCGTTTGATTACCACAATGCCAAGAACAGCGACACTCAACATATTATATTTGCTTGTGTATCACACTGGACTCTCGAAAATCGGAATTCAGCCGAGGCTTGATAATAGGCTCAGTGCTATTGGATATCAGATTCTAGTAAAAAATAATTTACCAGTACGAATAATTATAAAACCCATACGATATCTGTTGATAATACATCATTTTATCTATTAAGCTATAGAATTTCGTACATACCTGATAAATATAATAACTCATATTAAATCGTATAACTTTTTCTACCTCTAAGTGAACATATTATTATATAATAAAAACTGAACTTATAATTTTTGTATGCATGTATAAACCTTAATAATCAACAATAACATAACAAGAATCGAGTATCTTAGGTTTCCTACTTCAAGTTCCCGTTGTGTTATGGGCCAAGGACACAAAAACGATTCCATTAAGCTTGGCGACACCGGTCCCGGATTGTTTTGTATGATCAACCCCGTCACCAGGTCGGCAACGTGCCCACAGACCGGGCACCTTGCGGCTCGTGAGAAACATACATCAAAGTACTCTTAATCTTATGCTGCATTGTTGCCGAGATATTAAAAATTAGTTGTTCATATAAAACCTGAGGAGAGGGGCTCCGATACTGACTTTGCCACTAATAAGACGTGGTTTTAATGTTTAATCCGGGTCTAAAATAAGCGCCATAGACAAAGACTGAAATACACTGATATTGTAGCACGAAATTATAATGTGAATAATTGCCTAAAGTAAAGTTTATTAAAATTTGTCGCTACTCAGTAAAGTGCCCCCTCTAGATCGGATCGATAGCAACAACTTACGATAGTCCATATTTATGTTATACTCGTACTTATAATAAATTACTTCCCTTCGTAACGCAGTGACGGTGTAAATATATTTTTTTCTTTTTAAATTGAATTAAAATTTTCTATAAAAATTTTTATAATTAGAAAAGCCTGTAAGAAACTATAATATGTTATACACATACGTACATTTCGTGATATTTAACTTTTTTATCTGTTATTTATAAAATCGGTCTCCTGGATCTGTGCAGTTCAAATAATAAAGATCGTAGTATGACCAATCTCAATGCTGACATCTTAACATCACCATCAACATCGTCTTATCGTGGATGTGTAACGTTTAATTAATTGCAAAATGTTATAATATACTATGTTAAGTATATGCTTTTGAATAGTGGCTAGCTTATACGGCTGCAGTTCACGAATTCCTGGGTTCAAACCTCTGGTTTCACCAGTAAAAAGTTTTTAGAGTTTCAGCAATAGCCTTGTATGAAAGCAACAGATTAGACACCTAGTCTCAGAGAACGACATACATACATATGTACATACATATAAATATATACACGTATATGAGACTTTTTTGTTGAAGACAACATTTTATACAAGTGTAATATGTATAATTATTGCTCAGAAATGTACTAAATACTTACGTTTTAAAACAGATGACTGTTTTGGAGCTGGGCGCGTTCACAGCGGATCGACTCGGAAAGTTCGCAAAACTTGTCCTACACACAGTCACGTCCCTCACCTTCGACTTCCCATTTTGCGTCGGTAGTTCATCGTAAACGAAACCGTAGTTATCCATTTTAAATAAAAAAATAAATCCCAAATAGATTGAGCGGTACGTGATATCAATGGGCATGTATTAAGTACAAAGCACTTGGAGCGACTGATGGCTATTGATGGATGTCGGAATGATCGTTGATTCAGCATTCGCGCTCGAGTGGAAAAACTACCACATCTAATGCTATTAACCAAGTCACTGATTATATAGTTAATTAAGTTGAACTATTTATGGTATCTCCGTTAACATATATTTACCTCTTCGCATGACACAAGCTAAAGGAGGACTTGAGTCATCGCGTAAGATTTAGAATTTTTTTATTTTGTTATTTATAATTAGGCGTTTATTGCGTTCGATGTCTAATGTTTTGATGTATTTTTTACATGGCAACATGCGAAATTGTCAAGCTTTTTGCATTGAACAATGGTCACACAGATATATTTGTATATACAAAAAATGTCAATTTCTGATGAAAATCGACTATCATATTCGTACGTTATGTAAATAATTTCGCCTATAGAAAAGTACCTCGTTATAGCTATCTCTGCCCCAATGAAAATATATCCTTTATTCTTTTTGTAAATAATGCTTTGATTTTTAATTGATATTCGTAATTGTGAAAAGAAACTAAAAATAACTTGTACAGTTGTAAATATATCTACAAAAAACAGATAAAAGTGAATACTTGAATCTGTTAAATATATTTCATCCAATTTCCACAACTACTGGCACTCCAAGTAATAGTTCTATCCAAGTTATAGTTTTTACTATAAAGCTTTTTATTCATCAAAATACACAGTATTATATATGTATATCTTATATAACTCGGTACAAAATATTAATACAGCTTAATTTAAATAAATAATAGTTAAAATACGCTTATGTTATTTGTAAATACTGTTAGTATTTACATAAATTTCAATTACTATTATCCTCATTAATTTCCACAATACTTACAGTTAAATTATTTGTACCTTCAGTGATTTCATTACATTACCATTAGCATGTCGGTAACGCGAAACCACGACTCTATCCTCTACGGTAAACTAGTGCAACACGCCTAAAGAAGTTTTCACTTCAAAAATATTTAATACAATTTTCCTAGAAATAGCATTTATGATTATATGTTATGTGTTTAATTTTTATCGCGCTCTAATGTACGTACATATATCGCCCCATACATACGCGCGTCTCTCGCACACTGCTTTGTACTACTCGAGGCTTTGTAGTTATATGAATAGCCCAAATAATACAAACGGACAATTACTCATGTGAATTATTTCGTTAAATAACAACAAAATCTAGTCCATTATACCACATTTGCCGTAATATATTATATGGTTTCAAACACTATGCTTAACGACAATATGCCCTCTTTGTTAAATAAATATAATTAATCTAATGTTTTTCTACCAGATTTATTCTACTTCACTCTTTCTCAAAAATATTTATATATAAAATTATAACTAAATATAAAACTGTGTGTGTGTAGTGGATATGGGCGCTGTGGTGTACGTTCAACGTACATCGTGTTCCGGGATATGGAAGAGTTCCCGCCTCGCGTAAAACTTTATATGCATATCGTCCCCCAACACAGAGCACTTGACGAGAGGAATTACTGGTTATTCAATCTGTTCAGATGTATAAATATATTAAAATATTTCTAAGAGTTTTCGCGCTCGTTTAAATCGACATAGTATTTGTATTATTTTTAAAACCTTACAATCGGAAAAGCATTCTTTATCGTTCTTATTATTCTGTTTTTACTATACTTATTTAAGTATTTTTATTATATATAAGCCCAACTAAAACTAAAACATCTATTTAGCCTATAATATATATATATATACCTACTCCAATAACATAGACGCACATACCTGTGCGAATGTCAATTAACGAATATAAACAAAGTTCCACTGAGAGGTATTCGTGCATCGCGTTATCTGTATCTGCTTCGTAAGCTTTGTCTTATATGTCTCAAGCATAGATTGAAATATTTCTCAGAACTTATTGGCTGTGGCGTCCCCTTTTTCGCTCTGTCCGATTCTCCGTGGAATGACATAAGAATATTCTGTTCTTACAGTTCGAATATACAAAAAATACGTCTTTGTTGAGTAGGATAATCTAGGAATATACCAATCTGACAATGACTGAGTAAAATATCATTTTTATTTAATTTAATTAGACTTTTACAAGTACTTATGAATCGACAGGAGCTACTGATGTACAGCATAAAACGCTAAATACTGTATGTAGGCTATTCGCATTCGTGACGTCTTGCTCGCCCAATTAGGACTGTATAAATTCCGGCGTCACAGGCACTAATCGAGCGCACTGTGTGCACTGTATTAGTTTCGATATCTGATGAACATCACTTCTATTGGGATTCAAAGTATATATATGCAACAATATTATAAATAGACATTTACACGTGGAGCCGTTTCCATGAATATTTATTATGACCAACTACCAAGTAGGTACAATGTACATTCACGACCACCTTAATTGTTATCTTTGAGCTGTACCGCGACTTACTTCGTGTTCTTGAACATAAGATCCAGTTTAATAATAATGAATCGTTGAACCTCCGTTATATTTGAGTGATATTTAATAAAATCCATACAGACATACATAATATAGAAATTAAATTCCATATAAACACGCAAATTATTTTGGTACCAAAATATCATTGTCAACAAGGTATTTGTGACAGACGCGAAGCACGGCTACATCGCAAGAATAATATCTAAATCTCGACAGCTCCGAACACAAGAGTGTGTATCTTGAATTTAAAAGAATACTACAGTTGAGTTATAAAACAAGTATTTGTGACATTTATAGCGACAATAACAACCGTATTATGTTTTAAAATGTACAATGACGCAAGAACAGCGCTCCAAAATCATTTATTGTAATTTAAGATTACCTCTTTCCAAAAAGATTTATGAACGCATTATTTTAATATCTACATCCATACAAATAAATGAAATCAAAGTGTCTGTCTGGATTTCAATTATACACTTATTATAACTGCTACCTCTTTTAAAATTATAATGGCTATTTGCGAGATATCAAAATCAAAACGATATTTCTTCTTTTTTGCCTGTCTGTCTATATGTTTGTCCGGGTTAATCTTTAAAGCGGCTAAAAATTACAATGAAATAACTGAATTATTATAAGATGTACTTCAAGACTCCGTTTAGTGTTTATAATCGGTTGAGTCATACACATATTTTTAGTTAGACTTTAGTTTGTAATTATTAATTCAGTTGTAATTTTGTTCTATATTTATATTTTAGTTTATAGATTATTATTTTTTACTGTTAAATTTCCCTATTCCTTAGTCCGACATAGCTTGCAAAATTAGCAGGCTGAAGTGGCAGTGGGCTGGTCACGTATGTCGTAGGACCGATGGCCGTTGGAGCAGACGAGTCCTAGAGTGGAGACCGCGAATCGGCAAGCGCAGCGTAGGGCGCCCTCCAGCCAGGTGGACCGACGACCTTAAGAAGGTGGCGGGCACCAACTGGATGCGGAAGGCGGAGGACAGGGAGCTTTGGCGCACCTTGGGAGAGGCCTATGTTCAGCAGTGGACAACGATTGGCTGTTGATTGATTAGTCCTTAAATTTGTTAGGTAGTTAGATTAGAAGGGGTGTTATTTTTATCTACAACTTCTTACTGCATCTTTTATGTTTATTATTAGTTAGAAGATTGTGTTTTAGTTTTGAATTTTTATTAATAGTAAGTTTTCATAAATTATAGATTTTATTAAAACTTGCATTAATTTAAGTAAATTAGATTAGAAGGGTTGTAATTTTTTTCTATTACTTACTGTTGCTCTATCCATGGGCAACAATGTGTAAGTCATGCCAAGGACGTCGTTGTCCTAGCAAATGGAAATACCTAATATAGTATATGAGGAGGCAATACAATAATTCAGTAAATCCATTTTTCTTTAATTAGGTACTAAAATAATAATAAATCACACTCATCATAAATACGAAAGGTTGTGTGTGGGTTGTGATTTTTTTTACTTCAGCTTGATCACAGCTAAAATATGACATTTATTTATACACGGGCGAAGCCGTGGATGAATCGCTAGTAATGAATATTTTAATAATTATTGAATTGTGTCAGTATAATTGTTGTGTTAGTACTCGATATAATTAAACACTGTATGTATGTATTGTAGCTCGCTGCTATTGAGACGATTAGTGACCTAGTAATCGATTCTTAAATTAAATACCTACTGCCGTAGTGACGCGATTTGACCATTTACAGGTAAAATAATAATGACCTTTTCAAGTACTTATGTAGGTGTATCCAGTCCTGACATTGAATAATTATTTGTTATTACTAGCTACTTATAAAATTAATTTAAGAAGCTTTTACTTTTCCTTAAGTAAACGACAAACAGACGCTTACTTTCGCCTTCTTAACTTAGCATCATTCAAATATCACGACGATCAAGCATTAAGAGTTATGTATATACAAGCAAGTAAACAAGATTAGCGTGGAATCTGGACAGTATTATCGGATTTATTATACGTCTTTCAGCATCCACCCGACGACTCGACGCGTAACACTTCTTCCAGCTATGTCAGCAAACATATGTACATCAATCAATCGACGTCGCCGTGACGGCTAATTTGTAAATACTAAGCCTGCGTTGTGTAGACCTGACCTAGTTTTAATTTAAACTTCGAATGCTCCACTTGACTAGGTTTTTTAGAATAGCGATTTTAACTTACTTGTTTTTTTAATTTTTATGTTCCAGTTGTTAGTGTTAGCCTACATGTGAATCAATTACCATGGAATTTAATATATATAAATAAAAAAGAATTATAGTAATAATATATTGTGAATATTGAATCCGTTCGTATAAGCGTTTTGGCTCTTATAGTTTATTAATATGCATACAATATTGATTCGAAACAAGAGCATGCGGTGTTAGGTAAAGTATTTAAATTATATTATTGTAGGCGAGCTCTCTAGTGGACTCGTAATGATAACAATTTTGAAACAACGTGTTATTACGCAATTCAATATATTAAGTGGATAACGATTATGCCTCATGTGCACCGGTAAGGTACATCATTATAAATATAAAACATAAAGTTGTTAAGACATGACACTCTATATAAAGTGTCTGACGTGTGTTACCTATCTTTTTGCAGACTTATAACATATATACTACACTGTGCAATAGTTAACAATTACGGGGTAACAAGAACAAACTGACAGTGTCAATTGGTAACGTTTATATTTAGTGACGTCATTTCATCAACCGATAATACTGACGTTATGCGATAAATGGTCTCTTATAACAGGTCGAATTGATTTAAGCACCAAAGGCCTAACTTATAATTAGCACAAAACATTCCTTCCATTATAAACGCACACTCGGAGCGTGCGTGGTAGGTATTGCTCTGTTATTGAGACGATAAGAGGACGATAACGTGGTTTTTATTTATTCATTATGCAAAATACATATAATCAAGCTTATTATGTTTATATTTAAAACCTCTGATCATCTCATTTTTCACCACCATAGAGATGCGTACGTAGAAAAGTTAAAGTAATTATTATATTACTTTTTTGAAGCTATTAACCTTGTATAGTGAAACGTAGATTCGCGTTGAATCCGTGATCAAGTAAAGGGCACACGAGCTGTCCACCTGACGAATAGGACGAAGGGAGCAGCGACGCGCCATCTGAACGCAAGTCGGTACAAGCCCGTGCCCGTGCGTGCCCGTCCGTGCCCGTCCCGACTCCCGACTCCCGAAACACAACGCAGGATAAGATAGCTGGCTGCGGTTCAAAACGCGGGCGTCCGGCGGACCCAGTTCAGATAACTTCACCTGCGAGTATGCAATTTGACATTCTGTTACGAATATTGAATACCCTAGTACATTTACTTTATATTGCTGGACCTGATGACTGATATTATTTTCACTTTATGGACTTAAATATCAATACAAATCTCAATTGAAGATACCTCCTGTACAAAGGGTTTGGTGATTCAAAGTAACTTTAGCAACATAGCGCTGTCAAATTGATAGAACTGTTGGAGACTCTGGATTGTTAACAGGAATAAAATAAAAGCTACTAAAGTCTCTTGTACTGGACCGAACCTCGAATGCTTCTTTATTCGGGATCCGAGCCATTTGATCCATTTCATAAATTTGTTTCATAAACTTTCCTCCTCGCCCTCTATTTGCTGGATATGTTGCGATAAGAAATTTGACGATGACATCCGTTGCTACAATACCTTTTAAGAAATAAGTGTATAATAAAGTAATTTTATTAATCGGTTGAATGCTATAGACAATTCCCTCGAGGCCCCTCTAATCTGTAAAGTTCCATATTTATATAGATTATTCCAACTACATATAATATAAGAGAATCATTGTTTAACTGCAATATGTCCCTTATATTCTTTCCAAGGGCTTACACACACTTCTCCAAGTCTCTAAAGACTTACGTTTCTAACTTTTATTACAGGAACCTTTGCATACATGTTAGACAACAGGATAATCAGCTTTTTTATATTTTAAATCCACTCTCTCGATTTTCTGCGTTGATATCGCGTCAGTTATACAGCGAATTTGCCGCGTTTGCCCCGAGACGTCGCCCGTCACAGATCCATTTCTAAATGGATGTAAGTGAATTATGAAACCAGAATTTACAAGAATACAATTCAAAATACACATTTTAAATGAAATAAGGTATTACCTTTTAGAATAACCATTGCAAGGTAATATTATTTAGTAAACTAAAATACTTTAAAATTACTTTTATTAAAAATTAGGTTTTAATATTTAGTTTTAATGGAATTTTAAATGTCCATCTGGTAGAATTTGAACCTGCGATAATTGGTTATAATACACTTTTTTTCACGCAGTGGAAACCTTTAAAACGGTACGCGTAAACCCCTGGGGGGAACCGGATTATGTGGAATTCTTACCCACTAAAACCACTGCGATGGCCGTCCTCGGCATGAATCTGAGAGGCTGCGGGATCGTGTGGATATAACACAGCCTTGCCGTTCTGTGCTCCGCTCGTGGCTCGGTGGAGCTCTCCTCAGAGGGCGAAGGTAATTTCGCTCCCCCGCACTTCTCACTTGTGTACGCAAGTATTTTCCAAAACAACCGTAATCGGTCATTACCAGTGTAAGACGGAAGTTCCGAACCGGTGGTAGCGCTTGACTATTCATATGTACTCGTAAAAGTCTATTATTATTATTATTATATAAGCGATTACGAAAAAACTTTCTCCTGACCTATTATATAAAAGTATCAGTAAATAACGTTTGTGTGTTAAATGACATTAACAATAGAATACAAAACAAATGACTTTTTTTGACCAATGCAACAATTCTATATTTAAAGCAGATTTTTGCAATTAAAAGTAATATCTTGTATCAGTTGTAGGGACCGCAGTAGAACAGAACCGCTGACAATGCGTTTGCAAAATGTCGTGATTCCCAATTTAGTAGCTAAGAGGTGAACGTGGAACAAATAAATAAACAAACAAACGTTCTTTCGCATTTAAAATATAAGATTTCTTTGATGTATTTTGCCTTTATTATTTTTAAAGCAATATCTAATTGTTGCAAAGTTGTTTTATAATATTACGAAGGCGCTCTTACAATGTAAGATTACAATGTAATGGCGCCTACGTAAGTAGCTTTATAAATATTGGAAGATATTTGAATAAATACATGGGAAAAAAGAAATGCGATTCTTATGCACTAGAACATTGAGCACAGTACAGTAAATATTATCACAATAGAGTGTGGGATAAAACTTAATTTTTCTAGTACAACTTCGAAGAAGTTGCTAGGTATAGGTACAACAGCATTTAAGCAGTTTATTCTTCCGAAAATATGGCTTGCTGGTAGAATCTAACCACCGATAAAAGGGCTCTTGTATGACTGTTTTAGTAGGTACTTAATAATAATTCGTCTATGAGAACTAGCCAAGTCAGACCTCGAGGCTTCAATATAACGGCGGGTCGGTTCTGATCATTGAACTTGGCACCCATTTAGATCTTACTTCTTTTGTCGTTGTAGTCAACAACTAAGGCATATATCATAATATCGAACTTGGCTCTCATTTAACATTTATGTTTTTGATGGGATTCATCTTACTGAAGACCAGGTGTTTTATACATTATAATTTTATATATTTGCAAAAAGTCATTTTACATATGCATATCTACACACTAGTCAAAATATGAAACGGCAATTTTGTATAAAGAATACGTTTAAAATGACTTATATTTTAGATAAGGATAAATATTTTGACCTAAAGTTATCGGAAAGCGGACGAGCGCCAACCAGAGCGTTGATGTGAGCTGCTGTGTAAATAAGAGACTACAGAGTGGATTTCGATAAAAATAATACATGACTTTGCCCGAATTCATCTAAATATAACAAGAAATAAAACAATCCCTGAATACCATACTTTGTTATGAGTAAAACAAAATATATATACCTGATTGTCGAAAAATCGGTCGGTAATTTAAAGTAGGTGCTTCAGTAAAGGATGCTAAACGAATTGTATTGAATCATTTATAGCAAAGTAAAGTAACGGTTTGTAAATATCCCACTACTGGGCTAAGGACGAACAAGTTGAGGAGGAGCAAGAGAAGAATTATAAGACTAATTAAACAAAAAATTCAGTGGTGCTTGTCGGCCCTTAAATGTCGATTGATCATTCATTCACCGTTGGATCATTATTATTAGCAAATTTTTAGAACAAAATTGCAAGATCATGGCATTTAGCACCGAGTGGTAGCACATAGACATAACATCTTAGTTCACAAGGTTGGCGGCGCATTGGTGATGTAAGCGATGGTTAACATTTCTTATAATGCCAATGTCTATGGGCATTGGTGACCACTTACCATCAGGTGGCCCATATGCTCGTCCGCCTTCCTATTCTATAAAAAAAGAGTCATTAAATTATAGCTGCGTCCTACCACCCTGCTTATTAACAATGGGTATTGCAGGATAAACTTATTGATATGAAGGTTTGGATTTACTGTTTCGAGAACTCATTGATAGGTGACTAGAGACAAATACAAAAATGATCATTTTAGAAACCAGATTTACCACATTATTAAGAAAATGTATTTGTTGGTTTAGTGAAAATGTGAAATAAAAAAAAATGATATTGTAATTATAGAAGTGATTATAATGAAATATTAAAATATTTGGACAATGCCCTGAAATCTACAGCCATCGCAGAGCAGAATCTCTGATGAGATATCAGAAATAGCTTTTTTTGAGACTTCATTTCTGCTGAATTTCTATTCAGAAGGATTTAAAAGTCTCTAGTGAGAGAATCTCTAAAAGACGAATAGTTCGGGATCACTAGAAACTTTTTTTTTTAAATGTATAGGCTAGCGCTTGACTGTTATCACATCTGATGGAAAGTGAGATACAGTCTAAGGTGGAGCGCGCTTGCTTAGAAGATGCCTATTCAATCTTGACTTGAAGGTACCCATTTTGTAGGTGGTGGGGAAAACATAGGTCGGGAGGGTATTCCAGACCTTGGCAGTGCGTATTAGAAACGAGGAAGCAAATTGTTTAGTACGTGTCTTAAATACGTCAACTACGTACGGGTGCAGATCTTTTCGATGCCTCGCAGTTCTGTGGTAAAAAGGTAACGGAGGAACCAGATTAAATAGTTCCTGAGCACACTCTCCGAAATATATCTTGTAGAATACCGACAGACAGGCAACCTTACGACGATGTTCTAAGGTCTAGAGTTTTGTGACCAGTGTCTGGTGGCCAATGAGTCTTCTAGCACGACGATCCACTGAATCCAAAGCATCAAGCTGGTACTTAGCAGAGCCGTCCCATAAATAGCTGCAGTATTCCATGCACGATCTGACTTGGGCTTGATATAAAGTCAGAAGCTGTTCCGGTGTGACATACTGTTTGACCTTATTGAGGGTGGCAAGTTTTATGAACAATTTATGACGAAATAGGTTTTCTTAAAATTAGTGTTAAGTTGTAAATAATACTGAAATCTAACTAGAATGGGGGTTAGTTGAATAAATATTATAATAATAATAATATCTTTATTTTTCTGGCATCAAGGCCCATACCAAAAGTATATGATTACATTCAAATCACACATTAATGATATTACATAACATACATATAAAAAATATATAATAATATGTATGTAAGCCTTATTAAGTCCGCAACTTGTATACATATTTATTTAGCTTCAAAACTCGTACGACTCCGTGAGCATATTTTGTAAGAAAGTTCCTAGTTCTTGTCATTTTTTTACATCTATAATAACTACTGACAAGAAGGAATCAAATTTCTTGATTATTCTATTTTTATTTTTTTAAATTCTAAAGGCATTTACATGTAAACTCATTTAGTTCCCAGTTCCCATAGAACTACAATAAATTGCTTTGTCTGACATGCTTGTTAATCGACTCTTCGGATGGGACAAAGATCTATAGAATTTCTGACATTGTTCTTAAAAGAAGAGTCTTTTCAGTTTTGGCTTTAGTTAAACATTAAGATTTATTTATTTATAGTAACATTTACAGGATCCCTATTGATCATCCCTATTGATCATTCATCAGGTTCTTACTTTCGTACAAGTTTTTTGTTAAATTACGCGTTGCATGAGTGCCTTGAGGCCAAATCAATCAATGCTTTTATTATAAATCATTTCGTCCCCACTGCTGCTTCTTTGATTCGAGAAATAAATCCAAAATTGAAAATAATTACATTGTATCCACAACAACGTGTCGTCCTTATCACCCGCACAGCCGCCCAATGATTATTTAGAATTAAAAATAATGAAGCCAACATATATTTTATACTATTGTTTATTACTTTTTCATGCAATCTTTATTTTCATGCACTTTGTTTTTGGTTCATCTTGTTAAATGGGGATGTCGGTTTTATATTTAATTTTTTGATGTTTGTCGCGTTATAAAGACAACTCTCAATGAAAATCATCAATCAGTCCATTTTCCACAGTCGGCAAAGATATCGCGTAAAGTATACGAAAAATAAGCCAAACTGAAGTCTGCTCAAAAGTCTTAATGCATAATAATAATAACGTGCATTCAACTTGAATACTGAGGTTCTAAATGCAAAAGTTGTTAAATGTTCGTTTGCCCTTCTTTCGCACAGCTATGATATGATATACATACTCGTAGCTATGATTTTTATTTTAAAGCAAAGTTCCTGGGCAATAGATCTGTAGCGTTATTATGGGGTAACAGCTTCATGCTGAAATTTGCATGCCGGGGTTTATGAGTACCTAAATCTTGAAAATGAACCGTTCTTTAGATATAACTTTTTAGCTTCATTTTGTTATTACATTTTTACACTGAAACGGCAGAACGAAATTCAATGAGATCAACTATGAAAGGTCTTAGATTTTGTTATAACACCACTCAAAAGAGTATTTTTCTCGACGCAGAGTTATTGAAGAATGAATACGGAATCACTTGACATTAATAAAACATGTAAAAAATGATGGCACTATATCAATATAGGCTTAAAAATGAATTGTAAAAAGCTGATTGAATGCTGTAGGTTAAGTATATTTGTATGATTCTAGATTTGCAAGTATACAAATATATACTTCACGTATGTTAATTCATTTTAGAACTAATAATAATAAACTAACCAACTAAATTCGATTATGTAGTTATTGTACGAAACATTTTAAGCATGGAGGTTTAGAAATTCTGGAATGTTCGCATCAGTAATTGTTGTAATCTCCATAGACAAATTTAAATCGTAAGTGAACCAGTGTCGTTATACTCAAGAGAGATGTCGTTTTGTGTAACGTTAGCAGAGCATTGATAACTTAATTAATGGTTTCTATTTCATGCATTACCGTTGTCTATGGACAGAGCACCTAATCTAAACTATCTAAAAAGAGCTAGCGCATACATATATGCGTTATTACCATTAACCACGTCCCAGGTAAGAAGTGAGCGCTCGTTAGCGATGAAGACGATGTTTGTCGTATCATCTCTTGCGTGTTTACACAGTAGCAGACGAGCTGCTGCAAAAATATGCGAGAATTCTTGCACAGCTAGGATTAGGATTCGCTCTAAAGGAGACAAAGCTTACGAACCCGTTAATCATTTACGATTTAAAATAGTGCAATAATATAACTTCGCTTGTTGTTATTTGATATAATATGACACAGCGAGTGGAATTCAATATTAACGCTTGAATACTTGCTATATTATCGACTAGTTTGGTTCAACAGGTATAAAACTGGTGGTAGGGCTTTGTGCAAGCTCGTCTGGGTAGGTACCACCCACTCATCAGATATTCTACCGCAAAATAGCAATACTTGATATTGTTGTGTTCCGGTTTGAAGGGTGAGTGAGCCAGTGTAATTACAGGCACAAGGGACATAAAATCTTAGTTCCCAAGGTTGGTGGCGCATTGGCTATAAGCGATGGTTGACATTTCTTACAATGCCAATGTCTAAGGGCGTTTGGTGACCACTTACAATCAGGTGGCCCATATGCTAGTCCACCTTCCTATTCTATAAAAAAAAATAGCCGTAAGGTTTAAGGTATAAAATTCTTGGCGCTCTGTATGAATGGTCCAGGGACTCAATTAAGCCATTTCTAAATATAAGAAATGGCTTGTATTAATTTAATTATAGTTCAAAGGATATATTGAAAATAGAATCGCTAAAATTATGTTTAAGCTAACGAGTTGTCCGGTTCAGAAACGAGACAACTTGTCGCTATCGATTTTAGTTACTATTTCACTTTTTAATTTTAATTTTTTGACGTCGACGAAGAATGTCGAGTTTTCGAGTTTAAGTATATAATGAAATTTATAGTATATTATGGTGGTCACTGCACCCCATGATGCACCATTGACAGCTGTTTAGACGGTAGACTCAAATATTTAGAATATACGCACAGTGCCGGTCCACTGCACATAATATGAACTATGGACTAAATCAGACCCGAGTTTCGACGGAAGTCATAGTAACTATTGCCGGCTGACCCACTACCGCATTCGTAAAATACAAATTGACTCAACATAAAAGCCGTAATTGGATTTAATCGATGTAAATATCATTATTCGCATTCAAGCCCGGCCTTAAACTTTTCGTCTCGCGACACTAAAACGTACTCGTACTCGTTGCAACATTCAGAACGAACGTGCCCGTCTCGTGCACATCTGTTATTCTCTTCCATGAGGAACTCACCTCGAGCACATTGTTTCATCGAAACAACTCGAACCATCTGAGCAATTTACTTGTAACTTTAATTTAACGCGTCTTTTTATTCTTATAACAAAACCAACGGAGAGTTGCAACTTGTGTACTGAAAAGCACTCCTCAACCGCGCGTTAAACATAAAGTTTTGACGTTATGCCACGCCCAGTTTTCTTCGGCTACGGGCTGATCATCCAATACGTGTAAACAGGCTATCTGATTGAGCTTCGATCTTAAATTTATCAGAATTAAAACAAAAGAAATTACTTTCAACTCTATTCATGGAAGTGACGAACGTTTCTTTCTTAACGACGTGTTGCAAAATATTCAACATATTTTACCTGCTTAATTTTTTTAAATTTATAATCTGTTGCTGTTGCCTTAATCCGTTGTTCTATTTTTTTATTTTACTTTAATTTCATAAATTTGTGGTAAGCACATAACCATTCGTCGTAATAATTAAAATTAAATTAAAAAAAATTCAGTCGTAAACAACTGTCACTATAATTGTTTTCGTATACATTTACGTAATAAGCTTTTAATTAATAATGTACAGGTCGACAGTAAAGAGTAGTATAAAAAAAACGAAATGTTATGGAATAAAAGACTAATAACCATACATATATACCATCGTCTAATAACAGTCAAAAATAGAACAATGGTAAGGTGACAAACTCGTATATAGCTTACGATCGCGTCGGCGCCGCTTTTCCGTAGATGCGCAACTTAAATGTTTTTGCGCGAGCCGAAGTTGGGTGACCGAGAAGGCGAGAACAGTGATCTATTATTCAAATATTAGTGCTCCGACCACAGTTTATTTTACGCGAGCCGGCGCGCTAGCACTTCCGACGCTCTGCTATGAAACAATGACATAGGGGAAGTGGATACTTCAAGTATACTTTGTTGTTGTACGATAAAAGTCAATATCAATGATGATTCTTTCAAATAAGCTGCAACAATGACTTCGGCTGGACTTCAGTTTGCAATTTTCACTATAAAACTTGTTTTAGACACTTGGCTCATAAATGACTTTACAGCCGTGGGTTAAGCGAAACGTAAATGATGTGCTGTTAATCTTATTAAATTATTTATTCCATTATATTGTGCACGTCTCCAAAGAGATGCAACCCACTTCTCTATATGCCTGTAATAGCTCAGCCAACGTCGCCCACGATGAGAATCCTCCTTATGAATGTTGGTTTAACGTTTGCATGCACAAGGAACATGCGCCAAATTTCAAGTCTCCACGACCGACCGAAGACTTACAGCTCCTTGAAATGTATACTTGTAAGAAAATTTATCCACTGAAATTCTTCACGATTTTTCGATATTCTTCTTTTAATAATTTGATATTGATTTGAGTTTTTATTAACAGCTTAGGCTCATAAATAAACACTTTTTCTATTTTATATAGCCGAGGAATAAATACACAGTTTCAGAGGAGGTGCTCTGGAACTGTTATTTATATATCGTTATAAAAAAAATTAAACGGACCTCATCGTAGTTCGCACATGTTGGTGTACTCGTACATGTAAACGTCGTTGAGGAACCACAGTCCGTTCAGGGCGAACGCCAGTTACGGTTTTGCGCAACATTGGCAAACGAGTATATATCACTCAGTCATCACTTCATCATGGCTAAACCATCGGATTTTGTAACACTAGATTCCCTTTGTTTGACTCTTTCAATCTGCTTGAATTGAATATTTCTAGTCAAAATAGTTGGTGCTAAAGTATTGCGGGCACCCGCCGCTGTCACTCAACATCTGCGACAACAAAAAACCCAATATTCGTCGGATATTTAATTTTCGCTTTTATTATAGAACATGAAAAGCAGATGAATTTAACGTTTAGTGTGCCTAACGGTGGACAAACGTGACCGTCTGGCGAGCTAAGTTGATAGAATTTTAAATGTTATTAATAAAATAATTTGCTTAGGGGCTTCAATGGTTCAACGAAAGTCTCAATAACTAAGGTATAATACTATATAGTAGTTTCAGGCCGAGGTACGTCTGCATGAAGTGGGAGAGGGATGGGTATATGGTATCCTATGTTCTCTTCAGTACCCCTGACAAAGTGATTGCATGATGATCGGTTACGACTTACGAAGTTAAGACACGAAAGCGTAACAACCAAACGAAAAAACGATTAGTCGATCGATCAGCTTAATTATTTCTGTTTACTTTACACAAATTTCACCTGACGTAGAAATACAGATAGCGAAGATATTATAGTTCTCAAAAAATGTTAGGAAGTATGAACCGAACATGAGCATGTAACTTTGTAACTTCACAAAGTTGTAATGAAAGACGTGTTTCATAGTTTCTCTTGTTCATATTCCGAATGCTTAAGACGTCGAAATCTCAATATAAGTAAAATATAAATATAAATGGATTCTGTTCATTTCTTATATCGACGACATTTTTAGCATCATGTTATTTTCCATTAACATTGCCCGAATCTCCTCCTGCTACAAAAAAGAAAGTAGTTCGTATCGCTGTACCATTTTTTATTTTCTGCTCAAGTGTCGTACTCATTGACGATAGTTCTTTGAAAGTGTATACAATAACGCACAGAACAATCCAAAGCAGATTAAGCAATCGTTTATATTTTAATCGTGTTATTAATAAACATTTAGCGTAGTAGAAATGTTCGGCTTTGTAAATGTGTGGCCGAAACCTCAAATTCGCCGTATTAAAATTATTTTCGAAATAAACCACACAAGTAACGATTTCAACTTTGATTTTATTCATAATATCGAATCAATCGTGTTAAATTGACAAACTCAATATTATATATTGTAGAGCACATATTCACTACATACCGTAACAGCCTGTGAATGTCCCACTGCTGGGCTAAAGGCCTCCTCTCCTCTTTTTGAGGAGAAGGTATTGGAGCTTATTCCACCACGCTGCTCCAATGCGGGTTGGTGGAATACACATGTGGCAGATTTCAGTGAAATTAGGACACATGCAGGTTTCCTCACGATGTTTTCCTTCACCGTAAAGCACGAGATGAATTATAATCACAAATTAAGCACATGAAAATTCAGTGGTGCTTGCCTGGGTTTGAACCCACTATAATCGGTTAAGATTCACGCGTTCTTACCACTGGACCATCTCGGCTTTTTTTATCCTGGTCTCCTCGGTAAGTCGTATATACGTGTCAAAACGTATATACGACATGAGATGATTTCACTTTTACCAAGTCATTCACTACATGAAAAATTCAAATGACAAAATGTAGAAAGTTTTAGTGAATGCAACAGAGTTAAGGCTCTGTTTTTTGAAATGATAAGCTCACAAAAGTTAGTAATTAACTTTTCGCATAATTGTAGCGTACGGAGCGAGCATGTAAATGATCTGTCAGGCCTCTATGGCCCCCTTTGTTTTTTAAATTATTTAAATGATCTTTAATTCGTACGCTTATTTCGACATTATTTAAATCATTGTTGTAGCTACATAACGACACCACTTTTTAAAACAATTAGAAAGTAGGCTAGCTATGAGCTCATAGGCCATCAGGTGGTAATTGCTTAGCTCTGTGTAAAGGTTCTAATAAGTATCCATATGCTTCATGTTGGGGCTTAGAGAGAAAACAATCCGACTAAACCAGTCATTTCGTAATTTTTATATCTGGACCCCCAGAGGGCTTTCGACCCACAGGGGTCTATATTAATAATAAAAAATGTTGAAGGTGCATTACATGGAAATGGAGATTCAGATTCGATTTTGCCAAGACATCACCATAATTTTGAGTTTCTATAGATGTAGTAAAATGGAGTTTTAAATCGTAATGAATAGAACATACCTCGTGAAAACAAACGGTTTAAATGATATTCGGTACCGGCTTAGCTAAATTTGACCAATTTGAAACCAAACATTTTGTATTGTCTAAGCATAACGCTTATATTGTGTATTTATATTTAACTTTGCAATACTTAGATATAAATAGGTACATATTTTTTTCAATGCTGTGCTCTGTAATGGCTAGCTATAGCTAGAGAGAAATACATCTTCTCGTGATTTACGGGACGGAAAGGTTGAGGGACTCCTAGTAGCACTCCATGGTAACTACTAATTCTTGACGATATTATTTTCAAAATAATTGGTGTCGGGTATACATAACACACCAACGCCGAATACAGACTCAATACGACACGTGTCGGAAGTGAGCGAGTGAGTAGAAAGTTAAACTTAGTGTTCGGTTCACTCGGAATGTTTTTTGACATCCAAAAGTTATAACTTGGCCCCGTAAGTGACTCTTCCACGGCTCATGACCTCAACGAATTGTTTGCTATAAAGAATTAATTCTTAAAGTTTCGTTAACAACAATCTTAATCAGCACTTCCGCTATACAAATACTTTCTAATTTAAACTTTTGGATTTCTACAAAGCGGGTGCCACTATTGCGGCGCTACAGCACTACAGCTTAATTAAATAAGATTTTGATAAAACTTGTTAATTTTATCAATAGCTTTATATTTATTTTATATGTCCGTTGTTACACTTACTTCCTAATAATCTTTAAGCCGTGAGTATAATTATGCAATTTTAGTTCTTGATCAAACGATATAACGAGGGGTGTGCGGATTTCTTCGAAGGCAATTCATAATGAAAAAGTAATGTTATCTTTCGTAGCGATATCGTTTTAGTAATATTATGCAGGATACTTAATTTAGTTTGAAAGTTTATTTATATTATTCTTTAACACCAGTCGAGTGACGAGTGTCAGTACGATTGCATATACTTATACTTACTCGTATCTGACACTTTATTGCAAGAAACTTACTTACGTACTAAATACGTACATTTACGATATTAAGAACGAAATAAAATAAAACACAAGTAAAATGATTTTTTATAAAAAAAAACAGCTTACTTGCAATTATATTAAATATTTTCTTCTGTTAATTGTCCCTAAAAACTCCCGAGGTTTTCTTATCTGGTAACTAACTGCTAGTCCTGTCTTTGTAACTAAGGGTAAAATAAGGATTTTATCCAGTGCTATTTGACTTTGACTTTGATATAAAGATTCGCCAACCGATCTATTCTTCCGTACAGTGTTTAAGAGCTAAGGCGACGTACAACGCGCCCTGCATTGTTTCATGCATTTATTTAATATCTCATAATATTTTGACAATATTTATCTACGTGAAGAGGTTAATTAAAATTACATGGTATATATTTTGATAAGGATTTAACTTATTTTTTAAACTATAAAAATGGTCGCGTATTCGTTGCGCAAAATATTAGGTAGGTACCACGGTCCCGGAGATACCTTTCCGCATATACACAAATTCACAAAATTCGAGCTCTCTTTTTATAATATTAGTATACGTTATTAAACTTTGCCGACTACTGGCAAGCATTTACTAACCTTGGCATTTCAAGGGCACCGTATATAAACTTAATATTAAAAAGAAAATCCTTAAAAACCGGATCGAACCCGTTCGCTGCCTCGACTGACCTAATATGCGCCAATACGCTCGAAAGGACATTTGCCCTATTGTATTGGTATATATCATTATAAAAAGGTGGAAATTCTTTGCAAGAAATTTTGGAAAAATAAACGTTGTCAGACTCTATAAGAACAGAACAACTTCTTCGATATTTTATTTTGAACGGACTTCAAGGTTACCTATGCAGGTGTTATTTATCAATTAAAGTTTAGTATTTTTTAATTTATATTTTTTATAAACATCTACATGTACCTTTAAATGCTTATATCTTTTTGTTATCTTTTCATTGTTCGACTTATTTTCTAATATGAAATGAGAAATAAATTCTCAAACCGTAATATGAGAATGGGTTTATTGTTTACGTAAGAAGCTAAATATTTAAAAAAGTTGTATTTTTAATCTTGTAAGTCTTGACAAATAGTTATAAATATACATAATAAGTACCTTTCGTGTCGTAATATAATAATACTTGTCTTAATATGTGTATGGTTTGTGTGTTGTTATGTGCGTATTTGGAATAATATTACTAGAGCAATGATGCGATAATACTGAGGACTATATACTTATTAGTCTCGTCGTAAAATTTTCATATATATATATTATTAATGGAATTCAATTGTTATAAATAAAATGTTCATTAATTGAACCAAGTTTTGAGTAAAAATGTAACACGTCGCATTTGCCGCGCGAACGAGGAGATCACGTCATCAGTCGCGTGCGTGGCGAACGCGAAGAGGCGCCGCGTCACCTAAAACTCGACAAACTGATAAACATATAATTATCTCGCTCTAATATATGCCTAAAAGCGTCATCGAGAAGAAAACGGCATCGCCGGCCAGTGCAACAGCGAAAAAGTAAACTTTATACATATTCCAAGTTAGCGGAACGCTCAACGCACTCAGCTCAGTTGTTTCTCAGCGGTCGTGCGGAGCGTACGCGTAACTTGTTCATTCCATAACTTTTCGTAACTTCGCCATGACATTACGCTGCGTACTTGTGGTGCTGGCACTAGCCGGAGCCACGTTTGCTGGGACCGAGGTCACCGAACTTAAGGTCGACGTAGTCAGCGTACCCGAAGGCTGCACTGTAAAATCTAAACATGGTGACATGCTCACGATGCACTACACCGGCACCCTCGACGACGGCCACAAGTTCGACTCTAGGTAAGTGATTTTTTCGAAGAAACAATATTATTCCACGGCATAGTTTCGCAAGCGATATTTACTGTTATCTGCAAGCGGGGTTCAATTCCGGCGTCGACTGTTCGGCATGTAATGAGCGTCGATAACGCGTTACAATGATTAGACAACATATAAATATTATTTGGCCTACTTTTTGTAAAGTTCTAAACCTTGTTCCAAAGCAGTTAACCTTAATCTTGCTGCAGACAGACAGATTCCCAGAGGTGCACAACTTTTCCTGTGCAATTCATGAGAATCATTATTTCAAATTATTCTGGGATAATGATCACCATTATTTAATTACACTTTTAAAATGGGTTGTGTGCGTTTGTTACCTAGCGCCGGGAATTGCATTTCTGATAATTCAATTTGGAACGCATTTGTTCATTGAATCTTGCAGTAATTTAATGCTCATAGAATATTGGAATGCAATACACCAACAGGTACTTTCGACAATTAAAAACAATCAATAAAATATAATTCGAACATTCAAAAGTTATGTTAAAAATATTATAAAAATATTAGACGTATATCGCGACTAAACTTAAAGGTGGCAGTTTTTATCATTATGCTTTTTCATTTTTAGTTTTTGTTTTATCTTAAATACAAATATCGCATTGGTTTCGAGTAAATTAGGTAAAGACTATCATTAATCAATGATCAATTATATTTTCATAGAGATACTATAAAATGAATCATTATCTATTCCTAAAAATGTACCGAGAACGACGCGGATATCTCATGCTAAAGAATTATTCACATTCATGTGAACATTTAAACATCATAATTACATTGTTACCCCATTCATTTGGCGTCTGTTATTAACCATTGTTAAGATAATTTCTCATACTATAAATCATAACATAAATTTATTATTCTATAAATGCATACGGAAAACTTATAGCGGAAAACTTATTTCTCTTTAGTTCGTTCAAGCGAAAAAGCGTGGCGAAAAACGTTGACAGTCACGTGACGGGTACAAATAAAAAGAAGGCTTCGAGAATTATACACATTTAAAAACACTCTAAAAAATGTCTCGCTGTGATGTTCAAAATTGAATATTATTTAAGAAATAACTGTTACTATTTTAAGATAATAAAAAATGTATGATAAGAGTCAATAATCTGGAATCCCAAGGAACTGCTGTTACCCGCGAAATTCTCGAGCGTATGACACAATATAGTATGTTATTAGCGCTTACGTGAATCCGTGAATTCTGTCCAATACTTAATTTTACACCCTCGAAACGTCGCTACTAAATGGTCTTTAAGTGTTTAATTTTTTAATCGAAGACTTGGCACAATGCTAAATAGTAAGAAGTGTTTCGTTGCCTATATGTGAGAACGGAATCATGTTAAAGCTTTTAGAACGAGTAAATTATTCAGAAACACTTTTCTTAAAAAAAATTCCTGACAAAGAGATTTATTATTTATGTATAAATACATACGACATATGGAAAATTCCTAATAAGAATAGAGACACTATCAGTTGTTAATCATGACATTTAAAAAATAATATATTATGCGTTTAAAATGACAATTAAAAAAAATACAAATTAATAGAAAAAATAACAAAATAAAAATATTCTTTTCCCAAGTTATTACTGTTTTTCTCAAATGAAATACGACAGCGAAGCCGGAACTTGGCTATCTAGACCAGACTCCTAAACCAAAATCAGTAGGCTATTGCGGTCGTGTTTAATACGCACGCGATACGTCGACGCAGGACCTGGTACTGGCCAATTCATTAGCAAGTCATAATAGGATATTGCTAAGATGTTTGTCTAACGCAGCATTTTCGGACGCATTTGTTTGTATCGCGGGTGACCGTCATTCACAATTATAGGTTGTGCTGTTGCTAACAACTTTACTGCAGGAATATTGACTACATACATTTGTAATAGAACGTAACATGGTTATTGTATGAGCCCGTAAGTGTCCCAAAGCTGAGCCAACGCCGTTTCAATGCAGGTTGGTAGAAACATGACGGTATTTCATGCGAAACATGCAGGTTTTCTTTCTTAGTATTCCTTCACCGAGAAGCACAACTCAGTTGTGCTTGCCCGGATTGAAATCCACAATCTTTAGTTAAATTAGAAATTATAAGAGGCTTATAAGAAACATTAAAACTAATCCTTTGATGTAGTGCGTCAGTTCCATATTTTAATTTTTGAGTTAATTTTATTAAAAGAGTTATTATATTTGGACTTGAGCAATAAATTTTCAAAGGCTTATTTTTTTTAAATATATGTGCATTCCTTGTAAGCGAAATATGCAATGAAATGTGTTAGTGAAACAGCAAACGTCCTGCGTCCAGCGCTTAGTTGTTATTTTATTTTAACTTAATTCCATCAAACGCTTGGCCGCGGAAGTAACGTTAGAAGCCTTATTTAGCCGCTTTGCCTCGACACTTTAGTAACTTGCTCACAACTATTTACCTACATTAAAATTTTAAATGGAGATTATAATAATTTGCCGACATTAGACGCTTGCACGTCGGGGACTCGACTACGTGTAAGAGTCGGCGAAATTATGTTCAGGAGCAATTTAAGTTACGCGAAGTCAACTAGACCCACAAAAATGAACATTGTACCTTCCTCACCTAGATAATGAAAATGAAAATTAAGTAAGCGATCTCGTACTTTGTACTCTGTGCTGACGGATTTTATATGAACTTGCTGACGAATGCACCATTAGCCTAGTAGTATGCCATCATCAAAATGATTGCAAAGACTAATATAAAGTTTCTGCGTTTCTGCGTTTGGTGGCGCTAAGTCCACTCTTTTATTTTTAAAGTGCTCCTCTGGCACTTTAAAAATAAAACAAATGAACCATGAAAGTACTTAAAAATTAACGACGAGTATGATGTGTATACGTGAGCTTCGTTTCAGTGATAACATCATTGACAATTTCAGCTCGTTCCGTTGTTGTTAATGTCTCATTAAAGTATTTTACGAGAGATCAAGGAAGTCAGTGCCATTACTTCATAAAGAAAACTATCATAGATTGAGGTGTCTTATTGTTACGACGTACACTAAATAATAAGTAAATAAAACATTTCAGTATTGAAATTCATAAATGTCCTAGATTATTTAAAAAAAAAAAAACTTGTAATTTGTAGATTTTAAAATAGCACATTTGGTAAGAACCCATAAAAATATTTTGACAGTATTCAACAGTATCCGGCGCAATGTACGATGCTAACAAGCCACCACGTGACGGGTCATAAATACGGTGCGTAAGGCCACAGACACCACGATTAGACCACGAGAGGCAATCAATTCGTTCCGACGTTTCATTATACAATTTTGATTACTTTGTATTTGTGTTGTCCGGCTGTCGCCTTTGCCGGTTGATAGAAAATTAATGAGAAACTTCTCAATCGAGCTGAAGAAAATTAAGTTTCGAATGTGGAGGGATTTAGGGAGCGGAGCAGATAATTAAATAAGTAAATACGAGCGTGGTCGGCACTCGGCGGCCGATCGGTTCGGGCCTGTGCAGACTCGATACTTTCCATACTATACTTCATTGTATTACACGAATTGTTAAAATAAATAACACATTCGATTCTCCACTCGTGTACTTAACCAGTTCTATCACTGCTCCAAACAAATTAAAATTAATAATTTTTTTATATATCCTTGCTCAGTTGTGTGTTTGACTATAATGGTCACAATTTATCTCACGTATGTATGAACTTAGTCCTGGATACATTTAGCACACATCTCACGTCGCAACTGCGTATGATTCGACGTTGAGTGACACTGTAGAGTTACTATGGAAAGCTGTACAAGACTGATCTGGACAATATTTGAACGATTGATTTATTTTAAATCTGTTTTTAATTAAAACTCATTCGTTGGTTCATTTACGTTTTCGGCGTGAAGGCACAGTCGCTATTGTAATTATGGTGTCGAGTTAAAAATCTCATGTCTGCAAAGTTTTCATTTGTGTCAGAACAGTGAAAACAAAATAAAGACAGCCTCATAATACATTTTGGCTCAATAATAAGTTATAGTTAAGTATTTATCTTTGTACATTACTAAGCGTGCTCCGCGGTTTTACCTGCTTTCGATTTAAGTTATATACGCCTATTATATACAGCTTGTCATATGCATTCTCATTTATGGTTATGCTATGTTTTAGGGTCTTAGGGCGTGAAATTATATAGCCTAACGGCTTTATACAGGTAAAGGGACTGCCATCATACCAATATAATTATACGAATCTTCATATATAGTGTAGATTATATAAAAATGAGCTTTTGTTGTAACAAACAAGAACAGTTATACACACTCATATAGATACGTATGTACATAAAGGTACAGCGACATCATTAATATTTTTGTAATACGCGTTACTGTCTTTACAAAGTTGTAGAAATAACTTAACGCGCGTAGTTTTCTTATCGACGCTAGTGATCTCGATTTTTAAATATTGTTTTTTTTTTATGAAAATGTACTTGAAAGTTTTTTCGCGTGTTCGTAAACTTCACATCGCCTTTGATTGTGTTCTGTTGCATTGTTCGCTATTGTTGGCAGCTCAGACAAAATCCGTTCCCTCAAGATGTTTGATAGCTGTAATTGTGCTACTGTTCATATTATCATTATCAGATCCAACATACCACTCGGCTCGCCTTAATTAACTTGAAACATTAAATGACTATTCAGTCATTTAACATGAATATAGTTTGGTGCTCCCAAAATGAAAAGCTAACTCGCATAACTTGAGCGTCTGTTTAAGTTGAAGTCAAAAAATACTTTTAAATTAAAACGATGCGATCAAGTAAAATATGAAATTTATTTATATTTATTCGCTATGTACCGTATAAATCGTCATTGTCGTAAATAGTAATGTATATCTAATGGATTGGTCTCAAAATGCGCACGCGCATCGAACGCCATATCTAATTAATTTCTCCACCGGCCTCTAGACGACGTGTCACTTCATGATTGCTGTACATATCGAATTTCTACTTGTCACAGCTATAGTCAAAGAATATATAGACTATAGCACATCTTAGGAATATCATAATCGTCTCTTGGCTTTTATTTAATTAGTCAAAGCTATTTTTTGATTATTTTCGGGTTCCTTTCGCGGTGTTTTTCACAGTTCAGGGTAATAATATCTTTTCCGAAATGGTTGCAGATTGTGGTTTGACAATCAACTAGTTACATAATAGTTGATTGTCGTTTTGAAGTGTAATGTTTATTGAATAAAATAACTTGACGTTAAAGATGTTACGAAATATACGACGCAAACAACATTTTTTCAAATTTATTTCTCGGAGAACTAAAGTAAGAAGATGACGTTTCAGTAACACCGATGAGACGTCTCATCCAGTGTACTACATGGACTATTAATGCAATCATTTGTTCAGATATTCCCTCAATATTCCTCCTGTAGATTTCTATTAAGTCCTTTATAAACTCGAAGTAGTTATAAGATCAATTATTCGGCCAATAACATCATACATGGAACGGCTAAATTGAATTTCTCATACCCGCGACAGTGCTCTTGCATCCCACGGATGGTGAGTCAGGGCAGTCGCCTGGCTCGTCGATTTCATTATTAATCCACATAGTGGTTCCTCCGCAAACCCCTTCCATTGAAATATATTTGTAATTGAATGCATTTTCAGTAAATGCAAGCTATTAAGATGGGAGTGGTATATCGACGTGTGGCGTGGCAGACCGCGTACAACAGGCCTACAGTTACCTGAGTACGGAATTTGTAGTTTGTAATGTTCGTTTGTAAACCTTCAATGTAATGCTGTTTTGTAAACCTTCGCTTTTATAGTAATTTACAAACCTAACTAAAAATGTATTCGATAGATCGAAAACTAATAACATTTAGCCAAAACTTTCAACAAAACTTACTAAATGCCTTTTCAAGTTGTCTTTTCTATTGTCTAAGATATTACATATAAAAATAAAATTTCTACTTATAAATTAACGTTGGTTTGATTTTCAGATAAAAGTAAATAAAAATAATAAATTATGTGCAAGTTATAACAGTTTTTGTTTTAATTTAGAACGAAGTCTCCCAATGACTTAATAATAGAGATATTGATCTGTATCATATTTAGACACAATTTGTAAATGTATGAGATATTTATAAGCTTCACATGAAACATCGATACCGACTTCTCGCGCATGTAAGACAAAGCGCTTCGTACGAGTATGTGTATCTGATTTGAGTAATCTCGAATAGCTATATAACAAAATAATGTGTTGGTTTCTAATAGAACGTATGTGTCGATCAGAAATCTATGTAACATTTGTTTAACATTCAAATATATAACGGTATAACGGCGTATTTTAAAGTGTAATTGAAATCAGTCTATGGAATACTTTATACAAAAAATCTCAAATAATAACCACAAGTTGATCATATAATATGATTTGTATGAATGGAATAGAATAACAAAAGAATAATAATTGGACGAAGACTAAATCGCACCATTTGAGATTGAAATAAAAGTAAATAGATATAAATTCGCACGCAACCAAGTAACAGGGGAGGTGGGTCTTAAGGGATATGTGTAGAGAGACGTGTACGTACATAAGTAAAAATGTACTTGATTGCACATGCATGATGCAGTACCCATATCTCGACGCGTGCTCGACCTGTGTTTATATATATTATCAATTTTATCCCGAAATGAATATACGTTATCACAGTAGGTTAACCGCCTGCCTAGCAACAAACTCATTACCTATTGTCGTGGGTCCTGGTTGCTGGTCACCTCGGCAACGATAAAGAATGATGTAATTATCGACATTTTGCCGAATTGTTGACAATGTCGAGAGGTCGAAATCGATAAACTTTTTGTCTGTTATTGAAGTTTCCTTCGATTATTATCAATAACAAAACAGGTATCGCTTACGTTGTTGCTGATGTTATCGAATATTTCGACAATCTATGTATGTTTTGGTTTCAAAAAAAACTTTAATTTCATACGTGATTTAAATTTATATAGATATAGAGTTCCGCTCAACATTAAATGTAGCCACGTCTTATCTACCGGTTGCCATCAAAAACATATTCCGTGTAGGAGCGCTCGTACTTGCACCACTTCACCTCCGACGAGCCCGGCGAATTCAAATTAATTTAGCGTTTTTGTTTATGATCTAAAACTTCAGGCTCAAAGCCTCTAGCAAAAAGCATACGGCGCTGCGAAGACTGCTCTGCGAATTCAATGGCTTTGCGATTTGCTATGAAAGATTACTAAAGTATGCTTTTTGTTAGAGGTCGTCGGAGCTGAGCGCCCGCTGAGCCCTGCCGCGAGTACAGGTGGGTGTTGCGTATCCCTGCAAAGTAAACATCTTTTTTGTGTTAAGTGCACAGCCTTTCCATGCCTTTCAGCTATTTACGTTTCAGTTTTGACCCTCTCCCAGTAGATATTTTTTCAGCTCACCAAGTGAGATCTAATAGACAAACAGACCGAATTATTAAGCCACGACAATGTTCTGCAATCCGCCTACTAGATTTTTTTAGACTTTACATTTAATAAACTTTAAATTAAAAAGTTTTCTAAACAATAAAAATATTACTCTCCAAAATAAATCAACTTTATTTGTTTTTAGAAAAATATAATTAAAATGACGAAACCCGCATTGAAGCAGCACGGCGGACTGAGCACCGCCGGCCTCAACCAACAGACGCTTGTTTTATAGAACATTAAAAAGTAAAGTTTTACTGATATTTCGATTATTTTTAACAGCGAACTTTTAGTGAAATATACTACTGACACTATAAATAAAACAACTTAAATTATATTACACAATTTTTCGGTCATTTTTAAGTAATCGGTGAATTAAAAAATATGTCATAATTATAACGTCATCCTTTTTTTAGGTTCAGAGAAAAACTAAAATCAATATACGTCTGGTAGTGGCCTCATTGTTGGAAAAACGAGTTCAGTTCCGGTTCAGTCCTAATGGTATAAATACATATTTACTAATATAAAATAGGTGCTGTTAAAGGAACCTTACTAACTACTAGCATTTACTGAATTAGCATTGTATAATATAACAATACGCGATATGATATATTCATATATTATATTCTTACGGCATATTGTGTTTGAGTGAATCAAATCTTGCAACTGAATTTTAAACCACAAATGAAGACGCAATACTATCTAGTAAAACTAAATTAATAATAATAGCAATAATTTATACGAAATAAAAGATTGTTCAAAAAATGATTTTTGAGATTCGACTTACTCATTACGTTGATAAGTTTAGCTCGAGTATATCGTATGGCGTCGCGCTACGAGTATTATATCGCCAAGTAAAGGCGGCGTTGCAAGCATAACTTGCGGTTTATTCCTCTCCAGTTGGTGTTGCTATCATTAAGCGGTCAGTGATAGGCTAACGTGATTGGAACGTCGTCGACATTCGAATGTATACGGTACCTACTATGAGTCAGAAGTGGACGATATACATTTAGAATTTGCGGGTATATATTACCCTGATAGTAGCTGAAGCCGATAAACTAAACTTGATAAATATCGGATTTGCCTTCTAATATATTATTTGTTAATTAATCGACCATTCATTTACACTCACTCAAACATATATAATACTTTAACTAATATTTACTATTACTTTAATAATAATACTTTATATATATAGTATTATTTGAGTGTAAATGAACTAAAATGCGTCTCGGATTTTAAATCTTAAATTACGCTAGATGTATCCGTTTGAACATTTTTTTTCAGTCTCGTTTGGAAATGGTTTAACTTAAATGAAATTCTGTTTCTGCAAAACGAATGTATACTTACAGCGTCGTCTCGACTTGACTCGTATGTTTGCATGTTTTGTAAATGCTTCTGACAAATATGCGTAACGACAAATGTTTAGCGTCATGGAACCATAAATAAAATGTTTGTTTTGTTTATATAGGTACGTTATTTAAGTGAAACAAAGGTATTATCTTAATAATTAAAAGGTATTGAACATAAACATCGGAATTCAAACATAAATATCGATATACTTCGTTTAAATCCAACTCCAGTCGATAAAACGCGCTTGTGCGGAGGAAGTAGGAGCAGGTGATACACGGCGGCCGAACTTTATGTTCGGGGCGAGGTTTACCGCTCCTTAATATTTAATATAGAAAAAATACACCCAAGAACCGATACATTGCTATTGCTACCACAAAACGACTCGCTCGTGTTCCCGCAGACTTCTATCGACTCCAGAAACAAGCTCAATTATACCATCCTTTCAATTTTAAATATTTTTGTTTATATAGTTTGTGAGTTTATACGTTACTTCGTTAATTAAGTTTCATACTTAGAATACTCTCTAAATCGTAAACTACTCGTAGAACACTGGTACACTTTAGTACATTTTGTACAAAAAGCACTTCGCTTAATTTAATTTATAATTGATCTCGTACGTCATTAGCGTGTGCAGGTGTCGCTGCATGTGTCTAATACAATTTCACCACATGCACCGACTGAGCAGGGTGCCGAATTATGATTTAAGTACTTTTCTCAACCGGAGAATTTCGCCTAGCAGTATGTTTATATATGTGTGGGCCGCTTACGATAATGAAAAACTCTCTTGGAGCACACTTCACACCTGTAGTATATGCAGCTTTTAATCTGAACATTTATATTATATTATTAATTTTTCGATTGAATTTTCGTTTTGACGCGATGTTAGCGCCGAGTGATAAGTTCCTCTAACGAACGACTTTGATCGGCGCGTGGTGCCACCGCAACGTGTTGATTCAGCCGTAATTGCTGGCACACAGTCGCGTAAACATTCTTACGTATTGGCAGCCTGGAAGCCTATATACTAGTTACGACAAGTTCAGTTGCTTACATCACGCTAGTACGGCTTAGTTAAATAAACATCAAGTCAGTTCTGAATATTTTACTTGTATGCCCGCTATTATTTCTATTATTTTAGTTATTATAATTATATTATGTGGATTCCTCGCCTTATAAACAATTTTTCAATAACCCCCCCCCCCCCCCAATGCTAACTGATGTTTCCAATCTTATTTATTAGATACACATCCCGTACCGTACATAAAAACAAGCAACTAAGTATGCGGTAAAGGCGCGTCGGTTAAAGTGTATTTACTAATAACGTCGGTGATTGAAGCTGCACGATGCTTGGCACGGCGCGCTTCAGAACTGCGTGAAACAGTCGTAAACCGGCTCGCAGTGAACCTCTGCGAGCCGGTTTACACCCCACGGTACCTACCGTACCTGCACTCGCGGTAGACGGCCACACTAGATGTGGCTCGTCAACAGCTTGTAAATTTACCACGCTGTCGGAATTGGACGTTATTATGCATACCGATACCGTTATTATTCTTAAAGAGGATTTAGTTTTAATAATATCTAATTTATCAAATGTAATTATTAATCTATGTAAAAAGTCAGATATGTAAACTTTAGATGTGGTTTTAAAAGATGTTCGCGAAGGCAGCGTCTTCCAGCGGCCGTATATATTGTTGTGGCGCGGGCTGGCGTACGGTAACGATGCGGTCGCCCCCTCCCCCTCTGAATTATTAACACGTGCCATCCAAGAAGTTGAATCGACAGAATTAAAACTTAGCGGGCTCTTTCATATTTCACCTACTTACGTTGTTTTCCCTCTGTTCAACCCATTTAGGAGCCATCCAATTAATGCGGCCCTCGAAAGCCTCGGTACTGTGAAGTGCTTAAGAAAATTCATATTTTTATATACTCACCTATTATATTATAACTCGGCAAGGACGCATCAATTTTCGATTGCAATCGTGAATTACATTAAAAAACTCATCCCAATGGGGTTGTATGTGGTAAATTGCATATCGACGAGCCGCCGGAATATTCGCGTATCGCGTAATGTTTTATGTGGCGATATTAAATGCAAAGAGGTATCGTGCCTCACATTACTCAATCCTCTCGGCTCTCGCCATTAATTTCCAAGACTATCACTGAAGGAGGCTGTACGAGGATGTTCGGTGCATCTTGAATGTAACGAATAAAACGGAGGAACTATTTTACCAATTAACCTTATATTAGTTTCGAAAAAGCGAAACATCTCGTACTCGCTATCACGGTGGACCGTGAATTGTCAGCGGACACATGTGCTCAACTCTACCCTTGCGCCTTGAATAATACACGAACACGAACGGTGTACCGGTTTGAGATCTTCGCACGTTTTATTGCGGACAATTGGCTTCGGAATTTCGTTCTGTACGGCGGTCTATTCAAAAATAAATTACGCAAATGTACGCGCAAGCAATTAAATAGTAATAAATATTAAATAGTAAATTAAATAGTAATAAATAAAAAAAAATTAAAAATATGTAATATTATTAAAAGTAAGGTTTCTCTTAAATATCTTCCATGAAGCCCATCTAAGTTGTCTAACGACCGTGGCACGGCGTTGTGGGCTTAGCAGGGTAAATAATTAAGAGCACTTTTGCGCGCGGCGTCGCTCGCACAGCTCTCGGCGACGTCGACGTCGTGTACCATGTAATGCGCTCCGCCTGTTTGAGTCGTCACGCGTACAATGCGCCACAATATGCTAGCGACATTAATAATTCCCCTACTATCACAATTTGCAAAACCTATTATTACTTGCAGAACCATTTCCACTGATCTGACTGACTTGTACGTTAGTGACCTGTGTTAAATATATAATATACTATATAAATAATAACACAAAATCAGTTGTATGTTTTAGCTTAAAAAATATATAGTTGTCATATTTAATTTCGGTGTTTTTTTAAAGAAACACGCGGGGTATTTTTCCAAAATTACTAACACATTCGTAATTAGAAGGAAAACTGCGCAACAAAACCGAAACTAGTAAAAATATTAAACCATTCGGAAGGAGTCGTTGCGAATATGTTTGTATACAGGAACCGCCGTGAGTCGCAACTGCTCGGAGCGGGTCCTGTGTCTTAGCGTTGAAACATTCATATTTTTAACGACTAAATGTCTCAGAGAGGTGAAGGCGCGCTTTTTTTCAGGCCACACGTTTTTCTACAAAGTTAACATAAGCCGCACTTGACAAATGCGACGAGGAATGGTTATTCTGTACACTGTTTCTGTTTTTATTTTACAAAAAATGTCTTCGCATATACGATACACTGAGATATATTGTTATAGCTTAAGCCGCAGAACGATTATTTACATCTTCCGGTTTTCCGGCCTGTTTTCTCTCACTCTCGTCTATGACGAGGTATTTGCGTTTTAATCGAACGTAAATTCGTAGCGGCACCTCATACGGTGCAGTAATATTTGAAGTTCGACGTAATACTTAGGTACCTAATGGATTACATTACATAATAGTTTAAAGTAAAATTTTGAAAAAACATTTGTCGTTTTTTCTTCTTTCTTTTTGTATAATTTTAGTTAAATAGTCTGTATTGTCATTAGGAAGACACGCCTTTAGTCTATTTTAAGAAAAAAACAAATCCAATAAGTACTTCATATCAATGACCTCTACGACACGATCACTTCCCGCCAATCACCGGGCTGGACCTAATTAACAAATTCGCTTCTAACGCGATGTCTGTCGGCTGCGGTCGCTCCGATTTATACTTTCAACAGATGTTATCTTGCTCGTGATCTTTAAGAATTTCAAATATTTAGTCTGATCTCGACTATCTAGCAGCCGCATTATACCTGAGACGCCGGGCGACTATAAAACGTTTTAAAACGACCTACACATATTGTATAAATTTATTGTTTATATTTTACGTACATTTTATGGGTTTCTTAATTTTATATGATCTTATATATCGTACATATCTATACATACATATAAATAAAATTGAAGTCTGTGATTTCAAAATAACTCTCTCTTTTATAGTTAATATGGCTATTTGCTACTTACCAAAAACAAAACAATCATTTAAAAAAAGCTCTGTCTGTTTGTCCAGGCTAATCTTTAAAACGGCTAAAAATTACAAATTGAAATAACTGAATTATTATAAAAAGTATTTCAAGGTTCCGTTTAGTCTTTTTTTATCAAAATCGGTTGAAAAAGTTATAAAACATACGTATTTTTGTTGTGATACACATATAACGACTTTTTCTGGCCGATTCATCAACGCAAAACCTAAACCACAAGAGTTAGAAACTTGAAATTTTAACAGCTTATCAAATGTATACCACTAGAAAGGATTTCTGGAAATTTTACCCCTAAAAGGTTTAAATAAGGATCATTTATTATTTTAACGATTGTAAGAAAACCCGTCATTTTCAAAGTTACAGGCATGAAATTTCATATAAAATAAATATTAGGTTAGAAATAAATAAATATGCATTTCAGCGTTTTTGAAAATCTATCCCCTAAGAGGGTAATATAGGGGTTAAAAGTTTGTATGGATACTGCGTCATTTTTGATGTAAAAAGAATGATATTTAATATTAAAGCTTCTAAAACTCCAAACGGGAGAAATGGGGTGGAAAAATTAGTATAAAAATGAAAAAAAACCGGGTGGCAATTTTATTCTTTTTGTTTTGAAGAGTTAGAATGGTCGTATGTATATATTTGCTAAAAAACTTTATATACATACTTATGGGTGCAAATAACGAAATGCATGTCGTCAAATGTCGTCTTTTTATGTTGTATGTAGGCGGACGTGCAAACCGGCCACCAGGCCACCTGATCTTAAGTGATCACCACCACCCATAGACATTGGCGATGTAAGAAATATTAACCATTACCTACATCCCTAATGCGCCATCAACCGTGGGAACGAAGATGGTGTGTCCTTTGTGCCTGTAGTCACACAGGCTCACTCATCCTTAAAACCGGAACTGTTGCGCGATGACTAAGTATTGATATTTCGCGGCAGAATATCTGATAAGTGGGTGGTACCTACCCAGACAGATTTGAACAAAGCCGTTGCAAAAGTTAAAGTCAAATTTTTTAATCTGATTTTAATAGAATAAAATAAATTTATTGGTACGCTTGCTCATTTACAGCTTAAACTATCCAACGGCGGGGATACTTAAGCCAACAAAGTAAGTATTTACGCAACAGAATCGTAGATCGGAAGACATGTATAAAATAAATTTATCTTCAAGTCATTTAAGGCACTACAAAATATATCAAATATAATAATAAATATATAATATATATATCAAGTGAAATTACAGGGATTCACTGTAAATTTACTGATGATTATTAAAAGAATAATAATCAATCTAAAATAAAAATAAAAAACCCTTAATGTACTTTTTTCTAACCAGAATGACATTTCATGCTTCTTACTTTAAAATCACTGACTTCCAAACAATAATCTTTCCTTTACTTAAACTTAAGCGCGAGCGAAGTCGCGGGCAACAGCTCATTGTTATGTAAAACTCTAATCCTCCAATTGTCACAACTAATCAAAAGGTTATCTTCGACTGGTGCGATATGATGTTGTCACATAATGATGAAAACTTCAATGAGAGATAAAAAGAAAGTTTTTTTTAATCATAACGATTTTTGTCGAAGTAATCAGCTAAAAAAAGAGCGCGCAACCTCATCCTCCTCGCCTGATTGATCGCACACCCTTCTGTCCAATAAATATTAAATTTGTTGAGGCAATTTGTCTGTCTCACTTAGTTGCGAGCAAATGATGTATTAATACAGAAGATGCATCGTTCTTCAAGATGTGTGCAGCGGACGTGACGACTGCTTCAAGAGAATTGCGAGCGCAAACAGAGTTATGTGTGCTTGAAATAGAAACTGCAAATTATATATAATAGAATATTTCATGAGATCCGCCACAAAACGTGCACCACTAATGGAGTTGCTATCTTAAGGGTTATTATTTTGGTTCGGTTTTACGACTGTTGCACGGCTTGACATCAACATCTGTTTGTTTCGACAAATATTTATTTAAAAAAGTTAAGTAACTTAACGTATAGAATACATTTTACAGCAAACCATTTTATTGCATTTTCAATAAGCTGAAGATGAAATTGTTGCAAGAACAAAAGGCTTAAAAGTGCTTGTCTATAAAATTGTGGAAGCTATTTTCTACTTGGCCAGTGCGTGCATGCACGTGTATGTATGTAAGCCGGAGGATGTCTACAAAGCTTATTGGGATCTTTGAAAGTCTTTTGTGAATTCCTCTCGTAATCCTGTTAGCGACGTACAGCGGTTAGCAAACGATAAAATAACTTTCCTGTCCTGCGAGGCTCGAAACTAAAATTGACGGTTGGCTTTCAAAAAACTAGTGCCTACTATGTTATGAACGGCTCATGGCACATTAATAGAAGTGTACTTTCTACTTCTGTGCTCACGTCGAACACGAGTCAAGTTTAAACATATGCATTCACGTTTCACATTCACGGACGTGCCCAATATATTTAATGCGTGAGGGGTGAGGCCAAGAAATATTTTTAACCCTGTCGGAAAGTGGAGTGCAGAGTTGTGTTTGGTAATCTCCGATAGTTAATCTAATTAGGTAATAGTAGGTAGTAATGGACGACTATCTATATACATAGTTATAATGCTCGTTTTTTGTAAAATTGAATTTTGTTCCCAAAATGATTGTACGCACAAGTCTGTGTTAGTTAGCCTATTATTTACCCGAAGAGAACCATCACCAATGAACACATTTTCAGTAATTTATTGTTCTTCATACAATGTTGAAATTATTTGTCGCATGTAAATCGTATTGATGCTGGATGTGTTACCCGCTACGCCTAGCTGCCTAATACGGTGGACAATGTTTTCACTAAGCAAGCTACGTTAAGCCAATGGTCTGCTTATAAAGAAATGAAAATGGAACCATCGCCGTTTATATATATGTATATTAATTGTTGCTGCCTAGTGCCTACACATCCGACGACGAACAAAATATTTACTTTTACCTGCGAGTGTGTACGATTAGATCTTTCAGTGATTATTATCAATAGAAATGAAAAAAAAAAACATTAGTTTAAATTGTTTATTTTTCTTTTAAACAATACGTAGGAATGGAATTCAATATAATATTGGTCATGACGACAATATTACACCAGTAGGTACTGCCGTTCGTACAAACAATAATACAAATAAAATAACGGAGTCGGAGGAGAGTATCCTGAGATTTGATCAGCAATTGATTTGGATTTTGATGAAGTCCTGTTTATTTTGCGGTAACTTGCGGGCGACGGCGGCAGGGGCGAGGCGGAGCGGTGCGAGGCGGGGCGGGGCGATGACAAATAATGTCAATTCCGAATGCAACGCACTCTGAACATGTTTGTGTGAATTTTCTTTCCTACGATAATATTTAAAAGCTAAAATAACACAAACTAAAAACGCGCAGAATTTTCACTTATTCCTTTCGTCGTATGAGGTTAGACAGACCTATTTCAATTATTTACCTACTCCTCACTACGAGTACTTAGTTGCGGATCCACAATTGCATCGTATTATTTAACCCACATGGCGATATCATCTTATATGGCTCGTGAAGAAGCAATTTATAAAAAAAAAACGAATATAAGTTTAAAGAATTTATTTCTCATAAAGAATTACAGAAATTCACTTACATGAGAAAGTTACAAACTAATATAAAAATCTAAGCGTACAGTGTTACAAAAATTCATAAGAAAGAAGGTAGATGCAGAAATTTTTTCTTCTCGATCGACGATCGACGAGCTTGTTAAACATATCGCCCGCCGTGTCACCTCAGGAATACAAAAGTATGGATGCGGCATATTTATTGAAATCTGTTCATCATTTTATTATTATTATCATTTATATATATTTTTTAAATATATATATTCCTTTTTTTTCATTTTCATTTTTTAGACAGTTTGTTTTTTTGTTTTTAGAATTTTTTAGAATTATTGTTTTATCATTTATATATATTTATTGTACTATGTTGTTTGTTATATAAAATCTTAGACATCTTTTGAAACTTGCCATTGATATGGACTCTTTGATGTCTCTCGGTAACCCGTTGTACAGCTTAGCTCCCTCGAAAGTAATTTTTTTTTTCCGTAATTAGTTCTAGGGATGCGCAAGGTACTATGATCTGCGTTACGCAATTGAGTTCTTTGTATAGCTGATTTTGTTTTAAAATTTAAATTTGTGTGGATTTCTTTATTCAATATTTTTCATACTAATATGCACGTTAAAATAAATAAAAGTAGTAAATTTTTTTAGATGACGTTAGGAAGTTGTATTTAAATAACACTTTAATCAATTTATTTTGAGCGGTTTGTATTTTCTTAAGATGTACTTTCGCCGCAGTCCCCCAGATCTCAATTAAGTAATCGATATGTGGTTTCACCAATGAGTTATATATCAGATATTTTACTTTTCGCGGTAACCATCGCGCTACACCACGAAGAGCTCCGGTCAAGGATGATAATTTTGTTATGATTTTTTGGATGTGTGGTTCCCATGTCAGCTTATTATCGAGTATCAAACCAAGATATTTTTCCGGCGTCTTTTTATTTATTTGTTCGGAATTAATAGTAGGTTCAGTGTAGGCTTTTATCTTCTTGTTTTTTGCAGTAAATATTACATAATTTGTTTTTTCTATATTAATAGTCAGCAAATTACGTTTAAACCATATATCAAGAAGCTGTAGGTCGTGTTGAACGTCGTTGAAAATGTCAGTAATAGAGGAACCATAATAGAAAAAACTAGAGGCGTCGGCGTAGAGAGCCAAATCTCCTTTTAACCCAATATCTTGTATATCGTTGATATATATTAGGAATAGTAGAGGTCCCAAAATGGAACCTTGAGGTACGCCGTACAGAATGGGTCTTGGACTACTTTGTTTGTCATTTATTTTCACAATTTGATGACGATTATTTAAGTAAGATTTTAACACCTCAAGGGCCTTTCCAGTTACGCCTATATTAGATAATTTCTGCAGTAGTATGTCAAGGCTCACTGTATCGCATGCTTTTCTGAGATCAATAAAAACACCTAATACTATCTTTTTTTTGTCAATATTGGTTTTAATTCTGGTGATGAGGTCAATTGTGGCTGAAAGAGTGTTTGAGTGCTGTCGAAAACCATATTGCTTTTGTGATAAAATCTCATTACGGGTTAGAAATGTGTACAAACGATTATAGATTGACTTTTCATAGACTTTTGAAAGAACAGGTAGAACAGAAATGGGTCGGTAGTTACCTGGATCTAATTTACTTCCTGATTTATATATAGGTGTCACCTTTGCTGTCTTTAAATTATCTGGGAAAATGCCATTTTCAAAACATTCATTTATGCAGCAACTTAGTTCATCGGCCATCAGCAGCTCAATAGACTTAACAGATTTAATACTTATTCCATCTAGGCCAGAACTGCTGTTTGTTTTTAAATCCTTTACTATTTTCTGTACTTCATTTATGGTAACGGGTTCAAATTTTGAAATTTCATTTCCATTTTTAACCAAATGTGAAGTGTGGTGTATAGGATATAGTGAAATAATCTTATTCGCTAAATTTAACCCAATCATAGAGAAATACAAATTAAACTGTTCACATACTTCCGTCTCACCAACAATAACGTTGGAATCAATTTGGAGTCTAAGTGGTGATAGTACGCTTTTGGTGTTGTTGATGGACAGACTTTTTATTAAATTCCACATCTTATTTAAGCAGGTATTAAAGGTTTTAAGGTAATAATTGTGTTTTGAATTTTGAATAATTTCGGTAACCAATTTCTTCTGCTTGTCCAAATCTTCATTTATAGTTTTATATCTGGGGTCAGATTTATTTTTTAGCTGCCATAATTTATTTCTTTTATTTATTCCATCTATGACATCCCGGCTGATCCAATCCTGTTTGGGTGGGTTTAATACATTGATTTTTTTAACTTTGCTATTTGATAAACAGGTCAATATTTTCCTCTCCAAGCTTGTGTATGTGTTGTTAACGTTGTCTTTGCTCATCTCCTGGAAAGATCTAAAAAACCTATTGTAGTCAATTGTATTGTATTGTATTCGTTTAACTGGTACTTGTTGACATTTCTTTACTTCTAAGAAAATCTGTTTGTGGTCAGCCATTGCTGAATCTATGATTGCTAAGTGGAATTCATTTTGTTTAACACTTGAGTATACCTGATCCAATATAGTTGTTGTTGTATTAGTCTCACGAGTGCAGTAGTCACGATTGATTTTGTTTAAAATTTGGATAGCATTCTCTCTTAAAGTAAGCTGATAATTACGAGCCGCCGCATTGGGTTTCAATATGTCATAATTAAAGTCTCCAAAAATTATCATTCTCTTTCTTCTATGTAGTTGCAGTGAATACTCCTCGAGAAAGAGAGTTTATAAATGATACCTACATCCATACAATACTTGTCAATATGTACCCAAAGAAAGTGGTTATCATTGGTACAGCTTTCCTCTAGAAGATGGTGATTTAAGCTGTCATGGACAAACATTGACAGACCTCCCCTTGAAAGTTGTCTAAAGTTGTAGTAGTGTGAGTATCCAGGTAATTGAAGTCTACTAGCTTCTTCCTTATCTTTTATCCACGTTTCGGATAGAGCAACAATATGTAGTGTGTATTGAAAAGATTGTAGGATACATTTTAACTCATCACATTTACCCGGTTTAACTATACTGCGTACATTTGCGTAAAAACATTTGATCGATTTGCTAGTGGTTTTGATTTGTGAATATGTATGTGCAATTTGATACGATACGTTATTGTTAAAAGACATACCTAGATTTTCGTTATTGTGGCTGTAAAGTTTTTTGGCTGCGTTTTTATTATTTTGGGGACCCCTTTTTCATATTTAATGCGTAAGTTACACTCTCCATTGGCAGTTCGGTGTTGGAGCTCTGATTGTAGATTCTTTAAAAATTCTCTTTGATAGGGTGTCTGATCAGAAATTATTTTAACGTTACTTAGTCGTACAGTACTTTTATTACGGAGTAGTTGTTTCGTAATTTTTTCAGAAGAGAAGCAGACTTTTATAAGGCGAGTTTTTGTTGGTTGGTATCTGCCAAGTCTGTATATTTGTTGAGGGTCAGGACAGTCGTTGATAAGTAACTTTATTATTTTTGATACTTCTTGTATATCATGTTGTGCTCGGTCTGCACTATTGTCAGCACTGGATTCTGTTATACCAGCTAAGATGATGTTTTTGCTCCTTATATTACGTTCTTGACATTCATTTATTAATTTTTAATATGATTCACATGTTACTAACATTTTGTTGCTGTCTTGTGTTGCAGATAGTTTCAGTAGGTCAATTTCGGATTCTAAAAGCTTGACTCTTTTTTCCGTGTCTTGTGCAGATGTGACGAGTTGGTGCATGTTTGTCCGTAGTTTGTCTTGTTCTATGGTTATACTGGCCATGGTGTTGCTAATAGTATTGACCTGGTTTCTAATTGCGTTTACGTCCTGGCAAAGCTTATTAATGTTGTCGTTTTGAATGCTACTTGTTGAAAAGATGAGGGCCATCATATCTGCCATTTGTTTTTTTAACACAGATAATTCATCCATGATACAGTCATTTTCACTGTGGAGTTTACGTTTGTTTCTGAAAGTAACTTAAAATATATTAGTAATAATTCGTTAATTGAATGCAATCACGTAAGAAAATTTACTTATTGAGGTTAATAAATTAAACCCTAGACATTCCGTTTCCTTCTCATCACAACACAATTTCGAATGAAATTCATAAACTTCGTTGAAAAGAATTCATAAAGGGAACGCTCGGGGCGTTCAAAAGAGAACAACTTGACTTCTTTAAGGATTAACTCTATCACTACTGAACAAACTTTGTAAAGAAAGCCGCTTTAACTGTAACACAGACGCACCGATACTCCTATTGCGGTCTGATATTTAAGTAATTTAAAACGTTAAATTATACCATCCATTCGTTTGTAAGCTAATAATACTTACGACTTACGACTGATATACTTTACGATTGAAGAAAAACTACAATGTTTTATTTTAATTATTTACAAAATGCATACATGCACGTAATGCATGTTTATATAATATATATACGTTTATCTGAAAATAATGAACGTCATGTCATGTCGTTATTGAATATAAAATCGTTATCCTATCGTCAGTTAAGAGGAGTGGCTCAAATAAATTTATAATGTAACTGCCTGTTCCTGTTGGCACCCAAACAAGACCGAAAAAACTATTTAAAAGCCGAACATATTAGGTATATTTGGCAGCATTTATTTATTAATTGACACACAAACACTTGGCTGTATCTATCGGGTAACACGAAAAAATTGTGCAACGTTTCGGCAGTCGCAGGACACGAAGTTAAATGAGCAATATGACACTTCGCTTTCATCTCAATATAATTCTATAACGTCGAGACTTTTCGAGTCTCAAAACTGGAAAAAATTGTTACTCGATGTCTCATAACGTTACAAAAAGGAGTGTTGCAGGCTATAAATATTAAATTTGGCGTAGTCTCAGTTCGAAGCATCTGGTTCCTACACTAACCGTGATGTTAAAAATTCATCGCTGTGTTATCGTACCGGCTATTGTGGTTCTTATACATGTTCGTTAGTGAACTCGCTCTTAAAAATGATATTTTGATGATAGCTTTTACAATTCAACTAAAGGAAAGCGAAAAGTATTATTTATGGTGAGTAAATTGTAAAAAACGAACCTTCAAACGTAAAGATAAAACTTTGCGTTATTTATAAAAAAAAGGATGACTACCGGATATTATATAACAATACAATATGGGGCACATTTGGGAGAATTAAAAAAAATAAAGTTAATGATTATTTTACGTATACTATTCTATATTTTAGTGTATACCTAACGATTACTTATATTTCTTTTTATTATATTAGTAAAATGCTATTTTTCAAAAAAATAATTTATCAATTTAAAAACGTTACAATATATATATTTTTGATATATAAATGTAATAAAATCGAAATCTATTTAAATGAACTCTTACAGGCAAGTGCTGCTCATCATTTTTCATGATATATTAATGTGAATCTGCCCCCTTGTGAATATAGATTCTACCGATCAGGTTACGCATTAGGCGTAGCTTAGGTTATTTAGATTTACGTATATTAAAATATGAATGCTTATAACCTTATAATGAAGAGATCACGCGGACTGCGGAGTCGCGTGCGGCGTTGTTTATTCCGTACGTAAGCATATGTAATTCATAAATTTCGGGAGATGATACGCGTTCAGTATTCGTTCGGAGTTGTCCCACTTTCGACTAAATATTTCACAGCCGTCGCGGAATCCCCGAGAATTGTTCTGTGGTTTTTTTTTTATCAAAGCATGCGAACTATATTAAAAGCGTAACTGATAAGTTTTATTTAACACACCGCAGAGTTGACAAAAACTAGGTCCTCGTGTTATATTTATTTTTACGCAAAAATAAGATGATTTTTTTAGTTCAATTTTATTTTGATAAGAATATTGATTCTCTTGCACTGAGGCACTTCTTTGTTCTTGTAGCATGCCGCAGTATGTAGTTAATGTAATGTAAGTTACGCAGTCGACTCCCGACATCATTTAATTGCAAATAACAAAGAAGCTATCTATCGTATTGTACAGAGGCGGCCGTCCGTCGCCATGGCTCATTTGATATTAATCCAGAACAAGAAGCAGCTCTCCTCCGGACCAAATAGTTTACCTTCTTCTATCGATGTAGAATCGCGTCAAAATATGGACATAGTAACTTAATTAAATCGGCATGGCATGGCATTGTATGTTATTTACATACATTTTTTTATAGTTATTTTAGTCTAAAGTAATACGAAAAAACTGTATACGTATGCACTAAACGATGCCATGCGATGATAATAAAGAGCTTAAGAATGAAATCACTGAGCTTTTTATTTTTTGCACGATCTACAACTTTAATAATATTTAAAGTCGACAGCGATAGAAATGTGGATAATAGAAACTTCATCTCAGAAGTGGTTTCGATAATAAAATAAACGTTAGGAATTAATAACAAGATCTCGCTCTCGATGAAAGTATTATGTTTAAAATTGAGCAAAGTTTATATTTTGAGATGTGTCGAAGACTGTCTGATATATTATTAAGTAGCGCGCGAGTGTGGGGGTGTGAAAAATTCAACGCCAGCAACCGCGCGGGCGTCGGCTCACCCCGCCCGCTCTTGGGCCCGCTCGCCCGCTGCTCGCCCGCCCGCTCGCTCGCTCGGCTCTCTGCGGAACGTGATGCAACTCGTTCAAAATAAATACAATTATTTATTTGCACTTTTCATTTGATACCTCGAATTCCTGCTGCTATTTCGTAGACTAAAGAAATAATAAACGACGCGAGCGATGGTACTCGTAAAACCTAGTCATCGATGTAAATGAGTACGAGCAACAGAACGACGGACAGACCGGCCGACCGATCACCACCACCACCGCCACTTTCACTGATCGTACGGTATTCGCTTAGAAATTGAATGTTTCATTAAACAAGTCTTCTGCGACGAGAATTAATAAGCGCTTCTGGGCATTTATGCGAGAACACGTATAATTTTGTGGATCCCATTTCCGATGGATGTTGATCGTCGACAGCACGCGAATAGGTAAATGTTCTGTTCGCTCTTTAATTTAATCAAATTTGCTCCTCGGCACTGTGTACTCAAGCGTCATATTCTATACACTAGTTGTTCATATCTAAAATTACGGCGTTTAATGTTACATACATTATACTTTAAAAGCCGTCATTTTAGTTTAATCAATAGTTATATATATATAAATTCAGTGATGGAACGCTCAAATTGTATTTTCACGTCGTTCGAAATAAAATTCATTGATAGTTTGATGAGTTTGAAAATAAATTAATAGTTTGTTTGTGTAGGGTTTTTATTAAACATAAAGTCAATAGTAATAAATAAATGTTAACCAGAGTTAAAGCTATTAAAATTTTATAATAATACTCGATCAAGTGTCATATACCGACCGACGATTTAAAATAGGTGGCCGGTACGCGATGGACGCGGACTGCCCAGTGTCATTCTTCTACCATTGCACTCTTATTTTAGTATCTTCCTTTAAGAGTTCGAGTACTAGTGTGGAGTGGTGAATGTGAGAAGCAAAGACGCTCACTCGGCCCTCTCTCTCTAATAGTTGTCATGTACGATTTATAATAACATTGAAGCAAAAGCACTCGGAAATTAATAAGTTATTAAAATCAATAATAATAACCGTAGCTGTAGTTATGAGTTATTATTTAATTCCACTTTCCGTTTAGTTACAATATTCCTCGTACTATGCGATGCGTATTATGCGATATAATTATTGCGATCAGACAGACTAATTGGACTTAAATAAGTTTCCTCTTAAATGTAAAGTTATCGGTACAAGTGCTTACTCTTAAATAATAATATCGTATGCTAGTTATGCACTCCGGTTTGGTGTTGATATCATTTTATATTGCGCATCAAGTTTATAATAGACCACCTCTGAATATACTTCGAGAGTCCTTTGGGACCACACTACATCCTTGAATAGAAGCAATCATGCCACAGACAGGAAGAAATCCAAAAAGGTGACACTTTTGAAGTGGTATTATGTCTACAGAGAATACCGTATATGATGATTACATTCCAAACATTATTTAATGCATAGACAGGGCTGCGTTATCACACGTACCTATATATAGATATATTTTGTATTGATGACGAAGATGAAATGTGTCGATTCCGAACAAGAGATTCTATTATGTGCTTGTACCGCATAACCACATCACGAGGATATTTAAAGAAATTACGTAAATACTATACCTACTTAAAGTTTAACCTATGGAATGTTAGATAAAATCATTTCAAACATTAATACATAAAAACGCTTATTCTATTATATATTTTAATAGTTTATTTAATAAAAGAACAAAGCTTTATTTACTATTTACTAAAAACAGAGGTACAATAATATATAATTGTATATTAATGTTAAGACAATGTTACCGTCGCGTCGCGCTCGGGTCTTGCCTTGTGACTGTCGGTTTATCTTTGGAACGCTAGGTCGATGCTGGTTTGATAACTTGATAACTACTCCTGTCTAATTCGTCTATTCTTCTCTTTGTCAATGCATGCATGCATGTTGCGTTTTTATGCAACGGCAAAATAGCCATATTCTCAGATTCGCCAAAATGTAAAATCTTCAAACCTTATTTAACAATAACGCTTACTAGGATATATTTGTAGTATTCGTAGTTAATTGCGAATAACAAGGAAGCTAGTAGAGCTGTGTACCTTACTACAACATTCACATTGTATGCATTTGTTTGTGATTTAAAAATCAAAATACACTTTATTTGATTGGGCAATTAGGATCACTATTGAATTGTCCTTTCGCAAGATTATATGAAATATAAAAGCTACCACCGCGGATCGGAGTGTAGATTTTAAAGAATCTTATTTTACAAAGTCTAGACTCTAGACTAAGGCTAAATATTAACGTCATATATTTATTTTATAAATTATATATCGAATTATATTGTAAATCATAAACATGAAAACGTAACGTTACATAAAATATACGTATGAAAACTAAACCTACAGGGCGGCCATTTAAGACGGTGCAGCAAATCTAGCCACCTCAAGTTTGTGCACTCCAAGCACGATCTTAAAACTGCCCATGAGTTTCGAAGATATCCCGATAGGCATGTTCTCTGGTTGAGGGAATCTGGTCAGCAAGATCAGAATAGTGGTAATGTTATCCGATCGTGCTACTTATACAACCATCATTCTGTCTTATTCTAGTAAAACTATGTATTGAGATAATATGCCCGAGTCGTGCCTCGCGTAGAGACAAACACGTTCAAACAATAGTTTCACCTCTCTCTCGTGACGTCACACTTTCGATTCGCGAACTTTCTTGACCTCACTTTCACAGTGTCCTGTCGTACTGTTCATCTATTAAGAAATCTTATGTCTACACATTATATATCTCCGACTCTACGTTTAGCTTACACGCTTACAATCGTCCTTAATACGCTACATTCCTATCATATGTATATATAGGCAGTAATTATTATTGTATACTGTATCCTGTCAATAAACTTTTTTAATTAACTTTCAACTATACCTTACATTACGGCCTCGCTCGGAATCAATTTCATATAGTCAATGACAGTCGCAAATAATAATTTGTTTGTTAACAGTAATTAATGTATTGCATCATTATGAAATAATATAATTACATATATTTTATTTATTTTTTATTTTTTTATTTTATATATACTGAATAATAACTATTATTATATTAAAAAAAGAAATAAGATACGTAATAGTCAATTAAATATATCGTATGGTAAATTTATTTTAGACGCATATCGATACCATTACGCTTTGTTTATGGAATGAATATCTAAATGAAACACAGTTGACACCATTTGAAAGAATATATTATTAGTTATCAGTACCGACATTACGGTACAGTAAGCCTGCGGCAACCGACAATGCAATTAAAAACATGCTTGCAAAAATAGCTCTCTAATCCGTTCGGTCCAACAATTATGTGCGGAAGGTTCGATCGTTTTCGACGGTGGAAACGTTGTGTTTATCGATTACAATGGCGATAATTTCATTTATACAATACAAATCTAGCTTTCGAAATGAATGAATTTCGAATTCGATTGCTCTAGTGCGGTTGACGGTCAACTAATACGTTTTGCATCTACTTTAGTTTAACCCGACGAGAGTATTATCCAATTAGGAAGAGTTATCTCCGCGTCACCTCGCTGCGGTGTCGCTCGCAGCTTTATTAATACTAAAAAATGTATGTTGCACTCTTCTAAAGGACCACCTTCTTGATTCGAGTCCTAATGGATATTCATTATTGAATGAACTACGCGAGGCGCCGACTTCATTCCACTCTCGTTTTTAGAGTTCTATGTCACCTGAACCACAAGGCGCTCTTACAATCTATATTTTCTATGATTACATTTTTGATCGTCTTCGCACTTTATCTCGTTTCTGTTTGTGGGTAGTATAAATTAAATCTAATAACAAGATCTAATCGAATGAACTCCCCATGGAGTTCCATAGGGTTCATTCGTTCATTCACCTACAACTTTAGTTTGCAATTAGTTAGGTCTTTTTAGAAACTAATACCATGTCTCGGACTTTTCGTATTTCTCAACTAGATAAATTGAATTATATTAAAGCTTCAAAGCAGGACTTACGAAAACTTGCTTTCACATTCATAATATTAATTAAGGATGCGTCGCATACGACGCGTCGTAATCGTTGCTTCTCGCTGAGCTTCGCCTTTTCTCTTGTAGTGATTAAACAAATGCAAGTAGGTGAATATTTACACAGCGAATGGATGATGCAACGAAATTTAATGACACAAGTATAAACGTTGCAAGAGTCGTTATAAGTCGCCGTGTGCGCGGCGCACGTAAGACGTAACACGAGGATGTTACGCGGATACTCCGCGGGTAGGAGAGAAAGTTGGTAGGTCACTCATTCCCCGAACACGTACGTCGAGTGACGAGTCGACGTACACACCGGTACTAGAAAACAACTCCGTAGATCTTTGTGACTCATTCTGAAACTCTTGGATTTTCTAATTATTTATGGATGTTTTAATCTAATATATATTATTATGTAAAGAGTTATAGAACGAATAATAGCGCTTTTCGTTCTGTGAAGCAAGGTGGACAATGTTATTCATAATAGCAAACTTTATTTCATTCTCAACTAAAAATTGTAACCATTCTATAGCCACAATAAACAGCGAGTTTTTACTTGTTTTTATGTTCTGGTTTTGTACTTGAACTTTATTAAGCATAATATATGCGGTGACTTTCAAAATAATAAAAATATCTTGCAAAGAAATCATCGAAATGTCATTTCCGCAAGTATCGCGCAGGCTTGCGAAATGTTGCTTACTGTACCGAAGTATAAATCGCCTCTTACGTCGCCCTCGGGACGTCACATCACATAAACTAAAAATTTACTTAAAATATTTCCTATTTTCAATTAATTGCGCGATGCAGAAATCGATGAGGTAATATTTTATAATATTAATACATAATATGCTTCCGTCCCACTTCAGGTAAATATGATAAACGTGACGGCTCGACAGACACTTAATATAATATAATTCTTAATAGAATATTTGTTGGCACTACAGTTTGGTGTCTCAGACTTTTTACAGGCGACGACATATAAGCACTCACATATAACTTTAATTAGATGGTAATTCGGCTACTATGCGAAATGGATCGCGGCTGGTTTAATTAAGTCTGGTATAATACCTGAACGGCCTTTCGAGATTCAAACAATAAACACAGTTATTATCTGCAATAGCCTCTCAGGATCTGCTGCTGTCAGAGTGACTGCCTTTAACAACAATTATTATCGTGAAACAAATATACAATACGAACGTTTTCATTATCATAAGTAGTGTTGTCGGATTTCTGTCGAGGCTCTATACACTTGTAGTAAATTAATAACTACAGCTCACTCGTCGGTCTAAGAGCCGCGTGATGTTCCAGGTTCAAAACAAAGAAATGACATTGCGTTTCTGTCTAAAAAAATAACAAATAGCCTGGAGTTAGGAAGTTGGTCCTCCCGTTAGTAAGGTACGTACTTCACAGCTAAGCTCGTACATTAAAAGTTACGAAATATGAAACGAGGCTATTATTGTTTAATGAATTCGAAGCTATTTACTAACTGTATTTACAGGTTATATGAATGGGAAAGTTAGTTAGTCACGCTTTTACGTTTCAACGGATCTTCGTACAATTTAGACAGTTTCGAACACGGTTCACTTGTCGCAATTTGAAACATGAACTTGGGTATTTTAACGGTAACAACTGAGAACGTAATACGGATTTATTTTCATTACGCTTGAAAAGATTCTCAATTTAAAGCAAATATCTACCGTTGACCATCACTTTCAAATGGATATTAGCCCGAACGCAGAATATGTGTATTCCAAAGGCAGCTGACAAAGGTCTCCCCTTCTGTTCAATAGAAGGTATACAGCTACTACTATATTACCACGATAACATGTATAATTTCGATCTCTAAGATACAATTCTTCAACCGAAGTCGACGTGTTTACCTGTATCGTGAAGCACTTGACAAACATAAATAAGCATATATTAAGCCCGTAATATTTGGTAAAGTATTATGAGTTCCGCTATAAAAATGCTTATTTTAATTGCCTTTACAACGCATGCACATCGTGACGACCCTGAAAAATTGTCTAATACCTTATTTGCTACACATTTCCCAAGAATGCTTCTGAATTTATTTATGGTGCGTTAGCAAATCAGTTATGAATGCGATAAGCCGTAATGGCCGCTGCAAACTACTTGCAAACAAAAGCCTGTGTAATGGCGTTATTCCGACCCGATTTATCTGATGTTCAGGCCACATAGCCCTAATAAATGGACAACATGCGCTAAAATAGTATAATAAGTGCTAGTGGCTCCTAGTATGTATCTAAATATCTCTGTTTATTAAGTGACATTCTTACTTCTATTAGAAACTTGTAATGCATGCGATATACGCATTAGAGTTTCGTATTTTTCTGGACATTGAATATTAATTTCAGGACTGGGAAAATTATAATCAGTCTAAATTCTATTAAAAAAGGGCATATAAAGTATTGAAGATTTATATTTGATTTCATTTACCGATTTGTCTCTAGTTGACCTACCGTCAAAAACAATATTTCATAAAAAATCAGAAAAGAGCATTACTTATGACCAGTGGCCAATTACACGTGCACAAACGATAAATTTTGCTGAAAAAAATAATAATACGAACTTACGGATGCATGGATCCAAAATATGGGATCATTTTTGTTTAAATGGTAGTTATGCTAACGGGATTACGTGCGGCTGTAGGATATATAAAACATGTTGTTTGTTTTAATGCACGGAGTATTTCATTTGTCAATTATTACCTATGTTTATATATACTTATGTTGAAGGCATGAACCTTCGATGAATTGTACTGTAATTAAATAAAACTATTGCTTTGCTTGAAATCGTTTTTGTAATATTATTAAATATTATATTTAGTGCTCTTGTTATTTATAAATTTTAATCATTCATTAGATATAACCAGAAAAGATAAGAATTAAAAAACAAAAAAAAGTCAAGGGCCCCAATTATATATATTTTATTGCAAATGACTACCTACCTGGAAAGTGGTCACCACTGCCATAGATATTGGCGGATGTTGCATGTTGTGTCCATGGGTGGTGGTAGCCACGAACCATCAGGTGAGCCTCTTGGTAGTCTGTCAGGTGACCCTCTTACATAAAAAAATAGAAATATTAACGTCACCAATGTCACCAACCTTGGGAACTAAAGTTCCTTGTGCAAAACCAATTAAATTTTGATACAACGTCAAAAAACGATCAGTTATTTTCACATATTTTGTTGAAACTCATATACATATAGAAGAATAATATTCTTCAATAACAAAGAATGTGTTACTTGAATAAGTTGTTTATTGTTTAACTTTGATTAATGAAGTCTTATATAGACTGCTATAATATTATTTATATTTATGTAAACGTTAACAAGGTTTTGAATTCATATCCGCATTATTTTATATAAAAGTACAATTCTCGTTACAGCTACGACCGCGACCAGCCCTTCACTTTCCAGATCGGCGTCGGCCAAGTCATCAAGGGCTGGGACCAAGGACTTCTCGACATGTGCGTCGGTGAGTGTTCAATGTTGCTTTATTTTTTAACTCAACTATTTTCGTCGCTAATTGTAACGTGATAATATCTGACTTTCTTTCAATGATATGTATGATAAAAAAATGAACAGAAAACATTAAAAATGTTTTAAAGAATAAAAAAGAAACCGTTGAATAGAACGGCCAAATTTACTTTTAGCAAACCACATAAATTAGTATAAAAGCATTTTTGTTTGCAAAACTGTAATTGTTGCCGAATGTGAAGTTAATAAAGCGATCGGCGATGGCTGCCGCGAGGGTCATTTGCGTAATATTTACCGCTTTGCCGCGTCATTTCGTGTAACAACGGTAATGAGATCGCCTTTCATCTCTGTAATAACTCCTGTTTCCTAGTTGGAATACACAATGTACTGTTTTAAATATGGAAAAGTAATTCGCTGATAATAATTCCTCCCAGTTATCGAATACGTCATATGATTAAGGCACAAATCTATCTAAAACAATTACCTAAAATGCATTTTTATTACATCGATTGTTACATTAAATCTAGCCGTAAGTCTCACAGGCTGCGAACTAAGAATTTGTTCGTGCATGTTGAATTTAACTAGCGCGAAGCTACACCGAAGCTCATTGTGGGAAGTTTCGTAAGCAACGTTGTGTACAGAAGTGAGAGGAAATCATGAAAACAGCAAAACTAAACTTGTTGCTCCCGGAATCTGCCGTGTTAACTAGTAGCCGAACTACGTGGCGGCCGCGACAAGTTATAATTACTGGCGATAGAACACCGACGGCATTGATACATGCTGATACACACGCGTTTTTTATACATTTCTCATGAACTAAGTAATGTGGAACGACTAAAATAACTAATTAATTTATATATTCGCTTTTTTAATTATTATAAAATGTAACATAAACGCCTCATTACTGTTAAAGTAGCAAATACCAAATCAATAATATAAAAGGTAATAAGTTCGGGTGTGGTCTATCCATGTACGAGTATGTAAAACTGTACACAAATATCAGTTTTCAAAGTCGGCGCATACAAAGCCGTCCTTACACATGTATATCTATACGGTTTCATTTGCACAACTTACTTTAACCGAGTTCTTACAATAATTTAAACCAGCTTTTGGACTATATTGGTTCTTTGTACAATTAAAGCAATTTATGTTTTTATAACGCTTTTATTAGCTTGGTATGTAACTTTTAATTTGGTTGGTTACAAAAGCGTGTTTTTTAAAACTATTTTTTATATACATAGTTAAACCGGGCAAATAGTTGCTGGGCTTGAGCCGAAGGTTCAAGTGCAATGCTTAAAAGTTCTTAATTTGATAGAAATAATCCAAGCAAACACGCAAACGATTCTTGAATACACCTCACATACAAATATAATCTAACACTTTCTAAAATAATTATCGAGTCGGTGCGAAAAAAGGTAGGAAATATACATAGAAGTATGATTTATTTAAATGAATGTAACCTCATATCTGCCGTCGCGTTAGTTGTTCGCGACACAGCGAACGGAATTTAAAATGGTTTTAAATTGTCGATGAATCGAACGCGTGATTGTTGAGCATAACATGACATTAACGGATTTTAAATATTTACCCAAAGTACGCGACGCACACAACGCACTCTCGCAACCTGCAATTACTGCATAGAAATTTATAACAGATGCGAATGTACATGACTATTCATGAACTCGTCGTCGTGTTTAATATAATTTACCACGGCATCTACCCAATAGGTACATATCACAAGTTTGTTGATGTTGATAAGCATTTCATTCATTTAGAAGGTGATGTTTTCAATATCTACTGGTGGTAGGGCTACTGGTGGTAGGGCTTTGTGCAAGCCCGTCTGGGTAGGTACCACCCACTCATCAGATATTCTACCGCAAAACAGCAATACTTGATATTGTTGTGTTCCGGTTTAAAGGGGAGTGAGCCAGTGTAATTACAGGCACAAGGGACATAAAATCTTAGTTCCCAAGGTTGGTGGCGCATTGGCTATAAGCGATGGTTGACATTTCTTACAATGCCAATGTCTAAGGGCGTTTGGTGACCACTTACCATCAGGTGGCCCATATGCTCGTCCAACTTCCTATTCTATAAAAAAAAAAAAAACTTTAATCAGATATTTAAGACCATTTTCACCTTTTCCTTAAACAAATCATACAACAGCTTATTTAAATTTTATTAAGACGTTTTTACGCTGAAAGAAGTGAACTGCTAAAGCTAGGTGTAAGCACATTTATACAAACAGCAAGATGCTAGTAGGCTCTTCAGTAGAAAAAAAGACGAACCTTTTAGTTCCTTACAAAGCTGTCAAAAGAAACCTCTACATCCTTTCTTACCACTTCTACGATCTCCAGTACATGCGTCGTATTTAATTCGTAAGGAAATTTCAACTACATTTCATAATGTGAGAAGTATATATTATACATAACGTTGTTCACTTTTATTTTTTACCACTCCTTTGTACAATATTACCGCTCCTCTCTAACTCCACTCCACGGACTTTACAATTCCGAAATTGTCATCATAAAGAGTCTATGGGTGACTAAAACAATATATATATACATTTTTTCCAAGCGCTAACCGTCCGGGTTGATTTGAATTGAATCGGTATTTTGGATTTTCTTTTAAAATATTTAATTATGCAAACCGATGGCATACGATTAAGACTGTGAAGGTGACTGTTATTCTACATTTCAGGTGAGAAACGTAAACTCACGATTCCATCATCCCTCGGCTACGGTGAACGTGGGGCCGGCAACGTGATCCCTCCCCATGCCACACTCCACTTCGACGTGGAGCTGATCAACATCGGTGACTCTCCACCGACCACCAACGTGTTCAAAGAAATTGACTCCGACAAGGACAACATGCTGTCCAGAGAGGAAGTGAGTATTGACTTAGCGTTCCGAGCGATGGATTCAGATGGCGATAACGAACTGTCGCGAGAGGAGGTCAGTTATTGACAGTTTTATGGTGATGGGTAAACCCTCGAGCCCCTGGACTCGCTTGTGATAAAGGGGTTGTACGCTTACTATCAATTATGTATATGCATGGCTTTTTAAATTAATACCGTTTTTATCTTTAAACTGCTCACTTTTAAACACTATCATATACTTAATACAATTACATTAATGTATGTGTAATTGTAAGTGCATCTATATGAGTTAATCTTAATAAATGAGCATCTATGTTGTATAATTACGTTTTAGAGGATTTAACAACTAAAGCATGCTCAAGTATAAAAGTAATAAATTCGATACATAATACGAGTCTTCAATTATAACCTCTATTATATATTTATTGTATCATTTCTTTTGTGCAGGTGAGTGACTATCTCAAGAAGCAAATGGTCCCCGCCGACGGCGCGGAAATGAGCGAAGACATCAAACAGATGCTGGAGAGTCACGACAAGCTCGTTGAAGAAATCTTCCAGCACGAGGACAAGGACAAGAACGGCTTCATTAGCCACGAAGAGTTCTCCGGACCGAAACACGACGAGCTCTAAATTAATTATAATTAAACCGCAAACAAACGCTCCTGAGCACAATCTAATATTAAAACAATATTAGATTTTTACACACACTTTTATTATCAATTCGACTCATTGTCAACACTCTATATACTTTGATTAATCTTTAACAAATTTCTTGACTTACAAATATGTACTTACATTCAAATAATTTCCAATGACCCTCAAAGGGCCCTCTACCTGTGCTGAGTACATTTATGATAATGTGAAGACGGCCTTTAAGACTAACGAGAGCTCCTAGTGTTCTTATACTCATACAAAGTATACAATATCTTGTCCGTTCGTTTCCAATGTTCACGGCTCACACACCTCTTTGTAGTATATATTGGCGCGCACGAGTTACTTTTCTGTTGAGTTTAATGTACTTAGTATATTTAAGTAGTTGACAAGTCGATGAGTTTGTTGTAACATTAAGATAGGTACAAAATATGTAATAAAATTTTATATAAACAAAAACATTTGAGCGAATGTTACTTGATATTAATATATAAACGGTTTCTTGACATTACACTGAGATGATATATTTATATATTTTTATGTCGGTTTTTTATGTCTTATTTTTGTTATTAATTATTTATTAATGTCAATTTAATCTTTTTTTGCGTCTGCAAATGATATTGTGCGTCGCCTTTTTCTTAAGATCTTCAGTCCAAGAAACAAATCAGTATCCTAGATACTGCTCCTGTGGATTTTTATTGTCATGACTATAGTTCAATATATTTTATTTACATCGATCGTCACAATTTTCATTTTCAAGTCGAAAATGTTTGACAATTCCTAATGTTATACATGGCTGCTGGGACACGAGCTACGCAGTAGAAAGCTAAGCATAATTATTGAAAATAGAAAGGAATGTTTAGGTTACTATTCCTCACTTGTTCAAATAAAATATACTTACCAGGTAAAGTGCTTTTATTTAATTACATCCTAAACTTTATCATCGTGTTGAACACCACATGGGCATAGCAGACGAGCTACCCCGACTTCGAACGTGAAAAAAAAGGATTTATTTTGTGCCATATAAAAAAACGATTAATTAATATTCGTCAACTTATACTTTCATCCATATTTTGCCAATGCGTCATATAACATGGCTTGTGTATTTTATCACGCGTTTACATGTCTCGTAATATATCTAAAACTAATGATTCGACTTCCGAATTGTGAAAGCCAATATTTATCTGTATGAAATGTTTAAAATTAATGTCATTTATTTTGAAAATAATATTTATTACAAATGACTTACAAATAAATTAAAGATGTCATTAATTCTTTTCCCATTTTTTTAACATAAAAATAGTCATCACATTCGTCGTTTAGTTTTTTTTTATATTTTCCGAGAGGACAAATGACTACTCCACCTGATGGTAAGTGGTAGTAGAGTCCAAACGCCAGAGTCTAGGCAATTTCTTTTCGTTTTCCATGTATACTAATATTATAAACTAAGAAGTTTGTATGTTTGAACTCAGTATCTATCAGTCCGATTTGAACACAAAAATAGTAACAATAACAATTAGTTATCAGGTATAACTAATTGTTAACTACCTACAAATCAAGAGGATACCACTCTTTTATAATATAATAATATATATATAGATACCACTCTCAAATATTGCTACCGCTGCCGGGGGAAAATATGTATATCAAATATGCGCGGGACCTTATATTTTAAGTAAAAACATTAATATTTACAGTTTCTCGGTTCTTAAAAGTGGAATAAATATGCAAAATATTCACGTCACCTCGCAGTTCATCGAATTCAACAAAAGAAGATAAGTAATTGAATTAGCTATTTTTGGGTGAATCGAATGAGAAACCTTTCCCCTGTTTCTTATTGTTATACTATTATGATATATCTCTATAGTAATACTTCTCCATGATTATGATTTAACAAGACATGTGTAGATTTAATGTTAGTAACGCCATCTGTATTAGCGATTTGAAAGCTTATCACTTTCTTTTTTTCAATTCAACGGCTTTACAATCCAACGTAATAATATTATATTGGTAGCAACACAAAAATATATTTATTGTCAAGATTTAAGTCCTTGTTACTATCAACAATCATTTAAAGAGAGAGATAATATAATTCTAAAAAAAATATTTGCCCTTGTTTTTTTTACTGGTAAGTAACGCGCCTTTTACCAACCACTGGTTGCGCTTTTTACAAACCAAGTACTGGCCAAGTAGATATGAATTCTTGGTCTTTGGATTTTTTATAGGGAATAAATCTTTATACATAATATATTTTAAAACATTACCTACAAAATAAAAGATCCTGAATATAATAATTATGCAATAGAAAACTGGAATGTAGTGTCATAATGACGATATTTCTAAGGAAGTTACCAAATAAAAACTTTGGAATTCGCCGCTAGTTTATGTTACACAACAAAGTTTGACTAACAATTCAACAACAAAATACAAAATACGTGAACTGCTTCTAACTTTATCAACTAGTGTCAGGTCACTGCTTACATGCGGTACCCTCTAAAAATTTAAAATCTTGGGACGCTTTTAGACAGTTAATGTTTTCGCATAATAGGTGTCAGACTGGAAACGAAGATGTGCATTGAGCATAGATACCCGTGTGGAAAACAGGTGGACTCTTTCGGATTACACGGTATTTCTTCTCCAGGAAGTTCAGGTAGGCTTTTCCGTTACGGTTCTCTTAATGATACAATAAAAAGAGCCACAATTGGTGTTCCTGCTCTTATTGAGCCCCATTGAATTAGTAGTGATGATGGCAACAAACCTGATGGACTGACACTGGTTTCCTAGAAATGAGGATGGGACCTAATGTGGGACGCAACATGTGCTTACACACTGGCCCCATCTCATATAAGAGAAACAATGTTAAAAGCCGGAGCCGCTGCGGAAAAAACTGAAGCGAACAAACGATTTTTTATTCCGTTTGCAAAGAAACGCTTGGATCTTGGAGTAATAGTGCAAAAACTTTACTCTAGAATATTACTACCCGTCTTATTGTCTCTACTGATGAGAGAAGGGCTGGTTAATTTTTCGCCATTCCACGCGGTCACAATTTTTACAGTAATTTTTTTTAATTTTTATTTGTATATATATAAGCTTTAATGTAAATAATAAAAAAAATACAATATAATACATTATTATGTAATGTAATTGAAGCTTCTCATTCTAAATGTTAATATACCTAATTATTAATTATCATTATTACAGTATAATCTTTATGGAAAATATATGCCGATGGTTGCAACTATAATTTTGACATTCAAATTTTTTTAATTAATATCATTTTGAATTGTAAATTGTTATTAATATTCTGTATTCTGTCGTTTTTATTTAGTCTGTCAACTATAAAACTGACAAGCTGACAATTTCATCAGCAAGCACATAACATAACATTATAGGTAATATCTGTTCAGTTTCATATTTTAAACCAACTTATGTCGTAGTGTCGCAGCTGGTTCCTTAGGTATAATAACATTGCAATATTTTTTTATAAATAAATAGTTTTACTACGAGTGCCTTCGAAAACACAGGCTTATGTCTCATATAAAATGATATCTAACAAACGGTTAGTAGCTACATGTGCCATTATTTTCTGCGGCAATATAGCCCTACTAGGGTTGTTTGTAAAATATAACATCGGAGAAAAATGTTACATTACAATCGACGAGCACCAAAAATTCCACCCCATTATACCCGATGACTTTTTAAGTTTTGGTATTGATACTTCTGAAATACAGAACTATGATACAGTTAATTTCAATAATTCAAGACTCAGGAAGCTAGCTGCAGCTCTGGCTCCGGCGAGACTCCGCCTTGGTGGTACCATGTCCGACCGTTTAATTTTTAGTTCAGAGGACATTCCGGCAGCGTCATGTAACCATTGTCCAATGACTGCCGGTACTGAAGCCACTTGTACTGCCATTAAGTCCCTTTGTAAGCACAAATTTTTACCATTCTTTATTATGAATGGACAGAAGTGGACAGATATAAATGAATTCTGTATAAAAACAAATACAAAGTTACTTTTCAGTTTAAATTTATTAATACGCGATGATCATGAATGGAAAAGTCAAAATGCTATTGAAATATTAGAATACTCAAAACATAAAAATTTTGACATTGATTGGCAGCTTGGCAATGAACCCAATTCATTCAAGCATGTTTTTAACTTAACTATCAGCCCCCAGACCTTGGCTCACGATTACAAAAGGCTTAGAAAACTACTAAATCATCATGGTTATAAAAAGTCACTGTTGGTAGGCCCTGATACTACAAGACCGCAAGAACACCAACCTAACTGCCTCAAATACATGGTAGAATTCCTAGGCAATGGTTCTCATAATATAAATGTTAGGTCCTGGCATCAGTACTACCTAAATAGCAGAACTGCCACTTTGGAAGACTTTTGGAACCCAGGCACCTTTGAATTACTGAGTGAACAAATTAAAATAATGCAAAACCACACCAAGAAATATCATAACATACCAATGTGGCTAACTGAGACAAGTAGTTCCTATGGGGGCGGGGCACCTGGATTATCGAATTCTTATGCAGGTACCCCTCTCTGGTTAGACAAGCTGGGTTTGTCGGCTAAGTATAACATTACCACTGTGATAAGGCAAAGTTTTATTGGAGGTAATTATAGTCTGATCGATGATAAGTTAGAGCCGTTACCTGATTGGTGGGTCAGTGTCTTGTATAAAAGACTAGTTGGAAATAAAATTTTACAAGTAAGCTGCAAATGTTCCCGCTTCCAAAGGATATATGCCCATTGCACAAATAGAAAATACACAAATGATACAACAGCTGTAACTATTTATGCCATCAATTTACAAATGGAAAAAGCAAAGTTCCTTCTTAATGGGACTGCATTTCATGGTGATGACTTGAACATTGATGAATATATTATAAGTGCTCCATCCAATAACAGAAGAACTAAGACAGTACTATTGAATGGCTGGCCTCTTTATTATGAGTCATCTGTTCCAGAAATGCAACCAAATCATATTAGATATGGTAATCATGTGTCTATGCCACCGTATTCCATTGGATTTTGGGTAATTAAAAATACCTCTTTACAAAACTGCAAGTAATCTGTAAGTATAATTTCAAATAATCTGCATAGTCAGATTATACAAAATTAAGATAAAATGTGTCTTTAATTAGGTAATTCCTGTGATTTTTGGAAGCCTTCAATAGTGTGTAATCTCAATATACTTAAAACTTATTTTATTTATGAATATGAATATAATAATTATGCTAGGTCCTATTTTCCTTTTTGCTCGAATATAATAAATAAATGCTACAATTTGTTGGTCTGCTATCTTGCAACAGTAATCATCTTTGATCTCATATACATTTACTATTCTACTTTTTATACTATATTGTTATTCTTATCCAGTATAACCCTACTTTGTATTGGTTACTTTTATGAACTTGTTACTTAAAAATTTAAAAAACATATACATGGAGATATAAATAAGAATTAATAAGTAATGTAGTATCTCAATAACTGTTTCAGACACATTATATATTTGTTTGCATAATCTGTCCCGACACGTCATCTGGACATGAACATGTGCTGACATTAAAATTTATTGTAGCTCTTAATAAAACTTGACAATTGGTAGCCTTGTCCATTGGTCAAGGAAAGTTCTTTGAATGACATTGAATTGCATCTAGAACTTTGGTCTTGATATCTATCTGTTCATTGTAATATTGTCTAGACTTGTTGTTAAAATTATATTGAGTTCATCAAATATATTAAAGATCAATACCATCTGACATGTTCTGGTGCTTTTTGTTTAATTTTTTTTTTTGTAAATTAGAAAACAAAAAGTTTTGAGGAATATTGCCAAAAACTTATTAAAACTACAATGTATTTTCTTATATAGCAAACATTTTAAACTAGTAAAGAAATGTTCTTATCCATTCATATACCAATAATTCTGGAAAAGTTACAAGGTCTCAATGAAAGTTTTTTTCATAACTGTGGATGTTTAATTGAATTTTAATGTTATAGAAAAGTTTGTTTGTGTACAAACCTGAACATGGCAAATTTAGTGATACTTTAACGATAGAAACTATACACATATTATTTCACAATTGTTGTCCTTCCAGAATATTATCACCAATTATTTTGGTATTCTATTAAAAAATATACATTAAGTTATGTATAGCTACACCACGGACTTACGTAATAGGTAGGGATGGTAAAATTCAACAGGAAATGTTTCTTAAAATCACATGTATTTATGAAGTACATTTTAAAGAAATAAAATGATGACACAAGTTCCTTTGTAAATGCATATTATGTATTCGAAGCAAATGGTGCCAATTCGTGAGTTAGTAGTTATGATAGGAGCTAGAGAAATTACGTAAGTCAATGGATTCCTGGCTACAGCTACTACTGTTGTGATTTGAGGTGCCTAAATGTAAGACTGATTAGATTTACAATATTATTATTTTTATTTCTATTATGTGCCTAAGAGAAGGTTCAATACAACCATTGTTCATTGTTGGTTGACCATTGATTCCTTGCAATCAAGTGTATCTATCAAAAGTTAATAATAATTATTCAATGAGTTTACCTAAGCAGTACATAGAATCACGACAGACGGACTAGTTTACTGAGAAGAAGTAAATCTATAAGTTAATTTAAGTTCTTGGTAATTATTATACTCGTGTGAATGCTGTGGTGTCTCTATATGAAAACACTAGTTAAATTTATTCATGTTTTTATATATCTTTATTCATAATAGAGATTGAACATAGTAGTTGAATATTTGGGTTGTACAAATTAATTTAATTCCAATATATATATATTAATTTAATTTATATGAATATACTTATAGCTTTGACATTTGTATTAAATCAGTTTTAACTAATTTAGTAACTAAGTATATAGTTTCGTTGTAAAGATTTCTTGTACAATTATAATATTTTTTCCTTTTGTTTTGTCGTAGTTTTCTTAAAGACAAAATGTTATATTTATAGCAAAATGTTATAGTTCAAAATGGTAAACACAGATGATCCCACCGACAATTTAAAGACAAACACCAGTAAAAGATACGCCAAGGTCAGTCGATGTTTTGTAAAAAGTAAATACCCAACTTTATCAGTCAACATGCACATGTAGTCTGCGATAACCTCTTTGAGCATGTATAGCATATCAATCCGTATGTAATGGGATTCTAATTTCTTTATATATAATATTATCTTTATAAATAACTAATTAATACTGCAATAGCAATACGTAGTTGCCAGCGCCTTTTTGTAATTGTTTTATTACTAGTTTATATTTTACATGAAAAGCATAAAACTGTTTTTGAAATAATGATTCATATTTTATTAAGAGAAACTTAGTAGCATATTATACAACCTATTTCACTTTTTAATAATTAAACTGGTTTTTTTACTTAAGTACCTTAGTTTAATTACATTGGTTTTATGGTATTTATAGTAGTGCCATTATACAAAAAACTACAGTATATTCTTACTTATGTAAAACTAGATTAATTCCTAAATAATATGTTTAATTTTATTTATAAAACAACAAAAATTAACAGAACAAAACGGGACATTACAAACTCGTATTGCGAGATTTTGATTAAAATGAAACATATTTTTTTTTACATTACCTACTCATATTGTGTAAGTGTATCTTAGTTATTTATACTTAGTGAGAATATTAAAGAAAATGAGTAAAATGTCAATTGACAAAGCAATTGAACATATAGCTTGACATTTATAAAATATTTGTTTACATTTATAGTAACTACGACACTAGACTAGGGCTTGGAATTAATGCATTCATTACAAATGCCTTATATCATTCAAAGGCTTACTCGTGTATTCAATGTTATGTAACAGATGTTCCATGCTTCTACAAATAAAAGCATTTTTCATTTATTTGCATTTTATTGATTTCCTCCTAATTATCGTAGCCGATGGCGGTCACGGCCAGCAGTCTCAACGGAAACTAACCAACCGAGCAGGTAATATTACAGTGAACAAGACGGTCTTGTTCTGCATCTGTGTACACACACCAGTATGTGTACACAGATGCTCTCTATTCCCTCACTCTCATAATCCAACGGGACCTAACAACTAGCACTAGACTAATGACGCAGTTGTTTTATTGAAATTTAATTGATTTAAAACTACCCAAATTTACATAACGCCGACGACAAAGATAATTATACTCCCTCAAGAAAAAGCCTAGGGATTGCTTCTCCATTGAGGATTAGTGATATGATACGCCATGTCGTGCGACGCTGGTCGCCTGCCCGTGTTGTACGCTTATCGAAACTGAATAACGCTTGACCGGATATGAACGTTCGTTCTTCGATTATGATTGACGTGTTCCACTCGCGCCCTCGGCTAGCTTCGTGATACACATAATACTGATTAATTTATAAAAGAATTACCAAATTATATTACAACTCATAATATATACACTTCAAATGACATATTTTATTATGGTTTTACTGTTTTGCCGTACAAGCAAACATGGGCGCTCTTCGTAACGCGTTAAATCATGGCTGAGCGGATGACGGAAGCCTTCTCTGATATCCAGTAACATCCTGGGAATGTCCCACTGCTGTTTTAGAGCATATTCCTTTTCCTGCTCCAATGCGGGTTGTTGAAATACACATGTTGCTGAATTTCAGTGAAATTAGACACATGCAGGCTTCCTCATGATGTTTTCCTTCGCCGTCAAGCAGGAGATGAATTATAATAACAAATTTAGCACATGAAAATCACATCAGTGGTGCTCGCCCGGATTTGAACCCACGATCATCGATTTAAAATTCACGCGCTCTTACCACTGGGCCATCTTGGCTATATGTTATATACATACTACATAAAATAAATAAGAACCTCGGAAAATCCCTATATGAAAACAGACCCCAGATATTTTACGTTGAACAAAAATGATATTAGTTTGGGTCACGATTAAGAAGAAAGCTGCAAATGATATCCTATCCTAAGTTTCCACCAATACGTTTACCAATTGGATGTTCCAATACCAAAAAATAGCAATGAGAAAAATAAGCACCAATATATGAAAATACCGTCAAGTTATAGTACAAAGTAAACTCTTCATTTAAAATTTAACACCTTTATTTAAAAAAATAAAGTATTGGACTTATCATAAATCAACTGGACTTAGGGATTTGTTTCCGTGTTTTATGGACTAAGGAATTTAAGTAAACAAGATAACTTCTATATCTGTATTCTTATAATTAAATTAATAGAAAAAAAAACACAATAATATTAAGTTTTCTCGCAAACACTTTTTTATATCTATAATAAAATTTTATCATCAATTTGTTATTCTGAGCTTATATTCCCAAGGCAATTATTTTCTTTTAATATATTCGGACGTATTGACTTATTTTTGTTTTTTATTTTTTACTTTATATTATTTTTGTTACCTTTTGTATTATTGGTACCTACTATTTGTTCAAGACAACCCTGAATTTTTTTGATTTATTGCCGCCATCTGTTTTCTTGTTAACTTATCTTTGTATTTAAAGCGACAGTTATTTATTTCACTAAATGTCTTGTAACTTTTAATTTCTAGATATATATTTTTCCCATTTTTCTAGTTCAGCAACTCTTTTTTCTCTTTTTTAACATTTTCTACCTCTACCTCTGACTCTCAAGAATCTGTTTCAAAATTTCTAGTTTCGCAATTTAGTGTCATTTTTTAAGATTGATTATATTTTATCGGCGATAAATGTCAGTAATTTGGTCTTCTTCAATAATATGCAACAGTTCTGCAAGGCTTTCAGAAGACCTTGAATGTGATTGGGAATCACTTAAGTTCTACATCAGATGATATAATTTAGTTTTCTACCGTGTGTGGCGTACTATAAGAACACGAAAAAAATCTAAACATGTGTCTATATTTATAGCTATGATTGCTAATGACGATTATAATTGCTTGTCCGAATCACGCACTCCAAGATTTTCTTGAATCCATTCTTCGTCTGAAAAATACTCGATAAACAAACCAGATTTTTACATAAGCCTGAAAAATCATTAAGGACATTTGCAAAAAAAAAAAAACTAAACTTAATAATTTGTCGTCAGCTATTATTATATTTCACTAAGATTCGGTAATAGGTAAACAGTAATTACCTAAATTGTAACATTGAAATGCGAAGAGGTGTAATTTCTCTAATCTAGATATATAATAAATCTGTAACTGATCGCTGTTTGTACATGGAAGATATATGAGTAAAGCAATTACCTTTAATTGCCTTTATAAACGCAATATAACAATGATTGTTAAAATATTTGTCGGTTTGTCTGTGCGTTTGTGCACGCTTATCTTAGAAACGGCTTAAAGGATTTAAGTACGGTTTTCACTAATGTGTTGAGGCTAACTTAACTTAAAATTTTTATTTCAATCGGTTCATAAAAAATAAAGTTATGTCAATTTAAAGAATCGCGTCGAACATTTATTCGATACAATTGCTATAAAATAATAAACTTTAAATGCTATAAAATTTAAACTTCTAATGTAAGTTGAACTCAGATCTATATGATCTATCATACTAAATAGTGGTCAGCTTATGCGGGTATATGTCGGTTAACTGTCTTAATATATCTATCTTTTAAAGTTGATTACAACTTTTTGTATGGTAATCAAAGTTGTTCTAAAATTACGCATTATTTACAAAGTCGTTTTTATAAAATATTTATTCTTATGAAAGGATATCGAGATAAGATCATAGACAATTTTTAGTACTTTTTATAGTTTTGACATATTACAACGGGTAGTTGAATAGGGCGTTTGAAAATACCCATACATACATACGTATTTATTTTCGGTTTGTAAATAACTTTTTAAGATAAAGGTTATAGGTTAGGTAGGTATTTCGTTTCGTTGCCGCACATACGTTTTTTTCATGGTTTTGTTAAATTTATACTTAATCGGTTAATTTGACAAGTGAAGTAAAGCCTTAAATGTATACCTACTAATAAAAATTAAAAATAGTTAAAAATAGTACAAATCGCGACCGCGTGGAATGGTAGCAAGAATGCAAGCAGCAATTCTCCCTTTGAATAACAATTCCGATTCTATGGGCGAAAAATGAACCAGTTACGTAAGTGAAAACGTAAGTTTTAATTTTAAAGGATACAATTTCCTGTAAATGTATCGTTTGCAGTTACAATAAATAATGTAGAGGGAAAGACATTCAATTATGTCGGAATAGATTTAAGATTGATGTTTTGCTCATTTATGTTGCCACTTGCCCCTATCTAGATCCGGGTGCAGCAAAAACCGAATAAATAATAATATCCCACGAAAATAAAACTAAATTTGTTGTATATACTGAAATATTAAGAGTCTGCTCTTAGTGACACCAAGATTTCAACCTGCAGCTGTTCCAAGAACTTGAAATTTAATTAACTGCTTTTTAGATAAAAACGGATGGACTTAGGGATTTATAGGACTTATGGATTTTTAGAATTGAAAATATGGTCAATTTTTATTTTTTCTAATTTTCAAAAACCCACTTATTGATTTCATAACAAAAAATCAAAAAAAAAAACGGTCGATCAGCCGGTGTCACTACCGTGTAAAATCCCGAAGTAGGACTTGGGATTTTTCGAATCGGAACACCCAATCCAATTTTTTTATGATCTCAAAAAATCATATTTAAATTATAAGAAATAATAGCGAAAAAAAATTAATGATATGATTTTTTTACGATATTTAAAGTTACGAGGTCTTAAATTATTTTCGGAAACGACCGATCGACGCGTAACGTTATATCGCTCGTCGTCGCTAGCCCATCCATAGAATTTAGCCAATATTTTTGCATTATTCTAGCATTATTTTTTTATTGTATAGTAGTTTAGGAGGAGGCCTTGTAGGCCTAGTAAAATAAAACTTCTTGATGTAGAATCGTAGAACGGTGCAATGATGGAATGATTTATTGAAAAAAAAGGATCGAGTTAATAGTATATATACAAAAAGTGAAGTAAAAATTAACCAATTAACCGATTGAATTAAATAAGAAGATGTAAGAAATAATATCAAACGCGTACGACTACATTAAAAGTAGGGATTTTTATTGGCGCGTAAAAACATGTTTGGCGTCTTAGTCTCGCGCTTAATGCCCCTCTATCGACGATTCGCGGCTGTTACTATAAATACTGATTTTCCAAGCCGACTCGTAGGTGTCCTAAGCACGTCCTAACACGACCCAGTCGATTGACTCACCGCTGTCAACCTCTGTTAGGGAACACAAACAGTACTCACCGACCACGCTGGCAGGGTCGTTGACCTTCGTTCGTTACCTCCCGTCGACGCTTAGGCGTATGACAGCGTTTAAATTGCACACGTCTTTCATCCTTCCGACGCTTCCTCGCCGTGGAACGGCTTAGGAAGCCGAGGTCCGGCCTCACAGGAGGCACCTTTAGGACGGCCGTATGTCTTGAGTCCCTTATGTGGGCTCAACATCCGGCTTGAGTTCAACTCGTCCATCGTTATCGCATTCAGTCAGTTCGAGCGGCGCGCGGAGTGAAGATGTGTGACAAGAAGTCAGCAAGTCAAGTTGTGTTCGTTGAAGTAGTGAAACCAATAGAAGCGACGATTATTATATGGAGATAAAAACAGTCCTTTTAAGAGCTTGACATTACGTCATTGCATGCTGCTTCTTGTTTCAAATAAACAGTTCTTTTCAGAGCTATTCATTGTTCCAAATTATAACGTCATAATATATTGCGGCATGGTGTGTGTATTCTTGTTGCTATGTCGTAACGACGTACTACTACAGTACTATTGCGTACTAATTTAACAAATAGAACTCAGGAAAAACACTTTTTTCCTTATACTTTTATTATAAACAAAGCAAATAGATTTATTGTCGAGAAGAGCATGTTATTGTAAGTATATTTATTTGTTGTATTTTTAAGTTTTTTGGTCAAGGATCAAACAATTAATTTTTACAAGCCAGTTATAGGTATTCGTTTGATATAAATATAATTCAGAATGTTTGTAATAACGGTCTTGTTGAAGATCGATAATATTGTCATAGGATAAATTAGTAGTAGTATTAATGAAAAATGCATTTCAACGTAAATTTTTAATCTTAAATATGATTTATGAAAAATACCGTATCATCAATGGAAGTTAAAAGTTGAAAAATCCTTAATGGCTGTGACCAATTGAAATTGATTTATACCATATTGTGTTTCTTTGAAAGACAAATACGTAGTCTAACATATTACGTATAATACAAATGAAGTCAAATAATTCTTTATTCAAATAGGCTTATAAGGGCACTTTTGAATCGCCATGTTAGAGTATTGAATTAAATGTAAAGCGGTGATCTTCTAGTTTACTTGACTCACCGATGAGCTGAAGCAGTTGAGTCTAAGGAGACTCAACAACAACCAAAATTAGCAATCAGTCTAGACGTAGAGAAAGCTTTTGATCGGGTTTGGCAGAAAGTGTCTTTAGCCATACCCGATCAAAGGCTAACTTCTTTTCTATGGGCATCATAGTAAATAATGCAACTGGATCACTAGTTTTTCAAGATCGGACCAGCAAGGTCGCTGTCGACGGTGCATGCTCTGATTTAAATTCGTCAATTCTGATGTCTCACATGGCCGCGCTATTATTTGTTGGGAATACGTCAATGAGTATCGGAATAAACATGACTGTGTCTGAAATCGAACCTGTACTAACCAGTCTCGGCCTGGTGCGACTAAAAATGGTAATAACGACTCAAGTTTGCGCGTTAAAAAGTCAATTTTGTCATTTCCCTTCATTTTGATAATACTTCCCTCGCTGCCACAGCCAGTATCGGGCCGTTCAGTTCCGTTGTCAATTTTTTTTTTCTTTCCGGTAGATCCTCTTTCCGAACCGGTGGACGATTATAAGTGTTCGAATAAAAAAATTGATTTGAATTGGAAGGTAAAGCCAAATCGGCCTCTAAAAGCTTTGTGTGGTCAACAAAGAGAAACACTACTTCAAGTCGGCTTATCGTCTGAAACTCTACAAGGCGCAAATTCAGCCCCATATGGGGCTCCTCCATATGGGGTACTGTTCTCATTTCTAAAAGAGATCGATGTTGAATCTCTCTGCATCTTCTATCATCAACAGCACCATTTTTAAGGCATTTCTTGCCTCGCACAACCATTCTGCGGAACCAGCTATCCCGGCGACTTTTCTGAACCGTTATAACATAGAAACCTTCAAAGAAAGAGCTTACACATTTTTTAAAGTCTGGCAAAGCTCTTGCTAGCACTCCGGTTTTGCAGGTGTTCTTGGATGGTGGTAATCACTCTCCATCAGGTAAACCTCCTGCCTGTTTGCCCCCTTTTACATAAAAAAGGTTTCTTCCAGTAGCAGGTTATTTCACTACAAGCAGGCCCCTTACTTCTCTATGTGACCAATGCCATAATATGTTTGAATTCTCCTTTGCTCACCGGACATCCTTCACATTCGAAATTGTTGATTTTATTTGCATTTTCATCACAAGCAAATATGCAATGATAATACACATTTGCTTGTGTACTACGGTATACAGCGTATATTCCCTTTTCGCCTGCCCAATTGTGTATGTAAAATAAATTATAGGAAATGTATATTATTTTCTATAATAATATTGTCTTCTATCTAAAGTGGAAAGATGAAAGCACTAGTATCTACATGAAGAGTAAGGACTTACGCCGATCCTATAATCTGCGTAAACAAAAGGTTAAAGTAAACAATAATAAAAAGCTCACTAATATATTTCGCATGATTTGTCGATTTGTTGATTGTGAATCCGCAATCATAAGATCGACTTTCGGTAGATTATTTATTAGTTTACGTGAAAATACTGCTTTTATTTTAGCATAAAACAATATATTAGTGATCGTTCTAATATAATTATAAGTGAATGAACGTTTGTGGGGCCTCAAATCACTAAAGGAGTTATATTTTGTATTTGTAAACAACAAAAAGGCGATGCAACGTTACTAGTCTAGTCATAACTCGGACGGAGCGAGAATTATGCGAGAGCGCCTAAATTGTTTATGTATAAAAAAAAGTTTACATGATATCATCATTTTTTTCACATTCGTTATTACAATCGTTTAACGATTATTTTAATACAAAAAAAAAAAAAAAAAATTTATTAACATCTTACTCATTACGTTTGCTAAACAAGTAAGGAGATGCCATAAACGGGTAGCAACTACAACTACCTAATGTCCATGTCCTTTGAGTGACAAACGTTACTACTGTATATGTTTGTATTTGTATATATTTTAAAGATATCCAAAATATACCATCTTCATTTTTGAAATCAGACCCTTATGAAAAAGAAGTAAAAGATTAAAGATTGAAGAAATGAAATACTTTGTAGATTGTTTAATTGTTAATTTTTCTTTTGTGAAGTGTAAAAGTCATTTACATCATGAAGTACTTCAATGATTTAACAATTAATATTATTATATTTACATGGTGTAGATCAATTAATAAGATTATTTTTGGTAAGATAACATAATATATTATCTAATGTATAACATGTAATGGGAAAGATGATTTTAAGAACAAAACGGCACAAATGTATTATAATAAAAGAAAAATCAAATAAATCAAAAAAATAATTGTGCTTATTACATTTTCTATCTTACTTAAAATAATAATTAAATATCAGTATTTTTAAACAATGCTTTTGTATTATTGTATCTGCTCGCAAAAAAAATTACCTCTATTATATTTATTTATTAAAATCTAAATGATTTATTCAAAAATATTAATATGAACGCTCTGTCATGTTTCTCGTAGCTTTTATTAAATTTGATGTTTACGTTTGTAAGTACAAAATCAAATTTATAGTTTATACTATTTTAATTCGTTCAACTGCTGACAGATGCCGCTATTTTCAAAACTTGTACCTTTTTTAGCTGAAATGTCACTCTATTTCTTACGTAGACAGAGAAACAAATAGACTAAGGGGCCGTGAAACCGCGATTGAGACAGAGATAGTTTGTTAATGTTGCGTATAATGTTGCCATAGTAACTGCATTCCCTGTTTTGGGTGATAAATAATTTTCAGGATTTAATTAAAACAAAATAAGTTTATTAAATGTTACTTTTTAATATTTATTATACTTTTTTTTAAATTAAATTATTTTTTTGGTTTCTAACTACACCCAAAAACTGTTGCATTGTTTGTTTTTGTTTCCGTTATCAGTAGTACTTCAGCATCTTTATATGGTACTGGATTAGCATTCTAATTAGATGTTGAAATCTAAAACACACAATTAAATTATTAATAAAGAATGGTTGCCACATATATTTCTATGTTAACCTCTTGACTCGGAATCTAATATTATTATAAATTCATGAAGAATGTTAAATGAAATGTCGTTAGGAAATTATAAATAGGAGAACGAATAAATTAAAATAACATATTTACATATAACGAAGCACTTTAGGTTATTATTGGACTCCGTATTTATGCTGGCAGCACTTACATGATAAACAATTATAGGTTATGAATGATAAAAACTGGAATTTCCTATTATCTTCAGGATTTTAATGCAATACAAGATTCCGTCATGCTATGGCATAAATAAACATCACTGAGAAATTATATTTAGGGACAAAATAGTCGTACTTACACGTAAACACACACCGGCAATTTCCTTCTTGCTATCACTTTAACATGAAATAATACGACAATGCACCATTGTATAACCTTCGATATGATATAAGGATTGTTTCTCGGCCTTTTCACTGATAAGAATCCTTTTCTAACATAAAAGTAAGCGAAAATTGAACAAAAAACACAATGAACGCACCAACTGTCAAGTTTGTTTCGCTACTCAAGTAGCGAAAAAATAAAAAACTTACTCTGTCTACGATTTCGTAATACCTATAATACTTTTCTGTGTATGAGTTATGACATTGACAGTTGACAACTTGACAGTTGAGTCACTCAGTGGCTCAATGTAGTGATCGCGGCTAGTTCGTTCGTTACTGTGGTTCGTTAGTGCTAGCGAATGCAGTAACATCGCACGAAAAAACAAACTTTCTATATGAATGTACTGATAAATGAATTTTAGTGGATGTTGATCCGTTATTACTTTTCCGGGTTGTGCACAACGATCAAAAATTTATACAAAATGAACAAGTTTCTGCTCCTATTGTTAATGGTCACGGCCGGCTACTGTTACAACAAGAATGAAACCATATCATCAGGTAAGACAAGTAGATCTGATTTTAATGTATTTCAAATAGTAATTGTTAAGAATACAGTTCATACACACATACCTATGTAACCCAAAGCAGACGCTTATTTTTAGAAAAATCTATAGAGGTAATCGATATCGTTACAAGGTGCAACTATGTGCGCAGGCGCGCTTACAAAGGAGCCATTTTGAGGATCCGAGTTCAGCTTCTGCTTATTGATTAAACTGTATGTTTGTACCTGCAACTTCAGTTAATTAATTTAATCCTTTATTTTATGTCAATCATGACCGGATTAAATACCCATAATTGGCTTCAGATGGAGAACTCCGGTCAACACAACAGAGACTAAGTTTTATATAAGCATTTAATTATGACGGCCCATTCTTAGTTGCACCAAGTTACACTCAGGAGCACTCATTGCACCAAGCTCACATCAAGTAAAATATTATATTTATGGAGTAAAATTAAAAAATTACAAAGTTAAAAGCGACAGTCACAAAACTGAATAAAACACACTTATTTTGTTTAAATTTTTGAAGCTATGGCTATTTTCTTTGATTTATGAAGGGTTAATACAGATTACTAGTTTAGTTAAATTTAAAAAAGGCTTATTAGTTTCATACTTTTCTTTAATTTTGCTTTTAAATATAGTCCCACGATGGAAACAATTATGCGACAAAGTTTGTTTTGTTTCGATATTTAAGAGAAAATTTCTCCGTTTTCCGCGTTCCTTCTTATTTTTCTCTATAATAAGCTTTATTCCCTAATCCATTATGGTAAAGTTTGTAATAAAAAACAACATTACAAATAAAATATTTTTTTACAGAAGGGTACAGTTTATTTTGAAATTGCTCTTGTATCATTTTATAAAGTGTATTATATAAAGAAAACATCAGTTTTAGATACTTCAAAGTTTATTTCCCCTTTAAAACATATTCATATTTCAGATGACTACAAATGCTCCCTTCCAGATGTCACTACTATCGACGATAACCTCGATATCACCAGGTTTAGGGCTGACTTCGCGAAGATATCTGAGGTGAGAAAATGTTTTAAGAGCAATTTATGTTACTGTATGTCTTAATAATTTCCATTTCTGGACCTGAGATTAAAAATATCTTAATGTCATAGGTCAAGTTCCCTGGACTCATCGGACCAACCAATGAACATCTTATTTGTAAAATAAAATGCATCGATGGAAACTGGGTGGGCCCACTTTGTTCCCAAACACCAAGTAAGTATTTCACGAGAATCTCATATTTCTTTTTATCAATTATTTTGTTCAATCCAAAAGAACAATGTTAAATTTAATTCAGTAACAGTTAAATCAATTACAGATGGTAGATTCCAGCCTGTCTTCCGTGAATGTCTGTATCGCAATCAAAACCCTTTATTAGCTGTTGCCTTTAAAAATGACTCTATATTGGTAAGTTAACATTTTGCATAAAATATTTACTTGAAATTCTCGAAACTTCTTTTACTTAAAGATAAGCCTTAATTCTTCAAACTTAAACTTTCAGAGTCAAAGCGACCGGTGAATATATGTAATGGTTAGTCACTTTAAAGTGTTTTTCATTCCACTACTTACTAATGACGACTTATTAATTGGTGGTGGTGTTATTGGTCGGCGCATATTTATATTTTACAAAACTAACATTGAACTGCTTTGTAAGAAAATAATATTGTAAATTGTTATTGTTTTGTTCTTAGACATGGTAATGTATTTCAGATTGATACCTACTTTCCACACGGCTCCGTGATAGTTGCCAGGTGCAAGCACTTTGGCTTGTACAAGCTCACCGGGGAAAACATGCTAAGGTGCGAGAATGGAGAGTGGTCTTCAAAGATGCCACAATGCGTCCCAACTTCTGTGATAACCAACTATACAGGTACCCAATGAAAAGTTATAACAGGAAAATATTCCTCATTATCACATAACAGCTACGCACCACTCGTGTGACCACATGTTCTATACTTTAAGAGACAATGCCTTTTCAGAAGACACTCTACATACTGATATTTTTACACCAAATACTTAACTTATTCAAGAACAATTTTAAAATGTTATCATAGGTGGCGCTCCGCCCACTATTCAGTATATAGCCGTGACCGGTTCTGCTATAGTGGAGCTGAGCGGCGAGCTGTACGTGTATCCAGGAAGCACGGTGTGGCTGGACTGCCTCTGGCCACAGTCCCTGGGCAAGCCGGACTGGAGCTGGACCCAAATGTACAGGCATTATGCTGGTAATGATACACACAAAACATTATCCAATACTGTAGGATGGGGGTAAGCGAACGACGATGATATACGTGTCAACGGTTCCGCAGCGTGGGCCAGCCAGACCGGCGAGACAGACCTGCACTACCGCCTCGTGCTGAACCGCGTCAGCGCCCGTCACAGCGACAGCTACACGTGCACCTCTCCCGCCGGGAACACCAACACGGTCGCCATTAAAGTTGTTAGTGAGTCTTCTTGCATGGCTGTTAAGAGCTTGAGCTTGGTGCTTTGGTGCCGTAGATCGTGACCGACGACCGACTTGTCATGTGCTTTCTAACTTGTGCTATGCGTTGTCAGTGTGCACTCTCTCTCTCGTTTCTCGTACAGGTCGCCGGTTTGTGTAAACCCGACAGTCGTTCTTGTTATAGTGAGCAGTTGATATGCCTTCCTCCGACAAGATTACTTTTAAAGTAAGTTTAATTGCATGCGTTTTGCGTCGCACTACAGCTACTACTAGTACTGCCACTGTTTGTAAGCTGTATTACTTTTATACCGCATATACAATTGAGTCCACTGCCGTGCAAATTGCTCAATATATAAATAAAAATTACGTTAATATTGGATTTGATTGTATTGTTTTATGTAGTTAGAAACTATTTAATTTAAAGTTTATTTACTATTCATAAAGTACAATTTATCTCGAGCTAGTCGATATCCTGATATTTTTTTTGATTGTCAATAATAATAATTGTATATAATAACAGTTTTGACATAATTGTACACCAGTGAGTTCTGTAACCGTAGCGAGTAAAGTGGGCAGCAGCGTAGCGCGACGCGGCCCGAGACGCTAATGGTGTCATGTTTTTGCTTCCAGACATAGTTTGTCCGCCGATTAACGTTTCGTCACCCCATGTTCATCAGTTCGCACAAGGCACGCGGCTGGGAAATGCTGTTCACTTCAGCTGTCAGCCGGGCTACCATCTCAATGGTTCTGCTATTGTCAACTGCATGGGTGACGGTGAGTCGCTTACTCCGATATACTATTGATCATATTAGGAAACTATGGGGATGTATAATATAACGTTTTTGTGTTTCGTATAAGTTATGATAAACGTATTATTCAATATCCTCCCAGGGCGTTGGTCATCGCAACCTCCTACATGTGTAGAAACGTTTTGTCCAGTGCTCCGAACGCTAGGTAACCACCTAAGCGTCGTAGAGTACAATTCATCTTATGGCGGACGCGCCGTTTTCGCTTGCTCGTGGGGGTATCGGCTCATTGGAGCCCCAGGGCTGGAATGTGAGCTTGATGGAAGATGGTCTGGCGAGATGCCGCACTGTATACGTGAGTATACAATACATAAACTTGGGACACAAGACCCTCGGCCTTGATGTGTATTGTGCTCTTTGGACAGCTAGCTACTACATGTGTAGTACCGTATGTCGCTTACAGCTATCTACTGCCCCGACCCGCTCGTGCCAGAGAATGGTCGCTTGTTAACAGCGGCGTCGGCGTCGTCTAAGGACGGCAAGTACCCCGTCGGCGATCTAATCGTATACTCGTGTGAAGAAGGTTACGAGATCGTTGGTGAATCTTCAATAGTGTGCACTGAAAATGGATTCTGGTCGCATCCCCCACCCTTCTGCTTACCTCCGTCAGAAATAAAAAAATCTGACACTATTTATATTGATAATACGACTCTTGTCAATTTTGAAGAATAACATACATAGCCTGCAAAGTATTTATACTAAACATATTTAGTAGGCGTTTTTAGAACATAAGAAAATTATATTGATATTATTGTTAAAAGTGATAGGTCTCCTTAAAATATATCTTTCTATATTGTACACTAAAGTTTATTCTACAGGATATATTCTTATATTTATTTAATATATACTTTGGAAAAAAGTTTACTATTTTATGAATGTTTCTCAAACGATATACTTTATGAAAAATGTCTAGAAATATAATAAATGATTAATATATTTAAGTAGCCATTCAAATTATAAAATAATAAATATGTCTGAATAATATATCAGTGAATATTTCATTTCAAACAAATTTGTACAAAAAATATGACAATCATATCCAGGGTGTGACTGTATTCAACTTTACAGCAAAGGGAAACTATTCATTACGACTTTAATTTTTATACAAATTTGTGTGAAAGAAGCTGTATAATAATAAGTATAATAAATAAAGTAATTGAAGCATGAACGTTTTTTAATTTATATGTAACATCAAAAAATCAATATGAAAAGGCGAAAATATACACCTTGGGGTAAAGTAATCTTTTGCTGCTGGAACATTCCTTGTTACTGTTTGCTTAACTTAACTTTTGAAGAACGTAATAAACAAGTGTTATTTTTCATTTTTTAGAGCATTTTGTGTGAATTTTGAAAACTATTTGTATACATAAATGTAGCTTGAAAAAAATATATCAATAACAGATTTGAAAAATCAGAAAGTATTTCATGTCCTCTTTTTTTAATATAACAAAGTTGGTGCAACTTAAGTAAGCCACGGTATCCAAATTATATCAACCATCATAAAATGTCAATGAAAGAAATGAAAAGAAGAAAATGTTTATTACATTTTAGAATATAGTTTTGTCTGGGATTTATTTTGATGAGTCACACTCAACTAGGATTGCCATCTGGCTGTTACTGTCAATACTATATCTGCAGGTATAGTATTGACAGTAACAGCCTGTTAATTTCCCATTGCTGGGCCTTCCTTTTGAGGAGAAGGTTTGGAGCTTATTCCACCACGCCGTTCCAATGCGGGTAGGTAGAATACATGTGGCAAAATTTCAATAAAATTAGACACATGCAGGACACGATCTTTTCCCTCACCGTAAAGCACGGCTTTGAATTATAAACAAAAATAAAGTATATTTACATTCAGTGGGGCTTGAACTCATAATCATCGGTTAAATTTCACGCGTTCTAACCACTAGGCCATCTCATCTAACTAACAAAAAAATTAAGGAAAGAGAATATTCCTCCAAGCAAATCAGAATTGAGCCTGCGACTTTTAAATCGATAGGCGGCCTTTACACAATTGCACTATTTATGCTTTAAACTTACTATTACTTGACTTTATTTATATCCGAAACATTTTTAAGCAAGCAGGACATGTAAGCTACATTACGGGCCTTTAATGACTTAACGACTTTAATGGCATAAGAAACGATGATAATGAAAACTGTCCTTGAAACCTTCTTTTTTAAATGTCTTCAATAGTTGCAATATTTATTGTATTGTAAGTTTATTTCAAATGATTCGAACCTGTGGCTTAAAAAAAGTTCTGGGAAACTATCGAATAACTAGGCTGTATGGTTTAGACTGTTGCCTAAACCAAATGGAATAACTAAACGAAACAAAAACAACATAATGTCAGAGTTCACACGGGCTGAAGGTCAACCTGTTGTCCTGGATTTCATTGATTTTGATTTGAGTTTGAGGCATTCATTGGCACAGCGCGCGTCGCAGTTTACGTTGTTTTGCGTTGTTGCCCCTAAATTATTTCATTAGTCAACCTCGAATCGTGAATAGGCGAAGACCGTGCTTAGTGAACGCGTAAAATAACTTAGTATACATTTTATTCTGAATTAAGTTAATTGTTTCTCTTCGTTTTCGCTATGGCAAACTATAAATCACAAGTGTTTCTTTTTTTAGTCGTCTTTGGGCGGTATATTGTTTGCCCTAGTAATGTTTACGAGCGTTCTTTAATGCCGCGAGTTGCAATTTCGATTTTAGCTCGGAATAAAGTTAATAGTTTACCGTATTTCTTGACGTGTCTCCGGCTATTGGACTACCCTAAAGATCGCATTGACATATGGTAAGTATAATAACTTACATCATTAGTATAACTGAATTTAGGCCATCTACTGCAATGCGGCGAATGCACTGCGCCTGCCCAGATCGATTGATTCCAGAACATGCGTACGCATCCTGAAAACGCCATCTTGTTACATGTATGCAATGTCCATTAGGTATTTATTTATATATATGTTTACTTTTATGTGCACACTATTTTCTTACTTGTATTGTTTCCTATAATCTATCCTATATATTTCCTATAATATATATATATATATATATATATATATGTATCTTTTACAATCGTGTTGTGTGCTTGTCAGCCACTGTTTTGACTTTTTGACTTCCACTAGATGATCTTGGAGAATAATTGCTTTGCTTTTCTGAGAAAATTCACATCAAGAAATCTTATTACATTCCAAAAAGCCTTTCACAGTTAAAAACGTAAATAGTTTCCATTGAATAGTGGGTCAAAAAACTACCAACTGCAATTTAGTTTGGACTTCTTGACCTCTATTGTTAAACAACTGTGATCCAGCATTCAATGCATTTAATATGTAGTCAGTTGAGGATTTTTTGTGTTTTCCACATCTATATTGTAATATTACATGATATGTCAACATATGGTATTACTTTGGCTATACAAGGCGAGGGATCAGATTTAGTTATTGCTTTTCTTTTTTTGGAAGTGTATCAATAGCTGTATTGAGCAAATAGGCACTCTTCTTTATAAAAAACAGAGGGTCACCTTGGGCTAATATTTTTTAGCGGCTGAAGCTCCAGTAAACTAAGTGCCTTTTAAATTGTCAAAAAAACTTTGTGTTTGCAATACAACACAGGTATAAATCAATCCCATTACTTTCAACAGCGTAAGGATGGAACATGTAGCAGTATCATACTAGTTATAATACAATAATAATAATGTTGAGGAACAACATGTTCAGCTAAATATCTTACTAACCGAGACTGTAGGGTGGCCGGTGTCTCGCCATATACCTTTTTTTTTTTATACAAATATACTGTCTTGTAGACCAAAAATACAGAAATAAAAACAAGTAAAACAAAAAAAGCAATCGCAGAAGCCTTTCCTTGTATAAGAAAAATATAATAAATTTAAATTCAGCACAAAACTTAAACAGTAAATAGTAATTATATTACTTTATAAGTAACGACACAACTGGGAACTTAAACAACCATCTACAGCCTTTTTCATAACAAAATAAACATTTCAATTTAGGCTTATGAACATCCAGAAAAAATAATCCTGCTAAGATTCATCCCCAGTGAGCGATCAATAAGCACAATACTTTTTTGTACAATAAATCATGATAAGATACAATATCTATGGCCAAGATTGAGTTAGTAAATTTAAGCAATTTTTAACAACGCCACTGCGGATTTAAAAAAAGAGTGAAATGTCTATCCCGTTCAAGGGAAACAACAATAACAAAGATAAAATTCCAACAAGAGTTGTATCTGACTAAAATTATCTTTTTTGTAACAAATGTACATACATTTTCTAAAAAGTACTTAGATTTTTTATTTATAAATGGTTTCTGATGAGGCGGAATATATCTGGAAAATAAAAAAAATAATATTCTTAATTCTGAAAATTAAAGTTGACATATTTTTTTATGCTGGAGGTGATAAGATTGGAATGAGGTTAAATTTCTAAACATATGTAGTAACCTGCTCTGGCTCAGATAAGTAGTTAATTGTTGCTTGTTTAGTTTTTATATATATATAAATAAGTATCTTGTGTAGAAAGTGTGGCAATATTAATTAATTATATATTAATTAATTAATTATAGTGACAACTTTTATAATGATGAATGAAGAAAATATGTCAGAGCTGAATAAGTTAAATCTTTGCTTAGGTTATTACAGAAATATTATTGTAAAAGAATATGTATTATATGGAATGACCTATGCCTATCATTTTAAAAAATATACTAAAATTCAAGGTTTATAGAAAGTAATAAATGATAGGGTTGTATGAACTGATTGAGGATTGTATAGATTACCAACTCAGAAGAGAGTAAATAACAAAAACATAATAAGAACGTTATGTCAGAGGTCATCTGGCCGGGCCGGACGTCCTGGATTTTATTGATTTAAATGTAGAGTCTGGGGTGCGGTGGGGCGGGGAAGAGAGGTGGTCTGCTGTTAATTCGCGCGTTGCGCTTGCTTTACCTGAGGCTGGAGCCGGTGAACGCGTTCATGCTCGTTTGCTTTTTAAGAGGTTATCGTGAACGTGTAGAATAACTTAGTTTACATTTTATTTTGAATTAAGTGAATTTTTCTGCTTCGTTTCCGCTATGGGTAACTATAAGTCACAAGTGTTTCTTTTTTTAGTCGTCTTTGGGCGGTATATTGTTTGCCCTAGTAATGTTTACGAGCGTTCTGTAATGCCGCGAGTTGCGATTTCGGTTTTAGCTCGGAATAAAGTTAATAGTTTGCCGTATTTCTTGACGTGCCTCCGGCTACTGGAATACCCAAAAGAGCGGATTGACCTTTGGTAAGCATAATAACTTCTAGCAGAAGAAGATACACAAATACACACAGATAGAGACAGAGATAAACAAATCTTTAGATTTACATACATGTTCCAATGCTCTGCTGCTATATTATGCATCAGAAATCGTTCCCCATTAATGTATATTATTTATCATATAACACTTATTCACATAACTACTTACATCCGCTTTAATTTTACTTTGAAAATTCTGATAACAATAAAACCGAAATTCAAAACGCCAAATTTTTCACGAATTCATAATGAATGCTATAGATTATTCACGATCTCGGCCAATGATATCCCGTCAATATAATTGAGTCAAGTGGTTTATTGTTCTGTACTCTTCCTGTGATTGAAACTCGCTGTACATGACCACTTAAATCTGCATCGATCTAACCTAAAAATCTAAAAATCTGCCTGATGAATATAATTTAGGTCATTTACTGCAGTACGGCGAATGCACTGCGCTCTGCCGAGATCGATTGATTCCGAGTACAAGTCTACGCAATACGTCATTTCGTTTCTTCTAAAATATATCAATCTGAAGTATTTAGTGAAGGTGCCTTACTCATAAGAAATGCAAGCTGGTTTACAGGAATAAACTAAAAATTAGGGCATTATATTTCATTTATAATCGACTTATATAATTACATACGTTTGAAGGAATATTAAGCAGGACCATAATTACAACATTCTAGGAGTTAATTTCGTAAAACACACTCGATAATGACCAAGTTTAACTTCCGCCCATTAAAACTTTGTTTAAATGTTAATAGCATTTGGGTAGAGGTTTCTTACATTTTGTCAACGCAATGTGCTAACAGTATAGAGCTAAGCTACTTGTAAAATAATTATAATGAAAGAGTCCTTGCAACGCATTCCGGGCGCTAGCTGTTAAACAACTTATCTCGTAACAACCTTTAGTTAATTATTAATAGCGTACTATTCTGTAATGTTAAACTTATATCGTAACCGCGTTTGTAGATCGGCTCGGAAAATTCGTTTGATACACGTTTTTACAACAAACGAGTGAAACGACTTCACCTGCTTTAATAGTTTATAATATTTAATATTATATTTACAGGATTCAAACCGAAAATAATTATGACGAGACGGACGAAATACTCCACAAATGGGCTGAAAGGTATAAGCATTTGTACCATTCATTTCAACTACACTCTTTTGTGTCATCCGAGCCCCAGGAAGGTAATAACGAGGTCAAAGTTATCTGGAATACGGCTCAGTACAAACATGTCTCTAAGTTGAGGGAGGAAGCACTGAACTTTGCGAGGGACATCCGGGCTGATTATCTCTTTGTAAGTGGGAAAGCAGTAATTACGATTTCAATTGTGATTTGCGGCAGTGCCTGGTCAGTGCATGCCATCTTATACCTGTTTTAATTATCAGATGTTGGACGCGGACGTGATCCTGACGGAACCTGATACTTTAAAGATTCTCGTCGGTCGCAGATACAAGATTGTAGCTCCAATGCTTTTATCGGATGGAATGTATTCCAACTTCTGGTTAGTTGAGTACGAGTACCTTATTGCGCCTATTTCGCGTTTCCTCCTCCAGTCTCACCTGTAAGTTTCGTTTCAGGGCCGGCGACACGAAGGATTATTCCTACGAGAGATCTTCTTACTTTAAGAAGTTTTTTAAAAGGGATATACTTTATCTCGGATGTCACAACGTCCCAGCGGTACATTCCGCGGTTCTGATCTCGCTAACAAACGAGTCGTCCAAATATCTTACCTATTATCCCGAAAAGAATTCGGGCTACATGGACTACGGCGATGACGTCTCAAACTTCGCAGCGAGCGCGAACCGCGCAGGTATGTCTTCACTTATAAGTAGTACACCTGAGGCACTAAGCCAACAAAGCACGTCCTGCTAAACGATATAAACGTTCTTCCAAAGGTTCCAAGATTATGCTGTGTAACGATCAGTTGTATGGCTTTACCACCATGCCGAGCGACGACAACGAACTTGTAAAGGAGGCACAAAGATTTCTCAACTTGAAGGTGGACGCGTTGGGGAACGAAGTCGAGTTCCCTCTGGACTCTTATCTGAAGAAGTACGTGACGTACCCAAAGCGCTCCAGGCTAGGGTGTAATATGGTATACATGATTAATCTCGAACGACGGCCGGCCAGGAAGAAGCTGATGATGAAGACTTTCAAAGAACTCGGAATAGATGTAAAAAGGCTACCCGCTGTGGATGGAATGTACGTAGAGTCGTTCACTCAGTGCTCTTAGCGCCACTGATTTAAATTAACTGTATATTTTACTTTTAGAATGCTCAATTCGACCACAATGCGACGCTTGAACTTACAGTTTATGCCTGGTTACGAAGACCCCTACCATAAGAGGTAATTTTAGCGTTCGGGTGACGTCCATATATGTCATTTCGACAATAAGTAACAACCTATCCATTTTCAGACCAATGAAAGCGGGCGAAATAGGATGTTTCCTGAGCCACTACAACATCTGGAAGAAGGTAATCACAGTGTTCCACGAATGGACAGCGACTGCCAGTTGAAAAGGAACGTCTCTAATGAAACTGTTTCCACAGATCGTTAGCAGGAAGTACTCTCTGACCATGGTTCTCGAAGACGACGCACGTTTCTCGCCTAACTTCCGCGACAGCTACTTTAAAATGCTGATCGAAGTTAAAAGGCTCGATTTTGATTTTATGTAAGTACAATGACAGTTCAACCGTCCCTAAATGTACGTTTAACATTCTATAAAACATTAAGTGTAATCTTTAAATTGATTAAAAATATAATTATAAATAATAATTGTAAAAACGATAACAAATATATGTCTTCATTAGATACTTGGGAAGGAAGATAATGACGGACGGTGAGGAACGAATCACTGCTCACACGACTCGGCCGGGTTACTCGTACTGGACTGTGGGCTACTTGCTGACTGACAGGGGAGCTAAGAAGCTTCTCGAGGCCAAGCCTCTTCAGAACATGTTGCCAGTCGACGAGTTCCTTCCCATCATGTTCGACCAGCACCCGAAGTGAGTACCGACGCCCTCCGACTGAAACAACACTATTATAATTGTTCCCGCACTTATCGAAGCTGTATACTCAACATAACTTTATTTTTTCAAGTTCGACGTGGAAATCTTACTTTCCGAAGCGCGACCTCATAGCTCTCTCCGCGCATCCGCTTCTGGTCCAGCCCACACACTACACCGGCATGCCGGGCTACGTCAGCGACACGGAACTGTCCTCGATTGTCAATACCAGGACCTACCTGTCACGTAGAGATCTTTAAAGATTTTGACGATACTACTTGCGGATACTTTCAGATTTACGATTTAGCTCATTAAATACCGTTGTCACCCCCTTCAATGGGTGTAGCTTGTAACTTTTAAATTCTCGATGTTAAATGTAACTTATTCCAATGTATGGATCGCTCTGATGTGTTGCGCGCGCGCAGATCTCGAACGCGGATGCGACTTTTAGTAATTATTTTCCATTCTATTATTCATAGGAATAACACATACGACGTAATTTTATATAATAAAAATAAGGTAATTTCTTCTGGGGTAGGATGGCCTCCTTAACAGGTTAACACCCCTCCCACCTCTTCAAATTGATCCTTAAACTTTTTGACTTATACAAAAAAATGCCAAAAACGCATCAATTATTTATATTAAAATTTATAACTGTTTATAAATATCTTACTTAACTTTAATTTTTTTTTGTATATTCTCTATTATGATGTTATATTTTTATAAAAATTTACACAATGACTGATTGTAGTTATTTTACGTACACATGTATCTATAAATTAAAATATATTATTTACACTGTTTAACAAATGCATTTATAGTGTTAATATTTTACAATAAGTCTCGTTTTCTAAAACATATTTGTTATATCTTCGGAGTACCTAATTGTTATATCGCTTAGTACTTACATATTTTGAGTCGACCTTATGCTACGTTTCATTTTGTGCGTTTTTTGTTTGCGTTGCTTATTATAAATAAACTTCAACCGCGATACTATCGTTTGCCGAGAGTAGGCGCAGTATTATAACCTTAGAAATTAGTCAATATTATAATGTGGATTGTTGCGACAAAACCGCACAAACTTAAACGTAGAATATAATAACAAAATAGTAAAATAAAATAGTGCTAGTCGTTTATGCCATTCTTGTATTTTATGTGCCATGAATATGTTCCTAGGTGTTAATTAAACGCAAAGTAAAAACCAAACTTGTGTTTCATTTAACCCAACAAGCAAATGTCATATGCTATTTACATTATCTAAAAACATTGAGATACACTATCCGGAGGCATCGTTGTTATTTATTGATAATTTAGTGCGCAATAGAACAAGATGGCGGATGGACTGTATACAGAAGCAGAATGCGGAGAGCCGGGGCTTCGGCGCACCGCGGCGGATCCGCGCTTTTAACGAAAGAGTAGAAATAACATATTAGCATAACATAACTGGGTTTGAAGTCACAATACCGGCTGTGTTACTTAGTGCTATTATAGAATATTGCCAAGCGGGTCCTAATTCACTAAATCATTCACATGTTTACCATTCCATCGATCGAATCGATCAGTGCAACAAATAGTGAGTGTTTAATTGACCGGAAGTAAACCAGAGCATGCAGTAATCTTTTTATAAATTATTTCATACATTAATCTCCATACAGTATTTAAACGTGTAAAGCATTAATACCTCGGCGCAGTTTGCCCATATCGTATATCCGTTCATAAATTGGCACACTCCACATTTAGGTTGGAACAGCAGTCCATCATACAAAGATAACCAAACGAGTCTGCCTCAAGCTCACCGTATTTATTTTGTTGTAAACTATTTTTTTTTATAATGATGACAATTTAATTTTTATGTAAGACTGTTCTTATTATTATACAAACTGTTGCGAATTTTAATGTGAATATTTTCACTGTCACATTAAGTTACTTAACCTTTTTTTATAAATGTCCTCTCTATAGTAATAGTAATATTCGTTATAACGACCTTATTGACCAGTAGTCAATTGTCGCAGTGCCAGTTCATATACACAAGTTTTATTCAGTAATTAAATTAATCATTTGCTCGAAAAGGAATTAGGTCGTGGCGTGTTTGGAAAAAGAATAGGTATTATAAAGGGGTCACAAGTTAACGCTCTGATACTGATTAAATTGATAATTTATGTCAAATTTTGTTAGTGACGTGTGCTTAGCATTTATGTTATTTTTTGTGTAAGACTAAAATAATTACAATAAATATTTTCAATATTCGTGATCGTTTATAATTTTAATTGTGTGAAAAAATAAACACTCTTTTCCAATAGAACTTGTACTGTGCGTTTAAGAAAAACACTCAGAATACTTGCATCTTTCAATAACATTCTGCGACGTGTGTACCCACCAGCTGTGCAGCAGCTTGGTCTCTGAGCCATACTAATGTTAATTTGAATCTTTGTTTTGGGTTTTATTTAGTTATTTTGTTTTATATATTCTTATTTATTTTAATAATTATACTTTTATTATTTGTTTTAGTTTACTTAAAGTCTTTAAAATATTTTAGTCTTAGTAAAGTTTTTGTTCTATGTAAGTTTTCAAACTACGGTACATCATGCCTAATAAAAAGTCCTTTAATCAGATTAGTAGTTTTTACTTGAGCCGGCAAATAACAAACCAACACAAAACATATCTCTTATAATTGAAGTATATTACAATAACCTAGATGCGTCGAAGAACTAGAAAGTAAAACTAGGTATTTGCATTTAATTTTACGGTCTAATGAAATCGACACTTGAAACTTACACATTATATTTCTAATAATTTTGTACACATTGAGTTGGAATGCAGGTAAAAGAAAACCAAGCATTGTTAGCAATAATGTTATATTATAGCAAATACAATAATATATTCGTTTCGAAAATATGTTTTTAGGGGGACTTTAATCACTGAATTTACTTGTTGAGAGGCTGTCGAGAAACAAAATAAAATAATATTATAAACAATGTTTAGGTGCACATCCAACACATTACATCACAATTTAGAATCTGCTAATAATTGGAACATAACTTCGATCACTGTTCTCGTAGGTCTACCGGTCATTCCTCTTTGAAGATAAGGAAAGTCGTAACCTTTTGTGTAAGCAACATTATACGTGTCGAAATGTGCCCATTTGCTGTCACAAACGAACTGTTTTAGAAAGGCGGCGCAGTTTGCTGAATCATTGAAGTCTTCACGAGCCGTATTTGCTACGTCTGCCGTTTCGCAATCTTTTATACGTTCTTCGTAATACTTCCATAGGGGCATACGCCAGATTCTATCTCCTGTTTGACTACTGGCCGTGGAAACATAACAAAACAATTCTTCTGAATTTGTATAGCAAGCACATGCTGCTCCTCCCAATGAGTATATTAGTTCTTTAGACATCGTCCCTATATCAAGAATAGCCTTTGGCCAGTAGTTCCTAGCGTAAACTAAGCTATCTGCGATTAAGAGACGTCCTTCACGTGATGGCACTCTTATGTGAATTGATTTTCCATGAGCATTTGATATTACATCTCCAAATTTCGGACACCTACCACTTGGCATTAACTCGCATAGAGGTAGAATGCCTCTAATATTAACAGGTAATTTAAGTATTGCTGCAGCGCGAGTAATTGCCAGTACACAAGCTGCGCCTGCCATATCACCTTTCATAAACATTAAATCTTTCATCATTTTGAGGTCTAGACTGCCGCTATCAAAAGTGACCCCTTTACCTATAAGTACTATGGGTCGTGTGCACTCGTCTGCACCGAAATAACTTATCTCAACGTAAAGAGGTGGTTGAATTGAAGACTTACCTATAGTAACAAAACCTCCCATTTCGTGACTTGCCGCCCATCCTTGCGTTTTGATTTCGACGTTGATGTTTAATTCACAAAGTAATTCAACAGCTATTTTTGCAAAAGAAGTCGGGTTTAAATAATTCGGAGGCATTTCTTGGAGATAACGAGCTAAATTTTGAGATTCAGCTTTCAGTGCACCAATTTTCCATCCATGAAAATCACAGTCATCGAAAAGTTCAATTCTAGCATTTGGAACAATTTCTTTATTTGAAGGACTTTTGTATTCCTGAAATTTCCACGTAGACAGAGTAGCGCCTTCTGCAGCCGCTTCAGCATTACCAAATGATTCCACATGAATAAGAGATGGCTTAAACTTTTGAAGTGCTTGTGCACCTATTCCGGCTGCTATTCTTATAGCTTCTTTGCTTTCATCTAATTGCTCAATTGTATTAAATGATAAGCATTCAGTTCCTAGACCAGCAACAGCTACATAGCCGTAAGTACTGTCCAAATCATAAAAGATTCTGTACTCCCCGAGCCGCGGCACCGGTGTCAATTTTAATTGATTCCAAAGCTTGCCCCCACATTGTTTGTCATATTTTTGACCACTTGCCGTTAAAATTGCACCCTCATTTTTAACATTCTCATTAAAATATACACCCAGAACTAACCCCTTATCTCGAATAGCACACAATTTTGGATCGTTCACTCGCTTTAAAGGTCCGAATGACACACAGTCCGACCTACGTATTTTAAATTGCGATATATATCTTATACATTTGATACTACTTCTATAGTGAAACATATTTAGATTACTTTATTTAATGTTAAATAACAATATTGTTTAATTTAAAAAAAAAAAGTTGAAAAAAAAACAGATTTTCGAAAAGTACTCTCTGGAACCGTCATTTTTCGTCGCCTAATAGATTAAAAGTAAAATTATCATTATTATTTTTATAATGAATTCATAAAACATATAAAAACTTCATCATTATAAAAACATAATTATTCACTGAAGTTATCCACAAGAACTCACAAAACACATATTTCACAATACAACCAAATATTCTCACTTTGTCTTTTGAAAATCGTCAAGAAGTCTTCTTTTTCATCCACTGCGGCATGTAAAGGTTGATCCATTCGGGAATATTCTGCAAGATAGTCTCTTGTACTTGACGATATATAATGAGTATTAATAAAGGAATTGCTAATCTTTCATCTTTAAAGAAATATACCCAGAAAGCTAATAGCAATAAACAAACGTCGACCGTGTAATCAATAGCTGACCTAACGTTGGCTTTAGCTCTTTCTTCCATTATTTTATAATTTATAGGTATGACGACAGTTGCTCGTTCAGTCGTTTTAAGAAGAACACGTGTCTCATTAGATTGGGGCTTTTCAGTTATATGTTGTGTAATAGTAGAATTGAACTTTTCTTTGTTATCAGTAATTATCTTTTGTCTTTCCATCTTATCTTGTTTTGTTTGGTGTTGTTGTTGTTTGCCGGATGATTTTGGACTTATCATTTTTATTGAATTGACGTTATTTTCCGAAAGTTTTTTAACGACCTTTTTCTTTTTCGGAATGATATCATGTTTCTTAATATCTTCCTTCGTTTGTTTCTCTGCTACTTGTTTCAGATCGTCTGTGCTAAGGTAGAGAGGCGTACTTGTCTTTTTATGACTACCATACTCTTTTACAATATTACCATAATAATCGATAACCGTTTTACCTTCGTCGCTAAGCTTATCGGCAACCGATTTTACTTTTAACTTTTCTTCCTTTACTTGTGCATTTTGTAGTGAAGGTTGGTCAATTTGTTTTTTGCTTAGCATTTTAGGAAATCTAAAAGGTTTTTGCTTGGAGATTTTACTGAATAAATTTATTTTGTCATCTTTCTTTTGTTTATTTGGCATAAACTTATCTTCTTTAATAGTTTTAGTTTCAATATCTACTGTTTTAATATTTACTGCGCCACTTTCTCTTTTTTTCAATATTGGTTTCGGAATGAAATTAGGATCCGGTAATGATAATGGTTTTAAATTTTCAGTTTCAGGTTCCTCTTCCTCTTCTATGGGTTCACTAACCGTAGACGAAGGACGTGTAATTTTGTTTCTTGGGTTGTAGGTTTCTTCTTCTTTCATTAATTGACCTTCCCTTTTCAACTCTTCGTTGAGACTATTATCTTCTTCATCTGTATAGTCTCCATCCGTCGACACAGTACTTGCGGTATAATCTTCGTCAAACGACATATGTTGCCATTTATCTGAACTAATAGAATCCTGGCGTGGCGTTGGACTGAATTTTATATCCTCGCTGTCAAGTGATTCAGATTTATCTAAAACTTCGAGTGTTTTTAATTTATTTTTAGTCGTATCTCTTGTTGTCTCTTCGACGATGATATCGGTTTCATCGATGCTGTTGGTGTACGGAATGTGATTTTGTTCAATTGAAAGTGATTTTTCATCTAATTGTTTGTTTTGTTGCTCCTTCAAAGCTACCGCTTTATAAAATCGGGCCATAGCGCGCTCGTGAAGTAATTCCGTTGAACTGACAGCGTTCCGAAGGGGTTTGAAAGGCATCGCACATCGTGAACTTAGCTCTGGAGCCGACAATGATATCGGTGGAGGTGATAGCGAGTCTTCTAAATCTAATTGAAACGACTTCCTTTTTTCTGAAAATTAAATAATATCGTTTTAAACCGTTTATTTTTATAGATTGATTGGTAAAGATTCAATCGTTAATGGATTTCGCATAATTATTTTCTACTAATTAGCTAGCCAATACATCGCTTGAAATGTCAATCAATAAGCATTCACGTTCTGTAAATAAATATTGATTCATTCATAGGAAGTATGATTTGGGCACACGTGTTCATCACGAACATATAAAATAATAGCTTGCCAATAATTGGCTCGTAACTTAATTATTATGCAACGCCCTTTACGATTGTATACACATAGGTACGGTTGAAATTCGCAAAAGCATCGAACTTGTAGATTGATGTGAGTTCTGTTATTCTACGGGTTAGTAAATTTCTTACGATGATATTTAGACTCAGACACGATTTGATGAGCGTAACAATAGCTCAAGGAGCCGTTCAGTACAGCTTAGTTGGAATATAACGATTAGAACAACGCCAAAAATTTAACCCATTATCAACACAATTAGTTGGTTTTCAGATGCTAACGTAATAATAAAATTAAAAAATAAATAAAATTTCGCATATTAATTTCCTAAATAGATATTTTTACTTACTAGCTTTGGAGAACAATGTTAGTGAAATAATTATTTACTAAAACAAATATATAATACATGAACGAATGAATGAGTATTTGAGATATTTTAGATTTCAGAAATACATTCGCTTATGTCTCGATGTGTAAGTCGCATTGGCGCTATATTCAACAAATGAGGAACACCTTGTAAATAAAGATGATATGATGAACCAGGACATGGTTTGAGTTCCACACCAGTCTCTTGTTCTGTCAGGAAGCATCCAGTTCACTATAACTATAGGTCTTCTCATCTCAATAGAGTGACGTCGTTTAAAATATTCGCATGCTTTTTTATTTAAAGCTTTCATAGCTCAAAAAACAAATTTTAATTTTTAGGCGATAAGACAATTTAATTTAAGTAAAAATAAAACTTAAATGTTGGTAATCGTGTACTGATAACGTTAAACTTACCGGCTTTCTCGTTTGACTTGTTGCTGTCAGGATACAGCACCAACATGAACTCGTTGCTTGTGGCTTCGTTAGGAACCGAGACTCGCTTTTGTTTTCTAAGAGGCGCTGGCGAGGAGGCGGCCGCACCTGGTACCTGCGCTGCAGAGGCAGCGGCTCGTTTACGTCTCGGCGCCGGCGACACAGGCAACTCCTCGCCTCCCTCTTGGGTTAGTGCTTCGCTTATAATTCGCGATTCTACAGCTAAGAATTCCATATCGACCGACCGACCGGGAATTTTCACTGGTGCCGATTCTTTACTGGGTGCGCTCATTCCATATGGACTTTCGGCCTTCACACGAAACCTATACTCACTGCCTTCGATGAGATCAAACAGTGTGACGTTTGTCTTACGGCTCGTAGTCGCCTTCAACCACACGTTCCAACCACTACGATAGTATTCGACTACGTAGTTTCCGATACGACAACCTCCGTCGTCGGCAGGTGGCTTCCAATCCAAAGTCACGGACTTATCAACTTGTCGTGTTACTAGAACATTCGTAGGAGCGTCCGGAGGCGCCGTCACGGTCACGAGAAATGCAGCCGTATCTTCACCGATATTATTCTTCGCATGAATCTGGTACTCGCCGCGGTCACTTCGACGTGCCGAAATTATTTTCAACATAGAAAACTTTGGTGTATTTGTTATTTGCACACGATCGTCAACGATTAAAGGCTGCCCGTCGTGACGCCATTCTACTGCCGGGGTAGGTTTCCCAACGATGGTTGTTTTGAGAAACACTGTTTCGTTTATTTCGTATAGAAGGCCATCTTCATATTGGCGTGGATAACGTAGCTTTGGAGCAGCTTCCAGAGATAGTCTAGCTTTGCTCACCGCATGCCCAGCACGGTTTGTTGCTGTGCATTTGATTTCTCCTTCGTCACTAGATAGAGTCTGATAAAAAACAAGCACGCTCGATGATTCATTTGTAGATATTGTCGTTCGTCTGCTGCTAAATATTTCGTAATCATCTTTGAACCACGCTATCGTCGGGGGCGGTGACCCTGAGAAAGTTACTCGGAATTCCGTTTTATCATTTTCGAGTGCGGTGACGTTTTCTATGTGTTGGTGGAATATCGGGGGATGTTGAACCGGGCTATCGGAATTAACTGTGAGAACATCGGAGAGTTCGCTGTATTCGGAGCGACCTACGGCGTTTATTGCTGCTACTCTAAATTGGTAGCGATGCGGAGGCTCAAGTCCCGTGAGCAGCAGCTCGGGGCGTAGCACGACGGGCGGGGCGGTGCGCACCCAGTCTATCGACCCAAGCCGGTTACATTCCACTTGGTAACCGCGCAACGGTGCGCCACCATCATGGGCGGGTGGCGCCCACTTTAATGTTATCGCGTTGGGCTCATCATCCGAATGAAGTGGAATAATGTCAGGTTTACCTGGCGCCGTCGGCCGTCCTGGAATTGAAAACATACATATGTATATGGGCGCAATTGCTTTTAGAGTGATTGGTTGGTTATTGATGAGTTCGCTAATCGAATCTTTAAAATACACTGTCTAAAACACCATATAGTAGGCACCTTATCTTGTTGCATAAAGAAATCTTGTGAATAAGTCTTATGAAATAAATCATACGACACAATATCGCTACACGAAAATGTATTTGTAAATATTTAATATTTCTTCCCAAAGCAATAGAAAAGTTAATGTTAATTTTTGGAAAATAATATGTTTTTGAAAAAACATGTTGGTTTAACACCATTTACAAGATTGGAAGATTAATGATAGTTCCTCAACCAGGCCTTTCGATTTGTTTTGGTGTGCCACGCTAGAAAAGCAGCGAGCGGTCTTTTTATAAATAGACATATAGGCTGGGTCTTGGGCCAACGATTAACGCGCGCGGGCTCGTGAGTTCATTCGTGACGAGAGGCAGGTGTGAATGTCCACTAGATATGTCGGAGCACAGTGTGATATTCACCTGCTGACTTCCAGTGGACGTTCTTCCTGGTCTTGTGCGCGGCGTGGGAGGAAGAATGGTTGCCCATGTCGGCGGCGACGCGCGCCGACACACTGAGCGGGCGCTCGCGCACTCGGCCCCCGCCCGCGCCTCATTCCGCCGCGACATCATCTCTGCGCTGGGAATAACTCAGCGACTTATTCCCGAACTATTACGAACTCTTATTGATGGCTACCATTAGCGAGGGGCAGGGAATGATTAGACGTCATTTAATCACATCCGAAACATGCAGTACATGCAAAGATAAAGTAACAATGCCAATGTCTCAATTGAACAGGTGTCAATACTGTTTAATTGGATACGGATATAAGAATATCAAAGAGTATTGCGTAATAGTGCATGTGAGTATCTCGATAAAATATTCTGCAAACAAATTACTTATTTAAAGACTATTTTGTTGACATCAACAGAAGTATTGAAAATGTAAAGCATTTCGCGCCATCTCTCGGATGTTTTGAGAATTAACATGTAGCAAGTTTCTGTGAACGTGTGGAAAGATATCGTCACGGAATTCGTTCGGCGAGTTTTACAGATAAATATGTAGATGGCGGTAAACGAATGACTGCCCGAATGGCTGCCTGTGTATCGATCGTTATTGCCAGTTGCCACACGGACAAAACTTAATTTTGAATCAAATCAAATTAAAATATAATAACTGGAGAAGCAAGATGTTTTAGGAATAAAACCTAAATATGCATATGCATTAGGCCAGGATTGGATCCCAGGGCTACATATCATTTAATAATATCATGTATACATAATGCTTTGCCGCGCCGCTGGGCAATTGTTGTAGTAATATCATGTTCTCATGTTGAATGTGTTTCTTGATGAGAATAAAGTTTCTTTAACCCCATATATACCCGTAGAACAAAGATGTGTGGACTTAATATATATATATATATGTATATATATATATTATCTTTTTGGAGGATATTAGAAAAGGATAATATATATATATGTTATTCTTTTCTAATATCCTCCAAACAAACCGGCATATATATTATAGGTATAAATAATTATAGAACTATAGTTGTTACGACCCATAATAAATTCGCTTTCTTCAGTGGCTGGTGTGCGTTGTTATATAATAATAATAATAACTTCACCGTTAAAAATGTTTGCTATATGAATATTAAATACTGAATATTAACATCACATTCACTATCTTATTTTATGAATTCTCTCACAACCGTAACCGATAATGGCCGCAGGGTTGCTCCAGGCTGACTCGGAGGTTATGCCGTAATTTTGGTAATCCTGATCTTTTCAACCGAGAAAAGTTATTCGCCTATCAGGACGTCAATAGCTTCTAAGCTGAGCCTCGTCAAAGCCATCGCGCAAATTTGTGGCCGTAATTCTGTCAAGAGCAAATTTCAACAATAAATTCATTATTTAGTAGTTTGTCCACGCTTAATATTTAATTATTTAGTACTAGTAGTAACGTAAACCTTGTATTTTACACCTGTAATAGAAAACCGGGGGCGGGGTGCATCTGTAAATGTACGTGAGCACTGCAGCATATTTTTTATTGATATTGTTTTTTTTTATTACAAATCGTTCCGGAACGAACGGAACACGGAAGAGACCACGTCTTTAATAGAGAATCTTGGTACCAGTGAGTTGCGTCGTTGTTGTATCGTCACCGGAGTTGCCTGCGTTTGAACAGCATCTAAGTTTCACTCGACATTACAATTTTGTCGAATGTAAAATAATACAACGTCGTCGCTCAACATTTATTCGTGCTTTCTATTAATCTATCTATATATATCTATAATAATGAATGTTTATATGTTATTGTTTGTCCTCTCTGCGTTCCTACACCGGTCATCCGATTGTGATGAAATTTGGGTGAGTGCTTGCGTAAGTCCCCGGAGGTTCTTGGCCCGAACATAATAAGTTTTCTTTTAATGTTATATATATCACCCGTGTGAAACAGGGTAACTAGTAATATATAACAGGCGGGTATATATCAGTATCTTGTTGAGGTTAAAAAAATACAGATTCCGACAGTCGACACCGGCGGTAGACCGATTATCATTGATATTCGCATTGACATAATATGACAAACATTGCTATGTTGTGAGACGTCGATCGTCGTGTTCGGCCGCTAGTCGGGTGTGTGTCGTCAGTCTCTCGGTGACGAGTTGTTTGATACATTGCGATGATTCTGTTATGACCATTTCATAAATTATTATTATTACGTATGATATACATTATTTTCAAAGACTGCCTCGTTGGTCTAGTGGCTTGATGTAAGGTCGCAGAACCGGGGATGCTGGGTTCAATTGTCAGGTCGGGCCAATAAAAAGTTGTTAGATTAGTAGGTCTGTCAGAAAAATCTCAGTAGCAGCCCGGAGTCTGGAAGTTGGAAGTGTGTACAATCCCGTGCCTCGGAAAGTTCGTAAAGCCGTTGGTCCTGCGCCTGAACTCTTTCCGGTCGTGTTGGATTGCCGTCCCATCGGATTATGAGAGTTAGGGAATAGAAAGAGCACCTGTGTTTGCGCACTCACTTGTGCACTATAATATATCCTGCGTAGTTGGCTAATCTCTCTTGAGATTGGCCGCCGTGACCGAAATCGGTCTGGAGGACGTTATTATTATTATTTTCAAAACAAGTATTTTGCCGTGGAGTACCGGCTTAGAATAGTACTCCCCCAATCTCATCCCGTGGGTGTCGTAAGAGGCGACTGAGGGACGGGGAAAAGGGGGATGGGCAGCAGCGTCCCCCCTCCCATAAACATCTTACCCCCCTACTGCGCTCGCCAACACGCCTGCCTTAATGGCAAACCCCTCCCTTAATGGCAGATGCGCCCAAAAAAAAGGCCCCCAGTTACCGGCAAGCCCGCTAGGCCCGACCAAGGTAGCGGTCGCGGTATCGGCAGGGCAGGGGGTGCTAAGAATCACCGGTTCACGGCAGGCTCCCGTATAAAACGACTGCACATGGCAACGTATAATGGACGCTCGATGAGGCTGGACCATCACCTCGCCGATTTAGAAGTAGAGTTAAGTCATATAAACTGGCATATACTGGGGTTATCTGAAGTCCGAAGACAGGGGGAGGACACGATAACTCTAGAGTCCGGTAACTTACTCTACTTCCGCGAAGGTGATAACCTTTCCCAGGGTGGTGTCGGTTTTCTAGTCAAAAAGGATCTCATTAGCAGCATTGTGGAAATCAGTAGAGTGTCGAACCGGGTAGCGTACCTTGTCCTAAAACTTTCCGACAGGTACTCCCTGAAGATCGTACAGGTATATGCGCCAACTTCGACATACTCTGATGATGTGGTCGAAGCGATGTACGAGGACATCGCAAAGGCCCTCAACGACACCTCGAAGGCCCACTACAATGTTGTTATGGGAGACTTTAATGCTAAAGTGGGAGTACAAGATAGCGGTGAATCGAAAGTCGGACCTTACGGCTTGGGCTGCAGAAATCACAGGGGGCAAATGCTGGTAAACTATCTCGAAGCGCAGGGGCTTTTTTTAATGAATTCTTTCTTTCAAAAAAAGCCTCAGAGGAGGTGGACCTGGCGAAGCCCCGATAACGTGACAAGGAACGAGATAGACTTTATCATTTCGAATAAAAGGCACATATTTAGAGATGTTTCAGTGATCAACAGGTTTAATACCGGAAGTGATCACCGCTTGGTTCGAGGCACTCTAAATATCAACTTAAAAGCCGAAAAATCGAGAATGATGAGGTCTACTCTCCGACCTACCATGCTCCAAGCTGCTCAAGGCTCCGAAAAGTTCCAAATGGAACTTCAAAATCAATTCACCGCGTTGGAAACCATAAGCAGCATTGATGAGAGAACCGACACGCTGGTCAAAATACTGCAAAACACATCCCGCAAGTGTTTTCCGCCACAGAGAAGAGACAACGCACCAAAACTCTCTGCTGAGACACTCGAGCTCATGAGAAAACGACGAGAACTACCATCGTTTTTGTCAGATAAGGCCTTAAATCGAATAATAAAAACGCTGACGCGACGCGATCTCCGACGCTCAAATACCCGTGCCATCAAGGCTGCGATTGAGCAAAATCGGGGATCGAAAGTGTTCGCTCGCAAGTTTGGGAGGCCGCGTCTGACAAAACTTAAAACTGAAAATGGTGGGGTCGTTACCTCTAGGCCTGAGATTGTCGGAGAAGTAGAGAGGTTTTATGGGCAGTTGTTCTCTTCAAGATCGGATAAACCCGTGGGAATCAGTATTGATGACCAGCGCGCCCCTCTTATGCGCCATTACTCCGAGGAGCTCCCGGTCGTTGACCAAGGCGAGATTAGGGCGGCTCTAGAACAGCTTAAAAACAACAAAGCTCCGGGAGATGACGGAATCACAACAGAGTTGCTTAAGGCAGGCGGGACTCCGGTCCTGAAAGAGCTAGCAAGCCTCTTTAATTCCGTCATCCAACATGGCAAGACCCCGGAAACGTGGAGCGGTGGAGTGAGGTGGTACTGTTTTTCAAGAATGGTGATAAAACCCTCTTGAAAAACTACAGACCAATCTCCCTCCTGAGTCACGTGTATAAGCTGTTCTCAAGAGTCGTCACGAACCGTCTCGCCAGACGACTTGACGAGTTCCAGCCCCCAGAGCAAGCCGGCTTTCGATCAGGCTACAGCACCGTGGACCACATCCATACTGTTCTGCAGATTGTGCAGAAGACCGAAGAGTACAATCAGCCGCTGTGTATGGCATTTGTGGACTACGAGAAAGCCTTCGACTCCATCGAAACCTGGGCAGTGCTCGACTCATTGCAGAGATGTCATATCGATTGGAGATATATCGAGGTACTGAGATGTCTGTACAACGCCGCTACAATGACTGTCCACATCCAGGACTGTAAGACGAAGGCGATCCAACTGCGCAGAGGGGTGAGACAGGGGGATGTAATATCCCCGAAACTGTTCACCAACGCGTTGGAAGACGTTTTCAAGACGCTGGATTGGACTAGGTATGGAGTCAATGTAAACGGCGAGTACATCTCACACCTTCGATTTGCCGACGATATCGTCATCATAGCAGAGTCGCTGGAACAACTCACCGAAATGCTGCGTAGCCTAGGCGAGTCTTCCCGGTGTGTCGGTCTCGGTATAAACTTGGACAAGACCAAGGTCATGTTCAATAGGCATGTCATGCCGGGACCGATATACGTCGAGGGGAAACCTCTCGAAGTTGTTATTGAATATACCTACCTAGGACAGATAATACAAGTCGGTAGGAACAACTTCGAGAAGGAAGCCGATCGAAGAATTCGCTTGGGATGGGCAGCATTTGGCAACCTTCGTCAAGTCCTCAAGTCGTCTATACCGCAATGTTTGAAGACGAAAGTCTTCAACCAATGCGTCTTACCTGCCATGACATACGGTGCCGAAACGTGGACACTAACTGCGGGACTAGTCCACAAATTCAAAGTCGCTCAGCGTGCTATGGAGCGAGCTATGCTCGGAGTATCTTTGAAGGATAAGATAAGAAATGAGATTATCCGGAAAAGAACCGGAGTCACCGACATAGCTTGCAAAATTAGCAGGCTGAAGTGGCAGTGGACTGGTCACGTATGTCGTAGGACCGATGGCCGTTGGAGCAGACGAGTCCTAGAGTGGACTCCGCGAATCGGCAAGCGCAGCGTAGGGCGCCCTCCAGCCAGGTGGACCGACGACCTTAAGAAGGTGGCGGGCAACAACTGGATGCGGAAGGCGGAGGACAGGGAGCTTTGGCGCACCTTGGGAGAGGCCTATGTTCAGCAGTGGACAACGATTGGCTGTTGATTGAAGTATTTTGTTGTTCCGATAACTTTTTAATATAATTAGCCAGCCAGCACTCGATAGTTTGTTTATTCTATCATTAAAACTCAATTACCAAAATGGAGAGAGACAGTTGTAACATTTGTACATAACTTCTGTAATTATTAATTAAATACTCACATCACCGCTCTGTGGCGCCGTCCACATTAAGCGCAACACGATTAGAGAGAAGCGTTGGTAAGTCGACCAGGGACCTCGCTCTCGAGACAATGACGAGGCGATCACATTCTGCATAACCCAGACATTCTCGACGCGCTGCCAAACGCGAAGTCGAGAACAGGTGTGTTATATTGCTTGGGTTTGTAGTTAAAAGTTACTTCTTCGTTTTTATATCCGAACAGAATAGTAACAAAATATTGTTGGAAGCAACCTAGATTAGGTAATCAATATTACGTTCCTTTACATTTATAGGTACTAATTGCACAGCTATTTCTAGAGCATTTATTTATTCATCGTGACTAAGTTCAAACAACGAAAATAGGCGATACGTGAGTAATGAGTCAATTACATGTAAAAAATTCCTTATGATATTAGTTTCAAATGGAATAGATGTGTAAGCGCGACCTACATCCCGCTGGAACCGAGCCAGGACCGGGAATACTGCAAGGTGACGCCGAACGCCGTCGCAGGAGACTGGGTATCACGCACGGGGTCCTTCCCCACCTGCCACTTTAGTCCTCGCCTCAATTATAACAATCAAACGCTTTAATCCTCGATGAAATAAAAATAAGACCATATTGCAGTACTGAATAATACTTCGTCACGTTCTTATTAAAGACAATATAAGACAGATTTATTAAACGAGATAGATTGTAGATTAAGGAATCTGTCCAATAGCGATTAGAATTGAATTGGTTTCAAGTTTATTTTTTATTGCATAGGTAGGCGTACGAGCATATGATCCACCTGATAGTAAGTGGTCACCAACGCCCATAGACATTGTAAGAAATGTTAGCCATCGATTACATCGCCAATGCGTTACCAACCTTGGGAACTAAGATGTTATATCCCTTATGCCTGTTATTACATTGGCTCACTCACCCTTCAAACCGGAACACAACAATACCAAGTACTGCTGTTTGGCTGTAGAATATCTTTATAGACGAGCTTGCACAAAGCCCTACCGCCAGTCAGTAGTGGCAGTGCAAACGGTTTTGGTGATAAGTGACGAGCATTCCGTAAAAATATAAGCTGATTAATATAAATACATTTAGAGCGTCCCGTATAAAAAAAGGAAAGCCGGGCTCAGTCCAAGCCTCGTGGAACGCTTTAACGCTAACCCGACGAAAGTATCGTCTCGACTACATACACGATAATAATAAAATATTTTGACTTTAAAATGAAATGTTATTAATATATAATCTCAAAATTTTCAATATAATGAATTTTTCGGAGAAAAGATGCTTTGATATTATGTGTACCGCGGTGGTTGTATATGATTCAGATATAATGTAACTGCAACGGACTGATTCTGCTAATGGAATATTAAAAATTTATTATATCTTTGTAATGAATACCATCTGATGACGCGGACAAAAACCATATATACTCCACCCGTAGACAATGAGACTGTAGAAGCTGGGTGCGGCGGTTCTCGTGACTACCTTGGCTGACATCAAACGAGGATGGAAACGCGCCTTGGTCAGCCGTGAGATATTCAAGGGTATGTAGGTAGGTACTTTACGTTGATAGCACTAGTCGGAATGTTGTACAAGCTTCTTTCGCATAGAAAATAGTCGTCCGGTAGGGATCGTCACTCAGAGCTAAGAGCGCAAATTGCATGAATGTACATCGTTACTCTTAAGCGTTTCTGTACATTTATTTCTTAATTTGGTACGTGAAAACATTTGTTATCAATAATGGTTAAATTGACGTTGTTTATTGACGTGGAAAAAAACAAAACGAAATGCATCCGTCCAACGTAAGCGGGGTGTATGTGAGACTCCAGCTCAAGTGCCAGCTTACTCATTAAAATCCCTCTTGCTGTGTACGTACTCTCTCCGTGACCTCAGGGATACCACATTCGATACTATGCTCTATATCAAATAATTTAGTTTTAAATGTCAAAAACATGGAATGCGTACTGTTTGCTGTATATAATGTTAGAAAGCAAAATGATAATCATCAAAACGATCTAAATGTAACCGACTCTAAAGTGCGGTTAGGAATCAGTTAGGACTGGAAACTTCAGTGGAATCCTCATTTATCATCATTGTTCCTAATGGACAGACTCGGCTCCGCAGATTACGCTTTTAGAAAAGTTAGGCAAGTAGCTGCTGCGGTATCGACTTGCTCGCTTATTAAAGTATAGTATATATAGTATCTTATGTTATAGTTAATTTTGAACAAAGTTACGCATATTCAGACTGTTTTCACTCACTCACTCTGTAAGAATTCTCAGATCACTTTGTAAGAATTAGCGACATTATATCAACACTCACAAGGAGGGTAAACAACGGCGCTCTTGTGTAAACTTAAAACATCTAGTTTCCAACTCCTCAAAGTCAATACATATAGTACGATTCCACAGGTATGTAACATATTTAACTTTATCTATTGAGGAATCCAGGCCTGATTTATTAAAAACATTTACATATGTACTACAAAATACAATGAAATATATTAATTTAAAAAAATTGTAGAGTTCGGATTAGTTGATTTGGAAAGAGGACAATATGAATTTAGTTGGCTACGTATTAAAACCAAGAGTAACGAGTTTCCTGACGGGTCTTGACGGCGGAACCTCTTCTTCGTGCCGCTATTAGCTTAACATTTAAGTCGAGGTTGTAACGTGACGTCATGATCATGCTGCCAGGAGTCTACTTCAGTATAGAACACCTTCCTTTTCTCCATAATTCGTTCCTATAACTCCTCGCTGTCCTCCTCTTGGGACTGTGCAAGATGCATACATATAACAAACACCTACACACTTCTTAAATGAACAGCCACCTTGCTAGGGTTATAAAAAAGTTAAGTCAGCCGTCGGCGCTATATGGGAGTGTTTGCTCGCGTGAATTCAAACGAAACTTAAATTTCTTATTTGACGTAAAACTTCATTAAATATTTGTCAGATATAGAAAGAAAGATGAAATCTGTCCGTTGATTATACAATATAAAATGTGTTCTTATTTTTCATATAACTTCATCGCACAGCGGAGCGAGGACGTTGTAGAAACCAGCCAGAGAAAGTCACTCACTGACTACTGACGAGTGAGAGTGCAATGATGATGTGCGAGTATGTATAGTAATGATAGGACGGACGGACGGGCGGACAGACGCACACGACGCTCCCATTTGCATCGATTCGCTATAATATAATTAAGCTGTGTTTAATTTGAATATTACTGAGGTTTTGAATAATTTGTACGGGATTGCGGTGTCGCATAAGAAAAAAAGTAGTCATACGAAAATATGTATACGATTATAATGACTAAACTAGTAAATAAATATTAATATTAAGTAAAGAGAACCAAAATTCCAAAAACAGCAATGAAGCAGGTCCTTGTGTTTCATTGTAGCGCACGGCCCATTGTCGTCAGACTTCTTTTATAATATTTTTCTTTTGTCCTGATTTATAATGGAAAGTGAAAAGTTTTTAATTCATTAACATAAAGTAACAATAGCTGGTAAAATAAGTATTCGTTAAAAGAAATGTTTCTATTTAAGAAGTTATAAAAACTTCGAAACCGCGGTTGCGACACACTCAATATTCGTACTTTCACACAACTTATTAATTTCTATATTTAAATCAGTTCTATTATAATTTCAGACAAGCGAATCATCTCGTAGCTTAGTGCGCAGTTGACCTGATTGCTCTCTCGAGAGACGTTATATCTCATTATATATGATTTGCGCTACGTGACTCTGTTTCTTGCTTATAATTAGAATGCTGAACTAATGTAACAAGAAAATTATACCTTTTTCTTTAATAGCAAATCAATAATAACATGAGTTTCAGAGAGAGAGAGATCTTGTTGTACGTAGAGAGAAAACTGATATGGCAACGTTTATTTTATTTCATTCAAGTGTTTATTTTGTATTTGTTAGAAAACACCTTTGAAATCATTCTATAACAAAAAAAAAACAACTATGTAATTAAAAAACAAGTAAAACAAAAGTGAGAAACAACAGGATTTTTCGAAATTAACTCAATTAAATTATTCGCACACACCTAACAACATTTGAACCGAGCAGGAAGTACAAAGAAAAGCTTATAAAGAGCTTATGTTACCATATGAGACCGGTTTTGAACTGCAATATATAATAATGTGTATATCTATTATAATTATGTATAACCTACATTGCAACTTCCTTTGAAGTTCTTGACGAATTATCTCAAAATTAAAAATCTAATAGATCGATAAATTCTTGCGAGCACTTCATTCATAGTCATTTCACAATATTTCATTAAATTTAATGTTACCACCGGTAAGGAATGTGGATTCTATCGACATGAAAATCAGTAGTTTCTATTTTCCATCGATCAAGTTACAAAGATAATTTGTTAAATACAGTTGAATTATGATTTATTCTGCATGGAAATTAACGAATGCTAACTACACGCATTTCTCATATCGCTTTATAGTATTTCATCGATAAAATTCTAATTTTTTTTAACATGAGGTCTAAATTTATTAGCTGAAATGTACCATTGTTATATCGCTTGAGTAAAATCTAAAAAAATGAGCGAAGAGGATGATAATATAGACATTATCGTTCTCATCCTCTGCATTTGTCATTATCTCACCGATATTTTTTCACGAGAACATAACTCGATCACACTAACAGGTGGGAATACGTTTGATAATATTATAGTAACATTTCGTTCTCGTAATTTTCAGCCTCTGTGAGCTCTTTAAATACTGTGTCATATTTTGTAGGACCTTAAATATTTGTATCAAAATTACCAGAAAAAAAATGTCAAAAAATGACCTTGGACTAAAACTCTTAGTTTTGGTAATGGCAGTTATGAAATTATACAGTTATGTCACTACATAATAATAAGCTGAGCTAAACTCACTAGTTCAGCTCAGCTTATTTGTCACTCAGGGATAGGCAATAGGGATCGAAAACGAGGCAAGCAACAGATGAAATTTGGCGTAACATCAATAAATATATCAACGTCAGATCGAACAGTCAAACGCGATGCAAATATTAAACAAACTAAGAAAAACTATAATTGAATCGTTCTTGTACTAATTACTAATGATTTAATATTCACAAAGGTCAGATGATGTAATATAAATCTCGTCTACTCAGACAGAACGGTTCGGCTTATGTTACGAGCACGTTCTTCAGGTTTCGCTCTATTGCTGCCGCAGATATTATAGCTCCGAACTCTTTACAAATATTATATCTCGAGGCGTAGTGGTTACTTGGTCCTATATACATACATAGCCTCGTTACATACTTGCATAGCGGTTGTAGAATAACACCGTCGTAATGCACTTTTCGATCACGTAGACCTATGAACGGACTCAACTACGTTTTAAAGAATCCTTTGTGTATAAGTTTAGTATGTTTTTGATTAATTTAAGTTATTGTAAAGGAGTTCATTTTTATGTATTTACAAATAAAGCAATTATGTTTGTATTTTTTAAAAACATGTCTTCCCATTCATTCTTCCATTGGAATTATTCTTTCGCTTCGCACATTTCGATATTGCAAACAAATTAACGAATTTTTTGACCACAAACTAATTTAGTCTAACCGGCGTCGTGCTATTACGCGGTACGTTTACGTCATTTTCATAATTTAGCTGCATACAAATTAGATAATAAAGATAATACAAATTATAATTATAAAATGCATAAATAAAGATAATACAAATTATAATTATAAAATGGTTTCTTTTAGGTCGAGGTGTGCAGTCAGGACTTTATCTTGTATTGATTTCTGTAGGTGCTTTGCATTACCGGAGAGTCGAGGCCTCCCGGTGCCCATTTTATTCTTCGTGAACATATAAAATGAGCATTAATACGAAATAAGCGCTCTTGCTTATAATTTTATTGTTTTGCATAATCCCTGCGTGTAATAATATAAAGCAGTTTACGTTTGTGAACTCGGATAATAAATATTAGCGTAATGCAAATTTACTGCACCAAGTGTTTCGACTTAATTTTGCATCTATTCTTGGCACAAAAGTTGTTATTGTAAGTAATAATTTAATTTTCCTCGTGAATATGACTGACTTTGGATATCATTTTAATCAATATTATTATTGCCCGTAAATATCAAATCGTCTAACAACTCGTTCTATTGCCTTAAAATGCGGATGGTATAAGAGACATAAACGAAGAACGGCTTCGATGCCAGACGTTTAAGTACAGCTCAGGCGTGATATTTTAAATAACACTTGCATATGATATAGTAGTTGTATTTTTTGTTGTGAGCGCTTGCCTTCCCGTTATTGCTCTTAGCGTTATTGGTCAAACAGGTTAATTGTTAGGAGAGCCAGTTTCAGAGGACTCAAACCGAAACACAAGAATACAGCAAATGCTCCTCCCATTTTGCAGTAATGTTATTGGAAATACAATGAGTTAGTAATCACCACAGGGACTTCTAATTTCCTGAGTTCATAAAAAACAAGATCAGTGTTTAGTTGTAATCCAGAGATAAATTTATATGTTTGCTATTATTCGTACTGTTCGCGTTCACGCTTCATTTATCTGAATGAGTTGAAACTGCTGCTACTGTTAGCTGTTGTTACTAGTGTGGTAGATGACCTTTAAATTATATTTTTTTGTAAAAACTAAATATAATTTTAGAGGCGTAGCAAGCTGCAGCGCATGGGCTGGGCCGAAGAGTAGTAGTAATTAAATGTCTTGTGTGAAATTGTTTTGTTTTTTTCTTACGCTTAGAGTAATTCTATGTTGTGTTTTTAAATATAGTGAATATTGTATAGGAAAAGTTTTTTTTTAAGATTGTCACTTTACTGTTATATTTTAATTGTGTACAATGTAAGTCACCTTCTCGGACCATTGGCGCGTGCCGCTGCCGTTAGCCGTGGAGCGGGTGGACAGACAGTGAGTCATATACTGCGAAATCGTTATTAGCCAAAGTGCTAGATTTTGCATGCCTTCGAATTCGATATCTCGCACAGATAACGTTTCGGATGTTCGCAGGAAGGCAAGCATGCGATTTTATTTCCTTTGAGCTCGTGGAAGAACTAAGATCAAGTCAGTAGCGACGTTAAAATGGTTTGTCCATTCAAAATATGAAATTGTATCTGTAATTTTTAATTACATTATTACTCTTAATTTTTTTCACTCATGGACTGGCTGCTAGATAGTTTGTAAAAAAAACGAAGGAAACAAAAAATGAAAAAGTGTCAGGAGATTGTTGAAAGTGAATTTGCAGAGAAATGCTATAAAGTGTTATGTTTTATTTTACCATTGACCGCTGTATAGTAGTATATCTCGCACGATCGCAACTGCACAGAAAACTGTTCCCGCTTGGCTCGATTGTAACTGCATCTCGTATTTCATCTTAAATATAATTAATCTCTCTTTGAGTATCAATAAAATTTGCAATATTTTTGTTGTACTTAGTTGAATCATCAAAATAATTTAGAAATTAATAATGAGCAAAGTGTCCGTGAATAGATGTTATAATAAATTTAGTTTTAGAGGACCACCGTAGAATAACGCACAAGTACTTGAGCGTTTGCCAAGTAAAAGGGGCAATATTCCAATTGGAAGATTGGAATCTTTGAAGGAAAAATTCCAGTGCAGTCCTTGATATTTTCAAATGTCTAAGTACATACAATTGTTTAATACAAGGTTAGACCACGGATACATCTCCCGCAGCAGGTCCAGTGTTATTTAACTAACACGTACGTCATAATACTTTTTAACTATGTTATCTTTGCAAATTGTAATATTTTTATAATAAGCCTTCCATTTGCCGCCTCCTTATAATGAATGATATTAAATCGTTGTTTCATAATCCGGGTTGCATCGGTCCAACCCGAGTTCTCTTCATCCCCACCGCACTCTATCATCTCTCTAAAAGCTTTATGCACAGAAGTATGAAACAATTATCGGCAATACATGGATGGATGGCTTTAGTCAGCGACCGCCCCCGCCCACCTTTAGCTTTGTACATGTTTATTTATGTCCATATAGCTAAGCTTAAATAGTAAATGAGATAATTATACTTTTCACGTTGCATTTTTATTTAAACAATATAAATCTCGCGACAAAAACTATTCTATATTCTATTCCTAAAATTCGTGATGACGGGAATTTTTGCAAAGCAGAAAGCTCTTTCTTTGACCCGATTACCCAGTCGTTAGCTAGTCAGTTAGTTCTCGATTGATAAGTTTTTGTACATTTTCTTATAGCCATATTCTCTGATCCGATAAGTGAATTTCATTAAAATCTTATTAATGCAACTTAAATACTCGTTACTAATGTATTACACAAATAAATGTAGTTTGAGTGACTCGTTTTGTAAGAATAATGCAAATATTTACTTAAAAAATTATGTGCAAATGCGAGTTGTATGTGTCAAACTGAAAGCGAAGTCAAACATAAACAAATGTGGAACTCAACGTGGCGGTGGCTAGCGTGCTGGGCTACGTGCAAATATATACCTTATACATACAAACATACATACATACATTAGTTATATAGATACATCGCGACTTCTCAACACGCTTATACACAATGTGTATAGACGTGAATGTTGTGTGAAGGTAATTAAGGAAATGTATGCGATGTTGATTGCGAAACTTTACTCAATGATAATGGAATTGAATTATTATTATTAAGTCCCTGGTGGAGTTATTCTTCTTCTATTATTACGTCGGCGTTATTCTTAGTCTTACTGTTTGATGGTATAACGAAGTAACTAACCTCTTATAAACGTCGGTTTTATAATACTTTAGTCGATTTCCTTCGGCGCGTTTGTGGAATAGAAAAAACAACACTTGTCTTTACCTCGGTTTTCTGTACACGGCACGCGGGTGGGTACACGGCACTTGGCAAGAGATTTTATTGTCGACTCAATTAGAAGTGATCCATTTTATTACTGGAACGAATATAGAGACTAGAGTGATGCATGTAGAAAAATATGTGGCTTAGACAGCATTCAAATTTTTATTGTGATCTGATACAGACCCTATGTTTTCCGAATTTCTGCAATCATATGCGTAACACGTATGGCAAATGACTCCCTTTCTCTCTCTCTCTCTCTATTTAATCATGACGTCAGCTCTGCTTATTTCTGCCAGTAATGTGATGTAAATCCTTGTTAACCATATGATTTTGTACCCATCACATTAACTGTGACGCAAAGTTTTTTTTTAATTAATATTTTTTAAATTTTACTATTTGTCAGTCGAACACTGATCCTCATATAATCAATAATGGAATATTGTACTATATAGGTGAAGCACTGGTGTTGAGGATGACCGAAATAAAGTGAATATTTTTAGGTATAACTTTATATTCGAAGCTTTAGCGGAGCACGCCCTAATTTTTTTCTAATTTTTTTTTGCTCTGCTGTATGTAAAATTAGGTATTTTATAGATTTACGATACTGCATAATCGTTTATTTTTACAATATAGTTTTGTGCCATGAATCTTTTTTTAAAACAGCCAGATGTTAAAAGAGACAGAGGTCAAATTGGAAGTCGCTTTTAACTTCAATTTTAAAAACAAAAAGGCATATATATATATATATATATATATATATATATATATATATATATATATATAGGTACTTGAATGGCCATTGAATATATTTCAAGTTTAATTCGATCAAGTATTTTTATTCAAGTCTAAAGTACTCTTATAAGCAAAGCTATATACCAGAATATAAAAGACGAGCGGTGCACTTAACAATCCAAAGGTACTCGTAAAGCTCTATTCGAATTTTATTTGATTCCAGTGACGAGCAGTTCGTGAAGCAAGGGTCGTTTCAGTAACGAAAGTGTTGCAGTGTCATTAGGCACACAATAAACTTGATAGGTAGATTTGCCAACTTCAAGATAGCAAATCTTAGCGACATAATTAGCTGTCTTCCGACCCTAATAGCGGCTCTGTCTTCGCTGAGCTGAGCGGCAGTTGACCTACTTGATCAAGTATTTATCGACAGAAGTTGTGGCAGAATTCGGTAAATGCCTTCACTCTTAGTATCATGCTATTTGTGCCAAGTTTCGTTAAGATGTGCTTTTACAGCAAATCAAACAGTCAAACGCATCGATTATTTATTGCAGTGTGTTGATGGACGGAAGTTATTTTTGTGTCGCAGTTTGGATATGCCAAAAATGTTTCTTGATGTTTCTTGATACACTATGTACATACTATGATTTATGATAACAATAATAAATGCATGCAGATAGACTGGACTGAATAGAGCCAAATAATCATGTATTATTGAATCAAAATAAAACCGCGAGTCGCTGCCAGTGTTGCCACATGTGCATTTTATTAAGGTATTAATAATTAACAGCTTAAAAAGTTTTATATCCCGTATCACTAGAACATTTATAATATTTTTGATATATCATTTTGAATTATTGATAATTTTCTAGCACATCTATAATATATAATATAATAGATATGCGTTTTCGTGTAAAGCTAAAACGGTTCGGAATGTACATACCCTCAGTAGTAAATCATTTTCACTAAATACATTACATAATCTATGTCATATATATATATACATACAATTTCATTTCTACGTCCAATAGTGAAATGAACGAATATTTTTTTATATTTTTTGTGCGGATGTCTGCGGATCTTACTGTACAAATTATACTGTATATTGTCGGATGATAGGATGTATTTTAAAATATTATTGAAAGAATCGCGTTGTATATTGATCTTTACTTCTCGTGTTTGTACGGCGATTGTCCCTGATTCTATTAAAGTCATCTAAATGATCGTGAATTTGCATAACATAGATGTAGTAAACATAATATGACGTAATTGTAAGTGATCCTATTGTGTTAAAGATATTCCGAAGGGAATCTCGATCTTGAAGAATATAAATAGACCCGACAAGTCTCCTCTAAGTATTATACCGGCTCAGAAACCTACTGCTATAAAAATAACCAAATAGTTTTAACCGAGCTGTATCAGTATTAACCAGTCGACTGATTTTTATATCCGCGCATGCGCGAAAACGAGCTGAATATTCTTACATTTTTTTATAGTTCATACCACTGACCCGAGCATAGAAATCGAGATAGACGTCTTTTTGAAAATACATTAATATTAGTTTAGGTAAAGACTTTCAATTAACTGCAACATTTTTACGTGTTGCGCGCAAAAACATAACTCGGCTATTTCTAATCTCAGCAAATCGAACAACGTCGAACAGATGCAAAAGATAAACCGTGAAATAAAGAAACAAATATAAACGATTACTAACGACAGCTCTCTCATAACATATTCTAAGATCTAAACAACTGATTTTTTATTTTAATTTTCTCTTTGGAGAGTTATGTAAGCTCGCTGAAAAATTGCCGTATGAATCGGATCATATAAATTGCACAAAATAAAAACATCCGATTTATAAAATGCAGTTTCACGGATGTAAGTCGGTTGCCAGCTGGTTCGTAGGTGGTCGATATTTTGGACGAAAATCAGAAAAACAGCCGTCGCCCACGAACTCTCGCTCTGAGTTGCGATTGCTGACTCCACCCTTCTGGCATTCGTGAGTAACAGCTTTGCGTAATACAGGTGATTTATTTTGGGAATTACAGGAGATTATCGACACTAAACCTGTTGATTTTAAAGCGCTTTTACTGTAGGATAGAAAAATCTAGCATTCGATTACTTGCATCGACGTTCTTTTGAATCATTTTCGTTATGTAAATATTTTTGGACTGTATCATATGCAGACAACGTACGTCGACTAATATTGCACAATATATTTGCTAAGGAAATATCGAGATAGCGAGTAAAAACAAATACGACGTCTATAGTTTCGTCGCTAATTTTAATAACTGACTCGACTAGTGAGTACGACCTTTTACCGTCAAAATTATCAAATAAGTTCTCTGTACTGAGATCTAAAACATTTTCAATATTCTTAATTCCAAATTAAAATATGTTATCATAATGTCATCGTTGTAATACGATGCCATGTTGCGGATTCGTAGCGGCTTTAATATAGATGTGTTTTTATTAATATCTCACCTAGCCACGGACCGCAGTTCCACGCTCGCACTCACCTGCGCTCCGCCCACTCCAATCAGGACTGGAGCGAAAATATACATCTCCAGTTTCATTACAATTTTAGCATTTTCAGCAGTTTGAAAAAGGATCTCTCGACTTTTTAAAATGTAGGTATGGATTAAAAGCCACTGTCCCTACAGATCAGTGCACAAGTGTATAATATATCCGCAAACATTTGGAAAAATTAGAAAAAAACCTCGTACGTCTTCTATCTATAAATGAATATTGTCAATCATGATGAATGGATTAAGTAACTTCTATATCCATCATACGTAAACTCATAAAAAACGATATTTTTTTTGGAAAACTTGTCAATTTTAATAGATTTACTGCCATACTTGTATAGAGCTAGCAATAATTGAAACTTATGCATATATACATGCTTTGAATATTATTAACAATTTAAAATATACAGAAAGCTGATGAAATAAGAAAAATTAAAAATAGTTACACAAACACAAACCGTGACCGTGTCGAATGGCGGCAATAACGTTAGCGGCATTTATCTATTGAATCACAAAACAGATGTTTTGGTTGTAAAATAAAATAACCCTTGTTTCGTGAATGAGTAAGACGAAGCGTTTAATCTTTTCTTTCATTTATTGATCATAAGCTAACTTTCGTCTTCACAACCAGCAACCAGTAAAATCTATTATGCTTTTACAAAATACTAAGATATTAACGTTTGAGAATATGGATGTACCTACTCGTATACATACTCGTGCACTAAATATTTACAGCTATAATATATGGCTGCATACTCATAAAAACAGAAATACTCCAAGCGTTGTGATCATCATCAATTTTTCGATTTGGCACCGCGTCCGTTGGTCATTGTGTGCCCTTACGACGGCATGTAACGATACTTCTGCATAGAGCAGAGCTGGCCGTCTGCGGCGCTTCGTGTTTCGTGTCTGGGTACTGGGCGACGGCCAAGTGTCTCCTCGTAAATTGCTTCGGCCTAATCAACAAATTACACGATTTGTATTTGGAATGTTTGGTATGGTAATTAGAACTCGCCCTTTTTGCCAACAGCCTTTATGTCAATAGTATTTATTTACATCGACGTTGAATAGCTCGGATTGTTATTATGTATTGTTACTTCAGCTCATTTCAGTTCGTTAGCAAAGATGTCGGCTAGCTTCATTAGAAGACGACGATCAGGAACAAGTGATTGGGTTTGTTGGTAATAAAAACCTCAAGTCAAATGAAAAGCTACGCAGACCGAAAACACTAATTATAAATGTATTGTTTTTCTGTAAGTGACGAATCGCATTGTGGGAAATGAGATTGTTCACGAGTATATTTGGAATACAGTACCTTGTTTCGTAATGTTGAATTTGTACGCAATCAAAATAATAACATATAATATAGAGTATAGAGATTGACATTTATTCATTTATCATTTATCATTGATTAATCGGTAGTTCTTTCATTCCATATTACATACTTTCAATATTTTACGTTTATCGTATAAGTAATTTAATACAATAATTAATAATATTATGCGTATCTCATCCGAAAAACGGAATAAATATCGCTTTTAAATAGTAACTGTATATATTTGTTAGGTCCTTACATATGAAATTGGCGTTTTGTCGTACTGACCACTTTGATCTGAAATATCTCCTCTTTGGTTAAGAATTCCAAATTAAAATTTTTAAATTCATTTAGCTGGTACATTTGAGTTTTCAAAACAGTCATTCATTTGTTTTTTCCTCATTATTTTTTTCTTTGGCGTGGCTTATATTATATTATTATCTTCATTAACAGATTTCATCAGATCGCATCAGACTTGATGGACGCGATCTGAGGAAATCTGTTTACGACGCCTACAAAAGTTAAAGATCGATTTTCTTATTATTTATGTTAAGCATTTTAAATCCCTTTGTTAAATTTATGTTAGGTATAATTATTTTGTCATTTCATTTAAGAAGATTTTAATATGCCTAAAATGAGACTATCATTATAATTTAAACTATTAAAATATTTTTAATGCGCACAAGGTTGTAACACCGTTTTAAGTGAAAAAATCTGTGTGTTTTCTATTGGCCCTGAATTCGAAGAATAACTAGCGTTTCGGCCGCGGCTTCGGTCGCCTCGTAGTCGGAAATCTAGTTATACCGAATTAAAAGGCTAAAATATGGTAAGTATGTCATACTTCAGTTGTGACTAAGCGCGAAGAAGTAACAAATATTCACAACACACAACCCTTCTAATCTTATAAAACTATAAATGAAGTTAAAACTAAGAAATTTAATAATATGGTATGTATTTAAAAGTAATAATATGGTATGTATTTAAAAGACTCAAGAAATAACTTCAATTAGAGTTTATAAGACCGCGGCTTTTTTGTTAATTTATTTCACTTTAAAACAACTGAAATATGTTTTCTATCCAAATTAATAATAATGGTGTTTAATTGTACACACATTACAAAACATTTATTCAGGAAAGCAGTTATTTGAAGGAGTGCGAAAGGAATGCGCTTTAAAGCCGGGCTTGCGGCGTATATACCCGTGACATCATCAGCGGGATGCTAATTAATATTCTGAGAATTCGTCTCGGGGGTGTCCACTGCAAAGTACGAACAAATTGGTCTTTTAGAAAATCACGTATTACGATTTTTCATAAAGAAGTTCTCAAGGTCAAGGTCACCAGTCGGCGATCTGCTTGTCGAAACACTGTCTGGTGACAATAATTTGGAAATATCCCGATGATATATAACATTACGTAATATTATTTCTTACAGAAAAACAAAAAAGCTAAATATGTATTATTTAAATTATTAATATAAAATTATAAATAGCGGTGCTGTTTGTAGTGTCTTTCATTCTGTCCAAAAAATGTAATCTAAAGCTGTGCCAGAAATGTAAGTTTATTCCGTTGAATTCGATGTAATGAAATATTGAAGTGCTAGTGGGTTAGTTTGATGTGACTGCCGGCATTCACCGCTATCAATTTTACAATAATATGTTATAATTTTAATTAAAATCAGACATATTTTTCATTACCAAACTACGATTATATTTAAATAAAAAAAGATATCGTGTTTATGTATATTTTTAACTGAAGTTTTTTCAAGCATGCACACCGCACTGAACCCCCTGTGGCTTACGAGTGCCCCCTATCCCCGTTCTCCCACCCGCTGCACTCAAAAATAGCTTATCGTTATGTGTCACACACGCACTGAGATCACATTCACAATCGCTTATGAGAACATCTTACAAGACGTTAGAGTAACTAATGCATCGATGGTTTTTTTTTATTATATTTACAGTACATACCACATACATTATACAACAATTAACTCGTTCACACACCAATCAAGTTTCCACTTAAAAGTAATTCATGAATGGCAGTAAACAGGCAATTTAATAAATTATAAATAATAATTATCAAGATATACAATACTTTACTTTTACAGTAATTCGTCATATACAGACATTTTTATAAAATACAAAATTAAAATAAAAAGAACAAAATACATATTACAAATTTAAAGCAGAAACACGCCGTCTAAAAGTCCTGTGGCATTGTAACCAAGACGCTGGCACTGTTGCCTCTCTGCACCGCTAGACTCAGTCTTTGGGTTAAATAAGCGCCAGCTCTTGGGTCACCAGAAGTGTGGTCCACAGTTTCTTAGAAATATCTTTTATGATTCTTTTTGTATCGGACGACCATGGACCCAATGTTTCAAAACCCAGCCCCGCAAATTCATATTCGTTGCATAAAAGTGAATATTTGCGGCGCTTGAGTATTTTATATTATATTATATTCTGTTTTGTGTACCTAAATAAAAAAAAATTTATCAAGATTCAAAAAGTTATATTATATATATATAGTTAAAAGAAAGTTATATTATAGAATATATATATAATATAAATAATATAAATGTATTGAGCGTACAAGAAAACATGTCCAAGTCATTAAACTTCCTATTGTAATACTTACAAGAGTGACATATAAATTCATTTTAAGCATAATTTGTTCATACATAATGTAATATGTACATTATGATATCTATATTCTTTATTATTGATAGCAGAAACTCGCCCAATCCCACTACCTACCAAAAAGGTATCATCGACTCATCAGTTTTTCTACCGCTAACCAGCAATGCTCTTTTTTGCTTTAAAGGTGAGTGAGCGATGAGCCATTGCTTTTACAGGCACAAGAGAAATAATATCGTTATTCTAATTATTAGTTGTGGCATGTTTGCCAAATGCAATGTGTGGACCGTTCCTTAATAAAAAAACCTCATTCCGGCTTCTAAATATGCGCATCCATGTTTAGGATAAGTTAGCAACATTGCAATGGAAAACATTTGTGTAAGACCGGACTCGAAACGAAGACAATGTGTCACCATCCTCTAAACCTTCTCCTCAAAAAGGAAGAGGAGGCCTTAGCCGAGCAGTGGGACATTAACAGGCTGTTACTGTTACTGTGTCACCATTGTGGCACGCATTGGGACACCACCCCGCATAAGTTGAGGCGTGCCCCGCATGGAACATGGAGAGGCTGATCCCCCATGCAATAGTGAATTTTCTCAAATGGAATGATGTTGGCGATGCTCTGCAGGGAATCATCGTGGAGGGCCATAGCATCCTTTTGTAAGACCATCATCGTCCAGAAGGAGAGGGCGGAGCGGAAACGATTCAGCTCGTCGGAGACGAAGAAGGCCCTTCCACAGCCCCGACACCCGGGAGTTAAAAGATGGGGCGTAACCTTAGAGCAGTGGACGTATGAAATGGGGCCTCGCATGTCCTGTTTCAGGCGGCCTTCAGACATAAAAATAAACAAACACACACCTTTGCATTTATAACGGAAGCATGGTCGTCAGTATTTGCGATACAAGGACGTGTTTAAAAGACACCTAAAAGCTTGTGACATTAACAGAATGTTGTGATAAGTTCGCTTCCAAAAGGTCATCTCAGCGCTCTACCATCTAGAAGAAGATCTAGAAAACCGTCTTCATTCACTAGACGAAAAGCGTCAGTTAAGGAAAGAGAAATCTAAGCCACCCTACACATATACATACAACTCTGTGGGCCAACTATACTGTTACACGTGTCGAAGGGTTTTTAAAACTAAATTTGGTCTAGCGAGCCACATTAGAGCTATGAGGAGGTATATATATATTAGTAAACTTGTTATACTATCATTTACAAATAAAATGAGATTGATATAAGCTAGGCTACATAACTTCACGCTGCTGTCTCAAGGAGTTGAGTAATCAGCCAGTCATACACTTGTCTGGCAAACTATAGTCAACGTCTGTCATTGAACTGCAAACTCTTTTTGTCAAGTCCCTTTATTTTTAGCCGACTTCAAAACAAGAAAGAGGTTATCACTACGTCAGACTTATTTTTATTTGTCTTCGCTGCCTGTCAAGACATTTTAATGTTTTTTTCGTCTTATAATTACTTTTTTTTAATAAATACCTTGGTGCTGAAATCCCATTAAAATTTCAAGAATTTTTTTACCAAAAATTTGGTATAATTATGAAAAACTACGAAATTCGTAACTGGTTTCCTTACTTTTACTGATTTACACTTTGATTGCCACTAAAGTTGTAACTTTTTTAAATTTGATTGAAAAAAGGTCATTAATCAAATTATTAATTTTAAGTATGTGAATTTAATTACATCTAGTATATATTTGGTCCTTACATATGAAATTGGCGTTTTGTACGGGAGGAATATAAAGTAATTATTTTTTCGTAAAATATATTTAATTAATCAAAGTATGCACCGTCGTTATTATATGAATGAAATGAATGGGATATTTATAGTATACGAGATAATTATAGTAGTAGTTCATTAATCCCTTTACTAAAAAAAAAATGGGGGCGAGAATCAATAAACTCTTTGAAGGCGGTTTGGACTGCCGCATCGTTGAATTTTTTTTTCCTTGTAAGAAGTTGTCCAAATTCCGGAAAAAATGGTAATCTGTTGGAGCAAGGTCCGGGGATGTCGCAGACATTCCAATTGCAGCTCATCTAACTTAGTGGTTGTTTGTTGTGCAGTGTGTGGTCTTGCGCTGTCGTGAAGCAGCAGTGGCCTAGAGCGATTGACCAATCTCGGTTGTTTAGCAGCTAGTTCTTCCTTCATGGTTTGCAGTTGCTGACGATAGATATCTGCCGTAATCGTTTGGCCAGATTTTAGAAAGCTGTAGTGAATGGCACCGGCGCTAGTCCACCAAACACTCACAAGTAACTTTTTCTGAGTCAATTTTCGTTTAGGGCAGGATTTGGCTGGGTCTCCAGGGTTCAGCCATTGCGACGAGTGATTATCGTACAGTATCTACTTTTCATCACAAGTAATAATTCGATTTAAAATCCCTTCATTATTGTGTCAGTTGAGCAAAGTAACACAGCAGTCGACGCGTGTTTGCAAGTTCGATTCACTCAATTCATGAGGTACCCATCGTTCAAGATTTTTTACTTTCCTGATTTGCTTCAAGTGGATTAATACAGTTTTATCACTTACCCCAAAGCCTGCAGCTATCTTTGAAGTGCTTTATGATGGATCCGCTTCCACAGTAGCCTTTAATTCTTCATTTTCCACTTTGGTCTCCGGCCGTCTACGGGGTTGGTTCTGAAGGTCGAAATTTCCAGAACGAAAACGTTGGAACCAAAAACGTACCGTGTTTTCTTTTGCGACACCAGCGCCGTACACATCATTAATCCTTCGAGCTGTTCTGCAGCACTTGTGCCACGGTAGAACTGGTACTCGTAAATATACCGATATTTCATGTTTTCCATTGTGCGGTAATAAGCGACGCCAAAGAAAAAAATAATGAGGAAAATACAAATGAATGACTGTTTAAAAATTCAAATGTACCAGCTAAATGAATTTATAAATTTGAATTTGGAATTTTTAACCAAAGAGGAGATATTTCAGATCAAAGTGGTCAGTATGACAAAACGCTAATTACATATGTAAGGACCTAATAATATATATTTATATATTAGTTAGGTCTAGAACAGAACCAGGCACGAAACGAAATGTATTAAGTAAATTAGAAGTGTAACAATACATTAAGTAATCGCTCCCTTTTCTGCATAACACCCACCCGAAGGTGGTTCTCGTATATCTGACATGACGAGATACAAATGACTGTGCAGGTCTATTCTGGGTGAACAAACTTCGTATCTCATCTTGTGAAATATTGAATCCGTTTAACTGTTGTTCCAAATCGGAATTAACTTCTACTTAACTTCTTCAGATCAGAATTTATACTACAAATTTAATTATTCATTTTTGTTTCAATTTATAAGACAACATAATCTTTAGACACAAGAGTTATCTAGTTTCTTATTATTTTTTTGGGAATGAGATTGTGTACTTTCTTCATTCATAACACAGGTAGCCGGAGGAATTGACCGGTCGATATTTTACACTCTTACATAAACTGTAATCTGTGTCCTCTGTTAGTTCTAACATTAAATATAAGTGTGGACGACACTCCCTGGTTCCTGGCTACTGGGCCCAGTCTACAGGACCAGTCTATAAGGTGGTGCTGTTGAAGAAGGTGTGTAGGCTCAATTCCATATTGTACGTTATATTCGGTGATACGCTACTTTGACGTTAGATATAGTCAATGTTATAATATATCACTTTCTGATAATTTGCGATATGATAGTATTCTAAGGTGGGTGACGGGGAGGCATCAACCGCGGGTCAGAGCTAGTTATATGTCAGTGAAGCTTCGACAAGTTTGCATTGATTGATTTTCATAATTATAATTCATTAAAAACACTTCGTCTGATGCAACATACACCAATTACTCGAGGACCACATTCGCTCATTATCATATTCATTTTTACGAAGTATATTCTGAGCATCAATTAAAATGATTCGTTTAATTAAACGGGAACTTTATGCACTTTATTGTAGCAGGAAAAATGGCCATTGCGATATCAGGTGTAATGTGCATTCCAGAAATTATAAATTAATCATCCATGTAGAGAATGTTGTTAATAGTATTGATCGTGGACTCTTTCGAAGATCATGGTGTTATCTAAACATAGCTTCGATGACATTGCTATCATTGTAGCAGGCCAAAAAATTGAGAGGGTGCACAAGTACAAATATCTGGGGCCATGGCTTAATGACAGGAGCTGTGAACAGGAGGTAAAGACTCGCATCGAAATAGCTCGAAGTGCCTTCTGCACGTTGAAAAAAGTACTCTGCAATCGCAGACTTAAGATCCCTGTGCACATACGGCTCCTACATTGTTACATCTGACGTATACTTCTTTACGGATGCGAGGCGTGGACAATTAAAAAAGACCTCAAAAAACGTATAGAAGCTTTCAAGATGTGGGCATATAGACGTATGTTGGCCATTAGTTGGACTCAAAAGGTCTCGAACGTGGAAGTTCTGCAACACGTCAACCAAAAACGGCAAGTTTTGGAGACTGTCAAGAAGAGAAAAGTTGCATATCTCGGACACGTGCTTAGGTATGAAAGATATGACCTTTTGCAACTGATTATGATGGGAAAAGTTGCCGGAAGGATAGCTGTTGGGCGCAGAAAAAAGTCTTGGCTGTGCAACATCCGTGAATGGACGAGAATCGCGAGTGCTGCCGAACTCTTTCGCCTCGCGAAGAACAAGAAGGAGTATTTAAAGCTGACTGCCAACCTTCGCTAGTCGGAGTGGCACTCGAAGAAGAAGAAGAAGAAGTGGACTCTTTGATAAGTGAAGCACCTGTAACATTCTATTAATAAGAAGTCTTAATAGTTCTTGTAATGTTCTTGTGTGAACCCATTGGTGTATTCGGTGAAAGTTTTAGTTTTATATAAAACCAAATAAAAAAAAATGATTATAAAATCAAATAAGCTCAGAGTTAGTACGTTGGCAGTGGGCAGCGTCAAAACTCCGCGCCTACTGCCAACGTACAACGTAAAAGCTTATACAGCGCTCGATGCTGCGCCTTATCATCGTCATCGCGCCTCGGGGAGAGTTCGCACACACACAGTCCGCTCGGTTACCACTATTTGTTCCCATAGAAGTCTTAGTTGGCTAGACAAAGTGACTATTTACCATGGCTGACATGTGGCAAAGAGGACTTCATTCATTTTTTTAACACCAGTCACATATTTGCAATCGAACTCCATAGTTACTCGTACATACGTGTTTTATTCATCTATAAATGTAAACGTTGGAAACAAATATATGTATAATGTGTAGATTGTTATTAATATCCATACTTTGTATACATCACAAGTAACTACACTTGAAATCCATAGTGACGTTTTTTGCTTTTAGTACTACAGGTAGCTAGAGTGACATGTAGACCATCTGATGATAAGTGGTCACCACCACTAATAGACATTGGCGCTGTGAGAAATATTAACTATTCCGTACATAACCAATGCGCCACCAATCTTGGGAACTTAGATGTTATGTCCCTTGTGCCTGTAATTACACTGGCTCACTCACCCTTCAAACCGGAACACAACAATATTAAGTATTACTGTTTTGTGGTAGAATATCTGATGAGTGGGTGATACCTACCCAGACGAGCTTGCTCAAAGCTACCACCAGTGAACTTAACACCTACTACAAAAAAATTTTAAGGAAACACAACTAATGAACCTAACTCAAATCTATAAATATAACAATTGCATTCATATTAGAAAAATCCTTATAAAAGACATACACTCTCAATATTCTTTCACGAAAAAAAAATATTACTATTTCCTTATATTACTATTTGGATGTTGTTTATATATATATCCAAAAAATTGGATTAAAAGGTGACGTTACTTACTCTTTACGCTGATGACACTTCTCTGTTTTATTTTGGTAACTCTGTCCATACCATAATTTCAGAAGCCCAAGAAGACTTAAATAATTTAAATATCTGGTTCCGATATAACCTACTAACAATAAATGATACTAAAACAATTTATATATTTTTTTTCAGTAAAAAATTAGAAAATAACACACCACAAGCCATTAATGATAAATAATCAAGTTATAAACAAAGTAGGGGAAGAAAAGTACCTAAGATTAATTTTAGATAGCCACCTAACTTGGAAATTACATCTTAACAGAATTAAAAAGAAATACAATTAAATAAAACAAACAATCACAAAGAATGAATTAATATGAGGCACAAATACATATATGATAATGTAAAATAATTTATTAAATTTAATTGTATAAAAAGTAGCAATAAAAAATCAATAAACAACATAAAATAAATAATAATAAATATATAAATTCTCACTCACTCATACCACTTCCTAGCTGTACTTAATCCGTGTATTTGCGATAAGACAACCGACATCGACAATAATACAAGGTTTTCACAGATACCCTCTTCGAAATTGTATTTTTCTATCATTTAATAATATTATTTATACACGCTGCCTTGCCGCGCCGCTTGGCAATTGTTGTAGTAATATTATGTTCTCATGTTATTGAATGTGTTCCTAATGAGAATAAAGTTTCTTTAACCCGAAAACTACTACTCTACTATGAAGGTGTTCTAAAATAATAATAATAAGAACCAGTAAATCCTGTTAATTTACACTTATTATATTCAATAATATATTTTACATAAGATAATAATTATTAAAATTAAATTAGTTAATTTATATATATTTATAAGCACAATCATAAATAAACACACACATTATATACTATAGATTACGTATCAAAATAATAAATAATCGCACATCAATTTAAAAACATCAGATAAATCTAATGTGTCTTCTCCCTTAGTTACCATTACTTTGTATAAAAAACCAGCGGTACCCTTTCCGTCTCGACGAGGAGCGCCACGGGATCGCTTCCGCATGCTACCGCGACGCTCTGACTGGTACTGAGAACCCCCTAATCCCGACGACACTTATTGCGGTGAAGGGAAAAGGTGCGCATAGCGCCTCATTCTTCTCCCCAGTCTTCTTCGGCGGAGCAGGTTTGCAGCGGCGTCCTCTTCCCGCTCCCGCTTCGTGGCCTCCTTCTGCGACATTACATTTTCACAGGAGACCATTTCCGACCAGCACCCATTGTTTCCGAGCATCGCGTTGATGGTCCTCGGCAGGGAGAGGGCTCCGCCGACAACTGCCGCCAGGGAAAGTCTCTGGGGCCCCCACGCAGCACACTCCGTCAGGGTGTGTTGCGCCGTCTCGATTAGCGCACAACACTCGTGGCAGGAAGATGACATTTCCCGCCGTGCTATCTTGTGCAGGTACTTACCGAAGCAGCCGTGTCCGGTAAGTACCTGCGTTAACCTAAACGAGAGCGTGCCTCGTTTTCTTTTGACCCAGATTCAAGTGGGGACGTACCGCCTCCACTGTCGCCAGGCCCGCTGTGGGGGACCCCAGATCTTCCTCCCAACTGGCTATCAGGGCTTGCTGGGCTAGAGCCCTGATCCGCCTGACATCCGCCGACCCTGGACGGTCGCCGCGGTCTCTCGCCTCGGCCCGGAAGCGGTACACCTCTGCGAGCACCTCCGCCTGGAGTTCCCAGGGCGGATCGCCCGCGAGGAGCGTCGCCGCTGTCCAAGACACCGTACGATACCCTCTTATCGCTCTGACCGCTATGACTCTCTGCGGCCTCCGCAGGAGGGCCCAGTTGTGACTAGTGAGCGCATCGACGCTACTAGACTACCCTACTTCACATCAGAAAATATCCAAACTTGTTTGCACTGTACTGATATTATTAGTAATAAATACAACAGTAGAAGTAATAAATTTTATTATGTATTAATTTTAATGTCTTTCATATAATAACTCATGAGATATTTTAAATTTAATTATAACAAAATATTATATATTTTTAATTCGATGACAATCGTTCAGTTCCCCGTTTTTTATATATGCGCGGGAAATACTAATTTTTTTCAACTTTATTACCAAACAATACCAATGACGCTCTGAAACCGATTATATTTTTATTAAATCAAATACAATATAGAAATATGTAATTATTAAATGAAGTACTTATTTATATAAGTATCTCTAACATTAGGTTATTGTAACATTCATCGTATTACTATGTATTACGTATTACTATGATTTAATCTTTTGATTAGTGTGAATTTGAATTGATTTGATTTAATTAATTTAGATTTTATATAAATAATTTTAGTTTAATTTAGTATTATAATTTAATTCGAATTAATTGAATCTAATTTATAATATGTAAAAACTGTAAAATATTATTATTGTAATTTTTGTCTTTTTACTATTTATTGTTTTGTATTTATGATCCCTGTTTGGTCGAAATAAATGATTTTATTATAATTATTATTAATAATATGTTGTTAATAGTAAAAACAAAAGAAAATAATAATTAAACTGATAAACAATACGTTGGTACATAATTAAAATTATAAATAGGTCTTTATAACATGTTGTGCTAATTTGGATTTAAACATTTGCATTGAGTTACAATTTTTTATTATTGGAGGTAATTTGTTATAAATCTGCGCACCTTCGAAGGTAATCATTTTTTTACCGTAGTTTATCGAGTCTTCGGGAGTACCAACCAACTAGCTCGGCGACAACTTTGCTTTGCTACTCCGTGTTTAAATGCGAATGCCAAGTCAGTATGGAGAGAACTTTTTAGTAGTTAAATAATTAATGTACATATTAGTAATATTTTTAAGGATTTATATTGTTTCTTATTTGTTATTGGTGTTGCACGTTGGGGGCGCGGGCGCGGGGCGCGTGGAGGAGGCACGCGGGAGCGCGCGCTGCTCGAAATAACCCGTCGTATTTCGGTCGCACCGCCCGCCGCCCCCGCACCGCCCGCATCGCCCTCGCAGCGCCGCCGCCGGCGCAGCGCCCGCTCAGCCGCTCCGCACTATCCGCTAACTATTCGCAATCGACCGACGTCTTGGTTGTTGGACTTGGGTTATAATGACTTGACTTCTGCTAAATGAACCCGTGGACTAGTATAAGTTTATCGCAGTGGCGTATTTTTTTTTTTATTAGGCGAGTGCCGAAGCAATCGCTCCCATACGATAAGGACTAATAGCGTCGAGTGAGAGTTTTTTCGTGCGTTGTGCTGCTGAGGCGGCGTGATGGAGAAACAGTCCAGGTGGTCGGAGCAGCGCTCCGAGCAGCGCAGCGAGCAGCGCGTGCAGCAGCACTCCGAGCGGCGCGAGCAAGTCGTGCAGCAGCAGGAGCGCGTGCAGCGCACCGAGCAGCACTACACACACCAGATGCTTTCACAGCAAGGTCAGTCCAGCTCGACGATCTCCTAACATCATGTCGCTTCTAACACAACTGCTGACATCGTATGCTTAGACCTGACATTGCCATCGCGACCTCCATTATATTCTGTGTATTTTCTACTTATAAAAGTTAAAGTTATATCATAAATGTCACACGCCGGTCGAAGCCGAGGCTCGGTCCTCGTTCGGATGTGTGAGCGGCCGCTGCGACCGGCCCGCGTATGTCTTTGGTTTCTTTATTTTAAGTAACACGTCCAGCAGGAAGAAACCGAAGACGACAGGGACTATTTGTGCATAGCGCTTTTCCACTGAGCGAGTTAGTGCGGCTATTCTGGGGCGCGCGTGGGCGCGGGCCGCGTGCCTAGAGCCGGGGCGCAGGAATGCGCTCCCGCTCGCATATTTTGTACATTTCGGGGAATGAACTCACTGTCTCCGGCCTATCTTCGATTTCAAATAAGAGCCGTAAGCGAATTGCTTCATTATAACGATTGACGGTGAAGCGATGAATTTACGCGGCGTGGCGCGGTGCCTCCGAGGCTGGAGCGACCCCGATCGGAGTCTTTATGCAATATTTAAATCGTAAATGGCGAACCGAACGATATGACCGCCGCGTGACTTCTCCCGTCACTCTGTTAAGGTTGCAGTGCGAATTCATACATTAAAACTTGTTTACTTTTATGGCGCAATGTCACGCCCATATAAGGCTCAGAGCAAATAAGTATGTATCCATTCAAGGGTCATTTTTCCTTAACATGAAAACGTCGACTTGTTGCGACAAGGCTGCGCACGTTTACTGATATACCGAACTCGGCAACAGAGTCAGTGAGAACAGACTCGTTTTGATACGTTTCGGTCAAATTGAAATAATAAAACGAGAACGGTTATGATGGTTTAATAATTATATATGTCCTAAGAAACGAATCGGAAAGTTATTTAGCAAACCTTCTGATAAATAAGAACAGTTTGATTAAGCGTGTCATTAAAAAAAAACGAGATCGATCGTATCAGCGTGTGCGCGTTTGCGTGTAGGTAATGAGAGAACACAAAAAATGTAAACAGAACCTCTGTCTCTCTCGAAGAGCATGGATACGATTATGTATAGGAGAAATTACAATTAGAAACAGCTCAAGCACGAGCTTAAAAAACTTCATTAGGTACTCCAAACTCTTCAGAGTTCAGACAACATGAAAACAAGCCGTATAACGTATAACGATGCAAGGATAAGCAACGTTATCAGGATCCAATCATTCGAATCCCGTAAGCGTTTATACGTCAAAATATTAGATAAGAAGACGAGACCAACGCATAGCGATTCTGCGCCGTTAAGCAGCACTTGTTCAAACTAAGATTTTGTTGTGTTATGAAAATAGTAAACAGTGGAGGCATGCGTGACTCACTCGCGTACCGTGTGATGGTACCCGGCATCGTGTTGTATAATGTATTCGGCAACGATCGGTTTTATAGGAAAGTGATTCAAATAAAAAGTAGGTTTACGTCGAGTCGTTTACGAGTGCTTCCCGCACACACGTTACACTTTACAGAACCAAATTGACTGTTTTTTTTATATACGAAATACACATATGATGATAAAAATAATCTTATTTACATATAATATCAAAAACGACACTAAAATTAATTATATCCGTTGTAGAAAGTGCTCTAGCAAATAATACACTTTAGTCATTACGACATTTTAATTTAAGTATTATTCAAATGTGTCGTTCACTGAAGCGAAAAATTTAGTAAAAAATAAAGTAATATCACTTGCATACAACACATCCGATGACGGAGTATGCGCAGGCGTGACGTTTACCGTTTTTGTTCTCGATTGCTAATTATCTGTTTTCTATTTCATCGTGCAGTGGGAAACATAATATAATAGCAAGTTTTGTTTTCCAACAAGGAAAAAGTCGGCGAAATGTCTTTAGTTTTCTTTTAGTGAAATTGACCTGATGGAATAAATATTATATCAGTTTAATGTTCATATTGAATTTTAAGTTATTTATTTACTGAAACATATTAAGTCGTGACAGCGTAGTTCTATGCATTGTGTAAATTCCAGCTAAGCGTTTAACATTTAAGATATTTTCTATTTTATTTATTAGACCAAAATTCTTAAATTTACGAGCTGTTATTATAATTTTTTGTGAGAAATGGTATTTTAAATGAATATCGCCCGTGTTGTTGCGAACTGGCAACTTGTACAAATTTGGTGCAAGAAGGTTATATTATAAAGACATCGTTTAAAATACTATTTGTCGAACAATATATGCGCTTGCGTTCTAATATTATCGCAAAGCAATTTAGTTAATAATTTACAATTAAACATCATAATCACATGGCTTACAACTTTCACATTCATCTGCTCATGTAACCTAATATCTTAAACCAATATAGATATACCACAAAAGCACACAATTCATTCAAACATTTACATTTACTCATACTTAGATCAAACGATTTAGTCGAGATAGGTATCTACTTTTATAAATAACTGTCATGGAGATAAGTTCGAGGCAAAAAATTAAAGAGCATTAGAAGAACAGGGTTAATGACGATGACTATCAAAAGTCCCGGGTTGACCCGCGCTCGTAACTGATGTGCGCAGGCGCATATAGCATGGCTCCGCGCGCCGGAACGAGGCGCTCGTTCATTATAACGTAACGTATTAACTGTAGCCCGTCGCGGTGCTTGCGCCCGCCTCGTCTTCAGATAGAGTCGTGTCTCGCATCTACACCTTACCTTTATATTTAGTTATACAATTTAATAAACTAATTAACCCACTTATAATTACAAAGATATTAAATTTTATTGCAACGTTATATTGTTTTCCTATTATTGCAATTGATATTCGGTCTAATATAATGTATATAGATAATAGTAATAGTACATTGCGGTCAATAGAAATGCTGTAAACTTCAGATCGTCTACAGTTACGGGTTAGGGGTATCGAGATCTAGACGAGACGTCGATAGCTTGTCCGATGAAGGTAGGCAGCCCAGGCGTGCTAGCGTGCGTCGAAAGCGAAAGTCAAAAGCTGTCACACAAAACATTCCGGTAACATCGCATACTTCAGCTCCGCGTCCGTTTATCCCGAATATCAAGGCGACGACAAGCTCTGAGCGTGATAACGAGGCGGCACTGTTTCACTTGCTCTCACCCTTCAAACCGGAACGCTATAATACTATGTACTGCAGTTTAGCGGAGGAAAATCTGATAAGTGGGTGGTACATACCTAGACGCCCGCACAGAGCCCTACCACCTAGTAATTCTTACGAATTATTTTATTACATCCTTAACGTTAACGTATGTAGGTATTCAGATAAATCGGTATGTAAATAAATGTAGGTAGATAAAATACCAACATTTATTTACAAGCCAATTTTTAAGTGAATTAGATAGATTTGAAATTCAAATGACAACACAATATTATATACTTTGGAGAGGTTGGGAGAGGCTATATACTTTTTTTTTAATTTATAAGTCTGGTTTCCAATTTTACTGTCTCTGTAATTTTAATCATCGTAGGTATCGAAGTTTCAAATGAAATATCAAGACGCATTCAATTAGAAGACGACCACCCTGTTGTTATAAAACTATATAGGATAGCTTTAGACGAATAAATAGTAACGATACGATACCACGTGAAACAGTTTAGCAGGTGATAATAAGAGATTAATTATGTTTTAACAACTTCCTCAATTCAAAACTGGTATAAACATTTGATATCGTGCACTTCGGTGATTGACCCCATGAATGTCTAATAAAGATTGGGTTTTGTCACGAGCGCTTGTTGGGTAATCTTAATGAAACTACGACGTGTCTTGTGACGATGACGAACAAAATCTAACAAAAATCTGTTAATCGAACAGATATTCAATTTGCGAATGGCTTTTTTTGCATTTTTTTATTTAAAATATTCATTCATACATTTTGCTGTAAAATTATAACATTAAAGAGATATTATTTTAGCGACACGATGTTTGTAAACCGCTCGGCGCTCGCGTAGTTTGACCTCATCGCTGTTCACTTCGGTTGTATTTATTGTGTTTGTTTTGAAAGACGTATGGCGTTCTTTCGGCGCGAACGAAACTTAAACAAAAATAATTAAAAGTGTGTGCTCTGAATAATTTTCATCGAGACCACTGCAACATTTTGTAGCGCGACATTTATAGGTAGGTATTGTTTACCTGGCAGCATACCGTTTTAACTTTCAGTATTTTTAAATTAAGATATATAAACACGTTACGGATAAACTACCAATTGCGCGTCTATACTTTATAAGATTGTGTGAATGATGAAATATTATGTATCATTATGAATGGCGGACTGGACATTTTTATGATCTCCAAGTTTGCGTTACAAGAAACATCTCTTCACAATATTTATTAGCCATCATTGTGCTAGTTCTAGCTATTCAAATATTTGTTTTTCGTGATCATACTTCAAGCTAACGAAAAAATAATAGGAGCTCGAATATACGACTTTGTAGTTCTTTACCATTAGTTGCAGCCGGTGTCGGACGAGATAACGCAGACGATGTGACGCGTAGGTACTGCGTACGACGTCACCGCTAAAGTCTTACGGAATTACTTAATGATTTGAAACACATACAACAGTTTTTTTAAGGTTATTTTGCAGTAACATAAGTAATAAAGTTGTGCTGTTAAAAAGTCAGGGTACCGCTCGCAGCGGAACAGATCATTCGATACATCGAGCAGATACCGTAAGTCATCAAGTGCTTACCGAGATTTCCGTCCCCGTTAAAGTGAATTATACGCAACTGTGTTGGTGGTTATCTCTGTGATGTATAACTACGTGTATATTTATTTAATACGAGCTGTGCCGCACCGTTTGAATGGATTGTAAGACTAAAACCGTTATATTTTCGAAGTACCTGAACTGTTATGTTGAAAAAGGGCAAGACATTAACTGTTCGCGAAAAAAGTACAAACTACAGTGATTAAGAAAAAGTTCAACGTTTTTTCACTTAACCTTTATGTACAAGTCTCGCCCCTTAGGAGAAGACAAATAATTTTATTAATTAAAAATAATTAATTATTCAGATAGGATCGATATCAAGCCCCGGTACCTACTTTGTTACTCCTCTTGATGTTATCTTTTATATGGAATTATAAAGACGATACATTTAAAAATATACTTGACACAAAAAGGAAGTCGGCAGTCTAATTTCAATATCTCGGAGGTCTTACACGAACTTATATTGCAAATGACGTAAGAATTATCCTAAACTTGAATGTATTGAGAATAAGCATTCCGTAGTATTTTCTAGTCCTTGTTTTGTTACGTGCGTCCTTTTCATAACTTGATATAATTACCGAGACTACATACTTAACGGTTTGTACAAATTAATGCGATATTATTATTTCAGTTTCTTTAATAAAATATATGATATTTTATTTTTGATCATTGCATTCATAATTATATTTACATTATAATTAAAAGCGCGTCGTACGACGAGGCTTCAAATATACATGAAAGCCCCCGAGTGAGCTCGTCACGAAATTGGTCCTAAATAATAAATGGTAAATACGTCCGTGCATTGATTCGATTACGCGCCTCGCGAAATAATTTGATGTTGTGGCGGATTTAGTTACTCAGTTCATTTATCGCGGTGGAGTTTTAGTAAATTTCATATAATCAGAAAATAAACAACCGAGTGAAATAAAGACTGCGTGCGATACAACGATACTACTTCCGATATTACCTACGTATATCAATACGAAACGAATTTGAATACATTGCAAAATTTCAAATAAGGCCTAGAAAATAATTAATAATTTCACGCCATAAAAGGAACCTTGAATCAATTTACTGCACGACCGTTATGATTCATAGGAGTAGAGGCCCAGTGACCATATGCTCCGAGCGGGTCGACCCGGCGGCTGCGCTCTGAGCGGCAGCGCGCGTTACTATGCCTAGACACTAGGACGCTTCAACAACAAACACGCAGTAATAAACACTGCAGTATTACGGTAAAGTGTTTTAACTAAACTCGTTAAATGCGAAACTTGTTGGAAATGGAGCGAGAACGTCTATAAGTACCGGGCAAAGGCTGAAAAGTAATTCAAATCCGTTTTATTTGAGTGTCGTCATACCTTTTATATTCTCGTATCTTAGTTCTGCTACGATCTGCTTCAACGGATGGAATCTGTAACCATCACTTGGAGGTGCGGAGTCGTGCCAGCCCGTGTGGGGCGCTACCACCCGAGTGGGTGGTTGTCTCATATAAGTAAAAATCATATACTACCGCTCATCAGCAATACTTAGCAGCGTTGTGTTTGGTGTTTGAAGGGTGGTTGGCCAGTATATCTAGAGGCACAAGAGACATACCATCTTAGTTCCCAAGGTTCGTGGCGAGGTCTTTGCAAGGGATGGTCAATATTTCTTATAGTGCCAATAGTCTACGGTTGGTGATGATCACTTACCATCAGAACACCAATTTTCCATTCCACCTACCTTATTGAAACGAAACAAAAAACAAACTATTAAGTCAACACTTAAATATATAATTATTAAATGGCAATATTATTGAAAAATATCGAAGTTTATCTTTTGACATTCTCGCTATAAGTCATTCAGTAGTGTTTGATGTCCGACTAGTGAGACCCTCTGGAGGACCCTCTGGAGGACCCTCTGGAGGACCCTCTGGAGGACCCTCTGGAGGACCCTCTGGAGGACCCTCTGGAGGACCTACTGGAGGACCTACTGGAGTACATCAAGGGTAAGATACATCAAGGGCTTATCACCATTCTAATTAACTTCCTAATACACTTTATAATTATCGCAATAGCGATCTTATATGCCTGGTAGTTCGGATAGTGGTCATATTAATAACGGATGCCCGATTTGCTGATTGCGTCTGCAGTCTGTATAATGCAAAATTGTTACACATTGAAAGAATTTTAACATATTTTTTGTTAAAAGTCATTAAGTTTTGTACCAAATGTTTTTAATTTCATGGTTGGTGATTCGAAATGTACCGTTCTCTTTGAACATATTCAAAGTCGTCTTCGTTCCGTATGGCTCGTGTTCGTATTGTATCACAGATTACGTGTCTGTGAACGTTTATTAGGAAAGTGCGCATTTCATTTGATTATAATACTTATAAAACATGGTACCAAGCCCTAAAAGATTATTATATATAAAATACATCTGTATGTAATAATAATTATTTGGAGCGCAATCCCCTAAACTGCTAGCCTTGAGTCGAATGACATGTTGTGTGACTTTAAGAGTCCTGACCAGACTTTCTCGCAAGATTCTTCTTCATCGTTACGTCCGGGCGGGGGGGGGGGGGGTGCGTATCATCTGTTATCTCCCAGTGTTATATCGGTTCTGTTAAAACATTGTTTTTTTTACTCTTTACATAAATTGCATATAAATAGTAGAATATATTTTTTTTAAAGCTGCCGTTAGAAAATACAAAAATATTTATAGAAAAAACATGTTTAAGCGTGTTATTTCATAACACTGACGTATCTTGGGCGGGAGCCAACTGACGCCCACTTCTTGACTGACTGAGCCGTCCAAATAGCTCGACTTACTTAAAGCTTTGTAAATTCCCCGTTGGCTGTGTTCATGCTGCCGAGCAGCTGCCGCGGCGAATCAAATCTTATAACTTTAGGAACACTCTGGGCGACTTACGCGATGCGTATTATTTATCGTTAATCTATGATTTTTAAAATAGACTTAATTCAAATTCATATACGGACGCCGAACCTTTACATACAGAAATATATAAATATTAAATTTTTGAAAAGAATTAGCGATACAAAAGTATTATGTAACATTTTATAAAGTATTTTACTGTTCATAGGAATACGTGCACGTAATCTCTCTGTCGATTGGCACAGAAAACGCTGGATTTCTTCGACATCATATTACACTGTATCAGTTGTAATATTGCAAAAAAATGTTCAAATTTTTTTAGGATATTTTCAATTTTTCTTATTGCCTAGCTTTACCTAGCTAGTATCGGCGCACACACAACATTTGTTAAAATCGGGTATTTCAACTTATACTCCGCTTACACTGTTAGCTTCTAGTAAAGCATAATAAATTAAGTTAACATGTACTGAATATTGATGAAGTCAGAAAGTCTCATTGCCAGGCTCTGGGTGGATGCAACCCGTGACCTCGACCTTAGAATATTATCGAGTGATTAGTTGTATTAATATCGTTCCAAAAAAGCCTTGTGGAAAGGGCTATCTGACATAAGCAACGTTTATGTCCTAATATAAATATAAAGAATAAAACTGAATTATTTTTTTATAAACGAATTATATTTAAGAGCGATCCCTTACATAAATATTTATTCGTATATCTTTTGTAATTCCTTTAATGAAAAACATCCGGTAACGAATTTACAGTTGTCAAAAAAAATTGTATTCTAATAAATTAATAAGATACGTGTATCGTAAATTGACGGGCCACGGCCGCGCAACCGGTTGCTCGTTTTATGAGTATGTACACTGACCGACCGATGACCGGTCGTAGGACTACGTGAAAAATTCACTAATAAGTACTGTTTGTAAATTGCATATTCGAATAGACGATAATGTATATAGCAGAATAATATACATCTCATATGATTATGAGAGGTGTTTGCAATTTAAGTAAACAAATATAAGTTTATAAATCTGTTGTTGGCCAGTATCGTCTTCTTACAAAACCTTAACTTTTTACAGTTTACCCGTTGAACACGAGGAGCGTTGTACTCATATGAAATAAAACCCTCGATTCGTAAAATTTTGAATTGAATAATAAAATTGTTAAATTCAAAATTATATTTTTGAATACATGATGCAAATATGTTCGTAATGAGTGTACTTGTGTACTGAAATGGAGTTCGTAATAAGATCCGAGTGTTGTATACGAAAATAGACGCGCGAAAAGAGCTCGTTCGCCTCGTCACCGCTGACTCACTCGTATCCGAGAAACATAGATTTTATACCAGAGTGCGGTCAGGCTATCTCCAGATTATGCAGATTTGATTACAACAGCTCTTAATCAATAAATTGAATAATTTTAATATTAATGTGGTTTAACGATTATTTTAGATTTTAAGTTAACAATGTCACGTGATATATTTTAAATACATTTTGAAATAGCCATTTTGATTTGCTTAAAGAATTATTTAATTGTTACAGTTGAAAGTGCTGGTGGCGAACGCATACCGATCACTTCAGGAAGACCTGGAGATTTATCTCCACCGATTTTCGAGCAGATATTTAAGAATGCAAGATTTGCGCAAGGTGGCAACGCTAAATTTGAAGGAAAACTTAGAGGAAACCCAACGCCTGTTGTGTCATGGACCAGAAAGAAGGCACCGTTGGTAGAATGCAACAAATACAGCATGAGTTACAATGAGCAAACTGGCGATGTATCTCTGCTCATTAAACAGATAGGACCTGGTGATGAAGGAGAATACACATGCACAGCGCGAAACCAATATGGTGAAGCGATTTGTTCAGTTTATATTCAACCCGAAGGTGTACCAGTGACCACCCATCAAGCTTCACAGCAGCAAAGCTACAAGCATGTTAGTGAAAGCGTTGAGCACAAATCTTATGGAACACAAGAATATTCAACCGAACAGTCTCGTCAATCTCACAGGTACGCTTATACAAATGGTTCCGATATTTCATCTACAGAAGATTTCAAGGTTGACACTTTTGAATATAGACTATTGAGAGAAGTTTCTTTTAGAGAAACGATTACTAAGAGATTCATTGGTGAAACTGATATTCATATAAACACAGAAGTTGACAAATCTTTGGGACCAGTGTCGCCACCAAAAATATTTCAAAAACCTAGGAATTCTAAACTACAGGAAGGTGCCGATGCACAGTTTCAAGTGCAAGTGTCGGGTAATCCTCGACCTCGTGTAACGTGGTTTAAAAATGGCCAGAGAATAGTTAACTCAAACAAACATAACATTATAAATACAAATAATCAAACGATCCTTAGAATAAGAAATACGCAAAAGTCTGATTCTGGTCACTACACTCTTTTAGCTGAAAACCCCAATGGATGTATTGTTACTTCTGCGTACCTTGCTGTAGAATCTCCTCAAGAAACATACGGACAAGACCAAAAGTCACAGTATGTAATTGATACTCAACAAGTAGAGACTGAAAGAATAGAAGTAAGTGAAAAAGCCCTTGCTCCGCAATTTGTAAAAGTCTGCCAAGACCGTGATGTAACTGAGGGAAAAATGACGCGATTCGATTGCCGCGTCACAGGCAGACCTTATCCAGAAGTCACGTGGTTCATTAACGAGAAACAAATTCGAGACGATTATAATCATAAGATTTTAGTAAACGAATCTGGTAATCATGCGCTTATGATTACGAATGTTGACCTTAGTGATAGCGGTGTGATAACTTGTGTAGCACGAAACAAAAGTGGAGAAACATCTTTTCAATGCCGATTGAACGTAATAGAAAAAGAGCAAGTGGTAGCTCCGAAATTTGTTGAACGTTTTAGTACTTTGAACGTGAGAGAAGGAGAACCTGTTATACTGAAAGCGCGAACAGTCGGCACACCTACACCGCGAATCACATGGCAGAAGGACGGCGCTCCGATTATACCCAATCCAGAGCTACGAATAAATACCGAAGGTGGAGCCTCGACATTGGACATACCTAGAGCCAAGGCGTCGGATGCGGCATGGTATCAGTGTACTGCACAAAATGTCGCAGGCTCCACAGCCACTCGGGCGAGGCTTTATGTAGAAGTACCAAAAGAGCCCCCACCTGAGCAAAAACGTCTGCACTTACCGCGGCCTACGAAAATTATTGAGCCAGAGTAAGTATTATATTTTACTATTATTCCGAATTTCAATACTTGTTAATTTTCTTGAAATATAATTTTACTATTAACCATTTTAGGCCCGCGCCTGGACCAGAAGTGATATACTTAAGGCACGTGGAAAGAGCACGACCATACGTTCCTCCGGGTGAAGAAGACCGCGTTTATCCTCCACCACAGTTCATAGTGCCACTAAAAAGTGTAACACAAATGGAAGGCGGTAAAATTCATTTTGAAACGAGAATAGAACCGGTCGGAGACCCAACGATGAGAATTGAGTGGTTAAAAAATGGACAAAGTATTGAAGCCAGTAAGTAACCTTTTTATACTAAAATTAAAATAAAGTGCGTATATATTATTTGACGTATGAATACAGATCGATGAGTAAAATTTGGCTATTTTTATAGTAATTACGTTGCAGATATTTAAGCTATTTATCATCTTGGACCTCAAGACAATACTTACAGTTTCGACACAATATATTTTCAACAATATTATGTATATATGTTCACAATAACTGTGTAAACACGAAAAGTAAACCTGTAGAGCTATTCCAGAACACAGGCTCTGTTGATACGTAGACGTATACGCGTGTGACAAGTTTACGATACAATTAGCTTCTTTACTATATTTTCCTTAGTCGCCGTGCACGAGAAGATGATTACAAATTTCGGTTAAGTTTCACGTTTCCTTGCCATTAGACATTTAAATTATGTATGATTTTAAATTACTTGTTTTTAATTAACACACGGGCCTTATATACAGTCTGCTCCAATGGGAAAAGGAAAGAAGGTGAATAAACAACTTTGACCTTGAATTGACATGACACGGGAGTTAGACTAGTGAGGAGGACATTACTGAATGAGTAGGTTAATGAATGAACGATAAAGTAAGGAATTATATAGAAAAGATATTTAGTCCACATTTCGAATGATGTGTTTGTTTAAATAATTTTAGTAAAATTAGTTTCTTTGATTGAAATATGGACTAACCTGACCCGACTATCAGGCCTTGACTTTAACAGGGGCTCTCCCTTTTTTGGAGAAAATTTCTAGCTTATTCCACCACGCCGCAAGCACGAGATGAATTATAAACACAAATTTAAACATATGAAAATTCAGTGGTTCTTTCGATTTTTTCGATTCACGATCATCGGTTAAGATTCGCGCGTTCTAACCACTAGGCCATCTCGGCCTTATAGGAATGAAATTGCATTGTTTTTATATTTCATTTTATATTCATTTTAATATACACATATATATATATATATATATATATATATATATATATATATATATATATATATATATATATGTTATATGGATTGCAGGTAAAATAAATACAATTATTAAACAAAAATAAAATTGATTCAGTTTCTGAGCTCTCAAAATATAGAGTATATTTTGAGTATCTTGTTAACTATATATATATATATATAGTTAACATATATATATATATATATATATATATATATATATATATATATATTTACCGGATGTAATATCCTGGCACATTATTCACACACGGCCATCTGATCCCAAACTAAGCAGAGCTTCTACTATGAAAACCAGACAACTGATATACTACTGATATACATATACTACTTTTCTTTTGTAAATACATACTTATATAGATAATTACACCCAGACTCAGGACAAAGAGACATGTTCATGCACACAAATGTCTCTCCTGGGTGGAAATCGAACCACAACCTTCGGCGTAAAAGGCAAGTATTTACCAACCACGTCAACGGCCCGTTGTTTAGGTAGCTTTCTATTTTTTTTTACAAATATTTCATACAACATATTTCAAACAAATTAATAAGCATATATCTATTAAAAAAAATCTAAAATTTATCAAAGACAAAGCTAAAATAATGTATTTCGAATTATATAAATTAATTTGTTCTCCATTTGTTTAGCGAACGTCCTTGGTCGAGATCGTAATAATCATTGTCAGTTCATAGAAAAATGCCGTCCCGAATGTCGGCAAAACTGTTTTCGGAACTTTGGAAGTAAAATTAATATAGAATTAAGTAATTAATCGAAATATTGCTGTAATACAAATAGAGGTATATTTATGAAGAACTGTTCGTAGTGCATAATATAGCGGAGTTATCAGGAAATCACTTGCATTATTAAAATATTAAGTTTTAGTCATTTCTATTGTCATTGGAATAGACTGTGTATTATTAATTATTAAATATCACAACTACTGAGTTTAGTTTAGCGTCTGCGTTCTGAAACGCGGGTAGATTTACGTTTAGTATAATCTTGTAAGATGACGATTCAAAGACGCTTCTAAGAGCCTACTTGAATAAACTATTTATTTGATTTAGATTTTTTATTCAAATTGTATAAGTAGTTCTTTATTATGTTATACTTATTTTGTTATAGGTTCAAGATTTACTTCAGTATTCCGTTTCGGATATATTTCTTTAGACATGCTCAGTCTTAATATTCAAGATAGTGGTGAATATACATGCCGGGCAGTAAGTGCTACTGGGTTGGCAGAAACCAAAGCAATGTTGCAAGTGACTCCAAGATCGACCATTGAAAGAGCAAGTCAACATCCAGAAAGCTTACAATATATTCAGCAATTAGAAGACTACTCCAAATATCAACATCAGGAGTCTATTGAAGAACAAATATCACAAAGACCACAATTCATAAGACCATTACAAGATCTTGGGGAATTACAAGAAGGCCGGAATGCACATTTTGAAGCGCAACTTACTCCAGTTAGTGACCCTACTATGAGGGTCGAATGGTACAAAGATGGCAAGTCTATTACAGCCAGCTCGCGAATCACAGCAATCTTCAACTTCGGCTACGTCTCCCTTAACATCATGCACCTACGGGCTGAAGATGCAGGTTCGTATACAGTGAGAGCTGTTAATAGGTTAGGCGAAGCTGTCAGTACCGCATCGATCCAAGTAGCTGCTAGAAGTACGGTTACGGCTGACCTTGGTATACCTGAACAACGTAGATACATAGAGAAGACTGAGCAGCTGGAAGCTTATCAACAACAACAGCATCAAAAGTACTATCAGGAAATACCAGATAGTACCCAGAGACCAGAATTTAAAACACCGATCAAAGATCAAATAAACATAAAAGAAGGCGGTTTTGCGCATTTTGAAGCTCGCCTTGAACCAATAGGCGACTCCACACTTAGAGTGGAATGGTTAAAAGATGGACGTCCAGTTGAAGCTAGTTCACGAATTACTACGTTCTTCAATTTCGGATATGTAGCTTTAACTATAAAGTCTGTAACTATTCATGATGCCGGTCACTACACATGTCGAGCCTATAATGCACTTGGTCAAGCTGCTACCAGTGCCAATCTGACTATAGTTACAAGAAAAGATATTATAGCTGAATCACAGCATCCTGGTGGACTAGAAAAAATTCAGTACTTAGAAGATTCTAGTAAGTATTCGAGACGAACGGACGAAGATGTTAGAATTACCCAAAAACCTAGATTCCTTGGTCCTTTGAAAGGAACGAATAAGATTGTAGAAGGACAAAGCGCGCATTTTGAGGCAAGAGTAGAGCCACAAAATGATTTGACAATGAATGTCGAATGGTATTTCAATGGAAAGCAAATTAAATCGGCTAATCGAATCCAAGCTTATCACAATTTCGGCTATGTTGCTTTAGACATTACTAGTGTTCGTGCTGAAGATGCTGGCGTATATACGGTGGTAGCGCGTAATGCTGCTGGAGAAGCACAACTCAGTGCTTCTATGTTGGTTGAAAGTAAGTAAAAAAAAGAAACTATTTGTTTAGTGTTTTTAATGTCAATATTTATTAACTCTTTATTGTGTTTTTCACTTTTTTAGCCCGCTCTAGTATTGATACTTCAAGTATACATCGTGGCCTGTACGAAAAAACACGACAAATAGAAGAATCAAAATTCGTTGAACCAATGTATCATATTGAAGAAATTTCAAAATCAAAGCCGGTTTTTGTACAACCCCTGTCGGATCCCCAACCTGTTTCCGAAGGTAAAAATATTCACCTCGAGTGTCGACTGGAACCTATGGGTGATCCTACAATGAGAGTTGAATGGTTCCATAATGGAAGAGCAGTCACAGTAGGATCTCGATTTAGGACTTACTACGATTTTGGCTTTGTAGCATTGGATATTATACATGCTACTTCGGTTGATTCAGGTGAATATACTGTTAGAGCAGTAAATCATTTGGGGTCAGCGCACACATCAGCAATGGTGAGAATTATTGAAAGATCAGATATCTTAACTGACACTCAAAATGAGCAAGCTGTGGAACAAATTCAAATGCTAGAAGATGCGAGCCGTCGTAATAAGCACGTGCAAGAAGATATAACTGTCATGCAAGCACCACAATTTTCAAGGGCGTTGCATAATATTGAAACCGTAGAAGGTACTAATGTACACTTAGAATGTCGACTACAACCAGTCGGAGATCCTACTATGAAAGTAGAATGGTTCTGCAATGGTAGACCGATTAAAACAGGTCACAGGTTTAGACCAGCTTACGAATTTGACTATGTCGCCTTGGATCTTTTAAGCGTATATCCAGAAGACTCCGGGGTATATACATGTCAAGCAACAAATCAATTAGGAGAAGCTGTCACATCTTGTGCCTTGCGAGTAATGGCAAAGAAAGACTTAATTTTTGAATCACAGCATCCTTCTGGCTTAGAAAAAATTCAATATTTAGAAGATACTTCTCGTTATAAAAAATCAGATGTTGTTGATGAATTTATAAGCATCAAACCACGATTTATAACAAAGCCAAAGTCAATTGACAGTGTTAAAGAAGGTAACCACGTTCACTTTGAATGTAAGCTTGAACCAGTTACTGACTCAAATCTAAAAGTTGAATGGTTTAAAAATGGCCAACCAGTTACAATTGGTCACAGATTTAGACCAATACACGATTTTGGATACGTAGCCCTTGATATAATAGATCTGATAGCCGAAGATTCAGGTATTTATACATGTAGAGCTGTTAACCTTGTCGGCTCCGATGAAGTAAATTGCAAACTAACGTGTCGGGAAACGGCTGACATTATAAGAGCTACTCAGAATGAAGTAGGTTTAGAGCAGATTCAAGTTTTAGAAGACAGATCAAAATATCATAGAACTGATATTATTGATGAAATAACCACTCAAGCGCCCATATTTACAACATCATTGAAAAATGTCGAAATCAAAGAAGGACAACGAGCCCACTTTGAATGTAGACTCATTCCTGTTTCTGATGCAACAATGAAAGTAGAATGGTATCATAATAATAAGCCTCTAAAAAGTGGTTCTAGATTTACGGAGACAAACAACTTTGGTTTTGTTGCACTCGACATTATGTCTTGTTTGCCAGAAGACTCGGGTACATACACCTGTAGAGCAATCAATGCTCTTGGTGAAGCTGTAACATCGGGTACTGCAATAGTACATTCGAAGAAATCAATTTACCTGGAGTCCCAGCATGAAGGTGCTTTACCAAGACTAACACAGCTAGAAGATTCCACAAGACATCAAAGGCAATCGACGCAAGAAGAACTAGTGACTCAAGCGCCTGTTTTTACTTTGCCCATGAAGGACATACGAGTTGCAGAAAATCAAGCAGTTCACTTCGAAGCTAGACTTATTCCAGTAGGTGATCCTAAATTAAGAGTTGAGTGGTTAAGAAATGGAGTTTCTATTGAAGCTTGTAAGTATATTAAAATATTGTTTTAATATTACATCGATTAGTTCATACGTTTCATGCGGTTTTAATATTTTTAGCAAATCGCATCACTACCATGCATGACTTTGGCTACGTTGCTCTCAACATGAAGTATGTGAATCCCGAAGACTCGGGTACCTACACCTGTCGAGCAATAAATGAACTTGGAGAAGCTGTTACATCGTCTACCCTCTTCGTTCAATGTATGTACTTACAATATTTAATTAATTGTAATTCCTAATGATGATCGACTACTGTTTGTTTTTATTTTCGTTTGGTTATTATGCGAATTGATACCTACATAAGTAATATTTTTTAGCTAAAGCATCTTTACAATTAGAAACAGTACATGAAACTGCCTTGCAAAAAATACGACAGTTAGAAGATACATCCCGCTATCAACGCAGGGAAGAAGTCGAGGTTGCTGTAAATCAAGTTCCTCGATTTATTACACAATTAAATGGTCCTTCTAAATTAGTCGAAGGGCAAAGTGCACATTATGAATGTAGAATAGAACCCTATCCCGACCCAACAATGCGAGTCGAATGGTACTTCAATGGGAAAGTCTTACAAAGTGGGCATCGTTATCGCACGGCTTATGATTTTGGCTTCGCAGCCCTTGATATTCTGACAGTATACGGAGAAGATTCTGGTGAATATACTTGTAAAGTTATAAATAACTTAGGTCAAGCTGCATCATCTATCAAACTAAATGTTCAATGTAAGTAATTTTTAAAATATGTATTCTCTATTTATATTTAGTCAACGGTCAAACGCTGGCTTATTAATAAAAAAAAAATCTCTGCTTTATATAAACATTTCATTTATTTTTTAAGCGATCTCTATACTAAACTAAATCTAATTTGGCGGACCTAACACCGATCTCTAGGGCTTAAATATGATACCAGTTCTTTAGTCCTGTTAAATAACTTTAGATTAAAGATCGTGTAAAGCAAAGTTGGCACCAGATAATGTTTTGAATTGTTTCATAATGTTAAAATTATTTTTTAGCAAAAGAATCAATTATTAGAGATACACAGCATGAGAGTGCTTTGGAAAAAATTCAATATCTTGAAGATGATAGTAGATACAAGCGAGTGGTCCGAGATGAGGGTTTTATTGCCGAGAAACCTCAATTTGGAAAACCTCTTAAAAATGTACACGTTGCGGAAGGACTACCGATACATCTAGAGGCCACCTTAACACCCGTTAATGATCCTACAATGCGAGTCGAATGGTATTGTAATGGAAGACCTATTCAACAAGGCCACCGATTTAAGACTACTTATGACTTTGGTTATGTCGCGTTGGATGTTTTGTATGCTTATGCAGAAGATTCTGGAACTTACATGTGTAAGGCGACAAATGCAGTCGGTGAAGCAGTAACAACCAGTTCTGTGAATGTGGATGGTAAGTATTTCGATTTTGTTATTAGCACATTTTATATTTTTAAATAGTTATCATAAATTAATGAATAAAAACTTTTTTTTGCTAGCCATGGCTACTTTATATCTGGAAACATTAGATGAACAACGCTTGAAAAAAATCAAAGAACTCGAGCAATACGAAAGACCAAAAGCTGTCGAAGAAGATAAACCCGGTCAACGACCTGTGTTCTTAACTGCTTTAACTAGTCTAGAGAACCTTAAAGAAGGTGACCGTGCTCACTTTGAATGTAGAGTAGAGCCTATCAATGATCCTGATCTCAAAATTGAGTGGTTCCTTAATGGTAAAAAAATAAAGACAGGTCACAGATTTAGAACAACACATGACTTCGGATATGTCGCATTGGATATATTATATTCTTACGCTGAAGATTCTGGAACGTACATGTGTAAAGCCACTAACAAACTCGGAGAAGCAGTTAATACGTGCACGTTGAAGGTTGCAAGTAAGTATAATTATTATTATCTTCTTAAAGTCCTAGTGAAATTGCCACAAATTACGATTATATGTTGTAGGTTTTTACATCATGGTTGTTTGATATACAATAAAAATGACAAATAAATAAATTGCAATTACCTTGCAATTTATTTAGTTGAGTTGCTTGCAAACTACTTGCAATTGTATTATTAACTTTGTTTTTGTAGGTCATCGAAATATTATCTTAGACACTCAACATCCTAATGGCCTTGAGAAAATAAGACAACTAGAGGCCCAAGGTCATCAAGCAAGAATAGAAGTTGAAGAGCCTAAGATTTCACCACCAAGATTTGTAACGGAACTCAGGGGAACAACCCATGTTTTTGAGGGTCAAACGGCACATTTTGAATGCCAAGTTGAACCAGTACACGACCCTAATTTACGCATTGAGTTCTATCACAACGGTAAAGCATTGCAATCTGCATCACGGTTCCATATAACTTTTGATTTTGGTTATGTGTCATTGGATATACAGCACTGTGTCCCGGAAGACGCAGGTGAATATTCTGTAAAAGCGATTAATGCTCTTGGTCAGTGCACTTCATCGATATCCATGACAGTAACCGCAAAAGGTAGTATTATATCGGAATCTCAACGTCCAGAAGGTCTCGAGAAAATTCGAGAGTTAGAATCAGCAGAACCATTTAAAAGGCCAGAAATACCTGAGCCCGTTACTAGGCAAAGACCTGTCTTTACTCAGCCTCTGCAAAATATCGATAATATTCAAGAGGGACAGACTGCTCACTTTGATTGTCGACTTATTCCTGTTGGAGATCCAACTCTCAAAGTTGAATGGTTCAGAAATGAAAAACTAATAGAGGACAGTTCAAGAATAACCAAAACACATGATTTTGGATATGTTTCTATGACTATTTCTCACGTGCGTGATGAAGATGAAGGAGTTTATATGTGTAGGGCATCGAATTTACTAGGAGAAGCAGTTACAACAGCTGCAATGAAAATAAAAAGTAAATCCTATTTTTATATATTATACAAATTTTATATATATTGAAATAAAAATATACTTCAATTTAACAATTATCATATTTATTTTTATTAGCAAAAGCATCGATCCAAATGGATACACAACATCCTGAAGGAATGAAGAAAATTCAAAAATTGGAAGAACCCTTGTCAAGAAAAGCCGAGGAACCAGAAAGAGAATTTGAGAAACCAATCTTCACTCAGGTTTTGACCGGGCCATCTGAATTATGGGAGGGACAACACGCTCATTATGAGGCTCGAGTAGTTCCTGTTGGAGACCCCAGTCTGCGATTTGAATGGTATATAAACGGCGTTGAACTTAAAATGGGTATGTATATATTATTAAAAAAAAAATGTTTAATATTAGCGTATCGTAGCATAATATTGATCATTACAAAAAATATTAAACTATTTTTGTACCATGCTTACTCATTTATTACCTTCAGAACTTTTAGTTCATTTCTGTGAACTATACAATTGTAAAAAAATACAGTGTTATTATATCACACGTCAAATACAGCAATAATTTCATTAAGAATAAATATTTTATTTTATTTGGTTTGTAAAATATGAGTTAACTGCTCGTCAACAACGTCATAAAGATGAGTCCAATTTTCTTATGATCGATATAATAAAACAGATTAAGATAAAAACACAAAACAGACTATAAGAAATTTAATCCAATATTGTTTAATAATTCCCAGGTTCGCGATTCCGCACTACTCACGATTTCGGTTTTGTTACGCTGGACATCAATTCAGTTGTTGCACAAGATGCAGGATTATATATGTGTAAGGCTATAAATAAGGCAGGCAGCACTGTGTCTTCTACTTCGCTAAAAGTAAAAACAAAATCAACAATTATTGATGAAGCCTTGAGACCTGAATCATGGCAAAAAATTCAATTGAAAGAGGCAGCAATGAACAAAGTGCCAGAAATGTTTATAGATACTAGTGTTCAACAGGCTCCCATATTTACCACCCACCTTAAAAGCTATGATAAGCTTGTTGAAGGGCAACATGTTTATTTAGAAGCCCAAGTTGAGCCACGGACGGATCCTAACTTAAGAATTGAGTGGTTTAAGAATGGAATATCATTAACCACTGGATCAAGGCTAAAGAGTACTTTTGACTTTGGCTTAGTAACGCTCTCTATCAACTCCTTACGAATTGACGATTCGGGTATATATACATGCAAAGCTACAAACTTAATGGGTGAAGCAGTTTCCACCGCTTCGATTAAAATTGAAGACCGTCATTGGCTGCTCGGTGAATCATTACACCCTCAGTCCTTAGACCGTATAGGAGCACTGGAACAACCTAAACCAAGTAAGCCTGAGTCACCAGAACCAGTTTATGAGACTCCTGTTTTTATTTCACATCTTAATAACATAATATGCAAGGAGGGTGATAATATACACTTTGAGTGCAATGTCGAACCATCTAGAGACCCGACACTTAAGATTGAATGGTTCTTTAACAACAAACCTTTGCCGTCTGGGACTAGATATAAGAGTACGCATGATTTTAGCTATGTGTCATTGGACATTACGCACACGTATGAAGAAGATTCTGGTATTTTTACATGTAAAGCTACTAATAGCAAGGGATCTGCGACTACGTCAGGTTCTTTGAGGTGTACCGGAGATAAACACATTTATTTGGATACTCAACATCCACAAGGCAAAGCTGGTTTAGAAGCTGTTGAACAAGCAGAAGAAGCAAGACTCTCTAAAACAAGAAGAACATCTGTTCCAGATGTTGAATATCCGAAACCTGAATGGGTGGTACCAGTGGCTGCTGAACATCAGTTAATTGAGGGACAGGCTCTTCACCTCGAGGGCCAAGTTGAACCCAAGAACGATCCTGACTTAAAGATTGAATGGTATTTTAATGGCAAAGTTTTAGAACAAGGTTCACGATTTAAGCTTACGAGTGATTTCGGTTTTGTAACCTTAGATGTAACCGACGTATATGAAAGGGACAGTGGAATTTATACATGCAAAGCTTATAATAAAAAAGGAGAAGCGTTTACCTCTTCTACTATTTATTGTACTAGTAAAGAAAACCTTATTGAAAGAACGCAACATCCAAAAGGTAAAGAAGGCTTGGAAAAAATACAAAATCTAGAAGAATCTCTTCGCAGGGAGCCTGGACAGAAGCCCGAAGATGATACAGGAAGACCACCCGAATTTGTTACCCTTTTCCAAGACATTACTGATATTAGTGAAGGTCAGATTGCCCACTATGAAGCATCTTTGATACCCACTGGCGACCAGAGTATGGTTATCGAATGGTTTTATAATGGTAAATCAATTGAGGCTAGTCATAGGATACGTACAGTATATGCTTTTGGAATGGTGGTTCTTGAAATTTTGGGTACAAAAACTTCTGATTCTGGAGTATACTCATGCCGTGCTACAAATAAATGGGGTCAAGCCGAAATAAACGTTAAACTGGAATGTGTAGACAAAAGCAAAGGACAAAAGCCTAAGTTTACTACACATATACAGAATATTGAAGGTCTTAAAGATGGCCAGTCCGCACACTTTGAGTGTACTGTAATTCCAGTTGATGACCCGGACATGAAGATTGAGTGGTATCATAATGGCCAGCCGTTACGTCATTCTACAAGAATTAAAACTATTTCTGATTTCGGTTTTGTAGTCCTTGATATTGCGTATACCCAGAACCATGACACCGGAGAATATATTTGTCGTGCTTATAACAAATATGGGGAAGATTTCACTAAAGCTACTATAAATTGCTATGGAAAGGGTGGAGTTTATTCAGATAGCTTACAACCTGAATCTCTAGCAAAGATCAGAGAACTAGAAAGCTTGCAAGGTATGCAACAACACGTACCAGCATTGGCTTCGGCTGAACCACCTAAATTTATTACACAGATACAAGACATTACAAAACTTGTTGAAGGACAAAGCGCACACTTCGAGGCAAGGCTGGTTCCAGTAGATGATCCCGATCTTAAGGTTGAATGGTTCTACAATGGGAAAAAATTACCACACGGGCACAGATATAGGACTTTCCATGACTTTGGGATAGTTATATTAGACATTCTGTATTGTTATGAAGAAAATTCAGGAGAATACGAGTGTGTCGCGACTAACAAATTGGGCCGAGATTCAACAAAAGCTACTCTTAAATGCACTTCAAAAGAGAATTTGATTCTGGACTCGCAACTACCGCGGGTAATTTATTCAATATTCAAAAATACATTAGTGCGGATAAAAAAGGCACTGATTTTACTAATATATACATTTTTATTTTTTAAGGGCATGGAAGGTGGCTTACAGAAATTACAAACACTAGAAGATTCTATGATACGCAGAAAGGAAACTGAAATAGAAGAAAAACGTGGAAAAGCACCCGTTTTTACAGTTCCCTTATCCAACATTGAGAATCTGAGAGAGGGCGAGAACGCTCATTTCGAGGCTCGCTTAACGCCGACTGATGACCCCAATCTTAAAGTACTAATACATACGATATAATTTAATGTCTTATTTTCTAATTTTGTACAACAAAGTTATAATAATTATTATCTTTTTTAGGTGGAGTGGTATTGGAATGGAAAATCTTTGAAGGCTGGGTCTAGATTCAGAACATTTTGCGATTTTGGTTTTGTAATACTTGAAATATCACCAACTTATCCCGAAGACTCTGGTGAATATTTATGTAGGGCATATAACAATTACGGCGAAGCAGTCACCACAGCTGCAATGAAAGTACAAGGAAAGAGAAACATTATTTTAGAGTCACAATTACCAAAAGGTATGGAAGGCACCATCGACAAAATAGCTGCCCTGGAAGGGTACACTGGTACTGTAGACTCATTAACACCAGAAGCGGAAAGTGGTAATCCCCCAGAGTTTACCACGACGCCGTCTGATCTCATACTATCGGAAAATTCATCTGCTCATTTCGAATGTCGTTTGATTCCTGTCAATGACTCCAGCATGATAGTTGAATGGTTCCATAATGGCAAACCCCTTTTAACTGGATCGAGGGTAAAGACGATAAATGATTTTGGATTCGTTATATTAGAGATTGGCGGTGTATATCAACGCGACGCTGGCCTTTACACTTGTAAGGCAACAAACCGACACGGTGAAGCAACGGTGTCTTGTAAACTTCAGGTCAAAGGTAGACAAGGTATTATTCTTGAGCCACAGTTGCCTTCTCATTTTAAATCTGGTACCGAAAGTATACAAAAACTAGAAGAAACGCTACACAAACGTGACGAAATTACTATTGAGGATGAAAAACCAAATCCTCCTAGATTTACTGTTGAAATTAAGGATAATCTTGATGTAAACGAAGGAGGACCTATTCATTTCGATTGCCGTGTTGAACCTGTTGGTGATCCCACTATGAGAATTGATTGGTTTTATAACGGCAGACCTTTTGCGACAGGATCTCGTGTACATATGCTGAACGATTTTGGATTTATTGCTTTGGACATAGATTATATATATACTAGAGATGCTGGCGAATACACTTGCCGTGCTACAAACAAGTGGGGTTCAGCAACTACTACTGCTAAAGTCACATGCAGTTCTAAGCGTGATATTATCTTAGAATCTCAGTTACCACAAGGTATGAGTGGAGAGAAAATAAAAGAACTGGAAAAAGGGCGCATCAGCGACGCTCCTAAAGAAGAAACTGTAGTTAATTCACCACCTAAATTCATTACTCAAATTCAATCACACACTATAGAAGAATCTGAGTCTGTGCGTTTTGAATGCCGAGTTGAACCAAAACAAGATCCTAAACTGCGAATTGAGTGGTATAGAAACGGTAAACTTTTACCTTCTGGTCATAGATTCCGAACGGTGTATGATATGGGCTTTGTTTCACTTGACATTTTATACGTTTATGCTGAAGATTCAGGGGAATATGTTTGCCGTGCTGTCAATGACTTTGGAGAAGATTTCACTAAAGCGACTGTATCTTGTAAACGTAAGTATTTACGTGTACAAATAAATGTTTTGTTATTAATTATATAATTGTATTTTATATTCACTTTTGTTTTTTTTTTTAAATAGAACTCCCAGATATTATTTTACAAAATCAAGTACCGAAAGGCATGAAGAAATCCGAAGCATTAACTCAAATGGAGGCAACTATTAAGAAATATACCTCGGAAGTATTTTTAACAGAAGAAGATCTCTTTGACGTCGATAAGAAACAACCACCTCGGTTTGTAACACAAATCCAAAGTCAAACTACCTTGATTGAAATGGAATCGACCAAATTTGAATGTCAGCTAGCGCCCGTTGGAGATCCTAATATGAAAGTTGAATGGTTCTTTAATGGCAAACCTTTGTTACACAGTAAGTATTCTTTACTTTATTAAATACTTTATTTAATAACCAATACTTTCTCGTCTTTGTAGATTCAAAACGTTACTCCTTCTAAATTGCAATTATTGATGGTTATTGAAAAACTTTATAATCATATTGTATTTCATTAAATGCTCTAGTAACAACCTGTAAACGTGTCTCTGTTAGGCTTAGGCACTTAACGAGAGGATTAGGAGCTTATTCCACCACGCTGCTCCAAAGCGCTTTGGAGGATGTACTTGTGACAGATTTTTATTTAACACAAGCAGGTTTTCTCATAATGTTTCCTTTCCCGCTGAGCACATGATGAATTATATAAATTAATTAAACACGTGATAATTCAGCAGTGCTTGCTCGGGTTTGAACCTACAATCTTCGGTTAAGATCCAGGTATTCTAGATACTGGGCTATCTCGGCTGCATCTGTGGATTTGAATTTTGTTAATACTTTTTTTTTTTCAGAAAATCGCTTTACACCGATTTATGACTTTGGTTACGTTGCAATGAACTTCGGCTGGGTATATCCGGAAGACAGCGGTGAATATCTTTGTCGAGCAACTAATTTGTATGGTATGGATGAAACCAGAGCGGTTATTAAAACTACTGGTAAGCCAGGCATTGTGTATGATTCTCAGTTGCCTAAGCATATGAAGAGTATTGAAAAAATACGGGAAATGGAAGCTTCTTGGCAAGTGTAAGTATTATTATGAATGGAAATTATATTACAATGTATGTATTTTCTTTGAATATTTTGACTAAGAATAAATATTTGTAAAGTGGGCCTGAACAAGCTGTGGAAGAAACTAAGCCCCGATCAGCTCCAGTATTCGTAAGCCGTCCGGAACCAGTTACAGTAGAGGAAGGAGAATGGGCACGTTTTTGCTGTCGTGTGACTGGCCATCCGAAACCTCGAGTGATGTGGCTCATCAATGGAAATACCATTGTGAACGTAAGCGTTTTTAATATGATCAGATAATTTGACAAATAATAAATACTAATAGTAATACTATACACAATCTAATAAAATACTTATCGATTTCGTAAGTTTACACATTAAAATTCACAGGGCTCTCGATACAAGCTGACGTATGACGGAATGTATCACCTTGATATACCAAAAACCAGGCAGTATGATACAGGCAAAATCGAAGTTATTGCTAGAAGTTCAGTAGGGGAGGCTTTAGCAACCACCGAGTTAAAAGTTATTCCGAGACACGATGATTATAGAGGTGTTCTCAAAAACGCACCAAGGCGTAAGTATATCTTATTCATAAAACACTGTTGGCAGCAAGTATTTAAAGCTTAAGATGCTCTTTTATCTGCTTACAATGAATGAGTTTGAGAAATAAGGCTTACATAAATCTGCTGCACTAACACACGTCCACAAATCACGCACACCACACAACCGCTTAAGCACAAATATCCCTCGCTTCCTTGAAATATTCCCATTTACCATATGAAGGAGTGCCGCTAAACACCTGCTTCTATCGCCTTAGCATCGGATTCTGGCAAAGGTATGTTTTGTAGTTTTGATCTAAAATACTAAAAGTTAAGAATAACATACTTATTACAATTATTAATTTTATATACAGCTTGGTATGATGAAACAACTCAATATCAACGATCCGAAACTGAGTTGGAAAAAACATTCGAAGAAAGGCAAACTATGCAACGTCAGGGTGTTATTGATCATAGACCTGAGTTGAAGCCAAAACTTATTAAGGATGCTGAAACGGAGTGGCAACAGACAGTAAAGAAAAAGAAGAGTGAGGAATATTACAACAAATTGCAGGAACTTGAAAATGAACAAATTGTTAAAGAGAGTCGGTTGAGGGAGTCTTCCCGTCAATATTCCATTCCTGGAGAGAAAGTTACAAGTTCTTCCGTCGCTAGAAGTATGGCACAGAAATATGAAGACAAATTGTACGTATTTAAATAAATATGCTTATGTAAAAATTGAATAGTTATTTTTCGTCTATTATGGAAATATTAAACAATGAAATTAATGTTACATAAAATATGTTATATTACAGGGATCAAACAGAAGAAATTGTTGAAAATCAAACTCAAAAGAAAGTACAAAAGGCGAGAATACCTGGTCCATCAGAATCTACCGTTCACGGCAAGGAAGTGCACGTCGCCAAACAAAAACAAATACAAAAAGAAATTGTCGGTGATACAGAAATTACTCGGAAAATTACATCAACGGAAACAACTGAAGTAGAACATAAAGCTCAAACAAAAGAGAGAGTGGTCGAGGGGCCCGTTAAACCCTGTACACCTCCAATATTTACTAAAAAAATGCAGCCTTGTCGTGTTTTGGAACACGAACAAGCAAGATTTGAGGTAGAATTCGATGGAGATCCATTACCACAAATAAAGTGGTATCGCGAAAACTTTCCTATTAAGAATTCGCCAGACTTCCAAATTCATACTTTCAGCACCAAATCCGTTCTTATAATTAGACAAGTTTTTGTTGAAGATTCTGCAGTGTTTGCAGCCGTAGCTGAAAATAGAGGCGGTACTGCCAAATGCAGTGCTAATTTAGTCGTGGAAGAACGTAGACGCCAAGGCAGGGGTGGAGTCATTCCGCCTAGTTTCACCTTGACAGCGCAAAATGTCAATGTGACAGCTGGTCAGTTGGTGAGATTTGATACCAAAGTTACAGGAACGAAGCCAATCGACGTATACTGGTTAAAAAATGGTAAGAAAGTTCAGCCAGATATAAGAAACAAGATCTTGGAGGAAGACGGCACATATACTCTACTTATTTTAGAAGCTTTTACACAAGATTCGGGTAAATATGAATGCGTAGCCATAAATAGCTCCGGCGAAGCAAGATGCGATGCTGAATGCGTGGTCAATGCTCCGGCTACTAAAGATAAACCAAAGCCCCAAACAAAGTCAGCTAATTCTCCGCCCGAAATTATAGAACCACTCAAAGACAAAATAGTCACTGAAGGACAAGCTATCGAGTTTGGATGTAAGATTGTCGGCAAACCTGTTCCTACTGTGCAATGGTACAAAGGTGAAAAATTAATTAAGCCATCCAAGTACTTCCAAATGTCTAGGACTGCAGACGATTACTCTCTACGCATATCTGAAGCTTTTCCTGAAGATGAGGGTGACTACAAATGCGTCGCTTATAACTTAGCTGGCCGTGTGACTGTTGCTGCTAAACTTAAAGTTCTGCAACCAGACCAGGCTGAAAATTTACCAACTCTTACACCTCTGCGTGATGTCGTCGTGTACGAGGGCCAACCTGCACAGTTCAAGACTCACATCACTGGCAAAGCTAAGCCAACCATCCAGTGGTTACGAGAAGGCGCTCTCATACCAGAAACTCCTGATTTCCAAGTAAGTTAAATCTTGGCATTTTTTAAGTAATAGTAGTAATTTTTAGCCAGTCATATGAGATAATTATAGTTTAGATTAATTATATAGGCTTCAAAGGATAATGCCCGAAACTATAGAATTTCGGCCCACCCGAAACATCGAGTGACAAGCATGTCATGTCATGTCTACAATAAAATGTAATTATAGCATTTTAGTAGATTTAATGATAACTAATAATTAATATAACATGCCTTTACAACTTAATAATGTAATTTAGCTAAAGTTCTTTTTTAAATTGCAATATACTATATTTCAAATATATTGTAATGAGGTGTATCGTTACATTGATTACCTACGGGGAGTCGGCCATCACAGGTTATAAATAAATCAGTAAAGCACTTCAATCTGTTGCATGGTTTTCCATGTTGCGAGAAGAGTTTTGAATGAGCCTCCTGTTGATGCACAAATGACAATTTATGCACCTCGACGTCGTTAACTAAATCGCAGATAATAATCAGTGGTTAGGAAACTACTTCCAAAAAATTCTGACAAAATCAGTAAGTAGGCGAGATCTAATCAGTCGTAAAAACAAAAGGCAAAAGAAAAAGTCGCTGGCAAGTTGAAACAATAGTAAAAACACAAAAATCGAGCGTAAAACACAAACACAAACTATTAAATATATAATAGCTTGTGTTATGAATACGCAGAGAGCTATTATTTTTTTGATTATTAGCTAAGCCCGCGATTTCACCCGCGTATAACTTAAAAAAAATCACTAAGAGCAGACTTATAATATTTCGGTATATACAAAATTTTTACTTTTATTTTTGTCTTTCCCTGCGCTTTATTTATAGAGACTGCAAACGATACCTTCACAGGAAATTGTGTCCTTTTAAAACTAAAACGTAAATCTGTTTATATGTAGTTGTTTTCATATAACAGCATACGGTGAACCCTATTTAATATGATCGATCATATAGATCCGAGTTCAACTTACGGTTATTGAAAGAAAAGTTATTTTATTGCAATTGTATCGAATAAATGTTCGACGTGATTCTTTAAATATACATAAGTTTTATTTATAAACCGATTGAAATAAAACAAACACTAAATTTTATGTGAAGATAGCCACAACACATTAGTGAAAACTGCACTCAGTTCCGTTGAGACGTTTCTAGGAGTTATCGTGCACAAACGCACAGATAAACAGACAAAATTTCTAATAGTTTTGGGTTCTATTGCGTTGATAAAGGCCCCCGGTAATAGTTTTACTCATATATATCTTTCATGTATCCATTGTCATTATTGACATTTTGTTGACGTAAGAATTTTAACAAATTGACAAAAATAATGATTTTTATAATTATACCTTTATAATATATAATGCAAGTAGCATTAAGTTATTTGAAATATTTATTTAAATCTTTACATCAAATTTCTAGAAACAAATCTCTATCTGATACTTGCGCTCAAAGAAGTACATCAACATTCGCTTATTAACGGGAAATGAATCACTCTGGGCGACTTTTACAGAATCATCTGTTATTATTAAGTTTTTTGATTGATTTCGTTAATTTATATTTTTTGTAAATTAATGAATTCGGTGGGGCAGAATCGGGCATTGTCATTTGTCTTGTAATCGAAACCAAGTAAAGAAAAAAAAACCTGACTGAAACAGAAAACAAGTAACATCCTGTAAATCCCACTTCCTTACACCTCCCCGTTTCCTGTTAAGTAAAATTTGGCTCATGCAAAGTTCCGTAGTGCTTACGTTAAGATTCACGTTTTGTGTTTATTGAGCTAATTAGACTTTTTGGTGTATTCTTGAAAATAAATAATATATGTTATTAACATTATTGAATGATAATTACATATAATAATGTAATAGCAAGACATCAAAGAAATTCTAAAACGCGATTTATTTGCAGATGATACACGAGGGCAATAACGCAGTGTTGTTGATCGGCAACACATACGAAGAGGACACCGGCACGTTCACTTGCCGCGCTACTACCGCCGCGGGCCAGGTCGAGACCTCGGCTAAGCTAGTCGTCAAAAGTAAGACATAGATACAGGCAGCGAGCTCGCGTCGCGCACTCTTAATCCATTAATGTAGTGTTTCTTTGTTTCATCTCTATACCTCAATGAGATCGGGTGAAAACTACTACTTAACTACTCAGTTGACAAGCGAAAATAAACGAACACGTTAGACGGCATCACACAATCGTAGCGGTTCCCGCAGTAACGATCCCGCCCGCTTCCTAGCAACCTCGCGTAAACTCAAGTCGTGATAATATGACGCATAGACCTTTTGGCTGCACCATTTAGCTTATCACAAATGTCCAAATCATAATTACGATATTGTACAAAAGCCAGAACTGATCCACACGTTCCACATTCGAGCACTGAGCGTGCATATCTAACAAAACTCGCTAGTGGAATACTGTAAACTTAACTCGGTAGTACAATTTTCGCGATACTGCATCTAACATTGCTGTACAATTAAGCTTTTTGTGTAAATAGTCATAGTAAGTCACCATAGCAGGCGACGGAGGGCTGCGAGCGCCGAGCGCCGAGCGAGGAGCTTCTGTAAATTTGGACACACGTAACATGTAATTAACACGACACGAAATATTCGACGACTTGTTTTGTTTGCTTTACCGCTACGATGTTTACTAAATAATGATGTTTTGTTATCGAAAATATTTGTGAAGTAGAACACATTGCGTGATACACAAGACGCGTCTTTTGGCGAAACGTCAAATGTATTTTTCACCCAATACTCTCCGTAATGTAAGCCTATGCTACTTTACTCGACTTTACTATTTATTTGGCCTTATTAACATTAAAAATTAAAATTTATTTTATGCTTTTTGTGTTTTATTGAGATCCGACCTGTAAAACTTAAGTAACGATCTCAATTTCTATCATTTCAATAAGCACACCATTTATTTTAGAAAAATAAATTTCATTTGTAAATGAAACTTGGACTTGATTAACATAAAATTGTGGTTGGAGTGGTTCAGTTTACTTAAGTTCATATACATGTACCTGTGTGACCACAATTGGCCATTTGTATGACATATTAGACGATATCGTGCCATATGTACTCAAGTCCTTGTTTTAGCTTTATCCACAAGCATGTATCATTATTTGTAACGTCATCTCAACTTATCGCTGTAGGACCCGTCACTCTAACAACTTGCACGCACGCTGCGGTTTGTTTTGCCGTATTCTAATGTCACCTAACAGTTGAGACTAACTTGTCAGTGTCACGTCATACGCGTACTACGTTTACGTGTTAGTATTTACCGTGAAGTTGCGAGCCCTCGTCCGTAGGTGCGCGCGGGCTCGGGGTGGTTCGTTCTCGAGAAAGCAACATTTGCCGTAGTGGTTACTGCAGTATTTCAACTGCTTTCGTGAAAACATCTGACCAATAAAATAATAATTCCGCTGTCAACTCTACATGACAAAGAAACATTCAAAGAAATGTCAATCGCGTCTGCGACGTCGAGCACTCATCCAAAGTTAGCACGCGTCACTTGCCTTGCCAGTTTCTATGTTTTGACAAACACTGCCGATGGTGACCTTATTAATGTTTTCTGCAAGTACAAATCCGAATTGAATGAGATTTTTATAGTTTAACGTTACAGTGATCTTTAACTTAGTTTGTTTTAAGTGCACGATATTGTTAAAATTAAATTGTGTTGTATGTTTCACCTAGTTGTATTAAATTATTAGGCGTGACAGAATTGATCACTAAATATTTAAGTGCCTACCTATCCATATTTAATATATTTATAAAAAAAATTTGTATGTTACCTTTATGTGAAAACTGTTTAATAAACGCTATAAATTAATCATTTCGCATTATTATACACACAAACAAACAAACACGGCATAAAAACATCCTGATAAAGTACATTAACTTAAAACTTCTTCTTATGCAAAGAGTTCAATGCGATTCACAAATATTTATTTATATTATCTACTCAATGCACTGACACTTAGTACCGAAGCCGTCCATCAAAATGTTTAGAGTTCAAACATGCCTTCAGAGGCAGTAAGTCGAAGTGTGCGAATTAGTAATTGCGATGTTGATGGACGACGAGGTAGGTACAGTTGCTTTATTTCATCGACTGGCACCTTTATCTAAACCTCTATTCTATTCATGCCATTGAGAACTTAGTTTTAATATGCCATAGTTTTTTCTTTGCTACTGTTGTAACTAAACAGTCAATTAACTTTACTCTAATACGCGTTAGAATTTCACCATAGACTCATGTTAACTAATTTTGAGTACGGGACACTCTGGTGGGCATTTTAAGTTGGTCCCTAATAATAATTTAGTCAAGTTGAAACAAGTATAGAGGTATTAAAATAGGCTAAGACAAAAACAGACACCTTACACGAATACACAAAATGACATAAGTAAAACGTAAAGTCGGTATGTCACAGAAATGAAATACCTACGAGTGTACAAAGCAAGGGGCGCGAACAACAAGCGAAACGTAAGTATTTGATTAGGTCGCACGAAGGTAAGTTCGAATTCTTTCATAAAAAAAGAGATTGCACACGCTATTTTTTTATTTTATTACGGAGATATACTACTCGTGTCCATATATATTTTTATTCTAGTGCCATTGAAAACAAATATACCTTAACTTTATTAGTTAAAAACTAATTATTAATATGTTGTTATTTCACCGAGAGCAAAATCGGTGTATCCGATCACTATTACCAAAATCTATCGTCCACAAAATATCATATGGTGGTAATGAAGTAAAATTTTAAGCAGGGTGCTAGACTGACCTTAAACATGATTATTTAATTTAAAAAAAAACAAGGTAATTTTTTTTATTAAATTAACAGAAACTAATAGAAATTAATAATTGAATTTCAAAATATTTGTTTTTTTTAACTTTAGGTTTTTTCTTGTTACTCTTTTTGAATGAATATAATTTATTAATTCTACGCAAATACTGATGACACTCATGTCTCAAAGTCAAACGATGAGTTATTTCCCGGCGATTTATTAGAACATCATAAAATGTCAATAAAAGTCGATACCTAATAAAAATATACAATTTAGAATTGCTGCACTTTTAGACCCTTAAGACGTACACAGAATTTTAATTACCTAGCAACGAAATCCGATAACTGTTACCGTTTGATCTTTGTTAACACTCAGCAATTATAGGAGCATTGAAAATAGATTTTAAATAATAACTCTACGTATGTCACATTATTCAAATATACGTACATACTTTAATACCGTGCGATGTAAATAAGTCTCTATACCCTCCAAACGAACGACTGAGAACATCCTCTTGAAGAATGACTTCAGTTAGGTCTTAGTGCCCCTCAGCACTAAAGTACGCCTCACAATTACAGCCCAGATTATAACCGCCCCTGTAACCGAAGAGTCCATTTGCATTATGCGTCAAGAATTGCGGACAGAATGTTCAGGACTTAAAAATATCAAAGTAGGAACGCGTTGTCTCGCGTTGTCTTCCTGTGAAGTCGAACCTGCAATCTGTACAATTATTATTGTTTCCCGTATATTCTATGTTGCATTGTGAAATATAATCGCTGTTTTATTTTATCGACCGGGTTGTCGCATTTTATTGTAGAACTCAAGCAATGGCTCATTGTTTCTATTTCCGCCTCTAACTGAGCGCGAAGCCGTCGCTGGGGACATTGCACAGCAATGGATCAGCGTCCGGTTATTGCCTCCGTTCTCCTCTATCTCGACGATTATCTGGAAAGTGGGGAGCTCAGAACAACTCAGGCATGAATTTAGAATTTAAGATGGCGTACATTTTACGACATTTTAACCGGAATATTTGACAAATACACAAATCCAATTTATTATAATCGCTACTTAGGTATCTGTCCAAAATATAGTAGTCCTCACCTTGAACAGGCTTTGCTATATGTGACCCTTAATTATTTGTTATTGTAACAAATCAATGGCTAGAGTCGCGAGACTGTCGGAGGAGGTTGTCAATTCGTTTCATGACATGATAATACACAGAGCTTTACTCAAATACATGCATACAGGTATATGACAGCAATGATACTATTATACGAATAGACGAGTGGCATTCACCTGGAATAAACATTGTAAAGAAATTTATCGGCGCTCATCGCTACCAACAGTAGTATAGTAGTAGATGTATTTGAATCTAATCCTAATGTTATATGCTTATAATCGTACATAAAAATTTGTGTTCATTTAAAAAAATAACGTAGTAGTACGCAGTACCAAGTTTTTCACTAAAATACGATAACTGTCACGTTTGGTAATTGTGACTTACGCTACTCTTTCAATTAATAATATATGACGTGTTAAGACGAGCTGATAACGTCACAATACACCCTATGTTTATTATATTCAATAAATTGTGTACTACGTCATATAAATAATATCGTTATTATTTAAAGTAACAAAAAGTCCAAAAGAGGTCGTGCACAAAATTATAACTAAGTGTAAAAAGATATATATATATATGTATATATATATATATATATATATATATATATCTTAGTCTAAAACAATAAACAACACACGTTTAGCAAATGGACAAGAAGGAACGTAACGTAGCATAATACAATATTTGTATTTAATAATAATCGTGTGTGTGTATAGTAATCGTGTGTGTGTGTGTCCCCAAATAGGTGTACTGTTCAGTTTCCAAACTGGGTTGTGTTGGAAACCCGTCACTGATCGTCAATGTCAATTATTATTTTTATTATCACTGTTAAGCATGCGCCGGGTCATTGCATTGATCAACCTTTGTTGGCTGAGATGCTAATTTATATTAATATATATAATATATATATACTAATTATTACAAACACTTATACATGTACATGTACGCCTGGACTTCGAACTCTAGCTTTTATAAGATTATTTGTAATTGTCACAACAGCTTGACGACGACGGATCTGGAAAATAATAATGCTGGCTTAAAAATACCGAAGTAACTGACTAACAGTCACAACAATAGCCATACATTTGAAACCTGCAATCAGGTAAACTGTATCTCTGCGACTTTTACATTTGCTTCATTTTCGACTGTGGGAATGAATAATTGTTTAGTGTTTACTGATTACGAGTCGGTCGACAAATCGTACCAATAAACGTAACGCACCGATGAAATACCACACACCGATGGGTTTTAGACTTTATACAGACGTTGAGTTTATTTAATTTAAAATCGCCTCAATCCATGTCAAGAAATCTTCCCAACTTTTCATGTAAGCGAAAAAAGATATTTGTTACCTCTTGATGACGAAAGTATTTACATTTAATACTATACGACGAAACAAAAAATAAATGTACTTACTTGAAGTGCAGTGGCACGAAATGTTTTTTTAGAGACAATATGCATATTTTAACAATTAACGGATTTGCTTAATAAAAAACTATAACAATAGTTAAATTATTATTTACATAAATGACAATGTCTTATGTATATTTTTTAAATTAATTAAATCTATTTTTTCTAATCAGTATCTATGTTTAGAATTGTCGAATATTTTTAGTAGTTTACAATTAAATACCTCCTGAAATAGTACAAATGTTGTAATAATGTACAGTTGATAATTCTTATTTGATTTGATTTCGTCGAGATGCAAGCAACTTATTACGAAGCGAAGAAAAACTATGCTTGTCATGATGATCATTGTGGATGGAAAATGGAAAGTAACGAAAATAATAACATAAATATTAAACTTATAATTGATTATAAATTAATAAAATTGGTTTGGTGATTTACTAAGCACATCGAACTGAAAACCATTAATTTCAAATTTTTTTAATAAATTAATATTTAATCACATACAAATCAGTTTTACGGCGATAAACAGATAAGCAATTAAAAATTAAAATCAACAAAAATTTGTCTTTTCATGAAATTAGTAACAACGTTCGATTTATAATTAACCCAGCCATAAAAACATTTTTATAATATAATATAGGTAATGGAAAGCAGGACGACCAGTATTTTTTTGAATATTTATTATGTAGGTTATTATAAATTATTACTTATTTAATTATAATATTTTTTAAATATATAGCGAAGTCTTTATTATAATTAAAACTATGGCATGTATAAGACCTATATCTTTTTTAATTTGTGCTTTTACAATTCTTAAAAAAACTAAACACTTGAAACTAAAACTCAAAAATATGTTAAAAACTGACTCAATATGATACGCAATTTTAATCCGTTGTTAAAAAATCAATAAAACCCAATAATCAACTCATTGAATTGAATTAAATTATGAAGTCGTTTTTTTTTTGAAAATTATAGACGACTTAAGGTTACGTCAAAGTCATTAGTCACCTTTAACTTTCTGACAACTTGAGAGTTTGTTCTTACAGCAATACAGCATAGTTCAACGGACAATGAGATAGAATTACTCTTCACAACGTTGAAACTCCATTAAAACGTTCATACGTACGTGTACATTCTGAAATATCACAATATAATTAGTATAACGCTTCGGTAAAATACTACACAAACGTGCACGGTTGGTACCTCTACCTAATAATAGTAATTGATTCCGTTGTATACTGAATTGAATGAAAGATTGAATTTCACGTGTAAATAATGTAACAATATAATATAAATAATATTATAATGTACACAATGCTTATAAAAATATTTTTTCGGTGAAATATAAAGTACGTGTACGTGATAAATTAATTAACAAATTTGTTTTAAAAAATTTCATTTAGAGTGCCTGTTCAATTATTTTATGTGATGATGTAACTTATTAAATGTGTTTTAGTATTTTATATAATTTATTTTCATTATTGAGGAAGGTCTATGTATCGGAACTCGGCGTTACTGTAGTTAACACCATAATAACCATTATATGTATGACAAAAATAAAAATTTAGTTTTAGTTTAATTGTTGTAGGTATATATAATTTGGGAAAAAGACAGATGATGCATTTGTAAAACACACACACACACTTCAAAAACTTCACAATAACAATTATTCATTTAACTATTGCATGATGGAACACACACATGTGCTTAGATCACTTTCAAGAAATATTCATGAAGTATACACATGAATTTTCCTGATTAAGTACATTAACAACTTCATTTGAAGTGACACTGATTGACACAAAATTGAATATGCAATTAATTATATGATTAACTTTCACTATCGAAGTGCTTTGGCAGCCGTCTTATTTTGGCCTGGCTTCAATTGAGTTCTTGAATTCTTGAATAGTCGCCCGCTTTATAGTGACCCTGCATGCTTTAGTAAAAATAGGAAGATCAAATTAAATACATGTTGGTGAACAGCTTACAATATGTTCAGTGTGTGATTTTTAGGACCGGTCAATTTATTTTAATCAAAAAAGCTTTTCTCTTACACTTTTATTTTCTAAAATAATTTTCAAATAAAATTTCTTACTGCCCAGATTTGAACTCACAAACTTACATTCAATTTTGAGTTAAAGTTTACAAACTTAATAAAATAAAATAAAATAACTCTTTAGTAGTCAATTGGCTGAAATTTAAGCTACCTATAAATGATAGTCAGTAAAATGATAATGATTGAAAGTTTATAGGAACAAAACAAAGTTAAAAAATGGTCAGTTTCAGAGATTTAGATTCTTCCAATATAAGTTGAGCTTAGATCTATATTATGATCAATCATATTAAATAGGGTTCAGCTTATGCTGGTATTCGTCGGCAAACGTGACCACGCGTAGATGTATCTACTGTAGATCTATCTATCTTTTAAGATTGACTCGCTATAATCTTTTGTGTGGTAATGAAATTTGTTTTAAAATAATGCATTATTTGCAAAGTTGTATTTATAAAAATGGCATTAATTCTCATTAAAGATATCGAGATAAGATCATAGACAGTTTTTAGTACTTTTTATAGTTTTGACATATTTCAACAGGTGGTTCAGAGGGTTGTTTAAAAATACTCATACATACATAAGTATTTGTTTTCGGCTTGTAAATAACTTTTTATATTTCGTTTCGTTGCCACGTATACATTTACAAGATTGTGTTAAATTTTTACTTAGTCGGTTAGTTGATGATACGTACTTATTAAAAAATAAAACAGATTTATGTTTTAGTTGTAAAAGTACACAATTTCCTGTTACAATAAATAAAGCACAGGGACACAAGTTCAAATACGTCGGAATATATTTAAGGGAATGACGTTTTTCTCATGTATGATTCCAATTGTATGTGGGCAACATATCTAGATCCGAGTGCGGCAAAAACCGAATAAATACTAATATCCCTCGAAAAAAAAAAAACTAAAAATGTTGAATATGCTGTAATATTATAAGTCTGCTCTTAGTGATTTCTTTCAGTCATACGCGAGTGAAAACGTGGGCACAGCTAGTTTAGAATATAAATCAAGTCAAATCTATAGTGTTTACATTTTTCCCATTTTTAACTCTAAGAAAATGAAATTTCTTATGAGCTTTTCTATCATTTGTATATATAATTAGTACAGCTACAAGCGGGAAAACTGAGTTGTTATTAAGTGACTAGATCGAGTTGAATGTCTTTTCCAGCTGAAACAGCATTTTATTGCATGCATGCATTTCAAGTTTTTCAATACAGTGCTGCGTGTGAAAGTTGTAGTAGGTAAATATCGCCAGATGACCTATATCTTACATACTTTTCTTTTCATTATGGCTTATATTAATTTTGATAACTGATTTGTATTTATTTATGTATTGCTAATTTACTGGTTATTTTAATGTCAATTTAATGTTATGTTGTTATATTTAATTGCATGTTAAATAATGAATTAATAGTGTTGGCAAAAAAGGCTTTCTAAAAAAAGTTGAGAAGAGATGTTTTAAGTTTAGGGAGAATATTCTCATTATGGTATTAATGGCATTGATAGTAGAGTAACAAGTTGACACGAATCGTACGCGTAACACACTCGTGTTAACTACGAGTACATTTATTTCTAAGCAAAATAACAATTTTATTACTTGCGAGATTATTTATTAGTAAAATCCTATTTTCAGAATGTATTACTGGTACCCATTACTAGTCAGTGAATGTAGATATCCAAATTAGCCATTTTTAATTAACGAAGAATATATTACGACATTACGTATACATACAAATGATGTTTTCTGTGTTTGTGTCGTACACGTTGACTTGAATCTTTATTCAGTAGCTATTGACTTTCGTGTAAACACTTCTGACATAATACCATCACATCATAGGAGTTTGAAGACGCAAACCGGGCAACTGGGCAGTATTTTAAGAAACTTGCATTACCTATCAAAATATAAATTTCAGTTAGATTTACATACTTGGCTTATTTTATGTTTAATATTATTTTTGTCAATCTTTATTTAATGTTACGTTAGTGATTTAAGACTATACATGTTTGAAAAAAATGCGTAAATAATATTTTATGTTTACTTCTCACAGAATCAAGAAAAGAAGAAACTCGAAAAATTTGCGATGAGAAGACAGAGAATTCAATCGGTAAAACCACTGATTCAATAGATTTAACAAGCAGAGTTTTACATCAATCGACAGAAGAATCGAATATTTTGAAATTAGGAAAAATAGTTAATGTACAAACGCGCCAAGTCCCTTGGAGAAAAAAGGCTCGAGATCATTCGACAGAAACAAAAAAAGAGGACGGCTTACAGACTAAACACTGGCGAAAATCACGCATTGAAGATTCGTCTAGAATTCAAAAAGTAGTAGAAAGCGAGCAATTAGAAACTGATTTGAAAATGAAAATTGAGCTTGCCATAGACGATAAAATTGATATAAAAAAGAAAGACATAAAGTCTATTGAAAATATTACTAAAGAACAGGTACCGTGGACTCAAGAAGCAATTAAACTGCGTCCTACAAAGATCGAAAAAGTAGCCATTAAAAAAGATAAAATAGAAGATGTTAGCTTAAAACAAGTAAGAAAAAGTTCACTCCAGAAAACTGAAACGCTACTTATAGAAGAATCATTAACAGCTATCGAAGATACAGTAATACTAAAGGTTAAGGATTCTGAAGAACAATCCAAAGAAGTGACTTGGCGCACTGAAAAAAGAAAACCCATAGAAGAAAACTCCATAGAACAACCGAAAGAAAAAGTAGTTCTTAAGCCTGTTCCAAAACCAAAGATATTACAAGACCAACATTTTGAAGAAGTTCCTCTTAAACCAGTCATAAAACAGAAACTACAGGAAGATGAAAAGCTACAAGAGGTTACTTGGCGCACTGGTAAGAGAAAACCTACAGAAGAACAACCTAAAAAGGAGATAGAACTGAAAACTGTTCGCAAATATGAGGAAATAAGTAAAGATAAATCTGAAGAAGTTTATTTTAAATCCGTTCATGAAACAAAAGAAGATCAATCTGAAGATGTAAAATGGCGAACAGGCAAACGACGTCCTAACGATGAACAACCTATTGAAGAAGTGATTCTTAAACCTATGTTAAAAATAAAAACAACTAAAGATGAAAAGCCACAGATAGTTCCTCTGAAACTTCCTACTAAAGAAAAACCTCAAGAAGATGAAGAACCTAAAGAAGTAAATTGGCGAACTGGCAAACGTCGTCCATTAGAAGAACAACCTAAAGAAGAAGTAGTTCTAAAACCTGTGCCGAAAACAAAAGCACCTAAAGAGGAAGAACCTAAAGAAGTTAAATGGCCAACCGGCAAACAACGTCCAAAAGAAGAACAACCTATTGAAGAGGTGATGCTCAAACCTGTACCGAAAACAAAAGCACTTCAAGAAGAAAGACCAGAAGTTATTCAACTAAAACCTACTGTACAAGAAAAACTACAAGAAAAAGAAAAACCTGTAGAAGTTAGAAGACCAATTAGCAAACAGCGTCCAAAAGAAGAAAAACCTCTTGAAGAAGTAGTGCTCAAGCCTGTACCGAAAACAAAGCTGGCTAAAGATGAAAAACTGGTTGAAGAAGTGGTGCTCAAACCTGTACTGAAAACGAAGATACCGAAAGAAGAACAACCAGAGGCTGTTCATCTCAAACCTACTGTAACAAAAGAACCAAAAGAAGAAGAAAAATCTGTAGAAGTAATTTGGCCAATTGGCAAACAACGTTCAAAAGAAGAAAAACCTATTGAAGAAGTAGTGCTCAAACCTGTGCCGAAAACAGAGGCAGCCGAGGAAGAACTACCGGAGGTTGTTAAACTAAAACCCACTGTAAAAGAAAAACCGAAACAAGATGAAGAACCTAGAGAAGTTAAATGGCCAACAGGCAAGCGGCGACCAAAAGAAGAAAAACCTGCTGAAGAAGTGGTACTCAAACCTGTGCCGAAAACAGAGGCAGCCGAGGAAGAAGTACCGGAGGTTGTTAAACTAAAACCCACTGTAAAAGAAAAACCGAAACAAGATGAAGAACCTAGAGAAGTTAAATGGCCAACAGGCAAGCGGCGACCAAAAGAAGAAACACCTGCTGAAGAAGTGGTACTCAAACCTGTGCCGAAAACAGAGGCAGCCGAGGAAGAAGTACCGGAGGTTGTTAAACTAAAACCCACTGTAAAAGAAAAACCGAAACAAGATGAAGAACCTAGAGAAGTTAAATGGCCAACAGGCAAACGGCGACCAAAAGAAGAAAAACCTACTGAAGAAGTGGTACTCAAACCTGTGCCGAAAACAGAGGCAGCCGAGGAAGAAGTACCGGAGGTTGTTAAACTAAAACCCACTGTAAAAGAAAAACCGAAACAAGATGAAGAACCTAGAGAAGTTAAATGGCCAACAGGCAAGCGGCGACCAAAAGAAGAAACACCTGCTGAAGAAGTGGTACTCAAACCTGTGCCGAAAACAGAGGCAGCCGAGGAAGAAGTACCGGAGGTTGTTAAACTAAAACCCACTGTAAAAGAAAAACCGAAACAAGATGAAGAACCTAGAGAAGTTAAATGGCCAACAGGCAAACGGCGACCAAAAGAAGAAAAACCTACTGAAGAAGTGGTACTCAAACCTGTGCCGAAAACAGAGGCAGCCGAGGAAGAAGTACCGGAGGTTGTTAAACTAAAACCCACTGTAAAAGAAAAACCGAAACAAGATGAAGAACCTAGAGAAGTTAAATGGCCAACAGGCAAGCGGCGACCAAAAGAAGAAACACCTGCTGAAGAAGTGGTACTCAAACCTGTGCCGAAAACAGAGGCAGCCGAGGAAGAAGTACCGGAGGTTGTTAAACTAAAACCCACTGTAAAAGAAAAACCGAAACAAGATGAAGAACCTAGAGAAGTTAAATGGCCAACAGGCAAACGGCGACCAAAAGAAGAAAAACCTACTGAAGAAGTGGTACTCAAACCTGTGCCGAAAACAGAGGCAGCCGAGGAAGAAGTACCGGAGGTTGTTAAACTAAAACCCACTGTAAAAGAAAAACCGAAACAAGATGAAGAACCTAGAGAAGTTAAATGGCCAACAGGCAAGCGGCGACCAAAAGAAGAAACACCTGCTGAAGAAGTGGTACTCAAACCTGTGCCGAAAACAGAGGCAGCCGAGGAAGAAGTACCGGAGGTTGTTAAACTAAAACCCACTGTAAAAGAAAAACCGAAACAAGATGAAGAACCTAGAGAAGTTAAATGGCCAACAGGCAAACGGCGACCAAAAGAAGAAAAACCTACTGAAGAAGTGGTACTCAAACCTGTGCCGAAAACAGAGGCAGCCGAGGAAGAAGTACCGGAGGTTGTTAAACTAAAACCCACTGTAAAAGAAAAACCGAAACAAGATGAAGAACCTAGAGAAGTTAAATGGCCAACAGGCAAGCGGCGACCAAAAGAAGAAACACCTGCTGAAGAAGTGGTACTCAAACCTGTGCCGAAAACAGAGGCAGCCGAGGAAGAAGTACCGGAGGTTGTTAAACTAAAACCCACTGTAAAAGAAAAACCGAAACAAGATGAAGAACCTAGAGAAGTTAAATGGCCAACAGGCAAGCGGCGACCAAAAGAAGAAACACCTGCTGAAGAAGTGGTACTCAAACCTGTGCCGAAAACAGAGGCAGCCGAGGAAGAAGTACCGGAGGTTGTTAAACTAAAACCCACTGTAAAAGAAAAACCGAAACAAGATGAAGAACCTAGAGAAGTTAAATGGCCAACAGGCAAACGGCGACCAAAAGAACAAAAACCTGCTGAAGAAGTGGTACTCAAACCTGTGCCGAAAACAGAGGCAGCCGAGGAAAAAGGTACGGTAGTCCTAATATAGATAATTAAAGAGTCGTTCATATTATTTTTTTAACAGATGCATGGCATAAAATATCATGTAAATGATTTACATTTCTCAAGGTCAACATATCGTATGATGTGTTACACACTTAACCTAACTTTTAAATAAAAATATATATGTAGATGAATATACTTTAAACTGTACATATTGGTTTTGTTTCTAATTTATTATACGTACGGTAAGTCAATTGTAGCGTTGTTCTCGTAAAAATAACCTTTAAATTTATAAACTGGTTCGTTAAAAAACTAACCGAAGCAGCATAAGCATTAACAGAGAAATATTTTGCAGAAGTTGGACCTATAATTATTCAACCAATCAAAGCCATGACCATTAATGAAAACGATGAATTTGAGCTTGAAGTTACATTTCAACCGGAAGAAAATAACAAAATCACTTGGTTCTGCAATAACCAAATACTTAAACAAAGCGACGATTGCTATATGTATTTTGAAAATGGAAAATCCACATTAAAAATTATGAATACAGATAAAAAGAAAGTAGGCAAATATGAAGTAGTAATCGAAAAGAATAATCTTGTTTCGAAATCAGCAAGTACTGTTAAATTAGCAAAGTCAAAAGACGAGGAAATTATAAAACCTCCTACTTTTATTAAATCTTTAAAACCAAAACATGTTGATGTAGGTGATGTCGTTTTACTTGAAACAGAAGTACAATCGAATCCATGCGCATCGTTTCAATGGTTTATTGGTAATAAGGACGTTATTAGTTATACAAAGGAAAATAAAATTCACAATATATATATAACAAACAAAAATAATATTTCATGTTTATGCATCGAAAATATGACACTAGATCTGTTTGGAGTAATGACATGTAGAGCTGAAAATTTTGGGGGTTCTGTGTCATGTTCTGCTTCAGTAATGAAAAGGGAAAATATTGAGGAATCGTTAGGCAGGCCACCATCATTTATCGTCAGGTTAAAATCGGCAACGGTGATGGATGGAGATGCAATCCTATTAAATAGCACCGTTACTGGAGAACCATGCCCTAAAATTGATTGGTATCATAATGAAAAAAAGATTGAGTGGGCTAGAGATGTAACTTTTGGTCGTCAAGAATCGGGATTATGTGAACTATGCATAAAAGAAGCTTTCCCAGAAATGTCAGGCAATTACAGTTGCGTAGCTACAAATGAGCTTGGGTCTTGCAGCTGCGAATGTTTTGTAACTGTGGAAGGTAGCAAAACAGTTATAGTCATCTGAATGCATGCGTTTTTCTAACAACTATGTAAAAAGCACGATAAATATGAGATTTGCATTTTTAACGTTAATGTATATGTTGCCATTTAAAACTTGTATCAAGCTTTTAACTAATTTTTTTTTAATTTTTATACAATGAACAATTGTAAAAAATATATAATTAATATCTTAAATATTAAGAAATATAATCGTTGACGAAGCACAAGCTTTTATTTGCACTACAACTGCACTTAAAATTTTACTTACTTTTTTACCTTTACTCGTTTTTTGAGATTTTTAGGACCTGAATCATGCGAAATAAATTACTTTTACTTATATCATTCATAAATAATTTTACTTTTCAGCATATGAATACGCGCCTAGTGCATCTGAAGAGGACGTTTTGAGTGACGAAGTAAGTGAAACATTGAATGATTGAAAATATAATGTGTTAATAATCTTTTAACTAATTTTGAATTATAATAAAATTTATAATAAATAGAATACGCTTCCGTCACCAAATATCATACAAAGAATCTTGGAAAGTGCTAAATGTTACCTAAATATTTACGAACGATACGCCGTGCACTGATATAACGTATTGCGATTTGTAACTGGGTATTATAAATCACTTATTCTTTTAGCGCACAAATATTTAATCTGTTTAATGAATTACTTTAGTTTGATACAGATTATATATATTTAAATTTCAGAAAACAAGTGACTTTGATGAGTTTGCTCCAAAGATAATAAAAGCTTTACCCACGGTCATTTCGACCGTCGAAGGAGAGCTGACGAGGTTTGTTCATCATTATATAGAACATATTTTTTCATCGCATAAAATTCTTTCATAGTTTCATGATCTAAAGTATTTTAATAAACTGGAATATGTATAAATAATAATATACACTATTTACCTAATGACAGATTGGAAGCTAAAGCGATTGGAGTCCCTAAACCTGAAATAAGATGGTTGAAACAGGGGGTACAAATTGAGAGATCTCAGGAATATCAAATAGAAGAATTAGACGACGGTACTTCGATTTTGATTATGCCGGAAGTGTACCAAGACGATACCGGTGAAATAAAATTCGAAGCCTATAACTCGCTAGGAGTTACATCAACAATTGCAGCATTGTCTGTTGAGAGTAAGCCAAAATATATTTTAACGTACAGAGCTGTACGAAGCTTAATCTAAACCATCTTACACATGTGCAGCTTTAAATTTTCTTAATATGTTTTCAGTTTCGATATTTTCAACAAGATACGTCAACGGTGACAGTGTGCATGGACAATCTACAAATGTTTCGATTTGATCCTTGATCCTTGACCCCGCTCTATTTCCTACATGTCCCTCTTGTACCTATTCTTAAGTACGACCATTCAAGATTTACATTTAAGGTTTCAACAACACTTTCTAATTCATAATGAGTGACAAAATTTTGTCAACCGTTCAAAGAAATGTAAAATTGACGGGATATTGTTGTAACATTAATTATTTACAATATAAATTATACCTAAATATAAAATAATGTCCTCTAGACCGATTTCGGCCACGGCGGCCAATCTCAAGCTTTTTTTTTCTCTTGAGATTAGCCAACTACGCAGAAGATATTATAGTGCACAAGTGTGTGCGCAAACACAGGTGCACTCTCTATTCCCTAACTCTCATAATCCGATGAGACGGCAATCCGACACGTCCGAAAAGAGTTCAGGCGCAGGACCGACGGCTTTACGTGTTTTCCGAGGCACGGGAGTGTACACACTTCCAGCTTCCAGACTGCTACTGAGAATTTTCTGACAGAAAAAGCCACTAGACCAACGAGGCAGTTATAAAATATACTAATTATTTAATGAAATACACACATTGTTTTGAATTTGTCATCTATTTACTAACTGAGAATTAACAAATACTGTCCGGTAGTTTCGCAAAGACTTCGAATGCAGGCTACTAAGATGACGTACATATTCGTTCAAATTAAATATTTTATATATTAATTATTACGAATATATTTTTTAGGTGTCATCGGGACCAAAGATTACAGGAAACCGGAATGGGTAACGCATATGGAGGAATTACAAGCCGCTCTTAAAGGTAAACATTTTAATGATAGATGTATTTGCCTCTGAAATGAAGAAAGCCAGCTAAGTTTAGATATTTTCCTATTTTTGTTACTTTTAATGTAAGAGCTGGTCTATAATATTATATTATTTTATCGTCCTAACCGTTGTCTATTATACGATTATTATACTCTGTGCATTTGGAAAAACACTTTTTGACGGGAGGAAGCAGTAATTTAAACTTGCGCAAATAATATAATTAAGAAGAAAAGAGAGATATATATCTTTTCGCTTTTTCCAACTTTGTACAATGTACATTCATAAATAGCTATGTGACACAATTATTATACTATAATTTCCAAATTTATAATTTATATTTTAAAAATACCAAATAAATTATTTTTATGTTGATATATTTTACTTATAGTTTAGTTCAGTTCCGTAACTTGTTTAAAAATAAAAATAAATATGATTGAAACTAAACTACATTAAATGATCTGAATTAATAATAGTAGAAATATTCATTTAATTTCCTTTATTTCCGACCAAATGCTTTTTTTTAAATTTTGTATGGCATACTACAGGTCTCTGTTATAATTTTACGGCCCTGATCACATAGTTTTATTTTTAAAGTCTGGCAACACGTCATATTTTTATTCATCTAATTAATCTACGCTCGCTCTCGCTCTCAGCTTAACTGAATTAAATCTTTATATTAGAACATAACGATATAGTTTAGGAAATGGTGAGCTACTGATGTACTCGCTTTACATAAATAAATATATATATACATATATATATATATATATATATATATATATATATGTATATTTATATATATAAGCACTTGAGCAGCGAGTGCTCAAGTGCCGCAAACTATCATTTTTATATATCGAGTTTGATACCTAGGTGAGCCTTGCGGCTCAGATCGGTACCGATTACATAATACCGCCTATTCAAATTAGTATTTTAGTAAAAATATGAAAAGTATGTTTCTTTTTATGTATGAAATAAATGTTTTATAATAAGATAATTCAATTAGAATAATTATTGTTATTTTAGCGAGCCAATCGGTGCCAGCTTTCATCCAACAAATATTGTCAGAACGAGTATGCGAAGAGGAGACAGTAACGTTTGAGGCAATCTATAGGGGAAACCCAACACCAGGTAAGGCGCCACGCACGCTGAGCCCAAAGAACTAACGAGTGTAGTGTAACTATTGCTCCTGTAGCCGTTGTTCCGAGTATCGCTATAGCGAATGTTTGTTGCCCCGCGCACGCTGAGGTACCATTCGATCGAATCGCTACTGTCTCGTCATGGCCCTTGTGTTATGCCGGTGTGCGTATTATTATATTATTCATGAGTGTACCTATACCGACCAACACCTAGTCTCTAGTTTCCCTTTATAGTAATTTGCTAAAATTCGATTAAAAGCAACATATTCGACGCCATATTGAAGTAGATAATCGAAAAATAATTTCTAATAATGTTTCTAAAAATGAGTTTGTTTTTTAGAAAATAATAATAATAATATGTAGTAAGTGATAGTAATTAGGTATGTGTGTAGTCAGTTCATTCAAAGTGTTTATTTGTAATTATAAAAATAATGTGTATATATATATATTTTATTGAATAGAGGGTAAGTGATCACTAACGCCCATAGATATTGGCGCATAGTAAGAAATGTTAACCATCGCTTACATCGCCAATGCGCCACCAACCTTGGGAACTAAGATGTTATTTTTTTTTATAGAATAGGAAGGCAGACGAGCATATGGGCCACCTGATGGTAAGTGGTCACCAACGCCCTTAGACAATGGCATTCTAAGAAATGTCAACCATCGCTTACATAGCCAATGCGCCACCAACCTCAATTGGGCTTGTCTTAGGACGTCTTTGATAGGATATGTTTATTACCCTCGCGACATCGTGCACGCATTAGCAGTGCACTTCCTTTAAGCTTATCATTAGTTATAGAGTTATCTTTTAGTTTTGAGTTTTCATTAATAGTAAGTTTGCATAAATTATAGATTTTATTAGTTTGCATTAAATTGTTTAGTTTTAACCTTCTATTTCTGTCTTTGAAAAACCATTCAAAGGCACTACCTTTGAATGTTCCTATCTTTCAAAAGGGTGACAAAAGGGTCATTTGTCATATAGCTTAGCTCACTTTCAAAAACTGTTGATATATACATATATGTATATTTGTTTTAGATATCGTTTGGTATAAAGATGACGCTGTTATAAACACCGATGACAATTTCATTATAGAAAACAAAGACAATCGAACAATTTGCAAAATAAGAAAAGCTACGAAAATTTTAGAAGGAACGTATAAATGTAAAGCCGTGAGTGACATTGGTATGGCAATAACTAAAGCTAATTTACAAGTGTTTGAAAAAAATGAGAATTTTGAAAAAAAATCGTCAAAGAAAATAAAAATCTTAAAAACGGAAACGTCAAAAATAGAAAAAGTTAAAAAAGTTACAGATGAAATAGTCTCATCTGGAAGCGAAATTGAAGTCACAGAGTCTCTTGAATCGAAGGCAACCACTAAAGAAAAGGCCGAAGTTACATTTAGTGAGGCTGATTCTGTAGAAACCGCAGATGTTGCTACTCTTAAAAAGGTCGAAGGGAAAAGAATAGTTGAAAATAAATTAACGGAAATATTAGAACCAGTAATTTTGCCTCATGAATATTTAATCTCTTCTCAACAACAAAATGAGGAAACAGTAAAAACATTGGAAAAGACATATGAAACATATAGAGCGGTATTAAAAACAGTCGAAGAAGATTTGAAAGTGTCAGCGGAAATCAATGAGCTGTTAGAAGTGATTAATGCTAAAGAATTTGGTCCTGGCGAATCGCCCTTGAGAGAATTAGCTAAGATTGGTTATATGCTAAAAAGAGGTATAACTACGCAAGATATCGAATGCTTATATGATTCACAATACTTTCCTGCACTAAGAGTTCCACAATCGCAATCTGCTTTGGTAAATTTGGTAGAACGCCAAGGTCACGGAGCCCTCATTACAGAAGTGCTTACAGCAGAAACAACTCAAAATGAAGATGTAATTGCTGCAAAAGTAGGATTCCGCGCCTTCATGAAAATGATTGAATTGAAACATACTGCTGTCGAAGAGGTCATAGCTCACTTGTATCCTGAAGACTTTAGGCCTCGTGCCTGGGAAAAGAAAGAAGCCCATGAGGTAACTGTCAATGATTATTATTATCACTTTATTTTTTGTATGAATAAGTTATTATGTGCCTTAACACATCTTACCCCAGTCCCCACGCACCATGTAATGCGTCTCGTTCTCGTATACCTCGTTCATTCAAATATCTAGTAGTGCCCAAAATTACTAGCACTTATTACAACGGGTGTTTTAATTCCGTACATTGCCGTACCGTAACAGCCTGTGCATGTCCCACTGCTGGGCTAAAGGCCTGTTCTCCCTTTTTGAGGAGAAGGTTTGGAGCTTATTCCACCACGCTGCTCCAATGCCACCCGCACTGTGGAATACACGTGGCAGAATTTTAGTGAAATTAGACACATGTAGATTATTACACGATGTTTTCCTTCACCGTAAAGCACTTTTTTTTCATGCACTTTGATTGTCATGTGAACATTTGAAGTTATTGGTTACTGTGGTTTGCATGTAAATTAAGTTTACTTTGATATTTAAGAGTTTTAAAAATATAATAATACACAATGTTTGTTTTCCTTTTTTTAGTTATAGTCGAGGCAGTCCTTGAAAGCATTCAGTTTTTTTTTTATCGGCTACATTGACTTAATTGATATTGACATTGACTGACGGTCAAAGTGACTGAAGGTCAAATTTTGGTCGAGAGCGATTGGTTAATCGGCTATCGCCACAACATTAATTGCTTCAGAAATTCGGCTTAAGATTGGCTAAAAGTGAATAAAATATTTTTTGCTTATATTTGTGGTGACAACAATCAATAAGTTACAATAAGTTTCAGTTTTCTTAAATAAAATGAAACTGGAGTAACAAATAAACTCTTTCAAAACTTTAATCAATTAACACATTTTTGGAAAAATTATTACAAAGTAAATAATCAATGTTTCTCTGAGTTATAATTCTTTAAGTTATCATTAGACCACATTAAGAAGATTTCGGTATATTTTTTTTTACTTTAACCTTCTAAAGAATTTCTTAATTAAAGCGATATTGATTAGTTCAATTAAATGGGTTTACGAAGTTATTTCGTTTCGTATACTGACAGTACTGGCACTGTACTGGCAATTTGACACCCGAGCTACGTCTCCAGCGTTGCGCATCGCTCGCGTTCCAACTCGGCGCTTACTAGAAACCTTCAGTTTTGGTCAAACTTCGGCCATGTCAATAAATATACAATGTATTATATATGTATCTATCAAAAATAAGTTTAACTCCTTATGAGCTAGTACATTAAGGCGCTGATGCAACAGATTCCGATTGGCCACAGATCTAATTCATTGTAAATAAAAGTTGTAATATGACCGATAACTTGGGTTTTATATTATTTAATATCTTGATCATTTTTACTAAGCGGTTCGCATTTGATTATATTTCTGTTTTCTAAGACTAAAGTTATATTTCAGGTAATCGAACAACCATCGGCTGAAGAGCTCGCAAAATCATCTACGATAAAAGTAATGAAAGGTAACATGAAAAAAATACCCTTTTTTAAGTTCGCGTGCCGTACGTAACTTAGTAAGTTAATATTGACTATCACTAACAATTGCATTTGTTGCAGATTCGGGTCTTATTTCTGATGCAAGTTATAGAGACGGTAAGTTCATTACATTATTGTTAGCTTTAGAAATTGTGCTTCTAAATGTGTAGAAACTTTTTATTTACGCTTATGCTTTATTTCAAACGCTTTTACTTACAGGTGTTAAAACAGCGAGTTTTGTTAATTTCTTTATTTTTTATTATGATATTCTTCATTTTGAATTTTGTAACAACAGTTATGCCCATTTAAAATGGATTATTTATATTGCTTTTCAAGGTATATTATCCGTAGTTTAAGAGAGAATTATTTCAATATTAACTTCACATATACAAAAATACTATTTAAAACAAAAACGTTACTTTCATAATATGGTCGGTTAGACAATTTTGTGATTATGGAGGAACATAATTTTAATACTTGTATTATTTAAGTTTAACTATTGTATTAGAAATTAAGTAGTATTTAGAGTGACACAACCTAATTACTAGAGGAGCAATGTATATACTCGTATGTATGATTTTATTATTAATTATTGTAAACCTGTAATATGTGCTTCGAGAATATTGGATGTATTGTATAACGCTTATACTGGATACGTTAACAAAAACCTAATAGAATGTCAATAAGCAGTAGTGTAAGTATATATTTATAATCATTGACACGTTCACGTAGCGCCACATACTGTAAAACACGTTATTAACATCGAGCAAGATACTCAAAAATAACTTATTAACAAATGCTTTACGCTATTGTACATAATGAATTTAATACACTGATGTCTGTCACTTTAAACAATATTTACGGTGCTGTGTATTCACAGATGTCAGAGCGAAACGCAAAAAATACAAAAAACAAACATTAGGTTCAGAAGAAGTTGTTGAAGATGATGAAATTTTAACAAAACAATTGAAAAAGTTACACCCAAGACAAATAGTGGAACATTTAGAAATAGATGAGACAAACATTTTAGATGATGAAAGCTTTGTTTATTCTTCTGCTATTACCACAGATACTTGTGATAATAAAATTGAAATAATACCTGCGAGTGAAGTGGCACATATAATAACTGAACAACAAACAGGAAATGTAGCGAACATAAGACTCGACGCTAGTTATCCTGTTGTAAGTAATATTCAAAATGCTCATTATAAAGAGGAACCGTTACAAGTCGATCAAAAGAATAGTATAAAAAATGTAGAAGAAACTTTCAGCGAGTTGGAATCATTAGAGATAACCCAAGTAGAAGCTATTAACTCCGTTGATGAGATTCGAGTAAGCGCTATAAAGAATGATAACACGGCAACTGCAGCTCTCGTTCCTGCAGAAACTATTGTGACAGCTGAGACACTGTTTAATATTTCAGCCGTTGATATTAATAAAGAAGAAATACAAAAGCAAAAAGCAAAGTCGACAATAATTTTACAGGACGCCATACACGTTACACATGATACTATTTCAATAAAAGAAGAACCGTTAAAAGACTCATCAATAAGTAAATCATTTGCTACAATGTCAGTATCACCTTTAACTGAACTTAACATTACCGAAATAAATGAAGAAAGTAAAGAACAAGAACTATTCAGTCAAAATACTGACAAAGCTGTAATTTCTAAACCTAACTTTAATTTATTGGAATCTGTTGAAGTTGGAGAAGTTTTTGTTGAAGATAGATCGGGTAAATATTATCCGGAATTAATTGTACCAACGGAAATGGCAAAGAAAAATATTTTAGTATCTAATCAAATTATAACTCAAATTCATGATGTTCAAGAAAAAGAGGGATCCTTAAATATTCCTAAGGCACCACTTTTACAAGAAGTGAATTTAGATATTACATCCAAAGATAGTATTGTTGTGTCTATGAAAGACATTCATGAAAAAGAAGGTGTATTAGAACTTTCTGAATCTCCAGTAAAAGCAACAGTAGCAAGCGATATAGTATTGCATTCAAGTTTGAATAATTATATGACCACACCACATGTAAAAGAATCAGATTTTAATGCAGATACTTTTAATTCTAAAAAGGCTGAAATAGCTTTTAATGAGCATCAACACAAGTTTAACATCGAAACCAATATTAATGATTCTGAAAATGCTTTACAAATGGACGAAGTTATCGTTGGGAATCGGGCACGTGTGACCATGTCAGTACTAGATAAAAACACTGTCGAAGAAATTCGAATTCATGAGAGCGAAAAACATTTTTTTCAAAAAGACGATAAACAAATGGTGATAGCCAATGTTGATATCGAAGCTACTGAATCTATAATCATGTCAGAAACAATAGGAATGTCATCAATGACTGAGTTCGAAACTCCAGATGTAGCAGATAATAAAGTAGCTATGGAAGCTGTTGTTACCGAGAATGCTAAAATTATAATTTCTCCATTTATACACGATCAAGAAACTTTGCAGTCGTACACCTCTAAGCTTCCCGAAAATATTTCAATGTCTCTGATTCCTAATATACCAATTTCTGTTTTAGAAACAAGGTTAAATGATTCTGAAAATGAACTGGTAACTGATAAAGTTCCAGAACTTTTAACCACTAAACCAATGTCTACTCATCAACTTAAAACTCCAGTTTCTCTAGAAGTTAACACTGCAGATCAATTAGATTATTTACAGCCATTTGAAAGTAGCCCCCATAGTGCGCATGAACAAAGAGATCTACATAAGGAGTTAATTGTCCTCCAAACAACAGTTGAAGAGCAATTGCGGAAGTTGGATGATAATCCAGTAAATGAAACGCAACCAGTAGCTTCATTTTTGCCAAATGAAAGTATAAACGTTGTCGAGACAATATCTAATTCTATTGAGGAAGACCTTGTTGTTGAAAACATTTTTTCAGATAAGTTTGCTAAAATAAATATTGATGTTGATCATAAAGTTCCCATAACATCTGAGGTTAATTTAAGGGATTCTTTGAACCAGTTAGATAATTTGAAATTGCCATGTAAAGAAGCTGAATTGGTGCATAATCTGTTTCATCCATTACATATCTCCGAAAATAAAATCTTAGATAGTCAAACTTCTTTGGAAAGAAACATCACACCTGACCTCAAATTTGTTAAGTCTGAGTTAGTTTCAGTGGATGAGAGCCTTAGAGTCACAGAAATAACCCCCAATGAAAAAGAAGAATTGTATGAAAAGGCAAAATCATTTGAATTAACTAGCACAGCTACTTCCGATATTGTTAGTAGACCAGTTGCAATATCTTCGGAGTTATATGAAAATTTAACTGTAGGTTTTACTGAAGGAGACAATATTGTTCCAAAATATTCAACAGCTAATGTAGAAAATATTGCTCATAAAGAGATATCTGTGTCTACTACAGAATCTATTGAAAAGGAAGGTATTCTTAAATATAATAAACCAAAAACAGTTGAAGCCTTACCAAATATTAATTCCAACCAAGCACTAATAATAAATGAAACTCAATCGGAGACTTTTCCGACTTCGTTCAAACCAGATTCTGTAGTTGGAATATCAATTATTCCATCTGCAATAACCTCGGAAGCTTTATTGCAACACGAAATCTTAGTACATTCTTCAGAAAGTATTTTAAAGAACCAAGAAAGTTCTAACAAAACAAAAGCTTCTATATCTGTTTCAGCGCTAACAGTTCCAGAGCGCGAAGAGAAAGTAACAGCAGACAAAGAGAAGACCCTATTAAGTCGAAACACCCCGGAAAAACAAATTGTCACTATAACATTATCCGAGCAACATGGTTTGGAAACAATAGAAACTTTAGCCCAATGCGGTAATATTAAAAGATCGGATAACTTTGAATGCCAGAGCAAAACAGCATTGGTTAAAATTGACGATATTTATGGTAAAGCTCCAAGTGTGGAAGAAACACTTATTATACAAACAACAACGGACATTACTGATAATATCAAAAAGGCAAAACCGGAAATTAAATCATTAGAACATTTGAATTTACAGCAAACAGAAACTATAGCCGCTGAAAGTGAAACATTGATGTCTGAAGATAAGCTTATAAAATTAGTAGCCACTTCAAATCTAGTAGAATCACAGGCGGTAATTGGTAATGCTATAGATGTTAGAGAAAAAGAAACAACATTCGATCAGCTATTTTGCTTACCGAGTCAAGATGCTTCAGTTGAATTTACGCAACATAGTGGGATTATACATACTGAAGTCATTTTATCAAACAATATAGAGTTTATTGAAAGTGCTAAAAAACCTGAAAGCAAAATGTTAAATACAAATATTGAAGAACAGAAATCAGTTGATATTACAGAAATTTTCCCAACAGAGTCGGAAATTTATTTGAAAGAATCATCTAAAGCTAAACCCCATACATTGCAGCCTACACTAAATATATCAATAATTCCATCTATTGAGTCTACTGAGACAGTAGTGAATGAACAAGAAGGTATGTTACCTTCTTTAGTTGGAACTAAACCACAAACAGCTGAATATAATCTTATACCGTCACAATATGTAGATATTTCTGAGGAAATTGTAGCAGAAAAGGAGAGCAAATTAAAGTTAAGTAATATACCAATTGCAACTATTAACGATATTAATTTTGGCTCACACCATCATATAAATGTAGAAGTTTGTCAGACATCTGAACACGAAGAACCAATAAAAAAACTAAATGACAAATTTACAAATATTAAAGATTTTAGTTTAGAGTCTGTTAAAGCACTTAATATTGGTGAAGTTAAAACAGAGGAAAGATGTGAAGATTTATCCATTAATAAAAACATAAAAGCAGAAAAACCACTAGCCAGTCTTGAAGTGGGTGGTCATATCGATACCACTGAAATAATACCATTCGAAATCGAAACCATTTTATCAACTAATTTAGATAAAACGGGAAAAGTTACCCCTAATTTTGAACAAGCTGCTACGTATGTCACTGTTCAAGAAATTGAATCAATTGAAAAAGAAGAAAGATTAGACGTTGAAGTTAAGGGGCGACCTACACATATTGCATCAACAATTGAAACAAAACCCTCTATTGAAGTACATGAAATAATACCCGTGGATTCAGAGTCTAATATGCCACAGAAAAATATCCCAAAGACAGAAAATTTGTCAGTCCTGATGGAGACACAACATCACGTTACCGTAACAGACACATTTACAAAAGAAAAAGAAGAAGTTCTTAAAACACAAATATTTCCAGAAAGTAAAGAGCAACAACGTACTATTAAAACAACCCATCATATTATAACAAGCGAAACTATAGCTATTGAAGATGAACCGGAAATAGATGAATTTTACAAACCTGTGGGTGAGACTGCCGTAAAGTCACACATTTTAGAAGAAAGCATAAACAAAGAAGAACAACAAACATTTGAAAGCATCGGATTAGTAACACAGTTGTATGAGCCACAAACATTAAATGCAAAGGAAGATATAGCAACTTTTAAAGCTGCAGAACATGTCGAAGTATTAATCCAAGAACAATCAATCACGCTAGGTAAATGTGAATCAAAAGAAGAGAAAGCATTACTTACACAAGCACCTAAAAAAGAAATTATAACTTTAGAGCCACAGATTCTGGAGAGTACAAAACAATTATCAAAGGAAAACAATATCGTGGAAACCTGTCTCGATTATGAAATGGAAGTTCATAAAAACTATGTTACACAAGAGAATTTAGTACATGAACTTTCTGAAAATTTTGTTATTCATACAAATGTTCCTAAAAAAGCTGAAAAACAAATAATAGAACTAAACAGTTTTGAACAGACAGAAATAGTAACTGAAGAAATGTCGAAAGATTTTATTAAACCAGAATCTATAAAAAATCAAAAAGCTGACGAAATTGCTATTAATTTCCAAGGTGTAGGCGTTATTAAACAAGAGCTATTAGAAAATATTAATGATCTTATTAATACTGTACAGCCGGACTCAAAAAAAGCTTCAGTTGATTTAAATTCCCATTTAAGTTTTACTATTACCGAAAATATTTGTGAAGAACCTGTAACAGATATTTCAAATGATGAAGTAAAAGCACTTAAACTTACAGAGGAACTTTTAACTGTTAAACCAGTAGAGCAAACTGTAGTTATTGCCGGTGAAAATATCGAAAATATTACCACGAAACTTAAGGTGGAACAAAAATCTATAACATCCGAGCCTATTCAATACGAACCGTTGAACCAAATAGAATTTTTAATTCATGAAAATGAAGTAGAAACAAACTTTGATAAAATGTCTCACTTAGAAAATGCTTCGATTTCTCTGACACACATGACACATTTACAATGTACTGAAAATGTATCTGAGTCTTCTGTTGATGATTTGTCGATACCAGTAGCCAAGACACATAATTCGACAATTAAAACAAACAACATGTCTCCTCTAATTATCACTGAAAATGTTACTTTACAAAACGAATCTGACCTACAAATCACAGAGCCAATTAAACAAAAACTAAAAACAGTATTAAATCTGTCTAATGAATTAGAAATTACTGATAAAACCTTAGAAGAACACATAACGCCGTATAAGGAAGTTACACCTAAATTACATGACAGTAAAGTGTCTTTTGTAGAAGATGACGCAGAAGTTACAACATTTCAAGAAACATTTAAAATAGGTGAGTGAATTAGATTTACTTGTATTGTAACAAATGAGTTAGGTTACTTAAATACTCGACTAAACTTTGTCTGTTTTGGTTTGGTTGAAGTTATATTAAGTCAATAATATATGCCTCATGCAATTTTAGGGTCCGATAGGTGATTGCATTTATAATATAATAAGCTCTAATTATTATATATGCGTCGTATAAAAGTATTATGTATATATACATTCGAATATTTAAAAAATCTCTTACTCTTTTGGTTACGCAGTTTAAGCAGCAACGTGGTTTAACAGTGTATAGTAAAATATAAAAAATGTAATTAAATAACGTTAATCAAATGTAATTAAAGTTAAAGTAACTTTAATAATGAAGTTAAAGTGTGGTATTGGAATGTATGTTTTGTATAATCATGAGCGGTTTAAATTGTAATTTAATTCAAGTTTATGTTCAACTAAATAATTGTTAAACTTAAGAGTAAATTTTTTATTCATCATGTCATGTTACCTTAGCAAGAAGTCAAGTGAACTGCAGGTTTACTGTTATGATACTATCCAAATAGAACAAGCTTTAATATGTGTATGTATTTTATATAAATTGTAAAAAAATCTGTTCATTAAATTGATAATAAAAACCGTTATAATGCCATAAAACTCTACCTATCAAAAATATGTTTTTCTTTTATTTACTTTGGTTTATTTTATCTTTTACTTACTGATTTTTATCCTATCACAACAAAAATACTTTTAGGGAAAGTATTTTTAGAAAATGATTGAATTATTTACTAAACAATATAAATTATACAAAAAAACTGTAAACCTGAATGACTTAATTCCAGATAAAAAACCTCTACACACTCTATCTCCTAAATCATCCGACATAGAAGAATCGGAAGAAATTATAACGAAATTTATGCAAGGTCAAGGAAACGAAGAACCTATACAAATCAAAACGAAGCGTACAATACTAAGAAAAAAACGAAAATCGAGTGCTATATCCGACATAGAAGGCGACGTCGTTATAGAAGAAACAATAGATGATGACCTGGACAAACAACAAAATATTAAAAAGCGACACGATGTTAAAATTGAAGAATATCATGGTGAAGAAAATTTAAATGAAAATTTCACTGATCACAGTACAGTCGAATTACCAGACGATCACGTTAGCTTACCAAAACTGCCAACTCAAGTGTTTATTGAAGAAATGTTTGACGAAGATACGCGTGTTTCTAAAACATCACGTGATATCACCATACGTAAAACACACGAACTATTGAATGACCAACCACTCGAAGATATTCTTTTACCAGAAAAGGCGAAGATAATTGAAAAAACTCCTGAAGAAGTAAAATTAACACAAGTAAAAAATGAAAAGAGCACAGAGCAAACTATCGAGACTGAAAAACGGTTGATCAAAAAACATAAGAAAAAAACACAAGAAAGAACTGATTCATTATTCGTAACAGAACAAACGACGCCGGAGGAAGAAGAATTCAAACCCGTCGAAATTATTGAACTTCCCCAGGAAACAGTCGTTGAGGATGTTGAAACCCCAGAAGGTAAGTCCAAACAAAAGAAAATTACAACACGCATTATCAAAAAGAAGGTGGGTCCAAAACTGGAAACCACACAAATCATAACTGAACAAGAAGATGACAAAGCACCAGTCACTTCTGTACACAAAACAGAGGAACTCATTGATGACACAGTTACACCTTTCGATGACATTGTAACATCAGAAACGGCAAAGGTTATCGAAGAGGCTCCAGAGCAAGTTAAAGTTACACAAGTTACTACTGAAACTGGTGAATCGAAGTCTGTTAAGACTACAAAACGTGTGATTAGGAAGCAGAAAGGTAAAAAGCAGGAAAAAACTGAAATTACAACTGTCGAAAAAGAAGGCGAGGAACCAGTCACCACAGTGTCCGTAACAGAAGAAACGACACCGGAGGAAGAAGAACTCAAGCCCGTCGAAATTATTGAGCTTCCAACGGAAACAGTCGTCGAGGATGTCGAAACACCAGAAGGTAAGCTCAAACAAAAGAAAATTACAAACCGCATTATCAAAAAGAAGGTAGGTCCAAAACTCGAAACCACACAAATCATAACTGAACAAGAAGATGACAAAGCACCAGTCACTTCTGTACACAAAACAGAGCAACTCATTGATGACACAGTTACACCTTTCGATGACATTGTAACATCAGAAACGGCAAAGGTTATCGAAGAGGCTCCAGAGCAAGTTAAAGTTACACAAGTTACTACTGAAACTGGTGAATCGAAGTCTGTTAAGACTACAAAACGTGTGATTAGGAAGCAGAAAGGTAAAAAGCAGGAAAAAACTGAAATAACAACTGTCGAAAAAGAAGGCGAGGAACCAGTCACAACAGTGTCCGTTACAGAAGAATCGACACCGGAGGAAGAAGAACTCAAGCCCGTCGAAATTATTGAGCTTCCAACGGAAACAGTCGTCGAGGATGTCGAAACACCAGAAGGTAAGCCCAAACAAAAGAAAATTACAACACGCATTATCAAAAAGAAGGTGGGTCCAAAACTGGAAACCACACAAATCATAACTGAACAAGAAGATGACAAAGCACCAGTCACTTCTGTACACAAAACAGAGGAACTCATTGATGACACAGTTACACCTTTCGATGACATTGTAACATCAGAAACGGCAAAGGTTATCGAAGAGGCTCCAGAGCAAGTTAAAGTTACACAAGTTACTACTGAAACTGGTGAATCGAAATCTGTTAAGACTACAAAACGTGTGATTAGGAAGCAGAAAGGTAAAAAGCAGGAAAAAACTGAAATAACAACTGTCGAAAAAGAAGGCGAGGAACCAGTCACAACAGTGTCCGTTACAGAAGAATCGACACCGGAGGAAGAAGAACTCAAGCCCGTCGAAATTATTGAGCTTCCAACGGAAACAGTCGTCGAGGATGTCGAAACACCAGAAGGTAAGCCCAAACAAAAGAAAATTACAACACGCATTATCAAAAAGAAGGTGGGTCCAAAACTGGAAACCACACAAATCATAACTGAACAAGAAGATGACAAAGCACCAGTCACTTCTGTACACAAAACAGAGCAACTCATTGATGACACAGTTACACCTTTCGATGACATTGTAACATCAGAAACGGCAAAGGTTATCGAAGAGGCTCCAGAGCAAGTTAAAGTTACACAAGTTACTACTGAAACTGGCGAATTGAAGTCTGTTAAGACTACAAAACGTGTGATTAGGAAGCAGAAAGGTAAAAAGCAGGAAAAAACTGAAATAACAACTGTCGAAAATGAAGGCGAGGAACCAGTCACAACAGTGTCCGTTACAGAAGAATCGACACCGGAGGAAGAAGAACTCAAGCCCGTCGAAATTATTGAGCTTCCAGAGGAAACAGTCGTCGAGGATGTCGAAACACCAGAAGGTAAGCCCAAACAAAAGAAAATTACAAACCGCATTATCAAAAAGAAGGTAGGTCCAAAACTCGAAACCACACAAATCATAACTGAACAAGAAGATGACAAAGCACCAGTCACTTCTGTACACAAAACAGAGGAACTCATTGATGACACAGTTACACCTTTCGATGACATTTTAACATCAGAAACGGCAAAGGTTATCGAAGAGGCTCCAGAGCAAGTTAAAGTTACACAAGTTACTACTGAAACTGGCGAATTGAAGTCTGTTAAGACTACAAAACGTGTGATTAGGAAGCAGAAAGGTAAAAAGCAGGAAAAAACTGAAATAACAACTGTCGAAAAAGAAGGCGAGGAACCAGTCACCACAGTGTCCGTAACAGAAGAAACGACACCGGAGGAAGAAGAACTCAAGCCCGTCGAAATTATTGAGCTTCCAGAGGAAACAGTCGTCGAGGATGTCGAAACACCAGAAGGTAAGCCCAAACAAAAGAAAATTACAAACCGCATTATCAAAAAGAAGGTAGGTCCAAAACTCGAAACCACACAAATCATAACTGAACAAGAAGATGACAAAGCACCAGTCACTTCTGTACACAAAACAGAGGAACTCATTGATGACACAGTTACACCTTTCGATGACATTTTAACATCAGAAACGGCAAAGGTTATCGAAGAGGCTCCGGAGCAAGTTAAAGTTACACAAGTTACTACTGAAACTGGCGAATTGAAGTCTGTTAAGACTACAAAACGTTTGATTAGGAAGCAGAAAGGTAAAAAGCAGGAAAAAACTGAAATAACAACTGTCGAAAAAGAAGGCGAGGAACCAGTCACCACAGTGTCCGTAACAGAAGAAACGACACCGGAGGAAGAAGAACTCAAGCCCGTCGAAATTATTGAGCTTCCAACGGAAACAGTCGTCGAGGATGTCGAAACACCAGAAGGTAAGCTCAAACAAAAGAAAATTACAAACCGCATTATCAAAAAGAAGGTAGGTCCAAAACTCGAAACCACACAAATCATAACTGAACAAGAAGATGACAAAGCACCAGTCACTTCTGTACACAAAACAGAGCAACTCATTGATGACACAGTTACACCTTTCGATGACATTGTAACATCAGAAACGGCAAAGGTTATCGAAGAGGCTCCAGAGCAAGTTAAAGTTACACAAGTTACTACTGAAACTGGCGAATTGAAGTCTGTTAAGACTACAAAACGTGTGATTAGGAAGCAGAAAGGTAAAAAGCAGGAAAAAACTGAAATAACAACTGTCGAAAAAGAAGGCGAGGAACCAGTCACCACAGTGTCCGTAACAGAAGAAACGACACCGGAGGAAGAAGAACTCAAGCCCGTCGAAATTATTGAGCTTCCAGAGGAAACAGTCGTCGAGGATGTCGAAACACCAGAAGGTAAGCCCAAACAAAAGAAAATTACAAACCGCATTATCAAAAAGAAGGTGGGTCCAAAACTCGAAACCACACAAATCATAACTGAACAAGAAGATGACAAAGCACCAGTCACTTCTGTACACAAAACAGAGGAACTCATTGATGACACAGTTACACCTTTCGATGACATTTTAACATCAGAAACGGCAAAGGTTATCGAAGAGGCTCCAGAGCAAGTTAAAGTTACACAAGTTACTACTGAAACTGGCGAATCGAAGTCTGTTAATACTACAAAACGTGTGATTAGGAAGCAAAAAGGTAAAAAACAGGAAAAAACTGAAATAACAACTGTCGAAAAAGAAGGCGAGGAACCAGTCACAACAGTGTCCGTTACAGAAGAATCGACACCGGAGGAAGAAGAACTCAAGCCCGTCGAAATTATTGAGCTTCCAACGGAAACAGTCGTCGAGGATGTCGAAACACCAGAAGGTAAGCCCAAACAAAAGAAAATTACAACACGCATTATCAAAAAGAAGGTGGGTCCAAAACTCGAAACCACACAAATCATAACTGAACAAGAAGATGACAAAGCACCAGTCACTTCTGTACACAAAACAGAGGAACTCATTGATGACAGAGTTACACCTTTCGATGACATTGTAACATCAGAAACGGCAAAGGTTATCGAAGAGGCTCCAGAGCAAGTTAAAGTTACACAAGTTACTACTGAAACTGGTGAATCGAAATCTGTTAAGACTACAAAACGTGTGATTAGGAAGCAGAAAGGTAAAAAGCAGGAAAAAACTGAAATAACAACTGTCGAAAAAGAAGGCGAGGAACCAGTCACAACAGTGTCCGTTACAGAAGAATCGACACCGGAGGAAGAAGAATTCAAACCCGTCGAAATTATTGAACTTCCCCAGGAAACAGTCGTTGAGGATGTTGAAACCCCAGAAGGTAAGTCCAAACAAAAGAAAATTACAACACGCATTATCAAAAAGAAGGTGGGTCCAAAACTGGAAACCACACAAATCATAACTGAACAAGAAGATGACAAAGCACCAGTCACTTCTGTACACAAAACAGAGGAACTCATTGATGACACAGTTACACCTTTCGATGACATTGTAACATCAGAAACGGCAAAGGTTATCGAAGAGGCTCCAGAGCAAGTTAAAGTTACACAAGTTACTACTGAAACTGGTGAATCGAAGTCTGTTAAGACTACAAAACGTGTGATTAGGAAGCAGAAAGGTAAAAAGCAGGAAAAAACTGAAATTACAACTGTCGAAAAAGAAGGCGAGGAACCAGTCACCACAGTGTCCGTAACAGAAGAAACGACACCGGAGGAAGAAGAACTCAAGCCCGTCGAAATTATTGAGCTTCCAACGGAAACAGTCGTCGAGGATGTCGAAACACCAGAAGGTAAGCCCAAACAAAAGAAAATTACAACACGCATTATCAAAAAGAAGGTGGGTCCAAAACTCGAAACCACACAAATCATAACTGAACAAGAAGATGACAAAGCACCAGTCACTTCTGTACACAAAACAGAGGAACTCATTGATGACACAGTTACACCTTTCGATGACATTGTAACATCAGAAACGGCAAAGGTTATCGAAGAGGCTCCAGAGCAAGTTAAAGTTACACAAGTTACTACTGAAACTGGTGAATCGAAATCTGTTAAGACTACAAAACGTGTGATTAGGAAGCAGAAAGGTAAAAAGCAGGAAAAAACTGAAATAACAACTGTCGAAAAAGAAGGCGAGGAACCAGTCACAACAGTGTCCGTTACAGAAGAATCGACACCGGAGGAAGAAGAACTCAAGCCCGTCGAAATTATTGAGCTTCCAACGGAAACAGTCGTCGAGGATGTCGAAACACCAGAAGGTAAGCCCAAACAAAAGAAAATTACAACACGCATTATCAAAAAGAAGGTGGGTCCAAAACTGGAAACCACACAAATCATAACTGAACAAGAAGATGACAAAGCACCAGTCACTTCTGTACACAAAACAGAGGAACTCATTGATGACACAGTTACACCTTTCGATGACATTGTAACATCAGAAACGGCAAAGGTTATCGAAGAGGCTCCAGAGCAAGTTAAAGTTACACAAGTTACTACTGAAACTGGTGAATCGAAGTCTGTTAAGACTACAAAACGTGTGATTAGGAAGCAGAAAGGTAAAAAGCAGGAAAAAACTGAAATAACAACTGTCGAAAAAGAAGGCGAGGAACCAGTCACAACAGTGTCCGTTACAGAAGAATCGACACCGGAGGAAGAAGAACTCAAGCCCGTCGAAATTATTGAGCTTCCAACGGAAACAGTCGTCGAGGATGTCGAAACACCAGAAGGTAAGCCCAAACAAAAGAAAATTACAACACGCATTATCAAAAAGAAGGTGGGTCCAAAACTCGAAACCACACAAATCATAACTGAACAAGAAGATGACAAAGCACCAGTCACTTCTGTACACAAAACAGAGGAACTCATTGATGACACAGTTACACCTTTCGATGACATTGTAACATCAGAAACGGCAAAGGTTATCGAAGAGGCTCCAGAGCAAGTTAAAGTTACACAAGTTACTACTGAAACTGGTGAATCGAAGTCTGTTAAGACTACAAAACGTGTGATTAGGAAGCAGAAAGGTAAAAAGCAGGAAAAAACTGAAATAACAACTGTCGAAAAAGAAGGCGAGGAACCAGTCACAACAGTGTCCGTTACAGAAGAATCGACACCGGAGGAAGAAGAACTCAAGCCCGTCGAAATTATTGAGCTTCCAACGGAAACAGTCGTCGAGGATGTCGAAACACCAGAAGGTAAGCCCAAACAAAAGAAAATTACAACACGCATTATCAAAAAGAAGGTGGGTCCAAAACTCGAAACCACACAAATCATAACTGAACAAGAAGATGACAAAGCACCAGTCACTTCTGTACACAAAACAGAGGAACTCATTGATGACACAGTTACACCTTTCGATGACATTGTAACATCAGAAACGGCAAAGGTTATCGAAGAGGCTCCAGAGCAAGTTAAAGTTACACAAGTTACTACTGAAACTGGTGAATCGAAATCTGTTAAGACTACAAAACGTGTGATTAGGAAGCAGAAAGGTAAAAAGCAGGAAAAAACTGAAATAACAACTGTCGAAAAAGAAGGCGAGGAACCAGTCACAACAGTGTCCGTTACAGAAGAATCGACACCGGAGGAAGAAGAACTCAAGCCCGTCGAAATTATTGAGCTTCCAACGGAAACAGTCGTCGAGGATGTCGAAACACCAGAAGGTAAGCCCAAACAAAAGAAAATTACAACACGCATTATCAAAAAGAAGGTGGGTCCAAAACTGGAAACCACACAAATCATAACTGAACAAGAAGATGACAAAGCACCAGTCACTTCTGTACACAAAACAGAGGAACTCATTGATGACACAGTTACACCTTTCGATGACATTGTAACATCAGAAACGGCAAAGGTTATCGAAGAGGCTCCAGAGCAAGTTAAAGTTACACAAGTTACTACTGAAACTGGTGAATCGAAGTCTGTTAAGACTACAAAACGTGTGATTAGGAAGCAGAAAGGTAAAAAGCAGGAAAAAACTGAAATAACAACTGTCGAAAATGAAGGCGAGGAACCAGTCACAACAGTGTCCGTTACAGAAGAATCGACACCGGAGGAAGAAGAACTCAAGCCCGTCGAAATTATTGAGCTTCCAGAGGAAACAGTCGTCGAGGATGTCGAAACACCAGAAGGTAAGCCCAAACAAAAGAAAATTACAAACCGCATTATCAAAAAGAAGGTAGGTCCAAAACTCGAAACCACACAAATCATAACTGAACAAGAAGATGACAAAGCACCAGTCACTTCTGTACACAAAACAGAGGAACTCATTGATGACACAGTTACACCTTTCGATGACATTTTAACATCAGAAACGGCAAAGGTTATCGAAGAGGCTCCAGAGCAAGTTAAAGTTACACAAGTTACTACTGAAACTGGCGAATTGAAGTCTGTTAAGACTACAAAACGTGTGATTAGGAAGCAGAAAGGTAAAAAGCAGGAAAAAACTGAAATAACAACTGTCGAAAAAGAAGGCGAGGAACCAGTCACCACAGTGTCCGTAACAGAAGAAACGACACCGGAGGAAGAAGAACTCAAGCCCGTCGAAATTATTGAGCTTCCAGAGGAAACAGTCGTCGAGGATGTCGAAACACCAGAAGGTAAGCCCAAACAAAAGAAAATTACAAACCGCATTATCAAAAAGAAGGTAGGTCCAAAACTCGAAACCACACAAATCATAACTGAACAAGAAGATGACAAAGCACCAGTCACTTCTGTACACAAAACAGAGGAACTCATTGATGACACAGTTACACCTTTCGATGACATTTTAACATCAGAAACGGCAAAGGTTATCGAAGAGGCTCCGGAGCAAGTTAAAGTTACACAAGTTACTACTGAAACTGGCGAATTGAAGTCTGTTAAGACTACAAAACGTGTGATTAGGAAGCAGAAAGGTAAAAAGCAGGAAAAAACTGAAATAACAACTGTCGAAAAAGAAGGCGAGGAACCAGTCACCACAGTGTCCGTAACAGAAGAAACGACACCGGAGGAAGAAGAACTCAAGCCCGTCGAAATTATTGAGCTTCCAGAGGAAACAGTCGTCGAGGATGTCGAAACACCAGAAGGTAAGCCCAAACAAAAGAAAATTACAAACCGCATTATCAAAAAGAAGGTAGGTCCAAAACTCGAAACCACACAAATCATAACTGAACAAGAAGATGACAAAGCACCAGTCACTTCTGTACACAAAACAGAGGAACTCATTGATGACACAGTTACACCTTTCGATGACATTTTAACATCAGAAACGGCAAAGGTTATCGAAGAGGCTCCAGAGCAAGTTAAAGTTACACAAGTTACTACTGAAACTGGCGAATTGAAGTCTGTTAAGACTACAAAACGTGTGATTAGGAAGCAGAAAGGTAAAAAGCAGGAAAAAACTGAAATAACAACTGTCGAAAAAGAAGGCGAGGAACCAGTCACCACAGTGTCCGTAACAGAAGAAACGACACCGGAGGAAGAAGAACTCAAGCCCGTCGAAATTATTGAGCTTCCAGAGGAAACAGTCGTCGAGGATGTCGAAACACCAGAAGGTAAGCCCAAACAAAAGAAAATTACAAACCGCATTATCAAAAAGAAGGTAGGTTCAAAACTCGAAACCACACAAATCATAACTGAACAAGAAGATGACAAAGCACCAGTCACTTCTGTACACAAAACAGAGGAACTCATTGATGACACAGTTACACCTTTCGATGACATTTTAACATCAGAAACGGCAAAGGTTATCGAAGAGGCTCCAGAGCAAGTTAAAGTTACACAAGTTACTACTGAAACTGGCGAATTGAAGTCTGTTAAGACTACAAAACGTGTGATTAGGAAGCAGAAAGGTAAAAAGCAGGAAAAAACTGAAATAACAACTGTCGAAAAAGAAGGCGAGGAACCAGTCACCACAGTGTCCGTAACAGAAGAAACGACACCGGAGGAAGAAGAACTCAAGCCCGTCGAAATTATTGAGCTTCCAGAGGAAACAGTCGTCGAGGATGTCGAAACACCAGAAGGTAAGCCCAAACAAAAGAAAATTACAAACCGCATTATCAAAAAGAAGGTAGGTCCAAAACTCGAAACCACACAAATCATAACTGAACAAGAAGATGACAAAGCACCAGTCACTTCTGTACACAAAACAGAGGAACTCATTGATGACACAGTTACACCTTTCGATGACATTTTAACATCAGAAACGGCAAAGGTTATCGAAGAGGCTCCAGAGCAAGTTAAAGTTACACAAGTTACTACTGAAACTGGCGAATTGAAGTCTGTTAAGACTACAAAACGTGTGATTAGGAAGCAGAAAGGTAAAAAGCAGGAAAAAACTGAAATAACAACTGTCGAAAAAGAAGGCGAGGAACCAGTCACCACAGTGTCCGTAACAGAAGAAACGACACCGGAGGAAGAAGAACTCAAGCCCGTCGAAATTATTGAGCTTCCAGAGGAAACAGTCGTCGAGGATGTCGAAACACCAGAAGGTAAGCCCAAACAAAAGAAAATTACAAACCGCATTATCAAAAAGAAGGTAGGTCCAAAACTCGAAACCACACAAATCATAACTGAACAAGAAGATGACAAAGCACCAGTCACTTCTGTACACAAAACAGAGGAACTCATTGATGACACAGTTACACCTTTCGATGACATTTTAACATCAGAAACGGCAAAGGTTATCGAAGAGGCTCCAGAGCAAGTTAAAGTTACACAAGTTACTACTGAAACTGGCGAATTGAAGTCTGTTAAGACTACAAAACGTGTGATTAGGAAGCAGAAAGGTAAAAAGCAGGAAAAAACTGAAATAACAACTGTCGAAAAAGAAGGCGAGGAACCAGTCACCACAGTGTCCGTAACAGAAGAAACGACACCGGAGGAAGAAGAACTCAAGACCGTCGAAATTATTGAGCTTCCAGAGGAAACAGTCGTCGAGGATGTCGAAACACCAGAAGGTAAGCCCAAACAAAAGAAAATTACAAACCGCATTATCAAAAAGAAGGTAGGTCCAAAACTCGAAACCACACAAATCATAACTGAACAAGAAGATGACAAAGCACCAGTCACTTCTGTACACAAAACAGAGGAACTCATTGATGACACAGTTACACCTTTCGATGACATTTTAACATCAGAAACGGCAAAGGTTATCGAAGAGGCTCCAGAGCAAGTTAAAGTTACACAAGTTACTACTGAAACTGGCGAATTGAAGTCTGTTAAGACTACAAAACGTGTGATTAGGAAGCAGAAAGGTAAAAAGCAGGAAAAAACTGAAATAACAACTGTCGAAAAAGAAGGCGAGGAACCAGTCACCACAGTGTCCGTAACAGAAGAAACGACACCGGAGGAAGAAGAACTCAAGACCGTCGAAATTATTGAGCTTCCAGAGGAAACAGTCGTCGAGGATGTCGAAACGCCAGAAGGTAAGCCCAAACAAAAGAAAATTACAAACCGCATTATCAAAAAGAAGGTGGGTCCAAAACTCGAAACCACACAAATCATAACTGAACAAGAAGATGACAAAGCACCAGTCACTTCTGTACACAAAACAGAGGAACTCATTGATGACACAGTTACACCTTTCGATGACATTTTAACATCAGAAACGGCAAAGGTTATCGAAGAGGCTCCAGTGCAAGTTGAAGTTACACTAGTTAGTACTGAAACTGGCGAATCGAAGTCTGTTAATACTACAAAACGTGTGATTAGGAAGCAAAAAGGTAAAAAACAGGAAAAAACTGAAATAACAACTGTCGAAAAAGAAGGCGAGGAACCAGTCACCACAGTGTCCGTAACAGAAGAAACGACACCGGAGGAAGAAGAACTCAAGCCCGTCGAAATTATTGAGCTTCCAGAGGAAACAGTCGTCGAGGATGTCGAAACACCAGAAGGTAAGCCCAAACAAAAGAAAATTACAAAACGCATTATCAAAAAGAAGGTAGGTCCAAAACTCGAAACCACACAAATCATAACTGAACAAGAAGACGATAAAACACCAGTCACTTGTGTACACAAAACAGAGGAACTCATTGACGACACACTCTCACCTCTCGTGGACCTACTCACACCCGAAAAGGCAAAGGTTAAAGAAGAGGCTCCCGAAGAGGTAAAAGTAACCGAAGTCGTTTCTAAAATAGGCGATAAAAAGACAGTGAAAACAACAAAGCGCGTGATCAAAAAACAGAAGGGTCCAAAACAGGAAGTAACTGAGATAACGACTGTCGAAAAGGAAGGAGAAGAACCAGTCACAACTGTCACCGTAACGGAAGAAAAGTCACCAGAGGAAGAAGATACACAAACGCCAGAAATCGTCGAACTTCCTGAAGAATCGACTATAGAAGAAATCAAATCACCCGATGGTAAGTCGAAACAAAAGAAAGTCACAAAACGTACTATTAAAAATAAGGTAGGTCCTAGGGTCGATACTACACACATCACGACTACACATGAAGATGACCAAGCACCCGTCGTTTCTGTACACACTACACAAGAATTCCTAGACGATACACTAACCACATTTGACGATTTACACAAACTAGTTCATGCACAAGTTCTCGAGGAGGCTCCCGAGGAGGTCAAAGTTACTCAAACTGTTACGGAACAGGGTGACACGAAACTTGTAAAAACAACGAAGCGCGTTATTAAAAAGCCTAAGGGCTTGAAACAAGAAGTGACCGAAATAATCACTATCGAAAATGAAGGAGAAGAGCCTGTGACAACCGTTACCGTAACGGAAGAAAAGTCACCATGGGAAGAAGACACACAAACGCCAGAAATCGTCGAACTTCCGGAAGAAACGGTCGTTGAAAATATTGAATCGCCTGAAGGTAAGCCTAAACAAAAGAAAGTCACGAAACGCGTTATAAAAAAGAAGGTCGGTCCGAAACTCGAAATCACACAAATTGTAACTGAACAAGAAGACGATAAAACACCAGTCACTTTTGTACACAAAACAGAGGAACTCATTAACGACACACTCACACCTCTCGTGGACCTACTCACTCCCGAAAAGGCAAAGGTTATAGAAGAGGCTCCCGAAGAGGTAAAAGTAACCGAAGTCGTTTCTAAAATAGGCGATAAAAAGACAGTGAAAACAACAAAGCGCGTGATCAAAAAACAGAAGGGTCCGAAACAGGAAGTAACTGAGATAACGACTGTCGAAAAGGAAGGAGAAGAACCAGTCACAACTGTCACCGTAACGGAAGAAAATTCACCAGAGGAAGAAGATACACAAACGCCAGAAATCGTCGAACTTCCTGAAGAATCGACTATCGAAGAAATAAAATCACCCGATGGTAAGTCGAAACAAAAGAAAATCACAAAACGTACTATTAAAAAGAAGGTAGGTCCTAGGGTCGACACTACACACATCACGACTACACATGAAGATGACAAAGCACCCGTCGTCTCTGTACACACTACACAAGAATTCCTAGACGATACACTAACCACATTTGACGATTTACACAAACCAGTTCATGCACAAGTTCTCGAGGAGGCTCCCGAGGAGGTCAAAGTTACTCAAACTGTTACGGAACAGGGTGAAACGAAACTTGTAAAAACAACGAAGCGCGTTATTAAAAAGCCTAAGGGCTTGAAACAAGAAGTGACCGAAATAACCACTATCGAAAATGAAGGAGAAGAGCCTGTGACAACCGTTACCGTAACGGAAGAAAAGTCACCATGGGAAGAAGACACACAAACGCCAGAAATCGTCGAACTTCCGGAAGAAACGGTCGTTGAAAATATTGAATCGCCTGAAGGTAAGCCTAAACAAAAGAAAGTCACGAAACGCGTTATAAAAAAGAAGGTAGGTCCGAAACTCGAAATCACACAAATTGTAACTGAACAAGAAGACTATAAAACACCAGTCACTTTTGTACACAAAACAGAGGAACTCATTGAAGACACACTCACACCTCTCGTGGACCTACTCACACCCGAAAAGGCAAAGGTTATAGAAGAGGCTCCCGAAGAGGTAAAAGTAACCGAAGTCGTTTCTAAAATAGGCGATAAAAAGACAGTGAAAACAACAAAGCGCGTGATCAAAAAACAGAAGGGTCCGAAACAGGAAGTAACTGAGATAACGACTGTCGAAAAGGAAGGAGAAGAACCAGTCACAACTGTCACCGTAACGGAAGAAAATTCACCAGAGGAAGAAGATACACAAACGCCAGAAATCGTCGAACTTCCTGAAGAATCGACTATCGAAGAAATCAAATCACCCGATGGTAAGTCGAAACAAAAGAAAATCACAAAACGTACTATTAAAAAGAAGGTAGGTCCTAGGGTCGACACTACACACATCACGACTACACATGAAGATGACAAAGCACCCGTCGTCTCTGTACACACTACACAAGAATTCCTAGACGATACACTAACCACATTTGACGATTTACACAAACCAGTTCATGCACAAGTTATCGAGGAGGCTCCCGAGGAGGTCAAAGTTACTCAAACTGTTACGGAACAGGGTGAAGCGAAACTTGTAAAAACAACGAAGCGCGTTATTAAAAAGCCTAAGGGCTTTAAACAAGAAGTGACCGAAATAACCACTATCGAAAATAAAGGAGAAGAGCCTGTGACAACCGTTACCGTAACGGAAGAAAAGTCACCATGGGAAGAAGACACACAAACGCCAGAAATCGTCGAACTTCCGGAAGAAACGGTCGTTGAAAATATTGAATCGCCTGAAGGTAAGCCTAAACAAAAGAAAGTCACGAAACGCGTTATAAAAAAGAAGGTAGGTCCGAAACTCGAAATCACACAAATTGTAACTGAACAAGAAGACGATAAAACACCAGTCACTTTTGTACACAAAACAGAGGAACTCATTGAAGACACACTCACACCTCTCGTGGACCTACTCACACCCGAAAAGGCAAAGGTTATAGAAGAGGCTCCCGAAGAGGTAAAAGTAACCGAAGTCGTTTCTAAAATAGGCGATAAAAAGACAGTGAAAACAACAAAGCGCGTGATCAAAAAACAGAAGGGTCCGAAACAGGAAGTAACTGAGATAACGACTGTCGAAAAGGAAGGAGAAGAACCAGTCACAACTGTCACCGTAACGGAAGAAAATTCACCAGAGGAAGAAGATACACAAACGCCAGAAATCGTCGAACTTCCTGAAGAATCGACTATCGAAGAAATAAAATCACCCGATGGTAAGTCGAAACAAAAGAAAATCACAAAACGTACTATTAAAAAGAAGGTAGGTCCTAGGGTCGACACTACACACATCACGACTACACATGAAGATGACAAAGCACCCGTCGTCTCTGTACTCACTACACAAGAATTCAAAGACGATACACTATCCACATTTGACGATATACACAAACCAGTTCATGCACAAGTTATCGAGGAGGCTCCCGAGGAGGTCAAAGTTACTCAAACTGTTACGGAACAGGGTGACACGAAACTTGTAAAAACAACGAAGCGCGTTATTAAAAAGCCTAAGGGCTTGAAACAAGAAGTGACCGAAATAACCACTATCGAAAATGAAGGAGAAGAGCCTGTGACAACCGTTACCGTAACGGAAGAAAAGTCACCATGGGAAGAAGACACACAAACGCCAGAAATCGTCGAACTTCCGGAAGAAACGGTCGTTGAAAATATTGAATCGCCTGAAGGTAAGCCTAAACAAAAGAAAATCACGAAACGCGTTATCAAAAAGAAGGTAGGTCCGAAACTCGAAACCACACAAATTGTAACTGAACAAGAAGACGATAAAACACCAGTCACTTTTGTACACAAAACAGAGGAACTCATTGACGACACACTCACACCTCTCGTGGACCTACTCACACCCGAAAAGGCAAAGGTTATAGAAGAGGCTCCCGAAGAGGTAAAAGTAACCGAAGTCGATTCTAAAATAGGCGATAAAAAGACAGTGAAAACAACAAAGCGCGTGATCAAAAAACAGAAGGGTCCAAAACAGAAAGTAACTGAGATAACGACTGTCGAAAAGGAAGGAGAAGAACCAGTCACAACTGTCACCGTAACGGAAGAAAATTCACTAGAGGAAGAAGATACACAAACGCCAGAAATCGTCGAACTTCCTGAAGAATCGACTATCGAAGAAATCAAATCACCCGATGGTAAGTCGAAACAAAAGAAAATTACAAAACGTACTATTAAAAAGAAGGTAGGTCCTAGGGTCGACACTACACACATCACGACTACACATGAAGATGACAAAGCACCCGTCGTCTCTGTACACACTACACAAGAATTCCTAGACGATACACTAACTACATTTGACGATTTACACAAACCAGTTCATGCACAAGTTCTCGAGGAGGCTCCCGAGGAGGTCAAAGTTACTCAAACTGTTACGGAACAGGGTGACACGAAACTTGTTAAAACAACGAAGCGCGTTATTAAAAAGCCTAAGGGCTTGAAACAAGAAGTGACCGAAATAACCACTATCGAAAATGAAGGAGAAGAGCCTGTGACAACCGTTACCGTAACGGAAGAAAAGTCACCATGGGAAGAAGACACACAAACGCCAGAAATCGTCGAACTTCCGGAAGAAACGGTCGTTGAAAATATTGAATCGCCTGAAGGTAAGCCTAAACAAAAGAAAATCACGAAACGCGTTATAAAAAAGAAGGTAGGTCCGAAACTCGAAACCACACAAATTGTAACTGAACAAGAAGACGATAAAACACCAGTCACTTTTGTACACAAAACAGAGGAACTCATTGACGACACACTCACACCTCTCGTGGACCTACTCACACCCGAAAAGGCAAAGGTTATAGAAGAGGCTCCCGAAGAGGTAAAAGTAACCGAAGTCGATTCTAAAATAGGCGATAAAAAGACAGTGAAAACAACAAAGCGCGTGATCAAAAAACAGAAGGGTCCAAAACAGAAAGTAACTGAGATAACGACTGTCGAAAAGGAAGGAGAAGAACCAGTCACAACTGTCACCGTAACGGAAGAAAATTCACTAGAGGAAGAAGATACACAAACGCCAGAAATCGTCGAACTTCCTGAAGAATCGACTATCGAAGAAATCAAATCACCCGATGGTAAGTCGAAACAAAAGAAAATCACAAAACGTACTATTAAAAAGAAGGTAGGTCCTAGGGTCGACACTACACACATCACGACTACACATGAAGATGACAAAGCACCCGTCGTCTCTGTACACACTACACAAGAATTCCTAGACGATACACTAACTACATTTGACGATTTACACAAACCAGTTCATGCACAAGTTCTCGAGGAGGCTCCCGAGGAGGTCAAAGTTACTCAAACTGTTACGGAACAGGGTGACACGAAACTTGTTAAAACAACGAAGCGCGTTATTAAAAAGCCTAAGGGCTTGAAACAAGAAGTGACCGAAATAACCACTATCGAAAATGAAGGAGAAGAGCCTGTGACAACCGTTACCGTAACGGAAGAAAAGTCACCATGGGAAGAAGACACACAAACGCCAGAAATCGTCGAACTTCCGGAAGAAACGGTCGTTGAAAATATTGAATCGCCTGAAGGTAAGCCTAAACAAAAGAAAATCACGAAACGCGTTATAAAAAAGAAGGTAGGTCCGAAACTCGAAACCACACAAATTGTAACTGAACAAGAAGACGATAAAACACCAGTCACTTTTGTACACAAAACAGAGGAACTCATTGACGACACACTCACACCTCTCGTGGACCTACTCACACCCGAAAAGGCAAAGGTTATAGAAGAGGCTCCCGAAGAGGTAAAAGTAACCGAAGTCGTTTCTAAAATAGGCGATAAAAAGACAGTGAAAACAACAAAGCGCGTGATCAAAAAACAGAAGGGTCCAAAACAGGAAGTAACTGAGATAACGACTGTCGAAAAGGAAGGAGAAGAACCAGTCACAACTGTCACCGTAACGGAAGAAAATTCACTAGAGGAAGAAGATACAAAAACGCCAGAAATCGTCGAACTTCCTGAAGAATCGACTATCGAAGAAATCAAATCACCCGATGGTAAGTCGAAACAAAAGAAAGTCACAAAACGTACTATTAAAAAGAAGGTAGGTCCTAGGGTCGACACTACACACATCACGACTACACATGAAGATGACAAAGCACCCGTCGTCTCTGTACACACTACACAAGAATTCCTAGACGATACACTAACTACATTTGACGATTTACACAAACCAGTTCATGCACAAGTTCTCGAGGAGGCTCCCGAGGAGGTCAAAGTTACTCAAACTGTTACGGAACAGGGTGACACGAAACTTGTTAAAACAACGAAGCGCGTTCTTAAAAAGCCTAAGGGCTTGAAACAAGAAGTGACCGAAATAACCACTATCGAAAATGAAGGAGAAGAGCCTGTGACAACCGTTACCGTAACGGAAGAAAAGTCACCATGGGAAGAAGACACACAAACGCCAGAAATCGTCGAACTTCCGGAAGAAACGGTCGTTGCAAATATTGAAGCGCCTGAAGGTAAGCCTAAACAAAAGAAAATCACGAAACGCGTTATCAAAAAGAAGGTAGGTCCAAAACTCGAAACCACACAAATTGTAACTGAACAAGAAGACGATAAAACACCAGTCACTTTTGTACACAAAACAGAGGAACTCATTAACGACACACTCACACCTCTCGTGGACCTACTCACTCCCGAAAAGACAAAGGTTATAGAAGACGCTCCCGAAGAGGTAAAAGTAACCGAAGTCGTTTCTAAAATAGGCGATAAAAAGACAGTGAAAACAACAAAGCGCGTGATCAAAAAACAGAAGGGTCCGAAACAGGAAGTAACTGAGATAACGACTGTCGAAAAGGAAGGTGAAGAACCAGTCACAACTGTCACCGTAACGGAAGAAAAGTCACCAGAGGAAGAAGATACACAAACGCCAGAAATCGTCGAACTTCCTGAAGAATCGACTATCGCAGAAATAAAATCACCCGATGGTAAGTCGAAACAAAAGAAAGTCACAAAACGTACTATTAAAAAGAAGGTAGGTCCTAGGGTCGACACTACACACATCACGACTTCACATGAAGATGACAAAGCACCCGTCGTCTCTGTACACACTACACAAGAATTCCTAGACGATACACTAACCACATTTGACGATTTATACAAACCAGTTCATGCACAAGTTATCGAGGAGGCTCCCGAGGAGGTCAAAGTGGCTCAAACTGTTACGGAACAGGGTGACACGAAACTTGTAAAAACAACGAAGCGTGTTATTAAAAAGCCTAAGGGCTTGAAACAAGAAGTGACCGAAATAACCACTATCGAAAATGATGGAGAAGAGCCTGTGACAACCGTTACCGTAACGGAAGAAAAGTCACCATGGGAAGAAGACACACAAACGCTAGAAGTCGTCGAACTTCCTGAAGAATCGACTATCGAAGAAATCAAATCACCCGATGGTAAGTCGAAACAAAAGAAAATCACAAAACGTACTATTAAAAAGAAGGTAGGTCCTAGGGTCGACACTACACACATCACGACTACACATGAAGATGACAAAGCACCCGTCGTCTCTGTACACACTACACAAGAATTCCTAGACGATACACTAACCACATTTGACGATTTACACAAACCAGTTCATGCACAAGTTATCGAGGAGGCTCCCGAGGAGGTCAAAGTTACTCAAACTGTTACGGAACAGGGTGACACGAAACTTGTAAAAACAACGAAGCGCGTTATTAAAAAGCCTAAGGGCTTGAAACAAGAAGTGACCGAAATAACCACTATCGAAAATGAAGGAGAAGAGCCTGTGACAACCGTTACCGTAACGGAAGAAAAGTCACCATGGGAAGAAGACACACAAACGCTAGAAGTCGTCGAACTTCCTGAAGAATCGACTATCGAAGAAATCAAATCACCCGATGGTAAGTCGAAACAAAAGAAAATCACAAAACGTACTATTAAAAAGAAGGTAGGTCCTAGGGTCGACACTACACACATCACGACTACACATGAAGATGACAAAGCACCCGTCGTCTTTGTACACACTACACAAGAATTCCTAGACGATACACTAACCACATTTGACGATTTATACAAACTAGTTCATGTACAAGTTATCGAGGAGGCTCCCGAGGAGGTCAAAGTTACTCAAACTGTTACGGAACAGGGTGACACGAAACTTGTAAAAACAACGAAGCGCGTTATTAAAAAGCCTAAGGGCTTGAAACAAGAAGTGACCGAAATAACCACTATCGAAAATGAAGGAGAAGAGCCTGTGACAACCGTTACCGTAACGGAAGAAAAGTCACCATGGGAAGAAAACACTCAAACGCCAGAAATCGTCGAACTTCCGGAAGAAACGGTCGTTGAAAATATTGAATCGCCTGAAGGTAAGCCTAAACAAAAGAAAATCACGAAACGCGTTATCAAAAAGAAGGTAGGTCCGAAACTCGAAACCACACAAATTGTAACTGAACAAGAAGACGATAAAACACCAGTCACTTTTGTACACAAAACAGAGGAACTCATTGACGACACACTCACACCTCTCGTAGACCTACTCACACCCGAAAAGGCAAAGGTTATAGAAGAGGCTCCCGAAGAGGTAAAAGTAACCGAAGTCGTTTCTAAAATAGGCGATAAAAAGACAGTGAAAACAACAAAGCGCGTGATCAAAAAACAGAAGGGTCCGAAACAGGAAGTAACTGAGATAACGACTGTCGAAAAGGAAGGAGAAGAACCAGTCACAACTGTCACCGTAACGGAAGAAAATTCACCAGAGGAAGAAGATACACAAACGCCAGAAATCGTCGAACTTCCTGAAGAATCGACTATCGAAGAAATCAAATCACCCGATGGTAAGTCGAAACAAAAGAAAGTCACAAAACGTACTATTAAAAAGAAGGTAGGTCCTAGGGTCGACACTACACACATCACGACTACACATGAAGATGACAAAGCACCCGTCGTCTCTGTACACACTACACAAGAATTCCTAGACGATACACTGACCACATTTGACGATTTACACAAACCAGTTCATGTACAAGTTATCGAAGAGGCTCCCGAGGAGGTCAAAGTTACTCAAACTGTTACGGAACAGGGTGACACGAAACTTGTAAAAACAACGAAGCGCGTTATTAAAAAGCCTAATGGCTTGAAACAAGAATTGACCGAAATAACCACTATCGAAAATGAAGGAGAAGAGCCTGTGACAACCGTTACCGTAACGGAAGAAAAGTCACCATGGGAAGAAGACACACAAACGCCAGAAATCGTCGAACTTCCGGAAGAAACGGTCGTTGAAAATATTGAATCGCCTGAAGGTAAGCCTAAACAAAAGAAAATCACGAAACCCGTTATGATCCTTTGGGTTAAAGGACACGCCTTTTTTGTTTTTAAGTTTGCTGTTTTCAGACAGACGTACAAAAATATATTGTTGTTTTGGGGTTACGTAACTCGTAGATACGAGTAGCCATATTAAGTTATAAAAGGCAGTTAGTTTGTTAATTCAAGTCATAGACGGATGATTTTATTTTATTTATTTGTATGGATATAGATGTAAGTTTCTCTGCGAATTTGGGACGTCGTAATAATGTACATAGTTATGTACATTACATTTTGTAGAAAAATTACTTTTTAAAGGGTCGGAATTCTTGCAAGCTAGTTTCTCAAATATATATTGTGAATTTGTGTTGTTAATTCCTATTACGTAAATTAATGAAATGCTCATATATTTAAAATTTCTTTTGATTTTTTCGGAATTAGTTAATATTTTATTTCTGGAAGAATAATTGAGATGTGGTTTTGAATTATAACTGGTGGCGAAGAACGTGCGTATCTTTTTTTATAGTATAGGAAGGCGAACGAGCACATGGGCCACCTAATGGTAAGTCCAGTTAGTCGTCACCAACACCCATAGACGTTGTAAGAAAGACATTGACATTGTAAGAAATGTTAACCATTGCTTACATCACCAATGCGCCACTAACCATGGGAACTAAGATGTTATGTCCCTTTTACCTGTAATTACACTGGCTCACTCACCCTTCAAACCGGAACACGATAATATTTATCATACAGATTCGTTACTTTGCGAAACTTCACCATGTCGAGTCAAGAAGTTCATGTATTTGAGTTATTGGGTCACCAAGGATCTGAAAGATGATTGTGACCAAGAACAGGAATGCTGAGAAATGGGAAGTGTTATCTGCTGAAATGTGCAAGATATGCAATTTGGTCAAGTCCTGTTAAACACTTTTTAAGGTCCATTTGCCAATTATTGTACATGTTTAGTCTTTAGGTTAATTGCACCCGGCGATAATCGGTGACTTGCGAGTCTTGTGTTTGTCATAGTGTGTCAGTGATGTTAGTGCAGTGTTATTAGAAAACGATGTAATGAGATCATTGCTGCACTGGAAGCAACAACGGCATTTTGACTATGTTCGCAGAGTGATAGGAATCCATGCTTTTTCACACAGGACTCATTATTTAAAACAGGGCTATAATATACTTTCAATTATTATATAATTTACGTTAGAATTATCAACGATTGTCAAGTGATTACAACTTTCAATTATTTTGTCATAGTCAGCTCACAAATTATGATGCGCTTAAGATATATTGTTTGTACTGGATACTTTATGTCAAACATGCTAATTTAGCGAAAACTACTGTATATATACTGATATTGTATAACAATCAAAGTATCATTGTGTTGTAACATTTCAGTGGTGAAACGAGAATTTTTGCCAATCTGTGTGAAATAAAACAATATGATATGGAAATTATTTGCTTTTGAATATAAAATATGATGACATGTAATATTAAAGTTAATGTTTATATTAATGTTTCCAGGGTTTCGATGGCCAAAACATTTTTATTTTTGCATTTTAGTTTTTGGTATTCTTATTAAGAATTGCTTATTTTGTTAATGTACTTTGTAAAGTATTGCATATATTATAAATATATTATCATTATTTGTATTATTATTGTATTGCATAAACTACTAAAATTGTCAAACGTAAAAATTGTAAATAATTAATAATTTAAGATGATGTTAATATTTTGTACACTATTTTTATTAGGCTTTTTGCGAGTATAGTTGAGGTAATTTATAAGTTATTTTTCATTACAGAAATAGGACATCTAAACAATCTTCAAGAATCGACGATCATCTTACCTAAACAAGAAGTAGATGAAATTAGAGAAGGAAGACCACAACCAATTGATAAAATAAAAACGAACAAACTTCTAAAACCACAAAAAATGGAACATGGCTCTGTTAAAATAAGTGCTGCTCAGTTTGCAGAAGAAGTAGTGCAACCCCAATTTTCTAAGCTTAAACTAAAGAAATCAACAATTAAACCAAAACAAGAACCAACAGTCACAACGTTGCCAAAAGTTCAATTAAAAAGCCGTATAAAATTGTTTACTGACTGGCCGCCGAAGGATATCAAACCTATTATTACATTTTTGGGAAGTGTAAAACAAAACGGTGAACTATCAAGAAATATTAAAGAAGCATCAAAAATAAAAAAGAAACCTGTTAAAATATCAGCACTTCCAGAATTAGAAAGACCGGTTTTAGAAAAACCAGAAGATTTTAGCTGTGAACTTGTGAAACAACCTTTGGAAGTACCACAAGATATTGATAAAAAAATTAATGAAGAAGACTTGATTGAAAATGTTAAAAAAGAAACAGTTTTGCATATAAAACCTGACAAAATTCAGGTACAAGAAGATGTAACTTTAATAAAGAAAAAACCGAAACTGAAACCTATGCCAATAGAAGAAATACAATTTAATCAACCTCAGTTTGCAGAGCCACAGTTTAAAAACCTTAAGTTAAAAAAAGGTGTTGCCAAAACAAAGCCAGAAAGTTTAGTTGTAAAAATACCAAAAATTCAACTTAAAAGTCGCATAAGATATGTAACGGAATGGCCTCCTTCAATAATAATACCCAGCATAACACTTTTAAGTGCCATTAGACAAAATGGAGTTCTTTCTAGGAACATAAAAGAGGCTGCTGCAGTTAAGAAAAAGGTATTAAAACAACCGAAGCTCCCAGACAGTCATAAAACGGAGTTAGAAAAACCAATGTTCACACATGAAGACATTATAGAAAGAACAAAACCTGAAGAACAGCCAATCAAAGTTGTCGAAGAACATATCGATTATGACGTAATAGAAGAACCAAGTAAAATAGAAAAAAAGATTATCGAGGATGAAGAAAAAGAACATAAAGATATTATTGAAGAGGAACCTCAGCACGTAACGATAAAACCTCGGCGTGCGAGTGTAAAAACAATTGAAGAATTTGCTGATGAAGTAACTATAAAAAAGAAATTAAAGCCAGTTCGAAAGTCATCTGTAACACTCCCAGAAATAACTGAACCAGAAGAAGTTACTTTTAGACCTAAAACAATAAAAACTAAAGAAGATGTCGAGCAAGAATTTAATATACAATTAGATTCTTATCTTGAAGAAGAAATATCAATGTCAAGTAAAGTTAAATTAAAACCACAGAGGCAACCAACATTTAACGAAGAAGCTAATGAAGCTTCCATAAAGTATTATAAAGAAAATGATGATGAAGTAGATATAGTTGAAATAATCGATAATGAAGAAAAAGACGAAAGTTCTAATGTCACAATGCCATTGAAAAAGGCGGCAATTAAAAAGATGTCAGTGGAATATATGGATGATGTAGCAGAAAATATTTCTTTACCCAAGAAAACAATATTAGACAAGAAAACCGAATTCATTGAAAATGTTACATTTGAATTGGGCAAAAAAGAGGACTATGTGATTGATAATCAAGAAATTTCTTTTGATATTAAACAGCAATTAGACGAATTCAAGCAAGAAGAACTGTCACTTTCCAGTAATATAAAACTGATACCTAAGAAAAAAGTCACTGTAACTGAAGAAGCAGATGAAACATCAATACAACTACTTAAAGAAATCGAAGATGATAGCCAAGCAGAGGAAGTAATTATTAGTGAAGGTGAATCAGAAGAAAATGTTGAAATGATATTTAGGAGACAACCTAAAAAATCAACATACGAAGTTAGTGAAGTAGAAGAACAAAGTATTGAATTAAAACCGAAAAAAGTCAGCAACAAAATATTTGAAGAAGAAGAACTTACAATATCAGCTAAGCGGAAACCAAAGAAAACAGGACCGGTTCAAGGTAAAAATTGATAATCGATGTTCCATTGCTTAACCTAGACGAATTAGTTAAATTCTATTTTTTGAAAATTATTTAGAAATCTTAATCTTAATTGTGTATATTATTGAAGTAGTATTATATATATGAATTGTAATTTGCAGAAGCAGAAGCATCAATGAGTATAGCAAAGGAACAAGAATTTCCCGGTAATGATCCAGTAATAAACAATAAACATAAATAAAATTAGTAAAGCATTCCTTCTTTATTTAAAGTTTTTTTATATTTCAGAAACTCCAATTAATGTTCGATGCGGCGATACAGTATTCGCTGTTTACTCTTATGTGGCAGAGACAGACGAGGCCATAAATCTCGTAGAGGGTGAAAGATTATACATACTAGGTACATTTTTTTTTATATTTTACAACCTATTTTCACTAAAGTAACTCAATTCAATAACAACAATAAAGTTAGTAAAATCCTAATCAGAGTAGATATTCGTGCATACAAAGCAAAATGTGGATAATACATTTTTTATTTCACCTTAAAGAAGGACATTGCATAAATCTGCCGTAAATAAAAACATTGTCATTTGTATTATTGAGTTTATTATTTGTAAATTGACATTGCTGCTTAAAGATCCAAATGACATTTGAGATAAACTTAAATATAGGTTATGTCATTTTCATCATGAAATTGCATTACAACATTTTTATGTTTGTAGAAACTACAAATCAAGACTGGTGGTATGTTCGGAAACATCTCACTGAAGAAAAGGGTTGGGTGCCAGCGCAGTACTTAATGGATGAATCAAATTATACCTTGTATCTTCAAAAAAAATTGAATGAGAAAATTGATAAATTGCCTGTTTTTGAAAGTACGTAGTTTTTTTCTTAAATTAATTTAATTGAATTAAAAAAATTAACTTGCTCCTTATTTATAAAAAGTTACGCTATCAATGAAAATGTATATTTTAATAATGTCTAACAATAAATTTTCAATATTATGCTTTTAGAACCTACTTCCGAGGAACGAGCTATCGCCCCGATATTTGTTGAAAAGCTGCGCCCAAAACATACACCAGACGGGGCGACCGTGCAGTTTGAATGTCAAGTCGAAGGATTTCCTAGACCTCAAATAACGTGGTTTAGACAAACAGCCATAATAAAACCATCCCAAGATTTTCAGATGTATTATGACGACGATAACGTAGCTACGCTAGTGATCAGGGAAGTATTTCCAGAGGACGCGGGAACATTTACTTGTGTAGCTAAGAATGCAGCCGGATTTGCTTCGAGCACTACTGAGTTAATAGTTGAGGCACCATTATCAGATCATGGATCAGAAATGACCATTCTTTCCAGAAAAAGTTTATCTAGAGAATCGTCATTAGCGGATATATTGGAAGGCATTCCTCCGACATTTTCAAAACGACCGAAGGCTCAATACGTTGACGAAGGCTCACAAATTTACTTAGAGTGTAGGCTAGTCGCCATTCCCGAGCCTGACATCACTTGGTTCTTTAAAGGAGAAGAAATAATGCCAAATGATAATATTTCCATAGCTACAGAATCTGATATGCACATGTATTGTAGTGTTCTGAAGATATCAAATGTTAAAAAATATCAAGAAGGCACATACACAGTTCTTGCTATCAACAGAGAAGGTGAAGCCAGCTTACCGATAGTTCTCAAAATTAAAACTGGTGAAAAAGAAAAACCACAAGTTATAGAACCTCTCAAGAGTATGACTATAAGAGAAGGAGAAAGCGTCGTCTTAACGACACAAGTAGTTGGAACTCCGGAACCAAAAGTATCATGGTATAAAAATAATAAGCCTATTAAAACACTCACACAAAAAACTGATGGAGATATTCACTCGATATCTATCATAAAGCCGAAGAAAGGTAAAGATGACGGTTTATATACTCTTAAGGCGATAAACTCTGAAGGATCTACTGATACCAGCGCTGTAATAACCATTGAAGGTACTACCCATTTATCTATATTACTAACCATCCATATTCTTTAAAATGCTTAAATTTTACTCCTTTTTGTTAAAACATATTTTCAAGCATAAAATAATGCCGCCTGTAACATGACTCATGCAGATTTCTACACGATGCTTCTTTTTAACCGCGAGCTCGAGCTGATTTAGTAGTGCTTGGCCCGGTTTGAACCTACAATCTTTGATTAGGTTTCACTTGTTCTAACTACTACACCACATCGGCTCTAGTATGAGTATAAAATAAAATAGCATATAATAAGTAAATACTATTATTTTCAGAATCAACCGAAGAAAACGAGGAACCACCTCTCTTTATCAACAGATTCCAAGAATTAACAGTGAGAGAAAAAGGAACGATCATATTAAACGCAAAGGTCACAGGTAATCCTATACCATTAGTAACATGGTACAGAAACAATCAAATCCTTACTCCCAATGAAACTGTCACTCAGAACTTTGATGGTGAAAATATTGAACTTGTCATTACAAATGTCGATTCAGAAATAGATTCCGGTGACTACAAATGTGTTGCCGCAAACACTGCCGGTAAGGCATCTCACGGAGCTCGCGTCACGATAGATGTGGATAAGGTGACGTTTGTCAGAAATCTTAAAAAACAATATGAGATACAAGAGGGAAAAACAGTTATACTAGAATGTGAAACGTCTCACACTGTTTCAACAAAGTGGTATCACAACGACAAAGAACTGAGTGGAATGGATCACAGGGAAATTGTACAAGAGAGTCGTATACATAAATTGAGGATAAAGAGATCAAAATTGTCCGACAGTGGAATAATCAGGTGCGTAGTTAAGGGACAAGAAACAAGCACAAACCTCATCGTCAATGAAACGTTACCAGAGTTCATTCGTAAATTACAAGACTTCGAAGTTAAAGAGCGGGACATTGCCATACTGGAAGTTGAAATCAACTCGGAAACAGCCGATGTAGTTTGGGAAAAAGATGGTAAAACGATTAAAACTAAAAAACACAAATACGATCTTGAAAAGCGTGGTAATGTCAGGAAATTGTTTATTAGAAATACATCTGTTCACGATGAAGGTGAATATACTTGCCGATTGCGCGATGATGCGTGTACTGCCGAAGTGACCGTAGTAGAGTTGCCCCCGGAGATAATCAAACGACTTCGTGATCAGAAGGTTAACAGGGGTAACAAAGCTACGTTCGACATCGAGCTCACAAAAGGTGATGCGCTCGTCAGATGGTTTAAAAACGGTGCAGAGTTACAGTTCTCGAATCATATTCAACTCACGATAGACGGAAAAAAACAAAAATTAAAAATATACGATAGTGAGAAAAGTGATGAAGGCGAATATACTTGCGAAGTTGGAAATGACAAGTGCACGGCTAAACTCTTAGTTGAAGAACCATCAGTTGACTTTACGTTAAGACTTCCCGAAGTAATTGTAATACCAGCTAACACTGATGCGTACTTGACAGTCGAAGTACCCGAGGATAGTCTTACGGTAACTTGGTTCAGAAGGAAGACCACGCTAGAGGATTCGGAGAAGTTTACGCTAATAACGGATGACAAGAAACGTACACTCATAATAAGGCAGTGCACGGAGGATGACCAATGCGAATACTCGTGTCAATTACTGGACACCAGGTGCACCACTAAACTAAAAGTAGAAGGTACGCATGCGCGAAAACGCACATAGTAGTAGTAGAGTAGTAAGCGATATAAGTTACAGTAAAAATAAAAAACCCATTATTAGTACTTTAAAATATATTTTTTTTCTTTATATGAAACAATTACCTTAAAATAATGATTTAAAATTTTCAGTGATTGAGTTTATGCCAAAGATTTTGGACTACGAAAAGATATATAGGGTGAAAAGAGGCAGTGATGTGACACTGTATGTTCAATATGAAGCTAACCCTCAGCCTAACGATGAATGGGTAGTCAATTCGAAAATTATTAAAAAGTCGAAGCACACGAAACCCTTTATAGACTCCACGACAGCAAGTCTTACTATCAAGAAAATAGAACACTCAGACGCTGGGTTATACAAACTAAGGCTTGAAAACAATTGCGGCATGACAGAAATTGATATTGAAGTAATTGTTTTGGGTATGTAGAAAATAGATTTCCTTTTTTTAGTAAATAAATAAATAAAAATGTACTTGCAAATCCTTCAAACAAATTCAGAAATAATTTTATCCATGTTTTAACGTCTTGTCTAATGATAAATTTATTCAAAACGCAGATATATCTTCACCCCCGGGGCAACCTCGGATCTTAGGAGTGGATGACAACTCAGTTAGCATCTTTTGGTCGGAACCTAGTGACAAAGGTTTTTCCGAGATTGAGTGTTACATCGTCGAATATCAGGAGCAAAATACAATGGAGTGAGTTCTTGATTTTATTTCTGAAAAGCAATTTTATGAAGAACTAGCGGTTCGCCCTTCAGACTTCATCGGGGTTAAACAATTATCTATTTAAAAGATATTTTATAAAAAAAATGGATATGTTGAGCTATAAAGTATTATTTAAATTTTAGTAGGGATCTATCTCCATTCAATAAAATGCAGCCTATGTTACTCGCTGAGTCAATATCAGCTTTCTGTAGATGAAAGAATTTGTCAAACCCATTACAAAAAAAAAACATGTATATAAGAAGATAGAGAAGACGAAGAAGTATAGACAAGAACCTAAAATACACAATTGTCACATAACACGCTGCATATTCTGATATAAGTTTCATATTTATTGCTTTAGTAATTTTTAATAGGCATTACATAAATAATACCCTGGGACATTTTTCACACACGGCCATCTGATCCCAAATTAAGCTTGTACAAAGCTTGTGCTATGGAAACCAGACAACTGATATACTACATATACTACTTTTCTTTTGTAAATACATACTTATATAGATAATTACACCCAGACTCAGGACAAACAGACATGTTCATGCACACAAATGTCGGTCCTGGGTGGGAATCGAACCCACAACCTTCGGCGTGAAAGGCAAGTGTTCTACCAACCACGCCAACCGGCTCGTCGAAAATAAGTCTGCATATAAAAAATAAGTCTGCATTGTTATACAAACTGCAATGTATATGAAATATTCATTGTTTATTGTTGTCATTCATATTGTATAAATTGTCTTTTCGTATTATATTATGATTATAGAAATATGAATAACGTTGCAGGTGGTTGTCGGTAGAAAATATTCAAAAGACTCAATATTGCGTCAAGAACCTTAAAACGAAGTCAGCGTACAAATTCAGAGTTTTCGCTATAAACGAAGTGGGCGTAAGTGCATCATCCGAAACGACTGAGTACGTTCGCGTCGAGAAAGAAACGGAAAATCAGCCTCCAACCGTGAAGAAATCGTTAATAGACGTGGTAGGTGAACCTGGTGATGACGTCGAACTTACTTGCATATTCGGAGGTCTTCCAGAACCAAAGGTCACATGGTACAAAAACGGGAAACAGTTAAAAACAGCCAAAGCCACTTACGTTAACAGAGTCGCGACATTAGTTGTTACGGCTGCTAAGACAACCGAAGGCTTATACAAGTGCGTTGCGACTAACGATTACGGTGACATAGACACGACTTGCTCGTTAGAAGTACGAAAGAAACCGACTGTGGTCGTGGCCAACGAAGAAGTCGATCAGAAACATGCAGTTGATGAGCGCTGGTCGGTGACAGCAGTCATCGAGGGCATACCGAGGCCTGTGGTCGAGTGGTATAGGAATGGGTCCAGAGTGGACGTTACAAAGGATGTCGAGATTATAACGACAGATAGTTCTAGCCAGATCAGAATATCGACTCTGAAAAGGTCCCACTCCGGGAAATATACGGTAGAAGCTGTGAATACGGCTGGGTCTGCATCTGTAGAAACCATTCTTAAAGTTTACGGTAAGCAAGGAGGTCCAATCAATTATTTCCTTTTGATCTAGGTATTCATAATATCTTTAAACATTTTTGAAAATACAAGCTTTATACAAAACTATTTGGTATTATATACAATTTATAATTTAAATATAATCTTTATTAATTAAAAATTATTATTTATAATTTAAATATAATTTATAATTTAAATATATTTACTAAAATTAAACTAATACTTTCAATAGTACGTGTTTGTAAGTAATCGCGTACGGAGTCGATTATAATAGGCTGATGTTCAATATCAGAATAAAAAATAATAACTTTTAACTTTTAGACAAACCGAGCAAACCAGAAGGTCCCGTGATAATGAGAGAAATAAGTCGAGAGTCTGTCACGATAGAATGGAAGCCTCCGCTTGACGACGGTGGTCTGGACTTGATTAAGTATGCTATAGAGAAGCTCGAACCCGAGTTAGACCAGTGGGTCAGAGTGGCGGACGTCGACAAGAACATAGAAACGTACTGCATTCAGCGGTTGAATGAGAACTGCGAATACATGTTCCGAGTAATGGCGCAGAACCCGATAGGAGTGTCTGATGCCTTGGAGAGTGAGCCTATCGTAATTAAAAACGCTCTAGGTATGTAAATATATGTCACCACTATATATATAATGTTACATATAATATAATGTTACAATAAAAATAATCTTATTCACAGATGTGCCGTCGCCGCCAATCGGTCCGCTCGGGTTTTATGGTATCGATAATGATTCTGTCACCATCACGTGGTACCCTCCCGAGAGGAACGGTGGATCGGCCGTTTTAGATTACTCCATTGAAATCAAGCAAGAAGGCAAGAAGTGGAAGTATGTGGCCACATCAGTAGTGACTTCCGCCAAAATCAGCAAGTTGTTTGCCAACACTACGTACTCGTTTAGAATATGCGCAAGGAACGAAATTGGCACGAGCTTTCCATACGAATCTGATGAGAAGATTACTATCGGAAAGACTTTGTGTAAGTTGAGAGCAGTGTGCTCCTCTCTACTCACGTACTACTCGCTTGCTACTCTTGTACAACACAAGAGGTATTCACAAAAGTATTAAGTTCTCGGTATCGGTCTTATGATTTACGTGATCACGATCGCTTCCGAGTGTCAACAAATAAGTGATGTCCCTATTTACGTCTTATGGCAGTTCGGAGATGTAATGAGTTTGGGACTCAATGACGAACGAGACGAACGAACGAACTCCACGTGTCAAATTTACATTTTTGTAGAACAAACGATGGACCGCATCGAATTGCGTTTTACTATATGATCATTTAAAGATTCAAAATTTCTCTCACATCACTGGTGGTATGGCTTTGTGCAAGCTCACCTGGGTAGGTACCACCCACTCATCAGATACTCTACCGCAAATTAGCAGTACTTGGTATTGTTGCGTTCCAGTTTGAAGGGTGAGTGAGGCAGTGTAATGACTGGCACAATGGACATAACATCTTAGTTCCCTAGGTTGGGTGCGCATTTGCAATGTTGTGCAAATGCAGTGATGCTTAACATTTCTGACAATGCCAATGTCTATGGACGTTGGTGACCACATAACATCTGGTGGCCCATATGCTCGTTCACCTATTCTATATAAAAAAAGCAGAGTATTGTAGAGTGCTCGTGTGTTTTTCGGTATAATCGCTGTAGTATGCTGTTACGAGTTTCCGTAAGCGCAGTAAATAGGAAGCAAAGCCGACTGCCAAACTCACCTTTATTGTTGGAAGTCGTGGATATATTTTGCGGCTGATATAAATTGGTTTATTATATGAAATACATGAAATTGTGCGGTCAGGGGACGGTTTCTAGCGATATTTATGCTTCATTTGTGATTTTAATTCATCTCGTTCTTGATGGTGAAGGAAAACATCGTGAGGAAACCTGCATGTGTCTAATTTCATTGAAATTATGTTACATGTGTGTCCTTTTTTTTACCTTTATATTTTTATTTTTGTATTTTTAAGAACGATAGGTAAGTATTTTAAATAAAATTAATTCTTTTCATTGAGTTTGCTTATATTTAATTATTTCACTTAATTAAAAAAACGATCTACAATAGGTAGGCGCACTATCGTTTGGTGTGGCTTACTTTCAGAAGCGCTTGCGCAGTATTGATTACTGATTCGAACGCCCAATGCATCGGATTTTGTAGCATTTTTGAGGTTCCAAAAACAATAACATGTAAACTTTCCAGCGCCTCCGTCACCGCCGCAGCGTGTTGTTATACGAGAGACGACCTCGCGTTCCGTCACGCTGCAGTGGGCAGCACCGGAGAGCGACGGTGGCAGCGTCGTTACCAGTAAGATACAGCCATACAGAGTGTCGATGGCATACGTACCGACTTTCGTCATACTACTACCACTACTTTCTTTGCAGATTACATTATCGAATACAAGACCGTGAAGGGTAAATCTTGGTCTAAAGTGGTGACGGTGATGGGAACAGTCTTCGAGCGCTGCATAGAGAACATTAAAGAGAAAGACGAACTACTGTTTCGCATATCAGCCGAGAACGTGGTGGGAGTTAGTCTGCCTACCGAATCTGAGACCGTTCGCCTGGAGAAGTATGCGAGTGAGTAGCTTTATTGTTTTTTTTTTTGCGTAGTAATTGGCAATGTCTAATGTTAATTAATGATAATTCTAGCGGTTCCGTCCCCCCCCACCGGCCCTCTAGAGATCCGGATGATGGGCAACATCGTAATGACGTCATGGGGAACCCCCGAGTGGGATGGCGGCGCCCCTCTGCTGGGCTACCATATCGCCATCCGCGACGTCACTAAGACCATGTGGATGGAAGTCGGCAAAGTGGATGTCCACAGCCTCAAGTTCAATATAAAGGACCTCAGCGAAAACCACACGTACATGATCAGGATATACGCGAGGAATGAGATCGGCCTCAGTGAGCCGCTCGAGTCTGTCGAACCCTTCAAAGTGATACCCTGCGAAGGTGAGTGAAACTATAATGTAGCTGATTAGCTGCAGCAGCTAAGATGTCTGAACTTTTATTTAATAAACATGATGTGCTTCAGATTCTCAAGTGGACGAGGAGCCCGGTGAGCAGACGGAGGCCACAGAACCGACCTCCTTCAGCACGCAGACCACGACCTCCTGGCTCCGAGAGCACAACATGGACGCCGACATACGGTCCTACGCGCGAGGCTCTCTCCTCCGCCGAGACGAATACTTCTTCAGGATATGGCATTACGCTAAACAACTCTTCAAATGATGAAGCCATTTTTGACATTTACTTACCGCAGAGCCTAACTCTTATTAACGAGCACTAAAGTAATCGCTTCCTCATTACTCCCAAAGCGGTGGAGATGATGACGTCACGCTTACTCTACTGCTGGACTGGCACTGCTCGCCTGTGATATTACATGTCTCATAGTACGCGGATAGACTATTTATTGTTCACAATCGTTTTATGTATAGCCGATATTAATTATTTAAGATAATTTATGCAAGTCTGATTGGGGTGCGACGGGTCAGTCGGGAGACGTCAATATAGGTGCATATACGAGACCCGCGCCATTCATCAGGCTCCATTTATACTTCAAATACTTTATAATAAAATAACAATTAATATTAGTGAATTGTTTTATTTTATAATTCTAAGCGATTCAACTCTTACGCTGAAATACATCAAATATTATTGTGAAAACTTATTTAAAATAATCAAGCTAAAGACGATAACAAGTAATTTGGATGAACAGTGATAACGCAACAGTGATATGTGATGTGTAGCACCACAACACAGGACAGCGAAATCAGTTTGGAGACGTTATGACTTTCAGGTAGTGTACTGTCAGCAGATAAATAAATTAACGAACACTTTTTACATTTTTTTTATTTCATATTATTTTCCCTTTACTAACTCTTTATGAAGTGAGATGATTACTGTAATGAAGTTTGTTAGCAACGGACATAGGTTTCTAAGCTTAGCATTAATTTCATCTCTTTTTTCCGTATCCAGTATCCAGGTCCAGGTGCAGGTCCTGGTGTTGTAGTAACTCTTTATCTAGGAGAAAATCGCGGCATTGCTGGTTTTTGAGCACTTGTCCTGATAAATATGACAATGACAAGTATTTGGCGTTAGGTTCCCTGTGCACTTTGTTTACCGATCCGGTTAATTAGTTAAGACATGAAAACGTACAAAACTAACCACTACCACCACTAGTGTGTTATACGGGTCGTCGTCAACTCACTCAAAATTCTGGTTACTGCGATAAGATTGTTCGATTTGATGAATTCAAACGACATCTGGCGTTTGTAAAGTGCTTTTGTTCTCTCTAATGCGGCATATTTGGACATTTTTGCTTTATACCTGGACTTTTGTTTCCCTAATGAGTAGTTTTGTTCTTACGGATTAGGGCTGTATAGATCCTGTTTTTTGTTATAGTGCTGTATATCTATTATATTTAAATAACAATAACTGTTTTTGTTAAAATTTGTCACAAAAAACACGAGTAGAATCGAAATAGAATGATATAATTATATTAATCAATATGCAATTAAATAGCTTCATAATAAAGCTTGATTATGCACTTGTAAATTCCTCTTTAAATTATTCTAATCGGACCTTTCGTTAAGAAGTTGGTAATGGTATAATAACGCAAAGGGTAACAAAAAATCCGCGGTGTGAGCGAATCACGGATATCGGGAGCGAACAGTACTAGGCTTCAGTCTATTATTTACATACAACTTTTATTATTAGTAAACTAGAAACAGTTGAATAGTACGTTTTAATTTTAATATTTTTGGAACGAAGTACTTTTACGCGGCATGCAGAAGAGTGAAATGGCAGCGACCGAAGGTCATGTCGCATAACGAAATAGTGATCATACTTTGCCTACTAAAAGCGATGCGTTGGGCGTTCTTCCCAATTCGACCCGTAGGCGACCTAAGCACGTCCTAATCGATCCAGTCGATAAACTCACCGCTGCCAACATACACTCGTTAAGGAACACAAATAACACACACCGACCCTAACGGCGAGGTCGACGACCCTCATTCGCTACGTCCTTGTCGAAGCTTAAGCATATGACAGCGCTTAAAATACACACTTGCTTCCCCCCGAGTTCAATGGCGTCCTCAGCCAAGGTCCCGCCTTACAGGAGGCACCGTTAGGACGTCCGTCCCAACATCCGGCTGAGTTTAACTCGCTCATCCCGCCTGGTGATGCCGTCGAGGCCACTAGGGCTAACAGCAATACAAAGTTCGAAAAAAAAAACGTTGGGCGTTCGAATTCAGTACTGCGTGAGCGCTTCTGGAGGTAGGACCACTGCCGAATTTTTTTTTTTTTTTTTATATTCGCCGGGAGGGCAAATGACTCTACTCCACCTGATGGTAAGTGGTAGTAGAGTCCAAACGCGACGACGGCCAGTACAGACGGGAAAAACGTTCTGCACTAGCCGCCTTTGCCTTGCCGCAAGATGCCTCTTCACGCCTCGTTTGAAGGAACCCGGGTTGTAAGAGGAGGGGAACACGTGAGCTGGTAAGGAATTCCATTTTTTGGAAGTGCGACAAAGAAAGGAGTTGCCAAATTTCTTTGTTCGCGATGGAATTGATGTCACAGTTAGGCGGTGACATCGAGAAATAGCTCGCGTGGACTTAAGAAGGAAGGGGGAAGCAGGAATTAGAGAGAATAATTCCTCAGAGCACTCGCCGTGATACAGTCCATAGAAAGCGCTCAGTGCTGCTATCTCACGACGCAATTGTAAAGGTTCAAGGGTGTTTGTGACCTTTACGTCGCCAATAATGCGTACGGCACGTCGCTGCAACCGGTCCAAGGCCTCAAGTAGGTACTTAGCGGAGCCATCCCAAAGGTGCGAGCAATATTCTGTGTTTTGTACAGCAGGCACAGTTGTTGAGGCGTGAAAAAGCGCCGCACCTTGTTCAGAACTCCGAGTTTCCGTGAAGCTGTTTTTATAACAGCCTCGATGTAATCCCTTGGACTAAGGTCGCAGCGAACGTCAATCCCCAGCATGGCGATTTTGCTTTGCATCACCAGCGGAGTACCACAGAGGGAGGGAAGAGGGGAAAATGTTGACTTTTTCGCCGTGAGAGCGCATACCTGTGTTTTCTTGGCATTAAACTCAATAAGATTATCAGAGCCCCATTTGGCGATGAGCTCTAACGTCCTATCGAGTTCAATGACAAGATTCTCCTGCCTCTCCTCAGTTTCCGCCCGCCCAGCCACTGCGCGTCCGTGGTATCCACCATGCACTGTACTATCATCTTCATAGCAATGTATGTTCCCAAGGGAGAGCATATCATTGATATGCAAAAGAAAGAGTGTGGGAGATAGCACAGATCCCTGGGGGACCCCAGCATTCACTACATAGAATTGTGAAGCGCAACCATCTACTAAAACACGAAGGCTACGCTTGTGTAGGAAGCTGGCAATCCAGGTGCATAGCTGAGCAGGCAGACCATATGCCGGTAGCTTGGAGAGAAGACTTCTGTGCCAGACCCTGTCGAAAGCCTTGGAGATATCGAGGCTGACAGCCAACGATTCTCCATGCTTGTCGATAGCTTCACCCCAGAGGTGTGTTACGTACGCTAGAAGATCACCTGTGGACCGTTTTGGTCGAAACCCGTACTGACGATCATTAATTAGACAGTGATCTTCTAGGTAATGGATCAGTTGGTTGTTTAAAATCCGTTCCATCACCTTACAAAGTACTGAGGTGATAGCTATAGGCCGATAATTTGCCGGGTCAGACCGATCCCCTTTTTTGGGAACCGCTTGCACATTAGCTCTTCTACAAGCCCCCGGCACACTTCCCGAAGAGAGAGAAAGTTGGAACAGGCGCGTTAACACAGGAGACAGCTCCGCTGCGCACTTCTTCAGCACTATGGCTGGTATTCCATCGGGACCGCTAGCTTTCCGTACATCAAGTGATTGCAGCTCCGCACGCACATCACGTTGCCTGATTTTAATGTCAGGCATCGTATGGCCACATGCAGGTATTGTAGGTGGCAGTGCACTACAATCATCGATGACGGAATTGTCGGCAAAGAGTTTAGCCAGGAGATCAGCTTGCTCTTGCGGACTGTGAGCTAGCGATCCGTCCGGATTTCTGAGCGGTGGCAGCGAAGGTTGGCAGAAATTGTTTTGCACAGACTTGGTCAGACGCCAGAAGCTACGGGAGCCCCTAGGATGCGAAACAAGGTCATGACCAATCTGTACAATGCGCTGTGCATCCGCTCTCGTGTATGCCTTTCTACAGGACTTGGAATTTTTATTATAGTTTGCTTTCAGTGAGTCAATGTTAGATGCCCCGCTAATACAGCCGTTGATCCACTTGCGATATGCCGCCTGCTTAGATGATACAGCATCGGCACATTCACGAGTGAACCAACGGTTACGCGTACTCCTACTGACGAGATCTGAGCTAGGAATGTAGTATTCCATTCCCAGCATGATCTCGCCAGCAACAGCAGCGGCACTAGCTGTCGGGTCATTCCCACTGAAGCAACGTTCCTTCCAAGGGACCGACGCATAGTAATCGCGCATACCGTCCCAATCCGCCGACTTATAGTGCCAAACGCGACGTTTGCATACCGCTAGTGGCGGTAGCTTGGCCTGTGGCACTCTGGTAGAAATAAGGCTGTGATCCGAAGAGCCAAGAGGAGCCTGAACCACAACCTGATATTCCACCGGGTGAGAAGTCAGCAGAAGGTCCAGTAGAGAAGGTGCTTGCCCATCAATGTCTGGGATCCTGGTGGGCTGATCAACCAGTTGGGTCAAGTCATGTGTGAGAGCAAAAGCATGAGCAGTCCTTCCAGCATGGTCAGTTTTGAGGGATTTCAACCAGGATTCGTGGTGAGCATTAAAATCCCCCAAAAACACCAATTCCGCGTTAGGAAATTGCTCTTGCGCAGCATCTGCCACCCGACTAAGATGGTCAAATAATCGGCTTGTCTCCAAGTCACCATTGTGGGATCTGTAGAGGCACACGTAGACTCGGCTCTGACGAACCAGGTCCACACGTACCACCAACATGGAGAAGGAGGGGTCCTCCAAGCAGCGCAGTCGGTGACAGCAAACATCCGTCCTGACGAACAAGCATACTCCGGCTTTCGCTTTGAAGGATTCTTCAAGCGTGTAGCCGGGATAATTAAGGTAGCTGGTATCGGCAGGACGGAGTATTTGTGTCTCCGTGAGAAACAACATTGCTGGCCGTGCTGTCTTTTTAACGCCAAACGATAGAGCGAGAACCATATAGTGCGCCTACCGTTTTGTTATTAATTAAGTTGAATACTTAAATATAAGCAAACTCAATCAAAAGACTTAATTTTATATAAAATACTTACGTAACGTTCTTAAAAATACAAAAAGGTCCCAGGTTCGAAACTTAGGTTATTGTCACAATTCCCATCATAAACTTTGTTTAATTAAAGGGGTAAATTATTAAAATATTAGTAAATTCCTTAAAATGAGGATTGCTATTTTTTTTATTAAGCTAAATCTATACATATAAATAAACTAAGGAAGGATGTCTGGAAATTCCAACCCCATAGTTTAAAATAAGGTATGAACGATTTAATGGAAACCATACAATATTAAAACTTCTGAGAAACAATAAATGCATACGTATTTCGTCGTTTAGAAATTCAACCCCGAATAGGAGAAATAGGATTGAAACATTAGCATAAAAATAGTTCGACCTGCTTGAAAATACTATTTGTGTTTCTTGATTGAATTTCATTTTTTTAGTTTTGTTTTGAAATGTTGGAACAGTCATATGTACATATTCGCTAAAAACACTTCATTCACATACTTCTGGGTGCAAATAACGAAATGCAAAATACACAATATCTTAATATCAATATATCCATGAATTAAAAATATATTTTACTTGCAAGGTGCAAGTAAAATATATTTTTAATAAAAAGAACTTCACTATGTTAGTGAAATTTGTATAAAGAAAACGTATTCTATTATTGCCATGTGCACCACTTCAATGATAGTATGGAAGCTTTACCTCAACATGACCCTCAATTCCTACAGATTTATTTCAGGATGTGCTCGAGTAGAGGTAGTTTTCATTCCAAGAAGAATGACCATCCATGAGAATATATCATTCGAATTTAAAAGTATGTAGTTCCCTCTTAACGAGTGCTTCCCCATGACATTTAAAAGTCCCATTGCCTGTCATTGAACATGGCCGGCACTGATTTTAGTGAGAACTGTTATCACATGAACATTTTTTATGTTGCATGTTCCAGAGTGAGCTCTGCGAGTAACTTTGTCCCTAAAAGGAAATACCTCATACTCATACGAAACTAATATACATATATATATATTAGTTTCGTCAGAGGTCCACCACCTATGTTACTTATGTACAATCCTAGATTTAGATAAAACTGGTGATATAAAATAGAAGATGTAAATAAAATTTATTATTATTGTTTATGTTATAGGTAGCCGGACGGGCAAATGGGCCACTTGAACAAGTGATCACCACCGTCCTTAGATATTGGCGATGTAAGAAATATTAACCATTCCTTAAATCGCTAATGCGCCACCAATCTTGGGAACGGAGATGTTATGTCCTTTGTGCCATTCATCCTTTAAACCGAAACACAATCATACTACGTATTGCTTTTCAGCTGTGGAATATCTGATGAGCGGGTGGTACCTACCCAGACGGGCTTCAGGGACGGGCTTGGTAAGGCACAAAGCCTACAACCGTTTACAAAGAGATGCTTCGATAATTAATTATAAATATAGTTTGTAGTGTAGTAATTTAAAACTTTAAGCCACTATATAAAAATTGAGCGACTGCGGTGCCCTTTCGAACTTTGAACATTAAACTATATGCTTAATTTAAATAAATATCTTAGGAGTTACGACGCAATTAAAATTCTCGCGCAAGAAAAAATATTATGGTGGTGGCCAACGATGCGATGGCGAAGTAGCCGGCGCAAAGGTTTTGTGTGTTCCATTCGCATAAACCATGTTCATCACATATTCTACCACCAAACAGTTGTATGTAGTGCTGTTGTGTTCCGGTTTGAAAGGCGAATGAGCTAGTATAATTACAGGGACAAGGGACAATTTAGTTCCCAAGGTTGGTAGCGCATTGGCGATGTAAGGGATGGTTAATATTTTTTATAGTGCCTTGTCTATGGGTGGTGGTGACCATGTCCGTGTTTGTTTTCGGCGATGGACGTTTTCACTGAGTTGTCATCCGACGCCTTGATTAGCCGAGAAAGGCCTTATGGTGGTCTCCCCATTTTTATTTTTTATTTATTTAAAACACACACAGGGGGGATTGGAAGAGCGCCTCCTGCCTGCAATGGTGCAGCGCCCTCCATTAGCTGCGGTGGGAGTCAATGCAATAGACTGCGCCGACATACGCGCAGGTGGCCCACCCGGCCAAACCGCCGAAACCTGCACCCGCACCTAAGCGGGCACCACCGACTGCTTCGCCAGCCCCAGCTGCTGGTCCTTCAATTGCCGTGACCACGCCGAAGATGATCCAGCCACAGATGGTCCAGGAGACGTCCTGGTCCACTATGGTAAAAACGGGAAAAAAAGGGAAAAAAACTTCCTCTCCAGCTGGAGCCACCGTCAGTGTGGCGTCTACAGTATCTAAGACATCTCAAGTGGCCAAGCCCAAATTGGCTGCCCCTCGCATTGGTGGTACGCTGCAGCAGGAAGCGGATCGGATCACTTTTCTGTAGAGAGGTATAGTACGCGTTAATAAATATTTCACATCGACCATTGAAAAGAGACAATTGACTAATTTCGGCTTCGTAGAGCGTTATCTCTGTCACACGAAATACTACCAGCCCAGTATTTATTAGGAGTTGTTAAAACAATTATGAGGTTCTGTGTAATTGAATAAAATACACCAATTCTTTATATAAGTGCTGTCTTTATATTATTTAACTGCCTCTTTTAAAGTTAATAAAACAAAATATGATTTTTTATTATTCCATTCATAATAACAGTATCCGGGTGCAGGGCGTCGAGTGACCGTTATTACCGAGACACGATCATTGCGTAAGTAATTTATATTCTTTAAATATTTTGCATCTAACCTTTGTTATATCTTTTAAAAAAAATCAAAAGCCTTGTGCTACATTTTTTGTTACGTCCTGTGATTACAGATTTGCATTATCTTGTTCTTGTTTTTTGTAACGTGATTGTTTGTGATTTGCCGGGAAGCCTGCTATTGATGACAATCCCAAATAAAAGCAGGACAACTGCAATTTAAATATTAGAAATAGTTTTATTTCAAATTTAAGTCAACATTTTTAATTTGGATTTTATTTGTTTTAAACTAATGTTGCTTAATTCTGCAAACAAAGTACCTACTTACGCCACTATGGCAAGTCATTTCAGTACACAGTTAGCTTAAAATAATCTAGCACGGTTACAAAGCTAACTGACATTGACTGCTTGACTTTGAATTTCTGCATAGTATCATGTCTTCTAACATATGGTATATTTAGTTGGGGTAACTCTGCATCCATTCATCAAAGAATGGATGATAGGGCTACTTACAAGCTCAGCGCACCCGAGCCCTTTCGGCATACTTACCGCTCATTCTCTAGACAATATTCTTTAGCTCCAACCTCGTAGTTTTGAGGATTTAACAAAGTAATAATAAAAGATAAAGTTTTAAGTACTCATTTATTAATATCAAAGATTCCACTTATAAATAATGAAAACAAATCGCGTCTAGTATATAATAGAGGTTACTGTAATGCTACATATATTGTAGATCGTAGCTATCGAGTCTAATAATAATAATCGAATGTCGAAACACATGTATTGTATTGATTCTATTTTGGCACTATTACAATAATTAAAACCAACGATCAAACATCATTCATTTTGTAATGAAAAATTTAGTCGATTAAAATGAATTTCATCTGAAAACTTACTGACGATTTCTGCGACCTGAAACAAAAACACATATTTACATATTGGTATACTATATTTAACAAATATACAAACAAAGTGTGTGACTATTTATACAGAGTATTGGACGAAATCATTTAAAGTCAAAGAAAACACCCCGAGACGTGTGCGTGGCGACATACGTGTCATGTGGGACTCATGTGCAGGCGCGGCGCCCATACTCACCCTTGTCTTTAGTGGCTTTAATCTGTTTATTTTTGTTGCATTTCTTGGTGATGCGCCGGCTCTGGTCGCACGTGGGGTCACTGTTGGTCTTTAGCATGTCCGTCCGCGACATTTCTCCGTTAGGACTGCACTCGCTCCAAGAAGACTTCTCGTAACGACAGGCTATTAAAGAAATCTCTTCCTTAAAATGTGAATGTATATCTATTACGTATATCAGTATATTTAAGCCAAAGGAACTTGCATTATGTTGTCATTTATAAACTTGTAATTCTAAGCATCATGTAATATTCGTACACTGTGGTTTGTGTGTGGCCGAGAAAAGCTTTACCTTTTTTACATTTTTTTTGTATAGTCTTAGCGCGTTCGCAGCTGGTAGGATCACCTTTCTTCAGCGTGAGAGTCCTGGAGCGGATGTTAGTCTTCGGGTCGCACTCGGACCAAGCGCCTCGCACGTAGCGGCAAGTCTCTGGGAAACGAAACTCACTGATCACTTGGAAGCAATGGAGCTGCAGAAAATAAGTGGGGAGAGCAAAACCGAACTATTACATTAATATAATCTTTACTCATAATATAAATGCGAATGTGAGTTTGCTTATTTGTTATGCTTAACGTCTTAACTCTTCAACCGGTCATTATGAAAACGTTTCACACGACATAACATTTTTTAAAGTTTTTCTGTACCGAAACGACCTCTGGTACCTAGCACCTGTAGCCTCCACGCTCCGCACACGCGGGCGGAGGCGCGTGTGGAAACTGGTATAGTAAATAATAATTCATAAAACATTATTCTGTTTTATATTTGGTTACATTTTGACACACAAATCACGTGTATACTATTTCTTAATAGGTTCATGGTAAGCTCTGTTTTCTTTATAAAGAATTTAAATAATGATAAAAAAGAAATAGCTTGCAGCATACTTCATACCTACGTGGCCCGTAAGACGGACGGCACACCGTGCTCACGGCTCAGAGATTAAACGGGACCAGAACGACCAACTCCAAATGGAAGATTCCGTACATGAAAGATATCTATTTTCAGAAATTGCCAGTTTTTACGAAAATAAATGTAAAATAAGAGTTATATTATGATAAAAAACAATTATAATATAAATATTATACAAGAACGATTTGCTACAGAACGAAAACACATTCAGAGACACACACGACAGACGACACAGGCGGCTCCGGGCATACGAGTATGCGCCTGTATTTAAAGCTTCGTCTTAAAAAACAAAACAATGCCGGAACCCGACATGTAGCTCGAGCTTTATACGTAGAGTTGTCGAGATGTTTTTGACAAGGGAAGCGACCATTCCGGAGTTTGTTATTGCAATGTCATCGAGCGCGGTCGTTTAAGTTCATGCGTACTTTGTCTTATTTTGTCCAGCTGCCAAAACATAATAAGTACGAGCGTTTGTTATTTCCACAATAACAAGTTGTTACAGACCATTCTAACGCCGTCTGGTGAACGACAATTAGTGATTTAAACAATTGCAATTTCAATTATGATATTTGGAGACAATGTGTATCTCAGTTTTAAAAAATAATTAAACTTGACTAAGACGTTAGTTACCACTTTCAAGAGTCGACTTTCGATTCAAAAGCGACTTGGTGATATGCTATTTAAAACGTATCATATTATATATATTGTAATTAATTTATCTGTCTACGTGGAACTTAGTTTATTCCGACTTTCATTAGAGCAGCGTGGTGGATGTAGTTCACTTGGACCTTCACCTACACCACGATAAGGACGGAGGTAACGGGTATACAACAGTCGCACAGAGGCATAAGCAACTGATGGAGTTACTAACTCCACGTGGATACACCCCTATGACGTGTCCGGTGATTGTAAGGGCCGTCAGTTAACAATAAAAATAAGTGTAAGTATCGAGCCCAGCGATCTACGCGACTGCACCGGGCTGGCCCAAGTTTTTCGCATTATCTTATCTTGCATTATCTTGAATACTTCATTATTTTGATTCGTTATTGTTAAAGCGTATTGGAAAGACCATACAATAAATTAATGAGAGCCGGTAACTCAAAATCAAAATACTTTATTCAATATTGAAGCATTACACTTCCTTATTGATAAACTAAAAACTACCACCGATTCGGAAAAGACACACCCAGCCCTGAGAAGTTTACAAAAAAAAGAGAAGTATCCATGCAGCGGTCGTCTCATTCCCATTCATAAATTCACTAATTGTATAATAACCTTTAGCACACAAGCGTTCCTCCTATTGTAGAACCGTATACATTGCCCCACAAAAGAGTTACTGACTCTATGCAGTCATTATTCAAGTCAATAAGTTTGTGTTCTTTCCTTGTACCAATGTTATGAGTATCACATTTTCTCATAAAATCATTAATATTTTTCCGTATATACATAACATTACATAATATGTATTGAGAAGCAACAGTTAATATTATAATTTCTTTAAATTTGTCTTAGAGAGTCTTTAGCATATAGGTTATAGATTGCGCGAATAGCCCTCTTCAAAAGAGATCGAGCTGTACCCTTTAAACGATAATCTCTTATAATTATATTTTTGCTAAAATTGCTTAACATTACTCTGGAACCTGTCAGCTCATAAGTGCCATTTTCAATTTGTGGATCTGATCAGTTGATACCCTTCTGTTAGGCTCATCCCGATTTTAAATTTAAAAATTATCTTTAAGTCATCTGGTTTTAAGGGGTACGTACTGGTGGTAGATATACTCGTATCTTTAAAGCGAGCGTCTGCCATCTGTGAGCCGGCTGGGAGCAGCGGTCAGTTATATATAGTTTAGCAAACCTATTCTTGCTTCATGGATTTAGAAAGAGTTCTAGAAACGAAACAATGTTGAATTATTTGTTTTCTTGAACAATTTTTTACAAATTCGTAAATAGTTATCGGCTGTGGTATAAGCTTAATTATAATAATAGATTATACTCGTTATATAAGATTATGCGTTTAGCAACCACTTTCGGCCCATTCGGCCCCAGACGGATGTTGTATTCGCTCAAGCGTCTCGAACGGTCGGCCCTTAACACTCAATTTGATAACAATCATTATTATAATTACGATTACTCCTTGTGTGTAGTTGCATCCGTTTGAAATCTAGCGCACGGCCGTTTTGAGACTCGAGTACAGGTAAGGTGGCCGAGAGTGTCCGTGTAGGTTTACATATTATTTTAGGAGTAGTGTAATATTCTCGGTATCTGTCAACAACGTAGGACGCTTTCATTGTGATCGCGTTCAGCAGCAGTTATACGCTGCAGCACAGCTTAAGTGTGTGTTTATATCAAGGGCTCTTCGATGTGTGGCTATTTTCCCCGGGGTGGTTCAACCTGTGTCCGAAAAAATATACCGATACTCTAACCAATGACCGCCTAAGTTATGTTACATATGGGATTTGAATTATCCTTCTTTGTTGTTCCGTGTCACGGTCCGTCACGGTGACCTGGTATGCTTTGCTTATGGATGATTAACCGATTTAAATATCTTATCAGAATTGATTTCTTTATTTATAAAGTGTCAATAGTAAATGGACACGTTTTATTCAGGTTTCTTTAAAAATATTATTTTTTGAGTTTTATTTCTCGTAGTAGAAAACTCTTAACATAAGAATTTTCTATGTATCTTCAAAGCGGGAACAAGAAAATCTATGAAGTTCATAAAATAGGACCTGTCGAAGACGAAGCTTACCTCAAGCTATCTTCAAAGTCGAATAATCAGTTTCCTTTCGTAAGAGGAGTTGATAACAAGCTCGCGAACGTCATCAAGTAGTAAGCGTGTCTTGTAATACGTACCTCTATTCTTAGCGCCCCTTGCGTTGCGCACGAGCAAGTCATGTTCGCCTTCTCGCTCCCACACATCCTCTCCAGCGGCGACGAAAGACAACATCACCACCAGGATAGCCAGCGACCACCACCAGCGTATAAACTGAAAACGATACTTGTATTAAAATAAATACTTATAGTAAGTAGGTTGTTGTACAATTACCACACTACAAGAAAGCCGCAAACAAGCTCTCTGGGAGCGTTGCGCTTCGCAATCACATTAACTTTGACTTGTTCCCAAACGTCACAATGCGCGCGCGCGTGTTTTGGCGCGTGCGTGTGTGCGTACAATGCCGTTATCTCCATGAAATTTACATTAGTCTGTGCAGCATTATAAAACATAGAATTTCAACGAAATGTTATAATTCGTTTTGATATTTTGAATGTAAAAGTAAATGCTTATGAAAATGTATAAGTGTTTTAAAAAACGTATATTTGGCTTAGGTACGTACACACACGGCTAGATATCTTTATAAGGAAACGACTTCGTGAATTCAATCACTCGTGAAATGATATAAGATTCATTCTAGTCTTTATGAACATAAATTAAGCCGTTCTGCTTGAAACATAATCTTTCGCTTACAAAAATATGTGCTCTATATAAAACATGAGCAGATATTACGCGTTCAGACGAATTGCCGATAAACTTGCAGTACTTTGGACGGCGCTCAGGATGCTAACTAATGATACTTCGTATTTATCATAAGCGACCTAAGCGTAGTGCGCTAAATAATTATGGAAAAATTATTGAATTATTCAATATTCGATAACAAGCACAGCTCAAGTATTTAGACGTAATTTCGCTTTGCGTTTTTATATAGTATTCGCTAGTCGCAGCGCTGCTTAGGTCATTTGTAACTTAAAACAGTTGTACGAGTAGGGCTATATTAATTTTGATACAAATAAGAAATCGAATACTTGCCTTAAAAAATTATAATTAAAATAATATTAATAGAAGATATTCGCAGTCGCATGAACTATAAATTATGTAAATGTATATCCGTGCACAAAGACAACGACTGCACAAATGGAAATATTAAATCATTATGTAAAGGGTCTGAAGAGATGCGACCATTTCTATCTCCTTTGATTAATTAAGAAAACACCATTTCTTAATGTAATAAATTACATGTTATTGTAAATGACATAACCTACATTATTTGAAGCAAATTAATGTTTATATAATTTCGAAAAATAAGATTGAGAAGAAGAAGTTGCGTGTCGTCAGGCAGGTCCGTTCCGTCTAGGTCTGCACCGCACAGCCCTTTTTCCGACTGTCTCTATGTTACGAGCGACCTCTCCGTGTGCACATCTGCGACGCACGGCGGAGGCGCCGAATACGCCGTATACACCGTACACACCGTACACTCGTCAGTTCCCTGTCTACAAACACTGCAACACTGAAGTTGTCGACTAATTTTTTATAAAACATTTGGAAATGCGCGCTCTGTCGTTGAATGTCTGAGGGAGTTCGTCTAAGCACATGACAATATCGGTGTCAACGGCTTCATCGCTTATTACGTATTACTGATAGTAAGGAGCTCGGCAGTCAATGACTGTATTGTTTTGAAGTCGGTCGACCTGCAACTCGCCGACGACATTATCAGGGCCTGCGATAACTTTCAAACTTCTGGTCAAGTTTCAAAGATCTCATACAACATATTCTGCGTTTTTATCACAACCCGCTTATCGTCGGTAGTCGCCACGCTCGTAAATCTTTAGGACGACCTAATCGTCGTTCCGGTCGTTTAATAACGGGAAGCTATTTCTCATTTGGCAGCCGTTTTATCGGAATCGCTATTAAAGGAAATAATTTGAAACATATACATACATACGAGCTACGACCGCGGTATAATATGCCGCATTAATGTGTCTTATAAAGCATTTAAATGATATTCTAGAAAATTAATATAAAATGCTCGATCCGTGCACTAGCAGCGGTGAGCGGAGCTGTTCGTGTGCGTCCATATGTCCGACGCGGTGCCGTACCTAAAATAAACTGGGGTCATTCCAGAGTGTCAGGCAGATAACGAGCTTCCAGCTATTATGAATTTGTAAGTTAAGTGTTTATACAGAGGAAATGGTTGAGAGCTAACAATAAATAAGGATACCGTTTGCCTAGCAGGTGTTTATGTTGTTTTATTTCTGAATTAATGACACCAAATATTACTTCAAATAAAAATATTTATCGTTCGGACTGTATCGTAATATGACAGTCCCTCGTGCATGACGCCGTCCGTGGAAGAACCCTGTCGCCTGTAGATATGTCGCGTAGGCACGAGTGAGCCCACACTGCCACCTACGGCGCCTACATTAACATTAATTGCACCTCTGACCTATTTAATTCTAACAAAGACGTCAAGTACGACACAGATCATGAAAGCGAGGCCCGCGCGAACACAAACAGATGCTTCACTGTGCATTTATTATAATATGCTCGTATTGATCAGCTTCGAGACAAAGCATAACAACGCGGAGGTCTACAAAAAAAAGAAGCAGTCTACATGTGGCATTGGAATATTATTCGAAGTATTTCGAGCGGGACGGAATTACTTGCGTAGCTTGAGGACGAATCGTATCATTAAGAAGCGGGTAATAGGGCGATACCACATAGCAAGATGCTGTCCGTCTTCGCTCTATTGGGTACATATATTTCATAAATCATGAACTTTTAAATTGACCGAAACACAATCGTATAATTTCGTTGAAAAATATGTACATATAAAGACGGAAATCCGCAAATTAATATTTTAAAAAGTTTAAAATTATTATTTTTAAAACACAAACGTAAATGTTTTGTTCGCTAAGCAGTATTATTGAAGTAAATTTCCTACCTCCATGTCTTCCGGCAGGGATATCACAGGGAAGTCGCGCAGTGCAAAGCAGAGCGAAGATCGTCAGCGGGAGCAGCAGCCGTGCAGTGGGCACGGCAGGCGACGTACGACTAACGGTAACGAGTAACGACGCGGCGGCCGCGAGTCCGCACAGGACGCCTTCGTATCGATCCGTCTACCCGGGACTACTTCTCTCGGTCCTTTCCTGTACGCACCCCGCCCTTAAGCCCGATCCCTCTATCTGCGGCTAGGTAAGATTTATTGCCTTTTCCGGAGACGACCGGATTTCCTCGGCGATGACTTTGCTTCGCATTTTTTGATACTTTTCTACGGTGCGGCGTTAACTCTTAAACAACGCAACATTATTATCTTTTCTACGTCTATTCTTTGTGTGTATGTCATTTGTGAACTAAGAGTAATCTGTAAAAAATAAACAAACACTCGATCTGTAGCGATGTACAGTGAGTTACAGCTAGGGGCGGCGTAAGGCACGGACGACTGGGGCCAATAGCTCGTTTTTAAAAATTATTGTGTAATTACTGATTTTGGATAAATAAACAAATCAGATTTAGATACTTAATCGTTTTAGAAAAACCACATGTTTCTAATTCAGATGAATTTTGATTAGGTGTGACTATGTGAGAATGTCACTTTTTATATTTTTCAGAAATAAATAAAAGCTAAATATAACGTCTACTGTGATGTGTGTATCTTTCTGATATTTTATAATTAATTTATCTGCATTTTGTTAAATCATAAATAGACAATTTCAAAAATATATTTTTTCTCTATAGAACACGAATTGAAATTTTGTGGTACTGACGCCCCTTCCACCACGCGGGGATCTTTGCCACATAACGTTTGGTCTGGCTTTGCCACTGCGACTGACTGCGACTTACATTTAGAATATCAAAAGACAACTGCAGTGACCGTGACAGTCGCTAATTGGCGTGGTCTCTCCTGCCGCCAATTGACGCGAACGGACGTAACCGCAAGCGGTGGCAGCTATATCCGCGACCGCGAGACGTATTCGGTGATTGAAGATTAAAACTTTATCGGAAGTTTATAACTGCCTACAATTTCCCTGGAATTTGTAATCCTTAACATTATGGATGAATGTCTATTTTGAAAACCTCGAGCGTGATGCGGCTGTGCTCTGTTATTTCTTATAGTGTATATCAATAAAATAAATACTATAAATATGGCATAAAATCATTCAATAAAACTCCTGACACATTTATAAGTTATTTTTTTTTAGTAATAGATAATAAACAAAAGGTAATTGGAAACAATGCTTGATGTACGAGTGTGACGACCGACGTGTGCAATGCAAGATATCACTTGAAAAACGGCCCATTGACAATCACGTTGCAAGCCGTAAGGGCAGCGTGAAGTTCGGTCTAAGTATTCTTCGAGCATGTGAACACGTTTCTTGTGTTAGGCAATCGTGAACATCATTTTAATAAAAACTCAAATAAGTAGAGTGAGTACAATCAATAGCCATTTTTGCACAAAATTACAACGTACGTACTAGTAGCATGTTAGGAATTTTATAAAATCCGATGTCATGTTGAAAACAATCACTCGTTCAATTAGTGGAATTTCTCGAAGTCGGCGACTAATCGGCGACTGGAGTGTGGAGAAACTAATCACCTCCGGTCGCACAGCGCCGCAATATCGTCTTCGTATTCGAATATCGTGCTAATTTCATGAAGTGATTGTGTTATCGTATGCTTTAACGACTGTTTTGTAAACAAAATCAACGGATCGTAAATCGCCTTAATTAATTTTTATTTACGCTTTTAAATTATTCATTCAAAACAATGAACAAATGGAAAGTATTTGTTCAAATAGGTAAATATGTTTTATATGTATTTTATAAAACGGTCATCTTTCTTATTTAAGCATATTCAATTATATTTCAATTTAGGATTGTACGCAACAGTGTGCCTCGGAAGGGAGCCCTTCAAGCCACGTGACGGCTCCGTGCCCTTTTTAGTAAGTTTACTTTTCGCAAGGTTTCTTGTTGCCAACTGACACCCCTGAGTTAAGAAAATAAATATGACGTCATCAAAATCGTGAAAACATTTAATGGAGTATTTGTCTCTAAGATTTGTGTTAGTTATAAAGAGAAACATAAACAGAACTTTCATGTATTATATTCTCAGAGATCGTTTTATATGCTATACATATAAACATATGTGCAAACAGCCATTTATATACAAGCACGGAGACACGTCACAGGCTGCTGTCCTCACGCGTACATTTGCTCACTAGGTATATTTTCCGTCACGGTACCGCGGCCTGTGTGTCGGGACGCTGTTGTCCAGGACGGTAGTCGTCACGGCTTGCGTGTGCATCGCTGACCCCGAAGCTCGTGACCAGGACACCCGGCCTATCAATGTGGTGACGGGCGCGACGTACAGACACCCGCGTCGCGGAATACGTGTTCAAGTCACTAAGATTATTATGCCTAAGTGTGAGTTTGTCCATCATCGAGCCTCGAGTTTTTGTTAAGACAATAGTTTACCCACTGCTGCCGATGAAATCGGAATCAAAAAACTGTAATGGAACGTTGATTACCACTTTGAATATAAATTCTTATAATAATAATGTGCATGAGCAATACAGAACCGACACGTCTCGGCATGGGATGCGGACAACGACTGTACTCTTTGACCTTATTTAAAGAATTATTTTTGAACGTTTAAAACAGGTAGATGTTTATAGTCGCGTTTTATTGTCCATGAGCTAATAGCTATGGAGAACCCGACGGACCGGGCTCAAGCCTCGGTGCGGGCCAGTAAAAAGTTATTTGGAGTTTGGAAGTCCCGCGCCTCGGAGATCACGAAAACATATTGGCGACTATAATAAATAGCTAACTGCGCGGCCGAACGACCTCATTGTAATGAGTGAATAGAACATGGAACTCAAGTGAGCATCGTAGGTACGAACCCGGGCGAGCACAAATGATTTCATCCAGTGTTGAGTCATATTCACAATAAGGAAACAGCGTGGCATAAGGTAGAAGGACGGGTTCTTCCTTATGTCCATGCGGGATTTTGTCCTGTTAAGGGACATTTATGAGCTGTTAATATACTTTTTACCATATAAAACTTTTGATGCTTTTGAAATATTGTGAGTAATAATCTTGCGATATTTTCACTCGACTCTTTTAGGTGTTGGATTCAGTAATAACCAATTACTTAAAGTTCCGACTCAAGCAATATAAATGTAACACTTTGAGTCCTCGAGTACGATTTGTAACTACAGTAAGACATATACTCGTATTGTTCTTCTCTTCCCAATTTTCAGCTCGATGGTGTTACCATCAATGTAGGTGGTACTTGGTAGTTATTATAAATTACTACGTTTTATTAAATATATTATACATCGTAATTACTTTAATTTACTTTAACACGACCGTTGCTAAAAATTGCTTTTTTTTACTTCGGTCCAATTTTATGTAAATTTCCAGTTTTAATATCAAAGTATCAAAACAGAATCTTCCAGTTGCAAAATGCAATATATTCGATATTAACAGGAATCGGCAATACAGATATCTAATAAAAAAAACATAAGTCTCTTTTAAAACTTGTACAAATTATTGCGTTGAAAGCCTTGTTCGGAATATGCTTATACCTAGCTTTTGTTTCCACTTACGAAGTAACTGGTTCAGTGCGAGGCGGCAACGAGTCGATCCTTGTAAAATGCAGTACAGACTATAAAATAATATTAACGCAAAAGAGCCTATCTATTCACACATATAAAATAAATTGTCCTGACTGATTCATTAATGCAGAGCCTTAACTACATTCGTTAAAGACTTGAAATTTTTGACAGTTGATGCATTTTATGATGAAAACATCCTCTAAGGAAGGATTTATGAAAATTCCACCATTCAGGCGAGAAAACTGGTGGTTTTTTTATTTTGATGGAAAAACTTCATATACGTACTTCTAGGTGTAAATAATGACATGCAAAATATATAAATGCATCGACTCATAAAGAGTCTGGTCACCAATGTTATTGCACAAATAAGCAACCTTCTGAAATATTATTGAACTGACGTTGGATTCGTCGCGCATCGGTGGTATCGCGCGCTCCAGACCCAAAAATTATTATCCATCCATGTTCCATTTACAAATGAGTTTTTGTAAAATCAATAATAAAAGAAATTACTAAATTGATTCATGTCGACAGTGTCCAACAGCACCGGGGACAGAGCCTACATGATACAGAAGTCTCCGGCCATTCTTATTCTAGCTAAAAAGGTTCCAGATGTCCTAGCCGAAATCCCCCTGCGCCCGATTGACATCGATTACAAAGGGGATGAAGTGCTAGCGCTGCACGAGGAGTGCTTGATGCCCGGGTGGCATTTCTTTTACAAGGGTGTGAGTACACTTGGGCTTTTGTTATGAATGCAAAACGCATTCGACTTCGAGAACTAGAGCTTTGATGCAATGTATTGTAGAAAACATTTTTTAGAATAGTTTGCACTACTAAATACATTAGGAAACTTTTTTTTTATAAAACGCGTTGTCTAGTACTTGACTGTTATCCCACCCGATGGAAAGTGATGATATATGCCTATTCACTCTTGACATGAAGGTACTCATATTATAGGTGGTGTGGAAAACGAAGGTAGGGAGGGTATTCCAGACCTTAGCGGTGCGTATTAGAAACAAGGAAGCAAATCGTTTCGTACGTTAAATACGTCAACTACGTACGGGTGCAGATCTTTTCGATGCCTCGCACACTGATATATACATATACATATATATAAGACTATATTGAGCCTTCAACTGTACGTGACTCCATGGAAGACCTAAATAGTCTGGTGGTATACAATAGTACCACTGCATAATAAACCCATTTTGAATTGTATTTCTTTTCTTTGTTTTTTTATTTTTGCTAATGCAAGTTATTAACTGGCGTACGTCCTGTTACCTACGTGCCTAAAGCATGAAGTGATCGAATATAGGCGAAGAGGTACTATTAATAAATTACATATGTAAGTAAGTCATAATCGGATGTGTATATATTTTGTTGGCAGTCCAATAAATAAAATAAATAAAGAACCGCACCCACCTCAATATATAAGAATCCGATTAAGAAATTATAATTCCAGGACAAAATATATCCCGTCCACAAATTCCTTCTCCAACGGAACATTCGGGTGCAGTACTTGATCATTGTGAAGAAGAGCCTGTGGTGTAACACCATTACAATGAAGTTTCAGAAGGCTATGACTAACTTGGGCTTCGTGGGGTACTTCGACAAGACGACATCCATCTGTGTCAGAGATGTGAGCATATATTATTACTAGTTAAGGATCGCGGTTTGCCTTCATTTCGGAATAAGCATGTTTCGAACAGCAAAAGCCTTTTATTAAACAAAATGACATTTTATACATCTCTACTTAAAAATATATATAAAAATTTTACAACACAAAGAAGTCATACAAAGAAATAACATAATTTATCTTTTGGTTAAAGGGTAATAAGTATAAAAATAGCCCATTGTTTCAGCCCGACAGGGAAGCACAGCCATGCCACGTAAGTTGCTCGGAGTTGTCCATTATCCAGTAATGAATAAAACAAGGCTCCGGCGAAAATAAAAGTGCGTGGGTGGAAGCTCGCTGCTCGCTTCTATCCGCTCCTCTCCTCTCGCCACTTTGCCTTACACTGACTTGGAATCCACATATCAGTACAGTACAGTACAGTATTTTCAACTGGTTGAAACTAGTTTCAAATAATAGGATATGTAGTCTCGGACCCATTTTACAAAAAAGTATGTAATCCAAGTCCGTTGTACACTGGACTTGGATTGACGGTGGGTACCACTACTACTTAATAATAATACTACTTAATTACAGAATATTGTAATGTGAACATTGAGTATACTAGCGTATCATGAATATAATATGAAACGAAATTAGGGACGCGCGAAAGTAGAGAAAACGCGTGAGGGGGCTCGTTACACACGTTTATGGGGCCGTTCATACGGAAGGATCGAAACGATGGATCTGTAATCTGGCACGCGGCCGAAGCCCGCCGAAGCTGCAGGTGACCGCGACGCTCCGTGTGTGAGCGGCTAACTGTGCGATAACGCGATCGATTGTCACTTCAGATTGATCCTTTCAGATTGATCGTAACGACAGATCATTCCGTATATGGGCTCCTATAGATTTAGACACGACTAACTATTTACGTATTGTTCTATACTTGTGTCTGTACACAAGTATGGCAGAAAGCCGTGACCCTCAACGGTTCAGAGGCCAAGAGACCGAATAGCGATTAAAAACGCCCCCGGATACCATCATACATACTTCGAGCACAAGTTGACGTAAACAGAATAGAAATACAAATTATATCATCATCATCATCAATTTAGGTATTGCCAGTGTTCCTTCAAACAAAAGGAGGCAGTTACAAATAAAGAAGCCGAGGTGGCCTAGTTATTGGAACTCGAGAATCTTAAACGATGATCGTGGGTTCAAGCTCGGGCAAGCACCGTTGAATTTTCATGTGCTTAATTTGTGTTTATAATTCATCTCGTGCTTGACGGTGAAAGAAACAACGTTAAGAAACCTGTGTGTCTAATTTCACTGAAGTTCTGTCCCACGTGTGTTTCACCAACCCGCATTGGAGCAGCGTGGTGGAACATGCTCCAAACCTTCTCCTCAATAAAAGAGTGGAGGCCTTAGTCCAGCAGTGGGACATTCTCAGGTTAAGGATTAATTGTATAATAAGATAGGAATATGAGCGTCGACTTTAGTCGAAAACAAATAATGTAAACATTATTACAATATCATAGTCGCCGCGGGGTCCATATTTCATTGACGCGTTTTATCTCAGGGGATGTATGGAGCGCCTCTTATATGTCGCGGAAAGGCAGTGGCAATGATGATGGCACCCGATGCTCAGTGGTCTAACTGCACTGGCTGCACGAACCTCGTACAGCTGTTCAGTGCCAGCCACATAAGAAACTTTATGAGTTGCGTGAGCGGGTGAGTAAAGTTGTTTCAATCGTTTTATCGTTTTTATTATGCTATACCATCACGAAACCAGATTTCATTAATTTATATAAATATTAATAAAAACATTTCGTCACGTCACAATATTACATATACTATATACATTTATTTCTTTCATACAAACTTTTAAGTATATATCTATAACATATAATAAAACAGTAAACACCGTGTGCCTGTCATTAATGTCCTGTACATTTAATTGGATCGGGCATACGTCAAATTTAGTACCATCCCGCTTGGAAGTAAAAATCCAACATAAAGGTAAGAAAATGTCAATTGAAAAAAATGTTTTGAACCTGATTCTACCACGAATAACTGGGTAGTAATCTGATTTAGATGATCTTCGTGGTATTGGACAAGGTGATCCCGAATTAACATGGTAAAAAAAACATCGCTAAGAGCAGGAAATTGCGGATTTTTCTGCTTTTGAATGTGATATTTTTTTTGTTTTGTTGTAGGTTTTTTGCTTTGCGCTTATTGCAACGAAATACAAAACAATATTGTTGACTTCAATGTCGTCGGTTTGTAACTAATATCGTAACAATGAAGTATCCACTTGTTAGTTGTATCTATTACATTATAAGAGCTTAATAAATATTAAGACACATAGTTTTTTGTTCGTTGTTATTAGCGTAGCTAGCAGTGACTCTACGTCGAGTCTGGGTGTATCACGTATTTATAAATTTATTTAAAATTACATACATTCGATCCCATGTAGTGTCGTAGAATGTAACCATTTTTATGAAGCGTGACAATTATCCTTTTAAAAAAGCCTGTTACAATGTATGTAAGAAGTCATAAAAAAGATAATTAAGGTAAGGGTCAGACAAGAGGATACATTAATATTAGCCACGGATCTACTGCCGGCGCCGGCACTGCGCTACTGAGTGCACGCCTATTATTTCACGAGTTCATTTAAATAACTTGAAAATTTTCAAAAACTATCGGGTCGAATTATAAGGTGTACAAATTATTATTTATTTATACAAAATGATATAAATTTATATTTTATTTATTCTAATAATTTGGATATCATTACCATATTTATATTCTTAGATTAAGATGTAGTACATTAAGAGCGAACAGATCAACAGATCAACAGTCTGCAAATGTTTATATATCTTGGAACGTTGGTAAAATAAAAATAGCTTGCGATGAAATCCTTATATAACCCGTACAAAGTCAGGATGCGCAGCTATATTTAACTATAATGTACACCTATTTTTTACATGGAATGTCTTCTGTTAATTATTCTAAAAACGTGTGTATACGTTTCAGATTTTAAGAAACGCAGGCCATAATTCTTGTGATAGATTAAAAAAAAGTCACTGGCAGCTGTCAGGCGGCGCACACGTGTCAGGACTCGAAACATCGCTACGTTGTTTCGTTAAAGTACACTGACAAAATTCTTTGAAATAAAAAATGTCTTAGTATTTCGACAAATACTACATACATTTAATATATTTTAACATATCCTTCTCTAAAAATGCTTCTATGTACAATATCCCCGAAGTATATAATATTTCATTTTTTATAATTCTTAAATTTTCTGACCAGATGCGATTAATAATGTGATTGGCGTATAGACTCTTTAATTAATAATAAAGGCGTCTAACACGACGAATATTAGCGAATCCGATATACCGACTTTTGTTCGACACTAAAACATCGAGCGGATTTATACTTGAACTTATTATTTGCTATTAAATTGAAATGTATATTCACTGACGTCTGTTCAATGACTGTGACGCAGGTTATTCGAATCAGAATTTAACCTCAGCTGGGAGACGTTCAAGAAGAGCATCGAGAACGACTTGAGCGGCAACGGTCATTACGATTACCTACCGGATGTGTACGACAAGATGCTGGACGTCGTGAGTAGCTCCGAAGAAGTGTGATCTTTGAACGACCGATGCACTGTACTCACCTAAGTAACTTGACCAATGGACTCTGACATCACACGTGTGTCGCGCCACTGCCGCCGTCCCGCCTGTGTACTCCTCACGTGTGTCACGGTGAGTGGTATGTCAATGGGCGATGGGCGTGGCACTCGAAGTTAGCCCAGTCTACATCAATGTTATGTTAATTAGGTGGGAACAGCGTTTGTAATAAGTTTATAACACGCTACTTGGATCGAAATTTCATTCGAATGAAGCCAAATGATTTTACTTAATGATATTAATTATACTTTAAATGTAAACATAATGTCACTCAATGTAAACCTTATTTGATCATTTTTACTAAATTAAATAAAACATTCAACATACCAAAAGCATTTTATAATTGGAAACGACAGCGTCTCCGTTGCTTTACAAGTACTCATGTGGCGGTGCCGACTGACCGTGGTGACTCGCCTGTAAGTCAGTAGATGGCGTTATAATCGCTCACGATATTTAAATTTTAGGCATTAAAGAAACAACTTGCTGAACTTGCGAAAACATTATTTCGAGAACGAGAACTCAGTCTGATTTTTAGTAATATTTTTCTGTAAATAACGCTATATAAACTTTTGATAAAAAATAAAAATATAAACGTTTTACATAACAATAAAACGGTTATTATGTGCCGAAAGAAAACACGGCATCACTAAAGCTACGTCTTCTGATCTGGGTGATTTGGGGTCTAATCTACTAGCATTACACCAAGCTAACCATCTCTTATTAGCTGGTTCATATGTGTCAAGAGTAGATTTTTTTTTTTTATAGAATAGGAAGGCGGACGAGCATATGGCCCACCTGATGGTAAGTGGTCACCAACGCTCTTAGACATTGTAAGAAATGTCAACCATCGCTTACATATCCAATGCGCCACCAACCTTGGGAACTAAGATTTTATGTCCCTTGTGCCTGTAATTACACTGGCTCACTCACCCTTCAAACCGGAACACAACAATATCAAGTATTGCTGTTTTGCGGTAGAATATCTGATGAGTGGGTGGTACCTACCCAGACGAGCTTGCACAAAGCCCTACCACCAGTAAAGATTGACGCCAACTCCTTTTAATTAAGTCTTTTTCGACCTGAGACCATGTGGCTATCTTGTCCGCCCATCCCAATTTTCCAAACCTTCAGAACTAGCTGGTCTATCTGTGGAAGTGGACGCCCTGTGGTCAGGTCTACCAAAACCTTGTGTAAGTTGGGCACTGTCATGGGCTCATCCAGAGCTCGTGCCTGAAGATCTGCCTTCCAGAAGTGTTGGTCCCAATCCGGGGCTACTAGTAGGTAGGTGCCTCTCGCCCTGTTCAGATGAGAAAGTGCCCTTGGTATTAGATTTGGGCGAGAAAATAACCATCCCATACGGTAATCCCAGTCTCTTGAAAAAGCGTCTACGAACATCGCGGAACAGTCTCGTGAATCGAAAGTTACGTAATCTGGTACTATAGCCGACCTTTTTGAAGCAAAAATGTCTACGTCGGGTCTGTCTCATCTTCTGAAAATCTTTGAGGTAGCTAGAGGTAGTAGATGCCACTCCGGTACTGGACGTCTCCTTTACAGTCTGTCTGCTATGGAATTATACCTGCCTGGGAGATACTGTGCTGACAGAACTATGTTCCATTTGTCTAGAAGTCAAGAGTTGAAATGTTAGAGACAGGGGTCCTATCGAGTGAGTCCCTCCTTCCTTGCGAATGTACGCAATGATCGTTTTGTTGTCCGTCTGTAAAAAGAACATGCGAGTCTCTGAGACTCTTCGAGTGACCTCTCACTGCAGACAGCACTGCGAACATCTCTTTTTTGTTGCAATGCCACAGTCTCTGCTGAGGCATCCAGGAATCTGACATTGTCATCCTGTCCAGAACCGCACCCCAACCGATGTCTGACGCGTCGGTAGTCAGAAAATGGGATATTGGTATCGAGTGAATGGAGGTTGTTAGATAAACGGCTCCGAGCCACCACTGTAAATCCGTCATCGCCCTCCGTGGGAAGAATAGCTTTGTTTTTGGCAGATTGCGAGGGAATTGTTTTAAAAAGATCTGTAGGTGCCGACAGTGAAGTCTACGTCGGTATCACGAAGCATGCAAAGTTTAACTGCCGTAGCAGGCATTGTAGTTGCCGTAGATTGCAAGCTTTCTTGGTTAACAGGTTTGTTAAGGCAGTAGAAATTGATGTCTGCTTCTTGGTCGGAAGAGACATGATTACGCTCTGTATGTATGTATTTACGCTTTATGCCTAGAAAGTCCAGGTACCTAACTGGAGTCAACGTTGACTTCATGTAATTGATTTTCCATCCTAGGGACTCCAAAAGCTCCACAGGTTGTGATGCCAACTTAGAAGGGTCCTGGTGTACCAAGAGAAAATCGTCTAGGTACACTGCAACTCGCATCCCTCTCTTTGTGTAGAGTCTCCGCGACCCAGCGAGTGACTGAGAAAAGCCCGGGTGCTGATGCTAGGCCGAAGGGCAGTGAGGTCATTTGAAGCATTTCCTGTTTGTAAAACAGGCGCAGAAATGGTCTGTGGGAGGCAGTAATAGGTAGATGGAAGTAAACCTGTGATATGTCGGCTTTTACTAACCAATCACCAGTTTTGTTTTCACAAATCTGTTTAGCTGGCGTAGGTCGAAGATGGGTCTGAAGCCACCATCGCTTTTCTTTACCGGGAAAAGAAACCGGGAGTCAAAGAAACTGGTCTTTCTAAAATTCCAAGACTCATTAACTCCTCGATTTGTAAAGTCATTTGTACAGACGGTTTTGTAGCATAACTTGTGCTACTACTGGTGTAGGGTATACTAAGGAAGGTCTTTGAACAAAGGGTATCCGAGACCCTCTTTAAAAAGTTCTCAAAGGTGTTGCTCCGAGCTCCTCCCACCTTTTCCTGAAATCTCTTAATTGTCCCCCTCGGATGCCAAGCAGGGGTGCTTGGCATCACTGTCTCGATTGATCAAAAGTACGAAAGGAGGATTTTTTACCTCTACCTTTACCTTTCCCTCTGGTCTTATACTCATTACCTTGAAAAATAAGGTTCCTCCGAGGAGCCTCATATCTAGGTTTCTTTGGGACAGAGCTAGGAAATGAGTTTGGGGCTGAGTGAGAAGGGTTTTTTCTCTTAAATGATGCTGTTGAAGTTTTTTAACTGTTAACGCAAGAGAATTTAACCATTGCTGCGGGCCACCAAAATTCTGAATTAAAGTATTTTATCTAACTTAATCAAATAAACAAGTTTCTGAAGGAGGAATATTTCTAAGTGCAAGCTGTATGCACTTGTTAGATACCTCTTTAATTAGCCTCTCCCTTCTAGTTTCTATACACTCAGCCCGCTTACCACATACAATTTGTAATATGACCTCAGAGTTTTTTAAAAAAATGATGTTTCTTTACCAACTGCAGAGGCAATCTTCTCTAAAAGGGTTGATGCTTTTAACTCTTCCGGGGATTTAAAAGCCCAGTCAACTACTGACTGCAAACCACTACGAAGTAAATCATTACTCTCAAAAATTGCATTTGATAAGGCAGCCATAACATTCTCAGTGCCTACTAAATAATCCTTTGTTTTACTGAGGTGGCACAATTCATCATTTATTACTAAGCTAGTAAAGCCAGGTGTGGCAGCAAAAGTTTGTAATAACTCAGAGTATCTAATATTACGCCAGGTTGGTAAGCCAAAATTTTGTAGTAGTTTTATTTTCTCAACTCTTTCCGGGAGAGCTTGTTTTATTAACTTCGTTGCATCAATATCAATCGCTACCTGGCCTAAATTAAGAAATGTGTCCGTAGCCTGAGGAAGAATTAAAAATCACTCGTTTGAACACTGATTATTTAACACTTGTGATTGTTATTATGTTATTATGAGAGCCGCCGAGACTCTGCATATAGATGTTAGATAAAAATCCTTCCTGACTTTGACAGGCCGGTTCCGGCCTTGCGGTGACAGACCATAGATATTTCAAATAAGGTAGAGGATGAACATCTATGGATTCGGCTTAAGACACAGGAGAGTAAGTACAACAATAAAGGTGAGTCGACACTGCTTCTTCATAATGCGATGCTGTGTTTTCTACAAGGCACATAATAGTTAAATTACTAGCGCATTGCCCGCGGCTTTGTCCGCGTTATAGTTTAAATCCAGTAAACCTGATAAAGAGGCCAATATATGTTACTTATGTCATATTTTAGTTGTGATTAAACGTGAAGAATTAGTGCGATTATTATTATTCTAGTAATTATAGAAAAACGTCGACGTCGGGGCAGAAACTGCTTACAAGCAGCTAGGTTTTATTAAGTTAGTTACCCATACATTTGCAGCAGTATGTCGATATGCACATAGCAATAAGAATACACACGTCACGCATGCCGAATTATATGACGTCATCGTTTGAAACAACGAATAGTTCTGAAAAGAACTGTTTTTATCTTATAGAGAGAGAGCAGATATCGAACAAATATCCGATATTTTGTTTAACGTACCTAAAGACAAGCAATATATTATAGGCTATCAAGGAACGATTCATATCCGTATATGAAGAATCAGACAGCCAGCAATTTCAAAAGCTACTCGCTGAAATGGAGCTAGGAGACCAGAAACCAACACAGCTGCTCCGGCGTATGAGAAATCTAGCAAGAGATACGTTATCTGACTCCACACTCCGTATGATTGTGGACTAAGCTATTACCCGCTGACGTTCGCTCTGTAATAGCTGTTAGCGAAACCTTTAGCTCAAAGACGACCTTAGAAGAGTTAGCTTTGCTCGCAGATAAAATAATGGAGCAAACTCAAGAGGTCGCAGCCGTCTCATTTCAACCGTCAACCACTGTACCACCAGCATCATCAAACCAAGCTGATACACAATTCCTTATTAGCGAGATCAGGAAGTTATCACTTGAAATTGCTGACCTAAAGGCAAGACCGCAACATAACTATCATAAGCAACGATTTCGATCCCTCGCACTCGTACAGATTCACCGTCACCGTTCTGCTACTACCACCGCCGATTTGGAAGCCAAGCACGACGCTGCATAGCTCCGTGCAATTATAAAAAACAAATATCGGAAAACTAGATCGAACGTTGGCTGAGGCTAAAACCGGCGTTCAATTCAAATCATACCGCCTGTTCGTTACTGACAAGAAAACGAGACTACGAGACTACGAGTTATCCGTCCTACCAAGAAAACCAGATCAAAAAGCTACGCCGCTACCATTCAAACTATACGCAGCAAACAACACAACAATATCTACATACACTCGAATACATTTAAAAGCATTTTTAGCGATTACATATGATTTAGCAGCTATGAAGAGGCATGTGCTCACTACAAAATAGACTCACTGCGCTCTGTGGTTATTTTGGAGGATGGGACTATGAGACTACTTCTTATGTTTGTGGTGGGTGTTTTACGGCGGTGTTGCCTTCTTTGTTGTCGTTATGGGGTCCTTGTTGCTTGTGTTTTTGCATTTTATTTACTCAGTAGGTATCGTCTCTATGGGGTCCTTGATTCTTGTGTGTTGTTATATTTATTATAACTCATTAAATTTCCTTCATATGGTATATGTTCTAATATTCTTTGTATTGTAAGATGGGAAAGTTGGAAGCTTAGGTTGGTGTTACGGTATTATTGAAACTGTATGGTTGTTTGTTTTCTTTTCCCCACTACCATGTAGATACGCCGTATTCTCACAATATCCGTAGTACATTGGTCTATCTAGGGGTGTAAGAATTTAATAACAGTGGAAAAAAAATCTTACTTATATGTACTTTTACTTCTATTTTCCTGTTATTGTAGTTTTCGGTCTAATTTTGTCATTATTTTATTTTGTGTTAATATTTTTTATTTATTTTTTAGCTACATTTGTTCCTAATTTATTTATCATTTTTAAATTTTTGTACATAGGGAATTATGCCTTCTACTTTTTGTACTAAGGCAAGAGGTTGGTTTCATTCTTACTTGTATGGGCGCCGGCAACGGATAAGAGTTCAAGATTCTTTCTCAGAATGGGCTCCTATAACTGCTGGCGTTCCACAAATTGGCGTGTTGTCTCCCCTCTTGTTTTCGGTCTTTATAAGTGCCATCACTTCTCATATATCTTCTCTCTATCACCTGTATGCAGATGATCTTCAGATCTATTCACAAAGTAAAATTGCGAACCTTCCTGAAACTATACATTTAGTTAATAATGATTTATTAAATATTTCTAAGTGGTCTACTGCATTTGGATTACGAGTAAACCCAAATAAAACACAGGTGCTGATTATTGGTAGTTCAAAATTAATTTCTCGTATATCTTTTTCGGATCTCCCGGTTGTACACTTTAACGGTGTTAACATACCGTTCAGTGTTACAGCTAGGAATTTGGGAATTTCCTTTGACCAGCACCTGTCTTGGGAACCACAGATAAGTGAGGTTAGTAAAAAAATTTTTGCAGCCTTTGGCTCCCTTCGAAGGTTACGCAACTTTCTACCCATCCCTACCAAAATTATGTTAGCACAGTCACTCCTACTACCAATTCTCGATTATGCGGACGCATGTTATCTTGATCTAAAAGAGGAGCAACTTAATAAACTTGAGCGTCTCCAAAATCTTTGCATCCGATTCATATTTGGTCTTCGTAAATATGATCACGTTTCTGAATTTCGTAAAAAGCTCAAGTGGCTCCCAATCCGGCTTCGTAGGAATACTCACATCCTTCAACTTCTGTACTGTATTCTGTTCAATCCGTCTTCTCCTTCATATCTAAAAGAACGTTTTCAATTTCTTAGTTCTTCACATAGCCATAATCTTCGTTCTGAAGAGAATTTGATTTTAAAAATACCACCTCATACAACATCTTTTTATAGTGACTCATTTACAGTCCATTCAATTCGTCTTTGGAACTCTCTTCCACTAGAAGCAAGACGTGCACCAACTATTACTTCTTTTAAAAAAATGATAAAAGAGCACTATCTTGCTTCATGAAGAAATACTGCAATTAAATATTTTATTTATTATGTAAGTATCTATAGTATGTAAATGTATATATTTATAATGTGTATGTATATTATATTATTATATAATTATATATTTATGGAATATTTATTTATGTATCGTATATATACATATATATATTGTATCTATTTTTTATTTATTTTTTATTTTATTTTTATGTATTAAATAATTTGTACACCCCTACCATCCTATCTCTCTCCTCTACCAAAGGTTGCCTGGAAGAGATCGCTGTTTTAGCGATAAGGCCGCCTATTGTACATTTTTCTTTTCTTTGTTTTTGTTTTACTCCTATTATTTTCGTCTATATTGGTGTGCAATAAAGAGTATATAAATAAATATAAATAAATAAGAGCGAGGTACAGACCAATGCCGAATATTTGAGCGCCAAATCACGATAAAACGAAAAAGCGTAATGTTCTTTAAAATACAAAAACAAAAATATAAAGGTAATACAAAACCATATAAGGACCAATAGCGTTACGGCTTACGAGCCGCACGCAAGTCCCAGGTTCGAACCTTGGGCTTTTGACACAATTCTCTTCATAAACTTTGTTTAATTGAAGGGTAAATTATTAAAATATCAGTAAAAATACTTAAAATGAGGATTGCTATTATTTTTTTAATTAAATTTAATAATGAAATATAAGCAAACTCAATTGAAAGAATTAATTTTATTTGACCAGCCGGTTGTCGTGGTTGGTAGATACTTGCCTTTCGCGCTGCAAGTAGTGGGTTCGATTCCCACCCAGGACAAGCATTTGGGTGTATAAACATGTCTATTTGTCCTGAGTCTGGGTGTAATTATCTATATAAGTATTTATGTATTTACAAAAGAAAAGTAGTACATGTAGTATATCAGCTGTCTGGTTCCCATAGTACGAGCTTTGCTTAGTTTGAGATCAGATGGCCATGTAAAAATAATGTTCCAGGATATTATTATTATTATTTTTATTATTATTATTTAAAATACTTCCTATTTATGTCTAACGTTACTACCTAGTTATGCAACCAGTACCACGAAGAATATTCACAATTAGAACCTAAAATTGCATTGTTGCATTTCATCGTTGGGTGGTCTACTGGGAAACACAACTAAGTAAATAAATTCGTGGGGATATAACATTTTAGTTAGACAGTGCGAAATATGTATTTTTAATAATCAATTAAACGGAGCATCTAAATCTGTTCAGACGTGATTAATTTACTCCTTAGTTATTTTATATTTTTTTAAAAATACAATTTAGCTCGTCGGATACTTGACTTTTTTTTTCGCTGGAATAACGCATTTACGCGTTTCCGCCACATGAGGTGGGGGGGTATGTAGGACTCGCCGGTAATGAAGGCGCCGGAATACCCACTAAAAAACCAGCGGTACACACTCCGTCTTGTCGAAGGGGCGTCACGGGATCGCTTGCGCATCCTACCGTGACGCACCAACGGTTGGCCCGCTCAAGCGGGCCTCCATTCCTAGGGAGTTTTCGGGGTACGGAGTAACCCCCTGACCCCAGCGGCGCTTACGGTGGGGGAAGAAGGTGCGCATAGCGTCGGCGACTCCTCCCGGGTCTTCTTCGGCGGGGCGAATCAGCGGCGGCTGACCTCGCCTGTCGCTCTCGTTCCGCGACCTCCTTCTGCAACATGACACTCTCGCAAAAAGAGACCATCTCCATCCAACACCTCTTCCTGCCAAGCATAGCGTTAATCACGCTCGGCAGCGAGAGGTCTCCGCCAACTATCGCCGCCAGGTTATGCCTCTGGGGCCCCCACACAGCACACTCCATCAAAGTGTGATGTGCCGTGTCCAGTGGCGCACCACACTCATGGCAGGAGGAGGAGGCATACATCTTAGGACCACAAAAACTGAATGACGAAACGAAGTTTAACCTCATCGTCAGTAAATTAAGCAAAGATGTCATTCAGCAAGTTAGTGATATCCTTTTGAGTCCACCGGAGACAAAGAAATTCGAAACTTTGAAAACCCGATTGTTGGCAGTGTATGAGGAAACGGAAACCAGCAAATTTCAAAAATTAATTAGCGGAATGGATCTTGGCGATCAAAAGCCTTCACAGCTTTTGCGTCGAATGAGAGATCTAGCGCGTGGAAAATTACCGGACGATACGCTTCTCATCATGTGGCAAGGTTATCTTCCTGTGTAAGGAAAGCTTAAAAAGCGCCGTTACATTGTCCTTTCTATCTCAAGACGCTCATATATCACTCATGACTGATTGTTCTGCCACTTGTGCTGGAGCCGTCTTACAGCAGAAAGAAGAGAACTCATGGAAGCCACTTGCATTTTTTTTTCAAGTAAGCTAAGTGAAGCGCAACAGGGATATAATATCTATGATAGAGAACTTTTAGCTATTTACATGGCTATAAAGCACTTCAGGTATTTAATTGAAGGTCGTCCTCTGACTATTTATACGGATCATAAACCATTGGTTTACGCCTTCAAAAAGAACGCTATCGGAAAAAACGATACACCGAGAAGATTGAGACATTTAGATTTCATTTTACAATTTTCCACATCGATTGAACACGTCAGCGGAACCGACAACATTGTATCCGACGCTTTATCGAGAATATCCAGCATCGATACCCCATCGCCGATTGACTATGAAAGACTTGCAGAAGCTCAGGAAAAAGATAATGAATTAAAAAAGTTACTTGATTCAAAGAACCTAAAGTTTAAGAAACTTATTGTGCCAAATAGCAAGATACCTATTTTCTGCGAAGTGTCTACAAATAAGGTGCGACCATATTTGCCAGTGGAGTTTCGTGTAACAGCATACAAAGCCATACATGACTCAACCCGAGAGTTCGCACAACAAGAAAATTGATCCGCGATCGCTATATTTGGGCAGCGATGAATAAGAATGTTGCCTTATGGGCCAAATCATGTTTAGATTGTCAGAGACCGAAAGTGCAACGTCATACAATATCACCTATCGGAAATTTTCCTAAGAGTCAACGCTTCGAACATTTACACATTTACCGATATCTAGTTACCATGGTAGACCGAGCGACTGGTTGGCTAGAAGCTTACCCAATTAAAGACATTACAGCTGAAACGGTAACTAAAATTGTTTATTCAGGCTGGATAGCACGATTTGGATGTCCATTGCGTATTACGACGGATCAAGGTCGTCAATATGAACCTAACTTGTTCGCATTGTTGGCTAAGAGAATGGGCATAACTAAAATAAGAACCACGAGCTATCACCCGCAGTCAAATGGTGCCGTCGAACGAACTCATCGAACATTAAAAACAGCCCTTATGTATAGTGGCAATACGGACAATTGGGTCAACGAATTAACGTCAGTTTTATTAGGCTTAAGGGCAAGCTTACGCGATGACACTGGAATAAGTGCAGCCTAGATGGTTTACGGTGAAGTCATACGTTTACCAGGAGATTTCTTTTCGCCGACAAAGCTGGAAATCACTGAAAATGAAACGTTTTTGCAAAACCTGCGTTATAGAATCAGACAAATTGCATCGCTACCGAAACGAGATTTAGGACAAAACGGTATATTTGTACATCCAGAATTAAGTGAGTGTACACACGTTTTTGTCCGATGTGATAGAGTTTCGAAGCCACTTACGTCTCTCTATTCTGGACCGTTTAAAGTTTTAAGCAAATCAGCGAAATATTTCAAGATAGTGATTAATGGTATCAAAAAAATAGTAAGCGTCGATCGCCTTAAGCCGGCGTTTCTAATTACCAGCGAAGATAGCATCGATCGAAATCCAAATAAGGTAGAAGCTAATAAAAAAAATAAGCCTATGACGACGAAATCTAGTCGTATAGTTAGACCTGTCGTGAGATGTGCATACAGATAAGATACGAAATATTTAGTAATTTTTTTTAATATAATTAATTGTAATTTATAAAAATATTTTGATGTTATACACACATAAAAAAAGATCATATTATATACATATTTTTTTTGCTTTTTTATAATTTCTTTGTTTAAAGATTTTAATTGTTGTCAAACTTTTTGAGTACCTTGGTGGCTTTTGTTTCTAATTCATAGTGTTATATATGTTTGTTACTGGTTTTTATTTATTTTCTCAAATGCTATGTGCCGTCAGCACATCGCCTTTTTAGTTGTACTCCATATTTGGCATGACGAAATCATAACAATTTATTATTAGATTATTATAATACATTAATCAATCAGTCAGTACAGGATACTCAAACAATTGTGACGTGTCGTAAATAAATATATATTATTCCTTCGGTCTTTGAGTATTGGCTAGCCTCATACCTGGATCCGTCTCTCAATATTATATGCCTCAGTATCTCAAGATAGCCTGCACGCTAAACACACTGGCGTATAATCGCCGGCATGGTGATTCCGGCCCTCCCACATTAGGTAGGAATGCTCTAAAAACACAAAAACATTTTATACGGTTGATGTGTAAACAAAAGTAAAATTAATTAAAAAATGGTAAAAGCATAATTTGAAACTTAAAAAAATACCCAATATAAGAGAAAAGGAAGTCAAGGAGAATAAATGTATAATGTTTTTGAAGTTGTATATGTCGGCGACTCGCCAGAGTTCTCCCCAGGATCCATGATAGAAATTAAAAAAAACAACTACTCAGTACAACAATCGTGGAAAGAATGCCAGCCCAAGCCTACTTTTCAACTTACTAAATTACGATATGTTTCTTTTTATCAATAAAAATACTATATTTACTTTATTACAAATATAATTAATATTAACGGTTTATAATTATACAAACAATATTAAATTATTTTTAATCTTAATTAAAAGTTGAAATATATTATAATATATTTTAATTAGCTTAATTATTTATTACTAACTATAATAAAAACATGTACCGGAAATATCGAGTTTATACAGTCGTGTCAAGACAAATCATATTAACATTTCAAAATTATTAAAACAATATTAGATAATCATAAAACATATCCAAAACATCTATTAAATCTTATTTAAATTAATTCGTTACTTATCATAATAATCTGTAAGGAAATCATAGTGTTAACACGGTAGGTACAAAAATGTTGGTGGCTTGCTTAATTCATTCTGCATACCAAAATTAATTTAATAAGCATGTTGACCGTGGTATTATTTAAAATAAATTTTAAATTATGAATTATAATTATTATTCCACATTTTATTAACTGTCTAGCAAAAGTTGTTAATAATATACAGATAAAAAGTATTGATTTGGTTTATTACTAACAATAAAACCAGATGGCAGCACAGTCCAGCGCCCATAGCGTACACAGAGAAACTAATAGACGCAATGACGATTTCCTTCTCACTTACACAAGAACTCTTTCTTGTGTATATATACGAAAATTACGTTACAAATGGTTTAGACAGAGATAGAATTATCAAATCTTTTGTCCCTTATCGCGTAACCAGTTTTGATGTTTGTTTCGCTACTTAAGTAGCATACAAACTTGACAGTTGCGTTCATTGTATTTATTGTTCAATTTTCGCTTATTTTTATGTTAGAAAACGATTCTAATTCAGTGAAATGGCCGAGAAACAATCCTTATATAATATCGAAGGTTATACAATGCTGCATTGTCGTATTATTTCATGTTGAAGCGATATCAAGAAGAAAATTGCCGGCGTGTGTTGTCACGCGTAAGTACGACTATTTTGTCCCTAAATATAGTTTCTCAGTGTTGTTTACTTATGCCATAGCATGACGGAATCTTATATTGCAATTAAATCTTAAAGATAATAGGATTTTCCAGTTTTTATCATTCATAACCTATAATTATTTATGCAAGTGCTGCCAGCGTCAGATGAAAAAATGTCCCGATTTTCTATAAAAAATATCAACTCGTCGACAATGTAAACAAATAAACACGGCGTCCAATAATAACCTAAAGTGCTTCGTTATATGTAAATATATTATTTTAATTTATTCGTTCTCCTATTTATAATTTCCTAACAACAAAATCATTTAACATTCTTCATGAATTTATAATAATATTAGATTCCGAGTCAAGAGGTGAACATAGAAATATATGTGGCAACCATTCTTTAATTTGTGTGTTTTAGATTTCAACATCTGATTAGAATGCTAATCCAGTACCATATAAAGATGCTGAAGTACAATTGATAACGGAAACAAAAACAAACAATGTGTTTTTGGGTGGAGCTGAGACAAAAAATATTTTAATTAAAAAAAAATTATAATAAATATTAAAAAGTAAAATTTAATAATCTTATTCCAATTTAATTAAATCCTAATAATTATTTATCTCCCAAAACAGGGAATGCAGTTACTATGGCAACATTATACGCAACATTGACAAACTATCTCTGTCTCAATCGCGGTTTCACGGCCCCTTGTTTCTCTGTCTACGGCCCATAGATATAAAGTTTTGATTTGGTTTATTACTTACAATGAAACCAGATGGCAGCACGGTCCAGCGCCCATATATACAATTTTATAATATCATTATATTTCTGGCGGCAATAATGGGTACTACGTTGTTATGGCACGAATAAGCAGTAGTAGTTCATAGATGGCGCTCCAAGCAACAATGATCGATTTTATTTTTGATTTTGCATTTTAGTACTTTGTAAAACTATTTTATATTCGAAATACAAAACATTATATTTTACACATTTAAAACTTTTTAATAATAAATTAAACAAAACATGTGAAAAGTAACGAAACAATTGAAAACGACCTTTGATTATATTAGCCACTTCTTTTATAAGAAACCATTTTCATTACTGCAAAATTATTTTTGAAATATACTTTAATATTTAAGCTAGATATTTCATTGGATTTTACATAAATCGAAATTTATTACATAAAAAAATAAATATAAGAATACATTATTCTAACCTAATCCGTTCACAGATGTCGTTGCCAGCAGAATTCAAATATTTAGTTTTACTTATTACATAAGATAATTATAAATAAATTTGATTGAGAAAAATGATATAAATTAAAACAGCTTTTATTATGAATATTGTCGCAGTAAATTCAATATTTGAACAATAATTTAAACATGAAATGTCTTTAAAAGTTTCAAACGATCAAAACAGTTTCCTATAAATAAATAAAAATAGCTTGATAAATCGATGGCAGCAAAGTAGATACGGATATCTACATTTTTGTGAAAATGCTTTCTTTACGAAAATAAGCTTATATTATATTAACCTTATCTACAAGTCTGTATTAAAGATTTTTAATTTTTCTAAGTAATTCCAATTATCTGGTACGTAAATGCAATATACATATACATACACACGAATTTTAAAAAACGGCGCAGAAGAAACGGACTTTTGAATTTGTTCGCCTTTACTTCGGAGTATCCACAGATGATTAAACCGCAAACAAAGACATCAGTCACTTATCACACTCTTGCGCATAGTTCGCTGTTCGCTGTTAATTTATAGCACTTTTTGTTAAAATTATTTTGTTTATAGCACTACATTTATGTATCTTTAAAATATTACTTTCTATCAAGATACCTACCATGATTTTTACAAAAATATCAAACACAGTAGCGTAGGAGAATCAACAGCAGTTGACGATGCAGAATTCAAATAATAGCTTAGTATATTCGCACCTCATCGTTAACATTTTGATCACTTTTTTTTCCATTAGAAGTAGTTTGAAAGTGATAATAATTGTTTAGTTATCTTTTTATTTTTATTTTTTTAATTAGTTAATCATAAGTACTTATTTTTTAAATACAGATTTACCTTTCAGTTTTCAAAGGATACAAATTCTTATGAAGGTATCGTTTGCAGTTATAATAAATAAAGCACAGAGACAGACATTAAAATATGTCGATGTAGATTTAAGGGAATTCTGTGTTTCTCATGGCCAATTGTATGTATGTTGCCCTATCTAGATCTGGACGCGGCGAAAACCAATAAATACTAATATCCCACGAAAATCAACTAAAAATATTGTTATTACTGGAATACAATAAGTCCGTGTCCGTACTATCCGTGCAGTGACGGAGAAAGAATACATTTCACTGCCCCTCTCTTTCCCATGGGTGTCGTAAGAGGCGACTAAGGGATATCTGAGCGACCATCTGCTCATCTGGTGGTAGGATGCTAACATCCGCCTGGCTTGTTACCACCGTACGCATGGTGAAAAACTCGTGAAGTGCCTTGCAGCCGCGTTTCGAGGTCAGCCAGCGTACAGCCAGAGCCCGAGCGAGTATTGCCGCGATGGTTGTTGGTCCAATTGGAGACGGCTGTTGAACCAATGCCGGGGGAAACTGTATTGACCTGCCCGACAGGGAGACCCGAAGAAACGGCTGTTCCGCTGGCCGCCCGTGGCATAGTACAGGGGCCCGAGCGTGCCTAACCAGCTCGTGAGGCTGCCCCACCAGGCCACGCATAATCTCGGGGTGGACCGTCGTGCCGATTGGTGACCGGTAGGTGGGGTCTCGGCGGCCACTTCCGGGGGCGTTTGGGGGCCCTTCCGTCCGGCGGGTCAGTGTATTTTTCCTTTTGGCAACCACTTGGGGAAACACGCCTCCACACTTTGCCCATCCCTATCGTGCCAATACATCGCTCGCTTCACGTCTCTTTTCCATTTTATTTTTCCCAAATGGCGCAACAAAACAGAAATAACGGTCGTACAGCGGTGCACACCCCCACCATACCCTCGCTGTTTGAGGTCGAGTTCTCTAACATCCGAGGACTCCACACTAACCTCAACGCTGTCCACCACCATCTCGAGACAGCACGGCCAGCAATGTTGTTTCTCACGGAGACACAAATACTCCGTCCTGCCGATACCAGCTACCTTAATTATCCCGGCTACACGCTTGAAGAATCCTTCAAAGCGAAAGCCGGAGTATGCTTGTTCGTCAGGACGGATGTTTGCTGTCACCGACTGCGCTGCTTGGAGGACCCCTCCTTCTCCATGTTGGTGGTACGTGTGGACCTGGTTCGTCAGAGCCGAGTCTACGTGTGCCTCTACAGATCCCACAATGGTGACTTGGAGACAAGCCGATTATTTGACCATCTTAGTCGGGTGGCAGATGCTGCGCAAGAGCAATTTCCTAACGCGGAATTGGTGTTTTTGGGGGATTTTAATGCTCACCACGAATCCTGGTTGAAATCCCTCAAAACTGACCATGCTGGAAGGACTGCTCATGCTTTTGCTCTCACACATGACTTGACCCAACTGGTTGATCAGCCCACCAGGATCCCAGACATTGATGGGCAAGCACCTTCTCTACTGGACCTTCTGCTGACTTCTCACCCGGTGGAATATCAGGTTGTGGTTCAGGCTCCTCTTGGCTCTTCGGATCACAGCCTTATTTCTACCAGAGTACCACAGGCCAAGCTGCCGCCACTAGCGGTATGCAAACGTCGCGTTTGGCACTATAAGTCGGCGGATTGGGACGGTATGCGCGATTACTTACCCTTGGAAGGAACGTTGCTTCAGTGGGAATGACCCGACAGCTAGTGCCGCTGCTGTTGCTGGCGAGATCATGCTGGGTATGGAATACTACATTCCTAGCTCAGATCTCGTCAGTAGGAGTACGCGTAACCGTTGGTTCACTCTTGAATGTGCCGATGCTGTATCATCTAAGCAGGCGGCATATCGCAAGTAGATCAACGGCTGTATTAGCGGGGCATCTAGCATTGACTCACTGAAAGCAAACTATAATAAAAATTCCAAGTCCTGTAGAAAGGCATACACGAGAGCGGATGCACAGCGCATTGTACAGATTGGTCATGACCTTGTTTCGCATCCTAGGGGCTCCCGTAGCTTCTGGCGTCTGACCAAGTCTGTGCAAAACAATTTCTGCCAACCTTCGCTGCCACCGCTCAGAAATCCGGACGGATCGCTAGCTCACAGTCCGCAAGAGCAAGCTGATCTCCTGGCTAAACTCTTTGCCGACAATTCCGTCATCGATGATTGTAGTGCACTGCCACCTACAATACCTGCATGTGGCCATACGATGCCTGACATTAAAATCAGGCAACGTGATGTGCGTGCGGAGCTGCAATCACTTGATGTACGGAAAGCTAGCGGTCCCGATGGAATACCAGCCATAGTGCTGAAGAAGTGCGTAGCGGAGCTGTCTCCTGTGTTAACGCGCCTGTTCCAACTTTCTCTCTCTTCGGGAAGTGTGCCGGAGGCTTGGAGAAGAGCTAATGTGCAAGCGGTTCCCAAAAAAAAAGGGATCGGTCTGACCCGGCAAATTATCGGCCAATAGCTATCACCTCAGTACTTTGTAAGGTGATGGAACGGATTTTAAACAACCAACTGATCCATTACCTAGAAGATCACTCTTTAATTAATGATCGTCAATACGGGTTTCGACCAAAACGGTCCACAGGTGATCTTCTAGCGTACGTAACGCACCTCTGGGGTGAAGCTATCGACAAGCATGGAGAATCGTTGGTTGTCAGCCTCGATATCTCCAAGGCTTTCGACGGGGTCTGGCACAGAAGTCTTCTCTCCAAGCTGCCGGCATATGGTCTGCCTGCTCAGCTATGCACCTGGATTGCCAGCTTCCTACACAAGCGTAGCCTTCGTGTTTTAGTTGATGGTTGCGCTTCACAATTCTATGTAGTGAATGCTGGGGTCCTCCAGGGATCTGTGCTATCTCCCACACTCTTTCTTTTGCATATCAATGATATGCTCTCTCTTGGGAACATACATTGCTATGTAGACGATAGTACAGTGCATGGTGGATACCACGGACGCGCAGTGGCTGGGCAAGCGGAAATAGAGGAGAGGCGGAAGGATCTTGTCATTGAACTCGATAGGACGTTAGAGCTCATCGCCAAATGGGGCTCTGATAATCTTGTTGAGTTTAATGCCAAGAAAACACAGGTTTGCGCTCTCACGGCGAAAAAGTCAACATTTTCCCCTCTTCCCTCCCGCTGTGGTACTCCGCTGGTGATGCAAAGCAAAATCGCCATGCTGGGGATTGACGTTCGCTGCGACCTTAGTCCAAGGGATTACATCGAGGCTGTTATAAAAACAGCTTCACGGAAACTCGGAGTTCTGAACAAGGTGCGGCGCTTTTTCACGCCACAACAGGTGTGCCTGCTGTACAAAACACAGATACGGTCTTGCGTGGAATATTGCTCGCACCTTTGGGATGGCTCCGCTAAGTACCTACTTGAGGCCTTGGACCGGTTGCAGCGACGTGCCGTACGCATTATTGACGACGTAAAGGTCACAAACACCCTTGAACCTTTACAATTGCGTCGTGAGATAGCAGCACTGAGCGCTTTCTATCGACTGTATCACGGCGAGTGCTCTGAGGAATTATTCTCTCTAATCCCTGCTTCCCCCTTCCTTCTTAAGTCCACGCGAGCTTGTTCTCGATGTCACCGCCTAACTGTGACATCAATTCCATCGCGAACAAAGAAATTTGGCAGAAATTCGCCGAAATCGAAATTTGGCAGAAATTCGCCGGGAGGGCAAATGACTCTACTCCACCTGATGGTAAGTGGTAGTAGAGTCCAAACGCGACGACGGCCAGTACAGACGGGAAAAAAAAAATCCGCTTTTAGTGATTTCTTTAAGTTATACACGGTGGAACCGCGGGCACAGCTCGTTACCAATAAAACACTTAACTGAGTGATTACAAATAGCCTGATATTTTGTAAATTTCAAGGGTGATTATGCTTTTAAGAAACAAGTGATATTAATTTTTTTTTTTTTTTTTCAATGTTTACTATACGGTAGGTAGGTAGGTAGGTAGGCAGGCAGGCAGGCAGGCAGGCAGGCAGGCAGGCAGGCAGGCAGGCAGGCAGGCAGGCAGGCAGGCAGGCAGGCAGGCAGGCAGGCAGGCAGGCAGGCAGGCAGGCAGGCAGGCAGGCAGGCAGGCAGGCAGGCAGGCAGGCAGGCAGGCAGGCAGGCAGGCAGGCAGGCAGGCAGGCAGGCAGGCAGGCAGGCAGGCAGGCAGGCAGGCAGGCAGGCAGGCAGGCAGGCAGGCAGGCAGGCAGGCAGGCAGGCAGGCAGGCAGGCAGGCAGGCAGGCAGGCAGGCAGGCAGGCAGGCAGGCAGGCAGGCAGGCAGGCAGGCAGGCAGGCAGGCAGGCAGGCAGGCAGGCAGGCAGGCAGGCAGGCAGGCAGGCAGGCAGGCAGGCAGGCAGGCAGGCAGGCAGGCAGGCAGGCAGGCAGACGCGACGGTAATGCCACGGGCCGTTCCTGGTACTTTTCTGTTCAGCAGACTGGACTGTGCGAGCGGCTTTGTGGCAAATTGAAGGTGGAAGGAAGAAGCTCTCTGCTTTCTTTCTTTGTTTTGTTTTGTTCTTCTTCCGTTTTGTTTCGTTTCGTTTTCTTTCTTCTGTTTCATTTTTTGTTAATTTTGTTTTGTTTTATTTTCTTCTTTTATTTTCTTTCCTGTCTTCTATTTATTTTTGGAGGTTACTCCCAATGGTGGAGTTAGTCGAGTTAGAGTTGGTCTCCGGGGTCTTTTTGGGCTGCCGGAGAAAGGAGGTGGGAGAGGCGGGTTCGCCCAGTGTCGGTATCGATGCTGGGTGGACAGACTAAAAGGTCACCGCCTCTCAAACTCGTTTCCCCATCCGGGTGTTGTGGACATGTCTCGCAGCCCGTGGTGGGACCGAGGGTCTTGCCTTAACCGGCTGGGCCAAGAGGAGACAACCTCAATAAAAAACATTAGTTTGTAGATCCCGTGATACCACCCGACCTCACGGTGTATATAGGGTTACCAAGGTACAGGGGACACTGCCTTGGTGGACTTTTTATTTCCCCCATACTCGTGGGATTATACATGAATAAACAAAACAAAACATTTAAAAACAACGGACTCGGCGATCATATGGACAACGATAACATGGCGGTGGAGGCGGGCGCCCCAATAGCGCGCGCCGAAACCAAAGACACTCTACTCTCTCTACTCACTCTCGTACTCTCGTGTCCAAAAAACTGGTGGTCCGACTGGAACGACTCTCAGAGTCCGACTCGTCGGCCACCAGCATGGTGATGGTCTCTTCGAGAGACCCCGCCTGTCGTCGGCGGAAGGGCGAGAAGCGGCCCCGTCCTGGGCCGGAGAGCTACTCCGGCTCCGAGAGCGACGCGGGTATGAGCGAAGGCGGCTTCTCGGGGTCAGGCATCAGCAAATGGCTGAAGCCCTCCCCCAAAAGGGGGCGTGGTCGACCGCCCACGACGGGCGAATACGTCGGCCTCGGGCGCTCCCGCGAGGAGCTAAAAGCCGCTAAGGCAAAGGAGCGGCGGTACGAGGCGGAGGACGCACTGGCCGCGTACAGTGCGGCGGCCAAGGTGGCCACTGAAGAAAGAGCGGCCCGAGCAGAGAAACGCCAACCCGGCGTGACCGTGGACGTGCCGCAGACGTCTGCCGCGCTTGACGCGGCGGTGAAGGAGGCGCTCGACGTCGTTCTGCAGGTTGCCGACAGGTCGGGCAACCTGAAGGGTACGTTCGTTCGGGCCCTGAAGTCCGCCGCCGTCACCATTAAAGGTGCGGTGGCGGATCTAAGGGAACTCACGGTGACGGAGGAGGTGGCGCGACTGGAGGCGGCTAACACGCGACTCTCCGGCCAACTGGCCGAGTTGCGCCGGGAAGTCGCCGAAATGCGCCAGCGGCCGGTGGCGGCGACGGAGGCGAACCTCCAAAACGTCATGGAGGAGGCGCTGCGCGCGAACCGCGAGCAGTTCAGCACGATGCTGAACGCTCGCCTCGAGGGCCTCGAGGGCCGCCTCCTTCCGGAGCCTCGGCTGCGGCCTCCACTCGCCGCTGACCGTAGGGTAGCGCAGGCAGCGGCCGTAGCCGCGGCGGGAAAGGAGGCTCCAGCCGCCTCCCACGCAACGGAGGGCGTCGAGGCCAGCGCCGCCAAGCCTGCTGCTGTCAGGCCGAAGCGGCCTAAGAGAAGTATGGCTGCCCAAGAGGCGGCAGCCAGGAGGGTGGCTCCTCAGTCGTCAGCGGAGCCGGCCGCCACTCCGGCCACGTGGAGCGCCGTGGTCGCTAGGAACAGGCCAAAGAAGGCAGAGAAGCCGGGCGCCAAGCCAGCGGCGGCGAAGCCGACTTCTTCCGGGGCCACCAAGAAGGTCCCGGTTAGGAGGAAACTCCGCCCCCCTCGCACCGCAGCGATAACGCTGACGCTGAAGCCCGGTGCTGAGGAAAAGGGGTGGAGCTACGAGAAGGCTCTGGCCCTGGCCAAAAGCCGGATCAGCCTCCGGGAGGTCGGCTTGACGGCGGTACGGTTCCGGACCGCGGCGACGGGAGCGCGGATGCTCGAGGTGCCGCCGGGCACCAACGAGGCCGAGAAGGCGGCGGATGCCCTGGCGGAAAAGCTCCGCGAGGCCCTCAGCCCGGAGATCGTCCAGATCCATCGACCCACAAAGTGTGTCGAACTAAGGGTACTAGACCTGGACGACTCCGTGACGGTGGCGGAAGCCGTGGCGGCGGTCGCTGAACAAGGCGGCTGCCCTACCGGGGCCATTAAAGCGGGCATCATCGCTCGCGGCTCGAGCGGCTCGGGCTCTCTGTGGCTGAGCTGCCCCGTTTCGGCCGCGAAGAAGGTCGTGGAGGTAGGTCGCATAAGGGTCGGGTGGGTGTCGGCGCGAGTCATGCTGCTCGACCCCAGACCGCTGCACTGTTTCCGGTGCCTCGAGCGGGGGCACATGGGGGCAAAGTGTGACCGGGACGTCGACCGAAGCCGTCTGTGCTTCCGCTGCGGTCAGCCCGGTCACAAGGCTCGGGAGTGCTCCGCCGCCGTAGCCAGCTGCGTGGTCTGCACTGCGGCCGGTAAGCCAGCTGCCCATGCCGCCTGCAGCAAGTCGTGCCAGGGCGGAAAGGGCGCCGCGCAGAGGGAAAAGACAAGGAAGGTGGCGACGAAAGGCCCGGTAGCCGCGTCTCCACGCACAGAGGCGGAGCCGATGGAGACCACGCAGTGATGGCCCTGCGCTGCCTCCAGGCCAATATCAACCACTCTGCCAGGGCTCAGGACCTCCTAGTCCAAAGCATGGCAGAGTGGCAGATCAACGTGGCGGTGGTATCGGAGCCCTATTTCGTTCCCTCGCGGGACGACTGGGTCTCCGACCACGAACGGGTCGTGGCCATCGTCGCCCCTGCGGTCGCTGGCGCTCCGGCCATCGAGGGTGTGGCCAGGGGCAGGGGGTGCGTGCTGGCCGTCGTCGGCGGTGTGACGGTCGTCGCCGTCTACGCCTCGCCCAGTCGGAGTCTCGCCGAGTTTGAGCAGATGCTGGCAGAGGTCGGGACTCTGATCGGGCAAGCGGCGCCCGCACCGGTGTTGGTCGCGGGGGACTTCAACGCCAAATCAACGGCTTGGGGTTCTCCTGTGGCCGATGCCCGGGGTGAGGTGCTCGAGGAGTGGGCGGTCTCGTTGGGGCTGGCGGTCCTCAACAGTGGGTCGGAGAGCACGTGCGTGCGGCGGCAGGGCGAATCGATCGTGGACATTACGTTCGCGTCCAACGCCCTGGCCCGCCGTGCTCAAAACTGGAGGGTCGAGACTGGCGTGGAGACACTGTCGGATCACCGATATATTCGGTTCGATGTCTCTGCGTCGGCTCGTTGGGATGTTCGGCCCACTGTTGTCGGAGGAACGGAAGGTCGTCCGCGTTGGTGCCTGGGCCGCCTCGACGGACAGTTGGCGAAGGAGGCGGCCATCGTCGAAGCTTGGGGGGCCGGTTCCGACCCGGTCCTCCGGATCGACCAGGAGGCCGACCGGATCGACGGCGCCCTGTCCCGAGTGTGCGACGCGGCGATGCCGAGGGCTAAGCCGCACCCGCAACGTCGGCGGGTGTACTGGTGGCGTCCGGAGCTCCGTCGGCTGCGCAAGGCGTGCGTGGCGGCACGGCGCCGTTACGTTCGGTGTAGGAGACGAAGGGTCCGTGATGACGACGCGGAGGAGGTCTTCTACACCGGATATAGGACCGCCTGCCAGGCCCTACAGAAGGCCATAGCACAGGCCAAAGAGACGGCGTGGGAGGAATGGCTGGAGATGCTCAACGGCGATCCGTGGGGGCGTCCGTATCGGGTCGTGAGACAAAAGCTCCGACCCTGGGCTCCTCCGCTGACCAGCAGTCTCCAGCCGCAGCTCTTGGCGAGGGTTGTGGACACGCTCTTCCCCGAGCGGGGAGAGTTCGTTCCACCGGCCATGGCGCCGCCCGCGAGCAGGCCCCAAGAGGAGGACGACGGGTCAACGGTGACTCCGATCACCGAGGCGGAACTGCAGGCGGCTGTCATCAGACTAGGGTCGAAAAAGACAGCCCCTGGGCCCGACGGAATCCCCGGTCGAGCCCTGAAGATCGCGTCGGAGGAACTCGGCGAGAGCATGCGGCGCCTCTTCACCGCATGCCTGTCTCAGGGTAGGTTCCCGCGACGGTGGAAAACGGGCACGCTCGTTCTGATCCGCAAGGACGGGCGTCCGTCCGATCAGCCGTCAGCCTACCGCCCGATCGTGTTGCTCGACGAGGTGAGCAAGCTCTTCGAGCGGGTGCTCGCTGCCCGTCTCGTCGGCAGTATGGAGCCGGGACTCGACGAGCGGCAATACGGGTTCCGTCCCGGCCGCTCGACGCTCGACGCGATCGCCAGGGTGAGGGGCCTGGCCGAGGAGGAGGTGTCTCGGGGCGGGGTGGTGTTGGCAGTGTCGCTGGATATTTCCAATGCCTTCAACACCCTGCCCTGGGAAACGGTGATGGAGGCCCTGCGGTTCCACGGTGTGCCAGGCTACCTGCGGCGTACCGTGGCCGATTACTTCTCGGGCAGGGCGGTGGCCTTCCCGACTGCGGACGGATGGGCCGTCAGGTCGTTGTCGTGCGGTGTTCCGCAGGGGTCGGTACTAGGACCGCTCCTGTGGTGCATCGGCTACGACTGGGTGCTGCGCGGGGCCACGTTGCGGGGGGTCAGCGTCACGTGCTACGCTGACGACACCCTCGTGTCGGCCCGCGGCAGTTCATACCGGGAGGCGGCCTATCGCGCCACGGCTGGGGTGGCGCACGTGGTCCACCGAATCCGCGCGTTGGGCCTCGAGGTGGCCCTACACAAATCCGAGGCCCTCGTCTTTCACGGGCCTCGGAATGCGCCACCTCCGGGGGCGGCGATAACGATGGGCGGAACTTCCATCGCCGTCGGGTCGACGATGAAGTACCTGGGACTCGTACTCGACGGCAGGTGGAAGTTCGAAGAGCACTTCCGGCGCTTGGCCCCAAAGTTGGTGGCTGCAGCTGGGGCGCTAGGGAGAATCCTCCCGAACGTGGGTGGGCCAGGAGGCTCCTGCAGGCGCCTGTACACCGGCGTCGTGCGCTCGATGGCGCTCTACGGGGCGCCGATATGGGCGGACGCTCTGAGCGCCCGCAACGTCGCCTCGCTGCGACGTCCACAGCGAGCGATGGCGCTCAGAGCGGCTCGGGCGTACCGCACGGTGTCGTACACCGCGGCGTGCCTGCTCGCTGGAAGCCCGCCATGGGACCTCGAGGCCGAAGCTAATTCGAGGGTCTATTGGCGGATCAAGGCGGCAGTGAGAGCGGAGGGGGAGAACCGGCGCCACCCACGTGAGGTTCGGATGTGGCGGGAGGAGGCCCGCGAGAAGGTATTCGCCGAGTGGTCGGAGAGACTGGGTGTCCCGGGTGCTAGCCGGGACCTCGTTGCGGCCATTCGGCCGGTGCTCAGGAAGTGGGTCGAGCGCAAGCATGGCCCACCCACGTATCACCTCACACAGCTTTTGACCGGCCACGGTTGTTTTGGCCGGTACCTGTGTGAGATGGTCGGTAGGGAGCCGACGGTGGAGTGCCACCATTGTGGCGGAGGAGCCGTGGATACGGCGGAACACACGCGCGTAGAGTGCCCGGCTTGGGCGGAGCCTCGCGCGGTCCTATCCACGGCCGTAGGTGGAGACCTGTCGCTTCCGGCCGTCGTCGAGAAGATGGCCGGAAGCGAAAAGATCTGGGCGGCAGTGTCCCGGTTCAGCGCATGCGTCATGTCGCAAAAGGAGGAGGCAGAGCGGGAGCGGGAGGACGACGTGGACTCGCTCCCGCAACGAAGAAGGAGACCTCTTCGACGGCGACGTGCCTTCGCAGGCCGGACGCTGCCGCAGAGTTAAGGTGTGGTTGGCGGCGGAGCCAGTCTGTTGATCCGCCGCGGGGCTTCAAGCCCTGACGCCCAGCCTCCAGTGGCGGACTCGGGGGAGTCCGTCACGTAACAGGATGGAGGCACAGAGAGGAGGGAGGCGCGCCCTAACATCCTGGCGCGTTTCCGAGATGGGTCGCCTTATGGCGACGACCGCTGGCGGGGTTGCGGTTGTAAGTCACAACGTTCCCGTGACCCCGCCGCCTTGCGGAGAGGCGGAAATCTGGGGAGGTTTTAGTGGGTAGGACGGGGCCGTCTGCCCCGTGAGTCCCACATACCCGTCCCGGTCCCCCCGGACCGGGCGGCAGGCGTAAATGCCTTTCCTCCCCGAAAAAAAAAAAAAAAAAAAAAAAAAAAAAAGGTTAGGTTGGGGTGCATGTCAGTCACCTCCACGTGGTGCACCCTGGGCAACGGGGTCGACCAGCAATCCGATGTTTTTCCGGAATGCTTGTCGATCGCGGCTGAGACTGACGCGGCGGAAGTGTCGCGGGCCGCTCCTGGGACTTCTCTGTTGCGCAGAGTTGACCAGCGAGCGGCTCCGTGGCAAATAGGAGGACTCCGGGGTACTTTTGGGCCGCCGGAGTAAGAGAGGAGGAGTTGGTCTCCGGAGTCCTTTCGGGCTGCCGGAGACAGGAGTAGAGGAGTAGAGGAGGAGGGAGAGGCGGGTTCGTCCAGTTTCGGTGTCGATGCTGGGCGGACAGACTTCGGTCACCGCCTTCTCGAACTCGTTTCCCCATCCAGGCGCCAGCCTGTGGTGGGACCGAGGGCCTTGCCTTCACCGGCCGGGTCGAGAGGAGAAAACCTCAATAAAAAACAACAGGTGGGTCGCTCACCCAAAGCGACGGCCGCAGGTGGGGTCGCGGTGGTGTGCTAACGCGTTCCCGTAACCCCTCCACCATGCGGTGAGAAGGAAACGAGGAGGTTTTAGTGGGTAGGACGATGGCCTTCTGCCCCGTGAGTCCCACATACCCGTCCCGGTCGTGTCCGGGCGGCAGGCGTAAATGCCTTTCCTCCTCGAAAAAAAAAAAAAAAAAAAAAAAAAAAAGGTTAGGTTAGGTTGGGGTGCATGTGGGGTGCATGTCAGTCACCTCCACGTGGTGCACCCTGGGCAACGGGGTCGACCGGCAATCCGATGTTTTTCCGGAATGCTTGTCGATCGCGGCTGAGACTGACGCGGCGGAAGTGTCGCGGGCCGCTCCTGGGACTTCTCTGTTGCGCAGAGTTGACCAGCGAGCGGCTCCGTGGCAAATAGGAGGACTCCGGGGTCCTTTTGGGCCGCCGGAGAGAGAGAGAGGAGGAGTTGGTCTCCGGAGTCCTTTCGGGCTGCCGGAGACAGGAGTAGAGGAGTAGAGGAGGAGGGAGAGGCGGGTTCGTCCAGTTTCGGTGTCGATGCTGGGCGGACAGACTTCGGTCACCGCCTTCTCGAACTCGTTTCCCCATCCAGGCGCCAGCCTGTGGTGGGACCGAGGGCCTTGCCTTCACCGGCCGGGTCGAGAGGAGAAAACCTCAATAAAAAACAACAGGTGGGTCGCTCACCTAAAGCGACGGCCGCAGGTGGGGTCGCGGTGGTGTGCTAACGCGTTCCCGTAACCCCGCCACCATGCGGTGAGAAGAAAACGAGGAGGTTTTAGTGGGTAGGACGATGGCCTTCTGCCCCGTGAGTCCCACATACCCGTCCCGGTCGTGTCCGGGCGGCAGGCGTAAATGCCTTTCCTCCTCGAAAAAAAAAAAAAAAAAAAAAAAAAAAGGTTGGGGTGCATGTCAGTCACCTCCACGTGGTGCACCCTGGGCAACGGGGTCGACCAGCAATCCGATGTTTTTTTTTCCGGAATGCTTGTCGATCGCGGCTGAGACTGACGTGGCGGAAGTGTCGCGGGCCGCTCCTAGGACTTCTCTGTTGCGCAGAGTTGACCAGCGAGCGGCTCCGTGGCAAATAGGAGGACTCCGGGGTCCTTTTGGGCCGCCGGAGAGAGAGAGAGGAGGAGTTGGTCTCCGGAGTCCTTTCGGGCTGCCGGAGACAGGAGTAGAGGAGTAGAGGAGGAGGGAGAGGCGGGTTCGTCCCGTTTCGGTGTCGATGCTGGGCGGACAGACTTCGGTCACCGCCTTCTCGAACTCGGTTCCCCATCCAGGCGCCAGCCTGTGGTGGGACCGAGGGCCTTGCCTTCACCGGCCGGGTCGAGAGGAGAAAACCTCAATAAAAAACAACAGGTGGGTCGCTCACCCAAAGCGACGGCCGCAGGTGGGGTCGCGGTGGTGTGCTAACGCGTTCCCGTAACCCCTCCACCATGCGGTGAGAAGGAAACGAGGAGGTTTTAGTGGGTAGGACGATGGCCTTCTGCCCCGTGAGTCCCACATACCCGTCCCGGTCGTGTCCGGGCGGCAGGCGTAAATGCCTTTCCTCCTAGAAAAAAAAAAAAAAAAAAAAAAAAAAAAAAAAAAAAAAAAAAAAAAAAAAAAAAAAAAAAAGGTTAGGTTAGGTTAGGTTAGGTTAGGTTAGGTTAGGTTAGGTTGGGGTGGGGTGCATGTCAGTCACCTCCACGTGGTGCACCCTGGGCAACGGGGTCGACCAGCAATCCGATGTTTTTTTTTCCGGAATGCTTGTCGATCGCGGCTGAGACTGACGCGGCGGAAGTGTCGCGGGCCGCTCCTGGGACTTCTCTGTTGCGCAGAGTGGACCAGCGAGCGGCTTCGTGGCAAATAGGAGGACTCCGGGGTCCTTTCGGGCCGCCGGAGAGAGGAGGAGTTGGTCTCTGGAGTCCTTTCGGGCTGCCGGAGACAGGAGGAGTAGTGGAGTAGAGGAGGAGGGAGAGGCGGGTTCGTCCAGTTTCGGTGTCGATGCTGGGCGGACAGACTTCGGTCACCGCCTTCTCGAACTCGTTTCCCCATCCAGGCGCCAGCCTGTGGTGGGACCGAGGGCCTTGCCTTCACCGGCCGGGTCGAGAGGAGAAAACCTCAATAAAAAACAACAGGTGGGTCGCTCACCCAAAGCGACGGCCGCAGGTGGGGTCGCGGTGGTGTGCTAACGCGTTCCCGTAACCCCGCCACCATGCGGTGAGAAGGAAACGAGGAGGTTTTAGTGGGTAGGACGATGGCCTTCTGCCCCGTGAGTCCCACATACCCGTCCCGGTCGTGTCCGGGCGGCAGGCGTAAATGCCTTTCCTCCTCGAAAAAAAAAAAAAAAAAAAAAAAAAAAAAAAAAAGGTTAGGTTGGGGTGCATGTCAGTCACCTCCACGTGGTGCACCCTGGGCAACGGGGTCGACAAGTAATCCGATGTTTTCTCGGAGTGCCTGTCGACCGCGGCTGAGACTGACGCGACGGTAATGCCACGGGCCGTTCCTGGTACTTTTCTGTTCAGCAGACTGGACTGTGCGAGCGGCTTTGTGGCAAATTGAAGGTGGAAGGAAGAAGCTCTCTGCTTTCTTTCTTTGTTTTGTTTTGTTCTTCTTCCGTTTTGTTTCGTTTCGTTTTCTTTTCTTTTCTTCTGTCTCATTTTTATTAATTTTGTTTGTTTTATTTTCTTGTTTTATTTACTTTACTTCTTTCATTTATTTATTTATTGGAGGTTACTCCCAATGGTGGAGTCAGTCGAGTTAGAGTTGGTCTCCGGGGTCTTTTTGGGCTGCCGGAGAAAGGAGGTGGGAGAGGCGGGTTCGCCCAGTGTCGGTATCGATGCTGGGTGGACAGACTAAAAGGTCACCGCCTCTCAAACTCGTTTCCCCGTCCGGGTGTTGTGGACATGTCTCGCAGCCCGTGGTGGGACCGAGGGCCTTGCCTTAACCGGCTGGGCCAAGAGGAGACAACCTCAATAAAAAAACATTAGTTTGTAGATCCCGTGATACCACCCGACCTCACGGTGTATATAGGGTTACCAAGGTACAGGGGGCTCTGCCTTGGTGGACTTTTTATTTCCCCCATACTCGTGGGATTAAGTATGGAATTTATAAAGAATACAAAAAACAACAACGGACTCGGCGATCATACGGACAAAGATAACATGGCGGTGGAGGCGGGCGCCCCAATAGCGCGCGCCGAAACCAAAGACACTCTCGTGTCCAAAAAACTGGTGGTCCGACTGGAACGACTCTCAGAGTCCGACTCGTCGGCCACCAGCATGGTGATGGTCTCTTCGAGAGACCCCGCCTGTCGTCGGCGGAAGGGCGAGAAGCGGCCCCGTCCTGGGCCGGAGAGCTACTCCGGCTCCGAGAGCGACGCGGGTATGAGCGAAGGCGGCTTCTCGGGGTCAGGCATCAGCAAATGGCTGAAGCCCTCCCCCAAAAGGGGGCGTGGTCGACCGCCCACGACGGGCGAATACGTCGGCCTCGGGCGCTCCCGCGAGGAGCTAAAAGCCGCTAAGGCAAAGGAGCGGCGGTACGAGGCGGAGGACGCACTGGCCGCGTACAGTGCGGCGGCCAAGGTGGCCACTGAAGAAAGGGCGGCCCGAGCAGAGAAACGCCAACCCGGCGCGACCGTGGACGTGCCGCAGACGTCTGCCGCGCTGGACGCGGCGGTGAAGGAGGCGCTCGACGTCGTTCTGCAGGTTGCCGACAGGTCGGGCAACCTGAAGGGCACGTTCGTTCGGGCCCTGAAGTCCGCCGCCGTCACCATTAAAGGTGCGGTGGCGGATCTAAGGGCCCTCACTGTGACGGAGGAGGTGGCGCGGCTGGAGGCGGCTAACACGCGACTCTCCGGCCAACTGGCTGAGCTGCGCCGGGAAGTCGCCGAAATGCGCCAGCGGCCGGTGGCGGCGACGGAGGCGAACCTCCAAAACGTCATGGAGGAGGCGCTGCGCGCGAACCGCGAGCAGTTCAGCACGATGCTGAACGCTCGCCTCGAGGGCCTCGAGGGCCGCCTCCTTCCGGAGCCTCGGCTGCGGCCTCCACTCGCCGCTGACCGCCGTAGGGTAGCGCAGGCAGCGGCCGTAGCCGCGGCGGGAAAGGAGGCTCCAGCCGCCTCCCACGCAACTGAGGGCGTCGAGGCCAGCGCCGCCAAGCCTGCTGCTGTCAGGCCGAAGCGGCCTAAGAGAAGTATGGCTGCCCAAGAGGCGGCAGCCAGGAGGGTGGCTCCTCAGTCGTCAGCGGAGCCGGCCGCCACTCCGGCCACGTGGAGCGCCGTGGTCGCTAGGAACAGGCCAAAGAAGGCAGAGAAGACGGGCGCCAAGCCAGCGGCGGCGAAGCCGACTTCTTCCGGGGCCACCAAGAAGGTCCCGGTTAGGAGGAAACTCCGCCCCCCTCGAACCGCAGCGATAACGCTGACGCTGAAGCCCGGTGCTGAGGAAAAGGGGTGGAGCTACGAGAAGGCTCTGGCCCTGGCCAAAAGCCGGATCAGCCTCCGGGAGGTCGGCTTGACGGCGGTACGGTTCCGGACCGCGGCGACGGGAGCGCGGATGCTCGAGGTGCCTGGGCCGCCTCGACGGACAGTTGGCGAAGGAGGCGGCCATCGTCGAAGCTTGGGGGGCCGGTTCCGACCCGGTCCTCCAGATCGACCAGGAGGCCGACCGGATCGACGGCGCCCTGTCCCGAGTGTGCGACGCGGCGATGCCGAGGGCTAAGCCGCACCCGCAACGTCGGCGGGTGTACTGGTGGCGTCCGGAGCTCCGTCGGCTGCGCAAGGCGTGCGTGGCGGCACGGCGCCGTTACGTTCGGTGTAGGAGACGAAGGGTTCGTGATGACGACGCGGAGGGGGTTTTCTACACCGGATATAGGACCGCCTGCCAGGCCCTACAGAAGGCCATAGCACAGGCCAAAGAGGCGGCGTGGGAGGAATGGCTGGAGACGCTCAACGGCGATCCGTGGGGGCGTCCGTATCGGGTCGTGAGACAAAAGCTCCGACCCTGGGCTCCTCCGCTGACCAGCAGTCTCCAGCCGCAGCTCTTGGCGAGGGTTGTGGACACGCTCTTCCCCGAGCGGGGAGAGTTCGTGCCACCGGCCATGGTGCCGCCCGCGAGCAGGCCCCAAGAGGAGGACGACGGGTCACCGGTGACTCCGATCACCGAGGCGGAATTGCAGGCGGCTGTCATCAGACTAGGGTCGAAAAAGACAGCCCCTGGGCCCGACGGAATCCCCGGTCGAGCCCTGAAGATCGCGTCGGAGGAACTCGGCGAGAGCATGCGGCGCCTCTTCACCGCATGCCTGTCTCAGGGTAGGTTCCCGCGACGGTGGAAAACGGGCACGCTCGTTCTGATCCGCAAGGACGGGCGTCCGTCCGATCAGCCGTCAGCCTACCGCCCGATCGTGTTGCTCGACGAGGTGAGCAAGCTCTTCGAGCGGGTGCTCGCTGCCCGTCTCGTCGGCAGTATGGAGCCGGGACTCGACGAGCGGCAGTGTCGCTGGATATTTCCAATGCCTTCAACACCCTGCCCTGGGAAACGGTGATGGAGGCCCTGCGGTTCCACGGTGTGCCGGGCTACCTGCGGCGTACCGTGGCCGATTACTTCTCGGGCAGGGCGGTGGCCTTCCCGACTGCGGACGGATGGGCCGTCAGGTCGTTGTCGTGCGGTGTTCCGCAGGGGTCGGTACTAGGACCGCTCCTGTAGTGTAGTATATAAGCAGCTGACACATGGTATTGAGGGCAGTAATAAATTTATCTTCAAACCTTAAACATCTACTTTATTTACCTAGTCCCGTCCTTACATGGCGACCCTGCCATTTAAGGTTTGGTTTCGGGTTCTAACGAAGTGCAGTATAACAATATAATGTCGCTCTGTGTAATATTGGACATTCGTGTATTTAATTGTTCGAACGTTAGTAGCGTCATAATACAAAATGGGCAAAGAACAAAGTAAAGAACAAATTGTGATTGCACAAAATGCCGCAGGAGGCGTGAATTCGGCCGACGTGGAACTAATACACCAAAATCAGAAAGTGACAAATATAATTTTGGGTATTTTTCTTTTACTTTTAATTTTGGGGGCAAAGTTTGCCATATATAAATTATATAAACGCTGCCACATAAACTGGATGCGTCAGGAGATGGCCAGGAGCGCTTTCAGACGTTCGAGGCGTGGACCAGAGACTGGAGAAATAAATCAGGAACGTGTCGTTTAGCCTGGAGACGCATCAATAGATGCTTATAAAAAAAATAGGAGTGTAAAAGTGTGAAAAATATATAAAAGGAGAAGTGAAATAGTGTCATCAGCAAAGGTGTTATGGTATTATAGACAATAGATTTATTCATATTTTATCATTATTTTTAAGTGTATATTTTTAAGCCATTTTTTGTTATTTTTCGGTACTAAATATTATATTATGTTTCTTAAAGTTGTTAGAACAGAAATATTTAGAGGCAAAAAGTTTATATGACGAATATATAAAATATCGTGACGAGTTAAACTTTAATGCATCTAAAGGGTATATAAAAAAGGAATAGATAAATTACTTATTAGTTGCTTGCGAAGAAATTGAATCGTTTTATCAAAAAATTCAAACAACTTGTTTAGTTAGTGACCAAGATTTTAGCACCATGACTGACTTTGACATGAAAACTGCTACTTCTCTTCTACCTATTATGACAGGAGATGAAGAAGTTACTAAAAAATTAATAGATTGTATCGAATTCTATAGCCAAACCATTAGGAAAGAACATGAACAGTTACTTATTTCTTTTGTCCTTAAAACGCGTTTAACTAAAAATGCCAAATTACGTTTGTTATCTAACTATGAATCTTCCACAGAACTTATTGCCGACATGAAAAATAATCTGTTGACTAAGCAGTCAGCCACGGCACTACAAATAGAAATGTTAAAATCTAGACAAGGTTCGCAGAGTATTGAGGAATTTGGTAAGAAACTTGAGGATTTATTTGTTGAATTGACTATTTCCCAAGCTAACGGTGACGATAACGCGTTTAAAATATTGAGACCCGTAAACGAAAAATTAGCAATACAGCGATTCACCGAAGGTTTGAGGAACAGTCGATTAAGCACTATTTTAGCGGCCCGCAACTACTCAGAGCTGAAAGATGTTATAAGAGCAGCCAAAGACGAGGAACTGTCGCGTCAAGGCTCTTTTACATCAGCTGGAACGATTTTCACGACTCAACATCGAGGTAAGTACCAACCATCTTATAGGGGGCATAGTAGAGGTCGAGTATTAAACAACGCACGCCAACATTACACGCCAAATAGTTCATTTAGGCCGATGCCGAATCAAACATCTAGTTTATACCACCGAGGAAACAATAGAGGATCCACAAGTAATTCTCGAGGACGCGGACATAATTTTGAACGTGCAGTATCGCGAGGTAGAAATAATAACGGTAGAAAACAGCATGGGTATCTTATGAATCAATCCCAAAACGATATACAGGTTACTACTTCGGAAAATAACCAAAACTTAGAGTTTTTTCGATCCTAACTTTATTCTAGCATGCAATACATATAATAATTTCGTAGAGTTTACAATATTAGGTACCAAATATAGAATGCTAGTTGACACGGGCGCCTCGATGTCAGTGATTAAATACGATGTAATAAGAGATAGGAATATTCCAATACATCCAAAACGCGTAGCCGTAAATGGTATTGGTGGCACCTCGTACACCGAGGGCTATGTTTACATACCGTTTACCTTATATGGAATAGAATTCAAACATAAGTTTTATGTCTTAAAGAATTTGCCTTGTATTCAAGATGGTTTAATCGGACAAGAATTTTTAACTAATTATAATTGTGTATTAAATTACGAAAATAATACATTTACTTTAAATAGCTTCGACAAACCAATTACGCTCTCCTTAGGTTTAGGAAAATTAGGTAAAAATACATTTATAAAGGTACCTCCGAGGTGTGAAAAGTTTTTTCAAGTTGATTCTTATTTGAATGAATCGTGTGTTATATTTCCCAGAGAATTGTGTGAAGGTGTATTTATCGCTGGAAGTATCTGTCAACCGAAAGAGGGAAAAATATTTATTCAAATTTTAAATACTCGCGAAACAGAAATTAATCTTAGTTATTTTAGGCCTGAAATTGATTTATTATCGAATTATAATATTTGTTCGTTTAACAAAGAAAATTTGGACGGAAAAAGAGTTCGGAAATTATTATCATTAATTAAATTGAATCATTTGAACAAAGAAGAAAGCATTAGTATACAAAGTATTTGTGCGAAATATGCTGACGTATTTTTCTTGCCAGGAGACAAGTTAGGTACGTGTAATCTTTACGAACAAAATATACAACTAAAAGCTAATACGAATCCGGTCTATACTAAACAATATAGATTACCGTTTTCTCAACGTGATGAAATAGAAAAACAAGTTCAAAAAATGTTGGCCAATGATATTATCGAACCCGCTAACAGCGAATGGTCTAGCCCAGTACTATTAGTACCTAAAAAATCAGAAGATAATAATAAAAGCTGGCGTTTAGTGATAGATTTTCGGAAATTAAATGATTGTATAATGCATGACAAATTTCCCCTTCCGAATATAAGTGATATATTAGACTCACTTTCAGGAGCTATTTATTTTTCTCAATTAGATTTAACACAAGCTTATTATCAAACGAAGCTAAATGCTGACAGTAGGAAATATACCGCATTCACAACACCGTCTGGCCAGTATCAAATGACCCGTATGCCTATGGGTTTGAAAACCAGTCCTGGTTCATTTTCACGCTTAATGACAGTAGCAATGTCGGGACTTAATTACGATAAATGTTTTGTATATTTGGATAATTTAATTTGTTTCGGAAGAAATTTAGATAGTCATAATAAAAATTTGTTAGATATTTTAACAAGGCTTAGAAAAGTTAATTTAAAATTAAATCCTGATAAGTGCGATTTTCTTCGAAAAGAAATTTTATACCTCGGACACGTGGTATCAGCGGACGGCATTAAACCAGATCCAGAAAAAATTAAGGCGTTAATTAATTATCCGGTTCCTAAAAACGTAGACGAGCTCAAACGATTTGTAGCCTTTGCGAACTATTATCGAAAGTTTATTCCGAATTTCGCCCAAATCTGTATTCCATTAAATGATTTATGTCGTAAAAATGTAATATTTAATTGGGATAAAAACTGTCAAAAATCATTTAGTACTTTAAAAGAAATGTTAATGAGCCCTCCAATATTACAATATCCTATTTTCGATTATAATAACACATTTATACTACAGACAGATGCCTCAGGGTATGCAATAGGTTCGATTTTATGTAATGCTGATCGTAGACCAATAGCTTACGCCAGTCGTAGTTTAAATAAAGCTGAACGTAGGTATCCAACGATTGAGAAAGAGCTTTTAGCGATTGTTTGGTCTGTTAAATATTTTAGACCGTATCTCTATGGACGAAAGTTCATTATAGAAACGGATCATAGACCCTTAATATTTTTATACAATATGACAGATCCTTCCAGTAGATTGTTAAAATTTCGGCTAATACTTGAAGAGTATGATTTTAAGGTTACTTATGTGAAAGGGTGTGATAATGTAGCTGCAGATGCATTGTCACGCATAGAAATTAGTAGTGAAGAATTAAAGGCGATGAATGATCATATTTTATCAGTACTTACAAGGGCACAAAAGAAGAAGCTTGATGAAAAACCTTGTAATTCTACTTCGGTTTCTAATATTTCTTCTGACGATTGGACTGATCACCCAAGAGTTGTAGAGATGTTAAAACTACCGAAGTATTACACGGAGTTGGTATTTGTGAATGAAGAAGAATGGAGAAAGTTTAAAAAATGCGTATCATTAGAGCGTGGTGATTATGCATACTCGTCGTCAAATCGTACAATTTTTGTGAAACTGTTTACCCAATCCCAGTGTACACGAGCTGTCTCTGTGAGGGAAATGGAATCATTTTGTATCGATTTAAAAATAAATACGTTATATGTAATAAAAGATGAGAATAATTTTCAAATAATTAAAGAGCTAGCTCAGGTTATTAATAAAATGCGTAAGTGGTCCGGACCCCGTTTATGCGTAATTAAAGGAGTTGCAAAAATTATAGACGACGATACGAAAAGAGTTATATTAAACGATTATCATATCCTGCCCACTAGCGGACACGCAGGAATAAGACGTATGTTAAATAACATTCGTAAAAAATATTTTTGGTCAGGATTAGAGCATGATGTTAAGCTTTTTGTAAAAAAATGTAGTAAATGTCAACGTTATAAATATTTAAATACCATAAAAGAACCTATGACCATAACGGACTGTGGAAATTCAGCTTTTGATAAGATTTATTTAGATTTGGTAGGTCCATTGACAAGAGATAATAATTATAATTACATTTTAACGCTCCAATGCGACCTCACCAAATATGTCGAGGCATATCCGATAGCAGGTAAGGATGCGCGCACAGTAGCTACAACTCTAGTAAATAATTTTATACTTAGATATGGCATCCCTCGGCAGATCGTGACCGATAGAGGAACTGAATTTATAAATTCTACAATGGAAGAGGTTTGTAAAATTTTAAATATAAGTCAATTACAGTCTACAGCCTTCCACCATCAGACCTTAGGATCACTTGAAAATAGTCATAAACATTTAACATTTTATTTAAGAATGCAAGTTAACAGTCATAGTCAGGAATGGAGTTCATGGATTCCTTACTGGTGTTTTTCGTATAACACTTCTGTACACTCGAGTACAAAATTTACTCCATACGAATTAGTGTTTGGCAAACAATGTAACTTACCAAGTAATCTTAGGTCGACAATAGATCCAATTTACAATTTTGATGATTATGCAATAGAACTAAAATACCGGTTACAAAAGTCACAAAATGATGCTAAAACAAACCTCATAAATTGTAAAATTTTAAGAAAAATAAAATATGATAGAAGTATAAACCCAGTGGAGTATAAACAAGGAGACTTAGTATTGGTTAAAAATGAAAATATTAGCAAACTTGATCCATTATATTTAGGTCCATATACAGTTGTTAAAGATTTATCACCGAATGTTGTAATTTTAGTCAATGGTAAAGAAAAAACTGTTCATAAAAATAGGACAAGACTTTATGTTGAATGATCATTAAACATATTGTTTATTAAGACTTGTGATTATGACTGTACCTATTATGATATTTGATATTAAATTTCAGCACTGCATTATTATACCTTTGTTTACATATTTGTTTTATTTTGTTTAATTATTATTATATTCAATTTTATTTTACTTTTTCATATTGTATTTTGATTAAAAAAAATGTTAATGTATCCAACATTTTTTTTTGTTTGGTAGGGCATGTAGTGTAGTATATAAGCAGCTGACACATGGTATTGAGGGCAGTAATAAATTTATCTTCAAACCTTAAACATCTACTTTATTTACCTAGTCCCGTCCTTACACTCCTGTGGTGCATCGGCTACGACTGGGTGCTGCGCGGGGCCACGTTGCGGGGGGTCAGCGTCACGTGCTACGCTGACGACACCCTCGTGTCGGCCCGCGGCAGTTCATACCGGGAGGCGGCCTATCGCGCCACGGCTGGGGTGGCGCACGTAGTCCACCGAATCCGCGCGTTGGGCCTCGAGGTGGCCCTACACAAATCCGAGGCCCTCGTCTTTCACGGGCCTCGGAACGCGCCACCTCCGGGGGCGGCGATAACGGTGGGCGGAACTTCCATCGCCGTCGGGTCGACGATGAAGTACCTGGGACTCGTGCTCGACGGCAGGTGGAAGTTCGAAGAGCACTTCCGGCGCTTGGCCCCAAAGTTGGTGGCTGCAGCCGGGGCGCTAGGGAGGATCCTCCCGAACGTGGGTGGGCCAGGAGGTGCCTGCAGGCGCTTGTACACCGGCGTCGTGCGCTCGATGGCGCTCTACGGGGCGCCGATATGGGCGGACGCTCTGAGCGCCCGTAACGTCGCCTCGCTGCGACGTCCGCAGCGAGCGATGGCGCTCAGAGCGGCTCGGGCGTACCGCACGGTGTCGTACACCGCGGCGTGCCTGCTCGCCGGAAGCCCGCCATGGGACCTCGAGGCCGAGGCTAACTCGAGGGTCTATTGGCGGATCAAGGCGGCAGTGGGAGCGGAGGAGAACCGGCCCCACCCACGTGAGGTTCGGACGTGGCGAGAGGAGGCCCGCGAGAGGGTATTCGCCGAGTGGTCGGAGAGACTGGGTGTCCCGGGTGCTAGCCGGGACCTCGTTGCGGCCATTCGGCCGGTGCTGAGGAAGTGGGTCGAGCGCAAGCACGGCCCACCCACGTATCACCTCACACAGCTTTTGACCGGCCACGGTTGTTTCGGCCGGTACCTGTGTGAGGTGGTCGGTAGGGAGCCGACGGTGGAGTGCCACCATTGTGGCGGAGGAGCCGTGGATAAGGCGGAACACACGCGCGTAGAGTGCCCGGCTTGGGCGGAGCCTCGCGCGGTCCTATCCACGGCTGTAGGTGGGGACCTGTCGCTTCCGGCCGTCGTCGAGAAGATGGCCGGAAGCGAAGAGATCTGGGCGGCAGTGTCACGGTTCAGCGCATGTGTCATGTCGCAAAAGGAGGAGGCAGAGCGGGAGCGGGAGGACGACGTGGACTCGCTCCCGCAACGAAGAAGGAGACCTCTTCGACGGCGACGTGCCTTCGCAGGCCGGACGCTGCCGCAGAGTTAAGGTGTGGTTGGCGGCGGAGCCAGTCTGTTGATCCGCCGCGGGGCTTCAAGCCCTGACGCCCAGCCTCCAGTGGCGGACTCGGGGGAGTCCGTCACGTAACAGGACGGAGGCACAGAGAGGAGGGAGGCGCGCCCCAACATCCTGGCGCGCTCTCGAGATGGGTCGCCTTATGGCGACGACCGCTGGCGGGGTTGCCGGTTGTAAGTCACAACGTTCCCGTGACCCCGCCGCCTTGCGGAGAGGCGGAAATCCGGGGAGGTTTTAGTGGGTAGGACGGTGGCCCTCTGCCCCGTGAGTCCCACATACCCGTCCCGGTCCCCCCGGACCGGGCGGCAGGCGTAAATGCCTTTCCTCCCCGAAAAAAAAAAAAAAAAAAAAAAAAAAAAAAAAAAAAAAAAAAAAAAAGGATTAGGTTAGGTTAGGTTAGGTTAGGTTAGGTTAGGTTAGGTTAGGTTAGGTTAGGTTAGGTTAGGTTAGGTTAGGTAGGTTAGGTTAGTTAGGTTAGGTTAGGTTAGGTTAGGTTAGGTTTAGGTTAGGTTAGGTTAGGTTAGGTTAGGTTAGGTTAGGTTAGGTTAGGTTAGGTTAGGTTAGGTTAGGTTAGGTTAGGTTAGGTTAGGTTAGGTTAGGTTAGGTTAGGTTAGGTTAGGTTAGGTTAGGTTAGGTTAGGTTAGGTTAGGTTAGGTTAGGTTAGGTTAGGTTAGGTAGGTTAGGTTAGGTTAGGTTAGGTTAGGTAGGTTAGGTTAGGTTTAGGTTAGGTTAGGTTAGGTTAGGTTAGGTTAGGTTAGTTAGGTTAGTTAGGTTAGGTTAGGTTAGGTTAGGTTAGGTTAGGTTTTAGGTTAGGTTAGGTTAGGTTAGGTTAGGTTAGGTTAGGTTAGGTTAGGTTAGGTTAGGTTAGGTTAGGTTAGGTTAGGTTAGGTTAGGTTAGGTTAGGTTAGGTTAGGTTAGGTTAGGTTAGGTTAGGTTAGGTTAGGTTAGGTTAGTTAGGTTAGGTTAGGTTAGGTTAGTTAGGTTAGGTTAGGTTAGGTTAGGTTAGGTTAGGTTAGGTTAGGTTAGGTTAGGTTAGGTTAGGTTAGGGTTAGGTAGGTTAGGTTAGGTTAGGTTAGGTTAGGTTAGGTTAGGTTAGGTTAGTTAGGTTAGGTTAGGTTAGGTTAGGTTATGTTAGGTTAGGTTAGGTTAGGTTAGGTTAGGTTAGGTTAGGTAGGTTAGGTTAGGTTAGGTTAGGTTAGGTTAGGTTAGGTTAGGTTAGTGGTTAGGTTAGTTAGGTTAGGTTAGGTAGGTTAGGTAGGTTAGGTTAGGTTAGGTTAGGTTAGGTTAGGTTAGGTTAGGTTAGTTAGGTTAGGTTAGGTTAGGTTAGGT